>NC_072829.1:7762500-10277500 GCF_027744805.1 Dunckerocampus dactyliophorus | reverse complement strand
GTCAGTAATGTTACTATAATGTTCGGTGAGACTCACATGCACCAGGCTTTTATTGCAGATTGAATTATCCCAAACATGAGCTACTGTTGCGGCCGTGATTCACACCAAGCTAAAACTCAACTCTGAACCTCCAACGTCACTTTCTGTCCGCCCCCTCCTTCGGCTCCCCTAAGAACTGCAACATATTTAGAGCAACACACACAAGCTTATTATTTATGTATTAAATGGCTCATTTTCTGTCATCATGCTTACTACATTGGGTAATAGGAGTGTAAAGGTGACTACTGTATAGTGTTATTTCATGTCTAGAGGGCGCTAATAATGTTACAAACTATTTTTAGAAGGTTGTCATCATTTCTGTGCTCTAACTACTAAAAAATTCCATTTATAAATAAGGAACCCTACTCTGCGGAAATTCACTCATCACGGTCGGGTCTGGAACCAATTTACCACGATAAATGAGAAATCACTGTAATCTATGGATCTTCCATTGTACTACTACCAGTAATCATACTCCTACTACAACTAATAATAATAATGATAATCCATCCATCCATCCATCGTTTATGCTGCTTATCCTCACTAGGGTAATCATGATATTAATAACAATAATAATAATAATTACTACTGCTACTACTACTACTACTAATACTAATAATAATAATAATTAGGGGTGTAACGATTCATCTACTACATCAATGTATCGATTTATATTCCTACGGTCCAACTACATCGATCTGTGTTCGGCAAGTTGCCATTCCGGACGACACATCGATCTAACATAGTTTAAAAGGTAATCAATCGATTGTGTCCATAGGAGGAAATAAAGCATTGGATTTAAGCACGACAAGCTTTATATGGATGTGTGTGTTTTTTTTAGCAGTTTTACTGATAAGGACGTTAAACGTTACTTGATTCAGTCTGCTTGTCTGTGACGTCATCGCCACTCACCAGCAGACAACCAAACGTAGCATGGCGGATGGCAGAGGACAAGCCGGTGAGTGAGAAATAATTAAGCCACCATTGCAGTCCAGTGTGTGGAAACTACTTTGGCTTTTGCAAAGAGGGAGATGTTCTAAATAATTCGCTCGCTGTTTGTAGGATATGTAAAAGTAAAGTAAAATACCACGTCAACATGACATGGGATTTCACACAACGCTGACTGGCCATGCACCTCTTGCAACATTCTCGCTGCAGCAGCAGCGCAAGGTGACCTGCTGTTAATTCAGCCTGAAGTGTTGTTTGCTCTTTATCCCAATCAAATGTGAATGCATTTGCCATTAATTGTTGTTGTTTGTTTATATTCATCGTTAATTTATACCTGATTCCGTTACAAAAAACAACAGGAAGCTAGGGAACTTCACCTGCAATGACCAGTATCCAGGTATTTATTTCACAGTCACGCTGGTTGAATTTTTGGCTAAAAAGTCACTGAGTCGTTTCGGATCGTATAGTTCTAAATGAACCAATATCGTCCTTGAATTGTATCGGCAACCACAAATCATGATACGCATTGAAACTAATTCTTACACCACTAACAATATTATAAAACTATTTTATCCATGTATATTATTCTGAATGTTACATTATAATAGAAGCAAAAATTTTAAAATCAAATGTAAAAATATCGTAACGCGTAAGGAATTTTATAGAATCTATTGTGTTGTATAGAATTTACGGATTTATTGGCATTTTTTTTCCCGACCACTTGAGCCTTTTTATTTCTAATAATAATCTACAGTAATATTTCTGAAATGCATTACTTTTATGGATTTAATGGGTAAAATCACATGATTCCGCTGCTTCACACTGTTTGGTTTCTATTTCAAATTAGTTGCTATATATGGTTCCTTGCCCTGCAAAGGGCTACGTAAGAGTATATATAATATTCACATTGGGATGCATGGAAACATCCAAACATATCATACTGAGCCAGAGCTAGACACAATGCTGACATTCACGTCATTGCAGTAGGCCTCTTTGATGAATACACACACACACACACACACACACACACACACACACAAGCACACACAAAACCTAATTTATCTGAAACATGGGTTGTGACATTGTCATTTACAACTAGCAAGGGAAGGCATTTTCAATAATCAAACATTATTGTGATTCCTACATTTAAAGTGCCCTTTTAATGCTATCCTATTTAATATTGTTGTCGCTCCCTTGTGCTTAATATACAGTTAGCCATAAATGTAGCTGTTATTGCTGCGAGCGAGTTATACGGTACTTGAGAGTAGGTGCTGTGTTAGTGGGGAATATACGGTTTATCTCAGCAGTGCTTCAAACGGGATATCAAATCAATTTGGTCATTGTAGTGAATTGATACTATTAGCCTTGTTTTTGCAGTATTGAGGGCAGAGATGGTCAAAAGGTTGATGAAAACACAGCTAGTAAGAGTGAAATGTTCTTTTTTTTTTTTACACAAAGTCAGAGAGCAAGCCGGGTTACTGGACTTTGTTGCACTTCAGTTATATTTCACTTTTTGCATATAAATTTGGGATGGTTGTTGTGATAGCCTGCAGCGTCTTTTCAGACACATTGAATGTTGAACTTTAAGCATGAGGTGTTCCTTAATGTAGCTTATTCATCATTTGGAACGAGAAACATTTCCTCTCCAAATAAAAGCGTCTGTTGAGTGGCAGATGATGCTGTCAATTATTGAAGTTGTTTGTAAGGCAGAGACTTTACAGACGGCAGCGATTGTTTCAAGTGTCAGTGTTCATCAGGTGAACTACAGGTAAAGCATTGCCTGTCAGAAATGAATGAACATTGTGTGACAGCGGTGCTCTTTACGCACCAAAATGGGTTTTGACCACACTTTCTCACCCCTGCTGATAATTTCGCCCTCTGTGGCCACTTTGCCGCCTGGGTCAGCCTCAATATGCCACCTGCAACCCTCAGACCCTCAGCTAGGACATCTGAAGCCCGCAGGGATGTCTGGCCTGGTCAAAAGTCACGAACGTCAGCGTCCGGAAGGTGCACGTGACACGCGCAAAATGCTCATGGGTCTGAAAAAAAGAGGGGATCAAAATCCATGATTTTCCTAACTTGAAAAAAAAATGCTACTTTGTTTAGTAGCGCAATTCCGCTAAAACCGCTCACCCGATAATTACGAGAATATATGGAGAGGTGGCGCATGGGCTAAGGAAAAAACTTACATTTTGGTGCAGGTCTGGACAAAAGCGCTGGAAAATTAATTTGTACATTCATTTTCCAGCCGTACCTCAAGTGCTAGATAGTTGTGGATGTAATTAAAGCGAAAAATACTCAAGAATGTGTGTCACACATGCAACAATAAACACAACAAAGCTTCACAGGCGGTAGGAAGTAAATTATGATTATTAATATTAATATGATAATTATTATTAAATAAAAATATGCCAGAAAAACAGCACAAAGGCACCGCTATATGGATGTCACGGTGAATAATGCATGAATATTAATGACAAAATTCAGCAATAATTCAGGTGTTGGCTATCTATTCATGTGTAGAATTTGTTTTTCATCCAATGCAGGATTATTTGGCCTTGGCAGAGAGCTGCGCCCTACTAAGCACTCTCCAATTTTCTTTCAAAATGCGACCTTTAGGTTAGGAGGACATTTTTATTATTATTAATTTATTGTATTTATTGTTTATTGTCCATTTCACCCTGCCACTATAGCAGAAAATGTCACATTTCTATTGTTGCAAGAGATGATCTCATATTTTGGATGTACAGTATAAATCTTCGTTCAACGCAATCCAACAACACAGATGGCGGCATTAAGTAAAGATAGAGGCTTAAGTGGAATGTTCTTAAACGTAACATTATATTTGATTCAGCAGACACAAAGTGGTAATAATCTACTTTTTTAAAGCCAGCTTTGTTCAAAATCACTGAAACGGCCAACTTTGAACACCATGTGAAAATCTCTGTGTGATACGTCATTAAAAAGAGGATTTTTTTTTAATGGATTTTTTTTTTTTTTGTGGATGTGAGTGCAGCAAGGCCATCAGAAATTTGGACTGAGGTTGATGGGTCCACATGTAATTTGAAAAAGGCTAAATGGAGTGAAGGAAATGGACATGGTGATGATGTTTATCACTGGGGCACAGGACATCATTACGCACCTTGTTAAGCCCTGCAAGCAATGCTGCATGGCCATAATTACCCATTCAAATGAGTATCCAGTGGCGTTTTCCCTCCTCTCTTTTAATTTCTCAAATTAAACTCTCAGACATAAATATGCCACATTGTGTTTCCTTTCATGGAAATCACCGGACTGTCTGAAATCCCCAAAGAGCACATGAATATGCAAATGTTTACCATCAAGCACATAATGTTCAGCATTGTTCCCTGGAAAAGGTTTATGAAGCTTTCAAGAGAACTGATGACTCCTGGAAAGGAGGAAAGCGAAATAAAGTGATGGAAGATGTTGTTGTGGCCCCTGAGAATGTCCTACATTCACACAGGAGAGAAAAAGGTCAGCCTGCATATTTAAACTCACAAACCCCGAGACTTGTTTTGGCCAAGGGAGGAATGTATTTGCGATCGTTATTTGCCTTGTTGTGTCTGGTGGATGTCAACAGCAATGTGCGCCATCCCTATTGAATATTACAATATTCGCACTGTAATGTGTATTGGCAAGCACCAGTCACTCGACTTGACATCTTATTCTTCTTATTATATGCTGCATGTCTCCCTGTGCACTTATATGGTATGGATTGCTAACTGACCTTCGATAACCTTTTTGGTAACTTTTTCGGTAACTTGATAAGGAACTGTCTGTCCTGTTTTCGAAGACAGACTTGGTAACATTGTTGGCAATTAAAGTAACCTTTGTTAACAACAAACCGTCAGTAACATTTTTGTACATTTTGGGAACTAACTTTCTGTAACATTTTGGGGAAGTGTTGGTAACTCACCTTTGGGAATATTTTGCAAACTTTTGGTAACATGATTGCAAAATTTTTGAAAACCGACTTGGTAACATCTTCTGGTGACTCATTTTTATAACAAACTCTTTTTTGTAACAGTCATTTGTAACATTTTTGGTAGCTTTTGTGAACCTTCGGGGAACATGTTTGGTAACTTCTTGGTAACTTTTGATAACGGTCATACATTTTGGGTAACTTTAATAATACACTTTTGGCTAACTTTTGGAACATTTATGGGACTTTTGGTCACTTACCTAGAAACATTTTGACAGCTTTTAGGAACTACTTTGTGGTAACCTTCGGGGACTACCTTTTGATAACTAAGTTTTGGTAAGATGGCTGCAATATTTTTTTAAATCTGATTTGGTAACATTCTTTGGCAACTTACCTTTGGTAATATTTTTTGGTAACTCTTGGTATGTCCTCTTTGATAACATTTTTGGTAACTGTTTGGGAACATTTTAGGGATCATTTTGATAACTTTTGGTAACGGTGGTAAATTTGGGTAACTCTTAGTGTATTGTAAGTTGGTTAACTAACTTTTGAGAATATTTTTGGGACCTACGATAACTAACTGGTATAAAATTGTTGGTAATATGTGAATTATCTTGCGGTAATATTTGGTAAGTATGGTAAACTAAGTAAGTATGGTTTTTGCTAAGTCACTTTTGGGAACGTTTCGAAAAAACGTTTTTTAGAGTTGTCATAACCTTTGGGAACATGTTTTCTTTGTTTATTGTTTTGTTATCATTGAAATCAATATGATGAAGCCATTTTGGTGATTGTTATTAAAAAAACCAACAACATAACATTAACTGACACTAAATAGAACGCCAACCTCTTTCACCAAAATATAATGGATTATTTTTTGGTACACATGCAACTTGTCCACAATGTCTGTGTTGTTTTTGCATGAACCTGCTTGTTAACAAACCAACAAACAAAAAAAACACAATCAAAACAACACACAGTATCGCCGCCACACTTTTGCAATACAATGTTCTGCCTAGAATTGAAAAGTATGTCCTGTATAAGGTTGACTTGGAAGATATTAATTTTCTTTTGTGAAATATAGCTTTCTCAGTGCCTACACACAGCACTTTTTTCACAACCTCCCGCCACACGTACAGTATATTCATTTAATATGACAGTACTTTGAATGGACTGTTCCTGCAGCAGTGAGCTCTGACAACGAGGGAAGACTGACCTTTCGCGAAGACCTAAAACAAGGAGGTAGCGGGAGGATGTTAGTTAGCATTTCCCACATCAGATTAAATGTCAACTTCTGCATGCATTATCGTAGAAGAGTAAGTAGGAAGACTTGTCAAACAATTTGCCCATGGATAGGAGAAAACCCAACTGCATTGCAGATATGCCAGACGGTACTTTGACACGCTGCTATTGGAACTGTCATTATATTTGGAAGCTGTATGGCGATATTGTCTCACCTTTTGAAAGCCACAACAAGGCTTTCAAAGCAAAGAAGGCAGTCATTGTAGTACACAAAACACTGTATTGTTGTTTTGTTTGGCCCAGTGGTGCAGAGGCTACCCTCATTTTATTAGAGAACATTCATACGGCGCTTTTGTTTCAAGACATAAACCTGGGTTTGCATTCGGGACTAATATATGGTGACAGGGGCCTGTAGGAGCAACAGTAGCAGCGGCAGCAGAAATCAGCTGCCTCAGAGGCACGCAGCGGCATGGCCAGCAGAGCAGTGGGGTGGCGTAATTGTGCATTGTTCATCCACACAACAAAGGTGGAGCGTGTAATGAGCTGGAGCTTGCAGCCAGCCAGCCTAATGGGCTATGACCCAGCGTGGATACGTCTGCCCTGTGTAGCTGTCGTCGTCTTTGGGCCTTTCCTCCCGTTCTCACCCCCATGTTGTCACCCCTGTCCTTCCCTTCCTTTATCTCTTCTCCCTTTGTCATTTTCACCCCCTGTCCTTCCCCACTCAAATCAACATTCATTATTTGTGCAAATCTCCAAGCAGTCACTCAGAGGAGCTTGCTTACTGATGTTTCGTGTCGGGGATTTGTTTGAAATTTTGTGGGGATTTTGTTTTTTGGTAACTGACTTTGTTGGTATACACTATATTTCAGCTAACAAACCTGGTAACAAACTCCAGTCACCTTTGGTAAATCACTTTGGGCAACATTTTTGGTAACTTTTGTCATGTCACAATGTCATTTTTGTCATCTAACGTTTGGTAACATTGCAACCATTTGTAACATTTGGTAACGAACCATTGTTAAAATTGTCGGTAATTGGTGACTCACTCTTTGTAGCGTTTATGCTAACTGATGGGAGCATTTTGGGTAACCTTTGGTAACACTGTTTGTAAATTTGGGGTAACTCACCTTTGGTAAATTTTGAGTAAACTATTTGGTAACTATGCCTGTGAATACTCTCTTATTGTCAGGGCATTCAACAGATCACAACTGGACTGTTCAGGTTGTCTTAGAAGATGTTTCGCCTCTCATCCGAGCAGGCTTTATCAGTTCATGCTCAACAACTAGGTGGGGCACACACCAGTCCCACCTAGATAGGACAGCTCTAGTCTGAGAACTTGGTGCAAGTTCCAATTTATTTGAGCTCTGAAGGTGGAGGCAGGTAAACAAGGCACAGCCGCCTTGGTTTCAATTGGGTCCATGGCCATCATTACATTTGAATGGGATGATATCACCCAAACAACCATCATTGGGGAGAGACTCCACCCCATTGTATCAAACAATCGTCATTTGACAACAGTAAAGAGCCAACCATTCCTGTCTGGACCTGCCTCCTCCTTTAGAGGATAAAAAGATTGGATCTTGCACCAAACTCTCAGACTAGATTCAGACTGTTCTATATAGTCTGACTGGTGCGTGTCCCTCCTATTCTTTGAGCATAAATTAATGACGCCTGCTCGGATGAGAGGCAAAACATATTTTAAGACAACCTGAAAAGTTCAGTTGTGATCGATTGAATGCCCTGAGAATATTTGGTATAATATGCTAACTACATTTTGGTCAAATTTGGTAACTAACCATTGGCAGAAGTAGTTTGACCTTTGATTATGTTTCTACGCTTCACTTGAACACATTTTGTCGCATTTTGCCAATTTCAACATGGATCTAAAAAAAATACTTTCTCCCTGGTGATGCTGACTGTAAAGGCAGTGTTTGGTTGGCTTCGAGTTCATTACTTCCTGTCTGTATAAGACTTGTTCAGAGGGCGGACAGCCCACCTCCGCAAATGCCTTCTCCCCCGGTTTCAGATCTACGGATTGTTGTCGCGAATCAATTTGTTCCAGCTTCAATAACACTAACTTACAGTTTTGGTAACTTTTGGTATCTAACCTTTGGGGTTATTTTATTTAATTTTAGTCTATTTCTCCTCTCCCATTCTCACCCCACCCCCATGTTGTCACCCCTGTTATCCCCTTCCTTTATCTCTTCTCCCTTTGCCATTGTTGCCCCTGTCCTCCCCCACTCTTATTCACATTCATGATATGTGCAAATCTCCAAGCAGTCACTCAGAGGAGCTCATTGATGCCGAGAGATGACATTAAGAATTATACGGCACAATGATGGCTCCTGGAGAATTTTGCTGATGTTTAGTGTCGGGGATTTGTTGTTTGAAAGTCTCACCTTTCCATTAAAGAGCGCTTTGCATCTTTTTCTGCATTCACACGCAGTTCGGATATGCAGGGTTTTTTTTCTCAGGCTAGTGTTCCTGGGATTATAGGTTTCCCGAAAAGGACCCAGGCATATTATTTACATCCATTGGCCGCTTGAAGAGGGATAAAGAATCCATTTCTTTGCTTGAGTAATACCAGGTCAAGTTGCTAAGACAGGAATGTGTGCCAGGAATAGATGATATCGTCTCCGGGCTCAGGACACACAGAGGATGAAAACACCACTAATGATAATAGTTATGCCTGCCTTGCCTCAGAATTGATAATGACTCCGCCTCCTCCTTGTGCTCTGCATTAGGAAATAATACTGGAGCACAATTGGGCCGCTGGGGTTTTTGACTTTCCCCTCACGTCTGACACATTTGACATCGCACAGCCCAGACGGCCCGACTTAATGAACAAAAAGCACTTGGCTTCGCTAAGACGGTTTCAAGTAGCAAGTTTTTTCCGCGCAAACTTCTTTGGTTCTGCTCTCGTGTACACCTGAGATCTGCTTCACGTTAATTCTTACAGAGTAAGTACGGTACTACTCTGCTTATAATATCTGTGCTTTAATAATGTAGCAAGAAGGTCACCACGGGGCTGCGTTCAAGAGCTCTTATGCAGCGTTGATGCAAGCTCACACTATGCATTTTTAGTTAGAATGTTATACATGAGATGTTCATTTTATGTTCATTTTATGTACCCTCATGTTACCCCATCATCCTTTTCCTTCATTTGTTCTCACAACAAACACTTTTGATAACTAACTTTGGTAGTATTTTTGGTAACTTTTTGTAACTTTTGTATATTTTGGATAAACCACTCAGGAACATTGGTGGTAACTTTTGGTAACTTACTTTGGCACCATTGTTGGTAACTTTTGGTAACATTGTTGGTAAATTTTGGGAACATTTTCAGCAAGCATAGTAAACACTTTTGATATCTTACTTTTGGTAACTCATTTGGAAACATTCTTGGCAACGCTTAACTGACTTTTGCTACCATTGTTGGTAAACTTTTGCTAAACAACTGTTTGGTAACTTACCTATGGTAGCACTTTTTGGTAACACACTTTAGGTAAAAGTACATTTCGGAAAAGTAACTTTTGGGAACAAAATTGGTAACTAGTAAACCTTTGGGAACATTTTTTAGTTCGGCATTCAGTTCGGCACAGTCGTACAGTCGTAGTAGTGCAAATTGATTTAGATACATGCTGATAGATGCTGTCCATTGATTGGTCAACAGAGATTGGTCAAGTTTTTTGTCGGTTGTTTTTTACGGATACATTCTCCATGTCAACGTGGTCATACTGCTTCTTTGTCTTTCTATTTACACCCATGGGGTGGTATAATTTTTTCACATGACTGTAGATGACGTTTGTGACATAGCTCACATGTAATATTGATATCCTCAAAGTTGTATAATCATTAGACAAATGGACAGTGACTTATGGAAAATTAGTCGTCCCGCCCGGGCCACTGCAAATATGCTTTTGCTTGATGGCTACCATGTTTGTCAACCAATCTTGCTCATGTTTTACAGACATGTGCCTGTCAGTCCGGTTTACCAAATTTTGTGGTGATCCAGCTAAACAACCTAAAATTACAGGAGGTGTTTTGTAAAGCGCATTGAGCTCTTTGAGAAACTTCAACTTAATCTAGTTTATGGGGTCAAACCTTCGGGTTTTCTCATGCGCAAGACTTCAACATTCAAGAGTTTCCTGTCCATTAATATACAGTAGATTGTCTATTTATCAGAGTGAAATTAGTTTTTCCGTAAAAGGTGTGTTGCCTCTGCTGCTGATTTAAGGACTACTGCCAAAATTTTGCAGTTTTGTGGGATTTTGTTGAATAGGGCTGCTTTGTAGCATTGGTTTCATCAGCAGTTTGTTGTGCGTCACTATTTAATTCACAAATCCCGGTGTTGCCTGGTAGAATTCTGACCATGTTATTATCTGTTTTCATGTGTAGCTGCCCACTTTTTTGTTGGGGGAGGACTGGACATGCTTATGTGGCTTTCTGACTTTTGATTTGTACGCTACTCACTGATGATTATTTGAGCCTATAAGCCGCAGATTTGGCCTTGTAGTTGCAACAGGAAGTAGTGTCAGCGGCGCTGAGGAGCTTGCATGCCGCTAAGCCACGTTGGCAGAGAGAATCAGGTATACTGCATGGACGACATGTTGGGCATCGGTACCGGTGGTCAGCTAAAGAGGACGGGAAGGGAATTAGAGAGTTTTGGAGAGGTCAAAAAGTATTTGGCTGCTGTCGTCGCGGGCATGATGGCCCGCTGGCTGAGTGAGAGCATTTTTCTAATTATAGCCCCTCCATCAGCAGTCTTGTCTGGATGCCAGCTTGCATGAGCAACTGTGGAAAGTGGACTTTTTTGGTTTAATTTGGAGGACTAGCTCTAATCCAGACTAAATCTCTCAAGGATGAAGCCCTCCCCCATCCCTCCGTCGGATTACGGGAGTGTCTTTAAAAGGATAAGGGCCCGCTTATCACCGCTTCCCTCAACACTTGTTTGGGATTTAAACGATGTAGGAAGGGGAGTGGGAGGATGCTTCGGCGTCGCCCAATGCGGCCTGGGCGGAGATGAGTCAGAGATTAGGTTATCTGATGAATGAGATCAATGGTAATCACAATTTGCGGGTTTTTTCGTGTTAAACAGACACAAAGGCATATGCTTCAGCTCCCACCCGAGCGAGTTTCATTTCGCCATTCTACTGAAAGTGTCTAAAATGAGATGTCCGGTGGTGAGCGCCTTTAATCACTTTCACCGGTTTATTTTTATATTAATTCCCAGGCTCAGGCTGCAAGGAACCACAGCAGAAATGTGACTGATCAAAGCCTCTTTGAAAGGAAATGAACCAATTTGCGTGTTATTTAGCTCATCTTACCGTTGCCATAAAATACAATTTGTGCTATTACAGTGATTGTACTTGCCTTTAGAAATTCAAATTGGACCATATTTTTGCACTTAGAAGTGCTGAAAAACAGCACTGTGGCCGCATCGTTTTAATACAGTATATTAAAAAGGAATACGATAAGACTTTATTGACAAGCTCGCGCTGAAAATGTTCACAGGTTACAGGTTGCAGCAGCATGATAGAACACAAATGAGCAAGAACACATTTTAGAAGAATAATCAGAAAATTTTATATATATATATATATATATATATATATATATATATATATATATATATATATATATATATATATATATATATATATATATATTGGTGCTGTCAAATGATTACAATTTTTAATCAGATTAATCATGGGTTTCAAATGAATTAATCATGATTAATCAACATTTGAAATGATGTCTGAAAAATGCCAATTTATACTGTATTTTATTGAAAGGAAGATAAATGGATTATATATATTGGCATGTATTAACGGCTCCAGATGAACTGAAAATTTAAATCACACTTTTAAATCACTTTTAAATCATAAAAGCTACCACACGTCTTAAAAAATGTATTTATCTAACACTAGTTTCTTTAATAGTAGCAGAACGTTTGAAATCACACTTTAACTGTGTAATTATGAGCAATGAGGGGTTGCGTTCAAACACACCACGTCATTTAAGTTGAATTCACATTTTGAGTGTATTTTCTGGGATTTCCGAGCAGCCGAAGCAAATTGTACTTACGCATTTAGAGTTACAAATTGAGCGATAAGAATATAGACTCTCCACTTCATGTTTTTCATTATCTTCCTGTTTATTCTCACACACACACACATTATAAAGCCGTTTTTGTGATGTTCTGAGTGTCCCTGAATGCATCTCGCGTTCCTGTCATGAGAATGAGGAAGTGTCGTTCCCAGAATGAACAGACTACGTGTGTGAGTTGGCGATACGTACAGTATATGGTGTTGGAATTGTACTGCTGTTGATTTGTTCAGGTCAGAATGAAGTCATAAAAGAGCGTTGGGCTCTGTGTGACTGTGTGGGGACGCTCTACTGTTCCTCCGTCTGCCGTCATAAGAGAGGCATGCTTGCTCTGGTGCGCATGTGTTAATTACACAAAAAAATGTAACATAATTAATTAAATAAACTATTTATTGCCGTTAATGCGTTATTTTTGACAGCCCCCATATACAGTGGTGTGAAAAAGTATTTCCCCCCTTCTTGATTTCTTATTTTTTTGCATGTTTGGCACACTTAAATGTTTCAGATCATCAAACTAATTTAAATATTAGTCAATGACAGCACAACTGAACACAAAATGCATTTTTTTAAAATGAAACTTAAATAACATAACTTAACTGACATTAATTGAGATCTATCAGTCTGGAAAAGGTTACAGGGTTTCCGCTGCATGTAATTGATTGTGGCGGTGTGCCAATACAAAATAAAAGCTGCCACACCTTAAAAATTAGGGTTTTTTAAAAACTTGAAAACAATTTTCTGGAACAGATTGTATGAATGTATACATATGCTATATAGACACATATATAGCTTATTTTGTACACACATATTGACCGCGATTAAAACAATTTAAAATATCATTAAAATGTTTCACTGTGCTTTATTTTGATAACCACGCACCAGAATTGCCTATCAGCCTTGCTGGTACTTGACCAGTGACGAGGTACACGACACGTCTTGTGTTGACTTTCACTTTGTTTTTTATTAATTGGGAGAATGAACGCTAGCCCGTAAAATGTGTAGTCAATTGACGACAGCTTGTCACATGCTAAGCCTATCTATGTCAGCGTGTGTGATCGCTGACGTTTCAGTATCATTCCACTTTCTGGCATTTTCGTTTACATGTCTGGCTGGAGGCATCTAGCTAGCTCGGAGCTACAAGTGGCTATTACGTTCAGGTAGCACGTAAGCTAGTTCACCAAAGAATATTTGCTTCACCTCTTAGTATTTTAATAATTGTTCTATTCAGACATGAAATCTGTATTTAATGACAAATGAGCACACTGAGTGGAGATGCTTTGTAAATACAGTGCCGTTTCAGTGTTGGCAGTGCTGTCAGCAACTTTGCCATGGCCATGGCCATTGGTTCATGTTCGGCTAGTTGTAACACATAATAAATAAATAAGTCATGAAAAAAATTGCTATTTGTCATTAAAAAAAAAACTGCAGACGCAGCAGCGGCCTGACACAGCTACAGCAGTCCGCCCTCCCATGCAGCCCACCACCACAGCTTCAAGAAATCCTACGGGAACCCCTGGGTTATAAAGCCATTTCTAAAGCTTTGGAACTCCAGAAAACCACAGTGAGAGCCATTATCCACAAATGGTGAAAACATGGAGTGGCCGGCCAACCCAAATTGCCCAAAGAGCGCAGCGACGATTCAGTCAAGAGGTCACAAAAAAACCCACAACAACACCCAAAGAACTGCAGGCCTCACTTGCCTCAGTTAAGGTCGTGTTCCTGACTGCACCATAAGAAAGACACTGGGCAAAAATGGCCTTCATGGCACCGTTCCAAGACGAAAACCACTGCGGAACAAAAAGAACATTCAGGCTTGTCTCAATTTTGCCAGAAAACAAGTTGGTCATCTCCAAGACCTTTGGGAAAATACAAAAGTTTAACTTTTTGGAAGGTGTGTGTGCCATTACATTTTAGATTTACATTTACATTTACATTTTAGAAAAACAACTTCATGCCAGCAGTAAAATATGGTGGTGGTAGTGTGATGTTCTGGGGCTGCTTTGCTGCTTCAGGACCTGGAAGATTTGCTATGATAAATGGAACCATGAATTTTGCCGTTTACCAAAAAATCCTGAAGGAGAATGTCCGGCCATCTGTTTGTGACCTCAAGCTGAAACCAACTTGGGTTCTGCAGCAGGACAATGATCCAAAACACACCAGCAAGTCCACCTCTGAATGACTGAAGAAAAACCAAAACAAGACTTTTGAGTGGCCTACTCAAAGTCCTGACCTGAATCCTACTGAGGTCAGGCGTGGGGGAAATAATCGTTTCTGAGATGCATCACGGTGCGGACATTGACGATTATTAATTTGATTCATAAACGTCAATAATCAAAGCCGATGGAACAAAAAAAAAAATGAACAAAAAGGCGGAAGGCGGACGTTCATGGTGGTGCACCTAAGACACCGCAGGTAATTTTCCACCCAACTCAGAAAAGTGTTTCTGCCATAAACACTTTTATTGCGAAGGATTTGTGGCTGTATTCGGTTGTTGAGAAGCAGGGCTTTCGTGCTTTGTTGCGCACTTTGGAACCCATCGCAACGTTATTTCACTGACACTGCCATTGTGAATAAGGGCAGCCTAGTTTTTTTGGTTATTCATAATATACTGACATCTGCAGGCATTATTCTTTTATGAGAGCCGCTGGCACAAAATTGATATTTTGTATGAAAGCTGTTTTATGACTTTGCTATACAGCAAAAATATTATTTTGTCAGAGATTCTATGCTCAGGATTTTTTTTTTTTATGTTGGTTACTCAGAATATGCTGAAGTTTGTTAATTTTATACATGCTACTACTGGTGCACTTTACTTTTCCTGCTGGATCTGTGCAATGGGAAATATGTTGGTAGATGTAACCTTCAATTATTAAAAGATAATGGAAGCAAATTAATCTGGTTCATGTTTATTTTAATGGTGGATCGTTACAAATATGCTTTGTTTTACTAGTACACAGTGAGTAAATGGAAATTATATATATAAAAAAAAATATGCATGAAACCACATGACTATTGATCACAAACAAAGATGCATCGTGGTGCATCGATAATCGTTTTATCATCGCACCGCAGGCCTCTGAATCATAATCGCGTCGAATCGTGAGGTGGCCAGAGATTCCCACCCCTAATTGAGATGCTGTGACATGACCGAAAAAAGGCCTTCATGCTCAAAAACCCTCCAATGTGGCTGACTTATAACAATTCTGCAAAGATGAGTGGGCCAAAATTCCTCCTGTTAGAGACTCATTGGACATTATCGCAAACAAGTGATTTCAGTTGTTGCTGCTAAAGGTGGCCCAACCATCAAACAAATATAGATGATCTGAAACATTAAAGTGTGACAAACATGCAAAAAAATAAGAAATCAGGAAGTGGGCAAATACTTTTTTGCACCACTGTATATATATACAGTATACATATACATATACAGTATATATATGTTATTTATTTATTTATAGTTATTGATAGATTAAAAAACTGAAATGCATGTGTATATAAATATACATGCATTTACTTAATTCTACTTGTGGGTTCCTAACCTGGAATATCTATTGTTGAACTCTGCATGTGTGCACTGAACCTGGCAGTGAGTCCAGCGTGAGCTCACTGAAGCTTCATTAACACACTGACTACACATTGATTGACACACTTGTAGATGAATCGGTCTTGTGCAGGACTTCCTGTATCTGTGTGGTCACATGGTTTCTGCTACACTGCTACTGTCGAGGCATTGCATTACATCTACAAAGATAGACAGATATAGAGGAGCTTCTGAGGTCGAATCATTATGTCCGATTATTGAAAATAATTGGAATTACATGAATCAGTTCCAGGCAATGTTCCCTAATTTTTCCAAGTGTGTGAGCATACATACAAACGACCTGAGCATTCCTTGGATCTCTATGAGCGCCATCAGACGTGCACACTTACAGTATCACACCTGTCCAAAACCTGAGATCTTGAGGTAGTAAGTAAGTTCATCGGATGTTGTTGTGGGATCTTTTGTGACGTCTTGGATGAGTCGTCGCTGCGTTCTTGGGGTTACTTTGGTTGCCCGGTCGCTCCTGCGAAGGTTCACCACTGTTCCATGTTTTCGCCATTTGTAGATAATGGCTCTCACTGTGGTTTGCTGAAGTCCCAAAGCTCTCGAAATGGCTTTATGACATTCTCCGGACTGATGGGAGGGATCACTTTTTCACACAGGGTCATGTAAGTTTGGATTTTTTTCTCCCTTAATAATATAAAAGTTTCATTTAAAAACTGCATTTTGGGTTCAGTTGTGTTGTCATTGATAATATTTAAATTTGTTTGATGACCTGAAACATTCAAGTGTGATGAACATACAAAAATAAGAAATCAGAAAGGGGGCAAACACTTTTTCACACCACCGCATACATACATACATATACAGTAGTACCTCGCATAACGTAAAACTCCTTTTACGTAAATTCCACTGCACGTAAAGAATTTCTGTAAAGTTTTTGCATCGTATTACGTAAGAAATTCCATATAACGTAAAGCGTCAAGTCGGTGCAATTTCAGAAATTTGATAGCTCGTGCGACAGAGAGAGGGAAACATTTTCCATGGCTAACAGAGTACACTTGGTGACGCCTTCTGACGCTTCACGCTCTAATTGGCTGATTATCGGGGCACCGCCTACGCTCTTATCTCATTGGCTGATTATCAGGGCACATTTAAAAGCCAAAGACAAAGAAAAATACATAATTACAGAGCTGGAGTCTCAAATGAGGTTCAACATTTTTTTTTTGTATTTCGTTGAATTTTATTTTTGTTTCACAGTAAACACTGCAGCTAATATTGATTTCCATGCGTGTTTATTTTGCATGCATGTGTTTAATATCAGCTATTGTTTTCCCTATCCTAATTTTGGCCTTATGATGACACACCATGGCTCAGGTGGCATGCAAGAAATACTTCTCCCCCACACCTCCTCCTCCCAGTTGTCTTTCTAGTCCTGCAACAGTTGAACACAGACCAATCTAGCTCACATTAACATATGTGTTGTTTGAGATACGTAAGTGTGAGGCTGTTGCTTATTTCATCAGGGGTGTGATGGCGAGGAGGTGACAGTGAATTCCTTGCGGATACTGGCTGTAAAACCCTCAGCTCTTATTTTAGGAGACAGTCTGGGAGTTAGAATGCTGCTAAAACCACAAGGGGCAGGGCGGGTGGGGGCGGTGGCAGTGGTGGTATAGAAATAGGAGCACCTCTGTGTAGGGGATGTGTTTACCGCTTTTCTTTCGTATGCTCATTAACCCGTGCTCTTATGCTTGTTGCAACAAACCTCCTTTGCACTTAATAATGGGACTATACTATACGGTTAGCACAAACACATTAGATTGCAGCAAATTAACAGGTGGAGTGAAGGTGCAGTTATTACACCACAAGGGTACAAAAACACCTTGTAGCGCTGTTGTCAAACGATGGGATAACATTACAAAACATTAATTCCCTTGTTAAAACAAAAGAAGAACTAGCAAAATGGAAACAGTAGATATTGAGGCCCTGAGCTAATTTTATTTGCATTTAAATGCACAACTTTTTGACAGATGTGAGCAACACAAACACCTACTGATGGCAAACAGACATTCTGATGCGCTAACTTTGCCAGTCCGGAACCTCGCTTCATTCAACTTTTCACCATTTAAAAAAATGGTGCATGTTTGTCTTACTTAAATGTTTCAGATGACCAAAAAAATTGAAATATTAGTCAATGAAAACACAACTGAACACAAAATACAGTTTTTAAATTAAACTTTTAATTTCATGGCACATGGCACCTTCCGTGGAATAGTGGTGAACCTACATCCATCCATCCATCCATCCATCCATCCATCCATCCGTCTTCTTCCGCTTATCTGAGGTCGGGTCGCGGGGCCAGCAGCTTAAGCAGGGAGGCCCAGACTTCCCTCTCTCACTTGCCTCACCTGCCTTGGTTAATGTCAGTGTTCATGACTCCACCATAAGAAAGACACTGGACAAAAACGGCCTGCATGGCAGAGTTCCAAGACGAAAACCACTGCTGAACAAAAAGAACATTAAAGCTTGTCCCAATTTTGCCAAAAAACATCTTGATGATCCCCAAGACCTTTGGGAAAATACTCTGTGGTCTGACGAAACAAAAGCTGAACTTCTTGTAAGGTGTGTGTCCCATTACATCTGCCGTAAAAGTAACGCCGCATTTCAGAAAAAGAACATCATACCAACAGTAAAATATGGTGGAGGTAGTGCAAACATGCAAAAAAAAAAATCAGGAAGGGGGCACTGTATATGGTTTGATTAAAGTGTGTTTTTCCACCAATTGGTTTGCAACAGTTTCATTTCATCAAAGCAACAAATTGTGGAATGGAACAATAACAGAGCCTGAAATCTTTGGATTTCACCGTATCGGCCAGGGCAACTGTAGTGAAATCAAGTACCTCACGTTTTCACTGTTACCCTTTGAGAAATGTGAACTTCTCAAACCCATTTTGACAATTCAGTTGAGTTAAGACATATTGGCGGGCTGACTTTGATGGCCCGGGAACCAGGCACTATCCATATAGTGTGATGAAAGTGGGCTTCTCCACAATTAAGCTAGCAACTGTTTTGCTCAATCAAAACAACAAATAGAGGAAAAGTTTGGCAAAACAACTTAAGGCTCAGAGCTCAACTCTCTAAACACTCATGGAATGCAGACATACAGTATTGACTTGGATTTAGCGCTACTAACAATTAAATGGCTTTAAAATGGTGCTCTGAAAAATGCCCAAGAAAGTGGCACCACCCCCCTCCCATTATCTATGCAGCCTGCATCCTCTCTAAATAGTTGTGCATGACCTTTGCTACAGTAGCTCTAATTATTAGCACCACATAGGCCCCTGTAAGGCACACAGCTAATTAGAGTGGATTTATCTGAGGGGACGTTGCTGCCATTCATAGGCATGACTGCACGGGCTACCATCAGTGCAGGTGATTTAAATTTGGGGATAAGGTTAATCTGCGTAACATGGTAATGGTAATTAGAATACTAATCATGGCAAACATGGTTTTGATAACAGCACAGGGCAGATCAGTCACTGGTGGCTTCCTTGTTAACGAGCCGCCATTGCCGCTATTGTTTTTTTATAACTGATGTTTGACTGCGCTCGTTGAGAGCTACATCGTTTTAAAAAAAAAGGCATTGCCCTTTAATATAGGACCTCTTGTCATTGCATCTCATAAAGGGTTGTTACTGGAGAAAGCAGTATTTTTCAAAGCTTCAAGATGAATGAAGAGGGGCATCTGGAGCTATCTTTTGGCTGGCGGACAACTCGTGTAATGAGCCTAAGAGGGTTCCAATTATTCCACTTGTGATCAAAAAGGAGATGGAGATTACTTCTCTTGCGTCTTTTTTCCTTCCCTCTCTAGCTCTCCCTCGCTGACATTTTGCACAGTAACATCTTTTGATAGGGGCTCGGGGAGAGAAAGATGATTACTAGAGAGTGTCTGATAGTCTTGAATAGTCAGTGCTGGCCTCCCTGTTAAGACAAAATAAGAGTTTTTCTGAGCCACAGTCTCTTTTGTGGTTTCCTGTAGGGGCTGGCCATTGAAGAAATGTCATAGATCAATGAGCGCAAGAATGAACAATCAATCATCTAATGTATTAGGCTCTAAGCTAATTGCATTTGCACAAGCATTGAAATGCCGACTGAAACAACTTCAAGGAACTCATGCTTCATGTTACTTTTGGAGAAATATTGGCATGCCGACATACGATGCAGCAATGGTTGTGCTAACTTTACCAGCTTGGGGAACCTTGCTCCATTTGCGATTATGTCATTTTGACTTCATATGTTGTGATGAGTGTGCGCTTTTCCACACTTAAGTGTGCAACTTGAAAATCATAACATTTAAAATATGAAAGCGTGGTTTTCCTCATATTTTGAGTTTAGCTAGCACTTGAACATGAATTGGCCTTTAGTATCAAAATGGAAAGGCAACCAATGCACAACTTTTTCAAATATATGAGCATTTCAAACATGTAAAGACACCAGCTGTGAAGATTCATGAGTTGGCGGCATGCACAAACCAACATGCTAACTTTGCAAGTCACGAGCCTAGCTCCATTAGCGTTTAAATTTAGATTTTATGTTTGATGAACGTGAGTAGTCAGCAATGTAACGTTAATTGCCTTGTTTAATCAAAACAACTACTAGTGGAACGGAATGGCAACAACCCTTGGACCTCAGAGTTAAACCCATCTGCATTCAAATGCATAGGCCAACTGTAAGAAATTCTCCCCTCTACATGTAAAAAAACCCAAAAAAACCACCATTTATAGGATGCAGACATATTGACACACTAACTATTGCCACAGGAATCTCACTGTAGTCATTTCCACCAGCCTGTGTTGTAGATATTGCAATATTCAAGCAAAGCAAGGCAAGTTTATTTAGAGTGCACAATTCATACACAAGGTAATTTAAAGTGCTTTACAGAAAGGTAAGAAAGAAGGGTAAAATGACTTCATAAAATCATTCCATATAAACGTAAAATCACTTTAAAATCATTTCAATTCCATGAATCATTCCATAAAACCAAAACATTAATAATAATGAAGAGTGCAGATAAAATAATTTGAGTTGTCAAATGCACAGCTGAATAGAAGTGTTTTCAGCCTGGATTTGAGTATCGTCGCACATCTTCTGGAAGACTGTTTCAGATTTTGGAAGCATAAAACTGAAACGCAGCCTCACCGTGTTTAGTGCTGACTCTGGGCACCCGCAGGAGATTTTACAGCAAATATATGCTATTTTTAGTCCAAAATGGTCACACACTAAGCT
This sequence comes from Dunckerocampus dactyliophorus, assembly GCF_027744805.1. NCBI lineage: Eukaryota > Metazoa > Chordata > Actinopteri > Syngnathiformes > Syngnathidae > Dunckerocampus > Dunckerocampus dactyliophorus. The sequence continues at coordinate 10,256,397 of NC_072829.1, read as the reverse complement.
GAATTCGTAACCTACCTCCTGGATGTGGATTATTTGCAGCCTCTGGAGACTTTTGATGCATCGTTAAAGCCATTAGGCCCAAGTATAGGAAGCCACTGCACAACATTAGCACATTGACATGTTAGATTAAAGACTACATAAACGACACAAATTGCCACGATTCTACTTTTTTGTTTGAGATAAACAATGCTTCTTAGACTCCACGAGCAGCTCTGATAGTCGAGGCCTGCAATATTTTTCTACAGAGCCATCAGGAGGAAGGCATGTTGTGTTTGTTGTGTGGGCTGCAGCTGTTTCTCCTCCGCCTAATAGTGACAGTCATGTCTCCCCCGCCAGCCCCCACTTGCAATACAAAAGGGAGTTGAAGCATTCGATTGTGTACAGCTTGTTTCCTCCCCATTTCATTTATTAAATTCACAGATTACAAGTAAAAGTACATTAGAAGCCCTGGGGTGACTAAAGAGATTTCTCCACCATCGAATATCAAACTATATCTAGGCCTGGGAGAAATGGAATGATGAAAAACAAAAGATAATATTATGTACTATGGCACTGGGACAAAATACAACTCCTTCCAATCAGCCAAGATAAACATCCAGCCCAGAGATATGTTCTTACTAGATAACGGCTTAGCACACACGCTGACATACAAACATGAGCGCATGGACCGGCGGTTTTGATAAGCACAGAAAATTACTACATGATGTTTATGGTGGCGGAACAAAAGGATTAAAAAGGACTTCATTTTAAGGAATCAAAGCTGTAGAAAGGTGTGTGCCGGGTGTAAGATGCATTTCAATTGACTAGATTAGACTTCATAATGGAGACGTAATTACAGGGAAACACGATATGTACACAGCAAATTGAGGAGTGTTAATTTTTTGGTGTTGATGAGAATCTTGAAGTTGGAGTGTCAATCTTACACTATTTGGAGTTGATCTAACACTGCATTTTCTTAAAAATGTTCAATTTAACACTGGATCATGAAAGTGTTGTAGTTCAAATGGAGTGTTGAAAATGTTCAAATCTTGTTAGTGTCACAATAAAGACATTCAACACTTCCACACTCCATTTAACACCTAACAGTGTTCACGTGTCTTAAGCTCCGCCCACGGACATTTCATTTAGACTCCACCCCTCACTTCACTTGCTGATGGAAGAAGTTGATAATTAGGAATCATTTTGCATCAGTAGGTAAGTAAACGTTTAAATAGATGAACTAATGAATTGTGTTGTACCTTGTTTACACATAAAAAACGTTAGTTTTTGGTGTGATATTTAATACTAATAAACTGAGGCAGCTGTTTCCACCCAAAGCCTTTGCTAATGTTAGCTCGTGTTTTTGCTAAGTTATATTTTCTATTTAGTGTTGCTGTGAGCTGAATCGGCACTGCCTGTGCAACATTTGGCAAAGTAAGTGAACGCTACGTTATATCTTCATTTTTAATGAGCTAATGGCTAACTAGCTAATTGGCAGGAGGAGCCCCCACAAGTAGGCCTGCTGGCCCCCAGCAAAGGACTTGATATGCTGTACAAGATACAAGATATCAAGGTTGGCAACTCTAATTGTTACTTTAACTTAAAAATAATTGTCAGGCATGTGTTGGAAGTGAACTACACAATTTTTTTTTTAGAATGATGCATCTTTATTTTTCTTCTTGATTCACAGAAAACCTTTCCTTGAGTCTTACGTGAATGTGGTAAGTAATATCTTTTTTTTTTAATCAATGCATAATAAGCCCTGCAACTGTGGCAATTCCATATTTATTTAATTATTTTAGTAGGATGTTTTATATTATTATTATTATTATTATATTTATTCTTATTCTCAGAGGTGGATGGAGATGTGTAGACTCCACTATCCCTTCACCCCAGTTATTGCCAGTTGGTGCGAGCCTCCACTCTTGCCGACTACATCCCATTCATTAGGTTCTACAATTTATCCTTCAGCCCACAAGAGGAACCCAACAGAACCAATGGATCAGGATGAAGCATGACGGGTAAGCTTTGAGTAAATAAATGTAAAATTAAAATTATCAATGATATGTAGTGTTTTTATGCATGACATTGTTTTATTGAAAAATCCTCTTGAATTCCCATGAACACACTATATATCATTTTAATATTTTTTGCAGAAAGTCGGTGGTGTTTTGAGGGCCAATCTGAAAGGTGAGGAAATCTTCAAGGAGTGCAACAAGACTGAAACACTAACCGATGCAAGGTGTAAACAGATGGTGAACATCCTGGCTGCAGATATGATGGAGCTGCATGGGTAAGAAGAACTTCCCCCTTTCCATTAGAACAGTCATTCCATGTACCATGTACTGTGGGAATGGTTCTGTCTGTGATCATTAACTATGATTTGTTTTGAAAGGAGGGTTCCGCCATCATGTGTGATGAGAAATTACGCCCTGAGAATTGTGACTTGTTTTCCATACCTAAAAGATCCATTCTCCAAACCTGGATATGCAAGTGTCTTTTCAATGTAAAACCTAAAGTACTGTTTTTGTTTTTCCTTTAGGTGTGTAGTTTGTATTAAACTCTTGTTTCAAATATGTTCATAGGATGCTTAGCTTAGCGGCAGTGGCTCAAGAGGTAGAGCAGGTCGTCCAGAAATCGTAAGGTTGGTTGATCCTTGCTCCCTCCACCCAGTCACTGTTTTGTCCTACACTTCTCCTGGCTCTCAAAGCCGTTCCAAGACTGTTTCTTCATGATGGTCCAAAAACCAGAGGAGAACATCTGTTAACTGGTCAACAGCTGCTTGGTGAGGAGTGCAAGGAGGCGCTATCTACAGTAAGACATTCAAATGATGAATCCGTGGTCGAAGAAGATGAGAGCAACTTTCCAGTATCGACAGAATATGATCCAAGCACAAGATGTATCATCGTCTGTTCTCAATGTGTTCCCTCACTTCCTTGATGTTCCTGGATTGGTAAGGAAATCTTGAGTATTTGGACTAGTTCCGTATTAGATTACCCATTACATCAACCATTTGTAAACCTGTAGGCCTACAGTATATGAAATATTCATGTCTTGTTTATAGATTGACCAGGATTTCTCAATGATGTTTGGTGATGAAGTATCTCAGAGGTTCCTGGCTAAGTGGTCAACTGTCTTCAAACCAAAAGTCATTGCAGACTTTAAGACTCTCCCGCAAAAGCAGAACATCGATGAGTTGCTGTCAGGAACTGAACCTCAACCTGATGACATATGTACTGGATGTAGCTTTGATCTACCTGTGTTCAAGAAGATCTGTGATATAATAAAACACAAAGAATGTGCTTTCATAATAGCCTGTAATGTAAAAAAACTATGTACTATGAGGACCTGTTTAACGCGTACTGCATAGAAGACCAAATGCTTGAGTTTTCTGTCATGTGTTTAAATGAACTGACTCATTTCAGACCATTTGACAAGCAGTACTCTAATGACAATTGTCAAAAAGCAAACATACTGTAGTGCCCTGCTGTTATTTAAGCTGTCTGTTGGAAATGAAATGTTTTGGAATAAAATGTATGAAGCAGTCAACTAGTCATTTTTAAAAAATGTTTAAATTTTATTTTGAAGTAGTAGATTAACACCTTTATAGTGTTAATGTTGCAACTCCTTTTGAGAGTAAAATGACACTATAAGAGTCAATAAATGACTCTTAAGAGAATTAATTTGTGACACCTCACACTAGTGTTAAAAAAATGCAACACCGGTTGGTGTCAAGGAGTGTTAAATTTTAACTATATAAATAGTTAATATTGACTCTACAATGGTGTAAAAATGGCTACACTTTCAAAAGTGTTAAAATAACACTTTGTAGAGTGGACCCCATGGGACACTTTGAAAGTGTTGAGATTAACTCCTACAGTGTCAATTTAGGCCTGCTGAATTTGCTGTGTACAGTATTTGCGTGTATGAGGCTTAGGAATACAGCACCTCGGCTTCCTGTGGATGCACAGCAGGGGTAGGGATGCAATGTGTGTCGCTGTTTTTCGTGACCCCTAAAAGTCTGCCCAAACACAAATTCAGTTAAATGAAATCCGTTCAGCTAATCCCCCATCACGCCCACTTCCAGTGAGTGGGTCAAGCCCACTTCATCTGGCCTCTCTCTCTCTCTGGCATGCTGCTAGGTTCCCAGTCCCCAATGGAGACAACAGAGGGCCCTGCTCCAGTTTTTACTCCCACTGTGTGGTTGTGTATGTCAACACTTGTTTCACTGCAGATGGCTTATTCCCCACCTTATTCTCCCCCCTGCTTTACGCTTTGGTAATGGATTATAAACCGTCACACAGCACTGGATGTTATTCCGATGTGAGAGCACCCGATCTTGTTAAGAAGCTGGATTTACAGATGTGCACGCAGCTAATACTTTTCTGACAGCTGCCTAGTAACAAATCATCCCCTCATAGATGACCACCAGATGTACATCTCATAGCAGCAAAAAAGATCACAAATCATCTCTACCTGCTTGTCGGGGTCGCTCATGGGCGTGGCTTTGCTGGGGTACTATCTAAAACGTCCATCTGTTTAATAAAACCCTGCTTTGATACAGCAGTTGGCACCATTGCTCATGATTTCCTAGAGACTTAGCTTCCTTGCAAAGAAAGCTATGCAAGTGTGATTTTCTACTATTTGGTGTTTCATTTACCGTAATTTCCAGTGTATAAACCACTACTTTTTTTCTTAAACTTTAATCCTGCATCTTATACAGCGATGTAGCGAATTTATAATTTGTTTTCTTCTGTACTTGAGAACCACCACTAAGCATTTAAATTCAATGCTGCTCACGAGCCAAGCAAACAAACGGTAGCTCTTTCTTTAGCAGAAGCCAATCACAAGTTGCATTGTAATTCCCAGCAACCTTGTCAACCTGTTGGAAATCGCAGAAGGTTATTACTCAATATAACAGTCTGACTGGTGGTGTTAATTTACAAAGGAAGCTAAAATAATCACACAGCAACCAAATTCAAAAAAACATATTATAACATAAATATAGCATAATAACATTCAAATAACAATGCATTATTAAATTAAAATAACAAAGAAAAGCAATTCTAACTTCTACCCACAATGCATCACTGCAAGCAGAGATGTCCATTGGCCAAAGGTTGCCTGCTGTCGGGCGCCAGACCACCTTGGGCCAAAGAACGACTCCCGCTTGCAGTGATGCATTGTGTGTAGAAGTTGAAATAGCTTTTGCTCGTTATTTTTACTCAATAATTGGTTATTTTAATGTTATTATGTTAGGCTATGTTCACACTGCAGGTTAATTCCGATTTTTTTGCTCATATGTGACCTGTATCTGATTTTTCATGTCATTGTGAACAGCACAATTCCAATTTTTTTCAAATGCCACTCAGGCCTTGTTCGTATGTGGATATAAATTTGATATGTATGAGATGCGACTGCAGTATGAACGGTCGGTCGCATATATCGACAAGGACCTCGCACACTGCCGTAATCTTTACTTTTGTAAGCACGCAGAAATGTGTGTGATGTCGTGCTTTTGTGCATGCACGTCACTTACCGGACGCTTTGCGTTGACATGGACAAGTCGCATTTTTTTCCTGTGATTTACAATGGGTTGACATGCTCGTTATGAGTTTCCACAAAGTTCATAAATTGACGCCTGTCAGATAAAGAACAACTGAACCTGGTCCTCATGCACTCCTGCCCACTATAGTTTAAGACCTGCAGATGTACAACTTATAGTCCAGTGCGTCTTATACACGAACAAATCTGATTTTCTCTCTAAATTTGGTGGGTGCGTCTTATACACCGGAAATTACGGTAATCAAAAGAACAAACGGTAGAATGGAATGCTAACAGAGCTCGAGGCTCCAAGCTAAACCTCTTTTCATTCCAATGCACAAGCCAACTGCTGTGAATTACCTCGCGTGTTACTTTTTGACGAGCATTTCAAACCCTCTTTGAAGATTCTAAAGTTGAGACAGACGCATCGACGCTCTAACTTTGGCAGCCAGGGGAACCGAGCTCCATTCACATAGTGTGATGAAACACAGGGTAGATAGCAAATCAACATGAATTGCTTTGTTTAATTCATCATTGCGGAGCGGAATGGCAACAAAGTTAAGGGCCAGACCTAAACTTCTTAGAAACCTCTAAAAAATGCAGATTCAAAAGCAGAAGGGATGTAGACATACTGACGCCTTAACTATTCACTTTCTGCCAGCCTGCAATATTTACTACAGGTATACACCATTTTTAGTCCGAAATTATCCCACACTAACCGTTATTTGTTAATTTACTCATGGGTTTGGGTTATTTGCAGAAGGAGATAATTCATCTACTATGATACAGAGGTTGGCACTCGCATTTTGAGCTTTGATTTTGTTTTTTTTTTTAGACATTAGCTGTGTTTTAGCAGCTGCCATGCAACAAAATTGCACATGCACCTGCATAGATGCCCTTTAAAAGGACCCTCCATGTAGTGTAAACATCGTTTGTTTGCGCGTGTGGCCCGGGGTGGTGGGATTAATGAACGCTGATGAAGTTCCACTCACATCCCAGTTGCTGCCATCTTTATTTGCCGGAGGCTGTGACTCATTCCCTATACCCAGTGTCAGATTAAGGCATGTCAATAAAGAGACCCACTCAATCCATCTCCCAGCAACTCTCCCCTCGTGTGTGCCTCCGTGGTCTGTAATGAGCTGCTGAATATCTACATGCCGCTAAAGTGTCTGAGAAGATGCCTTGCCACTGTGAGCGAGGACAGGGGGTTCAGAGACAGAGAGAGATGGGCACCCGCCGTTACACTAAATGACATTTGTGGCGACCCGTTTGGGTTGTGGTCAAAATGCTTTGGAAGACAGGCTTGCATACATGTAATACAGATATCCTCAAAGTTTTATTATCATTAGACAAATGCTCAATCACTTGAGGACAATTAGTGGCTAATTGCCCCTGCAAAGACGTTTTGCTTGATGGCAGTTCTTCAACCAATCTTGCTCAAATTTTACACAAATGTACTTGTCAAACAAGGTGTGTAAGACATTTAGTGGTGATTTGGCTCAACACCCTAAAGTGAGAGTGGGTCTTTTGTAGTCCAGCGCATTGAGCTGTGTGAGAAATTTCAAGTCAATCCCACTCCCGCTGGTTTAGTAATAGTATTTTGCACATAGGGATTTTTCCACCTTTTTCCAGGTCCCAAATCTATGTTAACAGCACTGACACAGAATGAGGAGCCATAACAGAGGCGGGAAGGTGTCTGTGTGCAAGGGGTATGGTGTTTTATACCCAGACACTAACTTTAACCACTCTGTTGTGTTTAAAGCAGTTGTCGCATCGGATAATCTAATTGCAGGATGCATTGTTGCTGTGTGAAAGTGTACACAAATCATTGGCAATATCCCCCTTCAGTGGATTCTGTGTGAAAGGCAATGGTGGATAAATGCCGGCTTGTCCGTGACAGCTGTGATGTGGCTATTCAGTCATGGTAATGGTAATGGTTTAATTGACACGTTTGCACTTGCACAACTCAGTATGTCTGAAAAGGAGTAGGAAGAAGCACAGCTTAGTTAATCCTACCCCTTCCCCATTTTGCAGGCTGTCCTTGTAAAAGAGGCTTCTAATTGGAGTCATGTTTCAAAATAAGTAAAAGTTGTGGTGTTTACTCAGTGGCCACATGTTTACATAATATAGTCCTTCTGAATGTGTGTTTGTAAGGCCTAGCCCAGGGGACGGGAGGGGGAGGGGCGGAGGACGGGGGGGTGTAAACCATTGGGAATTTCTGGCGCTCTAAATTAGTGTGCCTCACTTCTCCCACAACGCCGGCTTAATGTAGGGCACAACCGAGAGGAGAGAACGCAACTATCTAGTAATTTGCTGGGAAAAAAACCCTGCTAATTATTTTATGTTTGTAGTGCTTGTTCCAGAGGGTCAGAACCACTAAATTCTTTCTAGAAAAAGATGCAAATATTGCCTTTATTTATACATTATACACGGTTTTGGTAAGTTTTTTCTATAACTGTATTTATCTATTTATATTTAATTCCTACATTCATTTTATATTATTTTATTATTGCGTTTATCTATAATGAAATTTCTCATTTATTCATTTTGCTACACGGTGGCCGAGTGGTTAGCATTTTGGTCACACAGCCAGGAGATCTGGAAGATCTGTGTTTGAATCTCCGTTGGGCATCTCTGATGGAGTATGGAGTTTGCATGTTCTCCCCGTGCGTGTGTGGGTTTCCTCCCACATTTCACTGGAGACTCTAAATTGTCCATAGGTATGAATGTGAGTGTGAATGGTTGTTTGTCTATATGTGCCCTGCGACTGGCTGACGACCAGTCCAGGGTGTACCCCGCCTCTCGCCCGAAGTCAGCTGGCTCCAGCATACCCGCGACGCTAGTGAGAATAAGCGGCATAAAAAATGGATGGATCTATTCATTTTTTTATTCTTCTTTCTTTCTTTTTCTTTCATCACTGCATTTGTTTAAACATGAGTGTAAACATGAGTTGTAGTGTAATTCTGGTCAGCATGTTTGGAAAAATAAAACCAATACCATTACCATGCCAATTTACACATTTTTGGGTGGCACTGAAAAAACGTCAGAGATTCAAATCAAATCCTCAAGGCCTTGGCCTGAAGCAAAAGTAAGCAGATTTCTCATAGGGAACTGCTCGGATACATTTTTCTCCTCGTATTATTATGTAAAACCCTAAAACTTTATCTCATACATGTCTTTCTTACTGGGAGTCAGGACGCACGTGCAGGCTCGAAGGCTGAACAGGTGTTAAATGAAACCCGATGCAGCTTTCAGAGTTTGGTGACGCAGTCCCGAGTCGCTATTCAAAGGCTTAGCGAGAGCAGCCTTGTAGCTCAGGACAAAGACAACACAAAAACCACCACCCCAGGAAGTCACATGGCCACCAAAGTTTAGAGGGAGGGTGTCAGAGGTGAGCACCCATTAAGACAACAGCCGTAAGCTGCTTAACTTTGCAAGACTACATTGGAATGCAGATGTCTTGGGAGGGGAGGGGGGCTATTATTTAAGATCTTTTCATCATGCTGAAAGGGCGGGGGGAAAATGTCAATGTCTCTAAAATACATGAATAATGAATACTGTTTCTATCAATGTATGTATAATTAATCACATCTCTTCTAACTGGACGTCAGTGGAGCCTCTCGGCCTGAGTGACATGGAGACAAGTCTGGACTATTGTCTGTGGCTGACAATAACAGACAAATAGGCATCATCTGCACTTTCCTACGGAGGAGGTAGGGATGGGCATGATAATCGATTTCTAATATTTGGGCTCATAATGTGGAATTTATGGTTGGTTAATTGTGACGCAGCGTGGGCAAAATGGAAACCAGCAGAGGTGCTGTGGATTCAGTAGCTACAACAGAAAAATCACCAAAGTCGACCGTCCTCTCTCCACACAGCCACACACACAGTCAGGGCGCTTGTTTCGCTCGCAGACGCTACACTACACTCGTGTTTTATTACTATATTTCATGTCCTTCATGTGTTCTGTGTACAGTGTGACTGACTTAGGAGTTAATTTAGCAGAATTCTTATTAATCAATATGGCATTGCATTGCTGAAAAAGTGGTTCAGAACATTCAGAGAGGGATTCACAGAAAAAAAAGCCTGATTTCTTCCTTTTTTCCCGACTTGTTGAGAGTGGGAAATACAGTATTTGTTCAGCTTCATACGGGAAGCACGGGGGAGAAGGAAATATAAGCAGGAAGTGTTGTGTTTACACCTGCGTCATTGTGTTTGAGTGAGGCCATTATTTGGTTTGCTCGGACACAACTCCACACGTAACACGCTATCAAGGACGGCAACACAAAACAGTCACAACAACTGACACTGTTCTACTTGTCGTTGTTTTGCGGGTATGTCGAAAAAAGGATGGCATTTTAAAATGTTCTCTCAGCCATAATAATTCACTTTAGACTCCCAGATCGGCCTTGCTGGGTTTGGGCTAAATTGATGACTGATGGAGTGAAATGATGCAGAGAAGGTGGCAGGTTGTTTGTCATGCGTGTACCCCTCTGTCACAATTGATCCAATATAATTTGAGCGTGCGGGGGAGCCCGTTGATATTAAATGGTAATAACTCTGTATTCATCAGCACTGACTCCCCACAGCAAAGCAGAAATAGAAAGTGTAATCTCATCCACAACTACGACTGCTGTGGCCTAAGGCTCTCTTCCACGCTTTTTTCCACCACTGATCCTCCCTGAGGGGCCCTGGCCTCTCTCAATCTATAATCTAGCAGATGGCAGAGGATCTATGGGAAATTCTGTTATCGGGAAGAAGGTGGAATAGTTGCCCGTATCGGGGGAAGGGTGGGCATAAGGGGCCGTAGGGGTTAGGGTTGCTGAGCGGCGTGAGGTAAACACAATATGAACCCTTTGTCTTGGGTGTCGTGCAACCGGCGGCTCGAAGAGGCCCGACGGGGGGCAGACCTACAGGTGAGGCGCTCGGCTTTTAAAGCACATTGCTGCCAAGTCGGGGGATTTTTGTGCAAGAAAAGCCTGAAAGAGGGAGCGTCTGCAAAAATGTGCATTAAGGCTTGAAGTTAAGCTTAGTTCAAGAATCACCCTCACAAACTTACACAAAGAGCAGCCTTTACCAAATTTAGATTAGGATTACAATGCTCCCAGCTTGATTTTTAGGAAGTGAAATGCTGTGTTATTGATCACAGCACACATTTTCCTAGAAAAGGGATCTTTATCATGGGTGTCCTCATTGTCTGACACTTGTGTAAGCGCACTATTCTACTCCTGGACCACTGCACACAGAAGGGTGAAATTTGGCATCACATGCACCCCTACTGAGTTGCATATGCTATTTTTCTGAAAAAATAAACCACATGGTGGTGCTGTTATTAAACCCCAACGTTATTAAATTGACTCGAAAGTCAATACTTCTCTACAAAACACCCACTGTAGCTTTAGGGTGTTTAGACGACATTTGTTCCACACCTTTCGGGGAATGAAAAGCACATGTGTGTAAAATTTGATCAAGATTGGTTGGAAAAACATGGACACCACCAAGCAAATCATGTTTGCAGGTGCGTGACACTGAGCAACTAATTGCCCATAAGTCATTTTCCATGCGTCTAATGAACATAAAACTGGATATCTGACTTACATGTATTGTCGTATGTCTTCCAAAGTATTTTGACCACAGCCGAAGGACGGCACCACAGATGTCATTCCCTATCATGTGACAAAATTAAAGTTACAGGGAGAAACCACATTTATTTGTCCGTGCATTTCACACAGAGCCCAGCAAATCGAGACATTCTTGCAACTGTGTTTTCATGTAAGATACGTGTTGGACAGTGATAATCGCTTTTAACAGAAAATGGGACGGAAGAATTGAGTTTTGGGTGGAACCAACATTACAGGCTGCGCTTTCACGCAGGTGTTGTCCATCCTCTTTTACAGCTTTGATACTACTTCACCCCCCACGTTTTGACTCGGAGCTGTTTATACAGCACAGCCACATTGGATTTGGCAAGTTTGATTGAATCAGTCTGGTTTGTTGTCCCTATTATGAAACGCTCTTTTTTAGCTTGGCTGTAAAAGCGTCCCCCTCAATGTTTTTGCGCGGCATTTTAACGAATTTAAACATGAGCAGCCTCGACGGACATGAAACACTCACGTCTGTAATCCAATTGTTAAAAAAAACACATAAACACGCTCAACGGACAGTAGGGATGGGCAATATGGCCTAAAATCCATATTGCGATATACTGTGTATCATATATATTGCAATAATGATACAGTATATGTCACAATACATTATTTGACATCTACATTTTAGAACCAATTCAAAACAGGTTAAAGATTATAAACGCTTGGCTTTGGTAATTGCATCATTTACGTTTTTTCAAACGTGTTCGCTCACAATGTAGTTTGTGTGTGTAGGAGTTGTTCTTTCTATATATTCTTATTAAAGTACTTTCCAATTTCCTGTTTGTAGCTGGTTATTCCTCGCTGAAATGTGGTTCCAGCTACACGTTTGTTAAAGTGTTTGATTTTTGTACTTTACGTTAGCATGTCATAGCTTTTTTGCCTAACTATTCCTCGTCCTCTTTTACCTATGATACCTATGATACTTGGAAGAATGTCGTTTTTGTGCCGCCAAGGGGTTGAGGATTTAGCCACGCTAGCTGTGGCGCTACATTTTTGCAGCTTGTCACTCTCAATTTTGCAGACATGTTTTGATAATTAGTATTCTACACTGGTCATTTGGTGTCAGTCATGTTACATTGCTGAAGACAATAGCCACCGCAGGAAGTACTGTACAGAAACCGGAAGTATAAAAGGATCAATGGTAATGGTAATGTTTTAACTTCATTTGAACATACATACACGTTACAATGGAATACATCAAATAATTAAATTCACAGTTCCACATGTCCAAAAGGAGTAGGAAGAAGCAAAGCTTATTTAATCCCAACCTTTCCACACCTGTTGCAGTACATTTATTCACACCCTGTATTTAGATGTGATTTTTTTAAATACATAGAACATTGATAAGGTAATGTAACAGTATGGTGATGTAATTATTAAGATTTTTTTTCATAATAAATCGAAACCATACATAATATTCAGTGTAATAATAAATAAATAACAAGGCGCTCTCCCAATGCTAATGCGGGAGTCTATATTATGTCTTATACTGTAGGTCTTATTTATGTACAGTATCTACTATACGGTCATCCCTCGCTACATTACGGTTCAAACATCGCTCCCTTGCTCTATCGTTGTTTTTCGAAAAGTAATTAATTCATAAATGACCGCTGTTTTGTGGTTGACCATGGACTATTATTAGTCAAAACATATTGAAAGACAAGTAGTATTCTGGTCACTAGGTGTTACATTGATGAGACATAATGTAATCTTAGATTACAATAATAATAATAATAATGGCATGTTCAACATGACATAGTGAAAAAAGTTCTCCTCCCTTTCTTTGTGGAAGTGGTAAGATTTTGGCTTCTTACTGTGTCCTTGTTCCGCATTCCGTTTGAAATCCTTTCTTAAGTTTAGAATAAACAAATTGGAGGCTGAGTAGTTCGCTCGGTAGCATGCTATGTGATGCAGTGATTCTGTAGCCTGCGCATTACAGTTGAGCAATATGTTGTAAACAAAGATTAATAGGACTGTAAAGGTGACTATAGGGGTGATATTTCATGTCTAGGGCTGATTGTCATAAACAGGTTTCCTATGTTCTAAATATGAAAATGTTCCATTTATTAATATTGAATCCTACTTTACAGAAATTCACTTATCACCCATGGGTCTGGAACCAATTAACCGCGATAAACAAGGGATGACTGTATTGGGTGATACGGGTGTAAAGGTGACTATCGGGGCTTTAATAATGTTAAAAACCGTACTTAGAAAGTCGTAAACAGGTTTTCTGTGCTCCAGCTATGAAAATATTCCATTTATAAATAAGGAATCCTACTTCGCTGAAATTGCCGGCTCTGGAACCAATTTCCAGCGATAAATGAGAGCTGACTGTACATTTCCCTATGAGTCATTTAGTAAATCACCAATTTCATGTTGTGCTGTTGATATATTGGTTCGGTACAGTTGCACCGTGAATTAGAAGCGTGTTGACAGAAGTCACCATCCTGTTATTTTGCGTGTCTAATTAGATTCTTGGTGCGATTGCAATTATATGCGCACTGAACCAGGGCTATGACTTCATCAATGCTTTTTTAGTAGATGCTAGGTGGGCAGTTTGCAGGCAGTATGCGGCCCACAAGTCGTATTTTTCCCGCCCGTGATTTATAATAAACATTTGTAAAGTGGTACACATTTTCAGCAGAAACCCTTCATTTTGCAGAGACTGACAGGATGAGAGTTCTTGATAGAAACAACAATCTTGAATGTCGGCATTCTTTGTGCCAAATGGTTGTTTATCAACATGGCAGCCTTTCTCTTTTATCACCGCTTTATATTTTTACACAGTAAAGTTGTCATGCTCGGACAAAAAGGAGAAAGCAACAACAGAAGAAGTCTCTCTACCTATAAATTGAACAGATTGGCGGTGACACCTTTTTACGTGTCCTTTTTTAGCGTCTTATTAGTACCTATTGCTCCATCTGTCTGTGTTTTCTTTCCACGTAAACGCTGCAGTTTGTCGCCGCCGCCTTGATAATTCATAGCGGGAGGCAGCTGTGACATTTTGTCTTTATCTGCTATCTTTGCTTGAAATCTGCTGAGCTTGTCGGGTATTTACTGGTGTAACAACTGGTGTCCTCGCACACACCTCACCTCCCCCACCACCTCAATCCGCCCTTCCTCTATTCAACGCTGAGAGGAGGAAGGCAAATCAAATCTTACGGCTGCGGCGGGGAGATTGCTTTTGCTCTCAGTGGCAAAAGGCGAGTCCATCGTCCTGGTGACCCTGCTTTTATTGAAGAGAAAGATGCAAAGGGTAAAAAAAAAAAAAGAGGGTTGGTGGTAACCGCACAAGTCCCGCAGGTCAACTCTCGCCCATTTCCTCCCATCTTCAGCCGCTCCCTTGACCCCCTCCCTACCGGCGGTGACACGGCTATCCGTCACGTTCCTCCCTGCAGTCCTCCAGATGAAACGGAACAATAATTATGGGAATAGAGAGGCTCTGGCCGCCAAAGCGGGGCCGCTCAGATCACAACAACACATTGTCCAACCTGATTAAGTAGCCATTTGCGGCGTCCTCTCCTCCTCCTCCACCTCCTCTTCCTGCTACTTCTACGTCTTCTTCTCCTCTCGACTGAAACTTGACCCCGCAGCAAGACTTATCGATACTCCCTCCAATTTGAGGTGGGTCACAAACGTAGGAGGTGATGCTACATCTGTGCGCTCGTCTTCCTCGGAGTCAGTGACTCATCAGTGAGCAAGGTCACTACCCTCTCGCGCTTGTTACAAAATAAAAACAGAGGAACTGCCATCATTTCCTTTCAAATCCTTTCACCAACAAGCTTTTTTGGAGGCAGTGATGAGATTTCTGTGACATCATTTATGACGCTGTGGCACCTCTTTCTTTCCCTTTCGCCTCCATTTTTTTATTCAAAAAGACGAAGGCTGGCTTGTTGTTGTCATCGGTTGCTTAAAGTGAAACTAACAGTGACGATAAATGTTCAATCCCGCCTGAAAGTCACACGTTTTATTATCATTAGCCTGTAATTGGCGCACTTAAAGCACAGCAAAGCTATTATCTGCATTGATGATTATATACTCACTTTTCACGAGTCAAAATGCAGTCATTTTTTTTTTCCAGATTTCACTAAGAAATATAAATAATCTGTTCCAGGATAAAAATGCAGCCATTGTAATCCCTTAATTAACCGTACAGGCAATCATTTAAGTCACATTTTAACACTGTTAACCTCCACACAAGTGTAAAAGTAAGTTAACCACTATTTATGGACAAATTCATTTAGCATGTGGGGCTGCAAGGTGGCGTAGTGGTTAGCATGTTGGCCACACAGTCAGGAGATCTGGGTTCGAATCTCCGTTGGGCATCTCGGTGTGGAGTTTGCACGTTCTCCGGTTTCCTCCCACATTCCAAAAAACAAAAAAAATGGCTGCTCTAAAAGGTCTGTAGTTATGAATCTGATCCTGAATGATTGTTTGCCCTGTGATTGGCTGGCGACCAGTTCAGGGTGTAACTTGAAGTCAGCTGGGATAGGCTCCAGCATACCCACGACCCTAGTGAGGATGTGATGGATGGATATTGTTTATTGTTAAGCACAACTGCATCAAAAGGCTATCATATTGTACCAGCGTAAAAATAAATGACTGTAATTTCCGGACTTTAGAGCTCACTGGTATGTAAGCAACACCCACTAAATTAAATTTTTTAAAAACTTTTGATTAAATAAATTCATTTTTCCAAACAGTGACGAGCACCGCCTTGCATCATGACTAGTTCAACCGTGCCGAACAGTGAGTGTAACATGGATAGTTAAACAGTAGCCTACCAGAAAAGTCATTCATCGGCGTCCTCCTTCTTCTCCTCCTCCTCCTCCTCCTGGTAACTAAAATCACTCAAGTTGTCTTGACAAGCATCACAATTGAACAGCCTTTAGAATTCCTTGGTTGGTGATAGTGGACGGTTGGCGGGCTGAGCAGTCCAAACAGAAGCTGTAGTAATTCTACACTTGATCAAACTTACTTTAGACGTGTCAGACTCCGCTGTATAAGACTTCGAAACGTGGTATTGACTTCCGCTTCGCTCGTTCATGTCACTGCTTCCTGAAGCTGCACTCTAAGCATCATGGGAAATGTCATTTTTAGCCAAAAATGACCTGCATAAACTGTACAAGCCGCAGAGTTCAAAGCATGAGATATACTGTAAGTAGCGGCTTCTACCCCGGAACTATTAAGTGGTGAAAAATATTACAATAAAGCCATCTACAGTATATTTGGTCTATTTGAACATGTATAATAGTTAGCTACTTAATGGGTAGCTTTGTTGTGCTAGCAGCTAGCGTTTGAGCTAACTGTCTCTTTAAAAAGAAAAGACACTGAAAGCTTTTTTTGTTGCTAGTAGAACTGACTTCTAGTCAAGTTTCACGTGGGCCCAACACTTTTTACACGTAAATTTGATTCAAAATGTTGCTTTGTTTCCAAATTGTAACTTTTGGGTTTCCACTGTACATTTCTTTATGAAGTCATGAAATGACTCACTGCGATTCTCTCTGAGAATTATGGGCTGATTTTTATTCCTAAATGTAAATGAAATTATGTAGGGAAACAAACATGCCTTGCATCAAATAATGTTTGATTATTGCTGATCTTTATTTGTGGGTTAAAGTTTAATGAGGGCTAAATGGAGAAAAAAGGCAGTTAAAACTGACAGTAACCTTCACTTGCAAACACACTGAATCATAATGTACATGTGGGGGGTGGCCTTGCATCCGTCATTATGTTTTTTACCCCTGCAAAAATAATTCGGATTCAGAATAAAAATAATGGACAAAAGAACCAAAAAAAAGTACATTGGAAACTACAAAGTCAAATGCTGTAAACTGGCATTCTTACCACAGTGTTCTGGAAAAAAATGTTCCAGAAAAACCCCAACACAACTTAGAATTTGACCCATTATAACCACGCAAGATGTCAACAAATCTATACTTTATGTGCTGCACTGTTTATTTGGCTTTGTTAATGAACAGTTAATGGAATAAAATTACATAACACACATGCATTTTACCAGGAGGATGCTAACGCAAATAGCATGTCGCGGCTAATGACTAGCATGACTATGAGCAGAGAAGCTTGACGACAAATGGCACGTTTGTACTCTGCGTTATGTGTCAGGTGGGTGAGTAGTTTTAACTTTTTTTTTGTTTTATTATAAAGTGGTTAGCTTCTCTTTCTACTTGTGTGGCAGTTAAATCCTACTTAAAACATGGAAAAGAGTGACTTGTGAGTAGTTTTACTTTGTTTTAGCTTTATTAAAACATTGCCTGTATGTTAAATACATGTACCATGGCCACAGTTTTACAGCGGAACAGATCTATTGATTATTCATATTTGCAATATTTTCAAAGGGAACCGTACTTTTTCAATAACAACAACGTTGTTATGGGCGTTCCACTCTGCCTGCACTGACTTTGCTGAACATGTTCACTTTCTTTTGTTATTATTTCAACATAGCTTTTTTATCTATGCAGCTGCCTCCGCGCGGAAGTCGAGGCTTGACCCGCATAAAGTTTTTTTTTTTTTTTTTTTTTTTTTTTTTTTTATCAGCACCTCCTATCTCCACTGTGGAATTTTAAGTGAAGGCCCCTTCTTTGCTTTCTTTCAGCACAAAACACCTGCATCTGATCAAACTTTGCGCGGTCAGATCCTTGCTTTTCACTGTTTCTTTCTCTGATAGCCTTTGGCCTGGAAGGGGCGACCATCATCTCACACACTCACACACACACACACACACACACACACACACACACACACACACACACACACACACACACTCTCAAAGCAGAATAAATGCAGGGAGAAATGATAGTGGGATGCCTTTGAACTTTGTTCTTTAATGTGGGGCAGAGATCTATTGCATGCATATTCCAAAAAGTCTTCATCTGCAATTGCGCCGTTAAGATCCCCCCGGTACGCTTAATTTCATCTCCTTCTCGAAGCGCTTTATTTATTTCATTTTCCTCCACATTAATGTGTAATCCTCTCAAACATGTTCGAGAAGTTCAGACGAGAGGAGGAAACATGGTAGGGAGGGAAGTTCCTTCTTCTTTTTCTTACGTTTTGCATGAAACGTCTGTGCTTCCCCAATGATTCCGTTTTAAAGATGTGTGTGTGTGTGTGTGTGTGTGTGTGTGTGTGTTGGGGTGTGTGTACATGTGTGCACTGCAGCACTCAACTCTCAGTCAGCCTGTGTGTGTGTGTGTGTTTGTGTTCTTGTAAAGCAGGGGTTTCCAAACTTTTTCCACTGAGGGCCACATACTGAAAAATGAAAGGATTCAAGGGCCATGGAAATGCCAAGAAATTATATATATATATATATATATATATATATATCAAGAAAAAACTGCATCTCTGTTTTATGATAAAGGTGAAAAAAGCTCTATTCTTAGTATAAACTTCAGTGTTTGTTTTTTGCCCATTTTTGCTGTTTTTTTTTTCCAAACATTTCAAATGATCTTTGTAAATGTTCCCATAATATTAACGTTTTTCCCCAACCTAATTTTCCAAAAATGCCAACTTTATTTTGTTTTGGGTCTCATATAATATCCCATCTTTTAACATATTTTTTCTTTAATATTCCCCCCCCCCCCCCCCCATGCTACTCAATGACAATAAATATTATGAGTTTATTCTTGTAAAATTGCGACTTTTTTTTTGTTGGACTACAAATTTTTCTCTTCATTTTTTGACTTCATTCTCGTAACATTGCAACCATTTTTTTTTCCATTTCTGCTTTTATTTTTTTCCAACTATTTCAGTGTTCTTCATGTCAATTTCCGTCTTGTAGTTCTGACTTTATTCCCATAATATTTTGACTTTATTCTCGCAACATTAATTAGGTTCTGCAACCTGATTTTCCAAAAATTACAACTTTCTTTATTTGTTTTTTTTTTTTGTTTTTTTGTTACGACGTAACATTTTTTACTTAATATTTCACGTTTATGCTACTAAAATGTTTTAATAATTTTTTCCCTCATAATATTACAACATTATTCTCATAAAATAACGCCTTTTTCTCATTGGATTATAACTTTTGTCTCTTCATTTTTTGTTTAGTTTTCTTGTCAAATTATATTTTTACAATGTGCCACAGGCCGATTAAAAAAAAACAGCCGCTGGCCGCAAAACACCCTCGGGCCGCACTTTGGACACTGCTATTTTAAAGAATGTAGAATTCAGCCTCCTTTGTGTGAAATAACATTGCTGCTGAAAGCCAATTACTGCTAATGTGTTACTTCTCTACTATTAATGTTTCTCTTTCTCTTTTTCACCCCCCCCCAACCCCACCCTCTTGTGTTCTGTGTTACAGACGGAGAATTATTCAATTGACTCCAGTTACGTGAACAGCAGAGCCCACCTCATTAAAAGGTACGTTTTCTGTTTTTATATCGGGTATTATTTGGAGCACCTCAGTTGCCGTGATTATCTCTAAATTGCGTTTTAGCTAATGAGAGCACAGGAAATCCTTGCAGCGCTTTGTAAGTCTTTGTTGGGAGTTAGGATAATAGGGATTGGAAGATAATAAACACACAAAAAAGGGGAAGAAAATCTGCTTTTAATTTATTTAGTAGACATTTTTGGAAAAATGAGACAAAAAAAGATGCACATATTGAGGTTATTAGTTTCGACATGGAAGCAAAGTCTACATATACCTGTATCTGATTAAATCCATCCTTCTGCAACATATGATACAAAGCCGATTTATTTAAAGCGACAGTAAGCAATATTTGTCCTCCCGGCAGAACCTCAAAGGTTACATTTCAGGAAAGGTTTTCCCCTTTAAAAAAGAAATGAAGGTGACTTTATTCTACTGTTCTAATTTCCTGTCAACTGAACATATTTTTGAAGTATTTTGTTCTCCGTTAAAAAAAATAATAATAGAAAAAGAGAAAAAAAATCAAGTAAAGTGAATTTATTCTGTTGTATTAATTGTACAGACATTTTCTCTTCTGTCAACAATGTTTTGTCACACAAGTGTAAAAATAATTGAACCACCCAATAATAAAACTAAAATAAAGTAAAACTACTTAGCCATCTTATTATAAGGTACTTTTTGTCCCTTCTGTGCTGAGCACCTTGGTTGCCATGGTAATGTTTAAATTGTGTTGTATCTAACGGGAGCGCAGGGAATCCTTGCAGCCCTTTGTAAGTCTTTGTTGACAGTTTGTAGGATGATAGGGATCGGAAGATAATATACACAATTTCATTTGTTTAGCAGACGTTTTGGGGAAAAATAAGGCAAAAAAAAAAAGATGCATGTGGGGAGATTATTACATTAGTCACGGCAGCGGAATCTACACTTATCTGATTAAATCCATCCGTAATTTCATATTCAAGCAACATATGATGCAAAGTGGAATTATTTAAAGCAACAGTAGGGGATTTTTACTCACCCGCTCCCCTGTACAGTGGAACCTCCAAAGCTGAACCAGCTAAATTGTTCTAATTTCAGAGTGAATTTATTTCATTGTTCTGATTTCTTATTTCAGCATTTGTGTCTGTCACACATGTGTAACAAAAACAATAAAACATAATAGATATAACATAGATAAAACACTTTGGATCTGTCATACACATGTAAAAAGAGATAACATACTTAAATAAAACTAAAGTAAAAATACTCATGCACACCTGACAGACACACAAGAGAGAGACATAAGATGTTTTGCAGAGTCCCCTAATGATGTTTTATCCAAATTGCTACACAATAAGTGTATTTATGTTAGCATAAGATTGCTAAAAATATTTGTCCGTGTAATTTAATGTAATTAATAAGAAATAAATAGCCTATCCCTTTCCTATGTTGCAATACAATAACAGTTCCAGTTCTATGGTTATCATCACTTTTTTCCTCTTTGGATCAGCGGGACCCATATGTGATAGCATCACAAAAAAAGCCAAAGAAGAAGCTAAACTTGTGAGCTTTTAAGCATATGTTTACGGCATTTAGCAGAAGTATGCATAAATATAAAAAAAATAAATATAAATCTTACATATATTTATATTGAGGAATGGAATGCATCAAAATTAGCACACCATGTTCTTACTGTTGCTTTTTAAGGCGTCTAAATGGCAGAGTGCAACGTGCTTGAACATTTTTTTTAAATGGTATGTGTGGACTTCAAATTGGGTCTCTTTGTGGGAATGCAGTGTTAGGAAGTTGGGACCGGGGGTTCACAATGATTCCCTCGGGTTGTGGATTTTTCCCTTTATTATTGTAAACCCACAATTGTCCTTTTGTACCTGCAATGCATGCCTTCTTTTGTCCTCCCTCAACCCCCCACCCCTCTGCCTCCCTAAGCCCCATTATGACAATTTCCCCTGCAAAGATTTCCTGCATTAATGTAAACAAAGAGCATTGAAGTGCGGGCCGGAGCAGCTCTCTACAAAGAAAGCCCCTCAGGACCTAGTGAGCCCTCGCTGGTCCGGGACAGGTGCAATTACAGTGATAACATCACAGGGTCAGCATTAGCAGCCCCGGCCTCCCACAATGGGGAATGTTTGGCCAGCGTTAGGGAATGTGGCTACCTTGGAATGTCCTTGGCTTGTACCACCATTCTCTCTGTGCACACTTCTTGCACAATGATATACTTCCCACATGTTGATTTATTCGCCTCCGATTTAGTGTTGTTTATAAATGGGAATTTGTTCCAGTGGGATGGCACTCAAACGAGGGGAAATACACTGTTACTGTGCAGCTGTTGATTGCCCCCCACCCCACCCACACCGTCTTTATTGACTGTGTGAGCGTCCCCCCCCACTCCCGCACGAGGCAGATGCTCAGTTTGCATGCCTCCGGCGTTTCCTACATCCATCTTCCTTCCCGGAATTCCTGATTACTGCAGTATTTGTCTGATTGAAGTGAGTGAGGGCCTCCTGTTTGTTTAAGATGCCCTTGAAGGCAGCACATCCATCCAAAATGTCCGTGTCTGGAACAGGCCGTATAGCTGCCACACTGGCTCAAGTTGCCGCCCCCTCGGGGATTCAAACAAGCGCCTTATATCGGGATTAATCAAATTGGGATTTTTAGGCTGCGTTCACAAAAAAACTTCTAGAACATACTTTTAAAGAGCGCCCTTGTGACACACAGAGAGGGAGGGAGCAGAGTAGACACACTTCCAAACACATTTGCATTTCTGCATGCTTTTTGCTGTCGTTTTAACACCGGCACGTGCAGCATTCACATTTGAGCTCATGTGAACAAAACCGCGCGAGTTCACTTGCAAGCGGGCCGAGACCCACACTTTTTCCAGTTTTTTGTAACCTAACCGAACATGTCATGTGTGAATGCACCCTGAAACAAATGGCTGTTTTTTTTATTTCCGGAATACATGAGAATGGCCTTGTAAAAAATGCAAAGAAAGGACACACGCACACACAAACACAAAGAGAAGACAATCTGGACACACGTGAGCAAAGGTGACATGACAGTTAATCAACATCTCCTCCCCCCCGTCTAGCACATCCACATTCAAGGACCTGGAGGGGAACAGTCTGAAGGACAGCGGCCACGAGGAGAGCGACCAGACAGACAGCGAACACGATGTCCAGCGAGGACACTATGTTGACACGGCTGTCAATGACATGCTCAACATGACCGTCCCCCCAAATGTTTGCCAGCTGCCAGACCAAGGTAAGGCATGTCTGTGTGTTGTTGTGCTGTAACAGCACAATGGACAAAGCATCTTCTTCAGATCTTGGCTTATGGTCCCAGTGTAAGCATGTAGGCGGTAGCTACATGAACAGCGTCACATCACAGCAGTGCCACATGCAAGTCTATTCAAAGTGATAGAGGGAAGTAAACAACAATGGAGGACGTGCCTTCTTTCTAGTGCCACCTTTTTGTCAGCATTCTACTTGGCACAAAGTGATACCTGGTGATGTTGATGTGTTTATTTCTTTTGGTTGCATAATTCAGTGGCGTTTGCATGAATATACTCCTCACTGAGGTTTTAAAGCTGGAGACTGAAATGATTTCCTTTTGTTGCTTTTGTCTATCAGATGAAGAGAGGTGTTCTTATCACTTGATCATGGATATTTGAGGAGATGCGGGTTTAGGGAGTTTGCTGTGGATTGTTGTGGAACCAGGCTCCGATTAATTATTTGGTACACAGCTGTTGATAGTCGACATGAAAAAAGCTAAAACGCACGATGCACGGGTGCAATAATACATGGTCCTATTTTGCGCTGACATTAAATTATAAGCGCATTTTAAAGGCTTTTGTTGAAAAATTAAGTACATTTCTGGAGGAAAAGTGAGTTTTTTTTCCCATTTGTTATTTTTTTATTTTACCATAAATTAAACCATAGCCATAACCAGTTTTTAAATATATACGAATAATTCTACAAGTTCATATTTTTTTAAATATATTTCATACATTTTTTAAAATATTTATATATTTATAAATTTTTAAAAAATATATTTCATACATTTTTTTAAGGATTTTGTAAAAATAAATCTAACATTTTTATTTTATTACCATATTTTGGGAAAACATTTTCTCCTCTTCAGAATTTTGTTATTATAATTTTTAAATAATATTTTCTAGATTTTGGGCGAATGTAGAAAAATAATTCTGAAAGAAATGCTCATTACAACAATAGCGAAAGGGCATTTATTTCAAAATGATGCAAATTTGTGGAATTTAAAAACGTGGAATTGTAAGAATAATTCAAACTGCTCATTAGAAAAATATCAACCAGGGGTGGCCAGTTATGCAGCCTTCATTTGTACTTTTGTCACCTTTTTATTTATTGCAGCTTTTTCTATTGTCCGACATATCATAGTTTAAAATCTATTCATACGGTTGCCAATATTTATGAAGCAAAAATCATTTCCTCAAAGTGTGATTGAATGGTGTTTATATAATTCTCCTAATGATTCCAGAGTTGATGTATTATTTTGGTACCCTTTATAACTTTTGACAATAGGCATGTTGCCAACTGGGCCTCGAGGGTAGCTTCTG
Source organism: Dunckerocampus dactyliophorus (assembly GCF_027744805.1). NCBI lineage: Eukaryota > Metazoa > Chordata > Actinopteri > Syngnathiformes > Syngnathidae > Dunckerocampus > Dunckerocampus dactyliophorus. The sequence goes on along the minus strand of NC_072829.1, from coordinate 10,232,243 downwards.
ATGCAACCTCAGGCAACAGTGGATTGACATGAGCTATGTTTGAACTTGAAGGCTGGTTGAATCACTCGTGAGCCCAGAATGGCAGCAATTAGGCTCACAAAGGTGGACTTTTACATGCGTCCACCAGCGCTGATCCATTATTCAGAGGGATCATTTAGCTAATGTTGATGTTTCATGTCTGACCGGGGCGTTTAAAAAGACATCCAGTCGTCTGGCAGGAGTCGTGTTCATGCTTTACTGCTGCCAGTCACGCTGAGGAGGATGAAGATGTCTGCAGATGTTGCCGTGCACCTGGGACCTATTTAAGGCTCACAGGAAAACACCAACAGGTGCGTCGGCTCAGTGGAACACAAGCTCCCGCATTGGTGGAAACTTTACGGGTGACCCGGCATTGCCTTTTTTTTTTTTTTAGCAATATAATATGCAGTACCGAAGAGCAAACATAATCGTCATCAGGGATCAAGGAAATGTATCCATTTTAAAAATAAAACTATTAAAAACAATTATTAAACTAATATTATTAAACTAATACTAAAACTAAACTGAGTCTTATTATTAAATTAAATATCATAAAATAAAATATGTTGAGTGTGAAGAAAATATTTCAGTGCTAAAAATGGTGAAAAGAAATATTCAGATTATTGCTAAATTTAACTAATTACAATGAATACAGTATATTGAGGGTGAAGGTCATCTTTCAGGCATTAAAAATGGTGCAATAAAAATGCAGTTATTGAATTAAAATAAAAATCTGATGATCATAACATTAAATATATCTCAATTAAATATACTGACTACACCATAATGACTACATTATTTGTTTTAATTGAATTAAAAAAAATCAAGTAAATTGTTAACATGTGCACTCTCGTTTCGATGAGCGTCAGCAATTCTTTAATTCAACTTGAATTATTTCATATGTAATCATTTAAAAATGGTTATGGTTTAGTTCATTTTGATTGCGCTTAAGAAAGTTGAAGGCCATCATGTTTACACAATTCAACTTATCCGAAAAGGAGTAGGACGAAGCTGAGCTTAATTAATCATACCTATTGTCCATGTCTCAGCAACTGCTGATAGTTTGTTCATTTCCTGTGTTTAGCATGTATCAAGTTACCATTTTTTTAACAGTGAAAGAAAGTGTTAAAAATGTGTACTGGTAACACTAAGAGGAGATAAGCTTATGCAGTAATTGAGGAGAAATAAATTTGAGATTAAAAGTTGACAGAAGCATTATGCGGTAATAAATATGTACAGGATGTATGATAAACAGTACCGAAATGAAATATGAATAAAGATTAAATAATACGCAGGAGTGTAAAGTGGACATAAAGAGCATTTTTACATTGCAAGACAAAAGAAAAATCTTCTTTTACGTGAAGGAATAATAAGCCATTGTTAAAGTTTGATGTAGCTGCGAGCAGTCTGGCTGGAGGTGTTGTTGTAAGTAGGGAATAATAACATTACAACACACTTAATGACAGCCATGCAAATGGACTTCACTGCTTCCTCTGGCCGCTCGCCCGTCTTTTGTAACGACTTGGCTCTGTGTCCACTCTCTCTCTTTCTCTCTGGATCATCTCACGCTGCTAATCAACAATGAAAGGTAAATACATGTGCTGACTCGTCATCAACGCATTTGATCTGCTGATATTGTCTCGTTAATGGAGGCAGTCGGCGATGATGACACTTGCAGCAAAAGGTGTTGTCGTTTCCTTGATAGTTGTGTACAAAAAGTAGGAAGAGGATTCAGGGGGACCTCAGTTTTAGTTTTAAAACTGGATTTTGGAGTACCAGCTATGTTGGCTCAAGGGACAAGTAGCAACACACACACAGCGAGACGACAACTCGTCCGCTTTTATTTTATTGAGCCGCCAACAAAGGGAAGCAGGAAGGAATAAGGAGGGTTAACCTCCCACAGCAAGTGTTTACCATTCCTGGTGCCATGGAAAGGTGCTGTTTGCCCAAGAGACAAGTGTTACCTTCCATACAAAGACTTTGCATGCCCGTAAACATGCATGGGGAATCCCTTTGTGCTCAACAACCCCCCCACCGCTCTCCATCGTAATGGACGTTCCCTCTTTTTCTGACAGTGAAGAAGTTCATTGTTGCCCACTACTGTTACACTTTTCACATGCAGTTAGGTTTAGATCCATGCAAATATGCAGACCGTCAATGAAAGGGAGCGTCAGTTTGGGCTGGAAGTCTTAAGTGCTGAAATCCTGACGGACAAAATCCAGCCATCTTGGAGTAGCGGGGGCAACAGACTTAGCAGAGAAGCCCAGACTTCCCTCTCCCAGCTCCTACTGGTGGATCCCGAGGCGTTTCCAGACCAGTTAAGAGACATAGTCTCTCCAACGTGTCCTGGTCTTCCCTGAGGGCTGCTACCACTGCCCTGAACACCTCCGCAGAGAGGGTAAATTGAGAGGTTTGCCTTTCAGCTCAGCTCCCTCTTCACCACAACGGACCGATGCAGAGTCAGCATCACTGCAGACGCTGCACCATTTTGCCCAAAATGTCATACTGTTTATATTATTTTTGTATTTCTTCACAAGAAAGGTCAAGGAAAAGGTTTTGGAAGAGATCTTAAACCAGAAGTCCAAGGTCTGGTTGTTTGTTGTGTAATACATGAAACTAAAATTGGATAGATTACAAATAATGTACTAAAATAACATTTAAAATTATGATATATTTTTTAAAAATATCCACTTTTTTTTACCAAAAAAAATATATTCAAATTAAATATAGTAAATAAAATAATATACAAGGTAAAAATATATTGAAAAATTCAAATGAGTTCCTCAGTAAATTGCTAGGATGTGCTCCCTTTCTTTGCACTTAAAAATAGTACAATACAGTTACCACAAAATAAAGTACAATTATTTCATATGCAATACTTTTGAAATTCTGTGTGAATTTTTTTTTTAATTTTTAATTTGTCCACAGAATTGTACATCTGTTGACAAATGGGCTAGCTCATTCTGTTTAGCATCAGTAAATGTCTTAGAAAGAATGATGAGAAGGCTATTGTTTCTTCAGTTATTTGTTCATTTTAATGCCTGGTACAACTAAAGGTACATTTGTTTGGACAAACTTAATGATGACAACAAAAATAGCTCATAAGAGTTACATTTTTTGGTGTACAGTGTCTTTGATGTAAGAACTTAGGTGATTTTGGTCATTATCTTATTTTCTTATATTATCCAATATTTTGTATATTATGAATATTATGAGTCAAATCCATGGAAATGGCTAGATATCAACTCTTATGAGCTATTATTGTTGTCATCATTTCTCGTCCAAACATACGCACCTTTAGTTGTGCCAAGAAACAAGAAAGTGGTTTCATATTTTTTTTCCTTGACTGTACAATAATTTTACTTTAGGAATTTGAAAGAATTGATTAAAAATGCAAATTGCAAAAATGTATTGCAAGCTGTTTTTTTGCTAGAAGTACGAGTTGGAATTATTTTATACATCCAAAATGTGAAATAAAAACAAAGTCATATTTACATTTATTTTTCCTTAGGAAATTTGTCCTCAAGGCTTCCTAAACTGCAGAATTGTTTGCAGCTCGCAAATTTGCTCTCAAGCAAGTCGCAAATATGTGCTAGCTCGCTCACATTGGTAAACAACTCTTGTTGCTCATAAAAGGGCATGAGACTGCAAGTTGTGATGCATTAAAATGGCTAAAAATGATGCTGAAGCAACTACAACAGTAACAGTGTAAGGACAAATAAAGAAAAAGACAGAATATCTTATTATTAGCGTTATTGGAGCTGGACCAGCACACTGGGGGTGGCATCATTGGATTCTCAGTACGTCCTTCTGTCCAGTTCATATGGCCAAAGCCTATAGGAAAAGAGACAACACAAAGCCATAAGGAAAAGAGTAGTAAACGTATGTTCAAGTAGCGCTTTACAGTAGTGGCCATGTTTGCTGTCTTAGGTCGGTTAAAGCGCTTGAGCGAAGTGCCTCCAGCTAAACCTGACCTCAGATATCCTCTCTATGGGGGATTAGATTAGGGAAGAAATTACATGAAATCTCTAATCAAATCTCTAAAGGAAATCTTTAACATGTAAGAATCATATGGCTGTAAGGAGGGGGAGGGTTGTATTAAATAAAGTCATCTCTATCTTTATTATGGGAGGTGAAATTGGAGGGGATTTGCTGGAACTGAGCCACCATGTGAGCTTCTTTAGCAGTGTGGAGCCATTAAGTGTCATGAAGAACAGACACTTAAATCTTTCTTTTTTGGGGGGGGGATTCTTCCTTTGATTGTCACATCGCTCACATAATTCCTGGCGGACATGGTTTATGGCTTCGGTGTATTTAATTTCGAACATGCTTAGCGAATTTACACTTAAGAACATCACGTGTTTACACTTGCGCAATTCAACATGTCTGAAAAGGAGTAGGAAGAAGCAGATCTTATTTAATCCTACACCTACTCCGTGTTTTAGCAATTACTTAAGTTTGTGCACTTCCTGTGTTTTCTGTGATGCGGAAAGAAAGGAAAAAGAATGTGTAGTTGTAAAGGTAACAAATAGCTTATTCAGTAATAAAATAATAAATAAATGCAGAAATAGACAAATAAAGTAGTAAAAAATGATAGAAATGTTGCATAGTATTCAGTAAGTATAGGCTATATAATGAACAACACCTTCATAGAAGAAATAGCAGCTGGTAAGAGTAACTGTCAATACCGTATTGCAAAATCAGTAAAAAGTATATTATAGATTCAACTTTAAAACAAATAAAAATAGGAAAAACAACAAAGTTAAATATAAAATTATATGGTCTATACTAAATAAATAATTATTAATAGTAGTATGCATAATACAGTGCTGTCCTTTAAGAAATTAAAAAGATTAATATGGTAATTTTTTCTATCCATCCATCTTCTCACTGGGGTATGCAGGAGCCTATCCCGGCTGACCATGGGCGACAGGTGCCAGCCAATCACAGGGCACATATAGACGATCATCCACGCTCACATTCATACCTATGGACAATTTAGAGTTGCAAATGAACCTAACATGCATGTTTTTGGATTGTGGGAGAAAACTCCACACAGAGATACCCAATCAGAGATTTGGACCCAGGTCTTCCTGCCTGTGTGGCCAACATGCTAACCACTCAGCCACCGTGTGGCCATGGTAATTTTTTGCAACATGAAATTAATGATGATAAATGGATAAATGACATCAGACACTGTGGTTATTTTATATATTATATATATTATTAAGATACATATTTTATTGAGGAGTAAAGTAATGTTGCATTATGTGGGTTTTGTTGCTATTTCAAGTCTATTTAAACAAAAAGAAAGAAGGAGCGTCAGTCCTTGCGTCTTTTTAACGCACAAAGGAGAAAAGTGAGATTGTTCAATTAGCTGGATTAGAGAACAGGCCTCTTTTTATTTTTGACATATTCCACCTCTGGAGGATATCTCTCATCTACACACTGCCTCCCTGTGGGTGTGTGCCTGAAGCCCGAGCCCAGGAATGGAAGTCCTCTCCGTGGGCTGCAGATTCCTCCATATTCCCATCTTCCATCAGCAGGATCCACTGGGTCTCGCTGCTCTTAATTGATTCCAGCCTCCCTTCTTCTCCCCTCCCATCTATCTATCCATGCCCTGCCTTAAACTTTGTGCCAGTCAAGCAGTTCCGCTCTCCCTGTTGGATATAAAAGCACCTCCTCGTATGTTCCTGCTGCAAACTTGCCCTAAATTCAACACGAGAACATTTCGAGTTTGCACTCCTGTGATCTCCTAACGAAAACGCTGACAGGTGTCAGAGTGCGAGGAGGCAGACGGCAGCAGCAGCAACAGCAGGAGGAGGAAGCAGACAGAGATGGAGAGATGAGCTCAGTCTAGTAAGCAGTCTTAGCAAGGGAAATAAAAAAAAATGAGAGAGGAAACAATCTATCTGACAGGTAAAAGTGATTGTTTTTCTTCTTCCCGTTGAAGAAAACTCCCAAACAACACAGAATGGAATCAAGCGTTGCTATACTCGGGAGATGCCAACAACAAAACGTGGCGTGATGATATTTTTACATCCCAACTCCATACAGGGACCATCCATTTTCATTTGCCTAAGCTCATGCGGGGAAGGTAAAATGGCTGACAGTGACAAAGAAAGCAGTAAGGTGCAAAAGGAAGCGCGTGAAGGAAGATGGTAGAGGTGATGAGCCTTGTGCTCCACTTAGTAATAATTAGTGCAGTTAAATTAAAAAATTAAAAAGCATTGGTTTTGAATTCCAACGACATGTGCCAGAAAGCAGACATTTGGGCTATTCAACTGGCACACCTCAGGCCAAATCTGGGCTTTGAAGTTCAAAACATTTTTGCAGCAGATGCCTAAAAACAGCAGAGCGCTCTCGTCACACAGAGTTTGATTACATTTGATTACCTTTTTTGCAGCACATCCTCAAAAGCAGCAAATCCTGTTATGTAGAGGATTTTTGACTAGCATTTTTTAAGCCTACGAGCATAGACTTCCTCAATATGAAGTTACCCAGCATGCCTTGCGGGTTTTACAGTACTATAAACTAGTATTGTTGTGCATGCATGTACATTAGTTTTGTTATACATTTCTTTCCATACCTGATATGTGTGGTGCAGCTGCATTTCGTGTTACACGTGTGTTATTTTTGGTTGCGCCGTGAGTGAGGGAGACGTTCGGTTTGATGACCTGGTGTTGGTTTGTGCTGTGGAAGTATGCATAGAAATGTCAGGATAATTGATAGTAAATAAACAGCTCTTCCTAAGGCAAGTTGATGTTACGTACAGTAGTGCCATTTGTGTCCAAAATAGACCTTGTTATGGGTGTCTCAATGACTCACGGATTTTCGCCATTTGCGGGTGGTCAACCCCCATGAATAGTGGGATCTACTATCATCAATAAGAAGAAAAAATGAACCTATTTGTGCTAGCAGAGTCTGTGATTTGCATTTTCTTTACACTTAAGTCCTTAAAAACAGCACAATGCTCCTGTCCGTATGGAGGATCTTTTTTTGAGTGTTTTTGCAGTTAAAACCATCACAAAGCGTTAGTATTTCTTAATAAGTTCCTCATCAATGTGTATTTGTTAAGCGTAAAGACAGACTAATAGATATACACACTAAAAGCCAACAGAACACATCCACTTTCAAACTATTCACATAAATGAGAAACAAAATAAAGTATGAATATTGCTCACAATTTTGAACAGCAATGTTAGTACCTTGCTAATGCTAACACAACATAAGAGGTGTGGTCTACCATTTTTATGGACTAATAAAAGGATATTGGGGGTTGCCATAGGGTACATACAGTGCTCATTTGATGAAATTATTGCTTTAAATAGAGTACTCTGTGAAGTTTACTAGCATGTAGAAGATTCAAAAGAGCTGACCAGCGTTTATTTCACCCTCTGCAAAACAGACTGCTGCAATCACTTCTCTTTCTTTGTGCTTTTACACGTCGGAATATGTTAAGGGAGCGTGTAACGCTGCTTTCATGTTTAAAAATAGCCACGGTCCCTTGGTAGTGTTTGTTTACTGTACTTGCATAAGTAAATCAACAAATTCTTTAAAAATCCCTCCCCCCCTCGTCCTCTCTCGTGTTGTTAGTTCTTTACTTAATTCCAAGCGGGAATACGTGGAGGGATGTGTAGACGGATTTAAAAAACCTTGATATGGTTTGATACTGTGTTAAGTTTTACAAAGCGGCTTTGGGACAGACAGGAGCAGTAGATGATCGTCTGGGCAACGAGGAAATGGAGAAATATCTTTGAAAAACGTACATCAGGAAAATATCATTTGTTTTGTTTATTTTGTTTATTATTTTTTTTGTTTATTCATTTAATTTCAGCATATTTGAGTATCCTGAAAAGTGCTTTGTACATAAAATATATTGTTATTATTATTTGACTTTGATTGCGCATATTCATTTCACCACATTATAGATTTGTTACAATAATTTACAGAATTACATTTTTTTTTGCATGGGCTTATTTGCAAATATTAATTTATACAGATTTTGTGTTAGATATAATAATTTTACAATTATTTTTTGCATTGGTTTATTTGCAAATACCAATTCAACCACATTCTCTTATAGTAATAGTAGTAGTAATAATACAAATAATAATAAGGTATTTTAAAAATATTTACCTTTGCATTATCTGTCTATATTACTTTCATCAAGTAAATGAAAATAAGAAAAGAGCTATCAATGAAATAATAATGATAATAATAATAATAATAATAATAATAATAATAATAATAATTAATAATTAATAATAATTATATAATAATAATAATAATAATAATAATAATTGTCATTATTATTATTATTATTATTATTATTATTATTATTATTATTATTATTATAACATGTTTTAATAATAATAATAAACAACATTAACTATTGTTGTTATTATTAATAATTGTAAAAATGATATTGAGAAAACCTGATTTTAAAATTTACTTTCTGGTTAATTACTTAACCATGATACTTCATTGAAAGCATAATAAAAATATAAATAAAAATGGTGAATAGTACAAACATATTCATGATGATCCCCAAAAGTCGAAGATCATCTTCTGGGCCACGAGGAAAATGCAGTAACACTGCAAGAGCATCACCTGATCCCAAGCAAAGCTCTCCTGAATACACGCGGTGTGTTTAATCAGCTCAAGGGGGAAACTGCTTATCTCCGTGCACTTGTCATGGATAGCGTATTGAACATATCAGAGTGAGAAATGGGAATAGTTCATTATTTTCCGGGGCTCACAATGAGTCTGATGTATCTCATAGCGGGTCCTCCACTGACAGCTCATTTTCCACACAATCCTGGCATTCAGTTCAGGCAAACCAAGAGAGAGAGAGAGGGAAAGAAAATAGGCTAGCGGATCTCCATTGCTTATTCATGATGCTGTGGCCTGCTAGGTGTGTTAATAATCTCCGCAAGAAACCGAGTGAATCACAGTTGTTTGTCGAACACCTCGTCAAGCCACGGGTAGAAGAGGGAAAAACAGAGTTGATCCCAAGCAGAGGGAGACAGATCAAGAACAGGTAATGTGTGCAAGTTGATGGGCAGAGTGGATAGGAGACGAGCCGGGAGCGCAATGTTAAAACGGAGCGTGTGGAATGTCGGATTGTCTCTTTTTAAAGGTTAATCACAGGTAGGAATGGGAATGGGAGGGAGAGTGGTAGGTTCCCAGCATTGCCAGCACTGGCATTCACACTTATTGTGTTTTTAATGAATGAATGTCCACCCTTAGTGGATACACAATGCAAGTATTGCTGCAAATACAGGACGTGGAAATGCAGGGAGATGTGACATGTGGAGCCCCTTTGCAGCAGAGGAGATTCTCCAGCAAGACATTGTACAACATTTTGGAGTGTGTCCATGGGAGTGTTTGTCCATTCATCCGGAAGAAAATGTGTGGGGAATTTCTGGTAATTTTGCCAATAAATTGTCAAAATTGGACATTGGCAGGTTCTTCCATAGCAAACTCATCCAAGCATGCATGTAAGGACATGGCTTTGTGCACAGAAATGTCCTTCCCCAAACTGTTGGACGCATACAATTGTAAAAAAAAATGTCTTAGTAAGATAAAGAATTAAGATTCAGTTGGTTTTAGAATGTATGAAAAAAGAAGCTGATATGATTGTAAAGGCATTTTAAGATGAAAACGTTACTATTATACTATTATTTCACCCTCTTGCAAACACATGTGTAGAATTACCTTCCCTTGTGATACTTGTTGGTGCATATATGATTGTGTTATATTATCATATTAGGGCAGGTCATTGCGGGAGCTGAGCAATGTGCACCATTACGGCGTGTATAATGGGGCGCAGCGATTTACATTACCTGTGCTGTGCACATTCAGCATAACCAGAGGTTAAGAGTCGTTACACTGCTCTTTATTTACCCAACAGACGCTCGCCACCTCCCCTCCCACGCATACAGCGCATTATTTGTCTTTGTAATTCAGTTACACTGCAGCAATTTATTTATTTATTTTTAAATAACAGCACAGTTAGCAGACGTAATGCCATCACACCAACATTAACATTTCATTTCCGGCGACTCACCGTACAATCAAATGTGACATTTCCTAGATGAGCCGAGTGGGTGATCTTTGTGGGACCTCTACGACTGATTAGCCGTCGCTTGCCGTCGCTGGCCATCATTTCAGCCGTGCAGATTGTTTGCACACCACTAAAGTTATCTAGACTGCACTCGCCCACCCCCTACATAGAATGGAGATAGCAGTTCGCTACATGCCAGAGCCAACACCAATAATTTGTGGTAAATTCTTGGTAAATTTACCAAGATTTCCTGGTAAATTTGTAGAAATTCTATACGGGTTGTCCTTCATTTACGGTTTTGGCGTTTTGTGGTTATGTACGTGCTCCCATAAATGAATTAAAAACTTAATTTTGGTCCGTAAACATGAGACTCGCCTAAGTTATAGTTACAGCGGAAGAATAACCTATGAGCGGCTCACGCCCAGCCACACTACTCTGACTATCGCGACCATCATTAAGAATAAAGATTGTATTTTAACGTCGACCGGGATAATTGTAAAGATGACAAGGAGGTGGTTGAAAATCCCTAGTCCGTTTACTGCAAAAACAAAACATGCTACTATCTAACTATCTGACTATCCAAAACTAGTCAAGGAACAGAACTCGTATGTAACCCGGAGACCGCCTGTATAGGAAAATAGTCAACATTGGATTGTTGCTATAGCCCTCCTGTCAATTCCCTTTATTTTCCTGTTAAATCTTACAGAAACTAGTTTCACTCAGGCACTCAGGACCGATATCAGGCAAGGAACATCATCAAAGTAAAAGAAACACACACACATCTACACATTCACTATCCAGACCAGAGGAGACCTGCAAGTGGGCAGGATAGCCACCGAGAGACTGCCAAAGTCAGGCTTGTATTACAGGGATCCCAGGATATGAGACACCAGGCGGTCCGCGCTCCCTGTAGGCAGCTGGCCCGCAGCCCAGCAAGCTTATAATCAGCTCCATTACCTGTAGCACTGACTCACATTTAGGAGCTCCCCATGTAGTGAAGTCATGGCTACACTGCAGTAATACTAAGAGGGAAAGTGTTTTATCTCATCCGCCATGTGAGAATACAGATTAAGAACATACTGTTTAAATCAGTGGGAGAAAATCAAGACAAGTACATTGGAGCTCACCCTTTTCTGTCCAGAATACAAAGAGACATTTATCACTGCAGCTGGGGTGAAGGGAGAAGGAGGGGGATTTCTTTGCTTTGCTGTAGCAATGTGCATTTCCAGCCTTCCTCTTATACTTTTCTGTGGGAAAGCACTACACCTCCATCCTCATTAATCCGTCTGGGGTTTTCCATCTTGTCTGTCCGTCACCTTGCTGCATTGGAGCTTAACGGAGGACAGTACCAGCTCGGCTTGACGAGAATTGTCGGTTTTTCAAAGTAGTACAGCAGGGAAAGCACGGTGCCTTGAATGCATCACTCGGAACAGGACACCCTAACAAACAACAGCACTGGAAGTTCAAAGGTTTACTTCTGTTGGCATTTTTATTCAAGTAGAGACTGAGGGACGCTACAGTGGAAAAATTTGATAGCTCTAGTGTTTTGGAAGACAAGCTAGCATACAAGTAATACAGATACAGCATCCGCAAAGTTTTATGATCATTAGACAAATGGTCAAAGACTTATGGACACATGTTGTAGCCATTTAAATACGCTCTCTTCCCTCCACTGCAGACTTAGACAGGGCACAATGTGAGTCCTTATTTCCGCCCTGCAGACACGAATCCGGAGGTTAAAGGCAGACGTCTATCATTACTATCTTTCATTCACCAATTAGTGTCTCTGCTCTCTGCCGCTAACCCCTGAATGACCTTATCGGGCCAAGAGCTCGCTCGCCCGCACTCTAATTCAACATTTTCTAAGTCGGCCTCAGCAGTGAGAGCTACTTTCTCTTGACTGGTAGTATGAACTATTGATGAGGGGACCATTTTTTTTATTTTGGTCATCGCTCTTCTTCACGTGACCTTAGATGTGTATTCAGAGATGTCACATTTCCCAACATTGACTGTAAGGTTTGGCTAGATTTGCCCCTTGAATCTTTGCAGTTTTCGAAAATTCCCTCAGCAATGATGTGTGAAAGATGTGTGCTGTGGCCGGGTCGAAATGCTAGAGAAAAGATCTAATTGAGGACTTTACCACTGTTATTATATCATAACTACAGCGATTCCTTGAAGTAGGCGGATTTTTCTGTCAATGCCATGCCATCATTGCTCCTTGTCTTTCCATAATCTCTGGCCTTTGATCTTATTGCAATAAAAGTTCAATATCTCAAAATCAGTAAATGTGTGGGCTGAGAAAAATAATAGCACGAAAGTCCTGAACCAGCCAAATATTACCCTCTGGACCCGAAACCGCTGAAAAATGACAGTTCTACCATGCACTGTTGCAGAATATGCATGCTCAATCTTTGCATCTTCCACGCAATAAAGATTTGACGTTGCATGACCGCAACGCTGCCTGGATTGTTACTTTCAGTCGTAGTCACTGTGAAGCGTGTGCTTGTTTTTTGCCCACTTGAGCATGAAAAAAGGTCAGAGTCTGCATGGGTATGTTTCTGCATCATGGCCAGCGGTAGTGCATAAGCAAATTAAGTGAGTTAATCAACATTAACAACATTATTCACAAAGAGCCATTTGTACACAAAAAAGGGATATTTCCTTCAGGCAAATCTTTCTGGACATTAACATAATTATCACATGAATATTCAATCAGGCAGATCAGTTACTGGTTATTTACAGAGTATGGCTTTGGCGACAGCAAGAAATAAAGTGCATTCCTGCAGCTTTATTGTCCTTTCATATAACCAAGCGAGGGATGCAATCGATGGTGGCCAAATTTGACTTTTCAAACCTCAATCCCTTGCCTCTTAAAAGGGAAGGATAAAAGGTAATGGGAGAGGTCGGCTGTTAAGTTTAATGGCAGACAGGCTAGTCCCAGAGGGGCTCTATTTAATGATGTGCCTCTTCTCATGCAGCGCTCGTTAAAAGACCGGGACCCAAAATGCATGCTGAGGACGCCCCCCCTTCTTATTTTCTAGGATCTGCGCTATGGCGGGAGTGTCAGGGGTGGAGGCTTTAGCATGTTGAGCGGCACATTGCAGCAACGCTATGCACCATTAGCGTGATCATTGCTTGTCTTTTCATGAGCTCGTCTTTGACTTAAAAAGTCCAATATCTTAAAAACAGTAAGTGTTTGGACTCAGAAAAGCAATAGCACGCCTGTCCTGAACCAGCCAAACATGTTGGTCTTGGTTGTGTTGAGAAGTGACAATGCCATCATGTGTTGTGCGTCACGTTGTGCACCTCTGTACTCACATTAGTATGATCATTGCCAAATCACTGCTTCCCAATGCATGCTCTGACCTCTGACTTTCTTGCAGAAAAGGTGTAAAAACTTAACATCAGTAAGTGTTTAGGCTGTAAATATAATAGCACACCAGTCCTGAACCGGCCAAACATGTTGTTGGTGGTTTTGTTCGGATCCATTGAGAAGTGACAGCGCTATCACGTGCTGTGCTTGACCCAGAGAATTAAATAACGCAAGCATAACTATTCAGTCCTCGCTTCCTTCAATGTAAAGACGTCTGTCTCTCCTTTCTCCTCTGCTGTCTCCAGAGACAAGGGAGCGGACAGCGGGAATGGGATCTTTGACACCTGTCACTTCCACTTTGCCGCACCTTGCTCCCCCCGACTCACCACGCATATGGACGTTTGCATGTCACAGCTCAGCATGTTATCATGAGTGGGCGCAGGGGCTGGATGAAATCCAATTACTTCCACTGTGTCAGACCCCTGCCGTCGTCCTTATGTATGTTACTCAAATTAAAAAAGATGTGCCTGTTCGTTCTCCCTAATGTGGACCAGTCTTCTACCAGCCCCTCCTCCCTCACATTCACACCCTACATCTCCTTGTGGACTCTACAGTGAAGCATTGGCTGGCAGGTGGTAATGCTAAGGCTATTGATTGTGACTCATATTAAGTGGTATCGTGAGGCGGGTCTGGCTGTGGTGAATAAGTGCAGCCTGGAAGAGATCAGCACGTCTCCTGCTTGACAGCCAGAATAGGCTTTTTGATGAAAAAATACTGCACAAAGTGTCCAAGAGGCACTCTGCACAGTGAGTCGCAGGCAGGGTTCCCTCAACTGCTTTCTAACTAAAATTGTGGTTCCTCTCCCGGAACCAAAATTACAAAAGAGTTGACATCTACTGACCAAAGACTACATAAATAACATGAATTACGCAATAAACTGCGTGCATGCTTCATGCACAATAAAAAAAGCATACAGAATTTTATTCGACAATCCAGAGCCAATCAATTTGGACCCACAGTTACCGCGGAAACCATGCTACCTGCTAATTTCATTAAGAGTAGGCAGTATGTTTGCATGGTGTTAAAGTCTGACTTTAAATAAATTGGCGAGGTTACAAATTTATGTAAAGTCACACATTTTACGAATAACATGGCTTAAATTCTGTTTACGCTTTCTGTGACAATTAAGAATGTTAAAAACGAGATGCATGAGGCGCCTTCACATTAGGCCTTTTCACCATTAAATTTATCATTGTGTTTTTTAGATTTTACAGGTAACAGGTAACTTATTTTATACGTGAATGACGGTAGGACCTCAGCATGTTGTGAACTTTGAACATTGCCTGCACAATTAATAAAGGTTTTATGACGAGTACAGTTTCCATTTCCACGTCTATTTCCACATTCTGACGTCCAAAAATCCAAACAAATCGGAGGTTGACGGCATCCCGGTGTGGATTGTGTTTGACGTAAGAGATTCCTTCAACCATGCAAACATGCAAACACAACATGGCTTCATAATTTTGTTTGAAAAAGTGATGCATCTTCGGCACAAATCATTTTCGTATTACAAAATTAAGTCGAGTATGTTTTTTTGATTTTTAGTGGTTAACTCTTAACTGTTAGGATGTTTCAACAAACATGGAAATGGATGTGATTTTCTGTATTTTTTGATTGGGGTCTATGGTGTTAAAGGTCTGTTGGAAAAGCCAATTGGACAACACAAGTAGTCAGTTTGACTGTCAGTGGATACATACTGAAATGTCTTTTTATGGCGGCTCACCCAGTATGACCCTCTCCATCTTATTGTATGCCTTTCTGCTCACGGAGCTCAACCTGCCTCTCATACTTCATAGCGCCACTCACCATATTACAATGTCCTACTTCCAGGGGTTGTTAAAATTACCTAGAAGAGACTTTTCAAGGGAAGGGAAGGGAAGGTAGAGGGAAAATGAGAGAGCGGGTACCTCACTGGGGCTCGGTGACAAGATAAAATGGAATATTAAACACATAGTCCTGCCTGACACAAAGTGAATGTGACTGAATGAGAAGGCACATTGTATTAATTATGTAAGGCCGCTCTTTTGAGGCCAGGCGGAAGCGAACAGAACGAGCGAGAGAGGAATGGCTGGGATTATTGGTATGCTGTCCTGGTGTGAAGTCCCGAGCTGTTTGGACCCAATGACACATTTTAGTGGCACTGAGATAGTATTGTGTTTGTTTGTTTGCTCCAGATGGCTAATACAGACAGAACTACAGAGTAGGGGGAAAGGAATGAGAACAGACATGTTGTTTTTTAAAATAAATACATAAAAAGGGAATTAAATATATAAAACTGTAATGAAGTAAATAAATTAGATAAATATTTGTTAAAAATACAATTATTTCAGCCATTTCATTTCACAATTAAATTATTTAATGGGCAAGTTAATAAATTAATTTAAACCAGTGCTTATCAAATAATGGGGCAAGCCCCTCTGGTGGAGCGCGGTGAGCTGTCAGGGGGGCTTGAGAGGCAGCGGGGACTTTCAATATTAGTGCAAACTTGCACGTGCACAAATATTTCGTACTCGGCATACATGTTGAATCCTCAATACGTTGATACGCTTCACCGCTCTCCAGCTGTACGCGTTTTGTGGTTTCAGTTTGGACTTCAGTATGTACAGTATAGATAAATAAATATGATCAGTTAGGTTCTCAATAGTAAATTGGGTGGAAGGGTGATTCTTAAATTATTTCCCCTCGGAGGGGGCATGACACTAAATAATTAAGAAGCACCGCTTTATGCCAATGCGTTACTCATTTCCCCAGAGAAGAGTTAGTTTCATATTGTGTTCTGCAAATTTCACTGTAGAAATTATGACTACGGTCGCCCCTCCCTACATCGCGGTTGGAACACTGTGCCCTCACCTAAAAATTAATTAATAAATGGTAGCTGTTTCGTGGTTGAATACGGCCTATCATTGGTAAAATAAACATGCACATTTAAGCAAATTGTACTTATTCTTGGCCTAAATTAAGGACTTTCAAGCATAAAAATGGCTAAATGCACGAACTAAATAAACTAAAATGCAAATACAAGGCAGAAGAAGCATTTTAATTGTGAATGTAGTATTTTACATTGGCCACTTAGTTGTCAGTAATTGTTTGGTGAGAACCAGACATGATCGTCAGAATAGGCATTTATTACAGATTTAAATTATCTCACAACAGGCACAATAATACTAACATAATAATCATAATACCACAGGCTACTGTTGTGGCCACGACCAGTATAAACTCAACTATGAACCTCTGACAACACTGGACACCTGTTTTCCACACATCCGTCCGCCACTAAGGTCCCAGAAAGAACACATATACTGTGACACACACGAGAGGGAGTTTTATTTACGTCTTAAATGGCTTATTTACTCTTATCTTTACTATATTGGTTAATACGAGTGTAAAGCCATTTAAATCTGCCAATGTGTGAGTTTATTTTGCCATTTTTATGTCTAATTTGTGTTATTTTCTCTGATTATATCTACTATATAGGGTAATACTAGGGATGCTCCGATCAGAATTTTATGCTGCCGATTCCGATACTGATAATCCCAGACTGACTGGGAGGACGACACTGCCAAAGACTTAGTTAGGTCAAAACACTACCCTGCACGAAAGGGTCGCTGCTGGCCAAAGGTGATTGTTGCCTGTGTTTTATCGGCATATGCCGATCAAATTATTTTTTACGGAAATCGGCTAATACTGATCGGTGGCTTATCGATCGGAGCATCCCTAGATAATACAAATGTAAAGGTGATTATATGGGTGCTGTTTGATGTCGAGAGAGCTCCAGTAACGTTAAAATGTGTATTTAGAAGATCGTAAAAAGGTTTTCTATGCCATAACTAGGAAAATATTCAATTTATTAATATTGAATCCAGCTTCGCGGAAATTCACTTATTGCGGTCGAGTCTAATATGTTTCTGTGATATATTTGTGTTGTAGAAATTAAACCCGTCGTTGAATGGAAAACTGGTAAAATGAAATTGAATTGACCCAATTTAACCAAGTTGTTGTCATGTAAAGCTATTTTTAAAGTGACCTGAGTGATTTGCGTTTTACTCTCTAGCCCCCTTATGTCTTTCATCTACAGCCCATTCCTGACCACTGATGTAATTTAAAAGTCCACTTCATCACACACCCCCAACCCCCCAGTCTTTTGCATCCCTCAGACTCAGGGGTTTCGGAGCAAATTAGCTCTGTAGGTCGGTCAGGCTTAAACACAGAATTGCTGCATTCGTTCCAGTATATTTAAAGATGTCCTCTGCCAAAAGCTGGAGTTAAAATGAGTCAATAGCTGATGTAGAGGCGGTCTGCTCTCTGCTGTCATATAGCGCAGTTGGCAGGTGTGCAGCTGGGATGCCAAATGCCCGCTGTGCAGAGTTTTGGTGAGGGCATTGCACTCTTGACGTGCACCAGGAGAGCTGAAACAGTGGGGGCGATCATTAGGAGGGCAATTGCTGCAATTGCTGCAAAGTGTATGTTTTTAGATTTACTTTCTGCAGTGGTGTTTGAGCTTTATTCTAATATACCATCTACACCTGCTATTTAGTTGTACCGTTGGATCAGAAAAAACAAACACTGCTCTACTGTGCTACAGATGGTCATCACTACGTACCAGAATGTGAAAGCATCCTGTCATTGCCCGGGTAGTAGAAAGACCCGACCGTGTACAGTATCAATGCAGCCACCAGTTCCACTCATTTGTAGTTCATTGCAGCAGTTCACTAGCCAGCGGTCCTGCCTTTGAACCAACGATGATAAAATGATTTATTAACAGCACGGCCATTGTAGGCCGTTTGTTCCACCCTCCCACTGCTGATACGCAGCTGTTAAACAGCTGCTGTTTGTACCAATTTAGAAGCCGGTGCATTGTTTGTTAACACAGGTTAGGAAATTTATTCCTCACGTGCGCAACCCGCCGGGCTGCGGATCGCCAGCAGCAGCCAAGGTCAAAAACCTGGGATACGGTTCAGATGGTCAATCTTGAAAGACACATATTGTGCAAATTAAACAGTTCCAGTCTTAATACCTTCAAATCTATTGCTCAAAATACCTCAAGAATAGAGAATTACAGCAAACTTAAAAATAACCCTCTAAACAGCCCTGGTCTGAACAGCTAGTTGTGGGGTGATGTGCTGGCTCATCACCTACATTTTTGGGGGTGTTGGTATGTAGATTTGCTGGATTATTATCTATTGGTGAAAATACCCCAAGGATCAAGGATAACAGCGTCCATAAAAGTCCCTCTCAACAACCCTCTTCAGAGCAGCAGGTTTTGAGGTGATGTCCTGTGTCGGCAACTCTGTGTGACTGCCGTCTTATTTAAAATAGCCAGATTGTTACCTCACAAACCGCACAGAATGTGTATGGCTTGCTGAAAGACATACAGCCGACAAATTACTTGGTTGTGCAAGCAATTAAAAAGTGTCACTTTTGTGTAATATGTCCCCTTTAAACAACTGGGTGCAGATATAGAATGGCATATATGCTGGAAATTAAGTCGAAGTGACATATTGTAATAGCCATGGGGAGGGCACAGCCATGCGTGCGGCAAGTGACAAGCTGTCAGGCGTTCCGCCGCTTGATGGATTAGACGTTGAATCCGGTCTTCATAAATTGACTGGTGCTAAGGCGCGCAAATGGAAGCGCACAGACCTCTGGCTTCAAGGAGCTAACAAGACCGCCCAGTGATTCCAATTTCTTTCACAATTAATATTTGACTGGGCGACTTGAAGTGCATTCTAGTGCGTTAGACAGAAATGAGAGGAATTTTGGATGAGGGGTAGATTTAATTACAGCAATGTACGTCCGACAGCAGTGCTGATGAGATGAAAGGGGAGGACAGGAGGAGGAGAAGCATAAAGGATGGGCTTCAGCGGCAGGGGGGAGCTGCAAGGCATGAATCTAGGGGGGCTTTTGGTGGTGCTGGTGAGGGGGGATAAGCGTCATATGAATGAACCAGATGCTGTGGGGAGAAGGAGAGTACTGTGCAGAGAGTGATGGCTTGCCCAGTGCAGTGAGGGTGCCCCTCTACTGTTTGTAAAAACAAGACCATCACACTCCATCTTGCTGCTCCCGCTGGAGCCGAGCCTCTGGGCTGATTTATGGCCCGCAGACTGAATTGGCTCGCCCGGATGACAGTGAGGCTCGGACTCTCCCCGGTGAGCGGTGTACGAGGCTGCTTGTCCGAGCCTCAGTTGGCCGGAGCGCCCGTCCTCTGCTGTAGTTAGGATTGACTACATGTGAGCACTCGACTGTAGCACTGAGGACTTTCTGATCTGCTGGTGCCATATTTTCTGCATTGTCCTCCCCTGTGATACTTCTATCAGCTTCCGCGGCACCAGCTTCATCAAGGCCCTGTAGTAACAATTTAGATTTAATCAATCTTTGCCATGTGGCTGCCAGAATGGAAAATGAATATGGAGTGCAATTAGAAAACAGCAATTTCACTGTCACAGATACAATGCGATGCCGCAATGAGAGCAGAGAAGTGTATGCTATCAAGCAGTAAATTTTAGCCCCCGTCCTGAAGACACGACTAGAGCTGCAGAAATGTACATTTAAACTCTTTACAGATTCTGCCCAATTCCAAATAACTAAATAACAAGCTGTTGTTGATCCAAGTGAAGTCTAATGTGGCTTGGCTCAGGTGGTAAAGTGGTCGTCTGAACAGAAACCACCTCCACAATTGGTATTTCAGAGTGGTCTAAGATGGAATTGAACCGGGGACTTTCTTGTTGTGACGCACGCAGTGAAACCAGTTGACTACTGGTTACTCGCAACAATGTACATGGCAATGGTACATGCTGCGGTTTCATTTGTTTTGAACATGCTTAACAGGTTACATTCAGGAACCACATCACATGTTTACAGTTGCAAAATTCAACATGTCTAAAAAGGAGTAGAAAGAAACAGATTTTATTTAATCCATTTTTTAATCCCAAATGAAAAAGCTACAGCAGGAAATCTCGGATCATACTGCACACAATGCGGCGCAAGTACGACATGATCTGAAAAATTCGCAAAAACACATTAGAGTTCTGAAACAGCAGAGCAGCAGCCATCAAGAGGACATTAAACACTTGAGGGAGGAAAATAGAGAAGAGCACAATGAAATCAAGGTATTACAGGATAATAATGCTGCCTTGATTGCTGCTCTTAAAGAAGATAGTGAAGCAAAAGTAAAATCATTGACAAATGAAGAACACAATTGATGAAATGGATCAGAATGCACAAATGAGCAATGTTATCTTGACGGTGCTCCGAATTAAACCCAGGTCATGTGCCAGGACAGTCAGGAACAAAGAACCAGATGAAATGTATGTCGCTTCAACAGAACAACAAATTGCCAACTTTCTACATTCAAAGAAGGTGGACGTAGACATCCACACCATCGATACCTACATCCCACTATATGGCAGAGACAGCACCACACCCGTCATTGTCGTTAAGTTCACCAACAAGAAATTCAAAACCACAGCGCTGAAACAGGGAGAGAAGCTGAAAGGAAGAAACGTCTACATGAACATCTGACAAAACGCAACGTTGACATGGCCAAAAAAGCACGAGACTTGAGGAAGCAGGGAACGATCCAAGACACTTCGAGTGCCAACTGCAAATCAAGCTAAATGGAGGACCCAAAGCCAGAGTGCTTGTTGTCAAACACATTAATGACCTGGAAAATATTAAAGATCATATCAACAAGACAACAAGGAAAAGGGACGCAACTCACAAGCAAGAACGAATGCAGAGAGAAGGATTACATTCATTTTCATTTGACAACATCATCAGCATGTCACAAGGGACTGATCAACAAAAAGCACTGGATTTAGGAACCCATTTATTTACATTTAACGACACACAAAATATAACACAAAAGTTTGCAGGACAAGAAGACCTACAATTGGAAACATTTTGCTTTCCAGACCACAAACAACTGGAATTGGAGAACGATATAGATCCGGACACAAACTTTTTTTCTCATATCGGAAATGACTGCTGTTACTACACGGAGGAACAATAATAACTTTAATATCGACAATAAGTTGTCAATTATCCACATAAAAGAGCAAAAGCATGTATGCAAATTGTAACAACATCAGACAATAATTGCGCCAATTCAAGGAACCCTTCAAAGTAATCGCAATCTTAGAAACTTGCACTGATGCCAACAAGGGCATGGATTTTGAGCTCTAAAGTTATGCAGAACTGCGTCAACAGGAAAAACAAAAGTGGAGGAGTGGCTGTGTATAACTATTGAAATCTCTAAAGAAAAAAGCAAAAATGTATTACTAAGTTGTTTATATAGAACACAAGTCAAGCACTGAAATGTTCGAGTACTGGATCAAAGCAGCCTACACAGATATAAGCCAAAGAAGTAATCTTCGTATGTGGGCACCTCAATATTGATCTTCTAAATTCAAATAATGAAAGGATAATAAATTACTTCATAGATACAATGTATAGTTTGAGTCTATATCTAAAAATCACCAGACCAAGCAGAATAACAGACCATTGTGCAACGCTAATTGATAATATATTCACTAATGATTTGATCTGAAAGATCTGGAAGAACAAAGATGGGAATGTTTGTTTCGTGAAAACGATGTCGATTAAGTATATGAACACTTTGAAAATATTTGTGAAGTTACACAATAAGCACTGTCCATTGAGATAATTGTCTAATAAGCAAAAGAAGAGAATTCAGCTATGGATGACAAAGGGTCTGCAAAATGCCTGTAAGAAGATAAATGTGTAAGAAAGAATATTAAAGTCAATCACTTAACAAGAATAAAAACAGCATTAGAGCAACATGGGGCATCATAACAATATTATCAGGAATGCTTCTAAGAGAGCGTCAGAGAACGCAGAGGGAGAACATGCAAACGCCACACAGAGATGCCCAATGGAGATTTGAACCCAGAGCTTTCAGATCTCCTGACTGTTTGGCCAACATGCCAACCAACATGCTAACCACTCGGCCACCATCCAGAAACCCAGTGATCAAGAATTCCAGCACACATACACCCCCCTCGAAACATCCCTGTTCGGAGCAGCCAGTTTAGGGTGCTGACCTGTCTTGTCAATGCGGGGTGAGGGCCGTTTTATGTAAATTAGTCAGACTGATATTGAAATGCCCCAAGGACTTAGCAGACTTAAAGCCCCTTTAAACGTCCCTGTTCAGGTTTTGTCAATAATTACACAAATAGAATAGTGCAGGCAGGAAACCGCTATGGATGTGGCCAAATATATGCGTGGCGGCATTGCGTCCTGCTTCAAGAAAGCTTGCATGACCACAAAAAGTGTTATTTTTCTTTTAAAAAGCAATTACCATCACCCGTTGACAGGATTTGCCTTTTGTTCTCGCCGTTGTCAGAGAATAGTCGCCTTTTCAAACACTCGGGATAGATTTGTCGAATCAGTTTGATTTTTAATAGGGTTTAATTTCAAAGGCCGAGGCGACGGAAGAGAAAAGTGGCAAATCAAAGGAAAGCGTCGGCCAAACGTATAACATATCACGCTTTAAATTGCTCTTAATTATTCCCTTTCAAGGCGCCGACATCACAACGGTGTCAACATCGTGCCATCAGGCATCTATTTTCATATGACAAGGACCATCGGGGCACTCGCCGCGGTTAAAAAAAACGGAAAATGCCAGTACAAATGGGGAAATACAAAAAAAAAGGTACTTTGGAGCCCAAAAGTGCCAGCCATTCTCAGTAAAGCAGTTTATCATGCCGCACTTGCTGTTTCAGGTTCTTTTTCGGGTTCATCACGCTGTGATAACTGACTGAACTGTGTCATCCTTGCATGTCCCTGATGCCGGGTGACTGCAGCTAGAAAAAAAGTTTCATCTGTCGTATTTTAAATCACATCAACCTCAAAAAATGACCACCTGCCTCTTGTTGCATTTGATAGGATGACATCGCTGTTCGACAAGCACGATGCAAAATAACTTCTAGTTTCTTTGATGCGCTCCTGCTGACAGTGAACACCTCCCCTCCCTGCTACCGTCAAGGGATTTTGTAGTCTTCTGCTGATCCTTTTTTCCTCCATTAGCCACACACAACCATCACCTCCAGCAGTATGACAAGAGGGGATCATTACGTGCGGTGCGTGCGGCTATGGCAAATTTACCAATGAGCTTGTCGGGTTGAGGGATTCCTCAAATCTCCATGCCAGGGCATTAAGACGTCTTCATCAGACCGAGAGGGAGGGTTGAAATTTAATCAACATGGTGACAAACTTCAAGAAGAACTGGCAGGAAATGTTGTTCCTTCGGGTGAACTATAAACAGGAAAGCATGTCTACAACTACCAAGAGATTTGTATTCTATACTTGAAGTGGAGGTATTCCATATGTACTCCCCAATGCCTTGAACAGCTTTTGGACCTTAAATAAAGAGCACTCGCATTAAGCAGGCTACAAGAAAATAAGAAACCACAAGAAGCAGTCTAATCCCAATGGAGCTCCTTGTGTAATTATTGGTATTGAATAGGGGCGTACTGGTATATGTAGTTGTAATCAGGTTTGACCGCACTGTGATTACGGCTTACTGTTACCTAGTATTGAACAGTAGACGGAATGACATCTTGCTCTCTTTTGTCACCTAATTCAAGTCTAATCTAGAAGCTGACTGGCCTGCTTTTTCCTTGATGAAGGTTAACAGCAGGAAGTGCCTCCACTGTCAAGTGTGACGCTAGAAAGACAGCGATTCATCTCATAACATTTTGCTCATTTTTTCCCTGAGAATAGGAGAAGATTGTGTTTTGTCCGAGGTCATTTTTTAGATTTAAATTTGTTCTCTTTCAATTTGTCTCAGCTCTTTTGGAACAACATCTGCCTTTTTTGAAGCTCTACACACAGACAGGATGTGTGAGTGTTAATGGCTTTCATGACAATGCCCTTTACAACCGCAGTTGCTCTCCCATGCAACCCCCAAAGGAACTGAGAAGGGGGTTAAAAAAAAACGTATTCACTGCCTATGCATGCACTGCTAAGTAGGAAGCATACAAACTTGTGTGTTTCTCTTTGTGCCCATAGGCTTTTCACGCTTTGGGAAATTGCTTCAGGCAAAAAGTATTTAGAGAAAATGACGTTAATTACAAAGAAAGAAGTATGCAAATCGTGGAAATTCACTTAAAACTGACATTTCAATTGAAAATTAATTTTCAATTGAGCAAATGAGAGAAAAATTGTAAGTCTTCATTCTTGGAAACACATTAACAAAAACATAACCATCTGCGCTGAAAGGGGCTCTTTCGAGTTGGATTTAAGTATGCTGTAGTTCTTGATCTTTGGGGTAATTTGACCCAGATATATTACGATATTACGGTATTAAGACAACTAGGAAGTGATTTCAAATAAAAAAATTCATATGGTATTTTCTGGACTATAAGTTTCACAGGAGTATAAGTTGCAGCAGTCAAAAAATGTGTGAGGAAATGTGAAGAGGGGAAGAAACATATACAGTATAAGTCGCACCACACTGTAAGTCGCATTTATTTAGAAATGTAAGTCACAAAATTCCAGACCAAGAACAGACTTTTAATCTGGAAATGTATGTTATTTAACTACACCAAAGCACACAGAACAACAGGCTGAATAGGTGCCCCGTACATAATACAGTAACAGTTATTCAACTACACAGTAGAATCAGGAACATACCTGGGAGGCTGAATAGGCTAAATTTGTATAACAAGCCAGCAAATCCAACAAGCAAGTTACTGTTAAGCAAGTTCACCGAGCTCCCAATCTTATTCCACATCACTGAATGGCAGAAGCAGCATATACATGTAGTTGTTACAATCTCAGAATGACCTCTTGCGCCTCTTGACAGGGATGTCCAGTAAATATGGTAATTATGTCTCTTTTAGGAGACACTCTGTGAACTGTATTCCAAGACTTGAACTTTAGCAGAGCTCAGCTAGCTGTGTAAGCATGTTGTTTTTCAGTGACACCACTCATCCCCCAAATTTTTCAAAGAGGTCACAAAGTCAGCAGCCGGAGGACGGTAGCCTCCTTTCTCCATCCCCAGCAGGACCCTAAATGGCCTCATTCGTCATAGAAGAACATTCGATCATGAAAGATTTTAGTTTTGACAGTTGAGGTTCATATTTTTCCCCATTGAGTCACACGATTGCGAACTTTGACATATCACATTAACAAAGAAACCTAGTTCATTTTATGCATTTTTTTTTGTTTGTTTTTGGCCAGGCCACCAGAACCAGATTGCCTTGTCAGTTGTAGGCCTACTTTACCTCCAACCTCCAACCTCTGTCCCACATGTGGCTTTTTCAGGCTAGTCTTACCCTTTCACCAAGCCCTAACCACCTGACGCAAACGCTGCCAAGTTTCAGGTAGCCAATTAAAGACACTGACTTATCACGGGTTTTTGAAACCAACCTACTATTGTAGCTCCAGTAAATGGGATTTTATTGTTTGCTTTTTTTTTGCCTTCTGATTGGATCCCTCTTCTCCATAAAAAAAAAAACTTGAGTTTGGTGCTCCTCAGTCTGTCTGATTGCCACCAGTGCAACTTCAATCAGCCATCATTCAAATGTCCTTTCAAACTGTGGGAAATACAGGACATTTTCTTCATACTAGGGTTGAAGTGATTGTGATGTCTTCACTTTTTCTGTGAAATTGAATGATCCTGTAGCCATGGTCGTTGTAAAGATGTAGTAGTTGATAGTTTTTCAGTTAGATTTTAGTTTGGTACAAAACAATTGTCACGGACCAGAACTATTCATGCTGCACTTTAAGGAATAATTGGAAATTTTATTTCCTAACGATAGAATAATATTTCAGACTGTTCAAAAAGTTACTGTTGCACTTTTCTAAAAAAAAACATTGGAAACTATGAGATCAGGGTTCACCAACGTGGTGCCCGCGGGCACCAGGTAGCCCCCACGACCACATGAGGTGTCCGCAAGCCTGCTTTTCATTCAGGTTTTCAGTTAATAATGTGAGGACACTAGAAAGAAAAGTATTCTGAAACATAAAATGTGAGTTTTGGTTGCCAGCATTTTGTGAATGTTTTGGTAAAACAAGCATATTTGATCTGTTTGGGTTGAAATAAGGTATGAAAATAATTTCTAGAAAAATGAGTAGCTCGTGGCCATTTTCATTTTCTAAAAGTAGCTCTTGCAAGAAAAAACGTCGGTGACCCCTGTATTAGATATTCTTTTTTTTCTTTTTTTGAGAATTGTATTTCTTAGAGAATTGCCTGCTGGCTGTTTGCTGTTTTTTATGTTTAATTAAAAAAAATAATAATTAAAATTTAAAAGTAAAGTAAGTAAAAGTACTGCAAATCAACCAAACCGTGAACTTAAAAGTGAGGTACAAACCATGATTATGGCGTACCGGTACACCACGGTTTTGAGATAGATATAAATGTGGAGTTGTGTCTTACTCATTGTTTGTGCTGGTCTGTAGGCAACACAATGTCTCCACGTTACATTTCAATTGTTATCTGTTTCCACAGTTCGACGTCTGCTCACTACATTGTCAGTTTGATCAGATTGTATTTTATGAGAGACGGCACTGACAAAGCCTTGTCTCCAATCTTCAAATATCGATCCCCGGAGCCTCTGCTGAGGTGCTCCTCGCGAAAAGGCAGGAAGAAAAACAGATCATTAAATGATTTTAATTAGGTGATCTGTCACAGGCTGTGATTACCAGATGTAAGCGTATGCATTTGGGTTGATGACACCAGAACCCTACCGCCCACCCGCGATCCCTTGTTGTCACCTGCTGGAATGGGAGGTCGGCTCGAGTAGAGCTCAAACATGTGTCATGGCATAGTTGCATGGACGGATGGCCCACTACAGCTCACTGGAGGGGGGGCATACTGTCATCCCTGAAATCAATCCTGTAGATACCACGTATTCCTCTTATGTTATGAAGAAATGAATGAAAATACTTTCCCCTTGAACATAAAACAGAGTGTGTATCCATACAGACTGCAGACAAAATATCATATTCACTACAGCGTAAAACATCATTACATATTTATGAGTCGGTGCCAGATGACAGGTTCACGAGAGAGGGAGGAATCGAAGCGTCAACACCGGAACCTGTCTGGTGTCTCTGTGTGATATCTGATGGTTTCGGTTCATCTTGCGTCGCTACTGATAAAAAAAAAACAACTAATTACACAAGAGGTGTACCAACCCACTACCTGATATGACTACCTGATATCAGTTGTCATTTGCATTGGGCTCATAGAAAAAATAGACTTTTGTGGCCAATGCTGCATTTTACTGCCAAGTGTGTTGGCATTTTCTGGAGTAAAGACACTGGAGAGTGCTTGAAATTTTGTACCTTTTTCCACTAAATTGCAGCCTTGTATTCTAATTGATTTATCATTAATGTAAGGAAAGTCACCTTCACAATTCAAACAAACATATTTCCTGTTTTTCCAGGCAGCGAACCCACTGAAGGCTTCCACTGCCAAGACGAGTGCCGCATCCTTGGGCACTCAGACCGCTGTTGGATGCCTCGCGTCCCTATCCCAGCACGCGTGAAGTCGCCCGAGCATGCCCGCAATGTCATCGCTCTGTCGATCGAGGCCACCACGGTGGACGTTCCCCACTATGAGGACGGCACCACTAAGAGGACTTTTGCCACCTTTGGCAAGGACGGGCACGATGATGTGGAGCGAGGCGACATGAGGGGGAAGCGGACTCAGGAATCTCAGGTGTGCAGCCCCAAGGCCAATGGTGGGGCGGTGCGCGAAGCCGGCAACGGGCGAGAGGCGGCCAGCCCCATCACTTCCCCCGTGCACCTGAAGAGCCCCATGTCCAAGCCCTCGTCTGCCTACAACACACTGAAATGCCGCGACGCAGAGCGCATCGCCAACCACAGCCTGCTCCGGCAACCGGAGGGGAAAGACAGTGAGCCATCGGTGCGGGAGATCAACACGCTTCTCCACGATGGCCGCGACAAGGAGTCCCCCAGCAGCAAGCGCTTGAAGGACATTGTGCTTTAGCGAGCTTCTCCGCCACACACTTAGTGTAAACTCACATATATATACATATATATCCCGCAATAGCTGTACATTCACACAAGAAGAGTCCAACAGAGGGACTAGACAAGACACACCCATTTGCAGTATGCAATATTCAAGAGTGTGCTGCAGCTAGTTGTGTGCTCATGCCAAGGTAGTGGATGTGGCTTTGTTGTAGTTGCGGTACTTTTTTCCCATTTGCTTTTTCTTTGTCTTTATTTTCTTGTTATCAGCAGTGAGTGGACAGGCAGGTTACTGTTGACTGCACGGAAGTGGCTATCGGAGCTCGCCAGCCCTTACGCCAAAGCAGGACATGTTTGGACACCCTCAGGTGCCGACGCTTAAGTACAGATATGCCTTTTTCAACAACTTTTGTATCACAATGAAATATTTGCCTTCTTTGGTTTTGCAGTTGGTCCTAGCTGCGAAAATCGCTCTTTGTTCCTTTGTATAGTGAGCTCCGTCGATGTAACGAGGAAGACACAGGATTCATCGGAAAAAATATACTCCCTGAGTTCGGTGCGCATCTGGGAGACGGGGAAGGGTGACCTCTCAATCTCATTTGCGCTTCACCCTGCCGACTAATAAGATAGGCTCTCTCTGCATCTCCGAGGACATCCCGGCGTCACCACACTGTGAGGTCTTTACAGTGTTTAGATTCTGTCAATGACAGAGCTAAATGAACTGTCGCAAAGCCTCTCGGAAAAATGGACGGACCCGGCTGTACGCCTCCATATCTGCGGTGGTGCCCAACCTTGATTGTAGTCAGTGGAGCACAAGTTCAAACCCTGCTCTCCGGTCTTGTATTTTTTCTGACTTTTGACTATGGGGCTAGGATAGAAGGGATCGTCACTCTTGTCTTGCTATGTGAAACTCTGTATAGGGTTTACTATTATCATTTTTATTAACCTGTTGTAATGTGACAATCCCTTTAAATGTTTTGTTTTAACAGATTGAAAAAAAAATAAACATAAACATTGGTGTTCGACTGAAGCTACAGTAGCGTTTGTTACACAAACACAAAAATGAAAAAAAAAAACACATGCCAAAATATATTTTATAAATAATTTAAAAATGTATAATGAGAATATTTAATGATGTGTAGTTATTCTATGAGTAAGTTATACTTGAAATTAACTTGCTTTTGGGTTTTTTTTTTTGTTTTTTCTTTGTCTTTTGCTTTTATATTGAACCTGATTTTTTTATTTGTTTTTTTTTTCAAAATTATCTGTTTTTTGGTTTGCTGTGTTACCCCCCTGGCAACTGTTGACTTGCAGTCTACCTTGTTGTAAAGAGTTTCTTATTGGTCAGTTCTTGTGCCATCAAGTTTCTGTGTGGGCTACTAGAAAATGTAAAAAAACAACAAAAAAAAGACACAAAAAGAAGCAATTTCAGCACCAACATTAGTGTGTCAGTTCAATGAGCTTAGAGTGAGATAGCAAAAGAAACCCAAAAAAAAAAGAATAAAAAAAAGATGCAAACAAACCGATAATTTTGAAGATGGAGTTCCACCAGGTGTCCTACTAAGCCCAGACAAGTTTAGGCAAAACTTTAGATTTTTTTAAACCTTCGATTGAGAGTCTGGGTTCACCCAGCACTTTTCTTACCAAGCTCCATCTGTGTTGAGTTGATATATAAAGTTTTGATCATAGTGATACAGAACTGCCCCCCCTCTAGCATCACGCAGCAGGTGAGAAAGAATGGTTGTCATTCCGGGATGAAGCGTGCTGCACATCAGCAGTGTGGTTTTATGTTGCTTTGCGGTAAATTATGTGCAACGTGGAACATGTGAATGAAAGTGGACAGACTGCATACATACAAAAAAAAAAATTAGATCTTGTAGCTGAATGTTTTGCTGGTCTCACCCTTGGCTTCTGGCAAAATGAACATCGGAATAATCACTGAATGTATACAGCAGCTTATAATTAAACTATTAAATGTGTCTGCTTGTTTTTTCTGGTCATTTTTGCACACACAAGACAAAAAGTGTCCAATGTGCTCATTAGGAGACAATGTCTGAGCTTCAAGCCACTGAGTGGTCATTATCCCTCGGCAATGCTTTGCTTTATACCAAGGAAGCAAGTGGTGGAAGAAGCTATAGAGACAAATTCTGTGGTGTTACTTGAACATTTTGTAGCTTCGGTATCGCATACAGACCTTGTTAAAAAGAACACACGTGGCAAGAGAAACATGAAACCAGCACCTAAAGAAACACAAATATTTGACACAAGATATTTGACAATACTACATTGCAACATTGTTTTTGAAAGATATGGTTTGTGGCATCTCAGCTCGTCCCCAAACACGGAAATGTCAATGTCATTTGTGTTTGGACAAATAAACATCACAATCATCATGTAGGAGTTGGAAGAAGCAGAGCTTATTTTAATCCTACTAACCCTCCGATTACTGTTTAATGTGTTTAAATGTTATCATTTTCTAAGAGCGGGAGAAAAGAATAGATTATGCAATAGTAAAAGACAAAAGAAAACGAATGTGGTTAAACAAATAAATAATATATACATAATAATACATTAATTTAAAAAATAATACAGGTTTTAGTGTTTTTGGTCACAAATTACATTGCAAGTTTACAACTAAAACAATGGACTAGTATATTTTAACTGAGCACAATTCATTTACAATGTGCAACATGATGTCAGTGTCATGAAATATGTATTCACGTCCATTGTGTTTGTCATAATAAAATGGAAATTAACAGTCACAAGTAGCACCGGCTGCATTAATATTCACCGCAATCTCTCTTGCTGTTTCCCATTATTTCCCGAGCAGACCTTTGGGGAAAGTTCCTACAAGTGAGGTGTGTTTGCATGCATCTATTTCTGGCTGGGAGTGTTCTTTTTGTTTCTTAGAGTGGGTCACTTGGCGCCTTTTGTGAAACAAAAACACACAGAAGTCGCAGTAAAAGTGACAAGGGCTAGCAGGGGATAGCAGGGGTGTCCACATTTTTTTCCACCGAGGGCGGCATGCAGAAAAAAGAAAGGATTCAGCTGGGCGCCACTTTGATAATTTGTGTTTCTAAAACACGTTGAAACCAACCTAATGTACGTCAAGATATGCTAAGCAGTTAAATATACAGTAGATCCCCACTTTGCCGTTTCGCGACATGCAAAAGTGGGTCACAAAGACGATGAAATAAATACAACGGAACCTTGGTTAGCGTCATTGTTTTGTTCCAGAAGGTCCGACTCTAAGTGAAACAGACATATAACCAAATCAATTTTTTCGATAAAAAATAATGTAAATCCAATGAATCCCACCCAGAAAGCCAAACTGCGAACAAAAAACATGTTGTTTATATTTTTAACAATTCTAGTTGTACATGCAGAAAACAATTGAAAATGCATATAAGTATATATAAAGGATGAATGAAAGGGTTAAATGAACATCTAATGTTACTTTTACCAACATTGAAAACCTGATTCTTGACTGAAAACAGGAAGGTGGTGGTGCTTGATCTCGCTGCCACATCGTGTCTTTGGGAACAATCACGTCATTCATGTAAAACTCTAAAATAATTGTAAAACTTTTAATAATTGTGAAACTATGAAAACGTGTTAACAGTTTTGAGAGTCAACCGCTGATAACATCAGAGACGAGTGATGTAACGTCCGGCTCCGGTTGTAATTTTGTTTAGCTAGCTAATATGATGCTTGTTGAATTCACACAGTGTGTTAATAATACAAGAAGACGCGCGCCATAGTGTACACTAACTGGAGAATGCACACAAACCGAGGCAAAATTGTGGTGTACTTTTTCAACATTAACTGAAGATCACGCTAACCTGGGCGGACGCTAACTGAGGTTCCACTGTAGGCCCAGTAGAAAACGAAGAACTTACATTTTAGCTCCTGTGCGTTCCGAAGTATAACACCTCATTGTGCACCAAACACATTTTGCTGCATACAAAACATGTACTTTAACAAAACGTGTACGTGTTGTTAACATAAACAGTGTAGTCCACACACAATGTAACTAAAATTGAATCGTGAAAGACTGTATGCCAATGTGCCAATGTGAACTTCATAGTATTTATTGCTCCTGGTTTTTGTCATAATTCAGACAATAACAAAAGTGACACTGATTCAAAATCAGAAATATAGTGTAATGTCTATAATATGTGTTACGTTCAAGATTTCTACTGACCTTCTTATCTAGGATTTGTTCTTAGGCAGGAACAAATCCTACGAACACTCAGGAGTGCCTGTGTAGGTTGGTTGTGTAGTCCGGTTTTGTGCAGCTCATTAAAATACGATTTTACAATGATATGTCGTATTTGTTCTTTCTTTTCTTTCTTTTTTTTTGCAATTTACAGAGCACCTTTCATTTTAAAATCCGTTAAATGCACCAACACTTCAACATGAGTCAAGTTACCGCACAAAGTCGCTATGAAGCGTGGCGTGCCACTTCCCCCTCAGCCACAACACCGCCAGGATGTGCGTCCTGATGCAATGATGGGACCAGACTGCAGACTTGCTGTTCAAGCTTGGGCACAATCAATTGCATGTGTGAATAAAGTTGCGTTATTTCGATTGGAATCGAACAGTCTGATTGCTTAAACTCAGTGTATCACTTCAAAAATGAGGACAGACCGGTGTGCATTCAGTGCACATCTTTTATTTTTTTCAATTCTCATTAATTTCTTAAGCGTATTTGATATGGTTACGAGTGCTGAGGCAATCTTGTCGAGTGTGTCAGCTATCCTCTCCTGACTGTCCAACACCGCTTCCAAGATCAGGCGTGGAGGGGCACGGGACCAAGTACGTGGATGTGCTGCTGCAGGAAGGTTTCTGCTCCAGGTTGACTCTGTGGGGCTTCATCTGTGAGTAAATCAAGCCCTCAGTCCAGTACTAGGACGTATTTTGATCTCTCACACACATGGAAAATCCTGCCTTTAGGACACACGTTTTAAATAAAAGGGCGTTAAAAAAAACAACCTTCCGATTCCTCTAGAGTAGCAGCCGCACAGGGAGGGGATGGAAGGGTTGCCTCGGGGGCCAGGTCTGTATCCAGACTCTCAGTCAGTTAAGTTAATCTTAATTTAAAAAAAAAAAAACATTTTGATTTCGCTCGTTGCCTACCTGAAAGTGCCGTCTCCCCGATGATGGCCCCCATGCACTGGTCCAACTCGGACAGGTTTTGGGTGTCTGCCGTTCCCCCTCCTGTCCTGATATGGCGTTCACGGCAAGTGCGACAGTGTCCCATGCTTGCTTTTTGTTGGCGTTGGTGTAACCTGCGCTATCGCTACTGAATGTGGCAGATCTCATGTGGCAGATTTCCTGCAGCAGCACCTCCACCTCTCTACTACTGCTCTTCAATTAATGTACTTTTTGCTTTCAGCATTTTACCCTGCAGTCTGATGCCCTTTTATGGGTTACCTACGCTATGCTACCTCTGTGTTAATTGGGCTCACCGTGCACGCGCTTCAGTTCACGAGGAGATGGGAGTCACCGATTTAAGAACGCAGCTGCAAACAATTCCGCGGTTTCATGAAAGAACAGTTTCATGAATCTGACGTGGCGTTTTTTTTTTTAAGAACAGCTAACGAGGAAATGTAAGATTCTTCGGAAGATGTTGGTGAATACCAACATCATCCCCAGTACACTTTGGGGAAGTGTTTTTTTTTTACATCAGGCTTCCGCGGAAGGTGAGGTGTGTGACTGCAGTGCTAACAATGTTTTAAGGAACACAGTCTTGAGGCTCCCACGGAGTTTGAAGCCAGGTCCTTCCACTCCCTCTGTGTTCCGTGCAAGAGCATGTTCGTGTCCATTTCAGGTAGGTTTTAAGCATTTATAGTAATATGGATGATATAGTGATATATATTAAAGTCATACTTCATTTTAATGCACACATTGGTTAGAAAAAAGTGTCGCTTGCTATGTCTCGCTATGTGACGCTTCTGGTACCCTTTCAGGAGAATGGCCGTACAGTATTACCACCTGTGGAAAAAAAAATTTATAAGTTAAAGCGCAAATGTGCATGGATCCACTGTTGTTGACTACACACAAAATAGAAGCCATGTTTTTTCCATTTATTTTGTGCTAATTCATACATTTCCTGATTATGCGAATAATATACATTATAAATGTTTTCAGTGCTTTTTATTTTCAGGAAAAAAGTCAAATATAATAGAAGATGATTCATTTGTTTTTTTTCAGTTCTGTAATCTACATAAAGAAAACAAAAACAGTTCCTGGCTAATGGGTTTTATACGCTAGTCATTTAAAGACAATTATTATTGTAAATGGCAAACTGTTTGTTTCATAAGTTTTTTTTTGCGAAAGTTCCAATTTTGTTGGAATCACTCTTGAATATCTAAATCGAGGTTGATTCAGACTGTGTTGAATGTGATTTTTGGAAAGAAATATGGCGCAGGCCAACAAACTGCAGACTGAAAATAGCCCCCGAGCGGGACTTTGGACACCTCTGGTTTAGAGCATTCAGTCTGATGGTCCTCCTCAGCGCTTTCTCCCAGCGAGTCATTAACAAAAGTACACTATTGATTTATTTGTTGACTTTTAGCGGAAGGGTTGAAAAGTCCGCTGCCTTTCCTACAACGTTCCCACTCAATAAACTCTCCGTAGTTCACCTCTCTCCCACACAGTGAAGCGAGCTGGCCAAGAGAAGATTCCGGCACAGTGGTGAGCAGACGAGGAGGGGAGGGGAAAATGTGCAACAGGAAGTATGCAGCTGCCCTGTATGATAAGAGGCTGTCTTCATTTCTATAATTAATTTGCCATTGGCCTCGATAGCCTCTGGTGGAGCCAACATGAAAGCTGGTCTGAAAGCCCTCTAGCCATAACACGGCCATTAAATCCATAAGGAGGATCTTGTTTCTTCCAGCTAAGTTCTCTCTGCTCTGCCTCGTGGGCACTGTTGCAGCATTGGACCACACAGATGAATTACCAATGGAGGGCTTAGACCTAGAGTCAATAGCACAAACTAATATATAGCTCCAACTCTTGCTAAAGGGTAAACTGTGCTTTAAAAAATGTCATCATCATTGGCTGGAGCTTACTTGCATGCCGAAAATGCTGTAATTATAGCCAAGGTGTTTATTTATCTAACTGCTAAGAGGACGGGGTGTTCCTTGGAAGCAGACGATAATGACTGTAGCGCTTATTTGTAACGTTAATGTTTGGATTGCATGGGTCACATATGAACAAGTACATTGCACAACACAGCAGCAACAGAACCAATGCTGTGATAGCAAAGTGGTCAGTCGGCATTAATATCGCTGATGAGTTCAATAACATTAGAAACAACAGTGCGGCAAGTGTAACACACCAATAGATGAGTGGCACAGCTGACATTTTAAAGTGCACGCAGAGGTACATAAAGCCGCTGGCCACGTATGATACTTCAAATGCAACAACTGGCGTCTGTGGAGATAATAAAAACAACTTCATCGGGAGGATGCCTACAGCCACAGCTGTTAATGGCAATGTTTTTGGCGACTATGAAATAAATAAATCTGTTAGTTACTATCGAGCAAGCTAACTAGGTAGTTGGCTTGCAATCTGCCTGCTTTGAAATTACAACAAAACTGCGTGTTTTGGATTTGATTCCATTTTAAGGAAGGCTATGCACGTAACAATGTCAATAAAATAATCGTCCACATGTACAACAAGTACAGTAATCCCTTGTTTACTGGTACCAGACCCGACTGTGATGAGTGAATATTGCCGAAGTAGGATTCCTTAGGCCGCACATTGGCCGAGTGGTTCGCACTCGGAGATCGGGAAGACCAGGGTTCGAATCGCCGCTTGGGCATCTCTGCGTGGATACCTCCCACATCCCAAAAGCATTCATGAATGGTAGTTTGTCTATATGTGGCCTGCGACTGACTGACGACCACTTTAGGGTGTACCCCGCCTCTCGCCCCAAGTCAGCTGGGATAGGCTCCTGTATACCCCCACAACCCTAATGAGGATAAGCAGCATAGAAAATGGATGGATAGGATTCCTTAGATATACATTGAATATTTTACACCCATCTAAGGATAGTTTTTAACACAGTCGTCCCTCGTTTATCACTGGTTCATTGGTCCAGTTTTTGTTATTTGCGGGATTTCTTGTGGTAGCTAATGTAACGTTAGATTACTACATATCAACATGTCTTCCAATGCATTTTCTGAATGTGTTATCATTGTATTTTCTTTCATTTAGCCATTTTTACGATGCTTAATTTAGGCCAAAAATAAATACGTAAAATTTGCTTAAATACGCATACTTTTTTTTGACTAATCATAGACCGTATTCAACAACGAAACAGCATCATTTATTAATGAATATAGTTTGATGTTAATTAATTAAGTAATTGACATTAATTATTCTATATTTTATAATATATTTTCTTCTGAGATGTTTCTTTGGGGGGTTTGGTGCTCAACCAATCACCAGTCAGAACTCAGCCAGAATGCATTCACGGCCTTATGGAAAATCAGATATTTTTTTACTCTTTTCAAAAATGCGCATTTTCCCCGCTTGGGTTTAAAAAAAAAAAATTCAAGCATTGCTCACTAACTAACTGATTTCTCGATTATTTGAAACGGCGGCAAGCTTCAGATTAATCAACTAAGAAAATAATCGTTAGCCGCAGCCCTGTAAAAGTTGAGTATAATCGGCGGAAGACGTCCCAAGCAGATGAGGCAGCTAATCTCGCCTTACCGAGCTTCTGATCGGTCAAAGGGAGTTTGACAGACTTTATTCATTTATAAAAATGTCTGTGTTAGACTTAGCCTCGAACCGGTCTTTGTCCCTTGTGTTGTTATGCAGATCACCGTTCCTTCTTGGGGGAGGTCTACCTATCTAGTATGCAATGTAAATCCTCCTAAAACGCTGCTTGTCCAAGCATGTTTAATAGTCCCCCCCCGATTCACAATGGTCATGGAGAATATTCCCCATTAGGGGATGAGATTTATATCAAAGGTTACCAGGACACACATCCTATTAACGTTCCTATTAATGTTCCAATTATCACGTGCTAGGAGGGCGAATCAGAGAACAATTAGAATGATTTATTTATGACAAAGTGAAGAAGAAGAAGCACAAGAGGAGCCTGCAGCAAGCCGGCATTCCTTCAATACAAAATGGTTCTTTTCAGGGAGACCCCCCCCCTCCAATTCAAAATGTAACCAACCCCCCTCCTGGAATCACTGATCTCTGCCTCTTTGGTGACCTCCTTCTATGAAAAGACCTTGCAGCTGCTCCTTGCTTCTTGACAAAAAAACAACCATTTCTTTTCATTAAATGCATGTTTGACGCACTAAATACGCTGCTCATGCACCACAATGCAGCAGATAAAATATTGCATTTTCCTCTATTTTGAATATTAAATGACAAAATTCTTCATTCAGCCCCCATTGCAAAAAAAATACAAGAGTGTATTAATTAGCAGAGATTTACTGGCAAGCTCTAAATCCTAAAGTAGATGTGAGTTTCTCCACTTTTAAGCACATCAGCCATTTCTTTGAAGACTTTTCTTTCTTTTTTTTCTCACCAGCACATAAAACGATTAGGCGGCACCCTCCTCACCTCTGAAGAAAATCCCTCCCTAAGACTGAAAGGAGATACTTGGTCTTAGCGCGATATAAAAAAGCTCGCTGCTTTAGAACCTTTGTAGAAACTACCATGCATTGTCCGTCATTAGCGCGCTAAACATCGTATTAAAAAGAGTTTCAATGTTGCTAATTGTGCCATGGAATGTGTTACATACAGAATGACGTCAGTTTGTACGATTTTGTACAAAAATCAATCAACATATTTGCATATCTGTATTGATTTTTTAGTGAATACCCGTAGATGGTATGTTATGCTTTATTTGTTGCTTAACAAGTTGCATTCAAGAACATCGCGTGGTTACATTTGCACAATAAA
Organism: Dunckerocampus dactyliophorus; assembly: GCF_027744805.1. Taxonomy (NCBI): domain Eukaryota; kingdom Metazoa; phylum Chordata; class Actinopteri; order Syngnathiformes; family Syngnathidae; genus Dunckerocampus; species Dunckerocampus dactyliophorus. The sequence goes on along the minus strand of NC_072829.1, from coordinate 10,193,886 downwards.
ACATGTCCAAAAAGAACTTTTGTATTTTAAATATATTGTAATACATGTTAAAGAGATGTCACCCAACGCGCCTAACGTGGTAATTTGTTAATTTCTCTCATGTGATTAAGAAAGTATTTATATCTAGCGTGCTAGCTTGTTATTGTTATCTGGCTAACTAATTAGCTGGCTATACAGTGGAACCTCTGTTTTTGTGATTAATCCTTCCAAGGTGTCTAAAAACGAACAGAAATCCAATTAATCCCTTTCAAAACAGAAAATGTTGACACAAAACACTTTTAATATAGAACAATTATGGCTTTACATGCAGAAAACAATTTGAAATACATATAAATTCCGAGTGAAAGGGTTAAACAAACATTTAACATCACTTTTACTTGGATTTGGGATTCTTGTTGACAAAGATTGCAATGAGGCAGCAGCGAAGGACGAGGGGGGAAGAGAGCCACATGAACGACACCTTCGTAAATTGTGAGCTAATTCTCCAATTCAGTAGTGTTTTTTACCTTCTTTATCAAAGTGCTGGCACCATTGTGGGTTATTTTGCCGCTGTGATCAATACAAAAAGCAGAGACTTGTGGTGTAACTGTGTTAGTTAGCGAAGAACTACTGAGTCCACCGCTGATGATGTCATAGACATGCGACAGAGCTGGGGGACAATGACTTCCGGCTTTGGTTTCCATTTGAAAGCATGCTAACAGGCATGTTTTGTATTAAATGCAGTTAGACTCACAGTGCATTGTAAAAATGACAAGAGTGAGTCACCAACACTTGGGATTCTTTGTACTCAGAGTACGCAGAATTATACATGGACAACCTGACTACTTCTCATTTTGAGTTTGCCAAATGAATGTGCCTTACAGGCTAGCAGGTGTAAAGTCAGCATCGCAAGACTGTGTATTGTGTGTGTATGATCCAAGATGGCTGAATAAACAACCAATGCTGGAAGTAGTTTGTCCACATCTCTTTTAACGCCACAAGATTGAACGTCTGTTGCACACAATATTGTACGAGAACCAAGGCAAAATATCTGTTGAAAACTGGGGCGTTTGAAAACCAAGGTTCCACTGTATATTAATATAACAACCTAGGTGGCTGTCTATCAACTGTAACTATATCTAAGGAAATACATACCTAACTAGCTGCTTTGAAATAATGACAAAATAGTGCTATTTACATTACTATGTAACCAACTAGCTGGCAATCTATGCAAATAACTAGCTGGCTATGTCTCTTATATAACGATCCAACAAGTGTCTGCCTTGTTAAAAAACGAATTAGCTGACCAACTAGCTAACAAGCTGGCTATCCAGCTAGCGACTATCTATCTGATGTCATTAGTTGGTAGTTGGTAGTCACTAGTTGGTTATTGATCATTCTATCTTTCTATCTATTCTATCTTTTTAAACTAGCAGATTTTAGCCACATAACTAGCTGGTTCGATAGATAGATAGATACTTTATCTTACTTTATTGTTATCTATCTAGCTTAAGTAGCTGCGTTTATTACACCAATTACACACCAAAGCAGTGTCTTCTTGCACAGCAGGTCATACTGAACTGTTATTAATGAAGACAGCATTATTTTGTATGAGATGGTATTTTAAGTGTACAGTCGTCGCTCGCTTATCGGGGTTAATTAGTCCTAAATCCGACTGCCCCTGCTAAAAAAACAGCATAGACCAGCATGGAAATTATGCTGGTCAGTGCTGGTCTATGTTGGTCAGTGCTGGTCTACGTTGGTGCACCATCCTGGTCTATGCTGGTCAGTGCTGGTCTACGTTGGTGCACCATCCTGGTCTATGCTGGTCAGTGCTGGTCTACGTTGGTACACCATGCTGGTCTATGTTGGTGCACCATGCTGGTCTACGTTGGTGCACCATGCTGGTCTACGTTGGTGCACCATGCTGGTCTATGTTGGTGCACCATGCTGGTCTATGTTGGTGCACCATGCTGGTCTACGTTGGTACACCATGCTGGTCTACGTTGGTACACCATGCTGGTCTATGTTGGTGCACCATGCTGGTCTACGTTGGTGCACCATGCTGGTCTATGTTGGTGCACCATGCTGGTCTACGTTGGTGCACCATGCTGGTCTATGTTGGTGCACCATGCTGGTCTATGCTGGTGGACCATGCTGGTCCCATGAAAACACAACATATGCTGGTCTATGCTGGTCATGCTGGTAGCCAATCTATGCTGTTTTTTTTTCCAGCAGGGGCGAAGTTGGATTCTATATTAATTAATGGAATATGTTCATAGTTAGAGCATAAAAACCCTGTTTATGACTTTCTAAATTTTACAATTATTGGGGCCCTGTAGACATGAAATACCACCCTATAGTCACCTTTACACTCCTTTACACCACAGTGCATTGTAAATGTAAGAAAAGAATTCAAATGGATGCCAAAAACATACTACTTCCACACAGAATGGGAGGATAACTTTTTTTCAGTATGTCTTGATAACGTAATCTAAGATAGTGTCTCATCAAGGTGACATTACTGCCGCCAAGTGACCGGAATACTACATATACTGTAACTTGTCTTTCAATATTTTTTTACTAATAATAGTCCATGGTCAACTATGAAACAGCAAACATTTATTAGTTAATACATCTTTTAAAAAAACGTGTTAGAATGAGGGGGCGACGTTTGAACCGTGAAGAGGCGAGGGATGACTGTATACATGTGTGCATTGTGTAATTGTTTTAGCTGACTGTGTGTCATCTTTTTACAGCTTTGAGCAAAGTGATTATCACGCCTTCTGGAAGGGAACGAAAGCATCTCCTGAGAGTCCTGCTGCACTCCGTGGACCCGATGGACTGGACTGATGACAAACAGGCTCTGTCACTCCTAAAACTCCTGGCTGCAAAGTGCTAAGAATGACTTATTAGGTGAGCACGGTGGAACTTTGTAGAAATTATGAAGCCGCTCAGGATGGATTCTTCCAAACAAGAGGAATTGTCTCTGGTTGGAGCTTTGTTTTGTATTGAAAAGGTTAGTCTTTGTCACAATGAGAAGTGGGCTGTTCGCTGCTATCAGGAAGAAGACTGATTACGCTCTCCGTCTCTCCATACCTCAGCTACATATCTCCCCGGCCTGGTCACTGACCACATCCCTTTTGTGGCCACCACAAAGGATCTTTGATCAGCAGTGAAATGCTTAGACAATAGTCTTCATTCACTGCAATAGGGAGCAGCAGCAGACCCCATTGCTGCAGTCCCCCAGCAGTCTTTAATTAGGAGTGATGCTGAACAGATCATATCATAACCATGACTGATGCCCTGATAAGACCGACCCATAAAGCGTCTTTGTCTGAGCCACCGGGACCCCTCGGGCCAGCATCCCTTGCAACAACAGCCTGACCGTGGCTACCTTGCTCAGACCGGATATAGGAGGGTGCAAGCAGGGGACCGGATGACCTCGTCCTTCACCCTCAGGAGGATAAAAAAGGCTGATAGCAGGGACAAGAAATGAGCCTTTGCAACTCTTTGTTACTGTCATCAAATCGCACCACAGTGCCATGGGGGTATATTATGGGATGGCTGATTATTGGACCAAGCTATTGATTTATTTCACCCTGATACAGACACATATGTCCACTGAACCCTCTGACCTCTAAGAGTAGCACTGGACTTTCGCACAAATAAAGTCATTGATACTTAACTGGTGGCCGGTGGGCCAAATTTGGCCCTTAAATGACATCAGATGCAACACAGACAGGAAGCTCATTTGAAAACTCGGGAACGTTTTTACAGTAACTTTCTTAAAAATGTCACATAGAGGATATTTGACCACCATTGCTTCAGTCATGTATGAACGTTGACTCATGTTTTTGTATTACATTCTTAAAAACAGCACAGTGCACCGGTCACATGTGTAGAATGGTTGACTAACATTTTTGCAGTACATTCCGAACAACAGCACAGTGTTCCTGTCATATACAGGATCTTTGGCTTGCAATTTTTGAAGTACTTCCTTACAGGAGAGTGCTGAAGCCACATAGAATGGTAATGGTTTAATGTTATTTGAACATGCGTTCAAATTACAGTAGAATACGCCACATAGTTCAATTCGCAGTTCCACAGGTGCAAAAGGAGTAAGAACAAGCAAAGCTTATTTAATCCTACCTCTCGTCCATTTCACATCCATCGCAATACATTTATTCACTTCCTGCATTCCGATGTCAGAGGTAGGAAAATGATACAATGGAAAATGATAAGGTAATGTAACAATGTAGTAAGGTTTTTTTTCAATCATAATAAATAATAATCACATAATTAGTATAATAGTAAATAAATAATAACCAGTTTAAAGACATAACTGAACTTAGTTGTAATAATACAGTAGGTGAGTGCTGACAATGAACTCACAAGAATAAAGAGTAATGAGTATTGTAGGCATTTTGTACACTCTTCTTCCTCATTTTGCAAACATCAATTGTTTGTATTGTTTCTTGAAATCGCTCATCTTGGTGCTTTGTTTGAGTTCCTTACTTCAACCCATTCCACAATTTGATTCCACATACTAAAATACTGTTTAGTGTTGTTCTCGCATATAAGTGTTTTAAGTTTAGTTTTTTCCTGAGATCGTATTTGCGCTCTCTTGTTGAAAAGTATTGTATGACCTTTTGGGTTAACAGATTATTGCTTGCTTTATGCATATCTTTTGTTGTTTGAAAATGTACTAGATCAGCGAATTGTAATATTTGTGATTTTAGAAATATTGGATTTGTATGTTCTCTATATGCGGTGTTATGGATTATCCTAACTGATCTTTTTTTGCAGTACTTTTTGCGGATTAAGACTACGTTTTTTTTTTTTTTTTTACAGATTTCAATCGTTATGCATTCTAAAATGTTGTCAATAGCAAATGCCATGGTCGTTATCATTTTGTAGTTCAGATGTTTGTCCACGTACGCAGCCACTCCTCCTCCACTTTTGTTATTCCTATTAATGCAGTTCATGTCATAACCTTCCAGCTCATAGTGCATGCCCTTGTCAGCATTAATCCAAGTTTCAGAGATTGCAATTACTTTGAACTGAATCAAATATTGTCTGATGTTGTAATTTATAATAATACATATAATATATAATTGACAACTTATTGCCGATATTAATGTTGTTGTTCCTCCATATAGTAACAGGAACCATTCCTGATATGACAAAAAAATAATCGTGTCAGGGTCTATGTTTTTTCCAGTTGTTTGTGATCTGTAAAGCAAAGGGCATCCAATTGTAGATCTTCTTGTCCTGCAAGCTGTAGTGTTTTGTTTAGAATATCATCAAATGTAGATGAATGGGTTTCTAGATCCAGTGCTTCTTGTTGATCAGTTCCTTGTGGCCTACTGATGACGTTGTCCTTTTTCCATGTTGTTGTGTTGACATGATCCTTAGTATTTTTCCAGATCCTTGATGTCCTTGACAGCAAGAACTCTGGCCTCTGGTCCTCCATTTAACTTGGTAAATTTTGCAGTTAGTACTCCAAGTACCTTGGATCCTTCCCTGCTTCCTCAGATCACGTGCTTTCTTGGCGATTTCAGCGTTACCTTTTGTCAGATGCTCAATCATATAGACGTTTGTTCCTCTCAGCGTTATACCCTATTTCAGCAGGTTATACATTTCCTGTTGGTGAACTTGACGATGATAAAGGTTGTGGTGTTGTTCTTGCCATACAGTGGGATGCAAGTATCGATGGTTTGAATGTCTACATCCACCTCCTCCGACATCCTCTTTATCTGGTTCATCCTTATTCCCAACTGCTCTGGCATAAGACTTTGGTTTAATCCGAAGCCCCGTCACAATAAAATCATTCATTTGTGTATTCTGGTCCATGTCATCAATGGTGATCTTCAGATCCATCCATTTTCTATGCTGCTTCTCCTCATCACAGGGGCATGCTGGAGCCTATCCTAGCTGACTTCGGGCGACAGGCGGGGTACACCCTGGACTGGTCACCAGCCAATCACAGGGCACATATAGACAAACAACCATTCACACTCACATTCATACCTATGGACAATTTAGAGTCGCTAATTAACCTAACATACATGGGTTTTGGAGTGTGGGAGGAAACCGGAGTACCCGGAGAAAACCCACACACGCACGGGGAGAACATGCAAACTCCACACAGAAATGCCCAAGGGAGAATCGAACCCAGGTCTTCCCAATCTCCAGACTGTGACTGTGTGGCCGGCAGGCTAACCACTAGACCACCGTGCGGCCGTGATCTTCGGATGCTCAATCAATTTCTCTTTTTCCTCATTACCTTGTTTAAGAGCAGCATTCAAGGCAGCATTACTATCCTGTAATACCTTATTCTGCTCTCTCAGGCTTTGAACTTCACTCCTCAAGTCTTGAACTTCTTCCCTCAGGTTATGAACTTCCTCTTTTATGGATCCGATGCACCGTTCCATGTCCTCCAGCCTCTGCAGTCAGTAGTATTAGATACGTATTATTTGTATTCTTTCCAGGATTTCTTGTTGCTTTTTCATCAAATCCTTTAAATGCCTCGACGACTACACCGTCAATCCCGCCTTTAGTGCTTCTACATGCTTGGTCAGCTGGTGCTTCATGATTGTGTGACTTCGTTTTTGCTGTAGGTTCTTAAAATCACCAGCGTGTTCCTGCCAAATAATAGTAGGCCTCCTTCAGTCGAAGTCGACTATGGATTTTGCGCACTCGAGAAAGTCATTTATTATCGGCACTTCTGATTGTGGCTGACAAGACCAATGCGGGAGTGGCAATCTCGGCTGCATCTGGAACAGATGTGGCTTGATGGCATCGCTGGAGGACATGCCTTCCGCTTGGCTCTCTTCTCCGTGGCGGCAGCGTGCATCTTTTCTTCTCCGATCTTGAGTTGCTTCTGGAGGATCGTACGCCATTTGCTGCGGTCAGCTGCTACCTCTTCCCAGTTCTCGGTGTTGATGTTCAGGGCTTTCATGTCGCGCTTGCAGACATCTTTGAATCGGTCTTAAAAAATAGAAAATGTGCCTCTCGTGTCACCTTTGCCCAAAACAAAGTTAAAAAAATGTTAAAATGTTCCTTAAAAAATGCCTATTATTGGTAATAAATGTTATAATGGTGATTCTAGAACAGATCACTTCCATTATAATGGATCTCTATGGGAAAAAAGTGAAAAACCTCCGTATTTTCCATGTTTTTCTGAGATCAATTCTTACTGTGACACAGTAATACAAACAAGCATCTGGGTGCAAAAATGTGTCGTGAAAATGTGTCGTGAAAAGCTTCCAACCATTTCAACACCTCAAATGTGCTCCAAGTTTAACTTCATTTAACCTCCGATTTTTTTCGACTCTCACAGTTCACATTTTTCATGATACGGTTTGCGGGAACACAACAATAAGAGTCACGCTTGATACTGTGGCACACATGTATAACGTACAGCTTAATGATGAGCTTTTCAAGGTTGTGACGCCACATTTTTTTCTTTTTTTTGTGAACGTTTATGACAGCGATGGCTGAAACTGGCCCTCATCAGCAGTCGCGCTGCCTATTCAACGTGTTGAATTGAATTACTCGCAGAGAGAGTCAATGAGAACTGCTGTGTGCTCGGCCTGTTCAGCCCGGTAAATCGGTGAAGCCACATTCAGGGGTGCTTCTCCTTATTTTGCCTCCTGTCATACGGGCCACAGCGTTAGGTACATTAGAGATGATCTGTATGGAAAAACCCTGCCTTTACAAATATAGTAAAAATACTCAGTTTTAACAATATGTTTATTATTGTGGTTATAAATGGAAATGGGTTTATTTAGGCTACTTTTAGCTACACAAGAAGGTCAAATTGCAAGTGTACCGAATATTTTGGCCAATGCAAAAAGACATTCAATTGGCTGCTGCCCATCATCACTATGGAAACAGAATTGGTAAACAATAATGCATCTCCTTATATGGTATTGGCCTGTGCAAGTGTGTCCTGTTTATCAGATCCCGTGTCAAATTACCGTATTGGCCAGAATATAAGACTACCCTGAATATACAGTAATATGACTCATCTTTTTCCTTGATGACTTTGATTCATGGTTCAGCATTGTCTTAAAATCCACATCATAACTCCTGCGTGCGTGTGTGAGTGACAAGAAGAAAACGTGCACGGGGAGAAGTCGTTTTGTTGCTCTAAAAAATAAAATACATATAAATAATACAGAATCATTGCTTAAAATATGTCACTCTGAGAATCAGCACCTCCAAGTCCGAGCCCATGTTTCTCGACCGGAAAAGGGTGGAGTGCGGAGATCGCGAACGCGAGATCGACCGGCAAATTGGTGCGGCAGACTCTGCATCAGTCCGTTGTGGTGAAGAGAAAGCTGAACCGAAAGGCAAAGCTCTCAATTTACCGGTCGATCTACGTTCCTACTCTCACCTGTGGTCATGAGCTTTGGGTAGTTTAGTTGGTAGATCGCGGGTACAAGCGGCTGAAATGAGTTTTCTCCGTAGGGTAGCTGGGCTCTCCCTTAGAGATAAGGTGAGAAGCACTGTCATCCGGGAGAAGCTTGGAGTTGAACCGCTGCTCCTTTGCATTGAGAGGAGCTTGATGAGGTGGCTCGGGCATCTGGTCAGGATGCTTCCCGGACGCCTGTTAAGGGCACGTCCGACCGGTAGAAGGTCTCGGGGAAGACCCAGGACACGTTGGAGAGACTATGTCTCTCAACTGGCCTGGGGACGCCTTGGGATCTGCCTGGAGGAGCTGGATGAAGTGACTGGGGAGAGGAAAGTCTGGCCTTCCCTGCTTAGGCTCCTGCCACCACGACCCGACCTCGGATAAACGGTAGAAGATGGATGGATGTCACTCTGAGTTAATCATAAAAAAATGTACATGTACAAATATACACAAAAATTGTATCTTAGTTAAAAATGTATTAAATATGAATAAATACATTTAAAAACTATTTAAAATTACCTAGTTAATTAAAACACTTATAAATACATTTAAAATAACATCTAGTAGGAGACATGTTCATGAGACGAGATGATACACAAGATTGGGTCTACAAGAACGAGACGAGGCTAGATTTTAATATTGCTTTTTAGAAAAGAGCAAAATATATATAAAAAAAATGTAACAATATATTGCAATCTACCAGTTTCATTTCTACTACGTTACACTCTTCTGCACTCTGTGTGTATGCTAGCAGCACCGCCTCCTTCAACAGAGACAAAAAGACTGTATGACAGACAAAATGGCTCATTCTGTCCATGTCGTTCTTTAGAACAAATGCTGAAAGTGCTGAAGCCAATGCACAGAATCCTCTTCACAGACACGCAGGCATTTGGCAATATATCGAGGCTTGCAAAATTATCAAGCTTTGTTTATTATTGTTTGATTAATTAATTTATTATTGTTCCAGGCCTAGTGAGAAACATTTTTTTTTTTTCTGAACGAGAACATTTTAATCTTGCAAGATCTTTTTTACACCCCTAATTGGTTGTCAGGATTGTGTGCTGCGGTACTGCCTTCTACTGCTTCTCTGTTGCAGCACACTCCTGAGCACCCTGATTGCTGATCATCTTCACCTGTGCCTGATTAGTTGTTCTATTTAAGCTGTGTGCTTACTCACATCCAGTGCCAGATTGTCCCTTTGCTACACCCTGTTCAGCTCCTTCCAGCTTGTCCTTGTGCATTGTGTTTTGGCTTTCTGACCCTCGCTCGGCTTCCCTGTAAGTACCTACCTGCCTGCTTGACGTCTTCAGCAGTAGCTGTATTTTTGGTACTTTCTGCTAGTTTTTTGTTAGCAGCTCTTTTCGTTACTTGTTCGTATTTTTCCCTGCTCAGCTCACCTTGCAAGCAGTGTTTTTTGTTACTATTTCCCGCGACTAGGTCCGGATGTATTTTTGTTGTACTTTGTTTCTTGTGTTGTTTTTGGTACCCTTTTGTTGTCCATTTTTGTATTAAAGACTTTTTCTGTTTCACTTATCCGACTCTGCATTTTTGGATTCCTGTCTCACGGCCTTGGCCGTTCATAACAGAACAATCTGGCCAAACATGGAATCCGCAGAGTTCGCACATATCAAGGCCGCATTATCCCAACAAGGTGCGCTTGTCGGCAGCCATGAGCAATCCCTCCGGGGAGTTATGGAGTCCCTGGCTGCCCTCGCCACTAGCATTAGTGCTATTGAGCAGCATCTGGGACTTGGCGCTCACCCAGGACAGTCGGAGGGTGCAGCTCCCTCATCAGAGGTTGTTCGAATCGCACCTGCTGCCAGCAGCAGTAATAGTCGCGAGCCTAGCCTCCCACCCCCCCCACGCTTTTCGGGGGAATCTATGGATTGCAGACAATTTTTACACCAGTGTACCCTGATTTTTGACCAACAACCCAGCACTTACTATTCCGACCAGGCCAAGATAGCGTTTATAATGAGCTTACTTACTGATAAAGCAGCAGCGTGGGCTATAGCGGTGAGCAAAGCTAAGCCGGAGTTGCGCACCTCCTATTCCGTCTTTTTGGAGGAGCTACGACAGGTCTTCGATCACCCTATCCGTAGTAGGGAGGCCGGTAACCAATTGTTGGACCTACGACAGGGCAAACGCTCGGTAGCGGCTTTTTCGGTGGACTTTAGGGTGCTGGCGGCAGAAAGCCGATATGACGAGGAGGCGCTCCGCGGAATATTTCGCAAGGCTCTTGACGAGCGGATTAAGGATGAACTGGCGGTGAGGGAGTTCACCACCACGCTCAACGAGCTTATCGACCTAGCCATACGGCTGGATAATCGCCTCCGGGAACGTGATCGGGAACGGAGTGAGGGACTACCTGCAGGATCAGCCAAGAACCACCGTCAGGAGACTCGGCTGATACCACTAACACCTGGAACCAGCGGAACAGAGGGAGTCCCATCTACGGCGGCCACCGAGGATTTTGCGGAACCGATGCAACTGGGGGGAAGACGCCTGTCTGCTGCAGAGAGGTCACGCAGGCTACGACTCCGCCTTTGCCTGTACTGCGGCGAGCCCAACCACACCATCAGCAGATGTCCAGCGCGCCCGACACGCCGCTCCGGATTCCCTCCTGACGTCATTAAGGAGACTGGAGCAGGATCGACCTCCGTATCCAAGTTAAGGGAGAGTCAGCCTGCTCAGGGCCATTGTGAGTATGCTGAGATGCCTCCGGCGTCGGCTCCAACTCCAGCAGTCTTTAAGAGACTACAGGTGACGGGACTCATTACGGGAGGGGGCGTCAATGTTCAGGTTTCCGCATTAGTAGATTCGGGGGCGGATGATTGCTTTATTGACTCTAATTTTGTTAAGAAACATGGCATTCAGGGGGTTGAGTTGAGGGACCATAAGGAGGTCCACTCACTGGATGGACGTCCCTTGGCGGTAGTCACTCATAGAACCGTTCCGTTATCCCTTCAGTTGTCCGGCAACCACCATGAGTCCATTAGTTTTTTTTATCGCTCCGTCTCAATCCGCACCCGTAGTTTTGGGTCTCACTTGGCTGCAAATTCATAACCCGATGGTGGATTGGACGAGGGGACAGATAATCAATTGGAGTAGCCATTGTTTTGCTAATTGCTTACGTTCCGCGGTACCCACAGTTTCTGGTAAGCCTAACAGCCCTGAGAATATTGACGTTACCGGTGTTCCTGACATCTATCATGATCTCCGCATGGTTTTTAGCAAGGATAGAGCTCAGAGTTTACCCCCCCATCGTCCATATGACTGCGCTATCGAACTCCTCCCGGGAGCACCGTTACCCAATGCTAGACTTTATAGCATCTCTGGACCCGAGCAACTTGCTCTCAAGGAATACATTGCGTCCTCTCTGGCTGCCGGACTTATTCGCCCCTCGTCCTCTCCACTGGGGGCCGGTTTTTTCTTCGTCGAAAAGAAAGATAAGTCGCTGCGGCCTTGTATTGATTTTCGCGGCCTTAATGACATTACCGTTAAGAACCGTTACCCGCTTCCTCTCATGGACTCCGCCTTTTCGTCCCTTCATTCGGCCAAGATTTTTTCCAAACTCGACCTTAGGAATGCTTACCACTTGGTTCGTATTAGAGAGGGGGACGAGTGGAAGACGGCCTTTAATACACCGCTCGGTCACTTCGAGTACCTCGTTATGCCCTTCGGCCTCACCAATGCACCCGCTGTATTCCAGAGTTTAATAAATGATATTCTTAGGGATATGATTAACCACTGCTGCTTTGTTTATCTAGATGACATCCTGATCTTTTCTAATTCCCTTCAGGAGCATGTCCAGCACGTACGCTGCATCCTTCAGCGGTTGTTGGAGAATCGCCTTTTTGTCAAAGCGGAGAAGTGCGAGTTTCATACCACATCTGTGTCCTTTTTAGGGTTTATAGTGGAGAAGGACAAGTTAAGAGCCGATCCCGCCAAGATCCAGGCGGTGGTCGATTGGCCTTCTCCCAAATCAAGGAAGCACTTGCAGAGGTTCTTGGGGTTCGCGAACTTCTACCGGAAGTTCATTCGTAATTTCAGCATAAAGGCAGAACCTCTGACAAGGCTTACATCAGTAAAAGTTCCCTTTGTTTGGTCTCCTGAAGCTGAGAAAGCGTTTACCAAGCTTAAAACACTGTTTACGTCTGCCCCTGTCCTTACTCACCCTGATCCTGCCTTGCAGTTTATCGTTGAGGTTGATGCCTCGGATACGGGAGTGGGGGCGGTCCTATCCCAGCGCTCACCAGTCGACCAGAAGCTGCACCCGTGTGCCTTTTTCTCACGTCGCCTCACCTCGGCAGAGAGAAATTATGATGTGGGTAATCGGGAACTGCTGGCCATTGTGCTTGCGCTGCGGGAGTGGAGACATTGGCTGGAGGGTGCAGCCCAGCCGTTGGTAGTTATTACGGACCACAAGAACTTGGCATATATACGCTCAGCGCACAGACTCAACTCTCGCCAAGCCAGATGGTCACTGTTCTTAACAAGGTTTAATTTCTCTATCACTTACAGACCTGGATCACGGAATATTAAGCCTGATGCATTATCAAGGATCTTTTCCCCGGTGGAGTCGAACTCACCACCGGAGACCATCGTACCTGTCGCCCGGATACTCGGCGCTCTCCAGTGGGAGGTGGAGAGGAGGGTCTCTGAGGCGGCGGAGGAGACGGAACTACCAGAGGGGTGCCCTGAGGGGAAATTGTTTGTTCCTGAACGACTCAGATCCGAGGTGCTGCTGTGGGGTCACTCGTCGAAGATTGCCTGCCACCCGGGGATTCGACGAACCCTATTCCTGGTCTCCCAAAGGTTCTGGTGGCCTACCATGACAGCCGACGTTAAGAAGTTTGTCGCCGCCTGCTCCGTCTGCGCCAGAGGTAAAGCTTCCCATCGCCCTCCTGCCGGTTTGCTTCAGCCGTTACCTGTCCCTGGTCGGCCATGGTCCCACATCGCAATGGACTTCATCACTGGATTACCCTCGTCATATGGCCGGACCGTCATACTCAATATCGTAGACAGGTTTTCTAAGATGGCGCATTTTGTGTCGCTCCCCAAGTTGCCCACGGCCCTGGAAACAGCTAAACTGTTGGTGAGGCACGTTTTTCGCCTACACGGGATACCTACAGACATTGTTTCGGACAGAGGGCCTCAGTTTGCGTCAAGAGTTTGGCGGGCATTTAATAAGGCATTGGGGGCGACCGTTAGTCTCTCTTCTGGATACCACCCACAGTCCAACGGCCAGACGGAGCGGGCCAATCAGGACTTGGAAGCAGCACTTAGGTGCGTTTGTCATCGACACCCCTCCTCCTGGTCAACCCACCTCCCTTGGATCGAGTATGCCCACAACTCGTTACCCTGCTCGGCGACAGGTATGTCACCCTTCAAGACTGTGTTTGGTTACCAGCCCCCGCTTTTTCCCTCCCAGGAAGCAGAGATTACCGTCCCGGCTGTTCACGTACACCTTCGACGCGCCCGACGCATTTGGCGAGAGACCCGGGCTGCATTAACACGAACAGCAGAACACAACCGTCGGATTGCTGACAGGCACCGGGTTCCCGCACCTGATTACCAGCCTGGGATGGAGGTATGGCTGTCTTCTAAAGACCTTCCGCTGGCAGGGACCTCTCGGAAGCTGGCTCCAAGGTTCGTGGGACCTTACAAGATCAAAACAATAGTCAACAAGTCAGCTGTCAAGCTGGAGCTTCCACCGGCTCTTAAAGTCCACCCAGTCTTCCACGTCTCCTGCATCAAGCCTGTCGCTACCAGTCCACTGTGCCCTTCGGTCGAGGCTCCACCCCCGCCCCGCATCATCGACGGCCAGCCCGCGTATACGGTGAGAGCCCTATTAGATTCGAGAAGAAGGGGGAGGGGGGTGCAGTATTTGGTCGACTGGGAGGGATATGGACCAGAAGAGCGCTCCTGGGTCGCCTGCTCCCGTATCCTGGATCCCTCCCTCATTTCCGACTTCCACTCCGCTCACCCCAATAAACCAGGTAGGCCGCCAGGGGGCGTCTTATAAAAGGGGGGGATACTGTCAGGATTGTGTGCTGCGGTACTGCCTTCTACTACTTCTCTGTTGCAGCACACTCCTGAGCACCCTGATTGCTGATCATCTTCACCTGTGCCTGATTAGTTGTTCTATTTAAGCTGTGTGCTTACTCACATCCAGTGCCAGATTGTCCCTTTGCTACACCCTGTTCAGCTCCTTCCAGCTTGTCCTTGTGCATTGTGTTTTGGCTTTCTGACCCTCGCTCGGCTTCCCTGTAAGTACCTACCTGCCTGCTTGACGTCTTCAGCAGTAGCTGTATTTTTGGTACTTTCTGCTAGTTTTTTGTTAGCAGCTCTTTTCGTTACTTGTTCGTATTTTTCCCTGCTCAGCTCACCTTGCAAGCAGTGTTTTTTGTTACTATTTCCCGCGACTAGGTCCGGATGTATTTTTGTTGTACTTTGTTTCTTGTGTTGTTTTTGGTACCCTTTTGTTGTCCATTTTTGTATTAAAGACTTTTTCTGTTTCACTTATCCGACTCTGCATTTTTGGATTCCTGTCTCACGGCCTTGGCCGTTCATAACATTGGTATGATTATTCAAAGGTACATTCTTGGGTCATAACTGTAAAACTAAATGTAAATAATACAATTCACACAGTATATATTTAAACATGCATCGAAATACATGTATGCATGCCAGGTCAGTTGTTGGCGATATTTCTTTGTAAGGAAATATCCATCCATCCGTTTTCTATGCCGATATTCTCACTAGAGTCGCGGGTATGCTGGAGCCTATCCCAGCTGACTTCGGCAACACCCTGGACGGGACGGGACGCCAGCCGATCGCAGGGCACATATAGACAAACAACCATTCACACTCACATTCATACTTATGGACAATTTAGAGTCACCAATTAACCTAACATGCATGTTTTCGGAATGCGGGAGGAAACCGGAGTACCCGGAGAAAACCCACGCACACACGGGGAGAACATGCAAACTCCACACAGACATGCCCGACGGAGATTCAAACCCTGGTCTTTGGCCCCTTTGTAAAGAACCACTACGGTTATTTGAAGGTTCAGAATTTGACATTTGTTTTCAAAAGTTTGTGCTCTCAAAACACTGTTGTGTGGAAACATCCCATTCTATTTTTGGATCCCAAGCAAGATAGGAATCTTAAACCTTACAGACTAAGTGACTTTCGCCCCCAAGCTGACCAAAAACACATTTTATGTCCCATTGAAAGACTTGAGCACACAGCGGGTGCAGATATAGCTCCACTGCTACGCTAACAAATAACATAAACCATGAGCAAGTGAAGATGAATTTGTGCTGATGCAGCTATAAAGCCCACATAGCTGGAGTTCCGCCTTCTATTGCAACTCTACTTCATGATTCCCCTTTTGTGTGTCTGCCTTGTACCATTTTTGGACAACTTAGGCGAAAAACAAAGCACCATGTCCAATTTCTTCCACCAGCTGTACACACATACACACACACACACACACACACACACACACACACACACACCTGTGGTCAATGCAAAGCTGTGGGCAATCCATTCACTTTTGTTCAGTGATTTAAATAACAGAGAACAATAAAGTTGCACGCTCTCCGCACACACATGCTGCTCCAGTTTCAGTGTTGTTGAGTAATCTCTTATTCTTCTCAGCAGAGGAGTGAAAGCCATTCGACACTTCTTTTTTTTGCCACAGCCTCCTATAAAGACATCAATAGCAGTTATTTACAGTCTGTTTGTATATGTAAATAAGTTGCTATCTGTTTGCAGGCACTGGTCTTTGCCCGTTTTCCTGATTTGGAGGCGTTGCATTTGATATGCTAATTTCATGTGCTAAATTGATTATTAATTGTAAGCTAGCCACATTAGTCTTTTTATAATTGGAGGATCATTGTTGGGAGGCTTTTCAACAACTGGTCAACACACTTCAGCTATTTAGACAATATTTAGACTGTATGCTGTCTTACTGTATTTTCAGTGGATAGTACATCTGTACTGCTATACCCGCAGTACAATGACGACTCTAAAGTACATTCGAAAGTTACATCCAAGTTTCTTTTTGCTAGTATTGTCCCTTCAGATACTGGTCTTTCTGAGCATATGGTGGCATATAACCAAATACGTTTGTATCACATCGTACAGCAGAAGTTCACAAAAAGCTGTTGTATAACAATGGGACATCACAGGGAACATAATAATAAGCTGACATCCCGGACAGCAGCGACGTCTCCCTTTTTTATTTCTTTTTTGCATCCACACTGCCAGGCTTTTATCTTTGGACTGTCTATATCACTTTGTTTCCTCTGCCAGCCAGAAAATACAATTTGTCATTCATTAAGCGCCCTATGTGTTGTTTTTTTTCCCCTTTTTCGCATGAGGCACACCAGTGTCTCTTTTCCGAGGGAGAACAATACTGTTTGTCAATAGCACTGAAACAGTGATGATGAAATGAAAACGGATAAAGCAGCCCGCATCTCAGCTTTCAATATTTTTTTTCTTTTGCTGTTAAACTGCATTTTAAGAATGTACCATGGTCAAATAAAAAATTTGCTGCCCCCGGGTTGGGCATTTGCTGTCCCATAATCAAGAGAAACAATAAACCAATGTTATTATTTTATTTTATTTTTATTATTATGTCATACATACATCATTTGACAATATATTTTTGATTTCTTTCATTTTTTTACAAGTAAATATAAATACATCATTTCATATTTTTATCACATTATATTATAAGTAAATATAACTTTATACCATGAAAATATTTGAATATTGATCATATCTATTTGCAAAATGTATAAATGTGCAGTAGTTTGCAATAAACACAACAAAAGCAATTTAAATAGCTCATCTAATAATATCAACGGTCACTTTCTTTCTTGAAAACTGCAAATCTATTGAAAGTTTGTAGATTTTGAAAATAAATGTAATCATATACTTGGTTTATGATTGGTAAATATTCATAACATAATAGTAATAATAATAATAATAATAATAATAATAATAATAATAATAATACACACAATAAACTAATTTACTTATATATACGTAGTGAGTTAAAAAAAAAAAAGATACGGTGCCTGCAGTCCAAACCAAACTTTCTACGGAGGGACAAAGACTTACAAATTAAATTATTATTTAATCGTTTGTAAACCAACACATATATATAGCATATAGATATGCGAAGAAGTTCTCTAAAACAGCATCTCAGCTTCATGACATAGGTGAAAAAGCCTATTATTAGTATGAACTTCTGTCTTTTTTTGCTTTTTTTTGTTAGATGATTTCTCTCAATACATTGACTTCATTTTTATAAAATTACAACTTTTAAAAAAATTTATTTTCCAACTATTTAAACTTTCTTGTAAATTTTCTTCACGTAATTATGACTTGGTTGCCATGATATTTTGACTTTATTCTTGTAAAAATACTGCAGATTTTTCCATTTCTGTTTGTTTTCTTTTGAAATGATATTTTACATGAAAAAACAGACGCATTCCACAAATGGCCCTCGGGCCGCACCTTGGACACCCCTGCATTAGGCCATTATGTAAGCCAAAAGTTGACATCCTGTTGCTTTCCCCGTCCCACACTTCTGCAAAGTTGCTTTCTATCCCGCTTTCCCACTGCAGCTCAGCCTCACAGTATCATTCTTTTAGAAGCCCCACAAGCCCCCCTTGGGGAATACGTGTTGTGACCTCATGAAAAATAAGCAGCCCGGTGTGAGGTTTTGCCCCTAAAAACTTGCAACAATAGAAGGCATTGGGAATGGCGCCAACAATAGCGGGAGGAAGGGAAAGGGGAAGGGAAGGTTGGTGGGGGGATGTAAGTCACTGTGAAGTTGGCTCTGGCTGACTCACTGGGGAGCCTCTGTAATTCAACAGGATAGCTTGTAATAAAGCTACAGCTTGCAACATTTCCAAAGCCAAGCAGCATATTTATGGAGCTTTATGCCACCATAACGAGTGGGTCCTCATGGAATTTACTGGTGCACAACTTCAACATGCACTTCATAACAAGCCTCCATCCAAGAGCTGGGGGTTGCAGCATGAGGAGACGGTTATATTGGGGTAGTCCCTGGCAAAGCAAGGAGATGACTGCTTGCAACACCTTGTCCTACCTGGGTGAGGGTTAATAAGCTCTGTTTATTCCTACTCCTTTTCAGACACATTGTGTTGTGCAAGTGTAAACGTGCGCTTCAGCATTTGCTCTGTTTGAAATAGGGGGGTTATGTGGTACTTAACCAAAATCTCAGTGAAAAACCAAAGTTTCGCAAACCCCCATAAATAGTATCAACGCATTCAAGAACTTTTTGTTATGCTTAAAAAAAAGTATTACATTTTTATATTGCCTGCGATTGGCTGGCGACCAGTCCAGGGTGTACCCCGCCTGTCGCCCGAAGTCAGCTGGGATTGGCTCCAGCATGCCCCCGCGACCCTAATGAGGAAGCGGTATAGAAAATGGATGGATGGATGGATTTTTATATTGCGGTTCCCCTTTGGTGGACTTGCTGTTTCGCTGCTTTTTTTAGTGCAATTTTTGTGCTTTTTTAAATTTTTTTTTACAGCGTATGAACGCTGTTACGGGCTGAGCCTGGCCCTTTAAGAAGAATTGCATTGTGGAAAGTTGAGTGTTGTAGTTCTGTGGTGTCTCTATTCGCTCCCTTCTGTCTGCACCGCCCATTGTCTTCTGCGTCTTGATTGGCTGTAGACCATTGTCAATCAATCTCCTTTGTGTCATCTCTTGCTACCAAACTAGCTAACAGTGTGAGCTGCTTGCTAACCACCAATACTGTAAAAAATAGAAAAAACAGAAGAAGCTAACCGTGTCAGGAAAATACGACGACAGGAGCAATATGTTTTAACAAGGACACAAAAACGCTACAGTACAGCGGAATGGTGCCAGGGCAAGGCACGGCCATAGGAGTGAAATACACACGAGTCACTTAATATTTCTTGTGTACAACCTAGTAGGTTGATCATTAAAATTCAAAAGAAATTTGAACTTTGAGAGTGTTTAAACAAGAGCGAAATGTGAGAAAATCTTAATGCCTGTCTGAGAAAAGTGTATAACGTGTATTTACAGCCTTAAAAAATTAAAAATATAGTTGGCTACTTTGTGGATTTCACTTATTGCGGGCTATTTTGGGAACCTTTCCCCTGCAATAAACAAGGGAGCACTATATATTTACTTATTCCAAAAGGAGCAGCCTCAGCATGGGGCGTTAACGTAACACACAAGATGCTACACTTAGTGGACTCTTGCGGCACGACGCACATTACCACTTTTTTAGCTAGTTAAGGTAGAGTGTTGTAATATTTTTACTTTAACTTATTAACTTATTATTTTAATCAAGTTTAGTTAACTTATTTTTACACTTGTCAAAAAGATAGCTACTGAGACGTATCTGGGACCTCACATTCACCTTTTCATTATATCTTGTCATTTATCGTTAAAGTTCCTTTGTTTTGGTTTTAATATCAACATGGGTTAACTGTTAAAAAATGTAAAAAAAACTTTTTTTTTTCATGTTAAAAAGTTAGACCCCTCACATTTTGGGCACAGACCAAAAAATGATCAAAAAGGGCTGAAAATCTTTAAAACACAATTGCTGAAAATGCATGATGCCAACCGCATCCAAATGTGCTGCTTTTGCATGACAGTAAAACACTACTAACTACTTTTCAGCACATTAGCAGACATCAGTTCAGACTGAGAGACAAATAATACCACGTACAAAAATGTCAGACCCCATTATGTCAATCAGCACGATATCGCTGACAGTCCTCCAACAGAAAAAAGAAGTAAGCAACCAATCAACACATCCTCTAAACTAGGCGGCAAAAAGAGCCATTGTTTTTGTCACACTACACAGAATGTGGGCAAGGAATAAATTATTCACGAGATGAAAGCTCAAGCACAATTCACCACATAAAAAAGATGCAAATCAAAAATTACCCCACAATGCTCTCTTTCGAGCAGCCTTAATGGGAACACTTTATTTGCGAGTGCACATCAGTGGATTGTGCTGAGCAATGGAGAGCGAGACCCCCCTCGCTATATACTGCATAATGTTGCTATAGAAATATATTTATTGTAATGATTAAAAATTAAGGCGACCAGCGCTGCAGGCGGTTACATCATTATTGAGACTAGAGAAAAGAAAAGACTCGGAAATGTACAGTCGATGTGGTCGCCGTTGGGTTTTGTGTTGCGTGTTTTTATGTGCATAAAACATCACAGGAAGGATTTTGGCAAATTGGTAAATCTTCATTGTCTCAAATGGTTAGCACAGTACAGGAAAAATACCGTTGAACGTCAAACATAATCAAACTGGTGGATTTGTTGCATTTTAGAATCAAAACAAAACATTTATTCCATTTTTTCCTATCACAAGTTCCTCTTATTGTTCTAAAGCTTTGTCATCACTGGTATCTTTCCACGGTGGCATCACATGCAACACAAAAAAGCTGAAGAAAAATCCAAAACACGTGTCATTAATCCCAGATCATTTCAGGACTGTGGATGCTTATTTCTTTCCCAGGTTTTCTCCAGATTGCTCGGCCTTTAAGAATAGGGTTCTGGTTCTGGTTCAGGTTCTGATTCCTCGTGTCGATTCCAGTTCCTACCGATTCTCCATTCTGATGCTTTTTAGATGGAGGGTCGTAAAAGTTTGCATGGTTTAAATGAGGGCGCTAATCAGAGTTCTTTTTAGATGGAATGTCTGAACTTCTCCATGAATTGTTAATGATGTGAACTTTTTTTAAAAAATAAACTTTACAACGAATTTCTTACAGGGCTATTTTCAAACAGCATAAATATCAAACAATTCAACTTGAATAGAAATGTTATAAAGTTTCTTTTTACAGGAGTAGACTTTCACAAAAGATGTTTACTTTTGAAAAGTAGTATACTTTGTTGGTTGCCTCGTTGATGTAATCTATTTTATATGAAACCTTTATTTTGTGAACAGAGGTAAACAGGATATAGCCAAAACCGTTCTTATTTTGGAGGCCGGAAGTGTGTTGTGTGAGTTGAGGACGTCCCTTAACTGTTGCCGTAGCCGTAGCTCCCATTCTTTATTTACATCCAACTTCCACATCAGCTAGCATCCTGAAACCCTGGGTTACTTCGTCATTTATTGTTTGACTTCCCAGATATTCACTGCTTATAGGAACTCTGACGTAGTACATCAAAGGCGAGGTAATGTTGGAACATTAATCATGTTGATCATGCACCGTCCTGTGCATGATATCATTGTGTCGCAAATGTCGCACTGAGCCGACTGCTCTTTTTTTACAAAGTTAAGCCAAACTTTTTAGCCGCCGCTTCTTCCCTGGTGCTCACCGGCTTCTTCTTCATTAGCGTTTGCGGCTGTTTGGTCGGCGAAGTGCGCATCGAATTTAGGAATCGTATTAAAATAATTCGAACGATCCCAGGAGAATCGCAATGTTAGTCCCGTTTCCCATCGATTCTCGAGACTTGATTACCAACCCTAATCAAGAGCGACTAATCTTACTTTATCGTCTTGAGTTTATTCCTCTCCGCAGCACAAATGTGCAGTCCAAGCAACAAAACGTGCCACCCTAAAACTAGATTCTGGGAAAGGGGATTCTCATCATTCCAGTTCTACAAAGAACACACTGCAGCAGCAGTGCTGTTTCGACCAGCCTGATGCAGACATTCATTAAAACTGGTATTTGGCATGATTAATGATTGTTGCAATTTGGGGGAGAAAACATACACACTCTGTTGGGGTTTGAGGAGGATAATTGGCCTGAGTTGCGTAAAGAGGTAGGTGGTCTCCCTCCCTCTGTATAGCGCCCCAACTTGCCCTGTCATGTTGCGCCGTGCTATGATGTCTCTTAGGGACCAACTCCGTGGAACGTGCTGACTTCATTTCCTGCAATGTTTCGCTTTCTTTGTGGCCCGATCCTTACGTCCTCATTTTGCATTCGTTTCATCAGAGATAATTTAGCTCTGTCTGCTTTAATGAAGCGATAATTCCATGATAATTAATGTAATCCTGCACCAAAGCAAATTTGCCTAATGACAGTTGTTTTGATAGCGAGAGTTAGCGCACGGGGGAAGTGTCCACGCTGCAGGAAAACGAGACTCGGGGGCTGAGGTTGAGGAAAGAGAATAAAGTTGTAAATTGAAAGTATAATTTGACTTTATAGCTTTGGTGGACTGAAGGTGTGCTTTTAGGGCGGGTTCACGCTTGTGATCATCCGAACCCTGGTGTGGACCAAAACAAGGGGATCGAGACCACTTGGTTCCTTGCAAGTGACCACTAGGGTAGTTTGGTTCACTTGTGAATGCTACACAGATCAAATACACCGACTAGTATCAAAATGAGCCTGATCTACTAAGATTTCAAATAACAAGCGCTAAATTGTGTGAGGAAACTAAAACACTGTGTGTACTATTAGTGAGGTGAATTACTTCGAAAATCATTGCAGCTGAAATGTAAGTTCCACCGTTTTGTATTATTTATTTCAACATCACTTTTGTATGTCACAAAATGGCGAGGCGCAAACAGTTTGAAATTGACATAAAATCGTGTTTTATACACCAGTGGTCCCCAGCCTTTTTTGATCCACGGACCGGCTTGTGTTCCCACAAATCTCATTATTGTGTATTGTGTAAAACTAAGACATGAATAACATCAAATTAAAAGCACAAAATGAATGCCGACACACCATCCACCAGTTCAAGCCTGGAGATTTTCCAGAGAGATTATCGCTGTTTGACGTGTGTGGTAAAAGGCAGTGTGCTAGCATGAACTAACTTAAGACAAATGTGCACATTAGCACTCAATAAGTCATCAAAACTTAGCTTTATGCATTCCCACATAGTATCAGCATTTGACACCAAATATGAGGTGAAAGAAAAATGGTAAAAATACAGTAGTAGTCTATCTGTGCGGCATGTGATAAAGTTAGCACACGCACAATGGACATGCGTCAAGTGAGACGGATGTAACAGAGAGAATCCGGCCACTTTTCAAAATGAAACATAAAAAAAAAGAAATAATATAAATTATTTTTTCGTTCTGTGCGGCCCGGTACCAAATGACTCGGGGGTTGGGGATCACTGTTATACAGAACAGACACTGGGAAAATATTCAACAGTGTTTCCCCTGTTTATTCAATGTGTTTATACAGTAGTATATTTTGGTTTGGTTATAGCTGCAAATGACTGCAGTCTGTGTGTCACACCCCTCAAAGTGACAGCACCGTCTCTGGTACACCTTTTCAGGAGAATCACTCAACTACCTTCCAAATTTGCTAAAAAAAGACACCAAAACACTGACCGCCAACAGGTTTCAAGTTTGATAAATCGTATTGTGTGTAAAAAAATATTACATTTGCATCTCCTCCTCCCAGTATTTTGTGCATTCTGATTGTCTGCATATATTCTGCATATTCATGAAGGCAAACACACAATATGCACTCCCGGTGTTATTTTGCTCATATGACAAATGCAATTCTCACCGCACCCTGTTAGTCGATCAGCTTTGCACATGCTATCAAGTTTGCACATGTTTTCATACACACGAATAGGGATGTCACTCAATCTCGAGTGTCTATTCAGTTCATGAGACAAGACGATACACAAGATTGAGTCCAGGAGACGAGACAAGATTTTAAGATTACTTTTAAGAAAGGTAGAATGAAAACATATATGACAATATATTGCAGTGTTACCGGCCCCGGTTCCACCCACTGAGAAAAAGAGACTCTATGAGTGAGAAGAGGGCTCACTTCATGCATGCCGTTGTTCTATGGAGCAAACGCGGCAAAGTGCTGAAACCAATGCATAGAGTGAACCCTCATCTTACCTGACGCACATGCGCAAGGCAATACATTGAGACCGGCAAAATGATCTAGTTGATTTTCTTTTATTGTGCGATTAATTAATGAATTTATTATCGTCCCAGGTCTAGTTTTTTTCTGAACAAGAAATCTTCTCATATTTTAATCTGGCGAGATCGTGTGACACAAGCTCTTCTGACAAAAACCTTTTGTAGATCAGGCCGCAAGTATCTTTTTGTGTTAAGTGTGAGGCAGTAAGTAAGGTATTATATTGAAAATTAATCATTTACATGCAAAAGTAATGTGGTTTTCATTCTTCAATTTTAGTCAAGATATGAAGTGACAACTTTTGCTAAATTAGTTTTTAACCTCGACTACGTTGGCAAGCTTGCGTTCCCTGACCAGCAAGGCACAATTTTAATAGCGCTTATTTTATTAAAGCGCTTATTTTGACAAGATTGTGCTAAAATACAAGCATCAGAGATAAAAGGTGGAAATGAAACGGCTGCTACAGTATTCTGCAGCACAGAACTTTCTTTTAATTGATTTGTAAACTTTGTTTGTGTCCACAGATTATCTACAAAAATCCAGGTAACCGTCCGTTCCATAGAATGTGCACTTGACACTCAAACACAACAATGTACACATTGTCTTTTTGAATGTTGGTCTAGCCTTTGGAATCAACTGAGCACCCCCTCACTCAGAATTGTAGCAATTATGCTATTATGTTATTACCTCCACACCAAGGAGCTCACAAATAGCTCACTTTGGCTTGCTGCTCCTTCACCAGTGTTTTCATCTGGACAAAGTCAAAAGAGGAAAACAATCATACAATCATACGGATTGGATGTGTTTTTTTGTGAGATCATGCTGGTTTCTTTTCCGTGGAAAAATGGACAACTTCAGCACTTTGTGACAAAACTATTTCAAACACAACGTTAAAGAGTATTTAAATCATTCATCTTTTGTTTACAGTAGTCCGGTTATATTCTAGATTAGCATACTGAGATTCTTAGGATTACCATTCAGTTAAATCGATGAGTCTACAAATGCATGGTCTACAAAACCAAATACCTGCTGGGTGCAAATTGGCAGTAACAGCCATGGCCGTAGTTGATGTGTTTTTTTGGTATTAACTCCTGGATATGGCAGTAGCTGAAATTGAAGTATCATGAGTGAACAGCATCCAGCAGCTTCATCTATGTCTGCATGCTCTTTAAAATGTTGCTACTCAGTTGTTGGTGTGAAACGCATGCATGTTACACTTTGCCGCACTGTTGTTTGCAATGAACTCAACAGTGGTACTAATGCTAGTTGAGCATTTTGATCATTACCACTATTACAACATTGGTTCTGTTGCTGCTACGTTATGCAATATACTCGTTAATAAACAGCCATGTCAAAGAGAGGTTTTCCTTTCTACTTTCACATGCACTCCAAATCATTATTAAAATTGAACAACTAAGTTGTTTTTTGCTCCATTTATTTCCTGCTTCCAATTAACAACACAGGTAAATAAACACCCAGGCAGGTATAATTAGAGCATTACATACGCAACATAACAGTTAACAACATCACTGATTATCATTTTGATTGATTAACATTTTTGATTAACATTTGTATCATATTATTCACAGGGTTGATGTGAATTAAAATAGGTTCAATGTGTTACATTTTTAAATCAGGTTTAAATGGTGCTGGATAAATCTGCATTAACATGTCAATTTTGACAGCCCTAATATTAACATTGTTTGTTCATTTATTCATTTCAAAGGGACAACGAATATTAATTGAACATGCAACAAAGTGCAGTCGGTACACCGGATTTAGCACAGTGCTAATTTCCATCTGTAGTCCTGAATTTTAAACACCATACAATATATAGATATATATCGATATATGGCAGAGAAAAATGTGATAACCATCACAACAGTAAAAGAAACTTATTATGACGCTTGACAGCGGCAGAATAGGATCTGTCCTGGCTGCTCAGTACAATATGGCAAGCATTTAGCGTGTGTTAAGGTCAGCCCTAGTTTTTAATTTAGGTTTTACTTTGGTATTTTGTCATGGCAAAACCAGGTGAAAGCGGAAAACGAGAGTTCTCCATGAACTTAATCATGCAGAGCACCGACATTATTGAGAGAAAAAACAGGGACTTGATATAATGCAGCCTGTCAAATTGGCTGGTATTTTCAATTCAAAGGTCTTTCAGATGGTAGTCAAGCTGTGGCTAGTTGTACCGCAAATAATATTAGACAGCCAGGGTGGTCGCTCATTAAAAAGCTTCAGTGTGCTGGGAGAAGAATGGCAATGGATGCTACAAGGCTGCTGCTACTGCTGCCGCAGTGGTGAGGGTCTACACCCTTTTCACAGCGGTCAGTGTGTTTGTGCATGGCCACACTAATTAAGGGAGCTGGCCGGCGTTCTTTCTTCAAATAATTTACCCATCAGGGGTCAGATCTCATTAACCAACATAACCTCAGGTCTACCATGTGTGCTCATGATGGGACAAATGACCAGGAAAGCCAAAAAGGATGAATGAAGAGATCGGATAGAGAAGCGCGACATGATGCATTTATTGGGATCGGCGTGTAGCCTCGAAAAAGAATCGTCAAAGGCGATGAAAGGGCAGATGAAATGACGGCCGTCTGGTATTCAGCCGCTGCTGAGGCGGGGAGTGGAATAAAATTGGTTCTGCTGATTCTCGACTGCTTTAAAATAGATTAGAAAGGTAAGCCCAAAGATAGACCCCTGATGGTTAAGTGAAGTTTTATTAATGCTGTTGAAATTCAACCGGAAAAAAAGTATAGCTGCAGGGCGAGTGCGGAGTCCTGTGGAATGCTAGTCTTTTTAAACCAATTATAGGTAATTTCCCTGTGTCTTTATCCTTGCAACCTATTTTATTTGACCTTGAACATCCCTCTGCAGTTATCCGCACTGAGTATATAAAGCTCCCTGGTGAGAAGTCGATGTATTCAATATTTAATAATTCATCAGCCCGGTGCCTAACAGACAGTAGTCAGGTGGAGGCACTGACACGTAGTCTCCTCCCCCAGCATTGATGAAGTACTTATAGCTGCTTATGTAACACTGCTATCACCATCATCATCACATTGTTCAATATTTTTGCACATTGCGTCTTGTGCCACCGCTTGGTGTTTAAATGTGTCAACATCGAATTGATCTACAATAACCACCTAATAATTGTGTTAATCATCCAAATTCATCGTCAATTCAAATCGCATCGCCTTGTCAGTAAATGATTAGCCTGGCACCGTTAAACTGTGTCAAATGCTACATCCATTGCTGCCAACAACAACACTTATAACATTAATTGTCTGAACAACAACGTTTGACACACATAAGTAGTGGAGCGGCGAAGAATGATTTACCACACAAAGCCAGTACTCTTAGAGAGAGGCGGCTTTTAAAAACACATTGCAATTAATCTGATTCCCTGCGCTGATCTGTGTAAGTGAGCTGACATCCTACATTAGAGTTGATCTCCATACGGTTCAACAGTCAATAAATGCAAACAATCACCATATTTGTTAACAGAGACCAAATGTAAAGCATCTACTGAGGTAAGGTACTTCTGGGGTATTTCCACATGTACACAGATACTTTCTCCCTATCCATAGGTCAAAATAATCATAGTGCAGATAAGAGGACATGCCATTCACGTGCAAGGGAATCACACCTGACATCATCATCAATGCTCATCATAAATACATAAATAGGGTGTTAAGAATATGCCAAAGCAACAGGTGGTGTGATAACCCCGGGCCCTAAGACTATTTCAGCCAATTGGAAGCCCGAAGAAAGTCCCTGGGCGGCAGTGGTACAAGCGGGACTTGGCACCGAATTGGCCGTAAGTCATTGACCATGATTTGCCAAATGTACAACATGGTGGTGCTGGCAATGCATAAGTCGGATTGACTTGAAATGTCTCACACAGCACAATGTGCTCTCTAAAACACCCACTGCAACTTTAGGGTACTTAGTCGAATCACCACAGAATATGGTGCACACCTTTAGGGGGCTGAGAAGCACACGTGTGTGAAATTTGACAAAAACATGGCCGTCATAAAGCAAAACGTCTTCGCAGGGGCACGGGTGGGTGGGCACGACTTAGCATCTAACGAAATTATTCCAAAACTTCAAGGATATCTGTAGTACATGTACAGTAATTCCTCGTTTATCGCTTTTAATTGGTTCCAGACCCGACGGTGATATGTACATTTGTGCAAAGTAGGATTCCATATTTACATATGGAACATTTTCTGTAGTTAGAGCATAGAAACCTGTTTACAACCTTCTAAATACAGTTTTTAACATCATTACAGTGCTCTAGACATGAACTAACACCCCTATAGTCACCTTTACACTTGTATTACACTAGTAGACAAAATAAGAGTAAATAAGCCATTTACGATATAAATAAGACTTGTGCTTGTGTGTGTTACCATAAATGTGTTCCCAGGGGACCTGAAAGCAAGGCGGACAGGAAGTGACGTTGGGGGTACGGACTTGAGTTTCAGTTTTGCCTGTTTTTATTAGGGGTTATTGTACTTGTGAACTCGTTCAAACCTGCAATAAAAGCCTGATGTTCCAGCAATCAAGTCTGATTCTTGTGTGTCTCACTGAACATCACAGCAACACCATGGACATCTAGTGGCCAGTGCAGAATACTACATTTCATCAACGTCTTTGAATGCGTCTTGAATGCCTTATATTTGCATTTTATTCATATCAAAGTAGATTCAAACCATTCAAGATAATAATTCCAAATAAAAATAATTAGTTCTGGCAAGATCTATATATCCAACACAAAACTCTGAAAGTGAATATATACCAAGCACTCAACATTCGAATAAATAAACCATCTCGCCCTATAAGAGTTGCATCAGACGATTACTGCAAGGATCACGGTTATTGATGGTCAAGGACAAGTATTTGTGGGGGTAGCACACAGTGAATTATTCCTGGCATTTGGTTCCTATTTCAGTTTGAAAATGCTTAATTTAGGCAAAAAATACAAAAGATTTTGCTTAAATATGCATGTTTTCAAAATGAATAATTGGTGTTGTTGGCAGTGTATCAACATGTCTCAACATTTCTGTACTAGCTCATGTGAGAACAAACTCTGCTTTATTTGTAGCGTATGCATTCTGCTGGCTTTCAGGTCCTTATCGTCTGATCCTGGCTCATTGTCTCAATTCAGAGTTCAGTGGTAAAACAACAGCTTGCTACACTCCCATTATAATGACTACACTGATGCCACTAAGCTTGCGTGTTCAAAGGGCCGCGGCCGACACTGTGATGCCATGGAGGTAGCCTGGCGTTTCTACTTCCTCGGTTCTGTAATGCACAATTAATGAGGCATCTCGGGCACGGGTTAGACGAGGCCCTTTTCAAAATGAGCGCTGATATTATGGAGTCTTTTGTCACACCATGCTGCATGGCCACCCAGACCACGAAGTGTTATATGTTTATAATTAGTGATCGTGACATCTTTATTTTGCAGTCGTGATCCAAACTCTTCAACGTGTGGAGAAGTTTCATTGAAGCATAACAGAACGCCTAAGGTAGCCACTGGAGGAACTGTATCTAAGATCAATAAACTGTAAGGCTTTTGATGCGTCTTGAAGCAGATACTGTTGAAAGTCAATCTTCTGTTTGCTATTGTAATGGAAATTTCCCTGATTCAGAGTACCAGTTAAGCACCTTAACCGTGTGGACCATGTAGAGTAGGAGAGTCATTGTGTCGATGATAACACTTGAGATGACAGTGTTCTACGCTAGTCGTTCATGACAATCATGTGTAACACAGTGGAGCCTCAGTTAGTGTACGCCCAAGTTAACGTGTTGTTGGTTTACATAGAAAATGCATGCAAAAAATTTGCCCCAGTTCACATACACGTCCTGGTTAGCGTACCATACGGTGCAGGTCATGTCGTGTTAATACACTGTGTGAGTTTATATCACTGTGTTCATAACATTATTAGAAAACAACCTTGTTAGGAGTATGTTAGCATGGAAATCAGCAGTCATTGTCCTTTCAGCTTCGTACCCATCATTATTCAGTTAGTGTACATTTTGGTTTGAGTCTGACCTTCTGGAACGGATTAATGACTTCAACCAAGGTTCCACTGTAGTCTACGTTTGAGCCTAACATGTTCTGGGATGATAATCGGTCACGTGTAAGGAATCCTGTTTGTCTGTAGAGAGACTCCTTGTAGCCTGCATTGTATGCTCGAGCATAACGCTACGATGTCATCTTGTCCAAGATAAAATCCAAAAAGATAATCCCTTAGTGGTGTTCATCATAGTGTTTGGAATAGAATAGTTTCTCGTCTGTTGGAAGTGCAAATATGTTGTCGTATTATCCAAAACATTATGAATTAATAGCTATCATAGTTATCATTTTATTGATATTATCGGCGTATTTACATTACTAGCCTGCTCAACTTGCATATCACAAAATTTCATAAAATCAAAAAGGCACTTTTTTGGCCTTAATATAAAAGTTTTCCTTTTTAAAAGACCACTTCGGGCACCATTTAAGACACAGTTCTCAATTATTTTCTGTCATGCCATCATGAAATACTATTGAGGACCTGTAATTAATGAATTCATCTGTACAAACCACTGTATGAATTGGTAGCACCAGCATCATTCAAGCATGAATAAAGACACTAAGATACCTGCCAACCTTGAAGACATTTTGTGTAGCCCCCCTGAATCTCACGCCAACACCAACCCCCCAACTATTTGATAAGCCCTGGTTTAAGTACTTGCACTGTTACATAAGTACCGATTTGGCATCACTAGAGGATAAAATGGAAACAATACCCATCCGTAGTATTAATTCCTACCCTTATTACCCAAACATGAAGAGATTGATAACAACTTCAAAGAATGTATGTTAGTAACTTGCTGTTTCTGCACTTTTATCTCTTTTAAGTCGATTGTGTTGTTTCTGCAAAACAACCATGCACATTGCAGCGCACCTTGCATATGTTTTTGTCACTGGGAGATGATGTATGTATTGCTCATGTAAAGCGATGCTAACCGGGTGGAGGAGGGGATGGAGTCCATGGCGGTAGGTTGTCTTGGACCAAAGGCATCTGTCTGGGAGTGTCCGTAATTGGCTACAGTGTGGCATTGTCTCATTAAAATGGAGCCCAGGGGAAGGAGACAGCCAACTTCCTCCCTCTCCTCTGTGTTTGGTTGTTTGACTGTAGCTCCATTGATGCTAAACGTGGTGCTCCCGGGGCACCCCACGCCTGTTGCCTGCTTCGTTAAAAACCAAGAAAATGAATATTAATGTCATTCAGAATAGACACGGCGACGGCAGAAGGAGGTCGTCAGTCTAAAGTCTGCTACTGCTGATTCTTGAGTGAATTTAATGGGGTGTATTCTGAGGGATACAATCCTGAAGGAATACATGCTCAGGTCACATGTAAAGTGCTGGTGACACCTTATTTACTTGTCTACATAGGATTCTGACATGTGGGAAAATATTTAACCCTTCAAGGTATATGTAGACTCCATCCTTATATATACCGCACTGCACCTACACACATAGTGACAGTGTGCATGTCAGTATATATTTATGCAGCTTCTTAAAGCAAAGTGACAAAACAATGTGGGCAAGGGCAGGTGGAGGCTTCTCTGTGCATCCAACCTTGATCTCCAGAAGGGTTGTAAATAGCGTCTGTAACCACAAGGGTCATATTTATGACAGCTGCCACAGACAGTCTTTAATTTACTTGACGCTGGTCACATCGGCAAACAGGCATGTCAAATCCATCCACGGATCGACGTAAACATCCGTGGCTGGCCAGGTTACTCCGGTTGATGAACAGGCCACAAGCAAACACTGTTTATTTGTGGAAATGTTGCAATTTGACCAACATTTTCAGGAAAACTTGCACAAATCTTCAATCACAACGTCAAGCAAAACTCTAAAATAGCCTTTTGTTTGCTGGGTGTTTAAGCCTTTATCGCTTTTAAATATGAATCTACAGCATCAAGATGCTTGTCGTATGCTAGCTCTCTTCTGTGAGCCTACAAACCAAACAGCTCAGATGTTCACTGACGTGCGCCATGGGTGCTTTTAGTAATGCTGTTGTCATCACGTTGTCATCCGATCACTCAGACAACATCTGGATGAGTCCCTGGATGGAGCCCTCCTCCTTTCCTGACCATATTTTCTGTTTTGGAGTGTCATGATGAAGGACTGTATAGTTTACGTACAGAGTGTGTCCTGAATGCTAAGCAGGACTTCAGGAAAAAGAATAATACCAATAGACCAGGGACGGGTGTCCAAACATTTTCCACCGAGGGTCACATTCTGAAAAATGAAAGGATGCAAAGGCCACTTTGATATTTCGTCAACCAACACTTGCCCAAGAAAAAACTGCATTTCAGCATTGTCATATAGGTGAAATGCTACTAAAAACTATGTTTTTTCTATAATAGTATGAGCTTTGTTACGGTGGTGAGTGAGGTGGGCCACAGAATACGGAGGCAGGAGGAGCGAATCACCGTTCTTTAATGCAATCTTTCAGGAGGTGAGAACAGGTGAAACAACTAAAGGCGCTGAGGTCCGCAACTTGCGGAGCCCCAGGAAAAAGCAGTCACACAAAAAGACAACAAAACACTACAAATGTCCAGGTTAGAGACAACTGGAAGGGACCCAGCTGTGGAGACGCCGATCATGGAACGTAGGTCATACAGCGAGCCGCGAACAAACTGGAATGTCCTGCAAGCTGCCCCTACTTAGTCTTAAGTAGGGGATGGACCAATTAGGTGTGGGTGTGTCCAGTTGTCTCAGCCTTTGCTACGCCTCCAGTTGCGGAAACAAGAGAGAGAGAGAGAACAGGGCACAGCAGCAGGTGATCGTCACAGTATCCCCCCCCTTTAACGTGCATCTCCTGGCCGCTTACCTGGTTTGTCTGAAAAGCGGGTGTAAAAGTTGGTGAGGAGGCGTGGGTCGAGGATAAACGCTCTCGAGACCCAAGAACGCTCCTCGGAGCCGTACCCTTCCCAGTCCACCAGGTACTGGAAACCCCTGCCCCTCCTTCTAATGTCCAAAAGTGCCTTGACCGTGGAAGCCAGGTGACCGTCGCCCAGCCGAGGAGGAGGCACCTCTGGGGGGCTGAGAGGGCCGAGAGTGACAGGCTTAATACGGGACACATGGAACACCGGGTTGCAGCGGAGTGAGTCCGGAAGTCGCAGCGTGACTGCCACACGGTTGATTATTTGGGTTATGGGGTAAGGGCCGACAAACCTGGGGGAGAGCTTCTTGGAGTCGACTGCCAGGTGGAGGTCGCTACCACCTGGTAGCAAGGAGCAGTTTGCGGTGGCGGTTGGCTACCCGCCGGTTCCGCTCGGATGTCTTGGATAGGGCGGCCCTAGTATTACGCCAGGCCAGACGTGCTTGGCGCAGGTGGGCTGTCACTGTCGGGACTGTGGAATCCGAGTCTTGGGAGGGGAATGCAGGTGGTTGGAAGCCGTAGGCCGCATGGAAAGGGGATAAGCCTGTGGCTGAGCTGATGAACGAGTTGTGTGCATACTTGACCCAAGGGAGATTTGCTGCCCAGGTAGTGCGCTGCTGGTGGCACACGCACCGGATGGCCGCCTCCAGGTCCTGGTTAGTATGTTCCGTTTGTCCATTGCTCTGGGGATGGTACCCGGACGATAAACAGGGGGCCGCGCCCAGGATCGTGCAAAAGACCCCCCGCACGGTCGAAGGAAAGTGGGGTCCCCTGTCGGACACCACCTCCGTGGGGATGCTGTGGAGACGAAATACGTGGTGGACCGTTAGCTGGGCGGTC
This sequence comes from Dunckerocampus dactyliophorus, assembly GCF_027744805.1. NCBI lineage: Eukaryota > Metazoa > Chordata > Actinopteri > Syngnathiformes > Syngnathidae > Dunckerocampus > Dunckerocampus dactyliophorus. Next base: position 10,159,801 of record NC_072829.1, on the reverse strand, counting down.
TCCAAGGCTGACGGCAATTTAGGGAGGGCCACAAAGTGTGCCATCTTGGAGAACCGGTCCACCACTGTCAGGATGGTGGTTTTCCCCCCGGAGGGTGGCAGGCCAGTTATAAAATCCAGGGCAATATGGCCGGGGGTTGGTGAGATGCCTTGTTCCGAGCGCAGACAGGACAAACAGCCACAAACCTCTTGGCGTCCGCTCGGAGTGTGGGCCACCACAAGCGCTGGGTGAGGAGGAAAATAGTGCGGTTCACGCCAGGGTGGCAGGCAAGCTTGGATCCATGAGCCCAACACAGTACCTCCGAGCGAAACTTGGGGATGACAAACAAGCGTCTGGGGGGGGGGGCACTCCTTGGGGGGTGTGACCGTTTGGAGGGACTCTGTGATCCGCCTTTCAATGTCCCAATGGAGCCCTCCGAGGATACGTGAACTAGGAATTATGGGTTCCAGCCGGGTCGGCTCCGCAGGAGGGGGCATGGATGCAGGACACGGCGTCCGGCTTGACATTGCGGGACCCAGGACAGAAGGTGATGGTAAAGTTAAAACGGGTAAAGAACAGGGCCCACCTGCCTTGACGGGGGTTAAGTGTTTGGGCTGAGCGTAGGTAGGCAAAGTTCTTGTGGTCAGTGAGAACTGTGAAATGAACCTCCGTCCCCTCAAGCCAATGCCTCCACTCCTGAAGGGCCAGGACTACGGCCAGGAGTTCTCTATTGCCAATGTCGTACTTCCCTTCTGCTGTGGTCAGGCGTCTAGAGAAGAAGGCGCAGGGGTGCAGCTTCTGGTCGGTGGCCGAACACTGGGAAAGGACGGCCCCCACGCTGGTATCGGAGGCGTCCACCTCAACAAAAAATGGAACAGAGGGCTTAGGGTGAACTAATACGGGTGCGGATGTGAAAAGGGACTTGAGTTTAGTAAAGGCGGACTCAGCTTCTGGGGACCAAGCGAAAGGGATCTTAGAAGATGTAAGCTTAGTCAAAGGTTCTGCAACACGACTAAAGTTTCGGATGAAGCGGCGGTAGAAATTTACGAATCCCAGGAACCTTTGTAAGTACTCTCTTGATATAGGAGCAGGCCAGTCGATCACAGCCTGAATCTTGGAAGGGTCGGCTCTGAGCTGGCCTTTCTCCACAATAAACCCCAGAAAAGGAATGGAAAATGAATGAAACAAGCATTTTTCTGCTTTAACGAATAATCTGTTTTCTAATAATCTTTGAAGGACCAGGCATACTTGCTGAATATGTTCCTCCAACGAGGCAGAAAAAATATCATCCAGGTAAATAAAAAGAAAGCAGTCTAACATGTCCTCTAGGACATCGTTAACGAGCGTTTGGAAGATGGCGGGGGCGTTTGTGAGGCCAAACGGCATGACCCGGTACTCAAACTGTCCGAGAGGTGTATTAAATGCAGTCTTCCATTCGTCTCCCTTACGGATACGTACGAGATGGTAGGCGTTGAGGAGGCCAGGGTGCGGAACTCAATGGCGTAGTCGGAGACTCACTGTTGTCCCTGGCGTAGCGTGAAGAGAGCCCGAGCTGTCTCTCTACCTGGCGGACGGCGTTGGAACACTTGCTGGAGTGCTTTAGCAAAGGTGGAGTATGTCATGGTGGAAGGGGCGCGGCGGTTCCATTCCACCGTGGCCCATGCACTTTCCCGGCCCGTGAGGTGGGAGACGACAAAAGCCACCTTTGCTCGCTCCGTGGGGAAGGTGGCGGCGTGCAATTCAAAGTGCAGCTCGCACTGAGTGAGGAAAGGGCGGACGTCGCCTGAGTCTACCGAGAACCTGTGTGGTCTCAATAGCTGCGGGCTGGAGCTGAGAGTGGTTTGGGCTGGTAGTGCGGGCGGGATAGCGGGTACGGCGTCTTCGCCTGGGGGGCGTGCTGCGAGCAGTGTGTTAATGTGTACGCTCAAACTCTCCAACATCGCCTACTGGCGCGCCGACAGCTCTTGGAGACACGTCCCCATGGCGTTGAGCTGCTCCTCTTGTTTGCCAAGACGCTGCGCTTGGCTGCACAGTGCCTTCTTCACAGGGTCTTGCTCTGGGTGATCCATTCGCCTGGCCGGTTCCTTCTGTTACGGTGGTGAGTGAGGTGGGCCACAGAATGCGGAAGCAGGAGGAGCAAATCACCGTTCTTTAATGCAATCTTTCAGGAGGTGAGAACAGGTGAAACAACTAAAGGCGCTGAGGTCCGCAACTTGTGGAGCCCCAGGAAAAAGCAGTCACAAAAAGACAACAAAACACTACAAATGTCCAGGTTAGAGACAACTGGAAGGGACCCAACTGTGGAGACGCCGATCATGGAACGTAGGTGATACAGCGAGCTGTGAACAAACTGGAATGTCCTGCATGGAACCGGCGTCTCACAGCTGCCCCTACTTAGTACGGGATGGACCAATTAGGTGTGGGTGTGTCCAGTTGTCTCAGCCTTTGCTGCGCGTCCAGCTGTGGAAACAAGAGAGAGAGAGAGAACAGGGCACAGCAGCAGGTGATCGTCACAAGTTTATTCTTATAAAACTGAGACTTTTGTTCTTCATTCCATTATGACTTTTTTTTAATATTTTGACTTTATTCCTGTAAAATGATAGCTGTTTTTTTTTCCATTTCTGCTGGGGTTTTTTTATTTCTCAACTATTTCATTTCAGCTTCCCTCTTCTCATAATGCAAACCCTTTTTAAAAAATAATGTATTTTTTCTTTATTTCAACATTGTTACAAAAATTATATTTTTCCTTGTTCTACAAGTTCCCGCTCATAAAATTGCAACTTTTTAAATATGTTTTTGTCTTAATATTTTCACTTTACTTTGGTAAAATGTCTGCTGTTTTCCATTTCTGCTGTTGATTTTTTTTCATTTAATTTAATATAGATATTATTTAATACTCGAATATTTCAACTTCATGCTACTACTACATTTTTCCTGACACTATTACTTTGTTCTTGTAAAATTATCGCTTTTTTTCCTTGCTAATATTTTTTTGACTTTCGCATTTTTGCTGCTGGTATTGTTTTTTTTTGTTTTTTTTAGTTTTCTTGTTAAATTACATTTTTAGACTGAGCTGCGGGCCGATAAAATCACAGCCGCGGGCCGCAAATGCCCCACGGGCCGCACTTTGGACACCACTGCAATAGAGTTTAGTATGTTGGTGATTTGGTTCACAATGTTCATGCGTAAATAAACATTTTAGACTTATTCTGTGTTGAATATATAAGTCATTTTATATTCTGCTATATCTCCAAGTTTAATTTAGTGAAAAGCTTCTAAAATATTTTTTTTAAAAGCACCATTTTCACACAGGGGAAGAGCAGAGCAGAGAGACAGCACTTCCAATTAACTTTCTCTTACAAATTTGTCATTTCTCCATGCTTTTTGCTGTCATTTCAACACCGGTCTGTCTTTGGTCACATCTGAGCTCATGTGAACCGAACCGCACCAGAGTTCACTTGCAAGTGGACAGTGACCCATCTCTCAAGCGGTCTTGGCCGGCATTCCACCCTGGGCTTGAAACAAGGTCTGCAGAATGAGTTGACAGCATTAGCTGTCGAGCTAAAAGCCCAGACTGTCAACTGAACTGAGTTATGGATGAAAGAAATGCTGCAATTGTGGTAAGAGCAACAAAAAGACGAAATTTGTAATAGGTGTCAAGTGTTTGCATGCAAAAAGATGAGCCGACTTAGAGAGTAAAGGCAGTCGTTGTGATAGATACCAAAAGAGGGCCTAGGGACCTAAAAATCATTGAGCTTGACTGGCATTCAGGGTGAATGTGGCCAGTAGTACAGCACAGTGGGCCTGATACAATTCTGAGGAAGGGCAAGAGGTGGCATGACGAGAATAAATTTACTATGACTTAAGCAATTGCCAAGGTTATTGGAGCGAATCAAAGACAGACTATCATAGGAAGTAGTATTTTTTTTTGTATAGGCACAGTATCCTTGGTCACAACTCATACCAAGGAGATGCTAATGATAGCTTTTTCTTGCATTTCTTTGAAAAATAAAGAGGAAGATTCTCCCATGGGGCAAACCTCTCTCCTGTGTAAGAAGCGCATTTTTAAAAGGCTCTCCATCCAAGTAAACCCTCTCATGTAATGCTGGGGTTTTGTGACTATGCTGCAAAGTAATATGAGAGGCAGGGAAAGGCTTATGTGTAAGACAATGACTAAAGAGGGAAATCATTCAAAAATGATTCCCGTTGTGAAAACTGAGCGAATGCTGCAGAAATGACTTCGGGATGACACAGAGGCGCGAAGTGTATCTGCCCAGAGTCTCACGTCTACTCCGTAAACAAATACAGTGCAGCCCAGCCTTTGGCTATCAGGAGTCATGGTTAGCAACAGTGCCAAGGAGATGTCAGAGACAAATAAAATGAAAGCATTTTTCAGTAGAAATGGGGAACGGGGCAACAAGCTGGAACGATAAAGGCAATAAAGAACTTACATTTTCTAAAAATAAAATAATAAATCAGGCTGTTCAACTTTGTCCACTCTGTTGGAGTTCCAACACTTCGTCCAAAAAAATGTTACATAAGTTATTATATACAGTACATAGTGCAACCTTGGTTTGCGTACGACATTTACGCCAACATTTGGCCTCAGTTTGTGTACACTTAGTGTACAATATGACATTCGTCTTGTGGTATTATTAATACATTTTGAGTCCAACTGTGTTCTATTTTCATCACAAAACGTCCTCGTTAGCATCCTATTAGCTTGGCACTACAGTGGAACCTCGGTTAGTGTCCGCCCCGGTTAGCATGTTTTTCAGTTAACATAAAAAATTTACGCCACAATTTTGCTCCGGTTTGCATGCATTTTCCGGTTAGCAAACAATATGGCGCACATCTTGTCGTGTTGTGAATATACTGCATGAGTCCAACTGTGTGCTTCGTGTATTTTTTTTTATCATAAAACACCCTTCCTTGTATTCTTTCCATTCTAAATGCATACAAAGAAGACGACTGACTGTTCCCAAAGATACGATGTGGCAGCGAGATCAACCGCCAAAACCTTCCTGTTGTCAGTTACCTCAAGAATCACGACTTCAGTGAACATAAAAGTAACCTTAAATGTTTATTTGCCCTTTCATTCATCCTTTATATGTATTTATATACATTTTGAATTGTTTTCTGCATGCAAAACTATAAAAATGTGTTTTGTGTTAACATTTTCGACTTTCTGGAAGGGATTATCTTTGGATTTACTTTATTTCTTATGGGAAAAATTGATTTGGTTAACGTCCGTTTCGGTTAGAGTTGGACTTTCTGGAACGAATTAATGACGCCCACAAAGGTTCCACTGTACATGAAAACAGGAACCAGAAATCAACTCCGTCGCCTGTCTATGATGTCTTCAGCGGTTTACTCTGTAGTTCTTTTCTAACTAACACAGTTATGCTACAAGTCTCAAAAATGTTAATGCAAAACATGTTTTTATAGGTTTACAATTATAGTTTTACATGCATAAAATACATATATTAAATACATATGAATGACAAATGAGAAGGATAAATGCACATTTAAGGTTAGTTTTACCTTCATTGAAGACATGATTGTGGCCGAAGTCATGATGTGGCAGTGAGATCAACAGTCGTGTTTCTCACCTTCTTTATGCTGCAATGCTGGCAATTCCAACTTTCCTTGGCTCCATTTTGAGTTATTTTGCGGCCATGATCGAAAGAAAAGCAGAGATTTGAGGAGAGAAACACGACTGAATTCAAGAAATGACTCCTAACAAAACACGAAGGTGGTGTCCGTGTTGATCTCGCTGCCACTTCGTCTTTGGCAACAATCATGTATTCACTGAAGGTAAAAGTAACCTTAAATGTCAATTTATGCCTTTCATTCATCATGTATATGTCTTTATATGCATTTGTAATTGTTGTTTGTAATTGTTTGGAACTGTAAAATTATAAAAATGTGTTTTGTGTTAAGATTTTTGGCTTTCTGGAAGTGATTAGTTGGATTTACTTTATTTCTTATGGGAAGTTCAGTTAGAGTCGGACCTTCTGGCAAGGACTAGGGAAAGGATAATGCTCACTAAGGTTCCACTATATTTTCATGTTTGTTTATTTTTTATATTTTTATTTTTCATTTGAGAATTTTTTTTAATGGAGAATTACAGTACTTGCCTAAAGTTTTCATTTGTTTATGACTCATTTTAAAAATCACCTTGTACAGTCACGGTAAAAATGATCAGACCACCCTTGTTTCTTCAGTTTCTTGTTCATTTGAATGAATGATACAACTAAAGGCACCTTTGATGGGACAAATATAACAACGACAACAAAAATAGTTCATGAGAGTTACATTTTTTTGCAGTACAATGCTAATGCTATTCATGTAAGAACTTACGTGATTTTGATTGTTATCAAGAAAGCCATGGATTTTGCTGGATATCAGCTTTTAAATTAAACTCTCATGAGCTATATTTATTATCATTATATTAGTCGAAACAAATGTACCTTTAGTTGTACCAGGCATTAAAATGGATGGTCTAATCATTTTTTTCATGACTGTATGTGTTGCATTTTGTTCCCTGACTCTACCGAAAATGAACCCAACCGTGACCTTAAAACTGAGATACATATCTGACCATGATTCTGGCGTACCGTTGCACCCTTATTTATCATGCATATTTTATCTGGATCAAATAGCTGATGGACAAACATTTCTGTTAATGAGGCAAAAATGAGTCAGCCATTGACACACGGGTGTTGTGCTCTGGAGTGCCAACACTGCCAAGCATAACTTCTAGACGCCATCATCCATGATGCTGCCACTGTTTGAGAGAAAATAGTGGTCACGTTAACAGAAACAGCAATGGAATTACTGCTTGCTTGGCATGGGACGCATCATGTGGGGGAGGCCAAAAAATACAAGAAAAATAAAACTGAGAAGAAAAGTTCTTGGGCCAGGTCACAGACAAAACTTCACTGAATGCTAGCACTGAATGCCTTTGACCTTTGATGCGCCCGTTCTACGCAAATGCATCTAAATATAGTGTCATCATGGCAAAAAAGAACAACTAGCATCATTCCAGTTAATGTCGCTATTTTAGTGACTATCGTTGCAGGTGCATGGTCTACAAAAGCATGCCACCAGGTTAAAAAAAATGTTAGCAGGTGTGTCTGTAGGCAACCTCCTTACGTACTTATTTTTCAGTAACTCCACTCATTGTAGTATCTGCATTTGAAGTATTATGAGTGGTCAGCGTACAACAGCTTTATCTACCTCTTCATGCTCTTTAAAGTGTGAAATTCGAAATTCATGCATGTTAAACTTGCCATACTGTTGTTTCCACTCAACTCAGCGCGATTAATGTTGGCTGAGCAGTTTGCTCCTTACTGCTACTACAACATTGGTTCTGTTGTTGCTGTGTTGTGCAATACCGACCATGTGGTCAAAAAGAGCTGTTTTCTTTTTCAATTTTGTATATTTCCAAGAAGACGTCCGCTACATGGCAACATCAGAACAGCAGGGCAGCTCGTTCCAAACATAGACAATACAGACAACACCAAAATCAGCGTCCTGGTGCGACAATTTGACAACTTTGCAAGATGTTTTTCTTTTAATGTTGTTGCACAATCCCAGGTTAAACAGCAAAAAGAAACTAAAGCTAAAAAGGCACATCCACTCAGGAATACAGGAGCGGCAGTGGCACCTCCAACTTTAAGGAATACCTCCAAGCTGGAATTAGACACGATGTAATAGGATTTCAGCAGAGCAGGTTTGCATATTTTATACATCTTTTATATTTAAAAGACGGCTTGATATACTCAGGGAGACAGAAGATAGGATAGTTGATGTATACATTAATGTGATTTTTATATAGCACCGACAGACTGAAATAATTTGGGTTAGGATGGGGAGGAACTACCAATAGGTGGAAAGTGAAACCATTGTTTTTCATGCTTCGTCTATGAGACAATGGCATTTGGATCCCAGGTCCATTGATAACAAATATATTTTAAATATACTTTTTAATGGCGTTCAAACAGTAATATTTGTCCTCTTGAGAAGAGGCCCTCAATTTGTCGTATTTGAAGTATTTCATGACATTATGAAGGACTTCCTCATGGACATGATACTCCCTCTGAACTGCCCATAGCTGAACCCACCCCATTTATACACCCACCCCTTCACAGAGGCCACACACAGAGGCTTTGTGTAGGATAGGTTTTGCCTGTGCAGACTTCATTTAGAAGTGAAAACAACATGAAAAACATAGAGCTGTAAATATGGGAGACGATGGAAAATCAATCAAAACCATTTCACAAACAGTGTTTATAGCCACTACAACCATTTGGAATGTCTTGCAGAAAAAAAAAAAAAAAACATTGGTCGGCCAAGGAAAAGGTGATGACAGAGACATTGTGAGATACGTAAAGAAAGACTGTAGAACAACCTGCATAGGGCAGGGGTGAAGGTATCAGTATCTATTGTTCATAGAAGACTTCATAAACAAAAGTACAATGGCTACACCAGAAGATGCTAACCATTCATTGGCAAGAAGAATCGCAAGATCAGGCTGGAATTTGCCAAACAGGACATAGACTTATTTAAAGTAGTTGAAAACTAGCATATGGGACCCTAAAACTATACTTCTGGATGTTTATAAAGGTGGGTTGGTTGTGCTTCTTGCATACCAAATGAACCCAAATTGATCTCATCTGTCACGTTGCTTTCATAACCTGCGAGCGGTTTATAGCGTCATAGCCACCCGGTGTGCACAGTGGTTGGTGTAATTGCTCTTGAAAGCCTTTTTACCTTTGTCGCTGCACTATAAGCGGAGTCATGCCTAAATAGTTGAGGATAGCGGCAGTTATTCACATATGAAAAGGAGCATTAAATAACTTTCGCTATTGAGTTCAAACCAGATGGATGGGGGACTTTAGTGACATTTCACAATGTTGTGACTTGTTTTGTGATATTAATATCAAAATATATTTATTACTGACGTTGTGAATACTACAAGAATGAGACGCTGAGAGTGTTCAAACTATTACGTCAATGTAGCCAAAAGAACAGTAATGGTGACGGTTTCATTCGATTCGAGCAAAATTCAACATGTTTGAGAAGGAGCAGGAAGAAGATTACTGATAGTTTCTTCGCTTCCTGTGTGTGCCAGTTACCATTTTTTTTATAGTTTGCTTGAGAAGTATGACAACACAGGAAATAGTCCAGTCCGGTCGTTTGTATCATTTCCTCATAGCAAAAAGGCCTCAGGTTCGAACATTAGCCTTTTTCTGTGTCTGGCCACCCCCAACTTCCTCCCATCCTTAAGAGTGTAAACAAAGACTTAAATGTAAGATTGACATTTGGGCCAAATTGCTAGTGTCTGCTGTCTGTAGGTTGCTGTCTGGTAGGAGGAAGAGAAGCATTACTGAGGCCCAACTACAGAGTGAATTTAATTATATTTTGTTTTCTCTCCCTAAAGCCATTCAAAATACGAGACGTATAATAGAGATGTATAATATTAATTTCTCCTCAAGCTGGCAACCACAAAACGGAGGACGTATATGCCTGATGGTAATACAGCGTTCCAAGTTAGCACGTGAAGCTTTTGAAGAAGACATTCTCTGTACTTTGCTACTGAGGAATGGAGGATTGGAATGGACGGTTCATTCTGCAAAGTCTTGTCAGGGTGCTTTTGGAGCTGGAGGAGACTGCCGCCAAACTCTCCTCAAAAAAACATCGATATTCCTCAGTAAACAATGTTTTCTGCCAATGTTGTTATTGTTAACAATGGCAGTGTCCATGTTGGGCCGTCGTTATTTTACAAGCAAACACTTGAATCGTTTGCATTATGCATCATCTGTGTAAATCCTCAAATCGAGGTAAATTATAATGACAGAAAATAGAGTCATGCAGCCATCCTTCACTACTATTCTTATTTTGTGTATGATGTCAATGCAACATGGCTAATATTGATAAAGCCAGAAAATAAAACAAAAGTTATGTGTACAGTATATGCTGGTTGAAGATCCTCTATATGACTGTTTTTAAGGACTTACTGCAAACATTTGTCAGTCTACTTTTTTTGGCTTATTCCAGCCTGGCCGTCCTATTCTTCTTGCTAATGAGTGGTTTGCATTTTCTGGTGTAGCCATTGCACTTTTGTCCATGAAGTCTTTTATGAACAGTAGATACTGATACCTTCACCCCTGCCCTCTGCAGGTTGTTGCTGATGTCACAGTTGTTTTAGGGCCTTTCTTTACAGCTCAATGTTTCTGTCATCACCTGCTGATTTCGTCCTCGGTCTATCTGGTGTGTTACTTAATACACCAGTGGTTTCTTTCTTCTTCAGGACATTCCAAATGCTTGTACTGGCTATGACCAATGCTTGTGCAATGGTTAAGATTTATTTTCCATCTTCTTTCAGATTCACAATTGCTTGTTTTTCGCCCACAGACAGCTGTCTTGTTATCGTGTTGTTTTCACCTCTAAATACAGTCTGCACAGGCAAAACCTATCCTACTAAATATGAAACTGAGCGTAGACATTAAGTGCTATTTATTGATTGAATAAGCAACATAATCGGACACACCTGGGCAATAAAACACAATTAATCTATAACATGTTTCAATACTTTTGCACACATGAAAAATGGGTGTGTTCAACCAAAAGTTGTGCATCCCATCGAGATGTAAATATCTGGAAATAAAAGCTGAAATGTTGCTCTCTGGTGTCATATTCGTCCTTTGATGTCAAAACCAAATGCTTTCAGTCTAAGCAATAATAAAGGAATTGAACTCACTGTTCCAATACTTCTGGGGGGAATTGTATGATAGTTATGTTTTTAAGAACCTTCGGCAAAAAGGCATGTCAAAGACCTTATATGTAACAGGAGTGGTATGCTGTTTAAGGATCTACTGCAAAGATGCTCGAAACGATGGCAGCGTCCTGCTGTTTTTAAAGACTGATAGTATGGCAATATGGATGATTTTACACACTACAAAATCGGGGAACTATACAGGACAACTTTTGGTCAGATCAGGCAGACAGCAAAGATGTGACAAAGTATTGGTTCTTCGCATATGTCAGGCAGTCAACAGAACAGGAACTATTACTGAAACTTGTGTAAAGGGGTAAGAAGACTTATGTTTCTAAACATGCTACAAGCATATACTATGTGTAAAGAGTTCTGAATATTAGACACGGGCTCTACAAAAACTATCAATGAAAAACAAATTTAAAAGAAAAACCTTGTTCTGCTCTCCTTCCCTGTTTGCACGGTACACCTCCCCAGTGTTCTTGCGAATTAAGTTTCAAGGGCACCGAGTTTCAGCAAATATTTCATTTCCCAAGATGGCCATCACTCCATCATTTGAAAGGAAAGCTGGGATAATATGAAGTATTAGATTGCTTTTGTTTTTTTACAGGCAGTTGATGATGCTTGCTTTGTTACTTTTTTTCTTTTAGTGCCAATATATAAAAACAGGAAGTGTAGATGCGGAGATGGGAATCTACCACCTGATTGCTTGATAGGACATCATTCCTTAGATCTGCATTTTCTTTGCCTCTGTTTTAATTGACGGGCTCTTTCTTGGCTTGTTTGTCCCCTTAATAATCTGATGAAGACAGGAACATGGCGGTTACCAGTAGCGATGTAAACTGGGTTTCAAAGCTAAGGTTTATTTTTAAAATTAGAACACCCACAGCCCCGATTCAAGTGGATTGTGACTAGATGAACGTTCTACGTTCTACGTTAAAAGAACAATTCCTATTTTGTGTATCATGTCAATGCAAAATGGCTAATATAGTCCAAAATAAAGGTATAAAATCACAATTAAAACAGAAGCAATATGTTGTGATCAACTATGTGAGAGGAGCGCCCAGCTGTTTTTAAGGACCTACTGAAATAAAGTGTATCAGTAGCACGCTCAAACTAGATGTTCCTACAAGAGTGTGACATTGAAGATAAGGTCAGTGTCTTGATGCCGCTTCTTTTTCTATGAAGAGACAGAAGGCTAGAGGTCAGGTTGCCCCCACCGGGATAGAAAAAGAGAAAACACCAGCATCATCCAGCCTTTGTTTCACCGAGATACTGAGCTTTTCCACACTAGTGCACCGGTTCATTATCCTCAGGGTCTGAATGGTTCACAGGCTTTAGGGGTGAAAAGGACAAAAGGTGGGGGTGTCACACTCACAGAGACAGACGTCTACATGTGTCACGCCTGTAACTCAACACCGACAAACAGCTCTTGCTCTTCATAATAAAACACAAGAATGCTACGTGGATATACACTGCTCATAAAAACACTTACAGTAAACAACACAAAGTCACTCCACATCAATCACACTTTTGTGAAATCAACACAGATTGACAATCAGTTTCATGTGCTCTTGTGCAAATGGAATAGACAACAGGTGGACAGCAAGACACCCCAAATAAATAAATACATTATAAATAAAATAATAAATAAATTAAATAACAAATAAAAAAAATTGTGTGATTTTGTTGTCAGCACGTTCAACGATGTAAAGAACAAAGTATTAATAAGAATATTTCATTCACTGAGATCTAGCATATGTTATTTTAGTGTTCCCTTTATTTTTGGAGCAGTGTACTTTAGAGTAGTCGGTGTACAGCTTGTATAGCAGTATAGATTTACCATCCACTGAAACTGACTCAACAGACAGCCACTATTGTCTAAATAGCTGATAACACAAGTGAGTACCAAGAGAATTCTGTCTTTCCTACAGTCAAGCACGGTGGTGCATGAGTGCTGCCGGCACTGGTGAGATGCGGTTCATTAAAGGAAACGCGAATGACACATTAAACACGACACACCTCCAACATGACAAGTGTCTTGCTGAAGAAGCTGAAGGTGAAGGAAGAGGTGAAGGATTGCCCTGAACCCTTTAAGACATCCTCAGGTGTAAGGAAGGAACGTGGAGGAGCACAGTGTGTCTAATATCCACCAGCTTCATGTCATCATGGAGGAGGGGAAGAGGATTCCAGTAACAACCATGCCTAAGAGGACTAATACAGTGCTAGATAACAATGGTGCACACTAAATATTCACACTTTGGACACAATTTGCACAGGTGGAGTCATTTCTGTGAGCAACTAATTTATAATTGCTGTGTGTTTCCGTGGACAATAAATCCATACTGCTATATAAGCCCTACACTGACTACTCTAAAGTACATTCAAGTTGAATTGATATAGTGTTGTCCCCTGAGAAGATGCACTGTAATAAAATGCTTGATGCAAGGTGAGGGGTGGACTGTGCTGACTTCACAAGTAGGACTTTTAATGGTAATGGTTTAATTCATTTTGAATATGCATACAAGCTACACTGGAGTACATCATATAGCCCGATTCACAGTTCCACATGTCCAAAAAGGAGTAGGAAGAAGCAAAGTTTATTTAATCCTACCCCTCATCCGTTTCACATCAGTTGAAATACATTTGTTGACCTCCTGTATTCCAAATGTACAATGTACGCAATATAACAATGCAGTGCAATGACAGTCAAGGTTTATACTTACTGTAAAGAAATGATATAGCAGACTTAATGATAATAATAAATAGATAATAACTGACAAAAGGGTTAATAGTTGACAGAAACATAGTTGGATAATGAGTGAGTACAGACAATGTACTACAGCAGGGGTAGGGAACCTATGGCTTGGGAGCCAGATGTGGCTCTTCTGGCTTTAATCCATCCATCCATTTTCTACCGCAAGCACAGAAATCACATTAATGGTCAGAAGTATTTTATTGGTTAGCTTTAATATAACAACGTTATTAAAAAGAATAAATTCAGAGACTTATTATACGCTAAGATTGTTGGTCATGCTTAATAATGCACACATTTAGTTGTATTGTCAGCTGTTGTTAGTTGTATATGGCTTTCACGGAAATACATTTTAAAATATGTGACTTTCTTGGCTCTCTTAGAAAAAAAGGTTCCCGACGCCTGTACTACAGAAATGAAGAGTTACTAGTCAGAGTGATTAGTTGGGATGAGCGAGTATACCACTATCTGTATCTGTATCTACAGTATTCACCCATCTAAATGATCTGTATCCATAGCTGTACTCATAGTGGGCGGGGCATAAACCGGAAATGGGCATGGTTTTATCGGAAATGGGTGGGGCTTAAATTGGTAAATTATTTTAAGTCTGAAATTGACATGGATTGATCATATATTTATTGTTTATTAGTCAGCTATATGTGCACTAGGTATGTGTGTAAGTGTTCTGTAAGACTTTATTATTTTATTATTTTTTAATGATCTGTGTGAAGTTGGTGACACATGCAAACATTCAGGGATGGCAAACAGGGAAATAATCTGTCAGCCTTGTTCACTGTAGTTTTCTCAAAAGCACCGCGTTCAGTACTACGAGTTTTTCAACTGACTCCAACAGCCAAATTAGACGCAAGCAGACGGAAAAAAAAACCCAAAAAACACTGGCAGTGACTGACGCAACACAAGCCGTTTGCAGCTCGGTCTTGTCAAATGCACCGCGTACGTAACAAAAAAAGATGGCTGTAGCGAGTCTGTCTAGGGAGGGGCGGTCTGTCCTACCCTCTGTCCCTCTACTCTGTCTCTCTATCGCAACCCAACTGTCCGAAACAGACAGCCGCCCCACAGACCCTGGATTCTGTTTGAGGTTTCTTCCCAATAGGGGATTTTTCCTTGCCTCCATCGCCAAGTGCTTGCTCGAGTGAGGTTCAGTTGGTTCTCTTTAATGGTTCTAAAGCTGCTCCATGTGTAAAGTGCCTCAACAGGTAGGACTATTGTCAAGGATCACCTTTCTTCTCAGCACTAGTTGACTGTAAAACCTCTGAATACTCCTTACCGTGATGCTTTTTTCTTCTTTGCACTTAAAGTAAGTCCACACAGGTGACATGACAATGGAGCTAGGCTAATTGACTCAAACTCAAGCAACTGTTTTAGCTAGCTTCTATGTTTTGCAGCCACTGCGTTCCTGCTTTGGGAGTTTGGATCGGATTGAACGGGTTGTATATATTTTTTTACCTGATTGAATCCAGTCATTTTGGCCAATATGGACCGATACTCGGCCATCCGTCGTATGTACAGAACCGTGATTATGGCGTACCGTTACACCGCTATCAATCACAGTTTTATGTGTACAGTATGTAGTCAATTCCAGTGTGTCACGTCCCAACATTATATGCTATCCATGTTGACAATCTTGTATGCTGGGAAATTACTAAATATAGACATTTTGTATCAGAAGATTCATGAATAAGCAGAGACAAATGACAGGCGACATATTTCAGTGACCGGGATGTGCTGCAGGGGGTGGGCTTCCTTGCCATACACTTTGTGAGCCAAGTTCAAGGTTAGCTCTTATTCATTACAGCCATATCACATTCGCACATGTGCGCACTCTCAGGTCAAGTCCATCTTCTTCCACGCAACCAATGCCACAAATCACAAAATTTGCCTCAAGGCAGCTTTGCAAGCTGAACAGCGTGTCGCCAAACCAATCAAGCACAAATCTTGATTTCAAGAAAGGACAAAATGTTACATAAAGCTGAAAATTGCGCTCTTTTCCACATTACAATGCAGCACCAGGAGTCTGGGTCGTGATGGATTCAGCTACATTGAAATTACACAAGCCAATGAAGGAAAACACAATAAAAGATCTTTATAGTTTGTCACGTTAGCCTCTGTAAGGAGTTACATTTTTAAGAGGTAGTTTGTAAAACATTTCTTGAGAGAGATTGAGTTTGGCAGTTTAATAGTGAAGAATTGGTTCTAGTTTAGCCAGTGGGAGGTGCTGCATTTCTTACCTGGGCCTTCATTGGGGACTTAATCAACCTAATCCACCTCTTAGTACCACCACTATCACGTTGCAATGATACAACCCATTAATAATATACAAAAACACAATATAACAATGCGTGGATTTAAAGGATTGACATTACAGTCGTCCCTCGCCACAGCCTGCCCTCACTCTATCGCGGTTTTTAAAAAATATTCATTAATATATGATTGCTGTTTCTGTGGTGTAACATTATGTTTGCTGGAGTGCCTTTATTTTGAATACCGGATGTTACCGGAAGGGGAACCAGTTGTTCATGGGAGTGTGACGTGTGGAGTAATAAAGATAACTTACTTGTAGAGAATACTGTATCTTGCCGTCTGTTTGAGCCCACATATTAAAAATACGACAGTTTCGTGGTTCAATACGGCCTATTATAGGTTTAAAAAAATACATATTAAAACAAATTGTAAGTATCCTTAGCCTAAAAGAAGATTTGAAGTATGAAAATGACTGAAAATACAAATATAAGCTATTCAGAAGACGGGATGTAGTGTAATATCTGTCACTTGTGTGTGCCTTAAAGGAGCAGGGCCTGGGAAGTGAAGTGTTTGACATTAGCTAGCTAGCGTTTAGCTGAGTGTTGGTAGCAACGTCTGTGGCGAGAAAGAGCAGTGACTAGCGTGAGTTGTGGCCGACAGCAGCTCCTGTGTGAATGTTTACTGCATATGTGTTCTCTGCTTGTTAGTAAAGTGATTGAAGTGCATCGTGAGTCTCTCCTTAACCACAAACAGTATTCTATATTTATGTCTAAGATTTTCCATTATTATGCCTACTATGTTGGATAATGCAAGTGCCAAACTGACAATAGGGGTGTTATTTCATGTCTAGAGGGCTCTAATAATGCTAAAACCGTATTTAGAAGATCATAAACAGGTTTTGTGTGCTCTAACTACGAAAACATTCTATTTATAAAGAAGGAATCCTACTTCACAGAAATTGGAGAAATTGAATGTTCTACTGGAGCTGCTTTTGTCGCCTCTCTGCTCTATGTTGCAGTGCACTGCCGGTCCTGCCGGGGCGGAGCCACCTGCATGCACCTGGGAGCAATTCCAATCAGGCGTTCTTAAGCCGTGCTTGCACATGCACTCGCTGCCAGATTGTTGCAACGTGTACACTCGCTTCCAGCTCAACCGTCTCCTCTTGTTGTGCCACCCTGCGCGTATCCGGCTTGTTGGTCTTTTTTCCGACTGTAGTTTTTGTGAGTACTTATGCAAGCCCTGCTTAGTTTTTTGTGCAGCTCCCTTAGTTATATTTTGTTCAGTGTTGGGCGTTGTTGTTTTTCTGTTTCTGTACTTTTCACACTCCTTTTGAGTGCGCTTTTTGTTATTAAATATTATTTCTTCACATTTGTTGTCGTCTCTGTTTTGGGGTTCAACTACTGGCTGTTCTCCATCCACTGTGGTCGTGTGTGGAACCAATTAACCGTATTACTAAAGCAAAATAGCAACTGTATTACTATAACAAGAAACCAAGTTTACCCTTTGTCTTCCAATACATCGTCTCTGGACAACCCCAACCCGCTACACTACAACATCATCTGTAGCAGTTCAGAATCAATATTTTTCTAATAACATGACAAAAACATGAAAAACTTTTTAAAAAAAATCAATAAAATCCATCACACTCACCACTCACTTGGAGAACTGGCCTGGAAGACTTCAAGTGTTGGTCCACCTGTCCTTGTGATGTCTACCTTTTCTGTAAAGGTCAGCTTTGAAAAAAGGATTTTGAAGAATTTATTTTCATTCATCAGCCATTGTATGCATTAATTTGTGAAAATCCCTAGAAATTCCTTCCGTTCTGTTGTTTACTGGTGGTTAGCAAGCAACTTTTATTGTGCCACCTTCTGCTTGTCGAACTTCGCTTTGCTTTGCTCTGATCAACCAATCAGAGGATGGACAAACGCATTACTATACGCTTTGTATGGCTCTGTGAGGCAAATCTGAAATCTGATTGGTTCAGCCCCTTTGCTAATAGTGTAAGTGGCATTGGGCCAGCACTCCTGATTCTGAAGGCCTTGGGCAGATTACATTGACATGGCAACTTTGGAGCAAAGACACCAGCCAAGATGCATGCTACTTAATGAAGGTAAGGGATTGTTGGGAATAAATGAATACAATTTCATGGAACAAATACTAGAATTGAGGTTGTAAATATAGGTCAGTGCTTCTGACAGTGTTTAGGCCAGCAGAGAAGGCATTGCTTGCCCTGACCGAATGCCCCTGGGTTTAACACCGATTTAGTATTGAACATTTTGGCCTAAGTGATATCACTGTCCAATGACAACCAAAACAACAAAATATGAATGGAGGTATGGTCTCAAGTGGAAGTTAACATTTAAAAGAGCAGATCTGGTCGCAAAATGAGATACTTAGAATGTTAAACATGATGTGATGAGTATTTCATAGTAATTCATGTCAAGAAAAATCCACTAGCATAAAACTGACCTTCACCAAGGCCAACATTTCTCGGTTTAGCACCATTCTATCTTTTTATTACTCAAACTCAAGCCAACACAATTGTCGCCAAGAGAAGATCTCGCGCTTAAAGATTACAGCCTCTCGTCTAGTACCATACTAGAGGCATGGCCCATTAACCATTTACAATAATTGGTAGGCAATTTTCAAGTGCCCGCTCTATCCCTGCTCAAAGTTTTACAATCATAACGTTGGGTGACAAAATCATCGCTTACGTCATTTGAAAGTCAACCAGTGTGCTGTGATTTGTGTGATTTGTGTGATTTGTGAAGTGTATGGTGAATCACGGAGCAGTGGCAACATTTTCTAAACAAATAGCCACAAAAAATAATAATAGTGATAATTAAAAACGAAGATGAAGCTCCACAGTGAAACATTAATCTGTTCTGAAATCACAGTGCCGACTATTCACACTGGAGACTAATGAAGGCGGCATAATCAAATATCCATGATTGTATGTTGTTCATTGAGGAGAATAAATCAAAGCGGTAACACCAGCAAACAATTACAATGGCGGTCTTAATGAGAGCTTGTTTTTTGCCAAAGAAAAGCAACATTTTCCTGTAGCATCTGAATTGAACATTGGAATTAATTTCCCAAATGACAAAATAAACAAGCAATAGCTAGGGACTGTTGTTAGAAATGGAGAAAATAATTTAGCGCACTGATTTTGCAAGTTCCATCCATCCACTCTCACCCATCCATTTAAGGTAATACCGGAAACTATTAGACAATATAATTACATTTACAACTCAAAAATATAATGATATGTATCGATATTAGAATAATGGTAGAGACCTAGCGGAAGGTATACAGTATATGTACTGTATATTAAGGGTGCAACAATACAGAAAATCCACAGTCCACTTTGATTCGATACTTTAGTGTCACTACTGGATATTTTTTTGATACAAAAAATACATTTTCATGCCGTTTTAACATTGTTTTTCATTGAAATTGCCAACATTTGTTTTAACTCAAAAGTATAGTTTTTAAATTAAATGTATCTGGCGGAGCTATACCTGCCTCATTTTCCGCTGTTCATCCTTAGAAGTTGGAACTACAGGGTCAAGCAAAATGATCTGACACATTTGTAGGTTAAATAAAAGGCAAATAAAGTAAAGAAACCAAAAAGTGTGTTTTTATTTTTTGAAAAGTACATATAATGCCATTTTTTTTCATATACATGCCATTTTGCTTTGTTTCTTTATAATGCCATTGTTTTTCGTTTCTTTTTCAGTTGCTGCCATGAATTGGACTGGTGAGCATCGCACTTTCATTGTGGAAACGTTTTTTTAAAAGAAAACGAATCTGTAACTGCAACACAACAAGTGTTCCGTTTGCACGTCAATCTTGGTAGACATGATCCCGTACCAGCTCGACACACAATCTTGTTATGGGTTACCAACTTCAGAGCTACTGGATCTGCATTGAGTGTGTGGACAATAATGGATCCCATTTGACTGATTTAATTTTTAAAACATAATGAAACAGAATGGCATTACATGTGCTTTTCGAAAACAAAAACACTTTCTTGTTTCTTTACTTGATTTGCCTTTTATTTAACCTACAAATGTGTCAGATCATTTTGCCTGACCCTGTATATCAAACAAAACCAGCACCTTCTAAAAATAATAAATAAAGATAATTTCACATAAATCATCAATAGTTCTGATCATATATTCAAAAGTATTTCAAACTACGGAAAAAGCTTTAATTTGGTGCGGCATTTGGGGGGCGGGCACTTGACAGGGTGTGGTGAGTTTTCGTGGCTCACGACAGGATCATCGGTCTAATTAGCCAAAACGTGGGACATGTGCTTGTGATAACTCGAACAGGGTTTGGGTTCATCGGACTGGATGACCGGACGTCGTCGGCGGTGGAGGAAACCGGGTTTGCCGACTGCCTGGGGTCCTGCTGGATGATCTTGCATCCAAAGTCTCCTTAAAGAAGGTGCCTGAGCCTCACCGGTGATTTTCAAAAAGGAAGTCAAATATGTTTTGTCTAAATTATATGGTTCCCTTTTCATATCATATAGACCAGGACACCAGGGAGCCCCCCATGACCACATGAGGCGCCTGCAAGCCTGCTTTTCATTCAGGTTTTCTGTTAATAACACGAGAAAGAAATGCATTCTGAAATACAAAATGTGAGTTGTGGATACCAGCATGTTGTTAATGTTCTGGTAAAACAAACACATTTACTTTGTTTGGGTTGAAATCAGCTATGAAAAGAAATGTTTTTTTTTTAAAAATTTACATTTAATCTATGTGATTGGTAATAACTAAATTCATGAATGATCGGTATCAGCAGCATAAAAAGCTGATCGGAAATGAAATACAGCCAAAGTCAAGGCAGCACATAAAAAAACCTAAGCCATAATTAGATTTTTTTCAATTCATCATGAAATAAGAGCAACAATAAAAGTAAGTGTAGAAAAACACATTTCCATAACCGCAATTGACTTTTTTTTTTAAAGGTTTTGCATGTAACTAGTCACCAAAAATGCAAAGAAGACTTTTATTGTATTTGCATGCATCTTAATGGTGAGTTATTTTATCCTTAATGTGGATAATAAAGGTAAAAAATGCAGAGACACAGTCTGCTGCCGGCCATTTCATCTTTGCCGCGGAGGAGCAAAGGCGAATCAAGAGGGGACTTTGTCATCAGCTGACTGACTCACGTGATGGTGGGTTACAGTACGGTTCGATTCATAATGGTATCAAACTGTACTGAGTTCACCGTACTGAACAATTTGATACAAATACCTGTATTGTATTAATCATTGTATCTGTATTGATTAATTCACTTTGGTTAAAAAAAAAAAACATGTTTTCAAATTGTTTTCAGACACTTCGTAGTCCCAGTTATTTATTTTTTTATTACCTGGAAAACATTTGTGTTCTTACGTTTTATCTAAATATAAAGTACCGTCAATTCCGGTGTATAAGTCGCTAGTTTTTTCTCAAACCTGCGGTACCGGTGCGGCTAATATGTGTGGCTCTAAAAACTAAATTTCCCATGATGCTTGGTGTGGTCATGTTCTATACTCGTTACATCTCCTTTTAGAGATGTAAATGCCTTTGTGATTCAAATCTAGATACATA
Organism: Dunckerocampus dactyliophorus; assembly: GCF_027744805.1. Taxonomy (NCBI): domain Eukaryota; kingdom Metazoa; phylum Chordata; class Actinopteri; order Syngnathiformes; family Syngnathidae; genus Dunckerocampus; species Dunckerocampus dactyliophorus. The sequence goes on along the minus strand of NC_072829.1, from coordinate 10,138,416 downwards.
CGTAACGATACGAATGAAAAAATCTTTTTAAAACAGAATGATTCGTTGCAGTGTAGAAACGATACGATTCGATTTGATTTGCTTAATGTTTGTTGATGTAGATATTAATCTCACATTAGAAAATAAAGATGGCAATTATATGATAGTGGCATTCTTGCAGTATTTTCTAATGTGTAAAAGAGCCCATCATAAGTATGCTGTAAGGTACTGGCAAAAATAATGTCAACAGAATGTCAAATGTATATATTGTTTAGACACACACCAAAAAAGACTTGCTGAATGCATCTTTTTGTTTGATGAAAACAATATTTTACATTCTACAGTATATTTTTATACCATTTAAGTTTTAACATGTCTTAATCTTAAATAGTGTCACTATCTTAAATAGTGCAAAGCCTTTTAAATCATGACGCATCTCTTCCAAGCACAGATAAGTAAATAGAAGCATTTGTCACACAAGTGCAATGAAAATGCTGTTTTAGCTTGGAAAAGTAAACAATCCCATACTCAAAATCTCCTAACAATAGTAATCGTACAACATTTCAGACTGTCAACACAGTAAAACAGCTCATCCACACGGAAACTGTATTTTGGGTGACCTGAAACGGTATTTTTTGAAAATGGGTGGGAAAATCTGAAAACGCCAGTTTATCGTTTTCGTGTAGACAACCGAACCGCTGTTTTACAAAAAACAATGACGTCACCGCTCCATTGCCACCCTTTTGCCGTCATGTGACCAGAAGTGAGCTTTGACTACAAGCCAACATTACATCTGAATATTTCGACGGACATTCTCCTGATATTTTGTCTTACACTCAACGATAACTCATAGAAGCAGTTCCACTTCTCTTAAGTCTAGATGAGCCTCGGAAACCTTCTTTCCAGATTCTTATGCGCCCCACATTGTGTTTCTTTAGTTCACACAAGACAATCCAGCAAAAAAAAAATAAAAAATACCAGCCAATTTCTTTCTTTGACTTGTGACGACAGAAAGAGAAATTAAGCCGCAATGAAAATCTGCAGTATTATGCATCATCAGCCAATCACACAGCGGATTTGCCGGGCCTTGTTGAATGCGCCAACACACTATTGACACCAAAAGCTATTAAGCGGTGAACTCAAATCACGACTGACTGCAGCCTCTGCAAAGTGATTGCTCACAGTCTGAGTTGAGAAACTACAGAGTGCATAATAGCAAACAATAACACGGCTGTGTTCAGCTGGGGGCCCCAAATTGGCGCCGCTTCCCAACGCCGTCTGTGACAGCCCCCCCCCCCCAAAAAAAAAAAACACTGTCAGTGATGAATTACTTAAAAAACATTTTTTTTTGCTTCCATTGACAGATGTGCTCAAGCCATCGCAGGAATGTAATTACACTTCTCCTTCTGTTCCGTACTGCAAATTGTACTTACTGTACTTGTATTTTATTTTCAAGCTATATTATACATCGAGACTACTTACATGCACAATTACTGCACTACAGTGTAAATCAGTGTTTCTTGTTTCTTTAATTTACTTTCCAATGTCCACTGACACCAAGGACAAAGGACCATTGCAACTTAGACATTTCGGCAGTAGACCATTCAGAAATCCTGTCCTAAAATTCCATGAAACATTGATCATTTTTGTGTAACCACTAGTTGGGCTGCATAATCAAAACCGACCGGAGTGGTCAAGCTAAAGCCCGAAGGTCGATAAAAACAGATCTGGAATTGAATGGTGGTGTTTAGTGGCATGACAGCTGTCTATGAATTGGAAAGAAGAATGTTGTCTCCAGTTTGGAAAAGTGAACCTTTACATTTCCTAGTAGATGTCTTGTTAACATGCTAACTCTAAAACGGTAATGTTGAAATCACCAGAGGTTGTAGTTTGTAAATTGACCTAAATTTGTCAGTGAGGCAGAGGGGACCTCAATTCAGTAAAATGCAAAGGATTAAAGCTTTTTCTTTGGCTGTTTTGCGAAGAAGAATATACACTGGAAGTTACTTGAATTGTCTGGCCAACCCGGGCATGCAAACAATTAAACAGTCAGGTTGCAAACGGGAAGCTGGGGCACACACGCACAGCGCATAACACACTGACTCGCATTCAAACCAGAAAGACTCCAACGTCATTGCACGCGTCATCACTTTTGTGTGCTTACGGGTTACTTACTTTTACACTTGCATGTATTTTATTTTTGCTTTTGCGACAAAGCACTTTTAAGTATTGATACAGCATGACTCAGGTGTAGTTGGCCCTCGCCACTGTGTACTTCAAATTTTGCGGCTTCACTCTGTCAACATTTTTTCAAACAGTCATCCCTCATTTATCGCGGTTAATCGGTTCCAGACCCGAACACGATAAGTGAATTTCGAGGTAGGATTCAATATTTATAAACGGAATATTGTCATAGTTAGAGCATGAATTTGTTTATGACTTTCTAAATATGGATTTCACCATTATTAGACGCCTCTAGACACCGTAAGACTCTTGTTATTCCTTGTTTACACCGCATTGTGCAACAATTATGCTTTTACAGGATCACCGCATGGACACAAGAGATGGCCTCCGCTTTAAGCATCAGCATTCTACCGAGCTAACTAGTTAGCCTTCAATTTATTTGTTCTTGTCACGTTTCGGTGTTGGCATGACCTCAAGATGGAGAGACGGAACCCAGTGCAGGTAAAAGTCTTTCATAAAGACGATATGCAGCGCGGAAAAAAGGAATTTATGCACAGAAGGCACGTAGCTCAAACATACACAAACCAAACTTGGAAAGCGCGAGACATAGCAAACGTGAAACAAGCAATGCTCCGATAGTGGATGACACTACCAGCTGAAGTAAATAAAGCAAAATACAAATGAGCAGCAGGTGTGAACAGGAAAGTAAAGGCAGCCAAAAACAGAACGGAACAAAATAGGAAGTCGTACAAAATAAGGGCATGAAAACACTTCCACACGGAATAGAGGACGGCGTTTGTCACTCTATCATGCGATGACTGACTCCATGCAGTGTGAAGGTAATGTAATCTATGTCTCATCAATGTAGCATTATTGACGCATAGTGACCAGAATCATTTGTCTTTCAATATTTTTTTGCTAATATTTGACTAATATTTTTTGTCTTCATTTTGTTTTTCTTCAGCCAGTCAGAGGTGGACTTACTGGTGTGTTTTGGATCATTGTCCTGCTGCAGAACCCAAGTTTCTTTCAGTTTGAGGTCACAAAAAGATGGCCGGACATTGTCCTTCATGATTTTTTTGGTAGACAGCAGAATTCATGGTTCCTTTTATCACAGCAAGTTTTCCAGGTCCTGAAGCAGCAAAACACCCCCAGACCACCACCACCACATTTTACTTTTGGTATGAAAAACTGTATTATGTGTTCAGTTGTGTTATCAATGACTAATATTTAAATTGTTTGATGAACTGAAACATTTATGTGCAAAAAAAATAACAAATCAGGAGGGGGGCAAACACTTTTTCACACCACTGTATGCAGGTTTGAATTATCTCACAACAGACACAGTAACACCAACACGGGCTACTGTTGCGGCCGTAACCCACGTCAAGCTACAACTCAAATCCTAAACCCAACGTCACTTCCTGTTCCGGAACACATTTACAGAAACAAACATGAGTATGAGTCTTATTTATGTCTTAAATGGCTTATTTACCTTAATTACGTCTTCTACAGTATATTGGGTAATACGAGTGTAAAGGTGACGATATGGGTGTTATTTCATGTCTGGAGGGCTTTAATGATATAAAAAAAAAAACAGGGAGAAGGTCGTAAACAAGTTTTCTACGCTGTAATTACGACAATATTGAATTCAGAAATAAGGACTCCTACTTTGCGGAATTTCACTCATCACGATCGGGTCTGGAACAATTTAACCGCTATAAATGAGGGATTGCCGTATGTCCTCCACCAATGGTGGTAATAGGACATATCTCAGTGTCGCCTCAATGCCACTGTGGAAAATAGCGGAGCTCTCCTTTGACCTTGGCCACTGCTCTCAGGTGGGCTTTTTTTTGTTGTTGTTTTTTTTTGTTGCAGACCAGCCAACAAGCAGAGCCAGAAATCAATATAGCTAGGTGACATTTAAGTGGAATGAAATCTAATATAATGTGTCGAAGTGCAGGAAAATAACAATAGCGTCTGTGCTAAGTAGTGCCACTTGCTTGCCTGCACACCACACGCCTAAGAACATTGTGTTTATTTTGCCACTAACAAGAGGGGAGAAATAGAACAAGTAATATTGCTGTGAGAATAACTTTGCTTATTATTAGTTAGCATGAGTACTGTATCATAAAGGGAGTGCTATTTTTGTTTCACGAGTGACTCATTCAAAGCAATTCACCTTTTAAATGATGTGTACCTCAAGCTGGGTGCCAGCAATTTGCATGTGCGCCCACATGTTCATGAGGACTGCAATCAAATGTGTCACTCAAACAGTAGAACTGACTCAACATCCAAATCATAATAAAATTAGTATCAGCACAAATCTTTCTTTTTTTTTTTATTATGTTTTATCTTTATTTATTAGTGAATTTATTTATTTGGAGTAATTTTGTTTAGCTGAGGAAGCTCTGAACCAAAAAATATTTAATCACTATTGCAGTTTAACTAATTGTATTCTCGTATTGTACACTGCTCAAAAAAATAAAGGGACCACTTAAACAACACGATGTACGGAGCCCCGGAGGGGACATGGAGAAAAAAAAAAAGATGGGTAAGAAGAAAAAACGTTTGCTCACGCAACGCAAGATAACGCGAAACTTTTGCGAGATAATGCAAAACAGTTTTGCGAGGGAACGCAAAAGAGACTGTGGTAAAGTTAGAAAAATATTCACATATTCAAACTTCCGGGATCAATAACTCCCAAGTGAATGGCTCTAACACAGCAAACCATACCTCTTTCCAACCGTGGCAACACAGACAAACAGCTACAACCCAGTTTTTATCAAAACGAGCCGTGTTCTGTGCAGTCTGACTTATATTGATCTCTAGGAGAAGCCGGCAGCGACACCGGAGCGCAGGGACCGTCTACAAATGTCTTCTTCTTCATCAGTATTATGGCGGTTGGCATCAGTGTTGACAACTCAGAAAGACAAGTATCTATTGGCTGGCCATAGATGACGTCGTTTGCATGTTTTTTGCAAAGATGTAAGAAAAAAAACATAAGTATGATAGATTAACATAAATATGATAGATCAACAAAGTCAATAAAAACACCTTGACTATGATAAGAAATTAAAAAAAATTAAAAGAAGCAACAAGTTTGTGAAAATGGACTTTTACATAATTTAGGGCAATTTTTATTAGGTCGTTAATAAATTGACTTCTGTAACGTTTAGGACCACAAAACTCACCTCACACATCAGTGACTCCTTCCTGGTATTACGACAGCAATTAGTTTGGAAAATGTGCTTTTAAATCATTTTTGGGAATTTTCATAAGAATTCTGGTTAATAAATTCAATTCTGTCACATGTCCGTTCAATAACGTCACTTCTGTGAAGAGTAAGACCACAAAATCCACCCCACAAATCAATGGCCAAGTGAAGCTATTGAACGCACATGTTACACAATTGCATTTATTAAACAATAACATTTCCCCAAAATTATTGAAAAGCACATTTTCCCAAAGCCTTTGCTGTAGTTTGATGTGTGGCCGTTGATGTGTGAGGTGAATTTTGTGGTCCTACTCCTCACAGAAGTCAATTTATTAACAACCTAATGAAAATTGCCCTAAATTATCCAAAAGTCAATTTTCACAAAGTTGTTGCTTCGTAAATATATTTGTAGCCGATGATGCCATATATCGCCTTTCAGAACAGCCCATCGATACTCGTCTTTCTGAGGAGTTGTCAACATTGATACCAACCGCCATAATACAGATGAAGAAAAAGACATTTGTAGACGGTCCCTGCGCTCCGGTCAGGGGTCAAGTCAGACTGCACAGAACACTGCTCGTTTTGATAAAAACTGGGTTGTAGCTGTTTGTCTGTGTTGCCACGGTTGGAAAGAGGTATGGTTTGCTGTGTTAGAGCCATTCACTTGGGAGTTATTGATCCCGGAAGTATGAATATGTGAATATGTTTGCAGCTTTACCACAGTCTCTTTTGCGTTCCCTCGCAAAACTGTTTTGCGAGAGAACACAAAACAGTTTTGCGTTCCCTCGCAAAACAGTTTTGTGTTATCTCGCAAAAGTTCGTTCTTGTTTTTTTTGTTTTTTTACCCATCATATTTTTTTTTTCTCCATGTCCCCTCCGGGGCTCCGTAACAATGTAACTCCAAGTCAATCACACTTCTGTGAAATGAAACAGTTCGCTTAGGACGCAACACAGATCGACCATCAATTTCACATGCTGTTGTGCACATGGAGACAACAGGACGGCAAGACACCCCCCAATAAAGGAATCAATTTGTCACGGTGCGGTTGGGTGCCGGTCTGGGAACTCCCAATGCAGAGGCTGGAGGCAGGTAGGTGAGCACTGAATTTATTCTGTCCCAGAACTCACAACGAAAAGCGATGGTGACAAAACAGATACACCATGAAAAAATGAAACACAAATAATGCCGGTTGGAGGCAGAGTCTGCTGAGCGCTAGCAAGAGACTGGAAACAATACGAGGCTGAGAGACACACACGGCTGGAACGTGGTGTAGCGAAGGAATAATCCGGCGTTCTCCAGCTGTCCGTAGTCAGTTTAAGTAGTGGCGTCAGCACTCAATTACAGGTGCGTTCAGCAGCTCCGCCTCCAGCCCGGAACTAAGGATCTGGACAGAAAACACAGAAAAGGCACGGGAGACGAGGGCAACGAGAGAGAGCCCTGTGAAACGTGACAGTATTTCCCCCCCTTAACAAAGGGCGCCACCTGGCGGCCTACCTGGCTTCTCCGGGAAGCGACTGTAAAACTCTGATAGTAATTGGGGATCCAGAATGAGGGCACGAGAGATCCACGAACGGTCCTCGGGGCCGTAACCCTCCCAGTCGACCAAGTACTGAAAACCCCTGCCCCTTCTTCTCACATCCAGAATGGCCTTGACCGTGAATGCGGGATGGCCGTCGATGAGCCTGGGAGGAGGAGGAGGCACCTCCGGAGGGCTTAGGTTGCTGACACTGACTGGTTTGATGAGGGACACATGGAAAGTAGGATGAATTCTGAGGGAGTCCGGGAGCCTCAGCATGACGGCCGAGGGACTGATGACCCGTTCCACAGGGTAAGGACCGATGTACTTGGGTTGTAGTTTCTTGGAGTCCGTGTGCAGGGGTAGATCGCGAGTAGATAGCCACACCCTCTGTCCAGTCTTGTACTCAGGGGCCACCGACCGATGTTGATTGGCCAAACGCTGGTTACGCTCGGCCGTACGTGCCAGTGCTGTCCGGGTATTCCGCCAGGCTAGGCGGGCGCGGCGCAGGTTGGCTGACACGGAAGGGACCGCCGACTCCGCCTCCAGTGAAGGGAAAGCTGGAGGTTGGTACCCGTAGGCCCCGTGGAAAGGTGAGAGGCCTGTGGCTGAGCTGACCAGGGTGTTGCGCGCATACTCAATCCACGGCAGATTGAAGGACCATGAGGCTGGCTGCTGGTGGCAGACGCAGCGGATGGCGGATTCCAAATCTTGGTTAGCTCTTTCTGACTGGCCGTTAGTTTGTGGGTGGTAGCCGGAGGACAAGCTCGCTGACGCACCCAAGGCCCTGCAGAAGGCCTTCCAAACTGCCGAAGAGAATTGTGGTCCCCTGTCCGAGACCACGTCGCAGGGAATACCGTGAAGCCGGAAGACGTCTTTGACCAAAAGTTGAGCTGTCTCCAGTGCCGAGGGGAGCTTGGGGAGGGCAACAAAATGGGCCATTTTGGAAAAACGATCCACGATGGTAAGAATGACCGTGTTGCCATTGGATGGTGGGAGACCAGTCACAAAGTCCAGTGCCACATGGGACCACGGTCGGGAGGGGATGGGCAGGGGGCGCAGCAGCCCCGCTGGGGCTTGATGGGACGGCTTATTCCGGGCACAACTCGCACAGGCGGCCACAAACTCCTTGACGTCCGAGCGGAGGGAAGGCCACCAGAACCGCTGAGACAGGAGGAAGATTGTGCGTGATACTCCCGGGTGGCACGCCAGCTTGGATTCGTGAGCCCAACGTAGAACCTCCGGGCGCAGCTCTGCGACCACAAACAGGCGACCAGCGGGGCAGTCCCCCGGAGGAGAGGAGTCCTTGGTTGCCTCCGCCACTCGCTTCTCCACGTCCCACTGTAGGCCTCCCAGGATGCGGGACTGAGGAAGGATGGTCTCTAGTTGAGGTAAGTCCACAGGTGGGGAATGCATCCTGGAGAGTGCGTCCGGCTTGCCGTTCTGGGATCCAGGGCGGAACGTTAGCGTGAAGTCAAACCTGGCCAAATAAAGTGCCCAGCGCGCCTGCCTGGGATTAAGTCTCCGGGCAGATCGGAGGTAGGCCAAGTTTTTATGATCTGTGTGTACAACAAAAGGGACCTCCGAGCCCTCCAGCCAGTGCCTCCACTCCTGCAGCGCCAAGACGACCGCCAACAGCTCCCTGTTGCCAATATCGTAATTACGTTCTGCTTGGGTCAGGCGGCGTGAGAAGAAGGCGCAGGGGTGCAGCTCGTGATCGATGGTGGAGCGCTGGGAGAGGACGGCCCCGACGCCGGTATCGGAAGCGTCGACCTCGACAACAAAAGGAGAGTGAGGGTTAGGGTGAGCAAGAACCGGAGCAGAGGTGAAACAGGACTTAAGCTTCTCAAAGGCGGAGTTAGCGTCTGGGGTCCACATAAACTGAACTTTAGTAGATGTGAGCCTGGTCAAAGGTTCTGCAACCCGACTGAAATTCCGAATGAAACGACGGTAAAAATTTGCGAAGCCCAGAAACCTTTGAAGGTGCTTACGTGATGTAGGAGTGGGCCAGTCAACCACTGCCTGGATTTTGGCAGGATCGGGTCGGAGTTGCCCCTTCTCCACAATGAACCCCAGAAAAGAAACTGATGAAGAGTGAAAAGTGCACTTCTCCGCCTTAACAAAAAGCTTGTTCTCGAGAAGTCTTTGGAGGACTAACCGAACCTGCTGCATGTGTTCTTCGAGAGAAGTGGAAAAAATTAAAATGTCATCTAAATACGCAAAAACAAAACGTCCAAGCATATCACGGAGGACATGGTTTATGAGACCCTGGAAAACTGCGGGAGCATTCGTGAGGCCAAAAGGCATAACTAAATATTCAAAATGACCCAATGGTGTGTTAAAGGCGGTCTTCCACTCATCCCCCTCGCGGATACGGACGAGGTGGTAAGCATTGCGGAGGTCAAGCTTGGTGAAAAAATTTGCAGAATGCAGAGAGTTAAATGCGGAATCTAATAAAGGAAGTGGATATTTGTTCTTAACTGTGATATTATTAAGTGCGCGATAATCAATGCAGGGGCGGAGTGACTTGTCCTTCTTTTCAACGAAAAAAAACCCAGCGGCAAGTGGTGAGGAGGAGGGGCGGATAAGACCGGAGGCAAGTGAGGAGGAGATGTAATCTTCAAGTGCCTCTCTCTCAGGTTTAGAAACATTGTACAGGCGTGAGGAAGGGAGAACCGCACCCGGGTGGAGATTAATACAGCAATCATAAGGGCGGTGGGGGGGGGAGTGATGTGGCTTTATCCTTACTGAAAACCTCTCTGAGATCATGATACATGTTAGGAACCAAGGTGAGGTCGATACTTTCCTGCGAGGTGGCGCGAGCGGCCGCGGACCGAGGCCACACCCCCTTGCAACAGTGCGTGTGGCAAAACACGCTCCAACCAACAATGGCAGGTCTGGCCCAATCTATGTGCGGATTGTGTCTGCCTAACCATGTAAGCCCCAGCACCACGGGAGCAGAGCGCGAGGGGATGACAAAAAATGTCATAATTTCACGGTGATTACCAGCCAGACGGAGAGAGAGGGGGCGTGTCTTGTGAGTGACATTAGCCAGGTGACGCCCATCCAGGGAACGAACCACTTTAGCTGTTGCTAGCGGAACTACAGGTATAGCGGAATTAGCAACGAAAAGTTCATCAATAAAACAATCGTCCGAGCCCGAGTCGATAAAAGCATTGATATCGACATTGATATCAGACCATGCGAGTGTACCTGGCAGCTGCAATCGGGTGGCCGCTGGGGCAGCAGGAGGCGGCTGCGTAGTCCGTGAGTCCATCGGCGAACTAGGATGAAACGAGGGGGAGGTCTGGAAGCGTTGGTGGCCAGGTCGAATGGGGCAGAGGGAGATGGTGTGGTCCGCTTGTCCGCAGTAGATGCAGAGGTGAAGCCGCATGCGCCGCCTCCTCTCTGCTGGGGTGAGACGGTGCCCACCGAGCTGCATGGGCTCCTCCGGCGCCAGCAACGGCGTGGTTCCCGTGGTGGATGGCGGCCGGTGGTAGAGAGGGCGCTCTTCAAAAAGGCTCCGGTCGTAACCTGGTGCTGCTCGACGGGACAGGCGGTCCTGCTCCCGGTGGTCCAAACGCTTCTCTATTCGCACGGCCAGAGCGATCAGTTCGTCGAGATTCCCCGGAGTCTCCAGAGGGATCATGTGGTCCCTTATCCGCTCAGCGAGTCCGTCAGCGAACACATCCAAGAGCGCGGAGGGGTTCCAGTCGCTCTCCGCCGCGAGCGCACGGAACTCGATTGCGTAATCCGCTACGCTGCGGCGACCCTGGCGCAGCCTCAGGAGGGTCCGGGCCGCCTCGCGGCCCGGTTGATTCCGCTGGAATATCTGCTCCAGGGATTTGGCAAACGCGGAGAAGGAAGAACAGATGGCCGATCGCCGGCTCCATTCCGCCGTCGCCCAGGCCGCCGCCTTGCCGGTGAGATGCGACGTGGCGAAGGCTACGCGAGCGCGCTCCGAGTGGAAAGCGGCCGCTTGCAGCTCGAAATGCAACTCGCATTGGGTCAGGAAGGTGCGCACGTCACCAGAGTCCCCGGAGAATCGCTCTGGCCTGGAAAGCTGGGGGCACACGACCGTCGAGCTGGACTCGGGGGCAGGAAGGGGCGCAGGATCCGGAGCGGCGTCAGCGGCTTGTGGTGGAGTGAGAGCCGGGTGACCCTGGAGGGCGGACAGCACAGCGTTGAGCTGCGACTCAAGTGCGGCCATACGAGCGTCTTGTCGCTCGGCCAACCCCTGCACACTGGCTCCAAGTGCACCGAACTGCTCCTCTTGCTTAGTGAGGCGCATCGCTTGGAGACGAAGTGATTTCTTAAGGGGGTCCGTGTCACCAGGTTCCATATTCTGGCCGGATTATTCTGTCACGGTGCGGTTGGGTGCCGGTCTGGGAACTCCCAATGCAGAGGCTGGAGGCAGGTAGGTGAGCACTGAATTTATTCTGTCCCAGAACTCACAACGAAAAGCGATGGTGACAAAACAGATACACCATGAAAAAATGAAACACAAATAATGCCGGTTGGAGGCAGAGTCTGCTGAGCGCTAGCAAGAGACTGGAAACAATACGAGGCTGAGAGACACACACGGCTGGAACGTGGTGTAGCGAAGGAATAATCCGGCGTTCTCCAGCTGTCCGTAGTCAGTTTAAGTAGTGGCGTCAGCACTCAATTACAGGTGCGTTCAGCAGCTCCGCCTCCAGCCCGGAACTAAGGATCTGGACAGAAAACACAGAAAAGGCACGGGAGACGAGGGCAACGAGAGAGAGCCCTGTGAAACGTGACACAATTAATGAATTAATAATTCATTAAGTCATTAATTTGATTTCCGTTGACAGTTTTTGTGTGATTTTGTTGTCAGCACATTCAACAATGTGAAGAACAAAGGATTTAATAAGAATATGTCAATCATTCACATCTAGGATGTGTTATTTTAGTGTTCCCTTTATTTTATTGAACAGTATATTTTTTTTTATTTTGTATTTCTAAAAATGTTTTTGAATATTTTGTAGGTAATCTAGTAGAAAAAAAAATAATAATAATTTTATCCTTTTTTTAATATGGGGTAAATATTTTTAGCTAAGCTATTTATAAATAATTTACTTGATTTTGCTTTATTTTATTGTATTTTTTTAAATTATTGTTATGATTATTATTGTTCTTAATTCACTGAGTTTTGTGGCCTCCGGTGTTTCTTCAATGATTAATTAGTAGTAATTCTTGGTCCTGTTCAGACAGTTTTTTTTTGTTATTTTGGTGCTATTTGCGAGCCACATTTGCAGCGCTATACAAATACAGTTTCATTAAATGTTTGTCGGCTGTAGATGATCTGACTTCTCAAGATGTATATGAAAAAAATCTGATTACTTAGTTTCAATGAATATTTCTAGTGAAGTACAGTATGTATTGTAAATAAATAAGAATTTATTATAAGTATCATGTCACATGTTTCAGCTCCATGAGTCCTCCGGAAGTTGAAAGGGCCAAAAAAGGGGCCAGCAAAATTACATTTATATTGATTAGCCGCTATGCTGCCCAACATATTAAGGCTAAAACATTAAGTGTAGTTTCTTTCCGTGTGATCCATTGCATACTTACCATTGCAATGACTTAGCTACCAGCTCCTATTTCCACAGCGTTATCTTGTTACCCCTGAGGTCCTGTACTTCCACAGGCGCCACTTTGTCTGGGCCTGTCCCCCGAGACAGCGGCCATGAGGGATGGGGCTTGGACGCCCTGACCTAAAGCGTGCGCTGTCACAGTGCTGGAACCACTGTGCTTGGTTGAGATGAAAACATTGGGAAACTTTCCACTGGGGAGAAGATGGCAAGATCAGGACATAGATGTTGTTACGATACTGTATATCAGTTTTATTTTGGGTTGGTATTGTCTTGTAAGTTCTTTATTTCTTCATAACATCAATACATTTCTAATTAAAGCCATACAATTCTCAATAACTATGCATCAATAAGACAAACCTGAGCAGAACAAACCGGAGTTTATTACACCAAAGTGTGAAAGCAACCTAAAACTCACCAATTAGTAGAAACCTGGGGTTTGGCAGATTTGCCATTTTTCAAGTTCCCCATATACAAAGACAGCTATGTGTCATAAAAATGTTGTGGATTTATAACACTGGTTGTTGCAAATACAGTGGCCACGACTCCAAGTGCTGTCCCACACACTATAGCTTTAAGCTAATTTGTTTCTCTGGGTGATCAGTTGACTTATTGACAAGTCAGGGATGATGATGATTTAGGCTATAGTCTATCAAATGTATTAACAATGCCATTACTGAAATAAATGCTGAATTGTGCACATACTTCCAGTTAATTATCCATATAGTATAATTATTATTGTTTTGTCTGTTGATTGTTCGGTGTTGGTATGTCTCACCTTATTTCTCCTAAGGCATTTTAGGAGCAATAACTCAGAAACAATTTAAGACAAAAGAGAAACCAAGATGAGCCTGAGATGAGAATCTCAAAATTGTCTTTTGAGCTGTAGAAGAGAAAGCTTTGAGCAGTAAAATTTTCCTCTGGGACTGTAAGGAAGGAAAAAAGTCAAAGAAGGAAAAAAGTCGCTTTCATACTCAGGTTTTTATTGACATCTACATGCGGGTATTATGGATTTTTACACATTTATATATATACATATATGTACATTGTGTTCAGTAAATAACATTAATTCATTTCACACAGCGTATAACTTTATTTTATACTCAGCTCAGAGCTAAGTGAATACATTGCTCACATTGCTAACCATCATGGCAGACTTTCTGCTCCATGGCGTACTACACTCTCTTCCATTCATGTGCGGCTGAGTCGACAGTCCTATTCATTTAGCATCTTTGCTGGCTTTATCATGCCCATTGGATCGCCCTGCATTCAAGATCAATGGGGGAAAAAAGTCTCTGGACATTTGAAGTGAAAATTGAGAATAGTGGTTTGCAGAATGTTGACAAAAAAGCACAATGTGCTATGTGATCTTTGACCTGACCTACTTTGCCCATTTCAGGAAGGAGTAGCATTCTTCCTTAAAAGGACAATAGCTACATAAGCATGAAGAAAAAGCTAATTGAAAGTGCGTCCTGTATGAAACAATCTTAAGCGAAGGCAGGTGGTGGTCTTAAATGTGAGAGCTATGCCACTTTGATGACAGATTGCGACCTAAACACGTGAAACCCGACAGCTCGTGAGCTTACACCGATTAACATACACTATCTTTACGCTTAAAAGTCATAAAGCCAGCAAGCGCTTGTTTAAAGACGGAGGGTGGTACCAAGCGATATCATTCACTTGGAGTTGTATTGCTGGGTTGTTATCATATACTGTGTGTATCTTATTGTGAAAAAGCAATTAGTGATTGGCAACGATATTGGATCTTAATGACTTAACGGAGGTAACGTTTCATTTGATTGTCAATTTCTTTAGAATCCAAAGGAACAAAACGTAATCACATCCGACATTTGCACAACAAATTACATCCTGATCTGATGGAATTTGACAGAGATCGATATGTGCAGTATGTTCAGTGGAACTATACATGCTACATTTGATGATAACATTCATATTTTAGCTTCCGATATGATCCATTGTATGTTTTAATGATAAATTAAAATAAATCTATCAGTATAAGACAGGTATAATCAAAACAACAATCATTTTTTTCTTGCAAACAAATTTGTATACACTTAAATTTCTGTATAGTATGCATAAAAATATAATGTTATTATTATTATAATTATAAGTCTTTCAGTTATTTTTAAACGTATTATTAACTTATATACACTAAAATGTGTATATATAAAAAAAAAACAACTGTCAAATTGTAAAATTGTCCCTGCATTTTATTTTGGTCATGCAAAAAATGTTGGATTTTTTTCTTTTATTCATTAATTTTCTATGCCGCTTGTCCTCAGTAGGGTTACCTCAGCTGACTTTACGTGAGAGGCAGGGTACACCCTGGATTGGACGACAGCCAATCGCACAAAGGACAAGCAACCATTCATACTCACATTCATACCTAGGGACAATTTAGAGTCACCAATTAGCCAACACGCTAACCACTAGGCCACCGTGCGGTCAGTGTATTTTTTTACAGTGCCTGACAACAGTCTTGTCGCTTATCCAGGTCGTAAGAACAATAAATAACTTTTAACAACAAGAATTTAAAGAGACCTAAACAATGGTGTTGCATTTGTCAAGGCCCGCAGCTTGCAGAAGACATGGACGGTTGAAAAGTGGCAGAAGGTTGATTTTTCAGACGAATCATTCATTAAACTGCATGATGTCCATTGCCTTCCAAATCACAAGAGAAGGCAAATTCTTCAGCAGGATGGCGCTCCTTCTCATACTTCAAGTGAAGAAGGTCAAGGATTGGCCAGCCCAGACACCAGACATGAACATTATTGAGCAACTTCGGGGTTAGATGAAGGAGGAGAAACCGAATAATTGTGACGAAGCCTGGGAGGCGTGCAAGACTGCTTTCTTTGCCATTCCAGATGATTTTATCAATTAGTCTTTTGACTCATTGCTGAGATGTATGCATGGGGTCCTCCAAGCTCATGGAAGTCATACACAATATGAATTCTTCTTACCGAGACCCCCTGACTTTATGTTCTGATGTTTTTGTAACATGTTTGTGTTTTCAAAAGAAATATAATTTCACCTGTACATTATTTTCATATGCGACAAGACTTTTGTCCAAGCACAATCTGACCTTTCTGCCTTAATTAAATAATTAAAGGCAATGAATGATACAAGACTTGATGATCTAGAGGCTTTTGCCTTTCATATTTGCTATTTCTGAGTCCAAACGAGCAACTAAAAGTGAAATTATTATTTATTATTCCTACAGTTTGGATAAGTGACAAGACTTTTGTCAGGCACTGCATATCTACAAATGTGTTTGAGATTGTCTTATTTTCTTCTTATCGTTGTTATTATTTAATAATTAATGAAATTATGTTGTTATTGTTATTATTTCAACAATATAATCAAATGTAGGGGTAATTGTAGAATTTGACAGATAAGTAGTAGATTCGTAGAAGTAGTTGTAATAGTAATCGTAGTCGTAATTGAACGCATTATATTGGTAAAAAAGCAAATTAAATATATTTTTGTTTCGCGCCGCACGGTGGCCGAGTGGTTAGCATGTTGGCCACACAGTCAGGAGATCGGGAAGACCTGGGTTCGAATTTTCGTTGGGCATCTCTGTGTGGAATTTGCATGTTCTCCTCATTCGTGCGTGGGTTTTCTGGTTTCCTTGGGGCCGGCATGGCTCAGGTGGTAGAGTAACCTGAAGGTTGCGGGTTCGATCCTCCATCCTCCCATGATCATGTCAAAGTGTCCTTGGGCAAGATACTGGATTGCCCTTTGCAATAATTGCAATAATGCACTTTCCTTGGAGGTGGAAAAGCCCTATTTACCAAAAGAGCATTTACCATGTTTACCACTGTCCTGATCTGATGGTCAGCTTGAGTCATGAAACTGTCCGTTTCTAATACTAATGAGGACTCTTCCATTACTTGGCTGGGCTGATAAGGCACCATCCTGGTGACACTCCATTTTCAGGAACTTTATCGAGGAACTATCAAGCGATAGGATAGCTGCAGGACCATTAAGTGAATGTCTAATTAAGTGATTATAAAGGCATTTCGAAGCTGGCTATCAAACGGCCACCTCTGGGCATCATTGCGTCCATCTCAGCTGATGTGATTGTGGAGTGGTATTAATGAGGTCTGTGGTGGCCCCCCAAACGACCTCACCTCACAGCCCAGCCAACGCTAACACACACTCGGTGGTCTGAGGTGGAATAACCCACATCGATATGCTGATACTTACAGGTACAGCCAACTCCTGGAATTCACAAGCTGAATCAGCCGGCATCATGTCGGTTAGCTTGTATACCGAGTCCCACCTTATGAACGAACAAATCCCGAGCATGCGGTGTGTGACCCATAAAGAAGCTGAAGGTCACCTCCAGGGGAAATTAAATGAGGAACCGCGAGGCGAGATTCACCCGGGGATTACGCTCGTCGTGTGCACAAATTCAGGGGGTTTTAACTTCACTTTATCCGTGCGCTGTTCTCTCGGAATCCCTCCGCTGGCCGATGTCAAAGAGGTTCACTGCACTGCCCCCTTCCTGTACAGGAACAACTATGAATATAAATAGGAGAGCTCCTCCAGGTATTACTTCTCATTCGTGCTTGGCAGCGGGTTGAGAATGTCAATACCTGAATAATACTTCCTACACTTTCTAAAGGTTATAATGGAGGAAGTTAGCACCTACCTTTTTCAATTATACTATTTATTCTGTGAGGCAGCGCTTCCTGAACTTAGGGTTGGAACCAAAAATGTGTCGCAGGTCAGTTTTTACTTGGTTGCAAGAGAAAAATGCCTCAACACAGAGCCATTGTTGTATAAACAGATGTCAACACAAGTGAGTAGCAGGATGATTGTGCCTACAGCCAAGCATGGGAGGGCAGTGTCACGGTCTGTGGACTGCATGAGTGCTGCCAGGACTCTAGAATAGTGGTTCATTAAAGGAAACACGAATTCCAACATTTACTGTGACATCGTGAAATGCATGTGCTCCTCTAAAAACCTGGCTGCATGGCAGTTTTCCAACAAGATAAGGAGCCCAAACACACCTCCAAAATGACAGGGAAGCTGGTGATGGAATGGTCAAGTCTGTCTGCTCCGGATCTGAATCCCTATAAGCACCTGTGGGGCGTCCTCAAGCAAAAGGAAAGAAAGTTTAGGAGCACAAGGTGTAACTTGCACCAGCTCCACCAGTGATCGTATAGGAAGAGGATTCCAGTAACAATCCGTGCAGCTCTGGTGAATTCCATGCCCGACAGGATTAAGGCAGTGCTAGATAACAATCATGCTCACACACTTTCAAGTGTGTTGCTGGCTATTTACACAATAATGTCTCTGTGTTGACTCATTTTCTGTGAATATTAAATCTATACTGCTACCCATGCTGTACTTGGTGTAGTCACTTTTGTCAAACACGTTGCTATTTTCGAGTTTATGATTTCAAATGTACATATTTGATGATAAACCCTGTTGGTGAATACCATAAAATATTATGACTTAATATATGCATTCTCTGTGTTGCTATGCAGGATTAACTGTGGGACAAATGCTGCTCTCATAATTAAATCAGCACCAGAAAAAAAGAAATATCATTCTTATATGTGCAGCTTATAAACACACTGGATAAGGCTTACCACTGGTTTTCATGCCAAAAAGCGCTATTAAATTCCGGGGTCTCATAAAAGTAAATTCTACAAGAGGAGGACGGCCGGCATACCTGGCATGAAGCTGCACAGCAAATACCCCAAAACGAACACAAAAGAGCATTATCAGGCTGGAGACAAATCCAAAGACAAATAGGAAAAGACAGCAAGATGGTTTTAGCAGAGAAAAGCCATTAAAATTCAATTTGAATCATAGCTGTGTGTAACGGCGAAAGATGCACAAAGCTGGGTAAGACTGATGCTGGAGCTGTGTGACTCAGTCCTCCCATGAATTCAAAAATTCTGCTCCTTCTTGTGATCAGCCAGCCTGAGGCCAAACTGGCGCTGCTGGACTGCCACAGTGCAAGAGAAAGAGAAAGAGGAGAGAGTTGGTTGGAGTCAAGGCTGTCGGCCATGATACCAAACTCCCTTTGAACCACTGTGGGCTGCAGGACCAGATTATATAATAGTTAGTGATGATTTCATATGCACGCTCCTTATATGCTGCACATCACACAAAATGCACTAATAGACAATTTGGCCGGTTGCCCTCTCTGTAATGCGTTCTTACAGTCTGACTCCAATAATAAAAGCTGAACATAAATCCAGCTTTTTAAGAGGCCAGTTATAAACGAGTGCAATGTCAGCACCATTAGAATGGCATAGTAAAGTTTTGTGTATGCACTTATACACATCATGGATGTGAATATTCATTTCAAACAATTAAACAGTTAAGCTACAGCTAAAATGCAGAGTCACTGAATTATAATTAGGCGTGACTTTCGGATCTAAATCGCCCGATTTAGATTGTGGGTAACAACAATTTGTCCTTGATTGGAATCAAATAAATATGCTTTCAAGGTTTAGGAGCAGCATCATAACAAGTAGTTATGATTGGGATGTAATGACTGCAGTATAATTGGGCATGAATTGAACCTAATATAAGGTAAAACAAGACAGTATTGGTCTACATAAGGCAACTTTACTGCGTTCTAACTTGAAACTCGACCGGAAACATCAGCTTTACAGATGCCACGTCTGCTGTGCGGGTGGTTTGTGTTGTGGTAAAGCTTTCTACTGTGTCATATGGTTGTTACAGTTACCTATAGGCACCACCTGATATTTTTTTCCTATGGAGGCATCTATTTGAAACAAAGTGAGGATTATACTAGCATTTGTGTAAGTGGACAATACAGAATTAATTGGGGCACAGCGTCAGAGTCGCCTGTTTAAGAATATATTGAGCAATTTGCTATTTTTTTGTTGTATTTGTCGTCAAATCGTACAAAAAATCTTATATTTCTGACTAGCTCTACTAGACCTTGCTTAATAAATTGTTAATGCGTCGTCCACTTGAATAAAGACATGCCACACCTCCAATAGACGCAGCATCAAGAAAATAACAGGTGGTGCCAGTAAATGGTTGTAATTATTTTTATTATAACACCATGTGTTTCAGTCTGTTTTTACAACACGCACCACCCGCACAGCAAATGTGATAGAGAGACTTGTACATTTGCCATATGTAGACAATACCGTCTTGTTTTATCATATTAGCTTGAATTCACGCACAATTCATTCCAATCATAACTACTCGTGATGATGCCGCTACACCTTGAAAGCACATTTCTTTCGTGCCGTCTGTAAAGCTAACACTTACAGTGGAGTTCAAAGACAAAGCTCTGATGTGTACGAGATGAGAACATTATATGCATTTTATTACAACACAGATTGTAAGTTCCTATGTTAATGATCAAAAATAATTAAAACACATGAGTTAATATCATTTCAAAAAATAAGGCTGTCAAATTATTAACATTTTTAATCAGATTTACCGGTAATCAGTTTTCGAATGAACCGATCATTAATCACCATTTGCAACTATGTCTGAAATACACCCCTTTTTACTGTATTTTATGAACAGAAAGATCATGTTTATATATATATTTGTATGTATGAACATCTCCAAATGAGCTAAATATTTAATAGGGTTGGGCAATATGGACCTTAGCATGTATCACAATATTTATATATTATAATTATATATGACGATATAATTAAATCCATAAAGGGGGCGGCATGGCTCAAGTGGTAGAGTGGTCGTCTCCCAACCGGAAGGTTGCGCCTCCAATCTTCCCATGATCCTTGGGCGCCCAGTTGCTCCTGATGCTGTGTCATCAGTAGGTAAATATACTAGCAGTGTTAAAGCGCTTTGAGTGCCTTGGAGGTGGAAAAGCGCTATACAAGTGAAAGATCATTTACCATTCTTGTATAAAAAGCTACAAACCTTTACCCATATAATTAAACACCCTTGTCTCAAATTGTAAAGCACATTTATTGATTCATAGCTAACGAACTGTGCAATACAGCAAGTGCATTTAGTGTCTGCCAAAGTAAGCGTTTCGTATTTTTGACGTGTAGACGTACTCGCTGTCTCACGCTTCATGACACACTTGAGATGGTGAAACAAATTTGTCGCCTTGCCACTTTTTGCCGTCCCCGTTGCTTTGCAAACTTTCTACATTATCGTCTGTTGCTCCACATCTGCTCTATCAAAACCAAACCACTTCCATGTTACAGAGGTACCTTCGTCTATAGTCTCCGCTTCTCCTCCACCTTCACGCCTTCAGCCATGCTCATTTTCTCTGTTTTGTTGTCTCTGCTCTGCTTTTCTCCTGTATTATTGCCCAACTCTAATATTTAAATCAAGCTAGAAGATACCTGAAAATCTATTTGCCTAATAATAGACTTTTTAATAGTCTGTAATAGTATAATGAGTAGTACATTTCAGTCACACTTTAACCTTGTAATTATGAGCAATGAGGGGTTGCAATTAAAGACAAGCTGAATTCACCTGTATTGAGTGTACTTACAGCAAATTGTACCTCTGCATTAAGAGTTATAATGCATCATCATGTGAACAACGCCTGGCCAGTATAGAGAGCTCAGTGCTCCTTCGCTCCTGCTCCGACACAAATAAAGGAGACAGTTATGGAGGTCATCGTTTGTGTGCATTATATGAACCCATAAGTGAGCTTAATGATCATGTTTTACATCAAGAGTGAGTTACTTCAAGGTTTACCGACTTATTGTTTCCCTTTGTCTTTCTGTTTATTTAGACCACACAAAAGAGCATCAAACTCTATGTGACTCTGTGGGGACGCTGCACTGTCTCCGTCTGCGTTAATTAAATACTTTAGTTTCCGGCATTAACGCTTTATTTTGACAGCCCTATAAAAAATGGTAATGTACAGATAAAGGCCTCCACCCTGACGAAGGCCTTACTCCAAATTGGCGCCCAGTGTTTTCTGCAATTGAGTAAAGACAAGCTCCCGGACATTATACGAGGTAAGACAGTAGCCCATTTGTTACGTCAAGTGTATACGGCGTGTAAATATGGAATCAATGGTGCATTTATAACCTTACTAGCCATGTGTGCCACATTGCCAATGCATTTGTAATTTCAGCTTACGCTGCATCCCCCTGCCAAGCAGTGCATAGATCACAACCTGACACCAGCCCATAGCTCATCTTTCCCCTCAGCAAACGACAATGGCCAAATTTTCATACGAGATTGATGATTTAGAGCGGGAGTGTCGGACAACTTAGCGACAGCTGATAAATCGTTACTCGCTTCAAATGTGCTGTTTCCCACAGCTTTGGCTTGAAAATGGAAATGTATTTACATACAGTAACTTGAGCTCACACAGTCTGTGCTAATCAATTCTGGTGCTCTTCAAGAATAAACAACCCAGATTTTTTTTCTTCCTCGCTTTATCTTTTTAGTGCTGATTACTCCAGTGATATCATCATATAACCGCTATATCCACAACAAGTTTTGCTCAATAACAGATAGCTAGTGTTGCCTAGCAACTGCAGAGTGCCATAACAGTACCTGCTACTGGAGGCAGACTGCATCTTGTAGTCGTCTCTGTCTTCTAATTGGCCAGGTGGGTAAACAGTGATCCCTCGCTACCTTCCTCGCCCCACTTTCAGCTAGTCTTAAGTGGAAGATGGCGCTGGCAGTGTGCTAACCTCCGGAAGAGGGAGAGCTGCGGGTGCGCATGCTGCTCCTGCAAGACACACTGGAATTTGGGATACTTGACACTATAAATTCACTGCAGGAAAACGTAACATATTCTAGCTACGCATCTTTTCATGTCAGAGGTTCGTGTTCGGAGTCGGTGCAACTGGGTCATACACATTTGTAAGAAAACCCCAGGCTGTGGCTTTGATTTTTACTATATGGCACACATATGGACAAAAAAATATTGGGACAAATCTCAGCTAGAAAACTTTTAATTTTTAAATATAGAAATTGATTAAAATAACTATAAAAATGAAACTAATTCCCAAAAATGTAAGTAAATAAAATACTACTTTGTAAATAAATTAAATTAATCTGCCCCCATCAAACACCTTTTTGTTTGTGACCATTGTATTGTATTGCACTTTATTTATCCCACAGCGGGGAAATTCACTTGTTACAGCAGTAAGCAAAATACGCAAGTAAAGAGTACAGTGTAAAGAATACATATTGACTACAACATGGTTCAGGTGGTGCAGGTGTTGTAGAGCCTGACAGCGGTCGGTATGAAGGACCTGCGGAACCTCTCCTTCTTACACCGTGGGTGTAACAGTCGGCTGCTGAAGGAGCTGCCCAGGGAAACAACAGTGTCATGTAGCGGGTGAGAGGTGTTGTCCATGATGGACGTCAGCTTAGCCAACATCCTTCTCTCCCCCACTTCCTCCACGGAGTCCAGAGGACCGTCCAGGACAGAGCTCGCTCTCCTGATCAGTCTATTGATCCTGCTCCTGTCCCTGTCCGTGCTGCCCCCTCTCCAGCAGCCCACAGCATAGAAGATGGCTGAGGCCACCACAGAGTCATAAAAGGTCCGTAAAAGAGTCCTGCACACACCAAAGGACCTCAGTCTCCTAAGCAGGTGGAGGCGACTCTGCCCGTTCTTGTAGAGGGCGTGGGTGTTGACGGACCAGTCCAGTTTGTTGTTAAGGTGAACACCCAGGAATTTGTAGCTGTCTACCAACTCTATGTACTGTAGTACACAAGGATCTGACTATCCTATTTTTTCAGCTATTAATTAGTACACCAAAACTGGGAGACTGTTTACATCAGGGGTGCTCATTACATCGATAACACTGGTCGATCACAATTGTCACCTACGTCATAAACGGCACCATGTAATTGTCAAGCTCCCTCCTGATTTGCTGTTAAACCTCCACGGCAAAGCTTAAGTAATAAACAGATTTCTCAAAGGACACACGGAAATGCAACTTTCATCTTTATTATTCCGATTAAGGGTAAACTGACGCAGCAGTGAGATGCCGATACCTATAACAAAAGCTACTCGTTCACTTGTAGCGGCTAGTTATGTACAAAAAAGTCAATTGTTTGATGGCTCTCCGGCAAGTCCTGATTGCCACTATGGAAATGTGTGTTTTCTGCACTCCTGTTTGTGAAACTATTTCATGATTAACTGGAAAACGTGCCCATTGCTGAAATATTTTTAATATGTTGCCTTGACTTTGGCTGCATTGTCTGTTGCATAATCATTTTCATTTCTTGTATATCTGTAATGTTTGATAGCAAATGCTAACTGGACGCAATACATGAACTGTGAGTCGATTGAACGCGACAAATCTATTTTGACTGGCATACAACTAGTGAGGAACTATGTGCAAGAAGTTAAAATGCAAAAGCAACACCACCCTGTCACGTTATTCTCTTGAAAAACCTTGTTGAGGCCAGCACAGAAAAGCCCAAGAAAAAGCAAAACAAAAAAAAGTTGAACATCGAGAAGCTAATTTTACCCCAAATGTTATTGAATATCAGAACAGGCATTCAACTTTACTGGTATAGACAGGAGGTGACCATTACTAAATGATTAGATAGTTGCGCAAGGCCAGAGATCAAAGCAAAGCCAACTGCTTTGAATCCCCCGACGATATAAACCCCTCCGTCACGCTCATTTGCGATGAGAAGCGTCTTTGATGTCTCTCTTGGCCACCTTGAAAAAAGGTGTGTCACCTCACTACTTATCAATACTCACATCACTGCCTAATTAGCCACAATTAAGTCTGGAGCAAGCTACAAATAGGGAGGGCAAAATAGAACACTTCATTATCTCTCTCCTCAAGCTGTTTGCGGGCCTGGAAGAAGAAAAAGAAAAAAAGCAACACTAATTAGTTGGTTCTTAAAATAGCCTGCATTTGGATTACCTTTTATCAACAGAAATTGGGAAAACACTTTTCACTCAGCTGCCAAACAAAGTTTACTAGATATAAAGTTGACTACAGGAGGGTATTTAAATCCAAAATCTTTGATACTCAACAGATAAATATAATGGAATGAATTAATGATTTGATAGCTTAATTTTAATCAATAGCTACAAAATGTCCTTTTCCACTGCCTGGAATTGACTGAGTGCAGCTCTACTGGTGTCGTCAGCTTTTCACTTCAACATGGTAATGCGAAAGCCACGCTGCAGTCATTCACAACAAGAAACACCAGCAAACAACAACAATGGTGGACAAAGAGAGTCTCCTGTATTTACTTATATCAAAGAGAACAGCTAAGTGCTTGTGTGCTTATTGTTGTCATTTCTAGCCATGTACACTGGAATTTCGTGATTAATCTGTTCGAAAGGGTCTATCTACAACTGAAAATAACATTTAATGTCACTTTCACCTTTTTTAAAGACTAAGCTTGTTGACAAACACGACAATGTTGAGCAGTGGCGGCGCTACATGGTAGTGGTCACTCTCCGGCCACCCCACTGGCCATCGAGACATTTCAGGTATCAACTTATTGCCACCCCATGTGAGTAATGGTCTCACCTTGGCCACCCCAATGAAAAAATCCTGGCTCCGCCACTGATGTTGGGTGGCGAGGGATGAGGGCAGGACGGAGCCACACAGACGTCACGTTCCTATTTTGCTATGAGTTATTTCTTAAATTCAGTAGTGTTTCTCACCTTCCTTATGAAAATACTGGCCCCATTGTGGGTTATTTTGCAGTTGTGATCGCAGTACAGTTGCACCTCACATTGGATGCAAGAATAAACAGGAGACATGTTGCTGTCTAATTTCATAAGATATACATTACTAACAGTTATCAAGCTGCACAGTTCACAGTTTTTTCCCACTGTGGCAACTCTGTGACATTTACCTCCTTCATAAATGCAACATAGCAATAATTGCCGATCATGGACTCTGAGGCGGTCTGAATCCTGCAGGCACTTCCCACATATGATCAGTCATATCTCAGCGTATATCAGCCCTGTGGCATGAGTCACGGCAAGCGAGAACTTTGATAGTTGTGTGTCACTTCGAAAGACAAGGAGGACTTGCGGACACAAGGGAGACTGGGAGCGGAGTCAATTCATTTGCTGCCGAGCTGATGATAACGCAGGCCATTTGTACACAGACTGGACAGTGGTCCCTACAGAGGGGAGGCAGGCAAGGCAAGGAAAGAGAGAGAAATGGAGCATAGGAAAGGGGGGGAGTACCGATACCCCCCTTCTCACACTGCGCTGGGATGGGAGGGGGTGCGCACAGTGGCAGATAAAAGAATCTTTGAGCTGAAAACACCAAGGACATCATCACTAAAAACAGGCAAGACATCCCACCACGGCGCACCATAGGAAACTGGAGGTCTGCAACCCCTGTATTGATAACTTTTATGTATTTATTTGACAACAAGATATATGGGAAAACACTATAATAGGATTCTACTAAGGATTATCTGAGTTGGACAAATGAAAAATGAAGACAAAAGAGAGAAAAAGTCAAGCACCTCATTGAACGGATTGGAGATTAGATAGCGTTGACATAAGTGATGATCTCTGATGGAACAATTGGACTGATCTTCCACCGAATGGAAAAAATGTATACGACCATTTCTATTGGCCAGTATACAGTACAATCACATGAAAATGATATCACCAACTACTGTCAAGTGTTATTTAGCCAATCAGAAGGCAGAAAACATGACAGTATTCTCCTAGTCATATCAAATGTCTTTTTTTTTTTTTCCTCGAAGTATGCTTACAATTAGCTCTGTTCTGAAATTGGTGGGAACGTAATTGGAAATGTTCCAATCTTATGACTGTACCGTATTTTCCAGGCTATAAGTCGTTCAGTAGTATAAGTAGCATCGGTCAAAAAAATGTGTCATGAAGAGGAAAAAAAAATAAGTCGCATTGGACAGATGGAGGGAGAAAAGTTTACACCAACAAGGAAACAAACTACAGCCACGGAAGCTAAAACAACTATTTTCTTAAATATATGGATAGAATAACAACTTACTTGTTTCATAAATGTCAGAATGTTCTCGAAGAAGACCCTTTTAATAACTGACATGACGCCTGTGCACATCCCAGTGTGTAGAAATGTATTAACCAGCCGTATTTTAACACCAAAACTCAGTGGCGGGCGGTGCATTTGCTACCTGCCCCTTCATGGGCCGGCGAGAATTTTTTTTCGTCAGACACAGTGAGAGACAGTATCAAGAAACAGTTTAAAAATGATAGTAAATATGAGTCACTGCGGGGTTTCGAACCATTGTCACCTGTATAAAACAACTATCTCACTTGCGATGCACCATAGAACCGTTTACAGGAGAGTGAAATCCAGCACATTAAGTAAGATAGACATGGCTGCCGTGAGATTGCCGTGACCACAATATTTTACCAAGTCCCCTTATCTTCAGATACACAGTCACCAATACGCCTGACTTAGATTACTGCTAATAACTTCGAGTTAGTGATGAATTTCCACGAGTACATTGATGGTCGTAAACACACAAATGCGACAAGCAGAAATAGAACAGTTTGATGATTAGAGGTTCAGACAACTCCAAGCATCTACACTAAAACATCACCTGCAGCAGTTAACAATAAATATCGATGTGTTTAATAACATGACAAAAAATAAAACCTTTTAAGTAAAATACCTCAATTCTTGGTGTATAAGACGCACTGGTGTTTAAGCCGCACCCACCAAATTTAGACAGAAAAACAGATTTGTACATATATAAGTCACACCGGACTATGAGTCGCACATGACGTAGACATGTGCGACTTATAGTCACTGTGGCACGCGCGAGTCATGAAAAAAACTCACGACGAGCTTGTCAACCCATTGGAAATTGCAGGAGGTCATTACTTATTATAACAGTCTGACTAGTGCGTGTCATTTTACAAACAACACTAAACTCATCACACAGCAACTTAACAAAAAAAACCCAACATATACCAAATAAACATACAAACATGTACCAATACAAGTTTAAAAAACAACATTTTAAAGTTTTCCCATATATGCGATGCTGCCTCTGCCCACCACAGGGAGGCAGGAGCACAGCACAGAACCCAGAGGGAGGTTGACGTTATTGCAGCGCCCCAATGAATGTGCTGCGTAGATGCAATGCATTATGGGAAAACTTTAAAATATTTTTTTTAATTGTAATTTTTTATTGGCACATAGCTTTTGGGTGTTAAATTGCTGTGTGATGAGGTTAATGTTCTTAGTAAGACGACACCTGTGAGTCAGACTGTTATATTGATATACTGTTATATATAATGACCTTTCCAATGGGTTGACAAGCTCGTTGTGAGTGTACTGATAGCTCGTCATTGGCTCCTGCCAAAGAAAGAGCTACTGTTTCCTTATTGACTGGCGAGCAGCAGAGTATTTACACAGTAGTAGTAGCTCTGACATAAAGGAGATGTCACAAGATTATAATTTAGCCATAAATTAGCCACACCGCTCTATAAGCCGCAGGGTTCAAAGTTTAAATTAAAGTAGTAAAACCGGAATTTACGGTAGTATATTCAAGTAATTGTTTTAACTAACAAAATAGCAACATATTGTTTACCTGCTGTGAGTAGTGAAGCTATAACCTGCATAGGCCACTATTTCTGCATGCTAACTATAAAATGACTGACTCCTGTTTGCGGTAGCCATTCATAAATGTCTTTCCCGCACATCCTTGTGGCCGTCACTCTGCAGTTTGGGTGTTTTTTTTGTTTTGTTTTTTTAGTTGAACTTATAACCAAGCATGAAATGTCTATGTCTCTCCAGGCTGTAAATGATTTATTTGCCTAAAAAATGCCCGTGCTGTGACAACTTGTCAATTAAAGTCAGGATCACCGCGGCTGACACCTGACACTTCTAATCTCAGTCACTACTGTGTTGGGGCACCTCTTCACATTCAATGACGATCATGCATAGTAACTTTGAAATGTGTTTTTTAATTGTGCAATGCCCTAATATAGCACGATGTTTTGTCTTTGTTTTGACTTTTTCATAAAGTGCCAGAGCCGTAAAGCCTGGACCAGGATTTGGTGACGCTAATAGTAGTGGTTTAGTTTATTTAGCACTGAAGCAGATGAGCGCTTATTTAATCATATTCCTTAAAAAGGTTTCGTATGCAATAATAAATACGAACAGGATATATCAGAAACAAAACCCCCATTCACTTAAACTTTATCTGTAATTCATTACATCAGACTCTTTGAGATCTTTACTCTGAAAAATGCAATGCAGACAAGAAACAAAAGCAACCTCTCACCGCACGCCGTCACTCTTACAGTGAGATCAGAGCTAACTAAGCATGTTTGTTCCTGTTCCTGCCGCTTACTGGACTGTTATTCTTTTATTCTAGGCTTGTGCGGTATAGACTATGAAATGCAGAGGCCTCCTCTGAGATTGTGTATCAAAGGTTACACTAGTAGTTGTTTCGGAGCATATTGCGGTTCATTGGCAAAGATGAAATGTCACATAAAGAATTTGTTTTCTTTCAGGCTAAAACAAATTGAATGCAGTGGGAGCTCAGTCAACTGGCGGCCGTGAGGAAAAAAAAAAAAAAAAGATAGGCTCGTCCAACTCACGCCTGGTGAACAGAGCATGAGTTCATTGTCAAGGGTAAACCGTGTCAACTGCACCTCCATTGAATAATGCAGGTCGTATCGGAAGTAGTGGGGGGATCATTATGTGACATATGCAGTGCCACCAAGTGCTGGCAAATTATAGCTGCGAGTAGCCGGTGATTGGCACTTAATGAGCAAATGTGAACGACGATGAGCTTTATCCCGGGGGCGACAACAGCATGGGGCAGTGCTAGGTCATGAATCCAGAATAATAAAAAAGTAAATGGTCTCCATTGCTGTTATAGATTTCCCTTAGCCTCAGTCTATGTTTTATGCGACCGTGATGGATGGACACACAACGCAGGCCTGGGATGAATGAGCTATTTGGTCCTAAATTGTGCCTTTTATACCATATCTCACAGACTGATTAAACATGCTTTACTACTCATGGTGTTTGCCATTATCACTGTTTTAATTAAGGTCACAGTTCAGTTAACAACTTAGCTTTTGTGCAACAGTGACAATTCCAACAGTACGAATGTTGATTTTATTTTTAGTAGATGAAAGTTCCTTATTGCCCAACTTCGTAGCCCCATTCTCAATCTCGACTGAAAAATTCCAACACATTGCTTTCGTCCTATCCATTTGTCTTAGTCTGTTTACGTATTTCACTGGGAAGGTGAAGGGTTCACAAAAAAGAGACTTTTCCTAGCCGTGGCTCATGCGCTGCTGTATTGTAATTGTTTACGGAGTAGAGACACGAGTATATTGCGAGACAGTGACACTTGTTGTCCCTCACTTAATGTGTACCATGTACAGTTGCACCCCTATTTAATACCCATTTTATATGTAAGGCTTATAGTATGCAAAGTCCAGGTTGAGGTCTTTTTGTCCTCACTTTGAAATGTAAAGAAAGGGTGTAGGTTTGCAGAAATTATGCCTTACCAGAGGACTTGCACTTGACCTCTGCTCCCATTTCCCTCCCTCTTCTTCATCATTAGCATGCCGCCGTTGGAGTGCCTCGTAAATGTAGCCGCTAAAATCACGGGAAGCATTCACGCCCACCCGCTGAGCCCCTTCCTCGATCGTCCCCGCTCATTATGCAACTCATCATGGTTGCGCGGCTCCTCTTGGAAGCCACCTATCTGCCAGTCCACCTCCCCTCCTACCTGCCACTCGCGGAACCATAACAAACAACCGCCTCCTCCCTCTCCACTCAGACTTTTTTCGCCATTCCGTCATTATAGACACTGTTTTGACTTCATGTTTCATCGTCAAATTAGCTGTGAGTCACGTATGCACATGCTATTTTGATGTTTGTAGGTTGGTAGGATGTTCAATCCATCAAGGTTCCGTGCATCATTGCTAAGCTATGAAGAAATATAAGGGTGACTTCCTGCTGGGAAGAGATAAAGACATGCCGTTTCTTGTCAAATGTGTGTTTGATTCACACTGAGAAAACGCCACTGATGTGATCCAGCTAAGCTATTTTACATGATTTCACCAATTGTGCATTTATGATGTAATTTTGTGTCACGATATGTTTGATTTTAAAGGCTCAGGCATATTTTTGGAGTTGCTGTTTTTTTTTTTATATACTAAAAGTTGGGAACACATGGTAAGGTCGTGGAAACAATCCCAGGAAATAAAATGTAGGGGACCGGAAGTTATTGCATTATGCACACTTGGCATTGTGGGAGCCACCATAGTGTCTGGAAGTAAGCGGATGTTAGCCTGTGCATCCAGCAGCATAACAATAGACAAACTTCTGTGCCAGATGACATCTAAATTCGAAATACCTGATACCTGTTTGCAATCTTTTTGTGGGAATTATAGTTAGGTTTATTACTTTACTGTGGGGTTTTACCTAAGTGCTCCAGGATGATGATGACAGAAGGTTGGCTCTGTCAGCCAGCACAGTATCAAGAACATGGAGGAGGTACCATGGAGAAAAACAAGGGTGTCCAGTATTTACTTTTGAGGAAATGTATCTATAAGGAGACTGAAGGCAGCAAGAAAATGCAGCAGTAAAGTGGAGACTGTGGAATCTATACTGGCGTGTCCAGAACTAATATACAGCAACAGGGGACGCTGACATTAGTAAGTTGGTTTATTTTGGACTTTTGCTAGCGGTTTCCTCAAAGGTTACAATGTCACAGCCACAACGAATGTGAGCAACCAGCAAAGCTTTGGGTCACCTCTATGGAATAGACCAAGCTAACCAGGTATAGTACTAGAAAAATGGATCTTGAAGTATCTGCTTCAATACTAGTGTACACTGAACATTTTCTGAGCTCTGCTTCTTCCGACTCCTTTTGAACATGTGGAATTGTGGAATTGTGATATGTGATGTATACTGAAGTGAAATTAAATGTTCAAATAAATCAAATCAAATCAAATCAATGTATATAAAAAAAGACGCTGTTAAATAAAAGTGACTTTGTAGGGATGTTATAATAGTAATATGTGTCCTTAGAGCCTATTCCTGAGCACCAAACAACCAAACAACCCGCACCTAGCTAAATGAGCTCGCCCCATGTATAGGACCACTTCAAAGAGGACGGGCTACAGATGTTAAGAAAAAGCCTGAGGCTCTGCCAACTAGCTGTGAGTCAGCTGTAAGTTTGATCATTTTGTTTTTCTCCAGCAAACAGGCTAACCTAGCATGATGTTGCTGTTAAAATGTGACTGTAATGTTAGCACTGTAGCTCACATAGCTATGCTAGTGTTGCTAATGTGACATATGGCATCTATTACGTTGGACAAGTGCAGAGTTACATTGTATATGTGAAAAGTAGATAAATGGAGCTTCTTGGAGACACACACTTTGTCAGAGGCAGGCGTGGGCAAACACAGCTCATTAGCATTAACGCTACAGACACATGAAATGGTGTGTTCCCAGTAGGGCTTACTAGGGTATATTTTGGACACAACGCACTTCCTTATTGTGGGATCTGTGAGTTAAAAAGTAGTATATAGTCTTCCCTCAGTTATTGTGGTTAAGTAGTTCCAGACCCGACTGCGATAGGTGAATAGGTTTTCCGCCAAGAATGAGTCAATAATAATAAATGAAATATTTTTGTAGTTAGAGCATAGAAAACCTGTTTATGACTTTCTCAATACAGTTACATTATTAGTAGAGTCCTGTAAACATGAAATAACATTCCTATAGTCACATGTACACTCCTATTATTTTTTGTTTACAACACTTTGCGCAGGCTATGAGATCACTGCAGGGACATAAGAGACGGTCGCTGCTAGCGTATTCAAACTACCGAGCTAACTTGTTAGCCTCTCCAATTTACTTATTCTTAACTTAAAGTGTTTCCAAGTAAGTGGGAAAGAAGGACAAAGTAAGAGGCCAAAAACTTACCACTTCCACACGGAATGGGAGGAGAACTTTTTTTTCACTCTATCACGTCGGACATGCCATGGCTGACTTCGTGCAGTGTTAAGGTAATGTAATATTCCGTCATGTCTCATCAATGTAACATTGCAGACAGCAGAATACTACATACTGTATATCTCGTCTTTCAGTATTATTTGACTAATAATAGGCCATCTTCAACCACAAAACAGCAATTATTTAGTAACTCATTTTGGAGAAAACACGATAGAGTATTCGAACACTATGTTCGAACCGCCATGTAGTGAGGGATGACTGTACTATGGATCGATACAGCTGCAATAACAACACTACCTAATGTAAATCGTTACAAGTCTAGTTTGTAGTCTGTGGATGTAGTCACTGGCTAAAAGGACATTTTAGCTTATGTGTTTTGTTTCTGAGATACATGTGTTACCTATTGTGACCTCATGTTTCGATTGTGTCATATGTGGACTCAAGCCAACTTCAACCTTTAAAAAAAACTATTTGTGTGCATGCTTCTTGGAATGGTCTAACAAGATTGGACTCCCTGCCAATGACGCAACACATGCTCACGTATGAAAGCAAACACGCAAGAATGTTCAGGCACACTGGAGGGAAGAAGGAGGCAGGAAGGGTGGGGAGGGGTCCAAGTTTAGAAATCTGTGAGGATGGATAATGGAAGACAGTATGTGTCCTGGGATCATTGGATGGATCCTCCATTGCGAGGGCGATGAGACCTGAAGGGCGACAGGGAGACGGACGCATTGAGGGAGAGAGGGAGAGATGCTGCAGCCCAGCGCTCTGTTAGGCGCCTAATGGAGAGGCTGCAAGGAGGCAAGCAAGCACTACAGGGCCCACCGCTCACAGAGGAACGCCAGAAAGAGATGGGGGGCGGGGGAAGTTGAGCGGTGCAAGCTGCTGCAAGACACCAGCAATTCTGATAGACCAATTCCCTCTGCTCTGCATTGCAAAAGGTTGTCGAGGGTACGAGCTACCTACAGTATGTGCTGGAAACCCATGTTTTTTTTGTTTGTTTTTTAGGGCTCAAAACCACCAACTTTAAGATGACCTCTGATTAAATGCATATGATTGTGAGTGAAATAGGGATGTGCTCAAGCAATAATGACCAACCTGAGTAATGTTAATGATGTTTCTCTTGTATTAGGTTGAGGGTTATGTTTCAGATTTGGCACTTCCTGTTTTTGAGTATTTCCTCCCGATCCGATTGCTTGTCACACATTGTTTGATACCAAGTTTATTTAGTCGATATGGTCATTGGTAACAGATACTCTACTTATAGCCGGGCAGGTTATTTACCAAAAGCGCAAAGAAGGCGGGTCGTTAATTGCAAACAGGGCTGTTATTTCTCAAATTTGAAAAGTTACACTCTATCATGGTTTTTCAAAAATATATTAATTAATAAATCATCCCTTTTTTGTGGTTGAATGTAGCCTATTTTGTGAGTAAAAAAAAAATATTATTTAAATACATTTTACTTATTTTTTTGTCTAAATTAAACATTTTCAAGCATAAAAATGGGTTAATGAGGTAAAATACAAATATAAGTCATTCAGAAGACGCATTCAAAGACATGATCATATGTAGTATCATCATCACTCTCTCAATGCTAATGTGTGAGTCTATATTATGTTTTTATTTCTCTTATTATGTCTAATGTATTGGCGAATACAAGTGTAAAGGTGTTATTCCTAGGGATGCTCCAATCAGGGTTTATGCTGGCAATTCCGATACCGATCATCCATGAGTGACATTGGCTTATATTGGCTTCTCACGTCATGTAACTGTACATTTTTCAAATGATCTATGATGAGCGCTATTGGCCTGGGGCGCTGTATGGAGGGGAAGGAAATGTGACAATTCCAAGGTCCCCTGTCAAATACGTAATTATTAAGAAATAAACTTGTGTGCCTTGTTTGTGCGAAACAATTATTGTACGATTTGACACAAACCTGAATTTAATTTGATGCATGTTTTGGAGTAAGACGAATGCATGGGAAATAAATTGCTCGGTAAAGTTCAAGATAACAAAATTAACAGAATAAACTAATACAAATAAATATGTCTTGTTTTGTCTTGTGATATTTTATGGTTATGTATTTTTCATTATATAAATGCATAAAGTCTGAATTCTGTCTGAAAGTTGAAGCAAATATTGTTCGATATTCCTTTGTTGAGCTACTCAAAATCAGCTGGCGAGAGAGAAGACCCCTGTGTTAGTATCACCATTAATAAGGCTGGACACACCATGTCCCCCTGATGAAGGCCGGATGGATGAAACGTGTTGGGGTTGAATAAGGTCCATTAAGAAATGCCATAAAAAATAATAAAGGTATTTTAACAAGGTTTGAGAGTGCCTTGGATTTTTGCAGTTTTTGTGATTTCCTGTCGATACTCCAAAGAGCACCTCTTCCTTGTGACTTCTACACTTTTTGGAGGTGTTAATGTTCATTAAACAACAACATACATACATAGTGTTTTGAGGGAAACACATAATTATTATAATGACAACAAGAGAGCAAAGTTGTTCAGTGACGCTTCAAAAAGTTAGCACATACCCCATGATAATCCACTTGTAGCTTCCCCGTTGAACAAAAACAAGCTCCGAACTAACCGCATTGCCTGTTTGTTTTACAAACAAAACATCACTTTGGTAAAACGTCACAATTGGAGTTCGAAGACCAGAAGGTAGTTGAATAACTCTAGCTGACTATGTAGCTGCCACCAATGTACGGTTGTGTGTTAACAAAGATGTCAGGAAAGTCGAACAGCAATAGGTTTGATAAGGGAGTGATCAGACACGCTAGCATCGATTGGCGTAGTAAGCTGTCAAACCAAAGCCATTGACATTTTCCAGACTAGTTTTGATGCTCACGACAATACGGGACAAAATGCGTCCCTTGTCAGCTCAATACGGTACGCAACATTTTTTTTCTAAATACGGGATGATTCTGTTTTTCAAGAGACGGTTGGCAACCACAGCAGACATGTTGGGTTTGCCGCTGCACGCTTGCGCAGTGTGTAGGAAAGGGGGAGGGGGACGCTACACTGCACATGGGGTTCTCTGAGTCTGCAGGCTACAATAGTACGAGCCACAGATGATTGGTTTTTGTGATCGGCTTTGAACGGCATTTATCGGCATATGCCGATCACATGTTTTTTTACAAAAATTGGCCGATACTGATCAGTGGCTGATTGATCGGAGCATCCCTATTTATTTCATGTCGAGAGGGCTCTAATAATTTAAAAAAAACATACTTAAAAGATCAAAAACAGGTTTTCTATGCTCTAACTACGGAAATATTAGATTTAGAAATAAAGAATACCATTTTGTGTTATCAAGGTCAGGCTTGGAACTAATTCAATGATTGCTACATACTGTATAACAAGGAGATTTTCTAACTTTAATAAAGATTTCTCGAATTTGAACACTTAATATACATCACAAGTATTTTTTTTTTACGTTAATAATGATTTGGAGTGTTGGACTTACTGTAATATCACCTTCTCAGATACAGAGAGAATGGCTCCTTGTTAGAGAATATTGTATAGTTCCTAGGCTGCTTATTGCCCTAAATCAGTTAGGATAGGCTCCGGCATCGTACACTAGATAATTTGTTGTGGTAAGGTTGGGTCAATACAATATTGATCCCAAAGGAATACTGGTTCTGGGTTGAATACTATGTCAATTGTGATTCGGGGGACTGTTCCAAAGTTGTTTTTAATTAGGTACTCTCTTGCCT
Source organism: Dunckerocampus dactyliophorus (assembly GCF_027744805.1). NCBI lineage: Eukaryota > Metazoa > Chordata > Actinopteri > Syngnathiformes > Syngnathidae > Dunckerocampus > Dunckerocampus dactyliophorus. The sequence goes on along the minus strand of NC_072829.1, from coordinate 10,102,257 downwards.
ATATTCTACTCCAATTTAAACTGTTACTATATTAAATACTGAATAAGAACGCTGAATAACATCTTTGGTGGAAGTTGTGAATGAGAGAGAACATATGATAAGACATCACAGCCCATGTTACCGCATCAATCTAGTCTGATAGTAAATCTTGATTGACATTAATCCATAAGCATTTAGAGGTTTAATCCTTCTCGAAACATATGTAGAGCCCTAGTTAACACAGCAATGGGAATGAGGAAGAAGGAAGTAGAGTATACATCATTCAGCAGGTTTTTGCAATTTATACAGTTACACACATTAATACCTGCCGGTTCACAGAGCAGGGTTTTACCTTTTCTAACCCCTTGACATATTTGTACCTCCACTTTAATTCTATTTTAGCCTTTTGCCCTATTTTTGCCCATGTTTGATCTGTTTGACAGCCCACCTCTGCCAAACCTGAATGTTTTACAAGACTTCATTTTCTGTCTTGACCTCAGTTGGTTTGCCTGCCCTAAATCATCACACTAAGAATGTAAGGTTGCGGTTACACTTGTCATGTTTAGTTCAGTTAAAAGAAAGTCTGGTTCGTTTGCTCTAGCGTACGATTGGTTTGGTCAAGTGTAAATGTGATTATCCGAACCCTAGTGTGCGCCAAACAAGCGGACTTGAAGAAATGGATTTCATTCCACTGAACTCTAGTGCGGTACGCGACACGGACCAAAAACATGAACCAGTGTTAAAATGACGTATGCAAATGGAAAATGCTTTGGAAGTGTTGTCTCTCTTCTCTGCTTTCTCCTTCTATGTGTGTGACAACAGTATTTTATTTTTGTGAAATCTAAGATGGTAAATGTATCTACGTACCCAGCAGATGCTATTTTGGTTTGGAATATTTAATTTAGGTCACATGATGTGTGGTAAAAGCTGTCCAATCAAGTCATTCCTTTATGCATATGTTCTTTACTGTGAAGCTTTTGGTACCATTACAAAAATATCAGTGTGAACGCTCAGCAAACCGCACCAAAGTAGCGAACCATAGTGTGTGTCATATTGCTAAGTATTACCCTAGTGGGCATTCAGGCCCAGTGGATTTTTTTTTTTCCAGAGTATGTCTGCTCAAGATGCACCTCTATCATCTGGCCTGGTAATCCTCTTGCTCCCAGGGATACGTCTGATTTACAGTAATTAAAGCCCTTAATTCACATATTCATGCATCACTAACTGTGAGCATGCATTTTAGTGTCTTACCATGAGCAGCGTTTGAACACATTTATCTTGTGAAGCAGAAATTCAATAAATAAACTGACATCCAATTGCAGCAGCTCAAAAAAAACAACACCTGAGAAGATTACCAGCAGATATTAACACAAAATCTCCTCCGTTTCCTCCATCATCGGCCTTGGTGGTGCTCGTATGCAGCGAGCATGCAGCCATGAGTGGGAACAGGTTTAGTGAAAAGACACAGTTGGGGGGAAGTGGGTTAGAAGAGCTGAAGGGCCCAGAAGGACTCTGCTACATTCCACTCAATAAAAAAAGCCCTAAACGGATTTCTGCTCGGGAACTGCTCGGGGAGAAGTGAACAGATTGATGGATACACATTCTGCATGCTGTTGCTGGCGGGGCAGCAACACTAAAAGCTTCTCATCGACAATTACGGCGGCGAGAGAGCGAGCCGGAGGGAGATAAGGCCAGGGGGAAAAGACGCAATTCAGGAAGATATTTGGTTTGTTGCAAAGAGAAAAAGATATCCCCAACAGGCTTGATCTGTTTTAAGCACAGTGTCGACTGAACTAATGTCAATCCTCTCATTCTGCTACCAATTCAATACAAGTCAGGGCCTCGGTAATTGATTTTTAAGAAAAAGACAAATTCCTTTGGTCAAACATTTTTGATGACTTACTGTTTGTACTGCAAATAGTTCAAAAGACCATTACAGGAATATAGTGCATGTGTGGGATTGCAGTACAGATACAGGCATTCCCCCAAGATAAAAGTAAAAACAGTCACACAGCATAGCATTTGCAAAGCAGTATAGAAAATGGACGGGAAGGAGATTTATATGATAACAACTTAAGTTCACATGGCCCTGCAAAAACGACTAAAAATCCTATGCATGCCAGGCTAGTAGTTGGTACTTTACATACATATGTACCAATTGTAAATGTATATTTTGGTAATTAATGAAACGACTGGACACCGAAATATTGCAGGAAATGCACACTCAACAAAACTATAAGCGCAACACTTTGCAACACTTCTTTTTGCTCCCAATTTCCATGAGCTGCTATGTACACAAATGGCCTGTCTCTCTCAAACATTGTTCACAAATCTGCCTAAAGTGAGCATTCATCACTCATAATTAATAATCTAACCACATCACAGGTGTGACATACTATTGCACTGGTGTGCCTTATGTTCTCCACAATAAAAGGCCACTCCAAAATGTGCAGTTCAACCGGATTGGGGATTTTCCACGGGGGTCCGAAAACCAGTCAGTATCTGCTGTGAGCACCATTGGCTCACATATCATAGACGCCAATCCAGAGCATTCCAAATATGCTCTTCAAAATACCATAAATAAAATGCACCTGTTTTTGTTATCCATAACATATGCGCCTGTCCATACCGCAACCCCACCTCCACCATGGGCCACTCCATCCGCAATACAGGTGCATTTTACTGTACTGGTGGCATTTTGAATGCACAGAGATACTGTGACGAAAGCTGGAGGCCCATTGTTGTGTCATTCATCCACAAACATCACCTCATGTTGCAGCATCATAATGCACAGCCCCCTCTGAAAACATCCTAGTACTTGTATGGCAAGCATTCTCATCCGACATGTCACCCATTAACCATGTTTGGGATGTTCTGGATTGGTGTATACGGTATTTGAGGCAAATGGTGGTCACAGCAGTTGAGGATTTGTAGTTCTACACTGGTCACTAGGTGTCAGTAATGTTACTGTAATGTTCGGTGAGACACACAAAGACCAGACTTAATCACCGGAACTACAGGCTCAACTCAACTCTGAACCCCTGATATCACTTCCTGTCCGCCGGCCGCTCACCTCCCCTAGGGAACACATTTATAGTGATGTGTGAGCGCACGTCATATTGATGTCTTAAATGCCTTATTTACTTGTATTATGTCTACTATATTGGGTAATATGAGTGTAAAGGTGACTACAGTATATATATATATATATATATATATATATATATATATATATATATAGGGGTGTTATTTCATGTCTTGAGGGCTCTACTAATGTTAAAAAACATATTTAGAATGTCATAAACAGGTTTTCTATAAATGGAGTTTTCTAATACTCCATTTATAAATAAGGAATTCGACTTCGCAGGAATTCACTTACCATGGTCGGGTCTGGAACCCTTTAGAGCCAGTAATCGAGGGATTGTGTATACTGTTGTGGGACCTCTGAGACTTATTTAAAATTGCTGAAAAATACTACAATATACAACCTTTGACATGATTGTGCAGCACAGTTTATTGTTTATATTGTAAAGTTCATCAATAATAAGTGAGAAATTAGGCTTTCATATTGAAAATAGGACAACACTCACTGAAAATGTTATCTACCTAACAAACATGTACTGTATACAAATTCAAGTACACCTGAAATCCAATGAAAAAGCTGCATTTTCAGGGAAGTCCCCACTGACTCAGGTTTGATCGTCGCTTACGTACGTCTCGACAGATTAGCTTTTGTTTCGCTCAACGAGAGAGCAACTTGATGGGAGAGGGCTTTTCTAACAAGCTTCTGAGTGAGTATGAACAAGTACAAATATATGAACATTTCAGTGTAAGACAGGACTTTTATGACGGTTTAATCCTGTTGGTAGTTTGCTTTGGCCATTGCTGCGCACGCTGCTACGCTAAGGTGCTCAGAACTTGTCGTCAACGAGAGGCCTACCTCTGCATCACACGAGGATGTCCGCCATTGCTTAGCTAAGTGCTCGCTTACTGCGTCTCTGGAGGAACTGTGAGTATCCAAAGTTTCCTATTGGATTATGAAAGAACTCCGACAGCACACCAACGTACGGTACCACAACTTGAACCTCAAAACCCCAGGGTATTTTTCTTTTACTGCATCTGAACTGTCTAATAAATGTTAAAACTGTATACAGAGTTGTCTTAAACAGTTTCACGTGACTTTGTTGGTACATGTGAACATAATGGGCTATACGATTTGCTTATAAACGTGTGGATGGGCGTAAAAGACACAGCTATCCATCCAGCTGGCCTCAACTCTCTGCACCCTAGTCAGTCATATGCCTGTGGTGTTAAGTGCATGTAGATCCCAGTGTCATATTTTAGTAGCTCTCATCAATTCACCTCCCGTGCAATATTGTCTATCAGGTGCCACAGTGTGTATCACAACGGAATTGAGTGAGTGGCCTACAATTGGAATTGTTTGTCATTGTCCACGAAACAGGAAGTAGACAGCTAGCTAACAAAGAACACAAATATGATGCACAAATCTTTTGGTAACACAGCCTTGCCAGAAAACATTGTAGTTATAAATGGTCATAATAATAGCTAAACAAACAAATCTACAGAAGACATTTACCCGGTGCTGTATACAAAAAGGTTCTCCAACATCGCCGCCGAAGCAGTGTAGAACAACAGGCTGCAAGAGAAGCTACCTCACAATTCAAAGAGGCTTCAACACTGCATCACAGCTACAATCCGCATTCAAATGGCAAAAATAACATCAGCTTCTGGGGGACTTTGATAAGAAATCGTTTTTTCCCCCCTTTCTCCTCTCCTTAGCGCCACTTCTGCCTCGCACAGCGAGGAGCATGTACTTTTGGTGGAACGTTTGAAGTCTCTCTTGCAAAAGAGAGGGTTGCAGGTGTTGATTAGCCGTCATCTTCACTTTGGGAGATAAGTTGCGGCGCGCGCGGGCCTTTCTTGATTTTTCAAGGGCACAGGATGCATTGGAGCAAGTGCCAAGTAGTTGGTGATATAGGGGTCGGGGGCTACGCTTTCATGCTGCCATGCACACCGAAAGCACCATTAAGGGAATCATATCGTCATTTTCATGTAGGCACCCTCTCAATATATACGCATACATTTGCTATATGTTTTACCCTCTAAAGGGTTGCAGAGAGCTGGAGTCTATCACATCTGTTTCAAGGTGAGAGGTGAGGTTCTGCCTGGACAGACTGCCATTCAGTCACAGGGCCCTTTGAATTTATCCACTTGAATATTAATGCAAAGGCTTGTGCACAGGAGGGTAAATGCTGACCATGTTCTAATTAAATGTAATACCTGTCATTATGTAAATCAATCTAGTCTTTTTATACATCATGAAAATTTAAGCTTTCAGCTGAGCATTAGAATTCGAAAAAACACAGTGGCTTAGATAACTAACATATGACCCTTGACTTGATCTTTATTATTAAGCTATGTACAGTCGTAAAAATGTTAGGATACGCCATGGTGTTAAAATGTTTTACCATGATTGTATGTGGCGCCCCCAATGGTGAGTCCTCATAATGCTTTAGAAGGCATGCTAGCATACATGTAATACAGACCAGAAAACACTTTCAAACTAAACCAAACATGACACGTGTGAACGCACCCTTAAAATATTTACAGTAAGGTTTTCCAAACTTAGGTTAGGGCTCCAACATGGGTCAAGGTTCAATATTTTTTGGGTCGCGAATTGTTTGTTGTATATCCAAATTATTGCTGTCCAAGCAACATTTTATCATGAGACAAATGGTCAGTTACTTACGGGGATTTAACTGCTAATTCCCGCCCATGCCCCTTGTTTGATGGCGGCCATGTTTCTCGACCAATCTTGCTGGCTTGACTTGCAACGTTCTTTGGCTTCATTTTGGGTTATTGAGGTGGGAAACACTATTGAATTCAAGAAATAACTAACAAAACAGGAAGGTGGTATCCGTGTTGATTTTTGATCGTGTCTTTGGGAACAGTCACGTCAAGAGCCACGTCTTTTTTGTGTTAAAATGTTTGGCTTTCTGGAACAGATTAATAGGATTTACAGTATTTCTTATGGGAAAAATTGATTCGGTTAGCGTTTGTTTCAGTTAGAGACGGACCTCCTGGAACGAATTGATGACGCTAACAAAACGGCCGCTATAAACGAATGCAGAGGATAAATGAACATTTAAGGTTACTTTTATCTTCAGTGAAGATGTGATCGTTGACAAAGTCATGTGGCCAGGGCATCAAGACGCACACCACCTTTGTGTTTTGCCATGAGTTAGTTCTTGGATTGATTAGTGTTTCTCACCTTCTTCATCAAAGTGCTGGCACTTGCAACTTTCTTTTGCTCCATTTTGCAGCCATGATCAAAATAAAAGCACAGACTTGAGGTGAGAAACACTACTGAACACTAGCGTACGTTTCGGTTAGAGTCGGACCGTCCAGAACAAATTGACGCTAACCAAGGTTCCACTGTATTTGAAAGAAAAATAATAGCACAGGCAACACTGTACAAGTGCATTGTTTGACAAATTTTCACCCATTTGTGTGCAGAGGTCCAGTATTAGAAGCATAATCCATTTTTTTCACGTGACTCTATACATATTATTAAGCTACTGTACACTGGCTTGTATATATGGCATTGTGGGATATGCAGAATATCAACCAAAATGAGTTTTAGGAGATTTACTTTGCTGCAGGCTTCTGAGTGAATCACTTGAACACGAACCTTCACATTCTACATTTTGCAGCAGGAGTCGAGTCCAGCAGGCTATCATTAAGCATGAGATGCAGCTTGCGATGATGTGGTTGCCAGGCAACACTAACTACTTGATTATTTGATGGACAGAGTAAAATGAAGTGAGAGTGTGTGTGTGTGTGTATTAACATTTTTTTTGTATTTTCTGCTACTGTCTCTCTCTGTCTCTCTCGATGTGATAGCAGCCCTTCTCTGCCTATCAAGATGATGAGCTACAAGGGCTGACAATTGCTCAGCCTTCTGAATGTGTTTGTGCACCAGCAACGTTGCCTTTTTTTGTTTTTTTTCTTGTTAATATCCTGCACATTTTCGTAGAACTCCCACTCTGTCTGTTGATCTGTTAGCAGCCAAATCAAGCCAAAACACTGCATCATTAAAGCCGTTTCTAACGTTGACCCATGCCGAACGTTCCGGTGAAGTGCTTAATGCTTGCCAGTTTCATTTCTGGAGGCAGGAACCTTATTAGGCAACACCCGTGTCTTCAGTCCCCGCAATTCAACTAGTTTGGGAGAAATGTAGGTCAACGTCCACACACACACACCCACACACACACACTCTCTCCTCTCCATGCTCAAATCCCACTGACGTATTTGAGGTAAGAGGAGTCCCAAGCGGTGCGCTAATCCTTACGGCCATACGGAGTTTCAAATTCTATCTCACTTTTCTCATTATAGGTATTTGGAGACACTGAGACCCCATATTGGTCAAATGATAGTTGGGCTAATCTGATAGGGTTCTTCTGTTAGACTCATAGAAACAGATAATCCTGGATCCCTGGGACTGAGGGCCAAGGGACTTAAACCTCACCCGGTCTTGATGGTTAAAAATCTAAAACCAAATCAGACTGGCATTGTAAAAAACGTGTTATACAGCTTCATTTATTTAAAAAAAACAATCAAAATAGCAGTTCTACTAAGGTATAACTACTGTTTTTTTGCTTGTTTGTGCTTTGCTGAAGTCCAGTATGATTGTACTGCCATTAGTCAGCTTTTCAGTCAATGTTCAAGCAATCATGGGCCTTCTCCATGTCAATTCATTATGGTAGCACCACAGACTGACAAAAAATTAACGGCTTTAGCAACCTCAGGTTTTATTTTATTTACATTTGTGGCTACACAAATAAAATAAACTAATTGTCTGAAATTTAGACAGTTTGAAAGTGCTGTAGTAAGCCCTCCCGGAAGCACGCCGTTTTCTGGGTCTGTAGCTTTAATGCCAATGAGCTGGGTTTGTCCAACATCGCGTGTCACCAATACGCACTATTGTGTACTTGGCCACTTTTTACAAATAGAGCGTACCTCCACACTCAAGGAGTGGGACAGAAGAACACAAACATTAGCAACACTAGCATAACTTTGTGAGCTACGTTGCATTACAACAACATTACACTCATATGTTACAGCAACATCATGCTAGGTTAGCCTATTCAATGAAGAAAAATAACATGCTAAAATTTACAGCTCCCAAATTTGTGGCTGATTGACAGATAGTTGGTAGTGCTCCAGGCTTTAAGGTGTGTAGCAAAGCCTGCTTTCCTTGACGTGTAGGCATGTACACACCAGGTGGGCTAATCTAGCTAGAAGCGAGTCAGAGGAGGTATTATGTATATGAAAGCAGAGATTTTTCTTTCATGATGGTTCATAAAAAATACTTGATGAATGAATTGAACACTTCTTCACTTTTTCTCACGTTTGGTTGTCATAAACAGGCTCTAGGGACTGAATGCCTGCGTTGCTTTGGTGAAAATATCTAAAAACGAATACAGAAGTAGTACACGGCATTGTACTATTTGTAATATACAGTGAGGCTGTTGGTTGTTGTTACTGTTACTTGTTAGAGGTTTATGTCATTATCAAGACATCTTCTATTTTGTAAAATGTTCAAGATTATCCATGAACAGATAAGGAAATTTAGAGTAAATCGACGTGTGCATGACAAGAAACCATTTTGAATTTGAAAAGGGCACTCAAACCCTCATCAGACAAAAAAGGTCAGTATGAGTTAAAACAGGACAGGAAATCAACAGTCTTGTCTTATGAGACTCAACATCTTGAAACATAATGGACCTGGAAGTGTGTGTGTTCCAACAAACTGAAGCTTATAAGACAGACTTGACAGGCACAAGCCTCGATTGCACAACCCCCCCCCCGTCTCTGTGCTGGAGTTTGTGATCTTCTGTCTTTGGTTATTATTTTTGTTCACAGGCAATTTAAAATACACAAACGTTGCAAGAGCACAGATACATCTGCAGCTCAGCACACGGGATGCATGCACACGCTCACACAGCGATGGGAACATGTCCTTGGAAAGCCCAAATGAAGTTATGTTTCGCAGCTGTTCTGTATTCAAACACAAAAGTTAGTCTATTCCAGACACAAAAAGCCTCCATAAAGTTCTCCCTTTTCATCCTCATTTGTTATTACCATCCCTGGGACGACATCAGGTTTTGCCTCTCGTTTCAAGCCTTCCAGGCTCATCTCCAGCAGGGTTCTGACCCATTTCGGGGAATTTAAGGGGAGGCGTGATACACATCAGTGGGCTGTTGAGCACAGGCTGACAGTCCAAATCTCTCCCAAAATAGAAGCACATCTAGGTTTTCACATGGAGTTGATTTAAGATGTGTCCCAGGCGATACAAAAAGCATAAAGTTGTGTGTCACACAGCTGGACATGTGGAGTTGCATTACTCGGTAGAAGGTCTCACAAACGGACCGGCGTGGGCAGATGTTCTGTTCTGATTTGGACTCAAGTCTGCAGGGTGGATATGGAACAAGGGAAGTGATCTCTCTTAGTGAAGATCATGCAGATACTCTCTGGGAGAGACATGAAATACGAGCGCAGTGGAATAACAAAAGGAAGACCCATGCTGTGTTGTATCAGTTTTAGCGAATAGTGGGTTTTCGCACTGGGTATGATGTCTTCATTTTTGTCTTTTTTAAGATCCAAAAGGAACTGAACCCTGCTTCAGTCAATCGGTAATAACTGTCAATATTTTGCTTCTAAAAAATAAAGCCATGCATAATGTATTGTCTTTTGGAAAGCTCCGACTACTTGGAAAACATACTTGGCTGTGTTATTAATATATGCATAATGCTCAACACAGCATCAATTAGAAAGAGCCTGCCTCTTTACTAGGCGTGGAGCTCTACACGTATTCATGATCAGAATTTTCAGCACGGAATATCCGGTACGGTACAGAGGCATACCGAGTTCCTACACCATACACATTGAAACTGCCTTGAAATATAATCACGCATCTACTTCGTGAAGCTATATAGTGCATCACAGACTTTGGCTAGTGCAGGGGTCGGCAACACGCGGCTCCGGAGTAGCATGCGGCTCTTCAGCCTCCTCGATGCGGCTCCCTTCGCAGTGATTTTTTTCAACACCGAAGTAAGGTCCATTTCCGAAAAGAATATGAAATATCCGACGCACCGCAAGTCCGTGAACGCATCTAGTTCACGGACTGATTGGATGAGCAAGAGAGGGGGACCTAGGCTAGTGTATGCGGTGAGTCTCACTGCGCGGGAGAGAAAAAAGGTGAGGTGAGGGAGTTTTGAGTTGAGTCTGAAGCAAGTTACGGCACAGTAAAATAAATCAATTTAATATGTTTTATAACTACAGTACAAATGCGCTGTAGCTACAGTACATGCTCGGAGCCCATGACACGCTAATCGCCGAGGTGGTGACTCCAGGAAAGGCAGATAGTGTGCTGTTGCAGCTGGCTGTGCAGTCACCGCTCAGACCAATATGTGCTTTCGCTTTCACGTCTCCAAATACCAGGAGAATCTCCCATCGACGTCAGGAGAAGTCTTTGCATTTGTCGCTAGTCGCTTTTGAGAAAATAAGTCACCAAGAGGGTTTGGAAAGTCACCAGATTTAGTGAGAAAATCGCCACTGGGCTGCACATTGTATGGGAAGCCACTCACAGATGGAGAATACATGAAAGAAGAGTTCATAAAAATATCAGCGCATTTATTCTCCGAATTTAAAAAAATTAACAGGAAATTATTGAGAAAATGAAAGAATGCTTCTCTTTGCAAAGACAGTCAAGGACGGGACCACTAGAATGGTTACTGATGACAATTTAGTGCAGGTATGCACATTTGTGAACTTTTTTATCTTAAAGTTGGCTACATTTTAGTTGAATTTTACACAAATATGGGAACCAATCAGTAAGACTTACAGAGTAAAGTGTTTAAACGGTTTCAGAGTAGGCCGACAAATGTAGGCGCACTTCTGTTTGATGAATTTTGTGGTTGTAACAAGCTTATAAGTTGTGTAATGTTTTGTGGCTCCCTTCAGTTTTTTTACTGAAAAGGGAGGCAAAATGGCTCTTTTGATGGTAAAAGTTGCCGACCCCTGGGCTTGTGGATACCCGCTAATGATAGTGCCAAGGAGAAGCCAGAGCTGGAGAACCCTCTTCTGTCATTAAGGTCTCCTTTTTTGGAACAGTTCCACTTAATTTTTTCAGTTATTAGTTTTTGCATTTCTATGATAGGTTAAGCACTGCACATTGTCAATCAAAGTGCCCCCTACAGCCTCCAGATTTTAAGTTTGAACACCCCTGATATAAGTAGTTCTATTCAGGGCGCCTGCCTCCTTATGATGTAGGATTATAAACACAATTTTGTATGCAGGTAAATGTGTTTGATTCAATTAAATGTGAACTTGCCCGGTAGCGAAGTTCATTTAGTAATATCAGTAAATATCAGTAAAAAAAAAAATCACCCATGGAGTGCAATTGGTCTTTGCCCTGAAAACTATGTGCCTGTACTTCTGTTCTTGTGGTTAATTAGAAAAGTATTGTTTTTTTTTTTCTCAGAGATTGTCCATTAGAAGTATAATGGTGTGTTGTGATTATAACTCATATTCAATCATAGTTGAGAGCGAAATTGTCAACTAGGGAATAAGTGGCACTAGCAAAAAAAACCAACAAAAAACAACAGTGTTCTTGTGCAGCAAAAGGGAATGTTAACAGCACAGACTGTAACTTTATGAATGCCACTGGATTTCCTTATTTGCACTTGAAGCAAAAGATTTCACTCTGAACAGTGAACAATGATGTATGGCCTTTTTTTTTTAAAGGAAACGGGCTGCTTGCTTGTTGCATTAATAATGAATTCTCTGTATTTACTCTCAAACCCTGTTCACTTTTCTCAATATAGAGCAGCCCTGTTCAACTGGCGGGGCAAATTCAGCCCCAGGATGTGAAATTAGACTGGCTCCCGAGTTCAGTTCAAAACTTTGAAGAGATTTGGTAGTGAACAATTTGCAGCACATATCTCAAGCCTCCAATCATATAGAAAACATTAGCGTGCTCCTGTCATACAAAGGGTATGTACCATGTAACCATTTCAGCACAGAGTTGCATTCGTGCACATGATTGGGCAGGCGAGCGGGGGCGCAAAATGCATAAAAGACACTTGAATTCAAAAGGTTTTGAAATGTATCCACGAACACTTAAAACAGCAGCTTAACATATACAAAATAACAATAATAGTGAATGGAGAAGCTTTCTTAAACTGTAGCCCCCAGAACAATGCAGTTGAATATCCCTGATAAAGAACACAACAGTTCTGTGTAAGGTATTGTTTTGCCTTAAATTCAAGTCCTAAGCATCTTAATTCAAGGGGCTTGACTTGTTTGCGATGTGCTGAGTAGTACTAAGCGCAGCGTTAAAGCCGACTTAACTCCGAGAGGCTGGCTCGTTGATTAAAGGGGGCTTTTAAGACACCATCACCTGTTGGATGCTAAAGCCTTTTGATGAGCAACCTGCTGGTGTATGCACAATCACATGATTAAACACAACCAGAGCTCCGTTGGTCCATGTCGACCCACACCAAGCAAGCTATAGTACAGTGGCAGTTTATGATTATGCATTAGGTTGTGACAATTTATGCCTGTTCAACTATAATGGTGCATGAGAATACTGTGTGTTTATGGTACAGGATGCATGGCCAACAAAGCTATTTCATTTCTCAATAAACAGACAAAACTCCTTGTCACTTAATTATCACCACATGTTCTTTGAGTCTCACTAACGGAAATGATCTGTGTGCACGTTCCTCTGCTCTCTTGTTAGTTCCCGTGCTAGAATATCTGTTACATGAAGATGGCAGATGACATCATCTGAGCAAGCTGTTGCTATGAAAACAAACACAAAAACCAAGCAAGGATTAATACAAAATGCAACAAATGTCAAACAAAGTGCATAGTTCCACATTTTATTAATCAATACCAAATCATCAAGTAAAAATGGCTGTCAATCCAGTCCCCATGACACCGTTCGTTTTTCATACCATTTTGAAAAGAATACCAAACAAATACTACAGAGGCTAAAGAGACTGGATACCCTGGAACAATACATCACATCCATACAACAGGAGGTTCAAAACCCGAGGGATGAAGTTAAAAGTTGAGAACAAGATCTTGCAGGATAGCAATGCTGCCTTGAGGGCCGCTCTCAAACAAGATAATGAAGAAAAAGAGAAAATCATTGAGCATCTGAAGAACACTATTGATGACATGGACCAGAATACACGAATGAACGATGTGTTTGTGACCGGGCTTTGGATTAAACCCAGGTCATATGCCAGGACAGTGGCGAGTAAGGAAGAATCAGATGAAGGGGATGCCGCTACAACGGAGCAACAAGTTGCTACTTTTTTACATTCAAAGGAGGTGGACTTAGACATCCAAACAATCGATACTTGCATCCCACTGTATGGCAGAAGCAACACCACACCCGCCACCATCGTCAAGTTCACCAAAGGGAAATGTATACCCTGCTGACACAGGGTATAAAGCTGAGAGGAACAAACTTTTATGTGAATGAGCATTAACAAAACGCAACGCTGAATTTTACAAGAAAGCACGTGATCTGAAGATGCACCTCTACACGCTCTTCACCTACGATTGCGTGGCCTCCCAGAACAACACCAGCATCATTAAATTTGCGGATGACACTACAGTCATCGGACTGATCACTGGTGGTGTTGAAACATCATACAGAGGAGAGGTGGCGGACCTCATAGCTTGGTGTCGTGATAACAATCTCCTTCTCAATACAGATAAGACTAAAGAGATGATCATCGACCCAAGAACAAGGGAAAAGGAGCCGCATAGACCCCTGTTTATTGATGAGACTGAGGTGGAGAGGATGAAAACCTTCAAGTTCCTTGGCACACACATCAGCGAGGACCTCACCTGGTCTCACAACACCCAACAAATTCTGAAGAAGTCCCAAAGGAGACTGTACTTCCTGAGAAGACTGAGGAAATTTGGCATGTCCACCACAATCCTGAGTTGCTTCTACAGATGCACTATCGAAAGTGTCCTTACCGCCTCCATCACTGTTTGGTACGGTAACTGTACAACACGTGATAGGAAGGCACTCCAGCGGGTGATCAAGACCTCACAGAACATTGTTGGGGCAGCCCTCCCCTCACTGCAAGACATTTATAAAACTAGAGTCCTACGAAGAACACACAACCTCATCAAGGACAGCACACATCCACAACACTCATTATTCACACTCCTACCGTCAGGCAGACGCTACAGGAGTTTGAAGTCCAGGACCACAAGGCTGGCAAACAGCTTTTACCCACAGGCCATCAGGCTTCTCAACGAAGCACTCAAACACGCCGCACGCAACACACGCACACACTCTTAGCACTTTATTTATTTATTTATTTATTTATTTATTTATTTATCTGTATTAATGTCTCTTCTGTTGTTGTTGCTTAATTTATTGGTATTTATGTTTCTGGTGCTCTATTATTTTTCTTGTGTTTTCTTTCTTTTCTTGAGAGAATGAACAGAATAAGAATTTCATTGCATCGTATAACTGCTGTTTTACTATGCATATGACAATAAAACTCTTGAATCTTGAATCTTGAATCTTGAATCTTATCATCTGACGTCATCAGTAGGCCACAAGGAACTGATCAACAAGAAGCACTGGATCTAGGAACCCATTCATCTACATTTAATGATATTCTAAACAAAACACGACAGCTTGCAGGACAAGAAGATCTACAATTGGATACCTTTTGCTTTACAGACCACAAACACCTGGAATTGGAAAAAGACATAGATCCCGACACAAACTTTTTTTGTCATATCAGGACTGATTACTGTTACTACACGGAGGAACAATACAATAATAACCTTAATATTGGCAATAAGTTGTCAATTATCTACATGCACGCAAATTATGACAACATCAGACAATATTTGAATCACTTCAAGGAACTCTTCAAAGTAATCGCAATCTCAGAAACTTGGATTAATGCCGAAAAGGGCGTGGATGTGGACGCTGTGTACGTGGACAAACATCTGAACTACTAAATGGAAAGAACATGTCATTTGCTATTGATAACATTTTTGAATGCATAACAATTTAAATTTGTAAAGAAAAAAGCAAAAATGTATTCATAAGTTGTTTATATAGAAGATATATAAGTCAAACATTGAAAAGTTTGAGGACTGGATCAGAGAAACCTTCACAGACAGACAGCCAAAAAAATATGTATGTATTGTATGTGGAAACTTCAATATTGCTTCTGAATCTGCACAAGAACAAGGCAGTACATTACTTCAGGTACATTTGGAACACAGGAAGTGAACAAATGTATTGCAGTTAAAATTACAAATTCATGTATTGTATTGCAAAGTAATGTATTGCAATTGATGTGGAACGGATGGGGGGTAGGATTTAATAGGCTTTGCTTCTTCCTACTCCTTTTTGGACATGTAGAACTGTGAAAAGTATCTGATGCATTCCTATATACATCTAACTTGTATGCATGTGCAAAATATATGAACCATTGCCATGTATCGTTGCCGTTTTAATTTTCTGACAACGTGGGTCAAGATTGTTACGCTGGGTGACATCCAACCTTCATGAGGTGTTATGGATGAGTTTCAGCCATGGTCTTTGAGGTGTAACTGTCAAGGCAGACGTGACTGAGTGGTGACTTCTCAGGATGACATTGGCCATTTTTTTGAAGGCTTCCTCAAAACATTGTTAACATTCTATTCCTTTTGGTTCTCAAAAATCGCACAACCAAGATTGCGCCCTTGAGATATTTCTGCAAGCACCGGTAAACAGTTAGAAATAGGAAATTTTAATGTTCAACATTCTGCTGTAACATCTTAATTGGCATCCAGACTGTCCCCCAAGAGCACATCCCAGATGCAATTCTGATTTAAAGTCCTAAATATACTTGAGGGT
The DNA here is from genome assembly GCF_027744805.1 of Dunckerocampus dactyliophorus. Lineage (NCBI taxonomy): Eukaryota > Metazoa > Chordata > Actinopteri > Syngnathiformes > Syngnathidae > Dunckerocampus > Dunckerocampus dactyliophorus. Next base: position 10,086,299 of record NC_072829.1, on the reverse strand, counting down.
GCTATAATGGTGATATATGCTTGATAGAATTTTGATCTGTGGCCATCATCAGGAGGAGGCTGCTGCTGTAAACGCATGTTGCTCCTCTCCCCTGATTGATGACGGGGTCTTGCTCCCTGTGGTCTATGACAGGCCCTCGGTGGACTAGTCCCAAAGCAACTACTCAAATGTGACAAGTATACCAAGATGGCAGACCCTGGCCAAGGTGAACGCAGATGCAACACCTCTCCTGACTGTCCTCTACAAAGCAGAGCACACATCAATCGCTTCTAAAATTCAGTTTGGATTATTTTTCCCCTCTCGGCGGTCATCAGTAGTGGAGGACGTATCCGAAAGGTTTCATGTAAATTTAACAACACATTGAAAATATGTCTGTGTAGATTCCATCTATGTCAAACTAGAAAGGCCCTCACTAAACAGAGGAGGAGGTTATGACAATGTACGACAAGATTGTCTCTTTCAGTGGGAAGAGTGGCCAGTAACCAACCAGGCAGGCGAATGACCTATTGTATGCAGGTTGGTCGTTCACCAGCCATGCCAGTCCACAGCACAGTCCACAACAACCCCCAGGGGACACACCCACTAGAGACATAAATTGGGAAACTGAATACCAAAAGATGAAACGTCAAAGAGTCCAATTGCCTCAATTTAACCCTCATGGAACACATTGAAAAATGTAACTTTTTCCCATAATGCACTGCATCCAGGCAAAGCATTCACGCTGCGATGATGTCAGCCTCCGTCTGGGCTCGTCTGGCTCCCTCTGATGGACAGAGGCAGCATTGCACCACCTTGCATCCATTTTCTATGCTGCTTGTCCTCCAATGAAATGCTTTGCTCAGACGAAATGCATTATAGGAAAACGTTCGTTTTTTTTAAATTTTGAACTCATATTGGTACTTGTATTCATACTCGTGGGTGCCACTTGTAGGCTATATTATGCCATTTTCTACATGCACATTTCTGCATGTGCGGCTTATTGTTCAGTGCGACTTATATATGTACAAATCTGTTTTTCTGTCTAAATTTAGTGGGTGCGTCCTATACATAGAAATTACGATAAATTGTGTAAAATTAGGACACCCCATTGTAGCGGCCGCTACGGGTTGTGCTCAAAATGCTCTGGAAGACATTACACCGCCCGGGTAATGGTAAAAACAGCAAAAAATAATTAACATGTGAGAACCGCTAATCTCTATCAAAAGCTAGCCGTCGGAAATTTTGAACATGTCCAAAGTTTGGAATGGCTGGCACCATCTGCCAATGACTACATACATCTGTAAAACAGATGAAAAGTAAATAGGCCAACAAACGTACACCTGTGTTTTTCAGAGGGAATCGTTAGACTGTGCAGTGGGACAGAGCCTTTAGTGCTCTTGAATGCAGCATGCAGGATAGTCAAGCAGTAATACTTTATCATAAGCCTATTATTGCATTTTACCACCAGCAGCTATGACCATCTTTAGGTTACCTCAACATATTTTCTTCTTTGCTTAGACACTGATGTTCTCTCCACTACTCTGAGCAAGTCTTGACGGCAGAGTCTGGCCTTTTATGTATGCAACGATGCATTTTTAATCTCATGAAAAGTACTGCATATCATAATAGAAATAGTTTGAGTCTCTCCTGATAGCCCACCAGACTGTGGTTTTGTAACGCTTTTAGACAGTCGGAGCTCTCCAGTGATTTGCTGTCAAACTTTACAGCTAGTTGAGAGAGGCGTGTGTGTGTGTGCGTGTGTGGGTGGGTGGATGGCAGTCACCTGAGAGGACGGCGCTGCTCACGCCACCAGTCAAGCAGGCCCGGCTCCTCTTCTTCACGCCTGAATGGCACCCTAAACATGGCTGTGCTGACCTTGTGAGCAGCCATTAACCACCTGGAGGAATTCTGCCCATCTAATTACATTTGCTGCTGCCAGCCCTTCAGTGAAAGCAGACGGCTCCCCATAGAGGTATTCAAAAGGTGAATGGTGTCAAGTTGAGTTTAGTGTTAATTATTCTGTGATGAATTGTAGTCGGCGCACTTTTGGTGTACTTTATAAACATGCTTTCAGACTTGACTTGGAGAAAATTGCAGTATATTGACATGGTTTGTGGGTGATGACTGTGTATATTTCATCTATGGATGTCTCCAAATAATATATTGATTAATCTGTAGTTTACACATCGTGAGTGTGTATTTCCACTAACAGAGGCCTGCACAGTTATAGACGCCACGAAGATGAATTACCAGGTACCTCATCCACTCAAAATGTTGCCTCCTTTTTGCCAAGGTGATTGACTGAGGCCGCACATTTGTGTTTCAGCATTCACGGCACTGCAAATTAGCTAACACAGGAAATATGCCTTTGCATTTTATTTTTCACAATTAAAATAACAAGATTAACATGTGTTTTGGGGTACGGGGGCTAATGTCGTATGAGAACGAATAGCAACTGCTTGTGATTGTGAAGCTGGAAGGAGACTGTGGCAATCAATATTAATACAAACCGTGATTTATGTTTCAATATGATGCACGGCTGAACCTTCACTTTGCATACACTAAGTCAGAAGCTTTCAGTAGGTTCATTTTAAAAATATTATATTAAATGAGATGTGTGCTCTTCCCTTCACATATTATTTTGATTTTCCAAGCTATCAATTTCCCATCAAGTTGAAATTATCCTAGGTTTTACACATATAGTATGCTATTCAAATAAGCCAAATCAAACATGAAATAATATTTATGAAATGGATGTGCATCTAACCACACTCAATATGCGGCGCTTTGATTGCACAATTAAGGCAGAAGACTTGGAGGTTGACGCAGAGCTACGTTGAGAGCGCCGCAAACGCGGTGGAGCAATTCCAAGTAGGTCTCACGGTTGACTGGACGAGTGGCATCATATTAATAGCAGCTCACTGTAGACAGACGGGATGCTCAGGCGAATGGAGAGCACCAGCGGAGAGGGAGGTGGTATTTTGATATCATTAAAAAGCTCAGTCATGACTCCGCAAAGCAATTACTATACCGTCAGTCATTGTGGGGAAAAATGGGATGTCAAATTCATATCAATAAAAAGAACGCAATTACACCACCACCTGACGGGAATGACAATACCTGCTTTTGTTAACGTCCTGTTGGGCAACTGCCTGTTAATTTGTCTGTGTAAAAAACGTATAATTCGATGAGTAGATATTCTATTATCAGTTGAATGTTTCTTTTCTAATGGGTATTATTATTCAACTCTGTGAGAATAATGGTACATTTATTCGTAATTGTTTTTCTGGTACAGTACAAAGGTGGACTGAAGAGTCATTGGTAGTAAAAGTGCCAAAGAGAAGGTAGCATTTGAAAACCCTCTTCTGTCATTGAAGTCTCCTATTTGGGAACATTTTGCCTTCCCAGTGAAATTTCATCTTTATTTGCATTTTATTGTTATGTGGATAGGGTCGCACGGTGGTCTAGTGGTTAGCATGTCGGCCAACACAGTAACTGTCTGGAGATCTGGGTTCGATTCTCCCTTGGGCATTTCTGTGTGGAGTTTGCATGTTCTCCCCGTGCGTGCGTGGGTTTTCTCCGGGTACTCCGGTCTTCTCCCACATTCCAAAAACAGGCATGTTAGGTTAATTGGTGACTCTAAATTGTCCATAGGTATGAATGTGAGTGTGAATGGTTGTTTGTCTATATGTGCCCTGTGATTGGCTGACGACCAGTCCAGGGTGTACCCCGCCTGTCGCCCGAAATCACCTGGGATAGGCTCCAGCATGCCCCCGCGACCCCAAAAGAGGAGAGACGGTATAGAAATGGATGGATGTTATGTGTATAATTATTATTATTGTTATTACAGTGGAACCCTGGTTAGTGTACGCCCCGGTTAGCGTGGTTTTTGGTTAAATATTTACACCACAATTTTGCGTCGGTTTGCGTACATTTTCCGGTTAGCATACAATATAGCGTATGTCTCGTCATGTTTTTAATACACTGTGTCAGTCCAACTGTGTCCTTCATGTATTTTTTATCACACAATGTTCTTCATAGCTTATTAGCTTGCTACTACATGGAAACGGGAACCGGAAGTCAGCTCAGTCGCTCATCTAGGATGTCATCAGTGGTTGACTCTGTAGTTCTTTGCTAACTAAAACAGGAACGGCAAAGTCCCAAAATGTTAACGCAAAACATATATTTTTACAATTACAGTAGTCCCTTGCTCCATCACGGTTCAAACTGCATTCTTTCAAAAATGTATTCATTCGTGAATAACCGCTGTTTCATGGTGACAAAGGACTATTGTTAGTCAAAAATGTTGAAAAACAAGTTTTATGTAATATTCCCTGCCACAAGGCGTCGGTAGTGTTATATGACATGTGGTTATATGACATTAGATTAGATTACCTTCACACTGCATGTAGTCAGCCATGGCATGTCTGACACAGTGTAGTTCTCCTCCCAGTTCTCCTCAAATTCCATGTGGAAGTGGTAATGTTTTGCCTTCTTACTTTGTCCTTCTTCCCCACTCCATTTGAAACACTTTCTTAAGCTTAGAATTAAAGTAGAAGTAAATTGGAGAAAGTAACTAGTTAACTTGGTAGCGTGTATGCTAGCAGCGGCCCTCTCGTGTCCCTACAGTGATCCCGTAGCCTGCGCATTACAGTTTAGCAATGTGTTGTAAACAAAAAATAATAGGAGTGTAAAGGTGGACTATAGGGGTGTTATTTCATGTCTACAGGACTCTAATAATGGAAAAAAAGTATTTAGAAATTCATAAACAGGTTTTCTACGCTCTTAATTACGAAAATATCCTACTTATGAATGTTGAATCCTACTTTGCAGATCGTAGTCGGGTCTGGAACCAGTTACAGACGACTGTATAGCTTTATGTGCAGACAGCACAAAAAAAATCTAAATGCATATGACAAATGAAAGAGATAAATGAACATTTAAGGTTACTTTTACCGTCATTGAAGATGTGATGATGTGTTGACAAAGACATGATGTGGCAGCACGTTCAACATGGACACCACCTTTGTGTTTTGCCAGTTATTTTTTTTTAATTCAGTAGTGTTTTACACCTTTTTATCAAAAAGCTAGCACTTGCACCATGTTGGGTTGTTTTGCAGCCGTGATCAAGAGAAAAGCAGAGACATGAGGTGCGAAACACGACTGAATTCAAGAAATAACTCATGATAAAACACAAAGGTGGTGTCTGTGTCGAGCTCGCTGCCACATCGTGTCTTTGGCAACAATCACGTCGTCATAGAAGGTAAAAGTAACCTTAAATGTTCATTTATCTTGTTCATTAATCACTGATATGTATTTATATGTAAAATTATAATTGTAAAATGTATAAACGTGTTTTGTGTTGACATTTTTGGATTTCTGGAATGGATTAATTGGATTTACGTTGTTCCTATGGGAAAAATTTAATCGGTTAGTCGGACCTTCTGGAATGATTAATGACGCTGACCAAGGTTCCACTGTACTTGCCAATTTGATTTATTGGAGAATTGCCTACTGGAAGTTTGCCATTTTTTTATGTTTTATTTTTAAAAAATCGACTTCACTTTTAGTATAACATAAGGGCACTAAGAGATAAGCCTTAGCTCAGTCCATAAGGGTTGAAAGGAAATTTTACCCTCATATTTTCCATTGTTGCAACAGTAAGTTAAATACAATATTGTATCTCTTGTTTTGCAGCTATTGTCATTATAAATCCAAAAATGACTGCTAGAAATAAGGAAGAAGGATGGTGTGTTGGCTTTCAAACAAACACAAGAGGGTGCCTCAAACATTGCTATCAGATGGTACCAGGAAAAAATATTATTAATTCATGACCTTGGTTTGATTCCTTTAAGCCCAGACAGGGTGACTTTTTAAAAATTGTTTAAAACAATTTAAAAACATTCACTTATAAAAGACCAGCAGTCTTTGTTTGCACGAAAGAACCCCCCTTGAAGATCATCAACGTAAAAAAAAAAACCTTCCAATTTGTGTAGTACGCTACTTAAATCGGTGTCGTGCCTGGGACCAAGAGGAGTATGAGAAATGAGCTCATGAAAAATAGAAACTAACAATATGTCAGGTTGGCGCACTAATGAATTATTCAAATAAGAAGAAAGAACTCCAAACAAAGCAGAAAAATTCGGTTCACTAAGGAGTCAGCTTACCATCTTTGAGTCAAGAATGTAAATCTAGATGCTAAAGCAATGTGTGATTTTATCATTATTATTATTATTACTACTATTATTATTATTATTATTAGTAGTAGTAGTAGTAGTAGGAGTAGTAGTAGTAGTAGTAGTAGCCATATAAAATTATTATTATTAACAGTTCAATTATACTGGGCTTTTTAGCACTTAATGTCTGTCAAAAACACAAATAAAAACATATATGATACAAAATATATCATAAAAATACACTAACACCTCAGAAATAATGCACAAAAGTATTGTCATATAAAATATAAACATTTTTCTTGAATAAAAAAAGGGTTGAGGGTTCCCATGCCTAGTCTAATCAAGTTGACGAAGATTGCTGAAAATGATTCAAATCTCCAACTGAACACATTTGCATATGTTGACTAAGACTGCATGTTGTGCATTCCAGGCAAAACAGGCACTGAAAAGTAGTAAGGTCAAAAGATGCAGTGGACAGGCTAGCAAGCAAAAACACTGTAACAGCAACAGTACAATGATACGGCCGCAAAGTTAAAGCCACAAAACTTGGAGGGCATGGGGGGCCGACATGCGATATGTGACTTATGACAGTGAATTCCTCCCACGGCCAGCATGACTCTTGCGGTTTGGACGTATTCACCCTCTACGGATAGAACCACCAAAGGGGATATGACCAATTCACTTGCAATTTGGAGTTGGTGATGCGCTGATGTAAAACAGCATTTTCCCCGGAGATAAGCCTCCTTCTTTATACCTCGCTCTCTGCAGAGAATGAAATGAGATCACATGAGTGACCCTTTATGGATGTATCAGGGGTGTCCAAACTTTTTCCAGCAAGGGGTGCATATAGAATAACTGAAGGATGCAGGGGAGCCTGCTAAGCTATGTTAACCAAACATCAACATATTAGCTTTGTGTTATCGTTGACAAAGCAAATTGGTGTAACATCTAAAAATGTCTCATTAATAATAATGGCTGAGGGCCCATTAAAAAAAGACTACCAGGAATATGTAATCTATTCAAGCATACAAGACGATTGGTATTTGACTTTGAGTGGATTGTATAATTTTGTAAATGTTGTTTTAAAATGTCCTTATTGTAAACATGGGTTTACCAAAGTTTTTGTATTCAAGACAGACATGAGAAATATTACTTATGGATTGCTATAACATGACACTCAATGGACTCTACAGGACACCCAGTGTAATTTCAGGGTGTTTAAGTATACAGTCGTCCCTCATTTATAGCGTTTAATTGGTTCCAGACCCGACCGTGTTGAATTAATTTCCGCGATTTAGGATTCGATTTTAATAATTTTAATATTTTCATAGATAGAGCATAGACTTTCTAAATGTGTTTTTTTAACATTATTAATGTCACATTCTGTTTGGTTGTGTCGTCAAGATTCAGAGACGGGAACCCAGTGCAGATAAAAAGTCTTTAATTATTCTCAAAAAGCTAAGCATAAAAAGGTAACATGAATAAGATGTGTCATAAACATGTGGAGAAGGCAAGAAGGATGCACAACTCCGAAACATACATGAAATGCTCTAACAAATGAAAGATGCCACCGGCTGAACTAAAGAAGCACAAATTAGCACGAGGTGCACGTAAACGGGAAAATACAGGCAGCAGAAAACAGAACGGAACACAACAGGAAATTACAAAATAAGAACCTAGACCAGGAACTAAGGAATTAACAACTCAAAGTGCAACCTGCCACACAGAGCGTGACAGTACCAACCCCCCACCCCCTCGGCGAAGCAGTAGGCGACTTGCTGTCGGTCTGGCATGAAGGCAAAGCAGGAGGCAGCTTGTTGTTGGCTTGGCATGGAGCAGGAGGAGCGAGCGAGTGAGTCGCACAGCTGAGGATACTATCCCCTCCTTCCAACGAAGGACTCCAGATGTCTTTAACTGCTAAAACCGGAACCAGGAATGGGTGAAAGGAGGCTTGGAGGAGCGTCACGGGTCCCTCCTGCTCTGACCCCCCCGGCCGGAACAAGTGGTGACTTAAGACGTGGTGCCGGGATTGGAGAAAGCTTGACCTCGGCCTCGAACTGGCGTGAAGCAGGGACCGGAGGTGACAGGGGCGACATGGCACCGGCACCAGAGGCGTTGGAGGCTTGAGATGGCGTCGGGAGAAAAAGTGGTGAGGGCTCCGGGAGCATCCACAGCAGACAAGGTGCAGGGTCCGGGATCGTCAGAAGCTTGGAGAGACACCGTGCAGTAGTGGGAGGAGAGACAACCTTCTTCTGGAATTGCACCAGTGGCAGAAATTGTGCAGATGACGAGGGCAACTGGAAGTCGTGCTGACGTTGAGCAGGGGCTGTAGTAGGCTGGACCAAGTCCAGTAGTCCAGTAGTCATACTCCATGATGTCACTATCTGGTTGGAGCATTCTGTCACGTTCTGGTTGGTCGTGACCTCATGGTGCAGAGATGGGAACCCAGTGCAGATAAAAAGTCTTTAATGATTTTCAAAAAGCTGAGAAGACAAAGGAAACATAGGGAAGGCATGTGCAGGCCTGTCATGATAACAGATTTTACTGGACGATAATTGTTCTACAAATTATTGGCGATATTCAATCTTATTGACAACAGTTTTTGAGACCATTTTTTTGTTAATTATTTGGCATAAAAATGAGAGTACTTAAATGAGAGAGTATCAAAAGCAATCAACTTTAATTTCTCAAGAATATTATAAGAAAATAATTTTTACCTGCACTTGGTCCTGCTCTCTCCATGCTGGGGTTGCCGCCACAGTGCCACAAACCAGAACATGACCTCGTGGAGAGTGATTTCTGAACCTGGCAGGTCTTCAAGGCGATGGACAAGGAGTGCACCAAATTCACTCGGGAGGAATTGGAAAACATGGTTGACGGGCCAGACGGTATGCTAATCCCCATGGCTTTGGTGCACCTCGGGCCCGACGCGAACGCACCAGACCGACCGCGACACCAACGCACCTCTTGGCCAGCTCCCGCAACAGCTTCACGACATGCCGAGGTGCAACTTCCCGCTGCTGCTGAGTGCTGACCCATCGTGCAGCTGCCAACAGCCCCCGCGACACGTCAGCATGCCAAACTCCCGTCGCCACCCTCGTCCTCTCCTGCCTTGCTTACAGTGCAACGCCAAGAAAAGGGCCACGTTCCAATTCCCTCGCCAGGACGTGTCACGTTCCTGCAACCCTCCTCGCCTCTCGTCTTCCTCCCAGTGCAAAGCCAAGAAGTGGGCTGCATTCCAATCCAATCGACAAAGCGTTTCAAGTTCCCGCAACCCACCTTACCTTCCGTCTTGCTCCCAGTGCAACGCCAATTCCCGTGCCAATGCACTCCAAGCCCAAATTGTCCTCTCCGGTTCCCATGTTGCCCCCTGGGCAACACCAAGTGATCAGCTCTCCTCCCACTCCCGCATCTCAGCTCTCAAGCCACAGAACCCCCAAAGACCACCCCATGTCTCCTCAAGCCCGTCCCGGCACTGCTCCTGAGGTCCGCTGCAGTTCCAGTCGAAGGGGTAGAGAGGATGGACTCCAGCTGAGTCGCTTCCTGCCTCCACTCCTCATCAGGTCGAGTCGCATTCTGCCTCTGCTCCATTCCAGGCCGAGGACAAGCGGCCTCCAGCTCCTGCACAAGCCCTGTGGACCTGGCCGTGCCAGCCTCCTTCAGCTCCTGCACCGCCTTCACAGTCGCCGAAGGTACTCTTTTGCTCTCTTTTGAGAGTGGCACATGCACGACCTGCAGCGGCCCAACCCCAGTCCTTTGACGTCCAAGCATCTAGCGGGGTCCTCACCATGCTGGCTCCTCCATGCATGCCTTCCTGGCTGACCCCCAAAGATGTCCCGCCAGCTCCACCGGGCTCATCGTCCCGGCCGGCCCCTGGAGGGGTCCCGCCAGCTCCACCGGGCTCACTGTCCTGGCCTTCCCCGGAGGGGTCTTGCTGGTCCCGTCAGGTTCACCATCCTGATCGTCCCCTGCAGGGGTCCAGCCACCTTAGCCGGACCTGCTTTTCCGGCCATCCCCCGGACATAAGTTTGTTTAGAAAATGTAAAAGTGGCCCCCACATTCTTTGAATGTAGGATGACCATATTTTGATTCATGAAAACCAGGACACTTGGGAGAAACTCAAATGATACTCTAAGTGTACTCAAAGATGTCTTAGAATTTTAGCACATTTAAAGTATGCCGCCTCTGAATGGACAGAAAAATCAAAGACACAAATTCCAAAGGATGAACCTTGAAAAAACAGCAAGAAAATTATTCCAAAAACACAACAACACATGAACCTGAGGAAAAATCCTTGTTAAGTTTTAGAATGTAGGCAATCTTTTCGGGGAAACAGGACATGTCCTGGAAAAACAGGATTTTTGGTCATCCTATTGAATGTGAAGTTGTATTTGTTTTTTTGGTGGAGAGGCAGAGGGGGTCATCGTTTAGAAGTAGTGAAATAATCCGAAAACCTTGACAGAGAACATTTAACTTGGAGGCGTCTTGCAGGGAAATAATGGAAGAACTAATTGATTCATTCATTTAACATGATGACCTTTCCAGAGGCTGGCAAATTAGCATGTGCTGATAGAAACCTTCCCAAAGATGACCTTATGTTGGAGACAAATATTTCTTGTGAATTATTATCACGTCATATGCCAGTGCTTGCTTGAAAAGCCTGCAAAAAATCAGCAGGAGTGAGCAGTGATTGTTTTTATGACGCCTCGTTCCCCCAGTCCAGCTTGTGTGAGCGAACGAAGTCTGATGGCCCTTCCAGGTGTCATAAAGAGCTGAATGGGCCAGTGGCTTTGTGCATTGGCACGGCCGCTATTTCATCTCACTCCCCAATGGTCAATGACTCTGTCCATCATTGTTCCACGCCATTGTGCAGCCTTTTATGGGGACAGCTGCCACCTGCCCTCAACACAACATTATCCAGCCAGGGAACAGCATTTTTACACTATTAGAGCAACAAAACGACAGACATCCGACAAGCTATTCCAGACACAACGCTCAGCAACTTATGCTTTCCAGTCATAGCAGGCGCTGTCATGTTTGGCATGAACTGTCTTTCACTGGAAATCAGAAAAGAAAAATGCATACCATTTTAGTGGCCACATTTGCGTTCATGCAGGGGCAGTCCCAGTCTTCACTCAGCGTCCTCCCAGTGTGTGCTAGAAAACAGCGCCTACATATTAACTGCTGAATCAAATTAGACATTTGCAGAAAAGGTCAGGGCATTTGTATTAGTGGCTAATTGACATTACATTAGTTACATGCGTGATACACATCCACTTTAATAATCATGAGCTTGAGGCTCAGCTCTTAAATGCAAAACTTTTTTTCACTCTAAAATATGGTTTCAAATAATTAAGTTATACCAAAGGTTGCTGTTTCATTGCCAGGAATGAATATAATTTGGGGTGTCCAGCGTAACCTAACTTTTCTCCTCCTGAACCGCTGCACACAAAAGGGTGAAAATTTGCCAAAACATGCACCTCTACTGTATTTTTTATGCTATTATTTTTCTACCAAGTACACAACATGTTAGCGCTGTTATTAAACCAGGAACTTTGACTCTGTGAGGAAGCAATTCAAAACTCCTCACACAGCGCAATGTGTTTAGCCGAATCACCACCAAAGTTGGCAAATACCGTTTCAGGAACTGACAAGCCCCAGTGTCTAAAATTTGGAACAAGAGTAGTTGAAAAACATGGCCGCCATCTAGCAAAACGTGGCGGGGCACAGGTGGGACTAAGCGAGTAATTGCCACCAGAGGGAGCTCATGAGCTCTCTTGTTCATGAGCTCCCTCTGGTGGACTCGACACGGCTGAACAAATCATTGCAGCGCCCCGGCAGCCATGGCCAATGAACTACTCTGCTGAGAAGAACTGCATTATTGGAAGAAGTTAAATTTGTTTGTTTTTTTTATTTTAAACTCGTTCTGAGTGTTAAGTTGCCGTGTGATGATTTTAGCCTTCCTTCTAAAATGTCACCATGAGTCAGACTGAGTAATGACCTCCTGCGATTTCCGATGGGTTATCAGCTCCTTGTGAGTTTTCTCATAGCTCATGATTGCTCCCGTCAAATAAAGACATTTTATGAAGTGGACATTACGGTGCTTATATATGTAGAAATGTGTTTTTTTCCCTCTAAATTTAGTGGGTGTGGCTTAAACACTGGTGTGTCTTATACACCAGAAATTTACAGTCATTCATGTGCAGTGTACTGTATATCTCCCGTGTATTATTTGCTATAAGTCAGTGATTCTCAACTGGTGGGGCGTGACTCAAAGCCGTTTTCAGTGGGTCGCAGGTGTTTCCCTGGGCAAAAAACTAAATGATGTAATTACCCAAACTCCGCAAATGTACCTCACTTTCTTTTTCGATGCTCTTTGATTGCTATGCTGGCACGAGGTGCGAAACCGTTGCAAACAGTCCCTTTATATATAAGATGGAAATAGACGATAGAGAGGTTTGAGTTAAAACCACTGCTATAGGTGACCAAAGAGTTACCGGGATCCTTTAGAATGGTGTTTATAGTTTACTGATCATTTGTTGTTTTGTTAGGGCTGTCTTGTTTTGAGAATTACAATATGCTCACCCTAGCATTTGCTTGCTAATGAACTTACCTCAATGTAAAATTTTAGTATGCAATTTTAGTGAGACTCTAGCAAAAGCCATCTAGTGTGGCACCAGGCTGTTATGACAGTCCTGCAGCGGTTCAAAATGCCTACCTTTTCATAATGCTTCAGATCCTATGAGACAGCATTTGCACCCTCCTATTCTCTGCTTATGTCAGCAGGTGATTATCATGTTTCCTTCCATTCAGCAGTCATTAGCTAACGGTAGGTACCTGCTGCTACTGCTGCTCTCTACGGAGGATGCGCCCCCCACTTGTCTCATTATGACTTCTGCATTGTGACTAAGTTCACCAATCAGCTCTTGCAAGACTGTTATTCTTATTACCGTTCTTAGATTTCTTAAAAGTAAAAGGGACTGACTGCAGCGGGTTCCTCCAGCTGCCTACAGGCTACCAACATTTGAACGTACATGCTGGCATTCTTTCTGTTTTGAGTATGCCTAGGTAATGATAGCAATTTGGCAAAGTTTAGCTACTGACGTTAGCTACCATTGAATATAAAGTTGTACCTCGCCACTTCTCCGTTCGACTTTCGCGGCTTCTATCACGGTTATTAAATTACGCTGTTTTGTGGTTGAACACCGCCTATTATTGAAGCAGATTTTGCGGGCGATTTTTTCGCCTAAATTAAGCATTTTCAGGCATAAAATGGCCAAATGAACTACACTACAAATATAAGGCATTCAGAAGACGAATTCAAAGATGCTGTGAAGATGTAGTATTCTACACTGGTCACTAGGTGTCAGTAATGTTACTGACACACAAACACCAGACTTGACTGCCGGAACAACAGGCTTTTATTGCAGGTTTGAATCACAGAAAGGGTCGGGAACCAATTAACAGCAATAAACAAGGGATTACTATATAGCCTACTGTAACAACCGTATCACCTCTCTGAGACTGCTTTTGTTTGTGCCACAGATGCACGTGAATACCATCACCTGTGAGCGACACCCATGAACGCCAGTTATTTTATTTGGGCCGAATGACCATTTTTATAAAGTTTATATATTTCTTGCACAATCTGTTCTTTTAAAACACTCTTGGTAACATATGCATTCGGAGAGAGTTGCATACAGTCCCTTTTTAGTGCTTTGTAATTATAATTTGTTTTTCTTAGTACCCTTGAAAAAACGGTTGTAATTAGCCTTGAAGTACTTCTATCGCCAGGGTGGAAAAAGTTTTCAGTTGAAAAGCTCGCTCCTGTGATGACTTTATTGTGAAACCCATAATAAAAAGCTAATAAAGGCTGCATCTCTCCTAAGAGTATGCTATGCAACACCACAATTCCAACAGATGTCATTTAAAAAAAAAAAAAAAAACAGCAAATTATCAATTTTCTTTGAGACACTGTTTTTATCCGTGATGGTTTGCTGTTAATTTGTTGGATTGCCAACTCCAGGATGACTTCCAGCATTGTAAGAAATTTAAAAAATGCCCAATTTAGAGAAGAATCAGGGTTTTTTTTTTTTTACAATAGATTTGTTGTTCAAATGCACCGTGTGCCCATCTGTCAGTGGAAATAAACCATTTTTTCCCCCAGTTTCCAGAGTGTCGGAGTAAAAATGCTATAAGTTACTGTATTGATCGTAAAGCAGACACACGGTTTCTTGGCAAAGCGGTTTTAGATTCATGTTTGCTGCAATAAATACATGCCATTAGTTGCTGTACAGTACACTATATGTCATTGTTATGGCAATACATGATGCACATTAGTACGTTTGGGTGTAAAATGTATGTATATTTGCTAATGTACTGTTTCTTGGATTTTAATAAGCATATTTTTCTCAAAAGGCTAAATTACATTAAGAGTGGCTTATCTTTTGATGGACAATGGAATCGCTCACACAATCAATTACAGGATGCCGGTTGATTTGGGCTTCAAAACACGTTTTCTCATAGGAAATAGTGGAAAATTGAAATAACCTATAACCCTCCATTCCGGAGTGAGCTGTAAAAGCCAACCGAATGGCTTTAGACCGCTTAACACATTTATATAATGTCATGTTTTCACATTTTTACATTCATCTTTAATGGTGTTTCTGCCTGCTGCAGAACAGCTATTTTACCTTAGGGAGCAAATAGTTGACATTGATATGTGTTTCCTCAAGTTGAGGTTTGTCTTAAATGTCTGCCATGCAGCACATGCAAAAAACAGTCAACTAGTCTCACATGCATCGTCTACCCCTCGCCCCACCCGCCAGTTGTCGACTGCTTTCTTTCTTTCTTTTATTGAAATACTGTATATTTAGCCAGTGTAGCCAATGTTGACACCACGACGATACAACAAGTAATAAAAGCTGCAAAAGCAACAGCGATTACACACTGTATGCAGATGAGGCATCTAATATTCACTTAGAGGAAAGGTTTTTATGCCGTGCGCAACCCAGAGCTGCCCTCTCCTGATCTCAGCAGGCCTGTTAGAGCTTGTTTAGATGGCTACTGAAATGACCCAAATTAGGTTGTTAGAAGAATAGCTTCTCTGTGCCAAACTGCCCCCAGTGGGGGACGCATGAACGAATGCATGCACACATTTCAATCTGGGCAATAGAAAGTTTTCCAATATATCATCTGGTCTGTTAGACGTGCCAAAGGCTCTGTGAGGGCTTCGATTCACTGCGATGGAACAATGAAATTTGAGAAGACAGATAATGTTGCATAGAATTAATGTGGGGAAAATTAAATCAAGTATCTCAATTTTTTCTATATTGAAATCATGGGGTTTAACATACAGTACTTTTCCTTGGGCTTTCCCATTATTCTGAGTATAGGTCCGTCCAATGAGGGCCTTCAAACAAATACTTTTATGCTGCCAGATATACACTACCAGCTGCAGTCAATCACTATTAACAAGAATAGGGCTAATAGGGCTAATAGGCCTTGTCAAGTTGCTTCAACATCACTTACAGTATTACAATATTTAGGTGACTCTGTACAGTATGTATTCAAGCCTGCATGTAGGAATGTGATCCTGTGTAAATTTGAGACAATCCAAAATAAATTCTAAATATTTCCATCTTGCAAAAACAATGGTTCAAATAAAGCATAAAGACCCCAAAATGAATAAGAAAATGCTTCAGACCACACAGGCTTTCAGGACAGTGAAGATGCAAACCAATTGCTGTTAATTTGTTAAAATAGTGTGTGAATAATCCATCCATCCATCTTGTATGCCGCTTATCCTCACTAGGGTCGCGGGTATGCTGGAGCTCATCCCAGCTGACCTCGGGCGAGAGGCACGGTACACCCTGGACTGGTTGCTAGCCCTTTGTGTGAATAATTTTGCATGTAATATTTAAGATGAGTGTGTGGTTGACGCATAAAGGTCAAAATCGGGTGGCTAAATGACTTATGTTGATTTTAGAATAGAATAGGCTTTATTGTTGTTGCACAGTTTGACACAACGTGGAAAACATGGAAACATGTCATTTTACCTTTACTACTGGGACTGTCACAGTATGCGTACTTGTATCGAACCGACTTCAGGTTTGACACGACAATATACGGTATATATAATATACGGTAGTGTTGCGTGCAGTATATTGTTTAACGTTATTCATTCTATTTGAATTCTGTTTTTTTTAGCCGAACCATTTCAGACGAAACTGAGTTACGGACCGGCGGACGGGCGGGTAACATTTTTCATCTCATTCACAACATGGCAAAGGAGCCTGACGAGCTAGAAGACCCACCCGCAAACCTTAATTCCAACAATGTTAAATACAAAGCAAAATGACACTGGCCCTGGAATTACGGACTCAAAATCAGAAATAGGGTCCATCAGGCTGCCGGATGACCACATCGAAGTTATTTGCAAGAAAAATAAATTGATGTTACAAGCCTTGGAGTAGGAGAGGATTGGGACACAAGAGTGTACTGTATCACGAATACAGCGGGAAACTGAGTGTCTGCATTCACAAACAATACAACAATCCACAAAAATTAATATGGACGTATCATTTCTGGAAGAAGACTTCAAATATAAATACAGCCTCACTCAAATGGTCATGGATGTCCATAATGGTGTCACAAACATGATGGAAGAAAATAGAGCACCGAGCAAGGATACCAAAGCACGAAGAAAAGAAATCAAGGAGTGGAAAGATGACAACGTGGACTTGTGCGCTGCTCTTAAGGAGGTTAAAACCCCTGTAGAAGAAAACAGAGCATTGTGCAATGATATCAAGATTCTGAAGGACGATATTAAAGAGTTATTGGAAGACAATGCTGCCTTGCATGCTACTCTTAAGGAAGCTAAAAACCCTAGGAAGAAAATAGAGCATTATGCAAGGATGTTAGGTGTCTGCAGGGTGATACCAAGGCATTATTGGAAGACAATGCTGCCTTGCGCGCTGCTCTTAAGGAGGCTATAAAACTTATGGAATCTACCTTGTGCGCTGCTCTTAAGGATGTTAAAAAAACATATGGAAGTAAACAGAGAATTATGCAATGAGATCAACATTCTACAGGATGATATCAAGGCACTATTGAAGGATAATGCTGCCTTTCTCACCACCCTTGAGGAAGAGACAGAAGCAAAGAAAAATATCACTATGCAAATGAAAAATATAACTGCCGAAATGGATCAGAATGTATGAATGAATGATGTGATCCTCACAGGGCTCCGAATTACACCCAGGTCAAAAGATAGGGCAGTCCAAAACAGGAACAGAGAGGAACCAGATGCGATGGTTGTTCTTTCAACAAAGCAACAAGTCAACTCCCTACAGTCAAAGGGGGTGGGTGTAGATATCAACACCATCGACACTTGCATCCCACTATATGGCAGAAACAACACCACACATGTCATCACTGTTAAGTTCACCAACAGGGAATTCAAAACCGCACTGCTGAAACCGGGAAAGAAGCTGAGAGACACAAACATCTACATGAATGAGCATCTTCCAAAACGCCGACATCACCAAGAAAGCACGAGACATGGGGAAGCAGGGAAAGATACAAAGCACTTGGAGCACCAACGGTAAAATCTACATCAGGCTAAATGGGGGTCCAGGAGAATCAAGAGTGCTTATTGTCAAAGATATCAACAATCTGGATTCATATTAAAGATCATATTACTATGACAATAAGGATAATGGAAGGATACCATCGTGCAAGGGCCTGCTCAACACAGTACTAAAATGAATCTACATTCAAGGACAGTGGCAGTACAACACCGAAGACGGCGGGATGTGGATCCAGATATCAACAGGGGAGAACAGGAAAAAAGAAAAAATATATACATTTATATATACATATTTAAAAAAAATATACAGTACATATACATGCATATATACATATATATATATATATATACACGCATATATATAGGATTCAATAAGCTCCGCTTCTTCCTACTCCTTTTCGGACATGTGGAACTGTGAATTGTAACATGAAGCATTCAATGTAATCTGTATGCATGTTCGAAATAAATTAAATTAGAACCATAACCACAAACTGTGGGTGGAGGTGAGTCCGACGAAGTCTAGTTGGAATGTCTCAACCTCCTGCATCTGTGTTGGGAAAAACATGTTGGTAGTCAGTAACCGTTTTTTTAGACCGAGCAGAGGGTAAAAATTATGGAATTACTCTATTCTGAGGAAAAAAAATATGGAATCATGAAAAACTCACAAACAATCAATGACTGTGGAAATTTGCAGTTTTTTTTCAGGCAGTTGTCTTTGTATATCTCATTGGAACGGCACCAAACAAAAGTTCCGTCATCATCACCTTACCCATGCAAATTTGCGATTCATCACTGAATATAACTTTTATCCAGTCATCCACAGTCCACGATTGCTTTTCCTTAGCCCATTGTAACCTTGTTTTTTTCTGTTTAGGTGTTAATGATGGCTTTCATTTAGCTTTTCGATATGGAAATCCCATTTCCTTTAGGTGCTTTCTTACAGTTCGCTCACAGACATTGACTCCTGTTTCCTCCCGTTTGTTCCTCCATTTTTTTGTTTTAAAGACATATTGATTTAAGTTTTCTGTCTTGGTGCTTTGATGTCTTCCTCGGTCTACCAGTATGTTTGCCTTTAACAATCTTGAATTGTTTGTACTTGGTCCAGATTTTAGACACAGCTGACTGTGAGCAACCAATCTTCTGCAACATCGCGTGATGATTTACTTTCTTGAAGAAGTTTGACAAGCCTCTCTTTTGTTTCAGCTGACATCTTTTGTGTTGCAGCCATGATTCGTATTAGTCCACTTCAGCTCTTCAAGATGTGATCACTCCTTTTTAACTGCAGACTAACCAGAAGATCTTATCTGATGCAGGTGTTAGTTTTGGGAATGAAAATTTACACATATGTAATTTTTTCCTCAGAATTGAGTGATTCCATATTGTTTTCCCTCTGCTCGATCTAAAAAACGGACAATTTTTTGTTCTTAATTTCTTTTAGTGTTTCTTAAAGCCAGGAAGTTTCCATTTAAATGACTTCAGTTTTGTGTCATGTCTGTGATCTGCTTGTTTTCTACAAAATTAAACAAATGAATGAACATCCTCCGAGATTGGTGATTCCATAATTTTGCCAGGGATTGTATATGTGCCCTGCGATTGACGGGTGACCAGTCCAGGGTGTACCCCGCCTGTCGTCCAAAGTCAGCTGGGATAGGCTCCAGCATACCCGTGACTCTAGTGAGGATAAGCAGCATAGAAGATATATTGATGGATGGATTATTCCTTTGTTTATTTTTACTCCGTCATGCTTTGCTCATTTGTTTTGAACTTGTTTGCCCTCTATGGATCACCATCACACAACTTTTCCAGAGGGGCACGGTAGCCGAGTGGTTAGCATGTTGGCCACACAGTCAGGAGATCTGGAAGACCTGGGTTCAAATCTCTGTTGGGCATCTTTGTGTGGAGTTTGCATGTTCTCCCCGTGCATGGGGTTTTCTCCGGGTACTCCGGTTTTCTCCCACATTCCAAAAACATGCATGTTAGGTTAATTGGCGACTTTAAATTGTCCATAGGTATGAATGTGAGTGTGAAGGGTTGTTTTTCTCTGTATGTGCCCCGCGTGTACCCTGCCTCTCGCCCAAAGTCAGCTGGAATAGGCTCCAGCATACCCCGCGACCCTAGTGAGAATTAAGTGGCACAAAAAAATGAATGAAAGTAAATGAATAGAAGTCCTTAGAGCTGAGTTTTCATTTGTGCATTATTCAGAAAAAACAAGAATTTTGTGAAATAACTGTGATGTTACAGTTGGATGTCGTTTTGATATATTTGATATATCTGTCCATTCATCAATTTTCTATGCTGCTTATCCTAATTAGGGTTGTGGGGGCATGCTGGAGCCTATCCCAGCTGACTTTGGGCGTGAGGCGGGGTACACCCTGGACTGGTCGCCAGTCAATCGCAGGGCACATATAGACAAACAACCATTCACACTCACATTCATACCTATGGACAATTTAGAGTCGCCAATTAACCTAACATGCATGTTTTTGGAATGTGGGAGGAAACCGGAGTACCCGGAGAAAACCCACGCACACACAGGGAGAACATGCAACCTCCATGTGTCGCCAGCCAATCGCAGGGCATATTTGATTTTTATATTTGATATATTTTGTATATTTGCTGTTTGTTATATATCAAGAGATAAATATCTTACATTGAAAAAAAAATATTACCACATAAACACACACAAAAGTACCAAAAATAGGTTGTTGTTGAGTACCACTACCGATTCTCAGGTACCAGGCATCAGAACCGTATTGGTTGAAATGTGAAATGTACCCATCCTATTGTCCTTGTTCAGGCACAACAAAAAAGCCGGACTGCGACATCCATGGATTGGACAACCAGCTACAATATGAAGTCAAACTGGGCTTCTGTACCAAATAAATCTTGGATGAGAACCTGCTGGCCTCAGCCGAAACACCAAAAGATGCAGCCAAAGCAACAAAGGAATGGCTTAAAAATAAACACATTAAGATCCTAGAGTGGTAATCCAGTTTCCTCCCACATTCCAAAAACACGCATCTTAGTTTAATTGGCAACTCTAAATTGTCCATAGGTATGGTGAATGGTTGTTTGTCTATATGTGCCCTACATTATGTTTTCATGCAATGATGGCAAAATCTTTATTGGCTTCCATTGCATGTTTATTTGTAACATATCTAACATATCTAACATAGCATGTCTAACAACATCACTTCACCACTTAAAATGTGTGTTTTGCTATGTCTACAAGAAGTGAGTACGCCATCTACAAAGGTGCCGTATCGTTGCGCACATTCTTATGTCAAGGTTGGGTTTTAATTAGGGATGTCCGATATTGGCTTTTTTGACGATATCCGATATTGTCCAACTCTCAATTTCCAATTCTGATATCAACCGATACCGATAGCGATGCGTGTAACATCACATATCTCCTGTTGTGGAAGTAACACACGTCTGTTGTGAAACTACTGGGTACAGCATCAGCAATGAGCTTCTCAACGTGGCCGTAAACAACGTCTCGCATACTTCCGCGTCTGCCTGCCGCTATTTCCGTGTTTTTTTACATTCCCGCTACCCCTTAGGCATATGAATGACTGGATTGTGTGCAGGAATACAGTGTTTTCCACAACACCAGCAAATTATGCTCTCAAAACAATGTTATAATGGCCAAATCATGCAGTGCATGCAGCAATGTTACAAAAATTTCAAATATGTAAAATTCTGTGATTAAAAAAGAATGACTTGAA
This sequence comes from Dunckerocampus dactyliophorus, assembly GCF_027744805.1. Lineage (NCBI taxonomy): Eukaryota > Metazoa > Chordata > Actinopteri > Syngnathiformes > Syngnathidae > Dunckerocampus > Dunckerocampus dactyliophorus. The sequence goes on along the minus strand of NC_072829.1, from coordinate 10,064,826 downwards.
CTATAATTTGATACATCATTCGCTTCTCAGCCCCAAATATTAAAGAAGCTACAGCACAGATGGAAATGATGGCTTTGGTTCCCATTGCTTTAACATTGAGTCATGACAAAAGCTGTGATCGACCCACGGACGTTGGCAAGTACAACCGTACTACAAAATATATAATAACTTAGGCTGTGAAAATCTGTTATGAAAGGCAACAGGGTAGCCATTTACATTTTTTTGATAATCAAAAAGTCCAGGGAAGAAAATCAAGTGTCATATTTTTCATATATATGCCTCACACTGCAGTCCAGCAGCACGCTGTGTATTCGTTTTCACCCCACACGAACCACAAGACATACCTAGCCATCACTGATGACAGGAATGTATAAAATCCACCAACATCCGCTCCATATTTGAGAAAATCAATATTTTTATAGCTTGATTTTGTTATAATGTTATCTAAACTATCCATATTTAATTTGCTTTTAAATTTACGATCAAGGCACCCATATTGAAAATAGGACAACAACGGAAATGGCACATGTTGTAATTCCAGGAAAAAAAAAAAAAAACACATTTCGCACCATTTAATGATATTTCATCTGCAGATAGATATTAAAGTGAATTAATATCCTATATACCTTTAAAAGGCTTAAAGTTGGACTTAACCTTCAAAGCCGTCGTATGAGTCGATGTGGTTCAAAACTCAGTGTAAATCCAATACAAAATTGAAGAGGAAGAAGCAATCTACCTAACAAACATGTATACGAATGAAAATACACCCGATATCCTATGAAAAAATAGCATTTTAGGGACGTGTCCATGGACTCTCCAAATCGAGCGCACATGCACAGTGACAGATTTTTATATCGCTAAAATACGGGTTTTGGAACATTGCTAGTCTTTGGGCCAAATACTACCAAAGGTAATTGTTAAGTCTTAGCTGTGAAATGTTATTCCCTGGTATGTGGAGGCATCTTCTCCGCCACTCACCGATATTACATTTTTATGCCAGTATCGGTGGGCTGATATTATCCGACATTCCTAGTTTTAATAGATCACATACTTTGCGTGGAAAACGGCGTACGCAACTTTTTGACCTTGTTTTGTGCATTCCCAAGCTTTGTAGATGAGACCCCAGGCCTTAATCTCACAGGAAATCTGGAGTTGCAAAGCGACAGCCTCAAAACCTTTAGGATTCGGAATGTACCTGTAAAGAGGAATGGACTGAAAATCCATCCTGAGATGTGCGCAACCCTGGCGACCAACTCCAAGGGATGAAATATTCACGCATGCAAGCAAATTCTGGGTTGTTCTCTTCTTTGTAAGAGGATAAACCCACAAAATATGCAGGGGATCAATTACATCTTTTCTTCAGGAATGGATATGCTGTCATGTTCTGCTTGAGCTGCTCTGCTGCCGCCTGTCTGTTGTCTTTTGCACTGCTAGTCCTGCTGGGGCGGAGCCACCTGTGCACACCTGAGAACAATGAGTCATCAGGCCTTCATAAGCCATGCTGTGTGAGTCATGCGTTGCCAGACTGCTTCCTCGGATTTTACTCGCTCCCTGCGCAACTACTACCTCGTGTTGTGCCTCTCGTGTGTCGTTACTTTCTGGTCATTTGCTATTCTATCTATCATTCTGTGAGTACTTCTTCTGCTTGGGTTTTTTCCAGCAGCATTTTTTGTTACCAGCAGCAGTATTAGCTTCACCTTGGTGCATGGCTTTTTCAGCAGCACCTTTTGTTCCTGTATTACTTTACTATTTTTTCTCCTGCTCAGTATTTCCAGCAGCGTTTTTAGTGCTTAGTTTTGTGTGGCTTTGCACAGCAATTTCAGTTGTACTTGGTACTGTTTTTCCGTATGTTTTTCTTGCTCCATTGGAGAAGTATTTTTTGTATTAAACTTTTTATCTCGTACATCTGGGTTTTGGTCCTCGCCGCATTGGGGTCCAACTACTGGCTTACACCATATGCATTAGTGTTTATTTACACTTGCATTTCATCACTGTAATAAACACCTCACCATATAGTCTAATTGAAGGTCCTCGCCAATTAACTCTAAACCCTGAATACATAAATGCCATAAATTGCATTCTGCTCTCATTAGAGACTGCTGATATATTGAGAAGAAAATCACCCCGTGCCTCCGATACACCCAGTCGAAGTAAAAGATCCATAAATTGATTTATGACTGTGTAAAATTGACTGTCTGCTACTGGCGGCGTGACAGTATGAACACTCTCTATTAGGCTTGATTTTGTATGCAAGCGTGCCCGTGCAATTACAAAGTAAGCCCATAAATTAGCTGCTGAATCTGTCTTCTATCATCAGGGAACGCATCAAATACCACCTCTCCCCAGCCGCTGTGTTGTCTATATTATAATAGCAGTCAGTGTGATAGCTCTCCAGACCCTTGAGGGCGAAGACAGACCAGTGTTTCCGTTCATGATTTGTCTCAGCTACTGTTCTACACCCTTACTCCTGTAATTAATAGAACCCACTTCTCAATCACCCTACGGTACCTGATGTACCTGATGAGGCTCACAAAGTGAAATGCGCATGAGAAAAAAGGTTGTGATGCTCCCGCTTTGTGTGTTGTTGAGCCATGCAGATGTGACGCACGCCGTGACAAAAGCCAAGCAGGATGGATTTCAAAAGAGCCTGTCAGATAAAGCCCGGAGACGCCACTTCATCTTGCTCTGATCACCCACATAGCACATCATCACTTCATCTCGTACCGTCTTACATAAAAAAGGCATGCCCCCATTTAACAGGATGTGTCGGAGGCAGGCAATTCTCTTTTCTTCTTTGTGTAAAGTTTTAACTAGCAGCATAATAGGCAGCCAGAGGTACTGTCGTGAAATGGCCCTACATGCATGTGGCAACATGGGCATGGTTTTATTTGTTCTAGATATGCTTAACAAGTTACACTGAAGAACATCGCATGTTTACACATGCACAATTCAGCATGTCGGAAAACGAGTAGGAAGAAGCACAGCTTATTTAAACCATGTACAATACAAATATGAATTATGAAATATGAATTGTATTTTAGTTAGTTATTTACAGTATATACAGTGCTCCCTCGTTTATCGCGCGGGTTAGGTTCGCAAAATAGCTTTCATCCATGCCGGTTATTTTACTTTTTAATTGTGTGAATGCTGAGAAGCATACACCATTTTACAATGATTTTTTTTCCAAAGTGTGGCCAATTCTAAAAATCTAATTTAACAAACAAGAAAACTTTTTTAAAAATTGTCTTTTAAAACTGGAAAAAATAAAAAATCAGCAGTAATTTTACAAGAATAGAGTCAAAATATTAAGAGAAAAAAGATGTAATCTATCAAAAAAGTTGCAATTTTAGGAGAATAATATTGTGATATTAGATAACACCATGTTTGTAGCATAAAGTTGAAATTAAAGAAAAAAAACTGTTTTTTTTGTATTATCAGGGACAAAACAACACATTTTTAATTTTTTGAAAATGTGTCGGGGGGAAAGTTATATTATGGGAATAATGTCATATTACAGGAAAAAAATAGGAAGATTATTTAAGAAAGTTGAAATATTTTGAAAATAAAAAAACACAGCAAAAATGGTGAAAAATAGACAAAAGGTTTTTTTTATATATAGCTGAGTTTTTTCTTGAACTACCCATTCATCCATTTTCTATACTGCTTCTCCTCATTAGGGTCGCGGGGGTATGCTGGAGCCTATCCCAGCTGACTTCAGGCGACAGTGGACTGGTCACCAGCCAATCACAGGGCACATATAGACAAACAATCATTCACACTCACATTCATACCTATGGGCAATTTAGAGTCACCAATTAACCTCACCTGCATGTTTTTGGAATGTGGGAGGAAACCGGAGTACCCGGAGAAAACCCACGCACACACGGGGAGAACATGCAAACTCCACACAGAAATGCCCAAGGGAGATTCTCCAAGGGAGAATCGAACCCAGGTCTTCCCGATCTCCAGGCTGTTACTTTGTTGGCCAACGTGCTAACCAGTAGACCACCGTGCGGCCCTTTCTATCTAAATGATCTGTATCCGTAGCTGTACTCGGAGTAGGGCGGGGGGAAACCGGAATTGGGCGCTGAAATATGTGGGGCTTAAATTGGTGCATTATTTTAAGTCTGAAATTGACATGGTTTGATCAGAAGTTTATTGTTTATTATGTGCCTGTACAGTATGTGTACTGTGAATGTGTGGAAGTGGTCTGTAAGACTTTATTGTTTAATTATTTTTAATGATCTGTGTGAAGTTGGTGATTCATGCAAAGATCCAGTGATGGCAAACAGGGAAATAATCTGTCAGCCTTGTTCACTGTAGTTTTCTCAAAAGCACTGGGTTCATACTACGAGCAAAGTTTTCCACCTGACTTTATATCACCAGCCAAATTTGAAGCAAGCAGATGAAAAAAAAACAAAAACGGCAGTGACCGACGCAACACGAGCCGTTTACAGCTCTGTCTTGTCAAATCCCCCGTGTAAAGTACGTAACGAAACAAGTTCACCGATTAACTTTAGATACCAGCTTATGTGAGGAAAACCTAAAAAAAAAAAACGTCGGGAGTGGAGGCAGCAACCAAACTCTGTCTTCTCAAATGCACTGCGTACTCCTCTCGCTGGCTGTAGGGAGTCTGTCTAAGGAGGGGCGGTCACTGTGTGTGACTGACCAATCACAGAGCGTGAAGAGTGAATACACAAGTAATTACCCAATGACAACTTTCCTTTATCACAATTGCGGATAATGATGAACTGTACTCATGCTCGGTAACTGTTTCATGCTCGTACTCTGCAAAAAGGAATTATCCGTGACGAGTATCTGCCTCATCCCCAATATCTACATGTGTTGCTTTATAAAATATTACAGTGGCCCTTGCATCTTTTCATTTTTCAGTATATGACCCTCGGTGGAAAAAGTTTGGAAACCCCTTCTGTACTTGTTATTCCGCCTCATTGTTGTAACCACTCCTACATAACACGCTAACATCAAAATGTTCAGCTCATTCGGGAGTATGTAGTATGTATATCAGGGCTTTTCTAAATATACCCATAATCATAATTCAATATTTTCTGTGACATTTATCAGGGCGTAGAGTGGTTGTCTCCCAACCTGATGTTTGCTAGTTCAATCCTTTGGAGGGATTTCAACACATTTGTAGGTTATTTCAACATTCATTTTACATTTCATTTAAGCATTCACACACTTTCTACTGAAATTGCTTCATCTAGTTTGTGTTTCCATCTATTTTTATTTACTTTTATTTAAAAAAAAAAAAAAATAAGCGGAGATACTGCCGTAAAACTACATGTAAATGTGTCAACACACTTGTGACCAGGAAGCAACGGAGCAGCACTATTTTAACATCACACAGCCTGATCTCCATTCAAAGAAAGGCAGACAGCAGCCTGAGATTTTATTTCATTTTGATGTCCCTTGGGAACATTTCATTTTGTTAAATTCTCCTCCATGCAGGTGTGTGTATATGGATGTTTTATAGGTCCGCGGTGTAGGCAAGGACAGAGGAATTAGCCTGATCCACATTCATTAACCTCATTCTCATTCTCCACGGCAACAGAGCAGTAGAACGATCTGTCAACCGCAGCACAAAAATGATGAATTGGTAATCAGTTGAAAGCTGTCAAGAGAGCCCCAGGAATGCAGAATTTACACACTTGTTTGCCCTTGCATTAAGCATTTGTAATCAAATCATTATTTATCGCGGGGTGGGTCAGACATGGTTTATGGCCCAGTGTTGTCATGTATAGGAGGAGGAATACAGTAGCAAGCAGCAATGGATGCTGCTGAATGGTGGGAGGTGGGGAAGTGCCAATTTCTGAAAAGTAAACCTCTCCTAAGGTTTATGATACTGGTTGTCTAGGATAGATGTCTTTCATCATTCTTTAACTGGTATTATTTAGGAATTTATTTTGTTTTTTATTTGCAGAGAGAAAATCGGGAAGACCTGGGTTCGATTCTCCCTTGGGCATTTCTGTGTGGAGTTTGCATGTTCTCCCCGTGCGTGCGTGGGTTTTCTCCGGGTACTCCGGTTTCCTCCCAAGTTCCAAAAACATGCATGTTAGGTTAATTGGTGACTCTAAATTGTCCATAGGTATGAATGTGAGTGTGAATGCTTGTTTGTCTATATGTGCCCTGCGATTGACTGGTGACCAGTCCAGGGTGTACCCCGCCTGTCGCCCAAAGTCAGCTGGGATAGGCTCTAGCATGCCCCAAGCGACCCTACTGAGGAGAAGCGGCATAGAAAATGGATGGAAGGAAAATAAGACTAACAACAGCAAGGATGTGACTATATTTCCTTGACGCAACGGTGGGGAAAATTTAAAAAACTACCTGTATATCAAAATATACAGTAATTTTTGAATGGGGTGGGAGAATCTCTCTGAATGTCTCCTACTTCAATATCAGGAGTGCACTGAGAAAAAATAATGCTCCCCAGAGAAGGTCTGCATCAATGTGGTTCATTTTTGCCACAGCTAATATCATGTTGTTCTTCTTTAGACAGCAAAGTAGTTGAGACTGAATCAACAGTGCCTCTACTGGTTGCAGCCAAGTAGTACACTCTTTTAAATAATTGTTAGAGATTCTCAATATTGGCTTTCTTACCGATATCTTTTACTGTGATGCCACTGGATGCATTTCACAAAGAAACACTTTGCACAAAGTAAGACACATACTGCCACATGCAATACAAGTTCTAAAAAAATTGTCATACTGTATATATTTTAAACATTTTGTCTCAACCATTAAAAAATCATGAGCCATAGTCAGCTATTATAAGGTGTCCTCCTCCAATCAACACAACAATACAAGTAGTTTTTTTGACAAGGTGTTTTTTTCCAGTACCGCTGGTCACTTCTTATTATTTTTGCTGCAGGGACACAAGCTGTGTGTGACTCATGTGAGTCATTCTTCCTGAGGTGTGCTATAGAAGAAGTAGAATAGAAGTATTAAAGGAAAACACCTGACTCCTGACTCCCCCCTTGCGTAATCAGCACTTCATAGCCAGATTTCATATTTTACAATCCAAAGGCAAAATTTGGAAATAATTCCAGGCCGCAGACGTACTGAGCTAGCAAGCTTTTATGAGGTCTCACTCGCGCACCAATATCAATACAACAACAAAAAACAAAAAAAACAATACAAATAACCAATAACAATACCTTATTTGACATATATTCATGAAATGAAATATGAAGAAGATGGATAATAAGCATATAATCTTCTTTTTCCGCAATTGTTTGGTACGCTCAGGTCAACCAGAAGTACGTGGAATTGGAACACGTTATTCATTTTCTGCATCGCCTACACTGGCGCCGTGACGCTACTGCATAATTATATTCTATATTTTGCCGTGGAATTTGCCACTTTCAAAACAACCTTTCATTTTGTCAGGAAAATCCTCCAGATTTGCCGTTTTGTGTATTCTTAATTTTCCCGGTTTTCTTCTGTCTTCTCTTCTGTGTTTGTTTACCTGCACAGCCAAGCCTGTGAACTTTGTAAGCTTATTGTCCATCTTCTTCATATTTAATTGAACTAATCGATAAAAAAATAAGAATGTTAAAAATAATAATAATAATAATAATAATAAAAATAATGAATATTTTTGTGAATTAATTAATTATGGAAAAACACATCTGTTTTTTTTTTTTTTCGGGTTGGTTTCAAATGGAAAAACAAATGAACAAATGATACATGGATTCTAACACAATATGTTCCAACATCAAATTATTATGCCAGTGCCATTGGACATCCCAACTATGATGATTCAGTAAATGTAAACAGTGATATTGGATATGAATCACTTGAAAGTAGATGTCAATAGTCAAAAAATTGGACATACAGTATCACAAAAATGAGTGCACCCCTCTCATTTCACAGTTTTACTACAGTAATGATTTTAATTACCAATTACCGATTACCGATTTTAATGATTTTACAGTAGTCCCCCATTTATCGCAGTTAATTGGTTCAGATCCGACTGCGATCAGCGAAGTAGGATTCAATAACAGATATAACCGGATGTAAACGGAATATTTTCATTGTTACAGTCTAAAAAACCTGTTTAGGATTTTTGGTTTTTACCATTATTACAGCCCTGTAGAGATGAAACAACACCCCTACAGTCACCTTTACACCACATTGCGCAGCTACGGGATCATGCAGGGACATGAGAGATGGCCGCTGGGAGCACAGCAAGCTACCGAGCTAACTAGGTTAGCCTCTCTAATTTACTTATTCTAAACTTAAAGTGTTTCAAACAAAGTGGGGAAGAAGGACAAAGTAGGAAGCCAAAAACTTACCACTTCCGCACGGAATGGGAGGATAACTTTTTTTTCACTATTATCATGTCAGACATGCCATGGCTGGCTCCATGCAGTGTGAAGGTAATATAATGTAATAATAATAAAATAATAACATATGTCATGTCTCACCAATGTAACATTACTGACACCTAGTGACCACTACATATACTACATATAACTTTTCTTTCAATATTTTTGGCTAATAATAGGCCATAGTCAACCACTAAAAAGCGATCATTTATGAATTATTCAGTTTTTGAAAATCACTATAGAGTGAGGGAGCAATGTTGGAAGCGCGATGTAGTGAGGAACGACTGTACTAAATTGGAATAGGGCACCTGCAGTGGAAATCCATCCTGTGGAATGCACATGTATACTTCCACAGTTTCATCTCCAGGTGGGCGCTGCATACCGACAATTCCTTTCATTGTGCGTCAACATTCCGACCTAGCGAGAGGTTGAGAGAGGCTAGCCGGTGGGTAGTCCACCAACCTGTTGTTAATGGCTCACGTTTTAAAAGTTAATGAGAGTCGGAGTTAAAAGCAGCATTAGCCAAGGGCTAGGAGGAGTTGAGCTACGTGGATTAACTTTTCATTACCTCCTCATTAGGTGGGCCTGGGGATTAGAGAGAGGGCCCCCCATATGAAATGAAGCATGAAAATATCCAAATGGGCCCGGGTGAAGCCAGGATGGAGGTGGGAGGTGCGACGACGTGGAGGAGTTAGTTTAAGTGATTGAGCTTTTAGCCTCTCGCGCTCCTCACTATTACAGAGAATCCCTCTACAGTTAGCGTGGCGTTATTTGATCTTTTCTCTTGCCACTGTGAAGTCTTGCAGGGGCCAGGAAGTCTACCTGTTCCCGAGGAGGTGACTTTGAAAAGTGAATTGGGTCATTAAAAGTAGAATAAGAAGCCCATTATAATTCTAACACCGAAGCTGCCATTTGTTTCCATTGCGGGGTCCCCGGCGTACTAGTTAAATGTCACTTGCCAACTTTTAATGGCGGTAAAGTTAGAGGAGGTGTCCAGAACTGATTAGTGCGTTTCAGAGGAGCATCTCATCCACTATTATATCCAAAAGAATTGTCTTATCACTTCACATTGTGAGAACTGAGAAGATGGCTTCATTGTGTTCATGCTATACTGTGTAGGCCACCTTCATATGAAAGGAAGAGTCTGTGGTCTCAACTTGCAACATTCAGTAAAATGAGCATCAGAAGATCACATTTAAAAAGTGCCCTTGACTCAGTAAGGAGCTTACAGAAGTGTTTTTGGCTCAGTTACTCTTACATACAGTATTTGACAATCCGCTCAGCTACTGTAGAATAGACTGAGCAACCCACACCAAGTTTTACGATACTGATGTGCGTTTGGGAAAGCAGTTACAATGAATCATCTGCACGTTTACTTCTGCCTCTCTTTGCAAGTATCAATATTAGTGCGAACTTGTCCCACTTTTCGGTTTCTAGTAAAGTAGCAACTTGTGTGTTTGTCTTGTCAACATCACAACTGTAAGTATAAACACAGTATAAAAGTATGAAGTCCAGGCAATATATAGGCTAAATATTACTTAAATACTAGTGTACTTGTTGGCTTCGTAACATTAAGTATACAGTCAAACTTTTAGTTTTCTGAGGCCCCCATTGTTCGTGTGATTGGGTTTTGAAATTTTGCCTATGTTCTCGTAAATTGTTTTGGTTATCGTACAATGTATAGAATTGTATTAATTGTATTTTACCCTTTTGGTATGTTGAATCTTGTGCAGCATCCCTCCCCGCTCCCAGCATTGCTTGTTCATTAAGGATTTGGTATTGGGGCGATCCCACCCGGATCATAAGCCGCTACTTTTTTCACACGCATTGAACCCTTCGGCTGAAACAATGATATAGCTAATTTATGGCTAAAAGAACTACAGTTCCAATGAATGCATTCAGGAAGTGATCGTGTTTTGATCTGACAAATCGTAAGTAAGTTTCATCAAGTGTAGTATTACTATAACTTCTGTTTGGACAGATGTTGAACTCCGATGAAAAAAAAAGTATAACATTTCACTCAAGCTAACGAGTGACGCTGGGAACACCAAGGGTAGGCAGGATTTTCTTTTTGTGTGTTACAACGTGTACACCTGCGGGGACAGTCATCCCCCTCTACATCGCGGTTCCCTCACTCTATCACGGATTTACAAACATTACTTAATTAATAAATGATCGCTTTTTTCATGTGTGGCTACGGCCTAGTATTAGTCAGAAAAAAAGGCATATTTAAGCAAATTGTACTTATATTTTGTCCAAATTAATAATTTTCATGCCTAAAAATGGCTTGTGAATGTATTCTACATTGGTCATGAGGTGTCAGTAATTGTTCGGTGAGACCACCACCAAAGCACGAGACTTGAACAACCGCCAATGATTCTGCTCCCCCACAAGGTAAACTGTCTTAAATGGCTTATTTTGTCTGGTTATATGTACTATCTCGGGTAATACGAATGTAAAGGTGGTACTTCATGTCTAGATGGCTCTAATAAAGTTAAGAAATGTATTTAGAAGATCGTAAACAGATTTTCTATGCCATAACTACAAAAATATTCCATTTATAAAGAAGGAGTCCTACTTTGTGAAAATGCACCTATTGTCAAGTCAAATAAATATAATCCATATATTAGGTTTTTGCTATCTAAGTGCATATGATTTGCATAGCTCATGCGAAATGTTGCAATGAAAATGTGTTTTCTACTGGTTTAAAATGCACAGACTTGCCGAATATTGGCTTCTTTTGAAAGTGCAACGTCAAATTAGGTGAATTAAACATTTATTAAACCTCAGTTTGAGGTTTCTCATGCAAAGACTTTACCGACAGCAAGAGCAGGTACCATTGATCTCTGAGAAAATGTTAAAGCGCATCTTTATTGTGCCAAAAGCAATTATTTGGCTGTTAATTGGTATCCTAGACAGCAATTAATATCACATTGACACTAACTGACATTTGTATTCTTTAGGGTGATGAAACATTTCACATCATTAGCATTCAGAGCGGTTTCTGATAAAAGAATCCACTGTCAAAACAACACAAAAAGGAAAAAGAAAATACACATTCATAACTGCATGATTAGTTCCTTGACAAGAAGACAAAAGCGCTACCTGCAATTTTCCTTCGTGTCTTTGTGACCAAATGACCAGCCAAGAACAATCATCACTTCTAGCGATAAGTAAAAATAAACCACATTCAACACTTCCACATGCAATCCAGTGGCTTTTTGATAGCCGTTGCTGTGACCTGACATACACAAATACAAAAAAAAAAAAGTGTGAAAACAACTGAGAGGTGTGAATATAATCTGAATTAATGAGGCCATATCGTACAAGGGGAACCGTCTGGACCCACTGTGGATGAATTCACATCATTCAGGTAATTATAGCGACTCTGGAGTTGACATTTACTGTACCACAACTATGAGTGGAAGGCTGATGATAACTGACAGAGAGGTGTGCCTGCGAGATTATATTTACAATCAAATGACACTTTTATTGAATGCTGTTCTGATAGCATCAAATGGAACTGTTGACAGCCACCTACCATCCATTTATGTTCATCTTCCACTTTGTATTACCATAATTAGATGCTAGGCAGAGTACAGCAGCGTGTTCTTTCGCCTCGTCATCTTATCCTTAAGTAAAACAAGAACAGCTTTTTGAAGACATTACCATCGCGGCCCAGACAAGTTCCCACTCACCATCGGCTTACTAGCATAGCGCGCATTGCATGTGACACCATTTCAGGGGTTGATTTCCCTTGCCGGCCAATTAAGGAGCGGTAGAAGAGAAGATGGTAGTCTTGTTTTCTTTCCCTCTAGTGAAAGGACATTATCGCTCACAAGCTCTTGCAGGCAACTGACCACATTCCATACAACATTTGGGAACACTCCGGAATTAAATGTCATATTTAAGAGGAGAGGTAACGATAAATAGGTTTTGTACATGCAGGTTGAAAAAAGAAAAAAAGTAATGACAGAAGACACAACAATTTCAACTACAGAGAAACTCAGTGGAGGGTGGATCTCCTTGTAAAAGCTATTTCTTTTCTTCTGCTTTTATTTACAGTTCTTGGGACCTCATTGCTATTGCAGAAGTAGTCAATGATCACACAGTTTACAAGGTTTTCAGATTGTATTAAAAAATAAGAGCAATACACACGCCTGATCAAAATTTTAAGACCAGCTGAAAAATAGAGAATTTAAAGAATTTACTTGTACTGTTTCATCTTAAGTTGGGCTTAAAAATGCAAAAAAAGAAGAAATGAAAGTGACACAAAGACAAAAATTTGAGTGAGCAATTTGAGTGATCAAATGTAATGTTCAAAAAAGCAATCAGTAGCCGCACCATTCTTCTAAATGACCTCAAAAATGCTTTTCGGGAAGCTAGTTGGAATGTTACTTGAGGTGGTGAAAATGGCTTCACGGAGGGCATCCACTGTCTGAACTGATGTCCTTTTTTGTGAATGACCCTTGCCATCCATCCCCAAATGTTCTCAGGTGGATTTAGATCAAGTGGAACATGCCGAATGGTCCAAAAGAGTGAGGTTATTCCTCTAGAAGAAGTCCTTTGTCAGGCGATCATTGTGAACTGCGGCGGCGTCCTGTTGAAAAAGTCAGTCCTAATAGAAATGGAGGCATTATTGTGAACATAGTCCATGTGTGCAGTTATAGTGGTGACAATGTCTCCTACCGCAGGGAGGGATGTTGATAAAATAATTAGCATGACATTAGCATGACTGGTGGAATAATGAACATCTTTGTTGACGCGGACAGTGTTTTTCATTATGTTGAGTGGGGTTATCCCTGTGTTAATCTAAAAACTTACATTTGTACTAATGTCCAAAACCTTTCATCCAGGGTCAGACAAGAACTCTTTGTAAATATTTTCTCCTCTTATTCTGCTTGCTCTGTCTAAATACATGAAAAGCTTTTATGTCTTTAATGACATGCATTTTCTAAGGCGTTTTTGTGAAGATGTAGCTTAACCTTTGACAAGGGTGAGCTGTTGATGATAATTACGCCGGTCTGTCATATAATCAGGTTTATTTCATCAAGTTTTATGATCATTTATATGATCAAAGGGGGGGGACATGTGATGGAAATCTTATATTTTAGCATGAGCTCAACTGATTTGAATGAATACAGTATTTCTGCTAACATGCATTAATGCCAGACTGATTTGCTAACAGAACAAACTATGCTTTGTTGTGACTGTTTGCTCTTTGCTTGAGCCCTTCTGTCTCCAAAATAAGTTCCTCCAATGGCATTTCCACGTCAACGGGTTCTGATAAAGTCCTGATAATGTTTGTATAAATACGCTTCTGTCCTGCCGTTTTGGGGGGGGGGGCACTTGCAGCAGACTCCCAACTGTCTTCCTCTTCTGCAGAATAAATACCCTAAATACAGTGAACTAGGCTGCCAGATTATTTCCCTGTTTGCCATCAGTGGATGTTTACATGAATCACCAACTTCACACAGATCATTAAACAATAAATATAGCAACTTCTTATCAATCCAGGTCAATTTCAGACTTTAAATAATGTACCGATTTAAGCCCCGCCCATTTCCAGTGAAAACCACACCCACTTCCGGTTTATGGAGTACAGATATGGATACAAATCATTTAGATGGGTGAACAGATACAGATACAGATACAGATACAGATACAGATACAGATACAGATAGTGGTGTATTCGCTCATCCCTATTGGGAATGTGTTGTCCAAACTCTAACCTTGATGGTGGAATTTAGATTTAGTTTAAAACTGTACTGGGAACAGTCCGTTTTGTGTGTCTGTAGCTTTAATGCTAATGAACTGTTTGTCCACACTTTTCTACGACAGAGTCTCCAAGGAGCATATTCTAATTGGAAGGGTTAAAAAGTTTTCTCCTGCTAAAAAAAAAAAAAAAAACACAAAACCAACAAAAAAGTCTGATCCACAAGATGAGTTCACATAACAGGGGTTATTGCTAACGTTCCAAACGGTGCACACCAATTATAGATCCCACTGCATGTTGTATTTATCACATATTTAGAACCGCAGGGCAAATAAATGCAAGGCTTATATGCTTCTGACAGCTGCCTTCACTTTTTTTTGCTATGGTGGTCAATCATTTCATGAGAGCGTTGCATCATTCCGAACAGGAATGCTGTATGCTGCAAGGCCATGGGCGATGCACTCCCTACAGCTAGGCCAGCTAATTAGAAGATTGCCCCGTGGAATTCTAACACAATCCAGCCAGCGCGTTACTGCTTTTTGGTAGCAATTTCCATTCAGGTTTCGAAAAGCTATACTTCTGTTTTGTCTTTATTCCCCCGCTTTCCCTCTCCAGGGCAATTTATCACATTTAGTTGATATGTAGACTGAAAAGCGTCATCCCCATGTTACAATTCAACAAGTAGAATGGAGATGTGAAGTTTGTGAATTGATACTATTCTCCGAAGTATTGCCAAATGTGATCAAATATACCACTGCGACTATTTTATCTCCTTAAAAATTCCCTATTGCTATTTTTAAAAAATACCTGTTTGGCTTCAATGTCACACGTATCATCACATCAGACAGAAGATACCTTAGTGTGTTTCAAAATGTACTCCCTTCTCTCCAAGCCATCGCAGAGAAGACATTCATGCCTCATTTGAGTATTTGTGCTAATTGGGATGTGAAACCCAAGACTGACAAATTAGATCAGGTTAGGTGGTCCAAAAGACCAAAGGTGATCTTACAAATAAATTCATCAACTCGACTTGCTTTAATCTGTTTAACAAAGTGGTTAATTATTTTCTGTCATGTTCCTGAG
The DNA here is from genome assembly GCF_027744805.1 of Dunckerocampus dactyliophorus. Lineage (NCBI taxonomy): Eukaryota > Metazoa > Chordata > Actinopteri > Syngnathiformes > Syngnathidae > Dunckerocampus > Dunckerocampus dactyliophorus. The sequence goes on along the minus strand of NC_072829.1, from coordinate 10,049,676 downwards.
AGGCTGTAATTTGGAAAGTTTGAAAAAATATTGTATATAATAACTTTTTTTTTCAACTTTATTAATGATTTGGAGTGCATAAGAAACTGGGAAGGAAAATTCAGTTTATCACATTTATCACATCATTTATCATTTACCGGTATTTTGCACCACACAGCAGCAGCAGAACCGATGTTGTAATAACAGTAAGGTGCAAACTGCTTTGCCAGCATTAATACCACTGATTGTAAACATTGTAAGCAACAGTACGGCAAGCGTTACGTAGATTAGTTGCACACCAACAGTTCAGTCGCAACATTTTAAAGTGCATGCAGAGGTAGAAAAGCTGCTGGATGCTTGGGGAGTTAATTTTAGAGGTTGTCTACAGCCACAGCGGTTAATGCCAATGTTTTTAGACGTGGTGTTAATTATAGACCCTGGCGGTTATTTGCTTTTGCAGACACAGAGACTATACGAGACTAGGTGGCTAGCCGAACAGAGCACTGAATTGGAGCATTAATACTGTATTTTCACATACAAAATGTAAATGTATCAAAGGTAACCTGTGTCAAACCTAACAACAATAAACCCTCTACTATTGCATTGGACGTCATCCATGAGAGCGGATTAACGGCTACTTTTGTTACAAAATCCTTAATTATAAACCAAGTTTCTGATAAAACACAAAACAGCACATATAATATGGAATATGAATATACCATCCTACGTGTACACATACACACCCATCTTCTCATTAAAGTAATTACCAAAATATGGCAACAGGTGTCCCAGTAATAGTAAAAAACACATTTTATGGGACGCTTTCATAAATCGCTGTCGAATGATTTTCAGGATGTATCCGTAAACGCCTTATTTCCAACACCCCGAACAGATTTTCTCTGATCATTATTAATTATCCATCGGGGGTTTCATCAAGCTGCTGCACAAACATAATATTTTAGTATGGCAAGTCTCATTTAACAACTTTGTGAGCAAAACATGCTCTCACAGTCCTCCCACACACACGCGTGTCTCAGAAAGTAAGAGCGAAAGTGAAATGGTTGTGCACAACCACTTTTATGGTTAGCCGCTGTCAATGCCAAAGCCGTTCGTAGTAGCTTGCACATTTGTCAGACAAGATGCAAAGCGAAGAAGAGGAATCACCAAAGACCACAACGACATTAATTAGTAAATTTTTTACCTTTGCCTCAGCTGCTTGCATTTTTGTACAGAATTTTTGAATTGCAAGTGTCAACATTTAAGGATTAAGCCATATAACACAAATAAATAATATGCTCTGCTTTTTCTGACACCTTTTTGAACATGGTGAATTGTGTAAGTGTAAACATGATGTCCCTTCATGTAACTTGCTAAGCATGTTACACGACAACAATATTCAACAACAATAATCCAATATTGATCATATCAATACAATATCTGCAGCCAGCAATCACTGGCAGTCGTAGTAGAAGTAGCAGCAGTAGTAAACAACTCATAAGGTCAAAACTACCATATTTCCTCACATAGTGGCCTCTGTTCAAATAGAGGATGCTCAAATAGGAGGTATTCACACACTACCAGAATCTTCCATTCCAAGAAAAAGCCTTCTAGACAATCTTGCCAACATATCTGTCTATCCCCTTTTTACATGCATTTAAAGTCCATCCATCCATCAATTTTCTATGCCGCTTCTCCTCATTAGGGTCGCGGGCGTATGCTGGAGCCTATCCCAGCTGACTTTGGGCGACAGGCGGGGTACACCCTGGACTGGTTGCAGGCCAATCGCAGGGCACATATAGACAAACAACCATTCACTCTCACATTCATACCTATGGACAATTTAGAGTCACCAATTAACCTAACATGCAAACCGGAGTACCCGGAGAAAACCCACGCACACACGGGGAGAACATGCTGCATTAAAGTCAACCAAATCAATTCAAACCATGCAAAAAACATATTTGAACAGCCTAATATTCATTTTATCCAAGTAAAACTAATAAAACAATCACTGCATTCAGTCGCTCTCAAGTTATGCAGTCCTTTGTATGGTGTATCTCTGTCGTATTTACGCACTCACTAAATTCAAGTCACTGTTTGCCTTTGATATGACATAAACATGGGCTGACAAATGCAGAAGCAGACAGACATAAAGACAGATAGACCAATATCACAAAGGAACACTGAAAAGATGAATACTTGTTATATTTAGACAATGTGACATGAGTTGTTTCTGTCAGTGTCAGGACTGTTGGCGTCCTCTGGGGGTTTGGGGACGGTTCTGTACACTGCCATAGATGGATAATTGGTTATTTTAAGTAATTTTTTATGAACAAAGCTCAGCTGCCGCAGCTCAACCTCAATGAAGATCACACCTTGGGAATTGCCTCTGTTGAGCTGGCTCATGTCTGCAGATTCCTGTCTGGATGCATGTTTTTGTCTGCCAGATGTAAGGAACAGGTCTAACCCTTTTAGCCTCCACAGAGCTATTTTGATTCCCTCTGATCTGCACATCTAAATCAATAGAAATGCAGATTAGTACTAAAACAATTACATGAGGAAGGATCTTTTTTTGCATTTAGGTTTACGACAGGACAGCGTTAGGTAATTTACATTGATGGCTTCTCATAAAATGCGCCAAGAGAATGTGGACTCAAGTTATTCTTAGGATGCAAAAAAATCATGCAGGGTATTCATCAAATTTAATATCTGACTTACAAACAACTTTTTTTTTAAAGCTATAGCTTAGTTTGGAAGGAGTTCAATGGAGTGTGGCGTACTGCATAAATCTATTTTCAAACCCAAAGGTAAACCTACCTTGCACTTGGAGCTCCCAATCAATCCCAAGCTAATCATCATTAATAATAAACCAATAATTAAGCTAATTCATTAAAAGACAAGTCAGACTAATAAGAGAAGAAGCAGGAGGATACAGCAATTATCCTCACATCCAGTTTCCCTCTGGTATCCCCCAACCCTTCCTTAGAAACTCTAATACCAGATAAACATCTGTTAGCACAGACGGTTTCATTATCTAGATCTTCGGATGATATAATCCACAGTAGATGTGTATCTGAAGCTGTCTATTGTTTCAGGCGTTGGCTTTGGCAAAGCGTTCCTTTACATGTAGCTATTAACGTAGGTTACAACCCAGCAGCTATAACCATAATGTTTTACATACATCTCTTTACTATCGGGATGACACACACCGTGAAAGGTGACACATGAAAATATATAGTGATAACAAAACAGATTAGCTATTAAAGGCCATATTTTGCACCAGAGCCAATTTTGGTTTACGTTATCTGCACTCCAGGTTTTAAAAACGACGTCATGATTTATGAGTCTTTAAGTCCTTTAAGCTTGTAGTTCGGTGGCCCTAGGATCTCATTTCTGCTATTTGCAGTTGATGTGGTCCTGATGGCCTCATCAAACCGTGACCTTCAGCATTTGCTGGGGCGGTTTGCGGCTGAGTGCCAAGCCGGGATGAGAATCAGCATCTCCAAACCGGAGGCTATTGTCTTCAGTGGGGAAAAGGGTGGATTGTGCCCTCAGGGTTGGGTGCAAAGTCCTGCCTCAAGTGTAGGAGATAGAAAGATGGATCGAGAGTCTCAGTGCAACGCCTGCAGTACTGATGCAGTGAAGAGAGAGTTCAGCCTTCGGAGACAGAGTTCATTTACATTCATAACCCCGCCTGATAGGGTTAAGAGCTCAGTTATCTCGGATGAATCCCTGTCGAGGTGCCCCAGCAACCCTGAGGAGACCACAAGGTAAACTTGGACATGCTGAAGGGACTACATCTCAAGAGATGGCCAGGGTCTCTCTGTGGTGTGTCTGGTGGAGTTAGTCTGAGAGTCCGGGCATTCGAGGAGACAAAAATGATCGGATGGCTGGAAATTTTAGTATTTAGGACTTTTGTGAGGGTAGACGTTGATGTTGTATGAGAATACTTCGACTGTCAAGTAAATAGTGTACACGAACTGTCCTCAACCTAATCAAATTCATCCAAACATGCCTTTTATTGACCTTGCTTTGAGCACGGGGGCACAGGCATGCTGGAAACAAAGTTGGATGAACAGAATTGTACAAAAAGTCTTGGTCAGAGAAATAATCTATTCATCTGTTGAAGTTACATTATGTGGTACATAAGAACCATGTTTGAGTTGCCAAGAAGGAATGGACTGAGATTGTTTACAAGTTCTACAAAAACCGAGAGACAGCACACGTTATCTCTAAGACCTCATTCAGATGAGGGTTACAATAGCAATCCTGCTTGCAGAAGAAATACAGGGATACTTCAGTAAGGGAGCTTCAAATGAACTTTGCTTGGAACACCTCCAAAAGGATGGGCGCAGGGGTAAGGAAGCCACCAATTCCTTTAGCCACTACTCTTTCTGGCTCCTCTTTCTGTGGCTACACAACAGTTCAGCAGCAGCAAAGCCCTCCTGACATGCTCAAGTCTTCCTCTTATTATTCGGACTGAAGTTGGTCACCCTGCGGAGGAGCATCATGTCTTTCATTTGGCGTGGTTCTTAGTGAGGGGCTCACACAATATTGTCTAGACAGGAGGTGGTAGTTCACAGTTCAGAGCAGGATGATGCACACACAGGTCGATCAATAAGGGTATGTTGTGGGCCAAACATGACAGTGTTCAGTCGGTATCCGTCTGGACTGGCACTCCACTTGTGATTGTGGGAAATTTATTCTCTGTGGAGACTCTGAAATGTGTTTAAGTGTGAGGTGCCACGTGCATATTGTCTAAGAATTACCCTCAAAAGCAACAAAACATGAGAGATTCTCAAGCTATACAATTACTAGTACAAGTACTAGTAATAATAATAATAATAACACGGGTTCTGGTTCGGTCATAGCCCACAACAAGCTAAAACTCAACCCTGAACCCACGTGGTTACTTCCTGTACGCCATCGATTCTGCTCCCCCATAAGGTAAACTGTCTTAAATGGCTTATTTTCTCTGATTACATCTCATATATTGGGAAACAGGAATATAAAGGTGACTATAGGGGTGTTATTTCATAACCAATGTTCAAAAAGTTATTTAGAAGGTCGTAAAAAGGTTTTCTACGCCATGACTACAAAAATATTGCATTCGTAAAGAAGGAGTGCTACTTTGTGGAAATTCATTGATCGCAGTCTAATCTGGAACCAATTAATAGCGATAAATGAGAGATTACTGTAATTGTTTTATGATCCAAACACTGAGATCTTGCAGCACAGAAAGTAATGTAGTATTGCCTATGAGTTTCTTTTTCAGAAGGGCTGTAACTCTGATTAGGGCTGACCATTAGCAATCTCCAGCAGCTGATTATTGATTACCTAAAGCTCAGTCTGGCAGATATTTGATATTTAATGCTACATACATCTTACATTACTAATTATTCCCAAGAGTATTGTGACATGGCAATTTGCATAATATGACCTGTAAATTAAATATGACCAATTTATAAATACATACTAGAGCTGTCAAAGTGAACGTGTTAATGGTTTAATTTATTTTGAACATGCATACAAGTTACATTGGGATACATCACATAGTACAATTCACAGTTCCACATGTACTCTTTGCTCATTTTAAATACATAGGACAATTATAAGGCAGTATAACAATGTGGTACAATAATAGTCAAGGATTATAATCACTGTAAAGAAATGGTAGATAAGTCATATTAAATAAGAAATATATAATAACTGATGAAAGGGTTAATAGTTGACAGAAACAGGAAAGAAATGAAGAGTTACTAAGTGCACGAGTGGTTGCATGGCATTGTATGTACACAGTGGTTCAGGACTCTTCTTCCTTGTACTGTGTAAACATCAACTGCTCGTACTGTTTGTTGAAATCGCTCATTTTAGTGAATTGTTTGAGGTCTTCGAGGAAAGTAGTAGTTTGAGGAAACGTAGCTGTGTGGCAGTTGATGCGGAACCACAAGCGGGAACAAATATTGAGCCGAAATGGAGAAAGAAACTGGTATTATGAATGGTAAGTTTAGCTTCAAAGCCCCGGCAGATGGCTCTCTCCACAGAACCAAAGTTATTTGTATCTGCTGTCGCTGTGAGTTGAGTTGTTGAACTATGTAGAGTCTCAAATGCCAGAGAGAAGATAGAAGGTACTGCGGGTCCTTTTTAAACTGTCATTTATACAGTGATAACTTTGCATATGAGTGAGAGCCATCTCTCGGCTGATTTTTTTGCTTTGAACTGCAAGCTAAAATTTGGGTTACGAGCTGCTAGTTACCGGCAGGCATAGTAGCCGAGGACAGCTATTTGTGGGGATCGTGTCCACAACATGCCATGGTAAAAAAAAAGAAAAGTGGTTCTGTTAAGATGGAATGGCTGTCGGAGTACGTTCGACCAGAGTAACAACACGTGAATCTGGGTGATGTTTTTTTCTTTTTCGAATGAGAAAGGGCTGATCTAAATAACATGCTGCAAAGCCTGACGACAATATTCACAGACACGCTGCACAGCCAAATTAGCAAGTAAGTTTTCGGAGTGAAAAGTATGGACGGAATGTGTGGCTGAACTGTGCACGTATACTAAAGGTGGGAATCTCTGGCCAACTCACGATTCGATGCGATTATGATTCAGAGGCCTGTGATGCAATGATAAAACGATTATCGATTCACTCGATGCATCTTTTTTTGTGATCAACAGTTTGCCCATTATTTTATGCCTAATTTTTTCTATTTATAATTTGTTTTTACTCACTGGGTACTTCTAAAACAAAGCATATTTGTAATGATCCACAATTAAAATAAACATGAATCAGATGAATTTACTTCCATTATCTTAACAATTGGGAGGTTACATCTACCAACGTATTTCTCACTGTTACAATCAGCAGGAAAAGTAAAGTGCACCAGTAGCAGCATGTATAAAATTAACACAAACCTCAGCATATTCTGAATAACCAACATAAAAAAAATCTCCATTATTCATAAATAATAAACAATCTAATCCGAAAATAGTTGTTGATTAATGAATCAATCATCAATTCATTGAATAATTGATACAGCACGATTGATACACATCTATTTACTGAGCCTGGAATTTTTCAATGTCAATTCCATAGGAGCCCTGTCAACACATTGCGATGTACAAATGCATCAGGGTTGCTTTTATATTGAATGTTTTTCCAGACAAACACTTGGTTATGATAACAGAGGCATACATTTTTCATTTTCATCAGATCCCAAAGTTGAATTAATGAATTAATTGGACAGGTGCAGGATGTTGTAAAAGGACAAATATACCAAAAGAAGACATCTAAACAATTTGCTTTTGTATTGAATATTTCGGGGGAGCAGCTACTTGTCAGTTTAATGCTTTACCATTTCTATGATGATATTCATGTGGACTTGCTCGTACTGTATTTACTGGCCAGAATGAGAGTAACTAGTAGTAGTAGTAGTAACTGCACTGCAGGGTCAAACCGCCTCTGCAATATGAGATCCAAATTAACTTGTGAACCATCACACAAACTTAAAAGCAGAACTGCAAAAACTAAACAATTCCCCCCAAAACAGGGTCACACATTCATCTCTGTCTGTTAACAGTTTGCCCCACTCCTAATTATCAGACTAATTTACTGGAAAAGAATTAGACGCTGCCCTCTGCTGCTACCCAACCAGTCCAATCAGGCTGTAAATGAGACAGGGAAAAATAGCTAGTCAGTAATAAAGACATGTCAGCATCATTGGCACATCTTTTTAAAAGTCTTGTATTTGTGTTTGTGCATGTATGAGTTCAACTTCCTGGACCGTGGAGGGTCATTCTGAGCTATGGACACTATCACTTACTGTATGCAATAGTGACTCCATCCATCCATTTTCTATGCCGCTTCTCCTCATTAGGGTCGCAGGGGCATGCTGGAGCTGATCCCAGCTGACTTCAGGCGACAATACACCCTGGACAAACAACCATTCACACACATTCTTTTTTATGGACAATTTAGAGTCGCCAATTAACCTAACATGCATGTTTTTTTTTGGAATGTGGGAGGAAACCAGAGAAAACCCACGCACGGGGAGAACATGCAAACGCCACACAGGGAGAATCGAACCCACGTCTTCCTGATCTCCAGACTGTGACAGTGTGGCCGACATGCCAACCACCGTGCGACCGCAATAGTGACTCAAAGGGTAAAAATAAATGATTGTATCAGCACCTTGACGCAAGTCTTCCTTGGCTCATTTGCCACTCATCTAACTGCTTACGATATGACTACAGCTAGACTGGGTAGTGTCTGACGCTAATGTAGCAGTCACAACATCCAAATTGAAGTGTGCACACAAATTTCCGTCGTATCTGCTATGAGTCCTATCAATGGTGAAAATAAATATTTGTAACCACACCTTCCTTGGTTCATGTGCCCCACTTCACACTTCAAAGTCCGGCACGCTCAGGTTCGGTACTCTCCGGTTCCTTTGGCGCGATTGGAGAAGGTGGCATCGTCCCGTGCACATGCATGCGTGCATGAAAAAGTCATTTTGAAAAATGTGAAAATGAAAAGCAAGCCACTCTCCATGTCTCACCACGCAGATTAAATAAACATGTGGTGAAAATATGACTTTACTGACGGAGTGGTGGACTCTTTTCTGCCTGTGTGATTTGGCAAGAACTGGGGACACTTTTGGCACACAGACCGAGCAGTCATCTGTCATATGTGATATATTGTGTTCTTGCTCAATTCTCGGCTCCTCACCTCTTCCATTTCCACTTAGGCTAGATATGACTCCACCCCAGGGAGCTGTGGCCTTAAAACACATTACAAAAAGGAAAACACTTGTTAGAAATATCCTAGAAACCTTGCGAAGTGGTTTTCCCTATTGCCCGCGCCGAGGGAAGCATTTTTTCTGGAACTCCTTTCAGCCATATTGTGACAGCTAATTAAAGATGATGATGAGTGCTACTTTGCTCTGATGTGACGGCAAAAAATTAAAGATGCGGGGGGAAAATTACCTATTAATATACTGTGGTTGTGGTTTGCTCTTTTCGCACCTCTGTATTATGGTTGTCAGTTACAGAGAAAAAGCTCTGTTAGTGAAAGGAATTAGTTATACATAAAGGAAATAAGGTAAATGTATTGTAAGAAGACTTACTTGTCAAAAGCTAAATATGATAGCATGGATTGTTTTGAAGTATTAAGAATAAAATAGAACCACCAATGTTGATCACAATCCATGTGACTTTGGTCAATCAGAATAATTTGTTCTAGAATCCAAACTGTCACCGTCATAAAACTGTACAATATGTGAACTGTGCTACTGTGCAATATTTGAAGTAACTTTTTAACATTAATTGCACTGGTCTACACTCAAAATGCTACTGAAATGAAAGTAGTCAATCTTGGCTAATTTTGGGTCACTGAGTATGGACTCTGACACTCCAGGTGTTAGTAACATTACATTGATCACAGTCGCCACCAGGAAATACACTGCTATACTAACCGCCAACATGTAAGTCTAACTTATCTTATTTATGTTTAAGATGGCTTATTTTGTATTATTATGTCTACTATATTCAGTAAATATGTTTTTTTTTACCATTATTACAGTCCCCTAGACATGAAACCACACTCCATTAGTCACCTTTACACTTATATTACATAATGTAGAAGACATAATAAAAGTAAATAAGACATTTAAGACATAACTAAAACTAAACACTAAGGAAGTAACATCGGGGGTTCACAGTTGAGTTTTAGCTTGTTGTGGGTTACTGCAGCAAGAGTAGCATGTGTTTTTATTAGGGATGGTTATGAGGGATTATTGTGCTTGTTGTGCGATCATTCAAACCTGCAATAAATCCCTGTTGTTCTGGCAATCAAGTCTGACGTTTGTGTGTCTCCACAAACATTACAGTAACATTACTGGCCCCTACTGACCAGTGTGGAGTACTACATTACTAATACTACAGCGTCTTCTGAATGTCTTTATACCCTGCTGATTAAAATATTAAGACCACTTGAAAAATTGCAATAATTTACATTTTGCACAGATCATTTTTGATCTTAAGGAGGTTCTAAGTAGAGCTTCAAAATGCAAAAAGAAGAAATTGGATGGAGACAAAAAAATTTAGAGTAAGCAATTTATTGCAAACTGCAATAAACCTTCTGCATTAAATTGAAATAGTTTAAGGCCACACAGCCTTTAGAAGCCAAATCTTGACAAAAATGTGGATTCAATGTCATTTTCTGTCAGGTATTCACACTGTCATGACTGTCATGAAAGGCAGAAAAGCTTTCTCTCTTTGAACACGGTCGCATTATTGAAGGTTTTAAGAATAAAAACAACTTCAAAGGCCTCGTCTCCTTCAATGCCACAGAATGGCCCGTTTGGGATTTGCACAAGAGCACCAAATGGGACATTGAAAAGTGGAAGAAGTTTTATTTTCTAATGAGAAAAAATGTACAGTGTAACCTTGACGGCCCTGATGGATTCCAATGTTACTGGCGTGACAAGGAGATCCCACCTGAGATGTTTTCCACGCGGCACAGTGGAGGGGGCACCATCATGATCTGGGGTGCTTTTTCCTTCAGTGGAAAAAAAAGGGAGCTTCAGGTTGTGCAGGGGCGTCAAACAGCAGCTGGCTATGTGGCGATGTTGCAGGGGGCATCCCTCATGATCGAAGGCCCTCGTGACTGGGTTTTTCAACAGGATAACGCCGCAGTTCACAATGCCCTCCTGACAAGGACTTGTTCCAGAGGAATAATCGCACTCTTGTGGACTATCCTGCGTGTTCCAGTGATCTAGATCCAATTGAGAACGTTTGGGCATGGATGGCAAGGGAGCCTTACAACAATGGACATCAGTTCCAGACAGTGGATGTCCTCCGTGAGCAACATTTCCAGTAGCCTCCTGGAAACACTGGAACCAAGCATGCTCCTTCAGATCCAACAGTGCAAAATGTAAACTCTTGCAATTTTTCAACTAGTCTTAATATTTTGGTCAGGAGTGTATAAATTAATGGAAAAAAATGATTAGACCACCCTTGTTTCTTCAGTTTATTGATCCATTTTAATGCCTGGTGCAACTAAAGGTACATTTGTTTGGACAAATATAATGATGATAACAAATATAGCTCATAAAACTTTAATTTAAGAGCTGATATCTAGCAACTTCTGTGGTTTTCTTGATGACAACCAAACATTCTTACATGAATAGCTATAGCATTGTACTGCCAAAAAAACCCAAACTTTTATGAGCTATTTCTGTTGTCATTGTTCTATTTGTTCAAAGAAAGGTACCTTTACTTGTGTCAGGTATTAAAATGAACAAGAAACTGAAGAAACAAGGGTTGTCTAATAATTTTTTCCATGACTGTATGTATTTTAGTTCATTTATACATTTGTATGCTTGTCAATGCTTAATGTAGGCAATAAATGTGTACTATTTGCTTTAGTATGTACATTTTTGGACTTTATGCATTAATAGACGATTAGACGATTTATGCATTAATATATTTTGGAAAACTGTGACAGAATGAAGGTGCGAAATTTTAACATCGAAGAGGTGGGAGACGACTGTATATGAGGAACCATTCAGCAAGAGGTGGAAGGTAACATGATTATCGTTTTATACAATTTTATATTATAATTTACACACCACACTAAATTCAAATATAGTTGTGAAACTGTGTTACTTATTTTTATTTCACAAAAACATATAGTTTGCATGTATTAGGGTTTACATGGATTTAATATCTTCAGTATTAAAGAATAGAAGGGTTGAAATGTTGAAATACCACCTCCTTGCTATACAACATTGTTATTTAAATATCTGGCCTTTGGACCTACAGAACCTCAGGAAATTATGACATCCAATCAAGCCACCAAGGAGTCAAGGTTGATTGATGGCTGTTTTTTGGCCATTGTATTTAATTACCTGTGAACTCTTACAAGCTGTGCCCATTATTCCCCTGGTGTGCACAGCAGAAAATGAAAAATAGGCTAAAAAGCATATTTTTTCCGATCCCATACACATAATGAACTGTAGCTTTAGTGTATGTGATTATTATGAAGAACTACTGCATTTGAAGAAAGCAACATGAGGACCAATGGTTCATAGAATAGGAATTTATTGTATTTCTTTTTTTACCGGTACATGATCTTTTACCTGAATAGCACTCAAAGCGCTTTGACACTGTTAGCACATTTACCTACTGATGACGCAGCATCAGGAGCAAATGGGGGTTTAGTATCTTGGCCAAGGATACTTCAGGGGAGAACTTCTACAATGGCGCCACATTGCTTTTGTTTTATCCACTTGCCTTTGTCTGCAAAGCACTATAGCTACTAGCCTAAGGCTGCAGTGTATTTGTTTACAAAGTAGATGGGTGACTATATATCACAAAGCAATTACACTTCCTGTCCCTCACTTAATGTGTACCGTGTGGGAACTCTACGCTTCTGTACCGGACTGAAAAAATCTGATTACAGAATACCTTGTACTACGTCATTAGGTCGGACAGTCTTTCAGATCCTTTTTTGCCAAAATCCAGTCTTGAACTAACTAGTTTCGTTTTAAAATTAAAAACAGACTCCCCACATTAAAATCAAAAACAGACTTTAATGAGCCCTCTGCAAACACTTCATCTTTGCACTACTAAGACAAACTTTGAAAGTGACTTTGAGTCATGACTCTCCAAATGTTATTTGGGGCTTGGCAACAGAGCTCCGTGACAGGTTGTGCCCCCGCTGCCCTAGTCGCCCGCTCGGCCCCCCTTTGCTCTGTATGGCCAAAACATGCCTTGCCACACCGCACGGCTGTTGAGTGTTGGTAGTGGGTGTGCAGGGTGTTGTGATGATGGTTTTCTGTGTGGGTTGGAAGAACTTGGCCCAAAACTAATGAGAACATGTTTGCATCTTGCACTTGCTCAAATTATTCCCTTAAAATAAACCATCTATAAACCACTATGATTAGGACTCATGGTGAGCGAGGATATAAACCTCGGTGCTGATTGTGAAGCGCGTATTTCTAATAGCAGATAAACATGTTTATTTGCCTCCCTTGCAGTGAGATCTTGCCATTCGATTTTATCTTTCTCTTCATGGTAAAAAATTAATTTAAAAAGCACTGTGACATTTAAAAGTTAGGAAAAGGCAATTGCATTATTCCTCCAGCATATTTAAGGATCTGTTCCTATGAAGTCGACAGTAATAACCAAACAGTGCAGTGGTCATATTATTGAGATGGAAAGGTGGCTAGTGCTTTGGCTTTTATTTTTTATTACCGTTTTTGTTAATTCTTGTATTTAGTGTTTTATTACTGTATTTTGCTCATTTTCTTTTCTTCACATGTTCTGTGCACAGCATGAGTGACACAGGGGTTAATTTAGGTATGATTAAGATTACATCACAGTCTAGGAATGTACACAACCGGAAGACCACCTGTGTATTCAGTGGGTACATATTGTACTTCAGCGTTCTAGTATCTACCTCCAAATGTTATTGAAAAGAGCCATAAATATTGTGTTTCCAAACCAGAGTTCTGCTGTAACAAGGATATAGATTGGGGGAGGGGTTGGCAGGTGGGTAAGTGGGACTAGTTTGATATTTTCTTTCTGACACTCTCCATGCGCCCACACAAAGCAATGTGCTTGTCATGTGTGGGCGCTCACCGACGTGCCATCATGGAAATTCGTGTGGCAACGTGTGGAGGCAGTAGACACAATAATATGCTTGTATTTTTTTTTTTTTGTATTTGCAAAGTGGCCCAACCTTCATTCAATGTTCAATGTCGTTTCTCCTAGGGAACACATTTATAGCAACACACACGAGCAGGAGTCTTATTTATGTCTTAAATGGTGTATTTACTCTTATTATGTCTATGTTGGGTAATGCGAGTGTAATGGTGACTATAGCGGTGTTAGGTCATGTCTAGAAGGCTGTAATAATGTTAAAAATCGTATTTAGAAGGTCGTAAACAGGTTTTCAATACTTTATATTTATACCTCATGCAAATTCACGGTTGGGTCTGGAACCAATTAACCACGATAAACGAGGAATTACTGTATATTCTTTGCTCTCTCAGAAATGGTGAAACTTAAACACATGACATGATCAAACTCAGATCAGTAATTGTTGAGACACGGAAATGGAAAAGGGTTATGATTAAATGAGCTGTGCTTCTTTTCGTACATGTTGAATTGTTCAGGCGTAAACATGTGATGGTCTGTAATGTAACTTGTTACATATTCATTAGACTGTGGACTGTTAAGTCTAGAGTGCGGAGGCAAGATGGCGCCGCTGTGTTTGGCTTGCCGCCTGCTCCTATGCGGTTTTTAATGTTTTTAATGTTGTGTCGTCAGTTATTGTTTATGATCGCCTGACGCTCCCTGACATCGGCACCACATGCAATGTGCTTGGACAGTCAAATGTTCCACCACCATTACTGGCGTCTATACCACCACACCTGAGACGTTCTATCGGCTCACTTCCCGGTAAATCACACCACAGAAGACGTGGAAAGAGGGATGGATTACATGTTAGAATGAGGACCTACCTGGCTCTACCGTCCCCTCGTAAGAGCAATTTGATGCTGGCTGGAGCCATAGCAGTGCAGGACAAGGTTGATCTGCGGTGATCGCTGGATTATAGCTACCTGTGGCTGAGACCGGTTAGCCCCGGAGCCGGCTTCAAACACTGTCTCCGCCCGGTGGTTTGCTCCACTCCACGGCAGGCTAACTGGAGCTCACATCATATGGCTCTTTTTAACACCAGATCACTGAATAATAACCCTGTTATCCTCAATGATTTTATACGCTTTCATCCGATTTGCTTTTTCTGACGGAAACCTGTCTTTGCCCAGGTGACAACAGCGCTTTCTCGGAGCTCCTCCCCTCAAACTATTTCTTCCTCAACAAGCCGCGGCCATCTGGGAGGGGCGGGGGTATTGCTACTGTTTACAGGCACACCTTAAAGTGGCGCCTACTCTTCACTAAAGCCTTTACCAGCCTTGAGCTACAGTGTTTTGTACTCACACTGTCCAGTCCCGTCTTAAGTGCTGTGGTTTATCGCCCACCCAAGTTAAACAAAGACTTTATAAATGATTTCTCTGAGTTTTTCGAGGAAATCATGTTAAAGTTTGATAATATACTGATCTGTGGTGACTTTAACATCCATGTCCGATCCCCCACTGATCAGCTGGCTCGATGCTTTAATTCTCTGCTGGAATCGCCCAGTCACCCAATCAGCTTGGGCAAACACTGGACCTTCTGTGTCAGTTACTACAGGAATATACGGAATGTTCCTATTGCCAATCACTCCTCCTTGACGCTAAAAACTCTGTCGTTCTGGTGCTTTTAGACCTTACAGCTGCTTTTGATACTGTGGACCACTCAGTCCTCATCTCCCGTCTAGAACACTTTGTTGCTTACGTGGCTCTATGCTTAAATGGTTCATTCATCACAGGACTTTTTCAGTAACGATCAATGACTTCTCCTCTACAACCGCTCCCCTCTCTTCTGGTGTGCCCCAGCGTTCCATCCTTGGGCCTCCCTTATTTTCACTATACATGCTACCATTAGGACCAATCATCTCCAGACACAATATCCATTTTCATTTTTATGCCGATGATGTACAGCTGTACCTACCAGTAACGCTCAGTGACAAGAACGCACTAGATCCTCTCCATAGCAGCCTTCATGACATCAGAAAATGGCTATCTCAGAATTTCCTTCATTTAAATGAAGGAAAAACTGAGAATATTGTTTTACCCCCGATTCACCGCACAGTGAACCCAATTTTAACACCCCCACCTGTCTTTTTGCTCCTGCTGTTAAAAACCTTGGTGTGTTTTTTGACAACAGTCTAAAATTTGATAAGCAATTTAGTTCTGTGGTCAGAGCAAGTTTCTTCCACCTCAGGCTCCGCAAAGGTTTCATTTTTATCAAGTACAGATCTTGAAAAAGTGATTCATGCTTTCATCAGCTCGAGGCTTGATTATTGTAATGCACTCTACACTGGAGTAAATCAGTCCCTCCTCCGCAAGCTCCAGTTGGTACAAAACTCAGCTGCTCGCCTTCTTACTAATGCTCCAAAATACGCCCATATCACTCCAGTTCTCAGTTCTCTCCATTGGCTCCTGGTACAGTCTAGAATACATTTTAAAGTCCTTTTATTTGTGTTAATGGCCTTGCTCCAGCATACTTGGCTGAGCTTTTAACTGTCCGTCACCACTCCAGGGCCCTGCGCTCTTATCAACACACAACATTAGAAGTCCCAAGGATGGAATACAAAAAATAGGGGGATTGCGCTTTTGCTGCATTTGCCCCCACACTTTGGAACTCCCTGCCACCTGCACAACAATCAATAACAGAGCTGTCAGTTTTTGAATCTCTTTTTAAAAACTCATTTATTGGCTTATGACACATGATGATTTTATGTACTTTAGTTCTGATTCTGTGCCTGTATTTTTATTTTTTTATTTTGTTTTAGTTGTTTTTATTATTATTTTATTTATCTTATTCGATCTTACCCTTTTCTTATTTGCTATAACTTGTTTTGTACTCTTGTGAAGCACCTTGGGCACCATTGGGATGTTGTAAGGTGCTATACAAATAAACTTTGGTTTGATTTGATTTGATTTGATTAGGAAGGCAAATTTAAATAATGTCAAATTAAGTACTGGGAACCGACTTAGCACATTTATACATATTAAATGCTGAAAATGTCAGTGGCTCTAGACATGACCCCAGGTCTGCTTTCTTAGATACATACTAATTTGGATTTAGAAACTTAAGCTATAGGGAGGAAATCTGAAAATTAGACTTTAAAAAGGGATTGGCTCAAGCAGCACGTTTCCCAGACCTTTCATTTGTCCTTTGTCTCAAGCAAAGACAATCTGGCTATGTCAGAATGGACCGAACACTGAGGTAATGGTAATCAGAAAGTGGAAAAAAAAGAAAAAAGATTGGCCTCTGGTACAATTTATCCTCCAAAGTAATTTCAGCATTTATGGGATTCACCTTCAAAATGTAATGTGGCACGCTGGTGAAAAAATATAGAAAATGAGAAAGTCCATGAGCAAAAAAAGTGGAAGGGAAAATAAAAAAAGAAAGTCCAATGTGGGAGTTGTAAAGTAAGTCATCTCTGCAGGCTTCCTTTGACCTCCACAACCATCACTGTTCTGCG
This sequence comes from Dunckerocampus dactyliophorus, assembly GCF_027744805.1. NCBI lineage: Eukaryota > Metazoa > Chordata > Actinopteri > Syngnathiformes > Syngnathidae > Dunckerocampus > Dunckerocampus dactyliophorus. The sequence continues at coordinate 10,032,542 of NC_072829.1, read as the reverse complement.
TCCTTCACGTGCAACAAAGCTGGAAGGCCTTCTCGAGCTCCTTCATATTTGAATTACATTTCAATGACCACTCACACATGTGTCAATAAAAAACAAAATGTATATATATATATATAGTATATATACCAGTATATATACTATATATATATATTTATACCAATCACATGGATTAACTGTAAATTTTTCAATTTGTGCTATTGCCAGGGGTACCCTTCGATGTGACAGTATATTGTCTGATGGAGCTCTAGCAGGACTTCCAGGTCGCGCATCGTTGGGCTCCAAGTGAGAGAGCAGTTAGCGCACCCGTTGTCTTCCATCGCTGAGAAAGGTTGGTCATCTAGTCCTATTAATTCAATTATTTACTTAGCCTTCTGACTGTCACTCACATACGGGCGAGTGTTGTCCACCGTTTTAGCTGCGTTACCTGCCATTTGACTGATGCTGCACCGTGAGCCTCGAAAGCTCACCATACTCTGTCTTCAAATGCTGTATTAAAATAAAGCTTTTCAACATCCTTTTGTTGTCACACACAGGCCTGATTACTGCCACACCTGTCCTCATTAGGGCCGGGGGTATGCTGGAGCCTATCCCAGCTGACTTCAGGCGAGAGGCGGGGTACACCCTGGACTGGTCGCCAGCCAATCGCAGGGCACATATAGACAAACAAGCATTCACAATCACATTCATACCTATGGACAATTTAACCTAACATGCATGTTTTTGGAATGTGGGAGGAAACCGGAGGAAAACGTCCTTACTTTGCATATTGTCCCCATAAAAGTCACTTAAACGGACTTTCAAACAAGGACAGATGAGTTAAATATGAATACTGAATGACGTGACCAACAGAAGAAGAAGGGAATCAACTGTATTTCACAGGTCCACTACAACTCCCATGACCACCACATACCCGGAAAACGATGACGTCACAGACAGGCAGACTTTCGCTTAATGGTTAACGTCATTATCATTAAAAGTGATAAAAAACACACATCCATATAAAGCCTGCCGTGCTTAAATCCAATGCTTTATTTCCTAGTATCGATGCAATGGATTGATTACGTTTTCAACAATGTTAGATCGATATATGTTGTCAGGAATGGGAACTTGCTGAACACAGATTGATGTAGTTGAAATATAAATAAAATAGGATGTATAAATTGATGCATCGATGTAGCGAATGAATCGTTACACCCCTAATATATATATACTTATAAAAGAGCTTTGTCAGAGTTACATTTGAGCAGGTAGCAGCAGGACTTAGACTGCCAACAGATCTTGCCACTGTGCAAGCCTAATGGTGGATGACTGAAGGGAGGGGAGGGAGCCGCCGTGAGACGAAGATGCGATTTTCCACTTGTCCAAACTGTTTTCTGTAAAATCAGACAAGTCCGCTTGCATTTCCTCTGAGAAATATATTGCAGTGAACATGTTGCATGCAGTGGTGGACAAATGCACCTGTACTTCACTAACAACCGCACAATTTCTCAAATATTGAGTCTTTAAAGGGGGCATATTATGGAAAACTTGGTATCTGGACTGCCTGACCAATCAAGTGTAAGTGTAATCACAGTTGGGCGAATGTAATACTGTAGCATCGCCTGCAAACTGAGTTTCTCCACTCATGATTTGGCAGCTACAAAGATCCGTTATTTTCTGTGTTCACAAGTAACAGCCCGATTATACTGAAGCGCTATCATGTCAATGCCAAACATTAAGTATGACTGCAGTGTTGTTGGATACACAGATTGTCACAATCAGCCAATGAGGTGACATACTTAATGGTTTGCGTGTCCTCCGATTCTCTGGTTATACAAAAACAATATGCCTTTCAATTTTGGAAAGCATACTCACATTCACAACAGTAAAAACTTTCGCATCCCCGTGCGTGTTGTCACTTGTCAAGAATGTTTTATGTTTTTCAGGTTCCACTGCTTTGTTCTGACAATTGCTGTCATATGCTGTGATGTACAAGCAAGAAATAATAGTCCTCAATTGCTGAGGTAATGTCAATATATGGTTTACAACGTTCCGAGTTTTGTCGTCCGTACACACAAATTAAGTAAAAACTTCATTTTAGCCCATAAACACAAGACTAGCGCGAGAACTAGTTGCAGTGGAAGAATACACTATATGTGGGTCATGCGCAGGCCACACTACTCAATCAGATTGTAACATCTACCCAGACTTTGTAAGGCTGTAACAATCTCTTTATTTCAAAATCTAAACAGGCTGCTGTTTTGCGCAGAACAACATGAGTAAACTCTACTGTCCTCTCTGCACGGAGTCATCCTCCCGCACCCATACACACAGCCAGGACACGTCATGTTCACAGACAGTCGGAAGTCATGCAACTCTCTACCACAACACATAACTGGCAGGTCGCTGCAGTATGGTATCTTTAGCATGTAAATTGATCTGCTCCTATGAAAGCGACAGTAATAATTGGGCAGTGTAGTGATCTTATAATCGAGGTGAAATGGTTGCTAGTGCTTTGGATTATATGATTTTTTTTATTATATATTATTACTTTGTTAATGTTTCATTTCATTCTTGTATTTAGTGTTTGTATTTTATGTCCATGTGTTTTGTGTACCAATGAATAAATGTATGAATAAATTAATCTAGACACAATTTAGGTATAAGGTCTGACTTACACCACAACTAGACTTACATCACAGTCTAGGAACGGAACTGGTATGTAAGCGGAGGACCACCTGTACGGACAAGAATATAATTATCTATTAATGGGATAGTATGCATCATTAAAAGTCATTCACACTTTAAAAAGACATGCTCAACATTGTTGGCACAAACAGTCGCTTATGTGTAGAGTAAAATGGATTATTGGTAAGCACTTGAACAGCCAGAACACTTTTTTTCCTTCCCAAGCAGCTGATCAGAATTCTTGGCTTGCCTCGCTCTTCCTGCCAACCCGCTATTTAAGGATTACACCCCCTCCGAGCTATTGTACCAGTGCCACTGTGCTAATCAATCACAGATCGCGCTTTGTGCGGTCGTGTGCGTATCCCCTCCTGCACGTTTATGAAGTGTTGTCTAGCGAATGCTATTTGAATGATTAAGATTCCCTAAAAAAACATCAAGTCTACTGCCATATTGCCTTTAAAAACAAACAAAAAAAATGTGTTTTTAGCTAAAGTACGGCACTGCCCGTTATTTGGGGCTATAGCAGGTCTGCCAGAACGTAGGATTACTTGGAGCTTCCAGGGCGGCGGCAGCTGCACGCTTAGAGATACACGAAGCTCAAACGGGGGGAGCATCTCCTCCATTATGTTGCCAGTCATGGAGATGAGAAAAAAAGCGGGTGTGTGTGTGAGTGTTATACCTACAAGCAAAGAGAAATTCCTTTTGGCACCCAAGTAAATAAAGTACTCAGAATTGAAACAGTTGAGCAGTTTTAACTTGGAGAAGGCTGCTGTATTTTGAATCACACCAGTGTGATGACACACTCCTGTGATTTAAAACGGGCTTACAACATGGCTACACACACTGCTACATTTCAGGTAAAGCATACTATTGACTCTTTAACATAATGACCATTATATTGTGCCAATTTAATTTTTTTTGATAAAGTACAAAGCCTACAGTATATCCCAAAAAGAAGTACACCCCTCACATGCAGTATATGCTCTCAAGGGGCAATGCTATAGAATTGGAACTTGGATATACTTCAGAGTAGTCAGTGTACAGCTTGTATCGCAGGATAGGTTTACAATCAACTGAAAATGAGTCAAGACAGCCATTATTGTTGAAATAGCTGGCTGCATCTCAACATCACGGGATCTCAACAAAGGTGGTAGCATATTTTCCCCCCTCTCCCGTATCGTCCCTGTTTTGCTTCTCATGTCTAATTGTAGTCCTGTCTAATACTTTTAAGAGTCTGTCTCTGCACTGCCCTCCAAATCTAAATCATGGGATTTATTAACTAGTCTCTCCACGCAGTTGACAAGATCTTCTTGACGAGAAGCTCGGGTTCAGGGGAAACTGTCTGCCCTGACGGAACGTCCACTGCCGGGTACGTGACGGAGATTTGGGGGATGTGGAAGGTCATGTGCGTGGCAATTATCCTTTCTGTGGAGGACATCGAATATGTCTACCTATTCGGAACCATGATAACAGGTCTGTTGCTGATTGGATTAGGCACTGCCCAGGTGTATCGCAGAATTCGTAAAACAGATGCAGCGGTTCAACGCCGCCAAACAGCTGCCTGTCATGATTGATATGGTGGGTAAAGCCGTTAGCATTCTCACTGTGAATCGCAACACGGAAAACATCTTGGAGAAGCTTTCGGCTTTGCAAAGGCAGATGGATCAATTGAGAGACCAGAATGGACAAACAGAGTAGCTGGGTCTATTGGAATGCGGCTACTCGCACAAACCCAAACAATCTACTTAATCTGCATTTCGGCCCGCCCGCCTCCCGGCACTGGCCTATCCAAGGTCGCTGCTCAAACAACAACTCCTCCAGGAGATTGCTCTGGTCCCCTCCACTTCTTTTTTCACCTGTTGTTGTTGTTGTCTCTGTCTGGGGCCCGCTCACGGACGTGTCCATGTCAACTGCTGTGTTACTGCGATAACACCCTGCAGACTTGAAGCTCCAAGATTGAGCACCAGAATTGGGTGGGCAAACTTCTTCAGGCCTACACTCACATGCATCCAAGGACACTCACATGTACATACGCACACACATTCCTTCCCTCATCCTGTCCACCCCCGTCTTATTGTAGGGTATCTTGTATGTATGGACAGCATCATGGTCTGGGGCTGCATGGGGTGGGGTGTACTTACTTTTATGAGATATTGTTAATTTGTTTTGTGTTCCAACTATCATAGATTTAGCGTACCCAACAACTAGCTATTTGTTTTTGTCCTGTGTAGGCATACTGTACATCTCCAACCACAATCTGCAAAAATAACTCACCCAACTCAACCTATTTCCAGAATCTTGCTTTACAGCCATAATTAAATGCACGGTAATAAAAAGTGTTCCAGACTGTGCTTGCGATAGGACACACCTCGTTGTTGTCCTTTCCTGTAGCATTTCAGTCAACAGTGCATGGAAATACAGGTCTGAGTCATTGACTGCAACATAAATCATTGACACTTCACACACCTATAATACCTCCATAAACAGAGATGCTTGTAATAACATGGGAAAATCTTAATTTTCAATCTTATGGGGTAAAACACAGCAATAAACGTGTGTGTGTTTGGGGGTGGGGGTAGTAAGTAAGGTCGTAGTAAGGATGTACATTCTAGCTAGTCAAACACCGATGGTCACAGCATCAGGATATCACTTGTAAAAAAATGAAGAGGTTTATAGTCAGGTTGAGTGGGGAAAAAAGGATGCAAGAAAAAACGTGATGTTTAGTGTTCCGCACTGGTCACTAGGTGTCAGTAAGGTTATATTGATGTGACAACAGCCACCGCAGGAAATACTTTACAGAGGCCGGAAGTTGTAAAAGCAACAAGGAACTTTAATGTTAATGCTTAACATGTGTTAAGCCTATATTATCTATTATTTAAAATGTATAACTTCAGCGTCAAGTGTGAAACCCGGAAGCAGAGGCTGGAGGCAAAGGTCAAAGTACAAAAATAGTCTTTTTAAAGACAAAAAAGGCAAAAACATAAACGATGGCGTGTAGAAAAACAGGAACAAATAGAGCACGTCAAGACAAAAAACAGAAAGGCTGCAAGCGAAAACAAAAATAGAAAATTAGAACCATAAGCGCTGCTGTGACGAGACCATGAGCAGGAAAAATACTACAACTGAAGGCAACGGTAAGTTTAACACAGAAACATGTTTACCAGGCAGAAAATGTACAAGGCAGAGCAAAAAGCAGGTCAGTAGAACTACTAAGAGGAGAACAACAGATAGCAACTGGCTGGCAGGAAAAAATACTCCGACAATAGCGCAGGAGCGAGGAGAATAAATAGCACCAGATTGATTGCAGAATGCCACCAGCTGCTGCTCGTGGCTCCGCCCAGTGCTCAACTCCCGGAAGTCTGCGAGCACAGAAAAACACAGGAGGTAATGGGAACGCACTAAAATAAGAGCATACAAGACCGGGAGTGACATTATATGTCTTATTTTCTCTTATGTCTGCAGTCGTTTCTTCGTACATCGTGGTTCGAACATCACTCCCTCACACTATAGCATTTTTTTGAAAATGTATGAATTAATGACTATGGGCTATTATTCATCAAAAAACATTGAAAGACAAGTTATATGCAGCATTCTGGTCACCATGTGTCAGTAATGTTACATTGATGAGATATGACATTACATTAGATCACCTTCAAACTGCATGGAGTCAGCCATGGCATGTCCCACATGATAGAGTGAAAGAATATTTTCCTCCCATTCAGAGTAGAAGTGCTACGCTTTTGGCTTCTTACATTGTCTTTCTTCCCCTCTCTGTTTGAAACCTGTTCTTAAGTTTAAAATAAACAAATTGGAGGCTAACTGGTCAGCTCGTTATCATGCTATGTTTAGCGGCGGCCGTCCCTGCAGTGATCGCATAGCCTGCGCATTACAGTTGAGCAATGTGTTGTAAACTAAGAATAATAGGAGTGTAAATGTAACTATAGGGGTGTTATTTCCTGTCTACAGGGCTCTAATAATGGTAAAAAATCGTATCTTTAACATCATAAACAGGTTTCCTATGGTCTAACTACAAAAATATTTGATTTATAAAAAATGGAATCCTACTGTGAGGAAATTCACTCATCACAGTCGGGTCTGGAACCGATTAACCGCGATAAAGAAAAGATCACTGTATTAGAGTTTTTGAACTCTGGACCCAAATTAGAAATGTGATACCCAAACGTGCATGTAGTATATTGCATAACATGGATGTATACTGCACTAATGATTAAACACATAAAACTAGACATGGGTTGTCCGGAACTCTAAGTTTGGACTTGAAATTTGAGTACGCTGCAATGTGATTTAGGTACGAAGCAATAATGGCAGCAATGCCAACTTTTTCTCACAATTATTGCAAAAATATGGACTAAAAGGCAAAAAATTCCAGTGCAACTCCAGTGACCTGTGTAGCCAAGTTCACTATTTTGGATTTATATATTGAGAAGCCCATAGATCAAATCAACATTTTATAAAGAATACCATGAGGTCATCCTAACCAAACACTGATGCAACTTTGCAAAACATCTGCAACACAAACCTTTGCAGAAAACGCAGACTTTGCTGTGGGGGACAGCGTTTCAGTCTCTCCTTTATCTGTGCACGTCCAGACTGCATTTGACAGAATTTGAACGAGGAGACATTTTCTCCGTTTGCAACAGGAAGTTTTGCTTCTCCAGTATTTGTTGAGGAAGTGTTATTACGCACAATGGTTGTGACCCAAAGTTTATATCAAACCCAGTGTCTAAACATCAACCAGTAAGTGTTGTTACTCAAATATTAGTTCTTCAATGGGGATTGTTATTTTTCCAAGTCAGAAAAATGTGCATTTTAGGATAGGGGCTGGTTAAATAAAATCAATAAAAAGACTGGATATCGTTTTGCGTTGTATCAGAAATTAACATTTGTTGCAAATGACTGCAACTGAAAACCCTGTAAGTCCACATGGACAATATTGACTTTAAGACAATCTCTATGTTTTGCTGTACTGAAAGATTGTCGAGCTGAAAGCCTGCATACAGTAAAGCCATGTTTTTAACAGGAGTGTTGAGATCTGTCCTTCAAAACTGTCCGACCCACCAAAACACTTTACCTAGGGTTTGATCTGGCTCCTGAGAACACAAGGACAAGTGACATACATGTCAACGGACATATTGTATGCTGGTATAAAGCATTTTTTGAAGTGTCACTTAAATTGCCAGAATCCAATAAATGGAAAAGAAAAAATGTTAACACCAGCTGAGACCACCTGAGCCTTCCATTGATACAGTCAAGAGCAGGTGCATTTTACTGTAGCATGACGATGGATTGCACAAACTATAATAATCGCTGACCATTTTGCTCAGAGAAAGAAAGGGGGAGAAATAACAAGGGGCAAGTACTGAAATAAATGCCTTCAAGATAAATTCTCAATCCACGAGATACCCTTTATTTTTAAATTTCTGCACGAACCAAATATACAGTATTACCATCCAAGACATCATCTTAATGTATGTCCCGATTCCCTACAGTTTCCTGTAAAGTGCGTCTTGATGCGGATTCATTCCTTTTTAACCAAAGACACATGAAATAGGCTGGGTGAAAGAGGAAATAATCTCATTCATCATTATCAATTTGAGTATGTCACACATGCCCACTCAACTCAACTCAACTCATAACAAAGATGTGAATTTACAGTAGCAGAGGTGTGGACTCGAGTCATGCGACTAGGACTCGAGTCAGACTAGAGTTGCAATTTTGATGACTTGGGACTCGAATGGACAATATCATCATGACTTTAGTCTGATGACTTGAAAATACTTGAAATTTTCAGTATGTGTGTGTTGTAGGGATGGGGGATTTTATTGATATTGTGATATATAAATATATATTTTGTATCCAAAGGAAGTCTCAATCTTACCGCCGCTACTGCCATTATTGCTAGCATTAACAAGTTACCAACATCTTCCTCTTTGGGCACGCAAGAGAGACTATCGACAGTAAACATTAGTTCAGCACCTCAGTGCTTAAAATCAGATGTATGGGAGCACTTTCGATAGAAGTATGGCGGTTTGCAAGCTGTGTTGTTCCAATGTGTACCTCCAGCCGCGACACGTGGCCAGCTCCACCTCACACCCTAGCCCAACCAACCCAGCCATTAGATCCAATCCTTGTCCCAAAGTTATGGATCTGACTTGCCAACTTCCCTTACCCGCCTTGTTCTAACACGCCAGAGGTTGTTCACCTTGACGACCTGCTGCAGATAAGGGTATGGCCTTGTGTGAGATGTCCACCTTCTCCCCTGGATTTTCAAGGGCCAGAAAGACCTCACCAGACGCTGCTAGAAATGTGACGATTTCCAGGGCACGGGCGCCTCTCTCGGGTGAATGTCGGCGCTCCCGCAGCGTCTCCGAGATCATTTGTATCCTGGCTGTTATCTCCACCGCTCTAGATTCGGGGATCTTAACCTCACACACTTTCGATTGTAGCGTATCAATTGCCTATTAAGTATGCAAATGATACTACCGTGGTTGGGCTCATCTGCAATGAGGACGAGACGGCATCCAGGTTGGAGGTAGAAAAACTGTCCCTCTGATGTCTGGCAAGCAACCTGTCACTAAACGTCCACAGACAAAAAAAATAATTGTGGATTTCAGGGACCACATTCCCCTTCTTATAAATGGAGAACGTGTGGAAACTGAGACCACATTCAGGTTCCTGGACACCCACATCTCTGAGGACCCAAAACATCACGGCTCTGGTGAAGCAGGCCCAACAGAAGTTGTACTTCCTGCATGTCCTCATTTAGAACAACCTGAACAGGAAACTGCGCCTGGCCTTCTATCACTCCTACCTGAAGGGCATGCGCACATACTGTGTGAGTGTGTGTTACGCTGGCTTCGCAGCAAAGAGCAGGAAGGAGCTGCAGAGAGTTATAAAGGCCACGCAGAAAATCATCGGCTGCTCTCTGCCTTCCCTGGACGGCACATCTAGATTCTCCTGCAGCAGGAAAACCAAAACCATCATAGTGGGCCCCTCAAACACAGCCCACCACTTGTTCCACCTGCTGCCCTCTGGAAGACTCTGACTTCAGGTCAGTCAAGTCCCACACGCAGACTAACCAACAGTTTCTTCCTCTGGGCCATACAGTATGTCAATATTGTTTTGATTGTGGTTTGTGTATGGCAGGGGTCACCAACGCGGTTCCTGCGGGCACCAGATAGCTCCCCCCCGGACCACATTTGGTGCCTGTGAGCCTGGTTATCAGGCAGGTTTTCAGTTAATAATGTGGGAACAACTAGAAACAAATTAATTCTCAAATACAAAATGCAGACGGACAAAAAGTATTTGTTGGTGTTTTAATACAAATGTAAGTTATAGATGCCAACATTGAACACGTAAAATAGCATAGTCAGTTTGTTTAGGTTGAAATAAGCTATGAAAATAAATGCTACGAAAATGAGCTGCTCTCGGCCATTTTATTTTTGAAAAAGTAGCTCCCAGGAGGGAGGAGTTTTGGGAGTATACCAAACACACCTGTTGTAGAAAGTAGAGTAGCTGTTCTGGCAAAACAATCGTACAGTTCACTCATACTGCATGATTAATCTGTTGAACAGAACAAAAAAAAGTAGCTCCCACAAGAAAAAAAAAAGGTTGGCGACCCCTGGTGAATGATTTAGCAGGATTACGCAAAAACTACCAAACGTGTGTCAAGGAAGGACCTATGAAAATTTGGTAATGATGAAATTAAAGACCATGGAGGTTAAACATGTGGATACAGCAGTCTTATTTTCACTTTTAAATTGGTAAGTTGTCAAATTTTCAACCCACTACAAAATGCAAATGGTAGAGTGTGTACCATCTGCCTGAGAATAAAAGTTTTTTTTTATTTAGTTTGAGGAGTCTCTTCCTCTTTTTTGTCATTCAACACGATATAACTGCTCCTGTCCACCTGATAATCAAAAATGTCTTACACTGTCGTCCCTTGCCACATTGCACTTCAAATTTTGCAGTTTCAGTTTACTTATTTGGGGTCTAAATTAAGCATTTTCAAGCATAAAATGGCTAAATGAATTACAATAAAAATATTAGTCATACGGAAATCTCATTGAAAGACACATTGTGATGTGTAGTATTCTACACTAATCACTAGATGTCAGCAATTTTACAGTTATGAGACAATAGCCACCACAGGAAGCACTGCCAACCGGAAGTAAAAAAAAAAAAAGGAACAACAAGTAACTCTCCCAATGCTAACGTGTGTCTTTATTATGTCTTATTTTCTCTTATTCTGTCTACTTTATTGGGTAATATGGGTGTGAAGGTGACTATAGGGGTGTTATTTCATGTCTAGAGGGCTCTAATCATGTTAAAAACCTTATTTAGAAGGTCATAAACAGGTTCATTATGCTCTAACTACGAAAATATATGGAAAACAGATAAACTCACCTTGCGTAATCAAAGTTGCACAAAACATATGACTCATGGAAAATCACTGGGAGACACATAGGGATACGCGAGTAACCACTATCTGTATCTGTTCACCCATCTAAATTATCTGTGTCTGTATCTGTACTCGAAGTGGGCGGAGCATAAACCGGAGGTGAGCTAGATTAACTAATCTTGGTTAAATGGGTGGGGCTTAAATCGGTATATTATTTTAAATCTGGAATTGACATGGATTGATCAGAAGTTGTTTATTATTCAGCTATATGTGTACTGTGTATGTGTGTAAGTGATCTGTAAGACTTTATGATTTAATTTTTTTTTAATGATCTGTGTGAACTTGGTGATTCATGCAAAACATCCAGTGATGGCAAAGAGGGAACTAAACTCTCAGTCTTGTTCATTGTAGTTTTCCCAAAAACACCGCGTTCAGTACTACGTGCAAAGTTTTCCAACTGACTTTATATCACCAGCCAAATTAGAAGCAAGCAGACAGGAAAAACAAACAAACAAAAAAAAAACGGCAGTGATCGACGTATCACGAGCCGTTTACAGCTCTGTCTTGTCAAATGCACCACGTACGTAAGGAAACAAGTTTACCAAGTAACTTCAGATACGAGCTGAGCTGAGGAAAACCTAAAAAAGCTGCCAATTGCACGGCTAGACATGCATGGCTCCTCTCTGACTGCAGCCTGCAGCATGTCTGTCTCGGGAGGGGCGGTCACTGTGTGTGATTGGCCAATCACAGAGTGTGAAGATTGACTACATAAGCAGTTACCCATTGAGATTTAGCCTTCATCCCGATTACGGATAATGATGAGCTATACTCGTTTCATGCTCGTACTCTGCAAAAATGCATTATCCGTAACGGATACTCATCTAAAACGAGTATCCGGCTCAAACCTAGAGACACACAATACAGTTGTCCCTCGCCACATTGTTTCAATTTTGCGGCTTCACTCTATCACGGTTTTTCCAACATACTGTATATTAATAAATTATGCTGTTTTGTTGTTGAATATGGCCTACTATTAGTCAAAGTATACATCTTGAAGCAAAGGTTACACAATTTTTTCCTAAATTAAGCATTGTCAAGCATAAAAATGGCTAAATGAACTAAAATACATACGTATACACTCCTGATCAAAATCTTAAGACCAGTTGAAAAATTGCTAGAATTTGCATTTTGCACATTTGGATCTTAATGAGGTTTTAAGTAGAGCTACAATACAGTATGCAAAAACAAGAAGGGGGAGTGAGACAAAAAGCAGTTTGAAAAAGTAATTTATTGAAAACAATTATTAAACTGAAATAGGCTGTTAATCAGCTGATCAAAAGTTTAAGACCATCGCTCAAAAAATAACAAAAAACTCTCCAAACCAGAACAAAAACTGTTCTCAGTAGGACTCAGTAATGCGTAGCTCCACCGTTCTTGTTAATCACTTCAAAAATTGCTTTGTGCATGCTTGATGTGAGTGTTTCCAGGAGGCTAGTGGGAACATTGCTCCAAGTGGTGAAGATGGCTTCACCAAGGGCATCAACTCTCTGGAACTGATGGCCATTTTTATAAACTTCCTTTGTCATCCATCCCCAAATGTTCTTTATGGGACTTAAATCAGGGGAAAATGAAGGATGGTCCAAAAGAGTGATGTTATTCTCCCTGAAGAAGTCCTTGGTCAAGCGAGCATTGTGAACTGCAACGTTGTCCTGTCGAGGGCCCTCAGTCATGAGGGATGCTCGCTGCAACATCTGTACGTAAGCATCCGCCGTTGGACGACCCTGCACCACCAGAAGCTCCATTGTTCCACTGAATGAAAAAACACCCCAGACCATGATGGACCCCCCTTCACTGTGCTGGTAGAAAACATCTCAGGTGGGATCTCCTTGTCATGCCAGTAACGTTGGAAGCCATCTGGACCACCAAGGTTACATTTTTTCTCATCAGAGAATACAACTTTTTTCCACCTTTCAATGTCCCATGTTTGATGCTCCCTGGCAAAGTCTAAACGGGCAATTTTGTGGCGTTGAAGTAGACGAGGTCTTTGAATTCGTTTTTTAAACCCCTTTCCCGCAGATGCCGTCTGATGGTTATTGCGCTGCAGTCGGCACCAGTAAGGGCCTTAATTTGGGTGGAAGACCGCCCTTTGTCTTGATGGACAGCCAATTGGATCCTGCGGTTGAGCGCTGGTGTGACTTTTTTGGGTCTGCCACTTTTTTGTTCCATAATGCTCAGGATCTTTCAAAAAATGTAGAATGACTGTCTTACTGCTCCCAACCTCAGCAGCAATGGCACGGTGCGAAAGGCCTTGCTTATGCAGCTTCACAATCCAAATGTTTTTTTTCACTCCCCCTTCTTGTTTTTACATATTGTAGCTCTACTTCAAACCTCATTAAGATCCAAATGTGCAAAATGCAAATTCTAGCAATTTTTCAACTGGTCTTAAGAAGACGTATTTAAATTGTGAATGTAGTATTCTACATTCATCACTAGGTGTCAGTAATTAATGGCTGTCATTCTGAGCTGTTTCATTGATCTTCGTCATTGATGACACAGGCCAGCGCTGTAACCAAACATCCATCCATCCCTCTTCTATGCCGCTTATAATATATCACTCCTAATTTTTTAATACAATGTGAAAACCTTTTAAATTGTGTGATCATTGACTACTTCTTTGATAGCAACACGGTCCAAAGAACGAGGGAGAAAGGCTAAAGAGCAGAAATAGCCATTACAAAACCAACACAAGTAGTCATGAAACCATCAGAGTTCCATACATTCCTGGTTCTTGTATAGTCCTTTGAAAAGGCCATATGCCTGTGGAGGCCACAAAGATCTAAATACATGATACGTCTTAAAATCTTATCACCAGCCACACAGTTTTTTTTATGTCAGCAAATGAGGCCAATGCAATCAGCCCTGACAGATTGAGAGCGTGTTACGTGCCTGTTTGTCACAGGCTGTACCTGCCACTCAACCAGCCTCAGCCAAAGAGAGAGAATATGACAAAGAAGTGGAGGAGAAAAAAAAGATTTTGTCATTTGCCTTCTGACTATCTTTAGGTAACCTAAGAAGAAGCAATTTCGTTGGCCCCCTGGGGCTTCAATGGCAAGCTTTCGCAGCCTACGCCCACAAAAAATAGACTTTACTCATTTCAAAGATTTTGCTAATTGCTTTAAAATGGCCCATTTAAATACTATATATAGTTTGACTGAAATCTTAATGATGGATTGCATCTATTTGAAGAAGTTCTCATCTGATCAAGAACCCGTACTTGAGGTATGACATTTATGTTTGGGCTGCTGGGAAATCAATTCTAGTATTTCCATTTTATGAGGTTTTAACGTCATCTCTGCATCTATACAACTGAAGATAAGGTACATAGATCATTTGTGCAAACACCTGCATCTGTATTATAGGATCTCGTTTGGAAAAGTAATTTTGACCGAAAATAGGCCAGTTGTCCCTGCCTCCTTGTAGCTCTTTTGGCTGCCTAATGTGAGCAGACATGGATTGACACAGCGGGTAGTGACTTGGTGCTTGGATGTTTTAAAAAGAGCAGGTTTGAAAACACATGCGTCAAATCCACTTTTGGATTTATGCAGTTTCACCGTGTGCTGGCATGTACTGGCAGGGAAGGAAAAAAGGAATATATAGTGTAAGTATTTTGAATAAAACATACCGTCCTGACACTTTCTGATATGACATTGGTCAACACTTCAATCATTCGCGTTTACTTTCTGTTGTAGGTGATGTGCATGTATATTAGTGGCTTTTAAAGCAAATTTACACTATCCGAACACATTTCATACTTAAAAAGAGCATCAGGTGTGATGTAGTAGAATGTAAAAGAGCACAGGGATGTAAAAGAGCCACAAGATTAACTTGGGATCTGCCACTTGGTGCTAAAAAGTGTAAGCCAAGAACCCCAGCTGGCCATCACTATGATTTGGACAAGACACTGCTGAGGAGCCTCCGCATCGTCCGAGAGCATTTCATACCTCCATCATCTCATGTCCATCTAGTGTGCCTGCATTTTCGGACAACCCAGAGACTCTTCCTTTGCTGAACAGGTTACAGGTTTTACCTGTACCTATTTAAAGATATTGCAACCAATGATAGTTTTTCTATAATGATTGACAACTGAGACAGTCCAGTGTCAGAAACTTTTCACTTTGCTTCATTTGAAGTAATATGTTTTAATTTAATATTATTGGTTAGAATCAAAAAGTAGTCATGTCTAGAGAAAATAAATGATCAGGTCACCAGACTTAAATGGAACCTGACAGTATTTTTGGCCTTACCTCTGTTTAAAATCCACAATTAGTTTCTGATGCATGGTCATAAAATTAAAATAAGTTTGTCTATTTTATCTTAAACTGGCAATCTAGTGAAAATGAAGCAAAGTCGACAATACCGTATTATCTGTGTTTTATTTTTTGACTTTTAATGAAGTGGACAAGGCAGACAAAAGGTTGATCAAGCATGTAAAAAGACATGTCAGCAAGGGTTCAAGCCATTGTCCTGATGACACTGCATTAGCTGGGATCCATCAAGGGGAACAAAAACATTATCCTTATTGATCTGTCCCTAATTCTAGAGGTGTTTCTACAACACTGTAGTAGGGAATTCCTAAAGGCCATTGATTCCGCTCCGTATGAATATGCATGGCAAATGCTGAAGTACTGCAGTCAAAAAGACATATGTACATTGATTGCAGGTCAAACATGAAAGATAGCCATTCTTACGGCCTGCAATCCCGATAATCTCCACGTGTATTGGTACAGAAAGACCATGGTGTCCTGCTGTTGATCTTCCCAGCATGGCCACCACGCAGATTAGAGGAAGAGGACACAGGTGGAGACCTGGAACAGTGTCATCGATGCTCGAATGAAAGGAAAGAGCCTGGCCTGGTATCAGAAGCTGGATTAGGCCGAGTAGGCAAATGCCAGCCAAAAGCCTTTTACTCTTCTAAATTTTGTATTTCCTTTGTGAATACCAGAGTCATTGTGTGCAGATGGGTAGAGGCCTAATATGAGAGAGGTAGGTTAGACAAATTGGAGAAAAGTGTACTTAGCCACCTGTGGACCAACTGGAAAGGATATGCATGAGTCCTCTGAGAAAGTGATCAGAAGGATAAACTGCTGTGAGGCAGAATTTTTTAGGCCCCTTTATCAGAATACTAATGGACTTGTGACAGTTGCAGTCGGCTGAATAAGAATTAGGTTTTCTATTGAAGAAAATTGATTTCCATTTCTTTAATTTACTTTCATTTCAGGGCTAAAATACCAAAGTTCATTGATTTGCTTACAGGTTTTTTTTTTAATCAAACACCTTTTCTAATTTCCATATCGGATCCTGCATACTAAGAGAGCACCACATACACTAGCACTACAATATATTGAAAATAAGATTTTTTTAGCTGTGACAAATTAATATGTAAAAACACACCAAATACAGTGTTGTGAAGAAGTGTTTGCCGCATTCCTGTTTTTTTTTTGCATTTTTGTCACACTTAAATGTTTCTATTTAAACAAATCATCATTAAACTAATTAAAATATTAGTCAATGACATACTGCACTTGTGTTCAGATTATTATTAAGGGAGAAAAAAAATCCAAACCTTCATGGCCCTGTGTGAAAAAGTGATGCGCAGCTGCATCAAACATTCTTTAAATTAAATTAAATTAATTAAATTATTACTTACTTGCTTCAGTTAAGGTCAGTGTTCATGACTCCACCATAAGAAAGACACTGGGCAAAAATGGTCTGCATGGCAGAGTTCCAAGACAAAAATCACTGCTGAACAAAAAGAACATTAAAGCTCATCTCAGTTTTGCCAAAAAAAATGCGATGATCCCCAAGACTTTTGGGAAAATACTCTGTGGTCTGACGAGACAAAAGTTTAACTCATTGGAGGGTGTGTGCCCCATAACATCTGGTGTAATGCAGCATTTCAGAAAAAGAACATCCTACCAACAGTAAACTATGGTGGTGGGAGTGTGATGGTCTGGGGCTGTTTTGCTGCTTCAGGACCTGCAACACTTGCTGTGATAAATAGAACCATTTGGGTTCTGCAGCAGGACAACAATCCAAAACATACTAGCAAGTCCACCTCTGAATGGCTGAGGAAAAACAAAATGAAGACTTTGGAGTGGCCTAGTCAAAGTCCTGACCTGAATCCTATTGAGATGCTGTGGCATGACCTTAAAAAGGCGGGTCATGCTGGAAAACCCTCCAATGTGGCTGAATTACAACAATTATGCAAAGATGAGTGGGCCAAAATTCCTCCACAGCGCTGTAAGAGACTCCTTGCAAGTTATCGGAAACGCTTGACTGCAGTTGTTGCAAGGGTGGCCCAACCAGTTATTAGATTTGGGGCCAATCAATTTTTCACACAGGGCCACGTATGGTTGGATTTTTTTCTCCCTTAATTAGAAGAAGTTGCGTTGTCATTGACTAATATTTAAATTAGTTTGAAGATCTGAAACATTTAAGTGTGACAAATATGCACAAAAAACAAGAAGTCAGGAAGGGGTAAACTCTTTTTCACATCACTGTGACTATGGTCAATGTACCATTCTTTCTTAGGCAACCATGTGGTTCTGTGTCAGATGCATTGCTTTATACATGATACATGTTTCTTGTTATTAGTCACATATTTTTCAAGATAAATTCATAGGAGTAGCATATAATACATAACCCTACAGCACATAGGATACTGGTCCAATATATTCAATTTGGCAATCTTTCAATAAGAACTGTATCAGGCAATTAAAAAACTATGGTTATTTCCTTTGGGGAAATTAACCCGCGTGACGTGACTATTACTTTAACAAACCAGTCAAACAATTTAATCACTGATAATGCATTCACATTAGCCGACTATATGCAATTATCATCT
This sequence comes from Dunckerocampus dactyliophorus, assembly GCF_027744805.1. Lineage (NCBI taxonomy): Eukaryota > Metazoa > Chordata > Actinopteri > Syngnathiformes > Syngnathidae > Dunckerocampus > Dunckerocampus dactyliophorus. The sequence goes on along the minus strand of NC_072829.1, from coordinate 10,014,549 downwards.
CAACACTGGCGTGGCTTCACCCTGTGCTCCATGTTAGCAGTGATCAGTATTAATCTAATCAATTACTGAATCACTTTACAAGCCAAAGGCTATGCAAATCTTTTACTAACTGATAGCTCGGAAAAACGCCGTGCATGGTAATAAGAGCAAGGCCAGCCCCAGCCACTGTGAGTAGGGACAGCATGCGGATGATTTTTGTATAAAATGGGCTGGTGAAGCGTACCGCCGCGTTGTTTACGCCAATCTCAAATTACAGGAGCACGTTCCCCCGGTAGCTAACTTTCTCCATTCTGTGGGCTCAGAAATGTCTTCTCACCTCCGTAATATTGGCTGAGCTGTGATTGCATTCTGTCTCATATTCTGCAGTTCATTAACCTATGGCACAAAAGTCTCCAGAGAGCCCATCTAATACAGAGGACATTGTACTTTGTCCCCACTGCTCCAGCAACTAAAGAGTAAAGATAATTAGGCATCGGCTAACAAGAGTAGATGCAAATTCTCTACCGTGGTGCAGCTCGAAAATAATTTGTTCCCAGAGGGCTTAACATTCTTGGGAATCATCGTCATGGATATCCAAGGGCCATTCAAATACTTTCCTTCCGCTCATATCGGGTGACATTTCCACAGTAAGGCAGGTGTAATCCTTTGGTTATTGCATGTCAATAAGTGCAGCTCCAATGGAATCTTTCATTTAGCTCAGTGGTTACCAGTTATTTTCTGTCACGGCCCCACTGGGGGACAGAAATGTTTTTGCGTCCTCCCCAATTTCAAATCCTATTGAGAAACTGATATCTATTTATTTATCTGTACTGTACAGACTGAACTCGAAACTGAAACCAGCAAAATGCAACAAAATGGAGAACAGTGAAGCATACAAGCGTATTTGAGAGTCATATTGCATGCTAAGTACGACAAATTCATACATGTTTGCAGGTCTGCACTAATATTGAAAGTACTCTCCGCCTGTCACCCCACACCCCCACAATATTTCAGAAGCAATGATTTAGCTTTAGCTTTTTCACAGAGCAGCACCATGGAAAGTTAGCTAGATGGGGTGGGGGGGTATAACAATGGCAGTGCAGAACAGATTAGCTCATGTTTTCAGACTGAATGTTAAGCTAATGTTATAGTCAAATATGCCAAGGATACCTGAGTTTTTGGAAGAATGGACTGCAGACCACAGAATCGGCTGTGTTAATGTCTTCTACATTATTGTTGTGTCTAAATAGGAGCAACCGATATCCTGGAACCGATTGATTGGACAATCTGTCTTGTCTTTAATCTCACTCTTTTACGGTTCCACTGTAGCTGGATACTTATGAATGCCTATATTGTAATACCATTACAAAAATGAGGTTCAGAACATTGCAGTGGACACAAAATAACATGGGGAGGTCCCAGTAATACAGAGAAAAACTGATTAGCCAGCGTCACACCATTGATATTCGCAATGACGGCAGCCAAGATGTTCACATAAATACGCAGCTGTTGAATGGGTGGAGGATGTCAGAGTGAAAAGTTGCCACAGCTGGTGCCAATATACACAGCATTTGGACAGGGAAAAAAAAAGAAAAAGACACAGGTACACACACAGACTCGCCACTGCCGCAAGGTACTGGCACATGTTGGAGTGGACTTGGCGCCCAGGCTTGTGACCAGATGTTAATCCAGGACAGATAATTACATCAGTGAGCGAGCAGACATTTTTCCACTTAATTTTGGTCTTTTTAAAAAGTGTGACTCGTCCCCGGTGGCACTCTGCGAGAGAGATGCGACAGGACCTGCGAGCTGGGACCGCAGCCCAAAAGTATCCCAGTGAGAGTCCTGATCACTGGGCGCCAGCGTGACCTCGAGCGCTGTGGGAGGCTTGTCAGTGTCGGCTATACAAATTAGCCTGCAAGGAAAGAGCCTGGCCTGGTATTTTCTTGTTTCCCATTTCTGTTTATATGGTTCTGGAAAAAGCTCCTTTTATGGAGCTTTTACAATTAGCTTGTATGTTAACGGTCTGGCCCAATGGCCTAGGTTCTCATACACCAGCTCTGTTACCGTACACGCAACAGTTGTAGTTTACCCTTGGGCATGTCGAATCTTGCGGTATTGAAAAAGATGTGCATTTTTCAGTCCGTATCAGTTTTGGTCTGACCTTTTGGAATGGATAAATAATAAAAACTGAGGTACCACTATATTATTCTTTAGTGACGTATCATTCAATAAGGTATTTTCACATAACTTGCATTTATTTACTAAGCCATTTCCAATGTTTGTCAATTCAAGGGATGATCATATATTTTGTAGAGTGGAGCCTGTGTTTTCAAATGTGGTTCGCATGGTGACCTAGTGGTTAGCATGTTGGCCACACAGTCAGGAGATCGGGAAGATCTGGGTTCGCATCTCCTTTGGGCATCTCTGTGTGGAGATTGCATGTTTTCTCCGGGTACTCCGGTTTCCTCCCACATTCCAAAAACATGTATGTTAGGTTAATTGGCGACTCTAAATTGTCCATAGGTATGAATGTGAGTGTGAATGGTTGTTTGTCTACAGTATATGTGCCCTGTGATTGGCTGGCGACCAGTCCAGCCTCTCGCTGGAAGATGGATGGATGGATGTTTCATTTGGGAAAAATTCTTCCAGTTTTCGAACAATTTGGTTTTAGATGGACCCTTTGGAAGGGATTAATCATAAAAATCGAGGTTCCACTAGACTTATCTATTTATTTATCTGTCTAGACTAGACAGTGGAACCTTTGTTAGCGTCATTAATTCATTCCAAAAGGTCTGACTCAAACTGAAACGGACGCTAAACAAATCAATTTTTCCCATGAGAAATAATGAAAATCGGTTCCAGAAAGCAAAAAAATGGTAACACAAAACGTGCATATATAACGCATAACCCACACTGGAGCCAAAGAAAGTTGCAAGTGCCAGCATTTTATCAAGACTGTGAGAAACACTATTGAATTCAATGAATAACTGACAAACTGGAAGATGGTGTCTGCGTGCAAGTAAATGTAACCTCAAATGGTCATTTATTCCTTTCATTATTCACTTATATACATTTAGAACTGCTTTATGCATGCACAACCATGCATTGGTTCATGCATAAACACATGTTGGAGAGTCAACAGCTGATGACATCATAAACAGACAACGTAGCTGACTTCCGGTCCCGTTTGCCATTTTGCTAGCAAGCTTAGCTTCTTTGTTAGAAGCTAATGATGCTTTGTTTTGTGTGAATACATGAAGGACACATGTGGACTCACGCAGTGTATTAACAACACGGCAAGACACACACCATATTCTACGCTAACCACAAAATGTGTGCAAAATGTAGCAACATTTTGGCGTGAATTTTCGACTTTAAATGAATAAATGAACATGCTAACCGGGGAACACACTGCATGTCTGTTATACAGTGTTTCTGCTTCTGCCAATTCAACCCTACTAGCACACTTTCTTATCTTCTTTCCCGATTACAAAATGGTAATATGTGAACCGAACAAACTAACAACAATTGCTGGGACTCGGAGAATGGATATGTTTAAATAAGCTCTCCTTCTTCCTACTTACTTCTTTTCAGATAAGTTGAATGAGTTATGTGATGTTAAGCATGTTCCAAATAAACTCAACCAGTAAAATTTACTATGCTGGCAAATAACTGCAGTGTGCTTCAGAGCACTGTCAAGTCATTCTTTAGAGTTTTCAATATGCAAACCATTACATGACACCAAACAGAAGCTCTTACTTATAATATAGCAATCTGAACCCGCGGGGTGGCGAACGGTCGAGCTAAGACAACGGTTCTCTCCCACCCAGGCTGCCATAAATCTCACAGTAAATTAAGTTAGCATGTACTGCTACATTGCTTAATGAGCTGCACTAGTAAACAATATTCAGGCACTCTCTCTGATTGATTGGCGACAGCTTTACGGCTTTCACAAGGGCCTCAAAAGGACACCGGGGGTGCTTATGGAAGATGCTTTCAATGCTTAGGCCTTGCAGACAAAATGTAAGCATTTGGTTTTCCGCAATACTAAAACAAAGCTGCGGGAACACAGGGTGACTTTAGGGGTGTTACGACCGTGTATGTGGGTGGTTGGATTATAGCAGTGCACACAGCTGTAAGGTAGGTAAGTGTCGAGGAAGGGCACAGGACTGCATTAGCTAAATTTACCGTCCATAATACATAGAGATAATTCATTGTGTGGAACCATGCAATAAATACAAAGACATGACCACAGGTAAACAGTTTGCTGCGGGTGAGTGTCACACTTGAAAAGCCCTTCCAAAGATCATGTCGTCTTTGGCCATGCATGAGGGCACCATAACTTTTCTCGCTCATACAAAAGGGCCTCGTTTTTATTTCATCTGCTTGTGAAAGGCAATTCTTAGTTGCTTTGTTGCAACTTTGTTTTAATGGATCTGAAAATGACAAGCAATGGGACTTGTCGGTGTTTCTAGCATAGCACATCTTTTAATTGATATTTCATTGAGCCCAAAGGAATCTGGGATTTTAAGTTCAAATCAAAGCAAGAACCTTACTCATTTTATTAAAAAAAAAAATACTTCACTTAAATTAGTTATGTTTTAATCAGTGCTTCTACTAATTTTCAGTCAATTTTTCCTCACTGTCAATCAGTGATTGCTTTGCTTTTCTCTGGTACAGTTTTCTACTTCTACTCTACTCTAATGTTTACGTCAACGGACTATGCACTAATTTTCACCAATGTGTTTCTGACAGCTGTTTTATGCGAGTATAAAAATTTGAATTAGAACCCTTACATGAATTATAATTAAATGTAGGAGTCTCAATGGCCTCCATGGGAAATGAAGTGTGCAGTATTGAGAGGTGTTGATATCCAAAAAGCCTTTTCCCCATTGATTCTGGGGGGAACTTGGTTTAATGTCCTTGGGAAGTGGGGCAGGTAATCTATGGAGTTATTAAACTGTGAAGGGCTGAGGCAAATTGTGATTCCTTTGGTAATATATGTTACGCCAACGCATTTCCTGCGGCTAACTACAGTACGTATCCTCCCAATCCGATAGTCATTTGCACAATAAAACTGTTTTACATCAAGCTCAGAAAGGTAAATCTACCCCTTAGCCCTTCCCCTTGGTCTTACCCCTTCCCCTACCCCTTAAAACCTACGGTCAAGGGGAGGAAGCCACTAAGAAATAGGACGCCACTTGATTCTCATTACATCATCACCCTTCACTGCTTGCTGGCTGTGACATAGGCAGATGAGATAATTAAACTGTTCATATTAAATGTTTCCTACCATAAAGTAAAGTGCATACATTTCTACATTATTTCAATGGTATATAGCCTACCTCAGAACACTCTTATTTATTTATATATTTTTACAAAGGGTGACATTTATTGCAATACGACAAACAGCTCTAATACATAACAGCTTGCAACCAGCACTGTGACATTTATAAAATGTACGTAACACATATAAAACACATATAAAACTGAAATAGAAAAAAATAGAATACTGTGAAGAAATCAGCCCAAATTTTGCAGGGCATGAATGTTTTAAACTGAGTGTCACACACTAATCATCTACTAAACTCAAATCACCTGCACAGGCTTCCCCAGGTGTCATTAAATTGCTTCAGTTTGGTTCAATTGTCTCAGTTGGGTTCAATATGGGGAAGACTGCAGACATGACAACTGGCCAGAAGACCATCATTGATACCCTCCATAGGATGGGTAAGCCACAAAAGTTCATAGCTAAGGAGGCTGGTTGTTCACAGAGTGCTGTGTCCAAGCATATCAATGGAAAGTCTAGAGGAAGGGCAAAATGTGGCAGGAGAAGATGCACCAGCAAAAGAGATGACCGTGGGCTTCAGCGGATTATCAAACAGGGAAGATTCAAGAATCTGGCAGAGATCCAGAAAGAGTGGAATGAGGCGGGAGTCACAGCTTCAAAAACCACCACATTCAGACGCATCCGGGAGATGGGCTACAACTGTCGGGTTCCTCGGGTCAAGCCACTTCTGAACCTGAGCCAACGTAGGAAGCGTCTCCACTGGGCCAAGGAGAAGAAGGACTGGACTGTTGGCCAGTGGTCCAAGGTCCTCTTTTCCGATGAAAGTAAAGTGTGCCTTTCATTTGGGAATCAAGGTCCAAGGGTTTGGAGGAAGACGGGTGAGGAACAGAACCCAAGCTGCCTGAGGTCCAGTGTGAAATATCCACAGTCCGTCATGATTTGGGGTGCAATGTCCGGTGCAGGTGTTGGTAAACTCTGCTTTCTTAAATCCAAGGTCACCACAACAGTCTACCAGAATGTTTTAGAGGACTTCATGATTCCTTCTGCTGAGGATCTATATGGAGATGCAGATTTCATCTTCCAGCAGGACCTGGCCCCTGCCCATACCGCCAGAAGCACCAAAACCTGGTTTGATGCCCATGCCATCACAGTGCTTGACTGGCCAGCCAACTCACTGGACCTAAACCCCATTGAGAATCTATGGGGTATTCTCAAGAGGGAAATGAGGGGCACCAGACCCAACAACAAAGAAGAGCTGACCGCAAGCATCAAGGAAATCTGGGCTTCCATAACTCCCAGGCAATGCCACAGGCTGATTGCTTCAATGCCACGTCGCATCGAGGCAGTGATTAAGGCAAAGGGATTCCCAACCAAGTATTGGAGATTGACATATCGTTTTGAAAGTACCATATTTTGATTGATTTGATGTGATCCTAATTTCTTTCTTTTTTTCCTGCAAAAACTGAGAAGTAAATGGTGATTTCGTCACAGTATTCTAATTTTTTGAATTCCTGTTTTCGTGGGTTTTATGAGCTGGAAGCCCAAATTACGTAAAAATAAACAAATAAACACTTGAAATCGTTTAAATTGTGGGCCCTGAATCTATAATCTATGAAAGTTTAACTTTTTGAATGGAATTATGGAAATTAAACAACTTTTTCATGATATTCTAATTTTTTGGAAAGGGTCTGCCGTGGTACCCCGTTTTAAGAACACCTTGTTTAACTTAAAACTGCCACAAGAACAACTTTAAGATAATTATTTCCGCCCGCTACACGACCAATGCCCGCTTTACATGCAAAAAAATTGGTCTGCACATGCGCAAAAGGGCGCATCTTGTACTTCCTCTGACATGCTTCCCATGCTACTACAACAGCAGCTACACGCATTAGCGATTACTTAGGTGCTCTTTTCTACTTTCTACACCATGAGACATAAGAGGCAAACAAAGGATAAAGTGCCCCCCAGCAAGAAACATCGGACTATGATGTCAGTGGAGTTGAAATGTGAGGTTATTGAGAAGCATTCCCGCGGCGTTCGCGTTGCCGAATTAGCACGACATTACGGCAGATCTGCATCTACCATTAGCACTGTTCTGAAGCAAAAAGACGCCATCAAAGCAGTAAAGGCTGCTAAAGGAACGGCAGTGATCTCCAAGCACCGTTGTGTAATTCATGATGACATGGAAAGGCTTTTTCTTGTTTGGATAAAAGAGAAAGAGATGGCTGGTGATACCATCACCGAGTCCATTATTTGTGAGAAGGTGCTTGCTATTTACAGCGACTTGAAAGGCAGAAAAAAAGACAAAAAACGGACGGGCATCCATTCTGTGGTCCGGCACATTGAGGCTGCAAGCTCAGATGTGAAAACAGCGGAGGACTTTGTGAAACGCTTCGTGGAACTTGTGGCAACGGAAGGATATCTCCCTTAGCAAGTTTTTAATTGTGACGAAACAGGACTGTTTTGGAAGAAAATGCCACGGAGGACGTTTATCACAGCAGGGGAAAGGAAACTGCCGGGTGACAAGCCAATGAAAGACCGCTTAACTCTGGCTTTATGCTGCAATGCAAGTGGTGACTGTAAGGTAAAACCGCTTCTTGTTTACCACTCAGAGAACCCGCGTGCTTTCAAGGTGCACACAATTCTCAAGAAGAAGTGGACAGTGTTGCGGCGAGCTAATGCTAAGTCGTGGGTGACCCGGCAGTTCTTTGTCCCGTTTGTGAACCTGTGGATTGGTCCTGTTGTCCAAAAATACTTTAATTTGCCTCTCAAGTGTCTTATCATCCTAGACAATGCGCCCCTGGCCTTGAGGAGGACCTCCTGGAGGACTTTAAATTTATCAAGATGCTCTACCTCTCACCAAACACCACCCCCATCCTCCAACCCATGGACTAGAGAGTCATTGCCAACTTTAAGAAGCTCTACACCAAGCATTTGTTCAAGCGGTGTTTTGATGTGACTGAGAACACAGAGCTAACCCTTTGCCAGTTTTGGAAGGAGCATTTTAACATCATCGTGGCCCTCAGAATCATCAATATGTCATGGCAGGTTGTCACTTAGAAGACCTTGAATGCTGTCTGGAGGATACTGTGGCCAGATTGCGTCCAGGAGGAAAACTTGGTAGGAATCCTACCGGAGCTTGAGGAAACAGTTGAGGACATAGTGTCCCTGGGCAGGTCCATGGGCCTGGAGGTTGATGAGGGTGACATCAATGAACTTGTTGAGAAGCATAACAAGGAGCTGACAACAGAGGAACTCCAGGAGCTACAAGCGATGCAGCAACAGGAGGTCCAGTTGCAGCTCGGCAGCGAAGTAGACATTGAGGAGGAGGTTACTACAACAGCAGAGTTTAAGGAGATGTTGAGTTGCTATGAAAAGTTGTGGGGATTCTTAGAAAACAAGCACCCCGAGAAAGTGCACACTGCTCATTTATTAGACCGAGTTGATGACGTTTCCATGCACCATTTCCGTAACATTTTGAGAAGCAGACAGAGGCAAACCTCTTTGGATCTTAGCAAGTGATCATTGCCTAATGAACGTGGTGATGCTGACTGTGAAGGTGTCCCAAGAAAATGTCAAAAAATAAGAAAAGAGTAATTAAAAAGTGTTGCTAGAAAGTTGTTAAAACAAAAAATGGCAAAACGTCTGACTGAAAATGTTGCTAGAAATTTGCTGCTACAAAAAAAAAGCTACTGGAAAGTTTTTATACCAAAAAAATGTGAATAAAAAGTTGCTGGAACAAGTTAATTGGTTTTACATGTATTCCTATGGGAAATCTTTGCCCGCCTTACAACATGTTCACTTTACCGGAAGTACAACAATGTGGAACCAATTGTGTTTGTAAAATGGGGTACTACTGTGTGTGTCTATATATATATATATATATATATATATACACAGTATATATATAGATATACAGACCCTTTCCAAAAAATTAGAAAGTCATGGAAAAGTTGTTTAATTTCCATAATTCCATTCCAAAAGTTAAACTTTCATAGATTATAGATTCAGGGCCCACAATTTAAACAATTTCAAGTGTTTATTTGTTTATTTTTACATAATTTGGGCTTCCAGCTCATTAAACCCACGAAAACAGGAATTCAAAAAATTAAAATACTGTGAAGAAATCACCATTTACTTCTCAGTTTTTGCAGGAAAAAAGAAAGAAATTAGGATCACATCAAATCAATGAAAATATGGTACTTTCAAAACGATATGTCAATCTTCAATACTTGGTTGGGAATCCCTTTGCCTTAATCACTGCCTCGATGCGACGTGGCATTGAAGCAATTAGCCTGTGGCATTGCCTGGGAGTTATGGAAGCCCAGATTTCCTTGATGCTTGCTGTCAGCTCTTCTTTGTTGTTGGGTCTGGTGCCCCTCATTTTCCTCTTGAGAATACCCCATAGATTCTCAATGGGGTTTAGGTCCGGTGAGTTGGCTGGCCCGTCAAGCACTGTGATGGCATGGGCATCAAACCAGGTTTTGGTGCTTCTGGCGGTATGGGCAGGGGCCAGGTCCTGCTGGAAGATGAAATCTGCATCTCCATACAGATCCTCAGCAGAAGGAATCATGAAGTCCTCTAAAACATTCTGGTAGACTGTTGTGGTGACCTTGGATTTAAGAAAGCAGAGTTTACCAACACCTGCACCGGACATTGCACCCCAAATCATGACGGACTGTGGATATTTCACACTGGACCTCAGGCGGCTTGGGTTCTGTTCCTCACCCGTCTTCCTCCAAACCCTTGGACCTTGATTCCCAAATGAAAGGCACACTTTACTTTCATCGGAAAAGAGGACCTTGGACCACTGGCCAGCAGTCCAGTCCTTCTTCTCCTTGGCCCAGTGGAGACGCTTCCTACGTTGGCTCAGGTTCAGAAGTGGCTTGACCCGAGGAACCCGACAGTTGTAGCCCATCTCCCGGATGCGTCTGAATGTGGTGGTTTTTGAAGCTGTGACTCCCGCCTCATTCCACTCTTTCTGGATCTCTGCCAGATTCTTGAATCTTCCCTGTTTGATAATCCGCTGAAGCCCACGGTCATCTCTTTTGCTGGTGCATCTTCTCCTGCCACATTTTGCCCTTCCTCTAGACTTTCCATTGATATGCTTGGACACAGCACTTTGTGAACAACCAGCCTCCTTAGCTATGAACTTTTGTGGCTTACCCATCCTATGGAGGGTATCAATGATGGTCTTCTGGCCAGTTGTCATGTCTGCAGTCTTCCCCATATTGAACCCAACTGAGACAATTGAACCAAACTGAAGCAATTTAATGACACCTGGGGAAGCCTGTGCAGGTGATTTGAGTTTAGTAGATGATTAGTGTGTGACACTCAGTTTAAAACATTCATGCCCTGCAAAATTTGGGCTGTTTTCTTCACAGTATTCTAATTTTTTGAATTCCTGTTTTCGTGGGTTTAATGATCTGGAAAAAATTATGTAAATTATGTAAAAATAAACAAATAAATACTTGAAATCGTTTAAATTGTGGGCCCTGAATCTAAAATCTATGAAAGTTTAACTGTTTGAATGGAATTATGGAAATTAAACAACTTTTCCATGACATTCTAATTTTTTGGAAAGGGTCTGTATATATATATATATATATATATATATATATATATATATGTATATACAGTACATGTATAAACACATACTTACACACATATTCAGTATACAGATATAGTATACAGATATACTGTATACAGTATATATATATATATATAAAATCACTTTTTCCCTCTTCCTTTTCTTTCTTTTTATCCTTTCCTTTCTCCCCTGTCCTCCCTCCATCTTTGGTGTTGCACTGTGTGTGTCACTGAATGTCAATACATGAGTTCTTTGTTGAGCTGGCCTTTGCAACAATTCTAGCTGCATGGTTCTTTCTTGTAGGTTATATCCTCCATTGTCCTTATTATCATTGTAATGTGATCTTTAATATGTATCCAGATCGCTGATATCTTTGACAACAAGCACTCTTGCTTCTCCTTGACCTCCATTTAGTTTGATGACGATTTTGCCATTGGTGCTCCATGTGCTATGTACCTTTCCTTGCTTCCTCAAGTCTTGTGCTTTCATGGCGATGTCAATATTGCATTTTGTCAGATGCTCGTTCATGTAGACGTTTGTGCCTCTCAGCTTCTTTCCCTGTTTCAGCAGCGCAGTTTTGAATTCCCTGTTGGTGGACTTAACAGTGATGACATGTGTGGTGGTGTTTCTGCCATATAGTGCGATGCAAGGGTCGATGCTGTTGATATCTGTGCAACGGATGCCAGCCTGCGAGGCTGCGCAAGTGTACGTTGGTAAACCTCACTCCCTCTACCTTGAGAGCTGCGTTGAACACACGGTTGAAAGCCCAGGCTTTTGGCCGTGTGGTCAGCCCTCTCGTCTCCCATTGCGAAGGTCCTGTGTTCCAGCAGTGTGAAGCAGGTCGAGTTACATCTACAGCCACCTCCTTTGATTGTAGGAAGTTAGCAATCTGTTGCTTTTACAGATGAATTTCCCTGCTGTGGGATTAATAAAGTACTACTATACTATACTACTATACTTTTTTGAAGGAATATGTCTTGACCTGGGTGTAATTTGGAGCCCTGTGATGACCGCATCATTCATTTGTGCATTCTGATCCATGTCGTCAATTAGGTTTGCTTAGTAATATTTTCCTTTGCTTTTTTTCTCTTCCTCAAGGGTGCTGCGAAAGGCAGCATTATCCTTCAATAGTGCCTTGATATCATCCTGTAGAATGTTGATATCATTGCATAATCCTGTATTTTCTTTGGCAGGGTCTTTAACCTCCTTAAGAGCAGCACGCAAGGCAGCTTCCATAGGGTTTATAGCCTCCTTAAGTGCAACGCACAAGGCAGAGTTTCTTCCAATAATGCCCTGATATAATCCTGCAGAACCCTAACACCGCGCAAGGCAGCATTGTCATTCAATAATACCTTAATATCGTTCTGCAGAGCCTCTATAGGGTTTTAACCTCCTTAGGAGCAGCGCTCTAGTCCACATTTTCATCTTGCAACTCTTTGACTTCTTTTCTTCGTGCTTTGATAGCCTTGCTCAGTGCCCTATTTTCTTCTATAATGTTTGTGACACCATTATGGACATCCTTGATCATTTCATGGAGGCTATTGTATTTAAATGTAATTTCTGCTTTCAGAAGCGATATATCCATTCTTATAGTTGCAGAACTTTGCACTGATTTTAATTGCAGATTCTTCATTTCTGGCATTATTTGTAATAGAGTAATCTCTGGTGTCTTCTTCTTGAGAAAATCTTCGAATCCAGGAGTTGTTTTTTTTTAATCCGAGTCTGCGTTCTCTTGTTTCTTCTTCATGAGAAAATCTTAGAATCCTAGAGCTGTTTTTTTTATCCGACAGCCTGACTAACCTTATTTCTGATTTTGACTCCATAAATCCAGTGCCAGTATCATTTTGCTTTGTGTTTCCTGCAGGAATGACACATATTCATGATTGACTGGCTACAAATATTAACTCATTTTAAATACAATAATAACAGTACTAGTATAGTAATACTGTGCTGAAAACAAATATAGAGTGATGGTAAAAAATATATGGGACAACGTTAGATTCCAAAAATTGAATAAAGTTTGATCATGTGGTGTGCTGTCCACATATGATCATGTTGTTTACATCTTTCATTTAGCTCAATTCAAGAGATTCAAGATTCAAGAGATTCAAGAGAGTTTTATTGTCATGTGCATGGTAAAACAGCAGTAATACCATGCAATGAAAATCTTATTCCTGACCATCCATACTGTATGCTGAATACAGTAAACATATCTCACCATGAGAATTGTTGGTGGATTAGGGTGGCTATAATTCACAGCAAACAGACTTCACTACGCTGTGCTGCGTTTCACGAGTGATTAGATAGCTAATGTAAAATGCCAACATCACTGTACACTCTGGAGCAGGTACATACAGTTGTGGTCATATGTTGCACTCATGAGTGTACTTTCACAACTTGTATAAATAGTCTCCTTCTTAGATATTCAGTGAACTTTCTCATTCTTCTTAGTATTGCTCGAGCCAATGATTGCTGTCAAACTAACCAAAAGAGCTTGGAATACATTTTGATTTCAGAGGTAGGCAGGACCAAACACATGCACGGACTCAAATGCTATGTTATGTTAAATGATATTAAAATTCGTCTAGCTGACGTGACCCAGGCAAGACCAAAGATCCAACATGTTAACATCTTACAGATGAACATGGGCTATGGCTAGCTAACAAAAATGCCGGTGTGCAAGGCGATTGTGGAGTGACAGTGGGGACAGCCAATTACATGCTAGCAAAAAATTGGTATTTCCAATCAATGAACTTGTGGGTGTTTTAAAGACAAACAGGCGTCAGCTTGAGTGGCTGTTTTCCGCTTGGTCCTAGTGCTTGACCAATCTCTGATTAATATACTGTAACTTTACTGTAATTGTTAACTAGAGATTAGACATTAGGAAAGTAATAGTACATGTAATCATAATCAGAGTTTTTAGTACAGTACAGAGGTGTACAGAGTTCCCCCTCAGAACACACATCTACTCTATAAATGCAATGTAGCCCAGCCTTTGGCTAGCAAAAGAAGCCGGCGTTTGAAAACCCTTTTCCGTCATTCGTAACTGTTTGGGAACGCCTTCCCGGTATGAATGGACAAAGACAAGTAGATAAGATTAAAGTATTGTGCCTTCATTGTTAAGTCAGGATCTGGAATGGGGCTACAAAATGGAACTCTTAAAGCTCTGCTTTAATACCTAAATGTTCTACAAATCAAATCATTCAGACTCTTAAAAGTGCTATTTTTTGGTATTATTTATTGTACATTATTGGCTGAAATTAGCATAAAAATAAGATATCGGTTCATATCGGTATTGGCTTTTCTGGCATAATGATATCGGCACGCAAGTGAAGCTTACTAGCTCAGTTAGTATGTTTGCGGTCTGGAATTATTTCCAACTTTGGATTATAAGCATGTGTAACCAAAGGTATATAGGAAGGAATAAATGAACATTTAAGGTTACTTTTACCTTCATTGAAGACGTAACTGTAACGTAACTGTTCTCAAAGACACAGAGACACAGAGACACTTTCCTCTTCAACGCCACATTCCTGTTTTGTCATGAGTTATTTTTTTAATACAATAGTGTTTCTCACCATTTTTAGCAATATACTGGCACTTGCAACTTTCTTTGACTCCATTTTGGGTAATTGAGGTGAGAAACACTATTGAATTCAAGAAATACAATATCTCATGGCAAAACAGGAGGTGGTGTTGAAAAGGAAGGTGCTGCTCTTGCTGCCACATTGTGTCTTTGAGATCAGTCACCTCAAGAATCACGTCTTCAATGAAGGTAAAAGTAACCAAATATGTTCATTCATCCTTTATATGTACACTAAGTCCCCAACTAACGAACACAATTGGTTCCAGACAACCGTTCTTAAGTCAAATTGTTCTTAAGTCGAAAAAAAATGAATATTACCCATGATATAGGTACTACATGTACATGTATACATATACAGTATATGCGTATGTATGTAAATATGAGTTTGGAAGCAGTAGTAATATTAAAGGAGGATAATTAATGAAAAAAACAATAATAAAAATGATATAATAATACGTAATGATAAATGTTATTTACCTTTGAAGAGGAGTGGTCAAGCATACGTCGTTGTGGTGGAGGAGGAGGAGATATTGAAAAAAAGGACAAATCGTCGTCGTTAGACTCTTCTAAAAGAGGTAGTGTTCTGTGGGTGGTGTAGAATTAAGCAGGCCTATTAACTCTTCATAAACTTTAATCACACGCTCTGTTGTATCATAAAACTCTTAGCCTTCCTCTCTCCTCTTCCTCGTCTTCCTGTATCTGTTGGTCCCATTAGCAGTGTCACAGTGTCCTCTGCTGGTCAAGCATGTAGCAGTATAAATATGGACTTATAAGGCAAAACACATGAAAATATAGACCAGTCGGCTTGTGTTTGTATCTCTGAATGTTCGCACGCCGGATGTTCGTTAAGAGGGGACTTAGTGTATTTATATGCATTTCCATCTTTTTTCTGCATGTAAAACTATATGAAGGTGTTTTGTGTTTTGGCTTTCCGCAACAAATTAATTGGATTTACATTATTTCTTATGGGAAAGAAATGATTGTTAGTATCCGTTTCCGTTACAGTCAGGCCTTCTGGAACAAATAAATGACGCTAACCAAGGTTCCACTCTGCGTGTATAGTTTATTTGAGCTTGTACATATTATTATGAACCTGTGACCACAATGAAAATGTGTAGATTTGAGAAAATCCAAAATAAATTCACATCATTATGTTAAAAAGCCCAAATAGTTGCAAGGAGGACATTTTGATTGTAGTTTGAAACTGTACAGACCAAATTTATGAGGCACAATGCCAGTTGTAATCTCAGATATGTGACAGTTTTGTGTTAAGAAAAAAAGAAGGTCGGCGCCAGATGAGTCCTGGAAATTCAGAATGAGTGCATATCCCTTGCCTAGCTGCCAGGGTCTCATTGGGAATGCTGATATGCTTCATGTGTTTGATCACTCATCAGGGAGCAGAGATGATACAAGCCTGGAGCTGGCTCATTTTACTATGCTCTCTATGTATATACTGCAAATAGAAAGTGCAGGCAGCTGTACGCCGTTATGGAAGAATGGATAGAGTAAAGCATAAGGCAAGAACAGCAGATTCTGCCTCATACTTGTGATTTCCACACATTCTCTGATGCTCATAAGATTTCTAACCCTCAGCAGCAATATGACTCAATTACAGGCAAGTCAATACACCCACGCTGCTCTCCGGTGGCATGTAAGAATTAAAAAATGTGTAATATCAGAGGAATTGCATACCCGAGTGCACTGACCTGATAGGTGCAGGATTCTCACATCTGGAAGCTGTGTTCTGGATGACTGGTCGGGAGAAAAGCCAATTTCACTAAAATTGCTTACACTGTCAGGAGGGACTGTGCTGGAACAACAGCAACAGCAGTACCCTAAGTGAGTTGCAACAACATAAAATAGACGCTTAAAGATATTGAGACATGTATGACACCTCACATGCACACTGTTCCTGAGTTTAAAAAGTCTTAGGAAATAAAGCATAGATGTTCACAACACAATTTCAGTAAGAGTATCTGCTAGGCGTGGAACGGCACATGTTTGTAATCGGATTTCTTGGTACAGTACAGCGTACCACCAAATTCCCACATGATACATGAAGGATAGTGATATAGTCGTCCTTCTACTCCGTAAGCAAATACAGTGCAGCCCAGTCTTTGGCCAGCAAAAGTCATGGTTGGCAATAGTGCCAAGAAGCCAGCTTGAAAACACTCTTCCTTTGTTAAAGTCTCCTGTTTGGGAACACTTGGCCTTTTCCCAGTGAAATATGTAAACGGACTAAGTCAGGTGGATAGGATGAAAGCAGTGTGCTGCTATTTTTCAGTCGAGATGGGGAACGGGGCTACAAGCTAGAACTTTTAATTCTGCACTTCAGGCAATATGGAACTTTAATTTCTTAAAAATAAAAGAATAATTCAGATTGTTCAAACTGTTACATGTCTGCATCGCTGTACTTTCCTAATAAGTAGCATTTTCATCAATTATATGTTATTTATTTTTTTATTATTATTTTTTTATTTTATAATGTTGTTTATTGGAGAATTCCCTGCCAGCAATTTGTATTTGTAATTTACATTACCGAAAACGAACCGAACTGTGACCTTAAAATTGAGGTACGTACCAAACTGTAATTAAGGCGTATCATTACACACCTGGTGTCTAAACATGGTTAAACCCAATGATTTGACAGGATTTTAGGGGTCTAATAAAGCCTTTTTTCACATGTTCAGTTTTGGCCGGGGATATTCACAAATTGTGCTCACCGCTCGATTGGATCATGTTTTGTTCCGTGTGACAATCACGGAGTCTGAGGCTTTGCTGTCTTCCGTGTTGACAACACACACATCAGGATTGCCGATCGTCGGCCCAGCCTATATCATCTCCCAATGTTTGGATTTGACCTCACTTGCAATTTTCAACTGATATTTAAATTTTGGTTTACATTTTTACTTTGGATTTCACCCCCAAATTCCCAGAGTCATTCCTAGTGTCCCTTCAGAAAGCATTATGGAGATTCTACAATGCACAACAACAGAGCCTATCATATCTATGTAATGCAAATCATTCCCCGCTGAGCCATGTCTTTGTGTTGTGTTCACACGGCAATAAAATGTGTGCTGGCACCCCAAAACAACACAACAGACCTCTGACAGGAAAAAGCGCACTCATGAGTGAAAGGGACTTGTCAATCGCATCAACAATACCCATCTCTCACCCTGTAATTATGGGTTTCATTACACAAGCCTGCACATCTCGTTGCTGTCACGTCGAGTGCTGTACATGCAGAAAGCCACACACACACAAACACACAGTGACACAAAGCAAGACTCGCAAAGAGAGAGAGAGAAACTAACTACAAACAGGATTTAAGACAACATGCCATGTTTTGTAATCTTCTTGTAGAAATATATGCAAATTTGTGGTCTGTGGCAAAGTAAGACAATAGCGTTCCAATGTAGCGTCACTACAACAAAGACGTCAGAGAAGTTTTAATCACAGATTATGAAGGGACCGCTGCAGCGGTACTCGGCACGCTAATAATTTAAAAGCTCCTTACACTTGCTGTCTGAATGAGCAGCATGTGAAGTAACAGATGGAGCCTTCTGCTGGATTAGTAGTATTTTTTTGGGTCGGGGGATATGAATATACAGTAGTCCCTTGTTTATCGCGGTTAATTGGTTCCAGACTTGACCATGATAAGTGAATTCCTAATTCCAAAGTAGAATTCCTTATTCAAATAAAAAAAAATAAATCTAAATCAAATATGTTTGTAGTTAGAGCACAGAAAACATGTTTAAAAATCTTCTAAATACAGTTGTTTTAATTACCTAATTACTGATGAACAAACACTCCTATAGTCACCTTTATACTAGCATTACCCAATAGGGGTGTCACGAAAGTTTCTCAAGATCTTGCGAGATTAAAATGGGACAAATATTTCTCTTTTAAGAGAACAGCTGTCTTGCGGGAACAGAGGAGCCAGAAGTCTATCAGACGGTGAACTATGGCATCACTATTGTGAATGATTACACACGTAATATGGAAGTAGCAATGCATGAGGCAGGATTGGAACCGCACATTAAGTGCTTTACGCACACTATAAACCTTGCAGTCCTACTTGCACTTGGTGTTCCCAGGGTCACTTGTTTGCTCGGGTGGGTGGCCGCTTTTTTTCCATCAATTTTGAACAGCTGCCGCCCTGGTTCGGCAGTCTAAGCATCATGGGAACTGTAGTTAACTACATAAAATAACTGCACATTAACGTAAATAATTTGTATTAGCAGCTACAACTTCCTTCATTATTTTAACTTGCCATTGTAGTTTTCTTGTAATTAAAGTTAAAATATTGTCTCGTCTCATTCTCATGAATCCAATACCGTGCATCATCTCGTCTCGTGAGCTGAGTGTATCGTGACACCCCTAGTTACAGACGTCTTTATTCCACACCATCTCACATGCGTGCACAGTAGTGCATCGATGGGAGCAAGTCAGCAATGATGAATGGCTGCAAATGAGAGCCCGAGAGGGTTCACAATTGAAGTCTTTCGGAATTTTTATGGATCTGGGACTAATTAATGGAAAAATAGGAGCCACGTTGTCTGCTATTAGATCCAGTCCCTAATTCACCAGGGTCCCCTGTCACCCTTTCACTGGAGCCTAACAGTTTAATCATCATACCTCCAGAGCACAAGGCCAGTCCCCCAGTCGATTATTGCAATTCAATTTAGTGTATTAATTATAGCCATTGCCAAAGGGTGTGTGCTTCCTCGACACTTGAGGTAAACTTGCTCTATCCTGTCTTCCTCTTCCAATATGTTAGCTCGTCTCTGGCCTCACTGTGTGTTTTATGGTGAGGTACAGTAATTTACATCCATGTGCTGTAGACAATCATTGTAAGGGATTGGACAACTCTCACTGTTAGTCCGTCTGTATAAGGCTGGTACGATCAATTTGGATCGATAGTCTTTCACACCGAGGGAAAGTTTAAGGAAGAGTGTTTAGGTGCTTCAAGGGTTTCTTGGTGGTGATGGAGATGGCCTTGAACCACAACAAGGATAGTTACAGTGTGATTTGCAAACCTGCACTTGTGCCATCTGCTTACCTTTTTTGTTTTTACCCCTTTTAACCTCAATAAATATCTTATATGCACTGATAATGTAGCCTGTTTAATGGAATCTTTCAACAAAATGTGACAATTTCCGCTTTCAGTCATGTGAGTACTGTGTAGCTATTAGCACCGTATTGATCCGAATATAATATGGTATTTCTTCCCAAGATAACAGTCTAAAAAGGACATCATCTTATATTTGAGGTCAAGAGGTTTATGCATGCAAACCAACAGACTGTTACCAGTTCATGCATCTGTGGACTCATCAAAAGTATATTTTAGAAGCTTTTCAGTAAATCTGAGTTGGTATATTTGAGTTTAATAACATAATAATTCATGAAAGCTGCCCAATAAAGTATTTACTTAATGCATGTACGGACCTTTTATGACTCTGTGGTGGCCTCAGCCATCTTCTATGCTGTGGGCTGCTGGAGAGGGGGCAGCACGGACAGGGACAGGAGCAGGATCAATAGGCTGATCATGAGAGCGAGCTATGTCTGCTTGCTGCTGTAACAAGTAAATTTCCCCGCTGTGGGATAAATAAAGTACATACATACATACATACATGCATGTTTTGACTGAGCAGCCTTTGGTCCAATGCCAAAAATACCAATATGAACGGTGTTCATGTTCTATTTAAATGTATTATTATTATTATTATTGACATATTGATCAGTCTGCAATGGAATAAACAGTGCCTCTGTTGGTTATCGGCAAGTGGTTCACTTCAATTGCTTCCAGGCATGGTCAGTCAATCAATTTCACACAGTTGATTAATTATCATGACCAGCCCTGGTTAGGATGCAGAAACCCAGCTTTTGAGTCCCACCCTGCATCAACCATGACCTACAAAATGCTGTCATCCTCATTTTATAAGTTTGTTTAAAAAAAAACCCAAAAAGTTTGTGCCGTTCTTCCCCTTTAATACCTGATGGCCTGTTTTGTATACACAGCACTAAAAGCAATATGCCTGAAGGCAAGTTCAAGCTTTGCAGTTTGCACCGCAGCAGGGCCCATGTGATGCGAGGCCACTGGAATAGCGAGTGCTCCCGCTGTGGGTCTCTCGACTGGATACCCTGCCCTGCCCTGCCATGTCCCTGCTTCAGTATCCCTGGGCTCCTTCACATTCTTGCCCAGACTCCTGTCAAACCCCAGAGTAGAGGCAGATGGGCCTGGCTTTTTATGTACTAATCAGGCAGGAATTTGCTCCCTCACAGACATGTCACCTCTGACCCCAGTGTATGCTCACATTCATTATTCATCTCCACTGAGGTGAGTCGCAGGAGAGCAGAGGAGGAGGACGGCTGCAATGTGGAGCGGAAAGTGTTTGTCCTTTTCTTCTCTAGCTGCCAACTCACCGTATCATATCCCAGCATCCCACAGGCCTCCATGCCAACACCAAGGCCCTCATTCAACATTTAAAGGGATAGTTTGGATTTTTTGACATGAAGTGTATGACATCCCCATCAGCAGTGTAGTCCATCAACAGTGACTTACCCCGCACTTGGTCCCATGAGTCCAGTTCTGGTCGGATTTCGATGATGAGAAATGTAGTTCCGGTTAGTTATTGGGGTTACTTAAGTGAAGAGTTTGGCTTCTCAAAGCAATATGCATTTGAAGGAGTAATACATTTACATGACAAAAACGCCTCCCTGAAAAAATCAGACCTCACAAATCACTCAGCTTTAATTTCTCTGATGTTGTATTAATGTGATGTAAATGGCTGTGACCCTCACATCTTCATCCGCTGTGGAACACATACATAAACAAGATGGCTGCTACGCTCGATGCATCTTCATCACACACACAACAACGGACAGCCGATAGCGCGCATTAATACGACGTCTGAGACAGTAAAGCCGAGCTTTACTTTCATGGTGGGTTCGGTTAAAAATACCACTGCTGCGTTTTCTCTGCTAGTACCGTTCGTTCGGTCAGAAGTGAACGTGATCATCCGCACCCTGGTGTGCACCAAATAAGCAGACTGAGACCACTTGAGAGATGAGTCTCGGTCGCCTGCAAGTTAACCCTGATCCGTGTCTTTGGTCTGTGAGGTGTTCACATTGGAGCTCAAGTGAACTGAACCGCACCAGTGATAAAATGACAGAAAAAAGCATGCCGAAATTAAAAATATGTGACAAAATGTTTGGAATACAGTAATCCCTCGGCACTTCGCTCTTCACTTTATCATGTTTTTCCAAAAATATATTAATTAATAAATCATACTGTTTCGTGTTTGAATACATCCGATTATTACTCAAAAATATACATATTTAGCAAAATGTTGTTGTATTTGCCAAATGTTGTATTTTTTGACTGAATTAAGCATTTTCAAGCATATAAATGGCTATATGAACTGAAATGCAAATACAAGGCATTTAGATGATGCATTCAAAGACGTTGTGATGAAATGTGGTATATGTAGTATTGTACACTGGTCACGAGATGTCAGTAATGTTACTGTAATGTTCGGTGAGACACACAAGCAGCAGACTTGATTGCTGGAACAACAGACTTCCATTGCAGGTTTGAATTGTCTCACACAGGAACAATAATCTCTAACACGAGCTACTGTTATGGTGGTAACCCATGCCAAGCTAAAACTCAACTCTGAACCCCAGACGTCACTTCTCGTCGTTCCCCTACTCATACTCTCCCATTTTTAGCAACACACATGAGTACAAGTCTTTTATCTTAAATGGCGTATTTTCTTTTATTATGCCTACTATACTGGGTAATACGAGTGTAAAAGTGACTATGGAGTGCTATTTCATGTCTAGAGGGCTCTAATTTTAAAACCCATATTTAGAAGGCTGTAAACATGTCTATGCTGTAACTATCAAAATATTTGATTTACAAATAAAGAATCCTTCTTTACGGAATTCACTAGGGTATCTTTGTTTAACTCTGTCACCTTGAAAACTCCTGATCTAAAATACCTACAGCACTTTTGACCTTGAGTTCAGATATTTAGATTTCCACTTTTTGTAGTGTCGGTAGTTTTGTGCAGAAGAAGAGGTTTTGTTTAAAAACTGAGGAACGAGAATATCTTCAAACAAATGCATTCATAATTTACTGCACCCAACGTGTGGTTCTGATGTTCCTTATGTTAAGTGTAGTGAGACCCACTGTTATGCTGTCTTTAAAGTCTAAAAGTCATAGAATAAGCTATAGTAAACAAACCCGATGAACAGCAACACTGACACAACAGTTCTATGCATATGACATTCAGTCACATCCAAAGCAACCTATAAAAGCACAACAAAGAGACTCAAAGACTCCATCTGCTACAAGCCTATAGCTAGCAATCTGTTGCTAAGATACAGTACAATTACAAAAAAAGTGTGATCACACTTAAAGGCTGATCTTGTATTATATTCATGTTATTGCACTAATCAACTTAGATACACCCATCAAACTTCCTCTGATCATTAGGAAGCAATTTCCATTGTGCCGAAGAGTCCATTAGTTGCTCGAGAAACATTAGACTCCAAATTGATGTGCTCAAATTGCATCTGGACTGAATTCCGAATGACGTGCGGGAGGAGGAGGGAGGGAAATGGCATGCAAATGCATGTGAGAGATCTAAAAGCACATTGTCATTTGCAGTAAGCGGTAACATCTTTGCATGACCATCAACTTTGTGGATGGTTTGCCCTTTCATTGCGTTTATGATGGCTTGGGGCACACTTACCCTAATCGTCATGGATGGAGATAGTGACATGAGTGCCTCACTGAGCATCACACGACGTGACTTTCAGCTACCTTCCACAAGGTGTGCAAAACAGCGGGGGAAACGAGCCATTATGGGTCATGTGCCTTGCTTCATTTGAGTGCCATGCGGCGTACAGGAAAACACAATCTTTCCGAGTGGCCGGGGAATTCTACACAGCGGGGAATCGCAGGGGAGGAGTTGGCTCATAAATTACAACTAATTACTGCTTCTATTGAGCTGCGATCCAGCATGTTCCAGCCCACAATTCCGCTAAGACACAAGAGACGGTTCTCTCCAACATACTTAAAAATCACTATCCATAGGCTGCATTGAGAGTCTTAACGACTTTTAAATAAGCATCTCATTGAGGCCTCAGATGGGCTGTGCAGAGAACATTCAGATGGCTCTATCTGCAGTATGTATAAAATGCAATTATGCATAGTAAACTATGATTTGCAGTATTTCCTATGTGGGTAAAAAACACAGTAATTTAGGGATGGACCGATACCGATATTTAACTATGCTCATGTTTGTTAGGAAACTAGAACAATAAAAATTGTCTGTTTTAACTGTAAAATAACAACAATACAGTAATCCCTTGTTTATCACGGTTAATTGGTTCCAGACCTGACAGGAAGTAGGATTCCTTATTTATAAATCAAATATTTGTGTTGTTAGAGCATAGAAAACCTGTTAACGGCCTTCTAAATCTGTTTTTTTTAACATTATTAGTGCCCTCTAGATATGAACTAACACCTCTATAGTCACTTTTACACTCATATTACCCAATATAATAGACATAATAAGGGAAAATAAGCCATTTAAAGGACAGGGCACTGTTTAACTACCATAGCCATATACTGTTTTGCAATGTTTAACTAGCTGCAATGTTTAATTATCTGTGTCCATCCAATCATTTTTTATGCCGCTTATCCTCATTTGGGTCGCGTGGGTATGCTGGAGCCTATCCCAGCTGACTTTGGGCGAGAGACAAAGTACACCCTGGACTGGTCGCCAGCCAATCGCAGTAATTAGCTGTGTACTTGTACTTATCCGTGTTTTGCACTGTTTGGCAAGCACTGTTTGGAGAAAAAGACATTTTATTTTATTAAAAGTTTTAAAAAATCACAACGTCCAAAGAAACTTTCACTGTACTGTTACTATGAACACAAACAAATCTACAATTTCTCCAGCCAGCGATACCGTTATTTCAAATGAAGAAAAATCCAATCGTCATGATTTGCCACCAGCACCTTCTGCCATGCGTGTCATGTGATAGCTTCCTCTTTTGCATGACTTAAAGGCCATGGAAACTAGTCACAAGGGCTGAGAGCATCGCCACGGTGCCAGATGCTGGCGGCTGCGGATCCCAATCTTCTCAGCCAGGGTGGCAGACCGAGCACACATTAACACCTGGGAGACTGGTAAGCCAGAGCTTTGGCAAAGCCTCTTAGAGCAGGCCTGTGTCATCCATTTCCTGTGGCACAGGGGCGGTTCGACACTGCTGCATTACAGAGGGTTAGCTATAGGAGCTCAAAAGTGTGCCGTCTTTGCTGTGCTGCACAGCCTCGCTTACCTCGCCGCAGTCTCGTCTTCTCAGAAGTAAGACTTTCAGGGACAGCAGGAAACTTTTGTCACTTGGCGAGTATAAAGCACTGCTCGACTTCAATGCATATATACTGCTCAAAAAAATTAAAGGAACACTTCGAAAACACATCAGATCTAAACTGGGGGGAAAATGATGTTGAATATCTTTCCTGATAATAAGTGGGTGATGTATTAGTAACAAAATGATGATCATTTGATAGAAATGAAAATGATCACCCTATAGAGGGGGGAAATCAATGAGTTGCTACAATGACATTTTAGCTAAATGGACCAGTGTGCTACATCATTTTTTCACTTTCATTTTTGGGGTGTCTTTGATTTCCCCCCTCTATAGGGTGATCATTTTCATTTCTATCAAATGATGTGGCATCATTTTGTTACTAATACATCACCCACTTATTATCAGGAAAGATATTCAAGATCATTTTCCCCCCAGTTTAGAGCTGATGTGTTTTCGAAGTGTTCCTTTAATTTTTTTGAGCAGTACATTTCAAATTAGACCTGACCAGGCCTTTATTCACTAATACTGCAAAAAAGGGCAGTTCGACACACAAGTATGACCTCACGGAAAAATCGTATTCATATTGGTATTCCCGCACAACACTACTAATATTCGTTTTTAAGTAACCATCCTTGACGAATGCCATCTGGTGCAGCTGTGTGAAAGTATGTTGGTGAACCTCACTCTCTCACGCCTTTAGAGTCGAGACATGTGATATTGTTCATATTTATACTACTGGGTAAGTGTCCATTAAGATGGAAGTGTGGATTGCATTTCCATCCAATAAAAAAAAAAAATCTGAATTTAGTCTTAAACTACGCGTTATAAATATATTTCTGAAGCCTCAAAACTCAGTAAGCCCCCAAAAATGTCCGCTGTCCATTGAAACGAGCCCCTTGTGGTTAGTAATAAAAAGCCTACCAATACCTCATAAAAACACACTCAATTTCCAACAGTATTTTCTCAACATATATAAAAAAAAGGGATACAAACCCACTCATCTTTTCAAAACTTTCAGCATGGCCTGCAGCATATGGCTTTGGTTAGCACTGAAGTGTCCACTTTTTGAAACATATGGCCTGTTAAAACGCTATTGCTGGCAGTCTTGGGTGAACAACACAGGGCCAATAACGGTACTGCTGCTGACAGCTCTCAAAATATGTAGGGGTGCAGGGACAACATCTGAGATGGCGCATAGCCGAAAGAACAAACAAGTGGTGGGAGATATGGCAGACACTGAAACACAAATATTGTTCTGTGAAAGCCTCCTTGATGTGGGCTGGAGGTTATGCCTTATCCGTGCGCAGCTTCAACGAGGGGCTAAAATTACCATTAAATTGAAACGCAGGGTCACAGCGGGCAGGTAACTGCCGAACTCTCTCCTAAATCTGTGGGAGTAAAGAGCAACTCCATGTTGATAATTCTTCAATACACATACAGTAGGCGGGCTCCCCAGGTGCTGTCCCCTTGGAGCCAGCAGGCCTCCACTGCTAATTAGCAGGGGAGAAACCACTGCTTCATCCACACTGTATCCTATACCAAGAGCAAAACTTCCATCTATCCCCTCACAAGTGTGCATTTATCTGCAAGTGCGGTGTGTGTATTTATGTGCATAAGGCTGCAGCAGACAACGGAAGATGTTGCCACGGTGGATCAAAATGAATAGCAAACGAAAAGGCGGGAATGCAGGTAAAAAGGACAGAACACAATGATGGAGGGGCTGCAGCGTGCAGGAAAAACGCATCAGGCTAAGCACTTTACAAAAGAGGTGGCGGGTAGGATGGAGGGAAGGAGCATGTGTGTGGACATTTCCTTTGCAGAGAAATCTGTGTCGCACTAGGCTTACATCAACAATACTCTTGCCTAAATGGCTGGACAGGACAGTTAAAAAAAAAACGTGGATTTATTTTTTTTTTTTTTAAATGCAAGAAACCAATATTAACCTAGTTTAAGAAACAATACACATTTGGTTTACAATGTTTACAGTGGTGTGAAAAAGTGTTTGCCCCTTCCTGAGTTCTTATTTTTTTTGCATGTTTGTCACACTTAAATGTTTCAGGACATCATGATGATGATAACACAACTGAACACAAAATCCAGTTTTTAAATGAAACATTTTCTTATTAAGGGAGAAAAAAATCCAAACCTACACGGCCCTGTGTGAAAAAGTGATTGCCCCCCAAACCTAATAAGTGGTTGGGCCACCCTTAGCAGCAACAACTGCAATCAAGCATTTGCCATAACTTGTAATAAGTCTCTTACACATGGGGGTGGACGAATTTTGGCCCACTCATCTTTGCAGAATTGTTGTAATTCAGGCACAGGGTTTTCCAGCATGAACCGCCTTTTTAAGGTCATGCCAAAATAGGAATCAGGTCAGGACTTTGACTAGGCCACTCAAAAGTCTTGTTTTTGTTTTTCTTCAGTCATTCAGACGTGGAATTGCTGGTGTGTTTTGGATCATTGTCCTGCTGCAGAACCCAAGTTGGTTTCAACTTGAGGTCACAAACAGATGGCTGGACATTCTCCTTCAGGATTTTTTGGTAGACAGCAGAACTCCTGGTTCTATTTATCACAGCAAGTCTTCCAGGTCCTGAAGCAGCAAAACAGCCCCAGACCATCACACTACCACCACCATATTTTACTGTTGGTATAATGTTCTTTTTCTGAAATGCGGCATTACTTTTACGCCAGATGTAGTGGGACAGACACCTTCCAAAAAGTTAAAATTTTGTCTCGTCAGACCACAGAGTATTTTCCCAAAGGTCTTGGGGATAATCAAGATGTTTTTTTGGCAAAATTGAGCCAAGCCTTAATGTTCTTTTTGTTCAGTGGTGGTTTTCGTCTTGGAACTCTGCCATGCAGGCCATTTTTGCCCTGTGTCTTTCTTATGGTGGCATCATGAACACTGACCTTAATTGAGGCAAGTGAGGCCTACAGTTCTTTGGATGTTGCTGTGGGGTCTTTTGTGACCTCTTGGATTATATAACATAAAAATAATGCAATATTAGTATCAAAATAAAGTGCAACCAACATCTCTTCTGGTTGAATTAACAGTAGGTTTACCTGCGACTTGCTACTCTAAGAGGTACCTGGATGGTCAGAGTTGTGTGAAATCCCAAGGCACCTTTAGTAGGTGGTTGGAGAGATTTGTCGCGTTGCAGTGGTATTTTACTTGATCTTTACGTATCCTGCAAACAGTGTGCAACTTATTTAGAACATCTCCCTTTTTGCAAAAGCTAAAGTGTTTCCACACACTGGACCGCAATGGTGGCTTAATCATTTAATGGTGGCTTGTCGTCTGCCATCTGCCATGCTACATTTTGTTGTCTGCTGGTGTGTGGTGATGACGTCACGGACAGGCAGACTGAATTGAGTAAAATTTAAGATTTTTATCATTAAAAGTGCTAAAAAAAAAACAACACACATCCATGTAAAGCCTGCCATTCATAAAGCCAATGCTTTATTTCCTAGTATCGATGCGATCGGTTGATTACCTTTTAAACAATGTGATCGATTGATATATATCGTCCGGAATGACAACTTGCCAAACAAAGATCAATGTAGTTGGAATATATCGATGTTGTAGATGAATCGATGCACACCTGTGCTCGTCGGGTCATTTCGGTTGGCCGGCCACTCCCGGGAAGGTTCACCACTGTTCCATGTTTTCGCCATTTGTAGATAATGACTCTCACTGTGGTTCGCTGGAGTCCCAAAGCTTTAGAAAAGGTTTTATAACCTTTACCAGACTGATAGAGCTCAATTAATCTCAGTTATGTTTTAACAGGGGGCAATCACTTTTTGACACATAATAAAAAGTTTCATTTAAAAACTGCATTTTGTGATCAGTTGTGTTTTCACTGACTAATATTTAAATTTGTTTGATGATCTGAAACATTTTAGTG
The DNA here is from genome assembly GCF_027744805.1 of Dunckerocampus dactyliophorus. NCBI lineage: Eukaryota > Metazoa > Chordata > Actinopteri > Syngnathiformes > Syngnathidae > Dunckerocampus > Dunckerocampus dactyliophorus. The sequence continues at coordinate 9,985,801 of NC_072829.1, read as the reverse complement.
TGACAAACATGCAAACAAGAAATACGGAAGGGGGCAAACACTTTTTCACAAATGCTGAGAACCATACTGTCTGATAATAGTTATTCTGCATTCATTCAGTTATTTAATAGCATAATATTTATCATATATTCTGCATTCATTCATTATATAATATGTTTTTCCGCCTTTATTTATTCCTTTCATCACTAACATAGCTAGTACTATGGAACCCGTTGATGTCGATGCTCCTCGGACTGGCTGACTCACATCAACATCACAACATTGTTAAGATTGCTTGCACATTTACTTGTCACTTGCGACAGAAACATAAGGGGAATATGTGATAATAATATGCTCTGTTTTCCTCCATTTGTGCATATTTGTATTGTGTTTCTTTTGTTTTCATATGATATTTAAACCCTTACCAGCTGCTGTGGTATAACAATGGCAACAAAGCTTATGTACGTGCACAAATTCTTCTTCCGGTGGCAAAAAAATCTCCAAAATAAAATTACATGAGTGCATTTTGTTATTTTCTGCCGTAGAATCCATGTAATGCTGTCAATCTTTCTTTGATGCTTCCTTTTCACTGAACAGGAAGTCATTGTGTGCATGTTTTAATGCTGTGTAATGAGACAGTAGTTATGTTTCTGTGTTTGTTTCACACACAATTCACATACTATACAGTATTATTAACAACACATGTCGACATAAATGAACCAACCTTTCAAAAAAATAACGTTTTATGTTGATAAAAGCAGTCGACCATATGTGTCAACGTTGTCTTTTTTCGACTCTCCGAAAAAATGCATGAGGTGATTCTCGTTCGACTTCAGCTTACTGAACAAGTGTGATGATAACCATAAAACGGCTCTATCCTGGCTTCTCAGTGCAACATGGCTGAGTAGAGATCAAGTCAACGACAACAATAATCAACAAAGAAAGTCTTTGTGTTTAGTTGTTATATGAAAAGACTCACCTCTCAGGAAGACGTGGTAATCTCCGTTTAGCGTACGTTTCGTTTGTTACTGTTAATTGTCACTTTTCATTGTAGTTCAAACCATCACCGTACTTTGTATTTGGCTCTTTTGTGTTGTTTTTTTTGTGTGATGCCTGTAATAACAGAAGAAAGTCAGCTGTGTTTAGCCTTTGTGAAGAGACTCACCTCCCAGGAGCATGGAGTTCATGTTTTCTGTAAACAACCTCAAAAGTTATACAAAACGTGCTTTTTCTCAGGTGTTTTTCTTGTTGTGATTCCACCACAGAACGGTACCGGTGGTGGCCAAGAGGCAATGAGTGATGATTACCATAGACTTCATGTTTAAGAATAGCGATACACAGGTCTCTGTCCTGACTGCTCAGTACAATATGGCTCAGTCAAGTCAACAAAACAATTAAAGGGACTTGAGGACCTCAACGGGCTCGACCAGTCCAGGGTGTAACAGCTGGGACAGCAGTGTCCCCGCGACCCTAGTGAGGACAACTGGTATAGAAAAGGGATGGATCGTTGGAGTTTGTCGCCATAGACGGGTTGTCGACATTAACGGGAGCGACTTAAGCGGTTTGCACTGTATTACACCTTATTTGTATCTTTTCCAATCACAAAATGGTAACATGAATAGGTTAAACACAGGAAGTGCGCAGACTACTAGTAATTGCTTAGACATGAAGGGGTAGGATTAAATACACATAAGCTTTGCTTTGTCCCACTCCTTTTTAGACATGTTGAACAGTGCAAAAGTAAACGGAGTAAATGGAGGCAGCTTGAAAAGGGAGATGGTGATGCAGGTAAAAAAGACGAAACACAATGATGGACGGTGTGCAGCACAAAGGGAAAATGCATCAGTCTATGCACTTGACAAAAGAGGTGGCAGATAGGTTGGAAGGAAGGGGCATGTGTGTGGACAGCACATGGCCACAATTCCCTGGGTGTAATTATGATAGAATGGGCTTTGATTGATTGCCTGGGCCTGCAAGACCTCTAAAGCACCTCTTTGCCGTGGATCAGGGCTTTGCGGCTGCGCTTAGTGCTCCTCGCTGGCGGACCTCAGCTGGGCTCCCAGCGCCGTGATTCATGAGCACCGGAGCGTTCCCCTGACCTGAACGGGCCCGCAGCTCAAACCATCAGGTACGACTCAAAATCGGTTGCCCTCGCCACAATTAATGAGCTAAAGAAGCAGAGGGCAACACACGGCCACCTTGCCTCTCTCGATTTGGAATTCACAACTGCTTTGTGTGGAATCTTCTCACCGCGATGCAACAAGGGGCGGAGAAGCCACAGGAGTGTGATCTTCCTGGGATCAACGCTCTTCATGCACAGACACAAACCGCCACAGGCTTACCAGCAGGGGTACACAGCCAGCCCCAATCTGATTTAAGCTTGGAAGCCACAAGTAAAGTGGTGCACTTTGTAGATATTTGGCCAGCGCCTCTGCTGGGAGCATCCTGAATATTTGATCGCGGCTCAATTTTACGTACAAGCTTTTAAAAAAAAAAAGGACGCAATATTTATTTCATGGGGACAGAATGCATGAAAGCCGTGAGAAGTTTGCACTGTTGCACGTCTCGCCTCTTTGGGAGTGCATTTATATTGAGCAGCACTTAGCAACAGAATGCATTTTTGTTCCTGCCCCAAGTCACTGTCAAGTCTGTTTCCCCAAAATAAGACAACAGCAAAAGCAGGGAGAGCGAGATAAGTGGGAGGAAAGGGTTGGGAAAAGTATGGCAAGGAAATCAATTTCAAGTGATGTCCTGGAAATATTTTAACAATCAAGAAAACACAGAATACACTTAAGAGACAAGAGATGGAAAAATATGGAGAAAGTTGCATTCATGGATGGTGTTGTCACAGCCAAATGATAACTGTCAAGGGAAAAATGCTGACCCCATAGTAGACAAGAGACAGGACAAGCTCTTGGAATACTTGTAATTTAAGAACTTGCATGCAAGGAGACAACTCAAAAACAGTAGAAACTCTGTTAGCATCATTAATCCATTCCAGAAGGTCAGATGAAACGAGAAAGAAACTGAATGAATCTGTTCCAGACACCCATAAATGTTAGCACAAAATACTTTTAATACAGATAAATTATAGTTTTACATGCAGAACACAATTCCAAATGCATACAAATACACATTCTGTGGTGTGAAAAAGTGTTTCCACCTTCTTGATTTCTTACCTTTTTGAATGTTTGTCGCACTTAAATGTTTCAGATGATCAAACAAATTTAAATATTAGTCAATGACAACACAACTGAACACAAAATACAGTTTTTAAATGAAATAAAGAAAGTAACTGAGCGCTATCAGTCTGAAAAAGGGGTATAAAGCCATTTATAAAGCTTTGGGACTCCAGCGAACCACAGTGAGAGCCATTTTCCACAAATGGCAAAAACATGGAACAGTGGTGAACCTTCCCAGGAGTGGCCGGCCAACCAAAATTACCCCAACAGTGCACCGACGACTCATCCAAGAGGTCACAAAAGACCCCACAACTACATCCAAAGAACTGCAGGCCTCACTTGCCTCAGTTAAGGTCAGTGTTCATGACTCCACCATAACAAAGACACTGGGTAAAAAAAGGGCTGCATGGCAGATTTTCAAGACGGAAATCACTGCTGAACAAAAATAATATTAAGGCTCATCTCAATTTTGCCAGAAAAAATCTTGATGATCCCCAAGACCTTTGGGGAAATACTGTGTTCTGACGAGACAAAAGTTGAACTTTTTAGCAAGTGTGTGTCTCATTACATCTTGTGTAAAAGTAACGTCGCATTTCAGAAAAAGAACATCATACCAACAGTAAAATATGGTGGTGGTAGTGTGATGGTTTGGGGCTGTTTTGCTGCTTCAGGGCCTGGAAGACTTGCTGTAATAAATGGAACCAGGAATTCTGCTGTCTACCAAAACATCCCAAAGGAGAATGTCCGGTCATCTGTTTGTGACCTCCGGCTGAAACCAACTTGGGTTCTGCAGCAGGACAATGATCCAAAACCAGCAAGTCCACCTCTGAATGGCTGAAGAAAAACAAAATGAAGACTTTGGAGTGGCCTAGTCAAATTTCTAGACCCTGAATCTTATTGAGATGCTGTGGCATGACCTTAAAAAGGCGGTTCATGCTGGAAAACCCTCCAATGTGCCTGAATTACAACAATTCTGCAAAGATGAGTGGGCTAAAATTCATGCACAGCGCTGTAAGAGACTCTTTGCAAGTTATAGCAAACGCTTGATTGCAGTTGTTGCTGCTAAGGGTGTCCCAACCAGTTTTTAGTTTAGTTTATCACTTTTTCACACAGGGCCATGTAGGTTTGTATTTTTTTTCTTCCTTAATAATAAAAACTTTCATTTAATTTTGTGTTCAGTTGTGTTGTCATTGACTAATATTAAAATTTGTATATACTTTGATATGAGTTAATCCTTGAACTCAGTATTGTTTCTAACCTTCTTTATGAAAATGTTGGCAGCCGTGATCAGTAAGAAAAGCAGAGACTTGTAGTCTAACTGTGTTCGTAACAACAAACAACAGAGTCAACTGGCGATGATGTCATAGACAGGCGACGGAGCTGGCAGACAATGACTTCTGATTCCGGTTTCCATATTGAAAGCAAGTTTTGCAATGAGTTGGACTCATGCAGTGTGTTAATAAAATGACAAGGAGAACGCTATACTGTTCAACGACCAAAAAAGTGTACATGAATTGCCGAAATTACATTTGATGTAAACAGCTTTTAGAAGAACAACAATTTTATATTTTTCTAACAATAACACTGACAGCAAAACAGTTCCCCAGGCCAGCCCTACACAGACACTGGAATACAGCACATGTTCATAAAGTGTCTGCAATGGTTTCCAGGGGGATGAGGGGACCTTCCCATCAAAAAGGCCTTTCCGACAGCCGCAGGCTGAGCTGAGAAGAGCCAGGAGAAAAATATCAAGCTGGGGAAAGAGAGAAAGTGGGGTGGGGAAATGTGAAGGCACACATAAGGGGACGATAAGGGAAGAAGGGGCAATAACAGAGGAAGAGAGTATGTCTTCATCATGAGTGGAATAGGAATGACGCCCCACTGGGGTCTATTAGTGAGCCTTTAGATACACAGGCAAGCTCTCTTCCTTCACCCATCCCCATCTTAAGTGTGGCATAGATAGGGCGGTCCAGGAATACACATTGCTTGTCACAACTCACAGCCATCACATTGGCTTGGTGATTTTGACACTGCAAACCAATGCACTGCAACTGCCATCAATACTGGGCGGTAGTGGTAGGAGGTAGAGCAGGTTATCCATGGTTCAAACCTTGCTTCCTCCATCCCAGTCACTGCTATTGTTTCCTTGGGCAAAACACTTCACCCATTTTGAATGAATGGTGGCAGTCGGAGGGGCCGTTGGCTCCAATTGGCAGCCCGTTTCCATCAGTCTACCCCAGGGCAGCTGTGACTACAGGTGTAGCACCACCCCCAGTGTGTGACTGTGGAGTGAATAAATAATGGGGTTTCAAAAAAATACAATTTGGGTATTTTGAAAGATGCTACATAAATCCAATCCATTATTATTATTATCACATTATCCTGACTATAACATCCCTAGAAAAAAATGGGTTGTCATAAACAGTATTCAGGGTCTAGAGATGTATACATGAAAGCCAAAAGGTGGTGCCAGGCGACCTCTTTCTATGTGAGTCAGAGCTTTTCTTCCTGTCACTCACACACACATGGAGCGCTGCAGCTGCCACACAGAGACCAACCGGAAGAAAATGTGTCCAAAAGGTTGGGTAACTGGGCAAACAACAGAGGAGGAGTAATGATGACAAATTTAAAAAGTCTCTACGATGGCTGGGTGATCAATTTCAGTCGATTACGCAGATTAGCTGGTAGCATATTTACTCGATCAAACATGGCGGAAACAACAGCCAGTCCAAACTTACCTTTTTTGCTCCACATGCAATTGTAAGTTGCCGCAAATGACCGAAAAACAGAATGAATGAATATGGAGCTAAACGTGTAGCTGAGGGCAATGAAATAGATGTTGGAGACGAAGCTATTGTCAGTGTTGGTTGTGTGGCAGTGGTTTGGGTATCTCCAAAGTGACATGGAGTAAATCAAGTCGATGTGCAATGAATGTCGGCAGTCAGTGTCCTCAAAAACCGGCAACAGAACAAATTTGTTTAATCATTTGAAGAAGTACCATCCGAGTGATTATACAGAAAGCTTGAAAATGCAAATAAGGTCTTCACAGCCTGCCAGCACATGTAGCAGCAGTGCAGCTGCTACTAGCGGTGCGGCCGCTGGACTGAAGCAATAATCAATAGTCTCAATTTTAACTTGAAATGAGCTAATCTGTATTGTTATCCAAGATGATGCACATTTGCTAGTAGCTATGATTTTAACAGTGTATGTAGCGCCATAACTGGGAAATGGCAACATTTACATTTGAAAGCGTCTTCATTATCCGCGACAGGGAAATTTGGTTATTTTGGGTCTTGGACCCTGCACAAACACTCTGGACTGTAAATTTGTTCACTGTGTTATTCTATATTTTTCTACATTCGTTTTACTGTTGAGGCCTCGTGGTTAGCATGTTGGCCACACAGGAGATCGGGAAGATCTAGGTTTGAATCTCTGTGTGGAGTTTGCATGTTTTCCTCGTGGGTGCGTGGGTTTTCTCCGGGTACTCCGGTTTCCAAAAGCAAGCATGTTAGGTTAATTGGTTAGGTTAGGTTAAGTTAAATTGTTAGGTTAAATTAATAATAGGTTAGGTTAAATTGTCGATAGGTATGAATGTGAGAGTGAATGATTGTTTGTCTATATGTGCCCTGCGATTGGCTGGCGACCAGTCCAGGGTGTACCCTGCCTCTCGCCCATAAACCAGCTGGGACCGGCCCCAGCATACCCTAATGAGCCTAATGAGGATAAGCGTCATAGAAAATAGATGGATGGGGTTTTCCAGTTGAGTTAAAAAAAAAAAAATGAAGTTAATCTTTGTTAAGTTGCTTTGTTATTTACTTCATCTGTTAAGAAAATTTTGAACGAATCTCTAGTTTGTTATGTTTTTACTACAGATGACTTTAGACTAGCAGGTTACAAACAATATCAAAAATTGTGATTGTAATCAATATTGGACGATATAAAATAAAAATGTTAGGGATGAGCGAGTGCACCACTATCTGTATCTGCATCTCTTCACCCATCTAAATGATCTGTATCCGTAGCTGTACTCTGAGTGGGCGGGGCATACACCGGAAATGGGTGGGGCTTAAGTCGGTCCATTATTTTAAGTCTGAAATTGACATGGATTGATCAGAAGTTGCTATATTCATTGTTTAGTATTCAGCTATATGTGTACTGTGTATGTGTGGAAGTGATCTGTCAGCCTTGTTCACTGTAGTTTTCCCCAAAACACCACGCTCAGTACTACGAGCAAAGTTTTCCAACTGACTTTATATCATCAGCCAAATTAGAAGCAAACAGACAGAAGAAAAAAAACACCAGCAGTGACCGACCCAACATGAGCTGTTTACAGCTCTGTCTTGTCAAATGCACCACGTACGTAACAAAACAAGTTTACCAAGTAACTTTGTTGAGTAGAGCTGAGGAAAACCTAAAAAGAAAACATCCAAAGTGGAGGCAGTGACCAACGCGACACGAGTCGTTTTCAATTCTGTCTTGTCAAATGCACCGCATATTCCTCTCTCTGGCTGTAGGGAGTCTGTCTGGGAAGGGGCGGTCGCTGTGTGTGACTGGCCAATCACAGAGCGTGAAGAGTGAACACATAAGTCGTTACCCAATGAGGTATTTCCTTCATCACGATTACGGATAATGATGAGCTGTACTTGTTTCATGCTCGTACTCTGCAAAAATGCATTAACCGTAACGGATATTCATCTAAAACAAGTATCCGGCTCATCCCTAATAAATGTGATCCTTGTCTTTGCCATATCGCCCAGCCCTGTCTCCTACTATAATAAGGTTGTCCAAGGTGATTTAAGGATTCGATTCATATAAGACAAGTCTATACCTTGTCCTTTTATTGAAATAAATAGCCTTGTTGTAGCGTGTTATGGCTTTTGACTTAGTTTATTACTGTGCAGTCTTTCTGTTGATTTCTCTTATGAAAGGTGGTGGTTATCAACGTAACTTTTGAGGAGCGTTACTGTTGGCTAGGCTGTTGTTTTTGTCTTGAAAAGTATTTTTCCACAAAAAAGTTATTGAAAAAGAGGGGTCGTCTTATATTCAGGTCAATACGGTAAATAGCAGGTTTAGCTTAAGTTACGTTGCTATAATGTTAAAATTTTAAAAAAAAATTCCTCTACTGCCTAGGTTCCCAAAGTGGAGTACGCAAATAAAAATGAAAAACAATTAGCGCCTCACAATTACGAGCGCACCTGAACACCGCATAGCACAGAACGCACCATCAAAGCAGAAAGAAGGAAGGAGACACGGCATGAAGTTCTTCATTGCTCTGTGTGAGTTAATGAATAAGTAAGTCAGTTTGATGATATGATATGTATTAAGAGTGTTTAATCTTGAAAGTTTAATTTATATTGGCGTTCCAATCCCCGCACGGTGAAAACCTGTCAATGTATGTGCGTGTCGGGATGAGAGAATGGAGATTCCCCCGAAAATGAGGTTTTATGTCTGCTTGTATGTATTTTTGTACTTCAGATACTGCTTTATCGGGTTTGTTCAACCTTCCTTTTCAATTTGGTATCAAATTAATGTGCAGACTTAAATCACAGCGATTGCAAGTGGACAAAAGTGAAGCTCAAGTTCAACCCATTCAAAAGGAAGGGTCCCAACATGCGGCTAAAATTAAAGATACATAGGACAAATACTTTGATACTTTAGTCATCATCAAGATAAATTAACATCTTATCTGTTTATCACTGCTCATTTAAAACCAAGCACAATAAAACAAAATTTAACCAGAATTACTTACTCTAAAATTAACTAATCATGTTTAATATTTCAATTTAATGAAATGTAAAAATGGTTTATGTTTTTTAAGTTTTTTAAGGGTCCATAGTTTCAAGTTAAATGTAAAAAGTTTGGGAAGCACTGCTCTACTGTAAAGTGTATGTAATACATCAGCATCAATTGCTGGAGAATAGTATGTAAGAGTATATAGAGAGTATATAGAGTAGTATATAGTATATATAGAGTATACTAACAATATTAACATGTATGGCAACTTCACACTCACGGTGTATACCTCCATCTTGGTTCTGATGCCCTTATTAGGTCAGAGAAAATGATGGTCCTTTGCCTCCTTGTTAGTGCAGGGCCGACTGTCACGTCGCTCACTTTGCTGTGAGTGACTGAGCCCTTTCCAACGACTTTCGCCAACTTGCAAAAACTTAGCAGACGCCCTGACATTATAACGTGGCGCTCTGATTAATTGCAACCAAATGAATATTAACGTGATCGTTCATCACTGGCGATGCACGGTGAGAGGTTCTGACACGTCTCCGAAATCAGCCGAGTTATTAGGGTACACTTTACAACGTGTTAATGTTACACCACCAGAGGCCCTGTTGATGGTGAAGCAACATTTTACACACTTTAACTGTCAGCTACATAACTATCATTCCCAATCAGGCAAGATAGCACTGCATGTAGTCATATCATGTAGTTATGGCATTCATTTGTTTAATTAAGCCTAATGCCATTTCAGCATCTGTGGCCCCTTAATTGCAGTTGTGACATAATTTATGCAAATATTGTGAACCATATGTTGCAACACATCAGGTCTATTTGGCCACTACCATGCCAGACGCGTCAGAGTCAAGCTGCAGACAGCCCCTATACAAAGTCTAAAGCCGACAAGTTCGCTGCAAAAATTCTTGACAGACATTGAAGGACACAATTAGGGTCAACTGCAGGCCAATTATGATGAACCTCTAGCTCAAGGGCAGTTAGCATTTCTGCCTCGGTGCTGCGGATCAGAAGTGGCCCATTAACAATCGTCTGAGAACTCAATCCCCCACTCAACTTAACGCTCATTAAAATTGCATCGGAAGGTGCTATTTTCACTTATTCACTTAATTGTCAGGCCATGTAGATTGAACAGATGACAATGACGCTATCTAAGTCACAAGAGATTGTTAGCTCCACTCAGGCACAGCTGTCACCGCCAAGCAGCACCATCCATTGCGGGATGTGAATCATATGTCATATAGCTATATGGGTCAAATTAATCTAGGGACAAATTAAATCAGCTAGGTCATAAATTATAGGAAAGCGGGATGAAGGGTGGACGGGGGAGGGGCCTATATATCTTTGCCATTGTAATCATCAATCTCAATGAAATTGGACCTCTTAATTTCCCATCACGTGAAGAACCGTGAGTTACTCTCTTCCGCGCTCTTTCACCATCCCATCATCATGACATTAAAGCGAGCTCAGGTAACCTCTCACTCAGCCTAGGTCTTGTTTCCTTATGACACTTTCCTGATTGAGTACTTCAATGCTGCACAATGTTCTCTAAAGGTTGTAAAATGTGGAAACTGGATAAAACAGAGCAGAATAATTACCGTAACCGTAAACCATGTTTAAGCTACTTTTTTGTCATGCTTTGAACCCTGCGGCTTGTACAGTGATGCAGCTAATTTATGGCTAAAAACTGCATTTCCATGAAGCTTAGAGTGCGGCTTTAGGAAGTAACGACACGGTGAAGTGGAAGCTAATATCACGTTTTGAAGTCTTATGCGGTGATCTCCGACACACCTTAAAGGGTCCCTGACCTGATTCATGAACTTTGCTTAATTATGTTATATATTGGTTGTAATTATGTTTCACATTCTTCTATTTTTGAAAGTGATCGTTAAATTCGTGCCATCCGCCATGCTACATTGTTTTGTCTGCTGGTGCGTGGCGATGATGTCACAGACAGGAAGACTGAATCGAGTAGCGTTTATCGTCTTTATCATTAAAATGCTAAAAAACCACACTTTCATATAAAGCCTGCTGTGCTTTAATGCAATGCTTTATTTCCTACCCCAATCGATAGTAGGAATTACCTTTACCTTTTAAACAATGTTAGATTGATATATGTCGTCCGGAATGGCAACTTGCCGAACACAGATCGATGTAGTTGGATATAGGAATGTAAATCCATACATTGATGTAGTAGATGAATCGTTAAACCCAAATGTGTGGTCTACTTACTGTTCAAATAATTTTGCAAGTACAAAAAAGGGGGTAAAACAAAAAATATAGTAAAATGCTCTTTTTTTAATTTAAGCAAGAGCAGACATTTTTTAAATGAAACTGAAAAAGAAAGAAATGTTTTGCTTCTTCACCCCCCCCCCCCCCCAACATATACAGTATATATTCCACTTGGTAGAGTTCACATCAAAGACACCTAGTATTGCCTGAAGCTTGTTTACAATTGCACAAAAACTATACTATGTTGTCTTGTTTTGTTATCCTCTGTGTAATCACCAAATCAGTTAAAATAAAGGCCAAATTAGAAGAAAAGAAACACAGTATCAATACAATTAAAATTCCCATCCAGATGATGCTGAGTTGTAGAAAACAGAAAATAACAAAAATCGCACCTTAGAAAGATATATGTTGTAATAAATACGAGCTTGTTATGAAATAATGTATGCTTCAGATATTTTTACATGCAGTCACGTGACTTTTTCATAATTACAGCATCCATAAGCACCATATTGTCATGTTTTATTACTTGGTCTACTAAAAAACATACAACGCACACATCCATCAATAGCTGTCAGTCAAAACCGCTTCAAAAATATGCATCAATAAATATCATTTATTCATTCCACCTTAATCCACATCACAAGCATGATTGGCATCATGAAGGCATTGATGGATTATTTACACCACGCCGGTACGTGTCCACAAAAGACTCACACCATACGATCTTCGGGCGGCTGAAAAAAACAGAAGCAACAACAAAAATCAATTATACAAATTGGCTCTGTTGGCTGAAGCCAGGAATCAACACAAACATGACGAGAGAGCATGAATGGTAATAAGGGAGCCATCTGAATAGAACTTCTGCGGTATTCTTGTATTCTGTTTTTATTATAAACAATTATTATCATTGCTAGATATTGCTGCAATCCTTTAGTGTGACTCCAAAGCACATTAAAGTGTCATCTAGGCCACTTTAAAGCCCATTACGCAGTTTACTCACTCTCTGAAATGCGCATCCATCTAATGAAGAGTATGGCAAGATGATTCATTTGAATTTCACAGCATATTAGAATAAAAAGCCGGCTTAAAAAACTGGAGACATTTGTCCTGGAAAAAAGCATGTTCAATAAAACTGAACAAAACAGGCGGTGAGCATTTGACATCTTTGTCGTTGCATCGCAATAATGAGGAAAATATTTTATTGGGTCCCTCATTCTTATCAATATGATTTATTGGTTTGTTTTGGTTGTAAAAGAAGACTTTTGGCCCCAGTTAATCTTCAGTTTGGGTTATGTGTATTTTTGTATTTGCAACATCCTACATCGTAAGTCCTCGGTTTATGAGAACATTGCATTATTTTTGTATTTTAAGAGTATCACCGCATGTCATGCACTGTCATGAACTATTTTTACAGCAGCCCTCCCCTTAGCAGCAGCAATTAGTAAACATGCATTGTTGTATCTATCCCAACTAAACTATCCTTTATCATATCGCCCCAGTTACTCTATGCACATGACAATAAAACTCTCTTGAATCTTGAATCTTGAATCTATGACAGGTGGTCCTTCGGTTGTGTGCGAGTTCCGTTCCGAGACTGTGATATAAGCCGAGTTTTGGAGTAAGTCGAATCTTACCTGCATTGAAACCAAATTAACTCCGAAGTCACTCATGCTGTAGCACAGGACATGTGAAGGACATAAAATTACAGCAGCGGTCACCAACATTTTGGAGTCAAGATCCCTGGTCTCAGCCATGGACCTCGGCAAGAGCTATCCCCCTCACTCTGGTATATACACACTCCTGATCAAAATTCACATTTTGCACTGTTGGATCTTAAGGAGGTTCTAAGTAGAGCTTCAAAATTGAAAAAGAAGAAATGGGAGTGAGACAAAATATTTGTAGTAATTTAGTAGTTGTAGTGTCGCACGGTGGCCGAGTGCTTAGCATGTCGGCCACACAGTCAGGAGATCGGGAAAATCTGGGTTTGAATCTCCGTTGGGCATCTCTGTGTGGAGTTTGCATGTTCTCCTCGTGTGTTCGTGGGCTTTCTCCGGGTACTCCGGTTTCTTCCCACATTTCAAAAACATGCATGTTAGGTTAATTGGCGACTCTAAATTGTCCATAGGTATGCATGTGAGTGTGAATGGTTGTTTGTCTATATGTGCCCTACGATTGACTGGCGACCAGTCCAGGGTGTACCCCGCCTCTCGCTCGAAGTCAGCTGGGATAGGCTCCAGCATACCGCCGGCCCTTGTGAGGATAAGCGGCATAGAAAATGGATGGATAGTAATTGTAGTAATTTTCAGTAAGCTATTTATTGCAAACAAGCATTCAAGTGAAACAGGCTGTTCATCAGCTGATCAAATGTTTAAGACCATAGCTAAAAAAAAACAACAACATTCGGCATGCTTGATGCCAGTGTTTCCAGGAAAATCCTGGGAACGTTGTTCCAGGTGGTGAAGATGGCTTCACGGAGGGCATTCATTGTCTGAACTGATGTCCATTTTCGAAAACTTCCTTTGCCATCCATCCCCAAATGTGCTCAATTGGATTTAGATTAGAGCAGTGGTTCTCTATTATTTTCTATCATGCCCCCACTCGGGGACAGAAATGTTTTTGCCACACAGACGAGGGCCTTCAGTCATGAGGGATGCCCCCTGTAATATCTCCACATAGCCAGCCGTTTCACGACCCTGCACAACCTGACGCTCCACTGTTCCATAAAAAGAAAAAGCAGCCCAGATCATGATGGCACCCCCTCCACTGTGCTGTTTAGAAAACAATTCAAGTGGGATTTCCTTGTCAGCAAACACACAACAGGTGCATTGTTCGCGCTCTCGCTCTCTCTCTCTCACACACACACACACACACACACACACACACACAAGCTTAACTTTCTCTTTCTCGAGGGGCATGACAACTGCTTTATATGCTCTGTGTATTTTCATTCTAGGCTCTTCATTGATCTTCCTCGTCGATGACAGAGTCCAGCACTGTAACCACATATATCGCTCTTGTATTTTAACAATTTGAAAACCTTGTAAATTTTGTGGTCACTGACTATTCTCCAATAGCAACATGGTCCAAAAAAACAGTAAGAAAGGCTAAAGAGAAGCAGTAACCTCAACCAAATCTATCTGTTCCCAAATAATTAGCACCCCATATACTGTTCCATCACAATACTGCAAATGTCCTTTCATTCTTACACTTTTTTTGTCACTGTCTGTGCCTTCCACACTTCTCACATAAGGCGTCAGCATGGGCCTCTGTTTGTTCAGATTCGCACACAAATGGCAGTGAAAACCTGGAGGATATGTGCTACTAAACTACAAGGACAAGATGAATGAATGACCGCAACAAAAACTCAAACCATCCATCGGCCATCCATCCATTTTCTTATCCTCATTAGGTTCGCAGGGGTATGCTGGAGCCTATCCCAGCTGACTTCGGGCGAAAGGCAGGGTACACGCTGGACTGGTTGCCAGCCAATCACAGCGCACATATGGACAAAAGGTCAAACTCAACAACAACAAAACCAACACAGTTGTTATTCCATGTTTTCTTAAACCAGCTGCAATGCCTTTCCAAAAATATGAAAGCCAGGAAGAGTTGGTGCTTGGGGGGGTTGAAGAGTGGAACCATCTCCAAGCTTTTCAGGTGTTCGAACAGCTGGACTGTGGAATATTTGGTGAGAAGAGACTACAAGGCACAGCTGGCTTTTAAGAGGAAGAGCTCCCCGAGAGCCTGTGGGAGGTCACAGCCTGCTAGGCCGTGAAGCGTCGCTCAGCGGGAGCATTGCGTAAAGGCAGAAGGCCTGTGCCACTGTGTGCAGATGTTCCCGCCGCTCTGCTGGCGGGCCTCAAAACACACAATACACACTCAGAGTGGAGAGGCTTTCACACATGATGATATGACACGCATTCGTGTGAGCTACACAAATTCATTCTCTCCTCCGAAGCAACAGGCGCCACCTTGACGCTTCTGAGTGGTGCAAACAAAGCAGGGCTTAAATGAGCTCTCCAAGGTCTGAAACCAAATGCAGCACTTTTAAAGTATTCCTGCTACTTTCTGCAACTGTGATGGAGCTGTTATCACCACCGCCAAGGAGGTTATGTTTTTGTTTGTTTGTGTTCAAAATAACTTGAAAGGTTCTGAATGGATTTGGATGAATTTTTCAGGAACTTTCGGAAATGGGATATGGAAGAACTGATTACATTTTGGGGGCGATCCGGATTACCGTTTGTTACAGGAATTTTATTCTTTCACATAGGTCCATTTTCGGCATTTGTGCATATAACCCCACAAAAAATGGTCAGAGCACTGGGAAAAAAAATGCACGACAGGTTTTCAACAAGTTCTACGAAATATCCTATTATCCAGAATATGAAAAAATAGGGGACCATCAGAATTTTCATCATAGGAAGACAACAAATGAAGCTATAAAACAAGCACCAAACACCATCACATATAGCCAAGACACTGTGGAATCTGGAGTGTGCCAACGGTTTTCTTGTATCTTCAAAAGCTTTGGATCTACTGTAGATCCAGAAGAGAAACGCCATTACGGAAAATGCAATTTTTGTGAATAACTACTGAACTAATATTGATATCATTATGAATCCAATTGCTAATGGTATGTTTTCATGGTCAAGGAATCTAAATATGTAGATAAAATAAATATAGGACTGATATTTACAGTATGGTGTAAATCACAGTGGGGGAACTATGACGCTTGGCGGAGGTCTGCGCTCTTGAGTGCTTTTCTAGTTCACCTCATTCTACCACATTCATAATTACAGAGTGAACTTAAACAAAACCGAAAAGTAGCCATGACCATGAGTGCATAGGGAAGACATGTATGCCCACATAAATAAAGACATCGTTCACCATAATCGACAATAACTGAAAAAAGAATATCAAGTATGATTTTTTTAATTCCTAGGAATAAATTACTTGTCAAGCACTGTCAGGATTGTTACAGAGCTTTTTTTTTTTTTTTTTTTAAGACAAACATCTCAACCGAATGCATCCTGGTTTTATAATTACCAGCAGAAGAGAAGCATACCTTGCACTGCTGCAACTATTCCACCTGCTTTTAATGTTCGTGGCCGTCATGCAAATCAATCCTGATTTTCTACTTCCTTGCAGCAAGTAAGCATTTTTAAGTGTACTTAGTTTCATGTGGCTTTTAACAAGAGTCATAACCTTACAAACAACTTGGTCTACCTAGCTACCTACTATGCACTGTCAAAAAAAAAAAAAAAATTCAAATGGCCCACAACCAAATCTATTATAATTTACTGATTCTGATCAGCAAGTACCATACCATGCATTGCAAGACTATTCCCATATTTTTTTTTTTTTTACAAACTACACAACTCCTTTTGCTATAATTACCAGAACAAAAAAAACATTCCATGCACTGTTGTAACTATTCCAAGTGCTTTTAATATTAATGGCCCTCATGCAACTCAATTCTGACTTTCTATTTCCAAGCAGCAAGTAGCATGTCATGCACTGTCGTGACTAAATGATTCAAGAACATCAGTTTTGAGTTTTGTTTAAATTGGGACACATGGCAGGCGAGTTGGCATCATATAGGAGCCTCTGCAGCCATCGCATGCTGGCATCAGCAGTCCTTCGACAGTGATGAAAAGGGAAAAAGACAAAATGAGTAGCAAGGCGGCGCTGGGCTCTGCAATCTCCTCCCCCCGTTTTGGACCGTCTGTCCAACCTTACAAACGCTGGTCTGCCCCGGGGACAAATCCTGCTGCTGACACCAACGGACAAGCACATCTGGCGAGACCGAGTTCACCGGGTGACAGAAGCAATCAGCCACTTGATATTCAGAGTGTCGACTCGCCATCCGCTCACACTGGGGCCTGAGACCATGGCAGCGAGAAGTGCAGGGGGGGAGGTGTTGATTTATACAGGAAATGGAATATGGAGCAGACCGGTCAGAAATACTGTAGCTCCATAGGTGCAGTATAGCATGAGCTGAGTTTTACTTGAACTGCTGACCTTATTGGAAATAAGCCCATACTTCACACTGCTGCTTTTTTTATTGGCCCGCGGGATATTGTAAAAATAAAATTTAACAAGAAACAAAAAAAACAGCAAACAGTCAGAATAAGAAAAAAAAAGTTGTAATCTAACAAGAAAAAGTCATAATTTTACAAAAATAACGTAATATTATGAGGAAAAATAAATGTCATTTTAGGAGCATAAAGTTGAAATAACAAAAACAAAACAACGAATAAAACTGCAATTTTTGGAAAATTAGGTTGCGGAAAAATATATAATATTACCCGAATATATGCCAGTATGCTAATGTTAGCATGATAGCAATGCTAACATGCTAACACCTATCATGATAGCGCAATGTATCGGGAAGGCTAAATGTCCCAAATGAGTTAAGAACTTTGACTTTGGAACGGTCTGAATCAGTTGAGAAATGTGGAAGTAGTTAATTCTTTACATCAAAGGCATTTTGCATTCTGAAAAATGGGAATGTCAAGAAAAGTGTGAATTCTTGTGCTGTTTGGCGCCATAAGCGGTCAGTCAGGACCCGTCCCCGGAGTACTGTAGCAATATGTTGTAACAAGGATACAAAAACGCCACAGTACAGCTGAACGGCGCCAGGACGAAAAGGCACGGTCACAGGGGTGAAATGTGAGTGTCTTATTAATTTCTCATGTCCAACCTGTAGGTTGATCATTAAAATTCAAACAAAGGTTTGACCTTGTTAATGTTAGAAATGTTAGAAAATGTTACTGCCTGTCTGAGAAAGGTGTATGAAGTGTATGAAGTTGGTTACTTTGCGATTTCACTTATTGTGGGCTATTTTGGGAACCTATCCCCCGCGATAAACGAGGGAACACTGTAAAACGTATTAAAAAATCACGTCAATGACCCTTTAACTGCGCACCAAAAGAGCAGCACCTACCCAGGCACTTAGTCTTATCAAACTTTATTTATAAAGCACTTTTCATACACAAAGTTAAAAACAATGCCCGATAACACCCTCTCCCAGAATTAGAATTATTAGAATTATGGAGTATTATGTATTGTATTGTATGTACTTTATTTATCCCACAGCGGGGAAATTTACTTGTTATTTGAAACAAAGTGTTTTTTTTCCTTAAAATATAATATAATACAATAAAAATGGGTTTTTAAGTGTTTTATTGCTGTCAGTATACTCTGTTAATGAAATCCAAACAATCAGAAAGCTAAAAAAAAGAAAAGGAATGAATTACTGTGAGATCAACAAAATATCAATTGTCAGCTCAGAGTAATGTATGACAATGAAGCCATGAATATTTATACCTTCATGGCGTGCTCGGCTCTTTTCTTCCAGAATTCTGCCATTCGAGTACTAAACCTTGACTCATCTGCATGAGTTACATGTAAAATCATTTTTCCTGCATGTACCAGAAAATAGCCTATAGGCCTAAAGGCGATATTTTCGTCTGCATTGAAAAATTAAAAATTGATAAACCGTTGGCATTCACTGCAAATTCAATTGTGTTAACAAATATGTTTTGTTTGCAAAACAATTTGAATTTAATAATTCATCAATAGTGGCCATTATCATTCAGCACAGCCCCCACGTGGGCTCCAGATGTCAGGGATCACATCACGTCCTGGTGCTGACAAAACATGCAAAGCCAGGAGCCGCTATTATAAATTATTGAAAGCAAATTCCGAAAAGGTTGGTGGAAACACAGGCACAGGGACTGATCCTCGCTGTGTTTCGAGGTGACCCGGGACTGTCCGTCAGGGAGGAAGTCGTGACCAAAATTCCAAAAGCCGTATTTACAACTGTGGTCTTTGTAGTTTTTAAGGCTGCGCTCACACTTACTGTTTGATACTCTAGTCTGGACCCACAAAAAAAACATGATACTTGGTGCGTACTTTGGTGTCGTTCACATCTTAGATTTCATGAAAAGCTGTTAAAATATATTTTTAAAAGGCGTCATACGAGAGAGAGAAGAGCAGAGCAGAGAGACCTCACCTCCAACACATTTTCTCTGATATATTTGTCATTTCTGCATGTTTTTTGCTGTCATTTTAACACTGGTCCGTGTCTTTGGGCCATATAGCGTTCCCATTGGAGCTCGAGTGAACCAAACAAAGTTCACCTGTAAGCAGACCGAGACCACCAGATAGAGTAGTCTTTTTTAAAGTATATTCTGGATTAGAAGCTTTTATGAACTCAAAGCTGGTAAATATAGCGGAATATAAAAACAACCAAATTTATTCAACTCAGAAAACGGCATTTTGGTTTAGAATAGGGATGTCCCGATCCACATTTTTAGGCTTCCGATCCAATTTTTTTTTATAGTCTTGCCGATCCGATCCCGATCGTTTTTGTTTGTTTGTTTGTTTGTTTTTTAATAATATTATGCTTTTGTTACAAACATGAATTTGTGGAATTGAATATGGTTATGAAAATAGCTCTTCAAAGCATTAAAAATAATACAACCATAGTATTGCTGATTTAACTTTTTTATTACACAGCATAACCAACAATATTGTTTGGCTTTTGTAATAAACCTCTGTGAGTCAGGTCCCTCATCCAATAAAAGATCCAACAAAAGTCCATCTAATAAAAGATACAATTGGAAAAAATGGGCGTGAAAAATACTTTAAGTGTAGGACTAATCATTTGACAAGGTTATAAATCATTATGTGGTGTGATTTAGAATATATGACTTTTTTTTTAACAAACTCTCTTAGGGCCCTATGAAATCCGTTTTATGTTTTTCCCAAATTCTGTTTTTTCCATTTTTATTTTTTAGAATTCCGTTTTTTACCATTTTCCACTTATTTTACCAGCATGGAGTGTGTGTTATTTGGGTTAGTGAATAAATGCAAAAATCCTTACATTTACTTACTGACCGTGATAATTGAATTACCACAAAGGCCGATTCCTTATTTATAAATAGAATATTTTGGCAGTTAAAGCATAGAAAACCTTTACAACCTTCTAAATGTGGTTTTTAACATTATTAGAGCCCTCTAGACATAGAATAATAACACCCTTATAGTCACCTTTACACTCGTATTACCCAACATAGTAGACATGATAAGAGAAAATAAGCCATTTAAGACATAAGGAATACTCGTGCTTGTGTGTTGCTGTAAATGTTTTTCAGCGATAGGTTGAGCTGGGGGGGCAGACAGGAGGTGATGTTGGGGGTTCTGAGTTGAGTTTTAGCTTGGTGTGGGTTACGGCTGCAACAGTAGCTTGTGTTAGGGATTGTTGTGCCTGCGAGATAAGTCAAACCTGCAACAAAAGCCTGTTGTTCCGGTAATCACGTCTGGTGGTTGTGTGTCTCACTGATCATTACAATAACATGAACCCAATGACTGCCAGCCATGTTCAGAGCAGAGAGCTCCATACTGCCAGAGTTTTTGGGCATTTTTGATGAACTTTCAAGAACTACAGAATATTGAGTTTTAGGGCTACATAAACCTTGACACTATCTAAAGAAACTTTAGACCCTCTTCTTTCATCAGTAAAAACAAGTTTGTTTCGAGCCTTTTTGGGTCTTCAGATATTGGCGGTAGAACATAAGATAGTTTCAGCAAAAACACCTGATTTTGACCAGAATTTGTCGCGCCACATAGCTCAGCTTGTTGCTTCGGCTGCCATTGTCAACTGCATTTGTGTACGTCACCTACAGAACCCATGTGACCTCTATCTTTCGTGATCGTGTGATCACTACGAAAGCCAGATCCACCGCCAGACAAACACTGTGACAGTGTTAGCTGCCTGTGTTTTTTGTCTCCGCTCGATTTTTGCATGGGTTTCGCCATTTTCCTCTCTCAACCCACAATCCGTCTTCTTCATAGACAATCTCTCGCTGCCGGTTGGAGGAAAAGAGAACTGTTGCCCCCTATTGAGACAGAAATACATTGGTTACGAGTCAAAAATTCACACACAAGATGAATAACACTTTGATCTCTAGCTCCTGCGAAAAAAGCAATAGACGTCTTTTCCAGTCAACATAACTTTTTGAAAAAACGTCCGTAGACGTCTTTGGCAGTGAAAGAGTTAATGACACCTAGTGACCATACATATCATCACAACTAGGGATGCTCCAATAAATCGTCCACCGATCAGTATCGTCCGATTTCTGTGAAAAATCATGTGATTTGCAAATGCCAATAAATACCTTTCAACAGCGATCACAAAAGCCAATCACCTGTGGATCGTGCTATTGCAGCCCGCAGCACTCCATGCGTCTGACATCTTGGGCATTGTGGTCCTCCCATTTTCCTCCACAGTGCGCAGGCTTGCCAAAACAAAAACATCATGCCTGCCGTGTGAAACTTAACTAACAAAACACATGCCACGAAAAAGAAAATCCCGTGGGGGTAGCACGTTAAAAAGCTTTAATTTAATACGGTATTTGAAGAACAAACACTTGCCCATATGTACGTCACAGTCCGAAGCTAATAACCCCAAAATTAATTGTATTTATCAGACAAGATGGCCAGCCTTTCTCAGTGGTGGAAGACAAGGTGCTCTCTCAGTCACCTGCTAGAGCTCCACCAGTGTACTCTCACATCCAAAGTCTCCTTAAAGAAGGCATCTCATCCTGTAAGTTTCATGAGTGATATATGTTCTCTTTCAAAAGTAAGTCAAATAGGCTTTTGTCTAAATTTATTATTATGGTTCCTAATTTCATATCATAAATACATTGATAAAATGTATAATTAAACCATGTGATTGGTATCTGTATCAGTATCAGAGTGTTTCAGTCCTGGATGATTGGTATCGGAATCGGCAGGATAAAACCCTGATCGGAGCATCCCTTAATCACAACGTGTTTGATTGCATCTTCTGAATCTTCTTTTTATGCTTGAAAATGCTTAATGTAGGCAAAAAATATGTACAATTTGCATAAAAATGCATATTTTTGACTAGTAGGCCATATTCACCCACAAAACAGCATGATTTATTCATTAATATATTTTTGAAAAACCGTGACAGAATGAAGCCGTGAAATTCGAAGTGGCAAGGGATTACTTTATTGCTTGTTCAACTCAGAAGACGGCATTTGGATTTAGACTAGTGGTTCTCAATTATTTTCTGTCATGCCCCTCCTAGGGGAAATAATTTTTTTCACCCCTCCTCTGATTTGTAATGCAATTGAAAACCTGTAATATGTATTTATCTGTACAAACCACTGTATGAGTTGCTGGCACCAGCATCGTTCATGCATGAATAAAGACACTAACAGACCTCCCAACCTTGAATAAATGTTATGATTGTAGTACCCCCTGCCTCTCACGCACCCTCTGACCCTTCACCACGCCCACAAGAGGGGGCCCACCCCCGCCCCTCTATTTGATGATCACTGGTTTAAAATATTTCAGTTACGTTACACAATATGTCACAAAAGCTGACCAATCAAGTCCTCACTTCATGCATATGGTCATTACTGTGCAGCTGTTGGTCACATGACAATAATACAAGTGTGAATGCTAAGTGTCAAAAAACGTGTCAAACATACATGTGTATTTTTGTGAAGATGCACATGTCACTTAACACCGAATTGCAATGATTATGTATCTGCTCAAAGAAAGAGGTCGCTTGTCCCCAAAACAAGGCCTCCACATGCTAATCACCTGATTCAGATAGCCTTGGGTGTCTAGGCATGTGAGTTTGCCGTTCATCACCTCTGTCACTCACAGGAGGAGGCGATCCCCCCCGTCCGTTTGCATATGTGGCTTCCTATATTACTTACTTTTAGCATGTATCATCACACATTTTTGCTAGATGTCGTCTGCTCAGGTTGTATTGATTTGTCTCCTTGCATGCAAGTTTTATTATGTGGTACCGCTCATTATTATAAGAACTTGTGTCTTTGGAAGTAGGAGCAGATTTTCCATTGACACTAAGCACCAAAGTGTGCACCAAGTATCTATTTCTACATTTTTGGTCGGCACCAGAGTATGGAACCTAGCCTAATTAAGCTTGCTACTCACCTAAAACAAAAGAAAAGTGAACTTAGATCCATTAATGCAAGGCAGCACCAGAGGCTCAAAAGGTTAAAAACAGCGGCAAAAGGATGTAAGCATCTCGGCAGGTTCCAACATAAGTCACCTGCCTCTTGTAGGTCATAAATCTCAGCAGAACGTATTCCTTATTTGTCACTTTGAGCTCCGAGGAGGGCGGAAACACAGGCAATTACAACCTTAACCTGCAACATCCACATCCTTTGACCACTCCGTCAGCCCCCAGGAGAACAAAGCTTGACTTGACACTCTGTTAGCAACGGCACGGACAGGAAGTGGTGGCTGAAAGGCGTGACGAGGGGAGAGGCGGAGAGTGGGGAGGGTGATGAGGGGGGCGGTAGGGGAATGCCTGTTTTAGTTTTAGAACGGTGGTACGTTCACCTCGCAGCTGGCTGTGCTGCTCCACAGGTCAGCCACTCCAACCAGACTCCATTAATGGCTCCACTCCACCTTGTGCCTCTTTACGCTCCAGCGCGTCCACCACCACCACCGCAGGGATGACTTTAGTTCAGAACACAGTAAGAAATGGAGGGGGGCCTTGGGTTCAGGAACAAAGAAACTTTCTGCTAATAGAGTCGGGGTGAGCGAGAAGTCAGAAAGGATGTTAACATTCAAAACATCGAGGTGTCTTTGGCTTCTTGATCCAGATCCACAAGGGGACAAGCACAGATATCATGGTGTTAATGTGTTTTATGGCTGGGCAACTGCCAAGCATTGTTTTATGTGCTTTCTGGACCGGTGCAGAATGGCCACCTGCTTGGCAGAGCACCTTTGCAGCTATGCTAGCCTTTAAGCCAGTGGTGTCCAAAGTCCAACCTATTTGTGGCCCACAGCCTGTTTGTTTTTGGCCCACGACTTATAGTAGATCCCCTGCATAGCCACCGATTTCTTTTCTCTGTTTGAAACTGTAACTAGAGCAGAACCTCGGTTAGCGTCATTAATCCGTTCCAGAAATGTACACTAACCAAATTTTTCCCATAAGAAATAATGCAATTCCAAATACAGTGGAACCTCGGTTAGCCTACGCCTTGGTGAGCGTGTTTTTTGGTTAACGTTGAAAACTTTACAATATGGCACACGCCTTGTTGTGTTATTAACACACTGGGTGAGCCCAACTGTGTTCTTGATTTATTTTTATCACAAAACATTCGTGTTAGCAGATCATTACCTTGCTAATATGTGGAAACAGGAACTGAAAAGTCAGCTTGGTCGCCCGTCTATGATGTCATCAGTGGTTGACGCCACAGTTACGCCAAAAGTCTGAAATTGTTATCTGCATATAAAACTATGATATTCTGAAAACATTTTTGGCTTTCTGGAAGAGATTATTTGGATTTGCATTATTTATTATGAGAAACATGTATTCGGTTAGCGTATGTTTCGGTTACAGTCTGACCTTCTGGAACGGGTGCACTTACCTCACCTAGAAGACAGCGATGACGAGCAGCGAGGGAGGAGGGGAAGAGATATCCACACGCATGACACTTTCTTACTTTGCTACGAGTTATTGCTTGCATTCAACGGCGTAGTAGTAGCGTAATAGTATAAATACATTACGAACGGAAAGTTTTTTCTTGCTCATTATTTGTAATGCTTCCAAATAAGTCTAGGAAACAACAGCTCAATTTGAACAATTTAATGCACGAGGAAGAATGCGGGGACTCGTCTTCTACACTTCTAGCTTAGCCGCCCCTCGCGCAGGGGGGCTCCCATCCTGTCATATGTCTGTATGTGTCTGTATTGTTTGAAACAATATTTTCTTTTTCTGATTTTCTTATTGAAAAAAAGGGGGGAAATCATTCCTACTGGAACGCTCAATTGTAATTATTGCAATTAAATAATGCCAAATTTGTTAAGAACGTTTTTGGCTTTCTTTTCTTGTCAATTCCAGTAATCTGCCCCACAAGGGGACAGGCAGAAATGATTTCTTTCGAAAGAAAGGTTTTCTGCTTATGTTGTTATTTTTTAGCGCCCACTTAAATTGCCGAAAGTGTCGAATGTCGATGGCAGATCGAGCAGGAAGCACAAGATCTGTCTCGAAGGACCAATTGTAATTTTTTTTTGGTTGCTTTTGGTTAATTATCTTTGATGCTTTCAAATAACCCTCGGAAACGATAGATCAATTTGAACAATTTAATGTACCAGGAAGAATGATACACAGGTGCCGGGACTCGTCTTCTACCCGAGTGCAGGAGCAAGTCCGAGGCACGTCTGGTCAGATGTCCTTTTACCTAGCTTAGCCCCCATGGGGGCGGGGGATGGGCCATTTTCCATATGTCTGTATATGTGACTCAGTGGTTTTACCTGTTGGAGCCAGTCGATATTCAGTGTGCCAAAGGTTGTGATAAGATGAAGGCCAAGCAAGTGTACGCCAACAGGAAAATGTACGCAAGCTGAGTGAAAATTTTGGCGGAAATGTTCAATGTAAACTGAAATACATGCTAACCAAGGTTCCACTACACAGCAATTCCACCTCATGCTTTGAATTTCGCGGCTTCACTCTATCACAGGTTTTCAAAAATATAGTAATGAATAAATCATTGCTGTTTCATGGTTGAATGTGTCAGTAATATTACAGTAATGAGACACACAAGCACCAGACTTGATCGCCGGAACAACAGGTTTTTTATTGTAGGTTTGAATTATCTCACAACAGACACAACAATCTCTCGAGCTCTGCTGCGTCCGTCACCCATGCCAAGCTAAAACTCAACCTTAGCCCCCTACCTCACTTTCTGTCTGCCCCACACTCAGCTCCCCTATCACTGGAACACATTTACAGCAACACACACAAGCACAATAACATGAACACAATAATAATGCCCTGAAGGGTCATTACGTTACATTGATGAGACAATAGCCACCGCTCGCTACGTGTGAGTCTTTACTAAGTCTTTTTTATGTCTGAATGGCTTACTTTCTGTTATCTTTTCTACTATATGGGATAATATGAGCGTAAAGGTGACTATAGGTGTGTTATTTCATCTCTAATGATGTTAAAACTCGTATTTAGAAGGTTGTAAACTGGTTTTTGATGCGCTAACTATGAAAATATTCCATTTATGAATAAAAATTCCTACTTTGCAGAAATTTATTTTGTCACGGTCAGGTCTGGAATCAATTAACTGCAATAAACGAGGGTTGCTTTTGGTTTTTTTTTTGATAACTTAATGGGCCGCACGGTGGCCGAGTGGTTAGCATGTTGGCCACACAGTCAGGAGATTGGGAAGACCTGGGTTCGAATCTCCGTTGGGCATCTCTGTGTGGAGTTTGCATGTTCTCCCCGTGCGTGGGTTTTCTATGGGTACTCCGGTTTCCTCCCACATTCCAAAAACATGCACGTTAAGTTAATTGGCGACTCTAAATTGTCCATAGGTATGAATGTGAGTGTGAATGGTTGTTTGTCTACATGCATGTGTTTGTCTACATTGGCTGGCGACCAGTCCAGGGTGTACCCTGCCTCTTGCCCGAAGGCAGCTGGGATGGGCTCCATCGTACCCCCGAGACCCTGGTGAAGATAAGCGGCATGGAAAATGGATGGATGGATAAAGGGATAGGTCGGATTTTTTGACATGAGGTATGAAATCCCCACCAGCAGCGTGGTGCATCAACAATGCCTTACCCCCCCCCACTTGGTCCCGTGAGCCCAGTTCTGGTCGAGTTTCGGTGATGAGGAACGTAGTTCCAGTTAGTTGTTGGGGCCACGTGAGAGAGTTTGACTTCTCAAAACAATATGCATTCAACAGAGTAACACATTTGCATCACGAAAATGCCTCCTGAAAAAAATCAGACCTCACAGTCGCTCGGCATTACTTTCTCTCCATTCATATGAATGCACGCGATCACCTGTCCATTGTTGTGTATGTGATGAAGATGGCTGCGACGCTCGCATCGTCATCCGCTGTGGAACACATACGTAAACAAGATGGCTGCTTATTATTTCTTAGCGATTTATTAGCGTTAGTGCTGCTGTGTTTGTCAAAGATGACAGAATAACAGTTGCAGGTTGAAAGACCCGCAGTGTCATACCGCCACGTCGTTGAAGTGGCAAGATGACGAAAAGTGTGATAAAGTGTGTGTAAAAGAGTGTGTGTGTGTGTGTGTGTATGTCTCTGTAAAAGAGTGTTTGGGAGTGAAGTATAAGCTATAGCCTGACTGCACTACGGTTTATAGGCGCAGCCCTCGTTCTGAAAACTACAGACTGTTGTTGAGCACGCTCTTTTTTGTAAGTTGTCAATATTTATTTTTCTAACACCCAGTTTTCTTTTCACTTAGTTGGTGGGTGTTTTTGCAAACCTTTATTTGTAATGTTAGCCACCATTCTATTTTGTGAGATTGTTTGCTGGAAGAGAATGATATTTGAGTGATGGACAGTTACTGTAACCTTACCAATACGTTGTGTTTGTTTTTTATACTTTGAGGTCCATTTTGTGTTGAGCTGTTTAAAAATACAGAATGTTTAATAAACAAAAATGTTCATAAAGAAAACATATTACCCAGTCTCATGTTGATAGGGTTATTAAAAACTTTAAAATGATCTTATCATTAATTATGAGTTAACTAGGGACAAAATGCAAGTAAATAATAATATAATACATATATATATATATATATATATATATATATATATATATATATACATATATACATATATATATACATATGTGTGTGTGTGTGTGTGTGTGCAGCATAGCAAAATAGCAGCTTCTGATCAATCCATGTCTATTTCAAACTTAAAATAAGGCTCAGATTTAAGCCCCACCCATTTATGGTTAAACCACGCTCACTTCCAGTACGGATAATTTATATGTGTGAACAGATACAGATAGTATGTGTACTCGCTCATCCGTAATATGTGTATAAATTATGGATGTCCAATTTTTTTGCCGAAAACCGATATGGCAATATTGTCCGTATATTGCACCAATACCGAAATGTGTAACATCACATATCTTTTTATTGTTGTAAAGTAACAATACTCTTAAATGAGTACCGTTATTTTGTTGGCTACTCCACGCATCTCTGAGTAGATAATTCATGTATTCCAAATATTACATAAGAATACATTTGTGTTTCTTGTGCCTTGATTTACGTTATTTTTGGAAAGATTTAATTTCTTTTTAGTTAAAGGGGTATTGTTTAAAATACATGAATTTGCTGATTATTATTTTGATCAATAAAGTTCTTATAGCCATCTTAAAAGATCAAATACATTGTTTTTGGTCCCTATCTGTACAGTATGAACGTACAGCATGAACGAGAGCCATTAGCTTAAATTCATTTGTATAAAGGCGCTTTATGAAGTACATTACCTTGTATTGACTTACGGCTCAGCCTTGCCACATCCAATATGGCGGCGACGCTGACGTACGGCTCAGCAAAGCGGCGTCTACGTGTATGGTTTTGACAGCAGCGCGTCCTGTTTCCTAGCGTGCTTTGCTGTACTGTTGTTGTAAATAGCCGCTAAGTTTCATGTTTAGTTGTCGGTTATTCTCTTATTAGTCGTTGGTAGTGTCTTGTCTGTTATCTACCTATTACGTTGCTGTGTGATGTTTGTTTTAGCTCTTTCTTTACAAAACACCATAAGTAAGACGAGTGTGTGGAATGGTAACACCATCAGTGGCCAATAATTATCGGTGGCTGATAATATCGGACGGTTGATGTTTCGTAAGTACAATTTTTCATACTATATGCAATTGTTTCTTAGCATGTAATAAATGTAAACGGTGTTTAATAACTGTGAGAGCACTATTATAGGATTTTGAGTATTGAACATTTATAGGACTTCCATTATTCACAGATTTTCACCATTCGTATTGCAACAAAACTGGCCCTGCAAATTGCGGTGATCTACTTGAGTATATAAATTCAATGTAATATTTTGAAGGAAGCTTAGGGCTACAACAAACATGTTAAATGTTATCAGATATGAATCACACATAATATAAATAAGACAGAGCTGAGAGATGGGGGTTGAAGGCTGCAGAGGGGAGCAGAGAGGCACTCGACCACCTGCTCTCCCAATAACTAGGAAGAGACCAGAATGGATTTTCAGACTTTCATCCCTTTCTTTCTCTCTCCATCTCATGAAAGCGTGTGGCAGAACAAAACGACTCCCCGCCAGTGAATAATAAGGAAGTTCATGAAACGTGACGAATGCGATGGAGCTCGACATGAAACGCCAATGAGAGAGGCATCCGAGCGTAGCCGATGCGACGTCCTAATACCAACACTCACCTTGTGATGGCCCGGAAGGACACGAAGCGAGAACGACCGGCTGCGTGCGGACACCGAGCATATTTAAATATGGCGAGGGCAAGGGCAATGGCGAGGGAGGGGGGGGCCGCGCTTGAATATGACTCAAGTGAAGCTGTCACTCAGCCTATGAGTCAAAGTTGAGAAAGTGACTCAGTGAGACGCACTCGGACCAACATGGACAATTTCATAAACAAATTCTAAATTGTATTTACATGTTTGGTGAAATGCAGGATGTTTTTGTGCCTCCTTGGTCATGCAGCCAGATTGAGGGTAGACTGGAAGTCCATATATGGTATCACTGCAGTATGGTGGGTATTTTTTCACAGCCACAAAAACATCCAAGGCCAAGTTGACCATGTCACAAACACATTTGAAAAGAATGCTACGTGAAATTTTGACAAAAGTGTTACATAGGAAGATGAAGGCTTCTTATCCTGCAGATATGATGATGTAATTGCAAACAGGAAGAACACGAAAAACACAAATAAAGGAGGAGGAGACATTATGGAGATTATGTGTCGCTGTGATTCACACTTTTTGAGTCACCGTACATCAGAAATTCTGTGCATGTAAAATGCTTCATTACCTCCACATTTCCTCCGTGATTTAATTGGCCTGTGTTTGTGTGTGTGTGTGCGTGTGTGTGTAGGTGTGTGTGTGTGTGTGTAAGGAGGGATAGGAGTGGGGGAATCACTTCCTGTCTGGAGTTTTGGATAAAGCTACTTGGATTTTTATTGTTTCAAAAACATTAAAATCTTGGAGAAACTCAAGATGTGGATGACATCATTACAAGATATCTTGATCGTTTAATGGTTAAAATGAAATAAAGTCAAATAAAAAAAAACATGTGGATCAATGTATATTACATAAGAAGTTTAGCTACGATAAAATAAAATTATGCAGAAATAAGTGAAATTAAATAAAACACAATATATAAGGTTAAATAAAATTTAATAAAATGAAAAAATATATATAATGTTGTTGTCAGGTGAATTTGATAATTGATGAAATAAGAGAAACATAAAACGATCCCACTTTTAATGAATAAAATAAAAATAATAGAGAAAAAACAACAGAAATTAAATTAATTAATTTGAAATCTGTGGATGGATCCGTGTTTGGTTAAGTGGATAAGTGGTGGCAAAATAAAACAAAATGATATCATGTATAAGGCAAATGAAGTAAAACTAAATTCAATGAAAACATATATGTGAATGAAAATTATAAATTAGCTGCACCCTCTAAATTAATCCACGTCGTAACATGAGACATGTACTACACAGAAAGATGTTACAGAGAAAGATTTGTTTTTACTTTTGATTAAATAAATGCTTCGGTCCAAACAGTGCGTGTAATCGGCTAGCTAAACAGTAGCCTACCAGAAAAGTCATTCATGGCCGCCCTCATCCTCCTCCTGGTAACTAAATCCACTAAAGTGGTCCTCTTCTTCACAATTGAACAGCCTAGTAATTTATTCGTCACACACTTGGCCAGTGTATCTGCCTTTTGTTGTCTCTCTCGACGTCTTTCATCTTGAGGCAAATTAGCCCTTTACACAGTAGTCCAGCCTTTTCAAACCCGTTGGTGATTGTGTAGCGTCCGAGGTGTAGGGCGTCAAAAGTCACTCTTTGACAAGACAAAAACTCAGGAACTTGTACTCTTTTGGAGCGGACGTGCTGTCTCCGTTTAGTCAACGCAACATGTGAGCACAGCTTTTCACAACAACAGTCGCCTTTATATGATGTCATCCATGCGCCCCACTTTCCAGGCATGACCAATCAACCTACGCTAACCGAGCAATCCAACCAGAAGCTGTAGTAAAGCTACACTTGATCCAACTTGTCAGATTGAATCAAAACACGATTGCTGCATAAGACTTGAGAACGTCATATTAGCGTCCGCTTCACTACTTCCTGAAGCCGCTCTCTAAGCATCATGGGAACTGTAGTGCATCACTGCACGAGCCACAGGGTTCAACACATATGTGGCTACATGGGTGTAATTTGATAATTAATGATACCATTGCAAAAATAATTTAATTAAAATAAAATAAAATTCAAAACATTAAATTGATGCATGTATGTTAATTAATCCTCTAATCCCAAGGTCATCTGGGATAGGCCCCAGCTCACTAACGGCAAGACAAGCTGTAAAAAAAAAAATGAATAAACTCACACAAAATGTTTAGTTCCACCATTAAATATGGCGTAAAAACTCTATGTACTTTATGACTGAGTCCATTTCTGCGCTTCTTTTGGTAGGTTCCTGTCTGTTGCAGTTTTCTGTCTTGTATTGGATTTGTCTCCAATTTGCTGCATTCACTTTGCTCTGCAGTGTAGGAAAAAGAAAATACTGCGCATGGCTGAGCAAGAAAAAGCTCTCATGTGAGAAATCTAACTTCTCACTCTCACCATTAACTCTGATGGCCATTACTTTTTTCTTCTTTTCGCTCGCCTGTGTTACATTCTTGCCCCCTGCACATCCACCTGAGCATTAAGACTCGCCGCTGAAAAGTAAACCGTCGCTAGGCTTTGTATTTTTCATGAGTGTTTGTGTGTGTGGGTGGGTGTACTTCTGTGGGTTTGTGTGGTCAAAACCCTTTTATCCTCATCTGTCAGGAGAAAGAGTTTGAGTGTTTTTTTCCTTATTTTTTATTTTTTTTTTTATCCGTGGGGACCCTCTTGGTCAAGGGCAGAGAAACTTTGAAGGAGCTTTTAAGTACTTTGAAGCTATCCTAAAAAAGGCTTCTGTTAGACAAAATACTTTTATTCGGACATCTGCATCCAGGAGGGCACTTACTCAATTACCCAACTCCTTCTCCTCTCTTTCTGCACTCAGCAGTGTTTCTGTTTTATTTTTTTTTATTCTCTATTCTTAGTGCGCATGAGTGCTGTGTGCAGGCGGTGCTGTGGGCAAAGAGCATGAGCTTAGTAGTAGAACCGTGACTCAGCTTGTCCACTCTCCGGCCATGTTGTCAACAGAGCATGAAAAAGGCAATGATTATTAATCTTACTCATGCTGCTATTTTTAAAGCCGCTATAACATTTCTGGAGGTTTCACTGTTGACTTTTTTTTTGTGGAGAGAGCCGTTTGCATACAGTCCAGTGAAAAGATGTTTGTCCGAGCCAGGGGTTTCCAAAGTGCGGACCGGGGTCCATTTTGAGGCCCGCAGCTGGCCAACAGCACATTCTAAAAATATAATTTAACAACAAAAACAAGAACAACAACAGCAAAAAATGGAAACATCAGCAGTAATTTTACAGAATAAAGTCAAAATATGAAAAGAAAAAAAATGTAGTCTAACAACAACAAAAAAAGTACAAAAATAACGTCATAATGTTATGGGGAAAAATAGATTCATTTTAGTAGCATAATGTTGAAATTAGGGACACTCCGATAAGGGTTTTATGCTGCCGATTCTGATACCGATCATCCATGAGTGAGATCGGACGATACCGATACGGATCACACATTGAACAAGTCCAAGGGCCCCTGGCAAATAGGTTATTATTAAAAAATAAACTTTTGTGCAAATTTGTGTTTATTTGTGTTAATATTTTTGTACTACAAATAAAGTTATACTTTTTGGAAAATTAGATGGTGTAAAAGTTATAATGTTGCTTGAAATTGTCATTTTAAGAGAATAACGTTGCAATATTATGTGGGAAAATAATGTAATTTTAGTAGCAGTTGAAATATTAAAGACATTTTTTAGAGCTGGGATATTATGAAAAACGAACACAAGCACAAATAAAGTTATCATTTTTGGAAAATTTGCTGACAGAAAATGATATAATGTTACGAGAATAAAGTCAAAACATGATGAAAATAAAGGCGTCATTGCAAGAAGAATGTTGAAATAGTTGGAAAATAAAACAAACAACCACCGAAATGGGAAAAAACAGCTGTAGGAATTAAAGTCAAAATATTAGGAGAAAAAGATCGTATTCTAACACGAAAAAAGTCACAAGTTTACAAGAGTATTGTCATATTATGAGGAAAAATAATGTAATTTTAGTAGCAGAGAGTTGAAATATTAAAGAAAAAATAAATATATTATGTGTTACAAACAAAACAAAATAAAGTTGTCAATTTTTAAGAATTGGATTGGGGAAAAAGTTATAATATTCTGTGAATAAAGGCAAAATATTGCAAGACATAAATATACAAAGATTATTCAAGAAGAAAGTTGAAATACTTCTTAGCATATCTACATGTGTTGCTTTACAAAATATCAAAATGGCCCTTTTGCATCCTTTCATTTTTTAGTATGTGGCCCTCACTGGAAAAAGTTTGGACACCCCTGGTCTAAGATAATTCTTCTACTCCTAATCCGCTGCACACAAATGAGTGAAAATTTGTCAAAACATGCACCCCTGCTGTGTTGTATTATTCTTCGGACAAATACACCACATGGTGGCGCTGTTATCACATTCCAAAAGTCAGATTAACTTGAAATTTCTCGCACAGTTCAATTCCCTCTACAAAACACCTACTGCAACTTTAGGCTGTTTTGCCCAGTCACCACGAAATTTGGTACACGCATTCGGTGCACACATTTAGGGGGATGACGGGCCCGTGTGTAAAATTTGAGTAAGATTGGTTGAGAGGTAGTAACCCTGACAAGGCACACCTGTGGCGTGAAAACCATTTCAGGTCATTGAGCTCATTGAAAGAACACCAAGGGTTTGCAGCGCTACCAAAAAATATTTAAATATACATCGAAAATATCCAACATATTTCGAGTTATTTCATATTTTTTTGTTAAGTACATAATTGCACATGTGTTCATTCATAGTTTGGAGATTCTTCAATGTAAATAGTCTTGAAAATAAAGAAAATGCATTGATTGAGAAGGTGTGTCCAAACTTTTGCCTGTGCTGTACTTAGAAACCAATTCACCATTTGTCTAATGACTATAAAACTTTGAAGATGTATGCTAGCATGTCTTCCACGTATGCTAGCATGCCTTCCAAAGACGCCACAAATGTCCTAACCTTGCGACAGGACTGTAAAATGGAGCACAAATGCAAGCTAACAACAATAAAAGCTTGTCACTCATCCTCACGCAGGTTTTTTTAGTCTCCTCACTTGGTTTGCCTTTTGACATTTTACCAACCTTCGCCAGCTTCTCGTCTCCACCTTCCGTCCATCTCCTCTCTCCGTTTGAGGCCATGTTCTCACCGGCCTGTCCATCTAGCAGCCAACTCAGTGGTCTGAATCAAATGGCAAAAAGAAGAAGGGGAGGCGGAAGAGGAGGAGTGAAAGCTGCCAAAGAAGGCATAGATGTTATATATATAAATTTATGTTCGGCTGTGACAGGTTGAAGTCTCCTTTGAGCTGACCCTCTCCCAGCTGGGAGACACGTCTCTGGATGTGGACGGGAAGAAGACGGGGGGGAAAGAAGAAGAAAGAACGAGAGGCCAACCACCACTTACTGTCAAAATGCCGAGAAGTGTTTCAAAACAAACTGGTGAGTGGAGAGTGTCAGCTTCTCAGGTTGACATGGGAATTAAACAAACTCAAATTGCTCCCAACGACAACAAATATTATAAATAAGACATTATTTTCTTATTATTTTTATATCATATTGTAACTGATTTTAATCTGTAATCTTAATCTTGCATATATTTTTTGGCATTATTTTTGTTATAATAATAATAATAATAATAAAATAGTACACGCAAAAAATATAATATTATAATATATAATAATATATAATATATAATATATATATATATAAATATATAATATATATATATTATATAATAAATATATAATATATAATATAATAAAACCACATTATTTATATATATAAATAATTTATATAATAAATATATAAATATATAATATATATTATATAATAAATATATAATATATAATATAATAAAAACACATTATTATATATATATATATATATATATATATATATATATATCTACACACACATTATTAAAAAGCAAAATATATTATTATTACTAGGACTATTTAAGGACACATGCTTTTCAAAATTTAAATAATAAGGACATGCATATGGTCCAACATATTATAACTTATAAGATATAAAACAACACACACACACAACAATAAAATACATATTAATATACAAGTAATCGTTAATAAAATAAAATAGATTATTATTATTAATTGTAGAACGAATAGTAGTACTACTATGATGACTATACAGTGTTACCTCGTTTAATGCGAGGGATAGGTTCCCAAATTAGCCCGCAATAAGTGAAATCCGCAAAGTAGCCACCTTTATTTGTTTACAATTATATACTGTATGCTTTAAGGCTGTAAAGCCCTCACCATACACTCTGTACACTTTTCTCAGACAGGCATGAACATTTTGTCACATTTCTCCCTTGTTTAAACACTCTCAAAGTCCAAATTTCATTTGAATTTTAATGATCAATCTCTTGAAAAAAAAGAAATGATTAAGTGACTTACGTGTATTCACTCCTCTGACCGTGCCTCGTTCGGGCGCCATTCGGCTGTAGCGTTTTTGTATCCTTGTCAAAACAGTGTGCTCCTGCCATCGTATTTTCCGCCTCCTCATCCTACTCCTTGAACCGAAGATTCATTCAGCTGGTTAGCTTTTTCTTCTTCTTCTATTGTTTATTGGAGGTTAGCAAGCAGCTCACACAGTTAGGGAGTTTGCTAGCCATTGACCACAACGGGAAACAGCACGAAGAAGACTACTTGACGATGTTTTACAGCCAGTCAGGACGCAGAACACAATGGGCCTTAGCCAATAAGGACTGCTGCGGCGCTATATTTAGCCGACTATTGTCTACTGTGGACTGTAAACACATACTGAGACTACTGGAGCAGCACACGTCTTCAACTCTCACATGCGTATACAACACCCTCTACTGGTAGAAGTCGTGAATACAATAACAGACACACACAACAGAGCGGAACACAATGCGCATTCATATGCTGTTATGCACAATTGCACTTAAAAAATCAGCGAAACAGCGAATCCATGAAAGGTGAACACTGTACTATACTACTATACTATAATTATTATTATTAATATTATTATTATTAGTGAACTGTCTGGTGGATTTACAAAATAAATGTATTTATATTCAACACATAAGCAAACGTTCTGGGGGTTTTGTGGATTATTATAGACGTCTCAAGAAAGATAATAATATCAGCCAAAATAGCACCATGAGGTCGTATGTCACATCTGGGAATGTGCATTCCCGGGGTGAAATATAGCACGGTGCTGCTGTGGCGTGTAAACATCATAAAGAAAATATGCGGTGCGCAGGAAAGAGCAAAGAGGGAGCTTGACTAAACGCTGGCGTCTTATCTTGGAAGCGCAGCGTCTCCGTGTGTGAATATTCCCATTATTTGACACACTTTGATGCAGACAACAACACTCACTGAGCTGTTTGTGGCACGCACATATACATCTTCTGAAGATGTGACACCAAGATTCTTCCACAAACATCATTATGGCGAACACACACAGACACATCTGCGGAGGCGGGGCGTTTAAGTGCTGCTTTAAATCTGGTGTTCACGCACACTGAATTAGCAGCAGCGATTTTGCTTGGCCTCGTCTCCACGAGGTGCAAGAGAAAGGTGAAATGAAGCATCACTGCGTTGTAGTAGTCATCTGTCAGCAGGTGCATTGGCGTCACAATGGCGGTGAAGAGGGAAGGAGAACATGTGTGGGCCTGCCTAATCTCGCAGCCTCTGACAAGGCCTCGTACCTGCAGCGTAAAACAAATGTGTGCTATATAAACAAGTGCATCCCTTAGCTCATTAGACCCCAGCCATGCATCACTGAGGTGCAACCTCACTTGGAAAAAGTCAAGAAAAATGAGGAAGAACAGCGACAAAGTTCTTTCCGGCAGCAAAGCAGGTGTCTTGCCTAGCATGGCCTCTTTGAGCGTGTTTACTCGCAGCCAAGTACAAATTAACCTCACAAGATCAACAATAAAGCTAATTAGGGCTGTGCAGCGCACCGCACATCTCTGAACACTGAACACAGCTTGGTGAGAGATGAAGCTCCATCTGTCTGTCTGGATGGATGGATGGATGGATGGATGGATAGATGGACGGGTACACACTGGGTGGAGGAGACATTTCATCTTCACGACGTCATGGCGTTTCCTACTGACATGATGTGCTTTATGCTTGTTATCTGCCGTGTTTCATTGCTGCATACGTTCAACTCTCAACTTCAAACACCAGCAGGCCTTCAACCTCAGCTAACCCTGCTAACGTCCCAACCTTTGCCGTTTTTTTCACTTCTTGTCATTTAGTTTTATTATGTATAGCTTACATTGATTTTTTTTTAAAATTTTGGCATACACTTACATTTTCATTTGCTCAACCCAATTGTATTATTTACTTTTAATTATATTAATTAATTTAATTAAATTAATTAAATTAATTAAATGATTGTAATTTGTATTGTTTATTCATGTGTAAATTACAGCCAATGGCAGGGCACATATAGACAACCATTCACACTCACATTCATACCTATGGACAATTTAGAGTCACCAATTAACCTAACGTGCATGTTTTTGGAATGTGGGAAGAAACCGGAGTAAAACGGAGAAAACCCACGCAAGCACGGGGGGGGAACTTGCAAAACTCCACACACACACTAACCACTAGCCAACATGCTAACCACTAGACCACCGTGCGTCCCCCTAACAATAACCTATTACCCAAAAATGTCATACAAAATACAATATGATCTTCGGGAAAAACTAAGCTTGAAACACTGATGTGCGAGAACAACGCTTGAAAAGCCACAGCATTTCGGTATGTGGAATGAAATTATGGAACGGATTGAGTAAAAGATGAGCGAATTCAAGAAACAATACAAGCAGTTGATGTTTGTAAAAAAACAAGGAACTTGTTTCTTATGTTTGTCTCAACTCATTATTATTTATTTATTATTTCAGTGATTATTATAGATTATTTCTACTTGTATTTATGACAAAAACAGTCTTAATACATCATACATACATTACATCTTAATGATTAAAAAGTTGCATATGGAATACAGGAAGTGAATAAATGTACTGCATTAGATGTGGAACGGACGGGGGGGTAGGATTAAATAAGCTTTGCTTCTTCCTACTCCTTTTGGACATGTGGAACTATGTGATGTATTCCACTGTAACTTGTATGCATGTTCAAATACAATGAAACTATTACCATATATTTTGGATTTTTTTAATATGAAAAATAGGGTTTTTTTGTTTTTTTTTTAAGAAAAGCATATCACAAGAAAAAAAAAGTTGTGAGGACAAATTAACATTTTTACTAGATAATGATAAGAAAAAAGTCAGAAAACGTCACAAAACTGTTAAGAGAAGAAAGTCACGTCACAAGAAAAAAACAATAATTGTAGCAAAATAAAGTCTTAATGTCACAAGTAAAACATTAAAATGAACACAAATAAAAAGTCGTGGTTTATATGAGTAAAACGTGAAAAAAGGTGAGAGTTTTATCAAAATAAAGTCATACAGACACAAGAAAATGTCCGTGGTAGCTAGTGCCCTCCTGTATGCAGTAGTGTGCTGGGGAGCAGCCTCAAGGAGAAGGACGCCACATGCATGGACAGCCCGGTGAGGAAGGCAGGCGCCGGCATTGGCACTGAGCTGGACAGCCTGACATCTGCGGCAGAGCCAAGGACACCGAGGAGGCTCCTTTCCATCATGGACAACCAGCATCATCCAATACAAAGCATCATCTCCGGACAGAAGAGCATTTTCAGTGGCAGATTACTATCACTGCCGAGCTCCCGTGAAAGACTGTGCAGATCATTCCTTGCCCATGCCGTGAGACTTCTCAACACAACAGAGGGGGAACGATCAATACACACAAAAGACTGGACCTATGACCTTATTATGTATTATTTTGCACTTGAATTTGAAGTGATTTGTTCCGTATTTATTTATTTAAGCATTTATTTATTCTTATTCTATCTTCTTATGTTTCTTATCTCTCCTGTCGTGCCTTGTTTGTTTCATATTTAAGAGATTAAGTTTATTATGACACTTTTACAGAGCTGCTTGAAATGTGAATTTCTTTTGGAGAGCAATAAAGTATCGATGCATTTAATGAGGATGTTCCTAACAAAGTGGCATGTGAGCGCATGTGAGAACACAATAACACACGCAAACACCGAGTGTGACTTTTAGAAATCAGTTTATAAAAGAAAAGTGGTTATTATTTAGTATCATATTCCATTACATATTCTGTGGAAGGAGAGGGAGCAATGTCCTGGTTTCCTTTCCACCATGTTGTCAGGGATACAAAGGTAGCATAATGCTTTTCAAGACCAATCAACATCGGAAGGTTGGCAGCAGCTTAGCACAACATGGCCACCAAACAAAGTCCTGTTTGGTCGGCAGCGACAACTCAAAAAAGGAGGAAAAGAGGCAGCTGGGGGACTATTTGCCGAACTTTAGCACATTTGAAGAAGAAGTTAGTGGCAATGTCGAACTCAGAAAAACACATCTCGAGCAAATCTTTTCTCTTGTGAGGTAAAGTGACTGCAAACCACCGCTAAGTTTTTTTTTTCTTCTCTTTCTTTTAATTAAAGTGCTTGCCACCCATCGTCTTTTTTTTTTTGTAATGGCACCTTTTTTAACACCTTTTGGAGGCTTCACACTCCTGTCTCTGAAGCTAAAAGATGGCGGCCCTTGAACACAGCACACATAAATAATGAGACAAGTTTTGCTATCTTCAGTAAGAAAACACAAGATGCTAAAAGACAATTTGGGAAGGGAATACAAACACTTCGGGAAGATGAGCGATGGTTTGAATGCTGATTCTACTCGTCACACCAAATGCAGCAGCGACAACCACAAGTTTTTTACACAAGAACTTTTTTTAGAGCATAAGAAAGACCACCTAACTCCCCGTTGTCCTCACATAAACATTCCTAACTCCACAACGAACCTTATGTATCTAATTCCATCCAATGGATAAAATACAAAACAAGCCCTAACATTGTATATACATTATTTGTCAAACCCAAAGAGAGCCACGCTCCCTTTTTAAAATATCAACATAAGCTTTAAAAATAAAAGATTTTTTTTTACTTTTTTTTTTTTTTTTGTTAAAGGTGGTCTCATATTTGTTAAATTAAAAGTTGGCACATTCAGAAAGACAACTGTTCAAATGCAAATGGGCAAAGTCCAGTCAAATTAACCAGAAATAATAACTATGACATCCTAAGTTTGCAGTATGGAGTTAAAAGAAAATAAACAAAAAAATATAAAAAGCTGGGGAAAATATGTAAACCGTATTAGGGCCACACTGAAAAGACAAAACTGGAATGACTGGAATAAAAGAAAATAATAACATAATTTTACAGGAAAATATCACAAAGTTACAAGAAAAAATTGGTAATTTTATGAGAAAAATTTTGAGAGTAGTAATTTGTAATGTAATGTTACAAGACACCAAGAAGTTGAAAATAAATCTTAATATTATCAGAAAAAAAATACAAATAAATAATTTAAATGTTACCACATATGTTTTTTTAGACTGAATCCTAATATTAACAGAAAAACAGCCAAACTGTTGCAGTGCCACGATGTATGCAGCAATGTAGCAATATTACAAAAATAAAATTGTCATTTTTCAAGACAAACAAAGCTACGAGAAAAAAGTTGCAATAGTGTCGTGATGTCACAAGAAAAAAGTCGCAATGTGACGAGAAAAAAAACGTCCAAAAAATTGTTCTCTGGGAGGAAAAATGCTTTTGCGTCGTTTCTACAACACAAAAGCCACAATGTCACGCAAAAAGCGTAAATTCAAAATATTACCAAAAAAAGTCGTAAAGTTGTAATATCAAGAGAAAAAACCAATGAGAGAAAGTGTTCATAATATCACATAAAAAATGTTTACTTGCTATAAATTTTCAATATTAGGAGCCTAATGCATTATGTTTCATGTACATTTTCAACAATATTCTTTTAAAATGACCACTGTTTTCCTGAAACACTTCTTCAGCAAAATAACATTACTGTTATAGATTTACTATGACTTTTTTGTTATTGTTTTTTTGGGTTATCTCTATTCATTGTGGCCCTAATAGTTATGACAGGTGTTTTTTTCTAAATCAGACACTACAGTAAAGAAAAGGAAAAACCCACTTAAACAAAAAACAGATGACACCCATTTTCCGCAGAATCTTCAAGGAGCTCATTTTGTACAATCATAGGGTGTGCAATTGTTGTCAACCACCTCCAAGCATCATGGCTCCACCTTCAGCTCAAATGATTGCAGTTTTAGTCAGGAAAATCTCAGAAAGACATTATTCCAATGGCGCATCCTATTGAATCCTAAAGAATGCCGTTTGTGTTGTGTGCTGGTGTTTGGACGCTGACTGGCTAAGACAAGCAGCATCTTGACTCTGGCCGTGGACTCGTTGCTCGTTGTTTGCAGCATCTGCTTCCAGTTGAGGGCAGCGAGCGAGTGAGCGGTCGAATAGACCGGGGGCACCCGAGGCATGAATACATGAATATGCAGCCGAGGCTCTGTTCCCTAAAAGTGCGGTCACCAAGCTATGAGCTCTATTATCTTAAACACCAACAAGCACGAGGCGCATTCTGTTTGTTGAATGTTTAAAACTTCATTAGTTGGGAGACGCTACTGAGAAGCAGCTGCGACGAGCATCCCACCAGGGAGCGCTGGCTCTAATTTGCTGTGATCTCAGTGGCTTTATTTTCTTTTTTAAACTCTCGCCTTGTTTTCAAATTGATGCATAAAATATGCCCTGTGGCTCACCATCGCCGAAAAACATGATGCATTTTGTTCAGCGATATGAGGACGCTTACAGGCTACAGCGGATGGAATCTCTTCTGATTAATTAATCAGCTTTTGTTTGAATGTACTTCGAAAAAGGCCTAAATGTTGGTTTTGATCTAATGTGGGTTTCCCGAAATAGGTGAGTAAAAAACAAAACATCCTGTCAATCACGGAGGAGCGTAAAAAAACCTATGCATCCTGACGAAAAGGGAGTTGTGTATATAAAAAATGAATCTTGTCGAAAGGGAGGTGCATTAAAAATAATATGCAGCCGGTCGTAAAGAACAAAGTGCATCCTGTCGAAAATGGAGGTGTGCAAAAATGAAAATGCATCCGGTCAAAAATGAAGGTGGCATAACGAACAAAATGCATTCTGTCGAAAATGGAGGTGGCATAACGAACAAAATGCATCCTGTCGAACATGGGGTTGCATTAAAAAAAGCATCCTGGCGAAATGGAGATGCGTAAAAAAACAAAACGCATCCTGTCAAAAAGGGAGGTGTGTATAGAATCAGTGGATCTTGTCCAAAGGGAGGTGCATTAAAAATAAAATACATTCTGTTGAAAATGAAGGGGGCATAAAGACCAAAATGCATCCTGTCAAAAATGGAGGGGCATAAAAAAAAAGCCATCCTGGTGAAATGGGGATGCGTAAAAAAACAAAATGCATCCTGTCAAAAATGATGGTGCATGAAGACTAAAATGCATCCCGTCAAAAATACGAGGTCAAAAAATAAAATGCATCTTGTCGAAATGGAGGTGTGGAAAAAAAATAAAATGCATCATGTCAAAAATATGACGTGCGTAAAGAATAAAATGCATAATGTCCGAAAATGGAGGTGTGTGACGAATAAAATGAATCCTGACAAAATACAGGTACGGGAGAATTAAAATGCATCCCAACTCAATGGAGGTGCGTAAAAAAAACTAAATGCATCTTTTATGTAAAAATAAAATGCATCCTGTCAAAATGGAGTTGTGTGAAGAACAAAATGCATCATGTCGGAAATGGATGCGCGTGACGAATAAATGCATCCTGACAAAGTACAGGTACGGAAAAAACGAAATGCATTTCAACAAAATGGAGGTGCGTGAAAAAATAAAATGCATCTTGTCAAAAAATGGAGGTATGTAAAAATAAAATACATCCTGTCAACACGGAGGTGCGTAATAAATGAAGCCCATCCTGTAGAAAATGGAGGTGTGAGTCACATGCTCTGAAGTATTAGCGCTTACGTTTACGTCGCTCCATCTTCGTTTGCGTGCCAACGTGAGTCCTGCTGAGTGAATGACTACATGATGATAATGTTTGTCCGTGGTGGACAAGTATTTGTCATAAGCAGCGTAGCACCGTTATGGCGGCCTTATGTTTGCTTCCCTTGAATGACCTTGAATGACAATATGGAGAGTCCACGTGTAAGGCATGATGTGCTTGCTGCCTGCATGTGTTTGCATGAGTATGGGACACAGTGACAGGATGCCGTCCTCCAGGTCCTCTTTGGCCACATCATCGAGCTTGGTGGTTGGTGTTGTGGCGAGAGCGGGATCGTTCCAGAACTGCACGGCGGTTATCTGATGACAAGAAGACGAACACAATCAGGAGAGCAGAGAGAAGCTTGCATTAAACATACACAGAGACATGCAGTAAGTGCACACATGCAGATGCGTGCAAAGCTTTTTACAGGCAGGTTGTAAATAAACAGGACGCTTCCAGGAAGAGACTGAATGTTTAGCTGATTACGACCAAGGCCGTGAATCATCAGAGTGCTCCAGCATCATCTCCTCCTTTGCATGCCGACACAATGAAA
Source organism: Dunckerocampus dactyliophorus (assembly GCF_027744805.1). NCBI lineage: Eukaryota > Metazoa > Chordata > Actinopteri > Syngnathiformes > Syngnathidae > Dunckerocampus > Dunckerocampus dactyliophorus. Next base: position 9,941,757 of record NC_072829.1, on the reverse strand, counting down.
CAGCACTTATGTTGTCAAGGAGACGCCAACATGCACCAATGAGGCAAATTAGAAGGAGGTCAGCGGAACTGGATCGCCATTCGCTTGCCTCCACATTAAGCACGAAAGCAGAACTTTGTGGGATTTTAGTGTACACAAGTGGAAACAATCAGTAACATACTGACATATTTTTGAAACCCTTGAAAACGTAATGATTTGTTTGTAAGAAAATAACACAGCCAGACTCCCGCACTGCTTTGATATTTTTGTAAAAAAAATAGCCTTGTGGTCAAATTTAGCATTTTTTTAAACTTGGATATACTGTATAGCAGCATCCATGCTAAATGAGTCAGCACACAACCATTGTCGACAAAGCTGGCACAACAAGTGAGTACAAAGATGCTGTGTCTTGCCTGCAGTCAAGCATGGTGGTTGGGGCTGCATGAGTGCTGCCAGCACTGAGTTCATTGAGGGAAAGTTGAATTCCAACATGTACTGTACAGTTGTTGAAAGTTTTATGAGGGCATTCCTTACATTTTCTATTTCTTCCAATGTTGTCTCTATACAGCCAGTCATTCATTGTGGTGCCACTTCACATTTTACTGTCAGGGTTGGACAATTCCCACTCGTGGTTGTTGGCCAGCATGGTGGCAGAGTCATCAAGCGTGGCCTGCTGTGCTCTCCAAGCACCGCCGCATCCCACAAACGCCATCCCCTCGCCAGATGCACATGGCTGGACACAAGCAGGAAGTTCCTGGAGATGACTTCCTGCTATTCTCCAAGAGTGGCGTCTGAGGCTTGCCAGGCATTCATCCATCCACAGATTGGGCGACGTTGAATGGCACTCCCTTCATCTATCATGTCAAGTAATGAGCAGACATGGATGCTTCCTGTTTGTTTTCCCTTCTTCCAACATGCAGATGGTGCACAGGAGGAGAGAAGGAAGACGGAGCACGGATTTGAACGTGTGCAAACAACATCATCATTCATCAACGCTCACACGTTGCTGTGATGTCTACAGGTGATCGGCACTCTGTGACACATTCCCGACGAGCTTCGGCAAAACCAAAACAACGGAGAACAAATTTGGTCGACAGCAAGGTGGATTTTTAATATAGTCATAAATTGAATTTCATTTATTTACCCACAGGTAGCAGTAGGAGTGGTTTTAAAATGGAGACCAGCAAACAAACAAACTGAAGGATGAATAAGCCTTTCATAATTAAACATGATGGGATGATGGGTTAAGTTATGGAGGCAAAACTTTTTGGAATACAAATATGCAACTATATGACAGGAGCACGCTGCTGTTTTAAGGACGTACTGCAAAAACACTACTCAACAACACTCTGTGTGACAGGATGCACAACAAAATGCTAGTTGAAGTTCCTCCATGTGACAGCAACGCTCTGCTGTTTTGAAAGACTTAAGTGAAAGATCCTCTCTTTGACAGGATCTACTACAAAATGCTAGTCAAAGATCCTCAAGACAGGAGCGCCGTGTTTTTAAGGACCCTCTGTAAAAACGCTATTCAAAGACATCATTTCATTTACAGTCAAAACTCATTTTTTGTACGCCCCAGATTATGTATGATATTGCACGTAACAGTACGTAACAGTAGTGCACGTATTGCACGTAGCTTTTTTGCCCGGCACTGTATCGTTCTGCAAAATGGAGTGGCCAAACAACGGACCCTACACGTTGCTGACTCACCGTCTGTCCACGTTTTTAGTGTGACTGCTAAATAACACTCCATGGGGCCAAAGAAAGTTGCGATTGCCCGAAATAATAATGATAACAATAACAACAACAACAAACTTTTGAAATAAACTAAAAGAAAACTGAGGTACTACTGGATTTGATTCATAAAGCAGCTGATAGCTAAGGAAATATACGCTAACATAGTAGCTGGGGAGGCATTTACTGTATTTGCTCAACTGCAGAGAGTACCAGGTCCCTTCAAGGGGTGGAGATGTGTTCTTTTTTAACACCATTAATAAGATGATTCCTTCTGGATCAAAGTCATAATGTTTAGCAGCAACATTTCCTCTTTTCAGTCCACAGTTCAAAGGCATCTGCAGCCCACCTTGGCACATCTTGGGTTAACTAGGTGGCAATCATGCATTTTTATAAGAAAATCAATAAAAGAATTCTAGAATCCGAACCTAATCCTACCCTAATTGAGTTAATTGCCAGCTGTTCTTCAAATTACTGACAAACCAACAAGATGTTTTGCAAGTGTTTAGTCAGCACAGCAGTGGACAAATACACTGCCTGTGCACACACACTTATTTATTTTTATATTCAAAGTAGGGAGTAAATATTGATAGAGTTAGCTAAAGGCGAGCATGGTGCTAGCGGTGCATTTAGAGGCACAGTTTGTTGATCCACACGCACTGAGCATGGGATCACACAAACATGTAGCATTTTTGCAGCTAATGATGTTTTTTTTATGCAGCGGTTCCTCGTAATGTAAGAAGCCAAAACATAGCCGCACAGACACACGCACTTATTTTCCTCATGGAACACACTGGAGAATGTTCAATGATAGTTGCTGATGTGGGAAATTGGTTCCATATTGCATTTGTGGTGCCTTTTTGAATCCACACTGACAATAAAGTGGAACATTTCTGTGACTATTCATGGGAAGACTTCAGAAACGTGCATGCGAGTGGCAGCTTTTGTGGAGTGCCAGGTCTACTCGAGTAAAGGTTGATCAAAGACCTTTCCAAGAAGGGACACAAACTTCAGAGAGGGTCTTTGAATTTTACTGTTACATGTTCTGTTGTGGCCTCTCCTCAATGGGACGCCTCAAGTACAAGGTGAGGCTACAACACGAATAAAAAGTATTTTTCCACGTTGCGTTTAACAGTGACCGACATGGTTTCCAAAAATGCTACTTGTTGTCATTTGAAAAGCATTTTATAGGAGCCGCATGGGCAATGAATGATAAAGTATAAAGATAAGTTAACCACTGCATAATAAACCAAAGTATAACTAAAATAAAGCACACGGAAAATCTCTGACAGGTGATAATTTATATTAAATGACCCTAAATTCTTAAAAGTCATGTACCGAAAATGGAATTAATTAGAAGCAGGTGATAATTGGAGAAAGGCTGTTATTTCTTAAATGCAAAAACTCATTCTATACTTTATGATGACTTGTTATTTTTAGTTTAATAATGATATGGGGCACTGAAAAAATCAGTTTTTTTTAACAAGTATATTGCACTACACAGCAGCAACAGAACCAGTGTTGTAATAGCGGTCAGGAGCAAACTGCTCAGCCAGCATTCAGTAACATTTTACGCATGCAGAGATAGATAAAGTTGCTGGATGTGGACCACTCATGAGACTTCAAATGCAGCTATTGTCATCTCATGGAATTAATAATAATAAAAAACAAACTACACCAAGACGTTGCCTACAGTCACAGCTGTTAATGCCACCCTTTATTGAAATGTATTTTCTCCGTAGGGTGGCTGGGCTCTCCCTTAGAGATAAGGTGAGAAGCACCTCATCCGGGAGAACTATGGAGTAGAACCGCTGCTCCTCCGCATTGAGAGAAGCCAGATGAGGTGGCTTGGGCATCTGATCAGGACGGCTTCCCGGACACCTCCCTGGGGAGGTGTTCAGGGCATGCCCAACTGGTAGGAGGCCTTGGGGAAGACCCAGGACACGGCCTGGGAACGCCTCGGCATCCTCCAGGAGGAGCTGAACAAAATGGCCGGGGAGAAGGAACCGCTTAGGCTGCTGCCCCCGTGACCTTACCTCGCATAACTGAAAGAAGATGGATGGATGGATGGATTGAATAGACGCATTATACAGAGCATTTGCTGTAATTGCAGCTCATATTGTACTGAGCAGCCAGTACTTCTTCATTTCTGGTTTTCCTCACCTCATCAGTGGTACCCTTCTGTGGCTGCATCACAAAAACGGCCAAAGAAAAAGCAAAACAGTTAATTCTTTAGATCAGGGTTCTCCAAACTTGTTCCACCGAGGGCTGCATACTGAAAAGTCAAAGAATGCGGGGGCCACTCTTACATTTTTTAAACCAGCCCATGTAAACATGCCGAGACCTTTTTATACATTTCTACACAGCCTGCATCTCAGCTTTGTCTTCTCAGTCACAAAGCGTGTTATTATTATGAACTTTTTCTACATTACACTTTTTGTTTATTATTTTATTTTTTAAAAACGTACTTCTTGTCCATTTTTTCTCAAAATATTATGACTTTATACTGTTGCTTTATTTTGACTTTATTGTCGTAAAATTATAACTTTTTCCCAGCCTAATTTTCCAAAAAGTGCAACTTTATTCTTTGTTTTGTTTGTTTCTCATGTGACAAATGTTTTCCTTTAATATTTCAAATTGCTATTTTGCTATGCCATTTTTTCTCTTAATATTCTGTTAATATTATGATTTCACTCTCTTGATATTTTATCTTTACTCTTGTAAAACTCTTTTGTATTTGTTGTCTTTTTTCATTTTTGCTATTGTTTTTCAAAATGTTCTTGTTTAATAGTATTTTTGCACAGTGCCAAAAGCAGCTGCAGGCCGTAAATGGCCCCCGGGCTGCACTTTGGACACCGCTGCTTTACATGTTCACTGAACTGACATCTCAACATTTGTTAACTTTCCATGGTTTGAAATCCAACTTTTGTTTTCCCCAAACTCTACCACTTTTGGAGAGTTCTGTCTTGATATTTCCGTTGCGGATTTGATTTCAATAATGCTTTGGTAGACGGGCACACACTCTGTCTCTCCAGCAGACACACACTTTCCCCACATTGCGTTGCTCGCACACGAGCGCATCCTTTGTGTGTACTGTATATCATGATGATCCCTGCCACCTGGGAGAGGCCAGGCATAAGACAAGAGTAATGGAAGGAGGAGAGGATGCCAGGATTACTAACCAGCCAAGGTAAAGGCCTCAAGCCGCCATTGTCAACCCTCTCAGGTCCCTTTTGGAGTGCCTCCATTGAGACGTCATTTCATGTTTCGCCGGACCATCAAGTTCCTCTCGCTTGCCCCAGCCCACATCATGTTGACTTCTTTGTTCCTGTCATCTATGGCTAATTGCACAGCGTTACATCATGACCCACGCTTTCATCTGCTGGAGAAGAGATGGCAGTCGTCCATCTTCCAACATGAAGTACCTGGTGGGATTACCTCTCTGCGGCCAGCGTAATCAGGAAGACTTTGGGATAGGCTCACGCTGCAGTGCTTGAATATCATCATCCTTTAAGGCCGTTCACGTTGCGTTCACGACTACTTTACGGAAATGATGCAATGCCACAAAATTGGAATATTTACAAATGTTCTTTGCGCACTGCCACCCAATTTACACTTCACAACTGTTTCCAACCAATTTACTCATTGGCACGCAAAATTGTGTACCACTGTGCGGACAAAATGAGTGCTTGAACGAGGCTTTATATTTGTGTTTCCGTTCATTTAGACATTTTTAATGTGTGAAAATGCTTAAATTAGGAAAAAAAATGTGTAAAATTTGCTACAACATGCACATTTTTTGGATAAATAAGAAGCCATATTCAATCACGAAACAGCATAGTTTATTAATTAATATATTTTTCAAAAACCGTGATAGAGTGAAGCCGCAAAATCCGTGTGAGGGAGAACTGTACTGCTACCACAAAGCGTCTTTGCAGGGGCACAGGCAGGCAGCGAATTGTCCATAAGTCATTGATTATGTGTCTAATGATGATACAACTATCTGTATTAAATGTATGCTAGTCTTGCAATGCATTATGACCGCAACCTTTAAATACCATCTTTCTTAATATTAAGTCCAATGAGAACATGAATGAGACAGCAGACTCCAAGGCAGGAATTTAAGTGCACTCGTTTGTGATAATCAAATGTATTAGGGACACGATTTCCTTCGTATTTCCGACTCGCTGTCTTTTTCCTTCTTCTGCACTTCCTGCTTTGATGAGGTGAAACATCATAAATTTGATTACATCTCAGCCCCGACATGTTGCTGCCTCACCCCCGCTGTCAAAAGGGAGAGCATCTCTAGCAACAGCAACTGCCGTAACCTTCTATCGCCTCTTTTCATCTACCCTCCCTCGCACCTTTACACCCCCACCACCTCCGACAGCTCCAGAGTAATGGAACTCCCTACACGGAGACAAGATATGGCGTATAAATGGGATGCAGGGGGAGAGTAGCTATTTCTTCTCGGTGAAAGTTATGGCCCGGGTATCGCGAAACTACAGTTGCGGCAAACACAGCTCCTCGTTCAGCGGTAAGAGTAATCACTCCCAACAAGCATCGGGGGATGGAAAATAGCTCAACTGGAGAAAGAGAAGGTGCGGAGGAAAGAGTAAATGTGATACTTTCTGTTGAGTAGCAGTCCGGCCTAAATGATTTAAAGAATCAGATGCAAAGAAATCCATGGTTGTAGACTACCACAATGTATCCCAAAGAATCTTTTGGACTTGTTTCCATCAATACAGTATTTAATTTGGTAAATCATCGTAAATTGCAACAATAAAAAACACACACATAAATACATTATACAAAAATGCATATAATGTGTACCAGGGGTCATCAACGTGGCGCCCACGGGCACCAGGTAGCCCCCCACGACCACATGAGGTGCCCACAAGCCTGCTTTTCATTCAGGTTTTCAGTTAGTAATGAAAGAACAGTAGAAAGAAATGCATTCTGAAATACAAAATGTGAGTTGTGGACACCAACATTTTGTTAATGTTCTGGTAAAACAAGCATATTCACTTTGTTTGGGTTTAAAATAAGCTCTGAAAATAAATGTTACAAAAATGAGTACCTCTTGGCCATTTTCATTTTGTAAAAGTAGCTCTCTCAAGGAAAAAGGTTGGTGACCCCTGCTGTATACTGTACATAAATTAGGACCGTCAAAGTTAACGTTAATAACGAGTTAACAGAAATTCCCTTTAATGCCACTATTTTTTTTTTTTTGGACGCGCGATTAACGTGTGCACGACCCTCGGTTTGAGAAAACGCAACATTGTTGCAGTTAATGTTGAGCCACAAGCGGAAACAAATACTGAACAGAAATGGACAAAGAAAAAAAGGTATTTTGATTGGTGGGTTTAGCTTCAAATCCGTGGCAGATGGCTCTCTCCACAAGACCAGAGTTATTTGTATCTACTGTCGCTGTGAGTTGAATTGTCACGGAGTACGTCCGGTCTCAAATGCCACTTGCTGGACTCAGATGGAGAAACTGAAGAAGCTAGATAATTTGCTGGAGTCCTGTTATTTGTATTGTCATTTATGCAGTGGCACCTTGGCATACGAGTGTCCCAGCTAACAAGTGATTTTTAGATACGAGCCGTCTCTTGCCTGCTGCCTAATATTTAGGTTATGAGCTGCATGGGCATAGCCAACGACAGCTACTGTATTTGGAGGGGTTGTGTTCCATTAGTATGTGGGGACAAAGGTGAAAGTGAGCGAGCACACACACACAGCTCTCAGTGAGTTGGCTGTAAAGGCTGGCAAGGGAATTTATTAGTGTTATTATTATTATTATTATTATTTATTTGTGATTTCTTAGCGTTTGTGCTTGAAATGCTGTGTTTGTCAAAGAGGACAGAATGTTGCACGACCCGTGGTGCCATTTGTCAATATTTATTTTTCTAACACCCTGTTTTCATTTCACTTACTTGGTGGGTGTTTCTGCAAACCTTTATTTGTTATGTTAGTCCCAATTAGGTTTTGTGAGATTATTTGCTTGAAGACAATGATATTTGAGTGCTGGACAGTTTACCCTACCAATGTCTACGTGTACATTGTGTTTGTTTTTTATATAATGAGGTCCATTTTGTGTTGAGATGGTTAAAAAAAAACAGAATGGTGTATTAAAAAACTTTCAAATGACCTTTCAAAGGTACACTTATGGATAAAAACTTATTTCTATCTGCGATTAATTGTGGCTAGTTACAACTATGGACAAAATGTGATTAATTGCGATTAAATATTTCAATCGATTGACAGCCCTAATATAAATACATAAATACACTTTCTTATTAACTGACAGTCGTCTGAAATTTTAACTCCTAAAACGAATAGTACTACTACTTATAAGGGCACTACTTTGTGCTCTATAGCTGATGTAATGCGAATTACTATCAATAAAGTTATTTTCTTAGCCATCTGAAAAAATCCAATACATTGTTTTGGTGCCTAACTGTTTCCCAAGTATATTAGTGCGTGTGTGAATGTATAAACAAGTGAAATTAACTTAAATTTCTTTGTAGAAAGGCGATTTATGAAAGTAAGTACGTTTACTTGTATTCACTTACAGCGCAGCTTTGCCACATCCAATCTGGTGGCGACGTTGACGCTCAGCGTTCAATGCGCCGTCTACGTATGTGGTTTTGTTGTTTACAGTAGTTGTTGGTTAATGTGCATTATTCGTTGGTAGTGTCTTGTCTGTTCTCTGCCAATTATGTTGCTGTGTGATGTTTTTTTTAGCTCCTTCTTTAAAGACACCATGAGTAACAACAGTACTGTATGTAGAATGCTATCGGTATCACGTTTTTATGCCAGTATCGGCCCGATAATTATCGGTAGCCAATATTATCGGCCATGTCTAATTTATATATTGAATTTGCGTCTTTGCTGACCGGCTAGGAGAAATCATGTGGTTGTACTTCCTCGCAGTGTGGCATTCAAGGTCCTTCTGAACACCCACGACAGTGACCAGTGATTCCAAGCTCAATATAAGGTGACCGTACAAAAATGCAGTTTTTTTGAGTTTTCTTGTCCCTCCTAACCTGTCAACTTTTCATTCAGTAGAGTTTCCTTTTCAGGCTAAAGTCATAAAATAAACATTTGCATGGAAGCAAGCGCTTGCAATTCTATACAAGGCTGAAAAGTCGGAGAAAATTACCTTCAGAGCATGCTCTCTTCAATAGAGCACGCAGGGTGAGCACATGTTGTTCTGTGGAGCTTGCTGGAGAAATAGGCTGCATTTATGCACATTATGTCTGGCCAGTCGCAATAAAAGGAAGGGAAAAATTGCCCCGATGCCGTTTTTTGAGTGGCAGTTCACAGCCTAGTTTTTGATAAAGGCAGCATGGAACTTAAATGGAATCCAGGGGAGGGAAGTAGCGTGAAGCGGGGAGGGAGGAATAATGGCCGCATTCACTATCTGGGTCAGTTGGCGGCATTGCCAGGCGTGCACATGGCGGTACCCACTGAGATAGAGTGGTGATAGAGACATGAAGAGATTAACCACATCCCCGTGCTGTCAAAAGTGATTGCATGTGTTATGGTCACCGTGCTCTCTGCTTATCACCCTTTATCTCAACACACTGTCAGCTAAACCCCGCTCGCCTCCTAATTCTCGACACAAACCGTCAAGCGTGCATGCCAAATCTCAAATACTGGGAGGTTTTGTGTCCACGTCCAGTTAAATTCTTCTTGTTAGGCTTTTGATTGCTTTCCGTGCCTGCCGGGGCTTTTAAAATCAGGGGTGGCCAGCTTTTTGGGAGTAAACACTGGGAGGCAATGTCAGTTACAAACAAGTGGGATTTAGGAACGAGGAAAAAAAAAATCCAACACAAAACACAGGGCGGAGAGTGTGTGTACAAGTCGGAGAGAGTGGGTGAATTTCACTATCTTGCCTCAGCATGTTTATGTAGGCCTGCCGTACCTCTGTCATGCCACCATAACACATCACACACAGGATTGCAGCCCCCACACTCGCACATCCTCTGGCATTTGTGCACTCCCTCCATATTTAAGCAACACCTCTTTCAAAAAATAAGCAAACTATAATCCACAGACATGTTTTACAGTAAGCGTATTATTGTTCAACTTGAACACAGTCACTGATAAACGCATATATACAGCAGGCATTAGGCTGTTGTGATGATAATACCGGAATTAAACTCTTGCAATAACAAGTCACTCAAAATGAATACAAATGCTGGTGAGGGTGGTCAAAAGTTTACAAACAATCATCGCAGGCAGTGCTGTCAAAAAACATCCCTTTATACTGGCCAGAGAGGTAGAGAAACTATCATCAATCATGATCACGTCCACACGTGAAAGTTGTCCCACCAGATGGAGATCCGATCGGGTCTTGACCCAAATCGCCATCGCTGGTGGGACCGTTGTAGTCGTAGCCGTAGCCGTCGCAGCAGTAGCATCCTCCGAAGCTCATAATGGTGCCTTTGGGAGAGACATCCTTCTGCTGGTACGTAGCTTAGAAAAGGCCACTCTTAAATTAGCAGATTTAAGGAACCACCTCAGATTTAATCTTAGATGCAGGCAGAGTAGGTTAATCCCCAAATGCATGAGGCAAGCGTCCCTTGAGCAAGGACACTTGGCAAGGAAAATGCAACAAAACTACATCAGAAAAATACAGAATTTGAGAATTAGGAGGCTTAACATAGAGATAAAAAATAAACAGTCTGAAGTAGAAACCTTCTATCAGAGATTGCAAACCAAGCTTACGCACGAAACCTATCAGGAGGTTTGTGAATTTACCAAATCAGGTTATATGAAGCACCATAGCAAAACCAAAGAAAGGCATAAGGGAAAATTCCAGAAACTTCTATTGGAAAATCGACCACAGCTTGTCGTAAACACTAAGGATGGGGGGAATCAGACCAATACTAAAGAAAATTGGATCAAAAATCTGTCAGACAGAAGCCTCTCGGAGACAGAGAAGGCAGTATTAACCAAGGGTCTCAACTTCTCAGTGACTCCTAAAACGATACCCACAGTAGACTATATCACAGCAGCTGAATCGGCCATCAGGAACAATAACCTTTCTAGAACAGAGGCAGGGGACCTTCGTCTGAGAATATCGGCCCTTCTCAGTAGTGCCAAACCACCACCGTCCAATATCACGTTAGGTGAGAGGAAAGCATTAGCGGCTCTGCAGAAAGATGAGAGCATCACCATCTTACCAGCTGATAAGGGCAGATGCACAGTGGTTCTCAACACATTGGACTACGAAGAAAAAATAACAAGTCTAATTAGTGATGCCAACACATATGAGCAACTTAAAAGGGACCCATCCAGTAGGTATAAGAAAGAAATCATACACTGTCTCCAAAAGTTAGAGAAGGAAGAACTAATTGACAGACAGATGTATCATAGGTTATACCCTGGGGAGGCTACACCATGTATCTATGGCCTTCCAAAAATCCACAAGGAAGGGTTTCCCCTCAGACCCATTGTCTGTAGCATTGACTCTACCACGTACAATGTAGCGAAATATGTAAAAACAGTCTTATCCCCATTGGTAGGCAACACTGATCATCATATAGAGAACACAAAAGGGTTTGTGGCGAGCATCAAAGACCTCAGATTGGAGCCAGAGGAAACTTTGGTGTCTTATGATGTGACTTCACTTTTCACATCTGTCCCCACCTCAGCAGCAGTCTCGGTGGTGAGGAAGAGACTGCTCGAGGACTCAACTCTGCATCGGAGAACAAAACTTAGTGCTGACCACATCTGCCAATTACTGGAAATTTGCCTTAACACCACATATTTTCAGTTTAGAGGGAAATTCTACAGACAAATTCATGGTTGTGCTATGGGCTCACCAGTCTCACCCATAGTGGCGAATCTGTACATGGAAGAGATGGAGAAACAGGCTCTCACATCCTTCTCAGGGACAAAACCAAGGCACTGGTTTAGATACGTGGATGACACCTTTGTCATAATCAAAAAACAAGAAATTCAGTCTTTCACAGATCACATCAATGCGGTGGACACCAATATCAAATTTACTCGCGAGGACACTAAAGAAAACCAACTAGCCTTCTTAGACTGCAAGGTAATTATAGGAAAGGACAGACAGCTACTTACAGAGGTCTTTAGAAAGGCCACACACACTGACCAATACCTGCTTTTTGAATCAAACCATCCACTACAACATAAACTAGGGGTTATTAGGACCCTCCAACATAGAGCGGAACAAATACCAACTAGTGCTGAGGGAAAGAAAAAGGAGACACAACATGTCCAGAGAGCGCTCTCAACCTGTGGGTACCCACGGTGGGCTTTTAACAAATGTCAAAAGAAGAGAGTAGGGAAAGAAACCCAAAAGCCCACAGAAGCAAAAAGGAGAGGAGTGGTAGTCCCTTATGTAGCGGGGGTCTCCGAAAAACTCCAGAGGATCTTATGGCAACACAAAATTCCTACCTATTTCAAACCAGTAAATACCCTGAGACAAAAATTAGTGCATCCTAAAGACAAGGCTCCAAACCAGAAACAGAGCAATGTGGTCTATTCCATCCACTGTAAAGATGAGGAATGCAAAGAGCACTACATTGGGGAAACTAAGCAAATGCTCCAAAAAAGGCTTTATCAACATCGCAGGGACAATGCTAGTGGTCCTCAATCAGCAGTACATCTACACCTGAAAGCTACCAATCACTCTTTTCAGGACAGCGAGGTTAAGATTTTGGCCAAAGAAAACAGATGGTTTGAAAGAGGAGTTAAGGAAGCTATTTTTGTCAAACAACAGAACCCATCATTGAATCGGAATGGTGGTTTGAGGTTTAATTTGGACCCTGTGTTCAGCAGGTTACTGAGACCAAAACCCACAGCTCTTAGTCTTGCAAATGAGGTGAAGGCAGGGCCGAGCCAGAACAATAGATGCTAACAAGCCAGTATCAGAGTCGTTCATACCCAATTCAGGGAGCGACACTTCCCTTTTATCGTAGGTGTGAATAACAGGATAGGATTATACCACTGCTCCGCCCAGGCTTAGTGTAACGAACCAATAGGAGGAGGGTGTTGGCACACCAATTCCGCCCACTCTTACTGTATTTAAGGCCTAAGCTACCAGCACTTATTAGTTTGCTGACGAAGCTCTTCGGATGAGGAGCGAAACGTCCGACACCTTCTACACAGAAGTACAGATGACGTCTCAAGAAGCCTTTTCCTCGATGGACAACTCCTGTACGACTGAGAGCCTACACAGACGCATTGCGACCAACTTTGGGAGAGACATCCTTCTGCTGGTACGTAGCTTAGAAAAGGCCACTCTTAAATTAGCAGATTTAAGGAACCACCTCAGATTTAATCTTAGATGCAGGCAGAGTAGGTTAATCCCCAAATGCATGAGGCAAGCGTCCCTTGAGCAAGGACACTTGGCAAGGAAAATGCAACAAAACTACATCAGAAAAATACAGAATTTGAGAATTAGGAGGCTTAACATAGAGATAAAAAAAATAAACAGTCTGAAGTAGAAACCTTCTATCAGAGATTGCAAACCAAGCTTACGCACGAAACCTATCAGGAGGTTTGTGAATTTACCAAATCAGGTTATATGAAGCACCATAGCAAAACCAAAGAAAGGCATAAGGGAAAATTCCAGAAACTTCTATTGGAAAATCGACCACAGCTTGTCGTAAACACTAAGGATGGGGGGAATCAGACCAATACTAAAGAAAATTGGATCAAAAATCTGTCAGACAGAAGCCTCTCGGAGACAGAGAAGGCAGTATTAACCAAGGGTCTCAACTTCTCAGTGACTCCTAAAACGATACCCACAGTAGACTATATCACAGCAGCTGAATCGGCCATCAGGAACAATAACCTTTCTAGAACAGAGGCAGGGGACCTTCGTCTGAGAATATCGGCCCTTCTCAGTAGTGCCAAACCACCACCGTCCAATATCACGTTAGGTGAGAGGAAAGCATTAGCGGCTCTGCAGAAAGATGAGAGCATCACCATCTTACCAGCTGATAAGGGCAGATGCACAGTGGTTCTCAACACATTGGACTACGAAGAAAAAATAACAAGTCTAATTAGTGATGCCAACACATATGAGCAACTTAAAAGGGACCCATCCAGTAGGTATAAGAAAGAAATCATACACTGTCTCCAAAAGTTAGAGAAGGAAGAACTAATTGACAGACAGATGTATCATAGGTTATACCCTGGGGAGGCTACACCATGTATCTATGGCCTTCCAAAAATCCACAAGGAAGGGTTTCCCCTCAGACCCATTGTCTGTAGCATTGACTCTACCACGTACAATGTAGCGAAATATGTAAAAACAGTCTTATCCCCATTGGTAGGCAACACTGATCATCATATAGAGAACACAAAAGGGTTTGTGGCGAGCATCAAAGACCTCAGATTGGAGCCAGAGGAAACTTTGGTGTCTTATGATGTGACTTCACTTTTCACATCTGTCCCCACCTCAGCAGCAGTCTCGGTGGTGAGGAAGAGACTGCTCGAGGACTCAACTCTGCATCGGAGAACAAAACTTAGTGCTGACCACATCTGCCAATTACTGGAAATTTGCCTTAACACCACATATTTTCAGTTTAGAGGGAAATTCTACAGACAAATTCATGGTTGTGCTATGGGCTCACCAGTCTCACCCATAGTGGCGAATCTGTACATGGAAGAGATGGAGAAACAGGCTCTCACATCCTTCTCAGGGACAAAACCAAGGCACTGGTTTAGATACGTGGATGACACCTTTGTCATAATCAAAAAACAAGAAATTCAGTCTTTCACAGATCACATCAATGCGGTGGACACCAATATCAAATTTACTCGCGAGGACACTAAAGAAAACCAACTAGCCTTCTTAGACTGCAAGGTAATTATAGGAAAGGACAGACAGCTACTTACAGAGGTCTTTAGAAAGGCCACACACACTGACCAATACCTGCTTTTTGAATCAAACCATCCACTACAACATAAACTAGGGGTTATTAGGACCCTCCAACATAGAGCGGAACAAATACCAACTAGTGCTGAGGGAAAGAAAAAGGAGACACAACATGTCCAGAGAGCGCTCTCAACCTGTGGGTACCCACGGTGGGCTTTTAACAAATGTCAAAAGAAGAGAGTAGGGAAAGAAACCCAAAAGCCCACAGAAGCAAAAAGGAGAGGAGTGGTAGTCCCTTATGTAGCGGGGGTCTCCGAAAAACTCCAGAGGATCTTATGGCAACACAAAATTCCTACCTATTTCAAACCAGTAAATACCCTGAGACAAAAATTAGTGCATCCTAAAGACAAGGCTCCAAACCAGAAACAGAGCAATGTGGTCTATTCCATCCACTGTAAAGATGAGGAATGCAAAGAGCACTACATTGGGGAAACTAAGCAAATGCTCCAAAAAAGGCTTTATCAACATCGCAGGGACAATGCTAGTGGTCCTCAATCAGCAGTACATCTACACCTGAAAGCTACCAATCACTCTTTTCAGGACAGCGAGGTTAAGATTTTGGCCAAAGAAAACAGATGGTTTGAAAGAGGAGTTAAGGAAGCTATTTTTGTCAAACAACAGAACCCATCATTGAATCGGAATGGTGGTTTGAGGTTTAATTTGGACCCTGTGTTCAGCAGGTTACTGAGACCAAAACCCACAGCTCTTAGTCTTGCAAATGAGGTGAAGGCAGGGCCGAGCCAGAACAATAGATGCTAACAAGCCAGTATCAGAGTCGTTCATACCCAATTCAGGGAGCGACACTTCCCTTTTATCGTAGGTGTGAATAACAGGATAGGATTATACCACTGCTCCGCCCAGGCTTAGTGTAACGAACCAATAGGAGGAGGGTGTTGGCACACCAATTCCGCCCACTCTTACTGTATTTAAGGCCTAAGCTACCAGCACTTATTAGTTTGCTGACGAAGCTCTTCGGATGAGGAGCGAAACGTCCGACACCTTCTACACAGAAGTACAGATGACGTCTCAAGAAGCCTTTTCCTCAATGGTGCCTTTGTTCGTCAATGTAAAGCGAAAATATGCGTTTGTTTTCTCTTAAACACATAAAAAGTCATGACGGTATGTTTAAAAGCAGCAATATAATGTTTGCCATTGGACACATTAAATCATATTTATCAAGGTGGAAATAACGGCACATAATGGTTACATCATCTGTCGGCAACAAGCCAAAACCTCCGACTTCACCGTCCACACGCATACGCTGAAGCCGCAGTATTCCAAAATCTTCTACCTGGCCAGAGTATCCCAAAAGCTCAGTTTTTAAGGGCATAAACTTATGTTTGCATGTGGATGACAGGCCAAAACGAGTAGAAAAAAAATCATTTTTAAAAACTCCGTATTCGTGTGGACATGAACACATGGACATGGACATGCTTGGGGGGTTCGTACATTATAACGATCTAATTTAAGTTACTTATTATGTATTGTGTAAAACTAAGACATGAATAACATGAAATTAAAAGCATAACATGAATGCTGACCCACCATCCACCAGTTCAAGTTCCAGCCAAGTTTTTCCAGAGAGATTATGACATCGCTGTTTGACGTGTGTGGTAAAAGGCAGTGCGCTAGCATGAATTAACTTGAAACAAATGTGCACAATAGCACTCAATAAGTCATCAAAACGTACCTTTATGCATTCCCACATAGTATCAGCATTTGACACCAAATATGAGGTGAAAGAAAAATGGTAAAAATCCAGTAGTAGTCTATCTGTGCGGCATGAGATAAAGTTAGCACACGCACAATGGACATGCGTCAAGTGAGACGGATGTAACAGCAAGAATCCGGCCACTTTTTAAAAAAAAAACATAAAAAAAATTAAATAATGGAAATTATTTTTTCTTTCTGTGCGGCCCGGTACCAAATGACCCACGGCCCGGTACCGGGCCGCGGCCCTGGGGTTGGGGACCACTGCCATCGACGGTAAAAAAAAAAATGTGTAACTTCACCAACATTGAAGAAAGATATCCCATTTTTGGTTCATGTTGAGATCTCAAGCACTTTTACAGAAAGTTTCAATGTGATTCAAATAAAACTGTAAACGGTGTTATGAGCACAAAAACAAAAAAACATCTGCAAAAGAGCCAGACGGATGAGTACAAATTCAATCTCCTGCCAGGATACAATAACCCATATGTGCTTTTGTATCAAGGTACCATGCGCTATATGGTCCACATAGAGTGCCACAGTATACTTATAAATTGGACATTTTGCGAAATGTTGATTCATCCGCATAGTTTCATCACTATTTATTGAGCTGATGGAGTGATCTGAAATCAGATAAAGACTTATAGTTCCAAACCACGCCAACCTAAAACTGAGCAATACGGCTTTGTTGAAGGTGATTATATACAGCCTCAAAATAATAACAAAGTGTGAATTTGTTGTCCATAAAACAAGGAGAAGTTCATTCCTAATTCTCTTTGAAGCTTTACTTGTTGGTACACATCTCTCATTTGTCCAAAAAAACAACAAAAATATCTCCTTGAACTCTCTCCTTTTAACTTGGTGGAATCATCTCAACATTTCTTTTGGCATTCCGGGAGATAGCGGAGACACACGCGGTCCAAATGAAGAGTTATACAAAAAAAAACACTTTTGCAATCCATCATCATGGCCTGGGGCAAAATTCCCATACATGGCACTGGAGGGTTTTTTTTTTAAACATTTTTTAAGGAGGCATGCTTCAAACGAAGTAGAAGCATGAAAGAAACAAATATCCTCAAGAGGAAATCCCCACACACCTCCTGTTTGACTTTACTTTTCTACTCTGAAGTATTTACAGGTGTGGTTTCTGTACTAGGCGCTGGACTGGTGTCCAGAATGTTCTGACATGAAGGCTTCTTTGTAACACTTTAACGGATCTTATAGACTCTTCGTTTGGAGTGACCACAAGGCTTGCAGGAGAAGGCCTGGGCGGCACAGATGGAGTGAAGCGCCAAAGCCTGTTTCTCGCTGACCTGAGCCAGGAAGAGAAAGTAATTCATCAGGCCAAGGCACACTGGTGCCTAGGGGGGGCCCGTCACTGATCCTATAAGACTGATTGGGCCTCTGCGGGAGGCCAGACCCCCTGACTACATTGACATCAGTGTCTGGCTTGCTCCACTGGGGCTTGAACCGCACTGCGCTGAGCCAAAGCAGTGACCTGCTTCCGTTTGGATGCTGTGAGCGAGTTATTTAGATCACAGATAAGATAGCGAGCTGCGTGTTACAGGATTTTAGGGAAAACACACTCTCAACTTCACATGGAAATGGAAGATATACATTTTTCATATCCTAATTTAAAAGATGCTATATACTGTATAAACCAGCGGTTCTGTCTGTCAGAAATGCCCCCGATTTGAAATACTATTGAGAAACTGATAATATCTATGTATTTTTCTGTACTGTACAGCCTGAACTCGAAAAAAAAGCCGGGAAAATGCAACAAAATGGAGAGATGTGAAGCATGCGCACATGTTGCATGTTGAGTACAATAAATTTGTACATGTTGGCAGGTCTGCAGTAACATTGAAAGCACTCCCTGCCTGCCTCTCACGGCCCTCCACCGCCCCACCCCCCGACAGGGGAAACCGCTCCACTATTTGACAAGCACTGGCATAGACTAATAATAAAATGTTTATTTTTATTTATTAGCATAAATGTCACAATATTGTTACAGTCCAAAAAACATGTATCTTCCTGTTTTTCTGTGTTTTTTAATTAAAAAAACAAAACAAATGAAATGTTCTTGTTTTTAGATATGGAGCTATTTGGTTTTCATTGGAAAAGTGATGACTTTATTATTGTTGTAGTTCAAAATTATTATATCAACACACAATCAGATGAATGTTCTGCACCAGCTTACCGCCGTTATTTTGGAATTATTGGCAATAAATCATACTGTAGGCTAGCATGTCATCGTTATCCCAGGGGAAAAAAACCTCCATTTAAGAAAAAAAAAGAAAAATAAGCTTTCTTTTTGTCATTGATGTCAAATCAGAAGCATGCAGGGATACAGTCAAAAGTAGATGTTTACATGCATTGTATTAAAACACACACACCAACTTCTCTTTTTTAATCACTATCTGAAATGAAGTGAAATGAGACTCCTGGTAAACTTCTTGGTATTATCCAATGAATGACAAAGCTCTGACAAAAGTGAGCAATATTTTCTTTGTAAAGGCAGAATTTTTGATCAAGCTCATTTGATAGTACACCTAATAATGTGATGTTTAAGGAGCTAATACAGTGTAAAAGTACTAATAAAAAGAAAATGACTTTATCCATAAGTGGATGCCATTAGTGGGAGGCGGGCCAATGATGCAGCTCAGGCAAGCTGCGTGATTGACAGGCGGAGGCGTAGACGGAGCGCTACTTAGACGAATGAAAGCCAAGATATAGTTTGACAGACAGATGGGTGCCTAAATGGCTGGTTTGGCACGGTGATAAGGTAAATAGGCTGATGGATCACCAAGCAAATGCGGGAGGAGGAAGAAAGAAAATAAAATAAGAAAAAAAGAGAAGAAAAGCACAAAGCTTGCAGACAACAAACGATAGGAAGCCAGATACACAGATGGATTGTGATGATACACAGACAGGAGGGGTGAGATCGATCGATTGTTTCATTTTTTTCCCCTTCTGTTTGGGCGAAGTGGAGATCTGCTATTGAGTTTGTGATGATGGTGGGGCTGCAGATGGTGAGATTGTGACACATCTCCATCTTTAGCCGAGCGTCCATGCCCTGTCCAAGAAAGTCCGCATGGGACTGACTGAACTTGGGAAAAATTATGGCGTCTTAACCCTCGGTTTGTCCCCTCAGTGGTACGCAATTATGCGTGTCAACGCCATGCCAATTAATTTACCACAGCAAATTATCGGACAATGCGGAAGCAAAATACTGAACAAAGAACAAAGCAAAATTCGTTCTGAAACAAAAATCGCTTAATACTCTATGTTGTTCTTTGGTTTTACCATATGTACGTAACTTATGTTATGGAGATATGGGGAAGTAACTATAAAAGTACACTTCATTCACTAACTGTACTACAAAAAAGATCAGTTAAGATAATCCATAATGCCCGCTGTAGAGAACAAACAAACCCTTTATTCCTAAAATCCCAATTTTAGGTAAACCTTCAGACAGCTAAAATTATGCATAAAGCAAATAATAACCTGCTACCCAAAATTCTTCTCAACAAGAGAGGAGAAACATGACCTTAGGGAAAAAATGTAAACATTAAAACACTTATATGCGAGAACAACGATAAAAACCTTCAGCATATCAATATGTGGAATCAAATTATGGAAAGGATTGAGTAAAAAACGCAAACAATGCATTAAAAATGCATGATTTCAAGAAACATCATCTCCAGAGAACTACAAACCAAGACAGGACGCGTTGCCCAAGCAAAATGGGGACTTCAAAGGGTCCCACTCAAGATCTTTACCTATCAGTGGAAGCAAGAGAGTGGTGGACCTTTTAAACCCAGCCATGATGCGCCAAAATGTTCTCCCTTCTCGAGGAGTCCGTTTGAGATTGTCCCAGACAGAATTTGTAGGTGCAGTAAGGCTGTTGAACGCTCACTGCCAATTGTCAAGCGGCTGGGATGAGAATCACCACCGGCAAGTCTGTAGTTTCACTACGTCGGGGTCTTGTTTACAAGTGAAAAAAGAATGGAACGCGAGATCGACAGGCGGTTTGCTGCAGCGTCCGCTGTGATGCAGACTCTGCATCAATCTGTTGTGGTGAGGCAGCTGAGCCGAAAGGCAAAGCTCTCAATTTACCAGTCAATCTATGTTCCTACCCTCAGCTATGGCCATGAACTTTGGGTAGTGACCGAAAGGACAAGATCGCAGGTGCAAGCACCCAAAATTAGTTTTCTCCATAGGGTGGCTGGGCTCTCCCTTAGCGATAAGGTGAGAAGCATTGTCATCCGACAGAAACTCGGAGTAGCACCACTGCTCCTCCGCATTGAGTGGAGCCAGATGAGGTGGCTCGGGCATCTGGTCAGGTTGCTTCCCAGATGCCTCCGTGGGGATGTTTTCGGAGCACGTCCGGCTTCAGGGAAGACCCAGGACACGTTGGAGAGACAGTGTCTCTCAACTGGCCTGGGAATGCCTCGGTATCTTCCGGGAGGAGCAGGACGAAGAGGGCAATCTGGGTTTCCCTGCTTAGGCTGCTGCCCCCAGGACCCGACCTAGGATAAGCGGTAGAAGATGGATTGATGGATAATCTAAGATGGGAAATTTAAAATTGACAGCCACTCGGTGAGACGAACATGCTGAGAAGGGTGATTCTGGGCCTTCCAGAATGCTAGCTTTTATAGGCAGTGTGAAAGGGGCTATGGTCTGTCTTGGGCCTTTTTGCCTAGCAACAGCTTCTCTCAGGATTCACAGACAATTTCTGAGGGATTTCTAAGAATGTAAATCAGGATGTGACCCTTTTATTGATCCTGCTACCTGCTAACTAAATGTATTTAAATGCAAACATGGCTGGCTTCCTTGCTTGCAAAACAAAACCGACGGCTTGACAATCTGGTGGCGCCTCATTACCGCACGTCAAAAAAGGAAGACAAGGGTATACGTGAAGTTTACAAGGAGCTCTCCTGCAGTCGGAAAGGTGCTTCTCTTGGCTGCTGCATGAGGGACATGTGGGGGCGTCGGGCGTGTTGTCGAAGCCCCCGGTGAGTGTCGCAGGGCTTATAATAGACAGGAGTGCCTCTGAAAGCGCGCCCTTTCAGAAGAGCGGCATCTCTCAATGTCTGACAGCTTACAGGGCCTCGGCTCCACAATGACACCTTCACCAAACAAACATGCTCAGTCGTGCACAACACACACTAAATCCTCTGAAACACAAATAAGTTTGCCAGCACACACACACTTATACGTATAGACAAATCCGTTTGGGTTTGGGAAGACAATATCTGACAGGCAGAATCTTAACATCAGTCTGACGGCATTAATACCGATAAAAACAAGGCAGGCTATAAAAAGACTGCAGCATTCCCTCCAAGAATACATGCTGGTGCCATGTAGTAGCACCCTGACTGTAAAGAAAAACATAGCTTGAGAGCCTCCGTCTCTACGAATAGTATTGGATTTATGTACAAAAAAACCAAACGCAATCTAGTTAGATGCGGAGGCAGAAGTGTTGCTATTGAAGGAAGATTCAAAGAGTAAAATGTGTCCTTCCACGGAGATCTGCACTGTCCCACATAACTTGACATTTTTGTTATTTTATTGTGAGCAGTTGAAATAATTGGGATTTCTAAATACAGTGGCTTCCAATGTTACATTTGTCAACATGGAACTTTGCTACAATTCACTTCATCACATATTTTTTAAAATTGATTATTAGCGATATGAATCATTTAATATAGAATACCATATTTTTTATTTTTAATTAGAAGAAAATGTAAAATGGCTCAAATAATGTATCTGGAAGTTTTATTTAGTTTTAGCAAGTGGCGGAGGTTATGTTTTTGCCGGCGTTTGTCTGTTTGTGTTCAAAATAACTTGAAAAGTTGTGAATGAATTTGGATGACATTTTCGGAAATTTTCGGAAATGGGATATGGAAGAACTGACAAGATTTTGGGGGTGATCCGGATCACTGCCTGGAGTCAGGATTTTTGAAGTATTCTTTGACATCGCGAGATTTCAGATCGCGACCATTTTTGGCATTTGTGCATGGAACTCAAAAAAATGGTCAGAACAAAAAATACAGTACACGTTTCTGACAGGTTCTACAAAATATCGAAGACCCAAAACATGTAGGATTATTAATTTGGTGTGAATCACAATATGGGGGGAAGCTACGCACTTGCCGGAGGTCTGCGCTTTCCGAGTGCTCTTCTAGTTGATATTGTATTTTTTAAAATATTTAAAATACACTCATACTATATAATTGCATATACAATATGGTAGGCTAGAATATCATAGCTGTCCAGTAAAGAACTAAATTTATTTCTGACACATTGTGGCACAAAGAAAAGGGTTTTTTTTTGGCTCTGTCTGTGTATTTTTTTCTAAAGAAAATTACTTTTTGTTGGGTTTTTTTGCTAACAATAATAAAATCCCATAAAACTGTCACTTCCTGTTGTTCGGAAAGAAAGTTTATAGTAAGAGCTGCGATTTTGCTAGAGTTTTGTAACAATTTGGCGTCTTACTGGCCAAAGTTCGTGATCATTGGAAAAGGGTGCTGACATATCAGGCTTTTCGACTCGGACTGATGAGAGGCATGAGTTCGCCGGAAGAAACGTTTAATAAACGCTGTCATTGAAAGGCAAGCTAACAGGCTAGCCGCCGCACGGCGGTTGCTCAGAAACACTGCCGCACTGTTTTTTACAAGCACAATTTTGTCGCTTTTCACACTTGCGAAGTATGTGCTGATATCTCGAGCTTCAACTGGAACTTTTGAGAGATACGAACTCGCCGGGATAAAAGAAGGAAAAAAAGAATAAGTATCAACAACCGTTGCAAAACTTGTCAAGGCTAACCGATGCACGGTGGTCACTTAGCAACAGCAACAACAACAAAAATGCCACGGAGAAAAGACACTGATTCTGTGAGTTCATGTCGAACCCCAGAAAAAATACCACAACCAGATGAGTGGCTTACAAAATACAGGTATGGAACCACCCAGGATGAAGGACAAGGTGGTAGCTACATCGCCCCCGCTGTCTCGAGGGGAGTACCACGGCAGCTGCAGGAATCAGATGTCCAAACAAGTGGATAGACTAGAAGAGAAAATGTCGAATATGGGTAAAAACCTAGAACAGAAATACTTCCAGCTCATGAGAGAGCAAATACAAAAAAGTATGGTACAATTTGGAATGAAAATTGATCAAATACTGCAGGAGGTTCAAAACCCGAGGGTGGAAAATGCCGAGCAGCGCAACCAAATAAAGTAGTACAGGAAAACAATGCTGCCTTGAGCGCCGCTCATGGCCGTGGACCAAAATGCAAGAATAAACGATGTGATCGTGACGGGGCTTCAGATTAAACCCACGTCATATGCCACGGCAGTCGAGAACAAGGAAGAACCTGACGAAATGGATGTCGCTTCAACCGAAAAACAAGTTGTAACTTTTCTACATTCACAGAAGTTGGACGTAGACATCCCCCCCATTGACTCTTGCATCCCACTGGATGGTAGAAACAGCACCACGCCCGTCATCATCATCAAGTTCACCAACAGGAAATTTAAAGCCGCACTTCTGAAACAAAGATACATGCTCAAAGGAACAAATGTCCACATGAATGAGCCAAGAAAAGCACGTGACTTGAAGAAGCAGGGAAAGATCCAAGGCACCCTGAGTGCCAACTGCAAAATGTACATCAAGTTAAATGGAGGACCAGAGGCCAGAGTGCTTGGTCAAAGACATCAATGATCTGGACCAATACTAAAGACCACAAGACAAAATGCAAAATGAACATAACTCCCAAACAAGAACGGCACAGAGGGAAGGATCACATCGGTATGCCACCAGGGACTGATCAACAAGTAGCACTGGATTTAGGACATGAAGTTCTACAACTGGAAACCTTTTGCCTTCCAGAACACAAACAACTGGATTTGGAAAAAGACCGGACACAACATTTTTTTTCACATATCAGAAACAACTGCTGTTACTACACGGAAGAACAATACAATAATAATGTTAATATCTTAAATTGTCCACATAAACAACAGAAGCATGAATGCAAATTATAACATCAGGCAACATTTAAATCATTTAAAGGAACCCTTCAAAGTACTTGCAATCTCAGAAACTTGGGTTAACGTCATCTGAACGTTTATGAAATGATTTGCATCAATAGGAACAACAAAAGTGAAGGAGGAGTGGCTGTGTACGTGGACAAACATCTGAACTACAAAATGGTAAAGAGGATGTCATGCGCTATAGATAACATTCCTCAATGTTTACCAATTGAAATCTGCAAAGAAAAAAGCAAAAACATACAAATAAGTTGCTTATATAGAACACCAAAGTCAAACATCGAAATGTTTTAACATTTTTTGTATATATAATTGCAAAAAAAACCCTTTACAAATTGGAGATATGCATTTTTCATAGGAAAGCAACTAAAGCAACTTTGTTTGTCAGATAAAAAAACCCTAAAAAGTTGGAGATGCATGTTTTTTCTTGTTTACCGACTACATGTACGTATACCAAAGGTTTTATTGGAGTTGTGATAGTAGCGTAATGACAGTACGAGCTACGTCAGTAAATTCACATGATTGCATGGTGATAAATGTTGATTTTAAGAAGCTAGCAGTGATGAAATATATTACAGTAGCATCAGGTGCTAACAGCATTGCGGGCTTGCTCGAGCATCCTTCCACAACTGTCATCCAATCTCAGCATTCTCTCGGACCCCTCGCGAGTGAAGCCTTACCCACCTCAATAAACCATGATGTTGCCACTTATTTATTTATTATTCTGCTTTTTGATGTCTCCCAGTGTGCTGCGCGAGTGATGGTGGTGGGGATCATAGCGGGTGTAGCGAGCGAACTACCAGACGCGCTCTTCACCATCAGACCCATTTGGCCGACGGAGGATGCTCCCTTCTGTTAACAGGGGAGGAGGGGGGTGCCTCCAGAAAGACTTTTCACTTTCTCTTCTTTTAGCATGAATCATTCATGACAAGAGATGCTCCCACATGTACATAAAACACCGGCACGCCGTCCTATGATGGGCTACACTTTGCTACCTTCATGTTTTTGCTTGTGTATCGCCTGCGTGGCTGTCAACACGGCTTGTGGGCAACAGAGGTAAAGTTGTACTGCTAGACACTAGGCTAAAGAAGCCCCTGTAACATCCATGAAAGAGTTTACTGGGCAAGTACGCGATTACTGTTCCAAAAACTGTTTGTTTTACTACTGGAGTCAAAGAAAACACTTTCATTCACACACATTGAGGAATTTCAAACAAACAATTTTAAGCTTCAAAAGTTGCACAGGTCCTTCTCTGACAGCCAAATCCATCGCCTTTAAGCAGAATCATGAATTTGCATCATATGCATATTCATTGTGTGTTTTCTATGATGAAAGATTGTGACTACCGGGACGTCACAGCTCATGTGCACACCGCATGTGCATTCCGGTACAGTAGGTGGCGGTATGCACCTAAACCTTGGTTGCGACCCGCTATAAACAAAAAGAAGAAAAAGAAGGTTTACATCCATCCATCCATTTTCTATACCGCTTCTCCTCATTAGGGTCGCGGGGGCATGCTGGAGCCTATCCCAGCTGACTTTGGGTGACAGGCGGGGTACACCCTGGACTGGTTGCACATATATCCGCTCGCCTATATTTCGGCAGTTAGTATTACATGGATCGATAGCAACTTCATTCATCTGCAGAACAACACTGAATGTTATGTTTTGTTTTATATGGTTTATTGTATCTGTATTTCTACTTGTATTTATTGATGTATAGTATACGTGAGCCAATACGATGTGCACGCCTGTGGCGCTACGTAAGTTTTATGTAGCGTCACTTGGGTTATTGCTGGATTTTACACACTATTTCTGCTGGAGTTATCGCATCTGGACTTCTTACAATTGGACCAGGGATACCATAGGCCGCCTTTGAGTCATCATAGTGTGTGCAGCGACGTTGTTGACACACACCTGCATCCGCTGGGCGCCCCCCTCTTTCATATGCTACATTATCTATTTGTTTTCATTCATCATAACAGACTTTGCAAAGTTGGTGGTATATTTATGGTGTTTATTGAATAATTGACAATCCAACGTTTTAAATCTGATTTTAGAGTACTGTAAATTGTGCTTGTTGTTGGTCACTGTAAACTGGAGTGTGTGCATGCATGCCCGGCTCCATTCAACGAGAGCGATAGGGTTAGCAAACGCAGAGAATGGTGGCTTTTCTGCGTTTTTTGGTTGTTTTTGCTGTTATGATGGACTACCTTCGTAATCGCGTTTTCCGAAATACATATTGAAACTATTAGTAGTAGTTCTGAAGTATAGGAGATGTCACGAGATTAGAATATGACCACATATTAGCCGCGCCGCTGTATAGGGCAGGGCTCAAAGTTTGAGAAAAAAACGTAGCGGCTAGAAATTACGATAAATCAAAGTAAATTGAATCAAATACAAAAATTACATAATTGGAAATAATTGAAATGAAAATAAAAAAAATGTACAATAAATGAATAAATACATAAAAAAATAATAATAAAAAAATAATAAATAATGAATAAAAAAATAAAATAACTAAATGAAATAACTGAAACAGAAAATGAACTCTACCCACAATTTGAAATATATGATTGAAGTACTAGCCTCTTTCAAAAAGAGACCCTGAAAAATGACGGCATTAGAGTTTTGAGGTCTTTACCTTTCACACAGGCAGGATATTGCCTCACATGCTTCCACAGAGCAACACAAGACCTTGCAATCACATCATTAGATGTGTAATGATGAAACGAGTGCATCTCGGATGTTAAAAACATCACACCCCTGCAGTATGGCAACATTGTGCAATTCTTGTACAAACAGGCGTCGTCCCGCCTCTGTTACAGCTCTAATACTCCCCACGAAGGTGGAAAATTGGTGGGTTGTCTCATTCAATAATGGTGCCTTTTCTAGAGAATAACGACAAAAAAAGGAAAATGCTGATTTATTTCATACAAATTCCTCCATTGGATTACATTAAATTGTGCTGGTGTGCCTAATGATGTGACCGGCGACGATGTGTATGCATGACGTGTGCTTGTGTGTATGTGCAAGCTTCTTGGGGAGGTTTGTAGGTTTCTTTTAATCGCCCGCAGCTTGACAACACACACCCGCAGACCAGCCATCTCAAGCGACAATGGATTCTGTTGGAATGAAAAATTAATCCGTGCCCTTCACTTATTCATCAAGGAGGAAGGTTCTTTTTTTTCCCTCCTTTCCAGAAGGGGATGCCCTCCAGGGACACGGCGCTTCACATGCCACTCTGCCCACGAGCCTTTCAATAAAACAAGCAAACAACACAATTCCAACACCTATAAATAAATAAGTCGAGAAGAAAGTGCTGTACCAAGAGTCCCTAACTGAGTTCACGCATCATGCTTTAATGGCCAAAGTTAGACCTCACTCTTTCTTATACTATCTCTGTGCAGCATGCAGGGGCAAAGAAAAGGAGATGGCTTCCATAGGAGCCATACATCCACAATACATCCACCTGACTCCACACACTCATCCTTCCGCACACACAAGAAACACTGACACCAAAATCTCTATCAGCTTCCAGGATATTCGCAGCAATTTGAACATGCCGAATGCACCAGATGCTCAGGCGTCTGTGCATGTGCCGCCATTGTTAGCTCCTTTTTGATGAGATTTACATGGCACAAGAGCCATCAAATAAGATATACCACCAGGGATAGGCACACCTAATCTGCACACCTGCGTCTTGGAAGCTCTATCGCACACACACACACACACACACACGCACACACACACGCGCACACACACAATCAAGACTGCAAACTTACAAGCGAAAACGGTGAGTTAAGCAGCAGCTTGAGTGTGATTTAGATTTGCTTTTTACCGCAGCTCAAAGGCTCAAAATTACCACCCTACCACAACACAGACTACAGGAGTCAGAAATATTGAGCAAGCACAAACAGGATTGCAATTTTCTATTTAAACTAAAGCTTCAGAATCTTAGCATTTGTTCACCTTCTAGACGTGAAGCAGCACCGTTATAGTCACTTTTACACTCATATTACCCAATATAGTACACATAATCAGAGTGTGCTCGTGTTTGTTGCTGTAAATGTGTTCTGGGAGCTGAGTGGGGGGCAGACAGGAAGTGATGTCGGGGGTTCAGAGTTGAGTTTTAGCTTGGAGTGGGTTACAGGCGCAAAGGTAACCTGTGTTAGAGATTATTGTGCCTGCTGTTATTTAAACCTGCAATAAAAGCCTGTTGTTCCAGCCATCAAGTCTGGTGCTTGTGTGTCTCATTGGACATTACAGTAACGCTACTGACACTTAGTGACCAGTGTAAAATATACAATATCTCTGCCACATCTTTAAATGCGTCTTATGAAAGCCTTATATACTGTATTTATTCTTGTTCATTTAGCCATTTTTATGCTTGAAAATGCTTTAGGAAAGAAATACATAAAATTTGCTTGAATATGTATATATTTTTTACTTATAATAGACAGTATTCAACCGCAAGACAGCAGGATTTATTAATTCATATATTTTTTAAAAACTGTGGTAGAGTGAAGCCACAACATTTGAAATGCCATGTGGTATTTACTGTACTTTAAAGTAGTCAATGTACAGCTTGTATAGCAGTATTATAGCCACTATTGTCAACACAAGTGAATACACGTCACATTGAACATGTCCAAATGATATCGAAAGTGTTAATATTTCGTTGCCTTATACCTTTTGGGCCTTTTTATTCCCAAGTAACATCTCCCCCAGTACCGGCAGCACTCATGCAGCACCAGGCCATGAGGCTACCACTATCATGCTTCACTGCAGTAATGTGTGTTGTGTGTGTGTTGACTTATTTTGAATGTATACTAAAGCAAAACAAGCTGTACACTGGCTATTCTATAGTATATGTTTACATTCTATTTTCCCTTGAGAAGATGATATAGGGTTGCTGAAATGTGAGGGGTGTACTCATTTTAACGAGATACTGCAACCTGTCCTATCAGTTCTATATCATTTTAACATGAACAAGGTTTAGTTCCTCTCTAGGGGCTATTTGGCTGCAGAGGCCCGTTAACACTTTTTTTCCTCTCCGAGGGATGCAAACACAAGCCAACAACGGTGCACCGCAAACGTGTGCTGATTGGAAAGAAGTGGGTCACTAGTGTCCTGGCCACTGGCACTTTCTGTTGTGGCCCTATCAGCCCCCTCTGTTACCCACAATCCCTCTGCGTCCGTAGCTGAGCCAAGGCCCTGGGGCAACACACCTGTGTCCACAACATTGCATTGGGATCAATTAGCATTAAAGTTTCACGCGTGTCCCTTCTTCATGTGTGGACATAGTGTACAGTGGGGTTGGTGGAACAGCAGGGGCACAAAAAAACAGAAAGACTTTGATATTGGCATAAAGAAATACATGGATGTGTACCAAGAGGGTACCACATTGACATTAATGTGCCATTAACTCCAAAATACCTACATTTTTAGGCTGAATGAGAAGAGTTTCGCATTATATAAATAAAAAATGACAGCACAAAACATATTTGTAGTGTAAAAATGTCAACACAAGGACTGGGGAAAACGATACATGAGAATTTGGTAGGCTTCCATGTAAAAATAGTAGTGTGATTACTTTTTTGAAAGCTATATTCAGCAACTGCTTTAAAATGATGGTTTATCAGCTGTCTTTACAGAGTACTCATGTAGTCCAGTAATGAAGGCGATATAGTTCTTAACTTTTTGTGCAATTTCCTGCACGAAGTACTACACTAATTCTGTTGCCTATTAATTACATTTCTTATCAATCAAAAAAAGCACTGAATGTCGATGATCAGTTTCAGATGTGGGAGGATAGCTTTTGCCTGTGTAGACTGCATTTAGAGGTGAAAACAACATGAAAATTAGGGAGCTGTCTTTGGGTGAAAAACAAGCAATTGTGGATCGGAGAGAAGGAAGGCCATCATCAAAAGGTGAGTGCCGAACATTTCCGGTGTATAAGCCGTTACTTTTTCCTTAAACGTTGAACGCTGCAGCTTGTACAGCGGTGCGGCTAATTTATGGCCATGTTCTAATCGTGTGACATCTCTTTTACTTCAGAACTACTACTAATTGTTTAAATACTTTCTCGCGAGTGAGTGAGGGAACGGTAGCTCTTTTTTTGGCAGGAGCCAATCACGAGCTACAGTATAAGGAATCTGACTATGAGCTTGTCAAGCCATTGGAAATCCCAGGAGGTCAACAGTCTGACTCATGGTGCACAGCAGCTTAACACTCAAAAGGTAAGTAAGAAATACCCTCTGATAGACAGAGGCAGCTGAATGAATCATTGCAGCGCTTCGGGAGCCATGGCCAATTAAATGCTTTGCTGGGAAGAAATGCATGATGGGAAGCCATTAAAATAGTTGTTTTTTTAATTCAAAAGTTGCGTTGGTACTTGTATTGTATATTTCTTACCTGCCTTTTGAGTGTTAAGTTGCTGTGTGATGATTTTAGCCTTCTATCTAAAACGACACCATGAGTCAGACTGTTATATTGAGTAATGACCTCCTACGATTTCTGATGGGTTGATTAGCTCATTCTGAGTTTTCTTATAGCTCCTGATTGGCTCCTGTCAAATAAAGATCTACCTGGTCCTCACGGACTCGTGCGTGCCATAATATGTCACTTTATGACGTGGACATGTGCGGCTTTTAGTCCGGTGTGCCTTATATATGCACAAATCTGTTTTTCTCTCTAAAATTAGTGGCTGCAGCTTAAACACCGTCAATTACGGTACTTGTTTTATTTCTGGTTTTGTTATACTGTTATACTTCTTACACTTTTGCCTGTTTAATTAACAAAGGTTTAAGAATGATGGTGACAAGTTTGGAACAGATGATTTCAATTTACATTTTTTTCCCATGAGAAAATATAAAATGATTCATTTGAATTCTGTATTTTCATATTCATTTGTATAAGTATGCATTTTTCCATAAAAAATGCAATATTCCATTCAAATGGTAGAGAAAGTGGCTGGACAGAACTGCATGTGCCAGTTTCTTACACATGAAGTGAGCGAATATGCTGGCCATCTGCCCGCTACATGTAGTCACCAGCAAGCAGTCAACAAGTAGGCCGTATCATTTGTTTGGAAATGACTCCCTGCAATCCTGGGGCTTTCTCCCTGTGGGGACTTTCCCGCAACTGTGTGTCACTTTATGGAAAGCCTGGACATATCACCGTGCGTGCGTGTGCGTGTGTGTGTGTCCACCACAGCGAGAAAAGAGCACTGAGGGCAGATGTACCTGCACTGCCTTGTGGTTGTCTCTTGACAGTGGCCTTCACATCACAGCATGTGCCTGGACATTGGATCTGACAGTAGTGACCTCCATGCCACATCAACCTCACCACACACACACAAAATACACACAGAAATATTGCCACACACACACACGCACACACACGGTAAGTCCCTGGCATGTATAAGGACTGACAACCAATGGGTCACATACAAGATACTGTATAGTAGAGAGTGAAAGAAAAAAGCTTATCACAGAAAGTGATGTTGATTAAAGGTGAGATATGATAAATGTGCACCCAGAAATTTTACTGTTTGAAAGTTGGATAACTAGTAAGAATTTGAGCTACATTTTCATGAAAAATTTAGATGAAAATTCAAATGAGAATCCAAAACCAATGGTAAAAAAAGGAGATTATTAATATGCAGTATTAATATGCAGTGCATCCCCGCACATTCGCCATCCGGCATTTCTGAGCAAATTCGTGGATTTTTGGTCAAACAATTAATTTGTTTTATTTTAATTTTATTTCTCCGAAAATCTGTCATTTTTCACACAGAAAACACATCTTATCCACCCTAAGTAGGTAAAAATATATAAATATGTGACAATACATGTCGAGTATAAAGGCACCAGCCCACAATTTTGAAATGTTTATGTCTTTATGCTCAACTAATAAGGTTTTATTCAGCCAGGGGTGAGATGTCACACTTTGACATGTTTATGTCTTTATGCTCAACTAATAAGGTTTTATTCAGCCAGGGGTGAGATGTCACACTTTGTTTGATGGTCCTTGAACGCACCATAGTTATGCGAGGCAAAGCGAAAGTGGAACTTATATACAGTGGAACCTCTGTTCCAGAAGGTCCGACGCAAACCAAAACTCTCATTAATCCGTTACTAAAATGTTAACATAAAACACTTTTTTATAGTTTTACAATAATAGTTTTATATGCGGGAAACAATTTGAAATGCTATAATATAATTGATGAACAAAAGTGACAAATGAACATTTAACGTCACCTTGCCCTTGACTGAAAGCTTGTATGTTGACAAAGACAGCTATGAGGCAGCGGCGACGGACGAGCAGAGATCGACACCACCTTGGTGTTTTGCTGTAAGTTATTTCTTAAATTCAACAGTGTTTGTCACCTGCTTTATCAATGTTCTGACACTTGCAATTTTTTTCAGCAGTATTTAATTTTTAAAAAAGCCTAAAAACACTCCAAAAAAGCATTGCTCTCGAATGCCTTATTAGGGTACGGGGCACTGCACTTATTACAGGAAGGAAGGAGACAGATATGAGTTGTTCAGTGGTATGTGTGCGTTCTATGAACAAATAAATCACCCACATAAACACACCAGACATAATGATGATTAAAGGATTCCTTGGCCGGAATCAGTCTATAGTGTCCCAACTCTAAAAGAACTCCTATCCATTCTTCACAGAGATGCTCTGTTTGAGCACTCGACTAGCTTGTTAGGCGCACTGTTTGACCGATGATCGATGAGCGAGACAGTAGACAATAACCGAGACATATTTTAATCATTTTCTGTCAAAAACCAAATCCTATGAAAACGGGGTCATGCAAAAACCGACTTTGTCTGTATTCCAAATTTTAAAAAATCAACCCATACAACCCAGATCCGAAATGCAAACACCACCATCTCCTGCCCTTCCTTCTCAAGGATCACATTTTCTTAGTTTTTTTGTGTATTTTTGAGTACAGAGTCATTCGGAATCTCTGTGTGGAGTTTGCATGTTCTCCCCGTGCGTGCGTGGGTTTTCTCCGGGTACTCCGGTTTCCTTCCACATTCCAAAAACTAGGTTAGGTTAACTGGCGACTCTAAATTGTCCATAGGTATGAATGTGAATGTGAATGGTTGTTTGTCTATATGTGCCCTGTGGCTGCCAACCAGTCCAGGGTGTACCCCGCCTCTCGCCCGAGGTCGGCTGGGATAGGCTCCAGCATACCCCCGCTACCCTAGTGAGGATAAACGGAAAATAAAATGGATAGATGGATGTCATTAGGATTAAAGTGATCCAAAGTGATGCAAATGAGACAAATATGGATGAATGGATGGAAAATCCTATGGACCACTTTGCAAGTTTAATGAAAACAGTCAAGCGCTCCCTTGCAATGCTACTCCATATTTTTTTATTTTCTTTTGAGTTGTTTGTGGGTGTATATACCACAGGGTATTAATAATCAGCCAAAGATTAACATGATAATGGCTAACAAAGACCTTTTTCCTGAAAATGGCACTCAAATGTCATGTATGCTACCTTTTGATGGTTCAATAACTTGATTAATTAATAATTTACTACAATTCAAACAAATAA
This sequence comes from Dunckerocampus dactyliophorus, assembly GCF_027744805.1. Taxonomy (NCBI): domain Eukaryota; kingdom Metazoa; phylum Chordata; class Actinopteri; order Syngnathiformes; family Syngnathidae; genus Dunckerocampus; species Dunckerocampus dactyliophorus. The sequence goes on along the minus strand of NC_072829.1, from coordinate 9,907,765 downwards.
CCTGATCCTGAAAAGAAACCAGGAGAAAGTGGTACTCATACATGGTGGTACACTACATGTTGTATTGTTTTACTATTCACAAGGCACTTGACAATTAATCAAGACTTTAAACGTTAGTATTCAGTTTCAAAGGTTTTAATGTCGGCAATGACACCTCTGATGGGGAAGACTTGCAGTCCAAAAAATGTGTCCTACATCGAATTGTTTTGGAGCTCTAAGGGTTACAATCAAAAGCACAAACACACCACCTTGCCCCCCTACTGTGCTGCAGCCCCCACTACTACACAGCTATCAATGGGGCTTCCAGTGGAGTAACAGCCAGAATCGAGACCCTGTCATTCTCCCCGTGAGGGAAAATCATTAGCGGGCCATTTGTGACACATTTCGAGGCATTTTTGAGTGGGAAGTTGTTTTTGACACACACTGTGTTGCAACGCGGGGAATTGAGATGAAGGGATTTAGCGGGGAACTTTGACGTATACATTTACAACGGCAGGGCTGTTTGTTCGTTGCAAAGCTGTTATTCTTGGGGAATTGTTGGCTGATCAGGAATTATTGCTGCATATGTCAACAGGAAGCAGTAATTGATGGGTTTCAGTGCAGCACAATTCAACGAGATTGATGGAGAGTGATGCAAGTACTGAGCCTTGCAGTTTTCTACCTGCTGTAAATAACAAGCAATGCATGCGGGGGTTTTTGCTGCATTGTGTGAAATTTGGTTAGATGATTATTTCATTTGACATATCTTTCCCAAAGTCTTCAATCAATACTCAAGTGGAACAGCCAGTGATTAGCCTTATCCTAATCCCGGTAAACAAAGGATTAACAAGCTAACCCATTTCCTCTGCAGCCTTTCCATTTCCAGGTATTTACCTGGCCATCCCGTAGGCCTAATTGAAATTAAGTTAGGTGACCTTTGGGGTGCCCATGGAGGCCCACGGGTTCCTCAACCCCCCCTTAACATATTTCATTCGCAGGAAGCCCATAAATCAGTTTGTTCAATTGGGTCGTAATGATGGTCTCGACCTTTCTCATGACATTTCCAAATGGCCACATCCACCACCTAGGATCATGGCACCATGAAAGGCACCCAACCATGCTAGATGGGGACGAGAGGGAGAATCGGCATTAGCATCGGGAAACAACACTAAAAACTTTTGTTCTGCACGCTAGTTGGACTTTCTTTACATTAAAGGTCACCTATCATGCAACAGTGACTTTTTAATGATGTTCTAACAGTAATGTGTCCCTAGAGCCTGTTTATGAGCACCAACCATGAGAAACCTGTGCCACTCTTGAGAGAAGAGGCACTCAAACTATTTTTACTTATTTATTTTTTATTGTTTTTAATGGGGGAGGATACACAGGGTTTGGCTCCGTGGGGGCGGCGGCTGGGCGTTGCACCTCTGCCGGCGCCTGATACAGGACCGCCCGGGCCTCTTCGGGGTGGGGGGTGCTATCTCCTCCGGACCTGGCCAGGGCGGTCGGTTTGTGGGGGGGGGGGGGGGGGGGGGGGGGGGGGGGGGGGGGGGGGGTTGGGGGTGGGGGGGTGCGTGTTCTGGCGCTCCCGGCCACGGGTGGGCTCCTTTTCTGTTGACAGGGGCGGCTCCGGACTCGCTGCATTGTGGGCCCCCGGTGCCCATCTGCCCTTGTGGGGTGTGGTCTATTACCAGACTCGGGGGCTGGTTGTCCTCCGGCCTGCCGGCGCCCTGCTTCTGGTCGGCGTCGCCATACACACTCACAGCACATACATACTTATCCACATAACGTACTTATGACCAAAAATAACAAACCAAAACAATACTGTAACTTCATGATGTCATGAAGGAAAAACCTTCCTCATGGACATAACACCATTTCTGGCCCACCCCCAGCAAGATGAGGTTGCCCCGTATATACACCCACCAATTCACGGAAGACAGCCAAAAAACCCCAACACAAAACAAGTTTTGTTACACATCTTACAACAAAGCACTACCAACTATCCGCCAGAGGACAAAGCAGGCTTCGCAACACATCTTAAAACACAGCCCTGAGCTCTGCCAACAAACCGTCAGTCGGCTACAGACCTGAGAGTGAAAAGGCTCACCTAGCATGATGTTGCTGCTAAAATGTGAGTGTAATGTTCGCACTTCAGCTCACATAGCTATGCTAGTGTTGCTTACATTTGTGTCCCACTCCTTATTCATGTTATGCTGTTGTATGTGATATATGGCGTCTATCATGTTGGACAAGTGCACAGTTACAGTGTGTATGTGTAAAAAGTGGATAAAGCACAATAGCGTGTCTTGGAGATCTACATTGTGTCGTGGACAAACACAACTCATTTGCATTAAAGCTAAAACTGTTAAAACTGTTGAAAAAAACTATAATAACACGGGACCTACAGTATAGTGTATTTGTCGTTGTTGTGTTGTCGTGCACGTACAGTCTACTGAACTATTTTGTGTGTGTGTGTGTGTGTGTGTGTGTGTGTCTATGCGTGTGAGTTTGTGTGGACCGCAGGGAGAGAAGTAAAGGTCCTCCTGTGACATCCCTATTGGGAATTGGAACATCTGGTGGACCAGCTGCTCCTCTGGTTAACATGCTCCTCCTCAGTGGCCCCCAAAACGACACACACTTTTCTGTACTGCAAGCTCACACACACGCACAGACACCCCCGCACACGCACACACACACACAAAGGAACAGGTATATGCACGCTAGATCCACACAAATATAGCTAGAGATGTGGAATAATCTGGTTATTATCAGATTGAACATTTTATAATCGTATATCAAGGGAGAAGTGGTGTAGCAAAGTAGCACAGATGTTATCCACAGACAAATGAAGACATCAAGGGAAAGTGTCACCTTGCAGACAAAAACATCATCCATCAAAACGTCTTGATGGAGCCTCGCCGTGCAGCTCGCTAACAAACCCAAACTTTAATCTACTCTTTCAGTGAAAGCTCCAAAGACTCACGCAAAAAAACCTCAAAAATGGTAGAATCTGTATTCTAAACTAAAATGATATCAATGCGCATCTAAAATATAGTTTTTGGTCTGTTTTGCAACGCAAAATGTATTTGTATGTCATGCTTAACATATTTCTTCTTTGTATAACATTGCCTGTCCCATTAAATAAAGGTTTACGCTCACCTAAATAGCACTGAGAGCGTCTGAACTCAAACAAACATAATGTACAGTTTTTCTACTCTAAAAGAGAGTTGTACCTCGTTTTTTTTCAGTAGGCAGTCTCTTTAACTTTCTGTGAACGTTAGTAATGATGAATGTTACTGTTAATAAACTGTTACTGTACGTTAATAAAGGTTTATGCTAATGTATATAGCATGTAGCTGAAAGCATAAGGGCATGAAAATGACTTGAGAATGTTATCAATACATGTTTAGTACATTAAAGCGGCCGCTGCTTTAATGTACCACCACTAGGCCGCGGCCTGGTACCGGTCCGTGGGCGGGGCCAAATCGTGCCACGGGAAACTTATAGGCGCAATGATTAAAAAAAAAAAACACTTCAAAAATGTATTTGTAAATAACTACATGGAATTGTATGTAAATGAATATCAATTTTGAAAATGTGTATTTAAAAAATGATATACAGATAGAAATCCCGTAGTTTTTGAATGTTTTTGTTGTTTTATTTCATCGTGTTTCGGCAAGCGACGAGCCGTCCCACTTTGTCCGAAAGTCCTTGACCACACCGTAGTTCTTTGAACGCGCCGTAGTTGTGTGCATGTGCCAACTTTCTCCCAGAGATAGACAAGCACAGACAGATGCACAGATAGACTACTATACCGTATTTTTCACGTTTTTCTTTCACCTCGTATTTGGTCCAAAATGCTGATACTATGTGGGAATGCATAAAGGTAAGGTTTTGTTATGTTATTGAGTTAAAAAAAAAAAAACTCCAATTAAACAAAGTTAAAAAATTGCCTGCATAGTTAATATAGTTTCATGCAAATAGCATGTAGCTGAAAGCACGACAGGCATGAAAATGATCTGACAAGAAGGATATGTACATGTTTAGTACCTTAAAGGATAAGTAGTTCTATTTCATTTTAGAGTTATTTAGGTCCTTTTCTTCTTGACATTTAAGAAAGTTAAAATGTTACTTCAAATGTTGCCTGTATGCGTCATAAAGCGTTACGCTAATGTAAAAAGCATGTAGCTGAAAGCATAATGGTTAACGATTAGCATGAAAATGATCTGAGAAGCTTATCAACAATACATGTTTTGTACATTAAAGGATACGTAGTTGTGTTTTATTTTGGTTTTATTTTGGTTTCTTTATCCTTAAATATGACAGTTTGTGTTGTCAAATGTCAACACAGTCTGTGCAGTTAATAAAAGGTTCATGACAACCACAGTTTGACCATGGAACATATTCATTTTCTCTGTATGTGTCTTTATTAGCATTTTAAACAATTCCACTTAAACATTCATCAAAGGCAATATTACCACCGAGTGTACACAGCAGTGGTGCAACAAAGGCCAACAAAGAGGATAAGTCAGCAGGAGGAAGTGGTCACATTCTTACTGGATTGCTTGCTCACTACCCCGGGGGCTGCTCTCGGCAAATTTGGCACTATTAACTGCCTTTTGCCTCACTCTCCTAACACACACATGCACACACACACGCAATTGCAACAGAACTGAATCTTGAGGTTGTAGCCATTGTCTAAAAAAACAACCCCACAATCTAGAGCTCATCATCACTCAAGACGTGGCTCTAAATCTAACCATGACACCAAATATAAAGTGGCAACTGAAATGCATGGACACACGCCTCATCTCCAGCTTGTTTGCAGCCTGGAGCCATGCCTCTCTGGAAACAAAGCGTCCCAGTGACCCTGCCAGCTTGAGAAACACTCAACAGCCTTATTACCACTCACTTTAGTCAACGCTCTAACAAGGTGCTAAGTAGCCAAATGCTAAAATTCAACACAAAGCCATCAATATGCAGATTGGTTTTTTTTTAAGTGTATTTTCCAAACTATGTTTTGGCCTTTCTTCAGCGAGCAAACGCAAAACTGATTTTTTGTCATTTTTTTCACACAGTTATTTACAAAAACTAAATGTTTGTTGTTTATTTATCATATATATTTATTTGTTATTTAATTGTCAAATTATTTTTTTTCATTTATCTAGTTACTATATATACATTACAGTATATGTATATACATCTATGTAGTTTTAAAATGTATTATTAAATAGTTTTGCATTCATTTATGTAGTTAATGCAGATGTACAATGTTTGCCCCCCCCTTCCTGATTTCTTCTTTGTTTGCATGTTTGTCACACTTAAATGTTTCAGAAATATCAGTCAGTGACAACACGACTGCGCACTAAATGCAGTTTTAAATAAAACTTATTGTTAAGGGAGAAAAAAAATCAAAACCTACATGGCCCTGTGTGAAAATAACACATCAGGAAGGGGCCAAACACTTTTTCACACCACTGTATTTATTGTATGTATTATGTATGTATATTGTTTTTAGCTCAGTATTATTAGTTGTTTTTTTAATGTATTTATCAAGTTAACTGTTTATTCATTCATCCATTTATGCAGGTTTTCATAGAATTATTATTTAATTGTATATTTATTTATCAAGTAAATAATATTTATTTATATTGTTTTTAAAATGAAATAATTAATAAATTGTTAATTTTTTGTTGATATTTATTAATTCATTAACTTATTGATTTTAATGTATGTTTTTTTTAAACCTCTTATTATTCATTGTTTTACTAGTTTGTGCAGCACTTTGGAAACCGTGTTTGTAAAATGTGGTATATAAGTTAAGTGGGTTGGATTGGATTGGATTGGATTGGAAGATACTGTATAATAATGTAAATTATTGGACCAAGAAAACCTTGCAGTGAAATACAGTGGAAAAAGGCATGTGAACAAAACACCACTCTCGACTTACTTAGCGACTGGTGTTTGTTCTCTGAGCTGTTTCTCATGGCTGAGATGGAGCATGTATTGATTTGCTATTCAGGAAAAAAAAAAAAAAAAAAACCTCCAAAGAAGAGAAGAACAAAAATGTTATGGAAAGGAAGAGGGGGAGGTGGGTGGGTTGAAGGCTTCCAGGGGAAGAATAACTGAATGTCACAAAAAAAGGCTTTTTAATGTTATCGGCCCAAGACGAGAGCCTGTGGCTATTTTTACACCCAGTTGTTGCATGAGCATGCGCCACGTGGCGACAAACCTGTTGGATATGCATTGATTTGTTCAATATTGTGACTTAAGCCTCCTGTCGCTGACCATCACAAGCCCCACACTCAAATCGATGCAAGTTGCCAGGCTTTCATACATGTGCCATCTGTCATCAATCATTGCCGCCTGTGCGTGGAAGTTTGTTGTACGTGTGTGTGAGCGAATAGGACAAACACACCCGAGAAGAAAGCATGAAAAATATCGAGCGGGGATGACAGTGACGACGGGGAGAGATGTCAGAGGCACAATTTCAGCATCTCACACGACAAATGAAGAAAAGCACGCCAAAGCTGCAATTAAGGCCTCGTCTCCAAAAAACAACAAAGAAAATGGAGAGGTAGAAAATGGTTGCAGACAACAGTGATGTTCCTGCAATGCCACCATTGATTAGCAGTGAGAGAAAAAAATCAGAGCTGCAAAAACATCTTGGATCACTTATCAAAGAAAAATCAATAAGGCCTTGTTCGTTGGCATACTACAATAATCTGAATTTTGTTGAAAATACCTATCAGAAACCTGACGAGGTTTCTTAACTCTTAAAGGTTTGGAATTGTATTGTTGTTGTTGACTTTCATAATCAGACCATTAGTTAACCAATTGGCTTCATTTAAAAATCTGGAAACCTTTTTCATTTCCTAAAGGGTCCAAAAAGGTTGGGGGACCACTGATTTAGAGGATCTTTAAACAGCATTTTTGCAGCAGGTCCTTCAAAGCAGCATATAGAGCAGTGATCTTCAACTCATGGGGACCTGTTTTCAGTGGGTCACGGAAAATATTGTAACGATCCGATGTCCGTGAATGCACCTTATCTTCTTATTTGTGCTATTCCTTGCGGCGCGGCCAGGAAGTGAGTGCCATGTCTGAGGGCGACTTTGTCAAGCTTGAGCGAGAGGGGAAAGACATCGAGTGGGGACACAGTTGCAGATATCAGCGAGAGGAGAGCATGCCATAAAGAGAGAGATAGCGTCACTGCTGTTGTGTTGCGTGGGGGAATTCCACCCACAATGAAGACTTCCAGGTACGAAAGTAAAATGGATCTGGAGGCGTTTCATGCCTAATTCTAACTATTGGCCCAGGCTGGGGGGTCGTCTACAAAAGAAATCAGCATTGATCAACACTGTTATTACACATATACCTACAGAGTTCATCAGATGAAAGCAACATTTCTGTATTTCAATCTTTTTGAACTTGCATGGGTTTTCTCCGAGTACTCCCACAGTCCAAAATAGGCTAATTGGCGAATCTAAATTGTCCAAAAATGTGAGTCAAAAATGTGAGAGTGAATAATTGTTAGTCTATGTGTGCCCTGCGATTGGCTGGCGACGCTAATTAGGATAACTGGCATAGAAAATGGATGGATGGATGGATAAATCTTTTTGAATTATCCGAAAAGTTGACTCAGAGCAACTGAGCTCTCATCCAGGTCCAAGTCCAGGTGCTCTGATTCACATACTCATCTATACTACAGTATGTACTGAAAAACTTTACATACACTTTTCGTTCAAATACTTTTGAGTTCGTGGATAGAAACTTATTGTTCCTGAAATTTTCATTAAACTTGTCCTGGCACACCCTGTTATTTTACACTACCTCAAATTCCAACTGCACTTTTAATGTCTTTTCAGATAATATCTGAGAAATTTGAGCTGAAAATTTTCCATAATTTGGCTCACTTCTATTCTATATAGGATCTTTGACAGATCAGTAACTATTTTTAGAAAAAAATATTGAGCATTTTCCTGTGTGAGACTCATTGTCTTTCCATGTCAGTAAATTTGAGTCTTTTATTGAGTTTTTATGTTCCAGAAAAACTTACATAGTCGTCCTCGCTCTCAGTTTTTCAAAAATAATATAAATATATACTGACAGTTAAAAGTGGCCCTCTGAGGGCAGCCGTAACTGCGATGTGGCCCTCAATAAAAATGAGTTTGACACCCCTGTTCTAAATTAACTAAAATACAAATGCATTTTAAGGCAATACAAGACTGCAATGCTGGTGAACTGTAGTCTATACTTGTAACGCACAGAGACTTGATCGCCAGTGATTGGCTTTTATTATTTTATAAATATTTATCTCACAACAGGCACAATAATAATAATAATAACATTATCATACACTGTGTTTCAAATTATTGTGCAAATACAGTTTTAGTACCATAAACATAATTTGTTTTGCTTTTGAACGAAATTCATGGATGGCATTGGGGCTCTTTGCATTACTGATATCAATGTCGGACAACTGCCATAATTCGTTTGCCAGGTGAGCCCAATTCAAAGAAAACTACTTTAAATGGTGTTCCACATTATTAAGCTTGCCACAGATTTCAAGCAATATGGGAAAGAAAAGGAATCTCTCTGCTGACAAACAAGTGTCAAATATTGCAATGTCTAGAACAAGGCATGAAAACATTCAATAATTCATAAAAACCTTCGTACGGTGAAGAAATTTGTGGCTGATTCAGATGACAGCTGGAATCATACTGATAAAGGCATAATGACAAAGGTTTGTGCCAGACAAATTTGTTGAATCAAGAGAGCACCTGCTAAAAAGCCATTACAGAGCAGCAAACATGTATTTCAAGCTGCTGGTGATCCTGAAGTCCCATGAACCTCAAGGTGTAGGATCCTCCAAAGGCTTGCAGTTATGCATGCACCTACTATTTGGCCACCCCTAACCAATACTCACAATCAGAAGCGGTTGCAGTGGGCCAACAAATACATGACAATTAATGTTCAAACAATCCTGTTTATAGATGAGGGTTGTGCAACCTTGGGTGGTCCGGATGGATGAAGTAGAGTATGGCCAGCATATCTCAACAAGGCTGTGATGTCAGCCAAGGAGGTGGCTGAGTCATGTTTTGAATCATTGGGAGAGAGCTGGTAGGCCCTTTATGGTCATTGAAGGCATAAAAATGACCTCAGCAAAGTATGTAGTTTCTGACTGACCATTTTCTTCCATGGTACAATATAAAAAAACATACCTTCTGTAGCAAAATGACCTTCATGCATGACAATGCACCATCTAATGATGCAAAAATATCTACCTCTCTGTCATTGGCTGTTATGGGCATAAAAGAAGAGAAACTCAAGGTTTAGTCCCCTTTCTCCCCATGACCTCAGTTCTTAATAACTAGTAAAATGCTTTGAAACTCTGTTGTGCATAATAATGTGGAACAGTGCATTTTAAGTTTTTATTTTTGAAAAAAACACTGTTATCATCGGGAGGTTTGTTAAATGACATTCAAATTGTTCTCTAAAGATGACTTGAAAATTATGACTGTAATTTATATTGCCTATTTATCAAATCCAGAGAAATGGGTCCACAAGCAGAAACAGGGCCATTGTGGTTGTTGAATGAGGAGGATTTGATATTAGATGGTGCCTCAAAGAATGTAAATATGGGTCCAGAATGTAGATGAACATGTAGATGAGACAGAGAAAGCTTGGACGTTATTTTGCACCTTGAAGGAGGAGATGAAAGAGCAATGGCAGGAAACTGTAGCACAAATAAGGCAATCTAAGAGGCCTGCAAACACAGACTGGAAATGTACAATCACAGAACAACAGTCTCAAGAACAGATTCTTGGAGATCCATGATTAAGTCATAAACCTCAAGAAGGAAAAGAGAACACTGCACAAGGCACTACAAGATGATATCAAGATACTACAAGATGATAACGTTGCCTTGTGCACTGCTCTTAAGGAGGTTAAAAACTCTATGGCGGAAAATAGAGCACTATGCAATGATACGTAGGTAATACAGGATTATGTCAAGGTACTACTGGATGACAATGCTGTCCTGTGCACCACTCTTGAGGAAGAGAAAGAAGCAAAGGAAAAAAAAAATAATTGAGCAAATGAAAAATATAATTGATGAGATGGATCAGAATGCACTAATGAATGATGTAATCCTCACGGGGCTCCGAACTATACCCAGGATAAATGCCAGGGCAGTCCAGAACATAGGAGAACCACATGAAATGGATGTTTCTTCAACAAAGCAACAAATTGCCAATTTCCTACAGTCAAAAGAGATGGATGTAGATATCGACACTATTGATACTTGCATCCCACTGTATGGCAGAAACAACATCATCATTAAATTCACCAATAGGGAATTAAAAACTGCACTGCTGAAACAGGGAATGAAACTGAAAGGGACAGATGTCTACATGAATGAGTATCTGACAAAACACAACGATGACATCGCCAAGAAAGCACGCGACTTGAGGAAGCAGGGAAAGATTCATGGTACTTGGAGCACCAACGGCAAAATCTACATCAAGCAAAATGGTGGACCAGAAGAGGCAAGAGTGCTTGTTGTCAAAGCTATCAACGATCTGGATAAATCTTAAAGATCACATCACCATGACAACAAGGAAAATGGAGGCTACAACCCACAAAGAAAGAACGATCCAGTTGGAAGATGACATTCAATAACATTTGACATTTGTCATTTGATATCAATACCACATTGCAAGAGCCTACTCAAAAAGAAGTACTGGCATTAGGAACCCGTGTATCTACATTCAGTGACATTCACAGTACAACACAAAAGACGGCAGGACAGGAAGACCTGGAATTGGAAACCTTTAGCTATCCAGACCACAAACAATTGGATTGGAGAATGGCATGGATCCGGACAACAACAAGAAAAAATGGCAAAACTTTTTTTTTGTTTTGTTTTACAAATAACTGCTTTTATTGTATGGAAGAATAATGTAAATAGTGAATTAATGCATGTTGAATACAGGAAGTGAACACATGTATTAGCAACTGATGTGATACAGAGAGGGGGTAGGATGAAATAAGGTTTGGTTCTTCTCACTCCTTTTCGGACATGTGGAATTGTGAACTGTAACATGAAGCATTCCAATGAAAACTGTATGCATGTTTGAGATAAATTAAACCATCACCACAACCATAATGATACGGGATACTGTACCGTACTCCAGCTAAAAACTCAACTCCTTGACGTCACTTCCTGTCCATACGTCTTATTTATGTCTTAAATTGCTTTTTTTCTCCGATTATAACTACTATATTGGGTTATATGTGTGTAAAGGAGACGATGTGACTATGGGGTGTTATGTGTAGAGGGCTCTAATAATGGTAAAAATATTTTTTCTGATCTTTAGAAAGTCAAACATGGTTTCTATGCTCTAACTACAAAAATATTCCGTTTATGAATATTAAATCCTACATCTGAGAAATTCACTTGTCACGGTTGGGTCTGAAACCAATAAACCGCGATAAACGAGGGATTACTACACAGTGGAACCTGGGTTTTTGTACAACCTGTTTTTAGTAAGATTGGGTTTTCGACAAAAATTACTGCCACAATTTTGTCTCTGTTTTCGTACACTGTTTCGGTTATTGTGTCGAAGCAAAGCATCCATGCATTGGTGACTCCGTCTCGGTGAAGAATGGATAAACAAACAAAGTTGTCCAAGTAACTGCTGCTAATTTGAGCAGGATACACTCAGACAGAAAATCAAGTTTTAATGAAGAGCCGAGTGGTGGGAGAAATTAAGCATTACCCCAAAGAGCTGGCATTAAATGTTTATAAATGACACTAACGTCGGCGTAGGAAGCTGAGAGCTCGGGGACCATACTGATGTTCGGTCTATCAGTGAGAAAGGGAGGCGGGTCTGCAGACTTTGACCTCATCCGCTGAGGTAGAGAGGAGGAAGACAAAGGGAGGGGAACATGGGATGGTGCCAGGAGGTTGGAGGAGACTGTGAGAGAATTTAAAAAAGGAGGGAGGAGGAAGAGGGGTGGTGGCAGGCGAGGCGGGCGGGGAGTGTCTAGGCATGCGACAGTGGAGCGTGACAACAAACTGGCGGTGACTCACGGGCTCCTTCATTCACTAGTGAGATCCAATCCGGAAGGACAGCCCACCATATGGGATGGCACAACTTATTCATCCAATCACTTGGACTGCAAACAGGACCAGACGAGGAGAGGGGATGGTGTGTGTCTGCCGCTGTCTGTGTGTGTGTGTGTGTGTGTGTGTGTGTGTGTGTGAACAGGGTTGCTTCTCCCACATGACAGAGAATGAAAGGGGAAGTGAGGCGAATGAGCCTGCTGCTTAAAACACAACAGTTGGTAACAAATTAAACATCACTCGGAAGAGGTCATGTTTTGTTTTGGGAGAAATTACAACCATTGATCAGCTGACAGAACAAGTCATTCAGGCTAATGCACAATACCAACTAGACCAATGAAAACCACAATACAACACACACAATCAACAAAACACCACTTTAACTTCAAAAAGAAGTGTTATTTGATGCTGGAGGCTAACTGTTATGAGAGTCTTAGGATGTGTTCACTCTTCGTTATTCTGGTCCAGACCACAAATTTAAAAATAGATATTGTGCGCACACTTTGGTGCAGTTTGCTGGTATTTTTGTCTTGAGACCAAAGGTTGTCTAGTAAAGAACAATGCATGCCATCTGCTGAGTTGATTTTTATATTCTGCTACAGTATATTTACAATTTTACATTTCACAAAAAGCTTTGAAAATATACTCTACTTTTCAAGAGCAGTGACCGACTGAGTGGTTAGCATGTTGGCCTCCCAGTCTGGGGATCAAGTGTTTGAATCTCTGTTTGGGCATCTCCGTGTGGAGCTTGTGTGTCCTCCGGGTACAAACGTGACAAGTGTGAACGTACCCTTATTGATGTAACTTTCTGTGGATGTTATTCCTCTCCTCTCACATTCTACTTGTCATAATGTTTCACTTGGAACTCACTTGTGCCACTTAAGAGACATGTTTTGGGCCTCGGCTGATCTGTGATTTTCGGTAAAAAAAAAAGTGTCACTGCCAACTACCGGCCAGGCATGTAAACTACATCATTATTTTGTTTCATGTACACATATGTTGTCTTGCATGTATTTATTATTAGGAGTATCTGTGTTGAGTTGATGCATAGTAGGAGTTGCATGTTTCATCCTGCTGCCCAATTCACATCACCACCCCAAGGAGTTAGGTCAGCTCCTGCAACGCCACTACAGTCTTTTTTTAGGTCACTTCCTTTTCCATGTCATGTACAGTTGTAAGGCATCCGTGATTCAGGATGGAATGGAACAGTTACCAGCAGTCAGGAAGAGATAAATAATGGGATGTACAACAAAACACACGGCCCTTGCATAAGGAAATGAAAGAGCGTCTCTTTTCTGCTCCACTGATTTCATTATAGACCCTATTATTGGCTTAGAATGGCAACATCTATTATCTGCAGTCAGATTTTTATTTTTTATTTTTAGTTTGATGTGGACAGTCTTTTACTACTGTCATACCTCATCAAATGTTGCTGCCCTCAATAAGGCAAATAAGTGAGTGCCTTCGGGCAGTGGTCACATATAGGAGCTGTTAATGCCTCTCGAGTATACGTAATTCCATCTTACATTAGAAGTCTCAGTTGCGGCCATTATTCATTTTTTATTTAATCATTTATTTATATTTATTCTGATCCCCGAAGAAAATTTTATTTAAAAATATTAACCTATTAATGGTCAAGAAACATGTTGATAACTTTAGTGGTTGAACCATTTAATTAATTTCTTTTAATGTTTTTATTTATTAAAAAAATACATGTATATTTATAATAATTAATAATCAAATATAATGATAATAATGGCACTTTTTTTTTACTTTCTGTTGGTGGTGATGAAATTTTGCAGTATATTACAGCCCTACCCAACTGACTAGATAACGACAGCTGAATGCAAACAATGTAAAGATACTGTGTTATTTGACCCACTCTTCGGTACTCCCATCTACCAAATTAACCCCGGATCGAATGTAATCGAAGGACGAAACACGTGAAAAAAAAACAAATAGACGGCTCTGGGAGGAGGATCTAAGAATAGCAAAGAGCCTGTGGCAGAGGGCAGCAGGAACACAATCGCAGAAAGATTGGCTGTGAATAAGACTTGTTGACAATGTGATAACACCGCAACTAACCTCTCGGGATGTGTAATGCACTCCTTTCTAATGCTACCTGCGGAAACTGTCAAGTCATTTCATCATGACCTTTAATTTTTTAGATTTTTTACATTTTACAATATAGTGTAAACACAAACTAGCCTCCCAGCGTGTAATGTTGATGCTGCTCGGTTCTGGAAGTATTTTGTTTCAGGTTTGGTTCACCTTGCTATGGTACAGTTCGAGTTGTACTCCATTACAGTTGCTGCCCCACAAGCAGAATGTCACATTTGGTCCGGCGTGGATGTGGGGTTTTTTTAGTGGTTCACTGTGCTGAACACGTTTCTTGTTTAGAGCTTATACGCTATAGGTACCAGACAGGGTTTCCTAGCCTCTTTTGATTTCAAATGACTATCTTGCTCCTCCTCCCAGAAACTATACGATTACCATACACCTCCAGTCTAATCCCTACATTAGCTGACGATCGGTATCTGTCTGTGCACTGGCGAGGTAGCCGAGGAACAAAGTGGATAACAGTATCTTTTCAAGCCACAGCGTAGCAGCATCACCGACATTTTTTTATCGGCAGGGGCCCCGGCGCATTGGGAAGTTAAGCAAATTGGTTCTGCTTTCAGAAAAGTGTTATGCAGTTATGGTTTATGTTTCACAGAAGGATAAAACATTCTTGTCCTGACAAAAATATCTGGCTTTAGTTAGATTAGGCTTGGTTTTTCTTTTGCTGGGCTTTGGTATTTTCAGGCCGATTTCCATCCAAAAAACGCTTAGCCTCCATGTAAATGTGGGAGAGAGTGGAAAAGACAGTAGCCATTGTCCCCACATTACAGGCTTGGAATCATACACTCCCCTCCAAAACTTTGGGAACACTTGGAGGTTTGGGAACACCTTGAGGTGTTTTGGAGGGGAGTGTATTTTGACTAAATGTAAATTATACAAGATCAGTACAGTGGAATCTACAGTATGCTCCAAAAGTAGCAATTATACAATACAAATATGCCTCAAAAGTAAAATAAATAAATAAATAAAAATCAGCTCATCACGCAAAAAACTGCTCAGCGGGACTTCTGCTGAGTTAGGACTTGTAGCACGAGATACTACGTTAACTCCAAGTGTTGTTTTTTTCTTCTTCCTCTGATTTTTTGTGTATATTTTTGTGATGCTACACAAAGTGGAAAACTTTGCGATAACCACATTGGAGGTTTGCAGACAGCTAGTCCAAAAAAATCATAATATTAAAAAAAAAAAGATTATAATAACATGCTGTAATTATTGAAGACATGTATTATTAATGCAATACATATTATTATAATATATTCTAAGTAAAAATGAATACGTAATAATATATGAATAATATAATTATAATATTTATAGTTACTCAAATATATAAGTGACATATCTAATTTTTTGGCCTTTCAAATATATTGTGCAATTTCAATACAGTATAATTTTGTATTATTCATATTAATCCATGTCGTTACCACATTCTTTCTCAGGTTATTAATAAAATGTACTTTGCGCACATTGTAAACATGTCTGTTTCTATGTAAAAAGGATGACATACATGGAATTTTCAAGGTCAGTTTTGGTCTATAAAAATGTGATGACTTCATTTCTATGGGGAAATCCAAGAAAAAGAAGTTCTATTGTCTACAAGTGCTGTGCAACCTACTGTGTTTCTGTCAACTGCTTGCTAAATACAGTATTTGTTGTCTTTATTTCCAACCTCCTGGAAAAAGAGGGATGGCTGTTTCTGTGAAATGTCAACAGCCGTTCTGTATGAGGAGCTGCCCTTTTTTCTTTTTGAAATGCCCTACTTTTTCCAGCAAAAGACAGGGCAAGCGTGCATCAATGAAAACAGTGAATAATCATGACCTTGCCTTACACAGAATGCTTGACTTACTCCTGCACAGGCTGCAGTCGAAAAGTACAAGGATATCGCTATTTGGAAATATTTGGTTCAATTCCACATATATAGATATCTTATGTGTTGATTTTTTTGCAGAACCCATTGCTTTGAAGAATTGGATCAGTGACAAGTGGATACAAAATCAAGAAGTAGTGTTATATCTTTCCTTTCCTGCAGACAAATTCAATTTTCTTCCAAGACATGTGTAAGCTGATTAAAACAGCCAACAAAGACCAGAGAAATATGTCACATCCTTCAGGACCCGAGACCATATTGTGTCTGCGCTGAGACGCCGATTCTTCTGCTGCCTAAGTCCTTGTGACCTTTCTTCATTGGCGCCATGCATTCATTTTGTCCATAATGTGTTGTTTCTGACCATTTCTACCCTAAAATGTCTCACATACAACTGGAAAAAGCTTGGTTGCATTCACTTTATGAGCATGCATACTCAAATTTCTGACTAAAATACCAAACATTCTGTACTGTAGAGCCGTTTAAAAGTGGAAAAAAAAAAAAAACACAAGTTAGTAGCTGCTTTGCTTCGCGGCTTGGGATCGGTGTCGCAAAGATGGTGTCAGGCGGACAAACACGCCGCTGCGCACAAGGGGCGACATGACGCCTGTTTAGCCACCGAAAAGTAATGTCGTATCGCCAGACAATGTGTTAGGTACATTTCTGAATAATGCATCATGAAAGAAGTTAATTATGGATGGAGGGAAGGCATAGGAGACAGAAATACTAACATTTTTACTCAAGCTAAGGAAGTTTTTATCGCAGTGTGTGTCACGATAATGCAGAATCTACTAGTTACTATGGCTATCAAAATTTGAAATGAATGAATCATGATTAATCACCTGTTGTATGAGATATGCCCAATTTCACAGAAAGGCAAATGGCAAGACACTATATACATTTAACATACTGTACAAATGAACGGAAAATGTGAATCAAGCTCAAACATTCGAAACACCATCATATAATTAGTCTGTCTCTTGCATGTCTCCCTTACAATTCCTCTAAACTAGGCTAGGCAGGAATTACAGGTATTTACAACAGTATTGTTATTTTCAAATGCAGTACAGTAAGAATAGTAAAACTAAGAGAGGCCACACTTTTATCCCAACAATTAAATTGGGCCAGCTTAGCCTTTTTTTGTGCGGGACATAGAAGATTGCTAGTTGTTACTCACTAAAGTCCAATGGTCTCCTACAAACTGCTTTTATGTGTTGATGTTCAGAGTGTCCCTGAATGCAGATTGCAGTAGTGTGGTGGGGAATGAGGAAGTGTTGCTCCAAGGTCGGGCGGAGACACGTGTTCATGAGTTACAGATACATACAGTATATGGGGTTGGAACTGAGCACTGTTGTTGATGTGTTTAAGGGAGGAATAAAGTAAAAAAGTAGCATACTTAATAAAATCAGTTTGTTACTGCCGTTAACGTGTTTTGTTTTTTTACAGCCCTACTAAATACTAAACAAATACATGCAACTTTGCAGAACATGTGCCTCATAGGGCATGTGGCATTTTCTGAAAATCTTCCTCAATTTCTCGATGGAAAAAAAAAGCCGAAGATCCAAATTTGCCATTAAGCAAAGCGTCTTTGCAGGGCCATGGGCAGGACTAAGCAACTCACTGTCCATAAGTCATTGACCATTTGTCTAATGATTATAAAGCTTTGAGGATTTCTGTATTGCATGTATGCTCGCATGTCTTCCAAAGCATTTTGAGCACAACCCATAGGGGGCACCAAAATTGTTATTTACTATGTTCAAATGCTGTTTGTCTGACCGTATGTAGCTTCGGAACGAAGTACAAAGTGCAAAGCAATGCTGTAATTTGTAGACATGTGAGACAAACATAAAACACTAGGGGTGTCACAAGACACTCAGTTCACAAGATGAGACGATACATGAGATTGGGTTTCCGAGAAGGAGATGCAATTTTAACCATAACTTTTTAGAAAAGTACGACGAAAACTCTACAAACAATGACAATATATTTTAATCTACTGATTTAATTTCTACTACGTTACCTCGCATTGCTCCTCATGAGGCTACACTCTTCTGCACTCTGAGTGTACGCTACCGGCCCCGCCTTAACCCACCGAGACAAAGAGACTGTATGACAAAAGGGCTCACTCCATTCATGCAGTTGTTGTATGGAACAAACGTGCCAAGATACTGAAACCAGTGCACAGAGTGAATCGTCTTCCTGCCGGGTTGGAGGCAGTAAACGAGGAAAACAGACATGTATGCACGTGGCAATATATTGAGGATGGCAAATGTATCGACTTAATTTTAATTTGTTGTGTGATTAATTATTTATTAATTTATATTTAGTGCCCACGAGACAGTTTTACTCACGTTTTATTCTCGTCCCTATAAAACAGTATAAACATTTTGAACTAAAGACAAGTCAAGTTATGTCAGTTGTATCTGTATTGCAGAACTTCACAACAGAAGTTATCTCAGGATACTTTTCCGATGGAGCAGGCCTAGAACCAGGGGGCCGTTGCACAAAAGTATGATTCAGACATCCAGGATAAATGACTGAGCTGAGCTCAACCAACCCAAAACAAGAACGTCTAGGCTTAACTGGCTGCACAAAGCCCAAGCCAGCATGGGCAGACACGGATTAATCAAGCCGGGTGAAACCAATTCCGGATCAGTGTGCATACACAGACACAGAGTCACCGATAGTGGCGCACCTTCCCCCGACAGAAGCGGAAATTCTCATAGAGGCTTACGAGTAGGGAAAAGACCAAATAAAAAAAGAACGGCAACACCACAGAGAGAGAGAGAGAAAGCGTGGCAAAGTATCGCAGAGGCGATCTGCGACACTTGCACTGCGATCATGAATCTGTTTAAATTGTAGGTGAAATTGACTGCAGATGTGAGTGATACTGTGTAAATGTTACTCCAAAGACAGTGGGTGTAGTTGAATGTAATAACAATGTGTAGGGGGCAATGGAATAATTATTGGTTTCCCTTTATGATGACCGCTGACTGAGATAAGGGTTGAGATTAAATAGATCCTGGACCTCAGCCTGGTCTGGAGCAGGCTAACTCCACCGATAAACCTCCATGGTAACTTATGTCAGAACATAACCTTTCACTATCCCACTTTTGTGCAACCGAATCACGGGTAAATCGAGCCATGATAACCAAGACATCCAGGCTTAATCCCTTATCCTAGTTTTATGCAATATACCTGTACAGTACATCAAAGAAAACCAGCTCGACTTTGGTGATGGAGGCAAGGATAAACTCCCCCAAAGGAAGAAAACTTTGAATAGAATCAAATGACTCAGCGGGCAGATGTAGAGACACAGAGGGGTGGGACAAAGGGTATAGAAAGCGCTTGAGTGGGTCGAAGGGGAAGTTCTTCTGCAGAGATAAAATGGCACTTGATTATTTAGTGCTTTGTTTTGTGTTTTAAACACAATTTTACATCTTACAGGGGGCCAGTGTTGTGCAACTAGTACTGGAAAAATATGATCTCCTCTCCTAGTTCTAGTCAAAACTCATGCAGCAGCATTTTGTACCAACTGTAGGGTCATGCTGTAGCAAATACAAGTTATACATTGATGCAGTCCATCAACAGTATGCTTATGGACCAATGGTTCCTTTGGCAAGAATTACACCTGGAGTGTGGAGAAATTGATGGCAATGGTCCATCAAGCATGCACAAAAGAATACCCTCCCCAAAAAGGGGGTCAAAGATGTGGTATTATAGCTTGGAGATACAGAGATGCGATGAATTGACGGCAGGCAAAGGGACATGGGTGGAACTAACAAGGGGCGTGTCTTAGGCAGGCTGGGAAAAGATACAATTTCGACTGGGATGAATGAAGTTGCCGACCTTGTGAGATTGTTTTTTGGAGGGGATTGGAGGGGGCTTGTGATCCCTGGAGGTTTTGTGTATTGGTAGGAGGAGGGGGGAATTTGTCAAATAGCTCCACTGCTTTTGTGTTGCAATGACAACAACTCACCCTGTGCAGCAGGCGGCCATAATTGACCGTAACTTTTTTTTTCCTTCTCCAAACAGTCACCCGCTAGCTGCAGCCAGAATCCATTCAAGAGGCCTTTTAGCACAAAGGCGCAATGAAAATCATTCACACGGGGGTGAGTCACAGTGGACCACACCATCAGTTTGGTTGTCAAATGCATTTTTAAAGGAATGATGCACCATTTTCTTTCAGCTGTGATTATCAAGTTTACTCTTTGTGAGAATCTGCAAAAGACTGACCTCCAGCTTCACGATGAGGACAGATCTGATACACTGAGAGTGCACAAAAGACAATAAATCCCTGAGTGGCTCAGGGTTAGGGGAGCATTATGGATGAAAGTATCCATCCATACTTGTCATTTTTGGTTCAATTAAAACAAACTCTGGTTCATTTAGCAAGGTTCATGGTGCTAGCACGCTTCAAGTGTGAACGTGATCATCCGAACCCTGGTATGCACCTAACAAGCGGAGAGCAAGGCAGCTTGAGAGATGGATCTTGGTCCGCGTCTAAGTGAACTCTGGTTCGGTGCGATTCACTTGAATTTAAAATGTGAACACTACACAAAGAAAAAGCAGAAATATCAAACATGTAAGAGAAAATGCTTTGGAAGTGCTGTCTCTCTGCTCTGCTCTTTCCCTCTGTGTGTGAGACGTCGCTCTTTAAAAGTATGTATAAGTAAAGAAAAGTCCACACCAAGTATCGTTTTTAAAACGATCTTTATCAAACCAAAAAGCTGACCTTGCTGTCATGTGCCTGTTTGCAGTCCTAAAGCAGCCGAGGCCTCAGGATATCCGCAAGATCTTTTCACTCAGTCTTACAGAAACATTAAAAGCTCTACTTCCACACGGCCAAACTTTTGTTCCTGGACAAAAGGCCTGACTAGAGGTGCTCCGATAGATGCGAGTCCCCGTTCAAAATCAGATTACTTCCAGTGAAGTCCCCCTTTCTCCACCTGCCAGTTAACTATGGCAATGCCATTGTGTTGTTGCTGAAAAACTCTCCATTTTGACATAATGGAGCCTGCGTGTGTATTATTGCTTCTAATGCCATTTATTCTAGCTGGGAAGAGGCACGGCCCACCCCCCACTCTCCTGCCTCCTTCTTTATATTTTTCCTTTGAAGGGAAATCTGGGCCACATGCCCCAGAGGAACGCTAAGTGCTTTAATTCATTCGCACCTTTTCTCTCTGGCTGCCATCTCCAAGGCCTCTTTTTATGCCCAGAAGTGATTTTTTTCAGGCTGGACCATCAAAGCAATTATGGTGTTGGCCTGCTTTCCTATTATGAGGAGAGATGACTGACAAGACAGCAGGGTGGAAGGGCACTTGGCTTCAATTTGCCGCATGTGAAAACATTCAGACATTGGCATCCTCTCAAATACAAACAAGCAGGCATGATCATCTCCTTGAGAGTAAAAACATCCATACCTAATTCTCTGTAGAGCATATCTCAATTACCTTTCTCACCTTCCTGGGTAGA
The DNA here is from genome assembly GCF_027744805.1 of Dunckerocampus dactyliophorus. NCBI lineage: Eukaryota > Metazoa > Chordata > Actinopteri > Syngnathiformes > Syngnathidae > Dunckerocampus > Dunckerocampus dactyliophorus. Next base: position 9,886,199 of record NC_072829.1, on the reverse strand, counting down.
ACGATTGAGTAGCACAGTGAGTCGATGGAGAACGCCAGTAATGTAACGCAACACCGCGGGGACGGCGGCCAGCAATGTGTAGCAATTAATGTAATGGACATGAGAGACAGCGCCGTCCTCACACTAATGACAATGTCTTGTATTACAGCGCAAATGCACAGGGTCGCCATGACTCCTACCATTACGAGGCTATAGGAAGACGCCTGGATACAAACGGGGATACGCCGTAAATGGATAATGCAGGCAGAGAGAGCCCAGCGTGGCGCCACTGGACTGAATGTTCCGCCCAAGAGGTAATAATTCTGGCCTGGGTGACACGGGGTCATTGGAATTGATGGAGACAGGGTGGGATGGAAAGAGTTTAAGGAAAAACAGGAGCATAAAAGTGGGCAAACGGGTAAAGTAGGAAGAAATTAGTAGATGGAGAAGCTAAAGCTTGATTTGTTTGTATCTATATTGTCAAAAGTTGTGAAAGATACATTAAAAAACAACTCATGCTGCCTTTTCACTGCACATCGATGTCTCTGCTTGCCTTTCTTTGGACAACTGCAAAAATGAAAACAACACTTTTAAAAAGGCTAAGAACAATGAGGGTCTCCTGTGGTTAGGGAGCCAAATTTTATCCGAGAGGACACTAAGGGCAATTAGAAAACAGAGTGTGGCACCTAAGTGGAGCCCCCTATGAGATGTGAGTGCTTTGTAAGCCATGTGAGCATACATGTAATACAGATATCCTCAAAGTTTGATCAGCATTAGATAATTGGTCAATGACTTACAGCCAATTAGTTGCTAAGTCACGCCTGTGCCTCTGTCAAGATGTTTTGCTTGATGCGTTCCATGTTTTACATTTTCTATACCGCTTTTCCTCTTTAGGGTCGCAGGGGCATGCTGCAGCCTATCCCAGCTGACTTTGGGTGACAGGCGGGGTACACCCTGGCCTGGTCGCCAGCCAATCGCAGGCCACATATAGACAAACAACCATTCACACTCACATTCATACCTATGGACAATTTAGAGTCACCAATTAACCTAACATGCGTGTTTTTGGAATGTGGGAGGAAACCGGAGTACCCGGAGAAAATCCACGCACGCACGGGGAGAACATGCAAACTCCACACAGAAATGCACAGACAATCAAACCCAGGTCTTCCCGATCTCCAGACTGTTACTGTGTTGGCCAACATGCTAACCACTAGACCACCGTGCGGCCCGTTTTCCAACCAATCTTGCAAAATTTTTACACACTTGCTTGACAGTCCCCTAAAGATGTGTACCAAATTGTGGGTGATTTGGCTAAACACCCTTAAGTTACAGTGGGTGGTCCGTAGAACGCATCGAGCTGTGTGAGAATTTCAAGTCAATCCCACTTATGGGGTCTAACTTGGTGGGTCAAGAGTTAGCTGACACAAACGCATACAGTACACATTATGTCCTATTTTTTGTCATTTCAAGATGGGTTTACGTCAAACCTGGTATTGGCTCGGTATGCTTGGATCTCTGCCAGAGCATGTACTAGAAATAGTACCTACCTGACAATACCTGGTTTTACCAATGAAAAAGTGTCCTATATAAGAGCAAGTAGAACCGTGTTGAGCTAGGTAGGCATAATGTACTAGGGACTAGGGACGACTGTAATTTGCGATGGTCATTTTTTCTTCCTGTTGACTTCATTGTTCCTTGTTCCAAACTGTTCTTGTTGTGAGCTGAACTTCAACTACATTTCTACCAATGGTAGAAATGTAGAGTTAGCAAGTGAAAGGGTGAGAGGAAGAGGCAAAGATGAGAAGAGAGAGCATGCGGGCAGACACTAATGTAACATTATGACATATTGCCTAATCAGTCTTTCTTGCTTTCACAAGCTGTCAACCAGGCCATCAAGCCATCAAGACCTTTAGCCGCCTCCTCTCTCGTTGACTGATTCCCTTGTTCAGTTATTCTCCATTTATAAGCAGCGCCCCATCTATTTAGGTTGCACAAAGAAGCCCGTAAATTTATGAAAGGCTTGCTTCTTCGGCTATGTTTACCACCATAAAAGTTTTATAACACGCAAAAAGAAGAATCACTCGCTCAGACATTCTTTTGCCCTTAATATTATATTATTTGTTGCCTTTAATTATTATATTATATATTACATATTAAAGTTGGTGTCGGAAGGGAGAAAAGGATTCCACCGTGGCGCACACATTAATAATGCACACCCGTAAATGATTTTTACATGCTCTCCCACTAATCATAATGTATAGTGTTTGAATATTTACAATGATGGAGTGCTATTTTTAGACACTGAACAGACTATGAAAGCCCATGGTAAAGAGCTGCACAAAAAATGGTGACAAGCTTGCAGAACATGCATCCCCTACTGTGCTATTATTTTTCTGATAAATACACCAACTAGGTGGCAGTGTTATTAAACCCCATAAGTCAGACAGACTTGAAATTTCTCACACAGCTCAATGCGCTCTACGTAACACCCACTGTAACTTTACTTGAATCTCGATGGAAGCTGATCACGACAAGCACATGTGTATAAGATTTTGAGCATGGGCGGGACCAACCCACTAACTGCCCAAAAATCATGAACTACTTGGCTAATGGTTTTAAAACTTTGAGGATGTCCGTATTCCATGTATGCTTGCATATACTTTTCAACACAACCCACTTGTCATTTACAGCGCAAAAATGACAAGGATGAGTAAATATGCAGCTTTGCTTTCCCTGTCTTCCTTAAAAAAAACCTAACCTTTGCGAGCCAAAAAAAAAAAGCGGGTCAACTACAGGCCAGGCAAAAATGACAAGTCACCCAAAAACAACCTCTGAAATACAACAACAAAATATTTTCAAATACGACTGCAACATGAACAAACTATACCTCTCTGCTCGTCAGGAATCTAAAAAGAACATCTCTGCTCCAATCTGCCCTAATCCGCCCTGGGGCAAGAGTGACCCGGGCAACTGGAAGAAACTAATCTGGAGAGGAAGTACGGGGGAAAAAAGAAAAAAAAAATAGTGGAGGTAATGCGGTGAGCGCCCTCGTCCTTTACTTAGCTGACGATGCCTTCAGGGTAGATGTGTTATAAAACAAATGGACATTATGAGAGAACACTGAACCGATAGCATGCACTAAACACAAATACCTTCATATTCAAGGATATACTGTATATGCAAACCTACACGTTGTACTGTATAGGTACATGTGACACACACACAGTCTTTAATGTGTCGCCTATACCATCTACGGTAAAAGCGCCATGCCTATTTGTACTGTACATCTCTTGATACTCTATACATAATAGTAGTAATAGTAATAATAATAATATTAAGATGATGTGAGTTGTTCTTGTTTATTTCCTCCTCGCCTTGTACTGCACATGTGGCAAACTAATAAGAGCAACAATTATTGCATTGCTTCATACAGTGACCAGGAGTATGTTTATTTACCCTACTGCAGAAGGTACCAGGTGTTTATTTGACGTATTTCAGAAGCATGATGCGTCAACAAAACACTGAGATGAACTCTTTCATGCTTCAGTCATATAAATTCTTGGATTTACCCCAGGAGGTAATTTAAAATCAGTCAGTAAAGTCAATTATCAGCAGAAGACAGCTTTTTAAATAAGATCACTGGCATCGGGTTGCACGATGACCTTGTGGTTAGCATGTCAGGCTCTGTCAGCGAGAACGGCTGTTTGTCTCCATGTGCTCTGTGATTGACTGGTGACCCCACCACCTCTCACCCGCAGTCAGCTGGCAGCTCACCTGTGACCCTAATGAGGACAAGCAGTATAGAAAATGGCTTCACTGATATTATTTTATAAGCTAGGCTAAAATATGCCTCAAACTTTCCAAACTGGCATACTAGATTTGTATGATTGTAGAAGTGTAGACCAAAGGTCCTCTGGCAGACCTCGAGCTAGAAATATTGGCATGTAAAGCTAATGACCTCCAAATTACACACAGGGGTGCAGCTAAGCTTTGCTGTTCCCTCAGTAGCTTACAACAGCAAATACGGTATGTCATTGAGAGAATAAACAACAATTACAGTCACTAATTACATCATCTTTCAATTAAATGCCACCAAAGGCAACAAAATAATACTAATGAGGGGTGGAATGATAGCGTATTCAAGGGTCAAAACACGTGCCGTGTACAAAAAATGCATACACGTTGGCAGGTGTGCATGCATGACAACATCCTGAAATGTCACCAAATATTCAAGCAAAAAACACCGGGAGTGAATAGCGGTAGCATTTCGAAGCCTCATGGGGCAAAGGCCATTTAATAGAGCTGAAAGTGCTGCTCAAGCCTAGGGAAGCCTTACAAAGTACATAGTTCTACTTTAGTAGTTTTACAAAATCTAAAAAAACTTATGAAGAAATGGAGTGTATACATCAAATGGCTACAAGGTTAAACCAATGGTTTATTTCATTTTTCCATTACACGACATAATGGTTACCTTATTTTTAACTTCTTGGTGGAGCCAAGTGCTGCTCTCTTAGTATCTTGGAGCAAATGGAGATTGCCATCATATCCTTGAGGCCCATCAATAAGTAAAGCTGACGCAAATAAACAGATAAATAAGTAAAACGCGGGGAAGAGCGTAGCAAATGGACATCAGTCGGTATTAACGATGGAAGCGTAACACACAGACTGCAGCAGTGTTGCGTCGCTGTGGAGTTCTATTTTTAATAGTTGTAATCCCTCCTTATCGATATGCATGTCTGTCAATGTATATGTTTGCTGTGTTCAACACTTAGCTACTGCATATAGCAACTAGAACTAACCTTTACCAGTTGCATCTTCCTAAGGGTTCCCTCCAAACTCTCCTGCTAGCTTGGTGTTGACGTTCTCCAATTTTGGATCAATATTTGCAATAAAAGAGACTGTTGGAAGTATTAGATTCGCTTCAGATCCAGAACCTTCTCCTTCTCTCTTTATTTGCCATTGTTCAGTCGCGACACAATCCAGGTTTAAGCACACAACATGCCGCACACACTCAATAAACACATTTCAAATACAAAACGTATAACTCACCACTAATGAATGATAATGCAAGATGATCCATGAACAGATGGAATCGGAAACTCGGTGTAGCCTTTAGCCTGGTTGTCAGGCTAGATGTTTTCAGGCTAGAGAAGGCGTTTCTCCAAGCCACGTCTACATGGTCTACATTGCTTGTCTGTTGTACTTCAAGTAACGACTTGTGCAAATATACAGTATTAACTTGTGTTCACCTTGCTGCAAGGCTTGAGACCGGCTTGACTGTCGAAACTAGTTTTTCCATAATCAAACTATCTTTTGCATCTATGGTGCATTCAAGTGCTACCGAATAAAGTGCAAAATCTCAATGCTTGACAAACAAAACAACAAAAAAAACCACATATTATTAGTGAAGCATAAAGCCAAATGTTGGGCTTTCTGACTGTGGTACATGTATGCTGTATGTTATCACATATTTGTAAGTTTTTACCAATTTAGGGAGATGCATTTTTTACAGCAAATGAAATGCAATTTTTTTTTGAAAAAAAAAAAAAAAAGACCAAAAATCTGCGAATTTGGGTATGCTTGACAAACAAATCTGACAACAATTCCTAATCAGGGCGACAAAAAGAATTTAAAACAGCTGCAATGCTGACATTGTGCAATCTGCCGTCTGCCTTCCACTTTTTTCACATTTTTTATCATTCAGCTTTTATCTTTGCTCTAGTGTCTTCACAGTCTTAATATTTAGCAAGCAAGTTGTCATTATGCATTATTCAACTCTATAACATACAGTAAAACACCAGTTATTAAGACTGTAGTGACTATAGTGAAAAGATAACAATGTCCGGGGAACTGCTTCTTCAGCATAGCATACATTATCATTTCCTTGCCATCATTATGTTTAAAGAAACATTTGATTTCATCTCTTTATCAGCACCCACAGGAATTACTGCCATCACTCATCTCTTCACTTTTGGTTCTTTGTTGACTTTTAAAGCGCAGAAGTCAAATTAGTTCCTCCTCTATTGCTGGTGACACTTAAAATGCAAACATCAATCGGGACGTCTTAGGTGGACACAAAGTATTAGGAAAGAAAAAACAATACAACACAGGTACAACGGCAGCACAATATATTAGATGTGTTTATTTATATCTCTTTGTTATTGTAAGCGGAAGACACAGGAAGGCGTCCGACTCCTACGTACATTTCCTGATGATCAGCCGGTCCTAATGAGCAACACATTAGCTTGAATTCAAGCAAAGCAACTTGTTCATCCTTCAGCGCTAAGCATGTTGGCGCCAGCAAGATTACATTATACGAGGGTCATTTTTCAGTGAGTGGGATGGTCTCGCCCCACTTTATTGGGCATTTATTTGGCTTTAAACACTGCAAATTTATAGCTCTAATAGGAATTCATCACAGGATGAACCATATCAAGCTTATTGTGTGAATGCGCCGCGGGTAAAAATAAGATAAAACCCTCCATTATGGGACCTCCAAAGCATATTTGCCCTCGGAAATTGATCCACTATTGACGATTTACACTTAGGGTGACCTTTCATAACTGCCCCCATACTTGGGAAGCAATATTGTTAGGAGACTGAGAAGCAAGAAATAAAAAAAAGAAAAGGCAACTGCATAGTGCAGGATATGAGTGGATATGATAAGCTAGTTCGTGATGTGCGCGACTTCATTGATGGCTCAATAAGCAGCTGGGCTGAGTGCTTCTTACATCAATCAGCCTCTTGGTGGGGGGGGTTTATTACCTCTGCCAAGGCCTTTGTTACAGTTTCTTAGGCTCTGTCCACACGGAAATATTCCTGGGATTTTTCTTTTTTTTTGGCAGGTTGAAAAAAATGTGCATCCCAATGAGTTTTTAAACTGCGATTGGCTGGCGACCACTCCAGGGTGTACACCGTCTCTTGCCCGAAGTCAGCTGGGATAGGCTCCAGGATACCCCCGCGACCCTAACTAGGATGAGCGGCATAGAAAATGTATGAATGGATGGATGACACTTTCAAATGGCATTATTTTTAAGAATTATTTTTGAAGTATTTTCCTGTTGCAGCATTTTCCCGTTGCATTTGTTTTATGATGTTTGTGTGTGCTTGGGCGAGAGAAGGATAAATATGTGTAAGAGTTAAGTTAGTAACATTTGCAGATAGTTTGTAGATATCTACAGTCATATAAATCAATAAACAAATGAGTAAAGTTGACAGAATATTTTTCGGTAAAACGTTTTTTTTTCAGGATGTTTTATGATGATTGATGATGATAATACATTATTAAGTAATCCAATTAATAATCAGAATAGTGTTACCAGTAAAACTTCTTAAGATGCCATTTTTTCTTTTTAACATGGGATTAAAAATATAATAATAGTATAAAAAATATAAAAATGAAAATATATATATATATATATATATATATATATATATATGTATTTACAAATGACTAAACATTATATTATTTATTAATTTTATTTATAATTAATATTCAAGTATTTCAATATGTTTCTAAAGTAAAATAAAAAATAAATAAAAGTAATATAAAATATTAAGGGCCGCACGGTGGTCTAGCATGTTGGCCAAACACAGTCTGAAGATCGGGAAGACCTGGGTTCGAATCTCCGTTGGGCATTTCTGTGTGGAGTTTGCATGTTCTCCCCGTGTGTGCGTGGGTTTTCTCCGGGTACTCTGGTTTCCTCCCACATTCCAAAAACATGCAGGTGAGGTTAATTGGTGACTCTAAATTGTCCATAGGTATGAATGTGAGTGTGAATGGTTGTTTGTCTATATGTGCCTTGTGATTGGCTGGCGACCAGTTTAGGGTTTACCTCGCCTGTAGCTCGAAGTCAGCTGGGATAGGCTCCAGCATACCTCCGCGATCCTAATGAGGAGAAGCGGTATAGAAAATGGATGGATGAAATATTATTTTTATCAATATTATTATTTGTAATAAGAGGTTTTCTCGTTCAAAGTCTCTCAACCAACTACAGTACGTATTTATCCTTGAGCTGATGAGGTGCAATCGAAATAAAATACAAATCGTCATTATTTTTGCCATGATCTGGGGCAGGTAAAGTGTTTTTTTGTTGTTTTTTTTTTTTTTTTTTTTTGGTTCAATGCTAGTTTTAATGGATTTGTCCACACCCGAGGACACCAACTCTTAAAAGAAGTGGCAGTGCATAATCTGCCTTACCTCTCCTTATCTACAGGAAACAGGTGATAGATTTCAAACAGCAGCGCTTTGCTCTCATCTTACCTTTTAATATGTCAAATCTGCTAAAGCTGTCCAAACAACAGCATGTGGCACCTTGGAGTCCTGCTGGGGACCTCTTAGTCTTAAAAAAAAAGAAAATAAAATCTCTCTCTCTCTCTCTCTCTCTTTATATATATATATATATATATATATATATATATATATATATATATATATATATATATATATATATATGTACATATATATATGAGTCATGATCGCTGAACTTCCTGCAGGTTGACCTCTAGGGCCGCTCCAATGAATAGCATCTACAGTATTAACACCCCCCAGTGGAAGCTGGGAGGAGGCCTTATCGACCTCTACTTGGAAGAACACAAACTGCAATGCATGAAGAATGCAACTGCCACATAAAAAGTAGAGAAAGGGCAAATAACTAATGTTATATGTGCAAATTAATCCCCCAAGTATGAGTCACTTTGGCCTCAGGTAGTATTTAAAAATTATAGAATGCCGTGCAAGGTGAGGGTCATTTGGAAGTCAGCAATAATATGAGTTCACCCTAAGAAGTACTTAAAATTCACTCACACGTGTGTCCCTATTAACAGAAAAATGGCAGCTTCCTAAAGTCGGCCCCTCTTATGTTGATGACCATCTAAGTCAACTAACTCATCAAGAATAAAAAGTGCCCGCTTAAGTCGATGTTGACATACATGAGATATTTTGAGAATTTGAGACTATTGAAGCTGAATTTGTACTGTTATAGCTAAGCAGTGTTCAGGAGTGCAATGGCCGCATACTGTCGTCCCTCGTTTATCACAGTTAATTAGTTGCAGACCAAGAAGTACACTGTAAAATCCCATAGCACTTTTAACTCAGATAAATAAGTAGAACAAACTTATTTAAAAAAAAAAGGTAATCTCACTTGAGTGTACCAAGTAAAGCATAAATATCCAGTGTGGTCAACTATAACTATTACGTTCCATTTACTTGTTTTTTTCAAGGCAATCGGTTTGCGTGTTTTTTAAAGTAAGGTTAACTAATGGATTTTACAGTGCTTAATTCTACATTAACAAATGAAATGTTTTCATAGTTAGAGCATAGAAAACCCTTGTACGACTTTCTAAATACGTTTTTTTTTTTTACCATTATTAGAGCCCTGTAGACATGAAGTAACACCCCTATAGTCACCTTTACACTCCTACTATTCTTTGTTTACAACACATTGCTCAACTGTAATGCGCAGGCTACGGGATCCCTGCAGGGACAGAAGAGACGGCCGCCACTTTAAACATAGCATGCTATTGAGCTAACTGGCTAGCCTCCAATTTACTTTTTTAGTAGAATATAGAAGTAGAATATATTTCAAGTGTATTAGTAATGTGAACTTTGGCTCCTTACACTTTTTGCTCATTTTTGTATTTGTTTAGCAAATATTTGAACTTTATTCCTGTACATCATTTTTCTCATAATATTATGATTTTATCCCAGAATATTTCAACTTTATTCTGGTAATATTACAACTTTTTTCCCAACCTATATAAACATTTATTAAACACTTATTCAACTAAACTTTGTCTAGTTTTTTCTCTCCTGATATTATGACTTTTGAAACAATAATTATTATTTCTTTAATATTTCAGCTGCATTCTTCTGAAATATTTTTCCTCATCTTATGACTTATTTCTCAGTTTTATCAATTGTTATTATATCTTTTCTCTCCTAATATTTTGATGCTATTCTAGTAAAATTACAGCTTTTTTCTTCCATTTTTGCTGTTGTTTTTTTTTTAGTTTTCCTGTTTAACTGTACTTTTTAGAATGTGCCGAGGGCAACTAAAAAACAACAACTGGGCGCCACAAATGGCCCCCGGGCTACACTTTGGACACCCCGGGTCTAGTTACATACAATGAATTTGATGTAGGTACATTCAACACGTGTCATTCAACACACTGAATGACAGAAAAGTCCCTAGGATGTCTTGAGGGTTAACACTTGATGTCAAAAAGGCCTTTGGGGATGACAATGGGGTGTTTACCATCCCCTTCATTGTTCCGCATCACATGCCTCCCTTGGGCGCCCTCATTTTGCCTCTCCATCCACTTCTGCTTCTTTAAAATTTCATGAGAGGTAATTTCATCGTCATTAAACATACAGCGAGGGGGGAGGGAGGGCGTCCATTCTTCTGATCTGACCCGCTGAATTAACCGCAAGGTTTTGAAATATTAGAAAGTTCTGTGAAGCCGGTAAGTGTTCAGTTGGAACATCACTATTTTTAATGCGTGCAAGTCATCCCCCTCATGTTCCATGCCAAAACAACTCCTTACGAGACTTACTGTTTAGAACTGATAAGTCAACTTTTGATGGAACGACCTGTGAAGGTGAGGCTGGATGACAGCACAAAAAGGAACAGGGGATCATAATGACTGTTGAAAAGACGGTAAATATATACGAATGTCTGGGAGCTCTCTTTGAAATCTGATAGATGTGTCTTTTGGGATGGCCCTCGCTATGAACGACCCACTGAGTCTCCAGCTTTCATCCCTGACCGAAAATCGATGGAGCAGGATGTATGAGGGGCTTGTGTTTTAAATCTGCCAATCTCCTGCCAGATGCCCAGGTAACTATCCTACCACAGGGAGAACGCAGGAAATAGAAAATGGAGAGCCCAACTTTATCCAAGTGGCAAAAAAAAATATATTTTTTTCAAGCAGTAGTCTAAACCTCAAAAGCAGTACCATTGGTAGTGTTTCTGGAAGACATATGTCTTAAAAGTTAAAGAAAATACAAATCGAGACGTATTTCTGCTTTTTCTTTGGCTTTTTTGAGGAGGTTTTTTTTTTGATACGCCAGTGGGCCACCACTGGACTCACAACATAGGAAGGGGTCTATCTTCTCAGTGTGAAACTGTGAGCAATACAGTAATCCCTCGCCACTACGCACTTCGAATTTCGCAGCTTCACTCATTTTTAAGCATAAAAATGGCTAAATGAACTAAAATACAAATATAAGGCATTCAGTAGACGCATTTAAAGACGTCGATGATATGTAGTAGTCTACACTGGTCATTAGGTTTCAGAAATGTCACTGTAATGCTCAGTGAGACACACAAGCACCAAACTTGAATGCCGGAACAACAGGCTTTTATTGCAGGTTTGAATTATCTCACAACAGGAGCAATGTTGCCTACCGCGGGCTACTGTTGTGGCCATAACCCATGCCAAGCTAAAACTCAACTCTGATCCCCCGATGTCACTCCCTGTATGACATCCCTGAATGTTAACTTGTACAGTTAATACATGTTTTATGATGGCGGCAGGCCATTTAATTAAGACTATACGAAATGAGAACAACTTCAACACCTCACATACGACACAAACGACATCCATTATTACTGTATGTTTCAATGCATTATCTTGCTGGTGCTCACAATAGTCAACTCCATCAATCTGTCCATTTTTGCAGTGCTGAATTAGAACTGGCTGGTGTAATTGCACAACACGCATGCAATTTGCTCGCATTGAGCCTCCTGGGTTAGCTTTTCCATCTTATACGAAGTGGAGACAAGGAAATGGGGAATGCATGTGGAATTGGGTGTAATTGTGATTGGCAGCACCATGAATTGCCCCACACTGGAGGTAGTCAGCTCCAGTGTAGTTCACCCCAAAAGGACCACAACCAGGGAGTTATTGTTATTAAAGGTCCCCTATTATGCAAAAGTAACGTTTTAATAACGTTTTAATGGTAATATGAGTTCATCAGCACCAAAGTCTATCATCTGCCTCACTCGTTGGAGAATCGAGGCGCTCAGTCACTTTTGAAGTTGTGGCTTTCCTTGACATCATGAAGGCAAAAAACGTCCTCCCTCATGGATATGTAGCGCTAGATGAGCCTGCCTCTTGTATACACCCACCACTTCATAGACGACAGCTTTGTTGAAAAAAAGAGGCTTCACTACACATCTTTAAATAAACCCCAAAGCTCTGCCAACTGTCTGTCAGTCAGCTACGGATGTTGGAGCTGTAAGTTTGATCATGTTGTTTTTTTAAGTGAATAGACTAACCTTGCATGATGATGTTAACATTTGAGTGTAATGTTAGCATTGTAGCTCACGTAGCTATGCTAGGTTGCTAACATTTATGTCCTCCTGTGCCACTCCTTAATGTTATGTTGTTGTATGTGATATATGGCATCTTTTACATTGATCAAGTGTAGAGTTACAGTGTATATGTACTGTAGGTAAAAAGTGGATAAAGTACACGATAGCACTTCTTGAAGACACACACTTGTTGTGGACAAACACTGCTCATTAGCATTAAAACTACATACACATACACAGGATGTGTATTAGTAAAGCTTAAAGCATAAAATCCAGCATCACGGCGAGATTTTGGACAGCACCCTTGCAATACACTATTTCTGAGACTTTCTACAGTCCTATGAATGTTAGAACTGTCCACTATAAAGTACAGGTACTGTATGTAGTCTGCACTCAGCTATGATATATTTTCTTATCCAACTCCAAAACAAGGAAGTGTTTGCCTTTAAACTTAAGCATCCTCTACAAAAAAAGCTACTGGCACACTTCTCAAACAGGCAATAGATTTCCAAAGCAAAGGTAACATTTAATATATTTTAATTTCCCAAGTCTCCTCAAGCAATTAAAGTGAATTCAACCAATGAGTTTGAAAGATAAAGTACTTGTACCTTACCCCAAATTTATTCATAGCCATTTGTGATCCAAAAAGAGCATGTACAGGCTACTGGAAAACTAAATCAATCAATAAATGATGAGGAAAAACACTGAGTGAATACAAAGACAGTAAATATAGGTGTTTTATATATGATGTTTTTATAAACACACACGTGTCTAAAAACATCAACGGCAATATACAGTATAACAGCATAAGAAAAATGAAGAAAAATGAAATGGACTAAAATAAAATAAAATATATGAAATAAAATGCAGCCTACTTACACTGCAAGGCAAGGGAAGGCCATGCTGTAACGGTTAAGTGCAAGACAATTAGATGGAGCTGCTCTGCAAGGCCCAAAAGAGCCCTCAGTTTAGCTACTTGATGAATAAATAAATACTGGATTGGCTCAATTAATTACATTTGGTCATTCTTGTAATATTTTACGATAGTCAGCAGCGGATGATTCAATATATGAACTATGAGGCTCCTAACTTGGGAATGCAAAATTTAAGTTAAACAAAAAATAAATGGTGGAAAAGGAAGCTTTTATGGTAGAGTACCAACTCTACTCATTTACATTTGTTGTTGTTCTAATGACATTATACTATCAAAGCTAAATATTTGCATTACTACACTCAACAAAAATATCAACACGTTTGTTTTTGCTCCCATTTTTCATGAGCTGAACTCAAAGATACGAATACTCACTGGTTTTCAAACCCCTCCGGTCCACCCCCAATACAGTTAAACTGCACATTTTGGAGTGGCCTTTTATTGTGGCCAACCTAAGGCACACCTGGGCAATCATCATGCTGTCTCATCATTAACTTGATATGCCAAACCTGTGAGGTGGATAGATGATTATGGATTATGGATTATGAAAGATGAATGCTCCCTAACACAGATTTAGACAGATTTGTGACCAATATTTGAGAAAGATAGGCCTTTTGTGTACATAGAAAGTGTTTTAGATCTGTGAGTTCAGCTCATGAAAAATGGGATTTGTTGAGTGTAAAAATTTCAGCACAAAACTGACTTTTTTCCCACAGCTCTGTCAAATAACACCACCGCATGTGGCATACATGCTTAAATCCTTATTTTGATGCACCATTTTGCTTACAACCAACACAGGCCTCTGGGCTTTGTAGAGCGGCTCGATTCGAGGAAGGATGTGAGTTATGTGGTTGGGATTAGAGCAGCAGGAGACGGGATGGTGTTGTGTATGGAGACTTTTTTTTAAAGAAGAAGGTAGTTAAAAACACACACCTAAGGTTCTGTAACCATAGTTAGCAGCCGGCCACCGCGAGGCTGGACTGGAAGGACTTTGATCACCTGTAAAGATGTGATGGATGGAAATTTAAAAAAAAAAGTAAAGAGTAAAGGAATGGAAAGAGGGGACGGGTACGATGCATGTGTGAGAAAGGAGAGAAAAGCATTAGAGATTTATTTCGCAAGAATTTAGAGAACACCCACCAATGCCAGGACCACCCCATGAAAGAAAGGTGGAATTAAAATGGTGGAACTATACCGTATTTCCTCATATAGCATTGCCCGAGGTGGCTTAAATTCCAGTTATTATAAGTGATAGCACCATATGCCACGGTAGACATCGTTACCAAACACGTGCTGCCAACAGAGGAGACGTGGCATCTGTAAAGCTGACATCTACACTGGAGTTTCAAGTGTTGCTCTCTTCCAGAAGAATGCATTTAGCCTTCACCGGGTGACTATTCCATTTTTCTAGAATAATCAAATCAAACACATATTTCAATATTTTTTTAATAAAGTATAATTATTGACAATATTATGTGACGTACAAATCCTTCATTTACAAATATGTATAACTATAAAACAAATATACATCCTTATGCCTAATATATTATCGGTACACTGCAGTTGATTAAATACTGTAAAAACACTCGGGCATATATGAGGAAATACAGTATATGCTGCTTTTACGCAATATTTGCATAGAATTGAAATAAGAGAAAATGAAACACATTAAGCATTGAAATAAAAATTACCAAAAAGGTCTGAATAAGGTGTTTACATTTTTCTTTTCTTTTTTTTTTAAGGCTGAAAGGGTGTAATGAGGTGATGCAATCGTAAAAATGATTAGCAAAGATAACCAAGCGAGTGTAGACACATTCAGTATCGTGTAATCCTGATGGTTGAAGACCCTGTGAGTGACGTTTATACGCATGCGAAAAGTGTGAGCATTAACTGGCCATGACCCAGTATTTGATGTTACATAAAGTCATGGAAACAATGATCAGACCACCCTTGTTTCTTCAGTTTCTTGTTCATTTGAATGCCTGATACAACGAAAGGTACCTTTGTTTGGACAAATATAACAATAACAACAGAAATAGCTCATAAGAGTTAAATGTTTCGGCAGTACAATGCTATAGCTATTCATGTAAGAACTTCAGTGATTTTGGTTATCATCAAGAAAACCATGAAGTTGCTAGATATCAGCTCTTAAAATAAACTCTTATAAGCTATATTTGTTAGCATTATTATATTTGTCCAAACAAATGAAATGTACTTTTAGTTGTACCAGGCATTAAAACGGATCAATAAAGTAAAGAAACAAGGGTGGTCTAATCATTTTGTCCATGACGGTGCATACATATACTGTATGATCATCATCCACCAGTTTTGGCGGCTCAGAGTTCACCCTTGACAACTGATTCTAGGTAAAAAAAAAAAAAAAAAGTGCATTTGGCAACACAGCAGTAAACCTGGTAGCAGGAAGAAGAGGTCATGGGTCACCGTACACGAGGAGAAGCCCGCACAATGAAACAGCTTTTGCAGAATGGAAAATTTGATACGCAGAATGCGGGAACTTGTGTCGAACGAGCTGCACTGGGGCCTCACGTGTACAAAGTTCTACGATAAAAACATTCAGTTGCAGGCAAGTGGCTAAATCGGCAACAACTGAAACACGGATTAATCGGACTAACAGACAAGCAAGTAAAGACACGGTTACGTCTGCCTTACCGTTTCGTGGCGTCCGTTTTCGACGATCGCGGAAGGCTGCTCCGGACTGTAGAGCTTCCATGAGGCTGTCCATAACTCCAGTTTCATCTCCCTCTGTCAGATAAAACATAACCAGCAAGCACGTTAATTTGTGAAGCTGCGGATTAATGCTTTAAAATTCATGCGAGTTTCAATTCCCACGACCAGCAGAAGAGCTTCCAGCAATGATGCCCTTGAAAGCTTCGAATTCCCTGAATATTTTAGTCGTACAATGGTATTTTTCTAGTAAAAGCTGGACTTATTTTCTCAAAATATGACTTTGTTGCAGTAAAATTACAACCTTAATACTTAATTCTCTTTATATGAGGTCATCTAACATTTTTAATAGTTTTCACTCAAAATATTACTTTAATGTGGTAATATTAAATATGTTTTTTGATCATTATTACCACTTCATTAACATTATGATTCTTACTCTTTATTCTTAGAAAAGCATTATCTCTCATAATTTAACCACTTCATTTTTGGTCAGTTTTTGTTACCGTCTGCTATCGTGTGTATTGATTTACATCTTTTAATAATAATGTGATCATGTGGAGCATACATTCAGAATTTTAGGAGCAGCCCAAAAATTGCAAGAATTTACATTTTGCACTGTTGGATCTAAGTAGAGCATCAAAATGCAAAAAGAAGAAATGGGAGTGAGACAGAACATTTTTTGAGTGAGCAATTTATTAAGCATAAAAGTGAAATCAGCTGACCAAAAGTTTAAAACCATAGCAAAAAAGAACCTGAAAGTACCCTAAAATAGAAATAAAATGTTCAACAATGAAGTCAGCAATGAGTAGCAGTGCCATTTTTGCTAATCACCTCAAAAATTGGTTTGGAAATGCTTGATGCCAGTGTTTCCAGGACTGGCTTCACGGAGGGCATCCACTGTCTGTAACTGATGTTAATTTTTGTAGACTTCCCTTGCCATCCATACCCAAATGTTTTCAATTGGATCTAGATCAGGGGAACACACAGGATGAGCCAAAAGAGTGAGGCTATTCCTCTGGAAGAAGTCCTTTGTCAGGCAGGCACTGTGAAATGCAGCGTTGTCCTGTTTGAAAGCCAGTCATTACCACACAGACAAGGGCCTTCAGTCATCAGACCCCCATATCTGCACATAGCCATCTGCCGTTTGACACCCCTGCACAACCTGAAGCTCCATTGTTCCATTGAAGGAAAAAGCAGCCCATATCATGATGGCGCTCCCTAAACTGTGCCGTGTGGAAAACATCTATGGTGGGATCTCCTCGTCATGCCGCTTACTTTGGACGTCATCAGGACCATTAAGGTTCCATTTTTTATCATCAGCAAATAAAGCTTTTTTCCAACTTTCAATGTCTCTTTGGACGATTTTGTGACGTTGAAGGAGACTTGGCCTTGAAGATGTTTGTTCTTAAAACCCTTCTCTCGCAGATGCCGTCTGATGGTTCTTGGACTGCACTCGGCACCAGTAACAACCTTCATTTAGGCTGAGGATCGTCCCGTGTCTTGACGGCCTTGAGGGATCATCTGGCTCAGGGCCCGTGACAGCCTTTTCTGGGTCTACTACTTGACGTTTTTGTTCCATAACCCTCAGGATCTTTGAAGAAGTTGCAAATGATTGTCTTACTGCGTCCAACCTCTGCGAGAGGCCTTGCGTATGCAGCTCAACTATCCGACCGCATTCACAGAGAGAAAGCCTTTTTGCCTTTGCCTTCAAGAGAGCATGACAGTGTGAATACCTGACAGAAAATGACATTGAATCCACACTATTGCTAAGATTTTGGCCTTTAAAGGGTGTCGTCTTAAACTTTTGATCAGCTGATAAACAGCCTGTTTCACTTTCTTTCTTCTTTTTGCATTTTGAAGCTCTACTTGAAGCTCTACTAAATTCTTGCAATTTTTAAACTAGTCCTAAAATTCAATCAGATCAGAAATATCAGAAGAGTATTGCAAATGTATTCTAGCATAACAAGGTGGATTATTGTGTATTGTTAATTAATATCTTTTTAAAATAAAAATAATATTTCTTTGTACATTATACAAATTCACAACGGTACAAACATTATTTATCAGGGAGACACAGTGATGGGGCTGAACAGAATCACACTTTTTATGTCATGCCTGTGAAGTCACTTATGCTTGCTTGCTTGGCGGAATTTGTGGACAACCCGTATTTGTGCAGAAAAATAGAAAACATGACTTATATATTCAACATGTATTGGCATATATTCAGTATAAATACACAGTAGAAACAGCGCCATCTGGTGCGAGCTTGAAACTCCTTGCCCCTGTTCATGACCATAAAAGTGTCTCGGTGTCAAGACGTTGAGAGAGACGGCCGCCTGTCCTCTCTGAGTAAATGAGCGGCGAGGAGTAAAGTACATTTAAATCTCAGCGACTAATACAGACAGGGGAGCCTCAAGACAAAAGCATCCACTGATCGTCACTGACAGACATTCTTTTTTCGTGGCTAACGCTGGGGAGCTAAGTGCTCTTTACAAAGACTTAGTGCGGCAGCACTCGATACACTAGCCCTCTGTCACTGTTGCGCTAATGACACCAAAACCAGCCTTCAAAAAAATAATCCCACCAGCTCTTCAGTGCAGCCGAAGTTGACATAGCTAAAGAGACAGGTAGGTGACTGCTGCTGCGCTAGGCCACATGCAGCACATAATAAGCCGACGTTCTATATCTGGGTCATCTATCTTTACGCCCCAATACTAATGAGTCAGAGGGGCGACCCTTTTCATCATTCTGGTCCAGAACAGGCATTATTTTAAGCTGGGATCATTAGGGTGACTTATTGTGGAGCTGGGGACTTCAATTGGCTCGCATACACGAGTGCTCCCACTCAATATTTACATCACGCTCCTTGCGTCTTTGTTTTGTCACCGTGCTTTCGCCGAAACATTCCACAATAACGCTGTGTGATCAATCTTTTGATATTTAGAAAAGACAAGCAAATTGTATGCAGGAACTAAAAAAAAAGACACACTGAAAGCTGCTTGATTAATTTAGGCAAATGACACATATTTTTACATTAGGAGAGAACGTCTCGCTGTTCACCGTCCGACTCGCAATCATTCACGCCCAAAAAA
Organism: Dunckerocampus dactyliophorus; assembly: GCF_027744805.1. Classification (NCBI taxonomy): domain Eukaryota; kingdom Metazoa; phylum Chordata; class Actinopteri; order Syngnathiformes; family Syngnathidae; genus Dunckerocampus; species Dunckerocampus dactyliophorus. The sequence continues at coordinate 9,867,189 of NC_072829.1, read as the reverse complement.
AACCTCCCTAAAAATAGCACCGCACGTCTATTGCAATTCTATAAATTGCAAATCTTGGCTCATTTTGCTCTCTCCTTCTACCTCTCGAGTCTTTCCCAAGGGCTGCTTTGAAAGCGATGTATCTGTTTATCGGTGTGCTGTACTTAACAGCAATCCTGATTAAATCAGGTTTAATTACACCAGCTTTATCAGGCAAAAAAAAAAAAGGAAAAAGTGCGAGCCAAGAAAGTGCTTATCTCAAATTGCAGCACTACATCCAGATAGCAAGCAAGCTCGGTGGTTGAAAACGAGGAAGCATATGTTTGCCACAATATGGAGAACAAATAGCATCAAGTAGGATCCTCTGCAACTTTCTTATGTAGGCTAGCAAGGGCACACCGAAGGAGGCAAAGTGTTAAGTAACAGGTAAACATTTATCTATAACCACCTGGCACAGGAAACCTTTTGACAGCTCCTTTTTTTTTCTTTCTTTGCTGAAACCAAGACATCGCAAAGGGGCACCTGACACTTTGATCAATTTGTCCTACTTCTAGCCTAACTGTGGCACAATTCATCATTCGTAACGGCCGGGACTTCAGAGTCCTCGCTAGGCTGTGGGGTTCAGGAGGAGCAATGCAGACACGCACAAACTAAGTGACTAAAATGGGAAACATACTCCCGTGTCACCAAACGCTACTCAATTAACAAGGTCCTGTTGGACCGCTGCTTAAAACCGAGCAGGCGCCGGAAAATTAGGCTTCACACACTCAGCTTATTAAGATCTCGAAAGTATACACTCTTATGCATATTCAATATATCTGCCAAAAAATTTAAACAAAACTTTTTCAGTACTTCTACAGAGAAAGAGGTTATGTTTGTTAGTTGAGGATGACCCAAAAACTAATTGGCAGTTTACATGAGACTGTTTTAAAGTTAAAAGCAGATTAAAAAAGGTGTTGCCTTAGGCCAGCGCTTCTCAAATAGTGGGGTGTGCCCAAGGTGTCAGGGGAGACTCCGTATCAGCGTCCTCATGTGTTGCATGCATGCATGGTATACACAAGTCTCCAGCTCGGTGGCAGCAGTGCTCAAACTGATCAACAGGCTGCCATTTCAAACAAGTAGAAGAAGTACACAGGAACGCCGGGGTGCAGAGCTGACAAGATGTGACGGAGAAGCGATGGAGAAGTTTCTGACAAACATGAAAAGAAAAACGAAGGAGACTTCAGAGGCGTGGAAAACAAATAAACGTAATAAAAAGACCAGGTAATGTGACGAAGCATACTTAGCCCTTGGGTTTTTTCTCTGTTCCGAGAATCGCTCAGACTGAGCAGTCTTGCTTAAATGTTACAAACCGAGTTATTGAACTTTGAAAACATTTTTTGAAGGTATCTCAGCTCATTTTATTAATATATTTTGGATGCAGAATGCTGGTACCAGCAACTCATACAGTGGTTTGTACAGATAAATACATAAATAATGTGTAAAGTTTTCAATATTATTTCAATTTGTGGAATGGCATGGAAAAAATTCTGTCCCGTGGGGGGTCATGACAGAAAATAATTTAGATGGCACATTCAAATGCTAAAAATGTGAACTGTCTCGGGGGGAAGGTCTTTGAAGGCTTTCATTTTTGCCTGAACGCTAAAAGCGATAGACCACAACTACTGGCCCGGTATATGTCCTACAACGTTTTTAATAAGTGTTTCTGCAAGTCTGTGTGAACTTTGTGCTTGTATGCAACATGCAAGAAAACATCTTTCCGTTTTTACAAGGTTTTTGTTAATGTACACTACTAAACTCCAAAAACCTTAAAACTGTTTTTTCGGAGGATTTAACGACCTACAGTAATTCTCGTATTGGTATTTCTTACTTACTTGACTTACTTTTCTTGTAAGATTACAACTGTATCTATTTAATCATCAGTTTCTTGTAATATTATTTAATTTGCATAAAAAGTATTATTTATTCTTATATATCGTAAAGTCACAATTTCTTTCTTAAAATAGTACAACTTTATTCCGTAGATCATTATTTTATTTTATTTTTTAATGTTACAAATATGACATGTTTTCATTAACTTCTTTCAACTATTTTTCTTAAAATTGACTGTGCCCTGCGATTGACTGGCGACCAGTCCAGGGTGTGCCCCGCCTCTCACCCAAAGTCATGTTGGAAAGGCTCCAGCATACACCCACAACCCTAATGAGGACAAGTGGCATAGAAAATGAATGAATGAATGAAAGACGTCGTCCTTGTACTAGCCATGGAGCTGTATGCATGGATAAACTAGAGGGTGACATTGCTTTAACCCTTGACAAATAAAGAAATGAAATCACAGCTATGTATTGCAAATAAAATCCATATTAGAACAACAGAAAACGGCGCCCACTAGTGAGCATCATAGTAACTCCACTCCCTGACCCCAATGCAGGGTTGCATTTGATGAGGATTTGGTTCGGAATTATTCAGTTTCTGTTATAAGTCTAGTCCACTTGCAGTGGGGCCAAGTGGGTCAGTGATCCTCCAGATCACGCTATCCTCAGATCAAGTAGTAAAAAGTCAACTTTGTGCTACACACTACTGCCATCTACTGCCCTGGAGTGGAATAACACTTGTCAGGTAATGGTGGTTTAAATCAATTGACGGTGTTTCGTTCTAATTTTAACACTGCCCACTTTCAAGAAGACATTGACAAAATCTCTTCTCGTCTTATTTTGAACAGTTCATCCTTATCTTTATCCACTTCTCATTAGCCTTGCATGCGAGGGCTAGCATTTGATGCCAAAAGATCTTTCGTTAGGGGAAAGATCCCTTCTACTCACAGGAAATTGCCTTCTAAATGGGTTAAGATGGGCTAAGACCTAAGAAGACACAGACAAACCCTTCTACTGATGGAACACCTTTTGGGCACCTTGGCAGACAGCCTTAAGGTGCGCTAATGATCTTATTAAAGCTTTGGGAAGTGCCGAGCATGGTTTAGCCTCTTGGACTTTTTGGTACTTTTGTTGAGTTTCCAGTTCCAAGCAGAAGTGGAGCACTATCAAGATAATATACTTACTCAACATCTAGCTTTTTTTCCCTTACCTCCATCTTTGTGGCCTCACGTAACTGTCTGGGGTAAGCCTTCAATGCAGACATTGTCATATCGTCTAATTAATGTAATTAGGAGGGAGACTCTCAGCAGGGTTGCAATAAATATGTCATGCATTCACATGACTGCATCCCTTGATGCTATAACAACTACCGACCATCCATGCAGCCAATGTTAAAAAAAAATAAGACAGAAAATGAGAGAAAAGAGGAGCTTTGTACGAGTTGTGGTCGCTGTGGCGACAAGCTGAGTGGTTTATGGAGAGCAACTAGCAGGGTGAGGAAAGAAACAAGGTCGTAAAACACCTTACTCGATAGTCGACAGCTCCGGCTTCTGTGACATTTAATTATTCCGAATACATATGCTGCAGAAGGTGCACAAAGGCCCAGCTAAGGACAAAGCATTCATATCAATGACACCAATATATTAGTACAAAAAGTAAGGACAGGCTTTAGTCTACTCAAAAAAACACACTATAACAGCAGTACATGAATCAAACGAAAGGAATACTAGAATGTGAGCACGTCAAGGCTCTTTACAGGAAAGGCCGTAAACACTCTTTACCATACATAAAAAACAAACCTGTCAGAAAGCTGTATAATGCGTTCATGAGAAACAGGCAATAATTGGAGAAGCTATTACGAAATTTTACATCTCATGATGTGACACGTTCTCCGAACCTGCAGGCATATTTACTGTACAAGGACCTTCTATTCTATGTATCTTTTGAAATTGTTAGTTGCAGGTGAAATGGAAATTGCATGGTTGCAATGATTGTAACATCATTGAGGTACAGTGATGATAAAATTCATCTTGGATAATGTTTGGTCTTTTCTTCATTGATGATTTAATCCTGGATATTGAAAAAAAAAGAGGAAATAAAACCCTGACACGAAAATCATGTTTTTATTTAGTGGCTATGATATTTACTGTAATTGCTTCCTGTAAAATCATTTGCAGTGGAAGTCATCACTGATGTGCTGTTCGCAAAAATATGCACACAATTTCTAGACCAAGTACAGGAACTTTGGAAATCCAATAGCAATCATAAACTTTCGTGTCCGCCTCTGTCACCCTTGTTAATTAGCGTGCGAAGCGCCTTGGATGCCTTCCGTTTAGCTTCTAACACAAACCAGCTTCTCTCGCCTTCTCTCCTTCTCTCTCCAGAATTTCTCTTGGAGATCAATAAAGTATCTATCTATCTATCTATCTATCTAGCAAGAAGCTAGGATATAGTTATTCAGTTAATTATGCATTGATATCTGGCGTCCAATCATCACGATTGTTATCGCTCATGTATGTTTCAGTGATTTCAAGGTCGTATTTACCACTATTTTTCTTTTTTCATATTTTTCAGCAAGTTTTGAGTGCACCTCAATTTTAAATTGTGTCTCCCTTGTCAGGTTTTTAGTCAGCAGGTTGAGAGTGTGTATGTAATATGAGTATGAGTATATAATATAATAAGTATATAGTATATAATATTTGATTGACACATTAATTCAACAATGTGTTGTTATTGTGGTTGTAGTTGCACCGCATCGGAATTCTAACATTATTCTAACACCACATTTCAGCATGATGCACTGCTGTAAGTTTGTTGCTTGCTCGTGTACTGGATCTCATTAGAGCATGTAGGTGTAGCTAATGAAGCATCTGCTGAGTCCGTGTATGTCTAAACTTTACAAACAATAAAAGACATAAGAGTGATATTATTTTTTCTTTTCATACAAACCTTGCAAGTATTTGATCAGGTCACCCTACCATGCAGTAAACACCAATGGCATGACATTCCTGTAATTATGCACCGGCGTCAACAAAGCCTGGTCATAAATTCAATTTGCTACTTGTCATCTCCTGTATGTTTCTCTTTGAAGGAAAACAAACACAACAGTGAAATCCATTAAGAGCTCTACTTTGGATGGGTTGCATGCATTATAATAATAACTGTGCAAGTGGAGAAGAAGGGGCTACCGTATGTAGTTTGTAGAAGTGGTAAGAGTGTTTACAGCATATTATGACATTATACTGTTACCAAAAATGGTGGCAGCATGAATGACCACAGTGCACCGATTTTAAAATGTTAAGATACAAACAGTCTTCCCTAATACTTGTTTCACTGCCTTCTTTCCATTGCCCGTATGACATCTAAAGTCAAATAGTTCACCTATCAAACAATTCAGGATTCAACTAAATTTTTGACTACGAGCTCTTAACCCAAACAAAAGCCAGAGCCTGTACGGCCACAATGTATTTTGTAACATGAAAGCTCATTTCATCAGTGCATGTAAGGGATTTATTCTACAAGAGGTGTAAGGAAAGGTAAAGGAGAACATCGACATTTGAATTCCATACAGGCAAAGTTAATACACTTTGGAAACACCTCAAATATTCTTCAAAAGTCACACAAAAAACACAATTATGCCTAACATCACAACTTCAGCTCTGTGCAAAAATTACCTCCATTTTTGCATTTTCTTTGGCTTTTTTTGTTATTTTAAATGCCACCCACAGAAGATGATGACATATTGCTATTATAGTGGTAAGATACACACGTATCTGTCCTTGATGCTCAGTACAATATGTCTCACCGGTCAGAAGTCGACAATTATATAATAATGTAGAATAATGCAGCCTAAGTGGCAAATGTGCTTGCAATTAAAGAACACCATTTGGTATGTGTGTCTCTTCAATAAAAAGTCAAGGTATTTATGCTAGGCATCCTATTACCGGCGGTTAATGTTTTACATTTGTATGGCATCTGGGCCACACGGTGGACAAGTGGTTAGCATGTTGGCCACACAGTCAGGAGATCGGGAAGACCTGGGTTCGACTCTCTGCTTGGGCAGTTTGCATGTTCTCTGCGTGTGTGGGGTTTTTTTCCGGGTAGTCTGGTTTCCTCCCAAATTCCAAAAACATGCACATTAGGGCCGCACGGTGGTCTAGTGGTTAGCACGTTGGCCAGCAGAGTAACAGCTTGGAGATAGGGAAGACGTGGGTTCGATTCTCCCCTGGGCGTGCCATTATGTGGAGTTTGCATGTTCTCCCCGTGTGCGCGTGGGTTTACTCCGGCTTCCTCCCACATTCCAAAAACATGCAGGTGAGGTTAATTGGCGACTCTAAATTGAATATGAATATGAATATGAGTGTGAATGGTTGTTTGTCTATATGTGCCCTGTGATTGGCTGGCGACCAGTCCCCTGAAGTACCCTTGTACCCTGAAGTGTCGCCCGAAGTCAGCTGGGATAGGCTCCAGCATACCCCCGCGACCCTAATGAGGAAGAAGCGGTATAGAAGATGGATGGATGGATGCACATTAGGTTAATTGGCAACTTGTCCATAGGTATGAATGGATGTGAGTGTGAATGGTTGTTTGTCTATATGTGCCCTGTGATTGGCTGCCGACCAGTCCAGGGTGTACCCCGCCTCTCGCCTGAAGTCAGCTGGGATAGGCTGCAGCATTCCCCCACGACGCTAAGTAGGATACGGGGCATAGAAAATGAATGGATGGGATGTTTCGCATCTAAGGTTTTCTGGTTTGATATCAAGAATTTGAACATATTATTCCTGCTTCTGTGATCTCCAATAGGAAAAGGATGTGCATCACAATATAAAAAAATCATCATCCTGGAATTGTAGTTACATTGTATTACCCAATAATATAGTAGTAGTATAGTATATTATAGTATAGTATAGTATAGTAGTACAGTAATACAATGTAGTTACATTGTATTACCCAATAATATATCATATGATGTAATTATGTATATATTATGTAACAATATATACTATAAAGAATATCAGTGTCTGTGTCATGATGATTGTGTAGGAAAGGGTCGCAGACTATCCACCATTCTCTAAATAGCCTAACACTGCATCTAATTTGCTCCGTAATGAGATCTAATGAGGGGTTACAGGTCGTGTGCTTGATGAATTGAAACCACCGTTTGAGCGTTTAACTTCACCTCAGTCAATCTCCTCCTCCTTCTCTACCAGGGATGAGGAGTTGGGGGAAGGAATAAAATAGGAAGAGCAACGAAGAAGACGAGACACCCTACTTTCTGTGGTTTCTTGTTTGAGCACATTTGTGCCCATCTGTTCCCCCCAACAGAAGTCACCTGTGCAATTAACCTAGACCATTAGCCTTGAAACAAAAGGCCTCGCTGGAAGGAGGAGGAGGCGGTGCTTCCTTATGGCCAGGTGGAGAGGCCCTAATGATGCTCATCTCCACTCCACTTTTTTTTGGGCAACAAAGCTTCAGTACAGCCGCACAAACCTGTAAATGCCTGACTAAGGCTGCATTCACACAGTGCATGCTTTTCAATGTCATTTTATCACTGGTCCGTATCCTTGGTCTGTGTTGAGCTTAAATGAACCAAACTTTACGGTCTTGGTCTGCTTGTTTGGTGCATGCCAGTTTGTATGATCACCTTCACATTTGACCAAACGAGCTGTACTAGCAGAAACACACCCGAGTTTGTTTCAACAGCACAAGTGTGAAGGCACCCTAACTTCCCATTTTCTGTCCAATCCTTTCAGCCAAGTCCATCCCCTCTGTCACAGTCCACACGCACATCATTACACTCCACACAAGTGCCGTAAGGGCTGGTGTGATGCGGCTTCCTTTTCAAATCTCACTAAAGCGTTCTTCCATTCTCCTCCTGGCAGTGAAACCTTACAAAAGCTTTGACACAACAACCTGGGAAACTTTTCAAACAGGCTGCGGTCTTTCATGTGCACCTTCAGGGTTCAGATGCCTTTTCTGGGGACAAATTCAACCATAACATCAATTTTTAGTCGTTTCTAGCTCTGGTACGTTACATATATTCGCACAAATGTGACACATGCTGTAGCTTCAAATAGCACGGGTGGAAAAACCTAAGGGGTTAATACCCATGATGAAACCCACTTATGGACATCAGGGCTTTATGTCACCATTATGGAGTCTGTTTTGGGGCAGACACATGCACATCTTCCATGTACGAAGAAAACAAACAATGTACCCGCTGCTGGCTTTTTTGCTGTCCTACCCCACTCCGATCTCTCTTGGTGAGCTGACCTGTCTCCTAGAATCTGCTCCACACTCATGACACTGTGCTGGGAGACACAGAAACCTCTTGACCATGGTGTGCATGGAGGTGACTTCCTAGAAGATACCTCCAAAGTCATAAAAAAACGGGTGTGACGGTACGCCATGACCGCTGTCTGCTCCGTACCTTGTTTTGAAGGTACGGTTCGGCCCATTTTTAGTACAGTGTAAGGGAATGAAATGCAAAACCTCGCCATGACTCCTGTTTAAATGACAGACATGTGACAATATCGTGAGGAAGTCACACACTTTCTCACCTCATGTGTTTTGTGTGTTGAACTCGGTACACCTCCGTATCTTAACAAAAAAACCCAAAACAGATTGTGAATAAATTGAAAGAGTAACTTTCCATTGCTAATAAGGACACATTTGCCTGCATTTGAATTGTTTGGATTCTGAAAACAATTCAGTCAGACAACCTACTGGAATGCTCCACTCCAGGGGGCTAAAAAAAAACGTTGTCACCTTTACTTTGGTTCTGTTGTTAGCTCCTGTGAGGGCACCGACTGAGGGTGGGAAAGGAAGCAGGGAGAGGTATTTGTGAGGTGAAATAAGTAGTTTGACATGCAGCAGGTAGAAGGAGGAGGACTGGTCACTGCAAGGAGAAAAAATAGCCATTGTGACTCCCCAAGAGGCCGGAAGAGAGAAGTTTGGATGTCGATGAGGAAGAGATGAAAGTGGATTAGCCTGCGTGGCGATTTGCATTCCGTTGTGGAACGAAAGCCCCTGCGATGCCCCGAATAGCTGGATGCATGAATAAGTAAACAAACAAAAACAAAAATAAACCTTCCATCTGGATGGATGCTGCCAGGCCCCAAGTGGGAAACAGTCGGGGAGGATGTGGAGATGCATGCAATGTCACAGCACTCTCCTTCCTCCCCCATTATCATTCCCTCACGAGTGTCCATATTTCCATCCCTATCTCCTTGTGCTTTCGGACAGTTCTGCCCGGTAACACCACAACGACACATGAAGGGGGGTGGGGGGTGTTGGGGTGGCTGACAGATGTTCATTTGACATACTTTCTAGGGTCACGGTGTCAGGACGCCAGCTGAGTCCAGACCACAACCACACAGTTTCCATTTACAGTGATTTTCCTGCACGTTTTCATTGTGACATAACAGTACTCGATGGCCAGTTCCCTCAATAGCAGTGTTGAACACAGCACACTTGTGTAAATATAAACAGCATATGCTTTGGATTGTTGTGTTAACATATATTTTACAAGGTAAAGACAAACTGACATTAGGGGCCGTCCAGGTAGGTTTTTCAGACCCTTTACTGACACAGTTCTTGACATTTTTGTTCTTGGTTATCATCTTGAGTATCTCCATGTGCCACAATTACATTTTATGCCTCACTTTGTTTGTTGCGAGATTACGTGAGAACTGCTCAATCAATTCCCAATAAGTATTGTAGCGAGGTGGTGCAAGTTTAAAGGGATAGTTTGGATTTTTTTACATTAGGTTGTAATGACATCCCCATCAGCAGTGTAGCGCATCGAGCGTGACTTACCCCCCACTTGGTCCCGAGAGCCCAGTTCTGGTCATATTTCGGTGATGAGGAATGTAGTCCCGGTTAGTTGCTGGAGTCAATTGAGTAAAGAGTTTGGCAGAGCGATTTGTGAGGTCTGATTTTTTTAAGGAAGCATTTTTGTCATGCAAATAATTCTTTCGAACGCATATTGTTTTGAGAAGCGAACCCCAGCAACAACGTTTCTCATCACCGAAATCTGAGCAGAACTTGGCTCACGGGACCAAGTGGGGGGGTAAGCCACCGCTGATGGACTACATAGCTGATGGTGGTGTCATACATCGACATGTCAAAAAATCCAAACTATCCCTTCAAAGAAGAAAACATAAAATGTTGGTGGAGACACTACTTCCCCCCACCCAACAAAAGTTCATGTAATTAACACAAGATTTTCATGTGCTTTCTTAATTTCTCAGTAAACAATGCGACTTTTGATTACAAAATTGTAGTGTTTCTCATTATTTTTGATCCTGTTGTCTTAATCTGTCATTGATTTTCAGTAACCTTTGTAGGGGGGTTGAATAAGGGTTAAGGGAGAAATCATTCCATTTTGGTGGGGATCCTGATAAACGTGCAGATTCAGGATTTATTTTTTATTTCTTAAACAAGTGAACAATTTCCCTGACACTACACTTTCTTGGAGAAAAAATATTTTTTGGCAGTATGTTCAGAAATGTTATTTTAACCTCAGTTTTTAGGCACTTTTGTTCTGGCCATCACTCTGTATGCTGTAACGGGATTTACGTATGATGAAATAAGGCATTTTAGAGTTTAAAAAAAAAGAAAATAATAAGTCATTTTTACATTTCTTCCAAAAATGTGTGCATCTCAATACCAAAATGATTGAAATTGTGAGTTTTTATACGTCTTTATTCGTAAGCGCATAGTTGGTCAGAACTTTAGGTTACTTATTTGCCATTTGATAGAATATTATTATGCAAAAAGTACTCAATCAATTACCAATGCACATTGTGGAGCGGGTGGTACATGAGTTAAGAAAGAAACTTATGGAGTCGTCCCTCGGTTAATTGGTTCCAGACCCGGCTGCAATCAGTGAATAACCGCAAAGTCAGATTCAATCATAATAATTTCAATATTTTCATAGTTAAAAGCATAGAAAATCTGTTTAGGACTTTGTAAATACAGTTTTTACCATTATTAGAGCCCTTTAGGCATGCAATAATACCCCATAGTCACCTTTACACTCCTAGTATTCTTTGTTTCCACCAGGGGTGGGGAACCTATGGCTCGGGAGCCAGATGTGGCTGCATCTGGCTCTCAGACATGTCTAAACACAAAAATCTCTGACATTTTAAAGTAAAACATTACAAAATTCACAGTTAAAAAAAAAAAAAAAAAACGTTCAAAATATAAAACTTCCTTATGCATTTTAATCCATTCATCCTTTTTGCACCGCAACACGGGTGGCCAGAGCGAATGCCAGCTGTCCTTCCAATATTTTCCAGGTCAGACACCAAAACTTGATTATTACTGGTTAATGCGGGTCATTGAGATGTCAAGAAGTAAACTTCCCTCCTTCGATCAAATAGTCAGCTCGATAATTCTGCAGAGTCCACCCTTTTGACGAAGAAGATGGCATAAAGGAAGAAAGATACTGAGAACAATGCAAAACCATGCCGCACCAGAAGTTGCATGGTAAGAAGTATTTCATTTATCATTGGGTAGCTTCAGTATAACAATGTTAATAAAAATAATACATTCACAGACTTATTATAGTCTGAAAATGGTGGTCTTGCTTAAAAATGCACGCATTTAGCTGTATTCATTGTTAAAAAATCTTATATGGCTCTCACGGAAATACATTTTAAAATATGTGACTTTCATGGCTGTCTTAGCCAAAAAGGTTCCCGACCCCTGGTTTGCACCACAATACGCAGGCTACAAGATCACTGCAGGCACGTAAGAGACAGCCGCCGCTAGCATAGCAAGCTACCGAGCTAACTAGTTACCCTGCAATTTTTTTTGTTCTAAACTTTAAAAAGTGTTTCAAATGGAGTGAGGGAAAAGGACGAAGTAAGAAGCCAAAAATGTACCACTTCCATGCCGAATGGGAGGAGAACTTTTTTTCACTGTTGTGTCGTGCACGTCATGTGGGGCATGCTATGGCTGACTCCGTGCATCGTTAAGGTAATGTAATCTATGCCTCATCAATGTTACTGACGCCAAGTGACCAGAATACGATACATGACTTGTATTTCAATATACACTGCTCAAGAAAATTAGAGGAACACTTCAAAAACACATCAGATCTAAACTGGGGGAAAAATGATCTTGAATATCTTTCCTGATAATAAGTGGGTGATGTATTAGTAACAAAATGATGCCACATAATTTGATAGAAATGAAAATGATCACCCTATAGAGGGAGGAAATCAAAGACACCCCAAAAATGAAAGTGAAAAAATGATGTAGCACACTGGTCCATTTTGCTAAAATGTCATTGTAGCAACTCAAAATGATTCTCAGTAGTTTGTGTGGCCCCCACGTGCTGGTACGCATGCCTGACAACTTGGGGGCATGCTCTTAATGAGACTACAGATGGTGTCCTGGGGGATCTTCTCCCAGATCTGGACCAGGGCATCACTGCGGTACCTGGACGCATGGAGGAGATTCCAGGAGACAGGTAGTTACTCCAGGAGAGCTGGACAGGGCCGTAGAAGGTCCTTCAACCCTCAGCAGGATCGGTATCTGCTCCTTTGTGCAAGGAGGAACAGGATGAGCACTGCCAGAGCCCTACAAAATGACCTCCAGCAGGCCACTGGTGTGAATGTTTATGACCAAACAATCAGAAACAGGCTCCATGAGGGTGGCCTGAGGGCCCGACGTCCTGTAGTGGGCCCTGTAGTCACTGCCCAGCACCGTAGAGCTCGATTGGCATTTGCCATAGACCACCAGAATTGGCAACTACACCACTGGTGTCCTGTGCTCTTCACTGATGAGAGCAAGTTCGACCTGAGCACATGCGACAGACGTGAAAGGGTCTGGAGATGCCGTGGAGAACGTTATGCCGCCTGCAACATCATTCAGCATGACCGGTTTGGTGGTGGGTCAGTGATGGTCTGGGGAGGCATATCCCTGGAAGGATGCACAGACCTCTACAGGTTAGATAATGGCACCCTGACTGCTATTAGGTATCGGGATGAAATCCTTGGACCCATTGTCAGAAACTACGCCGGTGCAGTGGGACCTGGGTTCCTCCTGGTCCACGACAATGCCCGACCTCATGTGGCTAGTGTATGCAGGTAGTTCCTGGAGGATGAAGGAATTGATACCATTGACTGGCCCCCACGTTCACCTGACGTAAACCCAACAGAACACCTCTGGGACATTATGTTTAGGTCTATCCGGCGCCGCCAGGTTGCTCCTCAGAATGTCCAGGAGCTCATTGATGCCCTGGTCCAGATCTGGGAGGAGATCCCCCAGGACACCATCCGTAGTCTCATTAGGAGCATGCCCCGACGTTGTCAGGCATGCGTACAAGCACGTGGGGGCCACACAAACTACTGAGAATCATTTTGAGTTGCTACAATGACATTTTAGCTAAATGGACCAGTGTGCTGCATCATTTTTTCACTTTCATTTTTGGGGTGTCTTTGATTTCCTCCCTCTATAGGGTGATCATTTTCATTTCTATCAAATTATGTGGCATCATTTTGTTACTAATACATCACCCACTTATTATCAGGAAAGATATTCAACATCATTTTCCCCCAGTTTAGATCTGATGTGTTTTCGAAGTGTTCCTCTAATTTTTTTGAGCAGTACATTTTGACTAAAAATAGACCGTAGCCAATCACGAAACAGCCATCATTTATTAATTAATGAATCTTTGAACAGCCGCAAGGGAGCGATATTTGAACCGCGATGTAGCGAGGAACGACTGTACCTCTACCTGAACATACTTTTTTTTAACTGACTAACTGACTAACTGACGTAAACAATAACAGCAGAATGAACTGTAGAAGTTTTTATTTATTTATTTCTTAGTAATTTACCTCTGTTTGATTGTTTTCTGTTTGTTTGAAAGGGGATTAGACACACACACACACACACACACACACAAAACATGCAAACTATTTCCACTACACGTTACCAAAAGTAAAAAAAATAAAAAAAAATCTCAACCGAGTGCAATTTCCAGCATTTTTCTTTCTCTGAATGACACAATCCCCGTATGTGCAGGAGGTGGATTGTTCTGTCATGGCCTTAGCCTCTGTGCTCTAGTGAGTATCCTTCTAGTGTCTATTGCTTTTTATTCTTTCTGCATGGTCGCCACAAGGATTTTTATAGCATCCTCCGGGCTAGTGAACTCTGATGATAAAAACGACTGAAAGTGAAGACATTCTTCACAGCATTCCTTGCAAACACAACAGTGGAAAGGGCTGCAATAAATGTGTCAAACGCCGAGCAAGTTAGTTGAGAATGTGCAGACTCTTTATATTACGGTTTCGTTTGAATATTAATGCATTTTATGGTTCTTTCTGGGCCCAGCACGGCTAGAGAACGACTTGAGCCACTCAGGTTACTTGAGATGAAAGCGATGTCTGAGCTCATTTGACGACAGCAACAGGAAGTCTGGCTCTTATCTCCAGCATAGCTTTGGAAATGAGTGGCACGTTTGGATAGCGGATGACTTGTGGAATCCAGATCGAGATAACATCTGAACTATAGCCCACACGGGGGCTGTTTGCATCTGTGAAAAGGCGGCGCTGTCTCTGAAAGCTAAATGGATTTGACAATGAATTGTGATGAAGGTAATTAGCTTGGATTGACTGGAAAGTGACTGGTGAGGTCCAGAAGATGTGGGAAATTTGAACCAGACATAAATGAATGACTTTCAGCAAGAGGAAGCATATATATGGAATAAATAAACATAGATACACTCATCTGATACCCAAACTCTATCAGAAATGACACCATTTTACATACAGGATACTGAGTTTTACAGCACTGAGAATTATTTTCATTATTTTTAAAACATGCTTACTGATATTAATATTCTGTCCTATAAGGTTATGATTATCATTAGAGGGCTAGACAGACTATCCCCTTAGTTCTGAAGTAAATGATTACATCTAAAATATTGTCTATATTTGTCAGCTAAGGAAAACAAACTAAACAATCACATTTATCATCTCGAGCCGTGACCTCATGTCTCGACAAGCTATCTGCAGTGTTAATGTTGTTTGCCACGTCTGCTTCAACGCGGAGACACAATTCAAACTTGGGGGGTGAGCACCTGTCTGTCAGCACTCGTCTATGATCACCTAGCATGGCTGTGACACAGGTGCGCACAGGCGCGCGCACGCGCGCACACACACGCACTATCCTGCCAACCCACGATTGTCAGCGTGGCACAAAGCCATCAATCCAGACCTCCACCTCTGTCAGTGGTGACAGGCAGCCGTCAGCCACAAGCAGTCAGCGAGCCCGTCTGCTCGCGTACGCGTGCATCCACTTGATTTTGCTCGGAAAATATGCTAAAAATGGAGGGAGAAAAATAATATGTTTGAAGACTAAAAATGTAGAAAAGATAAATAACATTCATAATTGTTAATAAGGTTGTCTTTTCTTAAAACGTATCAGTTATTATAGTGATAACAAAAATGCAGGGCTCCAAAAGTGTTTGCTAAAGTTTCAAGACACTTGTCCAAACTTTTGACTGGTACTTTTTTGTTTTTTAATACAATATTGAAATATTAATTTTAAATATTTTTACTGTTATAAATATTATGATATAATATAATCCCATTATTGAATTAAAACATGCCAGCTGATTTATTTTAAGGGGAGATTTTGAATATTTTTGAATTTTGAATTCCGCACGGTGGCCAAGTGGTTAGCATGTTGGCCACACAGTCAGGAGATCTGGAAGATCTGGGTTCAAATCTCCACATGGGCATCTCTGTGTGGGGTTTGTATGTTCTCCCCGTGCATGTGCAGGTTTTCCCCGGGTACTCCGGTTTCCTCCCACATTCCAAAAACATGCATGTTAGGTTAATTGGTGACTCTAAATTGTCCATAGGTATGAATGTGAGTATGAATGGTTGTTTGTCTATATGTGCCCTGCCATTGGCTGGCAACGAGTCCAGGGTGTAACCCGCCTCTCACACAAAGTCAGCTGGGATAGGCTCCAGCATGCCCGCAACTCTAGGGAAGATAAGCAACATAGAAAAGGGATGGATGGCATTTTGAATACTCAATACACCTTTTAATCTCAACAAAAAATATGTATATTTCACGAATGTTTCAAGAAGTTTTAATACTTGTTTGTTAATATTTATTTAATTTTGGTTTATTTATTAAAGTAATATTAAAACAAATATATATGAATGCATGATAAATGATAAAACATATATTATAATACATGAAATTGTTAATATTTGCAAAGAAAAAATGACGCCCAATTTACTTTAAGCCAACATTTCAAATAATACTAATGATTGAATTCTTGTAATCTTCATTGGAAATGCGTTTTGTTTCTGTAAAATGTAAAATGAATCAACAGAATGTTATTCATTTAAAATAGCATATATATATATATATGAACATACATGAACATACATTGATATAATATTTATTTATTTTTTGGTCTGGAACATATCTATTTTTTTTTTTTTTTTTATCATTTTTTAAAACTCTTCAACACAACTCATCCCAGTGCCCTCCAACCTAACTGACATGTACTGTGTCTCTCTGTCACAGACTCCAAGCGCTTTCAATCGGGCTACAACAGGCTACCGCGTTCAGATCTGACTCTGCATCATCATTTAGTAATAAAAGAAACATAATTACCATAACTACTTCCAAGGTTTCATAATAACATGTAAATGGCGTGACATTGTTTGGCAGCGAGCGGCATCTCCTACAGATGTGCAACCAAAAAGGTCATTTAAACACACCGCGGACGCCTAATTGGAAGTGTGATATGCTCATGTCAATTAGTGATTAACACTTAAACCCAACAGCCTGGGGTGTCACATGTACAGGCAAGCTAGCATGTACAGGGAATTAATGAGCAAGAGAACTTGACACTTGAGACACGTGTACATGCTTTTGTGTTTGTGTTTAATAAATAGTAGGGCTGTAATGGTACGCCATAATCACATTTTTTGCGTACCTTGGTTTTAAGGTTGGTTCATTTTCAGTACAATAAGGGAACATGACTCCCACTAGCTTCGGGGTGAGCGGCAGCGTATTTGTTTGAGTAGAGGTAGTCCCCCATTTCATCTGTACCATGTTGGTACAGATCAGTACGCCTCTGTACCATACCAAAAAATCAGATTAAATATATATTTACTGTCACACCATGGGTAAACAGAATGTTTCTTTTAGAGCGAGGAACCCAGTTCTATCCATGCAAACTTATAGTAGTTGTTCCTCAAAGTGTGGAAGGTTGGCAAGCATGATGCATAAATAGAAGCATCATTGTCAACATGCCAACTGCTCTCTTTCTCTCTGCAGACACTCTCAGGGACACAGAGTCCTCATTCGAGCAGGCCTCGCCGAATTGGAATATGTCGACCACTGGCAGGGAAGAAAATGCTTTCGGAGAGATAAAGAGCACACACTGCAGTATAGTCACGTACTGAAAATGGGACCTTATGGAAAAATAAGCTTCCAATGAAAAGTTCTGAGGTCCAGGTGTCCTCCAAGGACGTTTGCATATGATTCCGGGTTTTGAAACGGTAATTGATGACGTGCTTCCAGCTGTCATGCAAACAAAGGTACATAGATTTAAAATTATTCGATTGCAAGGATTTTGGCACTGTGAAATCCTCACCAAACAGTTCTACTGTTGTCTGCAAGCTGTTGCTGCAGGTTTAGTTGGGTGGGCTCAAGTTCAAATGGTAAAAAATAATGGCTTTGCAAAAATCATTAAATCTTCATCTGTGGAGACTTTCCGTGCGTTTTGGTGCCTATTTGGCTGCATCTACATTCAAATAGCTCTTGTGTTGCAATACATTTTGCGATATGACAGTGTAGGTAAGGTGTAAACTGAATCGCAAAAGCTGTGTCGACATTCATTGACAAAAACTCAAAAGCTTTCACATTTGGAGTCGCCCATCTGTCTAAAATACGTAGTCAAAATTCAGTACTGATCCAACCATTTCCCAAGGAGAAGTTCCTAAAAGTACGGCCCCTAAAAAAAGGCCAATATTCAGATGAAAGCCTATGCTTCGAAGCAAAATGGACAACTTTGTGTTTTTTAGACTTTTTTGGGCGTGTCTTTATGTTAGACATGTTTAGCAAATTCCATGTCGATTGCTCTCTTCTCTCATTGGGCGCAACAATGTCAACGGGGAGAGTGTTTGTGATATGAACTTGTTAGTAAATCATCGCTAATAAACACAACCTAAAGCAAACAAGTCTTAAAACTGGATCTCTGGAAAATACATTGAAATACATTTGAAAAAATGAGGACACCCCATGCAAATAGCATTTGTCGCGCCCCTTATGGGTTGTGGTCACAATGCTTCGGAAGATAGACAGTATGCTAACAGAGATGTAATTACCGATATCCTCAAAGTTTTATCATCATTAGGCAAATGTCTGTCTCCCACTTGTGTGTGCCAAATTTGGTGGTGATTTGGAAAAAAACATTCAGAAGTTACAGTGGGTGTTTTGTCGAGTGCATTGAGCTGTGCAAGAAATTTCAAGTCTGTCCAACTTATGAGCTCAACCTTTGGAGTTTAAAGAAAAATTGCACTTTTTTGGAATTTTGCCCATCATCCACAATCCTTATGTGAGACATGAACACACATCTTTCTCGTTTCTGCGCATTCTAAAGATATACAAACAGCTACAAATAGACAGGTCATTAATTGGGGCACACCTATTCCGCCAAACAAGACCACTATTAAAAAACCTCCAACAAGGTTTTATGGTTTTATATACATGCTGTGACCATGTATTAACAGGCACGTTCATTATAACATGTAATACTTACAGCATCTTGACATATTTTGGTCATTATAAGCATTAGCGTAACTTCCTTCCTTTGCGCATTGATTTCTCATAGCAACATACAAACGAACGCTACATCTAGCATTAACTTTTCCAAACTCAAAAACAAAAACACATCAGATGGCTTTGTAGGGGGAATTGCATTCTTAGTTGCCTCTTTTCGTATGTGTTTTTGTATCTTTACAGCACACAGAAAGGAGATGTGTGTTCATGTCTCACAAAAGGATTGTGGATGATGGCCATTTGTCAGAAAATAATAGCAGAGGCAACAAGGTAAGGGTGCTTGTTTGGGCAAATGTTCACCCTTTTGTGGACAGTGTTCAGGAGTAGAAGAGTAAGATTACACAAACACATAGCGACTTTAGACCATGGGCGTCAAACTCGTTTTCACCGTGGGCCACGTCGCACTTATGGTTATCCTTCGAGGGCCGCCTGCAACTGTGAAACCTTCCTAGTGTTGTTATTATTGCACAGTTTGTTATTATTATTTTCATTTGGTAATGTTTTACAGATTTACTTTGAAATAAGAAGTCGAGGTGCCAAGCAGAAATTTGAAATACAGAAATACAACTACTGTATAATTCTTTTTAAATGGGGTTTGGCAACAAAAAAGCTCCAATTCCATGCAGTACACATTTTCTGTCAAAATTGACAGAGCAAATACATTTAACAAGTGTCTTTCTAATTAAAAAAATGTAATATCGGTCAATATTGGCATCATATTTTTCCCGATAATGAAAGCTGATTTAACCCTTTAAGCGCCACAAGCAACATTGCTTGTGCATTGAAAACGAATACACAGCGTGCTGCTGCACTGCAGTGTGAGGCGTATATATGAAAAATATGACACTTGATTTTCTTCCCTGGCCTTTTTGATTACCAAAAATGGCTACTCTGTTGACTTTCAAAACAGATTTTCACAGCCTCCGTTATTATATATTTTGTCGTACGGTTGTACTCGCCAACATCCGTGAGTCGATCACAGCTTTTGTCATGACTCAATGTTAGAGCAATGGGAACCAAAGGCGCTATTTCCCGTTATGAAATTTGCTGTATCTTCTTTAATATTTGGGGCAGAGAAGTGAATGAGGTATCATATTAAAGTTCAAGTCATGCTTTATCACATTAATCACAGCCATTAGCATTGCGACAAAGACTGCATGATTTGGCCATTATAACATCCTTTTGAGAGCATACTTTGCAGACGTTGCGGAAAACACTGTATTCCCGTGCACCAATCAGTCATTCACATGCCAATGGTGTAGCAGGAATGTAAAATAATATGGAAAGAGCGGCAGGCAGAGGCGGTAGTTTGTGAGATGTTGTTTACTGCCACATTGAGAAGGTAATTGCTGATGCTGTATCCATTTGCAGACATGTGTTAATTCCACGATAGGAGATATGTGATGTTACACATATTGGCACCAGTTGATATAGGAATCGGAAAATGAGAGTTGGACAATATCGCATATGGGATATCGGCAAAAAAGCCAATATCGGATATCCCTAATAAAAATGAATGTAAAAATAGTAACAAAAATAAATCAAAATAAGTTTTTTACATGCATTATTTCCAGGCTTTCGCTGGCCACATGAAGCGATACAGTAGGCCGGTTCTGGTCACCAGGTCTGTGCTTTAGATATAGGAATTAAATCAGAATGGGACATTGCTTATCTACTGTTACCTGTCAAGAGAGTTCGGAAAACAGTCCCCAAAACTTATTCCCCCGCCCCCTTGTTTGTTTATCCCTACGTGCCACATGCCAGCCTGCATTTGCAATCAAAAGCATTTCCATCTCTGCGGCGCTGTTCAAAGCTTAGTGGATTGGACTGAGGTACAAAGTTGACATGTGGGTGCAGACACTCGCCCTAGACGGGGGCGCTGACCTCGCCAGTGTTCGCCGAGTGTGAAGCCAGAAGGGCGTGCTGATTCTCACAGGAGGCCGTAAAAGAAGGACAACCCACAGGCTTCACCATGCTCAGGCTTTTGACACACGCTCCTTGTGACACGCTTTCATATACTATTGCAATAAAAACTAAAAAAACCTCTTGTATTCTCTGCCAAAAAGAAAAAAAAAACCTAAAAATAAACCATCCTGTTCTGTGGTTCTTTCCATTCAAGTGAAGCGATCAAGTAAATGTTGAACATCTGGTCAGTTAAGGAGAATGTGGAAATCCATTTAGTGGGAATTAAAACAAATGGGATGACTGGCTAATGACTTCATAAGCAATTTTCAACATTAGGACTTGTAGTCATTTACAGGGGAAATGTATTTAGTGCTGCACTTGTCTCATCTATCAGTCATGCTCATTTAAAAAAAAAAAAAATAAGCGTTTCTGCCACCAACACAACTTTCTGCCTGCTTCTTCTCACACTGCTTCAACCGGGAAATGAGGAAAAACAACACAGATCTGTTTTGCTGAATCTCCCTGCCCCCCCCCCAGCTAAAAGCTTCTGCTAAAGCTAAATGAATTAAACCCTCATTAATTATGCATTTCATTAATCACTCACAAGTGAAGAGGATTTGGTTGCAATTTGTGAAATGGCATAAAACCCATCACTTCTCTGGAAAAAAAAAAAAAAACTAACTAACTAAAACAGTCTCTTGAAATGGCATTAAACGCAAATGGATAATCTATGGAAAGGTGTTTTTATGCAATAAATGTAATCACAGCAACCCAAGTGGAAAGTGCTTTAAATCCTATTATACAGTGGCCATATGTTGACACCATCTGTTTATGACAATGGCTTTGTAAACATACATTCCATCTCTCTAGCTATCTATCTAGCACATATGTAGCTACGAGATGGGCATCGAGTAAGTGGGAAACAACCAATACACCCAATATTTTTATTTATTTTAGTTCTTATATTCTTATATAGTTCTTATATTTAATGTACAGAATCAAAATTGAATCAGCTCTTCCATATCCCATTTCCGACAAATCCTGAAAATTTCATCCAAATCCACTCAGAACTTTTCAAGTTATTTTGAACACAAACAACCAGACAGTTGAACGCCGCAAAAGCGTCCGCGTTGCGGCGCTTGTGCTTTGCGCTGCGCTTGGCGGAGGTCATAAGACATAATGTAGACTCACGAATGGCAGCATGCGGAGAGTTCCTTGTTGTTTCTTTAGACACGATGAAACAGCAATGACTAATTAAATACTTTTGGAAAAAACGTGATAGAGTGAAGCCACGGAATTCAAAGCACGAAGTGACGAGGGATTTCTGTATAGCGTAGACTACATATAACTCAGATCTGGCCTTCGCCATTGCTCTTTCAAGTGTCATAACGTCACTGCAGATGTTCTAATCTCTTTTAAAATTGTTTTGAGGGTTAAAGGTCTCATACTGACCGCTGACTGCAGTGGCACCCCCAACAGGCAGAAATGTGTGAATGCAACACCTCTTGACACTCACAATTTACACTCTAAACTGGTATGGATATACAGATACTGAACGCCAATTATTTCATGTTTGATTTTCCTTTCTCTAATTACCTTTTGTATGTAGACACAAAAACATAAACGAGTCAAGGTTCCACAAACAAAAAGAGGCATCCGTTCACATGACAGGAGGAAAGACAGCCTGGCTTTTTAACAGTGCATGGTATATCTCTCAAGCGACAAGGTCACAATGATCAGGACACTGCAACAAGGTAGCATATTTTTTTGGTGTGGAGGACAATCCTCTCTTGCTATCTCCTGCAGGCAAAGTTGCCCATGTCATCCTCATGTTTTATTCAAGTGAGTCATATTATGGCATTCACAAAGTCAGATCAAAATCTGCTCTGGCAGAAATATTTAATAGCATACCTCCTTCTCTCTTTCTCTCTTGCCTTCTCCATCTGGTTAGCCCCAGTGAGGAAAAAAGGGCTCTACAGACTCTTCCAGCACAGCCATGTTGGATTATTAAAAGTGAAGCTTTCAAAGAGGTCACTGCTCAGGGAAGAAGTGAAAAAAGTGTTGCATGCATCAATTATCTTGGAGGATTTGCGGCATACTGAAGACTGTCTTGTCACATTTCCCCATATGGCTGTGAGGTCATTGGTTGGCGCTGACATTTAGTAGCTGGTGAATTGTGGGAAATCCAAAAAAAAAAAAGAAGACAAAAGAGCAGACGGACTGCTCGCAAAGGGCCTTCAGGCTTGAAATTCCTTCTCAATGTCATTGGCGGAGCGAGACGCAAGCATCCCCGCTCTGCTGCTCTTATTTTTCATGTTGGAGCAACTCACGCTGATCAATACGCAGTTTACTGGCATTGCCTCGGGGTGGGGTGTGGTTTAGGGGGTGTACAAAGGAATAATTGTAATAACGCAACACAAATATAGCACACTTGTGCAATCTTAGACCACAATGCTGTTTTATCACTGCCTTGCACGTGACTGATGTTCCAAGGTCACATTGCATGAGAGTGAAATACTTTAGGAGTTACATAAAGTCAAACAAGACAACTCAGGCTCAAATGTGCTTTTTGCCGTGCACGTTCAGATAAAAAGTGTAGAGTTATGTGGGGAATGGACAGTTTGCTTTGGTGAATGGGGACACATAAGTTGCACTGACTTGAAATTTCTCACACAGCTCAGTGCGTTCTGCAAAACACACACTGTAATTTTAGCTGAGTAATTTAGTAATTTTAGTTTGAATCAACACCAGATTTGGTATACTCCTTTACGGGACTGGCAAGCACATTTCTGTAAAAGCAAGACTGGATGAAAAATGGCCACCATCCAGCAACCTCTGAAAACTAATCGTTAAATTCATCAAAATTTCATTTTCATAGCCCATTTCGCATTAAACACAAATGGATAATCTATGGAAAGCCCATCACAAAACATTCTTGTTAGCAGCATGTTTGCATGGAAACAGGAACCGGAAGTCAGTGTTACCCAGCTCCGTCGCCTGCCTATGATGTCATCAGCTGCACAAGTCGCTGCTTTTCTTATTGACCACGGCTGCAAAATAACCCACAATGGTGCCAAGGAAAATTAAAAGTGCCAACATTTTGATAAGCGAAGTGAGAAACTCCACTGAATTCTCATGCCCGTCTTTGTCAGCAATCAAGTCTTCAATGAAGGTAAACTTAATTTAACCCTTGCATTCATCATTAATATGCATTTAATACTTTTTTGCATGTATGACTATAATTGTTTTGCGTTCATATTTTTGGGTGTCCAGAACAGATTAATTGAATTCACATTATTTATTATGGAACAAAATGATCATTTAAGAGTACATTTTAGTTTGAGTTAAACCTTCTGGAATGGATTACTGACATCAACCGAGGTTCTTCTCTTTTGGTCAGTAGCGATCTTGCTCCACTTTTACAAACACGTGTATGTCACTCCCCTAAGGGTGTGTACATTTTGCGTAACAGAGAAAATCTATTTCATATATTGTTTCTGTCCCATCAATAGCACATTTACAACAAAAAAAACAAAGAAAAAAAATTAAACAAAATTTGGTGATTTTTTTTTTGTGTTTCTGTGAAAACATTAAAAAGCAAAGTTTGAAGAAAAAAAGCTTTTTTTTTATTTTTTTCACTTCTGTGAAAAAATTAAAACATGAAATTACTTTTTAAAAATTCTTATCATGGTGAAATTCTGTCAGTATCAGCAGCGCCGCATGGTAATATACTCAGAAAAGTAACAGCACACCTCCTGTAGTAGAGATGCAAGTTGTGCTGCATTTTTGCATACCGTGGTATACGAGTAGAAGCGGTGTTTTCATAACAAACAGTGCATACATTTGGAATATGGTAGGTGTAATTCTACAAGTAATACGGCCTACAAAACTCCTGAAGTACGACTCCACGCAAGCCCCCTTTTGCACGCACCCCTCTACGCTCCCGAACTCCCAGTATGCCCTGCTCCCGTCTTTGCGGCGAAGCGACGCACCTTTGTTCATGTCAATCAGCTGCTTCTTCTTCTGCTGACGCTCCTGCTTCTCGCGCTCGGCTTTTTCCTTCGCCAGCCTGGCTCTCTTGATCTTCTCCTCCATCTCCCTCTTCTTGTGGTTCTCCTTCATAGCTTCCTGATGAGGCAACACACACATACACACACACACACACATTCAGATGAATCCTGCCACCACCACCACTCTTTATGAGAGTCTTCACAACCGTGTCGTTTTTCAGAAGCAGCAACTTGCCATCAGCAAAAAATTTGTATTCAGAGAAGTGCTGGAGATAAGCTGGCGGAATAAACAATAAATCATTTCTTGTGTATGTGCACCTGTTTCTAAATAGATGCTTATAATCTGCAAGGCTTCTGCTCTACTTGACATATTTTTAAAGATGCACAGGGATCTCTTGCTGCCAAAAATGAGCGTATTTTCAACTATTTTGACACACTTTGTCAGCGGGTTGATAAATGAACTAACATTTGTGCAATTCCAATATTTAGTGTGTTTTTTACAAATGTTGGTGCATTTACAGGGGAATCTTGAATGTGTGAGCTTGAAATATTCAGAATTTTACCAAAATGGGAGTGTATTTTTATTTGGTGTTTCTTTAGCTTTTTGCTCACACTTTGCTCCAAAAGAAGGTCCACCGTCATGCATGACATAACGTCAGACCTTAGCGTACCCTATGCAAGCTTAGTTCAGGGGATATCAATGGATGAACCCGGTTATAGTTGGAGTTTTTTGGTTTCTTTGATGGAGCAACCTCAACAAAGGGCGTTCAGAGAAGATCATTTCTCTAAGGACATGACGTGATGTGAGCAGGCTCACATTTCTAGCGTTAAGACTCCAGCCTCGTCACTTATTGCAGACGTTATGGCTGTTTTCATGTTTTACAGTGGTTAATTTCTTTTTGTATTTGTCTGACAAGCAAGAATGTTGAAAAATGAGATGCGAGAGGTCGATCCAGGATGATAATGACATTTTAACAGCGTTAGAGTTACTTATTACAGTTGTATGACAGAATCGGAACTTCAACATTGCCTGTGCAGTTAATAACAGTTTGACCCTTACCCAGTTTGACATACTAATTATACTATTTCCTTTACGTATAGATAAACTGCAGATTCCAACGTTTACTGTACATGTAAAAACGGTAGCTGCCCACCAGTGTTGGGAGTAACGGCGTTAAAAACAACATCTGTTGATTTGTACTGTCAACAATCCGGATGTCGCTTCAGTCGGCGTTGTTCACTACTAAAACACAGGAAGCTAAACAGCTAGTCTACAAGAGTTGTGGTTGCACACTTTCAGGAAAACACTGCCCCCAAACACTTTGGTAGAGTACTGCAGGTCACAAGCTCAGAATAGCTCATCTCATGAAACATCTCTCAACATCAACAATATATATGTAGCAATGCATCGCACCATGTCACTATGTTGACTTAAACAGAGTGGAGGAGCCATTGCAAAGAGGAAAACGAAAGTGAAGCATCTCTGCAGAGTGTCTGTGGAGTCTCAGAGGAGTGAGAAGGAGATATCATCCTGTTCCTCCTTCGTGACCGGCCCAAATGTCAGGAAGGAGTCAGAGGCAGACAGATAATCAACAGCAGCAATTCAGCCTTTACAAATGTGTCAGTTTGTTCTTGTGCCAACACACAAGAAGATGCAACCGTGTGACCTTTGGAGGCAAACAAGATGTGCTCTTCTCAACACAGACCATGGCTGGTGTGGACCTACACCGGACCCAGCACTGCAGCAATATGCATCTTGGTGTTGGGTCGTTCATTTGCTGCGGACCTGCACAATCTAAGGACAGGTGTCCCTTTACAAAGATAACAACAATTAAGTCAGAAAGGTATTCATGTAACAACATGCATATTATTGTGGTTGTACTTTGCAATGGTTTGCATTTCACTGCACTAAACTATTTTGATCCCTTCATGTAGCTAAATGACAGCTCTCAGTGCAGTTATACACAACTGCAAACTACAAGCACCATATTGTTGCATATGAAACAAACCAATATGAAAACAGAAAAAGGATCATTATCATCATCGTAATGGCATAACTGTTGGAGCTCCTCTTATATTCAATCTCAGTAGATTATTTTGTACATATTTGACTCTTTTCCTGTGTAGAGGCGCTCTAGCATGACAATATAGTAGGATTCTGAGCATAAAGTAATGCCTTATAATCATTAAAATAAAACATTTACTCAATATAGATAAATAAATAACTACAACTTATAAATATTTCTCATGTTTTTCAATGTGAAAAGATTGTTATTATATTATATAATAAAAAAAACAATTATTACATATTAAATAAATATGGAATATTAAATAAAAGCATTATTAAAACAATATATTTTAATGGGGATGTCCGATATTATCGGTAGATCAATATTGGCATAAAAATGAGATATAGGTTTATCAGTATCATTTTTTCTGCCGATAATGATATCGGCACACAAGTGATGATGTTGTGCTCCACACAGCATCAAGCTTGGTAGCTAGTTTCGTCTTTGGATTGTAAATATGCAATTTGCAATGATTGTAAAGAGCTGGCTAGCATACCAGCAGCAAAATAATAAGAGAAGGGAGGCGTGCTGAATGAGCCCATCTTATAATTTCACTGATTGTATTCGTCCAGAGTTTCATACATTGGACTTTCATACACTGCACTTTGTTCTTATATGGATGTTTGTGCCACATCGAAATGTGCAGCTTTCCAAACTATCTGTGCCAGTATTATTTATTTTGATTCACTGCTTATTATTTATTAAGTCAAACCTGTCTCAATACCATAGGAAGACATGTTATT
This sequence comes from Dunckerocampus dactyliophorus, assembly GCF_027744805.1. NCBI lineage: Eukaryota > Metazoa > Chordata > Actinopteri > Syngnathiformes > Syngnathidae > Dunckerocampus > Dunckerocampus dactyliophorus. The sequence goes on along the minus strand of NC_072829.1, from coordinate 9,839,782 downwards.
TTAGTTTTTTTTAAATAACTTTTGTTGAGGCAAAATAAAAAATAAATAAATAAATAAATAAAATACACTAATTAAATAATAAAATCAATATGGAACTCTTTTCTATAATTTACATAGCACATTTCAGAATTTCTCTTATTTTACGCAATGTAATAGCACAGTAAAAGAAGCATAATGTGTTCATTCATTACATGAGATGTGACCTTAGTTTGAGGGAAAAGCTGCTACCAATAACGGTATCGGTTTATATACTGTAGATATCAGTAATGACAATCGGATATCGGTTAAACAGCCATTATATGTGTGTGTGTGTGTGTGCGTGCGTGCGTGTGTGTGTGTGTTTTGATTATGTAGGCTATGCAAGAATCTCACACATGCAAACGACTATACAGTGTAACTGCAAAATAAACCAGTCTAAATGTGACATTATGCTTAATTTTCTTTGCTGCTATTTCCTACATTACAGTATGTTCCTGTGAGAGCACACTGGGCCCAATCTATGCACTGATATTATGCGTCATGACACTTGCTTCCCCCTGCATGGTCCAAATGTGTGTGTGTGTGTGTGTGTGTGTGCATGTGTGTGCGTGTGCGTGCATGTGCGTACGTCTGTGTGTGTGTCGTGTTGGCAGCTAAAACACGAGGATTACAGGGATTGCGGGGAAAGACCGTGGAAAGAGTAGCTCATCCTGCTAGTCAATAGGAGAGCTTTGACTTCATGTTCAAGGACACCCGCCCTTGATGTCAGCGTCTCATTGTTTGATATGACAAGGGCAATGAGAGACACTTATTCAATGGTGTGATTAAACACACATTTTACTCCCATAACAACAATATCTACAATCGTCATCATTTAACGTGTGTTGCGTATACATTTCGGCAATAAAACAGCAAACATGCAGTGTCATTTAGTGTCCATGATGGACAGCACTGACAGCACATATCAACCTGATTTGTGTCCCCATTTAGAAAGCGTCGTTTTGCATCACATGCCACGCAAAAAAAAAAAAAAGAAAGAAATGTTTGTTGATGTATAATGTATGCAGATTACAAAAAACAACAGTAGTGCCGGCAGAAATGATCTCATGCAAACAAGTAATTTGATTGTAAACATGATTATGCAACATAAATACGGCACTCTCATCAAATGGGACACCCTCCTAATTACCACTGCAACACTGTAATCTTTATCACTAGTCCTCTCTTTGATGGCCCATAATTTATGTGTAAGGTATTGGCAAAGATACATGGTAACACTGAACTGATATTCATAAATCATCTTCAATAAATCTAATTGGAAGTTAAATATTGTCACATGTCCACTTCGGGTAGTAAATTCAACTGGCAGCCCACAGGCCAAATGAGGAACATAAAAGACTTCAAATGGGTTTGCAAGTTCAGTACACAATTTTGAGCAAAAGAGTCTTTTTATTTATTTTAGGTGGTGTTTATCATATACAGTAGACGCCCCTACAACATAAATAATCCGTTCCGAGAACCTTTATGTTATAGGGATTTTATGTTATACGAAGCGTAAAATACATGTAAATAGCCTAATCTGTTCCAAGATCTTCCCAAACTCACCCCTTTGGCACTTCAAATTATTCTAAGTCCACCAAATATGGTGGGAAAATATAAGAAAACGTTAGCATAAACATAGTACAGTAACATTCCAATATAAAATAAGGTAATAAATAAGATTACTGTAAATTAATAAAACTGAAAAACAAAAACAATCCTACCGTTCACGAGATGTCTTGATCAGGAGCGCAAGTGGAGGCAGGAAGGAGGAGGAGGACTAGCCTGTGTCAAAACGCGACTCAAAGAGTCTAAGAGTCAGCTGGTCTCACAGACAAACGCACACGCACTACACGATAATGCTGTGTGCAAAATTTTTATTTGTAACTTAACTTAATTGTTTAAGTTAGTTTAAGGGCGACTACGAAGAGGAAGGAGGTTGAAGAGAGAAGCCTGTCTCTCACACAAACTCACATACATGCTGTATAACTCAGCCAATGACATGAGAGCGTAGGCGGTGCCCCGAAAATCAGCCAATGAGAGCGTGATGCGTCAGAAGGCGTCACCAAGTGTTAGTCTGAACTTGCACCGACTTGAGGCATTAATAAAGTTGACTGAAAAAAAAAAAATGCACTGGCTTGACACTTTGCACACAAAGCAAAAACATAAATTCTTTATGTTCAGTGGAATTTATGTAAAAGGAGGTTTATGTTATGCGAGGTACTACTGTATTCTGTATGTATTTATCACTACTAGTACAATATACAATGCGGTTTATTTATTGTATTATTACTAAATAATCTTTCTACATAGGCTATGAACTTTTCTACTACACGATTAGAATGAAAACATGCTAACGTGGTGCTAGGGGTGTCCCGATACAACTTTTTCACTTCTGATACGATGACGCACTCTGATGCAGCCTTAAAGGGATAGTTTGAATTTTTTTGACATGAAGCTGTATAACATCCCTATCAGCAGTGTAGTACAAAAACACTAAGCGTTACTTGTTTGAGGGCGCCATATATATTTGTTTCTTTGCTTCCATGATGTTGCAAAAATCCTCATGCTGTTTTTTTGCAATGCTGCTTCAAATGCACAATGAGCTTGGTCACATTAAACTTCCCTGGTTCTGTGCCACCACGGGAAACATGTTCATGACAAGTTTTGCACTCAGCTGCAACGTCATTTTTGGACCATCCATCCATCTTCTCATCTTTTCATCTTATTCTGCGCAGGGGCAGCAGCCTAAGCAGAGAAGCCAGACTTCCTGCTCCCCAGCTACTTCGTCCAGCTCCTCCCTCATCCCGAGGTGTTCCCAAGCCAGTTGAGAGACATAGTCTCCCAAATATATCATGGGTCTTCGTCGAGGCTTCCTGTAGTCGGACGTGCCTTGAAGACCTCACCAGATCTCGCAATCCTACTCCTTTTCGGACACGTTGAGTTACGCAAATGTAAACATGATGTATTTCAATGTAAGAAATAAACTCAACCATTATGATTACCATTACCATACCACGATTACCATAATGTTTAATTAATTAATATTATCTTTTGTGAAGATGGTTTTACGAGAAGAGTACAGACAAAACCACATTACAAAAGAACAAAAACTAAATTAAAATATAATAATTCACTTGGTTGAAAGTTAAATATGCATTTGATCTCCTTGCCGATGGATTGGCACCATCTCAAAACTGCCAGGAATGAAGAGACGGGTGTCCGCAAGGCATTCTCCCATAGTCTTCCACTTCATTAAGAAGAACGCCAAGGTCGTCTTGTCGGAATCATTCCCCTCCCTTTACTCTGATCCCATCTCAAACCAACTTTTCATCCCCCCCACCATCAAAGTGTAACAGCACACAACGCTCCGCTCCCTCAAGGCTTCCCCGTGTTGCGCATCTCTAAAAGAGGCATCCACCCAAGAAAATAAATTATTCTCTCCAGCAAATAGCTCCATATGAATATTTTATCACTGATTTAAACTTGCCTGCTAAGAAGAAGAAGAAGACGGGGACACGGGGTTACGCTGTGACTGGTGGGGGCCTGCCTGTAAGTTAAAGCATTCATACCAAAACAATCCTTTCATCACTGTATTTGTTTGATTGATTATTTTTAGGCTTCTGTGCCTTGGCGACAGGAAGGGAAATTATATTAACTTGTAAGCACAACAAATCTGGTCTGAGAGTGTTTTTATTTCCCAGCAAGCAACACAGTGGTAAAATCCTTAGCTCACTGAAGAAAATAAGGTGGGGTGTGACCATTACTGTTTAAACCTAACGAGCCTAGAATACTACTGAGTAGAGCACGGACTGGATGAGCACCAAATGAGCACCACGCACACATGGGGAGAACATGCAAACTTCATCAAGTACAATGAAAAAATATAAAAATATACAACAATATATCTGCGATTGGCTGGCGACCAGTCCAGGGTGTACCACGCCTGTCGCCCAAAGTTAGCTGGTATAGGCTCCAGCATACCCCCGCGACCTTAATCAGGAGAAGCGGCATAGAAAATGGATGGATGGATGTTTGACAGAGTGAGGGAGCGGTGTTCAAACTGCAGTGTAGCGAGAAAAAATGCTTTGAAATGCATATACAAATGACCAATGAAAGGGATAAATGGACATTTCGTGTCACTTTTGCCTTTTAAGACGTGATTGTTGATAAAGACAGCGATGTGTCAGCGAGATCAACACGGCTGCCACGGTGTTATGCTATGAGTTATTTCTTGAATTCAGTAGTGCTTCTCATCTTCTTCATCAACATGCTGACACTTGCAACTTTCTTTGGCTTCATTCTACGTTATTTTGCAGACGTGATTAAAAAGCAAAGCTGAGACTTGTGGCATAATTGTGTGATTTCGCAAAGAACTACAGCGTCACCCTATGATGACATCATAGATGGGCCACGAACCTGACTTCCGCTTTCTGTTTCGATGTAGTAGCAAGCTAAGCTTATGGGCTCAGAAGCGCGTTTTGTGATAAAAACACATTCATACGTTAAGAACACAGTTCCGTGCAGTGTATTACTGTAATTCTTGGTGTATAAGCCGCTACTTAAAAAATAAAAATAAAAAATTAAACCCTACGGCAGGGGTCACCAACGTGGTGCCCGCTGGCACCAGGTAGCCCCCCACGACCACATAAGGTGCCCGCAGGCCTGCTTTTCATTCAGGTTTCCAGTTAATAATGAAAGAACAGTAGAAAGAAATGCATTCTGAAATACAAAATGTGAGTTGAGGACACCAGCATTTTGTTAATGTTCTGGTAAAACAAGCATATTCGCTTCGTTTGAGTTTAAAATAAGCTCTGAAAATAAATGTTACAAAAATGAGTACCTCTTGGCCATTTTTTTTTATTTTGTAAAAGTAGCTCTCACAAGGAAAAACGTTGGTGACCCCTGCCCTACGGCCTGTATAGCGGTGCGGCTAATTTATGGCCATATTCTCGTGACATCTCCTTTACTTCAGAAGTACTACTAATTGTTTAAATACTGTGCCAATACTTGTCAACTCATCGGAAATGGCAGGAGGTCGTTACTCAATATAACAGTGTGACTCACGGTGTCTTCTTAGAAAGAATCCTAAAGTCATCACACAACAACTCCTGAATAAATGATTGTAGCGCCCAGGCAGCCATGGCAAATGGAATGCTTTGCTGGGAAGAAATGCATGATGGAAAACCGGAATAGTTGTTTTTATTCTAAACTCGTATTGGTATTGTATATTCCTTACCTACCTTTGGAGTGTTAAGTTACTGTGTTACTGTGTGATTTTAGCGTGACAATTTTAGCATTCGTTGTAAGATGACACCGTGACTCAGACTGTTAGATTATATATGTACAAATCTGTTTTTCTCTCTAAATTTAGCGGGGTGCGTCTTATACAGCAGAATTTACTGTAATAACACGACAAGACACGTGCCGTATTGTCCGCTAACTGCAAAATATGTGAACTGAGGCAACATTTTGGCGAAAAGCACGTGAACCAGGATGTGCGCTAAATGTAACAAATAACATAATCCATTAAGTCACTTTTTCATGTCTCATGCTTTCATCAAAATATTTGATTCCAGCACGCATTCATCAGAATGTGCTCATTCAATGTTCAATGCTAGATTCAGGAGGTGAGCATATACCAGTAATTCCATGACAGGGTCTGCCTGCATGTGTAATCCTGACCAGGAGCACTGAGTGGGGATGAGAATTTTATTCCCCCCCCCCCCCCCCCCCCCCCCCCCCCCCCCCCCCCCCCCCCCTCCATTAATGAGTTATCAAAGCGCAGCAGATGGGCTGGGATGAGCGAACAGTCTTCCTCGCTAATTGAGTGACTTTTTAATAAGTCCAAAAGAAGCCTGCGCGGGTTTGCAAAGTAGCGAGTTAGCGCATCAGCAAGATATTAGAATGATGAGTCCTGCGTTTGGCTGTATCCATTCCATATTCCACTCAGTCATTTTAAAGCTGGCTAAACCCCTCACAATATGGCAAATTATCATGATGACACTGATCATGCTGCAGATGATATTTCGACGCTATTAAAAGGCATTCCTGCCAGATTTAATCACCCTACAATATTTCAAAATCTATACGCCAAAGCAGAAGCATTTCTACACAATTCCCTCCACATACACACACGCATACACACACACAGATCCTGGCTGACGACATAACAGATGGCTAATAAACACATTTTCTGCTTAAAGACCAGACGCTGTACAGTTTGTAAAATTCAAATGAGATATAGCGGTGACACTGTGGGTGAGATCACTGGTGTGGTGGAGCAGTTGGAATACACATTCCTCCCTCCAAGAATGCACAGAGAGAAAGGTGATGTAGTGTGTGTTGTTGGGGGCGGGGCTCCAGGAATCATTTCATGAATTATTGAAGGGAAGGCCCATGTTGGCTGTATGAGACCGTCCTTTACTGTAGGTTGGAACCAGCATCTAAGAAGTACGTTCATGTGTTTACTGGTGGCGTCGAGAGACATGCTAACAAGTCTAAGGTGCGACTTTGACTTACTAACCCCACGAGCGGCGTGAGCAATGGGACTCGCAACCACGTTCACCTCATTCCGCTTCTTTCCACAGGAGGGGGATTAGGGGCACGCAACTTGTCATAAACACGGCCTCTGGGAAATTTACAGCCACAAATCACTTTGGCAGCTGCGGGAGGTTATCGCTAGGGACAAATCTTTTTGCTTTTATACTTTTAACCGCACGTCTGACCTTTTCTTCAATACCTCATATTTACCACCATCAAGTGTATTCTTGTAAGTTGTTTTAGCTCGGTCGCGAGCATTATGCAAAGGCTACAAAGCCGGCTTTTTCCATTATGTTTGGGGAGTAGCTGTTTTTAACCTTGTAACACAAAAACAGCTTCAATTTGACTTTTGCACTCGTAGAGGTACAATTGAAGTCCTGTCTGTCAGCAGCATTATGCATTTATGTCACTGTATTTTCTCAAGAGACAATATAATATAAAATAGAACTTGGATATGCTTTAGAGCAGTGATTCTCAACTGCTGGGTCCGCCGCACCCGTTTTCAGTGGGTCACGGGTATCTGCCTAAAGCAAAAAAAACAACAAAATAATCTTGCATTTTTATTCTGAAGGGGATTTTTTTATGCAGCGGGTTGTCATCTATCAATGCTAATACACTGCTATACGTGGCAGTGTTACAGGAGAAGACCAATAATGTTTGTTCGAAGTCAATTACCATTAAGACGTTGAATGTGTCAGGCCTGTCTCTTGTTGACCCTCAGAAAGTGTTTATGCTTCTTTTTATCTTAATTGTCTGTTATATTTGGAGGTGTTTGAAATTGCAACATTAATTTGCTATTGCTTGATTTTCAATGTAAATTAGCATTGAGCTAGCAAATTTGTTTAAATTGATTTAGTTTACGTTGAGTACTACAAGTTCTAATTGCCATGCTTTATTGCTGTTTGTTTAGTTAAACAATGCTTCATAGTAACTGGAGTCTTTACTGAGAAGCTGCCTGCTGCGCTAGCCATTAGAGACCAAACATTGCACTGAAAATTATTTGCCACTTGCCAAGATTGAAAATCATATTTCTAGACATGTTAGATAATTTCCCTAGTTTTAAGGGCTATTAACTCATTGACTTTATAGTATAACCTTAATTTGAGAATGAGGGATTACTTTTTACTTTTTCTACTTTAGTTCAGATATGCTAAAATTGAGCAAATAACTCTCAAAATAAGTTATTCTGGTGTTCCCAACAAATAAAATCGTGATTAAAGATTCCACAACATCCGCAGTATGCTTAATTTAAGAGCAACGATGTTCTAACATTCCGTTTGTTCAACAGAAACGTAAATGACACACTGTAAACAATTTTTGATGACAAATACGGACTAAATGACTAAATGACAGATTTTGTGGAGCAACCTGGTATACTGGTTAAAGAAAATAAATATTGGTGTTATCAAATTAGCACTTCTGGTTGTGATTTTTAATAGCATGAGTTAAGGTATCTATTCATGGAACAAGTAGACTTTCTTTGAAAAGACTTTTTGGCCTACTTGTAAGATTAATTTGGGCTTACTTCAAGATCAGCGTGTTTCATTTTTTGCACTAATATTTAATTTCATTTTTACTTATTTTAATTATATTTCACTTTTTATTGGTTGTATACAGTATCTTATTTTGAAAATACTTATTTTCAGCTTAAAGGCCCTGTTTATTTGTAGATGTAGAGATTTAAAAACTGTTTTATCAAGTAAGATTAACTAGCTGCATAGACAGATCATTTCACGAGTTTGACGTATTTTTTCCTAACATCTCATCTGTTTATCTTACATTTGGCAAGCCCTTTGTTGCATTTAAGATGGATTTAGGCTTATTTCAAGATCTGTCAATTAGTTTCAGGACACAGCTTTATTACTTTACACTAGTATCCGGTGTGAGGTTTGGGATGCAGCGCAGGTCATCCAGAACTTGGAAGATTGACGGTTCCATCCTCGCTCCCTCCACCCAGTCAAAACCAGCTCCAAATTGTAACGCTCCGCCTACCATTGGACCATGCTTGCAAGGCTGAGAGGGGGTCATGGTCTCACTTTTTCACTTTTTATCGGTTCTAATAAGGTCAAAAAGTCAAGATTTCCTCCTAAAAACCTTTCAGCATTTCCAGCTGAAAGGTCCTGCTTATTTTTAGGATTTAGGATTTTTTACCAAGTAAAATTTTACTTGATACCAGATAATTTCACTAGTTTTACATAGTTGTTTCCAAAAATCTAGTCTTTTTATCTTATAATTGACCTTTTTTGCAGTGTGGCGAGAGCAGAATAGAAAACCTTCACAGGCACTTGCTGTTAAATTTGGAATTTGTGGATAAAAACATGTCGTTCCAAGAAACTTGTTTTGGGCTGGCCCTTTTTGTTTTATTGCAATACCTCAAATCTTTTCATTAAATATCACATATTGAAGAAATTTGAATTAAAAAATGTTTGCAACGTGGTTTGCCGCTTGTCATTATATATAATTTAAGAGTATGCAGAGTCGACGATGGAAACATGAATTGTAAGGGAGAGGGATCATGTTCTGCTTCACGGTACATGTTGGAATGCATGTTCTCCTCAATGAACCGGACCTCCCCAGTGTCAGCAGCACTCGTGCAGCCTGATACCGATGCTACCGCCACCTTGCAAGACAGTTATCTTGCTACTCACTTGTGCTGCCAGCGTTTTAGACAATAATGGCTGTGTGTTGAGTCATTCTTAGCTGATAGTAAATCTATGCTTCTATACAAGCTGTACACTGACTACTCTAAAGTATATTACCATTTCATTTCTATAGTATTGCCCCTTGAGAAGATATAATAACAATACTTGCTGTAATGCAGTGGATGTGCTTTTGTAAAATACTCTTTGCCGCCATCCGAACATTGCATCTTTAATGATGAAATATAGTGTTTTCCTGGCAACATATCAGGTTTTCAACATTTTTGGTGTTGTTCGGGCGGGGAGCATGACTGGGAAGGTCTGCACATGCACACAGACATCAGACAGGTGGAAAATGTTACATTTTGAACATCAATTTTGTTAGACTTGCGGCTAAACTCTCAGGAGAACTGTCATATTTTCTGAGACATGAAGGTGTAGGATTAAATAAACTCTGCTTCTTCCTACTCTTTTGCTGACCTGATGAATTATGCAAGTATAAACAACGCAACAATGTTAACCATGTCTGAAATAAACTAAGCCATGACCATATTGAGAACTGTTTTCTTGTCAATATACAAATGTAAAATGACAATAGAATAAATGTACTTCCGCTGTATTTGTTACTCACCATAAACAGGATACGGAAGTTGGACAGCTCCCCGAAGAAGTCCTCCACGCTGACGGCTTGCGGGTCGAAGGCGAAGTAGCTGCCTGTGTTCTCGTAGAGCTTCTGCATGTTCTTGTGCATGATGGACAGCTTCTCGTACTGCTCCCGCGCATGCTTGCAGAAGCCGTGAGACGCTCACAGTTAAGAAAAAGGGACAACATGGACTTGACATGTTTAAATCGGAAAACACCTAAGTGAGAGGAGCACCCGATTCAAGGTCAACAGGGTGTTTACAAAGAAAAGAAACAATCAAACGTGCCATTATAATAAGCCTCACATCACACTTGGAAGTCAATAGCACGGTGAGCTAAAAGCATGCACCGGTGGGAAGGTGTTTTGCAGTCGGTGGCGTGACACAGATGGCTGGTGCAGGAGCTGATTGCAGTCATTGTTGCTATTGTTCTTCCAACAACACGGGGGTCAGGTTGTTTTGAACCCCGCTGCTCACAGCTGCACTGTGTAATTTACTGCACTTTTCTCCTGCTGAATGGCTATTGACGGCTAACATGAGTTAAGCATTATCACAGCAGCCACATGACCTCACCGAGACTGCACTTGGACACTCCCGAGACTTGAGGAGAACACCACGAGGACACAAACAGAATATTCTTGTGAATACTAAGGGTACAACGGCACACCATAATCATGGTTCGGTACGTACCTTGGTCGGCTTTGTTTATTTGTAAAAACAGAACAAAATGCTAAACTTTAAACTGCTTAGCTTTGGAGTAAACAGGTAATGGAGGCAACCTATGACATCGCACTTTAAAAAAAAACAGGAATATTTAATGTGAAATGAGTCCATAATCAGTATGATCAGTTCTCGACTCCCTTCCAAAAGAGGAGCATCACAGTGAGGCTGAACTTTGATCCTCGTGTTCTAAGGATCAACACTGCGGGAGGCGAAAGGCTGAAGCTGGGAAAATTCCTCATGCATCACACTCATGGAAATTGAATCTATGTGCATAAATACATATGTTGGAATGTAAAGCGATTTTATGCATAAGACATTTAAAAGAAAATATTTAAATAGACGTCAACAACAACCAAATGTGCGTTTTATCAAATAAATTCAAGCACATTTTTTTGTTATTTTATAATTTTATAAGTTTTAGTTACCAGTGTATAGTTTTTTACGTTTCATTATTTTAAAAAAAAACATATACACACTTTTTCCCTGAAACCACACATTAAAAAAATATAATATACATGTTCTATAATAATAATACAAAATAATTAACATAATATCATTATTTACAATTTTTAAAAACTTTTTTTATTATTTATTCTCAGAAGATTTTCTTAATTTATTCTTGTAATAATTAAACTTTTTCTAACAGTCCTTTGTCATCGCAAACTTTAAACCTTTTCTAGTTACACACAGCGGCGGAGCCAGAAATTCTTCATTGGGGTGGCCAAGGTGAGACCATTGCTCCCATAGGGGTGGCGATAAGTTGATACCCGAAATGTCTAGATCACGTCGCTCCGCCCCCGGTTACACTGATTTTTCTTTTTCAATTCTATGACTTTCTATTTAATTCTATTTAATTCTATTTATTCTCTTTTTTTTTTTTAAGTGCGGCCCTTTGCAAAACTGTGATCTGTGCTTTGAGCACAATTAAAATGAACCTGAAAGTGTTGCATACGTTTGTATTGTATCATATTCCTTTTAATAATGAGTCATTAAAACATTGGTAGGCGGTGGTTAGTTTTTGGCCTCTGGCTCTTTATGTTTCTTCTCTCTATCTCTGACTGTTGATGACACATTCACACACACCATACAGACATAGATACACACATGCTGTCACACACACAGCGGTATACGTCCCATGGGGGGTGGACTGGACTGAGGCTGCCTGGGTTCCTTGTATATCCACACCAAAGGCATGTCATAGTGATGAGGCCTGACAAACACTATCTTGCAGCAACATTCTCTATTACTGAGCGTCCTTCTTTATTTTAGCTTCCTATACAATATGTCATATATTTTTACTCTAAATGTTTATTCTTTATTGTTCTAAACTTAAAATCCCGTCTTCAGTCAAGCTCTGATAAATAAGAGTGTCGGTGCAACATGCATGATGCAGGTTTAGGTGGCTCTGACCTTGTTTATCAGTCTCTGCTGTCTTCTACTATTTGCTTCAGAGAAGGTGAGCTACTTCCTGGCACCTCACTTCCTGTGCAGTGAACCTCACCAATGCACTCAAGCTACAGAACATTCCTACAGGGCTCGTACTATAAATAAAAAATACTTCCAAAGACGATGTCTTTAGTCGGAAAGTCTACAAAATTATACACACAATATAATTATTCAAAAACGAGTATGCCTCAAAAGTCAAAACTTTAAAGTCAAACCACCATAACGACAAGCAAGTTGTGTTGTATGTTATAATATAATATATGTTAATATATGTTCTATATTGTTTGTAATTATGTTCTACATTGTTAGTTTTTTTGAAAGCGAACATTCAATTTGTAAAAAAATATTTTTTTTCTATGTCCCAAGCCGCCATTTTGGTCGGAGCTTGTCAGAAGGGGCGTTTCCCAAGTGTCGGTGAAAAAGCAAGATTATAAACAAACGCTAGCTAGTCGACTTGGTTCGGTATATTTTTCATCAAAATACCAGTCATGCCAAAACGTGTTGCCGCTTGCTGTTCACAGTGTGCGAGTAGTACGAGTAGTACTGTAAGTTTTTATTTCTTATCCAAAAGAGGAAGGTTTAAGACTACAATGAACGAAGCAAGTACGATAGCCACCCGCCGAGGAAAGTGCTTGAAGCCGACACATGCTGTGAGTACACCTGCGTGCAGCTGTGAATGCTTGCAGAACCACACAGGAGAGCGGGCACTGTGGTACCTGCCGTGGACGAGAACGGTGCATTGTAAGCTAACACATGCTGTGAGCAGTCCCGAGTAGAGCTTGTCTGGCGAACGAAGCACTAATTTCGGTGTATGTGATGTGGACCACCGCCTCGCGTTCATTTTACTGAAGACTGCTATGAAGTACAAGTACGGTATAAGTAGCGCATTTTGGATGCTAGGAAGCTAGCAACAGGATTAAAGGAGGAGGAAGGCGTCAACGTTGCCACAGAACACAGTAAGTCATGTCTTATTTACATAATATATTATTATGTAGTATTGTAAACACAAAGTCACCATAGCGATTATACATGTTATAAAACCTACTTTCGCAGCGATATGTCGACGAACAAACACAATAAAAAAGGCTCCATTAAGAAGCCGATTTAAAACAATAATCGAAGGATAAGCAACTCCAAGGTAAATACCGCTTCCCATCTTTACTTCCATGTCTTTGTCACCTCAGCATCAGACATACAGTCCCTTCGTCGATGGTTCCAATAAATACGGCTTAATTCCATGTTCTGCAAGTTCTCTATTTCATCTCTAGATGTTTCTTCCTCCTGGAAAACTAAAGACACATCGCTCAAATTTTTTGCTATGATCACTGTAAACATCTTCTATCTCGTCCGTTGGCTCATGTTTCACTCTGCCTGAGATGAGAGCTCGACCTTCACTGGTGTCACATGGGAAAGGCCACCCTCTGACGAGCTCCGATTAAAATGGCGGTTTTGGACGTACAAAAATGTACTTTTTACTAATTTAACGTTGTCATTCAGAAAAACGAACAACGTAGAACATCATTACAAACAATATAGCACATATTTAAGCAGAGTTGAAAAATCAGGTCAGTGAGCCTTTAAATCATCATTAAATATATCAAACAGGTGAGAAATAATTCAGAGTAAGACGGTTTTACTGTGTGCCTATTGTGGTTTGTTTTTTAAGTGTACTGGCTTCAGGTCAAATGTCTGAAGGGGTATCGGACTGTGAAAAGTTTGGGAGCCACTGCTTTACATGATTTCTTATGGGAAAATATGTGAGATACTATGTAAAGTCGTTTTCCAGTAGTTTTTTAGTTGGGGTCCAAATGTCCACATTTCTGTTTAATCACTTTTAATGACAACTATGACATGCTACAAAGATTACAACTTACATCAGTAAGCTGTGATTAAGGACGACGGCAGACGACATCAAAAATACATCCAAGACCTTTCCTTGAAGATAATAAAATGTACGCACGAAGCTTTTCTTTGCCAATGGCCACCTTTGAGGAAACAAATGACCTGGTTGCTTTACCTATGTGAATTAGAGGGTTATTAAAAGTGCTGCATAAAAAAAAACAACCTTCCAGTGAGAGGCCAGAAGCCTCCTAAATAAATCTCCTTCAACCTAGTTCCATTAATGTTTATTTAATGCTTTTCCTGTGTGCTCACTGGGCCCTCCATCCATCCATCGGCCCACACTAAGCCTGCTTAGAGCACGGCTGCTCCCTTTAGCCCCTTGCCGACTGCCAAACAGCCCCTGTGGGCCAAATTATACCCGGGCTGCCCACTGACTGACTGAGCATGCTCCGTGACACAGGTGGAGGGGAAATTCCAAATAAAGAAAAAAGGAGCTGTTTCGTTAATATTGTGTTGTTAGCCTCACATTGACGCAGATGTCTTTTGCCATGTGCGAGTGTGTGTAGTCATACGAGGAGAGCAGGGTCTGTAGGGCAGGCGGGAAAGAGGCTGACAGCGTCCAGCGTATAGGACCACAGCGCCGACACTGGAGCTGTCACTGGGAATTAGGCAAACAGCCACATCCTGGAATTTAGGATGTGACCTGGCGCTGAAGTGAATGGAAGCGAAGAGAAGAGAGAGGACAGGAATGCATGTTTAAAGGGGACAGGGCATAGTTTTATATGCAAAATCACTGTTATTGTGTGTGACCATTAATGACCATAATTGGTGAAATTTTGTAGTATTTTTACTAAATGTAAAATGATTTTTATATGATTTTTCCCATAGAAAATCATAGAAATACCAATAATTCGTTCTGTGGTCAAACTGTCATTTTAACATTCTCAACTGTCATAAAAGTGTAAAAAAAACAACCTTAACTTCTTGCTAATAGTGTTGTTATTAAGCTCTGATTCTTCTTACTCCTTTTCACGCCTGTTGAATTGCGCAAGCGTAAACATGTGACGTTACTTAATTAACTCATTCAATCCCAGACATTTTTCAATACGGGCCATTTTTTGGCGATTTGGAGTGATTTTTTCAAGGCACACACAATATCGTGTTCTATGGCTATATAAACATGGAACCTACCAAAAGGACAATTAGACTCTTGTCTTTCATCAGAAAAAAAAAAAAGAAAAGATTGTTTCTACCTTATTCCGTTCATTAGTAATCAGCAGTACAACATAGGTAAGTTCCAGGAAAATATGAGTTCCCAACAAGAAAAGGGAGAAAAGCAGCTTTTTGCGAAAAGATCCATTTCAAACATAACTTTCACCGTGACACAAATTGTTTTCTTCTGTGACAGCTCTAAACAGCTATACCAGAACATAAACAGAAAATTATTTTACATCAAAGTAACAATTTCTTTACAACACCGTATTTACAATTTTCACATTTTGAACTAAACTGCGTGTGTGCACACAAGCGTGCGCATGCCTGTGTGCATGCGTTAAAATTCCCCTACAATGCGTAACCTTCTGCACGCTGTACACACCTCCATGCTCTTCCACTTCCTCGTTGCTGTCGAGTGTTTTTACATACAAAAGATCCATACCGAGCTCTTATGCCACCTTGTGGCCGTTTTTATGGCTTAAAACTGCTCTAAAAGTGACATATTTTAGTGCACAGTTGCGTCATCACCTCATTTTGCCTCTCGTGCCAAAAAAAACCCCAACTAAATAACGTATAAATATGTCTTTGGGATCGGGCGTTCGGGTTTATAAAAATGTATAAATACGTCTTTGGTATTGAATGAGTTAAGCCTGTCAAGTGTTTACATTTTTTAATAAGATTAATTGCCTTTTTTAGATTAATTAATCATGATTTATCACCATTTGCAACTGTGTCTGAAATGTACGCATTTATATGTATAATCCTAGTGAGGAAAAGCAGCATATAAAATGGATAGACGGATGGATGGACTCGATGTTTGTGAACACACCTCGTGCCCTGCTATTCACTACTGTGTCATTTTTATGGCCGACTTGGTCAAGCTTGAGCGGGAGGGGAAGGACATCGAGTGTGGATTGAAGGTGCCTTCCGTCCCACACACAGATAACTAGATGTGTTCTGAAGAAGAACACGGCATAAGGTGAAAGCTCACGTTGTGTTGCATGGGGGAATTCCACCCACGATGAAGAAACCAGGAACAGGATGATGGTACGGGGACGTGTTTCATGCCCAATTCGATCTATTGGCCCAGGCAGAGGTGTGGTCTACAGAGTGTTGAATCAGAGCAACTGGGGTCGCTTGATTTTTAACTTCTTGTTTCACTTCTCATCCAGGTCCATGTGCAAATGCTCTGATTCCATTCCCCAGATGCAACATGTACTGAAAACCTTTACACACAAAATAATTTTTTAATGTGTGGATACGTGTGTTACCTGTGGCGCAGCGTACATGCTCGGAGCAGAACGAGGGTGGGATATAACACACTTTCAAAAGTTAGCGCCCTCTAGGCAGCCACATAACAAACAGTCTTTATGCATTTAAAATTTTAAATAAATAACGATCTAATGTAATTCATGTAATAATTTAGTTACAGCTGTTATTGTGTTCTTTTTGACAGTTCTATCCTTCATGTAACTTCAGGTAAGAACATTATATGAACACCGTATTATATGATCTAATTAACACCTCTATCGAAATAACTGCTGCAAATGCAGTTTGTTTTTTTTTTAAATCAGTCCACAAGATGACACTATTTTTGAGAGGTCAGCATCCAGCAACTTTATCTACTGTACCTCTTCATGCGCTTTAAAATGTTGCCACCATGCTGCACCGTACTGTTGTTTACAATGAACTCACCAGCAGTATTAATGCTGACTGAGTAGCTTATAACAACATTGGTTCTGTTGCTGCTGTGCTGTGCTACATATTTACCACACACTCGGCGACTATAAGAGACTCCGCGGTTAATTGAATAGTGGACTGAATAGGCAGTAAATGACTCATCGCTCTTTATCATTGAGGTTCGACATTTGAGGAGTGTGTCATCACTGAGCTTTTCTTCAAGACGCTAGCTGAAGAATCTCCAAGTATAATATCTATATTTACATATGTATTAGTTTCAGCGTGTGCGTGTGTTTGTGTGTGTGTGTAAGTATGAAGACAGCTGCCACACACGTCTTTTCCGTTATAAGTGCCAGTTTGCTGTCACTCATTAGACACCCATCACTGGCAAATCCACTTCTTCCTGCAAGTGTGTCTCACTTTTATCTCCACGTCCTCCTCATGAAATCTCGTCACATCACCCACCCTCTGTCCAAGCGCTGTGACGCCACCGGGATCTCACCCGATTGCCAGATAATTATCAGTTAATAATTTAGAGCCTTAAATTAATTAGCTAAAAATAGTCCCTGTGCCTGCGCGTTGCCAATAGAGACGCCTCGCCGATATCCCTCCCTTCCTTTGTCTCCACCTCTTGTGCTCCATCTTTGTCAGCCAGGCGCCATGTGAGCATAATCTAATAAAGGAGGAGGTTATCCCCTCTGTACATTAAGTCTAATTACTTAGCCATCATCACTTATTGTTTGAATTGTCCCCATGACGTGTTTCTCTCTTTCTGCCAATTATGAGAGTGGAGTGCATTTCCAGTCCATCATTCAGTGAGCGCCGTGGATAATAAGAACGTCCACTTTTTTTTTTTTTTTTCCTGAGGCTGCACTTTTACATTTAATAGAAGTTTGTTAAGAGACGCCCACTAGCTTATTTCACAGGCGACTGTTTCTATTGATAATGTTGTGTTTTAAAGCATATCGTCTTCAACTTGTGCTTTTACTCTTAGGACACTTCATTAAGCTGAAAGTATTTGGAACAAAAAATGTCCTGCAAGTGGTCCTATAATGGGATTAATTAACTTCGGGAATCGAAACACATCATCTCCTTTTTTTTTGCACACTCCCTCTGCATGCACTGATGAACATATACACACACTCACACACACACACACACACACACACACACACAAACATACGAACACAGCATCCAATGACTTTATGCTGTGGTAATGATAAGACTATTGAACAGAGCTGCACTGCTGGGCCACTGGTCTTATGCTCAGGAATGTGATCAATATACTCCACTTTTTATATTCTCTCTGTCCATCTCACTTCAGTTTGCCTTGCCCATCTTTCTTTTATCACCACTCTGTGAGGAGAAAACACGACCTGTCATTGATTCTTTAGGAAACAGGATCACGATGTATTGCTCAGAAGACTTTAAAGGCAGCTGCAGGACACTCATTGAAATGCTCAAAGTGGACATACTCTATCAACCACAGCTATTGTTTTAGCACATCCATCCATCCATCCATCCATTTTCTACACCGCTTCTCCTCACTAGGGTCGCAGGGCTATGCTGGAGCCTATCCCAGCTGACTTTGGGCGAGAGGCGGCGTACACCCTGGACTGGTCGCCAGCCAATCACAGGGCACATATAGACAAACAACCATTCACACTCACATTCATACCTATGGACAATTTAGAGTCACCAATTAACCAATTAAACAATTTATTTAACAAATGTTTAATATTTACTTATTTTTAAAGGATGTGAATATGTCTTTCATCCAGGTCACCGCTAGAGCTATCATATCAAGGCTTTGAGCATGAAGTGCTGAAGCCTACTCGGATGAGAAGTGAAACCTCTTTTAAGACAACCTGATCAGTTCAGTTACGATCCATCCAATGTCCTGAGAATATTTATTTTGAATGCATTTTTGGCTGGGAGTGGCATTGATGCTCAGTTTTGATTGACACTGTCGTAGAAGTATTCACATTCAAAAACATTTTAATGAATGTAGCTGTGATTTGCAGCGCTGTAGAAATACACTTGATCAAATAGATCAGTGGAGTCCTGGGGTGTTTATTACAGGTGTGGAGGAGGCCACTATTTGAGGAAATAGTACTTTCAAGGTGCATTTGTTGATTGACACCAGTGGGAAAAAAAATAACATCGCACAAAGTGTGTACAGTGTGGTTGCCATGGCAATAGCAGGGTAATGCTGGCTTCATTACAAGTCATTGTACTATCCAGTGATTTTGTTATGGTGTTATTTTAAAGTCAGATGATGTTGATTTTCCTCTCAGTGCGAGAAACACTGATGTTAATGTAATGTGTTATGATCCTTTCATGTGCATCTCCCCTGAATAAAGTCGCCCAGACACGGCAACAGCTCTACCCTTTTGAGTCGCGTGCCGCTGTTTACAAGATTAGACGGTGTACCTATTAAATGACACGCGGGATGCCCGGGCCGCCCGTCAACGTGCCTGTCACTTCAAGGGTTTCGTGCTCGGGGTTGAAGCGCGCTGAGACGCGGACGTATTCGGGATTGATGTTTACCGATTTAATCAGCGTCGGCGGATGGCGAGAGACTTGACCTTTTTAGAGATTTGACAAGTATAAGCGTTGTAAACACGGCGTATTGGCGTTGTCACGCTATGTCCCCAGTATGTGGAGATGACACAGTAGAGGGCACACATGAAAGGATGACAACAAGCATGAAAGGTTAGACATCATAGACCAAATATGCGTGCATGTAGGGGTGTGTATATAATGCACAACCTCCAACATTGACATTCCTATGGTTCTGCTGATTAAAACATAAACATCTACACATGCAACTAAAGCCACACTCTGACAATGTCTTATCAACTGCATAAACTACTCAAATATTGTAATTTCCAGACTTCCGCACCGGTATATAAGCCGCACCCAGTGGATTCAAAGAGAAAAAAAAGTATGGTAAGCCGCAGGTGTCCACGTTGTAACATGGGATATTTAACACACAGAAAGATGTCACGCAGAAAGATTTTTCAACTTTTAATTAAATAAATGTTTTTTTTCCAAACATTGCCGGGCAGTGCATGTAAGACGGCTGGTTAAAGGGCACCTTACCGGAAAAGTGAATCATCGATGTCTTCCTCCTCCTGGACACTAAAACCACTAAGTTGGCCTCTTCACTGTCAGACCCGAGCAGCCCCACAATTCCCTCGCTACTCAGGCCGCCAGTCTCTCGCCTTCTTTTGTTGTCGCTCCCAATGCAAATCAGCCCTTGAGCCTGTGCTGTCTTCCCCAGCACGGAGCAGTCCAGCCCCCCGGAACCCACCAGCGACAGTAGACCTCCCGACACCGCTCCACGCTGCCAACATCCACCAGCAGACCCGAGTAAAAGCCCGCAGATTGATCGCCTTCAACCTAGCTGCATCACATGCACTGTTCTACGCGTTCTCCATGACAAGTATAGTGACGCAGGGATCGATACTGAAATATTGATTCCTCCGATACCGGATCGCTACGCTGTAAAAATCTATTCTCAAATCAAAATATCGGTACTTTTGATACTTGTCATGTATGTCATTAACAGGAACACAGCGGAAAGCAACTAAATTATTGAGACCTTGTCTAAATGATATGCAGTTTTTTAAATAAATGAATGAATTACACTGATGTCTTACATTCTTTATTTAATGATACCAGCCTGAATTTTGCTCAGTATCGAATCGGAAAATAAATCAGTGGTATCGTACATCGCTAATGGTGAGGGCGCATGTACAAAGCGTAAAATGGCTGTTCCAAAGCACACCGCATGTAGTGAGACCAGAACACAACCACAAATTTGCCCGCAGTACAACTGCAGTGTTGCATCAGCCTCAGGGATCAAAGCATGAGAAAAAAGCAGCGGCTTATACACTGGAAATTAAGCATTTTCAGCACAATTTATTGCTTCTTGGCAAACATTTTGGGTCGTTTTCATAGTGGTGTCCAGATAACTTTTTTCAGCTTCTAATACGACACTGATATTGCTGCCTTAAGAATCAGCTGATCCTCATATCAATCCAATTGGATATCAGCACAAATCATACATACTTTTATTACCTATTTTGTACTTTGGATTTTGTAGAAAAGGCAAAAAAACACACAAAAAATGTCTTGCTCATCATCAGCCATTATGTTTTTAGCCACGTGTTTTCATTCTACTTGATAAAATTGATTTGTGTACATTATGGCTATGGTACTGTATTGTTTAGATTTTACTGAACAGTCAGACACATTCAATTGTAGCAGTAAATTACAAATCTGGTTCTATGGTTATCATCACGTTCCGTCTTTGCCATCACTGCAAGACAGTGTGTGTCTAAACCCCCTCATATCTTACTCATCCCTCCCCTGATCGCATGTAGTCATTATTGAATTGTTCCAACACCAGCTTGGGTGGTGTAGTGAGAAGGCCTTGCATGTTGAAGCTCTCAATAGGAATAAATATTTCAGGCGACGGAATAAATTGTCCAGTCCTCGTCTTGGTTTTTAAGTTTGGAGAAGAGAAACAGCTCAGTGAGACGGGGGAAGGTCACGACCCCTGAGTACCCACAGTGATACCAATATAACACTGATGTGTGGAAAAGTGAGTCTTGTCCATCAACGTGAAGACAGATAAAATGTAAAGATGATGTGTGATGCGTAATTTGAGGTACTGAAACATCACTCTTACTGTGTGTTGCTGTGCATTGTGTGCAGATCACATGGTCACGTTTCTCAATGGTTGATTGTGACACTGGAGAAAACCCAATTTCTGCCATTTCCACAGTATTGTTGCACTGAGGTGTTCATTATTGCTAAGCCTACCTTTAATTCCATCCAATATGAAATGAGCAATCTTTGACGGCACACAGAGCGTTTAACTATTGGCGTTATAGGTGCTGTATATCCATATTGCAGCTGTCAAATGTATGTTCAGCGTAGTAAAAACACAGTTATCCTGAGAAGTATTTCATGGAAAAACACCACAAACTGCTATTCAACAGCTATAGCACTGACCATCATCTACCTCTGCTTGCGCTTTAAAGCGACTCATCTGTCAGTGTGACACTCATGCTTGCTACATTTGCCGTGCTGTTGTTTACGATGAACGCATCAGTAGTATTAATGCTGTCTGAGCAGTTTGCTCCCGACTGCTGTTACAACATTGGTTCTGTTGCTGCTGTGTTGAGCAATATACTAGTACTTGTTAATAAGACCAAAACAAATTCAGTTTGACAATTAAGAAATGGCAATTATAAATAACTCAAATAAAATATAATGTAAAGTAAATGTATATATAAATATTCCCAATATACAATTTTAAGTAAACCCAATCTCTTCCACCAGCCTAAAGGATTCTACTGTCACAAATTCTAGTATAAACTACAGCATTCCATATTTTTAAAAATGTTATTATCTACTGTTTTAGTCAAAATGTAAGAAAATAATGTAGGAAAAACAACAATTTTGAAAAGAACACAAGACTACTACATAGTTTAACAGTACTTCCAATAAGCTTTTTGCCACTTTAGTATGTGATCTTCTTTTAAAAGATACCAATTCACCAAATGAAATAGCAATTTAAATAAAGATTTTTCAAGCATATTGCTAATTTTAGTCTGTAATCGCTCCTCACTACATCGTGTTTTTTAATATAATATTAAAATAATTGCTGTTTTGAGGATGAATGTGGCCTATTGAATGTGGCCCTAGTAAACAAATTATTAACGCTCAATCCCAAAGACGTACTTATACGTTTTTAGAGAGGCAAAAAGAGGTGGTGACGCAAGTGCACATTAATAGATGTCACTGTTAAAGCCGTTTTAAGCCATAAAAACGGCCACAAGGTAGCAGAAGTGCATTTGATAAGAGCTCGGCATGGGTCATTTGCATGTGTTAACACACTCCACAGCAAGGAGGAAGTGGGAGAGCATGGAGAAGTGCAGCATGCAGAAGGTTACACATTATAGGGAAATTTCAACGTATGCACATGCACTCACACACATGTGCACACACAGTTTAGTTCCAAACGTGAAAATTGTAAATAGTTAATGGTGTTATATTTGTAAACGAATTGTTATTTTGATGTAAAACAACCCTTTTTGTGTACATGCTGTGAGACAGTTGTTTAGATATTTGAACTGTCACAAAAGCAAAAAAAAAAAATGGTGTTAAAGTGAAAGTTATACTTGAAATGTATCTTTTCACAAAAAGCCGTTTTTCTCCCTTTTCTTGTTGGAAACTGATGTTTTCCTGAAACTTACCTATGTTCTACTGCTGATTACTAAATAACAGAAAAAGGTAGAAACTTTTTTTTTTTTTCTGATGAAAGACGAGAGTCTCATCTTTCTTTTGGTAGGTTCCATGTTGATATAGCCATAGAACACCAATATCCTGTGTGCCTTGAAAATCAGTCCAAATCATCTAAAATGGCCGGTACCAAAGGGATTGTCTTTTTGAAAATGGCTGGGATTGAGTAAAGCAATTTCAAGCATAAAAATGGCTAAACGAACTAACTAAATGCACTAAAATACAAATTCAAGACAAAAGAAGTCGTGTAATTGTGAATGTAGTACTGTATTCTACATTGGCCACTAGGTGTCATTGTTTGGTGAGACAGGTACTAAAGTTGTCACTAAGGTTATTCACGGAACACATTTACTGTGACACTGCTCGAGCACGAATTTTATTTACCGTACGTCTTAAATGGCTTATTTACTCTTATTTTGTCGGCTATATTGGGTAATACAAGTGTAAAGCCATTTAAAGACAGAAGTACGCTGGAACTACACTGACCAGAAAAAAAAACAAGGAACTGCTAACGTGTGAGTCTATGTTATCTTATTTCTGTCTAATATGTCTCACTTTCTCTGATTAAATCTATTACATTGGGTAATACAAATGTAAAGATGACTGTATGGATGTTATTTCATGTCTTGAGGGCTCTAATAATGTTAAAAATTGTATTTAGAAAATTGTAAACAGGTTTTCTATGCCATAACTACAAAAATATTGAATTTATTAATATTGAATCCTACTTCATGGAAATTCACTTATTGCTGTCAGGTCTGGAAGCAATTAACCGTGATAAATGAGGAACAACTGTATAGCATATGCACAATTTCTACTAGGCACTGTTTATCATGCCATTTGTTTGGCTGTATTATGTAAAAAAATACTCAACTGATTTTAGTGAAACTTTCTTGTGGGTTGGCATATGTGGCAAGCAAGAGCAACAAGCGTGGTGAGGATCCAAGTGAAGTTGTGAAAAGTACCTCTATGTATTTCTGTCTGGTAAAACACTCAAAAAAGTGCTCATAATAAATTCTCAGGCAGGCCAGTGCTCGCTCTCACGCTCTGACTTTTCCTTTCCGTCTTCCTTCCGTGGACTGTATCATATTTCAGTGCTTCTCCCTCCCATTATTGACCAGTGTTCCACGTTGGTGACACATATCATTTGTTAGAACTGTAACCATCTGTCAAAAGACTCATCCAAAACTGTCAATCCATCTATCTCACACGCTTCCTTCCCTTAACTTGTATCTCTGTGGTGTATACTTAGCTGTCAAGCAGTGCTAAAACGCAAATATTTGCATTCAGCTGACAGCTAAAAGAGCCGTCACTACTCACAACATTCAGTTTTATGTATTGAAGTGAAGAAGGAAACACATGTTTTCCAATTAGCTTGATGATGTGATGTGCTTCAAGCAAGTTAAAGTTGACAGGCCTACCTTGCCAAGCCTACCAATCCTCCACCCAACTGTGCAACCTTTCATAAAATCAATTGCACCACCAAACACAACTCTTGTTACAGCCTTGTTACAGCCTCCTTCTCCTTCCACACTGACAAACGTGCTTGCCTACCTCAGTCTTCTCTTATGAAGCAACATCAGTACTGGCATTGACATACAGTATATATCATCATCACTCATTTACTTGTTGGCTCCACTGAAGACCACATTATTCCCACTAAAACACAGCACAACTATTTATACAGCTGCCGATATTACATTACATTACAAAGTCACAGATGCAAACTCTCGGACATTACTGTTCATTAAAGACTATCAACCTGTAATGTGGGCTGTTTATTGTCTTCCAGGGTGAAATGAGCACATGTTCTAATTTGAAGTTATGTACTGTCGTGTGTTGCATTGCCCAAGATTGGAACGTGTTCTTAAGTGGATACGATGCAGGCCATCTTTCGTCAATAAGGGTCAGACCAGGCGAGCGGTTTGATGGCAGTATCGAACAAGAAAATGATCTATATTGGCCATTAAAATGCAAATGTGTTTATCTAGTGGATATGCGGTCGTGCACCAATAACTAACACGTGTGAAGGTAACGCATATCAAAATGTATGGCAACACAACAAGTCCACATGTATACAGAGTAAAAATATACTCTGTACAGTATAGACTATATCTCCCCATCTAAAAAAAAAATGAATAAACCTAAGAAAAACATCTAACTTCTAATAAATAATGATCTCGTAAACAATTGTAATCAATAACAAAATCATATCATCCAATGTTAATGATTATTAGAAATCTAACAAAAAAATAAAATAAAAAAATGTGTAATTTACTATGTTACACATTTTAAAACATACAGAAAAGGTAGTGAAGGTAATGCAGATCATAATGTATGGCAACAGCACCACAAGTATGAAGAATAGCAGATGTATAAAGAGTAGAAAAATAAATACTGTATCTTCCCATCTAAAGAAAAACATCATAAATAAGCACATCATCCTATCTTAAATAAAAAGAAATAAGAAACAAACAAATCTAAAAATCTTAAAAAAAAAAACAAATCATCATCCCATCTCAAAAAATTTGACTAAACAAATATCTAAAAATCTATATTAAAAAAAAAATCATCCCATTTCAGAATAAACATTTGAGACCTAACAACAAATTTAGAAAATCCTTTAAAAAATGTCAGAAAAAAAGATATTTTACCATCTCAAAACATACCTAAAAATCTTTTTAAAAAAGCACATATTACCACATCAAAATAATCTACCACATAAAAAAAGCTCCAAGGTAAAAAAAAAGGAATTTTTAAAAAATCTCACTTGTACTCTACATTAAAGAAACATTCTCAAAATAAGCATATCGTCCCATCTAAAAATAACAAATACATCTACAAAAAAAGTAAAAAATCTGTTTCATACCATCTAAGAAAATTAAAACAAATAACAAAAACAATGTAAAAATAAAAAAGGGCATATTTAAAACATTAAAAAAGTACATATGTCAATGTAAAACTAATATGATAAAAAAAAACAAAAACAGATATTCAGTCTCACCAATTGCCACACAAAATGTTTTCTCATGTCCTGTATGTGACTCAGTTTAGAAAGAGACAGAACGTCTCCTGTGGCTCAGGAGGTAAAGGAGGTGATCACGAAACTGGACGGTTGGTGGTTCTGTAACCTCACTGTTTTTGTTTTTTTTTTCATCAATTCATCCACTTTGCCTCCGGCGTGGCCCTCACTGGTGTTTAAATGTGAATGTTGGTCGGAGAGGCCGTAGGTGCAAATTGGCAGCCAGTTTCCCGTCAGTCTACCCTGGGCAGCCGTGGATACAGATCACCACCACCAGTTTGTGACTGTGAAGTGGATGAACAATGGGTTTACCTTGTAAAAAGACCCTACATAAAGACAATCTATTATTATTATTATTATGATTATTATGATTCTTCTTCTTCTTCTTCTTCTTATTATTATTATGTCCAAGAAGCAAGCATTATGTCCAATACGTCTTCAGAAATGATCTGCCCACTCATACCGTCCTGAGGAGCAGCTATCAACTGTATTAAGGGTTTAGTCGTTGGGACGAGAGAAAGATAAGAAATGAGAGAGTGAGGACAAGGAATCTCTGCAGTAGACGGATGTGGGACGGCGAATAAGCGAGGGAGATAAAGGTGCCTCATCTTTTTGCAAATGCTATCGACCTCTGCGGACAGGAAGAAGGAGATGAGCATTACCGCTAAAGTCTAATCTGAGCGTTGAAATGACGTTGGGTGTTAGTTTGTTTGGAGCTTGTCATGACAAAACAATGACGAGATGACAAAGCACATTTTTATAAAACTACATCCCTAATTGCAATGACGCCTTTATTTTTCGTCCATTGTTTCCTATGGCTTTCGTGAACAAAACTCGTATCAGAGAAGAATTATCAGCCTTGCATCGGGAACAATACTTGAAGCCGCTCTGTTTCCCATCAAACCTAATAAGCTTAAAGCTCAGTACAGGGCTTAGTATTCATTTGTGGATAGTCAACCCCGTGCTGCACATAGTTCACTTGTAATATGATAAGAAGATATTGTTGGGGGGATTAGGTTAACTCCCGGGAGATCTATTACTGGATAAGTCTGACTGGCGGTCTTTGGAGTCATTACCTTACCTTTCGGCTGCATGTGTGCTCAACTATCAATACAATCATAGCACACATTAAAATAACATGTAGGCAGGAAGCAATCGCAATTGGTTTAAATGAAGGACATTTCACAGATGCATCTTCTGTTGCGCTGAAGACTAAAGTGACAATAAATAAACACAGGAACTAATCAATCTAATGGAGAATAGAGTTTCAGTCAAATTGGTTCCATCAGAGTGCTTTTGTGTCTATTACCAACATCACTGCAATGGAGGGTTTTAACAGGAGGGAAATGGAGAAGCAATCTGGAGAATAATTGCCAAAATGCCACAGTGTCTAATGCTATTATTAAGACATTGGCACAGGCTTTACACAACATCCTGTACACACGTCACCATTGTGTTGCCATTTAGTGAAGGGGAGAATAGCAACAAGCCAAACAGTGTTTCTGTAAAACAGCCTAAGGGGCCGGCCAGGTGAAACTCAATCCGCCTCCTGTTGGAAATCTATTAGAGGGCAATACAAATGCTGAAGTGAGAAGGTTGGAGATATTTGAGGGTCAGCCTCGGAGGTTAATTGTTCAGTCGTCTGTCTGGTCAGTGAGGGGGATCACTGTGTGAAACCAATCCTAGAGGCGGGGGATGAATGGGGAGACCGGGATGGCATTCGGGAGATTAGAGGCGTTGATGAGAGAGGTGAGGGGGATGGAGGAGGTGGCAAGGAGGCGAGGAACATGAAGTCTTCACGTCGGCACTTTCACATGGCTGCCAATGCTAAGTGAATTCAGACTGAAGTGGTTGGTTTGCTACCAAAATCTGAGACATACTGCATTGACCTAAATATAAGATGAGCACACATATAAGACAACCTGTCTATTTTTAAAAACAGTTTTTTGGGAAATATTTTTGGTGTGAGTG
Source organism: Dunckerocampus dactyliophorus (assembly GCF_027744805.1). Taxonomy (NCBI): domain Eukaryota; kingdom Metazoa; phylum Chordata; class Actinopteri; order Syngnathiformes; family Syngnathidae; genus Dunckerocampus; species Dunckerocampus dactyliophorus. The sequence goes on along the minus strand of NC_072829.1, from coordinate 9,811,724 downwards.
ACACGAAGAATAGCTCAGACTTTCTTGGGAATTACGTCATCTGGCACCACCTGTTTGTTTATGTATAAATCTGTGGACCCCAACTATAAGACCGCCTGTAATTTTCTGACTTTTTCGAGGGGAAAAAATGTGTCTTATATTTGGGTCCACACCGTCTGTTCTGTACTTGTTTGCTCATAAACCCTCACAGCGAGAAATGCATTTTGCCTTACTTCAGAAGTGATACTACAGCAGTATATATCTTACCAAATAAAACAACCTGTTATCTTCAAATTCATCTATCGGATAAAAATGCCTTCTTATAGTTGAGATATATATATATATATATTAATAAAATAAACAAAATAATATGCCAATAGAACTAAAAAAAAACATATCAAACAAATGTCAACTGGCATTTTTCTGTATTTACATAAAGAGGCGGCATTAAAAAGTATTTATTCCCCACTTTTGGATAAAACAAACAATGACATTTAAGTGACATTTAAATCTATAAATCTATGTCCACATTAAAACAGGAGAGAGAGAGTAAAGTGCAAGCTAAAGGGGGCGCTATAACCGTGAGATATTGGCCATTCAGAAGCATGAGGAAAGTCACATCCGGGAAAGGCAAAACAAAAACCAAGAGATCATCGATACTACACTACTACTACTACTACATTTTTATATATGCTGGCCTCTGTGGAATGTTTTGACATATTTGGCTAGACATAACATCAACATTTCATGTTTATCTGCAATTATTATGTCCCAAACCTAAATAGAAATACACTATTTGTACATCCGTGTATTAAAATGTCCATCTGATGATGGTCAAATTAAAAGTGCAGGACATTACTGGGTTGTCTGTTCAGATAGCATTAAAAGACTTGCTTCACATCTCCCCGTGTCATCCCCTTTTCAACACTTGTTGTACATTTGCGATAAACACACACACACGCAAGCTTACACACTAATGCACGGAGGCAACAACAAGTCCGACATACAGAATGTCCCTCGTCACCTTGCTCAGAGATGAATGACTTTTACCGCCATCCTCAATCATTTTAATCACTTCTGTGGAAAAATTCTTCATTCTCTGCTGCCTGCCAGCTATCTGATGTATACACATTTGTACACACGCGTCTCCTAAATAACCCCAAACACAATGCCATTCTCTGACTGTACACACCTGTGTGCTACATTTTTTTTTTGGTTCTCTGCACTGCCAACTTGAAAAGGTCGTACTGCTAACACTAAAATATATTCCAGATAAAAAAAAATACTGGGAGTAAATAAAGTGGAAATGCTCCGATTATAGCCGAGTTGGTTATTTACCTCAACCACAAAGAGGATGCGGGGTTAATTGAAATTTTAAAACTCATTATATATAGCAAGCTATTTTTTTTTTACTTTTGGTGTGCATCAGAAAGTGGTAAAGGAAAATGGAACTCTCTTTTCACCACATGGTCACTTATTATTTTATTATCACTTATTATTTTTGTTTTTCTTTTTTTTCCTCTACTGGTCAACATTCAAACTGGACACCAACCTGTCTATAGAGGCCACCTGTCTATAGCGGCCACTTTTGCAGACTCCCTCTAGTGGCCGCTATAGACAACTTTGACTGTACCTCAAAATACCTGGTTCTGATGATGGAAAAATATCACTGGTGTAATAGTAGAGCAGTATCAAGAAGAGTCTGTAGCACGTAGTAGAAAAGAGTATAAAGTGCACATTAAACTATTCTTATCGTCCTAATGAAATGGCTCAACTTTACAAGCGGCATTATTTCTTTGTGACATACGAACCAGGGTGGGACACAATAAGGTCACACCTTGATTTCCTATTGCAATTACCGGGTTTATTATTGGATGCATGAGATTTACTGCTTGCCTGCTTTTGTTAAAGTAATGGTTGTTTAGAAAAAGAAAAAAAAACAGTATTTTTGCTCACAAACAGGGGTTCTCAATTGGTGTGGCGGGACCCAAAAGTGGGTGACAGATGCGTTCTGATTGGGCTGCAGACAGCAAGTCAAAAATTATGTAATATACAACTGATGTCTGACTTATTTTGGCAAAGTTTGGCAATATTTTAATCATCTTCCTTTTCGGTATATGTTCATTGCACAGTTGTAAGTGAAATATCTGACTTTGTGGTCTTTTTGATGTTTAGTTTAATTTATGAATTGCTTGTATGCATGCAGTTCTTTCTCACTTCCTTGACAAAACGCCTTGATAAATTCCTCTAAAATGCATTTTCGACATGCAATTATGTGTATTCATGTTTCAAAAGATGACAGCCAATTTGCTTTGTTTGATAAGCACAAATCCTACAAATACAAATAACAATAAATACAGATTTGATTTGATTTTTTACAAGACTGATGTTATTAAAAGCAATGCTGTTTCTGCCTACAATGGCAGTGGGCTCTGTGATGTATGGTTTAATTAACAGTGAGATTGGTTGCAATGGTCATTGTACTTCTGATGTTTTATATGCACCCTAGTCAGTTTAAACACAAAAGTTAAAAAAGAACAAATAATAGCGGTAATTTACCTCAGAAACAGGACTTTGACTGTGTGATTGTGCCGACCCAAACTGGTGGGAGGAAGGCGAGGAGAACATGCAAATAGAATTATATTTTATAATGTAGCATTATAACCTTGCTAACATGTAACCCATGGATCAAACAAGCCCGGAGCACCAGAAGCCTTCTTGTACACCCAACACAAACAAGCAGAGCGTGAAACAAAAAAAACAAAAAACAATCCTGCATTTAAATTAGTCAAGCTAATATCTATTTCGTTACAACATTTCAACTTGCCTGCAGGAACAATACTTTGTGCTTAAGACTATATGACTGCAATCCAAAAAATCATCCAAATGTGTTTCTATTTTGTAACACCTTGTCGGGCCATAGCAACAGTAGCAACAAGGATTGTTGTGCATCCCTGCATTACATTTTGCTGGCACCACCTGCAATAATCCCTTGTTTATCACAGTTAATTGGTTACAGACCCGACCGTGATAAGTGAATCTCCGCAAAGTAGGATTCCTTTCATAGTTAGAACATAGAAACTATAAGACGACCTTCTAAATACAGTTTTTAACATTATTAGAGCCCCCTAGACATGAACTAACACCCCTATAGTCACCATTTCCTTTACAATGTATTACCTAATATAATAAATAACAATTTAAGACATAAATACGACTTGTGCTATTGTGTGTTGATATACTGTAAATGTGTTCCCTAGGGGAGCACAGTGAGTGGCGGACAGGAAGTGACGTCGGGGGTTTTTGCCGTGGATTACGGCCGCAACAGTAGCTCGTGTTTTCATTATGGATTATTGTGCTTGTTGTGACATAATTCAAACCTGCAATAAAAACCTGTCATGTTTGGCTACATGTTATACCTTGAATTGAAAAGCGTTGGCATGGTGTGGTATGTTTATTTGTTTCAGACATGTAACAAGTGAACAAACATCATATGGTTACATTACAATTCAACATGTCTGAAAAGTAATATATTACAATATATTGTTTCCGACTTTTGTCATTTAGATTTTTTTCCACTTCCTGTATTAAAGGATGGTGTTAAAAAAAAAAAAAACAAGAAGCAAATAGGAGTTAAAACAATGACTAAATTGTTAATAATAAATAAGAATACATTTCTGTTAGCTAAATATTAAATAAAAAAACAAAAACTTGAGGATGCTGATGTAACCCACCCTGCTTGGCACTGCCCACACCGGGGCTCGAACACACGACCATCTTAATGCGAGACGAGAGCGCTGACCACACGGCCAAAAGCCCGGACGTGTTCAGCGCAGCTCTCAAGGCAGAGGGAGTGAGGTTTACCAACGTACACTTGCACTGCCTCATACAAGTAGGATGGCATCCGTTACACTCACTCCGTTCTGCATCAAGCCTTGGTGAGTTTTGTCTTTAATTTCCTTGTAGTCAACGTGATATAACCTTCAATTTGTCCAGTTCTTTGATGTCTTTGACAACAAGTACTTCGGCTTCCTCCGGTCCTCCATTTAACTTGAAGTAGATTCCTGGTTCCTTAAGTCGTGTGGCGTCTTGGCGCTGTCAGCACTGTGTTTTGTGAGATGATCATTGAAGTAGACGTTTGTTTCTTTTAGCTTACTCCTCTACCTCAGCAATGCTTCCTTGTTTTTCCTGTTGTTGAACTTTTATGATGATTACAGGTGTTGTGTTGTTATTCTTGCCAGACATCGGGATGCATGTATCCATGTTGTTGACATCTACTTCCCGCCTCTTTGACTCCAGAAAGTTGGCCACCTGTTGCTCTGTTGGAGAACATCTTGCCCTCCTCCTCCGTTGTCAGCTGCACTGGCGTAAGACCTGTGCGTTATGTGAAGCCCAGTCACAATTACATAGTTGATGCGCGGTGACTGCTCCAAATCATCCAATCTGCACATCATTTGCGATATAATGCAATCCTTTTCATCATTTTTTCATCAGAAGGGGGTTCACGTCTTCATGGTGTTTATGTATTTTGCTCTTTAGCTCCATCCTTACGTCATTCAACATCACAATTGGCTCCTGTAGTGGTTTGGTTTGGTTTGGTTTAGTTTATTTGAACATGAAGGTTACAATGGAATACATCTCGTGAATCATTCTTTGACAGTTCCACATGTCCAAAAGGAGCAGGAAGAAGCAAAGCTTATTTAATCCTACCCCCCATCCATTCTACATCTAGTACAGTACATGTAGTTCACTTCCTGGATTCCATGTCATGTTTTCAGTGATAGTCAGGATAACACATAATAGATAACGGTGAGATAACCCTCCCCCCCAAAAAAAGAGAGAACATTCATAATAATGATAATAATGATGACAATACTAAATAAATAAATAAATAAATAAGAACAAAGCTTTTTTTTTTTCCCTTTCCCTTTTTTTTTTTTTTAAACACAACAAAGAAAATTATAAATAAATAAATAAATAAATAAAAAAAAATAAATACATAAAAAATAAAATTTAATTAAATAAATAAAAAATAAAATAAAATAAAATAAAATAAAATAGAAAATAAAAAAATAAATAAAATAAAATAACAAACCTGACAGAACAATCAGGACTCTTCTGCCTTGTATTTAGCAAACATCAACTGCTTGTATTGTTTTTTGAATTTGCTCATCTCGGTACATTGTTTGAGTTCTTTACTCAATCCGTTCCATAATTTAATTCCACACACGGAAATGCTGTGGGTTTTCAGCGTTGTTCTCGCATATAAATGTTTTAGGTTTAATTTTCCTCTAAGATCATATTTCTCCTCTCTGATTGAGAAATACTTGATTAGATTTTTGGGTAACGAGTTATTATTAACTTTATACATTATTCTAGCGGTTTGAAAGTGTACTAAATCTGCGAATTTTAATATCTGTGATTTTAAAAATAAAGGGTTTGTATGTTCTCTATACTTGGCATTATGAATTATCCTCACAGATCTTTTTTGCAGTACAGTGAGTGAGTGAAGATTGCTTTTGTAATTATTTCCCCATATCTCCACACAATACGTTAGATATGGTAATACTAAGGAACAGTACAGAGTGTGGAGTGATTTTTGATCAAGAAGATATTTTGCTTTATTCAATATAGAGATATTTCTCGCCACCTTTTGTTGTATATATTTAATATGAGATTTCCAACTCATTTTTTCATCTATTATAACCCCAAGGAATTTATATTCTTCCACTTTTTCAATATCCGTTCCATTAATTTGTATTTGGTCGTACGTGTCCTTTCTACTATTGCCAAATAGCATTATTTTAGTTTTACTTAAATTCAGAGATAATCTGTTCTTGTCAAACCATGACTTTAATATGACCATTTCATCCTTGACCTTTTTAATGAGTTCTTGTGTGCTTTCACCAGAACAGAAAGCGGTGGTATCATCGGCGAATAAGACCAATTTTAAGTTGTTAGTTACTTTGCAAATGTCGTTAATGTACAAGTTAAACAGTTTTGGTCCCAGTATGGACCCCGTGGTACTCCACACGTATTGTGTAGACTCCCAGATGTATATTCTCCTAGCTTTACAAATTGTTTCCTCTTTGCTAGGTAGCTTTTAACCCAATTTAAGACTAAACCTCTAATTCCGTACCTTTCTAATTTTGAAATTAAAATAGTGTGATTAATTGTATCGAAGGCTTTTGTCAGATCCATGAATACTGCAGCTGCGCATCTTCTGTTGTCTATGGCAGTAGTGATTTCCTCCGTGATTTCCATCAGTGCCATAGAAGTTGAAATGTTGGCTCTGTAACCATATTGACTACTTGCCAATAATTCATTCTTATTAATAAATTTGTCCAACCTATTATTAAATAGCTTCTCCACAATTTTCGAGAATTGTGGTAACAAGGAAACTGGTCGATAATTTGTAAATTGGTGTTTGTCTCCTTTTTTGAAAATTGGAACCACCTTGGCTGTTTTCATTTTGCTTGGAAATATTCCAGTCTGAAATGATAAGTTACTAATATATGTTAACGGGTCTGCGATCTCATTGATGACCCTTTTAATTGTTTCCATTTCGATTCCATGACAATCAGTTGATGTTTTTGCCTTAAAATGGTTAACAATATCAGTGATCTCCTTTTTGGTTACAGCAGTGAGAAACATAGAATTAAGATTCCTATCAATAATATCAATCCCTTCATCAATTGTGTCTTGTTTTGGAATTTCCTCTTCCAGTTTTTGTCCAATATTTACAAAATATTCATTAAACATTTCAACTACCGCGTTCATGTCATTCCTGTAAGTGTTTCCAACCATGAAATAGGGAGGATAGTCTGCTTTCTTAACGTTGTTCTTTATAATACTATTTAAGATGCCCCAAGTTGCTCTCATGTTATTTTTGTTCTTATTTAGTACGTGACTATAATATTCCCTCTTACACACTCTCAAGATAGTTGTCAACTTGTTTTTGTATGTCTTATACTTTTGTTCTGCTTCTTTAGTCTGTTGAATGACTAAAGAATGTACCTGGTTCCCGTCTTCCTTCCATATCTTCCTCCTCTGTAGTTTCGGAGCCGGAAATAAAAGCAGAAGCCCTTTTTCTAGGCATTACTAACGTTGGTAATCAACACCTTTGAAGATCTGACATTAGCAACAATTAGCTTGACTTGTTAGTGATTGTCAGCACTCGACGTAACTTGTTTTTTTTCACGGTGTCAGTAAACAGATCTGCAATTATAGCCAAGATGTGTGGGGAGGAAAAGTGCCGACATAGTTCAACGCAAAGAGATCAGTGCAGAGCTTCTATCAGTCCATCCACATAGGAAGTGACATCACAACAACAGTGTTTCCCACAAATTCCTTATCAAAATGCTCGCACTTGCAACTTTTTTTGGCCTCATGGTGGTTTATTTTGCAGCTGTACTCAATAAAAAAAAACAGAGACCTGCGGTGTAACTCTGTTAGTTAGCTAAGAGTCAACCGCTGATGATGTCATAGACAGGAGCTGGGGGACAGTGACTACCGAGTGGGAGTTGAAACACGCACATTTTGCAATAAAAACATGTTATAAACACAGCTGGACTCACACAGTGTATTAATAACGCGACAACTCGATTCAGTGGAATGATACGCAGGCAATTAGGTGCAATGTCTGACCGAGACAGTGTACAAAAACTAATACATATTTTTGTTGAAAACTGAATCTGGGAAAAATCTGGAAAACCAAGGTACCACTGTCATATTTGACCTATGATGATTGAATGTGATGTTAAATCTCCAAGGTGGACGGGACAGAGCATGTGGCGGTGGACAGATGAATGGATCCATAGTGCCTCCCTAGTTTGATATAAAACCAGATTTTTTACTAGGTTTTTTATCCGGGCATTAATTAGCCTTGGAAGGATAAAGCTGCAGTGTTATAAAGACATGAGAGAAATAGTAATGTGAGGTGATGAGATGTATCTGTCTTATTTGGTTAGTAGTCAAAATAATTTTGTGACATGATGCGGACATGACAGAAACAAATGTACGCGGTGATGCGAACATGAGAGTGTGATGCAATGAGTACGCAAAAGAAACAATCCTAGATAGTCATTAGAACATGATAAAAGACTATTTGGTGATGAGCACATGACAGGAAATGTCATGGGGTGTGAGGAGGACATGAGAGAAACAAATGTAGGGGGTGATGAGAACATGAGAGAACACATTTTGTGATGTGATGAGTTCGCAAAAGAAACAAATGTAGATGATGATGAGAACATAAACAAAGGCTATATTTGGTGAAGAAGACATCTCATGGAATGAGATGAGAACATTACCAAAACATTTCTAGGTGGTGATGAGAACAGGAGAAAAACTGATTTGGCGATGAGGACATGGGAAGAAATGTCATAGGGTGTCATGAGGACATAAGAGGAATAATTCTAGGTGGTGATGTGAACATGAGAGAAAAATATATTTGGTCATGTGGAAATGGGTGTTAATGTCATATGATGAGATGAGGGCATGAAAGAAACAATTCTAGGTGGTGGTGAGAACATGAGAGAAACAGATTTGGTGATGAGACCATGAGAGGAAATGTCATATGATGAGATGAGGACATGAGAGAAACAATTGTAGGTGGCGATGAGAACATGAGCAATATATATTTGGGGATGGGGACATCAGAGGAAATGTCATGGGGTGTGAATGAGGACATGACGGAAATAATTCTAGATGGTGATGAGAACGTGAGAGAAAAATATACAGTCATGGAAAAAATGATTAGCCCTTGTTTCTTCAGTTTCTTGTTCATTTGAATGCCTGATAGAACTAAAGGCACCTTTGTTTGGACAAATATAACAATGACAACAGAAATAGCTCATACGAGTTACATTGTAACTGCTATTGTACTGCCCATGCTATAGCTATTCATGTAAGAACTTATGTGATTTTGGTTATTATCAAGAAAACCATGGGGATTGCTAGATTTCAGCTCTTACATTCAACTCTTATGAGCTATATTTGTTATCATCACAATTGTAGGTGTTGATGAGAACCTGAGATAAAAGTCATGGGATGTGACGAGGACATGAGAAAAACAATTCTAGGTGGTTATGAGAACATCAGAGAAAAATATATTTGGTGATGAGGACATGAGGGAAAGCACTGCCAGTGGATGAGTACATGAGAGAAGTAATTCTAATTTCAAAAGCAATACAAGCATTTCAAAGCAAACATTAGCATCAGTCATACAAAAAGTTAAACCCACAACATGACTTCTTACCACCTACACAGGTACCCCCTCCTTGAATGTCATGTCAGAGAAATGGGGATGGGAAAATAGGAGTGCACCAGAAAAGGAGATCTATGGTCTCGACACTTGTGGCGTTCTTATAGGTTGGGAAGGAATTCTACAAGGCATCAGACAAAAAGCTCAGGGATCAAGCATAAATCTTCATCACAGAAAGTCAATTCAAGGTCGGCTGTTGGTTCAGGTAAGAGATGTGTTTCACACATTCCTCCCATTGCGCCCCTGAAATGACAGGGGCTTAGATAGACACATCAGGTCTGGGTACCTGTGAGCACTGTACAGAATCTTCAAAGTTGAACACAGTAAGTTCCCTGATGCATTTTGCAAGCTTTTCTCTCTTGCAGCTTAATAAGTATCTATTGTTAGCTGTCTCATGTTATCCATCAAAACAAATAAAGTCCATCTCCTGGTAATGCGATCCATCCGTGCACTTGATTGGATGATAATTGTAAATAAAAAGCTCACACAAGTATAACAGTTGCGTCCACGTTCAGGCCTATTAGCTGCCTTGATAAAAGACTTGTGAATACTCCATCGGCTGCATGGGCCACCACCTGAGATGTTATTGCTTTGACACATTTGACACTGACTGTAATGAATATAGCAAAGTACAGCACATTAGCGAGCGATTGCACAAATGGAACAAGACATTCACTGTGGTGGTCGAGCCAATATCAAAGCACACAATGAGATCTATCGCCCACAACAAGAGTGATATGCAGACCAGTGATTGCTTCAGTTGATGTGTCCACACACTTGTTAACAGGTCCGTGATGTGTTTGGCTGGTTCAATCATCACTATGAGGAACAAATAATATAATATCAACTCATAATGGTCGGGGGTGCTCTGTTCTCTGTCCTCTCTCGTCAGGCAAGTACTAGCCTATGTTGATGTTGTTGCTATTGTTGTCTTTTGTTCTTTCTTCTCTCTGTTTCCTCTTAAGCCAAGTACTCGCCTATTATTGTTGCTGTTGTTGCCTTCTCTTATTGTTCTGTCCACTTCTCTCTCTTCCTCTGTCCCCTCTTCAAGACAGGGCTTGTCAGTTTTCTTGCTGTTGTTGTCTTTTTCCAATGCCCCATTGCGTTTTCTCTCTTCGTCTGTCCCCTCTTCAGGCGAGTATCACTAGGTATTGCTGCATTTTCCCACTGCTCCTTTTTGTCTTTTTGCCGTGTTCTCACTTTTTCTCTCTGTCCTTTCTTAAACTACTAGCCTATTTTATTGGTGCTGTTGTTGCTTTTTGTTATCTTTTTATATTGCCTTCTCTGTCAGTCCCCTCTTTTTATTGTCTTGCTCCATTCGGTATATTCTCTGTCCCCTCTTTAACCAAGTACAAAGTGATGGTGTTGCTTTTTGTTATTGCAATCTCTCTGTCCCCTTTTAAACCACAAAAGTAGCCTATATAGATAAAGTTTGATTGATTGACTGATGATGTGTGTTGTTGCTGTTGTTTTTCTCTGGCTGTCCCCACTTCAGGCAAGTACTATTTTGTGTTATGTTTTTTTTGTCTCTCTGTCCCTTTTTAGTTAAGTAATAGTCTATCTGTTGTTGTTGCTCTTTGGTCTTTATTTTTTCCCTGTCTATCCCCTCTTTAAGGAGTCACGTGACTGCTCCGTAACAAAAAACTAGTCAACAACTTACAACTCCAAATATGGTTGTCAGTATTTCATGTTTGGGCTACGTTCACACTGCAGGGTATGATTTTTTATGTGGTCGTTACATTACCAAACCAAAGGGGCCCTGGTATTGTGAACGCAAAACATCCGGAAAGTCATGAGCAAGAGCAAAAACAAGACTTCACTCACATTTCCGTTTGTTTACGGAAGTGAAGTTGCGGCAGTGTGTGCTCCAATGATGTACAATACCACTCATTTCATCTTTGAGCCGATACTGGGTAAAATTCATTCTGGTATCTGCAATACCGATCCGATACTATGTTCAAATTCACCTAATGTGTACATTTTAATAGGTAGTGTACAGTATTTCAAATCATATCACAAAGAATACAAGACATCATAGTAATTTATTGATTTATGTTAATCCCTGAGGTATGTATACTGAAGTAGTGGGGTGATTTATAATACAGCCAAGCTAATATGCAACATCACAACAAACACTCTCCTTAATGCGTTTGTGGCAGTTTCAAGGATTTTGTGCAACTGGAGTCATTATTTTCCTCAACCAAATGATTCTGTGTGGGAGATTAGGAAGAAAGAGGACAAGAATTTTGGCTACGGCAGTTCGTAGACAAGTTGCTGCCACGTCTGTACCAAGGTTCGTGTGGGTGTATGTCGGAGACACGAGAGCTGTTTCACTGACACCTTTTAAAAATAATTTGCCAACATCGGTGAGTACCTTTATCCAAGTCTTGCATGATAAACTGCGCCTTAGGATGACTGCCTACATCCATAAGTACCTTTAAAGTCTCTGAAAGCACGGCAATACACGCCTTTCGATGACGTATAGGTCAGATATATGCGACCTGACCGTTCATAGTGCAGTCGCATCGCTTACATATCGGATTTATATCCACATACGAGTGAGGGCTGAGGTCGCATTTGAAAAAAATCGGAATTGTGCTGTGAACACAGCCATAGTTTTTAAAACAACAAAATTAACCAGGTTTGCACTGCCAGTATTTGTCACGACTTGAATGAAGAGCGACGGGATGAAGTTACAAGCCTCTCGGCAAATGTCATCAGCAGAGAATATCCTCCCCGATGCCGAAACTCAACGTGTTTTGACAATCCTGTCTTGGTCTTGACTGGCACAGAATGGCAGCCAATCCTCTGTCTGAAAATGGTGACGAGGGGAAGAAAACAAAGAGTGTCAGAATTGTGGAGACTGAAAGCCTCGTGTGGTGAGAAAAAGAGTTGGGAAAGAAAGAGGGAGAAAGAGAGAGAGTTTTCTCTCTACATGACTCTATCCCTGGGATGCGCATCATGCTGCTCCACCCACACTTGGTGACTCTGACAAGATACAGCCTGTGCTGCACCCCCCCCGGGTGATTGATGGTCCTCATTTTGCCAATTAATGGAGACTCCCCTGTTGACTACCATCAGATTGTCGTTTGTAATTGTTAGTCTTTCTGACTGCCACACATTCATTTTAATTAGAGATCTCTTTCCAGCTTTTCCCATTGTGCCTGGAAAATAAAACCTTGCCAAGTTGAGTGCGAAGTGACACACTCGGTGACATGGCTGACTGTGTTACCGCTGTCATTAATCTCCTCACAAACGGCGCACTTTAAGTTCTTGGAAGGTCTTTGGAAGGAGGCGAGCCCAGCGTCGGCTTTAAAACGTATCTTGTAATCAATTACCAAACGTGAGGCAATTAGTACACTTAATCTGCATAATGAAGCGCTTAATTGCTTCCAAGCGTGCAAAAGGAGTCGATAAGATGAGTCTTATCATTGGTTGGGCCGTACATAAGAGCCGGATGGGGGAGGCAGGGGTCTGCCGACATGGAGATCTGGCGATCCCTGCGTCTTCTTGAGCTGATAGCAAATAGCAGCAACACAAAAAAGACTCCGAATGTTGCTGTTTTATGGTCATGTGGCCTTGTGGGTGCAATACCATGAGTCCTTGGATTTATACAACACCGTCCTAGAACAACATAAAAATGCAATTCCCTCAGATATTCTGTGTGAATGCTAAGACATGCTGCCGCTCAGGTGAAATACCAATGAGAAATGAATAGAGGACAATAACTCCTGCTGATACATCACTGCATATCATTGCGTACCTCAGATAACATGTAAAAGATAACATAAGAGGCTATTAGAAGCATCGGGATAACATGCATACAGTATGATTGGGTGCTAGGCAATGCCATGATATCACTGCTATCTTGCCTTTGACATTATTGTACAAAAAGTCAAATATTATGAAACCCTGTATATTGTAGAACAGTGATTCTCAAATGGTGGGAGCTGTTTTCAGCGGGTCGTAGGTCTAAATTATGTGATGACCCAATGTCCATGAATGCAACTCGTGTCTGTGCAATTTGCTTGCTACGCCACCACGAGGCGCGTGCCATGTTTATGTGCAAGTTTGTCATGCTTGAGCGGGAGGGGTCACAAAATGGAAAAGTGCCGCATATATTTAACAAACTGGTTGCAACTGGCTTAAAATTAGATATTTTTTAAACCAACAAATATAAGAACAACACCAGCAACAAGCATGTTACCATTAGGGGGTGTAAAGAACAAATTGGAAAAAAAGGCAATATTTTTCACAAAAGAAACGCTTGGTAACACACTACGCCGTCATGGATTGAATCCTCCAGCCCATTCAAGGTCCGCCTATTCAAAAACCACCTGCATGACTCAGAAGAGGCCTGGAAGAAGGTGATGTGGTCAGATGATACCAAAATAGAACTATTTCAACTCAACTTGCTCTCTTTGGAGGGCAAAGAACACAGAGTACAACCGTCAAGAACCCCATCCCCACCATCAAGCATGGTGATGGCAACGTCAGGCTTTTCAGCCAAGGATATGGGACAACTCCATGATGGCATTGAGGGGAGCATGGAGTTATGGATCAACACCTCCCCTTAGTGAGAGGGCTGAAGATGGGTCGAGGATGGGTGTTTCAGCATGAAAACGGCCATAAGCACACCGCCAAAGCAACAAAAGAGGCTGAAGAAGAAACACATCAAGGTTCTGGAGTGGCCTAGCCAGTCTCCAGACCTGAATCCACCTGAAAATCTTTGGAGGGAGTTTAAAATTCGGGTTGCCTCGGAACCTGATTGATTTGGAGGCTGTTTGCATGGAGGAGTCCCTGCCGAAAAGTGCACAAACCTTGTCACCAACTATAAAAAACATTCTGTCAATAATGGCTTTTCTACAAAACATTAACATACTGTTTGTCCAGGAGGCCAAATACTTATTTTTGACCAAAAGTATGCAATAAATTCTTAAAAATGGGTGATATTCTGTCTCTCACTGTCAAAATGAACCTATCATAAAAATAACAAACACAATTGGTTCCAGACGACCGTTCTTATGTTGAATCGTTCTTAAGTAGGGGAAAAGGTAATATTACCAATGATATAGGTACTACATGTACGTGTATACATATACAGTATATGTGTATGTATGTAAATATGAGTTTGGATGCAGTAGTAATATTAAAAGAGGATAATCAATGAAAAAAACAATAAAAGTGATATAATAATACGTAATGATAAATGTTATTTACCTTTGAAGAGGAGTGGTCGAGCATACGTCGGTGGTGGTAATGGTGGAGGAGGAGGAGTTATTGAAAAAAAGGACAAGTCGTCGTCGTCGTTAGACTCTTCTAAAAGAGGTAGTGTTCTGTGGGTGGTGTAGAATTAAGCAGGCCTATTAACTCTTCATAAACTTTAATCACACGCTCTGTCCGGGTTGTACAATTTAGCTTTCCATTTAGCTTTACACTGTATCTCCCCAGCGTCTAACTCTTCCTCTGTGGGTCTCATTAGCTCAAATGGCTTCCTCTGTTGGTCCCATTAGCAGTGTCATAGTGCCCTCTACTGGTCAAGCATGTACAGTAGCAGTATAAATACTGATAGAGCGACTACAAGTCAAAATAAAATAAAATATAGACCAGTCGGCTTGTGTTCGTATCCACGAGTGTTCGCTAGTCGGGTGTTCGTAAGTTGGGGACCTAGTGTATATGTTAACAAAGTGGACAGATAATAGCAAAATAGCGCTTGTTGAGACACACACACTGTTGGAGACAGGCTTAGACAAACACAGCTCATTAGCATTAAAGATACATACACACAATATGTTCTTAGTCAGGAATTGCCTAAAATCCAGCATCCAAGCTAAAGGGGGAGTTACTGTACATCTCGACATACGTCCTCCTATGTGCTGGCTACGTGCAAAAATGGGGAAAATCACAAGACACACGCACATTGCCCGCACGGATTTTCAAATCCCGTGGGAAGAAAATAGGAATGCTAATTATTTTCTGCATGCACGCAGAAAAACTTGCACGCAGCCAGGTCGCAAGGGCAAGGCAGAGGAGGAATGCGTGTGTCGCAACTTTAAAAGTACATTGTGTACATTGCCCAGCCGCGGTAGCGGCTCTCTCCGCTGTACACGCTGATTCTCCCGACCTCCGTGGACGCACGGCAGCTGCTCACATAGTGTATCTGACATTAATGCACCTTACCTGGCCACGGCGGGCGGCTCTTCCCACTGTACACTCTGGTTCTCCTGGTCACGATAGCCGTAGGTAATGTAGGAAGCCAGTACGCCCATCTTGCAATCGAAGTGAGTGGGCTTCACCACTCGTACCTCATACGATGCCCACACACGGTACATGCCTTAATGAGTCGCAAGCCACACTCACAATCTAAAAGCTAACAACGGAGGGCGAGTGACAAGCACGTGGCCGTCACGAATCACTTGCCCCATAAGTACGACACCCTTGCCATCCCCGTGATACCCTACTTCCTCTACTTGCTGGCCACGGCCTACAAATTTCCCCAAAATTGCAAATTGGACATTACACTTCCAATACAATAATGTGAGACCTCTGAAACAATCATTTCCACCTCAGATTTCTCTATTTTCTTGAGACGTGTAAGGAGGTCATTGTCATTGAAAGCCAAAGTATCACTAGATCTTTCTCCACCAACGTATGAATGTCTGCTATGGATGCAGATAACATGGTGTCAACTCCTTTAGTAACAAACTGAAGCCACGGTACTGTATAGTGGTAGTATTATTAGAAAGAGTATGGATGGATATTACTTGAGCACAAATCTTTATAAGTGCCATTCAGTCTTTTGGCTTTGTCGGTGCCCTATTTAACTTCAACCACCCGCAAATGTTGTCAGTAAAAATCGTTGATGGGTCATATTTACCAGATAAATAACCCCAGTCACGTTTTTTTCCCCGTCTCTTACATGCCTTCGACGGAATGATGTGCCAACAATGGGCCTGCCATTCAACTAAGTCAGGGATTTCATTTAAACATCCAATGAGAGTGAAATCATGAGGCATGACGACGGGAGAGCGGGGACGGCTGAGTGAAGCAGAGCGGCGTGCCCGGTGTCTACTGCAGGATTAGACTTAAGCAACAAGTGCTCAAGGGGGGCTTTGCATCAAGCCCAGGAGCCTGTGACAAATGAGGGCGACTGGGCTTCTGTCTATTACGCCATGCTAAGCCCTTGCCCTTTGGGGAAGTAATGAGGTGCACATTGGCGCTTCTGCCACCAGGCTGGCGCATAAATACCCATCACAGGCCTCGGTCAGTGGAGATCTTCTGCATGGGTCCACGGATCCATAGATGGAAAAATAGTCATATTCCTAGTTAACTCCCCGTCTTGACCTCACACATACAAATCCCAAAGGAGACCCTGCAGGACTAAAAGGGCATGAGGGGGCTGTATGAGTTGTTCGTTCGCTAACAAACGCTTTGAGCCGGGCTACATCCCTAGAGGACTTTCTCTGCTCCAGTGCCACACCCCCCATGGGCCTATCATTTGGCTTCGTCTGCTGGCTAATGGAGCTGTTACATACGGCCCAATGTCACAGCCTAACAAGACATTCATTTGGGAACGCTCACATGAGTGGAGCGTGTTGGGATGGCAGGGAATGCTGACACTTTTCCGACAGTAACACAAAACTGAACACCTCCAAAGTTGAACACAAACCTTTAGAGTCATTATTACCCAATATCGTAGACAGACATAGTCAGAGCAATGAGACAGATCAACATAAATACGACTTACTATCGACTCACACATGTTAGCATTGGGACAGTACCTAATTGTTGTTCTTTCTTTACTTCCTGTTGTGTACAGTACTTCCTGCGGTGGCTATTGTTTCATCGGTGTAACATTGCTGACACCTAGTGACCAGTGTAAAATACAAAATATTATCACCGTTTTTGCACGTGTTTTCTCAATGCCTTCTATTTGTATTTTAGTTTGTTTTAGCCATTTTTAAAGCTTGGTAATGTTTAATTTAAGCAAAAAATACATCAGATTTTCTTAAATATATATATTTTTTTACTAATAATAGACCGTATTCAACCACAAAACAGTAATGATGTATTAATTAATATATGTTTGAACCATTATAGCGTGAAGCCATGAAATTCAAAGCGCAAAGTGGCGAGGGATTACTGTGCCAGCATCCTTTTTCTGTATGTGGTCTTCAGTGGAAGGACACCCTTGCATTAGACATTAAAGTAACACCAACCAACACAGGGACCGAGAAGCTGTTCTGTGTACTTGTAAATGCAAAGTGCTACTTGAACTAAAATGTGTTCAATCACATTTTTATGACATGTAAGAGCAAATAGAGTTACTGAACTGATTCAGACAATCCTCAAAGACGTAAGGTCAATTTGCTGAATGAGTTCCAGTTCAAAATGTGCTTATAAGGTACTCATGACATCACTCCATCCAATGGAAGCTCAGTGACATAAAATATACCTAACCTGAATTCAAGACAACACAGCGATTTTTTCTATGGAAACACAACCCTTTTCGGAATAGTTTAAGACTAAAAAAATGCAAGGTCTCTTTTTTTTAACATAATCTAACATAACGTTGCTGAAAGTAGGCCCTGAAGATAGCTCCTTGTCACTCAATATGTGGAGACTGGCTGTGAAATGGTGCGCCGTGACTCTGGCCTTGTGGGAAATAAGATGTTAAACCAAATAGCGGGAGGTGGGTTTAGCACATTTAGTCTAGCCGTTGAAGACGTATTGGACATGTCCTTGAATCTATCAAGGTTCAATCCCGGCCTCTCATCATCATGCCTACAGAGCCACCTCAGCTTCACATTAATATTCTAGTATGCAGAGTCCTGCTCTTAGCCCCGTTGCTCCTGGCCGCCGCGGCCTCGCTGGTGAAATAAGGCTCTCCGGGGACTCGTGCCTCAACCCCGCAGCACCCATTTGTTGGCACCCATTTATTCTCGCTGATGGAGATCACTAAACTGCTGAACAAACAGCCCATTCAGTCATTTGCATACATTACGGTAATGGAAAGAGAAAAATGTATCAATAAAGATAAATGAAGTGGTTCTCTTATCTACGTTTTGTCAGTATTTCTTTCTTTGCTTTTGCATATTGTAGCACAGGAGACAAGCACACCAGATGACTCATGTTCTCGGGTATTCAGGGGATAAAACCTAAAATTTTGGAGGTTAAGTGAGTTCACCGCTGAAATCTTTCCAGAAGAAGTGGAAACTAACAACTATGATTCATTCGAGCTCCTGTATGTTTAATGGTCATGTGCAGAAAGTCATTACTATGTACTAACTCTTCTACTCATGAACCGCTGCACACAAAAGGGTGAACATCTATCAAAACATGCACCCCTGCTGTGTTGCGTGTGCTATTATTTTTCTGACAAAACACACCACATGGTAGCACTGTTATTAAACCCACCCAGTTGGTGGAATGGACTTGAAATTTCTCACACAGCTAAATGCGCTCTACAAAATACCCACTGTAACTTCAGCGTTTAACCGAATCACCAAGAAATTTGGTACAGACCGTTAGGAGACTGCCAAGCACATGTGTGTAACATTTCAGCAAGATTTGTCAACAAACATGCAAATCAAGCAAAATGTATTTGCCGGGGAATGAGTGGCGAGTGGGACGAAACGACTAATTGTACATTAGTCATTGAGCATTTGTCTAATGATGATAAAACTTTGTAGACATCTGTATTAAATGTGCACTAGCATGTCTTGCAAAGCATTTTGAGCCTAATCCATAGGGGGCGCCATAAATGGGATTTGAAGTGCCCTAATTTATACATGACCGCATACCAATATTCAGTAGAAATAAGGCACGATTACCTTGACTCAACCAGAAATTGTGTACATACGCATGTCTGAAAATGTCCTAATGTTCAGCTAAATAACCTAACGCAACTCGGTTACATAACCTTGCTACAAATAATCAGCTCTGCATCTTCCTCTATTATCTTGAGTGGCACACCCAGGAGAACTGCTCAAAACCCAACTAACTACAAGAGAAAATCAACCTGTTTTCCCAACATCAAAGAAAATACCACCAAATTCCAAACTCACAGACAACAGTCAAAGTAAAAAAAATAAATTAAAAAAGCAGCCTCCTTACAGCGGTAGTGATAATTGCACACTAGGTTTTTCCGCTGTTATTACACACAGGTGATGATATGTAAATGACACACTCCAGGGAGCTAAGCGAGAGAACAAGCTTTCATCCTTTGCAGTTGTGCACCAATTTGTCAGGATAGCAACAAGAAAAAGAAAAAAAAACCTCAATGAAGAATCATAAGAATATTAATTATTCTTTGCCACAACCTCCAAAGTCGTACAAAGTGTTGTAAAAAGCCGTTAAAATGTAAAGTGAATGCTTTGATGCTTGTTACCATGCATGGCCATTGACTTTAGAGGTCTATTTACCAGTGGTGGGCGGAGCATTTTGAACCTGGGCCTGCAGTGGGGACTTAAGCGACCTAATCCACCACCATCATCATGTCACAATTACACAAACTATAAATAGTATACAAAAAAGCAATATATCAATGTGTGGCATTACAGTTTTGTGGATGAATGCCATTTTTACTAAGGCACTTGGTAATTAATATAAAATAATCACAATTGTATGCTTGCCAAGAATCTTAAAACATTACCTATGTAATGGATGCCAGCCTGTGAAGCTGTGCATGTGTACTTTGGTAAACCTCACTCCTTCTGCCTTCAGAGCTGCGCTCAACACGCGGTCGACAGTCTGGGCTTTTGGCCGTGTGGTCAGCGCTCCCGTCTCCCATTGCGAAGGTCCTGTGTTGTGAAGCAGGGCGGGTTACACCTATACAGTGAATATTTTATGATGAGACGGTTTCGCCCAGGGTCAGATTATTTCCATTATTTTCAATGGGGACAAATGTTTTCAAATTCAAACTAATCAGAGGTTGGCTAATGTCCCTAATGGGAAGGAATATAGTCAAATACACATTTGAGGTGTTTTCTTACTGCTGCTTATCATGGCCATGGAGGCTGGGAAGAATCAGAGAGCATCTCTTTGAGGTCACGACCAGACAATCTCTCTGAGGCAATCTCGAGGGAGGAACAAACTCCAGACAGTGAGGGACGGCCGCGCTACAGTACATCTACACTTCTCAGGTTGCTCTCACTCAAAACCCCTAGTTCTCCAAGGAGAGCTGGGGAAATCAATACAGACATCAAGGGTACACAGAAGCTTTCCTGCCTGCAGAGTGCCATCGGGGAGCCTCGGTGCTTTTAATTACATAAATAAAGATTGTTTATGTGTTAAGCGCTTCCATTATCCAGTGCCACCCAATACGAATCATGCAATAAGGTCAACATTTGGCTTCTGTACAAAAAATGCCTGTTGTCTTATAAAAAAAAAAAGAGTGAGACACAGGGCTAATTCTATTTTGGGTGGTTGAGTTGAAGTGATGCACTCCGTTATCAAAACAGGACAGGTGCCATGAGAAAAGACGGTCATGCGGCCGGCCAGGAGATGAAATCAGGCAATAGATGGGTTGGTGCGAGGGGTGGGGGTGGGTGAAGGGGGGTCTGGAGCCACCATTAAAGAGTTCCCCAGGGGGACAGGCAGCAATGGCAGGATTGCAGTAAAAATAGCTACAGGCATGATTCCACTCCAGGGACCCGGGCAGACGTGAAGAGGGAGATCCGATCGACATCTCACACAGCAAGGCAGTCAGATCCATTCTCTTAAAATCCCTCGGGTGCCACCTATCACACCAAGTGACTTTAAGTGCTTACCGGCGAGGACGACACAAACACAGCACGCCTTTGCCACTCCAATGCATAGTTTGACCTTATATTCTACACCGTGCGCATCTATATAAATAGTAGGGATAGGCACCTTTTACATGTGATCAGATACGGTATCAATACCTGGTACCTGGGAATCGGTACTGGTACTCAACGGTACTGACTTTGTGTGGTCATGTGGTTGTAAATTTTAATTATTATTTAATTGGAATTTCAGATATTTATCTCTCAATATACAAACTTGAACAAATATATCAAAACAAATGTTTGCATTGTATCATCGCATCACATTTTTTCAACATAAAAAACCTTAACTAGAACTAAACCCCAGCTCTACGTACTCCGATTCCTTTCCTTTCACTTCTGGACACATGATGTGATGAGGGGCCATTAAGTTAATACGTTTAAAAACAAAAGAGCAGAAGAGGATGGAGTAAAAATAAATAAAGTTATACTATTTTACAAATTGAAGTACTGTAATACAAACTCCAAATGAAAGCGAAGCAATCTTCTTTGCTGTGAACTACACCACTACTAACGCTAGGGGGCGACTGTGGTCATTGACTGTCTTAGTGTTTCGAACAGGGGTGGGCGAACCTTTTGACTCACGGGCCACATTGGGTTAAAACATTTGGCCGAGGGGCCGCCCGTATATGGGTGGCCATCAAAGAGAACAACATACTTACTCACGGTGCATCGAAACACAAACACATCCGCGGCAAGTTAACGCATAACATAGATCAAGTGCTACTAGTAACTTAAACTGCTATTTACAGGTGACACAAGGCATGCTGGGTAGTCCAGCGGCAACAACAATATGAGCTATGAACAATAAAATATTGGCTATCAAGAGTATGTTAACGTCCCTCCTTGTTTACTTCCCTGATGACCTCCAGCAGTCAAGCAAAAATGCGACAAACATGGCAAAATGTTGGGAGAGAGAGTACCACAAGCTACCCAGCATGCCTTGCAGCAGGACTATATGGGTGTAATTTTGCCATGGGTATTTTGCGTAGATACTTATTTGTATAGATATGTTATGTTGTTCATCACGTGTGTTTTGACGTGTGGTGTTGTTTGGATCGCCTTTTTGCACAAGCTACAGATTGCCGACGCCTGGTGTAGAAGAAGACAAAGCTACATGCTATTAGCTGAGAAGCTTTCCTTGCAGAAGCCGTCGGTCTAATGCAGTGCTTCTCAAATAGTGGGGCGGGCCTCCCCTGAGGGCGTGGTGAGCTGTCGGGGGGGCGTTAGAGGCAGGGAGGACTTTCAAAATTGGGGCAGACCTACCAACATGTAGCTCTCTTTTTTGGTGCATTTTGCTGGTTTCAGTTTCGAGTTTTTTAATGTGTGTTTAAATGACATCTTCCATGGTTATTGTGGTTGTGGTTCCCGTCAGAGGCATAGAAAGAAGTCAACATGTTTGTAGATTTAGTTCACTATTTAAATACAAAATGTCCCAACCCCATTAATAAGGCAAGACATTCTACTAAGTAACCCTGACAAGGCACACCAGTCAAGTGAAAAGCATTTCAGGTGACGACCTCGTGAAGCTCATTGAGAACACCAACGTTTGCAGCGCTATCAAAAAAAAAGCAGTGGGTGGCTACTTTGAGGAATCTAAAATATCAAACATATTAAGAGTTGTTTCACACTTTTTTTGTGAAGTACACAATTCCACACGTGTTCATTCATAGTTTTGATGCCTTCAGCGAGAATCTACAATGTAAATAGTCATGAAAATCAAGAAAACGGTGTGCCCAAACTTTTGGCCTGTACTGTATGGCTGTTTGGTCGTTTGTTCACACCAGGAGGCTGCGTTACATATTATAAGTGTCTTCTTCCACAACTTTGACATTTATTAAACAAGCAGGTTTTAAAAATAAGACTTATTTCAGCCTCCCTCTGGCTTGGTCTTCTTCTCCTGTGAATGTAATGTTGTTCGGAGCAGCGCCATGAAACGCTACCGAGACGGCTGTGTAGGTACCAAAACATGGCACCTTTTTGATTTTACGTGAGTCGGTGATCTGCAGTACCGACCAAATTTGGTCGATGTCTATAAAAATACCAAATTCGGTACCTATCCCTAATAAAGAGGGAGAACCACGCACGCTTTCAACACAGAAAAGGATATGGACATTTTTTCCACAAACTTATCTTGCACGTCGTCAGTTTTGGGGAAGTTCTCAATGTCATTCTCCAGCCGCACAATGTGACGCTCCATGGTGGTCAGACTGCTTTTGAGGATCTCAGCAGACACTGCAGAAAAAAAAAATATATAATGCATGAATTAGTGCTGAGCTTCTCATAACATTTTCCCATAGTTATTAAATTTGTGGCCCACTTTTACAAAAAGTCTACCTAAGCAAATGTATGTTTATTTCCTTTAAATCGTCTTTGAACACACATATAATACATTATTATTATTAATTCTATTAATATTGTTATTATTATTATTATAATTGTTGTTATTGCTATTATTTGTGTATAAAAAGTATATTTCAGAGCACATTAATAATGAACTGAGGAGGAAAGTATAACAATTACTGTATATTAAATAAGACCACACATTTATATATTTAACTTATTTGTAGGTTTGGGCATCGTTTGAATTTGAATTATTCCGGTTCCGACTCCAATTCCTTGTTTCGATTCCAGCTCCGAGCGATTCTCGATTCTGATGCTTTTAAAAGGCAGGGTCATGAAAGTTTGCATGATTTACAGTGAATAAGGGTGCTAACCACAGTTCTTTTTGGATGGAATGTCTGAACTTTTCCATGAATTGTTTCATCATATGAACTTTTTATCAACTTTACTCTGAATTTCTTCCAGGGCTATTTTCAACCAGTACATAAATATCAAAGCATTCAACTTGAATATAAATGATATGAATTTTCTTTCTACAGGAGTACACTTTCACAAAATACATTTACTTTTGAGTAGTGTACTTTGTTTTCTGCCTCAATGTCGGTGTAACCTATTTTTTTATGACACCCTTATTTTGTTAACACAATTAAACAGGATATAGCTCAAAGCGCTCTTATTTTGAAGGCCAGAAGTGGGTTGTGTGGCTTGAGACAGACGTCTTTTATTGTTGGACTTCCCTGATTCTGACTGCTTGGAGGAAGTCCAACGTAGCACATCAAAGATGAGGTACTGCTATTTCTACACCATGAATGTGTCAACATTAATCATGTTGGTTGTGCATCCTCCTGTGCATGGCATCATTGTGTTGCAAATGTTCACTGAGCTGACCGCTCTTTTTTTTTAAGTTAATCCAAACTTTTTAGCCGCTTCTTCTTGGCCGGTGCTCGCCTGCATCTTCTTCGTTGGTGTTCGTGGCTATTTCTTCTAGTTGGCAAAGTGAGCATCAAAACTAGTAATCAAAATAAAAACATTTGAATCGGAATGTTAGTCCTGGTTCCCGACTTGATGCCCAAACCCTCCTTATCTGTCCGCATTCAAAGCACATTAATAAGGAAATGAGAAGTAAACGTATGAATATTACATTAAATACGGCAATAATTTTAAATATTTCACTTATACAATATGTCTGCATTCAGAGTACTTTAATAAAGAACTCAATATGAATTTGTGACCCATGCATAAAAGCATATGTGCATCCAGAAGAGGTCTGCGTCCCACTTTGGAGTCGCAATCCACCAGTTGAGAACCCCTAATTAGTACATTGAGGTTCCAGCTTCTTCATAATAAAGCCTGTGACAGACGTAGGGTGTTGTGAAAAGTTCAGCGTTTGTGTGGTCTAGAAAGTGATGCACAAGTAGTGTGTGTACAGTGTGTACAGTGTGTGTGTATGTTGTGGCTCATTAATCAGTCAGTAATCACTGTTTGCAGAGTTGCTGCCGATTTCACAGCATTCAGATCAGCCTTTTCAAGCAGACACTTCAAACAGCGAGCAGAGTCTTAAGGGATCAGACGGGACACGAGCATGGATGTGTTTAGGTTGATGTTAAAGGGTTTAGGCTCATCGACACACGCACACAAACACAAACACACACTTCTGGAGTTAAAAACGGAGTGTGTCATTAAAGGAAAACACACAGTTGCTGGGTACATGTGGCATAAAGTACGTCGAAAGTAGTTGACTTAATTTATATTGAATTATCATCTTGAATTTATGAACTCTGGCTATAAATAAGCTTTATTTACTTAGTTGCTGCACCTCAATATAATGAGTTGACGTATATTTTAGGAACACATTCTGTTTGACTTTGACTCCACACTATCTGACAATATGTTCTCAGGTTTACCTACAAAAGAAAATAATTGTTTCATAAATATGCTCACTGTAATTTGTCTAGTTATAGCTGGGGCATTCATTTACCTAAACTGCAAATAGGATGGAGGGTTAATTAGAAGCGGGTAACAATTGGAGAGATGCTGTTATTTCCAAAATATGAAATCTCATTATATAACAACTTATTTTTAAACTTGAAAAATGATTTGGAGTGCATGGGGGGAGTGGAAAAGAAAACATAACTCTATTTGACCACGTGGCCATTTATGAAGAAGTATACTGCACAACACAGCAGCAACAGAACCAATGTTGTAATAGCAGTAAGGAGCAACCTGCTAAGCCAGCATCACTACCGCTGATGAGTTCATTGTAAACAACAGTATGGCAAGTGTAAAATGCATCAGTTTCACACCAACTGCTGAGTAGCAACATTTTAAAGCGCATGCAGAGGTAGTTGAAGCTGCTAGATTCTGACCACTCATACAGTGGTCCCTAACTCTATTGCAGTTTTTCAACAATTAATTAAGAAATGATCACTGTTTCGTGGTTGAATATGGTCTGTTATTAGTAAAAATAAAATATGCATTTTTACACAGAGCGGCAGCAGAGTAGTATTCTACACTGGTCTCCACATGTCAGTAACGTTACATTGATGAGACAATAGCCACCAGGAAGTACGTTGTCTATGCTAACGTGTGAGTATCTTATCTCACTGATGTCTAAGATGGCTTATTTTCTATTATTATGTCTACTATATTGGTTCATACAAGTGCAAATGTGACTATAGAGGTTTTATTTCATGTCTATGGGGCTCTCATAATGGTAAAACCTTTATTTAGAAGGTCATAAACATGTTTTCTATGCTCTAAGTATGAAAATATTCCATTTATTAATATTGAATCCTACTTTGCGTGAATTCACGTACCGCGGTCTAGAACCAGTTAAGCATGATAAAAGGGCGATGACTGTACTTGAAAACAGCTTTCACCATTTTGTAGAGTTAATGATGAAAAATACATCAGGAAGTGGCCTAGAGCCACAGCTGTTAATTCCAATGTGTTTTGACCCACTGCTAATGAGAGACCCCAGTGGTTATTTGCTTTGTAGGCCGCACACCCGGCGACTACAGGACACTTCCTTAAATTCTATAAAACTATTTATTTCATAACCAATATATTTATTTCACAATCAATGTACAAATTAATGGCCCTTTAATTATTATTTATATCCAATTATTTTGTACAATTATTCTATTTTTATGATTATATATTTACTTTAGACGATAACCTTTGTTTAATTTTGTTATTACTCATTCATTCATTCAATTAATGAATGAATTATGACAGTTATTATTACTTAATGTTTTTATTCAATTTTGACACAAAACCCCCCACATACATTTCCAGAAAATCTCAGTTTTAATATGCTTGCCAAGTGACTGCTCTGTTCAGTTCTAGAGAGCTTTGCAAACAGCAACCTATCAACTGGAATGGGCGGATTCCGCCATAAGTCATGTTACTCAACCAAGCCCCCCCCCCACATCTGCAAGGTTAGCCCACCCACTCGACTGTAATTGAAGTGCTAACGGGAGAGAGGAGAAATAAGACGGGCTGACAAGCACAGTGGCCTCAGTCAAAGAAGGGTCAACACGGTCCTGCTGTACATCAATTCTGCAGCTCGGGTTTTGCTCTTCTTCTCATTTCCCAACAATAAAATTGAATGGCAGCATTGTGGACACACAGCGGGAGCCTAACCTTTGACACATCATGTGAAAGGTAGACCGGCTGTTTGAATACATACTTAACACACAGACATGACAACATCGCCATGAGTTTAGCGGTGTAGCAACACAATAAGTATATTGTATTACGCTTTACAGCTGGCTAGCTGGCTGCAAAGATGCAGTCAATGCTCACACAGTAGCGTAGTAGCGTAGTAGCTCACATTTTGGCAAGCGTTTTAATGTAGTATATCTTCTCATTATACAATACTATAAAACATAATCAAGGGTATACACTATAGTAGTCAGTGTGCAGCAGTTCAGATTTACTCTCCACTAAAGTTGACTCTGGGGCTGCATGAGTGCTGCTGGCACACAATGTCATGTATTGTGACATTGTGAAGAAGCTGAAGGTGATGGAGTGGCCAAGTACGTCTCCTGCAGACCTGAACCCAGTTGAGCGCTTGTGGGGCATCCACAAGCAGAAAGAAGGAAGGCGGAGAAGCACAAGGTGTCTTCACACCCACCAGCTCCACCAGTGATGTCATCATGGAGGAGTGGAAGATGATTCCAACAACCTGTGCAGCTCTGGTGAATTCCATGGCCAAGAGGATTAAAGCAGTGCTAGATAACAACGATGCTCACTGTAAATATTGACAATTTGGACACAATATGGACTGTGAACTGTGACAATATCCACTGTGAAGAATTTCTTTCAGCCCCAGACCACTGAGAAGGTATAATGTAATACAAATGTTTGCTGAAATATGAGGGATGGACTCACGTTTGTCAAATAGTGTGACTGATATTCCGAGTTTAGATCTTCCGTAAAGACAGACAGCATCTTTTCTTTGTTTTTTATGCCATTTTAAGGTCAGTTCAGACTTTTAAGAATCATGCACAATAAGATTTCCACCCTCCTTTGCCGTAATAATCTGGCACGCACACAGAATGCAGAGTCGATTCTTTTGGGATATCATTAGTAAAATTAACACCAAAAATAACATAGCTATTTTCAGGGGACAAAACATGGCAGTACTGTTATCTTCTGAATACACACTTCAAGAGGATCAGAGGAGGAACGGGGGGAATAAAGGGGCTGTGTACTTTGTACTTTTCAGGCAGAGAGGAGGAGGAAAGGTTTCTGAGATGCTTAAAATTATTATAATGACTGCTGTCAGCGAGACCTGCTCGTGTCTTATGGATGCACTGAGAACATCTGTGAAAATGTCCTCAGGTTTCTCAAAGGAGAAACGAAGGCACATCTTACTGTGTGCACACACTTGTCCTGTTTTGTTCGGTTAAAATGAACTCTGGTGGGTTTCCTCTGCGAGTGCGCTTCATTCGGATGATCAATTTCATACTTGCAACTGCGGTTCGGACCACTTGAGCTCAAATGTAAACGCTACACAAACAAAAGGCACGGACCACTGTTAAAATGACAACAACAAGCAAGCGGAAATGTATACAGTACAGTAATATGAAATATGTACAGTATTTTCCAGACCATAAGTCGCTCCGGGCTGAGTCAGTTGCACTGGATTATAAATTGCATTTCCCATTATTTATAATCTAGCTATCATCAGAGCAAGCTTTTTGCCGCCACTTGTAAAAACATTCAATCAATCAATCAAGGTTTATTTAGATCATGCTGAAATATTTACAAGTACCATAACATCTTAGTCCAGTCAACACTGCATTCACAAGCAAAGAAGACAAACCCAGCGGGAGGGAGCAATGTTTACACCAATAAGTTACGGAAGCTGAAATAAGTCATTTTTTCAAGTATAAAGATGCAATAAAAACTTAGCTGTTTCATAACCACAATGTATTTAACACCAAAACTTATTTTTTTAAACAACTCATTTCTTTAAATGATCACAAAATGCTTAAAATTATACATGTGTATTTAGTTAGTCAGTGGATGACACAGCAGCTACAGTCTCCAAGCTAGACATAGTTAGTGTCCTATTTAAACAACACTGCTACATATAATTGTATCATATAATTATAGTTGCATATTACTTGTGTAAACATAGTCTTCAAGGCAGAAGCGTATTAAAAAAAAACTATTCCGTAACAAAAGGCCCCTGGTATGCTCTGTATCATTACATTTCTATGCCTAAGTGTATCACAAACGCAACTGAATTAATTATTGCAGCCACTAGGTGTCGTCAAGAAAACAACCACCACCTCACTTTTAACTTAAAGGCAGCATACAACCTACAGTACGTTTTCAGCCCAGCAGATGGTAATGGTAATGCCTGAATTCATTTTGAACATGCATACAAGTTGCACCTGAGTACATCAGACAGTACAGTTCACAGTTCCACATGTCATCAAAGTGCTTGCTCATTTGGGGTTCAGTTGGTTTACTTTGATGTATGAGGAGTGCTATAAATGTGAATTTCTCTTGGAGATTATCTATCTATCTATCTATCTATCTATCTATCTATCTATCTATCTATCTATCTATCTATCTATCTATCCATCTATCCATCTATCTATCCATCTATCCATCTATCCATCTATCTATCTATCTATCTGCTTCATGTCTTTAGTACTTTAAGATAACATATGTTTCCGTATCCACACTATCTAAGTAACATTGCCTGGCCTGTTTTTCATGAAAATGCGCTTGAATATTAAATTGTATGACCTCAGGGACCCATCTAACTGTTACAAAATGAGTATATTACAAATGTCATGCACGCATTGCTCATGTCTGACTCTTCACTCCTTATCATCTTTCTCAAGCAGCCACAGACATTTGCTCATAAGGCGATGAATGACTTGATGAAACGCCTTTGTCTCTTGGCTGC
The DNA here is from genome assembly GCF_027744805.1 of Dunckerocampus dactyliophorus. Taxonomy (NCBI): domain Eukaryota; kingdom Metazoa; phylum Chordata; class Actinopteri; order Syngnathiformes; family Syngnathidae; genus Dunckerocampus; species Dunckerocampus dactyliophorus. The sequence continues at coordinate 9,781,897 of NC_072829.1, read as the reverse complement.
ATTTGTCTTTTTCTACTCGGTGTGGGTTATTTTAACTTGAAACACTGTGATGGAGTTCAAAATAAATCTCAATTTCCTTTGTGCAGCCTTTGGTTGCATTGCGATTGCACTGGGGAGCATTCAACAAAGCATGACTGAAATAATGCTGTGAACTCCTTAAGACAGTGCTTCCTTGCAGTGTATTTGAGAAGAAGCACGTTAGAACATTGTACTATGTCTGGATTTAAAACTCACAAAAACAGGTGGACATCTGAAGCATAGAGCAGCAAACATGGGCTGTGTTTACATCTGTGGCTTGATACTGTGGTCCAGACCACAAAAAAAAAAAAAAAAAAAAAAAAAAATACTTGATGCTCACTAAATAAACTTTTCTTCTTCCTACTCCTTTTTGGTCAGAGGGAAAAAAAAAAAAAAAACTCCCTCTCTAGACAATCAACATTCAAAAAGAGTGACATGTTAGCAGATTGTGCAAGAACTCAGTTCTGCTAACATGAAATGGTTAACTCTGAATTTTTGCTTTTTGTTTGGACTTTAGGGCTGTCTCATGTCTCATGTCAAGATCCCGCGAGGTTAAAACATAACACAATTTCCATATTTTGAATTCCATGTATTGCCATGTGCACGAGTGTCTGTTTTTCTCACCTCTCACCTCAAAACAGGCAGGAAGAGAGATCACTCAGTGCATTGGTTCAGCACCTAGACGCTTCATAGGACAATGGGTTCTATAGAACAACAGAATGAGACCTCGGAGGGAGGCGGGGGTTGCGAGCACCCCCCCCCCCCCCCCCCCCCTCCTCCCAACACACACACACACACACACAGTGCAGCAAGGGAGCCTTGTCAGGGGCAATGCAAGGTAATGGACCGTCAATTGTACAAGAGTTGTTTTTACTTATATTGGTACATGTTTGTACATTTATCAGATATACCTTTTGAGTGTTAAGTTGCTGTGTGATGAGTTTTGTGTTCTTTGTAAGATGACACTGTGAGTCAGACTGTTATATTGTTATACTATTATACATTAAATAATGACCTCTTGAAATTTCCAATGCGTTGACAAGCTCGGTGTGAGTGCACTGATAGCTCGTGATTGTCTCCTGCCAAAGAAAGAGCTATCGTTTCCTCACTGACCAGCAAACGGCACAGTATTTAAATAATTAGTAGTAGTCCTGAAGTGAAGGTGATGTCTCGAGATTAGAATTTAGCCATAAATTAGTCGCACCGCTGTATAAGCCTCAGGGTTCAAAGTTTAAGAAAAAAGTAGTTCATACTCCGGACCTTACAAGAGTAGAAATTGCGAGGTAAAAAGATGCTTGCAAAGCGGGAATATTAACATTGAGCAAGGTGAGCCCATCGATACAAACGAGCCAGTATGCTCATTTTGTTCAAAAGTGGTGGCGACATAAAAGGCAACACAACAAACCTGCCCACCTCAAACATATCTACCAAACCAAGTTTTCCCATCTGGGAAAAATGCTACACATAAAGATGCAGTCATCACTCACCATGACGTTTGGTCAGCAAAGTAAATATAAATGGAGCAGCGCAAAAATTGTGTGCGTTCACACAAAGTGTAGATTCCTCCATTGCAAAAGAAATGCTGCTCTTTAATACAGTTGAAAAGCCAGTATTTCCAGAAATCCTGCCAACGTTTGACAAATTGCCTATGAGAAAATACATGTCATATATCATTTACAGAGTGAAAGATGACATTTTAAAAAAACTAATAATATATTATTATGATATACTATTATGCATTATTATTAATATTATTATTGCTGCCCAAAAAAAAAAAAGACATTATTATCGTTTAGCACCAATTTGTGGGACAATAACCATTTAAAAATGCACCTGAATTGTTTTTTGACTCAGTTAAATAAAACACTTTGCTTGTCCAGTAATATTTTTCATTGTACTTTTCTTAAAGTAATGTTAAAATCTCACCCCGTCTCGTTCTCGTGGACCCAATCTCGTGCATTGTCTCGTCTTGTGAATTGGGGGTCTGACACCCCTAATTTATTCTGAAAAAAGCTTGAAGGGAAAAAAAGGTGGAAGGGAAAAAAGGAAGAAAATGACTAATACACCACTTTTCAGTTCTATTTTACAGTAGGTGGTTAACTTATTTTTACAATTGTGTGACAGTTAAGTATGTTAACAAAGTGAGGGTGCGTGTAGGGTGCATTTCCAATGAACACAGTTGTTTTGTAACCTTTAAATAATAACAGAGGTTAACTGGCAACAGGTTAACTATAGAACAGATTATTATTGCCAATGGATTTTTTTTAATATATTCAAACAAAGCAGTGGTTTATCAGACCTTTGAGGTTCCTGTGTACCTTGTATTTCTAACAACATATAACTCGATGTTCTACGATAATAAGTTGTAAAAATCTGTCTGATCTTAAAAGACATGATGTAATATGTTCATTACTAATCACGAGGGGTGTCACAAAACACCCAACTCGAAAGACGAGAAGATACACGAGATTGGGTCCACATGAAAGATTTTAACATTCATTTTAAGAAAAGTACAAACAAACTTTTTTATTTAACCAAGTCAGACAACAATTCAGGTGCATTTTGAAATGTTTATTGTGCCACAAATTGACGCTTAACTAGCAATATTATTGTCAACATTTTTTGAGACCAAATAAACCATTAATGTTATGATCATCCATAATGATAAATAATAATATATTATAATAATGCAATATTTCCTTCAATATGTCATCTTTCACGCTGTTAAGTTGTGGAACTGCTCTTTGTGACATATATCAATGTATGTCATTTTCGCTGCATTTCTTAGAATGCTGGCTTTGGGTCGGGTGGATATGTTTGAGGTGGTCAAGTTAGGTCTGGGTGCTGAACTAATGCAGCGCGTAAACTCTCTCCCTGCCTGTTTGGAGGCAAGAGACGAGGAAAACAGACACACATGCACATGGCAATACATGGAGTTCATTTTCATTTATAGTGTGATTAATTCATGTATTTATTTGTGATCGAATGAGGAATCTCACCACATTTTAATCAAGCCCCTACTAATCACCTACACTACTTTGATTGGCAGCATCGTCCCTAACTTTATTAAACAATCATCAAAGTGATGTAAGGTAATAGTACCACATGTTGCGCCAGGTAAAACAGCCTCGGCTACACGCTAACGTTCATGCTTGAACTTTTGAAGCTTTCGTCTGTTTCTTTTCCCTGCAGAAGTCTCTAGAACTACTTGATGTGCATGTCTTTCATGTCCTTTCTGGTAACCCTTGTTAAATTGCGTATGCTCTTAGTCAAAGCTGTATACGTTCAGTACAGTTGTCAGCAATAGCCTGGCTCCACTCTAACTTCACCTACAAGTGACATGCTGTTGTATACTGATGTCAGAAGCTGAGAGCTTTTTTTTTTTTTGCTATGAATGTATGTCCACTCTCATTTCCACAAGCAAAGGCTGCTGTGTGTACATCTGTATCAGTCATTAGGTCATGAGAAGGCTTTGTAAGAAAAGTCAAACATTAGAGCGCAGTCAAAAGAGAGCTTTGGCAGGAATGTTAAGAATTCAAGCGCACTCAAGTTGGCTGTTGAGAGATAACACACCAATAAGGAAACTATATGTTAGCTGCGACATGCTTGGTTCTTCTGGTGAAATCCAAACTGCATGGATTTGAGTAAATGTCAATGGCTCAATTGGTTCTGTTTATCAAATGGTATGCTACAATTTGTCTCTGACTGTTCTGAACACCTGCTTCCATGCCAGTGTTATATTTAGCAGAGTAATGCTGCTACAGCACATGTCTTTGTCAACGAACGTGGCTAAATCAACAGCGCCTCTGCTGGTTTCAGCATCCATTTCACCTCGATTGCTTCCAAGTGCGCTTTGTCAATCAATTCCAACCAGGGGTTCTAAAATGTTTTATACCAAGTACGGCCTCAAAACTTTTTTTCTTTGCAAGTACTACCATTTATGCTACCTTTGCTTACATATAGCTTTAGATAAGTGGCTTGTACTCTCAGGTGATTGATTTTGTCTAAAACAAATAAACCACTGTTTTGATAGTATGTACTGTATACAATAATAATAATAATAATAATAATAATAATAATAATAATAATAATAATAATAATAATAATGAAATAGTACCTTTAATATATCATCTTTCACTGTTGTAAAGTTGTGGAATTGCTGTTTGTGACATGTATTTTCTCACAGGCAGTTCCTACTGTCAAGTGTTTTGCAGCATTTCTTGAAATGCTGGCTTTTCAACTGTATTAAAGAGCAACCGTTTTTTGCAATCACTTTCTGTGAACGCATACCATTTTGTGCTTTTTCATTCCTGTAATTAATTTGCCGACCAAACGTGTCAGTGAGTGTTGACTGTCAAAACGAAGTTATGTAGTTTTTTTCCCAGATAGGAAAACTGGGTCGGGTGGATATGTTTGAGGTGGGCAATTTCGTTTTGTTGCCTTTTACGCTGCTACCACTAAAATCGGCATACTGACTTGTTCGTGTTGATGGGCTCACCTTGCTCATTTGGCTTTGCAAGCATCTTATATACATATTAGGCTGTCACATGATTACAATTTTCAATCAAATTAATCACACTTTTCAAATTAATTAATCGTGATTCATCACTATTTGCAGCTGTATATTTCCAACTTTGCAACTAATATGCAGATTTTTTACTTTATTGATTTCTAAACACTTCTTGCACCACGACATTAAAAAAAAAAGCTTTTTCAGCCTCCCCAAATGTCCTTCCTTATAAGTTGGAACATCCAACTTCTTGTCAAAGTGCACGACAAGCACTGTAGCGGCGGACTGTGAGAAGACCATAAACTTGAAGCTTGTGTTCCGCTGCAGAGGGCACAGACTTCTCAGGGAATAGTCATCATCACCCCCCAGGTCAATGTCTAAACTTTCCCATACATCCAAATATATTGTAATTGACTCCATTCGTAAGTCCTCCAGAGATATGGTGCTGCCTTGGAGCTCTGATGGCTGCCAAAACCAATAACGTCTCAGAGACATGACCTCCATTGTAAAGCTCTGAGGTGCAATAACACTTTTTTGAGTGGTTATGATTTTGGCTCCTTGGCTTTGGCCTACGTTTTTTTTTATTTATTTACACCACGGCCCGCTCTGTTCAAAACCCATGTGAATATTTTTTCACTTGGTGAAAAACTGCAAGAGAAGTATCGCTTGTATGGAGATTAGCTGTAGTGCACTGCATTACAGCCATAAAGCAAAGTGTTGCATGTGTAATAATTCATATTTCATGTTTCCAAAAAAACTTCAGGACTGTCACTTTATTTTATAGTTAAACCATATTTACTCTATTTCCCACCTTTATATGAATCTCTTATTCAAAAGGCTTTTTGCAGATTAATATGCGCGGTTAAAGCTGCATGTTTTGACTGGAGGGAGGGGCAGATTCCTTTTATTATTGTAACATTATCAGTACGCCAACAATTAAGGACATGGGAACTAGTGTTTGAATGAAGTGAATGCTGCTGTCCGCTGGATTACAGATGTGCCATAAGGCAAAGTGCTGCATATTGTAAGTAATTATTAACATTTCAGTGAAAGCATGATTAATATGCTCATTAAAAATTCCAAAATAACCTGAAGCTCTCGCTTTATGCTATAGTTCAATTATATTTATTATATCCGTTACCGTTATCACAGATTATTTATTTGAAAAGGCATTTGCAGATTGACATCATTATTTTAACACTTTCCGTTTGTGAAGGATCAATAAATGCAAATTAAAAGAGGAACTAGAGCATGAGTAAAAGGGATTCCAATGCAATAAACACAGTGACAATAATGACGATGACCCAGGAAATACTGACAATCACATTTTGCTCCCTTTTCCGCTATTGTGCTGTTATATTATTCCCTTTTTGTCTCCGAAAATGTGTATACCTTGTGTTATTTAAACCCAGATTTAATTTAAAAATTTGCGTACAAAGCTGTCATCATTTCTGCAACAACTGGTGCCTGAGAAAATGCATTTTTAAAGATTAAAACACACGCCAAGAGGTGCCGCCTTCACATGTCTGTCCTGTATTTTTTATTTCTTTTTTACATGGCACGATCCCGAGTCATCAGAAAGAACAATGCCACTGCTTTGTCACGGCAACAATATCAATTTCGCCGCGGCAGACACGAGCATCTGTGATTCCTGCTGAAAAGGAGGAACACAATGACTCGTGTTTATCCTTTTGTCTCTTTGTACGGCTCCACGCTCTCGTCTGCCTCCCACGTCATCTCCTGTTCACGCTCAGGTGCCACCAGTGGCTTTGTTGAACGAGGCCGAGTGAGGTTCTCACTTCTTGAGACTTGGATGATGGCGACGTGGGAAAAGATCATTTCAAATGAGAACATGTTGGAGGGGAGTCAAGTTCTTAAACGAAAAAAAAATATATATATATATATATTTAAATATACAAGATATTTTTGTTTTTATTTTAATAGAAACAATAATCATATTTGTTAGTCAAATGCAAACAAAAAAAAGCAAAACTATAAAATGAAGCTCAATGCATTTTTTCCCCCCTCGGGAAAATTCAAGGCATTCAAATAGACTGAAAAAACCCAAATTGCATTTATTTATATTAAAAAAAAAATAGAAATAAGAACTATTTTTCTGGATAAAATCACAAAAAAAACAAACAAAAACAACAAAAATTGAAGATCAATGCAGTGTATTTCTTTTCTCTTTCTATTACACAATTATCAGACAAAAACATTTAAAAATATAAAAGAAAACAGCCCACATTTGATGATCGGTGCTTTTCATTGGTATGTATGAAAACGATCTAAAATGATAAAATGATGAGTTTTAGAGTGTAATTTTATTCTATTTTGTTTATTTCATTTTAGTTTTTTTTGAACCAGTTAAGACTTTATCATTATTATCATTTAAAGGGTTCTATACATATACAGTGAGTATATAACATATGCATTACACACATACAGCATATATTACATCAGTATGCCAACACTGCCACTCATGTAGGAATGCAAGCTATGTTTTTCTAAGTAGGAGAGACAGAGATTCAATTCTGCCAAGAAGGAGAATCCTCACAATTTCACAACCACGATGTGTCTCGAAGCATCTATTTTTGTAATGCATCTCCATGCAAAGACGTCTAATCCTCTTTAAGACATTTTAAGGCTGTAGGGCCAATGTAAGGACACTGCGCTGCCCACATGGATGTTGTGTTTACTTCCGATATGCAATTATTGCCTTGACTGGAGGATTCCTGAGGAGAGGATTGGACATTACACCGAAATACCCAGTAATTGATGATGATACAGTAACTAAGTCTGAGTTCTGAATGGAAGCTCGCAGGTCAAGTGCCATGAGGTACTGTCTAAAGAATGACTCCGTTTTGATCATATCAACAATACACCCGCTGATATGTTCCACCCATTCATGCTTCAACAGAAAAAAAATGTTTTTGGGAATATTGACACAATTCTCTTCTCCACTTAATTAATTTTCTGTTTGACAAAGTCAAGGGTTCGACCTCAGCTCAATCAATCACGTCCGGCGATAAGTTTCCTTGTAATGATGGAAATGGGAAGTGGGGAGTACAGGTATAGGACTTGAATGAAATGATTTTAATTAACCTCATAACAAAAAAAAAACATGGTGCGGAAGTAGCATGTTGTTACTGAAAGTTACTTAAAAGTTGTTACTGTACTTCATCTTTAAATGTGTAACATTTGTCTGTGTGCTACTGATAAGACAAATGAAGAATACACTCCAAAAGGAACTGTGAGCTGCATTCCTGACTGCCAGAAATGAGGAAATCACTACGGAAGCAAACCAAGTAGATGGCTTTCCCAATTAGTCCTCAACCAAAGTGCGTCTCGGGTGGCCTGCGGGTTGTTTTTTATCAGCCCTCGGCATATTCTAAAAATGTGTTGCCCCATGGTGGAAATATACTCAACAAAAACATAAACACAACTTTCTTTGTTTTTGCTCCCATTTTTCATGAACCGAACATTTCAAACTTGTTCAATGTACAGACCTATCTGTTTAAAAGCTGTCTAAGTCGTGATAATCCATCCCCCTCACAGGTATGGAATCAAGATGCTGAGTAGAAAGCATGATTATTGCACCCATGTGCCTTAGGCTGGCCACAATAAAAGGCCACTGCTAAATGTGCAGTTTTACTGTATGAAGCGGGTCAGAAAAAAACAGTGAGTATCTGGTGTGGCTGCCATTTTCCTCATATATCATATCCACTGATCCAGAGCATCTCAAGCATGCTGGATGGGGGACATGTCCGGTGAGTATGCCGGCCATACAACAACTGGGATGTTTACAGCTTCCAGGAATTGTGTACAGATCCTCGCAACAGGACGCCCTGCAGTAACATGTTGCAACTTGAGGTGGTTGTCGTGGATGAATGGCACAACACTGGGCCTCAGGATCTCGCCACAGTATCTCTGTGCATTCAAAATGCCATCAATAAAGTGCACCTACTGTATGTCCATAACACACACCTGCCCGTACCATAACCCCAGCACCACCACTCCCACTTCCACTCCATCCAAAACATTGACATCAGAAAACCGCTCACCCACACGACGCCACACACGCCATCTATCCATGCTGGATGTGGAGCTGCTGGGCTGGTTGTGGTGCCACATGGTTTGCAGTTGTGGAGCCAGTTAGAGGTACTGCCAAAGTCTCCGAAACGCCAATTGAGGCTGCTTATGGTGAAGAAACGAACAGTCACTTCACAGGCTGCACCCCTGGTGGACGTTCCTGCATGCAGCATGCCTATTGTGAGCTCTTTCAACACTCAACACATCGCGCTGTGTGATAAAACTGCACATTTTGGAGTGGCCTTTTGCTGTGGCCAACCTAAAGCACACCTGTGCAATAATCATGCTGTCTAATCAGCATTTTGATATGTCACACCTGTGAGGTGGATAAATTATCTCGGTAAAAGACAACTGATAACAATTTGAAAGAAAGAAACAATGATGGTCCCTCCATCAATCTCTGTTTGATTTACAGCCCATTTTCCCAAAGAGGGGTACACGTACCCCCAGGGGTACTCCAATTGCAATAAGGGATACGCGACTAGAAATAAAAAAACAATTAGCACCTACCACTTGCAATTACCAGTGCGCCTGAACGCCTCATGGCGCAAGGAGAACGGAGCAGAAAGGAAAGGCAGCACGAAGTTGGTAATTGCTCTGTGTGCATCATATGAACAAATAAATAAGTTTGATGATTATTTTCTACATTAAGAGTGTTTCATCTTGATGGATTTCGTTTATATTGGTGTTCCAATCCCCGCACGGGGCAGCAGTGAAAACCTCTCACTGTGAGTGGGGATTCCCCCCTAAAATGAGGCTTTGTCGTTGGTTGTATGTATTTTTGTACTTCAGATACTGCTTTATCATGATCATTAAACTCCCCCCTTCAATTTGGTATTAAATGAATATGCATACTTAAATCATAGCCATCGTCAGTGGACAAAAAAAGTGATGCTCAAATTCAAGCCATTCAAACGAAGAATGCCAAACTCAGACCGGAATAAAAGATGTGTATGATGATTACTTAACTATTTAACATTGTTCATGTGTAACTTTATCCAAATGTAACGCAAAATATAACATTTTTACCAGGAATTATTGTAAAATGGATTGACCAAATGATTATGTTCAATACTTCAAGTTAATTAAGATAAAAAGGTTTATGTTTTTTAAGTGTGCAGGAGTAGGGGGTACATGGCTTCAGGTCAAATGCCTGAAGGGGTACATCACTGTAAAAACTGGTTTACAGCATCCATCAATGGAGTCAAATGTCCTCTGTTGCATTTGCCCAAATAGAGCTGTACGAATTCTGCCATCTCTGATTATTGATGTACTTTAAATGAAAATGGTGCATTCCCTTAACACACGCAGGAAGTTGCTTGTTGATTAGTTAAGTCGACGCAGCCGTCTTGATGAAGCGACATCGAGCAGGTAGTGTGTCGCCTCCTTTCAAAATGTTGTTTTTTTTCATCCTGTGCTGATGACATGAATTATGTCCAATCCTAGTGTTCCAGAAGTGGGGTGAGAAGACAGAGAAGGTAACATTCAGACCAGAAGATGCAAAACGTGGATAAAAGGCTGTTTTGGCAGCGGTGGGCTGAATGCACGATGAATTATTTAGCGCGAGTCGAGTCCTCAATCTAAATGTTGCAAAGGTATGTTGTGCCATCATCTATCCTTTGGTGCGTTCAGTGTGGCGAAGTGACGGCACTATCAGTGTCACGCTGAAGAATGAGTTACAGTCAGAGCCACCGACATAATGGGAATTGTAAATATATCATATTTAACCTTCACATGCTAGCAGTGAATGGCGAATGTGTCATATTTGGCCATTTTTGACTGCGAGCATATTCATGCTACACCTGCAAACAGAGCTTAATTGGAAATCAGGTCACAGATTGTGTTTATTGGCGCAAGTATTCAAACAGATCCTACAGTACAGTAGCTAATTTGGCATATTTGGCGAAAAGAGATAAGAAAACACTGTGGAAATTGTAACAGAGGTCAGTTTGCAACCACACATACAGTATTACTGCCATATTTGATCTACAAATTATGTTCCAGCATAAAATAAGGACTGAGATTGGTAGACAAAACCCATGTGATCTCGTTTAAATGAACAGAATTCCTCCTTAGCCAAAGGAAAATAAGCTGCCTTGTATGGAGTTTCATCACTTCTGGAGGCCTACAACTACAAATTAGCTCATAAACCACGAAGCAAATAAATCATATTTATAGCTTGTACCTGTACTACTTGTCTAACTGCCTAAATGAGGAGCTCTAGCGCCCCAAAATAAAACTAATAACATAGATACCAAAAGATTCATATCCCTTCACAGCGAGAAAGGTCAGATCAATTCTCACACAGCCGTATTTGTCTTCATTTATCAGCCACACAATATGAAAGTCACTCGACATAAAAGCATATGAGAGACATTACATACAGAATGTACAAATAAAGGTGCAATCATGCCGTGATCACACGTTTTAAGGGTGTCAGGATGACTTTTGTTTGCCATCCACAATAGGGAAGAATACTCAGTGCAGTATAATAGTACGAAAAACAGCACAGGGAATCCTGTAACGAGACAGCCACCAGTGAAAACTTTGTACCAAGAGTCTAATTAAAAAGGAGATAGAAATGTATAAAACATAAACAAATGACTTGCACTTGTTGCAAATCAACAAAACGGTGTGTACTCCACTAACGTTCACATAAAAATTATTAACTACACATTTTTGGCCTTTGATTTGCTTTAAACCATCGAGACATCCACTTCTGGGGCACAACTACGAACGTCAACTAAATATCATCACTGTCCAATAAAAAAAACAAAAAAAAACAAGTAAAGGTGGCCCTTGGTTTACTGTTTGGTTTGCTACGGCGTTTCATGGTTACGGAAGCAAATTTTGGTTCGTTAACGAGACTCGCTGAGAAGATGTGAGGCCCACGCACTAAGGTACACCGCTGTCAGTATGTGCCTGTCGCGACCATCAATAAAGATGAACATCATATTGTAATTAGGGATGCTCCCATCAGGGTTTTATGCTGCCGATTCCGATACCAATCAGCCAGGACTGAAATAGACCGAAACTGATAACAACCACATGGATTAATTATATATTTTTCTACTGATTTATGATGAGTTCTATTAGCCGGGTGCCACATAAAAGGGAAAAGCCAGGATGATCCCAAGGTCCCTTGAGTGCCAAGGAACCCAAAAAATAGGTAATTACTTATCAAATTAGTAATTAATAAATAAAGTAGGGCGGCAATGTGATTTTTTTTCATGGGACCCCAAATTCCTGGCTGCACCACTCCTACTGGCTATTTGATGTGAAAACAGGAACCATAAGGAACCTTCATTTAGACAAAAACATATTTTACCTACTTTTTGAAGGCAACTCATGGAACTTCTAGGATGACACACCTTCTTCGAGGAGACTTTGGCGAACCCGGTGTCTTCCACCGTTGAGAAAGGCTGCTCTCCTCCGATGAATGAAATTATCTTTCGGGTTATTAGCTTAGCCGTCAGACTGTCACATAAATACGGGTGAGTGTTAGCCACATGGCTGTGTTAGCTGCCGTTCGACGTGAGCTGCCGTGAGCCTCCAAAACCCACCATACTCGTCAAATGTCGTTCTTCAAATGCCGCATTAAAGCTTTTTAATGTGCTACTCTCGCATGATCGTTTTCATGGCCTGTGTTCGCAGTTAGGTTCCACATGGCAGACATGATTGCTTTTGTTTTGAAGCAAAGTGGGAGGACGACATTGCCCAAGATGCTAGTTAGGGCAGGACACATGTGATCGGTGTTGAAAGGCATTTATTGGCATATCACGGTCATGCGTTTTTTTTTTACGAAAATCGGCCGATACTGATCGGTGGCCGATCTGTCGGAGCATCCCTAATTGTAATGCCCGGATGTTATAAGGAGAGACGAGGAGGTGGTCGATCAACAATCTCTTCACTGCAAAAACAGGCTGCTTTCGGCCGCAGCCACGCCAAAACAACATCAGACAACTCAACGGTCCTCTCTGCACACAGCCGCCTTCCTATGGCACCCGCACACATAGTCAGGACTCAAACTGTCACTTTCACCAATACGAAACTCATTAACACTACATACAGTATAACTGCCAGGTCGCTACAGTATCCTTGAGCATGTTAAAGGATCTGCTCCACTGAAAGCGACAATAATAAACAATCAGTTTATCAGTAGTGTTTTTTTATCTCTCTTTTTTTATGACCATTTCATTTGATTTTTGTATTTAGGGTTTTTATTGCTGTATTTTATGTCCTTCAAGTGTTAATTTAGGTATGAGTTCTGACTTACACTAAAATTCGACTTACAATGCATTGTAGGAATGGAAGACCGCCTGTATTTCCAAATGTGATGCTTTTATTTTCATACAAAAGACAATGAAAACAAGCATTTTTTTTTTTTTTTCAATAAATAACACAAATAACACATTTTTTTGTTGTTTTCTGGTTAAAAAAAAAGACATACATGTATGTTGTTGGATAGTAATAACAAATAAAGTGTGTTGTTGGCTTCTTGGATAAAAACTAAAGAAAACATTTGTGTTGTTTTTTGGGGGGAATAAAAATAAAGCAACAATATTTTTGGTGTTTTTTTTTTTTTAAATAACACAAAGAGCACATTTATTTGCAGATAAAATAACACAAAAATCTGACAAGGCTGCCTTATCATGTTTTTTTCTTAATATTTTTGTCATATGGGATGAGCCTTTCTAGGAACATCCATATAGGCACAGCACTACAGAAGATACATCTGCTTTTATGTGTGTTATCAAGTGAGATGTAGCTAATGAAGAAGATGATGGACATAAGAAAGGCAGTGTGATGACAGCAATTAGTCAGGTTCTACAGGCCAGAAGGAGAACACCAAAAGGCAAACAACACTCAGGGTGTTTGCTTAGCGATCATGTAGCCCAAAGGGATCTCATCCTCACCAGTTAAGTAAGAAGGGGGGTTGGTTGTAGCTTGCAGCCAAAGAGCCTATTGTAAGATTCAACAGCTCTAGGCTTGGCTGGCTCTTGCTAACCACCAAGTAGCATTCTCTGAATATAGGTTGCAGAGAAAAATCTAATTTTCACTTTTGAAGTACCAGCAATGCGATGGTAAAATGTATCCCGAGGTGGAGTTATTATCAGGGATGAAGACAGTTCTCCTGCAGGGTGGATTTATACTGGTTTTCCGAGTGATATGGGATACAAGCAACTGATGGGAAATGTAGCATGTGGGGGCGTCTTCCAATGTGATCACGTTTAAATTGCAACGATGACTAGAAATGGTTGCCTAAACCAATGGTTTTCAGCTTCCTTGGCTGCGGGACACACCATCAATCACCCCAGTAACAAGCGCCGACCCAAATTGCGGAAATTTTTTAACACAAACTTCACACATATCTTATTTATTTCATCATTAAATGTATTTATGCACATTTAAAATTGAAAGTGATTTGAATTTGAGGCGGTGCAAAATAACACGGTGTGCCAGCACAAAACACGTTTCATGATCATTTCAGGAACAGGCAGTTTTTATCCACAAATTAATATATTGTTAACACAAAGTTTTCAGTACATGGAATATCTGGGGAGTTGAATCAGAGCATATGCACGTGGACCTGAAATAGGTGGAACAAGTCATGTTGCTCTTTTTCCAACACTCAGTAGGTAAGTGGTCTGCCTGGGTCAATAGATTGAATTGGGCCTCTCAGTCCTGTTGTTTTGTACCTGGTAGTCTTAATTGTGGGCGGAATTCTACGATGTAAAACAACGTGAGATGCAGCAACATCAGCAGCGTTTTTTTGCGCTCTACTACAGCAGAATAGCAGATTTGTGTTTCCAGCTGTGTGTCGGACAGACGACAGGTAAAGTCCACACTCTATGTCCTTCCCCTCCCGCTCAAGCTTGACCAAGTCGCCCATAAACATGGCACGCACTTCGTGGTGGCGTAGCAAGCAAACGGCACAGATGTGAGGTGCATTCATGGGCATCGGATCATTACATATTTTTTTGGGCAAAGACCTCTCGACCCACTGAATACGGCTTTGCGACCCAGCAGTTGAGAATCCTTGGTCCAAACAGTTATCATGTTCAGCTACAGCGCGGGCAGCTGGCGAGTCGTGAACCAAGTCAGTCCACAAAGAATACCAAACTGTGGCAAAAATGTACAAAAAAATCAAAAAAGATTAATTAGAACGGCAATTTTGCAGAAGTCCAAATCAGCAACAGAGGCAATACTAATATTGAAGATAACATTTACCAAGTACAGGAACTTTGAAAATCATGCATTAATTAACGTGGGAAGCGCTTTGAACGACTTCTGTTGTCTTCTCATACACATCAGCTGCAAAGCAAGAAGCTAAGCTATAGTTACGGAGCCAAATGACTCCATGTGAACAAACTGTTAAGTTGATTATGTATTGGTATCAAAAAAATCATGTGGTGTCCAATCATCATGACTGTTATCCTTGACATGCACGTTTTGTGAGTGCAAGGTTTTAGTTGCCACCGTTTTTCATCCATCCATCCATCCATCCATCCATCCATCCATCCATCCATCCATCCATCCATCCATTTTCTATGCCGCTTCTCCTCACCCAGGTCTTCCCGATCTCCAGACTGTGACTGTGTGGCCAACATGCTGACCACTAGACCACCGTGCGGCCCCCCTGAGCAGAATCCATTAAATGTAAAGGTTGAAGGCTATCCAAGTGCGCAGCAGAAGATGGACACAATAATGGGCTTGACATGAAACACAGTACCCACAAGCCTGCACGATTGTATTGGGAACCCCCGCCAGAGAATGCTAGCTTGGACTATTATGACTTAACACGTCAACGTGGCAGCGTTGCACACACAGAAAAGGCCACCTGATGATAAACACAGCAGACGGCTTCGCGAGGGCTTTATCTCATGGATGCCTGCAACAATCAATTCTATTCCTCCTTACCTCTGCTTCAGTTGCCGGGATAAAAACAGACCTTTTGTCGAGCGGATAGTTTCAGCTGCTACACCATGTCGAGGCAAAGGGTCGGGGGGCAATTGTTTGGACAAGACACCATAACTGTAAAAATATGTGTTTATCATTTCCTTTTCCCATTTTTGAATAACCTGTGGTGAAGGTTACATTTCACAATGGATTAAATGCATTATTTGTCAGACTGGATTCATCACACAATTGCATTAAAAAACACACATTTTAGAGCCTGTTCTATGTTATTTTCAATTTTAATTAAACATTTTTCAAAGGCATGACATTTTCAGAGTAAATTAAAAAAGTAAAAGAAGTTACATGAAGTTTCTAAAAGTTCATTAGGCATTACTCATTTATCATTTGTTTACTCCTTTACTTCAGCGGTACTAACGTGATAGTGGGCTGTGTGAAAGCGCCACCATCCTTGAGGTGCTTTTGTCTAAATCCTAATAATTGTCACCTTAGAAGAGTGTCTATTAAATGGAGAATTAAAGTACTTCATCAAGTGCAAGTACAACGTGTTAATGAATGATCCAAGATTCATTATACCTGTACAGAGAATAGGGCGTACCACAGACAACCCCATTAATACCTTGTCCCATTTCTATGTAATAGGCTGTCTTTGTGATCAGAAAATCCTCTATTTCCCATTCAAAGCGACTGATTGTAATATTCACATAGCAAAGCATTGCACAAAGCACATTCACATGCTGGACAAAGAGACGAGAGGTAACATCAAGCAGCAAATAATTCAGAAGGACTGGTCTAATGTATTTAATGTCCAACGTGTCTAATGTACAGTCATCCCTCATTTAACGAGATTAATTGCTTCCAGACCCGACCGTGATACGTGGGTTTCCGCAAAGCAGGACTCAATATTACTAAAGAGAATATTTTCAAAGTTAGAGCATAGAAAACCTGTTTATGACTTTCTAAACACAATTTTAACCGTCATTAGAGCCCTCTAGACATGAAGTTACACCCCTATAGTCACCTTTACACTTACGGCTGTGTTATTATTATGATTATGATGACTATTATTATTATTATTATTATGTTACTATTGTGCCTGTTGTGAGATAAATAATTATAAAATAATAAAAGCCTGTTGCTGTCGAGCAAGTCTGGTGCGTGTTACTAGTGACACCTTGTGGCCAGTGTAGACTACAGTTCAGTTCATCACCTTGCATTGCATTTGCCTTTGTTTGTATTTTAGTTCATTTAGAACATGCTTGAAAATGCTTAATTTAGGCCAAGCACACCTTACATTGCCTAAATATGCATTTTTTGTCCTAATAATAGGCCGTAGTCAACCACGAAACAGTGATCATAACAACTGTATTTCAGTGGAAAGGACCACATGGTCATTTATTAACAAGTGTATTAATGCCCAACTGCAGCAGCAGCAAAACCAATGTTGTAATAACAGTAAGGCAACAATGATACTGCTGTTGAGTTCATGGTAAACAACAGTGTGTGGCAGGTGTATCATTCACAAGTTTCACACAGTTCAGTACCAGCATTTGAAAGAACATGCAGATCACTGCGCATGCAGAGGTAGATAACGCTGCTGGATGATAACCACTCATTCAACTTCAAATGTAGCTACACAACAGAACACGGGTAATGGAGATTTACAGGTGCTGATTTAATTGTGTGCAGGGTAAACGTGCATGCATGGATCATAACATGCACCATGTTGTCCACTGGGCCCCATGTAATAAAATGTACACAGCGTCACGCAGCTAATATCTCACTATATGGTGTCAGAATGTGCAGCTGATGTTGCTTTTTCACGCTTTTGATTGGCCAAAATGCAAGATGACAGCCGGTGAATATGTTTTTATGTGGACAGATTTTTTTTTTTTTATTTTAAATGCCACTGGTGTGGATGGACATTTTATGTAACACCGGCGTGGGGAAAATGTGTGTTGATGAAAATGTCCATTTCCCTGTGGACATGGCCTAACACTACGCATAAAAATAGCCCAAAAACGTGCGTCATGCGGATAAATACCTGACTTGATGCGCAAAGACCATTTTGCTCTGCCAAAAAGGTTGAAGCAAATGTTGCAATGCAGCCAGTGAATGCGCATAAATCATCAAGAAATGATGGAGTCTTCACATCTAGTGGCGTGCATTACCTCTAAAGAGGAAAGCAGCTCAGTCAACTCCCAAGGGGGGGGTAAAAGCCTGATGAGCATCCCCGCGACACTGGCCACAGGCCATGCTTTCAAATGATATACTGTACATATATATATCGATGGCAGCCCGTAATAAAAATGACCCAATTTAGTATCCAAAATCAATTCCCACCTCACATTGACATGTGGGGAACGAGGGAAGGGTGGTTTGGCAAAGGCTGCCCACTTTATGACAGCATTTGAGCTGCAAACACGTTTCCGCAAAGTGTGGTCAATGGAGGCAATGAGTGAGCGAAGGAATGGAGGGAAGAACAGGAGCACTTTACAGCCATGGCTGCCTTGTCTGCCTTGTAAGACATCTGTGTGGGTGAAACAAATATCTGGCATATTTTTGTACATTTTACATCTTTATTTAGTTGGAAGCAGACAATCATTGGAGAGGTGCTGTTTTATTTAATATTAAAAAAATATATCTGACATCCCTAATATATATATATATATATATATATATATATATATATATATATATATATATATATATATATATATATATATATATATATATATATATATATATGTCAAGACCTTCATGGAGTGCAGCTTATCCGTGCTTCACTAAATGGCTAACAGCTAGCGTTCCGGATGCTAACGTGAGGAGCTAGCCGACTTCACTACAGTCAGAACGGCCAGGAACAAAACAGCCATGTGAACATTAAAATGTCCATATATACAGCATTTTTTAAATATTGGTTTTCATTATGGGGAAAAAACCCGATAACAATGTCTACTGATATCACATTTTTATTCTGATATCGGGCCAATATTATTGGTGGGTCGATATCACCGGATATCCCTAATCTATACATATATAGTTGCAGTCTTTTGTTACTGGTTAATAATAATTTGGAGAGCATGAGCAAGTGGAAAGGAACCGTGGTCATTTATTAACAAGTGCATTGTGCAACACAGTAGCAACAGAACCAATGTTGTAATAGCGGTATGGAGCAAACTTCTCAGTCAGTATCAATACTGCTGATGAGCTCATTGTAAACAACAGTACGGCGACATTAAGTGTAACACACGTGAGTTTCGCACCAGCAGCTGTGTAGCAACATTTTAAAGTGCATACAGAGGTAGATGAAGTTGTTGGATGCTGACTACTCATGACACTACAAAACATTAAATTAGGAGGTTGCCTATGCCAATGTTTTGTGACCAAGCACTAATTCGAGACCCCAGGGGATATTTGCTTTAAAGACCATGGACCCGGTGACTATAGGAGACTTGGTGGTTAATTGACTAGAAGCGCTTATTGGAACATTTATAGTAATTCAAAATACATCAAACATGTCATCAATGTTTTCTGGTAAATCGGTGCAGTTTTGGAGGTAATTAAATACATACATGCAGTAATTATCCTTCTATTATTTACTTGTACTTTTCTCCTGTCACTCACGTACCTGGAGAGATGCAGCCACGACACAGAGACAGAAATGATTTCACTGAACGTTTCATTTTATATTTGATTTTGTATGAAAAATAGGTTTCTAAAAATGGGTCTTGAAAAAGAAGCTTTTTTTGTTTGTTTGTTGATTGTCTTATATTTAAGTAAATAGGTAATTTGTTGGACTATTGCAACTCTCAAACTAATCTAAAACCTGAAAAAAACCAACACACTTGTCAGTATTGTCAGTTAGTTCAAAAGTTTCTCTGTTTTTTCCGAGCTTGTCCTTTCTGTGAATTTTAATTAACACAGACAAAGACAAATCAGTCAGCACTGGCTTATGAAATGGGGGAAAAAAAATGTCAATTCCACTTCTGGGGGGATTTGAAAATATAAATCACAAGTGGTCCATGGAGGGGAACTTGGAAAATTGTGTTGGATTAATTCTTTACAAAAAAAAAAAAAAAACTAACAAAAAAAAAACAATTACATGAAACCCACTAGGCAGTCTGTTTATATACTGTAATTGTCTGAGCCCAGACATCACACGAGTGTGTAAGAGACATTCAGAGCTAGGTGGGAGTCAGTCAATATTACATATCTGCGATGCTGCTGTTGTAACGCCTCGACACAGCCTTATCTGGATGAGCCAGGGTTCTCCCTGGGAGAAAACTCAATTTCCGGCTCATTTGTACAACAATCCTCTTCATTATCTTACGTCTTATTAGAATCTCTTGACAGACAAAATGCAACCAGTGTCTCTCCATAGAAAATAAGTGCAAAGTCATTGTTAACATGCCAATGAGTACTGCATTTATAAGAACAGTCGTGCGTAAATTGTGATTAGCTGTTTGCCTTACAGACTTACTAGTGATATAATACGCCTTGAGGTGCAACCTAGACACATCGTCAGTGAACGGACCCCTCACCAAAGGGGCGCCCCACATGGATTGGTAATAGATTACGTCTGCATGCACATTACACCCCCTGCCTAAACAAATACATGAAAACAACTTAATTGTCATTGATTAAATGTGTTATTTTAAGACAATATGTACAAAAAGTTAGTGCCTGGTGTGCGAGTCAGTGATGCTTTTCTGTTGAGTCAGCGTAACTTAGTGGAAGATCAGCGTGTAAAAAAATGCAGTACTTGGTCTACCGTCGAAAAATGACATTGGAACATTATTCTCCCATATGGAAAAGAAATAAGAAAGCTTATTAAAATAAAAACAAAACAAAACAAAAAAAAAAAACATTTCAGTCACTATGTTTCATACATTGTGCATCATATAAGGCTTATATGATCGTTACTGTAGTTATAGACTATTATTTTAAAACATGTATGAAACATATATGGTGTGGTATGTTGACATGTGATTTCCTTCTATACCACACACTACATAGTTTTCACATGATTCTTTTGAAATGTATTTAAAAAAATGCTTTCAAGAGTAAATCATGCATGATTTATATGGTGCCCAATGTATGAAACATAAACTGAAGGTGACTGAAAGTTTTAGTTTTTTTTGTACGTTTTGTCTATTTCTTTTCCATATGGGCTCAGTGTTGAGTATTGCTGTTTTATTCATACTGGCTGGCCAGCACGGTGTAGTAAGTCAGCCTGAGGAACAAAGTATGGTGAGAAAATAAATTGTTCTTTGTCGTACCATATATCGTCCCATATATAACTTAAGAGAAGCGAGGACTGGAAAAAAAAACAAAGAAAACTCTGGAAGTCATCATTCATCCAGAGCCGGTGAAGCTCGACAGGTCGGTTTCCTAATATTCCTCATGACAGACTGTCCTTTTCCACCGCTGACCTCCCCGATCCTTCTCTATTACTACTTCCTGGGTCCAGGGACGAGAATCCCTCAGACGACCGGCGAGGAAATTGTTTCCATTTCCAGCCACAGCTCTGAGGCTGCGATGACTAATGGTGGCGTGTACTTGATGCTAAAGTGACATACAGCAGAATAACAATCTTCGGATACTACATGTACAAGTTCAAGACATACTATATTAGGACTTAAATGATCTATTATAACATATTTACAATTACAATTATAATTATGTGTTGATTACGCGATTCCTCCATAACCTCAAGGTTTGCGCTACATGTTATTGATGGTGGCGCAGTGCCACGACAAAATAAAAGCCGCCACACCTTAAAAATGAGGGGTTTTTGTTACCTTAAAAACAGTGCGAAGTAATATATTGCATGAATGGATATATATGATATATACTGTAGATACATATATAGTTTATTATTTACACACATTGACCACAATTAGTTAAAAAAATATATATATATCAGAACATTTTTTCGTTGCATTTTATTTTGATAAACTGCCCTGTTGGCATTCGCATATGTGTGACCAGATAAAAGTACGCGACCCGTCCTGTGTTGACGTCCACTTTGTTCCTTATTATCGAGAGAATGAAAAGTACCGTGTAAGATGTTTCAGTCAATTGACTACAGCAGGGGTCACCAACGTTTTTCCTTGTGAGAGCTACTTTTACAAAATGAAAATGGCCAAGAGCTACTCATTTTTGTAACGTTTATTTTCAGAGCTTATTTTAAACCCAAACAAAGTGAATATGCTTGTTTTACCAGAACATTAACAAAATGCTGGTGTCCACAACTCACATTTTGTATTTCAGAATGCATTTCTTTCTACTGTTCTTTCATTACTAACTGAAAACTTGAAGGACAAGCAGGCTTGCGGGCACCTCATGTGGTCGTGGGGGGCTACCTGGTGCCCGTGGGCACCACTACAGCTTGTCACAGGCTAAGCCTGTCTTTGCCAGCGTGTGTGATCGCTCACGTTTCAATCTCATTCGACTTTCAGACACATGTTGCCTGGCTATCACGGCCTCTCTGGCGGCAGCTAGCTAGCTAGTATTTGTCCCACGGGAAAGCTACAAGGGGCTAGTATGTTCATGAGGTACATGCTAGCTTACTTTTTAAAGTGTCATTTAACAATCTTGCTCGCTTGTTACCATTATAATATGTATGGTTTCTGGTTGTTGTTCAACAGAAACACGTAATGTGTTCAGCTTTAGACAGTGACGTTATCACAGGGGTCTCCAACAGCTTGCAAGCTAGCAGTAGCCCACCAGAGAATATTTGCCTCGCCTCTTCGTATTTTTTTAAGTGTTTTATTCAAACATGATCCCTGTATTTAACGACAAATGTGCACACTGAGTTGAGATGTGCCTTGTAAATAAAGTACAGTTTAAATGTTGGCAGTCACATAAAACACAAATAGCTCACCTCTACTTTGTAGCTTAGTAGTGCAAGTTGCATACGCCTGAGCTACCATAACAGGACAGATTTCTATCACAAAAATATTTAAATCGTCATTTTATTTTGATAATTGGGTTATTTTTAACTAAAAAATATATTATTGAACAATTCATTTCCATGTATTCGTATTACTCTAAAACAGGCATCAAATTAAATTTAGATTTGTGCCAACTAGTATAAAATGTGGTACTTTTGTACTAGTCACATAGTACTATTGGATTAAATATGGCAGGTAACAAAAGGAGGCTCGGCATTTTAGACTCACATTTGAAGTGCTCTCAGCAACTTTGCCATTAAATTAACAGCTTTGCAATGTTCTCGGTTCGTGGTCTGCTGGTTGATGAAAAAACTTAAATAAGTAAGTCATAAAAATTGTTATTGTCATAATAAAGACCAAATTGCATACGCAGCAGCGGGACGTCACAGCGGCAGCAGTCCGTCCTCCCGTGCAGTCCATAACAGTGGGTCTTGGACTGTCTTGGAGCGTCAAGAATGCAACCAATGTTGTTTTATACGAGACAATTCACCTAAACAACACAAACATGCAGATAATACTCCGTCAAGGTCATCAAATGCCAATAAACTGTTAGAGAAATGTATACTGTATATGTATGTAAGTTATCACCCATTTTGATACAAATATTATTGTTTATTATACACCTGGACGCATGGAGGAGATTCCAGGAGACAGGTAGTTACTCCAGGAGAGCTGGACAGGGCCGTAGAAGGTCCTTCAACCCTCAGCAGGATCGGTATCTGCTCCTTTGTGCAAGGAGGAACAGGATGAGCACTGCCAGAGCCCTACAAAATGACCTCCAGCAGGCCACTGGTGTGAATGTTTCTGACCAAACAATCAGAAACAGGCTCCATGAGGGTGGCCTGAGGGCCCGACGTCCTGTAGTGGGCCCTGTAGTCACTGCCCAGCACCATAGAGCTTGATTGGCTTTTGCCACAGACCACCAGAATTGGCAACTACACCACTGGTGCCCTGTGCTCTTCCCTGATGAGAGCAAGTTCAACCTGAGCACATGCGACAGACGTGAAAAGGTCTGGAGATGCCGTGGAGAACGTTATGCTGCCTGCAACATCATTCAGCATGACCGGTTTGGTGGTGGGTCAGTGATGGTCTGGGGAGGCATATCCCTGGAAGGATGCACAGATCTCTACAGGTTAGATAACGGCACCCTGACTGCTATTAGGTATCGGGATGAAATCCTTGGACCCATTGTCAGAACCTACGCTGGTGCAGTGGGACCTGGGTTCCTCCTGGTCCACGACAATGCCCGACCTCATGTGGCTAGTGTATGCAGGTAGTTCCTGGAGGATGAAGGAATTGATACCACTGACTGACCCCCACGTTCACCTGACCTAAACCCAATAGAACACATCTGGGACATTATGTTTAGGTCCATCCAGCGCCACCAGGTTGCTCCTCAGACTGTCCAGGAGCTCATTGATGCCCTGGTCCAGATCTGGGAGGAGATCCCCCAGGACACCATCCGTAGTCTCATTAGGAGCATGCCCCGACGTTGTCAGGCATGCGTACAAGCACGTGGGGGCCACACAAACTACTGAGAATCATTTTGAGTTGCTACAATGACATTTTAGCTAAATGGACCAGTGTGCTACATAATTTTTTCACTTTCATTTTTGGGGTGTCTTTGATTTCCCCCATCTATAGGGTGATCATTTTCATTTCTATCAAATTATGTGGCATCATTTTGTTACTAATACATCACCCACTTATTATCAGGAAAGATATTCAAGATCATTTTTCCCCCAGTTTAGATCTGATGTGTTTTTGAAGTGTTCCTCTAATTTTTTTGAGCAGTATATTTCACTGTACTCTTGTGCATAGAAAGGAGCAGAGCAGGCTCCGTATGAGGCGAACAAAAGACCAGTCTTGTGCAGCTCGGAGGAGTTTTGAGTTGCACAAGGCTACGCTCCTCTTCTGCTCCTGTCTTTATCCTGTGATGCTAGAAAAGTGATTTAAACACATGCATGATAACAACTCACACACACACCTGACATAAACCTAAATCATTAACAGATTCAACATATAGTAAACATACTGCTTAGACATATTACATTGCAATAGTCACATGCAAATTGTAGTTTTTTTTCTCCTGAAACTGTGTAGCTTTATTAGTTGCTATGCACCTTAGGGTCACTCAATTGCACATAATCCACTTGCATTTTTATCTATTCTATGTTCTATATTTAATTTTAAAAAAATACATTACTTTTACAATGTAATTTTTATTGTATTATATATTTACTTGTATGCTATTTTATTTTTAATTTTGTATTTATTTTTTATTGTTATTTATCATATAATACACATTGTTATTACTTGACAAAAGAGGAATTTCCTTCGGAATCAATAAAGTATCTGTCTAACCTATGCATGCTTTCTGAACATAAACACAGAAATAGACTGTAATCAATATCAACGCTAATATTTCATCTTGATATTAACCCTTATGCAAGCTGCTGACAGTTCGATAGCCTTTCTGCTTTGGCGTAAGAGGAAATGGTGTCAACTTGCAGATCCTTCTATTGTAAAAGAAAGACAAATGATCTCTTCTGCTTCCCTGCTCATCCAGAAAGGCATTTTGTCTAAGTAATACAGAGCCAAGTACATGGAGGAGTTTCAATGGGGAAAACGGGCACTGCTTTATTATGCCGCGGTGCCTTGAAATGAATGTGGATAATAGATATATTCACAGCAGAATTAATATCCTCAAAGCCCTCCCCCTCGCACCATTCTCCATTTTGTCTCTCTCTCCCAGGCACTAAAGTACTTTGCCCTTGGCCATGTCTTAGACTAAATAGATTTATGAGAACATTTGTGTCATATTTTCTCTTTTCGCACATTGTCAAGACAGATTGTCACTGCAGTAGTCATGGAGTGGGATCACCACGTTTGCATTGTCAGGCCACCCCCCCCACACACATATATCCATCTCTACAGTGACTTTAATGAGGCAAATTTGCCAATGAAGCTTCGCCAGCGATATAAATATGAGGTCATGGTATGAAAATATTGACTGTTATGGTTAACGTCACATGATTATTGTCTCAATAACCACATTTGGAGAGTCAATTGCTATCCATCAGTCACACTGCTCAACAGCCATTGGAACTTTGTTTATTTCTTCAGTACACAGCGACGGTTATCATTAATAACTGACGAGAGCAGCAATAAGCGATTATGAGGGGCCGAGGCCAACCTTTTCCAAGCGTGCTGGGGCTAGGGAAGTGTACAACACTTCAGGACAAATCCAAGCGCTCACACTTGTCATTTTTGGTGTCAAATGTGCCCAATCACAGCAGAGATCCCCTTACTGGATTACTGCTACATTGTTAGGTTGACATATAAAGTGACAGCAACGCGCTGACATAACCATCTGCTTTCCAGCACTCACTGCTCAACAGCCAATAGGACTTCAGCCCGCTTATATAAGCCATCGCTTCATAAGCAACGCTGTATGGAGTCTTTCCGAAAACAGTCATATGAAAACAGGAAATAATGTATTATAGGTAGGGATGCACATATTTTTTTTGTCAAGCCGATACTGATAACTTTATGCTCTCAAGACCAATACCTATCGTTTTTTTATGTGTATTTTTTTTTAAATTTAGATTTCACTGCTGTTTGTGCACACCTGGAGAAAAGTACGACTCAAACAAAGTTGGATTTGACAAACTGTATCTGTAGATTCGCCCTAATCAAATAGCATGGCATCACTACTATTGACAAAACATACAAAACAGTACAAACCGTGGCTCCAAGAGGTTTATTAAGCCAACAAAAGCCGGTATCTTCAACAGTGAAAAAGGGCTGGTCGTTCAGCGCCAACACTTCCATTACAAAATCCAGATCGCTTTAGCCCTCGGGTTATCTCTGGCAAACTTTTTGCACTTTTCAAATGCCGCAGCGTTTGAACAAGCCCGGACGTCGTAGCGATGCTGGCATTTCAGGTGGGTGGTAAGGTTTGATGTGTTAAAGGTTTTTTTTCCCCTCATAGTAGAGCATTTAGTGCAACGAGCACGCAAAATGTCTTCCTCTGAAACAGTCGGCCACTAAGGTCACAGGCAGGAGAAAAAAAGGAGTGCTTGATTTGCTCACCAGCACAGTATGGGTCATCTTGCCTCATTGGATTGTATTTTGAAATGATCGTTTATCTGAGCTATTTTATAATTTATCAGATTTATCGGTAGGACATCATAATTCCTCATATTGGCCCGCTAATTATCCGTCCTTAATTATAAGCTTACCCATCGCAGCCTTTGCAGATGGCGTAGCAAGGTTAAGATTTTTTTGTTGTTGTTGTTTTTAGCGTGCACAAACCTTGACGCAGAAACATAAATCAGGCAATTTCCTGATGAATGTTTATATAATAGACTCATTTGAAATTGAATGACCTCAATGTGTTGATTCAGGTGTTAAAAAGGTGAATATCAGACTGTGGAAGGAAAGTCAGAAGTAGCCAATAAAGGTAACAACATTCCCCTTGTAAAGAGCCCCTGCCTGATTTCACTAATACATCAAACATTGTACAGTGAATCCTTAGTTTTCGTTAGTAATCATTGCAAAAATTCAGCCGAAAACTGAAATGTACAAATAACCGCAGCAACTTTTCCCACAGGAAATCATGTAAATCCAATTCATCCGTTCCAGACACCTAACAATATTAACAAAAAATACCAAAAAATTCCCAAAGTGGGGTACGCCAACTGTCGTAGGGGGCACATAAATAATAAAGTAAAACAATTAGCGCCTAACACTCCCAATTATGAGCGCACCTGAACGCCTCATAGCACAGGGCGCACAGGGCGTCATAGCAGAAAGAAGGGAGGAGACACAGCAAGGAGTTCTTCATTGCTCTGTGTGAGTGATATGAAGAAGTAAGTTGGATGGTTTAACTTACATGGACGTTCCAATCCCTGCGCTGTGAAAACCTCCCAAATGTACAGGTATGAGCAGGTCAGGACGAGAGCGTGGGGATTCCCCTGAAAACGAAGCTTTATCGCTGCTTGTGTGTATTTTTGTACTTCAGATCCTGCTTTATCAGGTTTGTTCAACTTTCCCTTTCACTTTGCTATCAAATTAATATGCAGACTTAAATCACAGCGATTGCAAGTGGACAAAAGTGAAGCTCAAGTTCAACCCATTCAAACGGAAGGATCCCAACATCCAGCTGAAAATAAAATATATGTAGGATGAATACTTCGATACGTTATTCATCGCCAAGAGAAATTCACATCTTATCTATTTATCAGCGCTCATGTAAAACTTGTCTCAACATTTGACCTTGACAAATAAAACATTTTGAACCTGAATTACTTACTATAAAATTAATTAACCAATAACTCCCACTCGATATTTCAATTTTATACAAATTAAAAATGGTTTATGCTTCTTTTTAAGTGTGCAGTAGTAGGGGGTACATGGCTTCAAGTCAAATGTCTGAAGGGGTACGCGACTGTGAAATGTTTGGGAACCACTGTTATAGAGAATGATTATAGTTTTA
The DNA here is from genome assembly GCF_027744805.1 of Dunckerocampus dactyliophorus. Lineage (NCBI taxonomy): Eukaryota > Metazoa > Chordata > Actinopteri > Syngnathiformes > Syngnathidae > Dunckerocampus > Dunckerocampus dactyliophorus. The sequence continues at coordinate 9,753,900 of NC_072829.1, read as the reverse complement.
CATATGTTAGAGGTGGGGACATTTTCCACTCTGTCTTATCTGCAACAGAGAGATAACACATGCCAAGACTTCTCTTGGAACAACAGCACCCCGTTCTTCTTTCACTTCACACACATCACAGTCATCCTTCCTATCTCCTAGCTAGGACACTCATCCCTCTAGCTGAGAACTGGCTGGAATCAGACCGGGTCAACATACCAACAAAGTTAACGTGAAGTTTCCTGAGCACTGGGACCGGAAGAGGAAGAGGAACTCAGTTTCACTTCAGAGACCATCCGAACTTGCCAATATCTCGGTTAGCGGGTTGATCGTTCTCTCCAGCTCTGGCATTATAATTGCTTGTATCTACTCCTTTTTAATGTTAAACAGTTAAACTTTAACAGTTAAACAGTTAAACTCAGATTCATAGCCTTATTCCGGCAGCTGTTAGAACAAAATAATCTGGGTGGGCCTCGTCCTGTAAAAGGGCCGGTCCCAACACATACTGTACAGAGAACAAGGAGAAATAAATATAAAGGACTAATAAAATAGATAAATGATAGATAAATTGACATTTAACATCACTTTTACCTTTATTAAAGACTCTTGTTGGAATATGGAAGACAGCAAGCAGGGGAAAGAGAGGAGGACACCCTATCTCCCGCTAACTGTTCTTCATTGATCCACACCAACAGCAACTTATCAACATCTTCGATTGTTTGTGATCTCTGTTTTGTTAACACCTTTACCTTTTTTCAACATTATCTTCCTTCATTTCTTCTTTCTTCGCCAGGATGGAACTGATGCGGCCTCGCCATACATCCTGGCAAGAACGGCCATGCGGACGTCACCTTTGTACATTCATGACGAGTTCTTCACCGTCATTATCAAGGTGCTGGCACTCACAATTCTTTGGCCCCTTGTCTTTAGCAGTCACACCCAATTAAAAAAGCACACAGGCTGAGTCACAAACGTGTGAGATGCTGCATCGATTCGTGACACGGTGCGCGGGCAAACAAACTAGTTTTCTATGCTCAGTGTTTGGCTGTATGAAAACCAAGACAGTGAACAACAAATGGGGTGAAATAAAGTCAAACTGTCATCAAAAACCAAATCATAGAAAAATTGGGGCACGGGAAACTTCCTCACGATCGCGGGTATTGTCCTGAGCCCTTGTGAGCCCACATCGCACAAAAACCCCCAAAAGCTACCGGCCAGCTCGCGAACTTGACAAAATGCAACTTGAAATGCAGTCTGCAGTGGCGTACAAATGCACACAAGTGACACAAAACAAACAAAAAAAATAAAACATTGTGTGTTCCATCTGTCGTCCTTGAATAGTTCCTAATGGCTTTGGCACCAGTCGTTTATTTCCTGGCCTCCGTCGTTCCACTGTCTTCTCACTGACTAATTTACTCCAATGAATTTTACAAAGCTGATTAATTAAAAAATGTTGCCTATGGACATCAATACACGAGGACGATCTCAGCCCTCCGAACGCGCGAGGAAAGCCAGCTGCCTGAGTCAATTATATAATTAGTTGAAGTAGATTAAATGAGTAATTATGATGTTTGAATCATTTAATAAGAATGCTCGGATTTCCCCCAAAAGCCTAAATGACTGTGGTCACATAAACAAACAACTCAATTTGAGCTGTCATAAAGGGACGGGAACAACTAAAATAAAGTTAGTCAAAAATGAACTTAATGTGACTGTACTGTATACATTGCATACAATTACAGTGTGGATTAATGTGGGTTGGCGACAACAAGTCAGTCAAGAGAAACCTGTTTTGTATTGTGTACATTACAGACTGTACACTGTGGGCTTTTGTGGGTTGGATCATACTTCTGACACCAATTGTGGCAGTGGAATGCTACTTCAATATTAATATACCATTTTACCATGCATGCAAATTAATGGCCTTTTTATACACATAGAGGCGTCAGTATAAAAACAAATTGTGTTTTGTGTTGTGTATGTTACCATGTGGGTCAATGAGGGTTGGATCCCACTTCTGACACCAATCGTGGCACTGCCATGCTACTCCAATATTACTATACTACTGTTATGAGTCTGCGACCCTCGTGATGATGCCTTTTATGCCTTGCGGCATAAAAAATGGGTGGATGGATGGATGAGTGCAAAAATATATATATATACATACATATATATATATATAAAAGTTATTTAAGATAATTTTGTGTTATGTATCGTGGATACTACATAGACTGTGGGCCAATGCGGGTCGAATCCCACTTCTGACACCAATTGTGGCACTGACTTCTTCAATATAACACCATTGCAATGAGTGAACGTGAATGCGTGGTCTTTTTTGATATACAGTAGAAGATATAAGACCGACCTTTGCTGGCACTCTCCACGTGGTCCAGTTCATCTGGAAACCTCAAAATCTCTGGGTATGCCTCGTCACACTTCTCCGCCAGAAAGTGAAGCAGCGTCGTGTTTTGAGTTATTGATTTGGTGTCTCGCAGCTAAAAAGAAAGAAACAAAAAAATACCAAGAGCCGTGTTTACATTGATTTAAGCATCAGGTGTTTGGCAAATGTATTGAAGAAATGTATAATTTATAAAATAATACATCATTTTAAAAAGGAAAACATTAACTTAATGCAAAACAATGTACTCAAAAAGGACAAAATATGATGAACAACTCGAAATTTAGCAGCCTGAAACATTTACAGAAATTCTAAACTAAAACAATAAAATGCATTTAAAAAACAATACAAGAATATAAGATATGATGATGTCAACTTCAAGACAACATTGTGTCAGCAATGAGAAAGCTCAGTCTTCCTACAGAGATGCACAGAAAAGTTATTCCGTAATCATTCCCCGCCGCAATTGCCATGCTGCTCCGATAGCCTGCTGGGGAAGCTAATTAGCAGCACACAGCACTTTGTACTCATACTGAAAGTATCCATGCTGCAAACAGCCACAGTTGGATTTGCTCACACGCACTCATGTATGCACCTGGCCCAACACATACGCACGCACATAGACACAACACGCACACACACGCACACACACACAGTAAATTGAGACAATTACAGGTCGTCTGGGCAACGTCACACGCACACAGAGGCGCACGCACTTCATCAAGTGAGGATCAGTCATTTGCTCGTGTTGTGCAATCCCTTCTTCATTTCACAAGTTATGAATTTGAATGTGTTTATTGTCACATTCTAAGCTGTTATTGCCACACAAAAACTCCATTTATTATATTAAACTCATCAGTATGTTTACGGAAAGCTAGTCATATTATTATTTTATTCTCCCCTTTGGCTCACTTGGACGACGCTAAGATCCTAAACTGAAATTATAATGATTTCTCATAAAATCTGCATTTAATTTTGGAATATTGAGTTGATTTTAATCATTTAATATTATGACTTTATTTTAAACTTTAGTCTCATAATATTATGACTATAGTTTTAAAACATAATGCCATTTTCTAAATAGTATGAATTTATTATTGTAAATTAAAATGCTCTTGTAATATGACTATTTTAAATTCCACATATCATTTTATCATTTAAAAATATAATGTTATGCCCGTATGATTTTTTTTAATTTTTTTTTTTCCTTTACTATCTTAACTTGCAACTTTGGTCTTGCAATTTCATGATTATATTATTTTAAAATTCAAATTTTAGTCCCACAATATTATGGTTTCATGATTTTGAAATACAACTTTTTTCCTATACTATTGTGACTTTCCATCCATCAATTTCCTATGCCGCTTATCCTCATTAGGGTCGCGGGGGTATGCTGGAGCCTATCCCAGCTGACTTCGGGCGAGAGGCGGGGTGCACCCTGCACCCTGGACTGGTTGCCAGCCAATCGCAGACTATTGTGACTTTATTATTTTAAATTACAACTTAGTTTTGTTACTCCAATCTCGCACAATTACTACTTAATTATCATAGTAATAGTAATTATTATGACTTTATCATTTTAAATGCTTACTTTGTTATTGTGATTTTTTTTTACTAGTATCATGATATTGTTTTATTATTTTAAAATACCAATTTACTCATTATTTTAAATCACTTCATTTTTGTACTATTATGACTTGCAACTTTATTGACGTACATTCAGTCATTCTTGAAAACAAATATTTTTCTTGGATAATTATACCTTTATTCTTTATTGTATCTTAGCTTCTACTAAGTATAACATATTTGCCACTTCCATACTCACGCATAGTAAATGCTATGCAGTAAATGCTAGTGCTAAGAATGACTTTTTCAAAGAAGCAAACAACAGTAGTGCTGGGCGGATCCAAGCGTCTGATGGTAAAAGTCTGTCCTGCTCGGAATGAAATTGAACACAAATCTGCTCGGCGTCTTTAATTATTAAAAGTGGCGCTGGCAAATTGTTATTTAATGTTGCTTGTTATTCCCCTTCGGTATGGCAGGGATGTTTTTGAGTTATGGAGCAGATGTTTTCATCCGTTCATCCAATATGTTGGAGCCTCTGTAGCGCTGTTCATCAAATATGCTGTTATTTAACAACACGTAATTATTGGTATCCAAGTCATTGTTTTTATACACTAAAACAGTACTGACATCAAAGCCACATGCCAGGCGGTGGGCGTTCAGAATATGCTACGTGATCAGGCTCATTCATCTCTGAAAGATTTGTGTGTCCTTGACAGAGTTGTGTGTGTGTGTGTGTGTGCGCATGTGCTGTTCATTCCCATCATCAACCTCATCCTCCCTGATGAGCCCATTAGGTACCCGAGAACTGCCACCCAGGGGTCAATTCACCTGATTGACTCAAGTGAGAAAAAAAGACTTTTTTTGCTGCCTGTCGTTCATCAATAATTGGCCAATCAGCCCCCCGGGGCCTTTTCCAGTCTCTTCACTAAGACTACACATCTACACCATGATTGGTACATTGCACATTTCTTCCTTCCCTTTGTCCTAAACGCTGCCTTAGCATTTCATCATAAATGGAGCCTTTGTAAAACAATGACAAACATGCCATTTTAAATGTCAAAATAGCTTGCATCTGTGTCATACACCTTGTAAGACAATTTTATCTACAGAGCAGCATCCATTAGGGCTGGCCTTTTCAACTAAATTGTTCTGGGGGGTCACATTTTCAGGAAGCTAAGTACCGATGGGGGGGGTGGACAAATGGCTGATGCAATCAGAAATAAAGCAATGCAGACTTCAAACAGAAGTACTGCTAATGATAGTCAAAGATCCTCCATATGACAGAAGCACTGTGCAGTTTTTAGGGAGCTATTGCAATAAAATGCTGGTCAAAGATCCTCTATTTCACAGTAGTATGCTGATGTTTTTTAAGGCCCTACTGAGTCAAAGATTTGGAGGCCTGTGCTGTTTTTAAGGACCAACCACAAAAATGCAATTCAAAGATCCTCGATGTGAGAGGAGTGGTCTGTTGTTTGTAGGGACCTACTGCAAAATGCTAGTCAAAGATCCTCTATATTAGAGGAGCACTGTGCATTTAGAAGGACCAATTGCATAAAATACTCGTCAAAGATCCTCTATTTTAGAGGAGCACTGTACGTTTTTAAGGACCTATTGCAAAAAAATGCTAAGCAGAAATCCACTAAATCCTCCGAGTGACATTGAGGTAATCTATAGGTAATCTATAAGACATGGGGCCCTCTGCTGTTTTTAAGGATCTTCTGCAAAAAAAAAAAAAAAAAAAAAAAAAAACAACAACAGAAAACACTCTGAGCCCTCTGATGCTTTTAAGGACCTACTGTAAAAATGTTAGTCAAAGATCTTTGGTATGACAGCAGTGCTCTGCTGTTTTTAAGGACCTACTGCAAAAATGCTAATCTAAGATCCTCAGTATGACAGAAGTGCTCTGCTGTTTTTTAAGGTCCTCCTACAAAAAAAAAAAATGCTATATATAGACTTATGTTCATTTAAAAGTTAATAGTAATACCTAATTTATGCCATTTTTATTTTAAAAATCATGTTCAATCCTAGAGAAAAGTAATTGTATCAACTTAATTTTTAAGAACAATAAACATAAAAAAAACAATTGAAATATCAAAATATTAAGACCATGCAAGATCATTCTTCCACCTCAATTCAGGTTGTCCGTTGAACATCATTTTTGAAGATGTTGTCATTAAAATACTGATGGACATCGTTGTGTATTACCATTTTTTTTTTCCAGAGAGCGCTCCAAGGCTTGTGTGCAGCATCTGCTAGTCCGATCACTCCTGTACCACTACAACAACACCTTATAAAGACAACCGAGAAGGACAGACGAACGCAAATGCTCCCAAAAAGAAAATCATATTCTGCAGATTACAAGCTGCAAGTAGTGAAACATGAAGGCGAAAACGGTAATCGAGCTGCAGAAAGAAAATTTGGAGTGAACAAGAAACTGTCAAAAAGTGGAGGATACTCTAACTGGAATGAAGACAACAACAAAAAAGCTAATTGTGGGCTAAAAGCTAGATGGCCACAAGTAGAGGAACAAGTTTAAAAAATGGGTGCTTGAACAACGTGCTGCCGGGAGACGCTCGTCCACACCCAGGTACGTGCCAAGGCCATGGATATAGATGACTTTCCGGGCTGTTTCGGCTATAATTATCTGAATAACTGTCAATATGTTAAAACTGTTAACATACCACCTGTTCACGTTATGTCAACAGATGCCTTTTTAGCCTGTTGTTCTCCATTTTATTGTTATTACTACAACTCGCCTTTCAAGATGAAATGTCTGTTCTTGGTCTCTGATTTTATAAAATCAATTTCCCCCACAAACATGCGATTTATAGTCCACTGTGACTTATATGTGTTTTTTTTTTCCCTCTTCATTGTGCATTTTTGGCTGGTGTGACTTATACTCCGGAGAAATGTTTTGCTGTAGGCACAATAGTTGATACATTTCAGCATATTTTTTTTCCCCAAAAGTAGATTGAAGGTCGGCGTAGTATACTGTATAGTCAGATGAAAAGTGAGCAGAAAAAAGTGACTTGGTCAGCTCCAGTGTGGCTCTCAGCGGACTGGTGTTTGACTTTAAAGCGTATTTTCACTGTGACATGACTTTCCTCGCCTTGGTCCACAGCGGGAGTTTCCCCCCTTCGCTCACTTTTAATTAAGGAACAGGAGTCCAGCGGCACAGCGCACACAATAGGACAACCTTGTCTCAGTTTCTACAATGTGACACGCAGCGGGACAGAACTTTACGTACACCTGCACTATCTAATGAGACCCAATAAAAGAGTGTGATTACAATGTTGCCATTACAGACATAACACTAATAACAAAATACACACGGATGCAAGACCTTGCTGGGTATGCTGATGTGTTCTAGTTCATCATATTACTCCAATATAAAATTATATATAAAAATAGCATCCGCGAGCAAGAACAACTTGAGCACACTTATTTTTAAATGTACCTTGATATGATGATGAGTATGTAGTACCCTGCAAAAGTAGTGTGCATTTAAACCCAAAAACAGACAAAAAAGAAAGGTAAGAAAAGTAAAAAGTCAGAGGATCATAAAAGCACATTTTTAAAACAACAGTCGAGGTGAAAATGGCAAGAAATAGTATAAATAAAATAAGGTCAGACTTAAATAAATACATTAATTAATGAATAAAGGCCAGACAATAAACAAACAGGTTAAGAAATATTTGTTGAATTAGATTTGATTTGTTCCTTCGTTGGTTAGTTAGGAGGATACTTCCTGGTTCATGGACGATGATGGACACATGGGCGGTGCTATTGTGATTCTGGGGAACGCAGGCGGGTTTTCATTGATGACACACATCAGTGGCTCAATAGGTGAAAATAAATCCTGGCAGAATATGCACGTCTTCCCACAACCTCACTTTTTTTGTGTCTAATTTTGTGTGTCATCCAAATGACTGTTTTACTCATGGTCAGGAAAAAGGTCATTAAAACAGCAAATCTAGTGTTGACATGATAACATGGCTGTGACAAGTAAATCTAAGTCTGTCTATATGGCAGCGCATTAAAATAGGAGCTTCCACTGTTGTCATTACCAGTGCGTCATTACCTTGCAGAGGAAGCTGACGTTGAAGCCGAACGTCTGGGCATTCCTGGAGCCGGCGTTCATGTAGTTGCCGACCAGCAGCACCAACTCCAGCAGCTTCCTGAATCCTTCGCTCTTCTTCACCTCCTCGCAGGCGAACGTGACGTTCATGATGTCGGGACGGATGTTGTTCACCTGCTCCTCAAAGGTCAGCTTGAACAGGATGCCGTTGAGACGTGGCCGGAGGAGCTTGACCGAACTCATCTACAGGACGGATAATACACGGCAGTGTGTTGACTCACTTTCAGAATGTAATACGGCTGTATGGCTGCATGTCACCTGTACATTGACTATTCGAAAGTAGATTTTAGTTTACTTCCTACAGTATTATCCCTTGGCAATATAGTGTAACTACTGTATACACGTGTACTGTGTACATTTTACTATCTTACGGCTTATCAATGTGTAAATTATCTCTCCAAAAATGTATTTTTTGTTTATTTTATGGTATTTGAATAGTTGTGACACAAAAAAAAAACAGAATTAGTTGTACTAACCGGAATTTGAGCAGAATTTTTATGTAAAGGAAGCTACGCCTCTATAGTTGCACAAGTGTCATGGACGAAGTCTGCTTGGGCCACCAAAGTTAACCGTTTTTTTTTATTTTTATTTTTTACTTTTGGCTGGTTGACTTAACATGCTGGACTTGCTGTGATTGCATGTCCAAGTGACAGTGTGAACCTGGAACAGATGAATTATCTTCCATTATTTTCGACAGGAAATGGTGATTTTGTGTGACTCTCGTGTATTTAAAAGTTTAAATCACTTTTTATTTGGATATTTTGGCTTAGTTCCATCTCCCTCTTATCTGCTGGAATAGAAATGTGTAGTCTAGCCTACTGTAATCATCTTTAGCTGTCCTGTTGATACAGTTTGTCATTTCCCCAACTATTCTGTCCTCAAACAAACAATACAATTTGACTTTCACAGCAATGGATAAAAACCAAGGCGACGTTGTAAGATAAAGAAACGCAGGACGTGACAGCAACTTTCCCATCCAAAAAAATCAGTTTCATTAATTCTGAAATGTAGTTGGGTCTCTGCTCTCTCTTTCACTTGAACTGATTTGTATACAATAAGCTTTAACGTATCTTATTTCCCCTGAGAGCTAAATAGCAGTCAAGTGAGCGGGGCTCCTTTCATCAGCGGGGAGGTTTATGATCACAACACGGCCGAGATCATTTGGGAAGCGGCCTGCCTTCATATCCCCACATGCCCCGCTTCATTACGCTTGACTAAAAGACAGAAGCCAACAACTTTCACTGAATTAGGAGAAGAGCATTAAGGAGATGACAGCACACCTTTGAATCCCTTGGGCCCGGTTTCTTTATTAAAAGGGCCTAATGTGATGATCATTTAGTTTGGAAAGTTCAAACATTGAAGTTGCCCAAAGAAAAATGCAGCAGAGGCTGCTGATAAAAGTGGTTCAAAGTTGCAATAGTAAAAAATCTCAGTGACAGTATACCTTTTAACTCTTACTACAGCAAGCAACCCATATCATATGCAGTACCGCTCACAATAAATCCAGTAAATGTATTGCTATAACGTAAGAAAAAAAAATAAATAAAAATACATTGAGAAAGATGAGCACAATGTATCACACTGGGCATCTTCTAATTACTAAGGACATTGTTTTGGTTTGTTTATCTACACATTTACATGAAATACAAACAAAATTAGACAATTTCAATTGAAATTGCGTGTGAATCTTCAAATGCTGATGGTAAATTAAAATATAGACTGAATGGTGGGCTATCCTAGAAATGTGTTGAAAGAAAAAAACATCAGTTTGGGAGACGGCCAGTCTTCAACCTGAGCCATGCCATCCTGCACGGAATAAAAGTGGGGATTTTTCTATCAGGGAAGTCCTGATAGATAGCCTACATCAGATGAAGATATTGATGTTAGAAGATTATGTGGGAGTAGTTAGCGAACAAAAAAAACCTCAAAAATTTGAAATGTTGGAATGCAAAAATGGAGAATGATTTTTGAAATGAACAACTGCATGAGGACTGAGGATCGAACCAGCAAACATCACGTTGGGAGACGACCTATCGACCACCTGACCCATTTCACCCTGTAGAATATGTGAAATGTTACAGTTGTGGAACATGTCAAATGTAGGGGGCACCATTTAATTTGTCCATTCCTTTTTAGCAGACTAAAAACGATGTTGTTGGAATGTAAAAATGCAGACTGAATGTATAACAATGCATTGAATGATGACAGTGGGGTCCAGGATCGAACCAGCATCCATCACGTTGGGAAGCAACCACCCTAAAACCTGAGCCATGTCATCCTGTGCAACAGGGGTCGTCAACCCGTCGATCGTGAGCTACTAGTCGATCTTTCAGGATTGCTGGTCGATTGCGAGAACATTTTGAAAAAAATGCATTATCATATCAGCGCCCCGCCTCCCAGAGAGCGACCAACAGGTGTGCATTTTGTCCACTGAGCACTCCTGTACGCCTCGCCGCTATCCAGGCAGCAACCGCAAGCCCCAGCAAGGAGCCCAGTCCCCAAAACCCGGCCGGAGGTACACTAGTACACCGACTCGCCTCGTACACCGACTCTCCCCCAGCGCTGGCAAAAAGGTCGAGCGAAAGACGGAGGGAGTGACAGCGATGCAGCGATGTGCTTGCGCACACAACAGTAATTACTGCACGTTAATAAGGCTCAAAGTCTGCCTTTGCTACCTCAAACATAACTCCACAGACGTGCACCTCCAAAAAAATCTTTGAGCCGCTATGACGCTGCTCGTTAAGGGCTGACTGTTGTAGCACATTGACCGGCCCTTCTCTCCTCAATCCGCATCGCTCAGCCACTACACTGAGCCGACAAGCCAAACAGTTGTGGTTTGCTCTTGAAGCCGATGCCACAACCCCAACCCGGATCAAGAGACACAAAAGTAGGAGTGGAGGGGTGCCATCTGCTCAGGGGCCATCTGCTGCCCGTGGCTCATTTGTCTTTGCAGGTTCACGTCCGAGACCAGGGATCTCGGTCTCAAAAAGGTTGGAGACCACTGCTGTAGAATATGCACCAATTTACAATCATGAAAAATGTCAAAATGATTTTCCACCTTAGCGGAATAAGAAGAAGTAAATTTCTCACAATATATATATATATTTTTTACTTTTGGCTGTATCTTACATATTATTGCTGTCTGATGAAAAAATAAAGAATTAATCAAATTAAAGCGTTATACATAAATAAATAATTAAATATAAGAAACACTAAAAGCTGTGATGAAAAACTTGCACTTAAAACATGAATCCTGCCATCCAATCCATAGTATTCTTGCTTTCAAAGAAAGAATCTTTTAGATCATCCACGGGAACATTGGACATTTACTTACTACAATCCCAAACTGCTCCGACTCCACCAGCTCTTCATATTCACTCTTCAGTTCAGCGAGCGACGACAGCTCGTTCTGCTCCGGCAGGTTCTTTATCAGGTTCTGCAGACGCACACACACACACACATAAAGACATAAGTGCACATAAAGTGACTCTTCATGCAAATCTCATTTTGGGTCCATGTCATCTCAAAGACACGGATGCGGCGGCGTGTGTCCTAAATCAACTTAAGCTTGCTTCACTAAGCCGCTACATTTTACAGCCATGCCATGTATTCATTAACAATCATCTACTTGTGACCCGCATCAACTGCACAAGCTTTTCATGGCCAATGAAGACAACACGAGGTGGGCAAGTTCACTTTCAGGGCAAAGGAAGAAAAATGCACAGATGTTATCCGTAGTGGACTTTCCATTGATGAAGGCAGACAAAAAGATGACAGTGATGATAGTGAAGATGGGGATGAAGACACGTAAAAAGGGGGGGAGGGGGCGTGTTTTTGTAAATGTTAATCATCTGCGTGCACGCCAGCAAACTTAGCAGGACTGAGGAGGTTTCTGCCAAAAATGTAAATTGAGTAAGTGCAAATACAATGGAAGCATTACGACTTGGACTTGCTTTTCTTCAGCTGGACCTTGGCTATTTAGTGAAGATTTATTACAGGTCCTCTGTTATGCAGAGGTGACTTTTTAATGATGTTCTAACTGTATCATCTCCCTCATCTCGTTTGCTCCACTTTTGTGGGCACTCAAACGCTGGCTTTTTATGATGCCATGAAGGAAAAACCTCCTTCCTCATGGACACGACATCACTTCTGATAGGCCTCTAGCTTGATGAGGCAACCCCGCTTTCTAAAAAAAAAAAAAAAATCAAATAAAACTCAGGCTTCACTACACATCTTAAAATAGCTCTGACAACTCTCAGTCAGTCAGCTACATTTGCTTGTTTCCACTGAGGGCCACATCCTGAAAATCCTTCTAAACACTGCGTCTGAGCTTTGTGATATAGGTGAAAAATATTACCTATTATATATAATATATAATAATATTATATATTATATGTAATATTACTATTAGCATGAACTTTGGTCTTTGCTCTTTTTTCCCCATTTTTCCCATATTTCAACTTTCTTCTTAACTCAATTAATAACAAAGACCCAGTTATACGTTTGGATAAACCCGAACGCCCGATCCCAACAATGTATTTACACGTCTTTTAGGTTTTTTTTGCAAGATCATCAAAAAGAGGGGATGACGCAACTCCCCACTAATTGATTTGTGGCACGAGTGATAAGAGCTCAGCAGAGGTCATGTGGACGGAAAAAACATACATGGCAGAAAGGAGGAGGTGAGAGAGCGTGGAGGAGTGTAGCGTGCAGAAGGTTACGCATTGTAGCGAAATTTGAACACACACATGCACACACACATGCACACACATAGTTCAGTTCCAAAAGTGAACCTTGAAATCTTCATTAAATGTACTTCTCGTAGTATTACGACTTTATTCCCACCCTAATAAAAAAAAAAAATCCAACTTTATTTGTTCTTTTGTTTGTTTTTCATAATATTATGACTTAAAAATATATATATTTTTTTAATATTTCAACTTGGTCCTATTAAAATGATGTTCTGTTTCCTCATGACACATTGGTATTCTTATTTAATTATGACCATTTCTCATTAGAATACCATTTTTTCTCTTATATTTGACTATTTTACTACTATATTTGAATATTTGACTTCTTTCTCCCTGCTGTTGTTGTTTTTTTTTTATTTTCCTAATATTTCAACATTCTTCTTGTAAATGTTCTTTTTGTAATGGTGACTTTATTCCCATAACATTTTCACTTTATCCTCCTAACATAATAACTATTCCTGCATCTTAATTTTATTTATCCTAACTTTAGTCGTTCTTTTGTTTTTCACAATAGTACAACTTTAAAAAAATTACTTCTTTCTTTAATATTTCAACTTTATTCAACTAAAATTCTGTTATTTTTCCTCACAATAATACATTTTTTTTACGACTTTTTCCCTTTTATACTACATCTTCTTTCTCCTAATATTTTCACTTTCTTCTGGTAAAACAGTATGATGTTGCTGTTAAAACGTTACTGCAATTTAAGCACTGTAGCTAACAAGATATGTTTATCCTGCTAACATTTGCTATTGTATCTGATATATGTCAGGGCGCCTGCCTTTATGTCACATTTCATGCTCGAAATGCTGCACTGCCTAAGCCCAGAAGCGGTTAAGAAAAGGGCATTTAACCAAAAAAGCAGGCTTCTCTACACATTTTTAAATAAAGCCTAAAGCTCTGCCAGCTATCTGTCAGTCAGATACAGACGTTTGATTGTTTTGTTCTGTTCAAAAAGCTAACCAAACGTGATGTTATTGTTTGAATTTACTGTAATGTTAGCACTGTAGCTCTCAAGCTATGTTAAGCTTGATAATACTACTTGTTGTGTGTGATATATAAAGAGTAGATTATAATCAGGGCGGCAGCCTTTAAGTCACATTTCCTTTATGTTACCGCCTAACAGGAAGAAGGAAAAGGGACATATTGGACCCCAAAGGAGGCTTTTCTACACATAAAACCTGGAGCTCTGCCGACTATCAGTCCATCATCTCTAGACATGAGAGCTGCAAGTTTGATCATTTTCTTTGGTTTTATTTAGTTTTTTTCAGCAAACAGGCTAACCTAGCAATATGTTGCCATGAAAACGTGATTGTAATGTTAGCACTGTAGCTTACATAGTTATTTGTAGCCATTCCAGCCACAACTGCACTGGATGGCCACGGATGATGATGTCTCTGTTCTCCCCCCAGGACGGATGGAGCAGTGTTAAAAAATAAATAAAAAATACAGCAATAAAACAAGCACTTCCTCACGTCGCATGCTCCTGCTGAAGCTCCAATTAGAGCCTTGATAATGAGACTTGCGATAATATCACCAGAAGCAGATCTAATTTAGGGGAAAAAAATGCATTTGTCTTAAATTGAATCAGAATTGATTGGGAATTATTATGTAGTTAAGTGATAACAGGCTCCAAGAGTAGCCTCGTTCCCCCTGCAGGGCTGGAGGTAATCTGTGTGTATAGTGGAGACTACACCGTGCTCATGTACGATAATTACACATACAGAACATTTCATTTTTCGTACACCTGATGAATACAGGATAATTGCTACTTGACGGAAACAGAAAAGCACTCATGTGACTTGCAAATGTATGCTGGTAATGAAGCCAATATGTATGCAAGTGCAGAAATATGAGGCAGAAGGCAATGTGGCTGTTTTGTTGTTAATATTATCTTTATATATATATATAAACATATATATACACACATATATATATATATATAAACATATATATTTTTTTCATTTCAAGGGACAATAACTGTTGCATTAGTAATACGATTCCTCCACAACAGCATCACCTGACCCAAGCATTGCATTTAACAATTCTCAATAAACATCGTTATATTTATTTTCTTTCCACAAATATTCTGCGCAGTGTGTTTTTGCCAGTTTGTTTGTTAAACAACCGAGACACATATAATTACTTAAGACACACAATACACAATCATCGGGCACGATATAATAAGAGCTAGTGTTAAAAATGATTCCAATAGGAAAAACAATGTCCGGTTTTTATAGGTGTTGTAATTTGACTTTTGAGAGGTGTCGAATACAGTGGCTATATAAAGTTAGATTTAATTTCATTCATATTAATTTCATTGAAATATGCAACTATGATACGCATTTTTTAAATTCAAATTAAAATCAAGTAAAAGTTCCAAATCAGTTTTTTTTTTTTTTTATTTACCCGTGTAAAGAATGACCTTGATAAAACATATATTGTTTATATTATTATACTATATTATTATTTCTACATACGGTAATCCCTTGCCACTTTGCGCTTTTCAAAAATACATTAATGAATATATCAAGCTGTTCCCTGGGTGAGTCTGGTGATCCCAATCACCATCTGGACCCAGGAATTTTTTAAATGATTCTTTAATATTGCGAGATAGGACCATTTTCGACATTTGTGCATATAATGCCACAAAAAATGGTCACAGCACTTGGAATAAAAATACAGGACGAGTTTCCATCAGATTCTGTAAAATATCAAAGATTGATCCAGATAATGGAATAATTGATGATGATTGATTATGATCCAGAATAGGAACAAAAAATAGGGGACCTGTGGAATTTTCATCATAGGAGGACAAAAACATGAAGCTATAAACATGCAGCAAATGCCACGATATACAGCCAAGACACTGTGGAATCCGCAGTGTGCCAACGGATTTGTTTGTATCTTCAAAAGCTACTGCTCTAGATCCAGAAGAGAACCACCATTACGGAACATGTGATTTGTGTGAATGGTAAACGGCCTTTCTGTTGCATATACTCAAAAGCACTTTGACACTGCTTGCATGCATCAGACAGAGGATTGAACCCGCAACCTTCAGGTTGGAAGACAAGCACTCTACCACCTGAGCCAAGCCGCCCCACAACTGTGCTAACCACTGAATATTGATATCATCATGAATCCAGGTGCTAATGGTATGTTTCACGGTCAAGGGATCTAAGTATGTCGCTAAAATAAATGTAATATTTATGGTGTAAATCACAATATGGGGGGAACTATGGCGCTTGGCGAGTGCTTTCCAGCTGCATGTTTGAAATATCTCACTGCTGCAGCCGTAACCCATACCAAGTTAAAACGTAACTCTGTGCCCCCGACGTCACTTCCTGGCCGCCCCCCTTTCAGCTCCCCTAGCACCGGAACACATTCACAGCAACACACACGAGCCTGAGTCCTATTTATGTCTTATTTTCTCTTATTAGGTCTACTATATTGGGGAACACGAGTGTAAAGGTGACTCCAGGAGTGTTACTTCATGTCTAGAGGGCTCTAATAATGTTAAAAAACAACATCTTTAGAAGGCCGCAAACAGGTTTTCTATGGTCTAACTCCTGAAATGTCCTATTTATAAAAAAGTAATCCTACTTCACGGAAATTCACTTGTCACAGTCGGGTCTGGAACCAATTAACCGTGATAAACAAGGGATTACTGTGGGATATTATTATGATATGATTATTATTACTGTTGTTGCCTTATAAAAACGTATAATACAACGATGCAAGAGAAAATGCTGAACACACTACTTGTGAGACATGCAGAAGTGTCCATTGTCCATAGACACACACGCTTATTAATCATAAGGTGAGGCATGATTATTTAAAAAAAACAAAAAAACTTGTCAGACTGTTTCAGTTGAGCGCCTCTCAAGAACAAACGAAGACGATGACAGAGTAGCGACTAATCAAATCCTGTTTGAGCTCCTCACTCCATTTGTCTGTTATCTTGTTAATTATAAGAAGCCCCATAGAGCTCCGCTGACACAAACGCAGTGCCATATGTGCCGCAAAGTGGGGGGACCGGGGCGACGGTGGCGGGCCAGACTGCTCGCCACAGGCCTCCAGACGCGTGCGCACACACACACACACACATACACACACACAGAGCCACAGCAGCAGGGAAAGTGTGCATGCGGTAACATGCTTTCACTCAGGGCCTTGGCACCACATAGAAGCACATACAGGAAGCAAGGCAATCAAAGGACAAAACACTAAATAAACAATACCATCTCCTTCCTCACTAAAAAAAACACAAATAACGCCCTGGCTGAATGTGTTGGTGGTGTTTGGTTTGATACTACTGCACCACGCTGTGAGGAAATAATACTATTAATTTTATGCAACAAGAAAAAAGCAACAGAAGAGTGTGAAAGCATGACACCTGTAAAGCATTGTCAAAAACAACAACAACAACAACAAAAACAATTGATTTGCCCTTTAAAGGACCCCATATTAATTCCAAAGTGACTTTTTAATGATGTGTCCCTAGTGCCTGTTTATGAGCACCGAGGTCCTTCACTTTTATGACATCATGAAGGAAAAACCTCCCTCCTCATGGACATACCACCTCTCACCCTGCCCTGAACACACCACCTTCCACTTTACAAAGGATAACTCTGCAAAAGAAAAAAAATAACACTAATAAAGACAGACTTCACCACATGTCTTAAAAATCAAGCTCTGCCAACAATTAATCTACAGATGTGGAAGATATGTGTTTGAAAATGTGTACCTAGGCTAAGCTAGCATGATGCTGCTGTTAAAATGTGAGTGGAATGTTAGCACCGTAGCTCACATAGCTATGCTAGTGTTGCTAACGTTTGTGTCCCCCTGTCCCACTTCTTAATGTCATGTTGTTGGATGTGATATATGGCATCTATCACGCTGGACGTGCCGTTACGGTGTGTATGTAAAAAGTGGATAAAGTACACAGTAGCGCTGAGACTTAAAATTGGTTAAAAAAACAGACAACAGTATAATATGGGACCTCTAATAGTCCAAATATAGGCAAACACCTGATGCACGAGCAAGAAAGTGCTTTAGTAATGACTTGTGACATCTGACTCAGATGAATGCTGGCTTTCTCTCACCCTCATCCAGCCGTCTGATGGAGCTGACACGAGGGAGTCGTCACTAAATGTTTAAGCACGTCCTGTTTTTTGTTTTTTGTTTTGTGTGTGTGTGTGTGTGTGTGTGGCAAGTTAATGCCTGAGAAGATGATGTCGCCCCGAGGGCTTGTTTTGTGGCATATCAGAGTGGCCTCTTAATGTTTAATGTTTGCCAATGCATTTTATATGACCCCCATTTCCTTTTGAAATGGAAAAGGTTAATGACTTAACACTAAACTGCGGCGAAAAAGACTAATTAGAATTGTGCGCATTCAAGTTGTGTGCGACTGCAGTATTAAGAATAACAATGAATGAACACTTTATAGAATCTGTATGGCAAATAAAAGCAAACATGCTCTTCATTTTTTGTTGTATACAAATTAAGTGTGTGTCACTGATTTCTGAGCTGTTGTTTTACATTGGTGTTTACCCAAACGATGAACTTTTTTTTGCCAATATATGTTAAAAAGCTTATTTATTTTCATTTTTTAACAATGTCCCGTTTGTAAGGAACATGCATTTGTGGGATAAAGCAGCACAATTATGTGTTCCGCTCATCAAATGTGCCAAATCTTCTCTGCCTTTGCCAAACATCTTATTCTGCTGTTACTGTTGGCTCTTCTCTGGTGTTCTTTGTTGGATTGAAGACAGTAACAAGGAATAAGCAACATTTTGCCACTTTGTTGTTTTTTTTGTGTTTGGAAGAACTATACACGGGCCACAACAGCCTCGTCACAGACTACTGTGGGACGGCCTTTTGCTTCTCAACCAGGAGTTGTCTCAAGTCAGTGTTCGGCTTTCTGCTCCCAAATTCTGGAGGTAGTCCCTGATAAACACCCCTCACTGCAACTTGTTTGGGGCTTGTTATCATGTTGGGGTACTGCCATCTGGCCCAGTTTCCAAAGGGAGGGGCCCACACTGTATTGGTAGCACTCATGCAGCCCCAGACCATGATGCTACCACCACCACGGCTGACTGTAAGCAAGACACAGTTATCTTTCTAAAAGACTCCAAAAGACCAGAACAAGTCGCTGGTTTTGTCGCAAATCGAGGAATACGATCCGAGTGTTTGATTTGCCTTTGCTGCCCCATCATGAAGTCAAACAAAACTAAGAAGAAACAGGAAAGGGACCATGCTCTGCTTCAAAATGAACCACATCTCGCCCGAACAGGCAGCACTCGTGCAGCTCAACCACCGCGCTGCCGTCTTTTACTGTGAGCAAGACCAATTATCTTGCCAAAATAGTGCAAAAGACCATAAAAAAGCCGCCGGTTTTGTCGCAATTTACGGAAGAAGACAGAGGAACAAAGTGGTTCATTTGACTCCGATGCCCCAATGGTGAAGACAATGCATTATACGCTGCATGCCTCTTAAACTCAAGAAGAAAAAGGGAGGGGTCATGCTTTGCTTCGAAATGTCACATGTTAGAATTCATGTTGCATTTCAAAGAACCGCAGCTTCCTACCACAGCACTTGTGCAGCCCGACCATGACACTACCACCACCATGCTTGACTGGTAAGAGACACACTTGCCTTCTAGGTAATTTTTGTGTGTTTTCTTCCAGTTGATTGATGCCTCAGAGTACTTATTCCTCTGGCAAATAGGCTGGGTACTCGCACAAGGACTGCTGTGACATATATGTCTGCTAACATTGGCTTAATTATTAATATTTCATATTGCTCGTGTGAGCATATCTAGCGCAGTACCATTCATCCATCCATTTTCTATGCCGCTTCTCCTCATTTGGGTCGCGGGGGCATGCTGGAGCCTATCTCAGCTGACTTCGGACGAGAGGCAGGGTACACCCTGGACTGGTCGCCAGCCAATCACAGGGCACATATAGACAAACAACCATTCACACTCACATTCATACCTATGGACAATTTAGAGTCTCCAATTAACCTAACATGCATCACATGTTTTTTGGAATGTTGGAGGAAACCGGAGTACCCGGAGAAAACCCACGGACGCACGGGGAGAACATATGCAAACTCCACACAGGTCTTCCCGATCTCCAGACTGTGACTGTGGAGCCAACATGCTAACCACTAGACCACCGTGCGGCCATCTAGCGTAGTACCTCGGCTGAATCTTGCTTACAGATGGATAATATCATCAAGCAATGCTCTTTTTTTCATTTTGTTTTCTCCATGTACCCTCGGGGACTACGTATATTCTAAACACATGGTGACGCCATCGCCGAATTAGCTAAACATTGAAACTTTGGCACTTTCATAGCCAATTTTCAGCTGAAAGCCTAGACATGTCTAGAGGGCTCTAATAATGTTAAAAACATATTTAGAATGTCGCAAACTCATAACCTGGTCAGTTACCATGGTGATACAGCTGCTTTAATAGAAAGCTACCGTCGCATGGCTGGCTTTCCACTCAACACACCTCGCTAACCCACTGAACTCGCTTCGCAGAATACCCCCTAAATCTATACCACTATACAAGCTGTACACTGACTAGTCTACAGTATATACAAGTTTCCTTGAGAAGATCGACTGTAGTGATAATCTACCAAGCACAAATGGAAGAAATCCTGTATTTAGTCTCACAAACTCTGTCTGACAAATAGTTTTGAGGCCATGCAAATGTGCAAAAATGTGTGACACTTTAAGTGAGACGAGCCTTGTCTCCAAGGAAACCACCACATTAAAATCCAGAGACACAACAGCTGGCCCACAATACTGCCTGTAAAACATTCAGGAGCCGTTGACACAAAATACATACAAGACATGAAAACAATCCGCTCCCTTTCTCGGTACTGTTGCTATCTGAATTGAAAGCACACATTTACTGTATTTCTGTTTATGCTATTCAATTTGTCATAAAGCTCTAAAAGTCAAGTTACACATGAATGCCTATATATATATATATATATATATATATATATATATATATATATATATATATATATATATATATATATATGTATATGTATGTACACATATGCAGAAGAAATGACGAATCTCGTGTGTCGGTTAGTAAACTGTCGCCTTGTCAGATTACGTCCTCACCTTTCCTCCCTTCACCTTCACCGTGGCAACAACCTTTCCTGCCGGGTCCCAGGGGAGCCTGTTGCACGAGCCTCGCTTGTTGTTATTGTTTATCTCCCTTGTCAATCATCCAGATGACTCATCCATATGCATGTATCCTCTCTGCACCAACTCCCCATCATTACATTCGCCCATTGGCTGCGGGATCTGGCAAGCCCCGTGCCAGACTTTGTTCTCATTTGTAACAACAGGTGATTGTACCAGCTTGGCACAACAACCCGAGCATCATTTGCATGATGTACAAGTGCACATGTGGGCCACGCCGATAAGTATGGCTGTGCATTGGGCCTGTTGGATTAGAAGCTGAAGGAGGAGGCAGAGTTCGCCTTGGGTGTAATTGGAGTTTATTTTGGCGCAACTCTCGCACAGCAAACGCTGATTTGACGACACAGCGTTAAATACATTATGCTTATTTGGAAAGACCACTGGAAAAAGACATAAGTAGATGAGAATAAGAAGGAGCTGGTGTACTGTGTCCTTTGTAGGAAGCAGTGGCCATGGCCAAAAGTTCCACGTGTTCTATTTAGTCATCATTCCAATGACTTCTACTACTACTACTACTACTACTACTACTACTACTAATAATAATAATAATATACATAAGGAAATTAAGGATTTGTGTTGTTTAAATTTTTTATGTTGTTTTTTTAATTACATTTTGTTATTGTTTTGTCTGATGTATGTCACTAAGATGCAATATTCACTGACAAATTAAATGTATAAAGTACAACAATATGCAAAATATTGACAACTATAATGATATTTATCTGGATATTTGGTAACCTTTGTATATAAGGTTGTATGTATAAATTAATTAAATTAAAGAATGTATGGGCTACTTGGATATTGTTCAAAAATAGCCCATCTGCTGACATCCAGCATTCAACATTTTTCCAAAAAAACACTTATTATTTTTCAGCACAGCCCTAATTATCCACTGGGGTGTTTCATTTGATATTTATAATATGTTACGGGCCAAAACACTGCTAAGATAAAGGCCCATATAGTAGCAGTGATACTGACAGGTATTCTGATTACTGTACTGCATTACTCTTCCATGTACTCTATATTATGTTTACTGCTTCTGTTTTTCTGCTTCTCTCAAATCCCATCTTTCTGTTTACGTCTTGTTACCGTGCAAAGCTTCTTTTTTCCTCGTCAATTCCCTCTCAGTTACGACACCTCCTTGCTAAATAAATGCAGCAAGTGCTCACGTGTGGAACTGCTGCCTGATGTCACACCACGTCTCACATAGTTGTTCCGCCCCAACCTTACAATTAATCTCTCTCATTTTGAGTCGAATGTGGTTTTTAGACTGTGTCAGGCTCGGTTTGTTGCCCGTCATTTTTGTCACTGTCGCCTCGCTGATAATGAGCTTTGATTTGTTTGTGCGTTTTGGCAGGCTATGGACAATGACTGATGATGTCCTTTGTTTTAACATATTTGCATTGAAGAACGTGTCCACCAGTGACTGAGGGGACAGTGTTTGGAAATGACAACCATATTGATTAGTTTACAATACGGCATGTTCTTGCAAATGCCTATAAAAGGCTTCAGCTATGCGGATGTACTGTATGCATTTATTTAAATAACACACACAGAGGAACCTCTTAACGTGGAACAAAACCGATTTCCGTCCCCGAAAAATATGCAAATAGGACTAATCTGTTCCATGTTGCCATAAAATAAAATTGAACCTTTATGAATTCTGAATGTTATGAATTCTTTATGAAGTAAGAAGTTCTGTCTTTTTTATGACTGTTTCATTTAATTACTGTATTAAATCTGTTATTACTGTATTTTATATGTCCTTCATGTGCTCTGTGTACAGTGTGAGTGAGAAGTAAGTGTGTTGAGTTTATTTAGGTATAATATCCGACTTACACCAAACTCGGCTTTTATCGCAGTCTAGGAATGGACTTAGTACGTAACCCAAGGATTGCCTGGAATTAATTTGTCATATAATGTTGTGGGAGTCCGTCATTGGGGGAGATTTATGATCTTTAAGTACAAAATAGTTACGTTTGTCAGTCGAGCAAACTCTTCTCACCTGCAGCATGGATAACACCTGTGAATAACACTTATTTCTCATGCACACAATTAAATCCAAAAAGACAATCCCTTTATGCTTTCCTGCTATGAAACAAACTTAGTGGCATTCGGTTCCACTGTGTTTAGATACTGAAGACAGAGATGTCCGCATTTCTCATCCAGGCAGCTTGATAGCCACTCTTGTGGTAGCAAAGTGTTGTTTGATCTGGACGCTCTCTACAAACAAACAAGAGTCATTTTTCTTAGTTTGAGAAAAGCAACGAGAAGAAAAACATTTGAAATTGCCTGTAATGTCTTTGTGGAACTGTCGAGTGTTTGGAGAGCTTAGGGATGTTTGGCAAGTCGGTCTACTCTCTATTATTCGCTTATTGACTCAAACGGAAGTCTTCCCTGATTTGCCGTGAGGCGGGAAGAAGGCCCGCTGTGGCGTCACAACAGGGAGGTGGCTGTCCCATTTGGCTCCTCATCACAAAGAAGAGTACGCCCAATGCTGATGGAAATCAATTAAAAGGAGAGAGATCACATCTGTCAAAGCGCATGGCAGACACGAGCCCCCCTCCTCTCTTTCTTGTAGGCAACTCGTAAAAGTTAGCGGAGGGCTCACATTATCCTTTTCGACATGAGATCATTCTCGCTGCAGTTTATTCAAGCCAACTTAATAAAGAATGTATTGCTCTGAGAAAAGACATATCGATTAACTGTGCCTGAGACTACATCTCAAGGATTCTTGGCCCGTTCTCATCATTGCGATATTACTGCTGGGAATGCTGTAATTAAGTTTGACAAGCTAGTGGACGTCTTATGGATTTCATAGCGTGCTTGAGCCTCCTCCCTGCGTGTTTCACCGTGTCCTCAGCTGCTGTTTTTAGCGTCCAAACTATATAGTCGGCAAGGCTTGGCGGATGATGCAAAAGGAAGCTGGTTGACAGCAGAAGACATCAAAGCAAGGCAGTGAAAAGCCCCGCAGATACTGTCAAACTCTACAAATGTTTAGCAAACTATAACCTGTATTTCATTTATTTAACACGCTCCATTCCTGAAAGCACCGACCTGTCATAGACCTGTCACAAACAGTGCTTACATTTTAAATGGAAACACATTTATTAGTGCTGTTATGTTGACTGTTGTGTGTTCAGAAGTCTATCATCTCTTAAACTTGGATGCAAAATTTAAAAATGGGTAACAAGCCCATGACAAAAGCATAAAGTTGATGGCTCCCTCCTGTTATGCCAGCATAGCCCACGTGGCGTTTAGGTAAGTCGATCTTCCTGAGTTTACTGAGACACAACAGTATATCATGCACTATCCTGGAAAACGAATCGTATTTACCCTTAATGCTGGAATTTAGATTTAAAGTGCTTTCAGTAAGACCTACTGGGAAGGTGCCGTTTTGTTTGTCCATAGCTTTTATGCTAATAAGCTGTGTTGGTCTATAAGAAGTGTGTGACAAGAAGCACTATTTTGGACTTTATCCAGTTATAACATATACAAGGGTGGGCTGAAAAGTTCATAGACTGATATTGATGCAATGATTGAATTTGACCAGATGCGCTCCTGAAGTCCACACACTTCTTCCATCGGTGGTGCAGAGCAGAGCGTGGTACAGAAGCTTTCATCCTAATCCTCAATAAGGTACATATGACCGCATCATTGGTCCTAATAATGCTTTGTAGACAAGTGTATGTTCATGTTGTGGAACAGAAAATAGTCAGGTGATGCCAAATCCGGAGAATAAGGAGGGTGATCAACCAGGTCAAAGCCACAGTCGTGCACAACAGCCATTGCAACCACAGACTTGTGAGAAAGAGCATCGTCCTGGTGAAACAACAAGGCACCAGCCAAGCAGAAACCAAGGTTGTTGTGCACAATGTTCTCTACTTGTTCACAGGAGATTCCTATAACATTAGCTATCTGATTAACAGTTAAATGTCAGCCATCCATCACCATGTGGTGAACACGGTCGATGTTTTCTTGGGTGGTGGCTGTGGCAGGGTGTCTGGACCTGGGGTCATCTTCAAGGCTCTCTCAACCTCTCAAATTCGGCTGCCCACTTTTGCACAGTTGATAAAGCTGGAGCATCATCCCCCAACTCAACAATGCCAAATTGTATACATTTTTAGACATGTCTCTAGGCTACTGAATTTGTTTTATCTTATATAGGTTTATCTGAAAGGGGTTGAATGTTTTGCACACTAAGCTGCACCGCTGTGGCATAACTCCTTCTTGGTCAGTGTCACAGTCAGCCTATGAAGCCTTTAGCCCACCCTAGGACAAAACTCTGCACTTGTCCAACGTAATAAATTCCATTTATCACATACAATTGCATGATATTAAATAATGGGACAAGAGAACACAAACGTTAGCAATACAGCTATGTGAGCTACGGCGCTAACATTACTCAAATTTTAACAGCAACATCACGCTAGGTTAGCCTATTCGCTGAAGAAAAACAAAATGAACAGACTCACAGCTCCCACGTCTGTAGCTGAGCGACTGATACTAAAGCTCTGGGAGGTGGTAACTGGTCCACGAGGAAGGAGATTTTTCCTTCATGATGTCATGAAAAGCCACGACCGTTTGAGCACCCCCTTCTCAAAAGTGGAGCAAATAAGTAAGGGAGATGTTTTCTCACCGTTGCTGCTCATAAATAGGATCTCGGGATCTTTATTACTGTTAGAACATCATTAAGAAGTCATTTTTGCACAATGGGGTCCTACTTTTAATAATTGTGCAATATACAGTGATGTGAAAAAGGGTTTGCACCCTTACTGATTTCTTATGTTTTGCATGTTTGTCACACTTCAAAAAATGTAAATGTAAATAAAAAAAATTTAAATATTATTCAATTACAATACAACTGAACACAAAATGCAGTTTTTAAAAACTGAAATTGAAAAAAAATCGAAACATATACATGGTCCTGTGTAAAAAAGCTATTGAACAGTGGTGAAGCTTCCCAGGAGTGGCCGGCCAACCAAAATTACCCCAAGAGGGTCATTCAAGAGGTCACAAAAGACCACACAACAACAACCAAAGAACTGCAGGCCTCACTTGCCTCAGCTAAGGTCAGTGTTCATGACTCCACCATAAGAAAGACACTGGGCAAAAATGGCCTGCATGGCAGAGTTCCAAGACAAAAACCATTGCTGAACAAAAGAACATTAAGGCTTGTCTCAATTTCGCCAGAAAACATCTTGATGATCCCCAAGACCTTTGGGAAAATACTCTACTTTTTGGAAGGTGTGTTACATCTGGCGTAAAGGTAATGCCTCATTTCAGAAAAAGAACATCCTACCAACAGTAAAATATGGTGGTGGTAGTGTGATGGTCTGAGGCTGTTTTGCTGCTTCAGGACCTGGTAGACTTGCTGTGATAAATGGAACCATGAAATCTGCTGTCTGCCAAAAAATCCTGAAGAAGAAGGTCCGGCCATCTGTTCGTGACCTCAACCTGCAGCAAACTTGGGTTCTGCAGCAGGACAATGATCCAAACCACACCAGCAAGTCTACCTTTGAATGGCTGAAGAAATGACTTTGGAGTGGCCTAATCAAAGTCCTGACCTGAATCCTATTGAGATGCTGTGGCATGACCTTAAAAAGGCGGTTCATGCTGGAAAACCCTCCAATGTGGCTGAATTTCAGCAATTCTGCAAAGATGAGTGGGCCAAAATTCCTCCACAGCGCCGTAAGAGACTCATTACAAGTTATCGCAAACGCTTGATTGCAGTTGTTACTGTTAAGAGTGGCCCAACCAGATATTAGGGGGCAATCACTTTTTTCACACAGGGCCATGTAGGTTTTGTTTTTTCACCCTTAATAATAAAAAGGTTTAATTTAAAAACTGCACTTTGTGTTCAGTTGTGTTGTCACTGACTCATATTTACATTTATTTCATGATCTGAAACATTTAAGTGAGACAAACATAAGAAATCAAGAAGGGGGCAAACACTTTTTCACGCCACTATGCTTTGCTGTGGAGGGGAGTTTAAGTATTGCATACAAATGCAAAGTTTAGCACATGGAAAGAATATGCCTGCAAACACACAAAAATGCAAAAAGCCCACATGTGACACAGATGACTGCACCATAAAAAAGGCTTCATAATACATTAATAAAGGCTTCATAATACACTATTGTCTTTCATTGGCAAGGATTGTAATGCCAGTTAAGCTTTTTTCTATTTTTAAAAAGGCAGGAAGGGACACATTTTGAGGGAAAAAAAAAAAAAAAAAAAAAAAAAAAAAAAAAAAAAACAGACAGTGCAAAAATAATTAAATGACAGCAAGGTCACGGACATAGCCATGGCATGAATGTAACAATGGGAGAGTTAGACCATGCATTTGTCATGGGTGCTACTCTTGCCCAAGGGAGGGTTGAGGTTGCAGAATGCCAACATAAAACC
This sequence comes from Dunckerocampus dactyliophorus, assembly GCF_027744805.1. Lineage (NCBI taxonomy): Eukaryota > Metazoa > Chordata > Actinopteri > Syngnathiformes > Syngnathidae > Dunckerocampus > Dunckerocampus dactyliophorus. The sequence continues at coordinate 9,726,428 of NC_072829.1, read as the reverse complement.
AAACACAATGCAAGAGAAAGTCCCTGAAGCCCAGTGCACATGTGCATGACACACAAACAAGGACACTTTTCTCGCTGCCTCCATTACTAGCCAATGAATAGCCTAAATTATCCTCAGGTATGATATTGGGGTGCTACGTATACACAGTGGTTATGCTTTGTATTTGGTAAAGATGACCTGATGCACAGAGGTGACCCTTGTCCAGAAGCACTGTGGATCTTGTAGAAAAATGAGATAGGGTGGGGGGTGCACACAAATGTCTGCCCACGTGCGACAACCTGACACATATTTATCGCAAGGATGATAAATGACACAATTTGGCCGTGGAACCTGAGGCAGAGGGCATAATTGACACATTCTTTCCATTTGCATGTGGTGTAAATATGTTTGTATGCAAGTTGTGCGCCGTTGCGAGGATTCCGACGGCACGAGAATGAATGGCGAGCGCCCGCAAGTCTGTCTGGTCACATTCAGGCACGGGTACATCATCTCGCAGCCATTGATGGGCCCTAATGCAGAATAAGGAGAGCCAATCAAGTCCTATCTATCCATTCTGCCAGGGTGACACATTGTGGGGGTGCTTTCAAGGCCAACGCACTGCCACATTCTGCTGACAAATCATTACATTAGACATGTCGCCAAGGAGGATAATAAGATTGAGTTACAGAGTTTTAGATGCATTATGAACAGCCCTTGCTTCCTTGATTCCTTCCATTTTCACTGTTCCTTCCATTCATCAGCTCCCCAGCTTGCTCATCAAGGAGCTGATAGTGGGCACCCTTGTCGCAATACAGCATGCAGTATTTGGAATGGAAATGAGTCGGGCATTGCTTTATTTTCTTGTTTTTATTATTTATTTGTTATTATTATTAAATATAACTGTAACAGCTCTTGAAGCACACAAATAAGTAAAAATAATGCAAATAATACGTATCCATATCGCACTACAAACGTGATATTTTATTATAATTTCTTTGTTTTGTCCTGTCCAGCCATTAGGGCAGATAGTATTGGTGATCTAAATGCCCTTACGTGCTCAACAGATTTGCTCTGCCAGGGAAGCGTGTAAAATACTCTTCCCCTGTTATAGATCATTTATTTGACTTTATTTGATGTTTTGTTGTTATGCAAATTTGGAGCATCCGGACCGGAGCAGGAGGGGATAGAGAAGAAGAGAAAAGAAAACAGAAGGGGGGTGCGGGGACAAGAGGGGGACAATAAACAGAGACAAGAACACCAGCAACAAGAGTGACGACAAAATTAACATCGCCAATTTTTTTTAAAAAAAAGCATGATCTATTATGAATTTAAATGTTATGAACATATATTTTATTATATTCTCATAAAATACATAATAGATCATGTTTTTTTTTTTAATTTGGGGATTTTAATTTCCCCATATGTTTTTATATTTGTGATCAATAATTATTATTATTATACAAATTTATTAGCTTAGTAGACCCTCTGTCTTTTTAGCAGTATTTTTTTAATTATTATTTTGCATTTATGTACCCTAAATTCCGGTGTATCAGCCGCACCCACTAAATTTAGAGAAAAAAAAAACAGATTTGTTCTTATATAAGCCACATGTACACACGAGTCCATGAGGATCAGTCAGCTCACTATTTGACAGGAGCCAATCATGAGCTATGAAAAACTCACAACGAGCTTGCCAACCCATTGGAAATTGCAGTAGGTCATTACTCAATATAACAGTTTGACTCACGGTTTCATCTTACAAACAACATTAAACTTATCACACAGCAATTAACACTCAAACGTTATACCTCAGAAATATAGAAACAAGTATCGATACAAGTTTTATATGAAAAAAATCAACATTTTAAAGTGTTTCCGTCATGCATTTCGATTGAGAAAACCATTTTATTGGAGGACCCAGAGCCCAAAGCAAAATGGGCGAAGCTGACACCATGGCAGCGCCCCAATGAATGCCAGACACAATGCCTTATGAGAAAACTTTAAAATGTTGTTTCCTTTTTTTTTAACTGATATTGGGACATGTTTGTATATTTGCATATACACCTTTTGACTATGAAATTGAGGTGTGATGAACTTAGCTGTTAGTAGAGTGTCGTTTAAAGAAAGTAGTAGTTCTGAAGTAAAAGAGACTTCACGAGATTAGAATTTACCATAAATTAGCTGCACTGCTATATAAGCCACAGGGTTCAAAGTTTAAGAAAAAAGTAGCTCTTTATACACCGGAATTTACGGTAATATTCAGAAATGAAACACCAGGTTTCGACCAATTTATCAAGCTGTTCAATGGAGGACGTCTTGTTCTCCTTGTGTCCAAACCAGACCACTCTAAATGAGTCTGGAGATGTGTACAACAAGGCCTCGGAGATGCAAACACTCAAGGAGGGACACAACAGGAACATCTGGCACACAACGGACGAATTGTCTTCCACCTTCTCATAACGTTCAATCTTTATTTTCTGCTCAATTAACAGCCAATTACAGGTTATCAGGACTCCAGATTAAGGCCCAGCAGGGGTGCTCTGTGGATAGGCTCTAATTAAACCTAAAGACAGTCTAAAGTGTGAATTGATGCATCTTTTTTTTAAAATTTTTTTTACCTCATATGCACCCTTCTGTTTTTTCTCCATCCTTTTTAGAAACAACAAAAACAACCAAAAAAGAGAGCTAAAAAGGAGTTGCCTTTAGTGAGCTCATCCATCATGCTTTAAGACAAAGGCTGGAGGAAAGGAGGGTGGAGTTGTAGACACTTTGCCAAGCCTTGTCCTTCATCATCCATTATGAGGGGATGAATGTGAGGGTCTCCATGGTCCAAAGGACAATGAGGAGACCAGCTTGTGCCAAATGTAGATCATAGCACATTTCAAACGGGGTCGCCAAGCTCTGCACCAGACATCATTTGTTTCTACTCTTTCTGGGGCTGCATTGTTAAGGTTAAATTCAGTAAGACACACCACATTCAACATCTTACCTGGATGAGTGACTCGCTCAGTCGTTCCTCGTCCACCTGCAGCACGATGTCTCGGATCTCTTCATAAGGCAGGCGGAAGGAGCCCAAAAAAATTGCTGTTGAGACGGAGAGAAAGAATTGAGAAAGGGAAAAAGAGCAATTTCCTTTTAGATCTGTTCTTCAAAGAAATGTTTCAGTTCCAAAAAACAAAATGACAAAAGAGGCAACGCGTCACTTGTGAAAACAAACATAATGTTTGTCCATTCACGGGACAGCCTGTGAAAATAAGGGAGACAACACATCAAGTCTTACCAGTAATACTGACAGAACAAAACAACATTTTCTGTCTTATTTTGTGTGTATTAGAAAAGGAACTAAGCTTGACAGAAGTGGTTAAAGCAATAAAAGGACTAAATATGCCTTGGTGAAAACCATTTTTCCTCATTTTGAAGCCTTCGCCATGCCTTAATTATTTAAGCCTTGCCCACTTGATTAAAATAAACACCAGACCTCAAAAAGAAAAACCTACTGTTGTCCCTGTTAGTGCCCTTAGGTGGCCGTAATTACCTTTACTATGACTGATTCCCTCATATATAGTGGTAGACATCATTACAGTAAGTGCTGCCGTATGGAGCGCAGAGAACAAAAATGTCCAATTAGAAGAATTAGGAATACAAAAAAAACATATATACACACACACACAGACACACACACGCACGCACACACACACACACACACACACACACTCCAATTTCTCTGGAGGAAAAACCTACATTTTTAGGTGTTAAGATGGTCAGTTTCTTTTCTATTGTTAATTCCCTGTTTTCTTGCCCTATATACAGACCCTTTCCAAAAAATTAGAATATCATGGAAAGGTTGTTTAATTTCCATAATTTCATTCCAAAAGTTAAACTTTCATAGATTATAGATTCAGGGCCAACAATTTAAACGATTTCAAGTATTTATTTGTTTATTTTTACATAATTTGGGCTTCCAGCTCATTAAACCCACAAAAACAGGAATTAAAAAAAAAATTAATACTGTGAAGAAATCAGCCCAAATTTTGCAGGGCATGAATGTTTTAAACTGAGTGTCACACACTAATCATCTACTAAACTCAAGTCACCTGCACAGGCTTCCCCAGGTGTCATTAAATTGCTTCAGTTTGGTTCAATTGTCTCAGTTGGGTTCAATATGGGGAAGACTGCAGACATGACAACTGGCCAGAAGACCATCATTGATACCCTCCATAGGATGGGTAAGCCACAAAGGTTCATAGCTAAGGAGGCTGGTTGTTCACAGAGTGCTGTGTCCAAGCATATCAATGGAAAGTCTAGAGGAAGGGCAAAATGTGGCAGGAGAAGATGCACCAGCAAAAGAGATGACCGTGGGCTTCAGCGGATTATCAAACAGGGAAGATTCAAGAATCTGGCAGAGATCCAGAAAGAGTGGAATGAGGCGGGAGTCACAGCTTCAAAAACCACCACATTCAGACGCATCCGGGAGATGGGCTACAACTGTCGGGTTCCTCGGGTCAAGCCACTTCTGAACCTGAGCCAACGTAGGAAGCGTCTCCACTGGGCCAAGGAGAAGAAGGACTGGACTGCTGGCCAGTTGTCCAAGGTCCTCTTTTCCGATGAAAGTAAAGTGTGCCTTTCATTTGGGAATCAAGGTCCAAGGGTTTGGAGGAAGACAGGTGAGGGACAGAACCCAAGCTGCCTGAGGTCCAGTGTGAAATATCCACAATCCGTCATGATTTGGGGTGCAATGTCCGGTGCAGGTGTTGGTAAACTCTGCTTTCTTAAATCCAAGGTCACCGCAACAGTCTACCAGAATGTTTTAGAGGACTTCATGATTCCTTCTGCTGAGGATCTGTATGGAGATGCAGATTTCATCTTCCAGCAGGACCTGGCCCCTGCCCATACCGCCGGAAGCACCAAAACCTGGTTTGATGCCCATGCCATCACAGTGCTTGACTGGCCAGCCAACTCACCGGACCTAAACCCCATTGAGAATCTATGGGGTATTCTCAAGAGGAAAATGAGGGGCACCAGACCCAACAACAGAGAAGAGCTGACAGCAAGCATCAAGGAAATCTGGGCTTCCATAACTCCCAGGCAATGCCACAGGCTGATTGCTTCAATGCCACGTGGCATCGAGGCAGTGATTAAGGCAAAGGGATTCCCAACCAAGTATTGAAGATTGACATATCGTTTTGAAAGTACCATATTTTGATTGATTTGATGTAATTTCTTTCTTTTTTTTCCTGCAAAAACTGAGAGGTAAATGATGATTTCTTCACAGTATTCAAATTTTTTGAATTCCTGTTTTCGTGGGTTTTATGAGCTGGATATGCCTTATAAATACATGTTATAACATTATTAGAGCCCTCTACACATGAAATAACACCCCTATAATCACCTTTACACTCATATTAATGGAAAATAAGACATCTTCAACATAAATTTCTGGGCAGCGTACTTCCGGTGGCTATAGTCTCATCAGTGTAACATTACTGACACCTAATGACCAGTGTAGAAAACTACATCTCACATCCTTGTATCTTCTGAATTGCAAAAAATTGTGGTGTTGACACAACACGTGTGAAGACATTAATGATGGGCTGCTAGCAATTGCAATCACTGTCACTTCAACTCCAACACGTATTCCTTAAAGGTTTAAATGGAGGGTTTCAAAGGCTCCATTAGAGGAAAGCCACGTATGTTGATGAAGCTTTGATTGAAGGCCGCAAGCCACAAAGCCAAATGTCATTAAGGGGTGGGTTGAGGTTTTCCAAACCTCTTGTTGCACAGCCTGTCTGTTGCATTTTAATAACGGATGACACTGGCAATAAAGAAGACTGTCACAGCCATGCATGCGTGGCACCTGTGTTGCCCATATGTCCTGAACACATGTCGGCTTTGCACGTCTTCATCATAGCGTGATGTTTGCCAAACTGTTCAATCATTTGGACGATGAAACAACATGAAGATGTACTGCAAAAAAATATGATGTTTCATATGTTGTTTTTTACTTGCGCACCTAGTATGGTTCCCTTCCACCACAGCATGAAATAAGAGGAGGCATGGGGCATGGAGGAAACACACCATTAACCTAACAATTTAGGCCCCTGGAGAGTCAAACTGCTTACATGTAGCCGGAGGGCTTGCTTGTGTTAAGAATCTATTTTCCACATACTAAAAGACAGATAGCCCACACACAATCTATATGCACTTGTAGTGACTGTTAACAATTGGCAAGAAAACAAGTCCCCAAAGGGCATCGTAAAACACCATCAATACTGAGGCCTTCCCTTCCTTTGGTTTGCTAACACACAGCTTACACGGAACTGTGCATGGATGGAGAGAAACATACGTGTTTTACAGTAAAAGTCTGAAATATACTCACACAGATTCTGCGCCGTCTTGGCATCCAAAATGCGAAGTTCTTTGGCTTTTTTCTTAAACTGTGTCATTCTGTCGTCGATGTCATCTTTCATATCCTTTCTCACTGTGGAGGGAAAATGACATAGATAGTGTTAGTATTTTTTAATTCATATGATCCAGCAACAGTGAATCATATTTGGCATTGACTGGTTTATGAGCATACGAGTGTAAAAATGCCATATGGACCCAAATATAAGAAAAAAGCCTGACACCAGCAGTCTTGCATTGGGGATTTAGAGATTTGTACAGCAATAGGTGGTCCCAAACGACTGCTCCCCTGAACTGCGAAAAGGACCTTGGAAAGGCATTGATTGGTTGATTGATTGGAAGCAGGCGATAGTTGGAGAAAGGGTGTTATTTTCAAAATGTAAAAATATAACAACAGTTTTCAACATTAATTACCAGGAGTGCATGAGAAAGCGGAAATGAAAATCTAGCTTTTTTAGACCATACATGCATTTATTCACAAGTATTTTCATATTTTACCGTGTATCATATTTAATCCTATCCGTATTTTCCAGATTATACTGTACATCACATACTGTGTTCCACAGTTTGCGTGCTATTGTGTAGTTAACAACTTGCCTTTCCACATTAAATGTTTGTTCTAGGTCTTGAATCGTGTGAATTATATTTCTAAATATTGCAAATGTGACTTATAGTCTCATACTACGGTGTATGTTTTTTTTTTTCCTTCACGACACATTTTTTGACTGATTTTTTGACGTATCCTCCAGAGCGACTTGTAGACCGGAAAATATGGTAAATTGCACAACACAGCTGTAACAGAACCAATGTTGTAATAGCGATATGGAGCAAACTCACCAGACAGACAGCTGAGTAGCAACATTTCAAAGTGCACGCAGAGGTAGATAAGATAAGTATACTGTGGGTAGGTAGATAAAGCTGCTGAATGCTGACCACCAATAATATGACAAAGGCAGTGACTGCCATCTTGTGGAGTTAATCAAAACTACATCAGGAGTTTGCCAACAGCCACAGCTACTTTTTGTCTTGGCACCAATTAGAGACACCAGCAGTTATTTGCTTTTGTAGACCACAGACCCGCCCAGCATAGGGGACTCTGCTGTTAATGCAATAACGACTGTCTACGACTGGCTTCTTTTTCCTTTTTGGGGTCTCTTAAATTGCAATTCCCCTGCCGAACTGCTCAAAGTCTTTCCAGGACAAGGATTTGACATCTTCATGCAATGTTATCATCTGAAAAGAGGCATCCGCATGGCAGCAGATTTTGTTGATAATCACAACAACTGTGCAGAAGAAGAAGAAGGAGAAGGAGGAGGAGTCATCTCCCAGGAGGAGTCTCCCGAGAAATCTAGAACAAACAAACTGTTCCCCGAGTACCCGCGTCTCATGTTTGAAGAAACAATCAAAGACAGAACATCTCCTGGGTAACCCAACGACGTCTGAAAGCACCTGCTTGCCTAACTCCTAAAAACTATTCGCTGCCGACACATGACATGAGGGAGGAGAGCGTTTATACAAAGAAGGAGCGCTAAAGGGGATGGACAGACAGTATTATGTATGTAATTGTATGCCTGCTACTATATTAGCTTACAAACCTGATTGCCATGTATACGTTACTGTGGGGGCCTCACGAGCTCATTCATCATTCCTATGGTTGCATCAAACCAACAGGTCTGCTGTTGGTTAGCTTCCTATTTGCCTAAAGTTTTTGTTTGTCTTTCAAAACATTCCAGCTTGGGGATGCACAGTTCTGCCAAGCGTGTTTAACCTGTCCAACAGTGTCGACCCGTAACATCTGATCACCGTCCTCGCCAATATTTAAACGTGTTGGATGAGTTGCCCGGTGGCTAAAAACTAATACTGTGACAACAAAGGCATAACGCATGCACAGATTTAATATTTGTTAAAATAATCCCTGATAACATCCATACAACTGATTTGTGCAACATTGACTCCCAGTGCTACAGTGAGACACAACAGCATGTGATCACATTGTTTCAATTGCAGTTCACTATTAAGCATTCATAGGTTGTGGGTGCAAAACAATAAGAGTGAAAAAAAGAGTAGTCAGTCTTATTCATGAGTTCTGACAGAGCTAATGCGTGGTCAAAAATGTTCCCCTCAGGCAGTCTTTATTAATTCACCACCATTTGTCCTCATATTTATTGCTCTACTTCTTCTTATTATTATTCTGCCTCATCAAAAAAGATACTTCTGTTTCATATTTTCCTACTGGTGGACAATAATGTTCCATTTTCCATTACTGTGACATTCTGCTTACTCTACAGGGTGACATGGCTCAGGAGGTAAAATGCTTCATTCACAGCCTGATGGCTGCTGGTTTGATCCTTGATCGCACTGTAATGATTCAATTTGTTTACACATTTCACCATTCAGTCTGTATTTTTACATCGCAACATTTCAAATTCCACCGTTTTTCGTCGGCCAATTCCTCACACATTTCTCAACTGCTTCACACCAATTCCAACATCAAAATGTTCAGGTCATTCAGGACATGTAGGCTATCTTATCACAAAATTCCCCATTTTCCATAAGTCAATATTTTGTGTAACATTATTCTTATTGGAAATGAATGGGCAATTTCAATATTGCCCCCTATTGGTGGAAATTAATTTTACATTTAACATTACATGCGTCATTCTGCTAATGCTGTGCACAGTGGCATGGCTCAGGTTGTAGAGTGGTTGTCTCCCAACCTGTTGGTTTCCTGGTTCGATCATCTACATTTTAGGCAAACATTTTAGCAGTCATACACAATTTTCTACTGAAATTGCTTCATCTAGTTATCAGTTAGGCTCCAGCATGCCCGCGACCCTAGTTAGGATAAGTGGCATAGAAAACGACTATAGAAATGGCTATGTACATTGTAGAGGAGAAATGAAATGGCAGGAAGCTTTTAAATAATGAAGGCATTGACCCAAATATAAGGTGACCACTCCTTTCCAAGACATCAAATATTTTTGAAGAACATGAATCTTACGATTAAATCAGGTTTTCAATGCCGGATAAATCACCTCTGGTCTATATAAATATTTCTAAGATTCCATGAAAAGCTTCTAAAATATAAAGAGCACTGCCCTTCAAAGCTCTCAGTCGTAAACACTACACAGACCAGCTTTGAAATCTAAATTAGTTAATAATTATTCATTCAGGTACATTTGGGTTTTTTCCCCCAGAAATGTTAGCGTATAAGATGGAGCCTTTTTGTTCTAAAAAGCCACCTGCATGATCCACAGTGGCATGGAAATAAACCCATAAGGAGAATCCTCTGGTGAGTGTAACTGTAAACTGTAACACATCCTATTAACTGAGGGGGTGGCAAAGCTTCTCCGTGCCAAAATAGAGTCACCAAATTAAGAAGGATTACGCTGAGAAAATAAATGAACGTGAGCAAAAAAAACACACTTGGCTTACTAAGGATCAACTGGCATCCATGGAACGCCTTGTGGGCCTTGGATTGAGGTTTTCCTTTGGGAACTTTTTGTGATAACAACCAGTTCCTACGACACTCCAGCATGTTCTGCTGGCCCACACTCTTCTGTTCTGGTCGCCTTCCATGCGATAGCTCCCACAAGACCAAGTCCATTAAAACCCGAGGCATTACCAAGTTAAACACTACCACATGTTCACTTCCGAACACAAGACCAGGGTTCCGCCAGTAGACACGGTGGTGAGAGTGGAACTCTGAGAAACTGCAGATGACATGTCTTATATAAATATATGTAAAAGCAAAGCTTTCCAGAATGCTAATGGCAATGCAGTGTGGGCAAATTAGACTGTAACATCTGCTGGTCGCAGACTCTCTCTCGCTTTACTTGCCATTGTTCACGAGTGATGAGGGAAGCTAACAAGCTAAATAGGAGTCAATTTAGGTATAATTCAGGTCTAAGTTCCAACTTATACTAAAACTCAACTTACATCAGTCTAGGAACGCCACTCGTTCGTAACCCGATGACCCCCTGTAGAGCGACACCTTCAAAATCCAAACACCGAAACGTTGAACATTTTGGAACCTGGCCTAAAAAAACACACCTAGAAATTTACATTAAAACTCAGACTGACATCCCGAGTGACGTTAGCAAATCTTACCAGACATCAGCGTACTTATGCATGCCTTTTGTCTTATTTTCACTTATTTTGTCTACCATACCAAACAAACATGCAAGCTAGGTTAACTGGACACTCTAAATTGTCCGTAGGTATGAATGTGAGTGTGAATGATTGTTTGCCCTACGATTGGCTGGCAACCAGTCCAGGGTGTACCCAGCCTCTCACCCGAAGTCAGCTGGTATAGGCGCCAAGCATACCCCCTCGACCCTAATTAGGATAAGTGGCATAGAAAATGGATAGATGGATGTCTACCACATTGGTAATATCAGTGTAAAGCTGACTGTAGTGGTGTTATTTCATATCTAGAGAGCTGTAAGAATGTTAAAAACTCTATTTATAAGGTCATAAACAGGTTTTTTATCCTACAACGGGGAAATTCACTTATCACGGCCGGGTCTGTAACGAATTAACTGCAATAAACAAGGGATTACTGTATACTAATTATCCATCCATCCATTTTATATACCGCTTCTCCTCTTCAGGGTCGCGGGGGCATGCTGGAACCTATCCCATCTGACTTCAGGCGACAAGCGGGGTACACCCTGAACTGGTCGCCAGCCAATCGCAGGGCACATATAGACAAACAACCATTCACACTCACATTCATACCTATGGACAATTTAGAGCCACCAATTAACCTCACCTGCATGTTTTTGGAATGTAGAGGAAACCGGAGTACCCGGAGAAAACCCACGCACGCACGGGGACAACATGCAAACTCCACACAGAAATGCCCAAGGGAGAATCGAACCCAGGTCTTCCCGATCTCCAGACTGCTAACCACTAGACCACCGTGCGGCCATGTAGAGTAATTAACATTTTAAAAATTGTACAGCTGTAAACACTGTTAAAATGTTACGTAAAACAGTGCTTGTACCAATGGCCACAGTTCGACCCTGGAACAGATAAACTACATTTCTATTGTCAACCAGCAACCCGGGAGTGACTATGTTTGGCCGTTCAGTTTCCACTGCATCAGTATTTCTATTCATGTGGGAGAGCAGTGCGTCTACAGTGCCCTCAACTTAATAAAACCCTAAATGACAGACACTAATACACAGACCGATAACTTATTTGTTGAAAAGAGAGAAAATGGGCCTTTAAGGTGAAAACACACAACAATGTCAGCCAAATAAAACAATCTCTTCAATCAATAACTCTGAGCAGCGCCAGTGACCTGCAGCTTTTAACAAGTGTATTTTAATCTGCCCGCATCTAAACACGGCTGTCCGTCAGAGGCAAAGGAGTGTGGGAAGACTCTGACTCTGCCTCTTAAATTGGATGTGCTCCTGGGGCAGTGGATGGATTGATCCTGCCAGCCAATCATTGGGAAGGGAATGTCTCTGTGGTTGTGCATCGCACTGTATGCGACCCGAGTGCTCTTGAGCGATGCGGGGAAGGGGAGCCCCCTAAAGGCTGCCCTCAGTGTCAGTTAAGACCCGGGCCATGCCTTTCAGGATTCAGCAGACAATATTGATGCAGGGATCACGCCACTATGAAGAAGGGAGATTTAAGGCTGAGGTTATTCCTTGGACAGATGCAAGATTACACACGCCCCCCCCCCAGCATCTGTAGTACCTCTCCTGACTGTGTGGAAGAGACTAAAATAGAGGGACATTTAAAGCTGCATTCACACTTGTAGTGGTCCAGACCAACAATTTCAAAAGATATTTTGCTTCGTGCTCACACTGGTATTTTTGACATGAGACCAAAGCCTGCGCAGTAAACAACATATGGATCAAGTTGAGACTTGATTGGGCATCTTTTGTGACATATTATGTGATGTAACTTAAATATTCCAAACCAAAATGCCATATGTTGGTTATTTTTATATTCTGCTATTTTTGTGAGCTTAGAAATCACCAAAAGCTTTTAAAATATATATTTTAAACAGCATCGTTGTCACACACGCAGAGCGACAGAACTTCCAAAGCCTTTTCTCTAACACATTTGTCACCTTGAGCTCCGGTGAAGTGAACCGGACTGGCAAGCTGACCGACACCCATCTCTCAAGCGTCTCAGTCCGGATGATCGCGGATGATTGCGTTCACACTTTATCAAATGCACCAGAGTTTGTTTTATCCAAACCAAACATGACAAGAATGAAGGCACCCTTCAGATGTTAGCCTTAAGCTGTGTTGTTTAGCTTAAAGACTGATGCAGGATATGTTTAGCATATTTTCATGGGAAAAAAACCTAACCCCTTTCTAAGAAAACCAAAGATGACAAGTATGCAGTAATCAACAATATGAGGTCAAACAGGAGGCTAGATCTATTTTTTTCAGTGTCTGTCTTTCACTTTTTATCTGACTTCTGGCAGGCAGGACTCATTTTTTTTTAATGTTTTCTTTTTCAGAATGTCAACAATGACCTTTAGACTTTGTCACAATAACCAAATGATGTCCCGCTTTGAGCTTCATCTGACAGGGTGGAAGTTTGTACATTTTAAAGATAACAGAAAACAAGCCGCCCTTTCCCGACCCCACATACTTTTGTTTCCCTTCTCTGCCACTAACTTCCATGCTTCTTATTCATGTAGTTAAAAATAGGATGTTTATTGCAAGCAATAGTATTATGTACGGGGTTTGTTTACACTTGTCATGTTTGGTTGGATTAAAACCAACTCTGGTACGTTGGTCAGGTCTGAATGTGATCATCTAAACTCTGGTTTGCACCAAACATGTGGACTGAGCCCACTTGAGAGATGGGTCTCGGTCTGCTTGTAAGTGAACTCTGGTGCAGTTCAGTTCACTTAAATGTGACCGCTACATGGACCAAAAACATGCACCAGTGTTACAATGACAGCAAAAAGTATGCAGCAATGAAAAGTGAAAAAAAGACAGTGATAAGTGAATTTCCACAAAGTAAGATTCCCTATTTATAAATCTAATATTTTTGTAGTTAGAGCATAGAAGACCTGTCTACAACCTTCTCAATATTTTTTTTATGTTATTTTACATGATTAGAGACCTCCAGACATGAATAACCTCTGTAGCCACCTTTACACTTGTATTACCCAATATGGTAGACACAATATGGAAAACAAAATAACATAAATAATATACACTCACACATTTTAGCATTGGGGGGAGTTGCTCCTTCTGGTTTGTGTGTAGTACTTCCTACTTCCTGCGGTGGCTATTGTCTCATCTATGTAACGTTACTGACACCCACTGACAGTGTAGAATACTCCATATCACATCTTTGAATGCGTCTTCTGAATGCCTTATGTTTGAAGTTTGAAGGCATTTAAGGTAGGCACAAAAAATGTGTACAATTTGCTTAAATATGCATATGTTTTTGCTAATAATCTAACAACAAATCAGCAATTATTTATTAATTAATCTATTTTTTTAAAAACAGTGATTGACTGAAACTGCATTCGAAGCACAAAGTGGAGAGGGACTTGGAAATGTGTTGGAAGTGCTGTCTCTCTGCTCTGCTCTCATTTATTTGTCATAATTGTAATTGACATGGCCACAACTGCTATAGGCTCCATAAGTGACCAGCTTAGATGTTGTACCACAAAAAAAGTGAAAGTATAAGCATGCCTGTAGGTTTTATTTTTTTAAAATGCATTAACGTATTACCTCCTCCTCCTCTAGGGAAGGTTAACCGATAGGTTGATCCAATTTGTCTGTCGAGCCGTGAAAGGACTTAATAAATACTTCACATTTATGTGTTGGAAAATGTCAAGGTTTCCTGAGAGATGAGGACGTCGAGGAGAAAGAGGAAGTGGGCGGGAAATGACTTATTTTTCTTTCCCAATTCAGACAGCCACGCTTGTTAGTGCCAATAGGTTTATCCTTGGCAATCAACAGGAGGATTCATACGTACGTACAAGCAGTGTACGTTTTTAAGTCTCTTAATGCAGCATGATTGAAGCCTAAAGAGTTCTCGCTACCTGTGACTGATTTTTTTAGTCCGGTGTCAGAGCTCACAGGTTGTGCTTTAAGATGGAGAGTGTATAGAAGCACATTTCAGTCGGACTGGAACTTACGATTCACTCTTTACTCTTCCTCTCAAAGAAAGTGTTTTTCTTTTCAAGAATGGTAAAAGGTTGTAACACTCCTGGATGTCTGAATTAGCAGAGATTTCAATCAATACTGCTAAGCAAGTGCATGTTGTGACAACTATGACTCAAGCAAATATTATTCTGTACTGTTATATGTAAGCCAATGAAAATAAGCACCGTATTGAGCCTGATATATAGACATGTTTTCAGTTTTCCAATCAAACAAATATATATATATATTTCTTTGCTCCTTGTTAGCCATCTTTACAGGAAGATAAAAAACATTGGCATTTGGCCGCCAGGAAATGAGTACACATACAGTTTTATCCTTCTTGGATATACTGCCTAAACATTCCACAATATTAAACAACATACTACTAATACTATTTGTACCACCCTTTCAAAACATTTCTATGAATTTGTATATTTTGTGGATGGTGCTGATCCAAATGAAGACTGCCCCGCTTCGGCCCCACTAACTGAGATGGCCAAAACGAGGAGCGCACACAATCAGTCAAGTCTTGAGCCTAGTAACGGCAAAATTTGAAAGCGATCATAATGCCCATAGGCGTCTGAGATGTGATGATTGTCAGTGTGTGGTAGGAAAACGCCTGGTGGCACCAACACATCTTCTTAAATAAGTCGGTGTCATGTGCTGATCAAAAGCCAGTGTGCCAGCGCGCCAGCCTCGGACTCTCAGTAGGTAGCAATGGATGAAGGGAAAGCACATGTGGGCAAACACGAGCCCAGTGGCATGTGATCTCGCTCTAATTTATTTGGCGTGGCCGCATGCATAAACAGACACACTCTGGCACAGATCTTGACGCAAGAATTCTCTGGCTCCACTGGTAGTATTCTCTCCATGCTGGACTCTAAAAACGTAGACAAACAAAGATGTACCGGTTGTATATGCCAAGGGTTCTCAACTGGTCGGTCAGGACCCAACATTTTGACAACTATATGACATTTAGCGCTGATAACATGTTATTTAAATTGGATTCTTACGGACAAAACTGTTCCTCTGCACTTTATTAATTCAGTAGAGGCAATTAAGGAAGGACAATATCCACAATCTACACAAAAATGCTGAAGACAGAGCTTGGAAAGCCTTCAACCGGGCAGGAATTTCCCAAAAGGTCAGTGGTAATGCATCTTATTAACCCGAATATAAGATGTTTGTTTCCCCTAGAAAACAAAAATAAGAGTTTTTCACAGTAACATTCAAAACTTTTCAAAACTGCAAACACTGGACACTTGCCAGTTCCATCAGCTTATTCCTTTTTTCAAAACGGGATATGACTTTTTAACATTTGTCTGTTTTGGTGCAAAATTTGCAACAATATTGCGTATAGTGTATTATATGACACTGATTTGCAAGTATGCATTTACATTCAGTGGGGAACTGCTGTAGTCAGGAAGTAGCTTCAGCCATTGAGATGTGCAATGTGCCAGCCCTGTCTCTTGTTGAGCTATAGAAAATGTTTGCCTCGAAGTATTCAATGCTTAATCTGTTTCGGTGGAATGGACATTTAAATGTCTAATTAGTTGTCATATTTGGAGGTGCTCGAAAGCGCCACGTAAATCGTTAATGCTAATCACTAGCGCTTATAAGGGATTTCCAATAAAAATTAGCATTGCGCTAGCAAAATTGTTTTAATGTATGTTGTTTATGTTTATTTGTATAAAACCGTATTGTATAATAACCGGAAAATGTACACAAATCGTGGCAAACTTTTTTACGCTAACCGAGGTACCACAGTCCTTAAAAAAATGTCTTATTTTTGTCATTGCCGTGAAAAACACTTCAAAGTTGAGGAAATTGTCAACAAGCAAAAAGGTCCGACAGGAAGGTGGGGGAGTCTTTGCTTCCAAAGCCCCTTCCAAAGATTAGCAACCACATTTTTATGATGAGTATCTTTATTAGTTGTGTGCTTCAGGGTCCTTGTTCATTTCTTCAGGGGCAAACAAAAAGGAGTGGAAGCAGTCCCTCCTACCCATCCCACCATGCCAATACTCACTGTATCTCCTATATACATGTCTTCCCACCATCCCTCCTCCTGGATTAAAAACTCTTCATTTGAAGTAATTGCTCAAACTAATTTCGCTTTCTTCATGTCTCTGCATTTCTGCCTGTTTTTTCCTCGGTGGCCTCGTAAACATATTTGCAAACGGCCTTTAATAAGCTGGCCTTGTGAGGGTTGGGGGCCTTTAATGGACACAGGGCTTGTTTGATAAGTCTCCACTTCATCACGGCCTTTATTAATTAAACTTTATATTACATTAGAAACAAAGTTAAAGCTCTTTGATCCCCCATTAATGGGTTCATGTAACTGCATATCTATGCGAAATGAATTGTCATCTTACTCTACTGCAATTTTAAACAATGTGTTGCGGAAATTACTTGTGAAATTAGCAGTGGCTTCAGATGAAGGTTTTTTTTTTTTTCTATAAAAATAAATTCAACTCCATTTCTTCATTACAAATCCGCTATTGTCATTGTTTGAAGGTTAGAGCAAGGCATTATGAAAAAAAGACTGAAAAAAATGTCTGCATACTATTAATTTTATTTTGATGGCCTTGATGGCGGTAGCTGCTCTCAAAAGAACCCTGATTAAGTTCAGTATTTATTCATTTTAATTTATTTGATGCCACAGTTAATTTAAATATCCAAGGACACTTATTAATTTTTCAGTTCACGCACACACACGCACAGACACATAGGCAAAGCACACACAAGCACAAGCCCCATGTTAAAGAAAGACATGGATAACACGTTAAGACTAACTGATACCTTTCAAAAGATTTCCAAAGGTCCGGATAAGCAAACACCGCTTTGCATATTATGTAATGTCAAAGTGAAAGCTTCGGTGAATTATGACACATGCAACAACACGTTAAAGGAAGGCTTTAGCACCTGCAGTACATCTGAGAACATATTTGAAGTCATTGAAAAAGTCACACCTTATCCCTTGGCAATGTTTGAGATGCAGCTGAGAAGAGTCCAGATTCCCATCAGTGCACGCAATGCGCAGGGACAGCTATAGACATATCGCTCATTTAATAATAAATCCAATCCTCCCAACAGTTACGGTAATTTCCGGTGCATAAGACGCACCGTTGATTAAGCCCCACCCACTACATTTAGAGCGAAAAATAAGACTATAAGCCGCACATGGCCATGTTATAAAATGGCATATCGTGGTGCATACAGTGATATAGTGAGGACCAGGTAGCTCTTTATTGGACAGGAGCCAATCATGAGCTATGAGAAAACTCACCACAAGCTGATCAATCCATCGGAAATCACAGGAGGTGGACAATCACGAGCCTTCCAGACTGACATGTTGCGTATTTACTGTAGTCAGTCCCAGCACCAGTTATCAATGATAACCACTGCACTGTACAACATACTCAAAATAACCCACATGGTCAACGCCCACAATGTGCTTGCGCTTGCGTGGTCATGTCATTTAGAAATGTTGTATACTTAACACAATTGTTCCTGCCACCCGTTCACGCTAATCACCACCTTACACAATAAAACATAAAATGAAATAACCCACAAAGTCAAAGCCCACAGCGCACTTGTCTGTGAAACTAAGATATGTTGTATAGTTACCAAAATCGGACCTCCCACAAGTTATTAGTAATAATCACTAACTTAGCATCGTAATGAACAGAAAGAATACATAAATAAATAAACAAATAATAAGCAAATACGCCACAAATGAACATAAAAAGACAGCTTGTAACTGAGCACTCCTTCAGTATGCAGTAGACACTTCGTCCAGACTAAAAGACAACAGCACCAGCCTTGGAAGTCTCGTCAACTCGTGTGTACCCCTTGTCAAAACACCAATGATGAGCTGGGCCATGCTAAAATGTGTCTATTGTGTTACTGTCTCCCTCTGTGTGCTTGACAAATGAAGTGTATATAGCAATGCAGGGAAAGGGGTGGGGGCCGGGGGGTGGGGGGGTGGGGTGGGTGTGTGACACAATGGTAGCAGGTGCACTGGGATTGCTAATATTTGCACACCACCTTCTGGGGCAAACAAGCATCTATCCTCTCACTGAAGAAGAAGGGGCAACAATCTCCTCATAAATGGCTCTGTTAGTGTCACATAAATCCTACATCCCCACCATGCCCCCCCCAACCCTGAAAATCCCCTGCTACAGACAATTGCCAAGGTGCATCTGTGACATTGTGGAGGTCATGACAAATTCTCTGATGTGAATGTGACGTTCACAAATGCGTGCTCATGCTTTTTTTCCTGCAGTTTTAGCCACACTCTTTCACGCACACTGATGATGATGGATGTATCGGTAAAGGGGAACTTTTATTTTAGTCTCTAGGCAAATGGATTGTGTTAACATACAATGGAAAAATAAACACAGGTTACGGTCAGGTCAAAACTTCACAATAAATCAACCGCTCTGACATCATCTCTAAACACATGAAACCAAACCCCAGTGGCCAACAAATACAGAGGAAGATTAATATACTGTAAATTTCAGTGTTTTTAAGTCAACCATTATCCTCATAGCATACAGTATATTACAGTATATTCCCACAGACACTACAAACAGGCTTTGTGGCTATAAATTGGCTTTCTTGTTATCCCCAACTTAAGTGTAAAGGGAAGCTTCCTGGGTGTATGGGGTGAGTTGTTAACTCATTCAATCCCAGCCATTTTTAAAAGACAATCCCCAGACATTTTAGACAATTTTGACTGATCTTTCAAAGCACACATATTGTGTTTTTATTGTCATATATTGCATTTATTAGAAACCTTTTCACATGGAAATTGGCATGATACAACGCTATACTGCATTCACATTGTATCAAGTACTTTGGTAGAATGCAAAAATAAGTGACATATCTACTGTAAAGTACATCAATGATAAGCAGTTATTAAGGTTGTCGGACATCTTTTTGGGTTATTTTGTTGGAAGCAAGAAATTTTAAGACTTCAAGAAACAACCAAGATGTACTGTGTCTATGTCACCAAGCAATCAATTGTTTTGGGGGTTGAGGGACCCCCAAAAGGGTGGAATTACATGGTCGAATGACTCAGAGTGTCTTGCAAACTAGGTCACAAGACTAGGCAAGAAGGGAACCAAACACACACACTTAAGGCTGAAGAATGTGCTGTTGATGGAGAACTGGCATTCTACATCATTGTTATCGGTTCTGAACCTTATGTACTGTATATGTTATGGGATGTTCGAGAATATTCTGTTGGTAAGATTTCTGATGATCCACATCATTATGTGGCCTATGTAGCCTCATTTAAACAAATGCACAATGAACTAGGGACCACTCTCCTCTCTCACCGTCAGGCTGTGTCTGAGTACATTTAGTTAAAATTCTACAATAATGTACATTATGTACTTCTAGCAGCGGATACATATACCATAGACCAGTGGTTCTCAACTGGTTTGGCTGCGGGACCCACCATCAACCTTTAATGACAAGCGGTGACCCATTTTTGGTTGTGCTGTAGATGAGGATTTCACGACATGAGAATGAGACACAGGAAGGTGGATGGCCTAAGAGATGCTGTTGACATATCCAGTTATTAGCTCAATTTGGGCTGACCTTTTCCTCCCTGAATGGACACGGAGTTTGGTGCAGATCCACATAGGACTGATCACAGAGTAAGACTCATTGGCACAGGGGTTCTCATTGGTGAGGGATGAGAGAAAGACACTTGAAATTGGCTGCTGCTGCCGAACACTAAATGGTAAATTTAAGCGGAGGCACACTTACTACAACAATGAATGCTTAGATCGATACCAGACGGGCATCTCCTAAGACTTCACACGGCCCAAAGAAAATCTATGTGAAGTAGGAAGGAATTGGCAGGTGAGGGGAGTACCAGCTTGGTCAATAGACAAGGCCACTGGCCCTAGGCAACAATCTGACTCCAGCTGTGAAACAAGACCACAGGCCAGTGTTAAACTTTCATTGTGTGGGCCAATGGCTCTCCCACTGCTTCCTCCACTTGCCACTCAACGCGACATTCACCTCTTCCTCAGTAAAAAAAAAAGCCCCCACCATCTTGATGAAAAATCAATCTGGGAGTTGGACTGGCCGGCATGGTTGCTCGAGGCGGGAGAAAAGACTGCAGTCAAGAATTTTTATTTTTGTTCCATGCAAAACTAAGTCAGCTACTTCAACAAGTTGTACTGACAGTGCTAAAACTGAAGAAAACCAAATGTTTAACAGTATGGACATTGTAAAGCAAACTTTCTGTATTGCTACAATGAACTGGAATAAAACTGGAAAACATCAGACGACTGTCTTTTTTTGGATTTGCACGTACTGTCACACATATTGACAGGTTATAGGCATTCTCGCTGATGACAAATCGAATGATCAGTCCCTGTTCCCAGGGACATGCCTTTAAATAACATATGAAAATAAACGATCCATCTCATGCCTATCTACCAATCTTAGTACGGAGAAAAAAAGCTGCATTCTGAACATAAAGATACGGTATTTATTTATGGATTCTAAGTCATTCCCACTACATACACAAATCCTGCAGGAAATGTAATCATCAAACTTGGTATCAAAAATTGCCCATAATATATAATGACCCCAAAAAGACAAGAGTAATTTCTTAACCTCCAAGCGACAAAAGACAAATCTACAGCTGGATATTAAGTCCGGAATAATGAATGAGGAATGGAACCCTGAGGTCTTAATTGAATATTTGCTGGACTCATTTTTGTGTTGACAATGATGGATGTCTGCAAAAATGTGGGTCCTCAACAAACTCATTATTCATATTTCATCACAGCTCTTACTACGTGTGACTTAGAGGAGTTATTGATTGATAAGATGATGACTTTTTATTGTGTGGACAAACTGGAAGACGTTTGACACGTTCTGGTGATGTCTGATGAATTGGCCCTCTGCACTAAAGCAAGGTTGAGCAAATTTGAATCATTCTAAGTGGCCCAGTTCAAAACTTGGGAGTGTCTAATAATTCTCCAAACAGCTTCTTATCAAATATAACTTTTTTTTTTCCAATAGGTCCTTCAAAATATTAGAGAACCCCTGTCTATAGAGAATCTTTGACTAGCATTTGTGCAGTATGTTCTTCAAACAGCAAAGCTCTCCTGTCATATAGAGAGGATCTTTGACTAGTTTAAATACGGTCATGGAAAAAAAAAATGATTAGACCATCCTTGTTTATTCAGTTTCTTGTTCATTTTAATGACTGATACAAATAAAGGTACCTTTGTTTGGACAAATATAACAATGACAACAAATAGTAAAATGTTTTGGCAGTACAATGCTATAGCTATTCATGTAAAAACTTAAGTGATTTTGGTTATTATCAAGAAAACCATGGAAGTTGCTAGATATCAGCTCTTAAATGAAACTCTTATGAGCTATATGTGTTATCATCATTATATTTGTCCAAACAAATGTACCTTTAGTTGTACCAGGCATTACAATGGATCAATAAACTGAAGAAACAAGGGTGGTCTAATCATTTTTCCCCATGACTGTATATTGTTTCTGTTTTAATGCAAAACTTCCTGATTTTATTTGTGACTGTATTGGCCATTTTTAAGGTTAATTTCAAATATTACTATGTACGAAATAAGAATAATAGTGGCTCGCAGACAAATGGGAACCTTTGAATAGCCCTCTTGGAATTTTCTTTGGTAAATTTATCTTTCATTCATTTTTAACCATGTGATATTGCTCTCTTCTCCCATTGGTCGCAAGAATGAATACAGGCAGGTTTCTAATAAACATATGATGTTATCTGGACCGACCAGTCAAATTCATTTGTAAGGGACGTTGCGAGATAAGTATCCCGGAAAGACAATGCATGACTTAGTGTATGCTACGGTCGTGGCGTTCAGCGTTAAACCTGATTTGTGGCTCAAATCGATGCCAGATCCGCACAAGGAACAATGACAAGGGCATGCAACTCACTAGATGTGGACTAAAACAGAGAACGGAAAGCACCCATTGAGCTCATGAAAAGGCACCATCATCGTTATCGTATCCAGCATTTTACGTTTTTAATTGTGCCCTTGGTATATACATTTTTTTGCATGCCAAAGCTGCTCAATGACAGTTGATTCCCTTTGTAAATGGGGAAATGTCACTTCAAACCCTCGGAAAAGACTTAAGAATATGGCAAGGGAACCCGTTTCATATGCTATTCCTGTGGGCAAGCCACACTAAGCGTGTTACTAGAGTAAGACGATTTGGAAAGCGGAGAAGTCACTCAAGGAAAATAAGTCAGATCACAATGCCTGCGAGCACTTTAAGGGCATGTCAGATATGCACAATGCGAGGCTGATCATAGCACGACGCCGGGGCTGATCTCTTTAAAAAAAGAAAAAAAGAAAAAAAAGGCACTGCACAGTGAGCGTGACTGCGCCGCTTTTCAGCATCCATAGGATCATTCATAGGATTAAAACGACATGAGCCGGTGTTTTAATTCCACAACTTTTTGTCACTGGCTGTAAGAACGGAGCCTGGTCGGCGTATGGAGGGGAGGAAGGTGTGTGAAAGGTACAATTTCAAACAGTTCAGAGGAAAGGGGTATGGAAGGTTGATACAGCTATCAACCTAAGGACAGATTTACCCTTGTTCTGCAAGGGTGAATGCAATTGAAAGAAGAAGCAATCATGAGAAACAGAAAATGAGAAGATATAAAGTAGCTTACGTTGTGTTGAATGAGAGAACAGACAATGTCATCGCCAGAACCACTGTAAAGTCATTCAAGAGTAACGACTTGCATACAGCAAGTTCCTGAAAGAGCAGGATAACAGCTGATTAAGTCTTCGGCTGCAATCACACTGCTGGTTCAGTACTTTGGTCTAAAATCTAATGTGCTGGGTTGAATATGTTGTTTTTTTTTTTTTTTTTTTTTAATCCTGGTATTATTACCAACTAAGATTTCACCAAAAGCTTCTAAAACATACTTTTACAAACATTTGTCACTCACACATAAGGAGAGAGCACAGCAGAGAGACGGCACTTCCAATAACAGCTGCAAAAATGCATCGATGAATAGATGATTAATTCATTTTTTATGCCACTTGTCCTCACGAGGGTCGCGGGGGTATGCTGGAGCCTATCATAGCTGACTTTTGACGAGAGGCAGGATACACCCTGGACTGTTAGCCAGCCAATCGCAGGGCACATATAGACAAACAACACGTATTTACACCAGAAACTGTGCCGTGAACATTAAATTAACAAATACAACTTAGAGGAGTCCAGGCAGGCTTGACTTGTGCCTGGGTCTGTTAGCCTCCTGAATTTCGGTGGAGTTATTTGCCAGCATTCACCAGCAAGTTGGTATGTGGCCCAAAACTTTGTCGAGCTCCTCAAAATATTACTCTCCTCCGACCACTGCCAGCCCTGCCTAGGTCTTTCTTATGGTCTCTTTAGTCCTTTGATTCCTTAAGTTTGTTATTTATTTGCTTGAAAGACCAAAAAAAAACAAAAAAACGCCTCTTGATGCACTCCAGTATTGGCAGGGTTCTTGTCGCCGTTTCAAATTTCTTCGGCGCTTCTTCGGATGTCCAAATGGATATCCAAATTTTAGAAGCGTTTTCCATCGTTAGAGTTGCTTTGCAACGTAATAAAGATGAAGGTAATTAACTGACTTTTATTAGGCACCCCCACCCACCTCATTATGCAAACGGTTCGCTCACTTTTGGAGCAAAAAGACAGCTTCAGTTCTAACCAATTGCAGAACCATCACAATGGAAATGCAACACTCTGAGAACCAGCTCCAAAAAAGCTCTGAACCAGTCACAGTGGGAAAGGGGTAGCAGAGATGCTCATACTGTACGGAGATACAAACCCAGATCTTCGAGATCTTCTGATTCTGTGGCCAACATGCTAACCACTAGGCCACCGTGCGGCCGATGAATAGATGATTAATCGAGTAATTCTATTATACTATTTTGGTATTCAATTTATCATTTTTAAATTTCAAAATGCAAATATCCTCTGATTTCAGCCTATCAAATGCATTTTTTTTCCTTTCCTTAGGCATCCATGAAAACAGACCTATATTATCAATAAATTCCAGAGGGTGGGGGCGGCGATGGAGAAGGCTCCTTCTCCCCAGGTTCGGAGCTTGGTCCTACAGGGAAGGGTCAGGAGGCTGGAGTCAGAGGAGCGAAGGGAAGCTGAGGGGTTATGTCGATAGAGCAGGACTTTGAAATGGATGCACTGACGGACGGGGAACCGAGGGAGGTTTACTCGATTAATCGAAACAACAAGCTTCAGATTAATCATCTAAGAAAATAATTGTTGCAGCTCTGCTTCCGACTCTTACATATTTGTCATTTTTGCAGGCTTTTTGCTGTCGCTTTAACACTGGTCCGTGTATTTGGCCCATTTAGCATTCAGATGTGAGCTGAAGTGAACTAAGCAGCACCAGAGTTTACTTGCAAATGGACCCATCTCTCAAAACGTTTTAAAACTTGACTGGCATCCCACAAGATTGTGCAGGACTTTGGACGTTCCACTAGATTCAAATGTTTAAATTACTAACGCATGTCCTTGGAGAAAACACGGTAAACAAAATTAAGGGCCGGATTGAATTGCCATTTTTTAACCAGTCAACAGAAATCATGTGCTGGTTGTGATTCCGCAAAATGGGAAATGGTACGATAAACACAAGGTTTCTCACTAAAAAACACATTTTAGCAATGTATATGAACAGATGGAGATGTGAATAAAGCCAGTGAAATGTGTGCAAATCCCCCCTATTCTTTCAACCTCAGTTCACCTTGAAGTGACAAAGCGAGATAAAACACAACCTCATCAACACGTCCGAGACAAGTAATGACAAGAGAGCCTGGATAAATATTTTCCCACATGATTTAACTGGTAGGACATGTTAAGGAAATATGTGGTCAACGGTGGACGGCTTTGTGTGCGCTTGAGCAACTAAAGGTTAGATGGCTGGTGGGGATAAGAATGCAGCAAACAGCCCCGCTCTGCAGACAGAAAGTGTTGAAGCCAGTTACTTAAAGCCAGCGGAGTAGATGCAAATTTCAACAATTCACTGTCGAGTGACCATGCAGTGCATTTGTAGATTATCAAACTTGGCTTGTTTACTTATCCAGGAAGTTAGCAAGAAGGGGTGAAGCAATTCAATTTGCATCAGCCTATACTGTGCGTATTTGTACTAATGACTATGATCTTGGACGACGGCTAAAGACAGGACAGGCACAGCACATCAATGTTTACTTGGCAAATATATAAATACGGATTTCTCAAACGTTTTCAAGACATACAGTATGTCATGGATTTATGTTTCGATCCTGCAACCATGATATATGAGCACATATGCTACTTTACTCTAGTCTTAAAATAGCAACCATGCACGCAATAATCAGTTGCACAGATATTACAATAATAAAGGATGACCATATGGATATTTGAACATCAATAGCAGAACAATGAGGAAGAAATGTGTTTTTGAAGTTAATGGAGCATCTTTCCAAGTACAACCCAGCAAGAAGCTGCTTAAATACCAGTGTTTCCCATACCTTCATTGGTTTGTGGCGGCTCGCAACAAACACATCTGAACAGCCACAAATACATTTGCCGCTTTTTTTTTTTGTTTTTGTACATGTTTTAGATTTGGCACTACATCGTCCTTGCTCATATTCTCAATGCACCTCAAACGCACCACATAAAAACACATTCACCGGCATTCATGCACATTTTGTCCAATCAATAACCTGAAAAACTACCACGTTCACAGCTGACTTGGCCGGTCATCGTAAGGCATGTTCATCTATCTAGTGAGATAGATGTTCAGTGACGTGTACTGTATTTTCCGGACTACAAGTCACACTTTTTTCATTGTTTGGATGGTCCTGCGAATTGTACTCCGGAGCAACTTGTATATGTTTTTTAAAAAACTGACAGCCTCGAGAGGGCACTCTAGGCTTGTGTGCCAGTATCGGCGACTCCTATCACTCCTGTATCACTGAAAATGTACAATGTACACATCAACTTGTATGCACGGAAACGTTTTCAGGTCAAAGCGGCAACGTACTTTGTTGTTTCAGCCTCTCATCCACACGGGAATGACATTCTGGGTGACCTGAAACAGTATTTTTTGAAAACGGCTTCCAGAGTGGGAAAATCTGAAAACGGCGGCTTGTCGTTGCCGTGTATACAGGAAATATGAGAACGATGACGTCAATGACACAAACAAAAGGAGCTCTTTTCCATACGCAAGCACAGAGCCAGTGGTGTTACAAATCTCTACTCCGGCTACTCTGGCTGGAGTTTTCGCTTTTAAAACCTACATTTGCAAGTGAACTAGGGGCACATCACATTTTTAAAATGTCCGTATTGGCCTCAAACCACTCATGCAACATGTGTCATAATAAATGATGCAAATTATATGATGACGTCAAATAGATTGCAGTCCTGCAAGAAACACTGAATGCCATACAAAATTACAGTGGAAATGGCTACAAATTATCCCCCAAAAAGGCCATCAAGGATAAAGTTTATACTGAACAACATTGGTGCAGCATCTCTGACTGATGCTGCTGCTTCTACTGTGCTCTCTGTTCATTTTAATGGCTTCCACAGCAGATGGGGCGAGCGGTAGTGGGAGCAGCCGCTTTCATGTTCCTTCAAAACAAGACGTAAACATACTGGAGGGGGTGAAAGAACAGTTCAGTAATGGAGAGTGTGCGTGTATGTTGGAACAGAAGTAATGCAGATGGACAAGTACATGTCAAACAGTTTAACTGTGCAAACAAAAGGATAAAGGAATTGATCAATTATTGATTAATTGTCTCATTAAAAGTCACATACTATACTAGTTTTCAATAGTGCATTGGAGTGTGTTGTCCAAAATCTAGTCTTGATGCTGGGATTTAGACAGTTTAAAGGTGCTTTTAGTCAGCCCTACTGGACACACACCGTTTGTGTGTCTGCACACAGCAAATTGAGGAGTGCTCATTTGTTGGTGTTGACGAGAATCTTGAAATTAAAGTGTCAATCTTACTCTACGCGGAGTTGATCAAACTCTGCATATGATTTAAAATGTTCAGTTTAACACTTTATCATGAAAATGTCGTTGTTAAAATGGAGTGTTGAAATTGTTCATGCCTTGTTAGTAAGACAGTCACAACAAGGACGTTCACCGCTTAAACGCTCCATTTAACACCTAACAGTGTGAAAGTGCCTTGAGCCCCACCCACAGACATTTCAAAATGACTCCACCCCACACTTCACATTGCTGAAAGGAAAAGAAGACGGAAAAAGTTGGCAATTAGGAGTTGTTTTGCATCTGTAGGTAAGTAGCTAATGTCAACTACGCAACAACTTACAATACTTTACTCCTTTTTTGATAAGTCATATTTTATATTTAGTGTTACTGTGAGCTGAATTATCACTGGCTGTGCGACATTTGGCAATGCCAGTTAACACTATTTTAGCTTTTTATTACGCTAACTTCATTTTTTTTTTTCCGAGCTAATGGCTAACTAGCAAATTGGCGGAAGGAGAACCTGCCGCCACACATAGGCCTCGCTTAGCCCACAGCAAAGGACTTGATATGCTCTACAAGATATGAAGATGGTAATATAACAACTGTAATTGTTACTGTAACTTAAATTGTCAGATATTTTACTAGCTAACTAATTCAATTATTGAGAATGATGCATTTGTCATTTTCTTGTGGATTTACAGCAACCTTCCCTTGATTGTTTTTCTACTTGTTCCAATTGATTTGATTTGATTTTTAAACTTGTTACATGCCTCCTATTTTTGTTATTTTTTTAAATTGTTTTTTTCTTGATCTGTACAGCACTTTGGCAGCATGAACTGTTTGTTTTAAATGTGCTTTATAGGGAAAAAAAAGGCTTAAAAGAGGCTTAAACACTACAACTACAACTGTGGCTGTTTTGGACTCTGTTAGCCTGACTTTTTAACAGTTTTTAAATATCTTTTTGCAGGGAATGCTTTCTGTTATCCAATCGATCAGGATGAAGCAAGACAGGTAAGCTAATGCATGTAAAGTTAATTTCATATTATCAATACTATCTGTATATCGCTACTAAAACAGTGTTTCTATACATTCTTAGTATAAAAGGTATGTCATTGTTTTTGTTTCTTTAAAAAAAAAAAACCTTAAATTCCCATAAACATGCTATATTGCTATATCATGGCCTTCAGTCATGCAAATTTTCTCTTTTTTGTGCTGCTGCTGTGGTACACGTGAGGCGCCAATGCGTTAATACAGTGCGCCGCGGCACACAGTCGCAGGAAAAACATGTCATCAACTCTGCTTTTTTCTGTTTGAAATGATCATTTATATCAGTATAAGTCATTTTTTGTATCATTGGAAGAACTCATGCCGGTATATACAGTAAAAATCGCCCGACCCTGGTTAATGGTGCAACTCCTTTTAGAGTAATTAAATGACACTATAAGAGTTACTGAATGACTCTTGAGAGAATGAATTGTTAATTACACCAGTGCTAAAGTGTGACCAGTGTTGAGGAGTGTTACATTTTGACGATAAAAATAGTTAATATTGCCTCTACAATGGTGTAAAAATGGCAACATTTTCAAAAAGTGTTCCAATACCGCTTTGTAGAGTGGATCCCCCGGGG
Organism: Dunckerocampus dactyliophorus; assembly: GCF_027744805.1. Classification (NCBI taxonomy): domain Eukaryota; kingdom Metazoa; phylum Chordata; class Actinopteri; order Syngnathiformes; family Syngnathidae; genus Dunckerocampus; species Dunckerocampus dactyliophorus. The sequence goes on along the minus strand of NC_072829.1, from coordinate 9,697,252 downwards.
CTCTTTCAAAGTGTTGAAATTAACTCCTATAGAGTCAATTTAGGCCTGTTGAATTTGCTGTGTATCTTTCATGATAATGAGCTGTTTTCCTCCAAGAAGCACTAAGAAGTGGGACAGGAGGACAGAGACAAACATAGCTATGTGCAAAATGATCCAACTTACAGCTGTCACGTCCAACTGACTGACGGATAGTCAGCAGAGGCTTTATTGTAAGATGTGTGGTGAAGCCTGCTTTTTTTTTTTTTTAAGTGGTGGACATATACACTGGGTGGCCTGATCTAGCAAGGGGTGGTCGAGGTGGTGTGATGTCCATGAGGAAGGAGATTGTTTCTTCATGATGTTATGAAAAGCCACAACTTCAAAAGTGGCCATTCTTCTTTCAAAAGTGGAGCAGAAAGGGAGATGGTTATTGATTACAGGTTTTGCATGGCAAGCAATTGGAGGCTAAATGATGTTCAAAAATCGTGTGCAAGCAGCAGAGGCACCGTGGATTCAGCCCTGAGAGCAAGGTCGTGAACTCTCCAAACGGCTTGGAGCGCCCGCCGTGTGTGGCCGCCTCACTTGGGCACCTCTCCATCCGTGACTTGGTATAGCATACTCACATGAGGTCTAAAAATGTAAATTTCCCCTCAATAGGTTGTTTTTCCTTATGTCGCAGCCTTAAATATAAATGCAGCATTTGCCTTTTTTCCAGGATATGTGTGCTGTCCCCCCGCCCCCAGCAGTAATATATTCAGTCAAATTGTAACATTGTATAGTAGAGAACATGATGTCTTGGTCCGTCTGGCAACGCGGTGTCACCCAAACAGATGGCCTCTGCTGGGAACTGGTAGGGAGTCAAGACGAGAGGAGCACACTGGAAGTGTCAGGCCACGTCCCTGGAATCCCATTGCTTTCCGCTACACTGATCCCAAATCCTGTACACCTGCTCTCTCCTCCTTCTTCTGGCTTTCAAAATCACTTGTAAGGCAGAATGAAGCATTCAATAAAAGAAAACGTGTGAAGAGGAGAAAAATAATAATACTGTAAATGCTTGCCTTTTTAGGCTTGAGCCTCTATTTGGAGACTTGGAAGTGAACGAAAATAACATATTCAGGCTTTGTCAGTGCTGTAAATTCAAAGATGATAACTGCATGGAGGATTTGGAGGTGAGAACTGGAGGCCATCTGCCTTCTCAGTGGAGGACTGTGATTATGATACTTTGGACTCTTGATGCTAAAAGCGAGCGAGCGCAGTTTCTTGACATGCATTTTTCTCTGCGTCAGTTTTCCTCTTATTTCGCTGGACTTTTTAATGATGTTCTAGCAGTCCTGTGTCCTTACGAGTACCAAACGTGAGGAAAGTCTGTCATCTCCCTCAGTCGTTTGCTTCACTTTTGAGAGAGAGACACTTCTAATGGTCACTTTTGAAGGTATAAGGCTTTTGCCAAGAAGGAAAACCCTTCTTCTTTACGGGCATGATACCACCCTGACCCACCCCCAGCTACACTAGATGAGCCAGACCCGTGCACACGCCCACCCACTCTGGAGGACAGCTCAGTCAGCTCAAGATGTGGAAGTTTTACGTTTTCTTCAGGTACATACTTCACATAGCTATGCTAGTGTTGCGGACACGTATGTCCTCCTGTACCACTCCTTAATGCCACGTTGCTGTATGTGATATATGGCATCTATTACGCTGGACAAGCGCAGCAGTACAGTGTGCAGTGGCTCCCCGCACATTCGCAATTCAGCATTCCCGTCCCCGCAAATTTGTAAAAATTGGGTCATAATTTTTTTTATTTTCCTCCGAAATCGCATGCCATTCACCCTAAGTCTGTAATAATTTATAATAAATACATGTTCAATACAGGTAAAATATAAGGCATATGTGTACCATTTTAAAAAGCCCAGAATTTGTACATGTTTATATCCGTGTCTTTTTGCTTCACTGATGATGTTTTTTTCTCAAGCAATGAGATTTCGCACTTTGCTTGACGGTCCTTTAACATACCATGGTTGTGTGCTGTGGCTGGCTACACTGTGACTTATATTCCATCTGTTCATCATTATCATTCATTTGTGGTGAGTACCTAAATAATTTAAACAGTCACTTTTATTGCAAATGTCGATCCAAAATTTGAGATTGTCAACGTCAAGCTAGCCGGAGGTTTTGTAGGGGCAGGAGACGAGCCGTGTGGTAAAAATAACCGTTTTTATGGGTGTATCAATTACTTGCCAATGTTTGGAAGGCGTGGAACGTAACTTCTGCAAGGAATCTACTGTGTAGTAATCCCCCGCCAAGGTTTAAAAAAATATATTAATAAATAAATAATTGCTGTTTCCTGGTTGAATATGGCCAATCATTAGTAAAAATGCATGCATATTTAAGCAAACTGTATGTATTTTTTGCCTAAACAAAGCATTTTCAAGCATAAACATGGCTCGATGAACAAAAATATAAACATAAGGCATTCAGAACACGCACTCTGTGATGCTGTAATGACATGTAGTATTCGACACTGGCCACTATGTGTCAGTAATGTTACATTGATGAGACAATGATTTATGGAAACTCACGTATCACGGTCAGGGCTGGAACGAATTAACCGCAATTAACGAGGGATTACTGTAGCCAATCCCAACAATGACTCCTTGATAGAAAATGTTTGGAAAATGGTAGTGAGTAAAAAAAAGGGACCAGGAAGTAAAAGAGTACACTACATATCCATTCTCTTCTGTGCTGATCCAGGCTAATCTGTTGTTTAAGGAGCCCATTTCTAAACCTAAATAAAACCTCTACCCCCTAACAAATACACGGAAACACTGAAACCAGCTTGGAAAGATGGATTTGTATAGCAATCCTGAGAATCCTGATGTCAAAGTAGGCTCCAGTATGAAGATACTCCTTGTGATGGAATATAGTTTATGACTACAAATCACGGAGGCCTCTTTGCTTTCCCTTGCTCGTCTACCTGCTTGTTGGATCAGCATTCACCTTGGCCACCTTTCCCGCTCACAGGTCCACAGCTTTGGGATCAATTTAGAGCCGCTGTAATTGCCTCACAACTACTGTAGCATCATTAGGCCGGGGGTTCTAAGATGGCATTTGCCGTGAAAAGAAAGGGCATGGCTAACAGCTCCCCCATACCTCTAAAGGTTACTTTTAATCATCCAATGAGGGATCCTATTCTTCCGCCCCGATCCCCCGCCTTAATTTTTACTCCCGTTTGCAGGCAAAGCGCTGCTGCATCTGACAGACAAACGCTGCTGATTAAGTGGCGGATCTGTTTGCTTTGGGTAGATTCTGACCCAAACTGTGAGACCATAAAGCGATGACCTTCATTTGGAATCAACCGGCAAAAAAGAAATATTACATTTAAAAAACTGTCTCAAATGAATGCAGTCATGTTACAACATTAGCACACCCCCTCACATTGCAGCGATGATATTAAACCCTCAAGCTGCGGGTTCATTAAGGAGACCAAACACACCTTCAAGATGACAAGTGTCTTGCTGAGGAAGCTGAAGGTGATGGAGTGGCCAAGTATGTCTCCTCCAGACCAGAACCCAATTGAGCACCTGTGAGCATCCTCAAGTGGAAGGAAGGAGGAGTGGCAGGTGTTTACAGGTGATGTCATCATATAGGAGTGGAAGAGGATTCCTGTAACAATCTGTGCAGCTCTGTTGAATTTCATGTCCAATAGGAGGCAGTGGTAGATAACACTAAATATTCACACTGCGGACACAATGTGGGCATGTCCACTTTGAGGTGTCCGCTATTTAGACAATAATGGCGATGTGCTGACTCATTTTCAATGGCTAGTAAATCTATACTGCTACACAAGCTGTACACTGACTACTCTAACGTACTGCATTTACTTTCTATAGTGTATTCCCTTGAGATGAGGGGTGACTGTCGATGCAAGAACATTCCATTGTGTGCAAAGTGGTTGTGGCTCCTATGAAGCAGTCTGAAAGTGTGGCAAGGTAGGGGGTAGGGATGGATTCATGTCATCAGAAAAGCTCCAAGTGGTGATGAAATTGCAAATAGAAGATTTTGAGGTCACAGCAACACCAAAAGTCTAAATGGCTCCATTCACGCTTTCTTTTCCTAAAATGTCTTGACTCTTTTCGAAGAGGAGTCTTTGCTCCAGCAACAACAAAAAGTCCTCGGGGGGGCAGAACACCAAAACTGCCACATTGAAATGAAGAAAGCTATAATTCCATTTCTAGCCTGTCAGTGCCAACACTAAGATATGACATGATTGTCTGTGATGAGTCCTCTTTCTCTTTCCTGTGCTTCTGTCTCTCTTTTCAGTCCTTTTCAGACAAAGCAGTTTTTTCGCACAAGACCCAAAACCCCCCTAAGGGCGCTAAATGCATAAATGAGGGGCAAATTATTATGCACAGTGTCAAATTTCTGAAAGTGCAGCCGCATGCACAATCATCAGCAGGCTTTCCTTTTTTCCACCCTGACTTCATTATTTCCTTTAGGAGTGGATACAGGCTGGTGCAGACGAGACAGTGTGACAGAGATTCCTGCTAACGCTACATTTCATTTAGCACGCCCCGCCACCACCACCCTGCCTTACTAAGTGTGTCTCTCCAGCTGACAGTGGTTAAGAATGACACACATCACACACTCGCATGTGCACGCACACCTAATCTAGGTCAGGGATGTATTAATATTTCAAAAAGTCCTGCGCTCACCATGCAGACGCCATGAAAACAATTCAAACAGATACGGAATGCCCATGGGGCCTGGCTGTGCCTTTCATGATGGCCATCGCTACAAAGACTGGGTAGCATGCACACCACAAACACCGCAAACTCACGTTTCGTATGCGCACCCGTATACAGCCATGGGAAGCACACTTTCTTGATGACAACTCTAAGTCGGCTAAGCCTACTCTTGGAATGAGATACTCAAATGATACGCTCTGAATTTACTCAAATATGCCCTGCAATTTCAATACATTTAAAGTGTGCCTGCTCTGTATGGATAGAACGTCTTTATACAGTATCACAAAATATCATCTATAACAAAACACATCAATCCCAAAGGAAGAACGTTCACAACCTGGCACGAAAATGATTCCAAAAACAGAACAACACAGGACCCTGAGGTCAAATGCTTGTTAAGTTTAGGAATGTACAGTCATCCCTTGTTTATCGCGGTTAATTGGTTCTATGCACAATCATCAGCAGGCTTTCCTTTTTTCCACCCTGACTTCATTATTTCCTTTAGGAGTGGATACAGGCTGGTGCAGACCCAACAGTGATAAGTGAATTTGGATTCAATTCAATAAGTAGGATTCAATGTCAAATGTTAAATTGACTATGTTCGTAGTTGGAGCAAACCTGTTTATGACTTTCAAAATACGGTTTTTACCATTATTAGAGCCCTCTAGACATGAAATAACACCCCTTTAGTCACCTTTGCACTCCTATCATTGCTTGTTTGCACCACATTGTGCAGGCTACGGGATCACTGCAGGAACATCCATCCATCCATTTTCTATGCCGCTTCTCCTCATTAGGGTCGCGGGGGCATGCTGGAGCCTATCCCAGCTGGCTTCAGGCGACAGGTGGGGTACACCCTGGACTGGTCGCCAGCCAATCGCAGGGCACATATAGACAAACAACCATTCACACTCACGTAACGTAACGTATAATTCACACTAATTCAAAAAGCCGCCTACACGAGGCCAAAGTGTCCTAATGTCCTAAAAAAACAGGACATTTTCATCACTTTCTAAAAACAAAGCAAAAAAAAAAGACAGGACAGGACGTGAAAACAAGCCAGTCGGCAAGACGTTTGGTCACCCCTACCCTACTTTAACCTACATTCTATAATTCCTGTTTTAGGTTTATTTTAAGTAGTAATAGACATTTTTTTTTCATTTTTCTGTTTTTCATTTATTTTCACAAACATTTTCATAATTTTTACACATTCTTTTTTCCCCACCCAGTTTGCCTATGTAAAAAATTGTATTAGTCATTGTAAATGACTTATATGGTTTATGTTTTATTGATTTAAAAATGTAATTTAAAAAATTATATATGTTAAAAAAAAACTAAAATATTACTACTAATAATAACAGTAGTGATTTGGAGTTGATGGAATAATATTAAAACAAAACAACAAAAAAGTGCTCCTGATGTGATTTGGAACTGTTCACTTTTGCTTCAATTATTATTATTATTTTTTTTGGGGGGGGGTGAAAAAATGTTTTTATCCATGTTCTTTGTTTTATAACAACAGAAAATGAAAAACAAACAACAACAAAAAAATGTTGAATGTGTACCGAGTGGGAAATGGGTACGCCTCTGCACCCAACTGAAGGTTCTGTACCAAGACATTTAGATACACATAAATTATGAACATATGTATTGTTACACCCCTAATTATATCTGCACTACATATACAGTATACAGTATATACATGTACGGTAATATTACATAACATGTATAGACACACGAGATATGTTTGTTGTGTTACTTACAAATGGAAGTAGAATGCTTGTCCAGTTGAACTGCTACTGCCAGCTACCCTGGATCCACCTTCAATATTGAAGACCAGTAAATAGCAAATGATAAAGGAGCTTAGTGCGGAAAAACACACTGCAGACATGTTAGTTTAGCTCTCACAATGGTTCCGCTGCTTGAACCTTCCATTTCCAACCCTACTGGACAAGCACATCTTGTGCAGAGAGCTCCACTGGTGATGAGGAAATTTCCTCAGTGGACACTACACATGACATTGATTGGATGTGTATTAAGGGACAACCCAACTGATCGGCGCATCCAGAGCCACCACTGACTGCTGGGGAATTCCAGCAGCGAGTGGATTGGAGACCTGGGTGGACGGATGAAAAAGCCCACACAGGGCTAACAGGCTTTGGTGTGATGTCGCACACTATAGGTGAATGTCATGGCAACAGGGTGCTCTGTATGTCAGGTGTCAAGAGACAATCTCAGTGTGGCTACAACACACCACAAAGATAATAACCTTACATTGTTCAATAACCCAACATGAGCTTGTCATTTCATCCTGGTAATAGCAGTAAGGTTTTGTATCCCACTATGGTAGAACACTGCAACATTCAAGGCCAACACATTCATTTTCATTAACAAAGCAAACGTCATTCAGGTTGGTTGGTGAGAGATTACTCCGCCTATGGCTTTAGTCGTGTGAACAAACTCATCAGATAAATAAATGATTATTAATGACAATAGCAGCCCGACCGAAAAACAGCGTGAAGCTGCTGAATAATGACTCACATTTGCTTCTAATTTGCCTGTGACATTTAAAAAAAACACTGGCAAGAATCAGAAAAGCTCTGTGTGGCGGTGATGGTGGCTAATTACGCGACAGCACCAATCCATGGCAGACATTAGCAAGACCTACAGGATACAGGTAGTGGGCCTTGGCGGAGGTCTGCACTCTACGGATGCTCGTGTCTAAATACAGCACCATATACTGGACGATAAGTAGCCGTATTTCATGACAAATTGGTAGAATCCACTGTAATAGTTAGGGAAAAAAGCACAAAATGGTCATATTGGGAAAAAAAAAAACAAAAAAAAACTTAAAAATGAAATAAACATATACATAAAACAAATAAAAATACCAGATTATTAATAACAAAGACTTAATAACTTAATAATAACTTTGCATAGAGGCATTATTTTCCTTCTAATTCTTTATCATTAGTTTTTTAGTTGTTTTTATTTTAAATTACAGCACTGAAGTAGTATAGTGTAAAAACAAAACAATGTCACATTTTTACACAATTTATGTCATTATTTTGAAAAGAATACGTTGCCCACAACCACCCAAATGATTTGGTCTAACACCAAAAACAGTGAGTTTGAAAAAAAAACAAAAAATGTCCTGCTGAGCTGCGAGGCAGCGTCTGTCCAAAACACACAAACCTAGATCACAAAAAAACCCCAGCATTTTCTCATACCACGCTTCATTAGATGTACATTAAATGTGGTTTTATCCCTCACAGATGAAAAGTAGAAGATATTACGCACAAAACCCTCCTATTTGCATCGTATACGCGCCCTTTGTTGTTGTTGTAATTGGCTTAAGCTTGAAATGAAGGTCAACAATGCTGCAAGCTGTGTGTGATTGGACACAGCACCATCCTAATTATCACAGAAAAACACATCGGTGCTGACCCACTAGCCTCACATAGCATGCGACTGTGATTGTGTAAAAGACACACGCATTGATTTCAGATGAAAAGAATCCTACGAATTGCATGGAGAGTTTCCATCCCACACAGTTAGCTGCGGTCCACTCATTATGGCAGTGGACACAATACATGCCTTAATAAGAGGAGAACAACCTGCCTGGGGGCTTAATTGGGAACGTGAGCAGGTATTGGCCCTGCATCACATGGAGAGGCTTGATGGTTATTTCCAGAGGTCTGATATGAATTCCAGGGCGTCCGCTCCGTGCTCTTTGTTGTGCTTATTAGTGGTCCGAACAGATAACAGATTGCATCTTAATTGGAAAGCCCAGCAGAGGAGTTGGTGACGATGTTGTAAAATTATCCACGGCACCACCGGATTTGGTCTTTTCTAAAATGTTTAGTAAAAATCCACACAGTTGTGAGGGGAATTAAGATTTAGAGAAAGGAAGGAGGGCGGCAACAAGCACCTTCCAGCTCGCATACACCCCTGGAGGAGTACTGTGCACCTCGCCAGATGATTTCTCTGCATTTTATTGTCCGGTTAGCAAGAATGATGATGTCACGCTTACATTAAAATGGGCTGTAGCAATGCATGGTGTCGAATAAATGTTTCTGCAATCAATACGACACAGTGTATGAAAAATTGCGCACTCAGAGGATCGGTTTGGCTGTGCACTTAGCCGCGAGGTGAGGCTCGCCACAGCCCCATCTCAGGTTTCTGCCTTATATTTGATGGGGGAATGTGCATAACCAGCCATGTTTACTTAGGAAAATATTAAAAACGATTGGAATCATATGGAAAAGACATTCATAGCACAGTCCAGTGGACAAATATTAATATTCATTTTATGTTGTCATTATTCATTTTATGCTCCTTCCATTTAATGTTTGCATGAGTGCCCTTTAAACCTCTTGAGGTGATGATGACATCACATACAAGTTAGTTTGGTGAAAATGTCAGTTTGAAATCGGGGGGGGAATCAATCAAATTGAAAAAAAAAAACAAACAATTAAATACAGATACAAAATATCTGTAAATATTTCACATATAATATAACCTTTTTTTAAAATTAAAATAGCAAATTATTGTAATTTAGGTAACACCACACAGTGCACTAGCATAATAATCAAAAATCATTTTGTCATTGCACAGTTAGCACAATATTATTGTCATTTCTGCATAGTTTTTGTGAGTAAGACAACAGGTTTCGGTTGTATACTGCATTTAATCATAAAGTGGCATGCGGTGCTTATTTATTTTAAACCCTGAGAGTGCCAGTCATCATTTATTTGTATATCTGTCCAAAACATTTTTTGTATGATAATATGTTAAAAATTTGTGACAGCAAACTGTAAACTCCACCACAAACGTCAGCGTTGCAGATGCCAAGTATTCCTTCCAGGCAGTGTGTGTTGTCGTGATGATGTATAATGCAACGCATTGTTGTATCTTTAATAGTAAAGGTTAGGAAACACATTATGTGACAACATTGTGAAACTTCTCCCTCCCAAACTTAGTGAGATAACAATGTCTAAAAAGGTAGTTTTCTGTATACATCTCTTGGTGACACGTAACCTTTAAAAAAATCCCGTTATTAAAAGAAATGCCTTTTCAAGGAACAGTTTAGCCTTTCCTTCAGATATCTGTTATTTTAAAAGCATCTCTGTGTAAAAGCAAAGGAGAGGATATTCCTGTGCAATGTAACCTAATAACTTGAGAAAAAGCAACCATTTTTTTTTTCTTCTTGAAAGATACAACGCAATTGAAACTGGCAATTCTTCTCACGTCGACTCGACCTGCGCCCGATTCACACACATAGTCGCAGCATTTAAGGCATGTCTATGATTAACACAATCCCTGTGCAGCCTGTCTGTGAGCACACTGCACTCAACAATAAGAACACTATCATCTTGATCCTCATGTTGTTGGGCTTTAGCACAGTGCCCCCTACTGGCACCTGTGAAACCAAGCCAGGGCTACAAGAAGCAAGAAATGCATTGACCCAAAAAAGTCATACATACATAAAAATGTGATAAAATCATGCATCAATTAAAAAATCTACATATATTTGTATTGTCATTACTATTATTATGATTTTAATTGAACAAAACAATTAAAAAATAATAATAAATTAAGGTGTGCCTTGCGATTGACTGGCGACCAGTCCAGGGTGTAGCCCGCGTCTCTCCCAAAGTCAGCTGTGATAGGCTCCAGCATACCCCCGCGGCCCTAATGAGGATAAGCGGCATAGAAAATAAATGGATGGAATAAATTAATATAACAATTTCAAAAACATACTATATATATATATGCATGTTTTTCTTGAATTTGTTTTTTCTTTGTGCTCTTTTTCTATATAATAGTCTATTTCCTGGAGTATATAAGTATCGGTATCGCTCCTGTCCCGCTGGCTGAGTTAACATGCAAGTCATTTCCAACTTCCCACAAACAGGAATCTCCATCTTCCATGGCAACTTTGACAAAATGACAGCAGAGATGGGTTACTTGCTTTTTATATGTGACTGGCAACATTTAATTGTAAATTTATTTAAAAAGCAAATCTGTACTCAGATAATTTGTCATTAAAAAAAAGGCATATTGTCTGAATCGGGCAGTTATTACAACACAAAAAGAGTTTATGCACATATTCCTTGACCCTTTGGTGCAGAGCTTCTGGTAGCACTTGAGCTACCTGTTGGAGACCCCTGGTATACAACAGCATGTCCTAAGGGCTTCATAACCCGTGTACATGTGAAAAACAAAAAAAAAGTGCCTATATTGTCTCTCAATTCATCATGGGCTGATTTTTTTTTTTTTTTTTTTTTTTTTTTTTTTATGGGACAAAACGCTAAAGCGTATTTTAAGGATCATCACGGAAGCATGCAAGTTAGAAAGCTTGTTGGAGCTCAATTCAAAGTATTCATTCTCGTCAGGTCATGAGTGAAAACATTGTGACAACCAGTTCTTAATGATAAAAGGCACCTTTTTGAATAGAAATAAATACATACTGTACATACAAGGTGCGGTATTTACAAAACAAAGGTGCAGATGTTTATATGTTTGGCTATATGCAGGAAGTGGTCATAATCCACATCATGGCGGAAGTATAGAAGTTACAAAAGCTTGTCTGAGCCCAACTCAAGGCTTTCATGCATCTCAGGTCTTGCAATGTGTGACGTGGGAGTGACAAAAAAAAAGCAATGCCATTAGTGAAAACAATGTGACAGCTCTGTCCTTTGACAATTCCAACTCCTTGGAGTCTGTTGTCGCTCTCACGCTAGTATCAGCGCCCACCTGTGTCTATGTATGTACCTCCCTGGGGGGGTCGGCGAGATGGGGGGGGAGCGAGGGACGCCTTGCATCGGATTGTACAAGGCGCCCGCCGCCATCGGAGCCACAAAGCGGCCCCGGCTGCTCTGTTGTGGAGCCCTCGTCGCCTCTCTAATAATCTACCCAGCATGTGTTTATCTTTGTTGGACCAGGTTGCATGGGGGAGGCGGCCGAGAACAAGGAAGGCAAAAAGAAGCAGACGAGCTCCTGCCAGCTATGCAGCCAGAGTGTGAGTGTGAGGAGCAGCCCACAAATCTGGAGGGACTGCGATGGTGGCTTTTGTGCGTCGCCTTATGTGGTTTGATGGGAATTACGTGAATCGCGCTTTACTGATGCTGCCTACTCACCACATCTCATTGAACAATCATCAGCACTGCCATCAAAGATCAACTCGGGGGGTATTTATAGGAAGCATACGCCATGTTGGTTTTCCCTTCAATGCATCCAAAAAAGGCAGCTGTGCCAATTTGACTCACACTAAATCTAATTGCCTTCACCAGGGAGGGCTTTCATCTCCGTTTAGTCAGCAGGATTACACCAAAACTATTTCACCAATATACCAATACTTTGATGTCGGCAGCAGAGGACCCTTTGGTGCCATGAAGCGCCTGCTTTAAATGACATATTACTTAAATCTGTACAAAGCTGGTAAAAGTACTGTAAAAAAGGTTTTTTTTTGCATTTTGTCAGCAATTCTGACAAAATTAGTCTGGGTTCTGGGGACAACCACCACACATTACTACAGCTCTGAAAAATACACACATTCTACTTATTTGCATGCTTTGCGGATCTGCAAAAGAAAAGTGCAGAAACTGTTTTGAAAAAAAAAACAAAAAAAAACATTCCAACACGTCAGCCATTGGTTAAAATTAGTTGAAAGACAAAATACAGGTACATGCAGGAGGTGGGTGCCTATGAATTTGCAGAACTTAGTGGTAATACAATTTAAGATTAATTGGTTTACGGTTTCCTCTCACATCCAAAAACATGAATGTTAGGTTAATTGGTGACTCTAAATTGTCCATAGGTATGAATGTGAGTGTGAATGCTTGTTTGTCTATATGTGCTCTGTGATTGGCTGGCGACCAGTCCAGGGTGTACCCCGCCGGTCGCCCGAAGTCAGCTGGGATAGGCTCCAGCATGCCCCCGCGACCCTAAAGAGGAGAAGCGGGATAGAAAATGGATGGATGGATGGATGGTCTACTGAGACTGAGTGCCACGCTAGTTTGTTACCCACAAGGAATCTGTGTTTCCATTAACAACTGTTGGACTGGATTTCACCTGGAATGTGAACGAAACATGGCCAGGACCAAGGAAGAACTTGCTCTTTAACATTCTATTACCCACCTCGGGAAGTGGTGATGTTTGCTCTACTTAGTGCCATTCTACTTGTCAAAGGATGTCTCTCTCTGGTTTCGTTGTGACGACTGTGTCAGCGTTAACCTTGCCCTTATGGGATGTTTGCTGTTGTGTTATTTACAGTCCATCCCACTAGGAAGTGTCACTATTATCACAAACCCACAGAGAAACATAAGGTTCACGACTTATTGGTGGAGGGTGTTGATTGAGCGAAGAATTGTGGTGCAACATGAAAAGAACAGCTAATTAGTTATTTACAGACACTGAGACCCGCCTAAGGTCAAAGCATCTCTCCCACAACTTTAATGAAGAAATCCACCCTGACATGTGGAGAGATTCATGGGAGCCCTGAGTGACGAGGGGCTTCATGAACCACTGCAACACCACATCACATGTCTCCACTATGCCCTTTTGACTGTGGTTTTACTTTCGTTATTGCCAGTAGTTCAAACGTGATTGCACGCCTTTAACAAAAAGAAAATGATTTTCCAGATTTTCTACCGTTCAGACCCCCCGTAGGTGTAATGGTTTTCACAAAGTACTGTATGTGTCTTTTTAGTGCAGGGGTGTCCAAAGTGTGACCCGAGGGCAATTTGCGGCCTGCGGCTGTTTTGTATTGGCCTGCGGTAGATTCTAAAAATATAATTAAACAAGAAAAATATGTAATTAGTATTTAATTACACTATTTTATTAAATTAAAAAAAATATGTTTTTAATGTTGTAATATTGTAACAAACAAACAAAGCAAAGTTGTTAGTTTTAGAAAACTAGGTTGTGGAAAAATGTATACTGTTACCACAATGAAGTCACAATATGGGAATAAAGCCATAATTACGAGAACAAAGTTTACAAAAATACATTTGAAATAGTTGGGAAATTTAAAAGCGCAACAGCAGAAATGGGGAAAAAAACTGCTGTATTTTTATGAGAATAAAGTCAAAATATTAACAGAAAACTGCGATTTGCTGGCGACCAGTCCAGGGTGCACCACGCCTCTCGCCCGAAGTCAGCTAGGATTGGCTCCAGCATACCCCCGCAACCCTAGTGAGGACAAGCGCCATAGAAGATGGATGGATGGATGGATTAACAGAAAAAAGTTGTATTCTAACACGAAAAAAAGTTAGAGAGAGAATGAACTCGTAATATCAATTAGGAAAAATCATTCATCAGTCATTTTAGTAGCGTAGAGTTGAAATATTAATGAAAAAATATTTAATTTTATTTTAAAAAATTGAAAAATATTTTTTTTTAAAGAAGAAAGTTGACACATTTGGGAAAGAAAACAGCAAAAAAGAGCAAAGGCCAAACTAATAAAATTCTATTTATTTATATGGCGCCAAATCACAACAGCAGTTATCAGTTATCATCACCAACTGAAGCCCACACGAGCAATCACTTGGCAAAACAGGCGAGGAAAAACTCCGTCTGGGGAAGAAACCTTGAACAGAACCCAGGCTCTGTGGGGCGGCCGTCTGTTTTGACCGGTTGGGTTAAGATATAAAAATAGAGGAATAGATGGTAACAAGTTTAGTCTTAATCCAAGGAACATAGAGGAGTGTTTCTGATACATATCTGACAATATACTGTATTTACATATACTAATAATAGGGCTTTTCACCTACAGTCATGGAAACAATGATTAGACCATCCTTGTTTCTTCAATTTCTTGTTCATTTTAATGCCTGATACACCCAAAGGTACCTTTGTTTCGACAAAAATAACAATGACAACAAAAATAGCTCACAAGAGTGACTTTTTTTTGGCAGTACAATGCTACTGTATAGCTATTCATGTAAGAACATAAGTGATTTTGGTTATTATCAAGAAAACCATGGAAGTTGCTGGATATCAGCTCTTAAATTAAACTCGTATGAGCTATATTTGTTATCATTATATTTGTCCAAGGCCGCACGGTGGTCTAGTGGTTAGCACGTTGACCAACACAGTAACAGCTTGGAGATCGGGAAGACCTGGGTTTGATTCTCCCCTGGGCATTTCTGTGTGGAGTTTGCATGTTCTCCCCGTGTGCGTGTGGGTTTTCTCCGGGTACTCCGGGCTTCCTCCCACATTCCAAAAACATGCATGTGAGGTTAATTGGAGACTCTAAATTGTCCATAGGTATGAATGTGAGTGTGAATGGTTGTTTGTCTATATGTGCCCTGCGATTGGCTGGCGACCAGTCCAGGGTGTACCCCGCCTGTCGCCCGAAGTCAGCTGGGATAGGCTCCAGCATACCCCCGCGACCGTAATGAGGCAGAAGCGGTATAGAAAATGATTGGATGGATATTTGTCCAAACAAATGTACCTTTAGTTGTACCAGGCATTAAAAATGGATCGATAAACGGAAGAAACAAGAGTGGTCTAATCATCTTGTCAATGACTGTATATCACAAAGCTGATATAAAGTGTTTTAAAAATATATATAACTTCTTAGAATATCTACACATGTTGCTTTACAAAATATCAAAGGGACCCTTGCATCTCCCCTGGATCGTAATATGCAGTCAACAATGACCTCCTGCATTAACTTGCTTCTGTTGGCCACATAAGGAAACACATTTTATCCAAGGAGAGTGACGGCAGAGACATTTTTTATCCAAAAATAAGGGCTGAGACACGTTTTATCCAAGAGGAGACTGAGGGCAGCAAGCAAAACGAGCACTGCAGCAAAGTCGATATTGTGCAGTGTAATACCCTAGCATCCAGAGCTGAGGAACATCAAAAGAGTTTGCTAACATTAGCAATGTAGCTAACAACTCTGCACATGAACACATTCTCAAAACTCCATTGCAAAACTCCATGCAGGCAAGTGATTTTGCCTGAAATTAAAATCAAAGCATATCAATCCTCTCAGGTTAATTGTTCTTACACACTACATTTGCGGCCAAAGGAATGGGATGGATTGGCTGGGAATGCCTGTGGGTTGGGGAAACTTTAATTAGCTGGTTTTACCTCAGCTGGAGAAGGATTGGTGGTAAGTCAGGAGGTGAGAAGAAAGGTCAAGGAGAAGCAGGAGCACTTTAATGCAAATCTGTGCATACAAAGTGTAATTTGTCTAGTCTTTAAAACTCCCCTACTTAACAATCAGCGGCCGTGGCTGCACGGTTACTGCTTTCCATGCAGCAAATCATTTATTCATGGAACCGGTCAGCACTCACCAAATGTGGGCTCATATTTCAGTGTAAATGATGATACCAGTGCTGGAAACCACTGGAAAGGGTGCTTATAGTGTGTGTGTGCGTGTGTGTGTGTGTGTGTGTATATATATAATATATATATATATATATATATATATATATATATATAGAGAGAGAGAGAGAGAGAGAGAGAGAGGAAAAAAAAATACCTACATTGACTGGCAACTAGTGTTGCGGTTGAGATTTGTCTCAACCAGTTTTTGGTGGGTCTTGTCTGGCAATGAACAGCATTTTCACTCTCTTGGATCAGAATCAAACATGGAGGACCCTGGATTAATATGCAAGATCAGGGAAGACCAAACCTGGTCACATTTTGTAGATTTCTAAGAAGTGTGCCGTACAAGTCTCGTTTATGCCGTGTTGACTACAACACTATTTTCTACATGTTTATTTGCGGGGCAAAAGATCAGCATCACAGCAAAATATTGCTCCACCTTTAACTTCAAGACTTCTCCCACACTTCCGCAAAAAGTTGTGCTCGAAAAAGTGGATTGTGGAGGCAACAAAATACGGTCAAAGGGACAAAATCTGCAAGACAAGCCCCTGAAGGCATCTGCACATCAACAATACTACCTTGGAAGTTAATCTATTTTACTTAGGAGGAGGTTGCAAGAAGGAAAACAACAAGACAACTAGTCTTGTAGACCATGAAGTGCACATGCATACTGTAGATACTGCAAATAGACAATGATCAGGGAAAAAGGCAAGGTGCTGATAGCAAAGCAGAGACGGAAATAAAGATACCAGGAATGGGGAAAAGTAAGCACTGGGGAAGTGAATATAAATAAAAGAATAAAGGTAGGGGAGAAAAACCTAGAAGCCAACTGGCAGTGTTGTTCCTAAAGGCAAGCTGGGGGTTTGTTTATTGCGGATATAAAAAAAAAGATTGTGACATGTTCTTGGACTGGAGTTTTGCTGTACTCAATCTCCTTCACAAAGACTACTTTCATCCTCTCAAAATGACTTGGCTGACTACTGTACTCGTCATTACCCACAATGTTTTCAAATAATAAGCCGCTCTCCATAACAGATACATGGTAGTGATAAGAAAAAGATATGACTTTTACAGAGCCAAAAGACGCCCTGCAATGTATCATTCAAGACAATAACAAGGCATTATCATATTGCTAGCATAGCATTGCACAAACGCACTAACGAGGAAGGTTGGTAACATTTGCAAAACATGCTGAACAGCAACAAATTCAACCAGGAACTCGAAGAGCATAGCAGGAAAAAGAGTCCAGTCTCAAGAGTCTAAAATTGCAGTAGGTCATTAACTAGTATTCTTTAGTAGGTCCTTAAAAACAGCAAAGTGATCATATGTTGTTGAGAATTTTTGACTAGTATTCTGCAGTAGGTCCTTAAAAAGAGCAGAACACACCGGCCATATGGAGGCCCTTTGACTCGTGTTTTTGCCAGAAATCCTTAAAAACAGCAGAGCGATCCTGTGTTATAGAGGAGCTCCGACTAGCATTTCTGCAGTAGGTCCTTAAAAACAGCAGTGCGGTCTGGTCCTACAGAGCCATTTTTGAATAGCATTTTTAACAGGATTTGTTTAAAAAACAGCAGAGCAATTTTGTGTCATAGAGGATCTTTGACTAATATTTCCCCAGTAGGTCCTTAAAAACAGCAGAGCGGTCCGGCCAGATAGATGATTTTGAAACAGCACAGCACTCTTGTGCTAGACAGGATCTGTGAATAGCTTTGTTTGCAGTAGGGCATGAAAAACAGCAGTGTGGCCCATCATACTGAGGATCTTTGACTCGTGTTTTTGCAGGAGACTCATTAAAAACAGCAGAGTAATCCTGTGTTATAGAGCATCTTTGACCAGTATTTCTGCAGTCGGTCCTTAAACACAGCACAGCAGTCTGGTCATATACTGTAGAGGATCTTTGACTGGCATTTGTTTTGCATTCAGTCCTTTCATGTTATAACATGACTTTACAAAACAGTTTCGTAACAGTGTATGCGGGAGAAAACAGATCACTGTATGGGAAAAAAAAAAAAAAAAATCATCACTAAATGTATCGTGACAATACACATGATTGTGGTTCTATCACGGCTTGGGCAAAATTGGACTCTCCGAGTTACTTAAACATCTTCACAATTCCAGCGTTTCCGGCCTGTACAATTTCCCCTCAGTCAAGCCCCTTGTTTGTTTTGTTCTTTTTCAGGGTGACTGTGAATCACCGTCTGTAATGACATGGCTCTGTCCACCTTACTTGGTGCTTTGAAAAGTCATGATTGGTTATATTCAAAGGAGCCCCATCCCGGCCACTCCAGACTGATTGTTTACCCATCCAGCAGGTGACATCATGGTTGTCCCCCTCTCTTCTTCGCCCCAACAATACCCCCTCCTGTCTCCCCTCTATCCCAACCTTGTCGCCACAAACCAATTCTAGCAAAGAGGCTCCAACACAAATCAAAGCTAATACCATGTAGCAAACTCTCTTGTTTCTGCCTGTGCGTCTGGCAACGGTGCTGGCCACGAGAGAAATAGGGCTTATGTGCACATTCTGATAGGTATGGAAATCATGCACTTCTAGAGAGGTCATTGGTCAACAACAAGGGGAAGCCGGGATATTGAAGTAGCATGAAGGTAATAGTTGATGGTGGCCAATAACAATGTAGCAGAAGGATGTGTGGAAGAACAAGGAAGACTAAATAAAACACAAATTAAATAAAACTAAAATATTAAACTGCTACTAATGCTGGAACACAACCACACAATACTAAAATCGGAAAATATAAGCACTTAATTATGGACTACAAAACTTCACAAATAAGTTGACTATGCAACTTTTAAAAATGCCATGTTCTACAATACAAATCTATTTTAAATCCAAAGAGCTTGAACTCCTAAATTAAAGGGGTTAAGGAATATATTGATAAGCAAATATATGAATAAGAAAATCAATAACCACAATAAGCAATGGTACCTCGGTTTTCTTTATTAATTTGTTCCAAAAGGTCAAGGTAAATCAGACCATATGAAACCAAGGCAATTTTTCCCAAAGGAATGAATATAAATCCAATTAATCCCTTTCAGACAGTCAAACATATTAACAAAAAAATGCATTTTATAGAGAATAACTATAGTTGTACATCAATAAATAATACCATGTATAATATAGTGTACAAAATAATGTATATAATGTAATGTAACATAATTATAAACGGCAAATGGATGTAACTTATTGTTGAAGCAGCCTTCCCATACATCCTGGAGAGTTCAAATCCAATACCGTTTGTCACCGTCTTTATCAAATCGCTGAAAGTTGCAACTTTCTTTGGCCCCATGGTGGGTTATTTAGCAGTCACACTAAAATAAAATAGTGATAGTGAGTCAGCAACACGTAGGGTGCTTTGTTTGGGCACTCAATTTTGCGGAACGATACAGTATAGGGCAAAGAGACTAGTTTGTTACGTGCAATACTGTACAAAGATGCAAACTTTTGGATTTTTTTTTTTTTTTTTTTACAAAATCTCAATCATACGAAAACTGTGGTGTATGAAAACTGAGGTTTGGCTTACCACTATTTTTGTTAATTTATTATATTTATAACGGCATATTTCTTTGTCATAAGTTGTTTCTTTATATTTCAGTCTTTTTTTTATCACGAAATTTGGATATGCATGTATTTTAATGGACAGAGACAATGCATACATCGTGTTAGTGTTTTACTATCAGTACAAAAACCAGTGATGAAAACTGTCTCTCCTGCTGAATCACTCTACTGTCTAATGTGATGCTTGGCTCTATAAAAATGAATGAATTTGTGGAATAGTTGACACTTTATTTGCCTACAACCCACTCCTTTGACTTGCAACAGACCGATGACACTGCAACTTTGCCAAAACTTCACTTCTCCCTTCCTTCCAGGCATCACTCAAAAGTGGTCAATCCCACGCAGCAGGCAGTACATCCATCAAGTATTTCCTATGCAGAACGCTCTTGTACTCTAGATTAGACATGCAGTCCATAGTCTGCTGTCTGGGACCATCGGGAAGGGAAGTTAATGAAGCTGCACTTGTTTTAAATCTGCGATGCTCTGGTGACATTGTCGACTTTTTAACAGGCGAGCTTCATTGTTAATAAGCATCAAATACTAAATCAATTAGAGTGCAATGTAAACATCGAAGGCAGTGGGTGATCTACAGGTAGAAGCACGTGAATATAGCCTTTCAAACTAAATACCACATGTGAATAAAACATAACTGTTGTCTTTTTATGCCACGTGTTATATATGCTGGCATTATTATAAATGTCATAAAATGGTAATGGAGAGGGATGTACACCAATATAAAAAAGACCTAGGACAAATGTAAATGTAACATTTATGTCTCATAACACATCATGTTACTCTGCAACACACTGACCATGACTTCCTTTCATGTGGCACAATTACATGTCAAGTTTAATACAAAAAAAAAAAACTGTGTTAACTATGTTGCACTACAGTACTCCTCAGTCTCCACTTTGCTGAAGAACACCTTTTTCTAGATGCCCTTCATCTCGTCTCAAATAAAAATGTCTCTTTACCGTGTCTGTTTCGACTAATGGGTCAATGCAGGTTGCATCATTTAGCAATGCGCTATTTAGGCTACGTTCACACTGCATGGTATGATGCCCAATTGTTAAATTCCGATTTTTTATGTCGTACACATTACCAAAAAAATGCGACATGCCAATGTGAACGCAAAGCATCCGGGAGGTGACGTGCATGCGCAAAAGCACAACGTCACACGCATATCCGTGTGTTGACGGAAGTAAAGATTACGGTAGCGCGCGCACTAATCGGCACGTTTGTGGTTGCTGCGCAGCAGATAAAGAAGAAAGAGTGTAAGCATTTTGGCTATGGCAGTTTGTGGAGAACTTGCTGCGATGTCTGTTCCGAGGAGCGTGTGTGTGGCAGGAACCATGAGATGCTTCACTGACGCTTTTAAAAAATAATTTTCAAATGACAAGAAGAGGTTTTGCCTACATCGGTGAGTATCTTGATCAAAGTCTCGGTAAGCCCTGCATTACACGTCTTTGATGACGTATAGGTCGGATATATGCGACATGACAGACAGGTACTGTGTCTTCGTCCGCTGTGGAACACATACACGACAATGGACAGCACGCAGGGATGTGACAGGAGAGGAAGTAACGCACAGCGATTGAGAGGTCTGACTTTTTTTGGGCAATGGTTTTGTGACGCAAATGTATTATTCTTTTGAACCCATATTGTTTTGAGAAGCAAAACTCTTTACTTAAGTGGCCCCACCAGCTAACCGGAACCACGTTCCTCATCATCGACATCCGACCAGAGCTCGGCTCATGGGACCAATTCGGGGGTATGTCACTGTTGATGCACTACATTGCTGATGGGGATGTCATACAACTTCATGTCAAAAAATGCCAACTATAACTTTAAGTATGTTCGGTACAAACTACAGTGCCCTCCAGAGGGATTCACACCTTTATTTTTGCTGTAGACTGGAAACATTTGGGTTGCACAACTTAGAAGATAGCAGTATTGTGAATGACAGGTTTTTGGCCCAGTTGTGTCCTATTGCATTCAATCAATAAATAGCACTGAATGTGTACGCTCTGCTTCAGATTGGGCAGGATAGGTTTTGGCTGTGCAGACTGCATTTAGAGGTGAAAACAACATGAAAACAAGAAATTCTGACTCTGCGAGAAGACGAAAAATCAATCACAACCATTCCACATTACACATAACCTGTACAATCATTTGGAAGAAGAAAGAAACCATTGGTGTGCAAAGGAACAGACGTCAAACATGGACACCAAGAAGGCAGGTGATGACAGAAACACTGTGACAGATGTAAAGAAAGACTTTAAAACTATATATCCAACACGGTTTGTTAACCAGTGCCCAAAGAACAAAGACATATACGGGGGTTACTTATTTCTAAAGAGGCAGATTTTGATGAGTGAATTAGAGCAGCTTCAGGTTTTGCAGACTCAGGAGGCTGTCGGCAGCAGGTATCAAAGGCAGCTAATATTCAGAGGGCCAAAGTTAAAGTGCACTGTGAACGCCAGAATGGCTCTCATCTGAGAGGAGAAGATTAAAATCAGTGGGACATCACAGCAAGGCAATATGAAGCTGGAATGAGAGCAAATCCCTCCCTCGCTTTCTTTTTCCCCCTCACACACACACACACACACACACATACAGTATAATATCATCTCTGACTATAAAGCAATTACTTGTCATTAATATTTAAGAGCCCAATCTCCATTCATATGTGATATATTAATAATGTGCAGCGATGAGCAGACTTGAGAAGTGACCAGTGAGATAATCACAGCACCCCCCCTAACAGAGAGAAATGAACATCAGGCTGTTTTGTGTTTTATTGAGACAAATGTCCCCTTGCCTATGCCAGCAATTAATGGCCTCTCGTCCAAAATGGGGAAAATGCTACCATTTGGGCTCTATTGTTTTTTTTTGGTTTTTTTTTTCTCATGCGATAAAAAGAACGTCTGGAAATAACAATAGGCGTTTAATCCAGAGTCCATGATTTACTGGTTGGAGTCTTCAGGTCTTCAGCCATCAAAATAATTAAGCCAAGGGAATAGGCGATCCCTCAGCACCGTGGGAGACACTTGACAGAATGACTATGTGCTAAAATGCCAATGGTGATCTTGTTTGTGCGAAACGTCTGCGGTTAAACAATGAGCTCGACTGAGAGAGAGCAAGAACGAACAGACATTTCTCTTGTATATAAGCCTGGAATGGACTTCAGACAGACACCACCATGCCCAAACAGTTCGTTGTAAGCTTTGTAAGACGATGGAAGACAAAGAAAATGACAGCGGCAGAGAAAGGAAAGGACCAAGGCACAAATTTCACACTGTTTGTAAAAGTAGCCTTTGTTTCTTGAATCAGGGGGCAAAGTCCACCCAGCAACTTTCTGGCTTCTGAGGTCGGATCAAAGCTGGAAACAGATGTTGGAACACCAGGGTATTCCACAATGCCCACCAGGACTGAGTTGTGAAGTTTAACACCCAAAACTCATAGATGTGTTTTTGTGCGAAAGACACACATTCACAGCAATAACTCACTTAGCTGTGTTCTGTGTAAAAGGCATTGGGGAATACATTCCAGTTGTACTAATATTACAGACACTTGAGTTTTGCTGGATCTCTGTGTGAACCAGTCAATGTTCTGTATGAATGTTCTGAAGGAGGGTAAGAAGTCACCCGGCAATTGTCTGGCTTTTGAGGTAGTGCCAGAGCCGGGACAGGGTATTCCACAATGCCCAATGGGACCGGGTTATGAAGTTTAACACACCAAACTTTTTTTTTGTGTGTATGTTTTTTGTGGGGTTTTTTCATAGGTTTCTGTGTGAAAGCCACACAGTTCAACAATATCTCTCTTAGCTGTGTTCTGTATAAAAGGCATGTGAGAATAAATCCCACATCGAGTACTATTACAGGTCTGAAGCTTGAACTGTTCTGGATCTCTGTGTGAAAGAGGCAAGGCGGTTATGGCAGTATCTACAGTATGTACAATACCAGGCACAGGTGACTACATGCCTACTGGTGCAGCTTTGGTGCGACTACTTTGCTGGACCTCTGTGTGAATGATGTGTTATGGGACGCACTCAACTCCCTTCCAGAGAATTCGAGACGGAACATCCAGCACAACCTGCTGTGTAAAATGACAGCAGTATGCATCCAAGTATGATAAAAGCATTGTGTAACAAGAGGATGCTGAGCTTGTCTTAAGATGGCAGGGAGCAGCAATTTATGCTGTTAATGAATATAACGGTTTAAACAAATGACCACATTTCAAGTGGTAAATGTTTGTTTATAAGTCTGTGGAGTTATAGGAGCTCCATGTTAGTTTTTGTTGTATCCCCCCCCACCCCCGAGTGTGAGGTTGCTGAGCGTCATGTGTGGTACCATACCATGCTTGAGTGTCTTTGATCTGATGGCCCGGTCAGCTCTGATGTTAACAGAGTTATTAGGAGGCTTATTAGGGAGGGTCTGAGATCCAGCTTAACCCCCTCCCCCCCCACTGATTCCATTATTACTGCCATTCTGCCAGGGTCATTACAGTTCCTGCAGCTGGGGCTGCAGCAGGGATTGAGACTCTGCTGGTGCCACTAAGGCTCGATGTGGTTGTGATGGTGGGGGTGTCAGTGCGAAGAGAATGATAGAAGGATTTGATCTGATGCAAGGGGAGGAGAAGGGAACCATGGCTGCAAAGCTGGACTCATGGAGTCATTACCTTCCAAGAGACGTTGCATATTAGGGATTGGCATTCAAAGAAATTGAATGCTAACAGGCAGACAGTGAGATAAATAGATAGATACTGTAGCTAGATTAGATAGATACATTTCCAAAAAATCACCATTCTGGGGAACCTCACTCCATTCACATCCCATCCCCTGGGTATATTATGGAAATACGATTTTTCAAACAAATATTTAAGTCAAGTAAACAAAAATATTAAAAAAACAAAAACAGCAAAATAGGCAGGCCAGAAAAGCAAGGGTAACCTGAGGTTCAGCTCTACATTGCTTTGAATTCAACTTAAAAGCCTTATGTAAAAAAATGCATAAACTTTAGTCTACTGACTCTGATAATGAGAAACATGAGCATGTCAACAGATATAAGCATCTAAAACCCACTAAAGTCACCATCTTGGAAACCTCACACCATGCACTCTCCTACTTTTGCGTACGCCAGCTAGATACGCCCACTCTGATGTTGTGTACAAGCACACGCCACCTTGCAACAAAATATACTCTTGTTGTTTTGTAAAAGTCAGCAATTGAAAGCTGTGAAAACACACTGATGACTTACTAACTTCACCATCCAGGGAAGCCTCACTCCATTCACGCCCCACCGGGGGAAAACGTTGCTTCCTGTCTAATGTCATTAGCAGTTAACTTAATACAACTTACATGTGCTCTCTGTTGGCAGCTACCAACTAGTGCAATCTATCAGTGGTCTACCATTGCTTCAAGACATAGCAAACACACAACATAACATCACTGATCAATCAAACATTCGCTTCAACGATGAAAAATTCGAATATTTATCACGGCCAACCCGAATGCAGGCGAGAGCGCCGCAGTCACAATATGAGCCGTACACTAAAGAAGACATAAAGCTGCCAGTTCCAAAGCACAACAATGAATGAACTATATGAGCCCAGTCTGCCAATACAGCTGTTTAGCGTCTGGAGAATTTACAGCGACGTGGGAGCGGATTAATGATGTTTGCAAGACGGATGGAAGAATACAAATAGCCTGGTGGTGGTGACACTATGGGGGTGGTGGCAGATAAGAAAATTTGGGAAATTGTTGACAGCTAAAGCGTGTTTACATGTCGCCATTGCACGACCTGGCCCAAACCAAAGAGAGTATTTCAAGCAGGTGAGTACAGATCTGACAAGGACAGTCTCGACTCCTACATGAATTATGCATTATTGTGTTTGAAGGTGGTAGGGGGTGGAGGATGAAATGTGCCTGGTAACATCAACAAGCCCCCTTAATGAAGGCCTAAAGTGTGAGGGGATGTATTTATGGCTACAACCTCACTGGCATCCCTAAAAGCTAGTATATAATCAATAGTCATTATTGCCAAACACGCATAATGAATACACAAGAGTTTCATTCCCCTTGTGTTATTCTTTGTATATTGAAAACCACAGTGTCTGATTCATTCATTCATTTAATTATTATTTTTAAATTACGATGATGCGTTATTTATTATCCATCATATACAGGACTATGTATGTATGTGCATTAGAAATATTCATATCATGTTTCTGAGTTTGATTTTTGATATACTTTATTTATTCATTATACAGCGTTAGTTGTCGTTGTTTTAATAAATTGTAATTGATTATTTTATTAAGATATCCCCAAACCATATTAGAACATATGCATAAAGCAGTGGTTCTCAATTATTTTGAGAAAATAAATACCATTGAGAACCAGTAGTATTTATGTTTTTATTTACCTGTATAAGCTACTGTATGAGTCGCTGGCACCAGCATTGTTCAAGCATGAATAAAGATGCTAACAGACCTACCACCCTTGAAGAAATGTAAGTATACAGTAGTATAATGTGTAGCCCCCCCTGCCTCTCATGCCCCCTCTGGGGTGCCCACACCACTATTTGAGAAGCACTGGCATAAAGTCGGGACTTGGATGGGCAGCTTCCTTGACATACACTCCTGATCAAACAGTTGAAAAATTGCAACACTTTGCATTTTGCATTGTTGGAACTTAAAAAGGTTCAATGTAGAGTTTCAAAATGCAATAATAAATGGGAGTCAGACTAAAACATTTTTTTGAGTAAGCAATTGATTGCAAACAAGCATTAAAGTGAAATTAGGCTGTTCATCAGCTGATCAGACATTTAAGACCACAGCCTTCAAAAGCCAAAATCTTGGCAAAAAGGTGGATTCAATGTCATTTTCTGTCAGGTATTCACACTGAAGATACTTGATCTCTTGAAGGCAAAGGCAAAAAAGCAGTCGGATTGTTGAGCTGCATAAGCAAGACCTCTCGCAGTGTGCCATTGCTGCTGAGGTTGGACGCAGTTACTACAGTTACTTGAAAACATCCTGAGAGTTATGGAACAAAAAAGTTAAGTAAAAGACCCCAAAAAAATGTCACCGGTCCTGAGCCAGAGGATTGGGTTGGTGTCTTTCAAGGCCTTGTCACCTTCTTCGCCACAAAAATTGGAGTTTGCGCAAGAGCACCATACATGGGACACTGAAAGGTAGAAGGAAGTTTTACAAAAATTTAACCTTGACGGTCCTGATGACGCCCAAAGTAAGTGGCATGACAAGGAGAGGAGCTTTTTCCATCAATGGAACAATGGCGCTCCAGGTTGTGCAGGGGCGTCAAAAGACAGCTGGCTATGTGGAGATGTTGCAGGGGGCATCCGTCATGACTGACGGCACTCGTCTGTGTAGTAATGACTGGCTTTTTCAACAGGACAACGCTGCAGTTCGCAATGCCCGCTTGACAAAGGACTTCTTCCAGAGGAATAGCCTTACTCTTTTGGACCATCCTGTGTGTTCCCCGATCAAAATCTAATTGAGAACATTTGGAGATAGATGGCAAGAGAAGTTCCAATAATGGACGTCAGTTCCAGGCAGTGGATGTCCTCCATGAAGCCATCTTCAGCACCTGGAGCAACATTCCCACTAGCCTCTTGGAAACATCGGCATCAAGCATGCCCAAACCAATTTTTGAGGTGATCAACAAGAATGGAGCAGCTACTGTACTGATTACTTTTTTTCGTATTTGGGGGGTGGTGGGGGTGTTTGTGACAGGGTCTTAGGTTTTTCATCAGCTGATGAACAGCCTAGTTCAGTTTAATGGTTGTTTGCAATAAATTGCTTACTCAAAAATGTTTTTTTTTTCTCACTTCCATTTCTTCTTTTTGCATTTTGAAGCTCCACTTAGAGCCTCCATACGGTTCAACAGTGCAAAATTTCAACTGGTCGTAAAATTCTGATCAAGAGTGTAGTAGTATGATTAAGTCAAACATTTCAAACTAAAATTATCTCTGCTGGTTTGACTATGAAAGTTATATTCGACTACAATGATCAGCTTACATTTGACGAAAAGCTTCTAAAATATACTTTTGAAGAGTTTCATTGGCACATGCACTGAGCAAGAGAGCATAGCAGAGATACAGCACTTGTCATGCATTTTGTCTTAATATTTGCTATCTCATTTTAACACTGAACCGCACCAGAGTCGACTTTGCAAGTCTCTCAAGCATTCTCGGCCCACACCAGGTACACACCAGGGTTCGCATGATCGCACTTGACCAAACGAACCATACTAGCAGACCAAACGCATAAGAGTTCTTTTGAACAGAACCAAACATAGCAAGTGTGATGTACCCTTATGAGGTTCAATAAAACTAAAACACAGCCATTGTTTCATCTTCACAAATGCTCAATATCGCAATTGTAAAAAAAAATAAACGAACAAACAACAAAAAAAAAAAACCTTGTGTGCAATTGATGTGAGCAACAGAGGAACGATTTTGGAAGAAAAAGGAGGGGGACTACAAAAGTTTACCCGCATCAATCTTATTCCAAATTGAACTGCAAAAGTTCCAGCTGAATGAATTGCCTTTCAAATGCAGCGGGCCATGGCAACACGCGTTCAATCCCGAAGTGAATCTGATTTGATCCCAAGAGCCGTGCACAAAGCGCAACCCCACTGATTGACAAAGCCACAAGAAGGGAGGAGGGTAAAAAGGGGGGAAAAGTCAATGAAGAAGAGTGTTAAGAAGCAAAAGCAGCAAAAGGGGAACAAACTTTCAATGGAAAAAAAACAAACACATTCAAGTCTAAGGCATGTTCTAAAAAGGAACAGTTGAGGCGTTGTACACAAGCTGAAAAGATCAGATGAGTGCCTGTGATAAAACTTATTGCGGTGGCCAGTCACAGTTTTCCTATCGCAAAACATTTCATGGTGTCAAAGGTGATCTTAACGATATGAAATGGAGTTTCACATACATTTATCTTACTCATAGAGGAACACATGACTCAGCCCGCTACAGATGATTGAGGCCACTCCGTGGACCAATTTGAAAAGCATGAAAAGGTCACAATTGAAGAGTGAAAACACTTATTGACAGTACTGAGACACTCAACAGCCACAAGCTATCAGTAATATCTGAGATCAGGGAGAAGGGGTACAATTAAATAAGCTCTTCTTCTTTCTACTCCTTTTCAGACATGACAA
This sequence comes from Dunckerocampus dactyliophorus, assembly GCF_027744805.1. Classification (NCBI taxonomy): domain Eukaryota; kingdom Metazoa; phylum Chordata; class Actinopteri; order Syngnathiformes; family Syngnathidae; genus Dunckerocampus; species Dunckerocampus dactyliophorus. The sequence goes on along the minus strand of NC_072829.1, from coordinate 9,668,427 downwards.
ATTGCACAAGGACCAAGATATGATGTTCATTAATGTAACTTGTTAGCAAACTTGCTAACGAACTTTATTTTTTGTTTGATAAACTGAAACCGTGGCCATTATCAAATTAATACAAATAAATATAAAATATATACACTACCAGTCAAAAGTTTGGATACACTTACCCATGCTGTTGAATGAAAAGGTGTGTCTAAACTTTTGACAGGTACATTATTATTATTATTATTATTATTATTATTATTATTATTATTATTATTACTATCTATTGATCCATTTTATATGCCGCTTATCCTCATTAAAGGTCGCGGGGTATGCTGGAGCCTATCCCGGCCAACTTCGGGCGAGAGGAGGAGTACACCCTGAACAACTGTAGACTAACAACCATTCACAATCACTTTCATACATACGGACAATTTAGAGTTAACCTAACATGCATGTTTTTGGAATGTGGGAGGAAACCGGAGTACCCGGAGAATAATATTAATTATTATTATTATCATGATTATTATAGTTTACAATGAAACTACAGTTTTTGTTTTAGCAGATAATTCATTGCATTTACTTGATGATGTATTTTAAATTCATAGTGTTGTAATAAACGAGTTTTTTTGCCAAAAGTCAGACTATATGGCAAAAAAAAAAATGCATCCACTGAGAAGATTAAAAAATATTCTAACAATATAGCATGCATCATTTGGCAAGCTTACATTTGCAAATATTGTCTGATTTGTTTCCTGTTACCTTTGTAAGAAGAATAAGATCACGTGGATAAAATGCTAAATCATGTGTGTCTTCTTAATTTCATGCACATATTGATGATGCAAAAATGATCCAATTGGATTAAAATGCATTACTTTTTATAAGAAATTGGCACGTTAACTAATTAAGATGACAGCAATCTGCTCATTGTTGATGACACGATATGTTTGCAAGGAAAATAAAAGATGAGAATTTTAAATGAACAAATTTGCTGATGAATGTCACTTTATGATAAGTTGATTCTCATGATTCCATTTCCTGGAGAAACTCATTAAAAGGTGGCACACGCACTAAAACAGCAGGGAGGATGAGTTGTTTTTGAGACCGAGGTTGACAATAAAGATGAGAAAACTCAGGATTGTTACTGTGATTGTTCTCTGCTTTGTGCTGTAACCCTTGGAAATGTGGTGACAGCAGATGCTATTTTTTTGCACCATTAACTGAGGGCAGCTCTGCAGGGAAGGTATTTACACCTGCTTGCCTCATCCTTTGTGATACACACAACTTGGGCATTACTTATACCCTTTTGTCTAAGATGTGTTTTTTTTTTTTTTTTTTTTTTTTTTTTTTACCAGGAATGGAGAAAAAGAGCAACATCCTATTGAAAAAATTGCATATCCAATATTGAAGTCTGCGTTCTGCTGGTGAAATGAATGATGGCTGCAAGAAGCTGACATTACAATCAGTGATGGATAAAGACGTGATCTCTATTTATTTATTTTCCGCCAGAGCCATCCGTTGCATGCTCTCAGTGACGGTGAGTGGGATGGATATCAAACATTAAACAGCATTTTTTCATTCATGAGCAAATCATGTTGTGTTTTAACAATAGGCGGATAAGAGCTGATTCAGGGAACTCGCTGCAGGGGTAATTGATAGGGATCCAGCAAAGGTAACTCCCCGGGGAATGCTGGATGGTAAATTCTTACCATGCCAGCAGGAATGTGGCCTATCTATGGAACATTATTTTATTTTTTGTTTCCCCCCTTAAATATTTGAGACGTTTTGGGGGGCATTTAAAGTGGTTGTCAGGAAGATATGCTTTGTTATTGCACTTATGAAATGTTTTGTGTCCATCATTCCATTTGATTTTCATTAATAGTAGTTACAATTATGCACTAACATACACATTGTATGTATTTCTGCCAAGATACACATTAACGTCACAATGGCTTGCTACGATTATGTGCTCAAAACAAGTCCTACATACGCTTATCACCTGATTCAAATACCCTTGGGTGTCTAGGCATGTCTGCCCTTCATTGACTTTGTTCCTCACAAAAGGAGGAGCTCACCCCTCCCCTCGTATATGCGGTTTCCTATATTAACTCAAAGTTTAGCATGACTAGACATTTTCTTTACAAGCCGTCTGTTCAGGTTGCATTGATTTTTCTCCTTGCATACAAGTTTTATTAAACTGCACTTCTCATTATTCTCAAATAACTTGTCTCCTCTCTCAGCTATGGTGGCGCCAGCAGCACATTTCCCCATGACAGTGATGTTTCCGTAATAATTGGCACTGAGGATATTATGTTTTCGTTGGTTTGTTTCTTAGCAGCACTATGCAAGAATGATTTAACCAATTTCTCCAATACTTTGTGGGGTGGGAGCCAAGGTGGAAGCCATGACATACAGTATTTGGCTCAAGATGCAAGATTATTTCCAAAGGCTCTCAGTTGCTCAATGGTTTCTGAGCCTAAAAAATAAGCGTACATTTATGACACAACTACTACACCCAGCAAAGTTGCAGACCACAATGTTCTTATTATCCAGAATGTAAAAACTCATCAAATATCCCCATTTAATTGTTTAACTCTAATGATGATTTGAACTACATAAGAAAATGAAAGTGAAAATATAGTTCTCTTTGTATCATGCATCAACAAGTATCTTGCACAACAAGCAACAGACCCGATGTTGTTATAGAGCTAAAGAGCAAAATACAACACCACTCTTGAGTTCATTGTAAACAACAGTCCAGCAAGTGTAACATGCATGGATATCACACCAACAGCTAAACTTTTAAAGTGCAAGCAGAGGTAGATAAAGCTGCTGGTTGCTGACTACTCATGATAGTTCAAATGCAGCGACTGCCATCTTGTGTAGTTATTAAACAACAACAACAAAAAAACTACATCAGGAGGTTGGCCACAGCCACTGCTGTTAATGTCAGTCACAGTTTTCCTATCACAAAACATTTCATGGTGTCAAAGGTGATATAAACAACAACAAACAACGATATGAAATGGAGTTTCACATAAATGTATCTTACTCATAGAGCAACACATGACTCAGCCCGCTACAGATGATTGAAGCCACTCTGACGACCAATTTGAAAAGCATGAAAAGGTCATATTTGAAGAGTGAAAACACTTAGTGACACTATTGAGAAACTCAAATTGTACTCAGTTGTACAACACAGCAAAAAACTATCAGTAATGGCGAGAGATGAGATCATGGAGAAGGGGTAGAATTAAATAAGCTCTCCTCCTTTCTATTCCTTTTCAGAGGTAGATAAAGCTGTGGCTGCTGAGCGCTCAGGATGGTTCAAACGCCGCGACTGCCATTTTGTGTAGCTATTAAAAAAAACTAACAAAAACAAAACAAAACAAAAATACATCAGGAGCTCGGCCACAGCCACTGCTGCTAATGGCAATGTCGATCGACCCAGCACCAGTTACACACCGCATCACTTATTTGCTTTACTACAGAGACTCTGCGGTTGATAGACCACAGGCGTTAGTTACAAGGTATGATGATGGCCATTCCAAAGGAGGTTTCATCAACCACTGGCCTGGCATGCATACTACATAGTTTGAGTTGTTCTTGCAGGTCCATGTTGAGTCAAATCATTTTGAAGAACTTCTCAAACTTCTCCTGGTTTCCTAGTTTCTTTTCACACAGTTAAATATATTATACCAACGCTCCCAGTGTTAGAAAAACGGCTTTTGGCAGATAACCTCAGGAAAAATATGACTGGTCTCTGCTACGTCATTAAGCCTCACTACAAGCATTCTTTTCAGACTTCTCTCTCTGTGCCGTCGGTATTATGGCAGAAAATCACCTTGCGGGTGCCGGGGCAGAATTTTCATATTCATTCCATATACTGTAGCATAGCATATATAATTTGAAGACCTGGAGGCTGTGAGAAAGATGGAGCGAGCCGCTGCTGGTGTCCAAACAGAGATTGGGGTGTACAGTAGCGTATGTGTAAAAGCTGAAGGATAGTGTATAGTTATGTCCACACAGCCTGACAGACTGAGCTCACATTTGACTGTTCAGCACTTGACAGGGCTTGAACTTTTCCCTGCACTGCTGCAAGAATTAGCGGGGTGTACAACGCACACAATGTCAGAGAAATGGATAACGCTCACAAAGCCATGAGTTTAGTCAGAAGGGTGGGGGGGATGTGTCCAGTGCTTCCACATACACAAGTCCATACATACACAAACCCTCTCTGTCCAGTTTGTCTTATTCATCAGCAAGTTTAGGAAGTCTTGGTGAAACAAGGGTGGGGGGAAAGAACTTCCCCGATGGAGGATTGGTTTACTGGAGTGGAAAAGGCGAGAAACAAACCAAGCATAGCGGCACTTGGGTCAAACATATCCCTTTCTGAGCGCCTACACAAATGCAGATTGGAAGAAAAAAAAAAAAAAAAAAAAAAAAAACGACTCAGCAACAAAGAGCTGGAAAAAAAACCCCAAAAAACAAAGTGCAGTTGCGTGCATTTCTAGCCCCGTGCCAGAAAAATCACATTAACACCCTGCAGCAGGAGCATTGTTATCCCTAATTGGCACAAAGCTACGCATTAAAGGCATACCAAGACTGTTGAAACCAGAGTTTGCTTTAAAGATAATTAATATTTCAGGGAGGGGAGGTGTCACCAGATGAAAGTGGCTTGGGATCTTTCCGCCAGGGAGGCTAAATGAAGAAGCGCCCTCTTACCTTTGGGGTTCCATATAGAAACGTTGAAAGATGATGTGACCACTTCGATGTTCTTCATTGTTTAATTATTAAACGCATGAAAAGCAGTCCTAATGCTAGGCAGTTCAATCTGTAAAGTGAAAGTCTTTTGTCTTTTCATTTTATTTGCGGAATATGCTGTAAACTATAAAAAATCAAATAAAAAAAAACAGGCTGCCACACTTTGGACACCCTTACCTTTGCTCTGCGACGAGAAGCAATGGGAGAGCTGAGCAAAGAGGTCGGGATTTTCAAACTTCTCTTCTTTCACTTTGATCCAGATGCAATTCTCCGCCATTTCCTGGGGCACTATCTGCAACAACACAAGGATTCCATTATCATCACCACAATCAGACAGCACAATTCCACCAAACTGCCACTCAAAAGGTTCTTCTCTCTCAAGAGAGTATGTGTATATGCGTGACTTCTTGGTACAGGTGCGGGAAACAAAGACAAAAACAGCTGAAGGGGAAAGTGTCAGGCACGGGGTGTCCAAACTTTTCCACTGTGGAGATGCAGGTTCCAATTTGATATTCTTCACATTTCATTTTTTTATGCTAAAATCAATCAAATAGCTTAACATCTATAATAGCGTTCTGTAAGAGGTGAAGATACACAAAGTTTAGTGTTATGGTTCTCAAACTTGTTACACTAAGTACCACCTCAAAAGTATTTTACCATTTACCACCATTTTTGCTACGTCCACATAACATCGTGGTCGCGTTTTGGCTACGTGTAAGCTAACACTTGCTTGTGGCATTTGCATGAATGTAAAAAAAAAAAAAAAAGTGAGTAACACTATATGAAGCCTGCATACCACCAGTGGTACTCATACTACGGTTTCATAATCAATGGTTTGGGGGTTTCCAGGATTTTGGGGTGTCTATATCCGCCTCCACTGCTGATAAGGGCTCAGCCCCACTGCGAAATTGAACGATTCCATCTGCCACCGTCTACAAATACTCCTGTCAGATGAAATACATCATGAAAAAAAAACGAAACGTCTGCTTATGTATGAGTAAGGTCTTCATTGAGTCCAGCGTACGATACATCGCAAACCTTGGTAACGGCTGCTTTAGTATGAGTAACAAAAGATGTTTAAAGCGCTCTCTGACAGACCAAAACATACAATCTCGTTTGTAGTTTTTACACATTTTCCTTTGTATGGCGTCGTCCATGCACCTCACTCGCCAGGCGTGACTAATTAACTTACGCTCGGGCAAACTGTTAGAGTAGCTTCTGTGCTTGCACCATGGCTCGTTTTGAAAGTATATTTGGATCCTCAGAATAATATTATGTTGATCAACTAGCATACTTCCGGCTGCCCAATAGCCATAAAAGTCAACAAAACTGTGAGTTTCCTCCTGAGTATTGGTGAAAACTGCAAAAAACAACACTAGAGTAAGATATGAGACCCACCAATCGCTATCCAAAGGTAGACGTCGGATATTTTGAACATGCCCAAAGTTTGGAACGGCTATCGCCGTTTTTCAACGTCTAGATACATCTGTAAACCAGCTGAAAAGCAAACAAGTCCAAGAAATGTATGCCTGTTTCTCAGAAAGAATCGTTACATGGTGCAATGAGACAGAACCTTAAAAATCATGTACATGCACATGACTTTTAGACAACAAAAATACAAGCTGTTGGCCACACACGGCATTGGACACCCCTGCTATACGATAATGCAACACATTCTATCTGTAAGACCCTGACTAACCAAGCAGATTAAGATCTGTTGAGATGGACACAGCACAACACAAGTAAACAGGACGTAGTGCACATCACTCTTATTTTGAAGTCCGGAAGTGTTTTGTGTGAGTTGAGAAGGTCAGATGACTTTTGCTAAAAGAGACATACTTGAATACATACGTGTACACGAATAATCCTGCAGTCGTGGCTCCTGTCCTTTATTAACACCGAACTTCCACGACATCAGCGGGCATCCCGAAACCCTCGGTAGCATCGGCATGAGACAGACGTCATTTATAGTTTGACTTCCCTGATTCTGACTGCTTAGAGGGAGTCCGACGTAGCGCGTCAAAGACGGTGTTTAATCATGTTGGTTGTGCACCCTCCTTTGCATGATATCATTGTGTTGCAAATGTGGCACTGAGCCGACCGCTCTTTTTGTTTTATGAAGTTAAGCCAAACATCGAAGTTGCTTTTTCTTCTTTGGTGCTCACCGTCTTCTTCTTCGTTGGTGTTTGCGGCTACTTCGTCCAGTCGGTGGACTGGGCATCAAAAATAGGAATCAAAATTTTAAAAAAAATAATGCTCCCGGGAAAATCGGAATGTCAGTCCCAGATCCCATCGATGCTCGAGATTCGATGCCCAACCCCACAAATAAAACTATATTGAATACCTACATCTGAAAAACATGAGTACGACGAGTGACTCCATTAACTGAAAACGGAAATGACTAGCTGAATAATGCCGAACAATGCTGCCCGAAGTGCAACGTGGCTGCTAATGTTAACTGGCATGTTAAGTTGATGCAACAGGCTTCATTGCAATGTCTACTACTTTAGCCAGCAAACTAGTTTAAACTAAACCAAGAACAACTGTTGTTGGTTGACATCAAGTAGTGCACGTCATTTTCCCTCTGTTGTTTTTAATTATCTCGTACCCGACTGCACAATATATCCTCATTAATATGAATGCTAGATCAACAAATCTGTAGAAAACAGTCAATCAGTGTTGCACAAATAGACACAGATGGTTGAGGAGGATCACTTCCTGCAGTGCTCAACAGACAAGATGAAACAGTTGAAAATACAAACACTGCAATTTAGCATACGCCACTTACTCATGTACGTAACCCCCATTCAAAGCACCACGGTGAGAGCCCTCGGCCTGACCCTGCCGTGGCTCTTAATCAAGAGCCTGGACTAGAAACACGCCCTTTAGCATGGGCACCATTAACCCCTCTAATAAACACAACAATCGCATCACACTCACCCTGGCAACATAGAGATAGATTGATGCAGTTGCAGTAGTGTAGTGGTGGTAGTGTTAGGGTTCAACAGTGTTGCAGAGTGCCATAATGACATCAACAAGTGATTTAATGGAGGCTTTATGAAAGTGTCGTTTTGAAATGGAGTTTGTGAACGGATAACAAGGTAAGTGGTGTGCTTGGCTCTCATATAAAAAGTGGCTGAAGTAAGTACTGGACAAAAGTAGGGAAAGCGTGAAAGGACTGTCCAATACTGCCAGAAGTGTCCAAACATTTCCCCCCCCCCACTCAGGGCCATACGTAGAAAAAATTATAGGACCGCTTTGATATTCGTCATCTTTTGTTTACTAAACATGGTAAAACCCATCCAAGTTAGGCTGATAAGTTCTAAGCAGTTCAATATTACGTATTGACACACATTACTACTGTATGTAGTACTGCATGACTGAATGTATTTAACTCTTCTTCTCCTGAACCACTGCATAAGAGTGAACATTTCTCAAAACATGCACCCCTAGTGTGTTGCCTGTGCTAGTATTTTTCTGAAAAGTACACCACATGGTGGCGCTGTTATTAAACCCCAAAACTTTGACCGCAGAAGGATTAGGATTGACTCGAAATTCCTCACACGGGTCAATGTGCTCTACAAAACACCCGCTGTAACCCGCTGTGGTTCGTCAGATCTCCGTGATTGACCAGGATTGACAAGCACAAATTTGAGCAAGATTGGTTGAAAAACATGGCAAACACCAAGAAAAACATTTGCAGGGGCACTCGTGGGACTTAGCAACCAATTGCTCATAAGTCATTGACCATTTGTCTAATAAAATATAAATTCTTATTTTGTCTGAAAAATATTTTTTTTTCCGAAAACACATTTTGGAAAATAGGGGTATTTTAGTCTGGTCAATTCAGAATTAAAAGAAAAAACAGCTTTGTGTTTTCGCTGACAAAGTATTAGTATTAGTGTGTCTTATTTAACGTTTTCTAATCACCCTGGCCCTCATCCTCCTTTTTGATTACCTGATTTGGTTTTGAGCCGTAAAAGAAAAAAACTAAAAAACTGTCTGCTGGCCACAAATGGGCCCCGAACCGCACCTTGGACACCCCTGTTTATTTATTCCACGCAGATCACATATATGACATAAAGTTTCAATACATTTCTTCTTCATCTACAAAATGTAATTGCTGCTTTCATTTCATTTCCCAGCGCTTGACGGTGCTATTTTTTTCTCTCCTACCAATTACCTTGCAAATGTAGACAAATGTGTACCATCTCCTATTAAACCAATGCCACTTTAACTACACTAAGTATGTATCACACAATGTGGAAATGTGGTCTAGTGCAGTACGTAATTGCTAGGAACTTTTTTAATATAATGATGACGTCTGATTTGTGCTGTTGCAGGACCGTACAAGTGGCAGCAGCGGATGGAAATAACTTCATGCAACTAATTCACATTTGCCATCGGCCTTCGTGCGCTTCCAATCTATGGAAGCCAGAATACTGTTTGTTCCTGTCAAAACAATAGATTGTCTGTCCTCAGGTTGTTATGAATTTCATTTACATCACACAACTACTCTCTTTCTGTGGCAGCAAAGGTACTTGGACGTGATTTTCTTACTAAACAATGTCCATATAAATCTGACTACGTAAGGTCCAATCAAGGAAGACACGACGATATTAAATAAACAAAAGAATGCAAAATCCCTTATATTCTCAGTGTATGCCTCCATGAATAACTATCCCGTTTGTGTATAGGAAAGCAACATATGTTTGCATATATGCTGTTTTAAAAAGGTCACTGAAGTGTAACGTATTCTGAAAGGAATTATGCAGAAAGCAGCGTGTATGAAATGTAGAAGCTATTTTGGCTAGCGTCCGTTCAAATTTTACTAACTTATATCAAGAACATGTCCAATGAGGCTTACGTTTCTGTCTGTTGTCACTGCAAGGTCACACACATCAGCAAATAAAGAGCTTTTTGAAATGATTACTCAAATGAGATGGGAGGCTAACATAACTTGGTGTTGATTCAGTTATGCTAAAAATGTGACACTCTTAAGGGCATCTGAGGAGAGGAGATTGTTTACTTCTGGCATCATTGGGAATATTTGCTGAGTGTCGGCTTGATAAGAAGTCCTCTAAATAGAACTGCATTTGGTTTTATTGAGGAAAATGCCTTCAAGAAAGTCTTACAATGTCTGTTTTGAAGGTTTGTACAGTGGAATCTTAAAATGTCCATTGGTATTTTTACCCATAAAAACGTTAAACATGTAATTAATCTGTTCCAGGCTCCAACTCTCACTTACCAACTGAAACCTATAATAACCATATTGGTGATGATTTAAATAACACTTGAAAAGATGTAAAAGGTAAAAACTTGGGCCCTATTATTCCCGCGAATGGTGGACAGAATCGCGGAATTGGCCAATAAAAACAGAATCTACTGCTAAATGTGGAATCTTGGGGATATTGACATATTGTGAATGAAATGCTGTAATCGTGAGGAGAAGGAACGTTTGTGTGGGGAAATCAACAGTAGTGTAGTGCATCAACAGTGACTTAGCCCCACTTAGTCCCGTCAGCCCAGTTCTGATTGGATTTATGTGATGAGAAAAGTAGTTACGGTTAGTTTCTGGGGCCACTTAAGTAAAGAGTTTGGCTTCTCAAAGCAATAAACGTTCAAGAGTTCAAGTAATACTTCAAGTGTGGTGACGTTCAAGTAATACTTCAGCATCACAAAAATCACAAAAAAGCATCACACAAAAAATCAGACCTTGTCGTTACTTTTCTCTCAGTGATATAACGAAAAAGAAAAGTAAGATTTGTGAGGTCTGATTTTTTTTGAGGAGGCATTTTTGTGATGCAAATGTTTTACTCTTTTACTCTTTTCAATGCATATCGGTTTGAGAGGCCAAACTCTTTACTTAAGCGGCCCCAGCAACTAATTTTCATAGGGCCCTAAAAACACTGACGGCAAGGGACACAACAAAGCAAAATAATACAGTGTGGAACTAAACTAAAACTAAAATAAAACTACTCACTCAGTTATCGATGGCGACCTCATGCATTCGTAACTGCCGTACAAGTATAAAAAGAACCAACTTCCGTACAGCAGATCTTAACATGCAGAGGGACGATTACAGCTTGTGCCTGGGAGGCGAGTCTTTTCACATGAAGACTAACTATAGACAAAGTTTTGGTATAAATTGCGTTCTTGATTGTTTTAACATCTGTGTGGGCTGTAGCCATATTTGACAGAGCAGCCAGGACAGAGCTGTGGTTACTTGCGTTACCACTACTTCGTAATAAGTTACATTGTCAGCTCTGGTTATCGTTTTTCCTAATTGTCACCACGGGTAGGATTCTATGTAAGAACAATCAATGCTTTAATGCAATCATGTAATATGTCAATAGCCTCGAGATATACTTGGTTGGCTTCTAAATTGTATGGCTGTAGGGCAGTGCTTTTCAAATAGTGGGGTGAGCCCCCTGGGAGGCCATGAGAGGTAAGGGGGATTACGTATACAAAATTTCTTCAAGGATGAGGTCTGTTCGTATTATTCATGCGTAAACGATGCTGGTGCCATCAATTCATACAATCGTTTGTACACGTAAATAACTTTAGGGGGATAATTCAGAAAATCATTGAGGACCACTGCTTTAGGGTGTGCATATTTAGAGTTTTACTGTTTCCTGTAATGTAACCCGATGCTTCTGTTTCAGGTGCAGTGAATGTAGTGTTAGCCTACCTTGTTCCAGTTGACCCTCTTCATCACCGTCTCAGGCTTGTACACCTTCTTCGGCTCAAGTCCATACGGCAGTTTGAGGACGGGCAAAGACGGAGGTGGTGGAGGAGCCCCCGGGCCTCCGAAGAAAGGCGGAGGAGGTGGGGGCCCACATCCGGGTGGTGGCGGTGGAGGTGGAGGTCCACCACCCGGGGGAGGCGGTGGTGGTGGTGGACCGCTGATATGGCCCGGGAGAGGTGGCGGCGGCGGTGGTGGTGGTGGACAGCCACCCGGGGGAGGAGGAGGAGGAGGCGGGGGAGGCGGTGCTGCTGCACCTCCGGGTTGCGGCGGCGGAGGTGGCGCTCCGGGCACAGCTGGACCAGCTGCAATCTGCAAATACAGAAAGAAGGAAGGTTTTTTTCTTCTTCTTTTTAATCAAGATGCCAAGTGATGTTTCTGTTAGCTCCCTCCAAGCTTTATTGTGTTGCCAAAAAGATTTAAAGACTCTGAGCTTTGTTTGCTTTGAAAAATCCCTTCAGCTCTGCCTGTGCTACCTCAAAATATACAATTACTGGACCTCAACTCAGCACCTGAGACTGAAAGAACAGGTAACACAGTCCACTGTCACTTTAAGCATGTACACGAGGACCAAATGTCAATAAAAGCAAAAAATATGCAAATATGGCAATTATGAACACCCAAACATGGCTTCTCAGCTTATTATACGTGCACATTTCCCACGAGAATTCTCCATTATGTGCTTTGACAAAAGTCACTTGATTGCATGTGCCTATAATGTGATTGGCTTCTTATTCCAAGATGTTGTGATTTATTACGTAATGACACAGGCTGATTGTATATTAGCTGGCAACACTCCTCTCGGTGATCATCCAAATTTAGACGATTATGTGTCTGTCAATCTGAAACCTCTCTGCGGCCCATTTCCTCTTTTGGACGGAAATTAACTGCTAAATTAAAAAAGGGTGGTTGTTTCCATATTGATGCCAGACGAGTATGAACCACGGACCACCCACCGGGTTTGGATTCATACATACCACTCCAATAAGGAGGTCGGGGTGGCAGGTAATTAACTGTGAATGCGACGTGATTTAATCATACACCCCAATCTCATCTCTGATAAAGAGACTCAATTGCAATGTGATTACTTACAGGCATTGCATTTAACAAGCAGGGGAAGTGAGCGGGTAAAAAAACAACACAGCCTGTTAGCACATCCTATTGCTTTATGAACAACACTATTCTAACATTTAAAAAGATATAGCATTGCAGTAAATGTGCACTTTGCTGGAGAAGCGCTTGAAGAGCAGATGTTACAGCAGCGCTGCATTCCACCTTACTGTCACATTGAAAATCTGTGGAGGGAGCTGAAACTTTGAATTGTCAAGCGACAGCCTCAAAATCCATCCAGAGGCATACGTAATTCCGGTGGCCATGTACAACAAATGTCTGGGTTTCTTCACCAAGCTACCTTTTGCAATGGTTTCAAATACTTCAAATACTTCACTCAAGCAAAAGCAACGTATATTACAACTTTTATGTCATGCTTTTTCGGTCTTTTTTGATATCCTGTCTCTCTCTGTTAAAATATACATAACAATGACAGTCCATGTCTACGTACGGGGATGGTAGTTTTATAAAACCAGCAGGACATCAGAAGTATTTTCCCCACTGTACCCCGATGTAAAAGAGAATATTTTACACAAAGACTCTCTTATGTGGTAAGGGAGGCCTGTCCTCATTGATTGGGCTTACTTTTTATCCTAAAAATGTCTGCAGCGATGATTGACTTCTAGTGTCAAAGTGTTGACAAGGTAATCTGAGAACATTGTTTTCATCATTTGCTTTAACAGGATAGAAGATATACAAGATATCCAAGAGTACGTACACATTTCTATTTGCCAGACATTCCACAGGGCCATTATTGGTATGAACTAGGAGTGTAATGGTACCGCACTCACTGTTCTGCATGTATCTCGGGATTTTCGGTACAGTCGCGGCATAGAAAATGGAAGGATGGAAGAGTCAGACTGTGTGGGGACACTACACTATCCATCTGCTGTCATAACAGAGAGGGGTCGCTTGACATGACTTTAACGTAATTAATAAAAACAAATTAGTTACCCAATTTTTGACAGCCCTAGTTAATATTAGTCGTTAGTATTGACATTTCAGCTTTTCATGATGGCTTTTGCAAATTTTTTTTCTGTTGTTGTTTTTTTGTTTATTTCTACAGTGTGTCATAGGCACATAAAAAAAACAACAAAAAAAACAAGCCGCGGCCCACAAATGGCCCTGTACACATCTTCAAACCAAGCCTAGAGCCAACTATCTGTCAGTGAGCTATAGACGTGGGATCTGTACGTTTCATTATTTTGGTTTTCTTCAACGAATAGGCTAACCTAGCGTTTAATATTTTTTATTTTTTTATTTTTTTAGAAAACATGTTCGGAGGCGTAAAAAAAACAAAAAAAAACAAGGCCACACATGCAGGCGGCATGAGACGACACCCACCTTGGCTTCAGATTCCCTGATGAGTCTCTGAGCCTCTTTGAGCTTGTCACTTTCAATAGTTAACTGCAGATATAACACACGCACACATACACAGTACAGACACAACAACACACACATCAGAAGCACAGCACAGACATGGGGGGCAAACAGAGAAGCATAAATGTGGGGAGTGTTAGAAAGACAGGGCTAGTATGCTACGACACATCCACTACAGAGAGCAGACGTGCACAATGTAGGGGAGGTAAAGAGGCGTGGCTTAAACAGCAAAATGCAATTAAGTACATCAAACGATGCATTTTCCCGCAGTGAGCTTTTTGTTATGTGCCTTTACACCTAAAACAAGATGCAATCCAACATGTCATCTCTCTCCAAAGGTATATCAGCATGAAAGCGCTTACCTCTTCAGTTCAAGTCCCTTTTATTTTATTTATTTATTTTATTTTGGAGGAAATGCTAAACATATTTTAACAGTTAGAGATGTATGATGAATTAGTTTTGTTTCATGAGATTGCCCAAAACACAATGACAATCAGAAGACTGTGGTTTACAGCAGGGGTGCCCAATCAAAGGGCTGTGGCCCCCTAGTGAACCATAGATCACTCCGCATTGGACGGCACACACAAAATTACTTTAATCGTTATTTAATTGACTTGTTTTTCCCATGCACCAGCTAGCCTGCAAAGTGACATGGCCTATTTTAATTGCCTATATCCTTCCTTAGGCCATCTTACATTTTAAATAGAAACAAGTGAAGGTGGTCTAGTGGTTAGCATGTTGGCCACACAGTCACAGCCAGGAGATCAGGAAGACCTGGGTTCGATTCTCCCTTGGGCATTTCTGTGTGGAGTTTGCATGTTCTCCCCGTGCGTGCGTGGGTTTTCTCCGGGTACTCCGGTTTCCTCCCACATTCCAAAAACATGCATGTTAGGTTAATTGGAGACTCTAAATTATCCATAGGTATGAATGTGAGTGTGAATGGTTGTTTGTCTATATGTGCCCTACGACTGGCGACCCAAAGTCAGCTGGGATAGGCACTAGCATGCCCCCGCGACCCTAATGAGGAGAAGCGCGATAGAAAATGGATGGATGGACAAGTGAAGGTGCAATACTGCACTAACTGTTGGAGCTCTGATGCTACCACTGGACAAGCTGGACAAGCGCTGAGTGAAACAGCACTGTCAATGAACGCAAGGATGGAAGTCACCTCGACAATATTCTGCCACAGGTTTCCCAACTTTTGCCCGTGTTGATGTTCTATCTAAATGACACGGACTCAAGAAAAAGCCAAGAAAGTCTGACACCAATGCAAGGATGAATATGTTGCCATGTTTCCCTGATTTTATTCCATGTTGCTTTTATGCGTGACTGGCACTGAAGTTTAGTTTGCTAGGCAGCATGCACTCTAAGTAGGTTCATGATCCTACAGTAATTCCTTGTTTATCGCGTTTAATTGGTTCCAGACCTGACCGTGGTGAGTGAATTTCCACTAAGTTGCATTCCTTATTTATAAATTGAATATTTTCATAGTTAGAGCATAGAAAACTTGTTTACGACCTTCTAAATATGTTTTATTTTTACATTATTAGAGGCCTCCAGACATGAAATAACACCATATACTCACCTTTACACTCATATTACCCAATATAGTAAACATAATAATAGTAAAAAAAACATTTAAAACAGAAATAAGACTAGTGCTTGTGTGTGTTGCTATAAATGGGTTTCCTAGAGGCATCACAAAAATGCCTCCATGAAAAAATCAAGCCCTCACAATCACTTGCCGTTACTTTCTCTCGTGTCGTATCACTGCCTGTTCATTGTTGTGTATGACTTTTTCGAGAAGGCATTATTGTGATGCCCGATGTGTAACTCTTGAACGCATATTGTTTTGAGAAGCCAACCTCTTTACTTAAGTGCCCCCACCAACTAACCGGAACTGTTTTCCTCATCACCAAATCCGACCAGAACTCTCCTCACAGGACCGAGTGAGGGTAAGTCACTACACTGCTGATGGTGATGTCATACAACTTCATGTCAAAAAATCTACTGCCCTTTAACATTGCATGAAGTCATGAAGTCAGCCATGGCATGTCAACATGGTAGAGTGAAAAAAACTTCTATTGTCATCCTGTGTGGAAATGGTAAGTTTTTGGCTTCGTAAGTTTAGAAGAAATAAATTTGACGCTAACTGGTTCGCTCGCGGGCCGCACGGTGGCCTAGTGGTTAGCATGTTGGCCACACAGTCAGGAGATCAGGAAGATTGTGGGTTTGAATCTCCGTTGGGCATCTCTGTGTGGAGTTTGCATGTTCTCCCCATGCGTGTGTGGGTTTTCTCCGGGTACTCCGGTTTCCTCCCACATTCCAAAAACATGCATGTTAGGTTAATTGGAGACTCTAAATTGTCCATAGGTATGAATGTGAGTGTGAATGGCTGTTTGTCTATATGTGCCCTATGATTGTCTGGCAACCACTCCAGGGTGTACCCCGCCTCTCGCCTGAAGTCAGCTGGGATAGGCTCCCGCATACTCATGACCCGAGCTTGTTAGCTCGCTAGCAAGCGGCAGCATTAAAGTTCCAATGCAGTGTAAACAAAGAATATATAGGAGTATAAAGGTGACTCTCCACTACTATTTCATGTCTGCTTGGCTCTAACTTAGAAAGTATTTATAAAGTCATAATCAATATTTCCCCATCAGTTTTCCATTTTGTTTTCTCATGTTGCTGTTATGGTGCCAACACAGATAGAATGTCAGGAAAAAAATTGAGTTTGATAGGCAGTCTGTACAGTAAGAACATGTCTGATACTTGACTACCTCGTCTACCGATACTGGACACCTGCATGGTTTATACAGAACAACCACCTGCAAAAAGGGTGGATACATTTAACACCAGTGTAAAAGAGGCTAGAGTCATGCGTGAAGCAAACACAGTTAGGGAGCACAAAGAGCGCAAGTAATATCAAGAAAGGATTGTCTAAATATTTAATGTGCATTAAATTGCAGTCCTAAGTAAACAGTCTTACGGTGATTTATTGCATCATCAAAAGGAAACTTTTTGGTATCTGGTGTGCTTTTGCTTGAGCTCTCTAAGAAATACTCGGTGGCAGCATTGGATTATATCATAATACGAGTGTATTATATCAAATTGTAACCAGACTAGGCGGAGTGGAGGGGGGCTAGGTTGACCACTGTACATCGACAGCTCCTCCCGGGTTTTGAGTGTGGTCAGCAAGGACACTGTCGGCGTGTTAAAAGCTATTAATGGGAAGTCGCAGAGTTCCGCTGTGTACTACTGCAGTGCTACATTATTCATCACATCTCCAGTCCAATTGCAGTGAATTGCTTCCTTTTCCTTTTTCACAGTGGCGGCAAAGGTTTGGAGGGGAAGGCGTGACGATTTCCACTTGTTGTGATTCCCGTGTCCCTTTGTTGATGTTGAGAGGCGGAGGCGCCACTCAAATCAATTGGGGGATAATCAAAAAGGCACATCAAACAGGCTTGCTTCTTACAATGCCAAAGTTCCTGAAAAGCGACTCATTAAATGTGGCTGCTTCGAAAACAAGGTGAGGAGAAACGACTCAGGCATGCATGTGTTTTAATATCTGACAGCCATTCTCCGGAGATGAAAGGTTAGGGTTAGCTTCCACTTTATCCTCATTCTGCAAAATAAAAATATAAAATGCCTGTGATGGCAGGATAGCTTTGATGGAAAGAGCTGAATGTGTGTACTCGCGCCGATTTAAAGGCTCTGCACGCGCATGGTTAATGGCTTCTCCGGCGCTCGTGTCAATTGTGGATTAGGCAGAAAAACACACTCGTTCCGACGCACGTGTGTGTGTGTCTGTGTGTGTGAAGTAACGCACTCGCAATTGTCAGAGAGCGTGACACTGTTGTTTTGCTCACCGCTTCAGATAGCATTTGAGTGACAGACGCAAATAACTCACACCAAGATCAAAAACGCACCACTCGACTGGGTATTACTTCAGATGCATAATTAAACGTCATGTCCACACGAGTAAAGTTACAAAATCCAAAAATATTTTTCACACAGTTTTCACCTAGATGAGCCATTGTGATAAAGATGATACGCTCCTTTGTATTTATGGTATGACGTCCTGTTTTAACATCTTTTTTTGCTGCTTTTTTGGTTTACTTCTAATAATGGTAAGAATAATAGTAATAAATACCAAACGTACAAATAATAATAATATGTATTAAAAAAAAATACTAATAACATTTTATTGTAAACAACAAAGAACATGAATGAAAATGATAAGTGCTACGCTACCAATAATAATAGTAACAACAATAAGCCATTTATAAAAACCTTTTATATTTGAAAAAGGATGGAAAAAAAACAACAACAAAAAAACTACTGTAATAAATAGCAATAATAATAATAATCATCATCATGATCACCATGAAATATAATCACTGTCTAACTGAACTATTGTTTAAGCTTAAAAAAATGATGTATTTAAAAACAAACTATATATAACAATATTATATAATAGAATATAACATAGCATAATATAACAAGATGTCAATCGACAATTCTATGGAATTACTCATGTCCTGACGTAAATGAGGCAAAATGAGTGCACTACTCAGTTGAAACCAGCAGAGGCACTGCTAATTCAGTCTCAACTAGTTTGCTGTGTTAATTGATCAATTATCAATTAATCAAATGTCCACTGCTAGTATGTACAAATACAGTAGTCCCTTGTTCATTGCGGTTTTTAACATTATCAGAGCCCTCTAGACATGAAATAACACCCACTTTTACACTCATATTACTAAATAGAGTAGATATAATTAGAAAAATTTGAGAAAATAAGACTCGTGTGTACCGGAGTTCTGGTCAGTTTTTGGTGTTGCCAAAAGTAGTTCCGGCTAGTTGGTGGGGTCACTTCAGTAAAGCGTTTTGCTTCTCAAAACAATATGCGTTTAAAAGAGTAATACATTTGCATCACAAAAAAGTTTTACACGAAAAAGTCAGACCTCACAATCGCTCAGCGTTATTTCCTCTCCGTTGGTATCTTGTCAAAATTCATGTCATTTATGTCAAAATATCCAAACTTAATACATAACATTTGCTTCAATACGCATATTTTAGACATATTCTAGACGTAGAAAAATAGCGTTTATTAATTGATATATGCTTGAAAAACCGTGATAAAGCAATGCCGTGAAATTCGAACAACAATGTGGCGAGGGACGACTGTATAGTCAAACTGGAAGTTGTACAAGTGTTCTGATAAAGTATTAAATGATACATTCAGACAACTATGTGTTCGATAACTGGCATGTTTCCCAACTGGGGGGTTAATTTCAGTGTTTGCTGATGTGCAGCTGCACATAAGTAACTTCTTTCCGAGGGAGCCTTCATACAAACAAGAGAAAGAAAAGGCCCGGACTCTCCGGGGCTTATCTGTTCTACACTCCCTGCTAATGCACCGCAGTCTGTCCGTCTTCAAAAAGCTAGGCCTGCCGGCAGGAGATGCATTAGGTAGGTAAACATTTTAAGAAAAAAAAGAGGGCAAGCAAACATAATCGCAGTCTAAACCGTGAGGGAGTGTGAGGTTCAGGTGCGGAGAAGCCTTCGATTCTGTTGAGCTCATTAAAAACCGGCATGCAGTAATCAGGAAGTGCGGGAGCCATGAGCTGGATAGAGTATGAATGCAGCTAACAAGTGAATATATGGAGTGTAGAATGACTTTGCTGCAAGGACGTATACACTATTTATGGAGGTGCTAACACCAGTATCCACACATGAAAGATGCGGCCGTGCCATCTTTCAATATTGGTTTACGTCAAATTCCATGAGCTTTCCTTTCAGGAGACACAACTAAAGTGTTTGGAATTGGGTTAAGGCGGAGGAAGAAGTCATTTTCTGCTCTGCAAATTGAAGGTTTTGCCTGGGAAGAAATGTTTTCAAAGGCCGGAAAAGAAATGCAATCCACCTTAGAGATGATAGGATTACATAGGAAAAGCTTCAATGTAGAAATCCAACTTAAGGAGATTGACCCTTTATTAAATCAAACGCTCAAGCACCCACTCATGCCGGTTCTATATTCTACCAGTTTTGCACTCTTATACAGTGAATGCAAGCCTCACTGTACTGACGTAAAATGGATAGATGATTAATTTAATGAATGTTCACACAGCGTGCAATAGAACATACACTGAATTGTGGCTGTACATGCAGCGTCACCAGTGTATGTTCACCTCAGGTTGTTGTAATGGCAACAGTAAGCTAGGTTGCGCTCTTAGTGCTGGTCTAGTGGTTAGCATGATGGATACACAGTCACAGTCAGGAGATTGGGAAGACCTGGGTTTGAATCTCCGTTGGGCATCTCTGTGTGGAGTTTGCATGTTCTCCCCGTGCGTGCGTGAGTTTTCTCCAGGTATTCCGGTTTCCTCCCACATTCCAAAAACATGCAGGTGAGGTTAATTGGCGACTCTAAATTGTCCATAGGTATGAATGTGAGTGTGAATGGTTGTTTGTCTATATGTGCCCTGCGATTGGCTGGCGACCAGTCCAGGGTGTACCCCGCCTATCGCCCAAAGTCAGCTGGGATAGGCTGCAGGGTACCCCCGCGACCCTAATGAGGAGAAGCGGCATAGAAAATGGATGGATGTAATAGCCAATGGTCAGTGTGAAAAGCACCGACATGAAAATCAACCCCATCATTTGCCAGCGTCTGAGGTAGCATCAGAGCGGTAACAGAGGATGAATGACGCCTGTGTGGCAGCTTATCCTACAATTGTGATGGACAAATGTGTTAAGACAGTAGCCTTTTTCACACCATCAATTAATGCCGGCGATATTGCAACTTGTTTCCCTGTGTCGCTGGCCTGTGTGAAAAGCACACACAACTCAGAATAGAAAGGCATAACAGAGGCAGGACGGCACATGTATGAAGTGGTATTCTGCAATTCATTTTGTTACCTGTTGTGTTGAAAGCAAATGCAGCAAATTGTATTTTATACATGCTTGTGCGCATCTAATGCTCTGGTAGCAAGATTTTGTGTTGCTGGGTTCTGTATGAAATGCATACACAAATAAATGCCGGATCACTGAAGGCTGTGAAGCAGGATCACTGTGTGAAAGAGGGTAAAACATTTCTGACAGTGATGTTTCGATGATGGTTTTACCTGTCATCTACCAGTTTTAATGCAAGATGTAAAATCAGCTACAATAACCAGCTTTTAAAGAGGTTGCAACCTTCAGGGTGAAATGCTGAGTCTCAAAAATCACCAGAGAAACCAAAAACTGGTGTGCAAAGAACAGAGACGTCTTCTTTTTTTTCGTTTTTTTGTGGATTTACCTGAGACTCCAGGGCCTGGATCTTCCCCTCCAGCTCTTTGATTCTCTCCTCCTTCTTTTGAGACTCGGCCTGGGCCTCCTGCCGTGCGCTGAACTCCTCGTCAAACTGCAGAGAAAAGGAGGACACAGACATGTCATACGCATAACCGACGTGATGAAAACGTCGGGGCTGGCGAGCGGCGGGGCGTCTCCGGAGAAGGAGCGAGGCCTCAGGGCACATCAACAAACAAAAAATGCACCATGTCTTTTTTTTTTTTTTTGCCGAGTCTTTCTATTTGTGGTTCTCATAGCCCGGGAGTCCTGTTGTCCTTTGTTTCAGGCCTGCCTTTCATACATGTTGATGGATTTAACCTTTGCACAAACCAAGACATGTCACCACAATGACTTCACAGGCCCAGCAGGGAGCACACGGGCCCGAAAAGAAACATAGCCAGGAGCGGCTCGGTGTCACAACTAAGGAGGCCTACAAATACGTTCTAATAATATGCATTAACATATAACATGACGTGTAAACATGTAAAATTCACTTTACTTCCACAGGGAAAGGCTTTTCTCCAAGATGCCCCTCCAGATGCATCAAAACACCTGCACAAAAGTTAAGATGGGGCCTGGCACTGTGCACAAATCAGAAGCTGGCCATTGATTCTTGTAATGCTGATACGGATCATGTAGCGTCGCAGCCAGCTATTGATTAAAGCATGGAAAATCAATAGCTTGTCTGGGAGCTCTGCGGAAGAAAAGACTTTCCTGATAGGAGTCGGCCAAGCAAAGGGGGGCGGGGGTTTGAAGTGATTAATGCCTCACCTTTTTGGAGTACTCGGCAGCTTTCTGCTCGCTCTCTTCAACTTTGGCTTTGTCCACACACTGCTCTGCAAAGACATCACGCACACACAACATTGCAATACTTCTCGAAACGTGCATTTTTAATGTGACATTTTTGTTATACAGTATAAATACAACTTTTTTCCACCTTTCAATGTCCCATGTTGTCCCATGCTCCCTGGCAAAGTCTAAACGGGCACTTTTGTGGCGTTGAAGGAGACGAGGTCTTTGAATTTGTTTTTTGTTTTTTAAACTCTTTCCCCGCAGATGGTTATTGTGCTGCAGTCGGCACCAGTAAGGGCCTTAATTTGGGTCGAAGGCCACCTTGAGTCTTGACGGACAGCCAATCGAATCCTCCGGCTCAGCGCCAGCGTGATTTTTTTGGGTCTACGACTTTACTTTTTTGTTCCATAATGCTTAGGATCAAACAGTTCCAAATGTTTTTTGTCTCACTCCCCCTTCTTGCTTTTGCATATTGTAGCTCTACTTAAAACCTCATTAAGATCCAAACGTGCGAAATGCAAATTCTAGCAATTTTGCAACTGGTCTTAAGATTTCGATCAGGTTTGTATATGTGTGTGTGTGTGTGTGTGTGTGTGTGTATGTATATTATGTAATCACATATTTTCAGTATCTTGGGCTTAATTAAGTAGACCTTATCTATTGAAGTACTACAATTGGCTTGAATTTTGTTTTGAAATAAAAGTAGTACAGGTATGGTGTTTGAATACAGAAATATTTAACAAAGCACTTTAACAGCTATACACATAAAAGCAATACAACGTCTTTATTTCCTGAACAATGCATGTGCGTGACATACGGCAAGTGCTCCTACGGTAAACTCCTGGCTGCTGCCATCATATTTCGAGCACAATCTGTCCCTATAGTGGTAATCTTGTCTATTATCCCCCACTCCTTAGCAACATAAAGAAACTGATGAGCACACGCTTCAGCGAAATGTCTTTCCTCCGAATGCAAATGATTGCAGCCGCCACCTAACATCGATCAGAAGTGCTGTTACCTCGATGTGGTTATGGTTGCTTACTGCCGTCCAGTGGTGTCCTGTCAGTGCAGCACACGTCGCTTTGGCCAGCTGGTCCAACTTTGTTGCCTTTTCATTTCCATACAGTTTGTGTATTCTTGTGACGACAGGTGCTCTATATAATGGGTCACCTGTGGCTACCTGTATGAGGTCCTGAAGCCACTCGTCTTCAACTATGATGATGGGTCTGCAGTCTATATATACTGTATAAATGTATGTATGTATGTATGTATCTATATAAGACGCTACTTTTTTCTCACGGTATGAACCCTGCGGCTTAAACAGTGATGCAGCTAATTTGTGGTCGTGTTTCCTCCTCTCTCGCCTCCAAACAGGCAAGAAGAGAGTTCTCTTTGTGCATTGTTTTTAGCAACTTGGCATGTTTGTTCCATAGAACAACGGCATAAACAGAGTGAGCCCTATTGTCTGTCATAGAGTCTCTTTGTCCCAGTGGGCGGAGGCGGGGCCGCTAGCATACACACAGAGTGCAACGCTGTAGAAATGAAATTAGTAGATCGCAATGTCATATATATTTGTATATTTTTTCAGTCTAATTTCATTGTGAAAGTAATGTTAAAATCCCGCCTCGTCTCGTCTCATTCACATTGACCCAATCTCGTATATCATCATCGTGTCTCATGACACCCATAACATTTAGAAAAGGTCTCAATAATTCTGTTATTTCCCACTGTGTTCTTGTGTATGACATACTGTACATCACCTCAAATGACTGAAGTATCAAAGTATTGATATTTTAATTTAAAAATCAATTTTAGAGCATAAAGATCTGGTATTGGCAGTATCCATATTCCAGTATCGATCCGCACATCACTACTCATCATGGAGAACGCGTGGACAGGTGGATGTGATGCGCAGCTTTCAGGTTGAAGGCGCTCAATCTCGCAGTTTTACTCGGGTCTGCCGGTGGATCTCGGCAGCATAGAGCGGTGTCGGAATTGTGTTGCTGTTCAGTTCCAACACTTGAAGAGGACGACTTTAATGGACTTTAAAGGAGGACGAGCACAGCGATGAATAACTTTTGTGGTAGGCTACTGTTTAACCAGCCGTATTACATGCACTGCTTGGCACTGTTCGGAAAAAATGATTTATTTAATTAAAAGTTAAAAAAATCTTTCTGTGTAACATATTTCTGTGTACTAAATATCCCATGTCGTTTAAATGTCCATGGCAATGTTTAGGAATCACAATTACATTTAAAATGTAAAAAAAGTACCAATTAGATGGGTGAAGTCCACATCCAGTCTTCTGTAGCCGAAGTCGGGGTCCATCCCGCTTCGATGCAGGACCACCTGTGACACGCATTCCTCAATCACCTTGTAGTACTGAGGCCTGGTGGGGTCACAAAGCATGAAGAAGAACAATTACAGGAGATATGAATGACACAAACTCTACGCAGCTAATTAACCGTAAATTACTCGCTTATCCCAGCTAGAGGTCACCAAATGCCAAGTCGGGGGGAAAAAAACGGAGGCTCCTGGAGAGAAAATAGGGGCCTTGTTAAATTTGATCACTAGCTTCACTCTTCCTATCATGAAATGAGCAGATAATGGGGCATATGAGTATGCATTAGTGTGTGCATTTCAAGGTGACAGACAGTAGCCGTGGTCAAGCTTGACCTCTTGCGTAATTTGAAATCATCTTTGCCAATTACAGCAACCATAAAATTAGATATGTAAATCTAATCAGTCTAATGTGTGTAACAGAAAGCACAATGGCCGGGAAAACATGTCAGCCAGTTAGGAGTGTGTTATTGAGCCGTGTGTGTGTGTGTGCCAGCCCAGGGCCGATGTGTGACCTTTTTGCCAGTGACACTATCAGCTTTAATTGCATGTGACATTTAGCAAATACATTGCCATTTAAGATGAGTTCCTAACTGAGAAATAATTATTTTCTAAGCACAACATTGACCCCCAAAGTTCATGTGCAATTCTTGACGTGAAAAAGCAAAGTTGCTGCAAGTCCTCTGGATCATTAGAACTACGGTATATGTTATATTGTATCTCAATATTGTCATTATTATTATTATTATTATCATTATTATCACTTGTATGCATTTCAATTCAATGTAGCCTTGATATGGAACATTGGAATTTGAATTAGAAAACAAATCCTTTGTGTTGCTGATTACAATGTATACAATACAAATGTCACACTGTTGCAAACATTTTTCAAGTTTAAAAAAATTATTATTTAGTTGTATTTTTTTATATTATTGCTTTTTAGTGCTTATTTTGTATTTTTATAGAGTCCATTTATTAAACTGGAGAAGGACATTTAAAAAGGATAAATAGTTGGTGATGGCAGGTACAAAATTATTATAAATATATCAAAATATTCTGAAATCACATTGAAATTCATGAATTATTCATTGTTTTATGTTATCATGTTCTCCTGACTCTGGGCAGCCAGAGTCAGGAATAAACATGGCGAGGCTGCGTTTCAGTTGTATGCTGCCAAAATCTGGAACAGTCTTCCAGAAGATGTGTGACAATCCTCAACTTTGGCAATGTTCAAATCCAGGCTTGAAAACTTCTTTTCAACTGAAAGTATTTTATCTGCACTCTTCATTTGGATTTTTTGTTTTGTTTTATGGAATGATTTGTGGAATTTTATGTGGGGGTTTAGATTTTAGAATGATTTTATGTTCTATGGAATGATTTAATGTTCTATGGAATGATTTTATGAAGTGATTTCTGTAAAGCATTCTGAATCACGTTGTGTACAAATTGTGCTCTTTAAATAAACTTGTCTTGCCTGTGATAATTCCCAAAAGGTATAAGTTGTAATATTCTTGACAAATACATTTGTTTTATGTATTTCTTATTTGTATCATTATTATTATTATTATTTGTATTTTAGTTAATCATTTGTATTACTTTACTCCTGCTTCCAAATACCAGTGTGTATTATTATTTATTATCATTTTTATGTTTATATTAATATTGTAGTAATTTGAAATATTTTATAGATGTTATAGTATGTTGTATATTATTATTATTATTATTATTATTATTATTATTATTATTATTATTATTATTATTATTATTAATGTTATTATTTAATTTATATATGTATACATGTTTATATATTATATATAATTTCAGAGTTTGGATTAATGTATTTAACTTTGAGAAGGAAGCAGGAAAAAAAAGAGAGAAATACTTGACGTTTAAACAGTGAGTGGCCCTGTTAAAAAGTGTTTGTGTCAATTATCACAATGAATTGTGCCTTCAAACACAAAAAGAGGGTTCTGTTGTCACCTTGTGGTGAAGTCTCGGGCAAAGGAAAAGAGAAATGAAAAAAAACATGTAGGTGCTCTTATTTCAAGGAATAAAAAGCCACACATTAAAGCTTGAGCTGGCAGCTTCTCCCACTCGTGATTGGATGAAGCTCACGAGCATCGCCCTGCACGGCTTAAGCGTGGTGCCACTCGGCTTACAACTGTCACTCGTGTACGCTGTATTATTATCTCAATAAGCCGCCCTATTTTCCAGCCGTCCTCCATCCTCTGCCACCACCGGGCGGGGGTTGGGAGGATGGGAGGCCGTGTGATGACGGAGAGTGTGACCCAAAACTGTCAGACCCCACCATGGTGGGCAGGGCCAGGCTCCAAAAAAGCCAGCATATGTCCCACTGCATCTTTTTTTTTTTTTTTTTTTTTTTTTGGACTCTGGCACCTCCATTTCTTGCTATGATAAGTCAGTTGAGTGTGATTCCAGTCAATGGATCCAGCTCTCCTCCACACAGCCAGTGTAATCCCCATATCGACGGGCTCCAAAAGAGCAGATCTGCTCTATATTTACAGGGCGGGTTTGATGTGCTCTCATTCATTAGGGCTTGCAGTGAGAGATTAATTATCAAAAATAAACCAAGCCCCTGAGGCAGAGAGCAACAACACAAGCTGGCTTTCGGAGCAATGACAGCATACACAACGCTTGAACACGTTGCCCAATACACAACATCCTGAAATACTTATACAGTATATTCAATTTCCCCCACTCTACAAGCCACAATTAATTGCCAAATGTGTTGTCCACCTCAATATAAGATGCATTCCACATATCAAATAGACATATCCTTTAAGTGCTGTTGCTGCTTAGCCACAGAGTCGGCATGCATATATATATATATATATATATATATATATATATATACACACACACACATGTTTACATATTATATATAATTTCAGAGTTTGGATTAATGTATTTAACTTTGAGAAGGAAGCTGGAAAAAAAAGAGAAATACTTGACGTTTAAATAGTGAGTGGCCCTGTTAAAAAGTGTTTGTATATATATATATATACAGTATATATATATATATATATATATATATATATATATATATATATATATATATATATATATATATATATATATATATACATACACACACACACACACATACAGTATACACTCCTGATCAAAATCTTAAGACCAGTTGAAAAATTGCTAGAATTTGCATTTTGCACATTTGGGTCTTAATGAGGTTTTAAGTAGAGCTACAATATGTAAAAAGAAGAAGGGGGGGTGAGACAAAAAGCACTTTGTAAAAGTAAATTATTGAAAACAACAATTAAACTGAAATAGACTGTTTATCAGCTGACCAAAAGTTTAAGACCATGGTAAAAAACTCTCCAAACCACAACATTTTTTTTTTTTTTTTCCTGGCAAGGGAGCATCAAACATGGGACGTGGAAAAAAGTTTTATTCTCTGATGAGAAAAAATGTTACCTTGACGGTCCAGATGGCTTCCAACGTTACTGGCATGACAAGGAGATCCCACCTGAGATGTTTTCTACCCGGCACAGTGGAGGGGGGTCCATCATGGTCTGGGGTGCTTTTTCATTCAGTGGAACACCGGAGCTTCAGATGGTGTGGGGTCGTCAAACGGCGACTGCTTATGTGCAGATGTTGCAGCGGGCATCCCTAATGACTGAGGGCCCTCGTCTGTGTGGTAACAGCTGGGTTTTTCAACAGGACAACGCTGCAGTTCACAATGCTCGCTTGACCAAAGACTTCTTCAGGGAGAATAACATCACTCTTTTGGACCATCCTGCATGTTCCCCTCATTTAAATCCCATAAAGAACATTTGGGGATGGATGGCAAGGGAAGTTTATAAAAATGGCCATTAGTTCCAGACAGTTGATGCCCTTGGTGAAGCCATCTTCACCACTTGGAGCAATGTTCCCACTAGCCTCCTGGAAACACTCACATCAAGCGATATTTTTGAAGTGATTAACAAGAACGGTAGAGCTACTCATTACTGAGTCCTACTGAGAACATTTTTTGTTCTGGTTTGGAGAGTTTTTTGTAATTTTTTGAGCGATGGTCTTAAACTTTTGATCAGCTGATAAAAAGCCTATTTCAGTTTAATTGTTGTTTTCAACCCCTCCTTGAATCACCACCTTATCGTGGTGGAGGGGTTTGTGTGCCCGAGTGATCCTAGGAGCTATGTTGTCTGGGGCTATATGCCCCTGGTAGGGTCTCCCAAGGCAAACAGGTCCTGGGTGACGGGCCAGACCAAGAGTGATTCAGAAGACCCGTATGAATGAACACACGAGGAGAGACCGCACCTCGCCCGGAAGTGGGATACCGGGGCCTCACCCTGGAGCCAGGCCTGGGGGAGGGGCTCGCAGGCGAGCGTCTGGTGGTCGGGCTTTCACCCGTGGGACCCGGCCGGGCTCAGCCCGAAAAAGCCACACGGGATCTCCCCCCCGTAGACCCACCACCTGCGGGGACAAGCATAAGGGTCCGGTGCATTGCGTTTTGGGTGGCGGTCGAGGGCGGGCACCTAGGCGACCTGGTCTTCGGCGGCCAAATCTGGTTCTTGGGACATGGAACGTCACTTGTCTGGCGGGGAAGGAGCCCAAACTTGTGAGAAAGGTTGAGACATTCCGACTAGATATAGTCGGACTCACCTCGACCCACAGTTTGGGTTCTGGATCCAAACTCTTCGAGAGGGGCTGGACCTTGTTCTACTCTGGAGTTGCTGCAGGGGAGAGGCGGCGAGCTGGTGTGGGCTTATTAATAGCCCCCCGGCTCGGTGCCTCTGTGTTGGAGTCATCCCCGGTGAACGAGAGGGTCATTTCCCTACGCCTTCGGGTTGGGGAAAGGGTCCTGACTGTCGTTTGTGCGTACGCGCCAAACGGCAGTTCAGAGTACCCAGCCTTCCTAAAGTCCATCAGAGGGGTGCTGGAGAGCACCCCAACTGGTGACTCTGTCGTTTTACTGGGAGACTTCAACGCCCATGTGGGCAATGACAGTGTGACCTGGAGGGGCGTGATTGGAAGGAACGGCCTCCCCGATCTGAACCCGTGCGGTGTGATGCTGTTGGACTTCTGTGCGAACCACAGTTTGTCCATCACAAACACCATGTTCCAGCATAAGGATGTCCATAAGTGCACATGGCACCAGGACACCCTAGGTCGCAGGTCTATGATCGACTTTGTAGTCGTATCATCAGACCTGCGTCCGCATGTTTTGGACACGCGGGTAAAGAGAGGGGCTGAGCTGTCAACTGATCACCACCTGGTGATGAGTTGGATTAGATGGCGGGGGAGGATGCCGGACAGACCCGGGAGACCCAAACGTGTAGTGAGGGTGTGCTGGGAACGTTTGGCAGAGTCTCCTGTTCGTCGAGTCTTCAGATCTCACCTCCGGCAGAGCTTCTCCTGCATCCCGGGGGAGGACGAGGATATCGAGTCCGAATGGGCTCTATTCCGTGCCTCCATTGCTGAGGCAGCCGATCGGAGCTGCGGCCGCAAGGTGGTCGGTGCCAGTCGTGGCGGCAAGCCTCGAACCCGATGGTAGACACCAGAGGTCAGGGCTTCCGTCAAGCTGAAGAAGGAGTCCTATCGAGCATGGATGGCTTGCGGGACTCCTGAAGCAGCTGACAGGTACCGGCAGGCCAAGCGGCACGCGGCTTCGGCGGTGTTTGAGACAAAAACTCGGGTGTGGGAGGAGTTCGGTGAGGCCATGGAACACGACTTTCGGTCGGCCTCGAAGAGGTTCTGGCAAACCGTCCGGCGCCTCAGAAAGGGGAAGCAGTGCCCGGTCCACACTGTTTACAGTGGGGACGGGAGCCTGCTGACCTCGACTGAGGATATAGTTGGGCGGTGGAAGGAATACTTTGAGGCCCTTCTCAATCCCACTGACATACCTTCCATAGAGGAAGCAGAGACTGAGGATACGAACGCGGACAGTACCATCACCGTGGCTGAGGTATCTGGGGTAGTCAAAACGCTCCCCAGTGGCAAGGCTCTGGGGGTGGACGAGTTTCGCCCTGAATTCCTCAAGGCTCTGGATGTTGCGGGACTGTCTTGGCTGACACGTCTCTTCAACATTGCGTGGAGGTCGGGAACAGTACCTCTGGATTGGCAGACTGGGGTGGTGGTCCCCCTTTTCAAGAAGGGTGACCGGAGGGTGTGTTCCAACTATAGGGGGATCACACTCCTCAGCCTCCCTGGGAAAGTCTATTCCAGGGTGCTGGAGAGAAGGGTACGACCGTTAATCGAACCTCGGCTACAGGAGGTGCAATGTGGTTTTCGTCCTGGTCGCGGAACACTGGACCAGCTCTACACCCTTACAAGGGTCCTGGAGGGTACTTGGGAGTTTGCCCAACCGGTCTACATGTGCTTTGTGGACCTGGAAAAGGCATTCGACCGTGTCCCTCGCGGTGTCCTGTGGGGGGTGCTCCGGGAGTATGGGATTGGTGGCGCGCTACTACGTGCCATTCAGTTCTTGTACAACCGGAGCAGGAGCCTGGTTCGCATTGCCAGTAGTAAGTCAAGCCTGTTTCCGGTGAACGCTGGCCTCCGCCAAGGCTGCCCTTTGTCACCGATTCTGTTCATAATTTTCATGGACAGAATTTCTAGGCGCAGCCAAGGTGTCGAGGGAGTCCAGTTCGGGGGCACTAGGATCTCATCTCTGCTATTTGCAGACGATGTGGTCCTGATGGCCTCATCCAGCTGTGACCTGCAGCGTTTACTGGGACGGTTTGCATCTGAGTGTGAAGCTTCTGGGATGAGACTCAGCACCTCCAAATCCGAGGCCATGGTTCTCAGTCGGAAAAGGGTGGATTGCTCCCTCCAGGTTGGGAATGAGGTCCTGCCCCAGGTTGAGGAGTTCAAGTATCTCGGGGTCTTGTTCACGAGTGAGGGAAGGTTGGAGCGTGAGGTCGATAGGCGGATCGGCGCAGCGTCTGCAGTAATGCGGTCGCTGTACCGGACCGTCGTGGTGAAGAGAGAGCTGAGCCGGAAGGCAAAGCTCTCAATTTACCGTTCGATCTATGTTCCCACCCTCACCTATGGTCATGAGCTTTGGGTCATGACCAAAAAAACGAGATCGCGGATACAAGCGGCTGAAATGAGTTTTCTTCGTAGGGTAGCGGGACTCACCCTAAGAGACAGGGTGAGGAGCTCGGTTATCCGGGAGGAGCTCAGAGTAGAGCCACTGCTCCTTCACATCGAGAGGAGCCAGCTGAGGTGGCTTAGGCATCTAGTCCGGATGCCTCCCGGACGCCTCCCTGGTGAGGTGTTTCGGGCATGCCCAGCCGGGAGAAGGCCCCGGGGAAGACCTAGGACACGCTGGAGGGATTATGTCTCACAGCTGGCCTGGGAACGCCTTGGTGTCCTCCCGGTGGAGCTGGAGGAGGTGGTCGGGGACTGGGAAGTCTGGGCTTCCCTACTGAGACTGCTGCCCCCGCGACCCGGACCCGGATAAGTGGAGGAAAATGGAATGGAATGGAATGTTGTTTTCAATAAATGAATTTTTCAAAATGCTTTTTGTCTCACTCCCCCTTCTTGCTTTTGCATATTGTAGCTCTACTTAAAAACCTCATTAAGATCCAAATGTGCAAAATGCAAATTCTAGCAATTTTTCAACTGGTCTTAAGATTTTGAGTGTATACTTTATACTTCACTGTCAAGTTGCTATTATTTATTCATGAGAAAACGATTCCAAACATATGTAATATAACTGTAAAAATGCATTTGCACAAGAACGCCTTACCACCACTAATCACCTCTTACGCTCATTAATTTCACAGATAAATACCCTCAGGCATACAGTATGAGCAAACTTATAGAACTCATAGATTGGAAATATTTCTAAACAAAACTCAATGTTTAAAAACAACGCCATGTTCTGTGAGTGTGCGTTTCTACAGCTGGCTTGGATTAGCGTCCACGCATGGACACTGAAGCCGAGCTAGAGAAAGGATTTCGTTTTTTTTACGTTTTTTTTTATGTGAATCCTCCCCCCTCCCTCGCTTCCTCCTTATAGATGAGAGATGCATTATTTATAACTCCAAGGGTAGAGCAACTTGTCTATGATAAATTCATCTCCCTCTTATCATCATCATCATCATCATCCCCTCGCTTTGCAACATTCTTTTTATAAGTCTGCAAAAAAGGCCTGACACAGCAGCGAATTCATCAGTGTCACTCGATTCACAGCTCTACCTCTACCTTCCTTACTTGTTTGCCCGGTGACTGACACGTTTTCTTTTAAAAGGCAAAAAATAAAAGCAACACTTTAGTACTATGTAATAATTCCAAGTTGCAAAAGAGCATCGTAGCACTTTTTTGTAAAGCAACCACACGTACTTTGGTTGCACCATCCTGTTTGCATTGACAACAAGTGGGAGTGACCTATGTGTCCGTTTTAATATCAGCTCAGAACATCTATGTACTAGGGATGCTCCGATCAGGGTTTTATGCTGCAGATTCTGATACCGATCATCCATGAGTGAGATCGGCTGATACAGATCACATGGATTAACTGCACATGTGTCTATTTATTTATGTGGTATTGGCAAGGGGTGCTGTTAGACAATTCCAATGGCCCCTGGCAAATAGGTAATTAGGAAAAAATATACCTTTGGGTGGATTTTTTTTTTTGCCTTTATTTGTGTGAAACAATTTTTGTGCTATTTGACGCAAACCTGAATTTAATTTGATTTTAGAGTACTGTAATATGAACACATGGCAAATAGATTGTTTAATCATTTACTTTTAGTCCAAGATGAAAAAAATTATATATATATATATATATATATATATATATAAATTAATACAGATCATAATAAATAATAAATAAACAGAAATCTGTCTTGCTTAAATTAAAACAGAATAAATTCAGTGTCCAGGTTGCAGGGGTCTACAACTTTCATCACCATTCAATATGTCAACTATTTCTGTTTTATTTATGACTGGAAACATTTACTGTAAATTGGGCCAGTGGCTAGCATGTTGTTCCACACAGTCCGGAGATCGGGAAGGTCTGGATTCGAATCTCCGTGTGGAGTTTGCATGTTCTCCCCGTGCGTGTGTGGGTTTTCTCCGGGTATGTATATTAGGTTCATTGGAGACTCTAAATCGCACATAGGTATGAATGTGAGTGTGAATGCTTGTTTGTCTATATGTGCCCTGCGATTGGCTGACGACCAGTCCAAGGTTTACCCTGCCTCTCACCCAAAGTCAGCTGGGATAGGCTCCAGCATGCCCAAGCAACCCTACTGAGGAGAGGCAGCATAGGAAATGGAAGAAACATTTAAATTGTACACTGCTTTATTGTACTTTGTACACTACTTTATTACTATCTTATTGTTACTACTACTTTATTAGGACGGCACAAAGTGGGTGTTGGCAACCCTACGTGACACAGCACACATGTAGTGCTTGCCGCCGCACACCGATCGTTTTTTTGTGGCTTTGAATATGCCGATCACGTGTTTTTTTTACGGAAATCGGCCGGTATTGATTGGTGATCGATCGGGGCATCCGTAATATGTAGAACAGCACACACGCTGGCAAAGTTCCACATCAGTCTATGTTTGCACTCGTTGCATGGCCGTAAGATCACGCAGCTCTGCTCACTTTGCCGGCTAATTGACAATCATTGAGTCCTAAGAATAGAGCCTCATTTTTTTTTTTTTTTTGATGTGCAACTTGGGGATGTTATTCAGTAAAGTGTGTGTTTTTGTTTTTTTTGCTTTGATGTATTGACTGTTGAGTTGCATGCTATGCCGTCCCACAGTTGACACGGCTCATGCATTAACTGGTGTTCCGGCTACAGTGGAAACGCTTTCCCAACTGTACCAGTTAGAGCCCAACCAATATGAGATTTTTGGGGCCGATGCTGATATTGAGGGCTGAAAAAAATTTGATATATCTGCCAATACATGGTGGAAAAAAATGTCATTTCTTTCGCTGTTTCTCTCGTCATCTTTTCTGCTGCGTGAGGCATTTATTTGTTTAAGTCAGGTTAATGCCCTAAATGTGTTTTAGTAAATTTGGGAAATAAAATCTTGACATGAAAAAGTTTTGGGGAAAACCTGGTTTAAGTAGTCAACATAGTGGGTGATTAACAGAGGCAGGAGCCTTTTGAAAGTATGTAGGGTGTGTTAAGAGTATGGCTGGGAGCACAGAGTGCAAAATTTGACATTTTAACACGGTAAAGGTTTTTATGACCTGCTAATGTCCCCGTGTTACAAAGCAACCCGTGACTATGGCGAAAGATGCCTCACTTCCATAAAAGTTTGTTTTCTTCTTTCTGGTGTTTAGACTCCTTCCTGCTGCTAGGATGTCATGTCGTTAACAGAAACATTACCTGACCAAACTGCACCGCTAGGTTGTTCCTAACATAAAGGTGATTGCAGCCATCTACAGTAGCTGCACCACTGTTTTTGTTTTTTTTTTGTTTTTGTTTTTTTTCTGCAAGGATAAGGCATAAGGGGTTTATTTGAAGTAAGGCATTCATTTGTTTAAGTCGGGGTTTGCCCAACGTTGGTTATTGTCTTTTAGTAGCTTTGGGAACCAAAAGTTGTTGCAACTTGAACTTGGGGCTGAGGGTGAACTAGGTGATAGAGGCACAGATCACAAGGATGAAAATTCCATTAAATTCCATTAAATACCATTAATAGCCTTGTAATCAATTCAGTTTTGCAATTTGTGTTTACAACATTTTCCCGGATGAAAGCAAAATGCATTACCTCGGTTTCGCTAAAGGTGCTGTGTGGTGCATAATCACTTTACCTGATGTAGTAGTCATTCCTGATGAGCAGCAGGTGCTGCAGAATGGACAGGAAATAGGTCTCGGACCCTGTGTCTTTTACCATGTTGGACAAGAGATGATACACCTCATTCATATCAGTGGGGAGGGCAAAGTTAAGGGAAGCAGCTTGGTAATTACTATGATTACTAGACAGTCACATGACTCATCATTACAGTCCATTGGAGGAGACAATTCAAATGCAAAGTAGCAAAGTAACTCTAAACAATTCCTCCCGCTTCCTGACAGGCATCATTGTGTAAAAGCAAACACAGATGTGCTGCTTCTTCTTGTCTCCAGGGAGCTGATAGAACAAGAGGAAGTATGGAGAAAAATATAAAATATAAAATAACTCCCTCTGGTTTACCTGTCACTCTGATGCTTTCAAAGTAGAAAATTAATTAGATGAGAAAAAAAAGTCTAAAAAAGGTTTGAATATTTAAGGCGAGCATGACGGCGGAGGTGCTCATTTGCAGAACAACAATTACACTGAGAGTCACTTTTGTGATTGAAACTGACGTTCAATCCACACACACACACACACAAAAAACTTGGTTATTAAATTTGCAAAAGGTATTGATTATGTGTCTTGCGTTAGCTTTCCCCAAGAGGGAGCGTTGATGGCTCGGACATCTAAAACACATCTGTCAGATGTCGAAATCTGCTACACTCGTCATTCTTCCAGCATTTTCTGCATAGTAGTCTTACATATTTACCTCTTTGTGTTGCATTAAACAATCATCATGCCGTCTGCTAATGCCTTTAATTCATATATTGAAACATTATTAAACACTTGATTTGTGCTTGTCAAACTTCTTAGGAACTTAAAGAGCACAGTGCAAACTAATGCAGATGCGATTTAGTTTGTGCAAGAAAAGAAAGGATTTCCCCACGGAGCCTCATCTTGTTTTAAAAAAAAAGAAAAGTGCAAAAAGCTTCCCAAATATGTCCTATAAATGTGCACATAAATAAGTGACAGATGAGAAGCTGACATTCTGACATGAAGCGCAACCTCCTAAAATATTTACAAGGAGCGCGGTGACAAAGTGACATTTTCACTTAGCGGTGCATGTTGTTCTTATTTCTGCCATTGAAGAAGGAAATATGTCTTCTAAACAGCGACAGTTTAGGATGTAAGTACACGCTTTGGGGCATATATTGTCAGGGATTTAGACTAAATAGTACGGCATAGATTATTAGTATGGATATTATTGTGAAATATATACACTTTTAAAAATAATTACACACACACACACAAACATATACATATATATATTAGTGCTGTCAAATGATTACAATTTTTTATCAGATCAGATGGGTTTCAAATGAATAAATCATGATTAATCAACATTTCAAATGATGTCTGAAATATACCCATTTTTTTTATTGTATTTTACTGAAAGAAAGATAAATGGGACTGTATATATTTGCATGTATTAACAGCTCCAAATGAACTGAAAATTTCTATCAAGCTAAAAAAATCGATTTACCTAACACTAGTTTCTGTAAAAGTAGCAGAACATTTGAATCACACTTTAACCGTGGTACTATGAGCAATGAGGAGTTGCGTTCAAACACACCACGTCATTTAAGCCCAATTCACATTTTGGGTGTATTTTCTGAGATTTCTGAGCATACTTAAATGCAGCAAATTGTACTTCCACATTTAGAGTTACAAAGTGAGTGACACGAATATCCACGTATTGTTTTTCTTTGTCTTTCTGTTTATTTAGACAAAATAAAGACGTTCTTGTGATGTTCACAGTGTCACTGAATGCATCTCGCGGCGTGCAGTGACAATGAGGAAGTGTTGTTCTGACGACGAAGGGACAACAGACGCTTTTGTGAGTACGCAATACATGTATGTTGTTGGAATTGCACCGCTGTTTATGTGTTCAGGTTAGATTAAAGTTATGAAAGAGTGTCACACTCTGTGTGACTCTGTGGGGAACTACACCGCGCTGCCGTCTGGCGTCTTAACAGTGAGATGTGTGGCTTGCCATAAGACGTATGCGTTAATTACGATAAAAAATGTAACGTAATTAATGAAATCAATTAACTACCGCCGTTAACACGGTACGTTTTGATTTTAAATAAACTATAAATAAATAATAAAAAAATCTAATAAAATCAAATAATGAATGAAAAATGTTCAAATAAAAAAGTTTATTTTTTTCTTTTAAAATAGCCAAATAAATAATAAAAGAAGAAGAAAATAGAAAATAACCACGGCCATTTTCATCAGCTATGAAATGCTTCTATGAAAAAAATAAATAGAATTTATATTGACCAGCTAAGTGAACAAAATATTAAGCTAAAAAAATGAAAAAAATATTCAAATAAAAAGTAAATATATTTTTTCGCAAAGCAATTAATGAAATAAAAAAGACAATTAAAAAATAACCCAAACTACATTTATCATAATCTATGAAGATGAATGAGGTCAATAAAGTGCATTCAAAGAAATCAGAGGACTGGTTTAGTTTCCTACCAATCTTATTGAAAATGAGCCTTCCGATATAAATCAATACTTGGGCATCTGATAGTTGGTGTACAGTCGTGTCAGAACATGTTTTGCTTGAATTAAATACGTTTGGCACATCACGTATTCATTTCAACTACGTCTTTAATTAGTATCACATTTTTGAGAGAAGTTCAGAGAACCTCCAAAGTATACATGTCCTTCCTTTTGTATTAGCCTTGCATGACGCCTGGGAGAATTAGCCGTCCTGTGAGATTCAATTATAACCAACATTGGAGAGGACATAAGAAGGAGTCGAGACTGGGAGAGTATCCAAGTGGTTCTATCTATCACGGAGCTGCAGACGCAGACTGCCAATCCATCCAATGACCTCTCTCACTCTCTCCCAAATAATGAATAAACATGAGCGACAGTGGCAGTGGGATGTAGGCCAGTCAGTGGCCGGGTCAATCAATCACCATTTCACACCTCATTAATATTTATGAGCGGTCCGCAGTCACCTCCTTGGCACCGGCACCTAAGTCGGACACAGACGGGAGCGGCTTGGTCAATATTCATGGACAAAACAAGAGGCGGGTAGAAGAAGTACGACAGCGTGGTGCAGAAGTAAAGGGGGCTAACCACGGCATTTGAATCATACCCTGAAGCGCCACGATCAATACGCCACATTGTCCTTGGAAACAAACATTGGGCCTCCTCATTTGTGAACCCACTCAAGCGCATCATTAATCCAAGTGGAATTATTTTTAACATTGGCTTCACCTGCGTGTGTCAACACAAGGTGTCACTCATGCCAGCGCTTTGTGGCTTTGTGTAAGTATTACAAGTGTGGGATTTGGTGGGGGGGGGGGGGGGGGGGGGGAAGGTTGCCGGGGAGGGAACATCTGCATAACAATGTCAAGGTGTCTGGCATGTCGCCTCCCCGTGCCACTCATTCATACATAGCCTCAGAGAAGATTTGTGAATTATTAAACGCTTCCTGCTCAAAGCTTCTTGAAGAAGTTTCTGGCTGTAGATTGAATTACCGCGCACATTATTAACTTCCTGGTGGACACTGGTAGAATGTGGGGGGGGGGTACAAAAGAGTATTCACATTCTGTCACACAAGAGAATGACAAGAAGGCAAAAAGATTAAGAAAAGTTCCCTAACAAGAGTCCTTGGGATATTATTACAGTAGAGCCTCAATTGTCAAACACCTTAAAGCTGATCAAATTTGGAGTTCTAACTAGACAATTGGACAATTCATTCATGGGGGAATTCATTCAAATTTTATCATATAAAATATGGGAAACTACAGATATTTGTATTTTTCTATTTACTATTATTAACATAGGGCCGCGCAAGTGGTTAGCATGTTGGCCACACAGTCAGGAGATCGGGAAGACTTGGGTTCGAATGTCCGTTGGGCATCTCTGTGTGGAGTTTGCATGTTCTCCCCGTGCGTGTGTGGGTTTCCTCCCACATTCCAAAAACATGCATGTTAGGTTAATTGGCGACTCTAAATTGTCCATAGGTATGAATGTGAGTGTGAATGGAATCACCTTCAATTTAAAGTTAAATTAATTTATGCTGTAATGTATTTAAGTTATGTAACTGACTGTTTAAATAAAGGGCACTCTTAATGTAACTCCAATGTAACTCGAAGTTAATCACACTTCTGTGAAATCAAACTGCCCTCGTCGGAAGCAATACCAATTGACAATCAAATTGTGAATGCATGTTTTTACAAATATTACAAATATTGCTCCCAGGTGTCGTAATGGTGCACACTTCTGTGTTGACATCAACTCACTGGCTGAGGATCAAACCAGCAACTATCAGATTGGGAGACGACCACTCTATGACCCGAATGTTACATGCAATGTTCAATGTGAAATAAATTATGTTAAATTAATTAAAAGAAGAAGAAGAAGAGGTAGAGTAGAATTCATTCAGTTACCATCTGTAAATTTGCAAGACTTTAAACATCAGCACTATTTGGGTAACAAATTTGAGTATCTTGCTGTTAACAAGAGAAGTGGACTTAGGAAAAGTCAAATATGAAAAGGAGACGCCACAGAGGAGGAAAGTCAACCAAACAAAGAGAGAATGTGAAGAAGAAGAAGAGGGTATTTACCGAGTCTACCTGGCCGGAGAAAGAGCTTAATAATGTGTGCAAGACCCTCAAATCCCTCTCTAATGAAGCAACTCGCGAGGGAGCTTCAGTCAATCAAAGTCATCACGCTGACTCATCGCTTGCTGCTACATCAGCACCGATGCTCATCCATATATTCACACAGAGGGAGGGGTGGGTAAAGAAAAAAAAGGATATTCCATCTCAGCTCGGATGTCGTCCAGGCGGTGGGTCAGCTCGATGAAGTCTTCCTCCTTGTTCTCGTTGAACACCTTGAGCTGGATGTCCAACTCCTCTGTCTCTTTTAGCTCCTGGAAGGAGTTGAACAAAGAAGATCGGCGTAGATTATTACGTTTTCACATGAATCGATTAAGGAAAATTATTCTGACATATTGAAATGAGCTGAAGCCCTTTAGAGGACAAAGAGCCATATTTGACTCCCACACTTCCCAAGATTATGCATAAAGCAAACAATAACCTGCTACCCAAAAATTGAATACAAGAAAGGAGAAATATGACCTTAGGGAAAAGTTCAAATTAAAACATCTATATGGGAGAACAGCGCAAAAAACCTTCAGCATAACAGTATGTGGAATCAAGTTATGGAAAAGATTGAATAAAGAACTCAATCAACACACTAAAATGAGCGACTTCAAAAAACAATACAAGCAGTTGATGTTTACAAAGTACAAGGAGGAAGAGTCCTGAACCACTGTGTACATACAATGCTATGTCTAACCACTACTACACTTACTACTAACGCTTATTTTTTTGTGAGAACATTGTCTGTCCTCACTCATCATCCAACTATGTTTCTGCCAACTATTAACCCCTCTTTCCTGGGAGGAAACCGGAGTACCCAGAGAAAACCCACGGGGAGAACATGCAAACTCCACACAGAAATGCCCAACGGAGATTCGAACCCAGATCTTTCCGAGCTCCTGACTGTGACTGTGTGGCCAACACGCTAACCACTAGACCACCGTGCGGCCCTCATGTACTACAAATTATTATTAAAGTTAAAAAGTTATGTACAATGCCTTTTCACTTTGCATAAATAACCGCAACACTCGCTTGCAGGTCAAAACTAACACATGCAAAATAAATCCATTGACATTTTGATAACTCACAGGCAGGATCTTTTTGAGGCCACATCTTAGGAACTCATTTCGAAGATGTATCCGGAAGTCCAAGTCATCTGGAGAGGTAACCAGGGCGTTGATCAGCTGCATGCAAGCAACCTGGGGAAAACATAAAACAGAAGGGGAGAGAAAACATAATGTCATACCACAATACTTAACATCGGTGAGGTCTTCATGTTCAATTATCATCAACACCTTGGAAAAGCAAAGAAACAGTGGAGAAGAGTGGAGAGAAGATGAACAGTCTGAAGCTTGGATATGCATTATTAATGGATTTATTGGAAAGAGGAAAAAGTGTGCGAGTGTTAGGTGTGCGTGGGGGGGCTACAAGGAAATGGCTGATCAATTATAATGAGCGGGAGGGTGTTTTAAGGGAGAAGAGCACGGATAAGACAGTTTTCCTTGGACAGTCGATCGATAGGCGGTTGAAGAATTCCCATAGACACCGCCACACATCTGCCGGAAACCTTGACCTGTACTATTGGCTTGGATGTGCCGTTAAGAAGAAGTCAAAACAAATGCAAAGTCTTAACTGCTGCTCATTGTTGCTGCCCTGTGGCCTACATGTCCACCCTAAACCTCCATCCTCAATGTCAGAAACCAAGCAGAGAACATTATTCTCACTGTCTCGGCTCCTGCTCCGATTCGAAGTTATCTGCACTCCTTAACACTGAAAGAGTAAAGACAAATACCTTGTGACTCGGAGAGGAAACACTAGAACACACAATAAATTAACATTAATTGGCGGTAAAAAAAACTACTTCGCCTATTATGACTTTTTTCACCAGCCGGATATTTACCAATTTTTGGGACCCTTTGATTGGCTTCTGGATATTTACTCAACTGCAGAAAGTACATGACATTTCTTAGCGGTATGGCATTTACAGGGAAGAAGCCCATGTGCTTTATGATTATGATTATTATTATTATTATTATTATAGAAACAGTAATAATTAAGTGTATATATATATATATATATATATATATATATATATATATATATATATATATATATATATATATATATATATATATATATATATA
The DNA here is from genome assembly GCF_027744805.1 of Dunckerocampus dactyliophorus. Classification (NCBI taxonomy): domain Eukaryota; kingdom Metazoa; phylum Chordata; class Actinopteri; order Syngnathiformes; family Syngnathidae; genus Dunckerocampus; species Dunckerocampus dactyliophorus. The sequence continues at coordinate 9,626,435 of NC_072829.1, read as the reverse complement.
TTATATATAGTGTTAGTTATAGTGTTAATTATAACACTATATATATATATATATATACTGTATATATAGTTATCCTCCCATTCCGTGTGGAAGTGGTACGTTTTTTGCATCTTATTTTGTTTTTCTTCCCCTCTCCATTTGAAACCCTTTAAGTTTAGAATGAATAAATTGGAGGCTCACTAGTTAGCTCGATAACACTATATATATATAGTGTTGATATATATATATATATATATATATATATATATATATATATATATATATATATATATATATATATATATATATATATATATATATATATATATATATATCATTATTAACTGAAAACCTGAATGAAAAGCAGGCTTGTGGGCACCTCATGGAGTCGTCGGGGAGCTACCTGGTGCCCGCAGGCACCACGTTGGTGACCCCTGCTGTATATACTGTACTGACTTTTTTAAGGTGAGGCCTTTATTTATCCAAGTGAACAACACTCACGATGATTAATAAGTCTATTAGCAGAGGTTAATGAGCAAATACATGACAGTCAGTTACACCAGGCTCATTGTTGACTGTTTCACGTCAGTATGACGTCATGCTATTTACGCATCTCGACGAAACACCCTATGGTGACACAAATAACAAACGAAGGTTGATTTAAAGATGTTATTTTTCTGGTAAAACTAGCTTCCTTTGCTCCATTTTTTTATGCTCATTTACTTCAATTGTATCAGAAATTGGCAGTACTCCTTTCCAAAACAGTAGAGAAGCCACAGTGTTACATAAGTAAAAATGTATGTGATCATCATATGAGATCCAAATAAAAACAGCAGATCTCTCTTGGGAGAAACCCAAAATGGATTATGGATGCAGCAGCGTTGACCATATGCCACCTTAAAAATGAAATCTGACACTTTAGAGAACTTGCACCAAAAAAAAAAAAAAAAAAACCTCAAGCAGAACCTTCACAGAGTTCATGCGAGTGAAGAAAAGCCATGCAGCTCATGAAATATTCTGTTTCTTCGCTCCTGCATACTGATGGAAAATCTGAGCCGGTTGGGGCGTTTTTTAAGGGGGGAGGTCTGCAGCTTCTACATCCATGGTGGTACCACTGACTTCATGAATGCTGGCATTGAATGTGATGTTGTTTTGGTGCTTTTTAAACATGCAATGCAAAGTTTCTGAAGAGCGTAAACACGTGTGTAGAAGACTACTTGAGTCCATCACAGGTTCAAAAGTGGAGAAGTCTATTTAATTCCCAGGAAAGCATTTTAATTTACCTAACAAAGAGCACAGCTTTATTTAATTAACGGCCAGCAACAAAAGAATATCTCGCCTCTATAATGCCAGCCGCCTCAGCAGTTTTCCTGCAAGAACTCCCTGCTGCACTATCCCCGTTGTTCAAAGATTCCATAAGTAATTACCCACTTTTAGGTTTACAAAAACATGCATTGAGTGGATCACATTTATCTTATTTCCTTCTGTTGGAGTATACTTGTGAAAAAACATGAAGTAGTGTGCTCCTTTGTTGCCCTTTCAAATCAGGGTCCTGTGAGAACTTGACAGCAGCTTGGAGAAAAAAGAAAAAGATAGAAGTGTTATAAGATGTGAGAGAAAAAAGCATAGTGGCGAGGAAAGTAGCAGATTTTTCGTCGTAGCACCTCAGAAAAAGGGCGCTTCGTGAAGTCAGTGTTTTTAATTAAAGCCTTACGATGACGCTCTGGGCGCCATATTCAATATTACTCGGCAATCGCATCTCATCATGAGCCCTGAGGTGTGGTGGGGCTGACATGCGGATGTGAAGATGGGAGAAGAGGAAGAGGAAAAACACATGTATGAAGACAAGTGCAGCCTGCTGCTGTGATGGGCCCCGGAGTGACACCTCTGTTATTTTCTTTCTCTGCTCTTAAAAAATACGTCTTGGTGACAAAATAATATTTGAGAGGGTGACAGCTTCCTGCTGCCTTACAAAAATATGCCACCACAATTACAAGAGGAGGAACCACACTGTGGCCTCTGTGCTGGTCATAGACCTGAGCACTGATACAATCACATACACTTTGTATGAATGACAATACATTTTAAAGGTTGTACAGTAATCCCTTGTTTATCGCAGTTAATTGATTCCAGACACAACCGTGGCATGTGAATTTCCGTGAAGTACAATTCCTTATCTATAAATCAAATATTTTCATAGTTGGAGCATAGAAAATGGGTTTACAACCTTCTAAATACGTTTTTTGACATTATTAGAGCCTTCTACACATGAAGTAACACTCCTATAGCCACCTTTATACTCGTATTACCAAATATAATAGACAAAATAAGTGAAAATAAGCCATTTAAGACATAACTAAGACTTGTGCTCATTTGTGTTGCTGTAAGTGTGTTCCGGTGCCTGTAGAGCTGAGTGGGAGGCAGACAGGAAGCGACGTTAGGGGTTCAGAGTTGAGTTTTAGCTTGGCGTAGGTTGCGGCCACAACGGTAGCCCGTATAAGGGATTATTGTATTGATTTCAGGATTTTCCCACATTCACAGGTAAGTCATGAGATGCAATCGTCCCTCGCTCGATCGCTGTTCGGACATCGTTTCCTCACTCTATTGCCGGTTTTCAAAATTAATTAATTACTGATCGCTGTTTCGTGGTTGGCTATGATCCATTACGAGTCAAAAACTCTGGCCACTAGGCGTCTGTAATGACACAAAATGAAATATGACATTACATCACATTACCATTCCACTGCATGTAGTCAGCCATGATGTGATCGCCATGATAGAGTCAAAAGAAGTTATCCTCCCATTCTGTGTGGAAGTGGTACGTTTTTTGCATCTTATTTTGTCTTTCTTCCCCTCTCCATTTGAAACCCTTTAAGTTTAGAATGAATAAATTGGAGGCTAACTAGTTAGCTCGATAGCATTATATGCTCGTGTCACTGCAGTGACCTTGTAGCCAGTGCATTAGCAATGTGGTGTAAACAAATAATATTAGGAGTGTAAAGGTGACAACGGGGTGTTATTTCATGTTTATATGGCTCTAAAAAAAATGTAAATAAACATGTTTTCTATGCCCTACTTCGCGGCAGTCGGGTCTGAAACCAATTAACCGCGATAAACAAGGAATGACTGTACTTCGAATTATTTAAACATATTTCAAGAACAAATTAAAAATAACTCTGACAAAGTTAATTTCAGCAACAGATTTCAAAATTCGCGACAAGGTCCTTTAAACATATCACAACCAGTTCTAACATTCTTTTTAGCGTGCACTTTAAGGGGCTATCCACACGGAAACGTTTTCAGGTCAAAATGGCAAAGTATGCCGCCTCTTTCCAGCGCCATGTATTTTAAAAGCAATATTTTCAATAAATGTATTCAAAGACTTATATATCTATATATGTTATATATGTATATCATATAGGGAGGTCTGATAATATTGGCCGATACTGGCATAAAAATCTGATATTGGTTCATAACAGCATCAGTTTTTCAGCCAGTAATGATATGTGCGCGAGTGATGATGTGCGCCACATGTAACAAGATAGCTCAATATGTCCGTTTTCTGGATTCATTTCCAAGTTTCGCCTTCAGACTGTAAATATGCAATTTGCAATGAAGTGTTGCAAGAAGGATTAAGGCATCTTTCTTTAATACTTCTAATCTAATATCACAGTTCAGGAAGAATTACAGCAGCTAGCATACCTACAGCAATGTAAGAAGCGACGGGAGCTCAATGGCCCCATCTCATAATTCCACTGATTGTATTACTCCAGAGTTTCATACTTGGCACTTTACTTTGTTGTTGTATAGATATTTGTACCACATATAAATGTGCATTCATCCATTTATTTACTATGCTGCTTTTCTTCACTAGGGTTGCGGGGGTATGCTGTAGCCTTTACTGTATTTATTAAGAATAACCTTTCTTACTTCTTGTTAGTAAAGAAACATGTTATTTTTATTTTTAACTTTTGTTGAGACAAAAAGTAAACCTAATTATGGCACTTTTTGTATAACTTACAGTGCATATTTCAGTATTTGTCTTATTTTGCACAGTGTTAATGTGTGAAATGCATCAAAGTAAAATAAGCATAATGTGTTCATTATCCGACATTAGTTTGAGAGAAGTATAATCCAGATCCGATTCAAATAGCACTTATTAGCACTTATTTTAGAATTGAGTATTTGAACATGAAAAATCCCATTTAATGTGTTCAGGAGCTTGCTGGATTTAGTTTTTGCTAAGGTTTTTTGCATTCTTAGTGCAACTAAAAAAATAAAATACAATTTCTCATAGTTTAGGATTATAAAAAACTGATTTATTTCAGATTGAGAATGTTTTTTTTTTTTTAAGCATACAAGAAGTTGTCACAGGTCAACACTATAATGCAGGTATCGATTCATCTGATGGGGTTGGATTTTGGGAAGGATGATGGATTGGCTTGAAGCTATGATTGTTCTGGTGTAAAATATACACTGCACAGTGAGCGTAAAGTGAAACTGTCTACTGCAGCGGTTTGTGGAAGGCAGCGTGTGATCGGTGCGAGTGTGTGTGTGTCAGTATGAGAATCCTAACCTGGAGCTGTTGGGCATCGTGGTTCTCCAGTCCTTCCACAATTGGAGCAAATCTCTCTTTATTATTCCGCTCTGCAGCAATTGTCATGGCAGCCAGAATCTTATCCAGGCTGCAAGAAAAGAGACCACAGGGAGCAGGGGAAGCACCAGTGTCAACAAACACTTTTATCACCATCACTGACAGGACATTTACTCACCATTTCCAGGTCAAATACAATTTATCTTATTTTCAGCTGACTTTTTCACCAACTCTTCTTCCCCCTCCGCTTGTTCTAAACTAGCTCCGTATCTCATTTCGCTCTTATCATACTTAGACGTTTCATGCAGGGAAATAAACAAATGTGTGTGTGCTCAGTTGTCAGGGAAATTGTGTTTAAGAGGCTTTGCTAGCAGAAAAAAGGTGCATAACTAATTGTGGGGGACCAGCAGACTAATGTGCAAATATACTTAATGAGAATGTAAGCAAATTAGAGAACCCACAAGGGCTCAAGGCAGCTTGTCTAAATGGAGTGGTGGCCATTTTCAGCTGGAAACACAAACACTCTAATGGAAGTAAATAGACCTATCATGTGCCACATTGGCGCCCGATTCTATCATTGAAACTATCCAACAGTTTTCTGGCCAAGGGACATCACATGTTCCTGACCAAACGGGTTATAAGCGTTGAGTAGAAGTGACAAAGACACAAATGGAGGTTAGCGCATTCATAGCGGCTTTAAAGGCACTTCAAACAGCGCTTCAACACAGGACCAGATAGATCTGCTTAAGTTGTCGCCTTTCCTCTTGATGCTGTCAGCTAAAGTGGGTGTCGAACACGAGCCGCCGTCACGCCATTGGCTGGCAGGGAAGAGACGAGCCAGCTTGTGTCGCTGTCACTTACTACAAGGTACGTGCGTCCTGACGCACAACTCCCACCATGCCCCACCCTCGGGTGAATTCTAGTACTTAAAGGGACTGATTGCAACTGGCTCAAGATTATTAGTTTTTCAACCCCCCCAAAAAATAAGAGCTAGCATAATGTTCCCAATAGTGGTTTTAAAAAACAGATGAATGATGAATGAATTAAACAGATGTCTATATTTTTCACAATTACAGTACAAATTAAACTTCATAAAAATTGGCGTAAATTGCCGTGAGATGATTGGTCACTTTTTCTCTTTAAATTTAAAAGGTGGAGCTTATATTCACTATATTCTTATATTGCACTCAATAGCACGAAAAATTACAGTACTAACATTTTAAAGCGCATGTAGAGGTAAGAAAAGCTGCTGGATGCTGACCATCATTCATACTGTGGAGTTAGCCACTGCTGGCAATGTTTTTTTAGACCCGGCGCTAATAAGAGACCCTGGTAGGATTTTGATTTTGTAGGCTACGCAAACGGCGATTATAGGAGACTCAGCGCATAACTAAATACAGGTGTTAATTGGAGCATTTGCAGTAATCCAGTTATTATCACCTAGCAAGCATACAGGCGTTAAGACAAGAGCTTGTGAAGTGTGAAAAGCTGCAACAAGAGTTAGAGCTCGGGGCCTTTTTGGATGATCAAAGACACCAACTGAATTTGTAGGTTGGCTGCATACAAACACACTTTCCGGGTGTCATTGTTATTCTAGTCTGTCCCTTTGGGAAACAATAAGAAAATAATCCTCTCAATGCAATTTAAAAGATGCCAGTCACTGCCATGGAAATCGACACTACACCAGATCGACACAGTAGACACTACATCTAACATTGGTCCGATGTGTGCAGGCTTCAGTGCAGTGTGAGATGATCTGCTAATGTGCTGCCGTGTATGTTACACAGTGAGAAGGGCATGCGGCATGTTTTACGAGGACACACCACTCAGCGGAGGACGACAGAGAGGAGTGCGGATATTGTGTTTTTTACAGTACCTATTGTCAAAGAAACATGTAAACACAAACAGAGACGGACCGCATCTCCCTGGCTAGATACTGATATTTGTAAAGCTCTTCAGATAGAGTGGTGCTGTTTAGTGGCTTTGATTTTCTCCACTTAACTTTCAGCTGAAAGGCAGGGTAATAATACTTTGGCGTTAGGTTTAGTGCTGCCTAGCAATGCATAATTCTTTTTTTCCGAAGGGGAAGAACGCACTCCAAACAAATAAACAAATCAGATTTGACCCTAAACGAAAGAAACCAGAAACTTTGTTTGGATAAGGCTTTGTGAAGCAAATAAAGATAAGATATTAAGTCTAGAGGAAATACGATGAAAAATATTAAATCTTGAACGCGCCTTCCCTTTGGGTCTCGTTAAGTTGAACTTCCCCTTTTCACACAGACACAATCTTCCTCTCATCTCCAACACGCGGTGCGATGTCAAGATGAAATGTCTTGTTATCGATGACACGACGGGACGTCACTTGTGCGGCCGTGAGCAATCAGGTGAAACATATATGAAACTTACATGTTCTCCTCTCCGATGATGCAGAAGGCTGAGAGGATTTTGACAGTCTCCGTCATCATGCCAGCCTGTTTGGGGTCAATGGATCGCGCCAGTAACAACAGGCTGCGCTCGTCTCCCAGGATCCTTTGCAGCCCATACTGCAGATGGGGGAAGTAAAGAGGTGGATAAGGAAACTGCACGGTATAAATTATGCAGGTTACTCTGAGGTGTTACAATTTATGACTAAAAATGCTTTAAGAGGGGCCTAAATGTTTATTCGGGGTACTACGCTTGTCAGGATGGAGGCCTTTATACGGACAAACGTACATTTCATAATAGTAATAAAAAATCAGAAAAACTAAGAGAAAATGCAGAGAAACATCAAAAAAGAAAAATTTGATGGAGACAGACAGCCTAACTAATTTCGCTATTCCGATAAAAAAATGGGACGTGCAAAACACTGTGCAGAAAGCACAGAGGCAACTGGAACACTCCAACACACGGAAGAGAATCTGAGACACAACTTTAACATTCCACCCTTGATTTGAGAGCTTTACATGCCTCTGTAGGTGCTGCTGGTTCAAATTGGCTCAGCTGTTATTTCTTTCATGTCCATGCGCGAACAATAGCGTCATTGCACTATGGTGTTTCCAGGGGCAAAATAAGGCGTTTACTGTTTAAAGTGGACAATTAATTAAGACACGGCATCAATTGGAGTCAAAACCTGATTTGAGAAAATTCTGTAATTTAATATTACCAAGAGACAATGAAACCACAAGATAACAGATGAGGAATTCATTAAATTGGAGACGGAACTACAGGGGACAACACTTTTCATTATTTATTTATTTTTTTTTAAGTCTCCTCACATATAAAGGTTAGGGTGACCAGGGGTGAGGATGGAAAGTAAGAACATAAATCGGTCATTTACCCTTGAAATATGTGCCACTACTTGAGGAATGCGCAAAACCTTTCCCAAAATGGATAATTAATTGATCTGAGACCAGAGGAGAAATGATCAAATTAGCTTGTCTTTAGTCGGCGATTATCCTGAGTCTCAGAAACATGTGGTATCCTGGCCACCTCGTTGTCACTATCGAAGTGGGATAGGAAGTCACATTTTTAGGCCAATTTGATCCAATTGTAAGACCTGACGCTGATAAAATGTGGAGATAGGCACAAACACAAGGAACTACCTAAGACCAGAAGGTGGACACAAAAACCTAATCGACTATCATGTCTCCCAAACAATCAAATGACTATTGATCGATTAGATTTTCATTATCCATCAAATTCTTTACAAAGAAGACATGGCATTGTTTGTTTTTAATTGTGTCCACTACGTATTTTAAGACCTCTGTGATAGACTTTAGGATTAGGTGTTGTTTTTAGAACTAATTGTGGTCTTCATTTAAAAAAATAAGTACAAATCAAATAACTTTTTATTGATCTTTTTATTCTGTGAATTTATTTAGGTATTCGTTTTTGTGTATTTTTTTAATTTGCTTTACCTCTGTGCTAAAAAAACATTTGAAATCATGGTAAGGGTTTATTTTATTCCAAACATGCTTTTAACAAAGTCACATTAAAGCAGGCGTGTCCAAACCTTTCCCACCCAGGGCCTCATACTGACAAATCAATGGATAACGAGGCCACTTTTACAATTTCTAAACCAACTCATGTAGATATTCAAATACGTTTTTATATTTAAGGAAAAAACAACCTGCATCTCAGATTTGTGTTATCGGTGACAAAGCATATTAATGGTATGAATTAACCTTTTCACTGTTTTTTCCTTTTTTGCTGTTTTTATTTTATTATTGTTTTATTTTTATTAATATTCTATTTCAACTTTATTCTCGTATATTTTTCCTCTTAATATTATCACTTTATTCTCATAATATTTTGACTTTATCATCGACATATTGTAACTTTTTCCCCAACCTAAATTTCCTAAAATTGAAAACGTTACCCTCTGTTTTGCTTGTTTCTCATAATATTACGACTTATAATGTTAATTCTAATATTAATTTTAAAAATGCAGTCTTTAATTTTTCAACTTTCTGCTATTTTTTTGTCTTATTATTAGGATGTTATTATCCTAATATTTTGTCTTCATTCGTGTAAAATTACTGCTCTTGTTTAATAGTATTTTTACAATGTGCCAAGGGCCAATACAAAAACAGCCGCTGGCTGTAAGCGTCCCCCGGGCCGCACTATGGGCACCCGTGCATGAAGGTACACTTGCACAATTCAACATGTCCGAAAAGGAGTAGGAAGAAGCACATCTTATTTATTCCTCCCTTCGCAGTGTCTCAGCGGTTACTGATAGTCTGCCTAAATATCACTTTCAATCACTTGACATTATTTGAAATTGAATAGTTTCTCCTAAATGACAGTATTAGTTCTTGTATGTTTCTTGATTCATACAAACCTTGTTGTTCATGAAAGCCTTCAAGCATTGTATAAGCTTATGCTGATTCCGTTTATCAATATTCTCTTGCCTGAAAAGGAGAGAAAACATTCAAATTAATATGCAGCGCAACAAACACTTACAAATGATAGCACACTCACTGTTTCTTATCCAAGAGTTTCTCCAGCGCATCCAGAAGAAGTCCAAGACCCTCATGACCGAAGTTATTAACCCAACTGTGGAGGAAATACAAGACACGCAAGATATCCTGTTAGTATTCTAAACAAAGTCTGAGATTTTTTTACCAGAAAAACCAACAGAGAAAACACTATTTCTATTCAGAACAAAATGAGTCTCATTCAGTTTGTTTGTGCTACTATCTTTTCTCAAAGACTTCCAAACTTTTAGTTAAGGTGTCATCCTCTTAAGTATTCATTTGAATGACCACCACCTGCCATTACAGAAATGCCATGAATAAATGTACTCTTTTTTGTGAACGTTGAAAAAATGAACACATAGCATACTAGGGCCCTATGATTTCCGCATTAATGGAATTGGACAATAAAACCAGAATTTATTGTTAAATGCGGGGTATCGCAGAAATGGACATACTGTTAATGAAATGCTGTCAGCGGGAGGAGAAGGAATGTTTTTATGGGGAAGTATTTCCCCGGCGGACTGCTAAATCGTGCTAAAATCTCATCACAAACACTAAACCGCCCCCTCCCGAACTAAACATGTCGAAATGGCGACCTAAAACGGTGAAAGTTGGTGGAAACTCCTCTTACAGAGCGGAAATGGAAGCTAGCAGGATTAGCTTCATTTAGCAGAGCATGCTAGTGCGGCTGTGTGTGTGCGACTCAGGCTGAATGAGTATGTTTTGTCCGAGTTGTGTTTTACCGTCGCTGACGACGTGCAATATCTGAGTGAAAAAAGACGAGAGGCACATTTATTAACCGCAGATGGGCATTTTCAACACACACAAAACACACTTCTGGCCTTCAAAATAAGAGTGACGCTTGCCACATCTCATCTAATTGTGTAAACGAAATAAGGGTGTCATAAAAATATCCTACATTAATAATCCAATTGGAATTGCATCAGTGACTACGGCTTCCTTAATCACAAAAAGATTGTTGAAGATCGTGTAGCAATATGTGCTGAGGCTAACATCACACTTGAAAAGTTAGCCAAATTTGCGTCCACACTGTGCCGGATTAGTAAATGGTTGTATCCACACAGGAACGGATCACTGGGTGAAAACAATGTAATACACAAAGCATACCTACGTGTGGCGCTGTAAACAGACACACAGACGCAACCACATGACGCACCAAACTATAGAAGAAGAAAGAACACATGCGCATAAGTCTGTCATCTTCCGCTTTCAGATGGTCATCTAAACTTACGACGAAGTGCAATTACTTCTGCGAGTAATTTTGGAGTAAAAGACAACACAATATCAGGAAAATGTCGACTGGGATGAGTCATGCCAGTCGAAATATTCAGATATGTCGTCAAAGCTCACTTATGGTCATGTGACGGCGACGGGTCGGTAACGTCATCATTTTCTGTGCACCCAGAACGCTGTTTCCGTCTGGATGAAAGGCTAAAACGATTAAAAACGTTGCCGTTTTGACCTGAAAACGTGTCCGTGTGGATAGCCTTTGAATCAAACATGCACCTTTGGGTAAACCCTGGTGAGAATCGGTCATTCAAAACAATGTCAGGGGTTCGACACATTTGGACAAATTGACTCGTGTACTGTTTCTTAATTCCCCACAAAAGAGAGGCGCGCAACCCCGCCGTGGCCCTCCCTGACATTGAATACAGTTTGAATCTAAACGAACACCCATTTAGGAGCAAATGAACACGCATCCATCTTCACTAGAGTTCCCATCACTGGGTTGTTTGTATCCAGACACCCTCTTGCAAGCTGCCTGTGTTCGCAGGGCCAAAATTGAGCAATGCAAGAAAGATAACACCGTAATCGATAATGGATCGCAAGAGATAATTGCCTATAAACCACAGCGTACCAGGAGACGGCAAATGATCCAGTGCAGATGAGCCTGTTTGTCTAAGGAAGAGAGAAGCGGTGTGTGTGCAGGATGGGATGGTGGCTGTGTGGTCATAGCCAAGATGATGCCATTAGCATCGCTTGTTTCCAGCCTACCCCACTGTCAATAAACACAAAATGCATGGAGCAATTTCTTGACGGTAAAGGGGCATAAGTCGATGATTTATAACACCTTTTTGACAATGATTTGAAATAACCACGCTTTGCGTATTAAAGCCATTTGTACTGACTGCCTGAGTCGCAAGAGGCTCCTCGACTAAATCGGAGATACTTTTAGCCCAAGGCCAATAGTTAAGTTAGGCTGAGGTATTTATACTTTGATCAGTGACTAAATTAGCAACAGCAACATCCCCCACTGTTAATCAAATGTCCTTAACATACAAATCTATAAGTTACAAGGTAAATGCTAGGAGGAATCACAGCACCAAAAACATTTATGTTTGTTATGTTATGCTATTATAATGACATATTGTAGCTGCAACATCTATTTATTTATTTATTTATTTGTGTGCAAATTTAACAGAAGATCAAAATGTGTGTCATCTTCATGTCCGATCCATTTTTAAACATATCTGACTAAGAAGAACAGCACGCACTGTGCAGTAATCCTTCGCCATTTTGCACTTCAAATTTGTGCGGCTTCACTCTGTCATGGTTTTTCCACAATATATGAATAATCATCGCTATTTTGTGGTTGAATATGGCCTATTATCAGTGAAAACATGCATATTTAAGCAGACTGAACTAAAAAACAAATAATAAGGCAATCAGAAGACACATTCAAAAAGGTTGTGATGTGTAGTATTCTACACTGGTCACTCATGTCAGTCATGTTACACTGATGAGTCACGAGCCACCGCAGGAAGTACTGTAAAGAACAGGAATAATAAAAAAAAAAAACAATAACAAAGAACTTTCCCAATGCTAATGTGTGAGTATATTGTATGTTTTATTTGTCTTATATGTCTTATTTTCTCTTATTATGTGTACTATATTGGGTAAGACAAGTGCAAAAGTGACTATAGGGTTGTTATTTCCTATCCTCTGGGCTCTAATGTTAAAAACCGCCTTAGAACGCAGGAAAGAGGTTTCAATCGAGGCCAGTCATTACAGTCTGGGAAAATCAATGAAGACAAATACAGGTATGTGTGATAAAGTTCAATCAGAGTTGTGCCCTTTAACCAGAGTGGTCATATCATTATTTTCTGTCATGCCCTGATTTGTTCACGCCCACCCTCGGGGACAGCATTTTTTTTCCCATGCCCCCGCTGAATATAAATATCATTGAGAACCCGATAACATGTATTTATTTGTATTTGTACAAACTGCTGTATGCGTTGTTTGGCACCAGCATTCTGCATACAATCCCCTGATCATCAAAATAGACGAATAAAATGAGCTTAGATAACAACTGCAACAACTTACAATTCCTAAATTAAGTGTGCACCTGACCCCTCAGCGAACCCTCAGCCCAGGGGGACCCGCCCCACTAGCATGTGTCAAATCAGATAGCGATGCCAACATTGTTTTGACATTCTGTGTACTCACTACGGTATTTCTTAGAATCCATGCATTTTTCTTCAAAAACTGCAATTTCTACCATGATATTTTTACTGTTGTGTCTACTTGTACAGGTGCATACAACAGTGCCCGAATTGAGCTTTCAATATTTCCTTGCAGCATAAAAGGAAGCGAGCACAAAGCGACGCACTGAAGTGCAGAATAACAATGCAGAGTCGACTGTGTTTGTGATCCACAAGTGAGAGAAGCAAAAGAGAGACGAGGACAACAAAAGACAGAAGACCTGGCGTCATGGCTGAGGAAGCAAGGCGGTGGAAATCCACTTTGTTTATGCAACTTTGCCATGATGGTGCTGTCACAGTCTTCAGGTAGCAGGTAATGGAACTAATATTTGCGTTGGTAAATAAATGCAGTTTATTAGACAGTATAGCTATTCTATCTTGGGAATGTTGTGTAACCTGTGAGAAGGAAGGATGAGCAATTTAGCATTTGTATTTGATTTAATTATAAAAGAAAACCATTTTGACTACAGTTTGTTTACTTTTGATCGACAAGTGACCTCCATCAGTTGTTATTAGCCCCCAAAATCACCTTCTTTCCTAACTTAAAACATAATGTTGGGCAAATAAGAAAAAAAAAAAAAAAAAAGCCATGACCGCCTCTGTGTTTGCTTTCATAATGGATGTATTTGTGTAAATATGTCGACACCACCAGTTTATTTGTCCACATGTTCTCATTTCCATAGCAAATGTGGTGATACCAACATGCAAACAGAACGAGTGGAGTGAACAAAGACAAACAAAAGTCCTATTCTTTGACCATCTTTATATGCTTATCCATGTTTACAAGCAAACCATGCTCGTGTTTAAGAACCATGACATAAATATTCACGTGCTGTACAACTCCAACATTTAATTACACCTGCACTTGACATGAAAAGTAACAGCATCCGCATTCATATTTCATATTGTAGACATAGTGTGTAAGAAACATAATGCTGGCGTGTGTTCAAGTTTTTTGCATTATTTGGCATTATTTTCTCTCTGTTCGTATCACTCCGCGCTCTCGCCTGTCCATTGTTGTGTGTGTGTGTGTTCCACAGTGTCGCATGCGCGGATGGAGACTGCTGCGAGGGGAGACTCGCTCATGGCAGCAGTCTTCATCCGCTGTGGAACACACACACAACAATGGACAGGCGAGAGCGTAGTGATACGGACAAAGAGAAAATAACGCCGAGCGACTGAGAGGTTTGACTTTTTTTTTGTGACGCAAATGTGTTACTCTTTTGAACGCATATTGTTTTGAGAAGCCAAAACAAGTCTTTACTTAAGTGACCCCAGCAACTAACCGAAATCCGACCAGAACTCCGCTCATGGAACGAAGTGGGGTGTAATCACTATTGATGCACTACACTGCTGATGGGGATGTCATACAACGTCATGTCAAAAAATCCAAATTATTCCTTTTACGCAGGGGTGTCAAACTCATTTTAGGATCAGGGGCCAGATGGAGGAAAATATATTCCAAAGTGGGCCAGACCGGTAAAATCATGGTATATATTATATACCATTATTCAATCTGAAGTTCTTTTTTAAGTTATATACTTTAACTTCAGATTGTTTTATTTGTTTAACACAGTCCAAAAGCACAACATTACTGTTAATTATAAAAACACTTCAGGTTTTTTGAAAATTCTGAGGTAAAAGAACACACAAACACACAATGCCTCAGTGATTCACAGAACTCTATCACAGATCACAGAACTACATGTATATCAGGGTGTCCTTTCTCAGGCAGAAATGTCGATGAAATCCTGCTCCCCAGTCAAGTGCAAGAACCAAAGAGTCACTAATGAAGAATAGGTTAAATATACAAATCAAATAAAATCAATTAAAACCAATAGCAGATCAACATAAAAACATATAAACATAAAGCTGGAGCCTGAGGATATTGTGTCCAAAAGAGTACAAGCACAACATCAATATTAAATCATAAAACACCTCAAGTTATTTGAAACTTATTTGAACACACAATGCCTCTACTGATTCACAGAAGTATATCACAAAGGTATAGCACAGTTCGCAGAACTACATCAGGGCGCCTCATGCAGCACTTTAAGTTGGGTTGCATTGTTTATTTGACTCCTGATACCTGGCATCTTTTCGCTTTCAACAGCGCGTCAATATCAGGCGTCACATCCTGAGTGGCAGCCAACTTCAGGATGTGATTCAAGTGCTTGTGCGTGAGCCTTGACTGCAGCTTTGTTTTATTTATGCTCATTACAGAGACAACGTGCTCACAAAGATATGAAAACGCGATAAATGAGATCACTTTGTGCTTTAACTGGCGGTCCAAATCCACCGAAAGACCGGAAATCCTGTCTGCAACCGTGTTTCTCATCAGGCCTGACACTTTTCACGGCACACAATCTCCGCTGCCTTCATCATGCATGTTTTTACAAATTCACCCTCACTAAATGGTTTTGAAGCCACAGTTATTTCATTAGCATTGAGGTAGCTAGCCCGCCTCTCGCCCAAAGTCAGCTGGGATAGGCTCCAGCATACCCCCGTGACACTACTAATGAGGATAAGTGGCATAGAAAATAGATGGATGAGGTCGCTAGCTTCCACTGCAGCGTCACTGATGACACGGCTGGGAGTAAACATTGACTGCTGTTTCTTCAGACCCGCCAAAAGACAAAAGTCCTTCAAAGTTGTCATATGAAGACTGGTATGAAGACAGTATGAAGACTCACATAGCGGCGACGAAGGTTATATTCTTTCAGCACTGCAACATGCTGTGAACACACCAAACCAGCTTTCCCATTCACGTCCATGAATACATAGGAGAATGACCATTTTTCTTGGAACACTCTGCGCTCTCCGTCAACTTTTCTCTTTTTTGACAAAGACATATTGGGGCAATTAGGGTGCCGAAGCACATAATGTTAAAAGTAGAAGCCGTATTAAATAGCACGAACAAAACACACATGCGCTTGCTTGACCTACTTGCACTGTTCCGGTATAAACAGTTTGCTTGCTTAACACAATTGCTATTGCGCTATCCAGTGGACACAATTAGAGTAGCAGTTTCTTTTATTGAAAAATTGCATCTCATTTTTGTACTTTACAAAATCATCTCGCGGGCCGAATCAAACCCGTTGGCAGGGTTTAATTTGGCCCGCCCGCTGTATGTTTGACACCACTGATTTAAGGCCTAAGACGCTTGTCTTAGCAAGTAAAAATTCTAAGAAAAATCTTCCAAACTTAGAATTAAAAAGAGCTATTTTTAGACTTAGGCTGCTTTGTGAGTACGGGCCCTGGCCTTTTAAGGGCTTGAAAAATAATGAATGAATGAATGAATTTAACAAATAACACTTGCTATGTACATTTCATGCAGAAGTAGATTTGAAAGACTGACTTCTTTCTTCTTTAAGTCCAACAAATAATATGATCATGTTACAGTTTACATTTTTGGGGGAAAGATGCCACTTTTTGTCATAAGTGTCACATACATTGATGCATTTTGAAGATAATGTTAAAAAAAAGTTATTAAATTGGCACTAAAGTAGATATAGTAATGCTATGAAATGCATTGTTTCTGCTTATCTGGCAGTCGTCTAAACTGAGCAATCAGAGGAGATGGGCGTTCGTCATCGGCCTCATATCGTTAGCAGTCACAGGAATGGCTGATAGCTGAGTTTACGTCCACTATTAATATCAAATACATTAAGTATGTACTGAATGCCAGGCGTCATGTTAGGAGGCATTTTACATCACTTGGCCGGGAGCAATCCTTATAGTGAAGCACGCAGGTATTGGCAGCGTTATGCTGTGGGCATGATTCTCAGCAGCAGGAACCGGGAGAATAGTCACGACACAGGGAAAGATGAATGCATTTAAGTACAGAAACAGTCAGGATGAAAACCTGCTCCAGAGCGCTCTTGACCTCAACAGGGCGTCTTTCAGCAGGACAATGATCCTACGCAAACAGCCAAGATATAAACTCTGTGAAAGTCGTTGAGTGGCCCAGCCAGACCCCAGACTTGAATTGAACTGATTGAACATCTCTGGAGAGATGTGAAAATGGCTGTACACATATACTTCCCATCCAACCTGGTGGATCTTGAGAGGTGCTGCAAAGAGAAATGAGTGAGACTGCCCAAAGACTGGTGTGCCAAGGTTGTGGCATCATATTCAAAAAGACGTGAGGCTGTAATGGCTGCCAAAAGGCGCATTAACATAGTATTGAGAAAAGGCTGTGAATACTTACTTACATATGTGGCATTTATTAGGGTTTTTTATTATTATTTTTTTTATTAATTTGCAAACATTTCAAATTTTCTTATGTTGTCATTATAGGTGTGGAATTCTGGGAATTTTTTTCGCTGTTTCCCGTATTTTTTTTGTGTGCAATTTTAGTGTTTTTTAAAATATTTTTTTACAGTGCATAAATGCCGTTACAGGCCGATCCTGGCCCTTTAAGAAGAATTGCATTGTTGAAAGTTGAGTGTGGTAGCGCAAGGTGGCTGTCTCTCTCTCTTCTGTCTGCACCACCCGTTGTCTTCTGCGTCCTGATTGGCTGTAGACCATTGTCAATCAATCGCCTTAGTGCTGTCTATGGTCATCACCAGCAAACTAGCGAACCATGTGAGCTGCTTGCTAACCGCCAATAAACAATAGAAGAAGAAGCAGCAGCAGCTAACCGTGAGACTCTGAATGCAAGTTTTCTCCCCGACAAAACCCACGCAGTCAACGAAATGTTCTGCACCCGAAAAGGCAGAGGAATCCAACCATCGCTCAAAAGGTTTGACTTCTGGATGTGCTGAAATAAGGTAGAAGCTGCGGCTGTAGGGCGCCATTATGGAATAAATGAACCTTCGCCTCAAGGAGGAGGATGAGGAGGGGGGAAATACGACAACAGCAGCAATATGTTTGAACAAAGATACAAAAACGCTTCAGCGGAGCGGCGCCAGGACAAAGAGGCTATCAGTTGAGGAGTGTCAGAGGAGTGAAATATGCGCGAGTCACAGAATAATTTCTTGTATCCAACATAGTAGGTTGATCATTAAATTTCAACGAATTTTAACTTTGAGAGTGTTAATGTTAATGCCTGTCTAAGAAAAGTGTATAAAGTGTATGGTGAGGGGTTTGACAACTTCAAAACATAGATAATAATACTTGTAAAAAAATTAAGTTGGCTACTTTGCGGATTTCACTCATTTTAGGAACCTATTCCCCCGATAAACGAGGGAACACTGTATCATGTGTGTATTTAAAGGAAATACACAAAATTGCCACCAACTATGACATTATCTGTGTCTAAGTAAGAGAGCAGAATTATTTTACACGAAGTAGGTGGGGAGGTTGTTATCGGAAGCCCCGATATTTGCCCCGTATTAGATTTCAGTCCTTTAGTCGGCCTCCCGTGGGACCGCTGACCCACACAGTTCCAGCTGATGCTCTTTGCATAGCTTGAAACCAAGCACTGCCAGTGTCTGCTTCGGTGATTTTGCATGTCAAACACGAGGTTATATTATATCCTGACCGATTCCATAATGGGGTTGAATACAGTTTAATGCACTCGCCTTTCCGAGTAGCATGTCTTGAATATTAACAGTGAATTTCTAGTGAAGCTATATGAAAAAATACCGACCTTTGACAGTTGGAATCAATGGCTCTTTACTAAGTGAAGTATTTAAAATGGAAACCTGTACAGTATATGTATATGTCTATTGTAGAAAGTAAAGTCAAAAGTGATAGACAAATTGAATTGTTTAATGCATGTAAAACTATAATTATAAAACTATAAATATGTGTTTTGTCTTGACCATTTTTGAGAGTCACCCGCTGATGACATCATAGACGGGCGATGCAACATAGCTGACTTACGGTTCCGGTTGCCATTTTGCTAATAGAATGCTAACAAGGAAGGACATGTTCTGTTTAAAATACATACAGAATACAGATGGACTCACAGAGTGAATTAGTAACACAAGACACACGCCATATTGTACGCTAACAGAGACACAACTGTGGGTAAATTTTCAACGTTAACCGAAAAACACGCTAACTGGGGTGGTCGCTAACCGAGGCTACACTGTTTATAAATGGCATGATGCTATGTTATGGGCTTGGCTTTTGCTCGTCTTTTAATCTCTCTGCACAAGTCCTAAAACAATTACAATTCCCATCAACCAGAAAGAAAGAACTTTTAATCGTAAGCATCTTATCAGTGGATTAAGAAACGCAATAACTAGCACTTCTAAATTAAGAAGCGCGTATCCAAAATGACAAAATAAAAAACAGAGTATAGAATTACAAGAGAGATAATTGTACTTGGGGTTAAACAAAAAAGAAGAGGGAGGAAAAACACTGCCGCAGTTGAAGAGAGTGGAAACAGTAGGCATTTGCCGCTTCAGGCAATGCCATCTGTGCATGGATCTGTGGAGGCTGCATGCCACACACCTGTGTGGGACTGCCTAAGAGATAAAGCCCTGAGCACAATGGGCCCTGCGGCCACCTGTGCTGCCAAACAGGTGTGCAGCCTTGCCAATTAAACTATTAGACAAACACAGGCCTGCGGGAGCAAATTAGCAGGTGACCCAAACATCATACACTGTAAAATCCAATAGCACTCTCAACTCAAAAAAAGTTCCTCTCACTTGAGTGTACCAAGTAAGACGTAAACATCTATTATGGTCCACTATGGCTAGAAAGTTACATTTACTTCGTTTTTTCAAGGCAATCGGTTTGTATGTTGTTGTTTTTTGTTTGTTTGTTTTTTTTTAATAAGGTTAACTAATTGGATTTTAAAGTGTAGGAACGAGAAGAAAGTCCAATACTAAGCTAAGCACTCACTGTTAAAAAAAAAAAAGACTCGTTGAAAAATTGCAAGAATTTACATTTTGCACTGTTGAAGCTTAAAGAGGTTCTGAGTAGAGCTTCAAAATGCAAAAGGAGACAATTTTTTTTTTTTAGTACGCGATTTATTCCAAAGAACCATGAAAGTCAAATAGGCCATTCATCAACTGTCAACTATTCATCAAGTTTAAGACCACAGCCTTTAAAAGCCCAAATCTTGGCAAAAATGTGGATTCAATGTCATGTTCTGTCAGGTATTCACACTGTCATGATCTCTTGAAGACAAAGGCAAAGGCAAAAAAGCTTTGTTGGCTGCATAAGCAAGGCCTCTCGCAGCGCGCCATTGCTGCTGAGGCTGCACGCAGTAAGACATTTTAAACTTCTTAAACGATCCTGAGGATTATGAAACAAAAAAGTCAATTGGTAGACCCAAAAAGGTCAATTGGTGTACCCAAAAAATTGTCACCGGCCCTGGGCCGAAGAATCTCACAAGCTGTCCGTCAAGACATGGGCCATGACAATGAAGGTTGTCACTACAAGAGCACCGAACATGGCACATTGCAAGCTGGAAGAAAGTTTGATTCTCTGATGAGAAAAAACATGCAACAATGCAATGATTTCCACACGGCACAGTGGAGGGGGCACCATCATGATCTGGAGTGCTTTTTCCTTCAATGGAACAATGGAGCTTCAACTTGTGCAGGGGTGTAAAACGGCAGATGGCTATGTGGAGATGTTGCAGGGGGCATCCCTCATGACTGAATGACTGGCTTTTTTAAGAGATATGGCTGCACTTCACGATGCTCTCCTGACAAAGGACTTCCTCAAGAGGAATAACCTCACTTCTTTGGACCATCCTGCGTGTTCCCCTGATTTAAATCCAATTGAGAACATTTGGGGAAGGATGGCAAGGGAAGTTTCCAAAAATGGACATCAGTTCCAGACAGTTGATGTCCTCCATGAAGCCATTTTCACCACCTGGAGTAACATTCCCACTAGCCTCATGGAAACCAAGCACACCCGAACCAATTTTTGAGGTGATTAAAAAGAATGGCACAGCTACTCATTAGTGAGTCCTTTTTTTAACCTTGTTTTTCTATTTTAGGGTAATTTTGTTTGTTTTTTTAGCTATGGTCTTAAATGTTTGATTAGCTGATGAACAGCCTATTTTCAATTTAATGCTTGTTAAATTGCTTACTCAAACATTTTTTGTCTCACTCCCATTTCTTCATTTTGCATTTTGAAGCTTTACTTAGAACCTCCTTAAGATCCAACGCTGCAAACTGCAATTTAAACTGGTCTTACAATTTTGACCAGGAGTGTATAGTTTTTTTGTTTGTTTGTTTGTTTCTTCACAGCGAGTACTTGGACTTCCTTCTCGTTCCTACACTGTAAAATCCAATTAGTTAACATAATAGCTTCCCTATACTTTTAGGGTTGTTGCAGCTACTATATCATTTACTTCTTTGTTGTTGTTGTCCCATGTACAAAAATGCTGCATGTATGAATATTCACTTAATTTGTTTATCAACAGAGAAAACCGCGATTTTTTTTTTCGTTAGCAATGGCTCCAAAAGCCTTCCCCAACTACAATTCTTCTTCTTCTTAGGTATTCACTGAGTTCTGTAGACTTTCCAGTTTTGAATGCTGTTATTCTTTTCATGCTGCCAAAGAGAAACTATCAGCTGCAGTCAATTATGATCTCTGTCAACAAGAGTTTGATACGACTTGACCTTGTCAAGTTAAAAGACTTGGTGAAAACCTTCACCACCGCATATTATGCATATATTTGAGCTTCTTTGTAGAATGTCGACCCTGTGTCGACCCTAAGAAAAACCCCCAAAATTGCCAAAAAAAAAAATAATAATAAGTTGTTTATATATATATATATATATATATATATATATATATATATATATATATATAGTCAAAATGAATGGCATCCATGCCGATGATGAGCACATGTAAATGTCATGTTGCAACAGTATGCATTTCTGGTTTCAGTTAAAATATAGACAGTCCCTTTTAATAGAGTATGCATCGAAACAAGATAACTTTCTTGGATTTTTTTTCAATACAGTAATTAAACTAATTTGGGACTAAGAGGAGCATGACTGCACTAATATAGGCAAGAATGTCTCACACTAGTTTGTTTGTGCTAACACGCCATATAAGGCTACATTAACATAGAGGAGGCGGAATAGGGGAGTAACTAAACAAACAAAAGTGTGCTGTGATCCATGGCAATCAAGCCCATTCATATTAATAAGGAGTTGTGATGCTCCAAGCCCTAAATATTACAAACTCCATGATGATCCAGGTTGTGTGTTGCTGGCGTGGAACTTCGGCACGTCGTTTATAAGCTTTTATCCATGCAAAAGTATCTCATAATGCTAATATCATAGAATTATACTGTATATTAACAGTTTTCCACAAATACATATTGATATTTAATAAAATCTGCAATATGTTCTCTCTAAACTTCACCATAAACGTCAGCTTTACAGATGCCATGTCTGCTTTGCAGGCAGCGTGTGTTGTCCTAACAGCATCTATTACAACAAATGGCGGTATTAGTCATAGTAAGGATAATTACAGCCACCCATGACACCACCTGTTGTTTGTACATGAAAGGAAAAATGCAGGGGTCTACTTGACGTCTGCCGTTTATTTATTCAAGTGGAAAATGCACCTGGAGTTTAACTGGGGCAAGGATATGTGATCAAATACAGTCCATATTTATTCTGATAATTTTTGCAGAAATAAATTATTGTATGTAATGAAAACATGATATACTACAAAGTAATGTGTATTATTTTATATTCTAGTCCTGGTAGTATATCTCATAGTAAAGATAATCACACCCACCTAGTGACACTACCTTTTATTTACTTTAGGCATCTGTTTAAGGTCCGGCTTTTATTTATTCAAACTGCAAATAGAGTCTAATTGGGGCCCGGCGTCTTTACATCACGTGGTCTAATCATGAATAAACTTCAACATAGCCTCCAAAATTAGTTTTTTCATGGTGAAACGTAACAGCTTACAGTGAGTGGAAAGAGCCCAACAAAAATGGACAAGAGAGGCCGCCCAATGATGTCTCTTGTTCACCCGCGGACCCTCGCGATCCATATGAGGTGATTCCTTCATAATGCCCGGGTCCCTGACATGCTTGCCGGTCAAAGTTTCACTCATTGAAAAACACCCACAGGGCAAACCAGGCCTCACTTACAACCCCCTCGGCGCCAGCTGGCCTTTTCTGTGTGGGAAGGCTGACTTGACTCCCCCACAAGGAGGGAGGGCCAGAGGGGGGTTAACTTCACTGCCCTGCCGACACCGGAGAGATAATTAGACATGGCTTTTTTAATATACAATATATTCAAGGTGCATTCATGTTGAGCTTTAAAAATCTGTCTGGGGATCCATTCTTTATGAACCAATGAGTTTTTATTTATAAAAAAATCAACTCCAATTCATTTGTGTGTGAGTGTATGCTATAATGACTACCACCTACGATTTCTTGGTTGAGAAAGCAGCAATATTGTACAGTACAGTCTAGTGGAACACTAATTAATGCTCACCATTAGTACCTGCAAAGCAGTGAAAGTGAGAGTAGAACACAATAAGAAATGTTAATTACATATGCTGACACGTCTAATTAATAGACTGGAGTGGTTGAATTACTCACTCCTTTTTTTTAACTGTTATTAAAGCTAATGGTCTTCAATGAGAACACATCAATGCCAGAGCTATTTTATCCTCGCCATATAATGTTTACTGGTACAAACATTAAGATAGCATAATTGTTACAATGGGAACATTGTGTGGTGTTGTACTTCTCGTCACTCATGCGACGAGCATTTATTTCACATGCACCGCTCATTGATTTGCATTAGGATAACATGTCCTCAACAGCAGGCTGCTTGGTAAATAAGAGTGTCCCCGAGCGCTAGTGGGACCAAAAATAAAAACCGAGGAGCCCATTTCGAGCGGAGAAAGTCAGATGTTTGGTAACAAGAAGAAAACACAGTAAAAAAGGGTCTTTAATGACACCTGGAGCTCAGAAAAAAAATAAAATATTTGGATTTCAGATTTAAAATGCATTAATGAGCAACAGAGAGTGTACATTTTCAGCTTCAACAATGACAGACTCATAATGATGATAAACACGTTCACCTGCTACACACTGCCTAACATTTCCACACAAATGAGAGCATTATGTTGTTTTAATGGAAGTATAGTATACTTAGTATAAGATCACGTGAATGACACGTTGTGGACAACAAATGCATGCTTTTCCACGGTGATAAATTATGCTAATTCATTTGAATCAGTTTAAAAAGTGATCCAAGATATAATGGGATTTCTTATATACTAGGAATGTCTGATATAGGCTTTTTTGCCGATATCCGATATGGCAATATTGTCCGACTTTCAATTTATGACATCAACCGATACGGATATGTGTAACATCACATATCTCCTGTCGTGGAATTAACACATTGTGGTGACCCACAATACCGTTTTAGACATTCACCGAGGATACTTCTGTTTCCGGGTCATGAGGTTGTTTTAGCCACTGAGCTGTTGCTAAAGAATTGTTGCTTGTTGTTGAGTTGAGTGGAGAGTAAACTGATTGGTGCCACCTACCTTGACTCCTGTCACACTGTGAATCGCATCTCCACATTTGGTGACCCTCGACGTGGCTAAAAATGTCGACTGACAGCAGTGACAATAAAGAGGTCGTACCGGTGCCGCTACAAGCTAACGAGTTGGCTAATGTTATATGCGCCGGCAACACAACCCACTTCCATGATTTCATCACATCGAAGCCCAGTTCTGACTAAGAGGAATAACACAGGATGTGACGAAGTGAAGTATTTCCACGTAGTGGCCGCACTGGATGCTTCGACGACGGCCAGTGCGAGAGCCCATAGGCCTATATACAGTTTTTAAATCAGTTCTCATCATAGGGAAAACCCTGATACTGATTTTTATGCCAATATCGGGCCAATAATATCGGTAATAATATCGATATTATCGAGCATCCCTATTATATACTTTAACTTCAGTTCCATCCATCCATCCATTTTCTATACCGCTTCATCCTCATTAGGGTCGCGGGGGCATGCTGGAGCCTATCCCAGCTGACTTCGGGCGACAGGCGGGGTACACCCTGGACTGGTTTAACTTCAGTTGACAGTTCAAATTTAGAAACTTTTTTTGTGTTGTATAATTAAAAAAAAAAACAATCAATCGTGTAGTTTGATGTTTGATGATGTGGTGGGCATTAAGACTGACACTTTTTTTCTTAACTGTCATGAAAGTATAAAAAATAAGACAGTAAAAGGACTCAACATGAGTCTTGTAAGATATGCTGAAACCTGGCAAGCAATCAATTTTAGATACAGTGTTCCCTCGTTTATGGTGGGGGGGGTAAGTTTATATACTTTTCTTAGATGTTTTCTCACATTCCTCTTTTGTTTAAACACTCTCAGTTCAAACCTTTGTTTGCATGTTAATGATCAATCTATGAGCATTTTTGCATCCTTGTTAAAACATATTGCTGCAGTCTTGTGGAAGCAAAGATTCATTTATTCCGTAATGGTGCCCCACAGCCACGTAACTTCTACCTTCCAACTTTTTGGAAGTCCAACTTTTTGTGCGATGGTTAGTATTTTCCTCTTCCTTTTGGGTGCAGAATGTTTCATTGTGGGTTTTGTCGCGGAGAAAACTTGCAAACATACAGAGCTCAGAGTCACACTGCTCGCTGTAAAAAGAAAAGTATGCAAAATGGCACTAAAATAAAAACTGCGCGAGGCAGCGAACGGTGACGTAGCAAGGGATGACTGTATTCAATGGTTTTAGCTTTTTTGATGCCTTGTACCGGTGGTTCTCAACTGTTTTGCTGCGGGACGCACCATCACCACCGAATGACAAGGGGTGACCCAAATTGGTCATACATTCACACAGAGTGAAATATTTCCAGAATGTATCTCTTATTTTCTTAACAATTTGGATGATTACAATTGCCAGCCTTTAGAAACGCTAAATTCAGGTATCTCATAACATTTGAAAAAAAGTTCAATATTGTAATCTATTGGTTCACGCTCTCAAAAAAATGGTCTGTAAATACTTCCTGACTTTTTCAACTCCTGGAATCAAATACATTTTGCACCTTATTCCAATTTACGGAGATTTGCTAATAAGAACATCCCGCAAGCGAACAACTCATAACTGTGAATGAGTTTCATCGTTCACTCGACTCATTGGCGAACATCACATCCCTACCAGGAAAAGACCTGCGACCCACTGAAACAGGGTCCCACCAGTTTAGAATCGCTGCCAGTGAATCCACTGCAGTCTAGACGCACACAAAAACTAAACACTACATGCAAATACTAAGACGAATCCCAGTCTTGAGGTACTAACCTGACAGGGTTACTGGTGAGAGACACCCGGAGTGACTCCAGGCAATTGAGCAGCTTTTCTTCAGTGATACCTGAACGAAGCTCATGGACGTACTCCTGGGACGAAAGCGTACATTCATGCTTGCTGTTCCTCAGTCCTCCCTGAAAGCAAAAAAATATATAAAAGCAAGACACTTAGATTATGATGCCATAACACCTTGAGTTCCTCTGAATAAAATAAGGACAAGTTTGTTGTTCATTGCAATATACACACGTTCTCTTAACACCAAGTACATATCACTTTGAAGCTACTGACTGACTATTCAGTTTTTGGCTTTCCTCGACTCAATATTCAACAACTCTACAAAAAAAAAAATGCATGCAAATGTATTTTTATTTCACTACATGAACAAACTACACGCATCAAATCAAGGTACCGTGCAGAAAAAAATAAATAGACAAAATACTGGTCTTAGCAAAATCATCTGCACTATGTTGATCCATCAACTGCTGCTTTCCCAACAATGTGAGCTGCGCTAATAGGCACTTTTGGAAGTAGTGAGATGGATCATTTATTTTTCAGGAAAAGAGATGCCTGCTGCTCTCCTGAAAAGCACAATCAACACCAGGTAATTGTTTTTAGAAGCCAAAACCTGGAGTGGCCTTGCATAGTACATTAACATTTAACTGCCACTTTGTGTCTCCAATATGCACATCGAGAATGCATTAGAGCTGCAACAATTAGCGATGAATCGATGATTAATCGAAGCCAATTAATGGACAACTATTTTAGTATTGGATTAATAGTTTGTTTTTAATTGAAAAATGTAAATATCCTATGAATATTTTGTTTATGTCCTTAGGCATCCATGCTTTAGGCAAAACAAGATATTCACACATATCAGCCTATACTTTGGAAAACAGTGATCGACATTTTTGCCTATTTTCTAACATGCCGCGGACCAAACCACTAACTTTTTGTGTTTGGTTAATACTGATTTGGACCATCTAGGAAAATAATTGGTAGTTGTATCGCTAGAATACATAACGTATACTATAGCACTACAAGACGACTTCACCATTGCCTTATCACTGTAAAACAGCAATATATGTGGTGTACTAGCGGAAAAATAGTAGGTTCTCCAGCTTGGCTGTTACCCAGGGAGGGGAAGGAAAAAAGTAGGTGCAATCATTACATTGGGGACCAAATCGATAAAAAAAGAAACATGCAGCAGAGTAGCGATCTGCAGGAAGGGTCAGTGCACACACAGTTCTACCTTTGGGACTCGGAGGTGCTTTTATTGGGGTGTGCAACAAACTAGATTAAGTTGAGGCTTTTACAATGAAGAATGCTTGAAATTGGAGGCTGTTAAGTCACTATGAATTAAATTTTAAAAAGTGGACGATTCAGGCCGGCTTCAACAATATTAAAAAAACAAAAACTTCATATTGAAATAAAATAATAATGAACTGAACAAAATGTCTTTGCAGGGGCACTGGTGAGACTTAGCAACTTATTGGCCTTAAGTTATTGTCCATTCGCCTATTTGTCTAAAACCATTTTGAGCACATGCAGGGCGACACAAAGTTACAGATCATCGAAACTCATTTCCTACTACCGTTTCATCTGTGACCAGAAAGCCAAGCCTTCACCACAGGCTCCGTCTAACCTTTGGAAACAAAACACTGACTGTAAACCACTTTGTCATGACCCTATCCCAAATAAAAGGAGTCCTGGGACCATATCAACATTACAAGAAATACAATCCGAGGAGAAGGACGGCGGCTACTGGGAAATAGACTTTTCCTCTGAAGGCGGACAAAAACCGGTCAGCAACAGTGAAATTACAAGAAGAATGTAAAGAAAGAAGACTCAAAGAGCGTGCACACACCATGCAGGGCAGTTACAGTATATGGGACGCTGTAAGTTCAACAGTAGTGGACACACGCACAGCCTTTAGACCACTGCTGAGAGCCTCATCTCCTGTCCCTTATCGAATCCCCTATTTGTCGATAACAGTATTTCCTGCCAAAGAACATAGAGTTGGGACCAATTACTTTAGGGAGTCTGTCAATTTCATTTTCGTGGGTTAGGGGCAGGATTGAGTCTCATTCAATCCCCCTACCCTCGATCACAGTCTGTATAGTGTGGGGCGTGACAGAGCGTGGTGCTATCTGCGGAGGGCAGGGCGGGGAGACAATGCCAAGGCAAGCGCACCCCAACATGTCATCTTCACCTGTAATGAGCCTATAACAAGCTGGCAGCAGCGCTCAGTTGCCCAATGCTCGGCACACTCAGGCAGACTGATGGATGCATTATTCAGCTTCTCTGTCAGCTTACTGGAACAACCAGATGGCGACAATGTGTCTGGCCTGGATGCTGCTGATGGTCTCTGCCTCTTCTATTCTTACGTTTCCATCTCACTTTCAAAGATATGCATGTGTGCAGTTTTCTAACAACACTAAAAAAAAAAACATGTATATCTTTTAGGCATGCAGTGGGATATCTGAGGACAAACATTTTGCATTAAAATAATGTAAAAAAATCTGTTCCAGGGTCAAACTGTCACCCTTTCACACAAGTTAACTTAAACCTTAAAAACAATCAATTTTTATGTTGCAAAAACAGCACCAAAAAAAAAAGTCAAAACAAAAGCTAAACACACATGCACAGCAACACCTGTGCATAATTTACAATGACATATGATTGATGATGATTGATGATTTGGAGTGCATGAGAAAGTGCAAAGGAAAACACAGCTCTCTTTCACCACATGGTCATTTATTACCAAGTGCACAACATTGCACAACACAGCAGCAGGTGTGATGCCAGTATGTTTCTTTTTACTTGGTACTTTTTCATCAACACTAAGGCCTAAATTGTGCTCCAGTGCGACATCACTAGCATGAGCGACGCCGACTGGCTCTGCTCTGCTCCCTCCAAACCCTCTGGGAGAGCTTGACGTGCACCTCCAAAAAAAAAATCTAGAGCTGTGATTGGTCAGCTTTTCTTCGTCATTCCTTCTTGTGGAAGCGTCAAAAAAATCCACCATACCAAAAGTAAAAATGGAGCAAGTTGAGGAGCAAAAAGGTTTGCAAATATGAGCACCTGTTGTATACAGTTGTCCCTTGCCACTTCACGGTCATTCAGTGTTGAATTACCTCACAGCAGGCACAGTAATCCCTAATAAGAACACGAGCTACCGTTGTGGCCGTAACCTCCGACATCACTGCTACTCGTGCGTGACAGCTATGCTCTTAACTACAAAAATATTCCATTTAGAATTTCACGTCAAAAGCTCGCCCCGGAGTTCGAATCTCCGTTGGGCATTTCTGTGTGGAGTTTACATGTTCTCCCCGTGCGTGTGTGGGTTTTCTGCGGGTACTGCGGTTTCCTACCACATTCCAGAAACATGCATGTTATGTTAATTGTCCATCGCAATGAATGTGTGAATGGTTGGTTGTATATATGTGCCCTGCGATTGACTGATGACCAGTCCAGGGTGTACCCCGCCTCTCGCCCGAAGTCAGCTGTGAGAGTCTCCAGCATACCCCTGCAACCCTAGTGAGGATAAGCGCCATAGAAGATAGATGGATGGAAGCTCGCACCAGCCAAAATTAATCAAAATGCCTTCAGAAGGACAGTGTTATGTATGAGCACTATTTTTTTTATGTGCTTGATCTTTTTGTGTTTATTTTTTTTGTAGGAAGCAGCTGATTGGCTCTGCCATCTCTGGAACCCATAAATCTGTGCAGGTGTGTTCTGGTCTGTGGCTCTCTGCTCCCTGCTCTGCTCGTGCCGCTTTGTCCGCTGCAGGCTCGTCTCCACCTGCTCGTCATGCTCCTGGGCCACTCGGCTGCTTCCCTCCGGCTGCTGGTGTGACACTGAGCAGCAGCCTGGGTTTTTTCTTCTGTTAGTTTTAGTTTCTTGTTTGTCCTGGTGTGACTGGCTGTCTTGTTTTCAGTTTAGGGTTTTAATAGTGTGTTTACTTGTTATGGTGTAGTGGCGGGGTGACAGGACGACGGCCCTGGATAGGGTTGGTTGTTCACCTCACCGCCCTTCTATTTGTATCCGTCGGCGCATCAGGACGTGCTTATTTTGTCAGTTTGGGACATGCGAGGAGTTCAAATGTTTGTTTTTTTAAGTTTATTCATTAATAAACTTGGATGACTTGATTTTCTCGCCTCCTGTGTCGTCATTGAATACATTATGTTCCCATAACAGACCAGAGTAATGACTTCACTGCTGCATAATTCCACCTTAAAACTACACCACATACGCAGAGGCAGTACCAAACTCCACTCATGAAGAGTCACAACAGAGTGAGAAACTGGAAGTAATACAAGACGTGTTGATTCAACAAACAACACACACACACACATAAAATTAACAAGCAATTTTTAGCACATTTAGCACAATCTAAACTTGGCCGTGTGTTAGTGGCAGTGGTGCTAAAGGTCAACGGGAACATGGATCAGTTGAGAAGCTGGCAGGCTGGACAATGACTTTTGCCGAGCCCTACTTAAAGGACAGGGTCCTGCGGCCGGCAGATAAGACATTTCATCTCGCCACCGGGAGGGGGCAAAGGGCCCCCAGCTCAGTGGGGGGATTTCCCAGCAGACTACCACTTTCTCCCTTCCCCACCTTTCTGCAATCATTCTGGTTTTTTAGCAATCTTTTTTATCGGGCTGACAGTTCTGTCGCTCCGTCTAGGTGACTATCTCCGCTACGTTCTTCTTTCGCTGTTTAATTGCCTCTTGCTTGTTGTGTGGTTGGAAAATTTACACGGTGCCTTGGTTTGTTATGGCCAAGCGGCTCACGATAACGCAGATGTAATTAGCCAACCGCCAACATTGTTTTTCTCCCGATAATCAGGCTGGTGTCCAGTCGAGACACGCTCGGCACGACCCAAAAAGAGGAAAAGACACAGCAACGCACATTGCAGGGTTCATTTTCTATATATAAGTGCTGTTTGTGCATATGTTGTTGCTCATCCCATAGGTCTCTCGTTAGACACAAGCACAAACATTAAGATAGTAAATACTTCCATCCCTATTTATTAAAAAAAAACAAAGTGTTGTGAAGCAATTGCCACACAAGCAGCAAGTTATCTCACACAAACACATATATGGCGTGTCCTAACACACACACAGGACTGGACTTCTTAAAGGAAAACTGCACTTTTGGGGGAATTTTGCCCATCATCCACAATCCTTATGAAACATGGACATATATTTCTTTCCCTTTTCTGTGCGTTCTAAAGAGCGAAAACAAGTTAGCATGGGGGAGCTAACATTGCATGTCACGGGGCCCGCCTATACTGACTATAAAGCCCTCTAATGTTTTATCATTTTATATACAGTATATGCTGTGATCATGCATTAACAGGTACATTCATGATAACAAGTAATACTGACAGCATTTTGCCTTATTTTGATCATTTTAAACATTACCAGAACTTCTTTCGAAGGCGCATTGTTTTCACATAGCCGACAGGAAGTGACACTACTTCCGTCAACAACAGCAGCATAGAAACAGCATGTCAGGTTGCTATTACTAATCATGGCAGACTTCATGACAAATGAGGAACCAGAACCTTATCTGATGAGCCTGAATATATGGAGGATGAGCTACAGGTCATCAGGTAAGACGCCCCCTTATCCCCTTAGCGCTAGTGCTAAATGTTTCATGGATAACAGTATAATGAAAGTCACTTCCAATGTCCGCTCTCATTGGGATGGCTGCGTCTTTCAGTACAAGAATTGTGATCCCTGTTGAGCTGGTAAATTAGCATGGTCCTCAGGCAAAAAATGCTGACAGCAAACCAGCATCATGCTGAGTCTTTGTAGCGATAAGTTGACAGCCAGTAGTATCCACTGCTTTAGTCTGTCTCGTTGTTTAGTGTGTGGAAACTTTTCCGCTTATTGCCACAACCTTCTACAATAAACGTGCGAGGCATGATATATAACCCAGCGTTAACTTTTCAAAAGTCAAACAACACAGCCTGCAGCAGTAGCCGCTCAGAAGTGGCTTGAGGCTTGAGGCGAGGCGTTGTGTTACTCGGCCAGAAAATACAGCTCTTCCTGTAAGCTGTTACAATAACAATATCGCTGTAGCTTGGTTAATAGGTTAATAGGTCAGTTACAGTATGTAAATGGAACATTGTTGGTGTTTTTTTAGGGGTTTTTTTAGGGCTTGATAGTCAAAATAGGTGGGGCCCATGATGTGCATTGTTAGCTCCCACATGCTAACTCATTTTCTCTTTTTAGAACGCACGGAAGTATGTGCTTATTTCATATCAAGATTGTGGATGATGGGCAACATTCCAAAAAAAGTGCAGTTTTCCTGTAACTTATTATGTATTATTGAATTTGAAGTGGCCGCACGGTGACCGAGTGGTTAGCATGTTGGCCGCACAGTCAGGAGATGTGGAAGTTCTGGCTTCGAATCTCCATTGGGCATCTCTGTGTGGAGTTTGCATGTTCTCCCCGTGCGTGCTTGTGTTTTCTCCGGGTACTCCAGTTTCCTCCCACATTCTAAAAACATAAACGCTAGGTTAACTGGCGACTCTAAATTGTCCATAGGTTTGAATGTGCGTGTGAATGTTTGTCTATATGTGCCATGCGATTGGCTGGCGACCAGTCCAGGGTGTTCCCCGCCTCTCACCCAAAGTCAGCTGGGATAGGCTCCAGCATACCTGCGACCCTAGTGAGGATAAGTGGCATAGAAAATTGCTGGCTGGATGAATGTGAAGTGATCAACTCTGTATTTATGTATTTGTTATATCTATCTATCTAATTTTTTTCACAACAATCCACCCTTGATCTAACCCAAACGTCATTGGAAGACAAACATTTTTGCTGACATGAGGCAACATACTTCTAAGTGTTTGTTTACCTAGAATTTACTCATCAAGCAGACAAGCAAAAAATAAATAAAAATAAGATACTACTTTCAAGCTTCCATAAAAACATCCTTTCAGCCCCCATAATAACACTATTTATCTTTGTATAAAGCTGAATTATAAATAGAAAATTCCGATAAATAGTGTGTTTGTGAAGCATTTCCCTCAGTCATGGTAAGGATTTGTGAACAAATGTAGTGTGTTATTATTAACTCCAGTGATGTAAACATGTTAGTCATGTAGAATTCATCTATCTTTACTTGAACCTTTCACCTCTTTTACTTGAACCTTTCACTTCTCAAAGTCAACACCAGATCAAGGGTAAACAATCTGCGATACTTCCACCTTGAACCATAAGAGCTGACACCACCTCCCAACAGTACTTGCTTATACTCCATTTTTACTTTCACACTTTCAATTTGCCCTGACCTGCAATCGAGACAGTTCAAGCTTTTGGCAAAAACACGCAAAAAAAGCAGAGCACACAAACAAACATGGCTGCGACCCAGATGTGGCCAAGGAGAGGGCACACCAATAGACCCCGTCAGCAAGCTTCTTTGGCTTTAATCCCGCTCCTGGTTGACCTTCAATGCAGCAATGTTACTGTTTGATACTGCACCACCGATACAGCCAATGGTATAAACATTTAGGAGAAGCACGATATGTCATGGTGGTGTGGAATTTAAGATTAAAACAAAACTAATTCATGTATTTTGTATTTCAAAACGTTTTTGCGGCTGCACGGGCAACTAATTGTCCATAAGTCATTGGCCATTTTTCTAATGATTATAAAACACCGATGACATCTGTATTACATGTATGCTAGCATGATCCAAACCAATTTAACGGTGTTGTGCTTTTTCGTTGGCTTTCAGGCAACAAAGTAAGTCACATGCAGTAAGACATCAAAGCTGTAAGACACCAGCGTCCCCATATGCCTCACTTTTTAGCTGCGTAAAAGTAGCTGGCTTATTTTTTACGTTTTACAGGGGTTAACTTTTTACGCCTGTGTGACAAGGGAAAATGTAAAAACAAAAACAAAAAAAAAAGATGTGTGAGGCAATCATTATTTGTAATTCAAGGCTGTGTGTTTTACTGTTTTTATACTGCATGTTTCAGATTTGTTATCTTGTATGACAGCTTAAAATGTTACTGAAGGGCGTAAGATAGTTGGAGAGCGTAAGGCATCAGCCAATTAACCCTCAATTATTCAACGACCCATTCAAAAGCTAGTGCTTTTACTTAAGAAAATGGACGGATTGGATGGATGACTGATTTATCTCCGCTATGTTCAAAGGTGAAACGCTCAAGTCAGACATGACTTATTTTGGTGACTAACACCAGTTGTGAAATCATGTTTAAATACGTTTTGTGAAGTTGTTAATTATAACGTGATTTGGTGGGAGTGTAAGTGGCCATTGTAGCTAATTTGTTTTCATCATCATTAAAAAGGGGGCGTAAATGGTGACATCACACGCCAGTTTGCCACATGTGTCAGCAGGCACACAGCAGGTCGTCGTCAAGAAAGCTGACAACACACTGAAAGTTGCGAGTTAACCTAATAATAGTTAAATCAAGATTATTGTTGATGAGAAGCCCAATATTTGTGTGAGTGCGTTTGCATCAGGGTGCGCAGAAGGTCTGAAGCCGAATAAATGTGGCCATTAAATGAGGTTATTGGTTAACACCGTTTTGAAGGGGCTGCGTGAGTTTTAATAAATGTTATGTTTTTCTATGGTTTCGTTTCACGGTGCTCATGAAGAAATAAAAATTGTACCAGTCGACGCTCAACGCTGTGATTATCGACAGCAAGGGCTGCTACAGTGAAACTCTAAAGGCGACAGTTTGACTCTGGCAAAGACGATTTTCCAATGAGAAAAAGTGTGAGAAAAACGAATGACCAAATTGCACGGACTATAAGTCGCTCCGGAGTATAAGTCGCATCAGCCAAAAATGCACAATGAAGAAGAAAAAAAACATATATAAGTCGCACTGGACTATAAGTCGCATTTTTGGGGGGAAATTTATTTTATAAAATCAGAGACCAAGAAAGGCAAGTTATAGTAATAAAAATAAAATTGAGAACAACAGGCTTAATAGGCGTCTGGTAGCGTAACGTGAATAGGTGGTATGTTAATGTAACATATTAAAACAACCCGTAAAGTCATCTATATTCATCACCTTGGCACCTACCTGGGTGTGGAAATGTAACTGCACTGTTGAGAAGCCTCCCCAAGCAGCACATTGTTCAAGCACCCATTTGTGAACTTGTTCCTCCACTTGTGGCCATTTAGCTTTTAGCCCATGATTAGCTTTTTATGTTTCCTTCATTGCAGTTAGTGTATCCTCTGCTTTTAGCCAGTCCCTCACAAATTTCTTGTTCACTCCAAACTTTCTTTCTGCTGCTAGATTACCATTTTCGGCTGTGTATTTCACTACTTGCAGCTTGTAATCTGCAGAATATGATTTTCTTTTTGGGAGCATTTGTGGTCCGTCTTTCTCAGTTGTCTTTATAAGTTGATGTTTGCATTGTAAATTTTCAGTGGTACAGGAGTGATAGAAATAGCAGATACTGGCTGTGATATCTTTATATATCAACTAAAAAGAGAGAAAGTTATCTCTTGTTTGGGTGGCTTTATTTCAGAGCAGGTGGCAACATCTGGTCTCTAGCATACCAACAGCACAACTGACAGCTCCTCCATACAATGAACATCCTCCACGGATGTCTAAAACATCAGTGTCATCTAGGGCAGTGGTCCCCAACCCCCGGGCTGCGGCCCTGTTCCGGGCCATGGGTCATTTGGTACCAGGCCGCACAGAAAAAAAAAATAACTTCCATTATTTCTTTTGAGAGGTTTTATTTTGAAAAGTGGCCGGATTCTCTGTTACATCCGTCTCACTTGACGCATGTCCATTGTGCGTGTGCTAACTTTCTCTCTACTACTGTATTTTTAGCATTTTTCTTTCACCTCATATTTGGTGTCAAATGCTGATACTATGTGGGAATGCATAAAGGTAAGTTTCGATGACTTATTGAGTGCTAATTTGCACATTTATCTGAAAATAATTCATGCTAGCACACTGCCTTTTACCACACACGTCAAACAGCGATGTAATAATCTCTCTGGAAAAACTTGGCTGGAACTTGAACTAGTGGATGGTGGGTTGGCAATCATTTTGTGCTTTTAATTTGATGTTATTCATGTCTGAGTTTTACACAATACATAATAAATAAGATAAATTAGATCGCTATAATGTACGACACCCCCCCCGGGAACACAAGCCGATCTGTGGGTCAAAAAAGGTTGGGGACCACTGATCTACGGGCATTGAAGTGTAACAACAGGACATTGGCACACCAGCCAAGAGCTCTATTCCGCATATAGCACATACAGTATACGGTATGTCGCTCTGGAGTACAAGTCGCAGGACCAGCCAAACCATGAAATAAAGTGTGAGTTATAGTCCGGAAAATACGGTAGTTTTGAACTTCAAAGGTTCAACGGTATAGCATTTTTTTTAATAGCAAAATACAATCTTTTAAGAGAAGCATGTCTACCTAATTTAGCATGTTGAAGCTTGTGGAGAAAATAGTGCTGTTTGAATTTGATACAGTTCTGAACTCTCCATCTCCAACTACATTACCAGTAAATTACATTACATCAACTTAGTTACAAAGTTATATTACCTGAAGTGAGCTTTTGTCGCACTGGTGCATTTACATCCTAATGCCCGATATAGACTTTATACAGTATGCAGTGGAGCGTTATAAGAACATGACGCATTGTGAAACCGCATCAAAAAGATGATTGCATTCTGTGTAAATTACGAGATAGTGTCGTATATGACAGGCCGTGCAGGCTGTAGGGATTGTTGACTGAAGGGAATTAATGAGACAACTGTTGCTTCGTGGGTTTGGGGGGCTGGTGTCAGGGCTTTGACAGAAATAATATTATAAGATTAGATTCATCTCGTTCCCCTGTGTTGTTTTTTTTCCCCCACCAATGTGATTTTGTGACGGAATCCAATGCACGGCCAGAGGAGGCCTCATAACATTTGGAGTTTTGTAAGATGCAAACATGCATTTTCACTCTGCAAGTAAAATACATTAAATGGAAACATACAAATACACAAATATATGCACTGAAGTCAGATTATATGAAGTACGTTGTTGCACATTATAACCAAAGACAACAAATACATTAGATATACTGCCTGGCTAAACAAAGGTCACCACCTGGATTTAAGTAAGCCAAGAGCAGTGCCGTGCGGTGAGGTTCTTGACTGGTGATGCACTGACTCCTTTGGAGATTCTTTTGTTTATGTTACTACTACTAATTGTTTACAAATACCTCTTAGTCCCATTCATTTATTTATTTATTCATTTTATTAACTGAGAAACAGTTGTGCTCTTACCTCTAGTTCTAGTTCTAGTTCTAATACTTTGTTGTAAAAGTCTGATCACCTTCTGGTGAACTTGGCAATATAATCCTCCATCTTGGCAGTCAAATTCATTCATTCATTCATTCATTAGCTCTACATATGGTGCTGCTGCTGTAAAAAATAACAAAAAACGCCCCAGTTTTTTTTCTCTCTATGAAAGGACGGCAGTGACAAGCACCGTCCAGCTCATGCGCACCGCCATCCCTTCAGGATGAGGCGAGTGCTGCAGCCCTCCGTGTATGACATGTCTGTGTATTGTATTGCCTCATTAGCAAGAAGAATGATGCCACACTTGCATTAAAGACACTTTACCCAGGCTGTAGAAAGTCAAGGTGTAGAATAAGTGTTTTTGCAACATTAGATCATCGGCAATAGAGATGCTGTCAAACAGAATCTAAGAACCTCCCATTGGATAATTATTGCACGTGTGATTTGTTTCAGTTGGCAACAAAGTATTTAACCATAACTGATGCACTGAATAGCTTCTCATTTGTTAAACAACCATGTCAAAAGACACATGCTGTGGTCATGGAGAAGATGTTAATCTGTTCCAGAATAGTCACGGTATTGGCATTCATCAAGCAAAAAAAAAAAACAAAACATCAAAGGAGACTGTTTAAACTATTCACACCGGATTATGAACTGTCTAATGCTTTATTAAAAAGTGCAAAGACAGTAGGGAAACTTTGCGCAGTGGTCCGAATCTCCTGCCATCAGTACAAGAAAAATGAGTGCAACTCTGGACAGAAAAAAATGTGACGTTGCAGAAGTTTGTGGAAACTACGCCACAACAAAATGCATGCCGTAATCAAAGCTGGAGGCAGGGAAACAAGATATTAATGCGTGGGGCCTCGTGTATCAGCTTTTTATGGGCGTGCATATGGTGATTGTGGTTTGCACTACTTATATCTCTGCTGAATTTCAATGACATCCCTATAAAGATACAAGGAGCTCACTGTCAAGTGGTAGAGGAGAAAAAAATAGCGTACATAACATAAAATAAAACATTACAACAAAATGGAGTGCACACTTCCTGCAAAGAGGGATGTGTTTATTTGTAGCGGTGTGACAGAAAGACAATATGGAAAAACCCTACACCACAACATGACATTTAGGGCCTGGAAGCCGGGAGTTTAACTATTAAAATGTTACATGGAGCTATGGTTGTCCTCCACAGGCGACCTTTGACTCACCCACATTTATATATACGACCACAGGTGAATGAATTCAGCAAGATTTAAAAAGTGTCGTGAAAGTTTCTCCAAACAATGTTTGTGCTAAATGCAACAATTTGAATTGTACACAGAGCCACCTCACATCTCTCACATCCTTCCATCCTTCCAGTGTCATGACAGGAGAGGGGGTTAATAAGTGAACTGTTAAGCAGGTTATGTCACAGAGGATCTCATTTAGGTTTTCACGTTGGTCTCAGCTGCATTGATTTCAACGTGGAAGGCTTAATGAACTATGTACTCTCGCCTCCAGCTCTGGGAACCTGGGTATGAGAAGCCATGGGCTACGACTGCGCACAGGAAAAAAAAGTTTGGGGGGAGGGCGATGAAACAGGGAAAACAATGCTCAAACAGAAATTTAATGAGCAAGATGGTCTTATATGTCAGCTGATTTATGCCCATTGTGCTTCTTTGTCCTTCATAGAGAACGAGAGCGAGAACAATCCTACATGGTCCAACCACACAACAGGCCAAAGGTCCAGGTATCACTCCTGTACTAAATGTGAAAGAACCAAGATAATTAAAAAGAAAAACATGCATTTCCTAGACAAAAAAGTTTGTCTTAGAGTGAAGAAGTGGTTTTAAGTTTCCAAAACAATTTCGCCAACGCAATACAGAGCCCCCTGGCTAAAAAAAACCAAAAAAAAAACTACAAACTTTCTACAGACAATAGCAGAAAGTTACTTGAACATCACTGGAACACTGGTAGC
The DNA here is from genome assembly GCF_027744805.1 of Dunckerocampus dactyliophorus. NCBI lineage: Eukaryota > Metazoa > Chordata > Actinopteri > Syngnathiformes > Syngnathidae > Dunckerocampus > Dunckerocampus dactyliophorus. Next base: position 9,586,901 of record NC_072829.1, on the reverse strand, counting down.
ACAAAAGGCGTGAACTGATGTGACCTGTCGTTACAACCTGATACATTGTTGCCTGCCGCAAGAGAGTGCTCTCTGATCACTGATCATACAAGTTCCGACTAGATTTACCAATGCCAGAGCCGACTTTAGCAAGAACTTGCAATACAGAGAAAGACAAAGGTAGACTGCAATTAAAAAAAAAAAAAGTATTTCTTAGATCAGAGGCGATCTAAATATAAAGATCCAAACGCTTTCCACCAAGGGCCGCAAACTGAAAATCGAAGGATGCGGGGGGGTCACTTTCTATGTATGTATATATATATATATATATATATATATATATATATATATATGTTTTATTTTGTAAAAAGTCTAAAACATACCTTTTATATACAGTATATATATATATTCAAAGACAACGCTTTGCTTTATTATTAGTTATTAGTAACATGGCAGCTTCTTCTCCCTACAGTTTGTATTTTCACTCTATTTTTCCAATTTTGTTAATGTTTTTTGAGTTTAATTTGATTTTTTCAATGTCCCATGCCAATAAAAAACAAGCTGGGGGCCGCAAATGACCTCCGGGCTGCTTTTTGGACACCCCAGTCTTAGATGTTTGACACTTCTTTGATGACTCTGCTTCATCCATGATCTTAAAATTAGCATCACACCGCCTCTGCTGTTTTGTTAACTTGCAAACAACTTTTGAGACACTTTTTTTTTTTTTTTCCAGCGGGTCTCTGTGTTGCGGCTGCATGTCTCCAAGTCATTGGGGGAAAACAAGCTCTGTTGTTTCTAGACCTTTATCCAGAGGAAAGATACGCCTTATATTTGGTCACCAGGTGTGTGTGTGTGTGTGTGTGTGTGTGTGTGAGTGACAGGCAGAAAATCTCTGACTCACTTGGGGGAGAGGACACTTGGTGCTGCCTACTGGTTTACATGTATGAATCTTTAGACCCAGAATCATTCTATTGTATTTTATGCTTTTTCAGACGTTCTCCTAAAAAATATTGTCTTATATTCATGTCAATATGGTATTTTAACAGCTGTGTTCTCCAAGTGTGTGTGTGAATGGCAGGAAGAAAAGCTCTGACTCGCTTGGGGGAGAAGTTGTTCGGCGTCACCTGCTAGTTTGCATGTACAGTAAACCCTAGTTTATCGAGGTTAATTGGTTCCAGACCCAACCGTGATATTAGTGAAGGAATATATTTGTAGTTAGAGTATAAAAAACCTGTTTCTTTCCAAATATGATTTTTACCATTTTTAAGAGCCCTCTAGACATGACATAATACTCCTGTAGTCACCTTTACACTCGTATTACCCAATATAGTAGATGTAATCAGAGAAAATAAGCCATTTAAGACATGAATAAGACTTGTGCTCGTGTGTGTTTCAATAAATGTCTTTCGTACGTCTGGACAGGAAGTGACGTCAGGGATTCAGAGTTTTAGCTGGACTGCGGCCACAACAGTAGCCTAGCCCGTGTCATGATGATGACGATGACTGTTATTATTATCATGATGTTGTTATTGTGCCTGTTGTGAGATAAGTAATTATAAAATAATAAAAGCGTTTCATTGGCAATCAGGTCTGGTGCATGTTACTGGTGACAGGTAGTGGCCAGTGTAGACCACAGTTCATTAACGTCTTGTATTGCCTTCAACTGTATTTGTATTTTAGTTCATTTAGAACATTTGTATCCTTGAAATGCTTAATTTAGGCCAAGAATATGTAACATTTGTTTAAATATGCATTTTTTGGAGTAACAATGTCAACCACAAAACAGTGATCATTTATTAATGAATTTTTGAAAATTTGCAATGGAGCGAGGGATGACTATATCAATAACTAGACACCCAAGACTTTTTTTTTTGTTTTTCCCGAGGGGAACACTATTGTCTAATATTCGTGTCAATAATGTATTTAATTTGTATAATCTTTGATTCTGGCCACCTTCACCATCTTGGGTCAGATTTTCCTGAAATTGACCAGCTTCTTGCTTCTATATGGAACGCAAACGTAAGACCCTTTCAGTTTTCCTTATGTTTTACATATTCCTTGGTAGAATTATAACCTAAAAACATTCCGAAAAGAAAGTGACATGAACGCTGGCTGTCTAGTTAATAGCAGGCGACTCCAAGGTGGAATTGGTTACAGTCACAACAGGCAGGCTGAAGGACTGCAGCAATCTGCTGTCCTTGCAAACAGCTGTTTCACACTATTTTCAGCACAAGTTTGCTGCTCCACAACTGGAGCAAGACATGACAGTATAAACTCTCAGAGGGAGGAAGGCTTGCCTTAATAGAAATAATGACACCGAAGATACCGGCAAACACTCCTCCCTTCTGTAATCTGAGGAGCGACTGCCAAATATCTGCAGTAAATTACCCAGAAGCGGGGGGTGGAAAATGCAGGGTGAGTGAGGACAAAAACTGGGCTCAGGTAAACAGGCAGGGACATTAATGATGTTCAACTGCTGCACAGGTTCTCCGGGTAGATTCGCATGAAGGGGACAAGCTTGATTTACGACCGAGGTAGTCCTGGGAGAATGGCAGAAGGGTTTGCCGGAAGCAGAATGGCTTGTGTTGGTGTTTGTGACTGCACAGCTAACCCCCCCGGCTTGGACATGAATTGTAAATGACTAGTTAAACAAGGTGCGCACACAAAATATTCAGAGACGAAGAAATAGAGGTGTGTGGTCAGTTTTTACCTCCTTCTCATGTCAACACTGACCTCCTGTTGTCTCTAATTACCACATCATCTCACGTTTGTGAGATAAGCAGGATTTCTGATGGTCTGAGGCACGGCCAAACAATATTATATATGAAATATCTTCCAATGATACTGTCAGATTGCCTTACTATCATACAGACTGAACAGCAGGGTCCTTCAGGGGCATTTGTATTACAAAATAAATTAATGCTACGTTCACACTGCAGGGTATGACGCCCAATTCGGATTTTTTGGTTTAAATCCAATTTTTTATGTGACCGTTCAAATTACCAAAAAAAAGTGACTTTTTAATGTGAACGGAAAGCGTCCGGAAAGTGACGTGCGTGCACAAAAGCCCACGACGTTACACGCATGTCCGTGTGTTTACAGAAACAGTGTGTGCTCCAGTGATGTGCGATACCACTGACTGCCGATACTTTGTGCAAATACACCTAATGTGTGGTAAATTTTAAACAGTAGTGTGCAGTATTTCAAATCATAGCATACATAATCAAGATATAATAGTAATTTATTGATTTTATTTTAAACCCTGATGTATATTGAAGTAGCGGGGTGGTTTACAATATAGCCAAGCTAATATATCAGAAAAAACAAAGGAGAAAATTACATATCTGAAATATCAAAAGTATCAATATTTGGATTTGAGAATCAACTTTAGAACATCAAGAGCTGGTATCGGAAGTATTGATAGTTCAGTATCGATCCGCACATCACCAGCGTGCTCTCCTTAACAAGTTTTGTGGCAATTTCAAGGATTTTGTGCAACAGGAGTCAATATTTTCTCAACCAAATGATTCCATATAGGAGATTAAGAAGAAAGAGGGCGAGAATTTTGGCTATGGCAGTTCGTAGACAACTTCCTGCGACATCTGTTCCAAGGGGCGTTTGGGTGGATGTCGGAGGCAGGAGTGGTGAGACATTGACGAGAGCTTCTTCTTTTTAAAATAATTGTCGGATGAGAAGAACTTTTGCCTACATCGGTGAGTAACTTTATCCAAGCATGATAAACCGCGCCTTTCGATGACGGAAATGTCGGATGTACGCGACCTGACCCTTCAGACTGCAGTAGCATCGAATACATATCGGATTGATATCTACATATGAACGAGGCATGAGTCGCATTTGAAAAAATCTGAATGGTACTCTTCACACTGACATGAAAACATCAGATACAAGGGGGGGGAATAACCAACCACACCAAAACTAGACTATCTTGTGACTTGTGGACCCTAAATGACCCTAAATGTGACAAAAGTGCTCGTCAAACGCTCGTCAAATATCTTCCATATGTCAGGCGCGCTCTGCAAGAACCTACTGCAAAAATGTCGCTCATTCCCAAGTTTTGTACTGAATTTGCAGACCATTCTGAAGTCATGGGCAGAATTTTGCATTGTTCCCAAACAACAGCAAGGGATAGCTCCACAAACATGGTGAGCATGAGGCATTGAAAACATTATTGTTTTTCATGCAGTACTGGTTAGAGCTTTAGAATTTGGGCTTATTTTCTTGCAATTAATTGAAAGTAAAACCAAAAATTATATATTCTGCTAAATTAGCAATATGATTTCTTCAAAGCCCCTCTAAATTCCCACAAGAACAGGACTTACATCATTTCGAGGTATTAAAACACTGGTGGTAAATAGTGGCACCGAAACAACCCAACTATAAAAACTAATAGCATCTATTCCAGCAAGGGGACCAATTAATATGGCGATGAATAAAAGGAAAAACATATAAAGTGGACTACAGTGAGGTCCATTTGCATTAGATTAATTAAACTGTAAAAGGGAAAACAACTACATATGTGGACTATTGTCATATTATAACACACGATGCATACCTTTCACAGTCATTTATTTTGTTACCTAACATAAAATAGTATTTGTTATGTTTATTGTTTTTTTTTTTTACCTATAAGCCAAAAAAAACATAAAAAACATCTGAGACACCATCAGCTGCATCTTTCCAAGCGGATGCCACAGTAGTGCTGACAGGTGTGACCTTTTGGCAGTGCTGGTAGCAGACACTGTCGCCTCCAAACACGAGGGTTGGATTAGTCAACATCTCTGAGGATGGTGGCACCTTGCACGGAAGGAGGCTGGCGCTCTCCGGCGTGGCCGAGAGCGGCCTATGCTATGAAAAATAGAGCGCCTAATGCCTTACGATAGAGCCATTCATCAAAGACGAGGGCCTCTCGCGCGGATGCTTTGTGCGCCGACATTCTCCGTTCAGTACGGAGATGCAGAAACAACTCCCTAACTGGAGAGTAATAAAAGAGGGGTGGAGAGTTTTGTTATTATCGCTGTAGAAATGTGATACCGCTACACCTTCTCTCCTATTAAGAGTCATTTTACAACCATTCCTGTGCTTAATTTTAAGAACTACGTTGACAAACTTGTAAACTAGCGCAACACCAGTAACTTGTAGCATCAATACGTGGAATAAAAATATGGAAAGGCTTGAGCAAGGAACTCTACTAGAAAGAGAAAGTTTAGCAAACATATGATGTTGACAAGGTATATGGAAGAAGACGCTTTCTATACAGTAGTCCCTCGTTTATCGCTCTTAATTTGTTCCAGACCCGACCGTGATGAGTGAAATTCCAGGAAGTAGGATTCCACATTTATTATATTAGTAGTTACAGCATAGAAAACCTGTAAATATGCATATTTGTGGACTAATAATAGGCCGTATTCAACCACGAAACTGCATGATTTATTATTAATATATTTGTGAAAAAAGTAATAGAGTAGAGACACAAAATTCCAAGCGCAACGAGGCGAGAGATTACTGTACTCTAATTGTTGAGAAAGAGTGGGGCTCGGATTATTGTGTTTTTATTTTAGAATTTATTTAAAATCGAAGACCAAGAACAGACATTTAATCTGGAAAGGTAAGTTATTCAACAATAGTACGTGGAACAACAGGCTGAATGTTAAAGGTGTCACAATCTCACAAGATTAAAATGTGACTGCTGTCTCAGGAGAATCAGACTGTGAACTATGGCATTGCTACTATGAATGATAATAAACGTAATGTGAAAGTGGCAATGCGCAAGGCATTATTGGAAGCGCACATTAAGTGATTTACACACTTTAAACCCTTGGTGTCCCCAGAGTCAGAGTCAGGGAGTAACATGTGGATGCTTTTTTTGTTTTTTTTTTTCCATTTTGTGTTAGTATCCAAGCAGAAGCTGCAGTAATTCTACATTTGATCAAAGTGACTAGATTTATCACATCAAAACACATAAATGTTCCGACTTGTCTGCACCCTTAGTCACCGTTACCATTAAACACCATCAACATTAATAATGGCAGCACCGGGTCTGCTCGGAGCAGGTGTCCGACTATATGCACCATGGTGGCCACAGCAGGTGGCTCCCTCCGCTCTATACTCTGGTTCTCCGGACCTCCGGAGTGGCACCGGGGCTGCCTGGAGTGTGTGTCCGACACGAAGGCGTAATGTGGCGACCATAGCAACGTTTCATAATACGCCTCATACGTAGAGGAGATCCGCGTTGACAATTTAGCGGCAGGGTCGCTATATTTAGCAAGTAGGGGTGTATGTTAAAAGTGAAAGGCACGAAGTGTTTCTTATATCATGCATTTATTCTTTAAATAAATGCAAATAATAATAATGTACTGTGAGTTTCTGTCGGCGATCAATAAGGTATCTCCCTATCTATCTTATTTGGTAATTAAATGTAAGTGTTCCACAAAGGTGAAGTATTTGCCGTGCAGGAGCTCGACCTCTGATTGTGAAGCAGGCACACTTGCAGCACCTGACTTCCTGGTGAAACATGCATGGGTGTCTTGTTTCGGGTCTCTGGTCTTGTTCTCGCTGACTCAATCTCGTGTATCATCTCGTTTCGTGGGTTGGATATCTCGTGACACCCATACTGAATATGCGTCCAGCATGTCAGCTACACAATAACATGAAGAACATACCTGGGAGCCTGAATAGGCTGAATTAACAAAACAAGCCAGCGAGTCCAGCAGGCAAGTTACCAGTAAGCAAGGTTGCCAAGCCCCCAATCTCATTCCACATCACTGAATCCATTGAATTCTTCATTGAAGGTTGTCCCAAGACTTGTGCACCCTCTGTCGACGATTCACGTCAGTCAAAGATTGTTTAAAACATAATAAATAATAAAACATGGTTTATATATTAAACATTGTATATATATATTTTAGAATGTAAGTCGTACGATCAGGGCCGCACGGTGGTCTAGTGGTTAGCATGTTGGCCACACAGTCAGGAGATCGGGAAGATCTGCTTTCGAATCACCGTTGGGCATCTCTGTGTGGAGTTTGCATGTTCTCCCCGTGTGTGCGTGGGTTTTCTCCGGGTACTCCGGATTCCTCCCATGTTCCAAAAGCATGCATGTTAGGTTAATTGGCGACTCTAAATTGTCCATAGGTATGAATGTGAGCGTGAATAATTGTTTGTCTATATGTGCCCTGCGATTGGCTGGCGACCAGTTGAGTGTGTACCTCGCCCCTCGTCCGAAGTTAGCAGGGATAGGCTCAAGCATACCCACGTCCCTAATGAGGATAAGCAGCATAGAAGATGGATGGATGGATGGAAGTCGTACAACCAGCCAAACTATTTTAAAAAGTGTGACTTATTGTCCGGAAAATACATTAAACAACGCTCCTGCTTCTTCCTCCTCCTTTTCGGACTTGTTGAATTGTGCAACTGTAAACATGTGAGGCTCCTCATGTATGTCCAAAACATATAAAAGCAGTACCATAATCAGGTGACAGGCTCATCACATCACAGGCTCATCACCAGTTGAATACATATGGAGCTTCCTCGGCTCGACACTGTGCTTACATTGGCCCCACTGTGCATGACAGTCACAGCGAGACCACTGAGAATACCAGAATGGGGACAGAAAAACACCCTGGGAAATGGTAGCCATGCCAACCGGCGAGAAAAAGCAGCCGGACCAGTTAACCTATCCAGTGAACTGCTACACCCTGGGGTATAGCTTGGTAATGACATCTCTTCCTGCACATCTTCTCAACCCACGTGTGTTGATCTTGTCGGGGGTGGGGGGGGGGGTCCACCAAAGGGATTCTCAAGTTGGGAGATGCTGCTCAGTGTGTGCTCATGCCAAAATATTACAGGACGAGGATAAAGCGAAAGAGAGAGAGCATTGTCCTTTTACTCATTCAGATTGCACTCGACCTGCAAGAGGCAAGCGTGACACCAGGAGGAGGCTGCCTAGTGAAAATATCACTAGCCTGAAAGGTCAGGTGCCATGGGACATGTTTGCACTGCTTGGAAGACAGACATGGTAATGTGAGCAAACCAGAAGAACGAGCTATGTTGACCTCTCACAAACACAAATGTGAGCGCACTGAGATGAAGGAGGATGGCATGCATGTCAAAACTGTGTTGGTATGTTATATCTTTCTGGTGAAAAGACAACACTATGGGCTCTACCAGCATATACAGAGTAGTCCCGAGTCAGAACGAGACATGCAAACAAACAATAATTTAGGGTTTCAGTCATTTACCTTCCCCCATGTGGCTGTTGGCTACGCCAATCAGACAAATATTAAAAGAGAGGAGACTGCAGGCAGAGACAAAAGTGACCACTGCAGCAAACTACTGGAGACTACTGGAGACTAACTCAAAAATCAAGGTACATTACAGTCGCACAGTGGCCGAGTGGTTAGCATGATGGTCACACAGTCAGAAGATCTCAAAGATCTGGGTTCGAATCTCCGTCGGGCATCTCTGTGTGGAGTTTGCATGTTCTCCCCGTGCGTGCGTGGGTTTTCTCCGGGTACTCCGGCTTCCTCCCACATTCCAAAAACATGCATGTTTTCGGTTAAAAGGCAATTCTAAATTGTCAATAGATATGAATGTGAGTGTGAATGGTTGGTTGTCTATATGTGCCATGCGATTGACTGGCGACCAGTCCAGGGTATTCCCCGCCTCTCGCCCGAAGTCAGCTGGGATAGGCTCCAGCATGCCCGCAACCCTAATGAGTATAAGTGGCATAGAAAATATTCCAGTCAACCTGCTTAAAGCTACTGGCTATGTTCACAACAAACCTAATCTTATTCAGTGGAACCCTGGTTAGTGTATGCTCCAGTTAGCATATTTTTCATTTCACATTAAAAATGCACGCAAAAATGCTGGCGTAAATTTTCCAGTGAGCATACAATATGGTGTGCCTCTTGTGTTATTATTACACTGCGTGAGTTCAACTGCGCGTCTATGGCATCATCACCAGTTGACTGTCAGTCTTTGCTAAGTAACACAGTTATGCCACATATGGATGTTCCGATCAATCGGTTACCGATCAATATCGGTCGATTTCTGTAAAAAGACATGATTGGCATATGCCGATAAACCCCTTTCAAAGCCGATCACAAAAAGCGATCGGCATGTGGCGGCAAATCCTACATGTCTGCTGTGTCACATAGGGTTGCCAACAAAACGACGCGTCTCGTATTGAGTTTGACACAGGCTACGACAATCGATGCCAGCGTGTTTGATCACTTCCTTACCAACCCTATTGCACTTTGACTATTCTTGCATCTTTATTTACACGCTTTAGGACGGTGATACTATCATAGGGGTCTCCTATCCCGCCAGCTGATTTTGAGCAGCTCACCAAAGGGTCAAAAAATATTTGCTTCAGCTAGTAGTTTTTGTATTATGTTTTTTGTACTTGTTCAATTCAGACTTTATGCCTTTATATCATGACAAATGACCATAAAATAGCATAAAGACAATGGTTACACTGTAGGGAGTAGAGATGTGCTTGGTCAAGAAAGTAGTGTACAATTTAAATGTTGCCAGTCATAAATAAAACACAAAAGGTTGACAGCTCTAATAGTGATGAAAGTTGGAGACGCCTGCAACATGGACACTCAATTTATTCTCCTTCAAGTTGAGCAGGACAGATTTCTATTTAAGAAAGACATTTATTTGCATTATTTTATTCTGTTCATTTTGTTATCTTGAGCTAAAAAATAATTGTTGTACAGTTTATTTCCCATGTATTCCTATCATTCCAAAACATGCATTTCTGCTTTTCTTACCGATCACGGCTGCAAAATAACCCACAATGGAGCCAAAGAAAGATGCAAATGCCAGCATTTTAATAAAGAGGGTGAGAAACACTATCAAAGTCAACAAATAACTCATACCGCGTAACTGTCTTTCGTCAACAATCTTCAACAAGTCTTCAGTCAAGGTAAAAGTAACATCAAATGTTCATTCATCCCTTTCATTCCTCACTTACATAGATTTTGAATTGTTTTTTGCACCCATTCATCTATTTTCTTTGCCGCTTATCCTAGTTAGGGTCGCGGGGGTATGCTGGAGCCTATCCCAGCTGACTTCGGGCGAGAGGTGGGTTACACCCTCGTCGGGTCGCCAGCCAATCGCAGGGCACATATACACAAACAACCATTCACACTCACATTCACACCTATGGACAATTTAGAGTCACCAATTAACCTAACATGCATGTTTTTGGAATGTGGGAGGAAACCGGAGTAACCGGAGAAAACCCACGCACACACGGGGAGAACATGCAAACTCCACACACAGATGCCCAAGCGGAGATTCGAGCCCAGGTCTTCCCGATCTCCTGACTGTGTGGCCAATGTGCTAACCACTCATACACCGTGCGACCCTTGTTTTCTGCATGTAAAATTATTAATTGTAAAATTATAAAAAGTGTTTTGTGTTAACATTTTGGGGTATCTGCATCAAAAGAATTGGATTTAGCGTGAGTTTCCATCGGATCTTCTGAAAAGGATTAATGACGGTAACCGAGGTTCCACTGTATAGCAGACTTCTTCAGGGTTTGATTTAAATTTGACCAAATAATGGTATATTTGAAACCAATTTCTATACAACAGACAGATTATTGGTCTCTGGAATAAGTGCGACCATCGGTGGGCAACATCACATTTATTAATGTGCCCTGAGATTGTGAGTAAGAATTCAACAATGCAAGTTTCCTAGTCGGACACTGGAGATGTGTCTGGAGCAACCACGTGTGTTTATGTTTGTCATTTCTAAACTGTAATGTCAGAATGTTGTGTGGGTAGCCATTCTACGTGACCAATAAGCAAGAAGCGCAGCTTTTTGTCAGCCATATGGTTTCTAGACCAGAAATAATACCTCATACAGTAGTACCTTTGTTCGCCAATGTAAAAGCGTCCAAAGCAAGTTAAGTAGGAACCCAAGGACATCACTCTGCTTCCATCTTTGAGGTGGAAAGGAATTTTCCATATAAAAGCTGTACACAACATCTATAGCAAATTATGCCTAATTCTGAAACACTGTGGCTTCAGGTGGCTCTAGAGGACATTGCCTGCCCTTTATCCCTACATGCATTCGCTCATATCCCATATCTTTCTCCCGGTGTTAGATGGGCTTTAAAGTGCCAGAGCCCCTGTTGTCTAACAAAGTTCTTTGAAGACACAAAGGAAAAAGTACGGAAAATGAGGCAACAATCTTAACAATACATTGTCAAAACAACAAAAAAAAAAAGGTTTATCGTCTAGTCTGCATAAACAAGCCACGAGGAGGAAGCACAGAAGTGTAAACGCAGAGTTTAAGTAATTAGAACCAACACGCTGCAATGTTGTTTCATGTGCCCAAATGCATCTGTTTGCTCAAATGACTGAGCATTGCATCAGGCATGCAGATTGTGTTTGTGCCTTTGTGTGTGTGCCCATGTGTGTTCTGTGCCTATGCCATGAGGGCTCGCACACATTGCAAAAATGCTCTTTGAGAATGGGATTTAGGCAGCTCTGGCTTAGGTGCAGTGGACGCATGGTTAAAAAAAAGGCCGTCTGCTCCCGCGATTGTGTGATGTAACGATGTTTATGGATAAGCCGGTCGCTATGCTAAAGAGTTAATTGGACGAGCCTCCACTACACACAAATTATACACAAGACTTAATGCAACATAAGAAACGAGGCAGGGACAGTAAGGCTAAAGGAAAATATGTTGGGGTCACTTGACCAGTCACATTGACCAGTTTAGTGAATAAACTAGCATCTGCATCCTAGACTAACTGGTAGGACGTTTGTATTGCTTAATACACCAAAGCCTCTCATAGTAATGCCCCATTGGGAATGTGAACAGTATATAATAGGGGCAAAATCAAAGCAATCAGATTGGATGATTTTCAGTTTTCCAAATTCACATTGTGCAAGGCTAATCGAAATTTACAGATCTAAACTGTGGCAAACTGAACTGTAAATATTTGGGGCATTTAGACATGTTTCCGCAAAAGGTACGGTTCGGTAGACCTGATTCGCCTTGTCACCGGGATCTCGATACCTGTACCAATACCGATCTATGTAAATAGTGTGCTCATACCACACCAGCAAGACAGCGTTAAATGTACAGTCAGACCTCAGTTTTTGAACATCACAATCACTGTCTCTACACCCCTTAGATGCCTCAGGAGCAGGCAAGTACAACTCAAACATGTGTTCAGAACGCAAGCTCGACAGGCCTAAAATTAATCTCTTCATCTGAAAATTAGTTATCTAAATTTTCTTGGTGACGGGGATGGAATTTTATGACTTTCCTGGAGAGACTTCCACACACACACCCTGCACTGCCTGGAGATGAAGATGAGAGCGAAATGAAAGAGTCTGCCAAGACGCCGACCATAAAATTTCATCAAGCAGAAGACTTAACTGCTGCGGGGCCTTGCCTGGTGGCAAACAGGGAATGGAGGAAGACGAGAGCGCTATATCGAGGAAGAGGATTTATGATGGGTGACTCGCTCATTTTAACTCCAATATTTGGTAAGGGAAGAGGAGGTGGGGACACATTACAATGGTTATGATCAATAACCATAAGTGTGAGTTGTCCAGCCCATGTATATGTGGAGCACTTAGCTGGTGAAGTGATGACAGACGTGTTCCTGATGCAATCAGAGGCTACTGAGCACCACTGCCCTGCTTTGAATTCATCCTCCACGGGTCACTACCGGCACACTACACACAAACGCAAGCACACAGTCAATATTAATGAGAGGAGACGCGCTCCAAATGGAGCCGGTGACAGCGAGCGCAACAGCCGCCTTCCCCAACGTTATCTGCCCATCAGCGAGCGAGCCGGGGCCGCGCTGGAGATTAGCTTTCAAACAAATAAGGCGAGGGAGTATGACTTGCCTGTCGACAAATACCTCAGAGAGTTGTCACAATAATGGATTTTTTTGTTTTTGGAGGGGTGGTTGTGGTGGGGGTGGTAGAGCAGATAGATAACCAGGAATGGAGGATAAACTGTCAGCACACATATGAACTGGGATGGAAGATTATCAAATTTAATACAACAGCCACCAAAAGACATTAGTGCTGCAATTTTTACCTACTGGTCATGGCAGGAAGGTAATTAAAGAAAAATCTATCAAGTGAAACAATGACACTGGTTGACTTCCAGGTTTTCAAAATTCAAAACAAAATGTCCCGTAGTAAATCAATTGGTTCCAGATTGTACAGGCAAGTTAAGTTAACATTTTGACATCCCTACAAACTAAATAAAAGTGAAATGAAATAAAACTACTCAGGCTTTGAAGCCTCACAGGTAAGTAATAAGAGAGGGAGCACGATGGCCAGGATGACCAAACGTCCTGTTTTCCCAGGACATGTCCTGCTTTCACGTCCTGTCCTGTTTTTGTTTAAGTGCTGAAAATGTCCTGGTTTTCATTGTTTTTCATCGGGCGATTACATTGAGCGGCATTAGGGCACTGCTACGTCTGATGGAATCCCTGAGAGGCTACCTTTTGCATTGGTTTTGCCAAAAGTCCCCAAAAAGCCAAAGAAAAAGCAAAACATGCATGAAGTTAATCATCTGACCCTTGGCCAGCTGGAGTCTCATAAAAAAGGAGACATGTCATGTCCAACGGCGGTTCAATTTGCAAGTTTCTGCAACATTAGAGGGCCCTATGAAATGTTTTAATTTTTCCCAAATTCCGTTTTATTTTTTTCACAAATCATTTTTTTCCGTTTTAATATTTTAGAATTCAGTTGTTTTACCTTTTCCACTTATTTTACTAGCATAGAGTATATGTTATTTGGGTTAGTGAGTAAAATGCCCATTAATTAAATGCAAAAATCCTTACATTTATTGATACATCATTGGTCAATTTTGCCCAGTCACTGAGAAATGGATGTAGCTTGGCTAACTTTTGTCAACCTCAGCACATATTCCTACAAAATCTTCAACAAACTGTAAGCCTGTGCTTGTGCTTAAGGAAGATATAGTCACCGAAATAATTCCAACCGCGTTATTAATTGAAGTTAGTTATTTTAGTCACACCCTTATTTTGTTTACACAGTTAGACAAATGTGGCAAACAGTGCTCTTATTTTGAAGGCCAGAAGTGTCTTGTGTGTGCGTTGAGAATGTCGGTTGCAAGAATAAACGTGCCTGTGGTCTTTTTTCACTTAGAAACTGCACTTCATCAGTGGCAATTTTAAAATGGTCCTTACAATAAAGCAGTAAAATGGTTTTTGAAAATAAAAATATAGCCACCTGAACAATGGCAGGCCTGCCAACCTTGAGAAATTTTATGAGTACAGTAATCCCTCGTTTATCGCGGTTAATTGGTTCCAGACCGACTGTGATAAGTGAGTTTCCGTGAAGTAGGATTCCTTATTTCTAAATGGAATACTTTCATAGTTAAAGCATAGAAAACCTGTTTACAATCTTCTAAATACGGTGTTTGACATTAATAGACATGATATAACACCCATATAGTCACCTTTACACTCCTATTAACCAATATAGTCGATATAATCACAGAAAATAAGCCATTTAAAACATAAATAAGACTCATGGTTTTGTGTAGTCCTGTCACGATAATCAATAAATCGATTAATCGAACGATAAAACAAAAGCAGGTCGATAATTATGACGCCCTCGATAAATTGACATGTGCATATATGCGTGTGTTACATCTGCTCGTCTCTCTGTACCACACAGGCTGGATGACAAGAGGTTTCACGCTGCATCTGTCTGTGCGCATTGGTTCTTTAGTGGAATGAACACAGGGAGTGGGCCCTCATCTCATTCACCCTCTTTGTAGAGGTGGGGCAACTAGTGAGTGGATACAGAGGGTTTAGCACTGAGATTCATGAGGGGGCATACGCTAACATTAAGATGGCGCGAAAGCGATGGTTTTCAGGGGAATGCCACAGCCAACAGCCACAACGTGGGAACATTTCGGTTTTATACAGAATGAACAAAGTGAGCGCATGAACACAGAAGACTGGCATGGACCATTTTCTCAACTGGGAAAAAAACTACCGATGTAGGTGCCTCGGGCAACGGAGCCCTTGTCCCGTCAGTAACACTTACGGAAGCGTTTGGTCGGCAAATATAAAAAAGACAGTGCAAAATGGTGCGCTCTCACAACCGGTGTCGCTGGCTACATTGCAAAAATATGCATACACGCAACTTGTATGTCAGGCTAATGTCTCACACAGGTACACCGTACCGTTATATACTTGAGTACCATCTAGTGGTTGTAGTGTGTAGTGTATAGTACACCTCTCATGACAATTATTGAAAAAAATGGTCTAAAAAACGTTTTTCGATAAAATCAATTATCTACAATAATTTGTATCCCAATTATCGACCAGCAAAATTTGCTATCCTGACAGGCCTACTCTACACTCCTACTGCCTTCCGGATGTGCGGATAGAAAGTGACGTCGGGGGTTCAGAGTTAATTACATTTTTTGAAACCAAAATATATACGAACAGCTAGCATATGTTACTGATATTAGTTTAAAAGAACAGATAGTACAAAAAATTTCTATATTGCTTACAGTTACTAATTAAACTGCATAAACCATGTCATAAACTTTGTTCTGCTTTAATAAAATAACATTCATGGCTGTAACTCAGCGCTGTCTGGTATTCATGTATATGAATATAGCACATGCACCTACACAAATCAGTCTCAGATAACACACCAACAATTTGGAGTCATTGTGTGGCTAAGACAGGCTATACATTCAATGATAGCAAACTTACCAACATAGCGATTATCAGCGGATGACAAACATAATGTGCGTGCTTGTTATGTCTTACATGCTCAAAGCAGAAGGAGTCAGGCTATAATGTTATTCGTACATTTGAATGTTGGCACCCTCTTGGCAGCTGGAGGAATCCGCAGCATACAGTACGTACTCATTTATGTTTCCCTTCATTTCATAAATAATTCGACAGAACATTGTGTAGATTAGTCCAGATAGTGATTTCAAATTGGCACCTGTGCGATCGAAGTGGAAGGCCTTGTGGTGATTAACATACAAAAAGGCTGGATTCCATTCCGCTATGCACCAGCGACAGCAGTAGCGGCAGCGTAGACATGGCATCCGTGAGGTTTAGTTATCACCTCAAAAGACTCAGAAAAAAGTGCATCCACATTCCGAGCAGGAAGTAACATTAGTTCAGCCAAGCTAAGACAATCATCACATTCATACGGCCAACAATGGAACCAAGTGCTGTGGTAAATTGGGCCCGTATAAGCCTCATAAAGCATTTCAGATAGTGCCCAACTGGTTATTGGGCGAACATAATGAGCTTTATCGCATTGTAAATGCACACACGATTGGCCCTCTTTGGTAAAATATAACAAATGCCATGCACACACGTACCGAGGTGTGAAACACTTTAGAAGAGTGGAAGGGCGTTCACTAAACACAACATGCAGGAGGATTTACAAACCACTGGAGTGCTCATCCCAATTAAAATCAAGGATCCTGTCATCCTCTCCTGACCTTTTATTTCATAGAACTGACTCTATTTTCCCTGGTGGAACCCTAAAAATCCACCTGAACTTCTCAACCCAATTAATCCTTTGTCTTTTTTTTTTTTTACTTTTTACGTGAAAGAAGGGGAAAAATGACAATGATAAATAAAAATGTGCATGAATATTAATGTCCCACTTAGCAAAAGAACAGAACTTGACCTTCACACGCACTGCAGTTGTTTGTTGACAGGAAACTTGGAGGGATTTACTCGTTTTAGATGTGACAAAATAATGGATGTCTAATTCTGGATTTTAACAAAAGATTGTGGCAATAAATGACCGAATGAGTCCAATGAAATTACATAAAATGCTTGAACCAAAACTGGTTAAATTATTTTTCCACTTGCATGGTTAATGAGAATGTTTGCCATCACTTTACAATCGGGCCTGCCCTAATAAAGGCTTTCTAAGTACATTAATCGGGATGTTTAACATCTTATTTTCAAAATAAGGTTGGGGCTCACTTAAAGGTACCGTCATTTCCGGTGTATAAACCACTACTTTTTTCTCACGCTTTGAACCCTGCAGCTTATACAGTGTCACGTTCTAATCTCGCAACATCTTGTATACTTCAGAACAGTTTTTTTTTCTTCATCATGGAAAACACATGGAGAAATGTACATGACGCATCTTCCAAGTTAAAGGCTATTAATCCAGCAACTTCACCAACTGAAAGGCTGGATTATTGCGTGATGAAGAGAGTAGCACAAGATGAACGGCTAATTTGCCTCAAGACAAAAGTGACACCGAAAGCGACAACAGAAGAGAGAAAAACAGACTGACAAAGTGTGTGCCAAAGAAATTATGAGGCTGTTCAATTCCAATACAGAAGAAGATGACTCTGATGGTTTTAGAGCACAGAAGGAAGATGAAGACAGCAATGAATGACTTTTCTGGTAAGCTACTGTTCAACCAGCTATATTACACACACTGTTTGGAAAAAAGCATCTATTTCATTAAACGTTAAACAAAAACTTTCAGTGTAAAATCTTTCTATGTACAGTACTATATCCCATGTTACACCTTGGACACTGGGGCTTTAGATAGGTGCAGCCTATATATGTAAAAATATTTTTTTCTCTTTAAATTTAGTCAGTGTGGCTTATATTCAAGTGCGCTCAATAGTTCAAAAATTACAGTATTTTAAGCCGCAATTTCCGGTGTATAAGCCGCTACTTTTTTCTCAAACTTTGAACCCTGCAGCCTATACTCCGGTGCGGCTAATATGTGGCTAAAAATTACATTTCCCATGGTGCTTGGAGTAGTCATGTTCGAATCATGTGACATCTCCTATACTTCAGAACTACTACTAATCATTTAAATATGTCATTCAGAAAACGCTATTACCCAGATAATCCATCATAAGGCCAAAAAAAGTTCAGGAAACAACCAAAACACACAGAGCAGCCACCATTCCCTGCGTTTTGCTAACCCTGTCACTGCCGCTGCACACACTTGAGTGAGCAAAATCAATCACAGTTTATACTAGAACCAGATATAAAACACTGTTTTATTTGGAATTATTCAATAAACTCCATAAGTATACCGCCAAGACTGCAAAGCCTGTTACAATGAATGAAAACAAAAAGTAAATAGAGCATATAAAAGCGGAGACGTACCTGGATCAAACAGAATCCACACGCTATGATGACTCAAAGGCAGCCACAAAGGTGCCACTGTACCGTGGTTCTTAAAAAGTCCAAAGGATTAATCCAGCAGAAAATAATGGGTAATATCCACAAATTTCACAAGTGACCCTACGTAATCCTTACGTACGATACCATACGTAGCAGCATTGGCGTACACGTATTTCATAAGTGACCCTACATAAACCTTACGCAATGTGCGTATCGTGGGCCGTACACATTATATCTGCTGACCTTTTTCCTCTTCTTGTTCTTGTTCTTCTCGCAGCCAACGTTTAGGTGCATACCGCCACCTACTGTACCGGAATGTAGAGGCATTGTGCACGGCGACAGGTTTCCATCATACAAAACACACAAATGGATTTGAGGATAAGCGGCATAGAAGATGGATGGATGGATGACAATGGATTTGGCTGTCAAGACAAGGAAACATGGCTGCTTTGCGTAGGACTACTGCCATTGAAGGACAAAGCTCACCGAAAGAGAAAGAGACAACGTTTTAACGGAGTTTGGAAGCTGTTGAGTTCGGGCACGAATTCACCAAGCATTGGATTGTTCATCACTAAACTGGGATTATACTTCCAAAAGAGATGTTAGTTTCACCCTATTGATGATTAGAAGATTCATAACTCATGATTGGCTCCTGTCAAGTAAAGTGCTGACTGGACCTCACGGACTTGTGCCTGCCAGAATATGCCATTTTATGACATGGATATGTGCGGCTTATATAAGAACAAATCTGTATTTCCTCGAAGTTTAGTGGGTGCGGCTCATACACCAGGGCAGCTTATACATCGGAAATTGCAGTATGTCTTATTGCAATTCATCAACCGAATTCTAAAATGTAACTTACAACACCCAAATAAAGGTTTTAGGATAGTGACAGTGTGACTCTGCAACAGACTTTGATTATTAATATTTATATTCAATTTTAGGACAATCAAAAAATGTTGTGTTTGACCTTTGAGGCTCCACTCTGTCCCCGTTTATGATTACAGTCAACCTGGCAGAATGTCAACATTGTTCATGAAGAAGAAAATGAATGCAAAGATTAAAAGATACATGAAAGATTTAAAGCTCCATCGTCAACATTCTACTCCAATGACATCCATTCTAATACTTATGCCATTTTTAAAATGCGGCCAGCGATATTAGTCAAAGAATAGATGAATTGCCTGTCCGGAAGCCTGTTTAAATTCATGTTTTCATGCATCTTGATTAACTTTGTCACAACCTGAAAAAGTCATTTAGCCAGCTATTGATATAAATGCCAATATTGAGTTCAAATGAAGGCTGAAAAAAACTGTCTGCCCGCCATTACGACACGCTCGATGTTTGCATTGCACGCTCAGCAATACACTGCAAGTCGAGGATTTCTGGGGAAATAAATAAGGCACTGCTCCCTGACGCACTGTGGGCTACGGGTGCTGGCTTTTATTCAACACTTCACTGTACGAGCGCACATTTCTATTGCACTGCGCCCCGGAGAGAAAAAAGCTTCAGCTTCAGCTGCTAGCCTCTTGTCTTCCATTTCACCTGCGCATATTTCTTTCTTTTTTTTTTTTTTGCTTTGGTGAAAAAGATGACAGGTGGTGTCGAGTGCAGTAGTAGATCTTTGGAGGCTTGTCACAGTGTTCCAGTTTATGAGCCAATGACAGGCGACACACGCCCATCCACATGAAAGTTTATTACACTTCATCACCTCCACCACCTGCAGTGTAATGACATTTAGCCAATCCTATAAAAAAAAAAAAAATCCCAGGAAACCTGTGGGAATAAATCAATGCCTTCCCCACCTTTCCAGCTGCTGCTCACATTTATTATTCAAGCATCCGCATCATAACAAGAGTATATGACTTGTGCAAAGGTATGCATGTACGCCCTCACCCCTCCCAAATCTGCCTCGGGCAATCAAAAGGAAAGAAAGAGATACCTACTATAGAAACACTTAAATCCAACCCACCTGCTGTGTGAAATGTGTGCCTCTTTGCTGACAAGCTGTTGACAGAAAACTGTTTTTTTTTTTTAACAAAATGTTGTCCGCATCACATCATCCCTGCCACACACACAGCTAACACCTACTAAAATTCAAATGGGTTTAGATTTGGAATGTAAAGCATGTTTTTTCTACTTGTAGTTTATGTAAAATGCCTACATTTGTGAATATACAGTACAGTATACACCGAGCCTGGGTGGCCATTGTGGCAAATGTGGGGTTATATGTAGTCAGTGACTGCCCTCTGCAGGCTAGATGCATGAAGAGCATAGATGGGGAGCTACAAAAAGACAAAGTAGTATAAAACAAATGGTCTCCAACCTTTTTGAGCCCAAAGACTGCCTTGTTTCTATCAAACCTTTGAGGAGAGTGAGCGGTGCGCTTCAGACCTCATAACAATCTAATGCTATTGCCGTGTATCAATGTGTAAGAAAAAGAAAAGTCAAATATTAAGTTAAAACGCTGTACGAAACCCACAAAATCAATTGTTTTGGTAGCGGATAGTGCCAAAAATCCAGTCTTACGCAAATTATGGAAAATTCTGGATAGTTCCTTTTGACTTTAATCCAAAACAATGCGACAACAACAACCACACACAAGGGATTTTGTGCATTTCCAATGCCAGGACAAACCAAAATCATATTTTTAAGTAGCGGTTGGCTTGAATTTTGATTTCTCATCTCTCCATTATCCTCATTGGCCTGGGAAGTTTTTTTCAGCAATCCCAGTGAGAAAGCTTGTATAACGTTTCCTTTCCCATAGGTACTGGCCATCTTTGAGGTGACGTAAGTGTACACATTATTTCTGAATTCTTAATTCATTTTTTTACAGTTTGGCCAAGCCACGGCCCAGTGGTTGTATAAAATATTGACTAGTGACATACACATACATACATACATACATTACTAAGCCAATACATAGTATTGGCAAGTAACTGTAACCTTGTCTTGTGTTATTTTTATACAGACTAATTGTGGAACAACACTATCTTCAAGCTGTTTTTGAAAATATTTTCTGCAGTGCAGCAATCTGTATCTCTTGTACAAACATTTCCACATGCCCATAATAAATCATTCAAACCTAATGTTGCAAATCTTAAAAATAATGACAGCAATCCTGAAGTGCCGTCGAGGCTGCTGTTATGGTTATGCAAAAACGATGAACTCACGTCGCAAGTAACGCAGCACAATTCACAGTCAGCCATGATGGCACTGTCATGATGCTGATTGTTCAATATTCAGAAAAGAAAAACATTCCACGTCTTCTATTGACAGAATTGTTCTATTTCCTGTAAAACTGCACAACGGTCCTAAGCAAGTGATGAAAAATGTTGACAAACCAAGAAGCGAGCCCATCAATACCATGCGCACGTCACAGTGAAGATGGGAGGCTCATAAAGCTCTATTCCCCATAGGTTAAACAATAGCGGCTGAAGAACCATCGTCGCTGCATACCAGAAAAAACAAAACAGCACCACATGAGTCTTTGAATGAGCTCTTGAAAGGGAAGCAGTCTGTTTTCTGTCAAGGTGAACATCCTGAAATTATTAGCATTGTTTACCACGCTAACATGCCGCAGAGGGGAGTGAGGCGAGAAACAATAAGTACTTGAAGATTGCATCTAAAAGGTGAAATATATTGCCTGCCATAGTGCAGAGAAATGTTGTGATTTCCTGGGTTGGTGCAAACTGCGCGAGGAAATTTGTTTTTGAAGGAGGGGTGGGAAGGAGCAGCATAAGCATGTGTGCAGTATATCCTAGGAGGACACATTTCCCTAGCTTGCACTGGCTCTTTACAAATGTTATATGGAAGGTCAGTGAGATGCTAGAGGGATCTCTGTTCTGGTAAAAAAAAAAAAGAAGAATAAACTTGTTTCTAAAAAATGAGCTTGGGAGAAAGTGCACGGCTTTCCACCCTCCCGACACACTTTCCTAAACTAATTAGATACATGGGCCAGTATCTGCTGTCAATGGAGAGGAAACAACTTATTTCACCTTGTCAGCTTCTACCGCTGACCCCAGCCCAATTTCTGGAGAGTCTGTGACCCCGGAATGCTGGAGTGAAACCAGCTTATTTTTAGGAGGAGCTAACTATCATCTGGCGTCACCAATTAGCCTATGTCTGTCTGATTCGCAAAAGAGATGATCCAGTTTGTTGCCACAAATTTTCCTCTTAAAGTACAATGAAAACAGACACAACCAATCTAACACCAATCACTAGACGTCTCATTTTGCCATGAATGTTAACTTACCAAGACAATTTTGGACGTTCATATTGAAGTTCAAAATGCCGGATTGACTCAGTCCCCATTCTAGGATGGTGCCATTTATACAGAGCAGGGACACAGGAAAAAACAGGTTTAAAAGGGGTTTTCATCTACCCCCGTGTTCTTCTTGAGCCCTCTTTGGTAGATTGTACTTTTTCGAATAAGTGTTGCAGAATTCATCACTTGATGCTCGCTGATCTCAGCTCTGATAAGATGCGTTGACATCTTGAATTATGTCAGAAACATACTTCTCTGAATTGTTCATCCTTCAGGACGTTCACCTTTAGTGGTTCCATTCTATTTTCATTCATTTACAGCAATGTCCGGATCAGATATTTTCAACTGGAGAGACTTCTTATAGGAAACAATTGTCTCAAGAGAAGATCTCAGCTTCGCTCTGACATGTACAATAATTTGACATGAAAACAGCAATTACTGAAGATTCCCTTCAACTGACACTGAACTCATTTTGCTTTCCGTCCATGGAGCTGAGGATCACGCCTTCACTTTCAGCAAAGAACAGCAACAAAGACTCCTCCATGAAAGCCTTCCCTCACAGATTGCTTCCCCCAGTGCTGCCTTCTGCCACCTCATCTTTGAATGACAAGTGTATGATAATGGCATTGGGCCCGATTCTTCACATCCAAATCTGCAATGAAGAAATTGACATCAGGATCAATACGCCGCAGCACTTCATCGTGGGGCGAAGAGGGTGAGGAGAGATGGAGTGCTCGAGGGAAGGGAGTGGGAGGTAGCTTAGGATCAATTAGGAAGCAACGGCCACATCCAGACGTTCATTTAATCTTCTAATGCATCGATGATAAGGCGCAGAAGTGGATGGTTTGGCGGCATCAAGGAGGAATCGATCCTTTCACCACGTCTCCACGCCGCTCCGTCCTAGGCCATTTCAACAACACTGGAGTATTAATGAACGGGAGGGAGCCTAAAATCCGCTTAGCTCCCGTAAGGGAAGAGCCTTGACTTGATGCTGCACTTTTGGGTGAGAGACTAAAACATTTTAATCCTTTCAAATAGTTTTTAATACAGCTGAATACCTGGTTAATCTCTCAGATGTACTGTACTCGACTATAGTGCAGCAGACGTGCCTACTGTTTGTCATGCTGTTTCATTACCCCGGTGTGGAGGGTAACATGCCAGCAGATTGCAACTGAACTACAAACTTGGGCCTGGTTTAAACTTGCACACATTCTGTCGCCGCAGTGATACGAAATGCTCTTCCTGCATTCTCTTTTTGCCGCTGCAAGAAAATATACAGTAGACTTAACTTACTTTTCTGCAATGACAGCTTCTTCTCTGGAGTTCAACATCTTGTAGGTCCCTTGCAAATAGAGGAATTAATGAAACTGGCATGATGCCTGTTGTTGCGTGGCGTCACGCGGGACAAAGCGGGACCAAATACTGCTACAACTGCTTCACAGATGCGGGAAGTAGTGGTGAACAATGCACGTCTTGCATACTATGTCATACACTAGATATTGTAAACAGTAGTTGACTTGGGTTTAAATAAGTTGCGGGAGGGTGGCATTTCATGTCAATGCGCACAATTTTCGGTCACAAATTGCGTGCCAAGTGCGTAAACTAGCCTTCAACCTTGTCATGTCAACTGAATGACATCTCAGTGCAACATTGCCAGGGTGAATTGCAGGACAATGCGGAGGCAAAATGCGTGCAAAACACCATATTAGACAAAAATCTTTAAAGAACACATCGTGGAAGCGTTTTATTTAAGGCCTAGGCTACCAGCACTTATTAGTTCACTGACGAAGCTCTTCGGATGAGGAGCGAAACGTCCGACACCTTCTTCACAGAAGTACAGATGACGTCTCAAGAAACCTTTTCCTCGAAACACATCGTGGAGTATCAAAACCATTCAAAATCCAAAATGACTCACGATGACTCATAAAAAATGCAAAATACTCTTCGAGGCTTGGGTGGTCCGTTTTCCTCCAGTGGAGGATAACGAGGGTCTCCTGTATTTACTTCTCAGCATGTGAATGTTGGCCACAGGAAGGAGACACATTTTATCCATGAAGAGATTGAGGGCATCAAGAAAATGGACCACTGCAGCAAAGTGGAGACTGTGTAGAGTAATAGAAGGACCAGAAACAGGGTAAGCGGGTGTTAGCGTTGTGTTGTTGTCATTTCTAGCTACTGTATGTATCCTCAAATGTTAGGTAATGCAGTGGTAGGAATATTCTCGAACAAGAAGAGTGGCCAGCAATGGTTTATGGCACCCATATGGGGATTACATCGGCAAGCCTGGAACCTTGGCTGAACTACAAATATCCCCATTGTTGCATGCTAGCGTCCTTTTTTCATGGACCCATAGTGTGTCATCCTCTATCCCTTTTGGTACCATTCCACGTGCAGTTGGTTCCTCTTTGGAGGTTGCCAAAACTATAACAAATACGCCAAAAAACACATGTATATCACACCAAGGTGAACCAAACCCCAAAACAGGTTACAGTGGCTTCCAAGGAGTCCTTATCAGTGTTGTCCATGCGGAGTGTGTGGCTCATATAATTAATCAGACATCACTTAAACCAGCAGGCTTGGTGACGGGGGACCAAATCACTGGCAGGGGAAAAAGAAGGCCATTCCTGACATTCCCATTCTGTGTCGCATGCACTAATGCACTGTGGCAACATTCTAACTATCCAATTCCAGACCTGGACCCCCACGGCTTACGTAGTTCCCTCTCTGCTTCTTCTTCTTCTTTGCCAGCCATCATGCCTTCACTTTCATTAGACCCCACACCTCTATCAAAGGGAGAACAGAGCCTGGCCGCTCCGTCTAATGTCAGAAAACCTGCCTCGAAGAAATGGCAAAGAGGGGTAGAGAGAGCACAGGCTGAACGGGAAGAGAAAGAGAAATGAGGGGGTCTGTGACGCATTACGAGTAGAAGAGAATTTTGCCTGAGCAAAAAGCTGAACATTGTGGGTGCATTTTTGTTAGGATTTTGAAGGGTGGTGAAAATACACACTGCCAAAAGTTACAATACTCCCACATTATACTTTTTTTTTTCCGCAGTACTGGAAATGTATTGTCAAAAATCTAGCCTTGATGCTGGAATTTAGACAGTTTAATAGTGCCTTTAGTAAGCCCCACTGGGGACACGCCATTTTGTGTGTCTGTAGCTTTAATGCTGATGAGCTTTTATTTTGTCCACGCCTGTCTCCGAGTGTGTGGCTCCAAGAAGCACCATTGTGCACTTTCATCCACTTTTATCATACACACATTGTATCTGTGTACTAATTTAACGTAATAAGATGCCATATATCACATGCCACAACATGTCGGGACAGAACGACACAAACGTTAGCAACACTAGCATAGCATGTGAGCTAAACTGGTGACACTTCAGTCACATTTTAACAACAACAACATGCAATATCAACCTATTGACTGAAAAAAACCCAAAAGGATCAAACTTACAGCTCCCACGTGTGGAGCTGACTGTTGTTGGATTGTTCGTGAGGCGTCATTTTAAGATGTGCAAGGAAGCCTCTGTTTTGATAAATCAGGGTACGTATACACAGGGCAAGCTTAATTAGGTAGGGGCAGGTCAGAGGTGGTATCGTGACCTTCGTGATCTCATGAAAACCCAGGAACTTGGGTGCCTCTTTTTCTCCAACGGTAGACCAATTGACACTTTATTCATCTACAAACAACTGAAACAAGTGACAAGTTAGACTTTTGTTACAAGAGAAGATTAAAGATGTTTGTTTTTTTAACGTAATTGTAACCTCAACCTCAGGAATCAAACAGCGCCACAAGAAAACATCATCTAAAAAGCTTAAAACAGCCTCAATGGCTTCATTGCTAAACGGCAATCCAGGTATTATACTATATCTTCTCTGTGGCTTTCTTTGAACGACCATCACTGAAAGCAAAACCACCCTCACTGACAGACTGGAAATCTGACCTGACCGCTGAACCCAAAGCTTGACGGCCCGTGCACAAGACGGACAAGCTTGCTCGCCACAAAACATCCCCTGCCTTTCTGAACGGTGTCAGGGACCAACATAGCTGTACAAAAAAATAAATAAATAAAATAAAGTGCTCCTGAGATGCTTAAAACCAAACAGTGCAGAACCGGCAACCACAAGCAAGCGCATGTCCCCCAAGTTACGACTCTGCTTTGCACTACATAGCGATGATTAAAAAAGATGGGAGTGGAAGAGAAAAATGAGCAAAGCAGCAGAAAGAAACAGGCAAATGATCAATGACACTGCAGGAGTCAGTCTGTGTACATACTGTACATATTTACTAAAGGTAAGGAATGACTCACAGCTTTGTTTTATATCGTATACAGCCCACTGCAAAAATAAATTCAACTCTAAGAAGTGAAACTGGAAGAATATATGGAGTCAATTCCTCTTTTGCAGCTACATAAATTCAGATTTTGGGGTGTCTCTGGGGGAATTTTTGGAACGCAGACATCCCTGATGCCCGACCTGAGAGGGCTCATCCACGCATGCCCCTAGGCACAAAGTTGGAAGCATGCAATTGTCTGGTTATGTTCCAGGTTTCTTCCTCCGAGAGGGTTTTTCCTTGACTCCGTCATCAATAAGCTTGCTCATGCGGAGTTTAGATGGTCTTGTTTGATGTTTGATGATGGGGCGTGGCTATTACCTGGATACAACTGTGTTTGACTCGGCAATATTAATTAACATGCACCAAAACTCCACCAAACCCTATGGGTTGTGGTGAAAATGCTTTGGTAGACATGCTAGCATACACGTAATACAGATATCCTGAAAGTTTTAGAATCATGACACACACGAATGACGTATGGGAAATTAGTCCTACCTGTGCCCCTGCAATGACATTTTGCTCGACGGCAGCCATGTTGTTCAACCAATCTTGCTCAAGTTTTACACACATGTGCTTGTCAGTCCCCGAAAAGTGTGTACCAAATTTGGTGATTTGGCGAGATACAGTGAGTGTTTTGTGGCGTAAAATCCAACATACTGGCTCAAACTTTGGGGTTTAATAACAGCGCCATCATGTGGTGTATTTGTCAGAAGAGCATGTGCAAAACAGTAGGGTTGCATGTTTTGACACGTTCACCCATTTGTAGAAGAGTTAGCTGACACAAGACAAATACAAACGGTAGCACTTATTAGTGCTACCGTGGAACCCTTTACAATGGAAGCGTGATAAAACCAAACTGAATGGACACATGCCACATGTCACCCAAGTTTAATAGAATTTCTAATATAGGTCATAGGTAGAAACAGACTTTTGTTTCAGTAAACCTTATTAAAATGTCCTAGCCAACCGAGGTAAATCCTACAATAGGAGTAAAATAAAACATTTTCAGCACAGCAGGTCTCGCCAGTTTAACCCCGATGCTAGAAACCAGTCCAAATGTAATAAACTGCATGACTCATGTATGGTTTCCCACAATATATACTCATGGGAGCACGTACCGCACATGCAACATTTGAAATGCTGCCGGGCAGTGCGCCTTACAAGGCAAGATAATAAGTGAAAAGTGTGAAACGAGAGATACAGTACGCAGCCGTGTGTCCAAACGTCATTGTTAACTTGCAATATAAGAGCGCACAGAGGAAGACACAAGTAACAGTCCCTGTGTGCCCAACCTCGACTCCAGCAACACAATTAGGGCTGCTGCAGGGCCAAAGACTTTCCTCTACCAGGCTCTGACTCCACCCCCCGTGTGAAAGTGACACCAAGGCGACAGATTCTTGAGATTTATATCGGAACTTCTGCAGCAAAGATGTCAGCATGCAATCTGTTTGTTTTTATTCAAAATCACAACAATGCTGGCTGATATTTGATGAAATTGGGATTATTTTATTCACAACCTCATAATTATTAATAACACATCATCTGTTTAAATCTGACCAACCACTTCTGGCTTACTTTTACAGCAATTACTTAAACGATATACCGAATATACTTTTTTTTTTTTTTGGTGGGGTAGAAAAGCACTACAAAAAGAAGCACTCATTAATTTGCTAGCACTACTCATCCTTAAAAGCTAATGAAACAGTCACACATGGGCTGTATAGCCGGTGGGAAAGTTTGCATTTTATTTTCCACTGATGTGCAAAAAACACAGACATTAAAAGGTGGTGCGTTGCTTTTTTCTAACTGCTGACTTCTCCAAGCGAAAAGATTTCTCCTGCCATTTGAGCAAATCAAGGAAATAAAAAGTCAACTATTATCTGTTTGCCTTAAATTAACTGAACTCTTATTTTAAATAGTCAGAAAAGCGACTCAAATGTGACTGCTGTCAAAGCCGCATTATTAGCCCAGCCCTGCACGGAGCGCAATATCACAACATCCATTTCATTTTAATATTATCTCTTGGGTCTGCGGCCTCTCACAAAGAAAAAATGCACGCGCTCCGAAGAAACAAGGCTTACAAAACAAAATATGAAAAGTTTTAAGATATGACAATATTATAGGACAACTACTGAAAATAAAATAAGTCTGTGTTTGCAAAAGCCCAGATGCAACCTCGTTTGCATTATTTTGTTCCGTACTTATTGTTGTTACGTACTTATTTAAAATGGACAGTTTTCTCATGTAGTGGCCATGGGCATGTTTTTACTCAAATGCAGAGAGTACCAGGCATTCAAAGCTGCCATTTTATGCTTATCGGCTTGATATTTACACCCTTACTCATACGTCACAAGCCAACAGCTTAACAGCAACCAAACACAACAAGTCACACATGTGGAACACACAATGCAACTGTACCACACGAACTATGTGGGTATCGAAACCAATGCTTACATGCTAATATACATGCAAAGCAATACTATTTTATACTAAGTAATAATCCGCAAGGCATGCTAGGAGGTCCATATACACGCTTCCCCAACAGCTAAATTAGCATTAACAGTAATTGTATATTAGTGTGTGTACGCGTTTATTTAAATACCCGCATGGTCCGTATGGTGCTGTTACATTGTATGCTCCATATGCATTACATGTTGTGTTATTATTGGTTGCACTGTGAGCAAGAGATACGTTTGGTTTGATGACTGCTGTCGGTTTGTGTTGCGCGAGTATGGTAATAAATATCAAGCAACTAATTGCAAATAGACAGCACTTCAAGAAAATAGATTTTTTCCCAGCCCCTTTCAGCCGTCATTTAGGTTCAGTGTTGAAATGTTTGAGCTCCAGAATGCTCTGCGCTGAAAACAGCAGAGTTTTCCTGTTTAAACTCCACTGTAAACCTTGGCTTCACAGATCTGCTGGTCGTCTGCAGCGCCACACGGCTGTATCAGTCACAATAAAATGGTAATGACAGCTCCCTAGTGGAAAAGGGGAGAAAGGACGTGCTTATTTGAGGTTATTTGAGGTGGAGAACGCACCCAGCAATAAATTATTTGAGAAAATGTGGTTATTTAATGTATTAGCAGCATGCACCAGCAATGCAAGTTTCATACATTTGAGGGGGTTACAACAAGTGCTGTATGCCCCACCTGCTGTTATTCTTATTAGAATAAAATAGAATGCATGATTAAACTGGTGTTACATTGGCCACAACCCATTCAGTCACGCCGTTGTGATCTATAATTCAAGGAGGACTGCCAGACTTGTGTTTCTCGTATTTTCTCCATGTCTTCGCGGTCCGTCTCTGTGACTCCTTCTCTCTGTTTCTGAACTTGTCAACAAACGCTCCCCGAGCCACCCCATAATTCATTGCCGCTGTGCATAGAATTGAGCAGCCACTCCAAAAGCCATCTCCAAATGGCAAGTCGGTGGCAGCAGAAGCGACGTCTGTGTTGCTTCAAATGGCATGACGGCGCGGGACGGCAGTGAGTGAGCAAGTGGGCGAGCATCATGGCAAAAAAAGTCTGTTTGATCATCTCCCCTAATTAGGTCTGTAACGATACCCAAGTTGTTTTGCCGGGAATCGGTTGGAGAATATGCAAATAGGTGCCACTGCCGTGTACTTGAATGCCAGAGCTAGGCAGCCCGGTGAAAAAGGGAAGTGCAGTGTGTTGCTTTCTTGTTTTGAATTTCAAAAGGAAAGTAATTCTCTTTATAAACCCCGGGCATGAATTCTGCATATTACAATCAATTATAGAGATCTGAATAGCAGATTTATCTATGGAGAGAACATCTGGAGATGAGTACTTCAATGAGACTATTGTATGAAAAAATGGGCACTCCTCTGTGGAAACGAAAATTCTAGGCAGCTAAGGCAGACACGCAGGGATAGGGTTGCAATTAGGACAGAGACGACGGCGAGCTACTTCCTGATTGATGGAGTTGCGCTTTCGCAAACACGCGTCTGACAGGAGGAGGACGTCCATACGCTCACACACATGCTTGCAGGCAATAATAGCAGCGTGTCCACACACACAAGCACAGACTTATATAAGTACACAGAACATCAACAAAGAAAAGTTGCATCCGGCTTCTTCATCAACTTTTCCGTCCAAATTTAATAAAGAGACTTACTCTTGTCTCAGCAATCCTCAAGGTCACACCTAATATAAAGTCCTCCAAACAAATACTTTCCCAAGTACTTGACATCCTCAAGATCATATGGATGGATATGATAAGATGAGATCAGTGGTCCCCGACCTTTTTGAGCCCACGGACTGCGTTGTTTCTGTCAAACTGCTGACCAGAGCGATAGAGCTATACTCCAGCCCGCACAGTAATCTAATGCTCTAATGCAGGGGTCACCAACGTGGTACCCGCGGGCACCAGGTAGCCCCCCACGACCACATGAGGTGTCCGCAAGCCTGCTTTTCATTCAGGTTTTCAGTTAATAATGTGAGAACACTAGAAAGAAAAGTATTCTGAAACATAAAATGTGAGTTGTGGATACCAGCATTTTGTGAATGTTTTGGTAAAACAAGCATATTTGATTTGTTTGGGTTGAAAAAAAGGTATGAAAATCATTCCTACAAAAATGAGTAGCTCGTGGCCATTTTCATTTAGTAGCTTCACAAGTAGCTCTCGCAAGAAAAAACGTTGGTGACCCCTGCTCTAATGTCATATACTCATGTAGAAAACAAAGAAAAGCAACATATATCAAATTAAAACACTGTATAAGTCACACAAAATGAATACCTGCTCACCATCGCCGTGAGCCTGGAGTTTGCTTTCCAGAGAGAAGATGATGACAGTGTGGTTGTCGTTCACGTGAATGACAGACTCGGTGTGTTTAAAGTGTCTATCGCCAAAAAATGCAGTTTTATACAAGCAATTGTATGGGAACGGCAACGTGTTTAAGGCAATTTTGGAAAGTTCTAAATAGTTACAGTATTTTTAACTTTAATACAAAACAACGGAACAACGTACTTCTCCCCCGACAGAAAACACAAGTGGTTTTGCATATCAGCATGGCTAGGAATGACAAAACCATATTTTAAAGTAGCTGCTGTCATAATGGTGGAATTTTGCTTTTTTCTGTCCTGATTATTCTCATTGGCCTGGGACGTTTTTTCAGGAGCCCCATTGTGAAAGCTTGTTCACGTACTTTGTCTCTCCACATACACAAATAAAATAAAATAAATTGACTGTATTTGTATTTTATTTATTTTAATTATAGTTATTATTAATGAGCTACACCTACATTTAATTGGATGTAATTATTTACATTAAAAAAATGTTTGTTTTTTGTTGTAGTTGTTGTTTTTCAGTACTGAACCACGGCACAGTGATTGGGCACCCCTGGATTAGATGATTGTGTTCCGGTTTTATTTTACCCTGACTTCGCCTGCTCTTTCAGGCTTATTTGCAAGTAAACATTCCTCCGGGAAATGTGCATGTGATATTTATCAGTTTGTGTGGCTATAAGGCAGAAAAGCAAGCCCACACAGTGCACCCGCTGTCTTGAGGAGCTTCTGCTCAATAATTCAATTGACAGACTGCAGGTGGCGGCCAGGTTAGCTTTTGCCTCTTATCCATCCATGTAAGTCCACAGAGACGCAGACACGTCGCATTAAGTCAATCTTTTAAACGGGCCAACACCAAAGCCCCAAAATACTAATCAGGAGTCCTGCTGGGTCTGCAGATACAAGCCAAGGAACACTGACTGCCTTTTCCTTCTGCGTCAACTCTCTGTGGGGGGGTGTCGAGGATCCAAAGTCACCCAAGTTTACTAAGATGTGATGGGAGTGCTTGTGGGGTAAAATAGAAAGAGACAGAAAGGGAGTGACATGTGTAGTAAATACACACAACAAGAACATCTGTCACTGCATCTGCACTTTAATGCCGCAAGGTCAAAAACGCTACTGCAGTGATCCCCAACCCCCGGGCCGCAGCCCGGAACCGGGCCGTGGGTCATTTGGTATGGAGCTGCACAAAAAGAAAAAATAATTTCCATTATTTTTTAATGTTTTATTTTGAAAAGTGGCCGGATTCTCTCTGTTACATCCGTCTCACTTGACGCATGTCCATTGTGCGTGTGCTAACTTTACAGTATCTCATGCCGCACAGATAGACTACGACTGTATTTTTACCATTTTTCTTTCACCTCATGTTTGGTGTCAAATGCTGATACTATGTGGGAATGCATAAAGGTAAGTTTTGATGACTTGTTGAGTGATAATGTGCACATTTGTCTCAAGTTAATTCATGCTAGCACACTGCCTTTTACCACACACGTCAAACAGCGATGTAATAATCTCTCTGGAAAAACTCCAGAGATAAGATAAATCAGATCGCTATAATGTACGAACCCCAACCTCCCCCCGGTCCGCAGGAGATTTGTGGGAACACAAGCCAGTCCGTGGCTCAAAAAAGGTTGGGGACCACTGCTCTACTGCATGAACACAACCCTGGAGTACAGTAGAGTTTTGCGAGTATTTTAATGAAAAGGCTTGACAAAATCTCATCTTGTTGATATCCGTAGCTCCATCTGTAAGGCTATGTATACACTGGACAATTTTGGAAGAATTCCGACTCCCTGTTCACAACAATCGCCTACACCGACTGAACAAGGGTTTACTCACACGCGACCAAAACATACAGTGCTGGGTGCCCATGTTAAGACCCATGTTAAGATACTGGCAAAAAGCAAAATCTGAATTCCATTTTCAGGTTGCCTTGGAAAACGTTTTGAATCCGAGCAGACTTCATCAGTTCATGCTCAAGAACTAGGTGAGACCAACACGAGTCAGACTAGATAAGACAGCTCTAGTCTGAGAACTCGGTGCAAGAGCCAGTGTATTTATCCTCTCAAGGAGAAGGCATGTCCAGATAGGAATGGTTTCGCTCTTTTGTGGTGTCAAATGATGGTCGTTAGGATACAATGGGGTGGGGCCTCTGCCCGCCAAGGATGATCGTTTAAGGTGGTATCACCTTTGTTAGCATTCCAATCAGATGTAACGATGGTCATGGACCCACCTGAAAGCAAGGTAGCTGCTGCTTGTTGATTTTTTTGAGGCTAAATGATTGAAAAGGTGGTGTCGCAGACCTCCCCCTCTGTTCAGAGATGTTTTCTCAACCTTAACATACTGTAGATGGCTTCCCTCACTCCTCTTTCAAACCCTCTGTCTTCTCTGGGAAGGATGTGTACATTTTTGCCAAAAAGAACAAGCTTTTTCCCCACCTAGTCTTTGAGCATGAACTGATGAAGCCTGCTCGGATGAGAGGTGAAACGATCGATTCAATGCCCTGAGAATATAATGACCTGGATGAATGAGAATATTCATCCAGGTTTGAATTCCAGGTGTATTCTTCAGTGTCCTGTACACTCACTGAGTCGCTTCTTCTGTTCCCGGTGGGATCATCATGCGGTTACAGGTCCGTGTTGCTTCCGTCAAAAGCTACGTCCAACATGTTTGATAGCAGAACCAACAAAACCACCAGCCATGCATATTCAATCAAACGCCTGCAGCAGAAAACCGTGTATGAAAAATGATGTGGTATGCATTCAGCAGAGGTAGATTAGGGCTTACAGAAAAATCTGTGCAAGTACATAACCAACATGCATGCATACAATCTTCTACTCATACAGGCATGAAAGCACAAAAGAACACAGACACACACACCAGCCAGAGCCAGCTTGCCATCTCTCAGCGGACAGGAGGAACACTCCTGCCACATCATCTCAGAGTGCTTTTCATCTCCGTGTGACAACATGTCAGCTCCAGTCCCTGTCACTACGCCACACAGCATTGATATTCACCAACTGTGCAGCAGCCTGGGACACAACACAACCAGGCCAAAAATATGACACTGGAAGAACTCTTCTACTTTCTCCAGACACACATACACACACAATTGTCTGTCAAAATAAATAAATAAGGCATGCGGACACTGGTGTGCACAGATGTGTGCATATGTGCCAAGTCGGCATGCAAATATTCAAAAGAAGCACCTGGAAAGCGGGTGCATCTGTTACACTTGTGGTCCTGTGCTGTACATCCTTATACAATACAATAACACACTTTTTGCTTTTATTTCATATGCTTTATTCAATCTGCAGACTCCACCCTCTACCCCCTGTTGCTCCGCCTCTGACTACAGTGGAAGCCCCCAGTTGCAGAACTTGGAATTTTAAAGTCGCACATTAAATTTCAGGGGTCAAACCGCCACACATACCATCCACATATCCTGTGTGCTATGCGTTTTCTGTATTTTTGTTTGCAAATTTGATTGTTGTGCAATCAAACCCCTGAAGTGGAAAGCCCCTACAATTGTACAGTTGGGAATTCCGAAGTCACACAACACTTCCGAATCCGAACCGCCGTCACATGTTACATCACAAGACTTCCGCATATCATGTGTGCTTTGCTTTTCTTTGGATTGTTTTTGAACAATCAAACTGCACAAGTAAAAAGCCACAAAAGTATGGACTGGAAAGGACGTACATGGCAAGATGTTGGATTTTTCAACTATTTTGGTGCTTCCCTGATTACACTTAACGAACACAAGACCAGAACAGCTTGCTGACACCCTCAACTTTAACACGGATAGGCGAGAGGTACAGATTCCTTCAAATCAACTAGTTCAAAGTGCTGACAGCTGCTAGCAAGCCAAGCTAACAGGCTAACTACTCAAGTTCAAAGCAGTTGCCTAGCAACAATGCCAAACACAAAGCGAAACGATGCCAGCCCTGGAAATCCGAATTTAAAACCAAAAACAGGGTCAGTCTGGCGTTTGGACGCCTCGAATTAAAAAATGAATTTGATGTTATTGCAAGCCTTGAAGCAGGACATGAGAGAGCAAACTGAAGCACAAACAAAACGAGATCTTAAGTATCAGCTAGCACATATTGAAGTTGTACTATGGCAGAACGACGCCCTCTACGGAATGCTCACAAGGATCCATAATGAAGGCAAGCGCCTAAACTTTACGGAGGAAAATAGAGCACTGAGTAAGGATACCACAGCATTACGAGGAGACATCAAGGAATTACAAGATGAGAATGCTGCCTTGCGCTGCTCTTAAGGAGGTTAAAAACCCTATGGAAGAAAAGGGAGCATTATGCAATGATATCAAGATTATACAGGATGATATCAAGGCACTATCAGAAGATAATGCTGCCTTTAATTGGCGACTCTAAATTGTCCATAGGTGTGAATGTGAGTGTGAATGGTATATGTGCCCTGCGATTGGCTGACGACCAGTCCAGGGTGTACCCCGCCAGCTGGGATAGGCTCCAGCATATCCCCGCGACCCTAATGAGGAGAAGCGGCATAGAAAATGGATGGATGGATGGAAGTGTGCCAATTTTGAAGAAAAGAAAGAAGCAAAATCACTGAGCAAACAAAAAAGTGTGTAGCTATGAAAATGTCTAAAAATGATACTATGCTAATGTTGACATGCTAGCAATGCTAACATACTAATGTTAGCATGCTAACACCTAGCATGATAGTGCTAAGTGTTTATGCCTCTACCCACGAAAATAGCTAAAAATTTTAGTATGCTAACATTAGCATGCTAGCAATGCACTTCAACTCTTGCCAGCTGATGTCACACACGTCACTTCCCTGCTTCTTAAAGGCGCACACAACAAGTCACAGATAAATCACGTCTTTTCAATGCCTTATATCTGTAGTTTTGTTCATTCAGCCCGTTTTTATGATTGAAATGCTTAATTTAGGCCAAGAATATTTACAATGTGCTTAAATATAAATATTTTCTTTTACTAATAATAGACCACAGTCAACGAAGAAACCGCAATCATTTATTAATTAATTAATTTTTGACAAAACAAGTGAGGGTGCAACGTTCGAACGGTGGTTAACTTATATTATATATGATATTATATACATTTTGTAAGGCAGGAAAGAACATTTCATGACGGTGAATTGCATTCTACATTCAAACCAATCCCATGTTGACCAGCATCTTGGACTGCATTCTACTGTACTTTTAACAAGTACGCTTCCAATGTTTATTCCCCACATTGATGCACCACATAGTTAGCGCCTAGTCGACGCATCCATACACATCAATGCGTTTTTGTAGCTCTAATTTATTCCCCTGGTGCAAAGAGTGGGAGTCTCAGGATAAGGTGTGTGTGTTTATTTGGCATTTTTAAGAACGCATATACATGTCAGCCGCAGTATAAAATGGAGATTATATGAATCAAGTGTTGGCTGGGTCTACAAACTCAGCGTACATTGCCGACACTAGAATGCCAGCTAGGGCTGCTCTCTATCTGTCACGCCGACACAATCCTGAGGGTGACAACAAACCCTGAGCCGGGAGGATGCATTCAGTGGAGCAATTAAATGTCTCTGTGTGTCTGCATAGTGGACAAACAATCAGCCAGACTGCAGGTACCCTATTGAGGAGAGGAGAAAGTGCGGATTAATCCACAGGGCTGAGTGTCAGGGCTGTGTGGCTGTTCCAGCAGCCAGGACTTCGAGCCTTGTTAAAGTTGATTTATTAGGCCTCAGTTTACTCTGGCTTTCCCTGGCAAGGCAAGGTCAACAATAATGATCGTCTGAATGTGAATAAATCTCAACCTGGCAACATGGGCTCCCCACTGTTCACATCAACACTAACCGTATCGCGCTCTTATGCACATGTGTTCATCCCTTTAGTAATCGCGGTAACACATGTGCCCTCTTCTGGAATTACCTGTTCTTTTTATAATTCCTTCCCCGTGCCCTCACTTCTTGGAACACTTGATGTTGCATCTGTTCAAGCATGTGGGAGTCAACAGCCATTAAATCAATTAAAGGCTTCATTTTTATGTCGCCCAAGGTAGGAGGAAGGAAGCTGCCTGATTATAGCAGCACCTTTGCTTGCTGATAAAACACTGCATCATTTCCACATTAAAACATTAGTTATTGCACCCCTCACACGCTCTAAATCAAAATAGAGTAGAGAGGGAAAGTCAACTATGAGTCTTTAGAATGTTATTTATTCCCTTCTGTATCAGTGGGGTCTTCAAGTGAAGAATCCTGTGATGGTGCACTTTAAAAATAGAGCGCCTTTAATCTCGCGAAGCTTCCGCCCAAATTAAACAAACAGCGAATAAAACAGGCAGCAATTTGTCAGGTTACTGGTCAAATATGTTTGGAGCTGGTGTGTCTTTTTCCTCTCTTTGCAGATCAGCGTCAACCTGCCTTCATGTTGCCTGCAGGCTTTTATCATTAAAAAGCAAAAAGCAAAGTGAAGAAAATGGCATGAATATTTTAATGCCTTGCTCGGACTCTCCACATTTGGTCAGTAAAGAGAAAAGATGCACGGCTCTGTGGAGTTTTACTGTTGTTGCAATGTGATGTGCACGCAGCAAAGCGTTAAAAAAACACGTGTTTAAAGGGTTTTTTTTTAACAACAGCATGAATAAAAGTAATTTATTTTGCCGAGGGACAACATGCGACAAAGAACAAGGAAGGGTGCTGATAACAAGGTGGCTGCTTATAAAAGGTATCTCAACCGGTGTTTATGTTGCCTGCAATCAACTCCACCACAGCAGAAATTATAATGGCGGAGTAAAGGTCATCACGTCAGGTGGTGTTTGTAGGATGTGACGCATTCGTCCGAAAGTTAATTTATTTAAATACTAAGTCAAAGGAGGTCCAACAATTCAACCAGCCACACAAAAACCAGAGTTCAAACATCATGTCATGCTAGATCGCCTTCTGTCGGCGGCAAGTGAACCCTGAAGCACCCGGAGGACCAAACCCAGACCCCTGTCCACCCAGTCCCTAAAATTATCAAATGTCGGCTTGGTCTCTTATGCAAAATTGGCCAGTGGACAAGTCATTTGGCACAAGCATCTTTGCCCGGGTTAGGCGCACTAGCCGACGACACTAGCCCGACCCCAACGAAGATCAACAAAAGCAAGGGTGCCCGAAGTGCAGCCCAGGGGCCATGGCTCCTTTGTCATTGCATCACTGCAGAAACAAAATAAAACTTGAAAAAAACACCAAAAATGTTAAAAATAAAGCAAAAGGCAGAATTGTTGACGCCAACAACCAATAACACAAAGCTTTGTATTTAAAGACAACGCTTTAAATACAGTATGTGTCACTTTTACATTTAGTTTAAAAACCTTTCTCCAAAAATAAATCAATAAATGTATATGTATGATTCAAATATATGTACAATATATTGTATTTTTTTCTAGGCATATAGGCAGGTTCACGGCCGAGACTACAGATCTTAGGCTCAGAAAGGTTGGTGACCA
This sequence comes from Dunckerocampus dactyliophorus, assembly GCF_027744805.1. Taxonomy (NCBI): domain Eukaryota; kingdom Metazoa; phylum Chordata; class Actinopteri; order Syngnathiformes; family Syngnathidae; genus Dunckerocampus; species Dunckerocampus dactyliophorus. Next base: position 9,547,841 of record NC_072829.1, on the reverse strand, counting down.
CTGCTTTAGAATATCCATATTAAATTCAGTATTACTGTCCCTTGAGAAGATAAGATCAAAAGGTTACTACATGTAGTGCTGTACTACATACAGTATACACCCTGCAGCTGTTCCCGAACATTTGGAGGAGAGTATATACTGTAGCAGAGTGCATTTTCCCGCAAATTAAGGAATGCAAGTCAAAGTCAGCTTAATGTTGGCAGATTTTCGTGGCCATTTCGCTCAGTTGGTACTGTATATGCATCTCTGCCCAGGTTGCTCAGTACAATATGGTGAAGTCAACAATGACAAAAATAAAAAAAGAAAGTGAAGTGTTGGTCCTCTGTTACTCTTGATTATTTTGTTCTTATACATGACCGTTGAAATGTTGCTTTTTTTTAAGTTATTATTATGGACACAGGTTGATCGTAAAACTGATTTCAAATGTTTCAAAAATCCAAAGACAAGTACTTTACTGTACTGTTGATAAATTCATCTACAACATTACAAGACTGGATGATCTGTGAACATTAGATAGCAACCAGATTTTAGCACCTACTCCATCTACATTATGTTTGTTGACATAAAACTTATCTGAGATGAATGTGCCACTGAACTGACATTTGACTTGAGGGAGCGCCACTGTGGACGTGTGACTGACTGAAACCTTTATGAAAAGTCAACTTTTTTTGGTTTTTTTGTTAGCTTTTTTTTTTTTTTACCTCCATATGTGTCACTTACAGTGTATCTAATGAAGCACAAACATCACAAAGTAACAGATAAAAACATTTTTTTAAATCCGACAAATGTATCCGAGGTGATTTGTCAAAATTCTGACATGTTGGTGCAGAGCTCAGCACCGAGCTCTTTGATATTGTCATTAGGCGCTCTCTGTGAGGTTGATAGCAGGGAAACTTTAACTTTAGCGTGCATCACCCCGAGACCACCAACCACCCCCCCTCCTCCCCAACCATCCCCCCACCCCCAATCACACAACAAAGTAATCCAGTTAATAACAAACATCGCAGCTATTTAATATTCCCTCAGGCAAGTGCTGAAATCTGTCTGCAATGCCTTGGAGACATATTGTGTGCGATTACCATAAACCTATGTACCAATATGCTTTGCTTAATTTTAAGAAACCAAGAGCTCCTGCCTGCAGCGTTCCTCCCAGCTCAAATGAATCGCACGTCGGTGCACTGCCACCGGTGCAATCTAATCCAACAACCACCATTTGTGCTTCTATCTAAAAGCTTATTGTGTATTTAAATGCCCCTCAGAGGAGATGGCAAGCAAACGTAACACTTTTGCAATTATTTCACTTTCACCTGCTGAAACATTAATAAGTCAGAGAAACTTGGAAGGGGATTTTCTAATTGAGACTGATATGAGGATAGCACAAAAGGCGAAAAAGAAGACCTTATTCCTTTGAATTAATCAATCTGGAGTTGGCCAAGGCCACTATGTTGCCCTTTGAATCTTAATTCTACTGCTTGCAGAGATGTTCAAGAGCCAGGGGTCTCACAGTCAGTATACCTGAGGGCCACTGGACATAGATGGGTGATGCTGAGCTACAGAACATCTAGTATGCCCCAGTAACTGCAAGCCGGCAACATCCCTGTCACTAGGAGCGTCTCCGGCTTCCCAGCATGCTTTGTGGTCCTTGTTTTGTAAAAAGTTGCTGAAGTGTTTAGAGTTAATGTAGTGGTTTATTATTCCGCATAGTAGTAGTTGCCCTATGCGTGTTTATTTACCTGTCACATGTTGTGCTGTCATTCTTGTGATCGTAATTTGTTCTGTTTAGTGAGCCCCTGTTCATTTCACTGTGTCATACCTCTCTCTGTGAGCTCAGAATTGGCTTTGGTTTGCCCTAGCAAGTGCCTCTGAATTTTCCCAGGCTTCGCGGCCCACACTTACACTAATCTTAGATGTCAAGATGTCAAACGGGCTGCAAAATATGGTCCTGTGGGCTGCCAATTGCCTGTGGGCCGCAAGTTTGAGACCCCTCTTCTAGACCAGTGGTCCCCAATCTTTTTTGTAAAAGGCAGTGCGCTAGCATGAATTAACTTGAGACAAATGTGCACATTAGCACTCAATAAGTCATCAAAACGTACCTTTATGCATTCCCACATAGTATCAGCATTGGACACCAAATATGAGGTGAAAGAAAAATGGTAAAAATACAGTAGTAGTCTATCTGTGCGGCATGAGAGAAAGTTAGCACACGCACAATGGACATGCGTCAAGTGAGACGGATATAGAGAATCCGGAATTCAAAATAAAAGATAAAAAAAATGAAATAATGGAAATTATTTTTTCTTTCTGTGCGGCCCGGTACCAAATGATCGGGGGGTTGGGGTTAGGGACCACTGTTCTAGACAATTAAGTGTTTTTTAATCATGTATAATGATGATAACTGTATGTTTATGAGCACCAAAAATGAGTAAAGCTGTAAAGTGGGGCTTAAATAGGTACATTATTTTAAATCTGAAATTGATATGGATTGATCAGAAGTTGCTATATTTATTATTGTTTATTATTCAACTCTATGTGTACTGTGTATGTGTGTAAGTGATCTCTAAGACTTATTGGTTTTTAGTAGGGCTGTCAAAAATAGCACTTTAACGGCGGTAACTAATTTCTTTAATTAATTACATTCAATTCTTTTGCGTATTTAACGCATACGCATCATGGCAAGCCACTGGTCTCTGTTATGACGACAGACAGCGGCACAGTGTATCTCCCTACAAAGTCCGTCGCTCCTTTATAACTTTATTCTGACCTGAAAACATCAACAGCAGTGCTATTCAAACACCATATACAGTATTTCCAACTCTAAACAAACTAAATAAACGTCTCTAGTCAATTCATCATTGCAACGACACTTCCCCATTGTCACTAGACAGGTCGCGAGATGCATTCACGTACACTCCAAACATCACATGAAAGTCTTTATTATGTGTGTATGTGTGGTCTAAATCGGGTCACCAACACTGTGCCCTGAGGCACCAGATGGCCTCTGAGGACCACATGAGTCGCCCGCCAGCCTGTTCTAAAGAAAGCTCAACTAGTACCGCTTACCTGCGAGCTGCATCTAATTTTTTTGGGTGATATTGTATTGTGTTGTGTGTCTTAAGCTTCCGGCTGCTGAGCTGGTCACTAACTGCTGAGCTAAGTTAGCCTCATCAGCATTGCCACCAATTCATTACATTGCTAGCATGTTATTTCAATGTGTTTAGTGTACTGCTGATAGCTGAGATGTTATGTTGCTGTGCATTTGTGTATATGTCTTGGGAGTGGTGGTCGCTGTGTCTGAAGAGTGACTAGATAATGAGGATTTTCCGTCATCACGATTACGGATAATGGCAATCTGTACTCGTTTCATGCTCGTACTCGGCAAAAATGCATTATCCGTAACAAATACTCTACACCTTAAAACAAAGCCGATCAGTCGGTCAGCTACAAAACTGGGAGCTGTAAGTTTGATTATTTTGTTTAACGTTTATTACATTGGACAAGTGGTGTATTCCCGGTAGGTCTTACCAAAAGCTCTTTTAAACTGTCTAAATTCCAGCATAAAGGCTAGATTTTGGACAACACACTTGCAATAAACTTTTGTGGGACCCCTAAGATAATCATCTATTTTTTTATATTTCTAATTATATAATATGGACCCTTTAAAGGAAATAGAAAGGAATGTGCAGGTGGACGGCAAGGTAATGTTCCTGGCTTCTGAAAGATTTACAAACAGCTCAACTCCATCTACAAAACACAGCCTGTACTAATCTACTTTAAAAGTAAATTCACATGGATCAATCAAGCCTTTTCATTCCCACAATTAAGGTAAAGTGCTGTCTGTAATGTGACAGTCTTTCGTGACTAAGATTAAGCATCAATTCAGTCATTAGATTGTGCTAAATCACAGCTCCTGAAGTGAATCACTTTAAAGGCGCCATCAAATGTGCCAGTCCGTCTGCAGCTTTGATGAAGCCTTTAATATGTCTTCAATCCATCAAGCAGTAAAAGAGATACATACTGTAGCTCATACACAAAGACAAAAAAAAACTTGACATGATGCCATCAACATGACATAGGACCATAAACACTAGTCAAAGATCCTCTAAATGACAAGGGTTGTTTTTAGGAATCTGCTGCAAAAATGTTAGTTGTGCAGTATTATATAGTGTCTATGATTTATTGTTTTTTCACTTCAAATAAGACTTGGATCCTTAAGAAGCTTGGCTTGCATTCAAACTCTCTAAAGACCTCCAATGTTTGTTTTATTCAAGAAAATATGCATAATGAGAACTTGTGAGGTTTTTTTTTTAATTTTATTCCTATCTCTGCATCTATTTGGTTTTAATTATGGGACACTTCCAAACTGAGCTAAATGTCTGTCAACAATGTAGGATGCTCTGTTGTATCAGACCTTGAAAACCACTTAGCTGTATTTATCTAATGCATCATAATGTAAAACATGTCCAAAACTACTCCTTTCACAAATAACCATTTGCCTGCTACACCCAGCAAATAGCGACATCGCCAAAGATTATATCGGAAGAAGAAAAACAGGTAATTGTCGATTAACAAGAGGTGGAATGCAGCGAGAGAAGGGGCTTAGCAAATGAGGGAGGTAACACGAAAGGGGGAGAGTGTGATGAAGACAATGAAGACAAGAGAAGAATAAAAAAAAACATTAAGATCGAAAAGATTAGGATCACAATGAATGAAGAAGCGGCCGGAGCGCTGAAAAAATCCACAAAGGGAATTGTCTCCTGTTGAAAGGGAATTACACTTAGTATGTTTACATGCACAGAATTAGTCCGATTCCCCAAGTAGTCTTGTCCATTTTCACACGTGTATGTCATATGTAGTAGTAGTAGTAGTAGTAGTAGTAGTAGTAGTACGTAGTAGTTTTTCCCCCTTTGTGAACCACCTCCTGCCAAATAGTGGTGAAAAAATAAGGGCTTCATAGTGGGGGAGATCAATAGGTTCAGCCATCAGAAATATCAACATGATGAATGTGTTATCCGTACAGGAGGTCCTCAGATTATGACGTTCCATCTTACAGTGTTTCGTGGTTACATACGTGCTCCCATTAATGAATTAAAAACGTCATTTTGGTCTGTCAACACGAGACTAGCTCGAAAACTAGTTACAGCGGAAGAATACACTGTATTGTACACTCTACTGTCGCAACCATCATTAAGGATAAAGATCGTATTGTAACGTCTACCCGGACGGCGTAAAGGTGATGAGGAGGTGGTCGATCAACAATCTCTTAATTGCAAAAAGAAAACTGGCTAATGCCAGCCGCAACCACGCCTAAACAACATCAGCAAACTTAGCTGTCCTCTCTGCATGCAGTCATCGTCCTCTTGCACGCGCACGCACACGGTCAGGCTTGTCACATTCACAGACAGTCGTAAATCACAAAACTCTTAAACACTACACATAACTGTTCTTCAGTATCCTTGAGCATGTTCAAGGATCTGCTCCTATGAAATTTATTGTATTGTATTTATTGTCTTTATCAGTGTATTTTATTTGTTCTTCATGTGCGCTGTGTACAGTAAGAGTGACTTAAGTGTTAAATGAGGCAAGGGTTCCGACACAAAAGCTTGACTTATGACGTGTGGTAGGAATGTACTTCGTTCGTAACTCGAGACCCACCTGTATTACATCTTTAAGGTCCATCCATTTTCCTCGATTTCTTGAGTGAATAACACATTAATTGTTATAACAACTTACAAATATACAGAAAGTTGCTTTATGTGAAGGTAAACAACAAAATGTATTGTTAGTGCTTTGCTATGTGCCATTTCTGACATTGTTCATCTTGTAGGTAATTACTCATGGATAAATTAGGTAATAAAACAGCATGTTATAAAACTACTGTGTATTGTTTTTGTGGCTTTTGTCTTTACATTTCTCGCAATTTGACTTTCTGTAGAAAAATGGCAGAATACAGCCATGTTTAGAATGATCCAAAAACAAAGAATCATCTCTCCAGGTGAGTAGTAGACTTTTCTGCCACACTGATTTACCATTTTATACTACGGTTGAAAACATTTAGTCCTGGAAACAATCTGTATGAAGAAAGGGATTCCTTATGGTCTAATTAATCCTGCCCATGCCCTGAGGTATTTTTTTGGATGAAAGACCATTAGAAGAGCGCCCCCCCTCCAATGAATGAAAGCTGACAATACCCGACGCTGCAGATGCTTTCAATGTCAGGTAGAAACGCAGGAAAATAATGTAAGTAAGTGAGCAAATGGAAATGTATTGTCTTAAAGCGGACAAGGAAAACAACAAGCAAACCCATCGAAAAGCGTTTAGGGCCACTCGAAAGCTAACCATCAGCTATTTAACACATCAGCGACCAATGAGAGCTTGAGAGTGTGTGTCATGAAGGCTTTAATTTAATAATGACTTCAACCGCCGGGGTGAGATCAAGAATGTCAGTTTGTGACAAAAGCACTCTCCCCCTGTGTCATGGGAAAAAAAAAGTTATGCCATTAAATAGAAGTTCATAGTAACAAGGCTATTACTTGAACTACTTTTGATCTCATTGGCGAAAGAACCTATTGAATGAAAACGGTCCATTGAATTCATTTACATAATACAATGAAATGTAGCTGAGCACCCAAATAAAAAAAAAATCAGCCAAGTTTAGAGAACAAAACTTTTTGTGCTTAAATGCATACCCCTGCCATCTCTAATATTCTGACAACATACTCTTAACATCCATCATATCCGAGGCAAGCAGAGTAAAACGGTTTATCTTGTAAAAATTGATCTGTAGCTTTAATTAATTCTTTTCTCACCTCCCCTAACCCGGTCGATAAGGAAAAGGCGAAACTTGAAAAATGTCCAGTGGTACCACTATGATAATTTTCAGCATTAAGCACCACTTTATTTGAAATGCTACGCCAGTATCTCTATACTGAAATTGATATTCCTTCAACATCCCAGAAATGAGATGAATGCTTTCTAATATAAGAGATTCTGCAATCCCCTGGTCAGGCTTGATGCCAAATAATAACCGTTGAAGAAGGTGTTTATTAATCTTATGAGAGAAATAGCACTGGAGTACTCTTTGCAGAATGAAAAAAAGTCTAAAGCAAAATATTATGACATGTAATTCCTAATGTTCTGCGGAAAAAAACTTGCAATGCACTGACAAAATACTGTAAGTTCCAGTGTATAAGCCACACAGACCAAATTTAGAGTGAAAATCAGATTTGTTCTTATATAAGCCGCACCTGACTAGTGAGCCGCAGATGTCCACATCATAAATTGACAGGTTCCAGTGTGCACTAGACCATAAAGACTAAGTTTAATGGGTCTTTATCTGAGTGTGTTAACCCACTGAAAATCACAGGAGGTCATTACTCAATATACCAGTTTGACTCACGGTGTCAACTTACAAAGGAAGCTAAAATAATCACACAGCAACTTAACACTCAAAATAACATAATATAACATAAATGTAACAGAATAACATTAAAATAACAATCAATTATTACACTATAATAACAAACAAAAGCCATTTTAACTTCTACCTACAATGCACCACTGCAAGCAGAGATGTTTACTGGCCAAAGGCTGCTCGCTGTCGGGCACCGGGCCACCAGAGGAAGCTCATGAACTCCCCCTGTGAGCTCATGAGCGCCTTCTGGTGGTCCGGCATTCAACAGCAAGCAGCCTTTGACCAATGAATGTCTCTGCTTGCAGTGATGCATTGTGGGTAGAAGTTAAAAAAGCTTTTGTTTGTTATTTTAATTGAATAATTAATTGTTATTTTAATATTATGTTCTATTTATGTTACGTTATGTTATTTTGAGTTTTAGTTGCTGTGTGATTTTGGCTTCCTTTGTAAGTTGACTGTTATATTGAGTAATGACCACCGGCGATTTCCATTGGGTTGACAAGCTTGTCGTGAATTAAAACGTAACTTGTGACTGGCCTCTGCCAATAAAAGAGCTACTGTTTGCTCAATGGCTTGTGAGTAGCACAGAATTTAAATGATTCGTGGTAGTTTTCAAGCATAGGAGATATCAGGAACTTGGAAAAAACTCAGAAATTAGCTGCACTGATGTGTAAACCACGAGATTCAAAGTTCAAGAAAAAAGTAGCGGCTTGGGCTTATACACCGGAAACCAAGGTAGATCTTACGCAGGTCATTCTCATGTCCAGATTTCAAAATTCGTCATTTAATGCATTAGCATGAAGTGATTTCCACTCAAGTTCTAGCAGTGGTGAAATCGGAGGGGTTTGATACACTACTTCATCCATTACACACTCCTTCTACACAGTCAAGTGGTCACAATAAGGACAAGTAGTCACTTTTTTGTTGCACCAGGGAGGTTAAGCCTTGTTTCCACCAAGCTGTACTGTCCACAACTATCAGTATTAAGGCCATCAGATTTGATTCCCGAAAACAAGGTCACTCAGCCCTGCAATGAGACCAAATGATACTCAAAGTTTACTCAAAGATGCCTTAATTTAAATACACTTAAACTATCCCTCCTCTGTATGGTTAGAAAATTGTTATATTACAAAATTGTGTCTACAGTAATCCCTCGTTTATAGCGGTGAGTCGGTTCCAGACCCGACCGTGATGAGTAAATTTCCGTGAAGTAAGATTCCCTTATATATATAAATGAAATATTGTCGTACTTAGAGCACAAAAAACCTGCTTATGACCTTGTAAATATGTTTTTTAACATTATTCGAGCCCTGAAAGACATGATATAACAACCTTATACTTGAAGTCACCTTTACACTCCTATTACCCAATGGAGTGTACATAATAAGAGACAATAAGCCATTTAAGACATAAATAAGTGCTCGTGTGTGTTGCTGTAAATGTGGTCTTATGCTTGGGGAGATGAGTGTGTGTGTGTGTGTGTGTGTGTGTGTTTTTGTTGTGTGTGTGTGTGTGTGTGTGTGTGTGTGGGGGGGGGGGGGGGGGGGGGGGGGGGCCCACAGGCGCTTGTATGTCTCACTGATCATTACAGTAACATTACCACCCAGTGACCACTGTTGAATACTACATATCATCACAATGTCTTTGACTGTGTCTTTTTGCCTTATGTTTCTATAAAAAAAATATGATATTTTAGTTCATATAGCCATTTTTAGGCTCGAAAATGCTTAATTTAGGCAAAATACATAAAAATTGCTCATGGCCGTATTCGTCCAAGAAACAGCCTGATTTATTAATTAATAAATTTTTAAAAAATTGTGACGGATTACTGTATCACCAAAGACACAAATTCCCAAGGAAGAACGATCAAAAACCGGCACGAAAAACAGAATGACACAGAAACCTGAAATCAAATGCTTGTTCAGTTTTGGAATGTAACCAATATTTTAGGTAAAAATGTGCTTTGGGAATTTAAACCAGCGTTGTGCACGGCCTCCCCAATTTTGCCCCAATTTTGCAAGACTTCAACTCGGCAAGCGTCAAGAGAATTAACTCCATACATGTGTTTTGCTTTTTATTTGGGTTTTTGGCAACACTAATTCTAAAAGTTCTCCCACATGGCTGTCTCTCAGGGATTGTGTCACATGCCGCAGAGGGCCCTAAAGCTGGTCGGTTAAACAGTTAGTTGGTTAGTAAACAATGAAAACAGGAACATTTTCATCACTTTTTGACAACAACAAAACCTGGACTGCCAGGACAGGACATGAAAACGGAACATGGTTACCCTAATCACTATCCCGCCTACAAAGCCGCCAGTGGCAAACCAAGCCTGATCAGGGTTTACTAATGCAAAACCACACCAAACTAAACTTGCTCAAAGCACAGATTTAGATTCAGATTGTCTGGCAAAAAAAACAAACAAACAGACCAAACAGAAGAAAAGGCGTACTCACACTAGACCAGTCGTACTTTGCTTGGGTCAACTTCACACATAAGGTCCAGCATGTTTGGCTACGGCTGAAGTTTAGAGCACTTCCCCCTACTTTGGTACGATTAGAAGAGGTGGGCGGGGGCAAGGAACGATTGCATGCACAGGCAGCCAGGTCACGGAACGACTATAATGCATGCTCGCTCATATGTGTGCATAATAACAACATTTAATATTACAACATTTAATTAATCCCTACTCACTACTCTCATCAGTACTTTCACAAGTAAGGAATAATCAGAACGACTCTATATACTTCACAAAGTCAGGAAAATACACTGCAGTGATGGCAAGAGTCAACAGGCCGAAGCACAAATGCCCAGTGTGAGTGCAGGCCAGTGGCAGCCAGAACAGGACGGGGGAATTGCGCCAAAGTCCAGCACGAGAACGGCCTAATGTGAGTACTCCCTAAAATGAGTGGAAATGCTGCTTTAGAGGATTGTCCAATACCAACAAAGAAGTAAAAACAGAAGAAAAACAGTCCAAGTTTTGAAGTGGAGTAGGTTTCACTCTTAATGCAGGCAGAGATTATTTTAGGGCAAGCCAGAGGATTTATAAGAAAGCCTAAAAAAATATTAAGCCATGCTCTTAACATGAAAGAATCTGCTCTTGATTACAGATAGGAGACTAACTCTACACGACGGCAGTGCGGTTGACCGGCATATTAAAAACTCTCAGTTCATGTTAGTGTATACTCAGAGGATTAACAAATTCACTGGCTAAAAAAAAAGCCGCTTAGAATGGGAAGTATTTCAAGTTAGCACATTATTTTTACCCCCTCTTTATCGCTGCTTTGGAACTCCAGCAAGCTGAAATCCTGTTTTGTCTGTGTGCACACTGATGGCATGAACTGGATTGCTTCAGCTTTCTTAAGCTTTATATGTGGAGGGGAAAAAACAAGGCTAAAATGCATGCCCTTCTCTCCCCATGCTGGGGATTAGGTCTCAATGGGAGCTATGGCTTTCCATGAGGACAGCATAATACAGTGGAACCCTGCTAACCATGTATAACGGTATATTTATATGGGTGTTTTACATGTGTGTGTATGTTTTTTTACGGTAAGACAGGGGTGTCAAACTCATGCCTTGGAGGGCCGAGACATTGCATGTTTTCTTTCCAGCCAGCCACTAAAGCAGGTGATTTTAATGATCAACAACACCTCCTTCAATTCGAGTCAAAAAGCTCATCAATTAAATCACCTACGGGAAAAGCTGGTTGGAGAGAAAACCTCCAGTGTCTCGGTCGTCCGTTGACACATGTGCGCTAAGACAAATGAATTTCCCCTTGTAGGGGATTAAAGTTGATCTGTGTATCTAACACTGACAGCAACGTGTAGAAATGCTACAGTGATAAACTGTTAATAGTCTAATAGTTGTCATTTGACAACATGAAGATAGTTCATGTGGGAAATACACCAAATATATTCTAATAAGCAAAACCACTACTAAAATCAGCAGAAAAAAAATAACCATCTTAACCTGAAAACACAGGAAAGCTCCCAATCCCCTTTGGGAGTATAACACACAAGGAAAGACAGCCTCAATTTGCCCCACGGACAGTCAGAGTATATATCAAAAAGGTGAATATATTTTACGGTGTCAGAGACCACCTCCGGCAATCTGTAGGTAATGCATTGGCTCTGAGCCTGAGCCAAGCTGCTAGCGAGCGAGCGAGCATGCATGTGGGTGTCAACACAGTTCAAAGTGCTCTTCCATGCACGAAATACATCACAGTTAGTGTATCGATGTATGCATGCAGTAGCCACAATGAAATGTTTGCATCCCTATAATATGATGCCAGGTTTTACATAAATTCTTGGTGAGTAAGGTCATAGGGCAATTTTGATGAACACCAAAACTGCAGCATAGTCGAGTCATAGGATGATTGGAATGCAGTCACTCCTCCATCTGTTATATCTGATAAACATAATATTTTATACTGTCAAATAAACCCATAAAAAACATATTTTGGAACCACAAAGGACAAACAGACTCTCCAGCCAGACCCTAGCTTTTTTACAGTTTGTCATTCAAAGTCATAAAAAAGCGCCAGTACAAAAAGGTGAACCCACCGTTTTCCCCCTCCCCTCGCTTAAGCTTGATGTCTCCCCTGAACAGAATCTCTCAGCGCTCTTCCCTCTTTAAACACAGCCTCTCCGCTCAGTACCACTTACCGACTTCAAGGTGACGCAAACGGCTAAGTGTTAACTCTACAAAGTACATAAGTTTCAGACAGAGACGCGTGCTCTTGATCGAGAGCGAGTAAGAAAGCAGTGGTGTGGTAGTGGTGGTGGGAGGAAGGAGGAGAGGGGGTGAGGTGACGCGTGTGAGGAACACCTTCTGAAGTGTCAAAAGATAGGCCCGACTGATGAAAGAGACAGGGAAAGAGGAAGGGAAGTGCGGGAGAGGAGGGCGAGAGCTGGAGACAGGAGCGAGATGATGTCACATCTGAGGGAAAAGAGAGGCTTTCAAGTCTGGAGCACTGGGTCTGTATTCCGCAAAGCAACCACTGAACTAGGTGAATTTGAAGGTCTGTGCGAGGATTTTGATAAAGAACGAGGTGAGTGTAAACCAGGATGCTTAATACTTTTCTTAGGGTGTGTTAGATAAACAGGATAGGAGAATATGAGTAAACGTGTGCAGTCAGGTTTATGGCTGTCTGGCTAGAGTTCACACTTGAGCTGAACATCACTTGTAAGAGGACTGACACTCAGCGGTTCAAGCTGTCTTGCTTGTTTGGTGTATACCAGGGTTCCAAATAAACTATAATCAGAGAGAAATCACAACAGAATTGGTTTGAACTGAATATGTAGGGTTCAGTTTGACAAAAATTTGCATCCACATTGTGCCGCATTAGAAAATAGTTGCATCCAGATGGGAACGAATCACTGGGTGAAAATGATGTAATACACAAGGCATACCTACATGTGGCGCTGTAAGCAGACACACAGATGGAACCACATGACACACCAAACTCCAGAAGAAGAAAGAACGCATGCGCATAAGTCCGTCGTCTTCCAAGGCTCGTGTAGACTTACGACAAAGCGGAATTACTTCTGCGATTTACTTCTGTCATTTTGGAGTATAATACAACCAAGGAGAGGAGAATGTGGACTGGGGTGAGTCATGCCAGTCCAAATATTCAGATATTACGTTGGCTTGTCGGCAAAGCTCACTTCTGGACACGTGACAGCGACGTGTTGGTGATGTTTTCAGATTTTCCCATTCTGGAAGCCATCCATCCACCCATCTCCTCATTAGGGTTGCAGGGGTATGCTGGAGCCTATCCCAGCTGACTTTGGGCGAGAGGCGGGGTACACCCTTGTCTGGTCACCAGCCAATCACAGGGCACATATAGACAAACAATCATTCACACTCACATTCATACCTATGGACCATTTAGAGTCACCAATTAACCTAACATGCATGTTTTTGGAATGTGCGAGGAAACCGGAGTACCCGGAGAAAACCCACGCACGCACAGGGAGAATATACAAACTACACAGAAATGCCCAACGGAGATTTGAACCCTGGTCTTCCCGATCTCCTGACTGTGACTGTGTGGCCAACCACTAGACCACCGTGCAGCCATTCTGGAAGCCGTTTTCTAGAAATACCGTTTCAGGGCACCCAGAACGCTGTTTCCGTGTGGATGTGGCTAAAACGATAAAATAATTTGCCGTTTTGACCTGAAAAAGTTTCAGTGTGGATAGCCTCTTATAGTCCCAACTATGGCCAAATAACAGTCTTTAATTAACCAGACAATACCCCTCAAAAGTTTGGGAACACTTGCTTATGTTATTAAATAAAAGTTCACTGGTACAGTTTTTGGACAAGACACCAAAAGATATTGTTTTCAAGACAGTATTATTTGTATGACATTGCTATCAATGCCTCATAAATATGACAAAATGTGATCTGTTTGATACAATGAGTTTTTTATTACAAGGGAAACTTGACAAAGAACAACTGATGACTGTTAAGTTATGTAGCGTAGAATTGAAGGGACCAGACAGGGTATCAGCGTGAGCTTTGGGCAAGCTATAGGGGACTACAAAGCCTTGTCAATAGCGTTGTGTTTTCCATCAACTCTGTTCCTTAATCACCCAGGTCCTAATGCGCCTCTCTATCCGACAGACCCACTCCCATTCCAATATATCAAGCCGCAGCTAGCTTTAAACAAACATCTACCTTCCCGCTCATTCACTCTAGCAGAGCTGCTCTCATCCATCTAAGCCAATAGCAAAGGTCTTCATTACAGAGTTTGTAGTGAAAGGGTTGGGGGAAATTTGTCTTTATTGATGGTGTCTCTCCATTGTCTTATCCTCATTGGAAAGAAAAAAAACCCACTCCTTAGTAATTACCTTGTCTGTCTCCCTGCTTTGTGGTCAAGCCACAGATTCTTATGTCATTACAAAGGCAATCATCTTGACGGAGGAGAACCTCTCGGCAAATTCTCCTTCAGTCTATAATAAGCTGTGATAAATAAAGCACAAAAAAAATTGAGTATACTAAGTCCCCAACTTACGAACATCCTACATGCGAACATTCGGAGATACGAACGCAAGCTGACTGGTCTATATTTTCATGTATTTTGCCTTTTGGAACTCCATATTTATACTGCTACATGCTTGACCAGTAGAGGGCACTGTGACACTGCTAATGGGACCAACAGGTAGAGGAAAAAGAGGAAGAGGAGAGAGGAAGACTAAGTTGTAGTTGTATGATACAACCCGGACAGAGCGTGTGATTAAAGTTTATGAAGAGTTAATAGGCCTGCTTAATTCTACACCACCCACAGAACACTACCTCTTTTAGAAGAGTCTAAGGACGACGATGATTTGTCCTTTTTTTCAATATCTCCTCCTCCTGCTCCTCCTCCACCACCACCAACGACGTATGCTTGACCACTCCTCTTCCAAGGTAAATAACATTACGTATTATTATATAATTTTTATTATTATTGTTTTTTTTCAAAATTATCCTCGTTTAATATTACTACTGCATCCAAACTCATATTTACATACATACGCATATACTGTATATGTATACACGTACATGTAGTACCTATATCATTGCTAATATAAATTTTTTTTTCGACTTAAGAGCAAATCGACTTGCGAATGGTTGTCTGGAACCAATTGTGTTTGTTGGTTGGGGACTTAGCGTATAGCTAAAATTAATTAATTTCAAATAGTATCTGAGAAAACAATGAGGACACCAAGATGTGGAGACTGCGGCGTATAATACTGCAGCATCCAGATTCACAGCAACAAGATAACAATAGAAAGTTTGTTTTTTGTAAATTCGACCTGTATCCTCAACTGTTCCAATGACATGACAACAGCAAATTTGCTCAACCAATGAACAAGCGGCAGGTACTCGAGATAGCAGTTTGCAGTAATATGCCAATGAAAAAGCGTCAAAGGCAAACATAGGCATAACAAGTCAAGCAGGCAGGGCATTGGATCACTGGGTCCATTTACACTCCTGGTGAATCTCATGTATAAAAACATATTTGCAGTTTGGAGTCTGTGATGGGAAGAATCTATGACCGAGTCATTTACATGTGAAAAAAGAAAATCAACAATAACGCTAACAACTCCCAATCTGGACAACACCCCACCCACTCCTTTAGTCATGAGAATTGTTGGATATTAATGTAACATCCTCGATCATCCAAACTGATGTTGAGCCCAATAAAGCATGCAAGCAAGCAAGCAAAGCACACCTGAGTGGTTTCGACGACAAGTGTGGCAAAAACCTCATCATCTTGGCTGAGTTAATTAGCAGTAACACAGTCAGCATTCTCAGGTTGTGGTTTGAAGGACCTGAGGGAGCGCAGACTGTTGATCGGGTAGAAAATGGCCGGACTCCCCGATGAGCTTCCATCAGCCTTTAGAGCTTCCTGCTGTCATGTCTCACTTCACAGTAATTATTTGAAAGGCAAGCACTTGGCAAATGTCATTATTTAGGTTTGGAAGGTGATTTAGAGTAGGTAGGGTCTGCAAACCCTACAGCAAATTACTCTAATAAGTGGGGGAAATCATCACCTTGTGTTTTGTTACACATGGTTAGGGATTTTAGAGTGCTTTGATAATTATTCCTAAATATCTTCACACAATAATGCAAACGTTATGAAAGTTACATCACTGCACTTATGTATACCTATCAACAGCAGCTAATAGGAAAACAGGTACTGAAGACTGAAGGAAAAGATCCCCTGGCCCACATTGTACAGTATAACATACAGTAACATTAGGAAGAATGTTATAATTATATCAAATCATAATTTTACCATACTCATTTTCCAAGACTGTGTATTCATAATGCATTACACTGATGGGTTTCAATTTCAATGTGTACATAACCTGCGAAACAACCTTCAAATGTAAATGTAGAAAAGAGGTCATCCAATCATTAATTTTAAAAATCTGCAAGACATCTCTCTTAATTACCAGTATGCCACTGGTATTACAGGTATGTTGTTTGTTGGATGACACACTCTGACTAAATCCAATGTGTGGAGTTCTTCCAGTATTGGAGATGCCAGTGATAGGCTAGAGTGACTTAAGAGGCTTCAGCATCACAGGCAGATTCTACCAAGGTGGGCACTGCTGGCTGCCACTTACACTCATTATCTTAATCCCTCCGGTCCACCAGTTGAGGAACTAACCCAGACTAAGGTGGGTGAGTAGGACCTATTACCTGGCGCTCCAGTCAAAACTAAGGATAAACACAAATACACAGTGATGTAGGGGAACATATGTGGGTTCAGTGCCACTCAGGAGAATGTTCTTGTTTCATTTTATATGAACAGTATATAATAAATTGTTTTGGACTGATGGATTGATGAGGAAAAGGGAAGGGTAACTATCCAAAGTAAGTATACGACTTTTTTCGATTCTGAGGCCCAAACTGAGTAATGCGTCCACAAATAAGTAGGAATTACAGTGATTAAATGGGTACATTAGGAAACACTGGGGGGACGCATATTGAATGGCTCTCGCAACTAAAGTGAGAGCATCTTCTTTAATCGGGGGGTGGTAATTTATGGACACACGTTTGTAAAGCCGTAATACCAGCGATCAAGACGTTCAAGCGTAAAATGCAGTAAACTGAGGAAGTGATTTTTGAACAAGGGGAAGGCCCCACACATCATTATGCTGCCCTCATATGCTGTTACATTACAAGCAAATGGACTTTTTGGGTCAAGGGGGAAAATCTGTGTACAGCTAGGGTCACGGCTAAGAATGTAAAATTATCATTACCTGACCTCATTCGACTATATGGATTCTCAGCAGCGCCATTATGCAGAGGTTAGCGGTCCATTGGCGGGGCCGAACCAGGCATGCAAGAGAAAAATTGAACTGTGCCATTTTTTTGTATTATATTTTATTATAGGAAAATAACGTTTTATTTAATTTAAAAGTATATCAATTTTGAAAAGAATGTTTCTTTAATTTGAAAAATAATACACAATTAGTGCCTTTGGGTCAAAGTTAGCTAGTGCATACATGTCTATGTCAACAAACTTTCCCAAAGGAGCTGCTGAAAAAACAGACCAATGAGGAAAATGGGGGGACAAGAAAGCAAAATTCAATCAAAATTATGACAGCAGCTACTTAAAAATATTTTTTCATTGCTTCCAGACAATCTAATGTTCCAAAAGTTTGATAAGTTCTGCCATTTTGGATAATATCCAGATCTTTCCACAATGGCACTGAAGACGGTGTTGCCACTCGAATCCAATACATCATATGAGACTGGAGTTTCCGCGCTGACCGCTACCATAACAATACTACAGCAAAATGCAGTGCCATATTGTGCTCCTAGCCAGTGGAAGCTGAATCGGTTTATTTGTTTTTAGGATTCGTTTTGCAAACTGAATGGTAGACTTTAAGTCTAATTCATTTCATGCAGACTGACCAGATTTAGTTGTTAACAACTGCCATCATTCCTAACTAGTCTAAGTAGAAATGGCCTACCACTTTACATAAAGTGGAAAACTATGGATTGAGGAAAGATGTCATTGCCTTTCCCCCTTAGCATTTTCACCTATTATTGCTCTCTCAACACTTGTCTATCAGGGAGAACAAAGCCACATAAATTGGCCGCCTTCTCCCATCTGAGCTCCGCTGAGCACGACGTTAATAACAAACTGATGAGAAATTCATTACGGCTCCAAATAAAAACAAGCTCTCATCAATGAGAGACCCATATATTTTAATGGGGGGGATGCCTCTGTGTTTTCATTACGCTGCCGATCCTCCAAAACCTGAAGACAGGACCTCGGAGAAGAATGCTATTAAGCCAGGGATATTAAGCAAGTGGTAAGGCAATCAATAGGATTTCTACACAAGCAGGAAAGCCTGACAATCAGTATGTTATCAAGTAGCTTACAAGCTTGCTACCATCCCTCTCGATTGAGATCCCGTCTGTTCAGCGAGGGCTGGGTCGTTCAACAGAAAAACACTGCAACATCTCCACATAGCCAGCTGTCAGTTGATGCCCCTGCGTAGCCTGAAATTCCATCTTTAAAGTCCTTCTCTCGAAGATGCCCTCTTTAGGTTATTGGGCTGCAGTCAGCATCAGTAGGGTTCTTGATCTGGGTCGGAGATCGGCCTGTGTCGTGTCGCGAGCCCGCGAGGGCTGCATTTACAGTGATCCCCACAGTGATCCCCAACCCCCGGGCCGCGGCTCGGTACCAAGCCGTTGGTCATTTGGTACCAGGCCGCACAGAAAGAAAAAATAATTTCCATAATGTTTTATTTTGAAAAGTGGCCGGATTCTCTCTGTTACATCCGTCTCACTTGACGAATGTCCATTGTGCGTGTGCTAACTTTCTCTTGCCGCACAGATAGACTACTACTGTATTTTTATCATTTTTCTTTCACCTAATATATGGTGTCAAATGCTGATACTATGTGGGAATGCATAAAGGTAAGTTTTGATGTCTTATTGAGTGCTAATGTGCACATTTGTCTCAAGTTAATTCATGCTAGCACACTGCCTTTTACCACACACGTCAAACAGAGATGTAATACTGTAATCTCTCTGGAAAAACTCCAGAAATAAGATAAATTAGATCGATGTAATGTACGAATTATTTTTATTATGCTTCTACTTTACAGCATTGATACTTGAGATACATTAGATGTGTTTTCTGAATTAGTTTAAAATGGCTTTACTGTTTGCAGCATTGCTGCTTGCATTTTGGTTAAAAAGTGCTGCAAAAATTCCATCCATTTTCGATACTAGTTGAATGGAGCAAAATATGCACTATGATGGCTCACTCTCTCACTGTATCAAAATATCATCATTGTCGTGAGCCATGCATCGCATATCTTATTGTACAACACTAATACATGCTTAAGTGCAAATATTCACACACCACTCAAATAGTGGCAGAAAAAAAAAAAACCTTGGATAAGACCACTCCATATCACCAAGGGAATGAATCTGTACGGATTACCTTATTATGTACTATTATTGCTATGCATTATTATTACTTATTATGTATTATTGCTGGCCCCACGGTGGCTGAGTGGTTAGCATGTTGGCCACACAGTTAGAAGATCGGGAAGACCTGTTTTCAAATCTCCGCTTGGGCATCTCTACGTGGAGTTTGCATGTTCTCCCCGTACGTGCGATTTCTACGGGTACTCAGTTTTCCTCCCACATTCCAAAACACTTGCATGTTAGGTTAATTGGCGATTCAAAATTATCCAAACGTATGAACATGACTGTGAATAACTGTTTGTCTATATGTGCCCTGCGATTGGCTTGGCTGGCGACCAATCCAGGGTGTACCCCGCCTCTCGCCCGAAGTCAGATGGGATAGGCTCCAGCCCGAAGTCAACTGGGATAGGCTCCAGCTGACCAGCTGACTTCGGGCAAGAGATGGTGGCCAGATATTATCGGACATCCCTAATATATATATATATATATATATATATATATATATATACACACAGTATATACTGTATATATCACAGCAGAACAAGTTTAAAAAGATATTGACACCAAATAACACGGCGTGTGAGCTGGCTTCTACACAAAATGAGTATAACTAGCGATGTAATGGTCACCTGAATAGATGGGTGGATGTAACCAACTACACTACAGTGGTGTGACCTCAAGGAAGGAGGGGTTCGCAATAACGTGGACCAATAATCTTTCTCGGCAGCCATTAGGATGATCAATGCCATTCTAATGAGATAACATCTGGAACAAAGGACGCTAATAGGAGACAGCTGCTGAGCAATACAAGCTAATTAAGAGGCCAGTCTGCCACGTTAACTAAAGCTACATTCATTTTCGACCACGCTTTGAAGCGCACCATGATGACTTGGCAAATACAACATGCTGAATGTTTGATGTACTGTATCATTCATGTCACGAAGGACACATTACTCGGTCAGTACTCTGTTCGAGGTTACTTCAATAGAGGGAGTTTTTCCTTGCCTTTATCGCCAAAGTACTTGCTCATATGGGGTTCAGTTGGCTTGCTTTAATGTCTGTGGAATCTGGTTCTAGACCTGCTCTATAAAAAAGGAGCTGAGAGATTTGTGGTATACCGTGAAGGTCCAGTTGTCTGTCGCCAAATAGATGCTGACGTCGCAAATTAGCGATGTGTAAAAAAAACGTTAGCAGCTATGGCTGCATAGAACCTCCTGACGTACCTTTCCAGCAACTTTATCTACCGCTGTATGCGCTTTAAAATGCTGATACTTAGCCAATGATGTGAAACTCATGCGTGTTACACTTGCTGTACTGTTGTTTACAATCAACCTACCGTATTATCGCAATTAATCCTGGCTGAGCAGTTTGCTCCTTATTGCTAGTACAACATTGGTTCTGTTGCTGCTGTGGATTGCAACATACTTCATAAATGACCAAAGACAGCTATATTTTTTTTTGCACTCTCATGCGCTCCAAGACATTAGTAGGAAAGTTAAACAAATTAAGTTGTTTTATACAGTATGATGAAGTTTCAGATTTAGGAAATAACAGCTTCTCTCCTAACTAATTAAAAGTTATCAACGAATGACAATTTTGCTTCATGTTTTACTCATATTGTTTCTGTTTTTTGACGGTTTAGTTTGCTGTACTCAGTCCGCCCGTAATGGAGAAAATGTGTTTGGAGGTAACCTTTCATCTCATTAAGTAAGCTATTAATCAGCCTTTTGGGTCATTTGAGAGGATGGCTTTTAGTGAGTGAATGCACCTGCAATATCACATTTCCCCTTCCCTTATTTCAACTGTTTTGTGAGTGTAACCCAATGGCAATATGTGACATCATTAAAATTGCGCATGGCTGATTTAAATGACTGAAATTCTACACACAAAAAAAGCTCTACCTCCAAACACCAGCTGAGCAGAGAAGCAGGATCCAATTAGTTCTGTGCTTAGAAATGGGAAATAATGAAGAGCGGCGTCAAAGAAAACTTCATAATAGCGTTTGCGCAAGTCTTTGGTGATCATGGAAAAATATAATTACGATGAACAAAGAACGCTGTGTGGTCCGACATGAAGCATTAGTAACATATAATGGGGAAGCGGACGGGATGTAAATCCTTTCAGAATTTCCAATCAGTCGGACTCATGAATGACATGCGTATAGCTGTAGCCACTCGTCTTCATTAGGTGGCCTGTCTTTTAATTCCGGAGGCTTTTATTTGCCTTGTCATTTTCTTTTCTAGAATGAAAATAAATGCATTCGAAGCATGGCACGAAATAGAGTGGAACCCCAAATGTCGAGCTCCCCCAAAAAGTGGTACAATTTGGAGTTCAGGCATGGAAATATATGCCTCAAAAAGTCTAAAGTCTGGTTTGCTGTTTCTTGGGGTTTTTGATGGTGATGCTAAGTGTGATGATAACCATAGAACCACAAATTGAACTTTGCAATTGGACATACAAAAGCATCTACTCACTACAATGTTTGCAATCCAATTAATCAAATATCACAAACGTATTCATTTTAGCAAGCAGTTGATAAAGTAAATAGCACAATTTACTATAATTTACCAATATTGAAAAAGTGACTACATAAAGAGATTAGTGCTGCAACAATAATCAATGAATTAATCAACAATTTTGGTATTCCATTGATTGCTTTTTGATTTAAAAATGTAAATATCCTCCGAGTTCAGCCTCTCAAATGTGTTTTTTTTTTCTTCCTTAGTCATCCATGAAAGCAGACCTATTATCTTGATTGTCATTTGTACCTCTTTCCTGATCTGTTTCGACACCAAACCACACCATACCAAACCACTAACTGTTTGTGTTTGGTTCATATTGATTTGTTCCATCTAGGGCCTAATCAATCACTCGATTAATCGAAAACAACGCGCTTCAGATTAATCGATGAAACAAATAACCATTAGTTGCAGCCCTAAAAATGATAAGTTATGTCATTGTTACATGACACTTTCAAATCTCTTTTCTAATAAATACATTTCAACTGAAAAAGCAGAATTAAATGTGTTTTTGTTTATTTAACTGTAAATTGAGCTTCAAATGATAGCAAATGTATGGGGAGAAGAAGAGCAGTAGAATGTGCATTAATATGGGTAATGTGGGACCGGGGAAGAAATACAATGAGAATTGAGTGAAGTCTACACTGCAGCAGCACTAGTCCTCAGAGAGCGTGACAACAACAGCGAAAAAGCTCCCAACTAACAGTAATTGGTTTAAAATAATAGAATTCATTATACTTATGGTGCTTGTTCAGAAATGCAAACAGGGGAAGAGAAAAGGATTCGCTCGAGAGTCGGGGGCTGAACCGCTTGGCGAAAAACCATGGGGAGATGAAAAGCATAATTCAAATGACAATTTTAGAACCCTTAGTTCCTTTTTATCAGACACTCAGAAGACTCTGCTGGCATAATAACATCAAGATATTTTACAGTTTTTTCCCGTTTCTTTTGTTTCACACCCCATTTCTCCATTATTTTCTTTTCGTGGAAAATTCCTTGTCTCACACAGCGATATGCAAGGTGACATGCAAACAATCCAGCAAACAACGCTTGGCGGCTAGAGGTGACATCCAACTGAAGACTAACACAGGAAATCTTGACAGGAAATGAAGAAAAACAACTCAAAGTGTCAGCGAACTTGCTGCTTGTCCTATTAAATGCTGTGTAATTATACACATCAGCGGTTCACATTGTCAGGTCCTCTATTTATTTTATTTATGAATTTGTACGCTGCTGTTCAATGGCAGTGTGTGTTTGATTCAAGGCCAGGGTGCAAAGAATGCATTGGACCAATCAGCATTAACAACATCAGCTCTCAAGACCACTCAGGATATAAAGAGACAGGCCGGCCATCTCGACATGATTGGATGTCACCTGGCATGCTGGGTCTATGGCTATCATCAAGGACATCACCATTTGGAACACTATAGATCTGCCATCAAATCAGCCTTTCTGCAATAACTGGTAATTGTCTGCATTGTACAAAAAAAACTGTTTTGACCACCCATTGATAGGACAAGCAGACATACTGTATGTGGACATTTCAAAAAAGGAGGGCGCTGCTCCAAAAGACAAATAAACTAAACCGCTGTACGACAATAATAAAAAATCTCCTATAGTCGCAGCAATAACGCTGGCTGAGCAGTTTGCCCTTTAACGCTATGACAACATTGGTCTGTTGCTGCTGTGTTGTGCAATATACCTGTTAAAAAGCAACCCAGCAGTCAAATAGAGCTACATTTTCCTTGCTGCTTTTTCATGCATCCAGATCATTATTAGTTATAATGAGTTTTAAAATTTGGAAATGAGTGACTGCCTCTCTCCTATTATCCTTGCTTCCAATTAACGCCCCAGACATTAATGAAAATAGGTAAATCACACCAGTCAACCCTCCCGTTTTCACCGGGAAACTACCGTATTTTGCCCTTCTGCCCGGCACCCTCCCGTTTTAATAGTTTCCTGTACATCAACTTTCATAGGAATAAAAATCCACCGGTCCACTTCTGGCGACACTCGGGCAACATCAGCGTAATAGATCCCGTAGCTGGTAAAATCAGGCCTTCGAAATAAAAGAAGTACACCGGTCTTTTCCGGAACAGTTCCCGTATTTCATAATGCAAATGTTGACAGGCATGAGGTAAATACAGAGATGAACAGTTCTCATCACAGAAAATAACGTAAATAATAACAATAATGATAATAGAATGAATCAATTTCAGGGTCAAGCTACTACCATCATATAATCGTTTTTAAACCGTACAGATGGTGTTTTACATAACATTTTACTACTCTTAACTGACATACAAGTGTAAAAGGAATTAAAGCAAAAGAAACAACACTAAAATAAAACTACTCAGCCTTTAAGCAAGTCTCTTCCCATTAAACACTGATCGTTTTGCAGTGTACAGTCTACTCTTCCAATATCATAGATGAGCCACACTGTACTGAGCAGCCAGGACAAACACGAGTACAAGTGGTCCTCAGGTTATGAACAAATTCCGTCCGAATTCAAACTATGTAGAATTTTAGTGTAGGTGGGAACTCATACCTAAATTGCAGACTTGCTCATACAGTATGTGGCGTGTTCTCCTTGGGTTTAGTTTGGCAAAGAGATTTGCCATGGCTTGCTAAATTATTAATGTCTTCGCTGCTAACGTTAGTTGTGGCTGCACTCATGCCTGGGTGCCTTGCATTGATGTGGTAGGCTAAATTTGAGCTGCTTCGATGGTGGCCAACCTCTTTATTACCAATTACTTTACCTATACCATTGGTGCATTTTTAAAATGTAAATTTACCATTCATTGGAATGACAACTCTCACATGACCCTCCATTTTCACGTCTCCTCTCTGCCACCGACCGCTCCTCACCTTGCCCTCCCGGTGACAATGACAGCCAATCAATGATCACTTCAGGGTGCGACTGACCAATGTTTTCCACCCTCTACAACTCAAGCACAAGAAGCCCAACACATAAAAACGGATTTTTATAAAAATGCAACTTGCATACAGAAACTGTAAACTTACATATTAAAAACAAAATTAACATGGTTTAGAAAAATGAGGCAAAAATATGACTCATTAAGGAATCACAATTAATGCACTAATTTGACAGCCTAATAAAAAACAAAACAAAATACAACAATGAAACAGTAATAAAAAAAGAGAGAATTAAAACAATATAAATAATAATAATACATTAAATTAAATATGTAATTACTACTGTTGCTTTCACAGGAGCCTATCCTTTAACATGCTCAAGCAACCTGGCAGTTAAGTGTAGTGTTAAAGACATTTTGGGATTTGCCACTGTCTGTGAACATGGCAGGCTGAGTCCTGACTGTCCTGACTGAACTGTACACCTTTAGAAGTCCCACAGCACAGTAATGTGTAAATAATGTAGACTTGCATATGCGGTAGTCATACAGTGGGGACCAGAGGGAGAAGTGGCAATGATCTCATTCTTTGAGCATAACTGATGTGATGTTAGCAAGGGATTACGTCTATTTATCTTTGTAGGTCAGGCTAATAAATAATTCAAGTATAATTGCGTAAAGGTGCGATCAATAGCAGGTCGTATCAATAGCAGGTAAGGCAAACACTCGCTACCTATCGAGCTATAAAGGACGCATTCCTTAGAAAATGGCAAGTGGGGCTCCAAAGAGGGGTCAGTCTTCAAGCAGTGTTCTGAATGTGGTGGAGGAAACATGATTAATCTGTTCTTCAGCTTCCCATTCTGGCCTCACTGTGGAGTATTGATCAGTGAGAGCATAGCAATCTGAATGCCATTGACATTTCACAGTTATTCTACCCCTTTTAAAGGATGGGAATAAATGTGCAACGCCAAGCAACACATACAGTAGTCTGTTAGGCATGGAACAACTCATTAAGTCAGCTCCGTAACAACAATGTAGCTCTTTCAGCTTCTGTGAGCCTGCCAGAAAGGTCAATTCAATGAGCGCCCACTGCCACCAAGTGCTGGCCTTCAGTACTACAAAACTGGCTTGGGAACAACCAGCACTTGGCAGACCATGACCAAGCATGAGCAGCAAATAATGGTATCAACCTTTTTTTTTTTTTTTTTAAATCAATGCTTAGGCTGTGGGCTCTGTGAATGCGATGAATAGCAAGTGCACCACACATTTTAACATGAGATGTCAACGGAGTTTATATAAGTATAGGTTAGTCATAGATGTGTTGCAAGGATTGTGTTGCAAGGAAGTGATTGTAAACACTAAAACTAATTGGACACCACTGATTCTAATACGGGCCGCACGGTGGTCTAGTGGTTAGCATGTTGGCCAACACATTAACAACCTGGAGATCGGGAAGACCTGGGTTCGATACCCATTCCCATTCCCATTCCCAGTTTGCATGTTCTCCCCATGTGTGCGTGGGTTTTCTCCGGATACTCCGGTTTCCTCCCACACCCAAAACCATGCAAGTTAGATTAATTGGTGACTCTAAATTGACCATAGGTATGAATGTGAATGTTTGTCTATACGTGCCCTGCAATTGGCTGGCGACCAGTCCAGGGTGTACCCCGCCTGTCGCCCGAAGTCAGCTGAGATAGGCTCCAGCATGCCCCCGCGACCCTCAAAGAGGACAAGCGGTATAGAAAACGGATAGATGGGTCGCAGGTTGCGACCCTAGTAATGATAAGCTTTTTTAGAGCTTGAATACATGTTTCAAAGTGGAAACTTCTGGAAACACCACCGCTAGCGTCTCCGTGTAAACAGAGAAAACTACCGAAACGATCAAAGTGCGATTTGTTGTGTTTTTTGCTTTTAATTATCCCCTGCAAAGTGTACATTAGCGCACCAATCCAGTATTAAGCTGAGTCAAGTTATTTACAGCTAATTCTAACATAAACAAAACAAGCAGTATGTTCGTGTGTACAGTCGTCCCTCGTCACATCACGGTTCAAACATCGCTCGCTTCCTCATTCTACTGATGTTTTTCAAAAATTAATGAATTAATAAATGGCCGCTGTTTCATGGTTGACTACAGCCTATTATTGGCAAAAAAATGTATATTAAGCACATTCTACATGTTCTTGGACTAAATTAAGCATTTTCAAGCATAAAAATAACTACATGAACAAAAATACAAATACAGGGATTCCAGAACGCTGATGAACTGGAGTCTACACTGGCCAGTAGGTGTCACCAGTAACACACACCAGACATTTGCCATCAACAATAATTATTGCAGCTTAGAATTTTCTCACAACAGACACAAAATTGACAACAATCATCATCATCATCATCATCATCATCATAATAAAAAGGGATACTGTTGTGGCCGTACTCCGGCTAAACCTCAACTCTGAATCCCCAACTTCACTTCCTGTCCACATGTCCAGAAGACATTTATTGAAACAGACACGAGCACGAGTTATTTATGTCTTAAATGGTTTATGTTCTGATATATATCTACTAGGGTGAGTAATATGAGTGTAAAGTTGACTATAGGGGTGTAATTTCATGTCTAGAGGGCCAATAAATACTAAAAATCATATTTAGAAAGTCATAAACAAGTTTTCTATGCTCTAACTACAAAAATATTTGATTTATAAATAAAGAATCCTACTTCACAAAAATTCATTTATCGCGGTCAATCTGGAGCCAATTAACCGTGATAAATGAGGGATGACTCTGGTGTCTATCAACAACTACTGGCTCGACATGCATATCACAAGCAGGTCCATGTTAAACATGATTATCTAGACCAGTGGTTCCCAAATGGTGGGTCGCGACCCAGTCGTTTTCAGTTGGTCACGTTTTAACCTTGTGTTTTTATTCTGAAGAGGATTTATTTTATGCAGCGGGATGTCGCCTGCTAATAATCATACAGGTGGCGACAATGCTATTTGAAGCCCGCTGTCATAAAAGACGGACAATGTTTGTTTGTAGTTCACTGCTATTAAGATGTTGAATGTGCCATCCTGTCTCTTGTTGAGCCTTAGAATGTGTTTGACTGTATTTTATGCTAAGCTTAGATATCTTTTTGTCATATGTGTTTTGAAATCATCACGTAAAATCGCTAATGTTAATTGCTAACGCATACATGGGATTTTCCATGTAAATTAGTATCGAGTTTATGGATAAAATCGTATTGTTGAAACTGGTTTTATGCTGGCATACTGTGCTACTTCACACTGCCTCAAATTCAAGCTGTGCTATCTTTTCATTAAATATAAGATATTTGAGAAATTTAGGTTGAAAAATGTCCGCAATTTGCGTTGCCGCTTGACACTGAAGTGGGGTTTGCCCCTCGATTGTGTCAACACATTAGCCCTCCATTGTGCTGGGCATCCTACTTAGCAGTAAGGCATGACAACGACTCAACTCAATGCAAACCCAAGGTGTTGTTTCACTATTTTCTGTGCCAAATCACGCATTGTGTCGGTTAAGACGCAGCACTATAAAAAGCAGCAGGGTCTAAGCATTATTCCACCGCACAAAGCTACCCCATGTAGCTTGAGCTGTGGAATATATAGGAAGTGTTTGGCAAAACTATAGACAGGAGACCACCCACTTGCCTGCATCCTCCCCGTGTAAATCTTGACATACTAAGACGCAGTCGCACATAGCTGCAAACTCCACCAGCCGGAGCAAATGACATACTAAATATACACAGATGCCGAGAGTGATATCAAAAAGCTAAAGAGGCAAATAAAGAATTTGAGAGGAGCCATCAACCATAAAACATGGAGGATACACAGAATTTCACAGCTGTGTGAACAGTTCAAGCAGATGCGATGGGGATGCGATGGCGGGTGCATACAGAGAGGCGGGCTGTAAAAATATGCTATAAACTTTATGGAGCCTAATGCGGCCCTGCAGCACCCTCCCGCTGAGTCGAGCATGTCGACAGCGCTGCCGAGTGTGTGACAGAACCGTGGGGGAGAGATGTACAACTGAGAGCCGAGCCCGCTATTCACAGTCGCCATCCATGATCGGACCCAAATACAGAAAATTCATATATAAGCAATCAAACAAGCTGGGAATAATATTTTTTTGTCTCACGTCCTTCTCTCTAGGATACTCTATCAAACTCTCTCGCCTGCAATAACTGGAGCCGAGATGTAATAGTCACATCTGTTGGACCTGCATGGAGGAGGAAACAAATGACTCACACAATCATTAGACCATGTACACACAACACAACACAAGCACAGACAGAAACTAAAGCAAGGATAGTAGTTCAAATCCATATCAGAATTGCCGTACCCACTTCAGCTTTTTTTTGCCTCCCTCAATATCAATAGAAGTAGTTCAGCTGATGGCAGAGGCGCAATCCTCTCTATATTTTGAAAGACTTCCATCCATCCATTATCTGTACCGCTTGTCCTCACTAGGGTCACAGGTGTGCTGGAGCCTAACTCAGCTGCCTTCTGGTGAGAGGCAGGGTACACCCTGGACTAGTCGCCAGCCAAAGGCAGGGCACATATAGACAACTATTTGCGCTCACATTCACACCTATGTACAATTTAGAGTCTGAAGGAAGACATGTCACACAGAAAATAAACTGCAAAGCTACAAAATCTCAGTGAAAATATACTAAAAGCACTGAAAAAAAGCTCACTTTTGTGTCTACCAATGAATGCCTCTATTTCATTAACTGCAGAGTCTCCTCTGTGTGGTGTACGAAAGCAAATAACCACAAAGGGTGCGCGTGGAAGAGGACGCTAAATGCACGCCCCCCGTAGGTATATAGTGCCGGTATGTGCATTGTGCAAAACAACATCAGTTTGGCCCGAAAGTGGCACCTACGAAGAGAGACGCTTACGAAGCAAGCTACTGTATCAGTTACGCAGAGTAACATGGGAACCGAGCAGCCGCGAGAGAATTCAAGATCAACGAATCCATGGTTCGCAAGTGGATGAAGCAGAAAAACGAGCTTCGCCAAGTCAAGAAGACGAAGCTGGGTTTCCGTGGAAACAAGGCGAGGTGGCCCGAGTTGGAAGACATTTCTGAGGAGCCGCACGGCAACGAGACTGACTGACAATGACGAGAGGTAACCTGGCGTGTTTGATGGAGAACTTGCCCAGCTGTTCATTTCGGATACAGAAGATGACTTCGATGGATTTGTGGGTGAGGATTGATCAAAAAATAATGTGAGTACATTGTTAAATACCTCAATAAAGTACAACCGAAATCACTGTTTACCTTGTGAAATACTTCAATAAAGTACAACAGAACTCAGTTTTGATCCCGATGCCTTTTTAAAAACATATGCTAGCATGCAGGCCAGCGTATGTTTTAAGCCAGCGTATGTTTTACCATGTCTGCGCCTAATAATACGGTATGCCTTATGTATGTGTTAAATACAGAAATAGCACCCATAACTGAGACTGCGCCTTTTAATACGGTGCGCCTTATGGTCGCAAAAATGCGGTACTTTTTACAGTGTCGAGCTTGGACCATAACATTGCGGCATTGTTCCAGACATTGTGGACAGGCAATATGATATTGACTTGCTGGCCGCACTTTTATACTCTCCCCATAGAACACGTGGTTGTGTCTGTTCAACGTGAGAGCTATACCTTTAATCAGATTTCAGTCTACAGAGACCATTCTATGTGCTGGCTTTCTCCTGGTACAGAGAAGTTCATGATATCACACCTCTAAGTTAACTTATTTGTACACTATACACTTGATAGTGACGTGACAGTTAAATATTAAGTTTTTAATCTAGAAATAGAGTTTTCAAATTTTAGAGCTTCTCTGCAATCATCACCTACTTCCAATTGACGAACTGTCCTCTTTTCTGTTGAGGTAAACAAACACTGGGGCCATAATAAGCGCATTTACTGTAGGTTAGCATTTTGAGTGTTCCATGACCAATCACTGTGTTAACATTGACTGAACACCTGAAGCTAGTACCCCCATGTACAAATGGACACGAAAAAGTACAACCAAAAAACAGCCAGCAGCAGGAAGACAAACCCGAATAATACTAAACACAAACACTAAATGTTGTGTACCATTCAGTTGGCCTGGACTGAGTACTCATCTCACTGCTTTAAATGTCATTGGTTTTCTTTATTCTATGCGCCTCTATTTAGACCATATTTAACGGTCTACAGTTTCAGTGATTTACCACAGGTGTTTTTATTCACAGTGGGTGTATCGTTTGGGGTTATAAGCTTGTGTTTATACATATATGTACTATGCATCAGCTGGTTTTGATTCTACATTGTTATATCAACAGGGTGAATACGATCTGTCCATTTACATTGGCAGCTATTTGATTCTTTATGCTGCCATGAATCGATCAGTCACGTAGCGAGTCCTTTGAATCATGTACACTAAGTCCCCAACTAACGAACACAACTGGTTCCAGACGACCGTTCTTATGTCGAATTGTTCTTAAGTAAGGGAAAAGGTAACATTACCAATGATATAGGTACTACATGTACATGATTACGTATACAGTATATGCGTATGTATGTAAATATGAGTTTGGATGCAGTAGTAATATTAAACGAGGATAATTAATGAAAAAAACAATAATAAAAGTGATATAATAATACGAAATGATAAATGTTATTTACCGTTGAAGAGGAGTGGTCGAGCATACGTCGTTGTGGTGGAGGAGGAGGAGTTATTGGAAAAAAGGACAAGTTGTCGTCGTCGTTAGACTCTTCTAAAAGAGGTAGTGTTCTGTGGGTGGTGTAGAACTAAGCAGGCCTATTAACTCTTCATAAACTTTAATCACACGCTCTGTCCGGGTTGTACAATTTAGCTTTCCATTTAGCTTTACACTGTATCTCCTCAGCGTCTAACTCTATATCTGTTGGTCTCATTAGCTCTAAGGCTGCATTAGCAGTGTCACAGTGCCCCCTACTGGTCAAGCATGTACAGTAGCAGTATAAATACTGATTGAGCGACTGACTACAAGGCAAAATATAATAAAATATAGACCAGTCAGCTTGTGTTCGTATCCACGAGTGTTCGCTAGTCGGGTGTTGGTAAGTTGGGGACCTAGTGTATTAATAATCAGAATTATGTTAGAACCAAAGCTAAGCAAATTAGCACATTAAAGCAACCGATTTCATTCGGCACATTTCAACAGCAGCCTCTCAGTCACAACAAACTTTTTGAGCTCCATTAGATGAACTCTATAAGTGCACTTTCAGCCAGAGAAACAAGCCATTCCCTTTCACAGTGTTGTTTCCTTGATCTTGATTTAAAATAGAATTTATGCTGAACACTGGCACGGGCCACCAATATCCACACACACAGAATTGATTCATTTTTCATTGAAGTTATTTTAAAGGCACCAAGGACATGTGCAACATTAAATCTGGTCAACCTTCAGGATCTGCTTTAATGGCTGGCTTTAAACAAAAATTCTTTTTAGCCGTGTGTCTTTAAAAGGTAAATGCCGGGTGGGGGGGATTACTCTGAGGGGAGGGAGTGTGCCTTGATTTGCTTTTAGACTAGCCATATTACCTTCTTTTTTTTAAAAAGGTGCTTCATAGGCTCACTTGGCACATTGAACAAGCACTTGATTGGAGTTGAGGAGGAGCCTGATGCCAGCGTGCCCTCGTAGACACATAACTCTTCTCTCCATCTTCCTTCTCTTCTCACAAGAAACGCAATCCTCTTGTCTCACCGAGAAGTCTTTGTTCACTGATATACATCTCAACTTTTTACTCACTGATTTTACAGGAGCAATTAAAAAAAAAATCTAAATCTATCTTTGTATACATATTTTTCAAGCTATAAGTCACACGTTTTCATACTTATGGTCAGGTGTGACTTGCATATTAAAATATATATATACAGTCATCCCTTGTTTATCGCGGTTAATTGGTTGCAGACTCGACCAAGTGAATTTCCGCAAAGTAGGATTCAATTTGAATTAAAAGGAAATTTTCAACGTTGTGGCAAAGAAAACCTGTTACCTTCTAAAGACGGTTTCTAACATTATTAGAGCCCTCTAGAGATGAAATAATCCACATACCGTCAACTTTACATTTGTATTACCCAATATAGTAGATATAATCAGAGAAAATAAGACATAGACATAAAAAAAGAAAACATAGGGTCACACGTTAACAGTTCCTTGTTGTTTTTTTTGTACACAGCGTACTTCCCCACAAAGTACAGGGCACTGGCAACCACAGACTGGTAGAAGATCTCCAACAGCCTGCTGCACACATTGAAGGACCTAAGCTTCCTCAGGAAGTAGAGTATGCTCATGCCCTTCTTGTAGACAGAATTGATTTTGTCCTTGCAGTCCAGTCTGCTGTTCATGTGGACTCCCAAGTACTTGTAGTGGTCCACTACTGCCACCTCCCAGCCATGAAGGGTGATGAGCTCCACTGGCGTCACCTTCCTCCTGAAGTCAATCACCAGCTGTTTGGTCTTGGCCACATTCAGGTGAGCAGGAGTCAGCGATCACTGTCCTGTACTCCACCTACTGTCCATCTCTGATACACCCAACCACTGCAGAGTCATCAAAGAACTTCTGCAGGTGGCAGGACCCAGAGCTGTACAGGAAATCAGATGTGCACAGACAGAACAAGAATGGAGCCACGACAATCCAGACTTTAAATTACTTTACACACGTATTACCTTATACAGTAGACAGTAGTAAATAAGACATAAATAAAACTCCTGTTGATGTGTATGACAGTAAATGTGTTCCCTAGCGGACCTTACTGGTTGGTGGACAGATGCGTACAGGACAGGAAGTGATGTTGGAGGTTCAGAGTTTGAGCTTGTCGTGGGTTATGGCCCCAACAGTAGCATGTGTTTTTATTATGATTATTATATTATTATAGTGCTGGGCCACATGGTGGTGAGTGGTTAGCATGCAGTCACACAGGCCACACAGTCTGGTGATCCGGAAGATCTGGGTTCGAATTTACGCTGAGCATCTCTGTGTGGAGTTTGCATGTTCTCCCCGTGCGTGCGTGGTTTTCTCCGGGTACTCCGGTTTCCTCCCACATTCCAAAAACATGCAGGGTGTACCCCGCCTCTCGCCCGTAGTCAGCAGGGATAGGCTCCAGCATACCATTCCGACCCCAATTAGGATAAGCGGCATAGAAAAAGAATGGATGGATGGATATTATAGTGCCTGTTGTGAGATAAATGAAAATTGCAATAAATGTATTAATTACTGCTGATCACGTCTGGCCCTTGTCTCACCAAACACCGACACCTCGTGGCCAATGAATGCTACAATTACTACAATCTGAACGCTTTTTCTGCCTTGTATTGTAGCTCATTTTGTTAATTTATTTAGCCATTTTCATGCTTAAAAATGCTTAATTTTACCCAAGAATGAGTACATTTTGCTTAAATATGCATTTTTTACTAATAATATGGCATAATCAACCACAAAACAGTGATCATTTATTAATTAATTACTTTGTTAAAAGTAGCGGTATAGTGAGGGTGCGATGTTAAAAGCGCGATGTGGCGAGGGATGACTCTAATTTAACATGTGCTGCCTTTAAATTTTAACTGGGGTGGTCGTTGTTTTTTTGCCGACAACTAATGGCCACAATAATTCATTGAGTTGCGTTTGCACACATGGTACAGACAGAAGATATCGGATGCTTTTTGTTACGCAGCACTTTCTAATACGCTTCTGCCTTGGAGATTGTGTCCGCACGCAATGTGCAACCATAATTATATGGCACCTGTGTGGATTGAGAAATGTCCTATTTTAGACAGCAGGGTTAGTTTAATTAGGACACTGACTAGCTCGGAGATTGTAGCTGCTCTGTCAGCCACTGGCCAAATAAATACACACGTATGGTTTTCAGCCTATTTCAATTCAAGTTTTAGTGTTAAAATACAGCTGTTTAGTAAGTTTTTACACACCCCGGGATGCGTTCAGGCATCATGTCATGTATTGAAAATGTCTTCTTTGAGAACATCATGACATTTAGTAAAGGGGTCCGTTTTTATAGTATCCATATACTTAAAAATGTACTTATTTCAGCTTCTGTAGCTTTAGACTGTCTCATTGTTGGTGTGAACATTGCCCCCTCCATCTGGCATCGTCTTCTACTCTTGTGAATTTAATATTGCGAGGAGGGGTGCCTTGGCACTCCTAAAAAAAATGAATAAATTAAAAAAAACGTTAAAAAGCTCGCTCTGATGATAGCTCGATCATAAATACCGGTAAATGCGACTTATAGTCCTGTGTGACTTAAAGTCCAGAAAATACTATAAATGTATTGCATGTTTGGGCAATATAAAATGAGATGTATTTGTAGAATCGCCCAAGTACTATGAAGTACATTTTATCACAGCTATGTAATGAAAAAGAGTGACCATGAGATATATAGTACAGTACATGTTAACACATTTACAGTTATTGTCTGACATGAATGTCAGGCCAGAGGGTCACCTTGGCAATAAAGGTGAATCCTTCCACTCTGTACATATTGATCACCTCCTTGTTTTTTCGAGACACAGACAAGATGTTCTTATCATTCACGCACACCATGCCACTCTCAGCAGTGTTCCAGGAGAGCACGTCAATGAGAGTGCAGCAGGAGAAGAGGAGGAAGGAAGACTGCTTCCACAGTAACACTGCAGGAGTCACTGATGGATTGTTACAAGCTGGCCCTTGACTTGTGACGTAAATCAGGCCAATCTTTACAGGACGGGATACTGTAAAAGCTTCATATTTGGTCAGCGGGCAGCGACAGGGCTGTGCAGAAGCAAAGGCATCTGCTTTTAGCACCTGCCGACATGTTGGTATGGATGAACAGGTATGTATTCTGCTCATCCGCCGCTCAATCTTGAGGTGGAGAGAGCGTTTGAGGCTTAGAAGTGTTGCACATTTGCACGCCGGTCAAACTGGATTAGATCCAATTTACACAGTCCTCTATTCCTAGCTCGCTCTCTAGTGGGAGAGCAGGAAATGTCAGAGAAATTTCATGCCTGAGACAGAGGAGTTACAGTGTGCGTGTTCCCTACAGACAATTCTCACCGGCGCTCCCCTTCTGAGCACAAGAGAGAGTGCTCTATCCCAATGACACACGCTGACAGCGTGAAAATGGGAATCTGCCAGCAAAGCAGGGAGTTAACTGTGACCAACCACCAGCTAACCAGGCTAAACACTCTCAGCTTCATCCTCCTACTTCTTCTTGGAGAGCCTACTGAAGAATGACAACTCACAGTTTGCGAGAAGAGCAATCGAGAGAGCGCAGACCCCTGCCAAGGCTTCAACATTTGTCACCTGCAAAAATCAATGACTGAATGCTTTAGCTGTGGTATTGATATTTTGTTCCCTTGGATGCAGACGGAAATTGAGGATGAAACGTTATCGTCTTTTAAGCTAGTAAGATGGCACACAACAACAACAAACAAGCCGGCGCTAATTTGCTTGTGTTGACTACATGCCCAAATAGATGCAATAATTGGACAGTGGATCCTCACACATTTGCGATTCAGCATTGACATGTGTTAAAAATAGACATTCTGATATGATTTTTGCCGTTCGCTGGTAAATGTGGAACGTAACTCCTGTAAAAGGCTGAGATCTACTGTAGTTTGCTTCAATTACTGCCCTCTCAAATTTATTAAGATGAGACAAGATTTTAAGAATGACATTGTAATGATCTAACTGCTCTAGCTCATATATGAGTACGCACTGATCAAATGTTTGACAAAGCTGAAAAAAATGCCCTCATCTGGCACAGTTTCAAACACCTGTAAAAGTGGCGGCCTGTGCATCTCCAACAGGAAGTGTGAATCCAAGCTGGAGTCCCAATTATGTCATATTCCATTTACACAACACATAGTGGCCACTGCTATATCAATACAAGCCAAGCTAAGACCCCACTCTGCCGTCCACGGAATAAAAAACACACAAAAGAACAATTTGACAAAGGAGGGAGAAATTGCAATCGATAAAATGTCCCTGTAAAGTGCCTCAAAAGTACTCAGGAACGTGTCTGAGAGCATGGCCAGAACATAGGCCGGGTCACGCAGTGCTGCTTTATCTTGTCTGTCTTCGCTTTTAAGCTTTCTAAATGCTTTAAACTGCTAAAAATGGCCAATGAAATCACAGTTGCAAAAGCATGGGTAAACACTTTATTTAATGATTTTTTTTTGTGTGTGACTAAAAGCACAGAAACAAAACCATTCAGAGCAATACACCCAATAAATGGTAAAATGGTAAATGGTCTTTCACTTGTATAGCGCTTTTCCACCTCCAAGGCACTCAAAGCGCTTTGACACTGTTAGCACATTTACGGTAGCTACTTATGACGCAGCATCAGGAGCAACTGGGGGTTCAGTACGTTCCCAAAGGATACTTCAACATGATCACGGGAGGACGGAGGATCGAACCCGCGACAATACAATACCCAAAGCATTCACATGTAACGTGGTGTTGGGGAAGAAAATGAACTCACTTTTGCCATGTATATGCAAGGGATGAACATTTGACTACATTTCTGGTAGGTGTAGCAGTAAACGCTCTCGGCATGTTATGTACTTGTTTCCATGGCAGTGTTGTACTGAGCAACAGGATGCTGCCTGCTGCAGCATGGATGTAGTTCAATATGTCAGCTGAGGTCAGGAGCGGTGGCGAGCATCTGTTATTGATCATATCATTTACACATGTGCAAACAGCTTTTAAATACAGAAAATACAGACTCGAAAGAATTCCACCCCCCCATCACCACCTCAAATAGCTTTGGCACCCCTTTGCACCACATATGGGTCATCCCCACTTTTTGTGCTATTTGATCTATTTGTTCCTATTTGCACAGCTAACTAGATGAGACTGACTCAATACCACCTCTGCAGGTTCTTAACAATGAAAGACTCAATTATTATTCCGATCCCTAATGTAGACATATAAATAAGTGTGTGCTCAAATCACTGTTAAAGAGACTGAATGGTGTATGTGCCCACACAAAACAGACATGAAGATACAGAAGCCAAATCATACTACTACTAGTAATAATAAAAATTATAATAATAATAATAGATTACTTACCGCAACTTTGCTCCCAGTTATCTGCATGCAGCAATCAGCGGAGAAGGTTAATGCGCAAAAAGACACAAACAGCACAGTCATGAGTAGGCCAGACAATTACACATTGAGGCATGAGCGTAACTTTGTGTAACATAACAATGTCCTTCACACACTACACAGCCAGATTATTATTATTTTTTTTTAAATCAACAATTGCGATTAGAAGCACATATAAAAGAAAATGTCTGTTTCGCAGCTGCAATTTCCAGATGTTTCAAGTGTTAGTAAGATAGATAGGGGAGAGGTTGAAACCGTAAGAAAACGATCATGCAAATGATTTACAGCAGCTTGTCCCCGTGTTACGGGTGTATTCCTTAAAATGTTGGTATAGTAATTACTTGGCAACAACTGTGGAAGAGGTGAAGAGACCTCATCTGTAAAAATATACACATTCATTACCTAAAAACAAGTAGTGACTAAAGAGGTTGCGTGGTGTGCATCGCTCCAGTCTTCATTAGCGTTTAGCTTTCAAACTAGCATGATGATACTAGACTAGCTACTAGCGAACAAAATGTTGGGCTCTTACGTTCATTATTTGCTACCGATCATGCAGTTGGCAAGGTGACAACAAAACAAACCCAGATTTTTTTTTAAAGTGATGCAAAACATCACTGCATAATGCCAGGGTGTCTAATTTGCTTAGCAAAGCACACCAAGCAGCATATCATGCAGTGTCTTTACAAGAGAAGCTGCTTCCCATGGCCATTCCATCATTGTATGATAGGTGTGTCACAAGACACTCAGTTCACAAGACGAGACGATACACAAGACGAGACGATACACAAGATTTGGTCTACGAGAAAGGGACGAGACGAGATTTTGAAATTACTTTTAAGAAAAGTACAATAAAAAAAAAATATTTAAATAATGGCAATATATGGCAACCTGCCAATTTAATTTTTACTACGTTACACTCTTCTGCACTCTGTGTGTATGTTACCGGCCCCGCCTCCACCCACTGAGATAAAGAGACTGTATGACTGACAAAAGGGCTCACTCCATGCCATTGTTCTATGGAACAAACGGTCCAAGGTGCTGAAACCGATGCACAGAGTGAATTCTCTTCCTGGCGAGAGACGAGGAAAACAGACAGAATAGTGTCAAGTACTGGTGGCAGGTCAGTACCAGCACCAAAACGCAAACAAAGGCGTTCATTATCCGCCGTGCCGGTGTTGTTGTTGTTGTTTTTGGAAACAGGGAGAAGAAGCGGACATGACGCTCATTGCGTCATGACGTTTTCCATGCATCTATACGTTGTCCGTGCAGGGTTTTTTCTTAAGGTTTTTTTCACGTCGCGCATGTTAAGGGGTTTTTCCGAATGTTTCAGAAACCGGAATACTGACCTTAACCCGAATATTGACTGCATGCAAATGTAGTCTGTGATGTTGCAGTTTAACATGGCTGCCTGTCAAACGTGGCTGGTGGCAGGGCTGCTTTCCATGGCTCTCTCAGCAGGGAAGGGTGTCTTTCCACCAGATAACTATATTGTAAGCAAGGGCTTCTAAGTAGAGGCATAGCAGCAAGTCTTAAATATACTATAGATGCTGATTTCTGTGATAATTTCCTTCATTGTAAGACTATTCGCACAATAAGCTAGTTTGAAATAACGTCTAGCTAGCCTCACGTTTCATCTTCTCTTTCTGTGTGACACAAGCACAGTTTAAGGTTTGAATTATGATCATTTTACGTAAGAACCCCTACTAAACTGACCGTGACCTGTCTTTTAGCGCTGCCTCTGTGGGCTTGTAGCACCAGGTAACTATATTCCAAGTGCTACAGCTACCATTTGTCAGCTCCATGTTGTGTCCAAAGCAAATGCATCTTGATTAAAATGTCACTGGAGAACACGCTGTGCCTTTTGCATTCTACCTCCCCTCTCCTCTTTTCTGTCCTCCACTCCTGCCCTTCTAAGCTCTCTCACACACTTTCTAAATCTCATTTCCTACGTCTTTTACTGAGACTCTTCATGCTGCCTTCTTGCGAGGGTTTACAGGTGCCGTAAAGTCAATTTTACATGCACCGCCGCCTGGTGTGCGGCATTAATCAGTCTTTGTATCTGTCGCCACTCCAGCAGGAGACCTACCGCGCCGGGGGTGTTTTATGCTGACTAGGCACTGTGTGTATAGCTTGCAACCTTTTCCACAGTTGATGCCTTAAAAGAAATGTACAAAAACATTATGAAAGCAGCTCAGACACTATCTTCAGAGCCTGCACAGACAATTGTACAGCGAGGGATGGAGCCTAAAAGAGATAAGCACATGTCCAACATGTTTGTATGTATTGTAGTGCACCATCAGAAAGAAAGAATGGATTGGTATTACAGTGGAACCTCTGAGCTCAAACAAAGTCCACTTTGGGAAGCCGTTTGACTTTAAAAACGTTTCACCATTAAAAATAATTTAAATAGAATTATGTATCAAATCCTAAAAGCTTTGTTGTGCATGTGAAGACGTGTGTGTTTTTGGCATTTCCATTTTTGCAGCATTTTCCCGTTGCATCTTTTATGGTGTGTGTTTTCTGTGTTTGGAGGGTTTGTACGTTGCTGCACCCTTGTCCACCACTGAAGAACTGAGCTCTATGGCAGTTCAAATGCTACTTTAGAGGGTCATTCTCCTCAAAAGTGTTGGTCAAATTCCAAATGATATGACGTCAGGGGCTTTCGGCTTTCAGAGGATCCACTTCATGTAAAATAAATGGGCACAGTGTTCCGTCGCTACATCGCGGTTCATCTTTATTCTATTTTTTAACAGCGTATGAACGCACATCGCGTTCTGCGTCCTTGTGGTGTATTAGAACAATCTATCGGTGCTCTGTTGTATGTGTGTGTTATTGTGTTCACTCCTGCGACCAGTAGAGGGTGTTGTATACTCATGTTGAAGACATGAGGAGCTCCACTTGTCTCAGTATGTTTATGTGCCTGTATGAGCATGTTAGGAACCCATGGTAGACTATAGCCGGCTAAATATAGCTGGCTCATTGTGTTCTGCATTCTGATTGGCCGTTTCTTGTTGTGGTCAATAGTCGCTAGCAAACTAGCTAACGGTGTGAGCTGCTTGCTAACCGCCAATAAACAATAGAAGAAGAAGAAGCTAACCGGCTAAATGAATCTTCGGTTCAAGGAGTAGGACGAGGAGGACGACGACGGCAGGAGCAATATGTTATAACAAGGACACTAAAACGCCACAACCAAACGGCGCGATGGCGAGGCATGGTCAAAGGACTGAAATACAGGTGAGTCACTTGAGAATTTCTTGTGTTAAAATTTGAACTTTGAGAGTGTTTAAATAAGACAGAAATGTGAGAAAATGTTAATGCCTGTATGAGAAAAGTGTGTTAAGTCTATGACGGGGGGTTTTACAACCTTAAAACACATAATGGCAAACAAATAAAGTTGGCTACTTCGCGGAATTCAATTATTACAGGCTATTTTGGGAACCTATCCCCCACAATAAACGAGGGAACACTGTATCTGGCTAAAATTGAGTCCCATTAAAAGAATGAGACTCTGAAGTCAAATGAAGCAAATTAAATTTGAATGGAACATGATTAATAATGTTGGACACGACTCTCCCATCGCGGCCTTCCAAAGCATGTGAAGTGCAGCAGATTTTGCATGAAACATGAAATTAGCCACTAGACAACATACAATCTCATACAATCTCAGAGAAATGGCTGTGTTAGAGGAAAGTTTTAATAGAGTTGATTTTTAAAAAGCTAGGGGACAATGGAAGCAGGTGAAAGGCAAATTTGTTCATGCAAAGCTGATGGTCAAGGACGTCCTTAGACATGTTGCGTTCCTGCAAAACACATCTAGATTCTCTATTCTGTTCTGTTCTGAAACACAGTTAATATTCAAATGAATAGGGTCAATGTGCAAATTCTTCCTTGGGGGAAAAAAAAAAAAGTAATTCCGTTTTCATGTTAGGGGGGCAATTTGCAAGACTCCTGCTGAGGCCCCCTCCCCTGGCAGCGACTGAAAGTTCTCAATCTGGCCTGGTGATAGAGCGGTGGCAATTCATGAGGGGAGGAGGAAGGAATAAACATAGCCTTTCCTTTGAAAGACACATTTTATGCAGGTAAACAAAATAATCTGTCTTTCTTAACATTAGATACAGTTTCAAGCCACACTGGCTTCAGCTATCTCAATGGCATACTGCAAATATTTGCACTATATGAAAAACTAATACCTAATGGATGAAGCATTTTATGCTGAAAACCTGCCCATCAGAGGACAGCATAAATGGGCAAGGCAAAGGCCAAGCAATATTAGGTGATATGTCTTTTTTTAAGCAGTAGACACAGCCCTAAGCCGCCACCTCTATGGCTGCATACCCTGGGTGATCGTTTGAAGAAAGAATAACTTTAATAACTTCAACAATTTATATTGAAGTATAAACAATGTCAATGACAATGAACAATCTATTGGGTCTATGGCGATAAAAACAGAACTATTCTACTCGGACTTTGAAATACCATCAACATCAAAGAGGGAAAAGTGCAAAGTAACATTTAGAGGAAGCCCCAAACAATGCCATCTCACAAGCAAAAACAACAAACGTTAGAAAAGTGAAAGCACCACAGCAAACCAACAAGTCCAAAGTGCAACACTCCTGCTTTATCCACATTTTCAAAAAGACAACAACATTCCATCAACAGTGCATGCATCAGTATCCACAAGCAATATTACTACAAGCTCATTATTTGTGACAGCTCATATGGTTTTTTTGTAATATGCTCTCATTGGTTAGTTTTATAAACAGTAATCCTTTGTTTATCGCAGTTAGTTGGTTCCAGACCTAACCGTGTGTGGGTGAATTTCCGCAAAGTAGGATTCCTTATTCATAAATGGAATATTTTCGTACTGATGACATTGAAAACCTGTTTACGATGTTCTAAATACAGTTTTTAACATTATTAGAGCCCTCTACACATGAAATAACACCCCATAGCCATCTTAACACTCATATTGCCCAATATAGTAGACATACATAAGTAAAATAAGTCATTTAGGCCTCACAGTCATCCCTCGCTTCATCGTGGCTCGAATATCGCTCCCTCACTATATCAAGTTTTTTCAAAACATAATAAATGATCGCTTTTCCGTGGTTGACTATAGCCTAATATTAGTCAAAAAATATTGAAATTACATTATATATTATATATATATATTATACGTAGTATTCTGGTTACTAGGCATCAGTAATGTTATGAGACATGGCGTTAGATTACATGACCTTTCACACTGCATGAAGACTGGCTACTGAGCCAGCACAGCCGAGCCGACATGCAAGTTTTTGGCTTCTTCCACTCAGAATTAGAGGGGCTACCTAATTAGTTCACTAGCTTGCTATGCTAGCGGTGGCCATCTGTTATGTTCCTGCAGTGATCCGTAGCATGTGCACTACGATGTCAACAAAGAGTAATAGGAGTGTAAAAGTGAGTATTGGGTTGTTATTTCATGTCTACAGGGATCTAATAATGTTTAAACCCGTATTTAGAAAGTCCTGAACAGTTTTTTTATGCTCTAACTACAAAAATATTCCAGTTATTAATATTGAATTCTACTTCATGGAAATTCACTTATCATGGTCAGGTCTGGAACCAATTAACCACATTAAACAAGAGGCAACTGTAAATAAGTAATTATAGTAAAGTCTCGTACTTGTGTGTGCTGCTGTAACTTTGTGGCGGTGGAAGGGGACAGGAAGTGATTCAGAGGTTCAGAGTTATTCAGGAAATGGCTCAGAGTTGATATTTAGCTTGACGTGGGTTACAGCCGCAACAGTAGCTCGCTTTAGGGAGTATTGTGCCTGTTGTGAGATTGTTCAAACCAGCAATAAAAGCCTGCTTTCCGGGGATCAAGTCTGGTGCTTGTGTGTCTCACCAAACATTACAGTGCGATTACTGACACCTAATGACCGGTGTAGAATACTACATCTCATCACAATGTCTTTGAATGCACCTTCTGAATGCATAATTTGCATTTTAGTTCACTAATCCATTTTTATGCTTGAAAATGCTTGATTTAAAAAAAAAACGTAAAATGTACTAACACATGCCTATTTTCTTTATAATAATAGGCCATATTCAACCACGTAACAGCATGATTTATTAGTTGGGGATGTATATTTTCTCACACTTACATTGTATGTGTGTCACATTGACAAGTGAATGAGGGATGGGCATGAAAATCAATTAAAACTGATCATGAAGAACTATGTCAATTGAGTGCACTACTGGGCAG
Source organism: Dunckerocampus dactyliophorus (assembly GCF_027744805.1). Taxonomy (NCBI): domain Eukaryota; kingdom Metazoa; phylum Chordata; class Actinopteri; order Syngnathiformes; family Syngnathidae; genus Dunckerocampus; species Dunckerocampus dactyliophorus. The sequence continues at coordinate 9,503,695 of NC_072829.1, read as the reverse complement.
CAACCAGCAGAGGCGCTGTAGGTTCAGTCTTGACATTTAGTCAAATGCCCATCCCTGTTATGGACGCACCGTTTTTACCACCTCATAAATATTTAAGAATGCATTGTTTTTTTCTTCTACTACTTACGGTCATTACCCTTAGTTTTAGTAAAATTAGATCCAAAAAGTCAAACTAACGTCGTCCCCTTGGCAGCATTAAAGCAAATGGAGATGGAGAAGGTAGTATTTCAACAAAGACTGCACTTTTCAGCGCCAGAGGCTACCCCCTGTGACACGCACTGATATGTCAACAGTGACATTCAACCCCTTCCACCCCCCATGCCTCTTCTTCTTCTTCAAGTCCTAATGAAAGTAATAGCGCCGTGCTGAGAGACATCACGTTATGTTCTCTTTTCTTTCGACTACACAGATTGTTATCCATTTGAATAAAACATCATCGCTCGCACACAAGAATAATGGGCCCGGTGAGGAATTCAGTCATCTCTGGGAAAAAAAAAAATCATAATCATCATTATCAATAATGCCGGTTAATTACCATACCAATGAGGGGGCTAATAAATGATGATGCTTTGCAGGTTTGGGAAGCTATCGGAGGGAAAGTCAAATGAAAGATTTTGCAGATTTTTTTTTTTTTTTACTTCATCACTACAGTTATATTAGGCCTACTTGTTTTACAGTGTTCAATATAAAATGAAAAGACACTGAAGTAGACAAACTGTAGGTCAATTCTACACCCAAAGTGAAACTGAATGTTATGAGCCAATGACCATGTCACAACATGCCATGCTACATGCTACTCCAAATATTCCAAAAAAAAAAAAAAACATTTTGCATGGATTCCATGTACGTATATAAAAATTGCTTGTGGCCACTGTTTTTTGGAACTGTTTCAATGCAAGACTGCTGTTGGACCCCCAGGGACTGTCTCCCCTCTACCTGCACCCTTTTCCGAAATGACAAAGACAAGGTGTCCGCTTCAAATCTCCCAAAGAAACATGCAAGCAAACAAGAACCGGCAACCAACCAACCTACGAAACAGTTTGCATGCAAGCATACGGCTGGACAAACACTGACCATCCACCGAGCACTGTGTGAGTTTGTGAGTGAGTGGACTACGATTACCGGGTGATGGCTGCCTACAATGGCAGATTGCAGTACAATGGCAACAAAAGGATGATGGGGAGCCGGTGGGTGGGAAATAAATCAAACGGCAATCAGAAGATTCAGGTGCGAAGCGTGAAAAGTGGAGATTTGACAGCAGTGAGTGCGTGAGGAAAGCCATACATACTGCAAAGCACGGGAATCAGACTGAACTCATTCTGGAGATTCATCACAACTACAGTCATTAGGGGGGACACACTTCACTTTGCATACAATGTTCACTGACTTACAGATTTGGCAGTGGCTGAGATGTACCGGACCACCATTTCCCGTTTGGTGCTTAAATCCTTTCCACGAAGTGGGGCCTTTCGCTCTTCATTCAGATTCATGTCCTCCTATAGGAAGCACAGGAAGACAAGTGTTAGCCACAATAAACGTCACCCGAAGGCTTCATAACACAATATTTGTTCAGCAAAAGAGTAAATAAATAAAGCTAGATACTGACAGTTGTTAGAGGCGCAACAATATGGTTGAAATGAAATGAAAGTTTGGAATAAGTGGTGTATTTTACTTTTGCTTTGGCTTTGCTGTAGTTTTTGTGATAACCACACAGAAGGGTAAAAAATGTCATGTGATGATGACCATAGGACAGGAAAAGGAAGTTCCTGCTCAGTAAGACAGTCGATTGTCTCTGTCCAAGTTGTTCGATACAATATGGCTCACGTGGCAAGAAGTCCACTTGGTAATAAAATAAGATTCCAATGAGCTGTGTATTTTACTCTTTCTTTGGCTTTCCTGATGCCAGCACAGGACAGCGACAGCTATAGCAAATGAGAATGACCACAAAACAAGAAATTACACAATATGACAAACAAACGGAACGTGCACAGAGAGGATTATTAGCATCCTGAGTTATGGGCGGGTATAGGTTTCAGCATTTTAACATTTCAATAACAATGATGTCTTTTTAGAATTGTATGGAAGGAACTTTATTCCTATTTCCATTTGTTTTTGTTTGAAAAATATTCTCAAAATATGAACTTTTTTCCCCACTGTAAATATGAAGGAAATATGATGTCTGTAAAAAGTGTATCTCCAGTCAGCATCAATTAATCAATTGCTTTTCTTCCTGCTACACCTGTTAAATGAGACCATGTCCTTCCGCAGTTGAATGAGTTCATTTCACATGTATTTTTCTTTTTGGAGTGCAAGGTAAGCATGAGAAATAAAAAAAATGGCAGTATTCATTAGTCCTTGAATAAACGACTGTTGCAAGGCTAGAGTATACAAAAAAGTACAAACTCTGAACAAGGGAGAACAATTGAACAAACACACCGGCTTATCTATTCAGGCCATCAACTCAAATAAGCCTTGATAGTCAGTATTTGCCAAATATTGGGTGGTATTATCCTTCAGATACTTTTAATGCTGCGCCATAAAAGTGGGCTGTCATGTGAAAGGCATGGAGAGCAAAGGCCGAGTGGAGCACTAATAGCTACAGAATGACATGGTGATTAGAATGGTGGGATGTTTTTAAGAAGCATTCTCTCAAAAGAAAATGTCTCGATTGAACAGAGCGGAGGGGGGACTTTCACCGCCACCAAGGAGAGTAAATGTGTGGAGCCTTGCTGCCCTCTGGTGGAAAATGAAGAAAATGAAATCCTCTCCCAGTACATTTCTATATAGTTTATTCCACTGGTCCTGGACCATATCGGGACCATGGCCCAGCTCGCTACTGTCACAATTCTGGCGGACCTTGTAGTAATGTAATGCTAACCTAAACACATTATCAAATTAAAACACTGTAGAAAACATAATGAGTGACAGGTGTTTTCCCGAGCCCAAAACGTAACACTAGGAATTGGACAGGAATAGAAACGTCTTCAACGCTATTGCAGAAAATTCTGGATCGTTCTGACTTTAATCCAAAATGACGGAACAACAAACCTCTCACAACACACGCACTAGCACGCTTGTAAGCAACAAAACCATATTTTAAGGAGCTGGCGTCATAATGACTGAATGAATGAAATAATTTTGCATTCCCCATTATCCCCGCCCCCCCTTAGCCTGGAAGGTTTTGCTAGCAGCCCCAGTGACTAAGCTTGTTAACGTTGACTCTTCTCGTACGCACTAACTAACTTTGACCCCGAGGTGGCGTCTGAGTAAAATAAATTGATTGGAGAATGTTATTAAATAAAAGGAACCATATTAATTCCAAAATGTACATACCTTTGAGAGATATTTACAAAAACTTAAGTTAAAAAAGGTTTGTGTCTTTTGATTATCCAATTGCAAGGGTGTCAAAACCTTTTCCACTGAAAAGTGAAAAGACGTGGGAGCCACTTTGATATTTAGTGGGTTTTTTTAATACAGACCTGATCAAAATCTTAAGACCAGTTGAAAAATTGCTAGAATTTGCATTTTGCACATCTGGATCTTAATTAGGTTTTTAGTAGAGCTACAATATGCAAAAACAAGAAGGGGGAGTGAGACAAAAAGCAGTTTGAAAAAGTAATTTATTGGAAACAACAATTAAACTGAAATAGGCTGTTTATCAGCTGATCAAAAGTTTAAGACCATCGCTCAAAAAATAACAAAAAACTCTCCAAATCAGAAGAAAACATTTCCTCAGTAGGACTCAGTAATGAGTAGCTCCACCGTTCTTGTTAATCACTTCAAAAATTGCTTTGTGCATGCTTGATGCGAGTGTTTCCAGGAGGCTAGTGGGAACATTGCTCCATGTGGTGAAGATGGCTTCACCAAGGGCATCAACTGTCTGGAACTGATGGCCATTTTTATAAACTTCCTTTGCCATCCATCCCCAAATGTTCTTTATGGGATTTAAATGAGGGGGGACATGCAGGATGGTCCAAAAGAGTGATGCTATTCTCCCTGAAGAAGTCCTTGGTCAAGCGAGCATTGTGAACTGCAGCGTTGTCCTGTTGAAAAACCCAGCTGTTACCACACAAACGAGGGCTCTCAGTCATGAGGGATGCCCGCTGCAACATCTGTACGTAAGCATCCGCCGTTTGACGACCCTGCACCACCTGAAGCTCCAGTGTTCCACTGAATGAAAAAGCACTTCAGACCATGATGGACCCCCCTTCACTGTGCCGGGTAGAAAACATCTCAGGTGGGATCTCCTTGTCATGCCAGTAACGTTGGAAGCCATCTGGACCGCCAAGGTTACATTTTTTCTCATCAGAGAATACAACTTTTTCCACCTTTCAGTGTCCCATGTTTGATGCTCCCTGGCAAAGTCTAAACGGGCAGTTTCGTGGCGTTGAAGTAGACGAGGTCTTTGAATTAGTTTTTTGCTTTTTAAACCCAGCGCAGGTGTGATTTTTTTGGTCTACCACTTGACATTTTTGTTCCATAATGCTCAGGATCTTTAAAAAAATTTAATGACTGTCTTACTGTGCCCAACCTCAGCAGCAGTGGCACGCTGTGAGAGGCCTTGCTTATGCAGCTCGACAATCCGACCACGTGCAAAAAGAGAAAGCTTCTTAGCTTTAGCCATCAGGAGGGCATGACAGTGTGAATGCCTGATAGAAAATTAAAATTTTTAGCAGATTTTGGCTTTTATAGCCTGTGGTCTTACACTTTTGATCAGGTCATAAACAACCTATTTCTTTTTTTTTTTTTTTGTTAAAAGTTCCAAATGTTTTTTGTCTCACTCCCCCTTCTTGTTTTTGCATATTGTAGCTCTACTTAAAACCTCATTAAGATCCAAATGTGCAAAATGCAAATTCTAGCAATTTTTAAACTGGTCTTAAGATTTTGATCAGGTCTGTATTTTGTACAAAGGTTAGACAAAACGCACAGTGTTACAGACAAAGCTTTGTGTTACTATTTATTAACATTGCCAATATTAAAGCCTTTTCTCTTTACATAATGCCTTTAGCTGTATTTTCCACATTTTTTTATTTTATTTTTTTCAACCATGTGCTACGCCCAATAAAAAACAAGCCGCAAGCTTCGAATGGCCCCCAGACCGCACTTTGGACAGCCCTCGTCTAAATGAAGAATGAAGAAACGTGGTCTACTAAAACCACATTGGTTTGTAACTGTGAAGCTTCCATGCATTGACTGCTTACTACTGTAATGTATGAATTATTTAATGATTTGCATTTTAGATTTAAAAAAGTGGACGTGATGCTTTTGTTCCTCAAAGCATGCAACTTGTTGTTGTTGTGCCTGCCTGTGTTACCGCTACTACTGCGACTACTACAGTATTACTACAGCAGCAACTACTGCAGGATAGGGAAGTGATGCATGTGCGCACAAAACACGACGTCACACGCGTTGATGTGTTTAGAAAAGTAAGTATGCCTCGATTCGCACACACTGCTTTTTAAATCCTGGTGCAGTAATACTGCTGTGGGATCTCCTCACAGCTCATCAACTGGGAGTCTTCATACTGACAAAGTGCACAGAGAAGCACATAAAACCTCCAACTGGCCACAGCAAGTTCTTCCACAGCATTTTTTTTTTGTGTATTGTCCGTCTCCAAGCACCACAAAAAACAAACACTGTAGGAAACAAGCAATGGAGACAAATGACTGCAATACGATCAGTTCAATAAAAAGGAAAGCCGCCGTGCAGTGAGAGGGTTTGAAAGCTGATAGACAAGTCAAGACACCCAGGTAATAATGTCATAACAGCTAACGGGCCCCATCAGCACATTGGACTTCATGTGCATGTGTAGCAACTATTGATAGAAGTCACATCACCAGGGAGAGAAACTCCTTCCTTACCTACCACTGCTTTAATAGTACCGCTATGGACAATATGCCTTTGGACCAATGCTGAAACAGGCTTTTTTAATATGGCAACAGTGTCAGGTTGGGTTCACTGTGGGTATTTTAAAAAGGCAGTGAGGTAGTTTACAGCATTCTTCTCATAAAACTCTCAGACCGGTGTCGGCTTCCAAGAGTTATCCTCAGTGAGATGCAAGCTATCAGTGGATTTAACAACATGCATATCGAGGAGCTCGGGAAGACCTGGGAACCTCCGTTGGGCATCTCTGTGTGGAGTTTGCATGTTCTCCCCGTGTGTGTGTGGGTTTTCTCCGGGTACTCCAGTTTCCTCCCACATTCCAAAAACATGCATGTTGGGTTAATTGGCGACTATATTGTCCATGTGAATGATAGTTTGTCTATATGTGCCCTGTGATTGGCTGGAGACCAGTCCAGGGTGGACCCCGCCTATCGTCCGAAGGCAGTTGGAATAGGCTCCAGCATACCCCCGCGACCCTAATGAGGATAAGTGGCACAGAAAATGAATGGATGCCCTACAACACACCTATTTTGGCACCTAAATTGCATTTCAAAGAAAACAGAACCAAATTTCACATAAATAATAAAAAGTTTGAGTGCACAAACAATGAATAAACATAGGAGGCTTATTTTTAAACAAAACTGTGGTGGTTTCTCTGAAAAAAATACTATTAAATAATAACAAGTGTCTCTAACAGAAAAGCTGCAATTTTTTACTAATAGGCCATATTTAACCATGAAACAGCATTATGTATTACTTTATTTTTGAAAAACTGTGAAGCCACAAAAATTCGAACCGCAACGTGGCGAGGAACGACTGTGTATGTAAAAAGTCACAATAGTGACTATAGTGATATAAAGTACACAATAGTGCTTCTTGGAGACACACACTCTGTCGTGGACAAATACAACTCACTAGCATTAAAGATACAGACACACACTATGGCATGTTCCCAGTGGGGCTTACAAAAAGCACTTTTAAATTGTCTAAATTCCAGCATCCAGGCTAGATTTTGGACAACAGACTTACAATGCAGTTTTGAGGGACCTCTGAGAATTTAAAATTGCTGAAAAATACTATAATATTGAATGCATCTCAGCCTTTAGTGAGACATTTCTGCAATCAATAAAACACTTAAAATTTACTTGTCCTTATTCATTTCGTCAGATCTCTTCCCTGACCTGCCGCTTTAATATGATAGGCTGTCGGGCATGAAGAACACAGAGTGTGAAAGGCAAACCACTTTCCCCAAAGAGGAAAAGAAAAAACATATTTTCACTTTCTCCAAGTCATTAATGCACAGGAGGAGGTCTCACTAATATGGCACTCCCCTTTGAGGCATGCTGGGATTCTCAGGCTGCAACATGTCGACAAAAACAATAACGGGAAAGGCCATAAACATGGAGCCCAAATAAATTACTGTATATGTGTGTACGACCAGAAAGGGGTTTGAGCTGGAGAAAAGTTTAGAAAGTGGAAACTCTGACGTCAAACACAATCGGTGATGGACGCTTTAGATGCTTTGCTTTCACTGGACAAAAGTAAAATGAAACTAATCGTTCCTGTGGCAAATTGTCACCATTATTAAGCCTTTATTCACATTTGAACATCCTTTACTGTCAAACAAGCATGAAATGAAGTTAAACTGTAATAAAACTAAAACAAAACCATATGCTGGCATGACGAGGCACGCATTTTCTCAGGGAGTGCAAAAATAAAATAGTACATTTTGCCCCAGTTTTCGTTTTTCACCAAAATGTTACTTCAGTTTTCATACAGTATTGCACGTAACAAACTAGTCTGTTTGCCCTGTACTGTATCGTTCCGCCAAATCGAGTGCACAAACAAAGAGCCCTACGCGTTGCTGACTCACTGTCTGTGCATTTTGTTTTGATTGAGTGGGACTGCTACATAAGCCGCCATGAGGCCAAAGAAAGTTTCAAGTGCCAGCAATTTGATAAAGAAGATAAGAAACACTATTGAATTCAATCTTACCAGGATGTACAGGGAGTCAGCATCAACAATAAGTCCCATCCATTCGTCATTTATAACTACTTTGTATTATTTTCAGCATGTAAAACTATAATTATTTTCTATAAAATGTGTTTTTTGCTAATATTTTTGGGTGTCTGGAACTGACTAATGGGATTTACAGTAGATTTTCTATTGGAAAAATTGTGCAGTTTTTGGTTTTTATACATTTCGGTTTTTGTCTTTTGTTTTGGAGCAAATTAATAACGAAAACCAAGACACCACTGTACAACCAAACCCAGTGGGAGTCGATTTCCGTCATTGCAAATTTTAACATTCTTAATCGGCATACCACTTTATTTTGTCACATAAAAGCGGTAAATTGTGAGTTCACGCTTAACTTTGATGGCACATGCAGGATATGAGTAAACGCAACGATTTTTGCGCTGCACTTTCCCTTTTTTTTTTTTAAATTTCAACTTATGGTTACGTCAGTCCTATTGTAATGAGCAGCGCTGCAATGACTTCCATTTCCTGTGCAATGGTCATCACCACACTTTTTCTTGGATACCCTTCTGTTGTGGCACCAGAATGTTTATGGAAGTCTCATGGGATTTGCTTGGATCTAGCATGATGGCAGTTTAAAAACTCAAGTTTCGTATGTCTTTAGACATTTTTTCTATTCCATTCTGGCGGAATTCCTAATTATATGACAAGAGTCCACAATAGACTGGAAGCCCATCCATACATCTTCTATGCCACTTATCCTCACTAGGGTCGTGGGTATGCTGGAGCCTATCCCAGCTGACTTCTGGCGAGAGGCGGGGTACACCCTGGACTGGTCACCAGCCAATCGCAGGGCACATATAGACAAACAACCATTCACACTCACATTCATACCTATGGACAATTTAGAGTCTCCAATTAACATAACATGCATGTTTTTGGATGTGGGAGGAAACCGGAGCACCTGGAGAAAACCCACGCACGCACGGGGAGAACATGCAAACTCCACAGAGATGCCCAACGGAGATTCGAACCCAGATCTTAGACTGGAAGCAAAAAGTGCAAATAAATAATAACCCTTTGGGATTTGATTTCATTACTATAATTGCACAATTCTGCTCTGCACTGTCAAGACCTTTGAAATGTCAACACGCTTTCTGTGTCATCTGTCACACAGCAAATTTAAGCTGGGTTTTAATGTCACGCCACTGTGCGCACAAACATCGTAATTGAGAAGTGAACTGTGTGAGTGGCAGACAGCGAGATGAGCAACCAGGCAAGAAAATACTCAAATCTAGCCTGATGAAAAACAAAAGCAGGAGCCCTGCTCATATTCCTGTAGTGTTAGCCATAAAGGCCATTCATTCTATGAGAGGAGAGAAAAGGCAGGCAGCGAAACAGAAACACCCACACACCTTAAGGTATTGTCCACACCAGTGCACCCAACCAACGCAATGACGCCACATTAATTCAGCATCACAGCTTTTTGCTTTGTGACAGAGCTGTGACCCCACAGGACTGTGAAATAAATATCCTTAGCCTAAAATCAGTCAAGAGGAATACAAGTGCTCCTGACATCTGCAAAATGTGTCCACAACCTAAATACAAATTAAGTCTATTTTGGATAAAGAACATCTATGTGTTGGATAATTATGGCGATAGGAGGAATGTGATAGCTGTGACTGTCAGCAGTCAGCAGTGTGCATACAACACATTGGAATAGACAGAAGAGAGTTAAACTAGTTACAATTGTTGTTGACTACTGTTGTTAATATTGATTCATCTCAACTGTCTATCATCCAAAACTCAATAAAGAGCAAGTGCTAACCACTGTGTAGGTAGAAATGTCTTACACTGATTCGTTTTCACTTCAATCATGAAATAATATATTAATATCTGAATCACTTGTGTCCTTTCATTAAAACCTACCATCATCTTCTCAAAGAGGTCAATAATCTCCTTTTCCGAGAGGTTCATGGAGCGCTCGTCAAAAAGCGGCTGAGGGAGCGGAAGCTCGGCCTGGGTGGGCAGGGGGTCCGTTGGGTGCTGTATGAGGGGCTTCTCCTTCTTCATGCCCGTTTTTCGGAAACTGGTAATACGATCACGCTGAAAGAAGACATCAAATATAGTACAGTACGGTTATCAATTATGAACGTTTTTTTTCTCTGATATTGTTGTTCAACTTTAAATGCAGTTCTGCTAATTTGCTATCATACTACTGTGTATCCCTGTGTAAGTTGACACAGTATATAGTATGAACCCCAGATAGACTTCGCTTACCATCTTACCTTTTTGTTCTGCATGTTATTCAACGGTTATCAGCCACGTACAGTAAATGATACACAGCTTCCATCATGAGTTCACTTTCATTGTTATTCTCGATAGTGAAGATTAGTGTGAACAGAGGGGGGAAAACAAGAATCCCATGCAACCAGTGTGTAATGGAACGGAACGGAGAGGTCATGCTTGGTTTAACGGACATGCACAGTGGCTTCAGTAGTAAAACCCCTTAAATTCATGCACATTTTTATGTGAAATTCAGTTTAAAATCATTAAAATTTGTCCCAATCAATAAGACGGGCTGACAAAGTAAAATTGTGGTTTAGTTATTTTATACAAAAAATACATTAAAAATTAATAGAATATGTTAATAATACATAAAAAACGTTGTTGTTTGAAATGTCAAAAGTATTATTTCAAACAATTTAATATAATTTAAATAATGTATGAAAAAAACTACAAAATGGATTAACACTGCCCGGTGTTTCTAAATGTTGTATCCATTTTATTTCAATATTTTTACGTAAAGGAGGTATTTATGTAAATACCTCCTGCAACCATTACCCCTTTACTGTACTGTAATTGTTAACAAACTGAATAATATCTAACACATGGGTGTCCAAACTTTTTCCAGTGAGGGTGACATCCTGAAAAATGAAAGGATGCAAGGGCCACTTTGATATTTTGGAAAGCAACACATGTAGATATGCTAAGAACTTGTATATATTTAAAGAAAAAACTGCATCTCAGCTTTGTGATAAAGGTGGAAAAGCGTATTATTAGTATCAACTTGCTCTTTTTCCCCCCAGTTTTTTTTCTTTCTAACCTTCTTCTTAAATAATGTTCGTAAATTTTCTTTTTGTAATATTATGAAGTTATTCCCATAACAGTTTGACTATATTCCAATAACATTATAACTTCTTTCCCAACCTAATTTTTCATAAACTACAACTTTTGTTTTGTTGTTTCTCATAATTTTATGTCTTAATTTTTTTTCTTTAACATTTCAACTCTATGCGACTAATTTTTTTCCCTCATATTACGAGTTTATTCTTGTAAATTTGACACTTTTTTCTTGTTAGAATATGACTTTATTCTCATAGAATTACAGCAGTTTCTTCTGTTTCTTTTTCTTAATTTTCCAATTATTTCAACTTCCTTCTTGTAAATTCTTTTCTCGTAATTACCACTTTAAACCCATAATATTTTGACTTTGTTCTTGTAACATTGCAAGTTTTTCCACAACATAATTTTTCAAAAATGACAACTTTATTTATTGTTTTGTTTGTTTTTCATAACATTAAAACTTTTAAAAAATATGGTCTTTTTTAAAAATATTTTAACTTAATGCTACTAAAATTACGTTATCTATAACAACATAAAACAATGACATTATTCTTTTATATTTAATTATGACTTTTTCTGATTAGATAACTTTTTTCTCTTTTATTATTTTTCGTATTCTATTTTTTTTTTTTTTTTAAGTTTTCTTGTTAAATGATACTTGTAGAATGTGCCAAGCCCCAAGCCACAAACGGGCCGTGGGCTGCAATTTGGTCACCCACTGAGCGACTATAAAAGTAAGTGCTGGACACAAAATGTTCAATTTCACTTTTTGATTACTATTAAAGTTTCACTTTGTCAATCCGGGTTATTGACCGGTGATTCATGGAAAATATGGTATATCAATTTGAATGTAACATACAACATACTGTAGAAACATGTGCATTTACATAGAGAAAAGGTAAACATGCATGATAAAGAGAAACATGATGCTATTACTGAAAATATGAATGGATCAAACAGGCAGGAATTGCACTATACACTATACAGTATAAACACTACAGGTACAGCTATGTGCTTCCAAATGCATGTTTGATCCATCTGCTTATTTCAGTCACATGCAGCCATGACAACAGATGAGCATGAGGGTGATGCAAAAGAAAAAATAACCAGGTTTAAAGTAATTAAAACCCAGCACCTTACCATGTCATCGGCCAATGTTTTTATGTGTATGTTCTGTTGGAGAGGGAGGAAGGCAGGGCACAGGGTAAATGACAGGAAATGACAACGACCTGAGGGAGGTGACCAGAACCTCCACCTGAGTTGCATGCACATGTACAGTGTGTCTCCCCCGCCTCCTTTTAATGGTACAATCCCAGTGTTAGTTTGCTTTTATCATCTGCATGACACACGGGGCACAACCTGGGTGCTGTACATGTGCCAAGTATGAAGAATAACACTTGTTTTGAAATGTGAGAAACACAAGGGTGAGTGTCAAGTTTAACTTCCACGGCATGCACACTTATAACAAAGACAGCCATCACCCCACCCCCAGAAAAATGATCACAAAAATGCCACAGCCACAGATGGAAGTGCCATTTGAATAGTGTTATTGATAATGCCATGCGTTTCTGTCACAACGTCACTAGTTGGCAGCAACCAGCAGAGGGCCCAACAATTCAGACCCAGCTGCTAGTTTGCTACTAAACAGGCTGTGGAAACACTGAAACAGGAAGTAGCATGGTTTTAATGCTCAATCAAGACAGCGTAAGTGATTTGTGGTGCATCATTAACTAGACAACGCAGCTTTGCTTTTCCCTACTCTTTTTCACCCATGTTGAATTGTGCAAGCATAAACATGATGTTCTAATGCAGTGGACATTAGACCTGAAGCAATGTACCCCCTACTCCTTAAAAAACACACATCTTTTGATATGAACTAACTTGAAATACTGAACACAATTAACAGGTATTAATTTTAGAGTAATTTCGGGTCAAAACTGTGTATTTTGCATAGTCGCATTTTGGATAACGTTTCACATGAGCACTGCTAAACAGATAAGTAATCAACCTACATATATTTTACAAATATTCAACATAGTTAATTGCTTAATTAATTTTAAAGTAATCCTGGATCAAAATGTGTCCTTTGCATGGTTACATTTTGATAAAGGTTCACATGAGCGCTGATAAATAGATAAGTAATCATCCTACAAATCTTTTATTCCAGTCTGATGTTGGCATTCGAATGGCTTGAATTTGAGCATCAGTGTTTTTGTCCGCTGACGATGGCTATGGTTTAAATCTGCATAATATTTTATTACCAAATCGAAGGGAAAAGTTTAACAATCATGATAAAGCAGTACCTGAGGTTAACTTACTTTCACTTACACTTGGAGACCTGCAACATTTCATCAACAGCTATTTTGGTATTCGATTATGATTTTTTACTAAAAAAAAAAAAAAAAAAAGGAAATATCCTCTGATTTCAGCCCTTCAAATGTGAATATTTTTTATTTCCTTAGTCATCCATGAAAGCAGACCTATTATCTTTGTATTTTAGGCAAAACAAGATATTCACACGTTAGTTGCAACCCCACACACTTCTTTGGCACTGAAATGTCACTTTAAAAAATGTATACCGTCGTTAATAATGGTTTGACAATGGCAGCAGTCTGACTTTAAAACAGATTCGTTCTATCTCCATTATTTCCTATTGGAAAAGCAGTTTCAAAATACGTACAAACTCCACTATAACAAACATAATGAAGTATATTTTAAAAAATGACAATGCAATATTAAGTGTTAATATTACAGATATTACAGATGTACCCTGGGAGGCACCAGAAGACATCGGAGAAGGCACAGCAACTTGAGAAAAATAAAGAACATATTTTTCAAACCTGTTAACTTCTGTTATGCTTAAAGGCAAAATGAATTGATGTTTAGTTCTTACAGTGAGAGAGAAATATGCTATGGAAAATCAGTTTTTCAGGGAGTATGGGAAGCCCTAACCATATTGTGTTCTCTCAGGGGAAGTGCACTGTGCCACACATTGAAAAGCCCTGTCCTAGATGATCTCTTAAAATGGCAGTGGATCATGAACATCATCCATCACAAGCTTTCCCTTTGAACAGGAAAACAGTTTCAAGTGAGCAAAGGGACATTTAAACACACCTTAATGTCCATCCAAGACAGTCATTTTAAAGACAGCAGTAGCTCCAGAGCCATATGCCAAGGCACGGGGGCTGTAGGCACTAATGAATAGAGAAATGTGGGCTGCTAATGACCATAAAGGCCGCCTCCAGGCCGTGGATTAGCCATCGTTGCAATCAGGAAACTATCAAGCAAACAAGCTCAAACCTGCACCTCTCCCTGTGCTCCTCCATCAGCTGTCGCTCTCAGCAACATACTCAAAACCTGAAGTCTATTCCAGCTTGTTTGCAGGCTTGAGGTGTGCGTCCAATTCTGCTTTAAAAAGTCAGGAGAACACGCACTTTGATACGTCTTCTTCCAGCCATCAACGTGACATGGGCGACAACTTTCTCTCTGTTGCTAAATCGGACCATTTACGGTGTCATTAGTGTCGGCGTGCAACAGCGGGCTAAAACTGTGTGAAACACTAGCTAATTTTCAAACGGCGTACTTAAACATTTTCTAATCTATTTAACAACAATCAAACCACTGGTTGGCTAATTGCCTTGACTTGAGGGCATTTCCTTGCCCATTATCCCGGCAACATTGCAACAATGCAATTTAACAATCAAGCTTACATGTCCTCGGGGCATCTCGCACTTATTAAAGTAAACTTTTTCATCATAATAAACGTTTATTAGCAAACACCATCCACCTCTTAAAAAAGGAACCAAATTAGTTGTAGGTCTTCTCTTAATGAAATAATATTGACTCTATGCGGCTCCACCAAGCTAAGCCAATGCACAAAGCCTGTATATGCATGTACGCCATCTATAAAACCACCAATGAATGTTACTACACCTCTTCACTCTTGCCCCTGATGGTATAAGGAACTCTCTCTCTAATTGTTGTTAATTCCGCAATAAAATGCACAATGTAAAAAAACTTGCACCATTTTGGTTTCAGACTGGCAACGTTGCACAGCATTTAGCCGAGGCAATAACTGTTATTCTCGACCGATTTAACTGGACCATCTGTATGATGTCATTTTAACTCACCCACCGGAACTATCACGATAAAGTCAGCGGCCACCACGCTTCTTTTATACAAGTTTGGAAACAAATTAGGCTCTAGTTTTAATGGGTTCTAATAATAAGGGAGGATTACTGGGGGGAAAGTTGTTGTGCTGCTGGCAACTTAACACAACTTTGTCTCCCTCTGCAGTCACTTGTGTATATACAGACTTAAAATACTGTTTACTAAGCCTCCGGCTTTATAATAACAATTGAAACTATTTATTCCAAAAGTTTGGTAGGAGTTTTATGTGCGAGGGTTCTTGATTAGAGGTAAAAAAATGTCACTTCAGCAAAAATATTCAGTAGGCTGCTCTGGGAGATTGGTGTTGTGACACTGGTGGCGTGCTGTGTTTCATTTTTAATGCATGACCAGTGGGTTCACATTGTTCTTTGCTTGCAACAAAAGTGAAAAACAAATACTAAAGCTTGGAGAGACTTTTAGAAGGTGGAAAAAACACACACACACACACACACACACAGTTTTTGACCAAAGAGTTGCCAGAAAAATAAGGCAATATGAATATGAAGTTGGCTTTAAGATTTGTAGAAAAAATATGCTCCGCTGCACTAAATTCAGCAACTTTCTAAGCCTTTTCCAAATATACACTACACATAATAAGACGGTCAGGAACTACCACATTCCGATAAAACTGCCGTATCCAACTCTTCTTCAGGCCGCAGCCGGGATTTCTTCAAGTAAAATTAAAGGCTACATTTTCCGAGACATACCATACATCCTCAAATAATGGCCTCTGCTCAAATCGACACTGAATAAATAAATGCCACTACTCAAATAGAGAGCTCCTTTTTTTCCCACTTAGAAATAAAATACATGTGGCGGAATCAAGTTTACTATGACTGATGCCATCGTGTGTTGCCGGAGACTACCACACACGCCGCCTGCAGAGCATCCATGGCATCTGTAAAGCTGTGGTTTTGCTCTTTGACGACACAACTGTACCTGTATCATATTATATAGTCATCCCTCTTTTATTGCAGTTAATTGGTTCCAGACCCAACCGTGATAACTGAATTTCCGCGAAGTAGGATTCCTTCTTCGTAGTTGATGGCATAGATCACTTGTTTATGATCTTCTAAATATGTATTTTAACATTATTAGAGCCATCTAGACATGAAAGAACACCCATATAGGCACCTTTACATTTGTATTACCTAGCAATGTTGAGCAATGAGCAATGTTCGAAACACGACGTAGCATGGGACGATGCATATAATTTCAATTGTGTATCATCAATCAGTGTTTATTTGTGGAAAAACATACTAGGAGAAAAAAAATCCTCCACCTTAAAACACTTAATCACCTGTTACTCTCTACAGTTACAGCAGCTATTAAACATCAAAGCTACATTATTTGTCTTTGTGGGCTTAGGTAGATGGGTTTCTGGCACCATAATGCACCAAATACCAACGGAATTACTCAATTAAAAAACGTCAGACTGAATCTATGTCAAAATTAATCAAGTTACCTTACTTTTTCTTCCAAATAGCTGCCTTTTTGAACCCGAAGAGGAGGTGAACACAAAGCAACCCGAGTTACTTTTGACGATTTATGAAGGCATGGCAAACTTGCAGCCCCTCATATTTAGAGCGGTGTTCGAGTGCCCTTTTTGAAAGGTAAACAAAAATGCAATCAAAGCTGACAAGGAGGAAGACATTTTTTACAGCTGCCATTATCCTGACTTCTATTCAAGCCAATATGCATATCCCTCTTGCTGAATGGCTATTAACTCTTAACTGTGTTTAAAGACTTTTTCATCAACAATTTTGTACGAGTAAAAATTACACATTATTCACAGACATCCTTGTGGTGTTTAAGCATAAGTACGGTAGGTGTTTGTTTGGGGGTTTTTTTAAACACACTGAATGTAAATGTGGCTGAATGTAAATTATGTAAACACAATTTGAATGTATTTTAAAAGGGCTAGAATTGATTTAAATAATGCGCAACATGTGGCCACATACAACATTTTTCTAGATGAAAAACCGGTTTCATCGGGCCATTTTTGACAATGTTTCTGTTTTTACTTTTACAGTACAGTATCTCAAAAAAGTACACGATCCCTCACATTTCAGCAAGACTTTTAAGATACTGTATATTTTCAAAGGACAATACTACAGACAGTAAACTAGGATCGACGTTGCGCAATGAGTCAACAAAAATGAGTCAACATACAGCCATCGTGTAAATGTCTGGAAACACAAGGGAGCAGAAAGATAACTGTGTCTTGCTGACAGCCAAGATTGGTGGTGGTGCTGCGGTTCATTGAGGAAAGCATGACTTTGGGTTGAACGTGTTCATTTTGACGTGGACGTGCTTGTGTTTCCGGATATTTTGAAAATAATGGCTCTGTGTTGACTCATTTTCAATCAACAGTAAATCTTTTCTGCTATACAATCTGTACACTGGCTACTCTAAGTGCAGTGTGTCCCACACTTTCATTTATTTGTGGCGATTGTCACTAATAAATTTGGACCACCAAAGCACCAATACATTTGGTGCTACCTTTCTCTTTTAAAAAATTTGGTGCTACCGGTTCGTCCTTGCTCATGAACACATTATAAATGGGACTGGCAGTGTAGCACGTCGGTACAACTCCGTACAGTAGATGGCATCTTAACTCTGCTTCTTGACACACCTCATACACACCTGGTCTACCAGAGAATAAGACAAAGAAGCAGGAGGGAAATCAGTGTTGTCAACTTAGCTACTCAAAAAAGTGACTAGCGTCTTTTCCTGGTCTTACTGGACACTTGGACAAATGCATTTTGGCTATTCAGAAGCCTGAAAAGCAACCACAACTGACTTGGTCATGCACTGTATGCAGATGTTCATCAACATTGTGAGACATTAGATGTACAATGTCATGTGTATTACCTCATCAGCGTACACTTACATATACACTGCTGCACAAAATGAACTGAAGCCAACACCCACAGGTCAATGATTTTCTGTTAAATAAGGTTTAAAAACATGGAGATAATGTCGCCATGGCCTATTATCCAAATCAGACGATGTCGTCTCCCCCACCCCAGCCCACCCTTGTTTCCACGGTATTGTCCCTTAAGATACAGTATCATAAAACGCTTGCCGGAATATAAGGGCTGTATTCAAAATACTGTTACTGTTTTTGCAGCTATTAAACTATTTTGTCACAGAAATGTGCCAAACAACGGGATGTAAGCTGTTTTTTAGTTACTTATAATAAAACTAAACCAATCAATCTGATCTTAAAAATAACTGTTCATTTATACATGAGCCAAAAAGGACTAGTCGGTTAATGACATAAGGATGTGCCATGGTGCATCAATGCCTAATCATTGTTTCATAGTCGTTCACAAATGTTAATGAGAACAGTTACTGAACAGGATATCATTACGGGAACCGTTCATCAAATAGCCTTTCCTCGTGTGGTATCCTAGCATCTATTTGGAGGAGAGCTTAAATGGACAGACTCAAATCTAAGATGAAGGACTCATCAGTGCAGCACACAGAATGTCTAATGTGTGTGGGCCAGGGTTGAAGTTTTGGCACATGAATGTTGCAAGCTTGCATGCAAAGGCACACTTGATTAAAAAATAAGAACTAGAACAGGCGTACAACTTGATCCACGCAATGATCCATCTGAATAAAAAAGAAAAAGCTTTGAAAAAAAAAACACATTTTCAATGTGTATATTTGTCCAAGAGGGGCAATGCCTTTAAATGGGCATGAGTGAATAGTGCAAGTGGTCAGCCTGTTCTTTTATTTCGAGACAGCACTGGCACTGCTGCTAGCTTCCCAAAAATAGCAAACACTGAAAAAGGGGAAGCAACACAAAAGCCAGTCTAGTTAACTGAATGGCTTTTCACTGGGCCGTGTGACCATGTGACTGCAGACGAGCACAGAGAGGGCCTCGGGGTTATCTGTGTCGCTGCACTTGGAGAGCAAATCTCTTGTACATTAATCCTTAAGAGACCGCATGACACTGGGCCATAATAAATCTGGACTTTTGTAAAGAGAGGAGGAATACATTGCTGTATCAAGACTCAAAGTTACTAAAATGCATCATGTTTTGCCTTAATATTGACATACATGCTCCTGGTGAAAATTATAAAACCAGTTGTAAAATTGCAAGAACAAACAGCCTGTTTCAGTTGAATCGTTGTTTGCTAGAAATTGATTACTCAAAAATCTTTTGTCTCACTGCCATTTCTTCTTTTTGCATCTTGAGGCTCTACTTAGAACCTCCTTACCAGAAACCTTGTCACATTTTCATCTCGTGAGATCTTGAAACACGAGAGCCCTACATATACCACACCATACAGTGGTGTGAAAAAGTGTTTGCCCCCTTCCTGACTTCTTATGTTTGTCACACTTCAATGTTTCAGATCATCAAACTAATTTAAACATTAGTCAATGACACAACTGAACACAAAATTAAGTTTTTAAATGAAACTTTTTATTATTAAGGGAGAAAAAAATCCAAAACTTCATGGTCCTGTGTGAAAAAGTGATTGCCTCTTAAAACTAATAACTGGTTGGGCCACCCTTAGCAGAAACAACTGCAATCAAGCCTTTGCGATAACTTGCAATGAGTCTCTTACAGCGCTGTGGAGGAATTTTGGCCCACTCATCTTTGCAGAATTGTTGTAATTCAGCCACATTGGAGTTTTCGAGTATGAAGAGCCTTTTTAAGGTTATGCCACAGCATCTCAATAGGATTCAAGTCTGTACTTTGACTAGGCCACAAGTCATTCATTTTGTTTTTCTTCAGCCATTCAGAGGTGGACTTGCTGGTGTGTTTTGGATCATTGTCCTGCTGCAGAACCCAAATTCGTTTCAGCTTGAGGTCACGAACTGATGGCCGGACATTCTCCTTCAGGATTTTTAGGTAGACAGCAGAATTCGTGGTGCCATTTATCACAACGAGTCTTCCAGGTCCTGAGGCAGCAAAACAGCCCCAGACCATCGCACTACCACCACCATATTTTACTGTTGGTATGATGTTCTTTTTCTGAAATGAGGTATTACTCTTACGCCAGATGTAATGGGTCACACACACCTTACAAAAAGCTAAACTTTTGTCGCGTCAGACTACTTTATTTTTTTAACAGTATTTTCCAAAAGGTGTTGGGGATCATCAAGATGTTTTTGGCAAAATTGAGACAAACCTTAATGTTGTTTTTGTTCAGCAGTGGTTTTCGTCTTGGAACGCATCGTTTTAAATTTTTTTTCTCCATTAATAATAAAAAGTTTCATTTAATAACCGCATTTTGTGTTCAGTTGTGTTGTCATTTACTAATACTTACATTTGTTTGGTGAGCTGAAACATTTCCAGTGAGTGTGACAAACATGCAAAAAAATGTATTTTTTTTGTTAGATACAATCTGGCCCTCGCAGTGACTAAATTCCGGCCCTTGGGCAAACATAATTAAGGACCCCTGCTTTATATGCTCCCTGAGCTGAAGTCTTGCAAGATTTGCTGACATGCCACATGATGATTTGTGAATTGTAATTCTTTTGGGGTGTTCGACATTGGCGGTCCCACTGTACTATAATTTGTAGCCCTGTTTAAAACATAGTGTACTATTTTTTAGCCACATACAAAAAAATACAAATAAAATATAAGAATGTAATTTTTGAGTTGATAAAAAGCAAAAAAAACATCAAAAATTCTCATGAAAGTCTTACTGATCCCCCGTGAATAAGACTGGGATGCAGACATCAAGAGGGGGCTTTCTTTCCACTGTGTTACTTAAGCAGTTCTCCACTGCTTCCTCTCCGATCCAACTTCCTGAATGCCATTGACACGCACTCACAAGTGGTGCGTTTCCTGCCTCGCATGCCTGCTAAACAGTGCTTACATTCAATCAACACATTGTGGGAAAAGTACACAAGAAGCATGAGAAAGATGACCATAAAAGGAGATGTCATATAGATGAGATTCGTGAATTTGGGCTTACACTAATGACCTTAAATGACCCCAGAAGCTTCACTAAATCTTGTGCAAGTCTGCCATGTCTGAGATCTCATAATTAAGACATCATTGTTGCCAGTCTCATCACTGAAAACCTAATTAAGTTAATTACTAAATGATGGCCTGCTTTAATTATTAAGTGTTAATTACAAATGATCTAGGAAATGAATGACAGACACGTGCGTCAGCTTTTTCTTTGCTTTCTTACTAAAAAGTAGGATTTTTGTTTCCCATAACCAGACCGGAGCTTATGGAGTCCATTTTCACAATGATTTAGTGTGGTTTTAAATAAAAAGGAAACAATGGCATCAATAATTTGATGAAAACAGCCTCCTAATTTCATTGAAAATATGGCAAACGAGTATTTTCATGGCAAAATATAGCATTTGTTCATGGAAAATAATGCAACTTTCTGTACGCAATTTCTTGTGAGAACACATGCCTGTAGACACACGGGAACAGTCATGTGGATATGCGGGAATGACTTTTCCCCCTCGTGGAACTATGTGTGACATCATCTTTGGCTCTGATATACCCCCCCCCAAAAAAAACATTCTCCCATTCTGTCAAACCTGCTCCCCCAAATTCCTTAAAAAAAATTTTAAAAGCTCCTCTCATTTTACCTTTTTTACAGAATGTCAGAGTTGTTTTTCTTTTCGTAAAAGCCAGACGTAAAAGTAACAATACCTTTTGCAGTGCTATTCTAACGTCCTTGGCAGCTTTAAGTATCTTCGTACTGGGCCAAATGCCCAAATGGTGCTGCTGTGATGTAATCCTTCCCAGCGGCTTGTAACACAAACTGCTTTGACACAAAACTAAACCAGTGTGTGCCAGTTTACATCAGATTTAGAAGAAGGACTGAATTCATGGAAGTCACACAAGTTTACACAACATTGTGGTATTATTATGATATTTCACAACATTGCACAGTAAACATTAAACAAACTCATTCACCCTGAGCTGCAAAAACGCTGCAACATGCATGTTACACCAGTCATGGGCGATATCAGTTTATACGGAAACATTACACCCATAAACATCTAATCCCTTGTTATCAAAAATCCTCTTTTGAACGCCCTTCATCTGCGAACATGTGGGTTTAGAAATTGACACAGGTAACTAATACTTTTACCAGATGCAGTATCGGTGTAGTAAGTGTACATTTGGCCAGAAAAGCATTCTAAACACAAACATGACAATTCCTTCTAAAACCATTTTTAAATTGCGGTTTCAGGTACAGAGACTGTTGCCCTGTGAACAAACCAACCACTCTTTAATAGAACCTGTGTGAATTTGGTCCGCCACCCCACACAAAAATCTGGTAAAATAGTTTAAGGTTTGTGACATTAAAATGGCCGTTTGTGCTGTTTTCATTTTTTCAGTTATGAAAACATTAAAGTTTCCCACGATTACATAATCAGCCCCCGATATGCTCTGAATGAAACCAAAATAGTCTCATTCTTTTCTGCTTCGTTTGCGCTGGTTTGTGCTGTAAAAATGATTGATTGTGCTCTTTTAGTTTTTTTAGGCATTAAGCTTATTACAAAAGGTCAATCTAAATTCACCCAGGCCCTCAGCGGCTCCAAATTAAACCAAAATAGTTGCAATGGTTTGTGCTGATTTGTGTCGTTAAAATAAGCCTTTGTGCTGTATTTGTTTTTGAGTTGCTAAATATTATTTTTATATCCCATCAAAGTTCACCGAGGCCCCCCATTTGCTCCAAAAACATCTCGCAATCGTTTAAATTGCCATAAAAATGATCAATTGTGCAGCTATACTTTTTGAGCTACTAAAGACTGTGTTCAGTGTTGATGTCACCCAGACCCCCGACACACTCCGAATTAATCTACGATAAATAGCCTCATTATTTGCTGCCCTCTTTGTGTTGGTTTGCGCCACAAAAATGATCGATTGTGTTGCTATGGTTTTAACAATATTACAAGATTTCTCCAACGATGATGTCACATTAGACACACGTTAGATTGGCCTATAAAATAATCTTTAATAACTCAAAAACAAAACCAGCACAAACCTGTAAGACTATTTTACTCACGCAGGTTTTACTAGAAACTTTCAGCAACAACAATTTGCTTTCTCTTTAGAGGGGTGAGAAACAAGGGAAACGTTTACATATGGAAACCCCTCTAAAGAACCATTTGCAGAGTGAGATCACGCAGACCCTCCAAAAGTTGGGAGTCAGGACATTTCAGAGTTGGAGAGTGATATCGCGATAGATCTTGGGAGCACATGGCATCTCACTTCCCTCTTTGATTTCCTGTCTTGCCGCCCTTCTGGTCGCACTTTCCCCCACCTTTAAAAACGTTGCTGGAACACAACTGGTGATTACCACTTTAAGACTGCTCACTACGTATGCAACACAGAAGCATTAATGCCAAGTTATGGAAAAAAATTAATACCACAGCAACAGTCCCATCTTGAATTTGAACATTTTTAAAGTCTATGGTATCAACTCAGCTTCATTACAGTCAATTAAAGACGCGTCTGAGAAAAGTGGGGCGCCACTCAGCAAAGCCACATGTCACTTTACTGAAAAACATGAATGTCAGAGTTATTTTGGATATTAGAAAAGCCAACTGTTTATAAATGTGTGTGTGTGTGTGTGTGTGTGTGTGTGTGTGTGTGTGTGTGTGTGTGTGTGTGGCTGCTCACACTTAACACATGTATGATTTACACTGTTATATCCCACACATGAAAGGGAAGACAAGAGTGCAACTGAAGGTACAGTACGAAAGGTTTGGGATGTTTTGGGTCACAGCAGACAGTGTTTACATAAGAAATACTACGGTAAGGATAACCTCATGACACTCGAGGTTATAAACTCAAATTGTGGCCTCTGCTTTATGGGACTTGAACAAATAAATGCTGCACCTCAAATAAACGCCGCACACCTACCCGCTAGATGGCTGTCATTATCTTTGTTATGATTGATACCCCGTGTGTCGCAGGAGACGTCAATACCACATCACACAAATACCACATTCAGAGCAGATGTGGCATCTGTAAAACTGAAGTTAATGCATTATTATATTGTGGCTGTACAATAAAAGCATGTTCCTCCAAAGTTTTTATTATTAGGCGAAACATGACAAAAAATGTGTCAAGGGATGGGTTTTTCACAATGCCCATGTCTAATTTTCATGACTGATTGACGGATTATTTTCTAATAAGATTTTATCTTCCATCCATCCATTCATTTTCTATCCTGCTTGTCCTCCCCTAGGGTCGCCGGGGGTATGCTGGGTCCTATCCCAGCTGACTTTGGGTGAGAGGCAGGGTTTACCCTGGACTGGTCGCCAGCCAATCGCAGTATTATTTTATCTTAATTCATATACACTAAGTCCCCTACTAACGAACATCCGACGTGCAAACACTCGTAGATACGAACACAAGCCAACTGGTCTATTTTTTTCATGATTTTTTTTCGAAAATTGACATATTTTGTCATTTAAATTTTTTCGAAATACAAAGGCGTTATTTTTGCATTGCGCACCATTCCGCCGCTACGAATAGTGGGTAGCAGCATCCCTCTCACGTGATCTTTCTCAGTTCGTCTGCACTTGTCGCTGATAACATCTCGGAGCACGCCGTTTGTACCCCATTGGATACTTTACAGAGACGTTTGTTATCCGTTATGATGGCTGATAAATTGAGTGCAAGTGCTATTAGTAGTGGCAGGAAACGTCAAGCAATTTCTATGGAAACGAAGGTGGCCATCATCAGGAAGTCGGACGGTGGCGAGAAAATGGCTAATGTAGCGCGTGCCTATGGAGTGAATCGCTCAACCATAGGAACAATTTACAAAGGCAAGGTTCGAATTATGGAACATGTGAAGACTTCTGTACCAATGGCATCCACTATCATTACAAAGAAGAGTCTAACGACGACGAAGATTTGTCCTTTCTTCAATAATTCCTCCTCCTGCTCCACCACTACCACCAACGACGTATGCTCGACCACTGCTCTTCAAAGGTAAATAACATTTATCATTATGTATTATTATATCATTTTTATTATTGTTTTTTTTTATTAATTATCCTTGTTTAATATTACTACTGCATCCAAACTCATATTTACATACATACGCATATACTGTACATGTATACACGTACATGTAGTACCTATATCATTGGTAATATTACCTTTTCCCCTACTTAAGAACGATTCAACATAAGAACGGTCGTCTGGAACCAATTGTGTTCGTTAGTTGGGGACTTAGTGTATATACTAAAGTCTCACAAGACACTCCGTTCACTAATTGACACGATACACGAGGTTGGATCTACGAGGACGAGACAAGACAACATTTTAACATCACTTTTAAGAAAAATACAATGAGGAAACATAGGAAGTTTTATATTGCAATCTCTCACCTAGCGTCAGGCGGGATAATAGGTTTCAGCATACTCCTGCAACCCCAAGTGAGGACAAGCGGTATAGAAAATGAATGAATTCATATATTGTAGTGTAATGATTTAATTTCCTCTACGTGACACTCCTCTGCACTGTGTGTGCTCCGGCCCCCCGCCTCCACACGCCAAGACAAAAGGGCTCACTCTGTTCATGCCGTTGTTCTGTGGAACAAACGCAACAAGGCACAGAGTGAAGCCCGTACCTGCCTGTTTGGAGGCAAGAGGCGAGGAAAACAGACAGGCATGCACATGGCAATATTTTGAGGCAGTTCCATTTTCATTTGTTGTGTGCTTAATTAATACATTTATTATCGTCCCAGGCCAGGTACCCACGAGACATTTTTTTCTCAACAAGAAATCTTGCCACCTTTTAATCTAGCAAGATCTTGTGACACCCCTAATATATACTGATTGGAATAATTTTGTGCCATCATTAATACATACATATATATGTGTATACATGATATAGCTTCCAATAGCTGACTTCATGTTCCATGTCTTCTTTCGAGAGCAAACCTTTTGAGACTCAACAGCGCCTCTGCTGGTTGCAGCCAAGTCGGGAACTCGCCTCAGTCACTTCAAAATGCAATTATTCATCAATCAATTCAGCAAAAAAGATTAATGAATTATTTTGCACATACAAAATTAATACACGTATCATATAATTTCATTAATAAATAAATTCCCTGCTGCGAACAAACGAGCCTGCTACTTTGTGCAGTTTAGTAAACTCTGGTGGCCACCCACTCTACAAGTTAATACAGTAAAAAAAAACAGTCAATCCAAAGAGGCATCACAGATACAAGGCTGCCACAAAAGCAATGAGTCAATAAAGTTACGTTTCAAAATGCACTGTCAGAGCAACTGTCACAACAAGGCAGTACTTTTAGGGGGAACAAATGGAACAGGATCATCACATGATGCACACTAAGTGCAGAGCGCAGCATAAAGATAAAACACTACATCTCTTTAACGCAACCTTGAAATCTATTAGGTGCCATGCACTTCGGGTGCATTACACAGTGATGGTAACACGTCAATAGCTATTTCAGCGTCATGCTGCACTAAAAACATGATTGAGAAACAGTATCGGTGCAGTCCCGATTATACTGTACAGCCAATGTAATAAAATTACACAATAAATCTCCAGACTAAAATGTTTGGGGTGGAAAATGTGGATTAGTGATTTTCTCACACCCTTGTTGAGTCAACGATTAACCATTGCATGATGGTGTGGTAAATCAGTGCAAAAAACAAATACCTACCAGTTTTTTATTTTTGCCTTCATCCTCACTGGACCTCTTTTTAGAGGGCTTATTGGGGTCGTCCCCACCGCTGGCTTGATCCATTTTGCCTCCAAGTTATAATTTCCCTTCTTCTTGACTTGATGTGGCCTCCGAAGGAAAAAAAAAAGTTGGCAAAGTCCACTCTTAAGCTTTTGGCAACACGTCACTTGACAACAACATCCACTTTAAGTCTTCTCCAGGTCCATTACCTTATTAAAAAAATAAAATAAAACCAATAAATAAGTGGAAGTATTTGGTAAAATTGTATCCGAGTGATGGGTGTAGCGTTAAGATGAAGAGGTGTGGCAGGCGAGAAGTATCCTAGATGTGCTCTTATGGTCCAGCATCAATTCTTTCAGTCTCTGTAATAAATAACATTAAAACATTATCTTTATATCATTAAAAAAGCCAAAGCAGGTAGGTTACAACAACTACAAGTCCTGTAAAACGAGTTTTGCCTTGTTAACTATTCAAAGTACACCCAAATCCAAAGAAGACAGTCTGCACTGCATTTTTTAGTCATAACACTGCTCAAGAATATGTTATTCTTACTCGTTCAATTATTAAGAAGAGAAACTTAAAAGCGTGCAACTTAGCAATATGGCAGTAACAGCCAATATCAATGAACTTAAAAAGGCGACCAGCAAGCTATGGTGGTTTTTAGCAGCTATTAGCATGGTAGCATCACTGATTGATTAGAATTAAAAACAATAGTAACAATAGTCGAAAATCACCGTTGTTCTCTCCTGCTTGGGCTACTTTACCAAGCATTTAGCTACGTAAGCAAACATGTAGCGCCGTCGCTGTTACAACGCTAAGAGCTTTATCGCCGACATTACAAGCGAGTAGATAGTAGTATTGCATAAAATGACATGAAATGAAAAATACAAATAAATGTGCCTAGTACAACTCACAGTATCCCATCCTGGGCACTTCCTTTGCAACCGAACCTGAATGCCAGGCCCACGCCAGGCCCACGCCCACTCTAGTCCTAATTGGTCTGTGGTCAGGGCGCGGAGAAAAAATCCCAAAGGCGATTGGTGTGACGAGTTGACTGTCAAAAGGTTGGAAAGGCGTGGACTCGGGGGGTCAAATCTGATTTGCACAGCAAGCGGATAAAACCACAGAAGAAGACGAATAGATTCATAAATGTGGTGGTTTATAATCCAGCGGTGACGTCACACAGGAAGTAGTGTGGGAATCCTTGACAACTAAACATCGCCAACGTGATTGTCCTTTCCACACACACACACACACACACACACACATACACCTATTACATCATTGATTGTGCAATGGGTATGTAAAAGATTACGGGTTATATAATAGTGCATCATGTCGGCTTGTCTTTGAGTTTGTGTTCATATATTTATATACATAGACAGATGAGCTCCTGTAAGGCGTGGCGTGTTATTGTGTGTCATCTGCGACTTGTATGCAGGGAAACCTGAAGCCACACAAAAACAACCTGAGGAGCTGCTTCCTTTGCAAGGGTGTGGAGTAAGCAACAACAAGGGTGAGGACCCATATAGAGTCACTGGTAGCTCCTTTAAATAGTTTGAGGCAGGGATTTCACTCCATTGGGCATCACTATTTATTTGCAAATACAGAACTTGTTTTGCCATTAAGTGGAAAGTAAGAGGTCACTAAGCCAAATTTTGGTCACAACATATGGACATATGGACGACTGGCAGGCTGAAATCCCACGTTAAATTTTGACGCTAATACAGATACGACTACATTTGTAGAACTTAAATGCTCCAATTATATTATTGTATTTGATCAAACAGAGTTACCAATCTCTGAGTGTGGGGTCCACAAAAGCAGTTTCTGATTATGCCAGATCAAAAAACATTGGCATTAACACTGATGTATCTTATTTAATAACAACACAAGATTGCAGTAGCTGTATATGAAGTATCATGATTGGTCAGCGTCCAGCAGCTTTATCTACCACTGCATGAACTTAAAAATGTTGCTACTCAGCTGTTGGCATGTTACACTTGCCGTACAGTTGTTTATAATCAAATCATCAGCGGCAATAATGCTAGCTGACCAGTCTGCTCCATACTGCCATTACAACATTGGTTCTGTTTATACTGTATTGTGTGATATGCTTATTAATAAATGACCATGTGTTCAAAGAGAGCTGTGTTTTCCTTTCCACTTTCTCATGCACTCTCAATTATTAGTAAAGTAAAAAAAATGTTATATACTGTATTGAAATTTATATATTTATATATTTTGAAATTCCCGAAATATAGCAGCCTATCTCCAAGAATTGCCTGCTTCCAATCAACAACCCACCCCAGCTATAATTGGAGTGTTTCTATAAAGTCATTCAAAATTTCATCCACATTTCATCCACAAAATACACATCAAAGTCGCACAAAACTCGGCGTTCGAATCACTGTAATACATGGTGTTACGTGACCGTATCTCCCAAGACCTCTGTTCAGCGAGCATGAAATGATTAGCACTGCACATTCATTGCTTTTTTGGGGCCTTTCAGTGACACTTATTCCCAAAAAAGGGTGTTAAGACAAGAACGATGAAGAGATGAAGCGGACTCTAATTCAAAACAGTCGGACTCCAGAATGTTCTAATACTTTCGTCCAGCATGATTATTATTATTATTATTGATTATTAGTTTTATTATTTAACAATAACAGTCCTCTTGGTCAATCCACAATGTTAAGAAACTTTAAACTTGAATATTTAAGGAAGTGAAAGTGAACTTTTGACTTTTGTTGAGAACATCTCTTAGGTAACTATTAGTGTGCACAATTATTAAGCAACTCAAAGAAAAACTAAAATATTCCCTTCTCACTACTTTACTTTCAGTTTTTTAAAAGTCAGAATGATAAAAAACAACACAAACTTTACAAATAAATATTTCAGATATTTCCAAAAATAAATCAGTGACCAATATAGCCACCCTTCTTTTCAATAACACGCAAAAATCTTCCATCCATGGAGTCTGTCAGCTTCTTGATCATTTGACCATCAACTTTTTGTGCACCTTCCCTCAGTACACACATGCACATCACCTGGGATGCTTAAACCCAATAAGCCCATCCATCCATTTTCTATACCGCTTCATCCTCATTAGAGTCGCGGGGGCATGCTAGAGCCTATCCCAGCTGACTTCGGGCGACAGGCGGGGTACACCCTGGACTGGTCGCCAGCCAATCGCAGGGCACATATAGACAAACAACCATTCACTCACATTCATACCTATGGACAATTTAGAGTCACCAATTAACCTCAACCCAATAAGCATTCAGGTTTATTCAGCTTCGGGTTGGAAAATGTGCATATAAATGACAATATGGTCAATACTGACTTGCCTAATAATTGTGCACACAGTGTATACTGTAATGCGTGTTTGGTTGTCTTTACATTTGTACAATGGTTAGCTACTTTTTACGCTGGTACACCCTGTAAGACTTGCATATTTTAGTGTTTTCATGTCATTTTTACACTTTGTGACAGTTCAGAATGTTAAACTGTTACTTAAAACTCTCTCTGTGCAGTTCATAAATATCGTGAATGGTCACAGTTCGAGCCTTCAACAGATTATTTATATTTCCACTATTTCCTATGGGGGGGAAATTGTGTCAATATGCAAGCGAACTTGATTGTGTCCAACCTTAAAGTTTGTAAATGCAAATAGCAAGCTACGGTGAGCACCCTCCTGAGCTAACTGACCTGTTAAAAGATTAATCAGCAAGCCACATTCTCTCAAAGTGCAACTCGTGTAAATAACAGCTACCAACAAATCAGGCGACTCAGCACTTACGTCAGTCAACAGACAGGCATTTTTTTCATTGGACATATTAAGCTCCTTATGAAACAGAGAATAGCTTTAGCTATTAGCTCGAATTAGCTAATACAGTAGTCTAATGTTGCCCTGTTCTGAAATATGAATATGAGGCCCTGGTGACATCCTATTTATATTTTTGGTATTTGCATCAGCTTAAAATAGTGTCCCCATCATTCAATGGGTTTCAAATTAAATAAGGGTAACTATTGTGGACGTGGGATATTATTTTCCCACAGGTCACTTGGTCAGACTGCAGTGACTGACCGCGACCTTGGGAAAAGTATTTATCCGCTCTATACTGCTGACACACGGTAAATGTCAATTATAGTGGATTTATCTTTTAAAAAGTAGATATTGGGGTTTTATGTGACCATTAACAAAATATCGGGCATCCCAGAATGCGTTGCGCTTGCTGAACAGTATTACAGTATTGTAAGACAATGCGATGATTGCTCCTTTTAACAGCTACATACTGTAGCCTATATGTTTAGACCTAAGGGATCGTCAGATGGATTACTTATAAATAATGAATGCATAAAAAGACGTCGCTGAGGGAAACCTTCACGTCAGTAGTTGCACAGTTGTTTAACATTAAATTCTATACATTAGAAGCATTCTTATGCCCTATTGTTCACACTTTTAAAAAAATGTTGTTTTTT
Source organism: Dunckerocampus dactyliophorus (assembly GCF_027744805.1). Lineage (NCBI taxonomy): Eukaryota > Metazoa > Chordata > Actinopteri > Syngnathiformes > Syngnathidae > Dunckerocampus > Dunckerocampus dactyliophorus. The sequence continues at coordinate 9,472,382 of NC_072829.1, read as the reverse complement.
TCTCATTTACATTATTAAAAAAAAAACCATTGTGATTGAACTGGGTAACGTGTCTGTACAGTACCTTATTTCAACATACTTGAACTTCTGTGTCCTCAATGCGTGTCCTGTAGTGTAGACAACTGTGTAAATTGTTTGCGCTGGAGAATAAAGAAGAAATAAAAATCAATAAAAACAAGCCAGCATCAATAAAAAAAACAGCATCAACCAGCAAGGACTCAGTTTATTATTATTTTTTAACGTTATTATTGACTTCCCTTTGGCACACAACACTTTAAAGTCTCTAGGGGGACAAAAAAGTAAAGTTTCTTTAAATTGCTGTCAATAAAAATGTGTCAGCGTCTCACATAAGCATTATAGTAAATCAAACATATTTCCTGTCCACCTAAATCAACCATTTAGGAATAACTTTTCGTTCTGTTGCACTCCATCTATCATTCCCTTCTATTTATTTTAGGTTTTGGGGTTTGCGCGTGTTCCCTTTATAGATTTGCATTCCTCTCCCGAGTCCCAGATTGAAACCCAGCGCCGGACATATTTCATGTTTAAATGTAGCAAACTGTGTGTGAATGTGCATGTGAGAGATGAATGGAACCACCTGGCTGCAATATTAAAATCACTCCCTGAGCAGCCAGCCTGATGTTGTTGCAATTTTAAGCTTCTAAAATCTACAGAGAGAAAAAAAAGAAATATGAAGGACATTTTCAGGAAGAGACAGAGATTGGCTCTTCCACTGCTTATATTTATTTATTTTTAAGTCACAAAGAGGTAAGGTTTATTCTGCGAAAGTGGCTCAACCAACACAGGCTTTGTGCTCAATATGCAACTCAACAAAACCTAAATTCCCCAAACAAAGTTAAATGTTAGTTCTCAACTAGCTTTGCGCTCCGTGCGCGTTCACGTAAAAGGGGGCGTTTAACGTCATATGATTTTACTTGCGCTCAAAAGCGAAGCGATCCCAGCCAGTGTATTTTACACGGGATGAGCAAGTAATTATTATGGAGCGTTATGAGGGCTTCCCAAAAGATAATGACTGCTAAAAGCAACACTGCGAGGGAGGACCGTTGACAGAATAATGCTGAGCGTGTAAATGCGCAAGTTAACACTGATTGTTATACTAACTACACCCCACTAGTGTTTTCATTTATCAACGCTCGTCATTGCACAACTTTGGCACATCAACACTTATCCATTTTACAAATAAATCAATTAGAGCAACAACTGTCTTTTCGCATCTTTGAAATATGTCTGTTTTAAGGCAATAGAATGCTGTACCTGATGGTGACCACTAGGTGGCACTGTTGACATGTTTTGTGGCTTTGTGGTGACTTTCTTTGTGACAAGCTTTTCCTTATTGTTAGAATAAATGTTTTGTTGCAGTTGACTGATGCCTCAGAGTGCTTAATCCTCCAGCACATATTGTAATATAAGGAAGGCTAACGGGCTGAGTACTCACGCAAAACTAGTTACAGTGTGCGCAAGGGAAGAACACACGATGTGTGTAGGCTCTTGTGGTGGCAGTGAGCCGGAGAAAAGTAAAGCCATCTGCATGGAAGTGAAAATGAACATCATAAAAAATTCACTACGGTGACCAAGAAGTGCAAAACACGTTAACAAAAAGCGAAACAAATTACAATTACACCACCCGGAAGGAGAATGTACCCAATCCCAGAGTTACAGGAAGTGATAACGTTTGGACCAATCAGCTCCTGGGAGTTGGTACATTCCTTTTCCGGTGAATGTTGGTATCCGAGAAGTGCAAAACACTTTAACGAAAAGCAAAACAAATTGCAGTTTGACCACCCGGAAGGGGACTGCACCCCTGTTATACCCTCATTAAAATACTCCCGTAGTACATTTGTTCCTTCCGTCTGGTAAGTACCATTTAACAACTCCACCAGCCACATGTACAACAAAATCACATCAGGCAGCTCAAGTGTGTGCCACAAAATGTGTCAATGCCCTACATTAACACCCACCAGAACTCCAAATGTTACCACTTCCTGTCTGATTCGTGTGGCACAATCCTCTTCTGGGTGGTCTATTTGTATTGTTTTACTTTTTGTTTATCTGGTGGTTAGCATGTTGCCCACACAGTCACAGTCTGGAGATCTGGGTTCGAATCTCCGTTGGGCATTTCTGTGTGGAGTTTGCATGTTCTCCCCGTGTGTGCGTGGGTTTTCTCCGGGTACTCCCACATTCCTCCCACATTCCAAAAACATGCATGTGTGGTTAATTGGTGACTCTAAATTGTCCATAGGTATGAATGTGAGTGTGAATGGTTGTTTGCCTATATGTGCCCTGCGATTAGCTGGCGACCAGTCCAGGGTGTAGCCCGCCTCTCGCCCGAAGTCAGCTGGGATAGGCTCCAGCATACCCCCGCAACCCTAATGAGGATAAGCGGCATAGAAGATGGATGGATGGATACTTTTTGTTTAAGTGTTTTGCACTTCTCGGCCACCAACATTAACCAGAAAAGGAATGTACCAACTCCTCTGAGCCGATATGAAATACTATTGAGAAACTGATATCTATGTATTTAACTGTACTGTACAGACTGAACTCAAAACTGAAACCCGGAAAATCCATCAAAATGGAGAGTTGTGAAGCATACAAGCGTATTCAAGACTCAAATTGCATAATGAGTTTGATAAATTTGTACATGTTGGCAAGTCTGCAGTACCACTGAAAGTAATCCCTGCCTCTCACGCCCCCTCATGACAGTTCACCAAATCTCCCCGGGGTGGGGGCCACCCCACTATTTGAGAAGCACGGTATTAATGAGACATAACATTAAATTAGATTACCTTCACACTGCATGTGTCAGCCACGGCATGTCTGACATGACGAATAATGAAAAACGTTTTCCTCCCATTCCATGTGGAAATGGTTAGTTCTTGGCTTCTTAGAATAAATAAGTTGGAGGCTGACTAGTTAGATTGTTACCATGGGGCGGCCGTCCCTTGTGTCCCTGCAGTGATCCTGTAGACTGCACATTACAGTTGAGCAAAGAATAATAGGATTGTAAAGGTGACTATAGAGTGTTATTTCATGTCTACAGGGCTCTAACAATGGTAAAAATCGAATTTAGAAAGTCATAAACATGTTTTTCATGCTCTAACTATGAAAATACTCCATTTATTAATTTTGAATCCTACTTCGCAGAAATTCACTTATCCCGGTCGGGTTTGGAACCATCGCTATAAACAAGGTACGTCTGCTGTCAGCCATAACACGCCAAACAACATCAGCAAACCCAAACGTCCTCTCGGCCTGTACACATACACACACAGAGGACTCAGCCTGTCAAGTTTACGGTATCACAGACAGTCAGAAAAAATCTCTTTAATGCTGCTTATAATGCCAAGTCACTGCAGTATTCTTGACCATGTTAAAGGATCTTCTGCTATGAAAGCAACAGTCATAACTAAGCAGCGTAATGATTTTTTAAAATTACTGTTTCATTTCATTCTTGTGGTTTTATTACTGTATTTTATGTCCTTCATGTGGTTTGTGTACAATGCAAGTGACTTACAGTAAGTGTTATTTAGGTATGGTTTCCAACTTACACTAAAATTCGACCTACAATGCATTGTGGGAACACAACTGGTTTGTAACCCAGGTACCACCTGTAGTATGTTTGCAAATGTACTATAACATTGTGCGGCAGGCCTTTGTGAGTCAAGGTACATGAAGGGGTCAAAACATAATAACATGTTCGTGGCAAACGTGAAAGCTGTTGATAACATTGTGGTTACATCACAGGGGCGTCCTGTAAAAACAGTCGTAAGCGCAAAGTGATGACATTTGAATAAAACAAATCTTCACTGAGCTCCAAATAGAGTGGATCCAGTATGCTTGTGTTTCCCAGTACCTGGTCCTGCAGGTGAGTACACTCAAGCCAACTCAAGTGGAATATTCAGTACAATCATCAGCTAACACTGAAGGCGGCAAAGCAGACAGGTTAACAAACAAATAGCAATAATGGAGGAGAATGATTGTCTCATGTATTTCTCAGTATGTCAAGACATCAATTTGACCCAAAATGAGGCTCAGGGCAGAGGACAAAGCGGAGACTGTGGAGTATAATACTGCATTGTTCAGACTATTCTCAACAAATCCCAAACGTTCAATACAAGGTGAAAAACGCTCCATGGAAACAATTTTCCAGTTTCAGCAGGAATGACTTTGCTCAGTGCTTCTGGGCAGCAATTTGCCCACATTGTGTGGAATTCAACAGATTAAGGGTGATACTGGAGGGGCCTATTTTTAGCATATTCAAACGGACCGCAACTCGAACCGCTGCTGTCTGATAAACAGCAGGTTGTGGCTTTGCGCCCAGAGAGGAAGAGGGCAGCTCTGGGACAGGAAACACAAGAGGATTTTTCCCGCAGTGGGAAGCCCTATTAGGCCGAGCATGGATTTACTGAGGACAAACACAATGGGGGTTGCCATCACAAAGCACAAAAGCTGCAGAGCCCCTTGGTTTTTACGCTCATTACCACAATCATTGTTTATGTGTTTGTAATGGTTAATACACCAGCATAAAGAAGCTCTTTAACCCAAATTATATTTTTCATGCTAAAATATAATTATTGTTATCCATGAATTGTTTACTGTTAATGGGCTGCTTAAAACAAATAAAAATTGTAAAGAACATTATTTCTTCATTAAGAAATGAAATTATTTACTTGCAGAAAACAGAAATGTTATTTTGCAAGTTATTACTAAGGAGGACATACAAAATATTGTTTTGGCTACTATGTGTAGAAAAAAAATGTGGTGTATTTATGGTTTATCTGCCAAATGAGTAAGAATATTTTTTTTTTGTTTTGATGACAGGTGGAATGTGCTAAGCACTGTAAATAAATGTATTTATTTATTTATTTCTATTTGTCGAAAATGTAAAACAAATACAGTACCAACGTTTTTATCTTTTTTCTTGATTAATTTGTATTTTTGAAGCTGCACAAATAGAAATATATATTATAATTATTAATATATATATATTTTTAGGTCGATTAATCTGAATGTCATGTTCCGCAGGACATGAGCAAGCACTTCCTGTCCTGCGCTCTTATTTTGGTGGGCTGTACTTCCTGCGGGGAGGACGAGGCAGCCGCTTCACTCCTGGATGTCGCGCAGCTGGCGCCAATCAACATTAGCGGCGGTTAAAAAGCCAGCACCGTCTAATGTACAGCGCTGGTTCATTGTCGCTGTTCCTCGTACTCTCGCCGGTGCTGTCACATAGACGTCCTCCTCCTGTTGAACTGCCTTGGAATTATTTGTATTGTTTTTCCACAGAGCCTTCCACTCTGTCGCTTTTTGTTGCTGTGTTGTGTGTACATGCACCATAAAAGACCTTTATTTTGGCACGCCACCGCCTCGTCTCTGCATACTGGCGGTCAAGCACTCGACAGCCTCAACTCGTGCCTGACAGATTGTGACACTGACCAAACCCCCCCAGCAACAATGGTAAAAAAGAGCAAAAGCTGAAATGTTGGTATTAATAAAAAATTTGCATTTCAATATATCTTATATAAAATAGAATTGTCAGACTTTTCCTCGGTGGAAAAGGTTTGGACACCCCTGCCCTAGACGGACCAAGTCAATGTGAACCAAACTTAAACAGTTCATGGTTTGGGCCTCAACATATCAGAAAAGAGGCAAAAATGCAAATCACTCTTTTCGAAAGTCAAAGCTGATGTGTGTGAATATCTTGTTTTGCCTAAAACACAAAGATAACGGGTCTGCTTTCATGGATGGTAAAGGAAATTAAAAAATATATTTACATTTGAGAGGCTGAAATCAGAGGATATTTACATTTTTACATAAAAAATGATTAATCGAATACCAAAATAGTTGTTGATTAATCGGATAATCGATTAATCATGTATTTAGCAATTAATTATTGCATCTTAAACGGATATTATACACAAAGAATTGTTGAAGAAGCTAATGTGTTTGATGTAAATTACTTGCAATTTCAATACATTTAAACGGCAATGAATAATGGAAAATATATTTTGTATGGTATACACTGGAACCTTAGCGTCCGACTCTAAAGGAAACATACGTTAACCGAATCAGTTTTTCCATAAGAAATAATGTCAATCCAATTAGTCTGTTCCAGAAAGCCAAAAATGTTAACACAAAACATGTTTTTGTAGTTTTACAATTACAGTGTTACGTGCAGAAAATAATTCAAAATGCATATACATACGTATAAATGGTGAATGAAAGGGATAAATTAACATTTAAGGTTACTTTTACCTTCATTGAAGAGGTGATTCTTGAGGTGGCTGAAAACAGAAAGGTGGTGGTGGTTGATCTCGCCGCTACATCGTGTCTTTGGGAACAGTCACGTCTTCAGTGAAGGTAAAAGTAACCTTCAATGTTCAGTTAGCCCTTTCATTTGTCATTTATATGCATCGAGCATTACGTTATGCATGTAAAGATCTAACTGTAAAACTCTAAAAACATTTATTGAGAGTCAATCGCTGATGACATCATAACGGGCGCCGATTCCGGTTTCTGATTCCGATTCTGGCTGCCATTTGGTAATCTAGCTAATAGGATGCTAACAAGGAAGTACGTTTTGTGATTAAAAAAAATACATTAAGAACACAGTTGGACTCATGCAGTGTATTAACAACGTGACAAGACATATTGTACGCTAACCAAAGAATGCATGCAAAATTGTAGCGTAAATTTTCGAAAAACATACTAACCGGGGCGGATGCTAACCGAGGTTCCACTGTACTTAGAATGAATAGTTAATTAGTTGAGTTCCATCCATTGCTGGAATCACAACATGTTATTCCAAATACAGTAGTACCTCGCATAACGTAAACCTCCTTTTACGTAAATTCCACTGAATGTAAAGAATTTATGTAAAGTTTTTGCATCGTATTACGGAAGAAATTCCATATAACGTAAAGCGTCAAGTCGGTGCAAGTTTATTAATGCCTCAAGTCGGTTCAGACTAACACTTGGTGACGCCTTTTGACGCTTCACGCTCTTATTGGCTGATTTTTGGGCCACCGCCTCCGCTCTCATCTCATTGGCTGATTATCGGGGCACCGCCTACGCTCTTATCTCATTGGCTGAGTTATACAGCACGTACGTGAGTTTGTGTGAGAGACAGGCTTGTCCCTTCAAACTCCTTCCTCTTCGTAGTCGCCCTTAAACTAACTTAAACAATTAAGTTAAGTTACAAATTAAAATTTTGCACACAGCATTATCGTGTAGTGCGTGTGCGTTTGTCTGTGAGGCCAGCTGACTCTTAGACTCTTTGAGTCGCGTTTCGACTCAGGCTAGTCCTCCTCCTCCTTCCTGCCTCCACTTGTGCTCCTGATCAAGACATCTCGTGAACGGTAGGATTGTTTTTGTTTTTCAGTTTTATTCATTTACAGTGATCTTATTACCTTATTTTATATTGGAATGTTACTCTACTATGTTTATGCTAATGTTTTCTTATATTTTCCCACCCTATTTGGTGGACTTTGAATATTTTGAAGTGCCAAAGGGGTGGGTTTGGGAAGATCTTGGAACGGATTAGGCTATTTACATGTATTTTACGCTTCGTATAACATAAAATCCCTATAACGTAAAGGTTCTCGGAACGGATTATTTACGTTGTAGGGGCGTCTACTGGATGACTTTTTAAAGTCTGTATAGTTAAATATGCTGCTTTAAATCCTGCATATGTGGAACAACATGACTGAAAACAAGCAGCAGGATTGCATAAGCGGCTTGGCTTGGTTTGGGTTTAGCAGTTTTGAATATTTGTTGTATTTGTGTTGCTGTGTTGTTCAAAAGGGCAAAAAAGGACATATAGGACTGATGAAGTTCTGGTGTTCTTCAGACGCATCAACCGTGACCCTCGAAACTGAACCTACCTGTGTGCTCTTTTCTTATCATCACTATCAGTTCTTCTCGCTCATTCACCACATTTCCTGCGCGCATACAGTACAATTCTATGTAAGCTTAGCAGCATGGTTCTGTGGAACTGTGAACATTTGTATTACTGCTGCATTTGCTCTCACATTCAGTCCCATTCTGCACAACGAGTTCAACCTGTCAAGGAAAAATCGCTTCTCAAACGAAAAATACAAAACATTTAATGCTGAAATCGACACTCAACAGTCGCCTGTTTGTCATCCGCCTGAGGCTTTCAAATTAGTCAAGCACCGCTGCGATGTGGTGATCAGTGGGGGCATAAATGCCAAAGTCATAATAAAAGAGGGTGGCTTCATGAGGCGTGGCGCACACCAAACGACAAGCATTTACCATCGAATTGCGCTGCCCTGCAAGGTCAATAGTTTATAGCGCTTTGGGAGAGAGAGAGAGAAACACAAAATGAAGACAATCTAAAGACACGCATTTGTTATATTGATAATTGTACAACGCACAATTCTTTCAGAGAAGTCAACTCAATAAAAGCACTCGGGGGGATATTTCATTGTGACTGGAAAGGAAATGAGGGGGAAATTAATGATGTAAACAACAAACTATGATTCTGCTCTGCTGGTGACAAATGAGTTCAGTGACAAAGCTTTCTGGTGTGTGAGGGGTTTTATGATACCTTTGTTTTGATCGCTGTTAATGGGTCGGACATTTCTGCTACCATTTTTATCATCTCTTCTCAAGCAACAACACCATAGAAAGTCAACTTGGACATACTTGTACAGTTTTTACAGCAGTATAGCTTCACTGTGGCCATTATTGGCCTAAAAGCTGGCAACACAAGGGAGGAGCAAGATTGTGGGTCGTGTCACGTCTGGGGCTGCACAAGTGCTGCCGGCGTCGGTGAGCTGCATGTTGCCTGAAGCACTGTGACATTATAACGCTATTTTTCAACATGATATCGAGCTCAAACACACCTACAAGATGACAAGTGTCTTGCTGAGGAAGCTGAAGGTGAAGATGATGGAGTGGTCAATTATGCCTCCTCCAGACCTGAGCACAATTGCCACCTGTGGGGCATTCTCAAGCAGGAAGGAAGGAAAGTGGAAGAGTGCAAAGTGTCTACCATCCACTAACTCCACCAGTGATTATCATGGAGGCGTGGAAGAGGATTCCAGGAACAACCTGAGCAGCTCTCGTCAATTCTATGTCCAAGGGCAAACGTATCTGCCCTCAGGCTACAAGACTTGTTAACATGTCAAAGAAAGATTTCAAATCCATTATTTTGGTTTGCAAATCTTTTATTTTTTGGCTTGCAAATCCATTGTTTGTATTATTGGATAAAAACATTTCTCTCCATACAGATGTTAATGATGTCTCTTACACTGCATAATAGTAAGAGCTAGAAACACTAGTAATACAGTGGAACCTCGGTTAGCGTCCGCCCCGGTTAGCATGTTTTTCAGTTAACGTCGTAAATTCGCCGAAATTTGGCCTCGATTTACGTACATTTTCCCGTTAGCATACAATATGACGCGCGTCTAGTCGTGTTATTAATACACTGCGTGAGTCCACCTGTGATCTTCAATTGCTCACGACACCAAAACACGTGTTAATCTTGTTATTTCTGCCATGAAAAACAACACTGAAAGGCATATTTCCTGTGTTAGATGCGTATTAAAAAAATGTCGGCAGTTCTTCCGGTTGTGGAGGAGGCGAAGCGACCTTACCTACCTTCTGCTTCACTCCAATGCTTTCTCAAATCCAGTTCTGGATGAACTGCTGTTGTTTGTTTTATATTTTTATGATATTATGCCTGCTCGGTGTGCTGAAGGCTGGAACACTTGAGGAGACGGAGTGGGTTTGGTCACATTTCTAAAAGACACCATTCGCCTTGTCAGATGCGTGGGCAAACTTCGTGGGACAAACGTTACTGCCCGTTACTGGAAATATAAAGTCAAAAAGTGTGGAAAAGCGTGCCAAGGTGGCAGTAAGTCAATTCCTATTTTTCCTGCTCATATGCTCCACAGTATATGCAGTGCTAATTCCGAAATGATGCGCTAGCTAAGTGCTATGTGCTATCTGTTGTAGCTATTACTGCCAGTAAAACATGTCATACACCTCACAACACAATATTAGTGAATGTTATTGTTGTTGTGAATATGTCACTTTCTTCGTGTGTGTGTTTACATCTGTTGCCGGTGTCGACCTGAATTGCTTGCAGTCACTCGTCTTTCTAGCCTATCTTGCAGTCGATCTGTCAGTTTCAATAAGTAAATACTTTTTTTTTTTTTTTTTTTTTTAACAAATCTAATCTACGAATCTTAGAATAATTCTAAGGGTTTCATTCCACAGCTAACTGGTCTTTTCGTTTCCAGTTGTCTGTGTCACATACTAGTCAAAAACATACTTGTGGCAAATTTTTTGTGTTTGTTAAATCATAGTTTTCGCAACACAATATCAGTGAATTTTATTATTGTGTTATTGTTGTCAATATGTCACTTTCTTGGCTTTGCTGTGAGTTCATGACTGTATGTGTGTGAATCTAGTTCCCGGAACGTAGCCTGGTAGTGACGTCACAACCAAGATGCCGTCGGATTAGAAGACTCGCTAGGGGAGGTGTCCAAATCGTGTCAAAATCACTAGTTGTTTATTTATCTATGACAGCAGTATGACAAAAATGTTTTTACCTTCTTTATGAAAATGTTGGCGCTTGAAACTTTCTTTGGCTCCATTTTGGCTTATTGAGGTGAGAAACGCTATTGAATTCAATAAATAACTCATGGTAAAACACGAAAATGCTGTCCTTATGGTGTCTCGCTGCCACATTGTGTCTTTGGAAACACTCACATCAAGAATCACGTGGTCAGTGAAGGTAACAGTAACCTTAAATGTTCATTTACCCCTTTCATTAATCAGTTATATGTATTTATATGCATTTGGGAGTGTTTACTGCATGTCAAACTATAATTGTAAAACTATAAGAACGTGTTTTGTGTTAACATGTTTGGCTTTCTACAGCAGAATAATTGGATTTACATTATTTCATTTATTTGGTTTGCATCCGTTTTGGTTAGAGTCTGACCTTCTGGAACAAATTAATGACACTAACCAAGGTTCCACTATAATCCATCCAAGTCAAAGCCCATGGTATGCATGCTCACAGATACTGTAAATGCACAATTTCTGTGATGTGTAGACGTGTCATATAATTCATATAATTATTCCGTAGCCAAGAGTGGCAGTATTATGACAAAAAATAGGTAATATGAAGAGAATAATGTATATTTCCAATACGTATATTACGAGCGAAAATATAATATAAGATGTGATGTGATATTTTTAAAGTGATACTACTACGAGAAAAACATAAGTGAGAAAACAAGAACAAAGTAGGATTTTTTTTTAGAAAAGTTATATTCTGAAGGAAAAAATATGAATACTGCATAATGACAATAAATGTATTTTTTGGGAAAAATATGTAATCTTCAGAAAATAAATAAAATATCATATAATTTTTTTTTTTTACAAAAAAAAGTGATAGTACTACAATAAAAAAAACATGATGTAATATCATGAGTATATAGTCATTTTTTTAATTAAGATATAATACGAGAAAAAAGATGCAAATGTAATGAGACTGAATGTCATATTTTACACCAAAAAATACATAATCGTCCAAGAATAAAGTAATATTTTTTACTTTAAAAAAGTGGTTGTTCTACATGAAAAAATATGAACTATAGCAAGAATAAACATCATCTTTAGGAGAAAAGAAAGATGTAAGACAAGAATGTTATACTTTTACAAGAACATAAAAATACACGAAAAAAAATTATAATATAAAAATGTGAATAAAGTAGTATTTTTTTTTTTTTTTAGAAAAAAGGACATATTTATGAGGAAAAAAAGACATTATCTAAAGAATAAAGTCAGATTTTTACGAGAAAAAACCAAAAAAAGTCATAATAGAATGAGAATAAAGTCGCATTTTATTGAGAAAAATAGCTTGAGAAAAAGGACACAATCTTACAAGAGAAAAAGTAGGAGTACGATGAGATGTAGCTATGTCATATAATTAATGTGATTGCTTGCTAATGATACATGCCATATTGCATCAACGTAAGAAGCAGAAAGGCTTGTAGTCATCCATCATTTTCAAACCAAACAATGTTTGGTTGTACACAAGCACATAAGACGGTACAGTAGGTGAGTCATGTGCTTAATGTGATCCTTCCACCAATTATTATTCACGAAATAAATCCAAGAAATCCAAATTAGATACAAAGTCAGGAAATATGCAGTGTTGTATGATAAAGTGATGGCACGTGCAAACAACTGGCCCACTTCTGTTTAAGGACATGCACGTGTCATGTCAGCACTCCAGAGTGTGCACCGCAGTAATGGCCCAGCAGGGGAGGATCTTGCCTCCGAAGACCAGTGTCTAGCCTTCTCCCTCCCCATTTTGCCTTGCACTGTGAACACACATCTATATCGATGCCATTGTCGCTTCTTACCCAGTAGGACACTTTGGGGGAAGCAAGATAGGGAGCCTCAGTGCAATCACAGCCCTTTTCCGTGATGGTTATTAGCCACACTTTCCTTCAAGGCCACCATGAAGCCAGCATTGACAATGGTCAGGTTTGTCCAGTCAGAGCATTAAAAGCAAGAAGAAGGAGAAATTGACCGGTGCCGTGATGAGCAAAGAGATGGACGTGTGTTGCAGAAGGGGAGCTCATTTTTGTCACATCTTGTTTCTTGGAATGGTGTTTGTGAGGGAACGGCTCCAAAGCTTTCATTAAGGCTTAAATTGAGGGACCTCACCGCAATCCCGATATACTTGTTTCAGCGAAGGCAATTGCAGAAGCAAAAAAAACCCAAATGGGCCCTTGGAAAGCTCATTACACTTCCAAAACAGCGACTACGTCAGGCAGCCAGTGGGAAGAAAAATCTGTTGGTCCAATTTATATGATAAACTTCTGATGAAGCGCTGCTTGGGAAAAAGTGGGAATCGGACTTTTCTCGAACTGAAGAGCTGTAAAACTTCCACTGTTATTTGAGATTTTCTTGTGGGTATTATGTACAGCAAATTTTTAACCTCACCACTGTATTTATTTACAATTTGTTTAGACGTATTGATATTTTTCTGGTACAGGTTCATTATTTCATAATAATGCTCAGGTTTGATTGTCAGTGTGTTCAGTTTTAAAAGGGAAGTAGAAAATAAAAAATCCAGACTTGCACATGCAATTAACTATTTACAGAAATGTAATTTTAAATTATATTATTCTTTTTTTCAATAATTATTATGTGTTATTCGTAGGGGTGTTACAAGATCTCGTGTCACAAAATCTCACGAGATCACAGGGTGACAAAATTTGTCATTCAGAAAAAAAGTGCCTCGTGGGCACTAGATCTGGCATGATAATGAATAAATGAATTCATCACACAATAAATGAAAATGAACTTGATAATTTGAATATACAATAAATATAATTCAATGCATAGGCGTGTCTGTTTTCCTCGTCTTCCACCTCCAAAAAGGCAGGAAGAGAGTTCACTCTGTGCTTTGATTTCAATAACTTGGCGCTTTTGTTCCATAGAACAGCGGCATGAACGGAGTGAACCCTTTTGTCGGTCATACAGTCTCTTTGTGGGTGGAGGCGGGGCCACTAGCATACACACAGAGGGCAGAAGCGTGTAGCCTTGTGAGGCGCAACCTCACATTAGCTCATAGGCTCGGAACATAACCCTAGCGGGAAACTACTGTGTTTATTTTTTTATAATTGGGATCATTTTATTTCTTTCATTTATATCTTTTATTTATAATGTATGAGAACAAGCAGTACAGAAAATGAAATTTATGAAATATACTATGCTTTTATATAATACTTTTGAAATTCTGGTATTTTTTACCAGTTTTTGACTGATATTTGTTCATCAGTTAAACCCATTATTATATTAGTTGTAGTGCTAAGTACATTGTTACATAATATATTAACAGTATTATTACTACTGCAATCTGTTTCTAATACTGACAACATTGAGAAACGTTATTTCAGTTGCTGCATGTTATTCCTTGACAATAAAGACGATTACCCTAACATGCATGTTTTTGGAATGTGGGAGGAAACCGGAGTACCCGGAAAAAACCCACACACACACGGGGAGAACATGCAAACGTCACACAGAGATGCCCAAACAGAGATTTGAATTTGATTTCTCCAAGCTAATTTCCAGAAACTACATCTTTATTTTGTGTTTTTCTTGAATATTTCCACTCTAAATTAACATTTTTCCTCATAATATTACAAGCTTATTCTCTAAAATGATCAAACTTTTCTTCTCTTTACAATACAAGTTCTTTCTCTTAATATTTAGATTTTTTTTGTAAAATTCCAGCTGTTTTTTTTTCCATTTCTGATGCTGCTGTTGTTGTTGTTGTTGTTTTTTTTAACATTTTCTAACTATTTCAACTTTCTTCTTGTAAATGTTCTCCTCATAATCCTTCCCATAATATTTTGGCTCTATTCGTGTAACATTATAACTTTTTCACTAACCTAACTTTCCAAAAATACCAACTTTATTTCTTGTTATGTTGTTTCTCATAATATTACGATTTCTAAAAAAACTTTTCAACTTTATATTACTAAAAGGACGCTATTTTTCCGAATAAATTATTACGTTATTCTTGTAATGTTACGACTTTTTCTCGTTAGATTACAATTTTCATAAAATGTAATAAGTGGGGAGGTTATTTTATAAGTGACTCTTGTTAAAATACTTCGTTAGCATGGGGATGTTTCTGTGGTCTTATGACATCCACCAAGACTGAGCTACGTAAAAACTTGCGCAATGCACGTAGCGCAGACGTAAACGTCATATCCGGTTACGTTTAACATGAATAAATAGAATAGAACCCATAAAATGCAGTTATATTTCAGTGTAAAACAACCATAAGTAGAGTGCAATGATGGACTAATCTAGAGCAGGGGTCACCAACGTGGTGCCCGCGGGCACCAGGTAGCCCCCCACGACCACAAGAGGCGCCCGCAAGCCTGCTTTTCATTCAGGTTTTCAGTTAATGATGTGAGAACACTAGAAAGAAAAGTATTCTGAAACATAAAATGTGAGTTGTGGATGCCAGCAGTTTGTGAATGTTTTGGTAAAACAAGCATATTTGATCTGTTTGGGTTGAAATAAGGTATGAAAATCATTTCTACAAAAAAGAGTAGCTCGTGGCCATTTTCATTTTCTAAAAGTAGCTCTCGCAAGAAAAAACGTTGGTGACCCCTGCTCTAGAGGATTCAGCTTTTTCAGGGTTTTTTTTCTAAAAGGTGAAATGCCATCCATCCAAACATATCTTCCTAGCGAATGCTTTTGTGTGTTATTTTTTCAGTGGCGAAAAAAGACGTAAAATAATTTATGGAACAAAGAAAAGAGGGCTTATAAATTGTCCACTTGCGCCATGGATACGATATAAAAAAAGATTGATTATGTTGTTATTTATCAGAGTTCCTTCTATCTTGATAACATTTTTGGGAGTGGAGGGGGAACGCTTGCTGCCGTAAAATAGATCGACGGATGGCGTAGATTACACATGCCTAACACGTGACTGACAAAAAACAGCACATGCGTAGAACCCACTTGAACCGATTGCGTTCCGGGTACGTATTGCGCAGTGACATAGCGTGCATAGCATTGTAGGGACATTTTAACGCATGCACACACACATGCACACATTGTCATTTTGATATTTAAAAAAAAAAAAAAATTGTTGTTTATTTTGTGGTATAGTTGTTTAGATATTTGAGCTGGCACAAAAGCAACAAATATTTGTGTCAAAGTGAAAGTTATGCTTGAAATGTTTCACAAAAAGCCTGTTTTGCCCCTTTTCTAGTCGGCAACTGATATTTTCCTGAAACGTTCTGCTGCTGATGACTAAAGAACGGAAAAAGGTAGAAACAAACTTCTTTTCTCTGATGAAAGACAGGAGTCTAATCTTTCTTTTGTTAGGTTCCATGTTCATATAATCATAGAACACAATCATCTGATCCGTCAAAGTCACCGAAAATGCACTGACGGAGTTGTGTTTAGACTTACTGTATTCTAAAATTGTTGGTCATGTTTAAAAATGCACGCATTTAGTTGTATTCAGTGTTGAAACGTATTGTACGACTCTCGTTTTTAAATATGTGGCTTTCATGGCTGTCTTATGGTCGGAAAGGTTCCTGACTTAATAGATTGATTACAGCACACTTGATCCACTTATTTAGGCCCAATAACAGATCTCTTTCTTTTTATGAAAGGTCATGTTTTCATTTCTCTGAAGATGACATCTTGATCACACCGTGACTCTCTGTGCCTCCTTCAATTTGGCTGAAGAACTGGGAAACAAGGAATGGTGGCACATGTACACACATGGTGCTGAGATGTTCCATTCAAATCCACGTGCTAGCACTTCAACTCACTCTTCATTAATTCAGCCGGCCAATCATTCTTCTGAAAAAGGACGGAACACTCTGGGAACACAATAATGCCAGCAATTAATTCAAATTTTTAATAGAAAAACGCCGTGTGCCTTTGTCCCTGAAACATACTCCTGCACCAAGAGGTGCTTCAGTGCGTGTTTTGTATTCAGACTTCAAGTTTTTGTACAACTTCTCGGGTCTCTCGCTCTCTTTTTAATGAGTTTAGCAGTCAAGGTGCTTAAGCTTAATGGTGATAGCTTGTCTGGTGCTGTGTGAAGGTAACATAATATGCCTTCCAGATCCTTCAGGACTCACTGATGAACACAAACGTCTTCAGATGTATCTCGCTGACTCGTGCATCGCTGTTACACCTACAGTAGCTACGTATTGTTCTTATGATGACTGAATGTGTTATATGACAATACAGTATCATCCAGTTCCTATTGTCTTGTTCTTCTGTCTCCAAAGCCACAGTATTAGGCACACCAGCGCACTCAGACCAGCCAATGTGGTTTGCGTCGGTGCAGAACTGCATTGCATCACGCTGCGAGCTGTTTCTAATATTTTTACCCATCTTATGTACCTAAATAGGTTGTGCAGATCCCAAAGAGCTCACAGCATGATGCAATGCAGTTCGACCACTGCAAACTTAAACCATAATAATAAACATACCTGTAATTAAACATTAAATTAAAGGTTTATGAGTTGTCATTATTTTTGATCGATAAATGAAAGTATTCAATTACAATTAAAATGAATTAAATTAAAATAAATCGGTGATTTCAACACATTAGTTATTTAGCAATGAATTAACTTAGAATCTAAGCATTTGAATAAAGTATTATTGAAAAATACAATAAATTAAGAAAATCATTATTCTAAATATACAATATTAATTTGCAAATAAAATACAATTTAAAAATTAACACAGTTCTTAAATGAAGCACATTTATTTTTTTTAAATACAATTACAATTTAAAATTAAAATACAACAAAATAAAACAAAAACATGCAAATTCATTAACAATTTTCTTGATCACATTATTTTTTTTGAATAATAAATGTTACATTTAAAAATTGGAAATAAAATTGCCGATAAGATGAAATTAAAAATATGATCAAATTAAGACATTTTCTTACATATAGCAAATATTTAAAAAATATAAATTAAATTGCACTTCTACAAAGCCAATTTTTTTTATTTTTATTTTGATCAGGTAGAATTTTTCACAAGTTCTTGTGCTGGCTGGCATGACACTGTGCAGGCATCCCTAATGATTGAAGAATGAACACTTATTGCCCTATACAGCATGTAAGCCTGAAAAGGCAAAACGTATCAGAAGGAAAGTGGCAGCAGTGGCAGTGGTCAACAGGTCATCGTTAGGGAGTACTTTGTGCACTTTGTTAAAGCTGTCGTAAGGGTGCTTCTGCCTTTTAAGTTCTGGCACCATTAATGGCCGCGTATCCTTGACTATAGCTGCTCTTTCACTCCCGGCGCCGCTATTTACCACCTAATCCCCGACAAGGCCGCGGTTGTTTTTCCAGAGTTGTTAAGTGTGAAGTTTGTCAAACTGCGCCGAGGAAGGACAAGTTGATGTTTTGGCATTCACTGTTCTCGCTAAATTAATTTCCTTTTCAAACTTCCTGGCTCATCTAACTGGCTGAACACTAATAGAGCCTTTCAAATAAAAATTAAAAAAAAAAAGTCTGAGTGCATAACTGAAGGTCAGGCATTATTGATTTGTTGTAGCACAATGCCATCCTGTGGTAACACTGAGGGATGCTTCAACCTGCACCAGTGATGGCCGACCATCTGGACTTGAAGGATAATTGGTGCTCACTTTCGTATTTTCGTCATGGGACCCACGGCTGTGCAGTAAAGAACACATGCGTAAAGTAATGACTTGATTGGACAGCTTTTGTGACGTAATTAAAATATTTCAAACCACAATCATGTCTGGTGGTTTGAATACATGGGTTATTTTTATATTCTGCTATATTAACCTGCTAAGATTGTACAAAAAGCTTCTAAAACAGGGGTGTCAAACTCGTGCCATGGAGGGCCGAGACACTGCAGGTTTTCTTTCCAGCCGGTCACTAAAACAGGTGATTTTAATGATCAACACCTCCTTCAATTTGAGGGAAGGAGCTCATCAATTAAATCACCTGCTGGAGAAACTGGTTGAAGAGAAAACCTGCAGCGTCTCGGCCCCCCAGGGCACGAGTTTGACACCCCTGCTCTAAAACATACTTTGACAGAGCGCCGTTGTCACACACAGGGAGGGGGAGAGAGAAACAGCACTTCGATTTCCTCTTGCTTATTTGTCATTTCTGCAGGCTGTATGCTGTATTTGGACACTCCTCTGTGTCTTTGGTCCGTGTCTCATTCACATTTGAGCCGAACTCCACCCTAACTCTTATAAATATTCCACAACACAAGCATCACTTTTGTCTGCCCGTGTATGTCTGTCCTTCGAGTCACGAGCCGGGGATGCTATTCTTTCACACACCTACAAAAAAACAAGTGACTCCGGTGATTAATGGCGCAGAAAATCATTAAAATGTAAACAGTGGCAGTTGGTTGGCGCTCATTAGGGAGCTGACGGTGTGACAAGTAGCGCTAATTAACCCCGGGAAGTGACCCGTGGCCCAATGAAACTCTGCACTTCTCCCCACATCCACTCCCTCCCTGCTCTGCCATAGTTAAGTCACACGTGTTGTCATAAAAAAGTAGGGAAAACTGCAAAAGTATTCATGATGATAAAACACAAACTGTGTAACTTAAAAGAAAAATAAGTCACATTTTAAACTACATTTAACAGAATTGCTCAGATTTTTCTTGGCATGTCACACTCTGGCGGCCATTTGTTGCTGGGCAGAGTTTATTGGGCTTGCCCCACTGGCCAACAGCAAGAAATACTAATTTACTCAACACACATACTAAGCTAAGTACTATAATACAGTATAAGCTACAACACTATAAGACAAGCTGATGTATACACAGTAATTTGGTCCCTGCATTGTATTACTAATAAGAGGCAAATTTGTAAGAAAGATGGTCAAAGATACAAATGAGAGAAGCACTCGGAGAGCGCAGACCTCTGCCAAGCACCATAGCTCCCCCCATATTGTGATTCACACCAAAATAATAATCCTACATTTTTTGGATCAGTCTTTGATATTTTGTAGAACCTGTTGGAAAATTGGCATGTATTTTTTTTCCCAAGTGCTCTGGCCATTTTTTGTGGAGTTACATGCACAAATGCTGAAAATGGTCCAATCTCGCTACGTTAAAGAATCCTTTAAAAAAATTCCTGGATCCAGACGGTGATCCGGATCACCCCCAAAATGTAATCCGTTCTTCCATATCCCATTTCCGACCATTCCTGAAAATGTCATCCAAATCCATTCAGAACTTTTCAAGTTATTTTGAACACAAACAAACAGATAAATGCTGGCAGAAACATAACCTCTGTGTTTGGCGGAGGTAAAAAGATTACCCTTGAGCACTGAAAAGCTCTTACTTTGAAGGAAAAGAACATTTTTGATTTGAACAATAAAAATGCACATAAAATGAAATGATTATTTGTCACTTCATGTACTGTATTGATTGTCCAGGATGTGTTTCTTCAATATCAACACTAGAGGGCACAATAAACCTGTGGAAAAACAGTCCTCAGCGGTGTGCGATACCACTGATTTTATTTCCGATCCGATACAGAGTAAAATTCAGACTCGGTGATACCGATACTTTGTGCAAACACGCTGTCTTTTTTAATTTTCACTTTTAAAAAGTAGTGTATTTCAAATCATTGCATAGCTCATAGCATAAAGAATACAAGACAAGCTCTGTATGTAAGTATGTAGAGTACAGTAAGCTAAGCTAGTACAGTAAGCTAATATACAGCAACAGAAAAAAACAGAGGACAAAATCATATAAAATATGTAAAAATTGTATTTTAAACAAGAAGCAAAATAATAAATTAATTAAATTACAATTATTAATTAAAATTAATAAGAATGAGACTGACTTAGAGGGCAGTCGTTTTGTTTTGTGTCATGCGTTTCCGCATGACACCGTTCGGAAGAACAAGTAGTTCCTACCAACTGCGTATCATTTAGAAAAGGGGCCCGTTGCACAAAACTAGGATAAGAGATCAAGCCCGGATATCTTGCTTATCCTGGTTCAAATTATCCATGAAAAGTGGGATAGTGGAAAGTGGAATATGTTCTAGCATACAGAGATTTAATCTGTGGCGTTAGCCTGCTCCAGACCAAACTAAAGTCCAGCATCTATTTCATCTCATCCCTTATCTCAATCAGTAGTCACCATAAATGGAAACCAATAATTGTTCTACTGGCCACCACACATTGTTATCACATTTAAATACACCCGCTGTCATTACTTCAACTTTGTCATTTATTTCAATCATTGCAGACGGAGTTTACATGCTGTTGCAATCATTAGATCATTTATTAAATCATTTACACATTCTACATATAAAATACACATCCCATATGAATACAAATACACATGTACAAGACAAAAGAGTTATACAGTGTGATGGAGTTATATTTATATTTACTATTATATTTCAACGGATTCATAATCACAGTAGCCGTGGGGACCCGGAAGTTTACACGCTAGCGATTAGTGTTGCTGTGATGTGCTAATAAAGAGTTCATAGATATTCCTGTACAACGCTGTTCTTGATATGATAAACGGGTAACAATCAACATTAATTAACTATTTGGATTTGAATTGATGGTTTTAGCGGAGAGTATTTATGCACTGCTTACGCACAAACTATTGCAAATCGTCTCCGCAATACTTTGCCGCTTTGTGTCTTTGTTTTATGACTGTATCGGGGTTGCCTTTCTTTTTTTATTTGCTCTTTTGCGTCCTCGTAAGCCTCTATGAGGGTTTCTGCTTCAATGATGGGAAAGTCCGCCGCCTCGTTGCCATGGTGAGTCGGTGATTCTGTCATCGAGTGCGGAGTCCTACTTTTGTGCAACGGGCCCGAGAGTTCAATCATTTAGTTACTTTCCACTGTCCATCCATCCATTTTCTATACCGCTTCTTCCTCATTAGGGTCGCGGGTACTTTCCGCTGTGTTCCTGTTAATTAATGATATCGGTGTCCTGACCGGTATTATGATTTGAGAATCGATCTTAGCGTTTAAAGATCTGCTATCGGAGGTATCGCTATTTCAGTATCGACCAGTGGTGGCTTTGTCGTCGACCAACAGTATGCCATAGTTGATAACATAAATAATTTGTTAATCATTATACAAATTTGACAACTATATAGTAGAAAGCTGTAATTAACACAATTACTCAGATTTTTCTAGACATGCTCTGCCTGTGTAACATGTTGCCATGAATATCATATCGTTTATAGTTGGGTATGTTCACACTACAAATTGTGTGTAAAACGTATACTAAATGATAAAATCCACTGTTATAGCATTATTTAGTTAAAAGATTGTAGTCATGTGAACGATTACTTCAACAGGGATGCACATTTAGAGGATTTACTACATTTACAGCAGGTTTCCTTGCCCTCGTCGCCCCTCGACACTGGCCTCTCTCCAACCTTATTCCACTATTACATATGGCATCTGCACGAACAGTCGCGCACTAAGGCGGTAAAGAAAGTACAGTACCAAGATTAGTCCAACATTAAAAGGAAAAAAACACCATAAAAGTTGTTTCCGCCCGGTTTCGAACCGGGGACCTTTCGCGTGTGAGGCGAACGTGATAACCACTACACTACGGAAACTTCGATAACTTTTACCGATGACCAAATCATCACACGCACATATTACAGGTGATTATTCAAAAAAGTGTTATAGCGTTATAGTAATGTCTAAAAGTTGATGTACACACACTAATTTGGTAATCAAATCCCTTTCATTAAATGAAAAAGTCGTAGACACACTACAAACATGTTCTTTTGGTGGGGAAAAAGGAAGACTTTTGATACAATATAAAAATAAAAGCACACAGAAAATAAATGTATTGCTTAATCGTGACAGAATTTATTTTAAAAAGTGATATTCCGTATTTCCGGTGGGGTTTTGGCAGAAAATGTACTAATTGAATGTGTCCTGGATGTGTTTTTTCTCTTTTACCACTAGAGGGCAAAACAAGTCTATTGAAAAAAGAGTCTTCGTTGTCTTACATACTGGAGTGCATGTGTCAAACGAAGTCTACTTCAGGTTGTGGGCCGAACCGGGCATTACCACCCCAACTATAACCACCCCAACTATATCGCATTTATCGTATAAAAATATCATTAACTGTTTCCAAATTGAATATGTTTAGAAGACACTGCTCCGGTAAATCAGGGGTGGGCAACCTAAGACCCATGTCCCATGTAAAGCACACCATGGAATTACAAAACAAAAATTAGACCAACTGTTTAAAAACATTTTTTTTGGTGTCATGACAAGTGAAAAAGTGTTCCCCCCATTACTGATTTCATAGTTTTGTACATGTTTGTCACACGTAAACTTTTCAGATGATCAAACAAATTAAAATATTAGTCAATGACAACACAAGTGAACACAAAATTAGGTTTTTAAATGAAACTTTTTATTATTAAGGCAGAAAAAAAATCCAAACCTATGTGGCCCTGTGTGAAAAAGTGATTGCCCCCTAAACATAATAACTGGTTGGGCCACCCTAAGCAGCAACAACTGCAATCAAACTAGGAAAGAGTCTCTTACAGCGCTGGTGAGGAATTTTGGCCCACCCATCTTTGTAGAATTGTTATAATTCCGCCACATTGGAGCATTTTCGAGCATGAACCACCTTTTTAAGGTCATGCCACAGCATCTCGATAGGATTCAGGTCAGGACTTTGACTAGGCCACTCAAAAGTCTTCATTTAGTTTTTCTTCAGCCATTCAGAGGTGGACTTGCTGGTGTGTTTTGGGTCATTGTCCTGCTGCAGAACTCAAGCTGGTTTCAGTTTGAGGTCACGAACAGAGGGCTGGACATTCTCCTTCAGGATTTTTAGGTAGACAGCAGAATTCGTGGTCCCATTTATCACAGCGAGTCTTCCAGGTCCCGAAGAAGCAAAACAGCCCCAGACCATCACACTACCACCACCATATTTTACTGTTGGTATGATGTTCTTTTTCTGAAATGCGACGTTACACCAGATGTAATGGGACACACACCTTCCAAAAAGTTCAACTTTTTTCTTGTCAGACCACAGAGTATTTTCCCAAAGGTCTTGGGGATCATCAAGATGTTTTCTGGCAAAACTGAGACGAGCCTTAATGTTCTTTTTGTTCGGCAGTGGTTTTTGTCTTGGAACTCTGCTATGTAGGCTGGTTTTGCCCAGTGTTTTTCTTATGGTGGCGTCATGAACACTGACCTTAACTGAGGCAAGTGAGGCCTGCAGTTCTTTGGCTGCTGTTGGGGGGTCTTTTGTGCCGTCTTGGATGAGTCGTCGCTGCACTCTTGGGGTAATTTGGGTTGGCCGGCCACTCCTGGGAAGGTTCACCACTCTTCCATGTTTTCGCCATTTGTGGATAATGGCTCTCACTGTGGATCAATGGCGTCCCAAAGCTTTAGAAATGGCTTTTCCAGACTGATAGATCTGAATTAATCTCATTTAAGTTATGTTTTTAAAGGGCAGCAATCACTTTTTCACACAGGGCCATGTCGGGTTGGATTTTTTTCCTCCTTTAATATTAAAAAGTTTCATTTAAAAACTGCATTTTGTTTTCGGGTGTGTCATTGACTAATACATAAATTTGTTTGATGAGCTGAAACATTTACGTGTGACAAACATGCAAAAAAATAAGAAATCAGGAAGGGGGTCAAACACTTTTTCACACTACTGTTTGACTGAACGAAAAGGGAGCATCTAATCAGAATTAAGGCTGCCCTACTTTTTGCCTGATCAGCCTCATGACTGAATGGATGGAGGAGGAACGACTGTGACACGTCTCTCCCTCTGTGCATGAAGGCATCTTTGCTTTGGCGTGTTTTTAATTTCTCCATGTGCAAAGCATGACTCGGGCCATCTTGCAATGACACCTGCCAATACCCAGGTGGAATACGCATACTCACAATTCGCTTGTCACCATATTGTCAGCATCTCCCTGTGGACTTGTTAAGTACTGCTGCACCACAAAGACCACATGGTGTGGGGCTGTGGGTCTACATTTTCATGGCAAATGGATGTTTATTGTGTGTTTCTTGTTATTTTTAACGCATTTTTCAGATGTGCAGAAATTGGCATGACATGGTGTTTAATTTGTAGGTGGAAATGTATAATACTAAACACAAAAACACAAAAGTCTGTGTGATTTATCACAAAACTCCTAAAGCAAAATTAAAACGTCGGCTAGATAGCTGTGTTTATCCACCACGTGTTTTTGTGTGGCCTCTTGTTGCTAGGCGGAATATGTGAGTCACAATCAAAACTAATTACAGTTGCTTCTTGTTTATCGAGGATAAATGCTTCCAGACCCGGCTGCGCTAAATGAATTTCCGCGATATAGGAATCAATGTTAATAAATGGAATATTTTCCTAGTTAAAGCTTAGAAAACATGTTTATGACTTTTTAAATATATTTTTTATAATCATATTAGAGCCATGTAGACATAAAATAACAACCTTAAAGTCACCTTTACACTCCTATTACTCTTTGTTTACACCACAATGCTAATGTGCAGGCTACGGGATCAATGCAGGGACACAAGAGACGGCCACGGCTGCATTGCATGCTACTGCGCTAACTAGTTAGCCTCCAGTTTATTTATTTTTCAAACGGAGTGGGGAAGAAAGACAATATAAGAAGCCAAAAACTTACCACTTTCACACGGAATAGGAGGAGAAGTTATTTTGCGGCCGCATGGTTGCCTAGTGGTTAGCCTGCTGGCCACATAGTCAGGAGATCGGGAAGATCTGGGTTCGAATCTAAAAACATGCATGTTAGGTTAATTGGTGACTCTAAAAATTGTCTATAGGTATGAATGTGAGTGTGAATGGTTGTTTGTTCATATGTGCCCTGTGATTGGCTGGCAACCAGTCCAGGGTGTACCCCTCTCGCCCGAAGCCAGCATACCCACAACCCTAATCAGGATAAGCGGCATAGAAGATGGATGGATGGATGTCGGACATGCCATGGCTGACTACATGCAGTGTGACGGTAATGTGATGTAATGTCACGTCTCATCAATGTTTGGGGTCATTACTGATATCTAGTGGCCAAAATACTACATATACCTTGTATTTTAATATTTGATTAATGATAGGCCATAGTCAACCACAAAACAGCGATCATTTATGAATTAATTAATGAGCGAGGGAGCGATATTCGAACCACAATACAGCAAGGGACAACTCTAAACGTTTTTTGTCAACTTGAGGGAGAGTCCACCACTGCAGAGAAAGGACAAGGAGAGGCAGCTCAGTATTATGAAACACGTTCATTTTCCATATTAATTTGACAAAAGTAACAATTACATTTTGAAAACAATTTTAGCAACCTTAAAAACTATAGTACGCAGTATCTTACCATCTTTTTTTAACACTAACATGTGATATGTCCTAAAACTTTACAACTTAGTACAATTTTAAACAATGCTAGGAGACTAAGTTGCGCAAACTGTATGGTTGTTTTTTGTCCACATATTATTGGAGGGAATTTGTGCGGGCAACAACTTAAGCCCAATTACAAAACTGGAAAATGCGTGTTTTTGTGAGCCACCGCATCACACAGCAGAGAAAGAACAGGGAAAAGTGACGAAGGGATTTTTCTCCACATTCATTTTGTAACAGAATAAACTTTCTTCTCCATTTTGGGTTACGTTATTGAGGTGAGAAACACTATTGAATTCAAGTAATAACTCATGTCAAAACAGGAAGTTGATGGTGTTAAAATATGTTTTGGGGCGAGTCATGTCAAAAATCCCATCTTCAATGAAAGTGAAAGAAACCTGAAACATTCATTTATCCCTTTCATTCGTCATTTTGTTCATCAAATTGTTTTCTGCATGGAAAAATATCATCATAAAGCTATGAACACATGTTTTGTGTTAACATTTTTGACTTTCTGGAACAGATTAATTGGATTTACTTATTATTATTATTTCTTAAGGGAAAAACTGATAGCCAGCAAGCAAACGCAACAAGACACTCTCAAAAGGTCATATGGGTACATTTTCCACAAGATTCTCATCCGCGCTAATGACTGAATGTGTCGCGTGGACAGTTTTGTTGTTATGATTTGTTGTTACGCACTCACACTATGCTTTTATCCAATATTCTGCTGTCAGCTTGTGAAAAAAATTGTCTTAAGTTCAACATCTTTTCATATTCCGAGCATCATAGTGTCCATACTTTGCGACAGCAATACTTTCAAGGTAAAGGCCGTTTTATCCTTAAAGCCGAAAAGAGCCTCGTCATCAATTCCCTCGAAATGCATTATTAGAGACTCGTCAATGTTACCTCCCTCAAAGCCCCGCCTCAAAAACATCAGCTCAGCTTTTTTCCCCGTCTTTGGCCATCCCTCGTGGCGAGCGCCTTCTCATTAAATAACTTCCATAAGAGACGTGCAACTGAAGAAGAGTTGATGGGCAATTTTCACAAGCCCCCGGGGGGTTCGTACAGCAACAAACACGAGTCGTTGACTATTGATCCAGCCGAAGCTGAACATGCACTCTGGCGTAGTATTGTAAGAAGAACATACGTGTGTGTGGAGGGGAAAAAAGAAATGAATTGATTTTGCGTGAGAGACATAAAGTGTACCAAAGTGATGGGAGATTTTAAACATGGTGTTTTTTTTAGCCACATGAAAGAGTCAGCTCGTGCCTGAAGGGCAGAGAGATTATTTTAACTGACTGAACTGAAGGTCAGTGGTTTTGTTACTGAGGTCATCCTCCAAATGGACAATTTCCAAGCTCTATCAGTGTCTGTGTGCCCCCCTAGACCTTCTTACCATTATCTTTCTAGCATTCATTCATTTTCCCTACCCCCTGCTTACCTCTCCTCCTCATTTTTTCACCACTACAAATGACATTAGTGGCGCTCCCTATGGGGTATACTCAAAATGCTTTGGAAGACATGACTGCATGTAAAACAGATATCTTCAAATTATTATAATCAGGGGCGCCGTAAAGGGGGGGAAATTTAGGACAATTCCAAGGACCCCTGACTGACAGGGGCCTCAGTAAATTGGTAAAACAATTTTGCTGTCTGGTTGCGATAAAAAAAACGATTAAAACAATCTCTTGTATTTGGTAGTAACAGTTATCTACATTGAGTGCATACAATGGTTTGGTCCACTACTACTTTCACCATGTTTCCTAACTGCAGCTACTCGGCAGTTGCGGTAGAGCAGAGTGAAACAATGCTGCCGGTGCCTAGTAAAATAAAGTCTGGGAGTCAAAAAAGGAAAGACAGAAAGGTGAGAGTAGACAGGCAAACGAAAAGGGTGTCAATATGTGACCTGTAGCTGTGTATCATGGAAGTTAACCTGTTAAGTTAACGTCAACAATGTAATAAGCTAGCAGAGTGTTAGCCTATATCTCACTACTTTTTCACCAGCATTTCAACAGCGCAAGTAAATGTTTAGCATGTATTATTAAACCAGTCGTCCCCACCCCCCACATTTACCAGATTTAACAACAGATGACTCAGCAGCAGCCCTGTCTCGGCCCGTAACTTTACCCCTCCCTGTCCCAGTGAAGAAGGTGTGCAACAGTGTTCAATGACGTGTCACTTAGTGTCATTGCAGGGAGTCTTTGGAAAATATAAAAACATATATTTGCAGTATATTTTTGTGATGATAGAAATTCAAACAAATTACTTTTCCAAATAATTATTCGATATTTCAAAGTTAATGTACTGTATATGTAAGCATTATTTTTTTAAAGTCTTTCATAAATATTAAAACGATTTTGGAATTTTACAATTAAAACCACAATGCGACTGGAAAAGATGGCCTTTAGCACATTTATGTTCTCTTGTATCAAGTAGTGAATTGCATACTATGTGCAGACTGTTGCATGGACAACTCACTAGCAGGACATATTACACTGGTAGTATCCAACACTAAGAAGCAAGTTATGTTATGTAGTTATGTAAAGCTCTTGTTGGGTCAGTTAAGGTTCTAGAGATGTGGTGATTTTTGGTGATTTTTTTTCATGAGGCCTAGAATTCCCGGCGGCTCCCCTGATTATAATCATGAGACAAATGGTCAATGGCAATTAGTTAGGTGTCCCTACAAAGCTGTGTTGCTTGAAGGTGGCATGGCAACCATCCGTCCATTTTCTGTGCCACTTATCCTACCTAGGGTCGCGGGAGGCGGTCTACATCCTGGACTGGTCGCCAGCCAATCGCAGGGCACTTATAGACAAAGAACCATTCACACTCACATTCATACCTATGGACAATTTAGAGTCACCAATTAAACTAACATGCATGTTTTTGGAATGCGGGGGCAAGCCGGAGTACCTGGTGAAAACGCACGCACGGGGACAACATGCAAACTCCATCTAGAAATGGACAAGCAGAGATTGGAAATCTTCCAGATCTCCTGACTGTGTGGCCAACATGCTAACCACTCAACCAATCTTGCTCAAATCAAATAACAGCACAGGCTACACAGAAGGGGTGCATGTTTTCACCCTTTTGTGTGCAGCAGTTCAGGGGTAGAAATAACACAGCATGCATGTACATACACAAACACACACACACCCACACACACCGCAGCCAACACTTGGCATCTATCCTTATTACACAAGACATACCTGGAGGATATCGCAGGAAAGTAAAGATGAAAAGTTGCCATTTGTAGACTAGTCTTCATTTATCTTCTTTGAGCAGATGTTACCCAAAGCCTGATGCATTGCACACTGCATAAAGTGCATCGATTTCACATACAGTATTATACATATTAGATAGCATATTCCTTGTTTTTTTGTTATTGTGGAGTGGCCACAAATGATTGTCCCTCCACTAATTCTGGCCAGCACATTCTTCCCAGCATATACTGCAAGATTTTTTACTTTTATGTTTTTATATTAAATGTTATTAAACAATTAAACTATGCAAATTAATCATTTAAACCCAAAAATATAGGAGTTTAGTTGTACTTTTTCCAAAAAAATATTATACTTTATTGAAACGTAACATTAAAATGTTATGTATGTTAACATTAATATAACAGTAAAATATATTTAGTAATTTTTTTTAGGGCTATCAAATCCTGTTCATTTTTAATCAGATTAATCACAGCTTTCCAATTAATTAATCATGATTAATCACCATGTCACACTACGTCTGAAATATGCCCATGTTTACTGTATTTTATTGAAAAGAAAGATAAATGACAGGGCAGGGGATGATATATATATATATTATATATATGTATGAGAATTTAAATTAAGTTAAGAGATGGCACACATATCTGAAAATCTACTTACCTAACAGTGCTTTCTTTAATAGCAGACTGCAATGAGTAGTTGTGTTCAAAGACACCACATCATTTAAGTTGAATTCACATGTTTTGAGTAAATCTT
This sequence comes from Dunckerocampus dactyliophorus, assembly GCF_027744805.1. Taxonomy (NCBI): domain Eukaryota; kingdom Metazoa; phylum Chordata; class Actinopteri; order Syngnathiformes; family Syngnathidae; genus Dunckerocampus; species Dunckerocampus dactyliophorus. The sequence goes on along the minus strand of NC_072829.1, from coordinate 9,442,456 downwards.
CTGGGATTTACGAGTATACATAAATGCAGCAATTTGTAAGATAAGAATATCCCCTTTTTGTTTTCCTTTGCATTTCTGTTCGACCACACATACACGCATCACAAAGACGTCGTTGTGATGTTCGGAGTGTCCCTGAATGCATCTCGCGGCCCGTCTAGTGACAATGAGGAAGCGTTGTTGCAATGACAAATGGACTACGGACGTGTTTGTTTGGAGTTGGAGATACATATATGGGGTTGGAATTGCACCGCTGTTGATGTGTTTGGGTCAGAATAAAGTTATAAAAGATGGGCAGACTCTGCTGTGGCTTGCCAGGATGCGTATGCGTTAATTACGCAAAAAAATGTAACGTAATTACTGAAATAAATTAGTTACCGCCATCAATGCGTTATTTTTGACAGCCCTAATTTTATGTATATGTTAATGTTTACTACTGATATATTGAACACACACACTAATTATGTTTTATTATACTATGTATTTCATATTGCAAGGTAGTAATAACCTATGCTATGTACAGTTGTGGCAATTTGATATTTTTCCATTTGGTTTATTAAAGTTATGTATAGTTATTCTGACATACTGTGTGTATCTATGTACTTCTGCTAATATACACACTATTGCAATGACACTTTGCAGCAGCAATGAACGTGCATTGTGATTACCACAAGTCACTTGAAGAAATAACCAAAGTTTTACTGTATCTATGTCATCCGTCAATCACTTTAGGGGTTAAAGGACCAAAAATGATATGGCAGAATGACTCAGTATTGAATAATAGAGTGTCTTGCAAACTAGGCTAAAACTATCAGGAGGAACTAAACACATACACATTCAGCCCACACTCAAAGCTCAAGAATGTGCTGTTGATGGAGAACTGGTATTACACGCCATTGTTATCTTGTAACGCCAGTTTTTAATGCTAACCACCACCTTGTCAAGTAGAAATAAGCAGAGCAACTACAGACAAACTACCTTGCTAGGAAAGTCGCAGTAATACAGTGTTGTATATTGTGAAGCCGTACTGCTGGAGACTTCCAGCCTTTGTCCCTGGAAGGTTATCTGCACGACAGAATCAACAGGTTGTTTTTATAATAATAGTCGGCGTTTGCTGTTCCACCCCCCACTCTTTCACCGACTCTCCACCCTGCGTCATCAATTTTCTTTATTTTACTTTCTTGATTTTCTGTGTCGGCTGTGAACCTCCTGAACCCTCCTCATTCACCGCGGACTGTAAATGAATGAAGTGTGTGTTCATCAGACAGGACGCTTGCAAATGGAGTTGCCTTGCTTGAAAGTGAATGGCGTGTCATAATATTCATAGGCAGAGAGAAAAAGAACGCGCTGTATCTTCCCTCCAAATGACAAGTGAAATCACAAACAAACGCAAATGGCGCCTCATTAACGCCGTGTCTGTCAGCACGGAACAAACTGCCAAACAAACGCATAACTTACCGCTATAAGGCATATATGCATGTACATATATGCATGGCATCCATTACCACTGAATGGCAAACAACAATGAGGCTATATTGTTATTTTCTTATGCAGCTCCATCAATGCTAATTCCCCTCATACAAACAAACTTGTAAAGTGTCGGTGTCATCGTAAAGCTATAAATAAAGTGAGTGAGTCATTTCGGAGAGGAACCATTGAGGGCCAAGAATTGCTGTCAGCTATTGCAGCAGTCATGTCTTTTTTATTTATATGTAAACATCTTTAGCGGGTTTCTACGTGTTAGCCCCGTCATTTGATTGAAAATATGAACCTAAATATTGTGTCGGTGCTGTTTTAAACGTCAAGCAGCATTGAGAGACGGAGCACCAGGGACCAGCCAATGAGGCAGATAACAGATGGATGTAAAAACCCAGCGGAGAATGGATCTGCAAAATTAGACGCAACGGGGTTAGAAGGGAAAATCCCTTTCCAATACAGTGGACGGTCCATTTGTCAAGTCCCGGAGGGGACGCAGGAGGAGGGGAGAGGGGTGGGGGGTGGTGCAGCGAACATGAGCTATTAGCGCAACATGGAGTCGGCCTTTAAAGACATGCTTAGCCTCATCTAGGTTGGTCGGCCTCCAGATAGCCAGAGGGTGGCGTCATCAATATGTAAATGTTTGCATGTCGCAAATTGTCTCCCTGGATGGTTTTTGCGCATGGTGCACAAAACAGTTCATTTGTTTTTGCTGCGCGTTTGTCTTTAAATGAGCTGATGCTAACACTGTACATCCATCAATCTGGACTGTTAGCTCAAGCCACTTCTTATATGCAGCAAGTATGGAAAACGCTAGTTATATAGTATAGTTCCTTCACTCAAATAGATGCCACTTCAATAAATAAACACTCAAGACACCTGATTACTTTAACCATGTATCACGGTAGATGGCATCTGTAAAGCTGAAGCGTTTAGGGTGGAGTTCAAAGACAAAGTTGCTTTATGCCACGTAGAAGGTTCTGGAGTAAAAGTTGGTAAACATTTCCACTTAAAAAAATGTATCTATAAAAATAACTCATAAATAAACTTATAGACACACAAGTCTAGTTGGACAGTAGTGCTGTTTGGCCAGAGTGTCCAGAAAAATGAAAATCAGCCCTTCAATATGTATTTTAATACCGCATACAGTGGTGTGAAAAAGTGTTTGCACCCTTCCTGATTTGTCACACTTAAATGTTTCAGCTCATCAAACACATTTAAATATTAATCAATGACAACGCAGCCGAACACAAAATGCAGTTTTAAAATGGAACGTTTTATTATTTAGGGAGAAAAAAATCCCAAACTACATGGCCCTGTGTGAAAAAACCCCCACCCCACCACAGAAACAAAGAAATTGAGCTCTGTCTTATAAAGCCAGCGACGACTCATCCAAGAGGTCACAAAAGACCCCACAACAACAGGCAAAGAACTGCAGGCCTCACTTGCCTCAGTTAAGGTCAGTGTTCATGACTCCACCATGAGAAAGACACTGGGGCACAAACGGCCTGCATGGCAGAGTTCCAAGATGAAAACCACTGCTGAACAAAAACAACATTAAGGCTTGTCTCAATGTTGGTTTGGATTTTTTTCCCCTTAATAATGAAAAGAGACTCCTTGTACTTTCTGCAGTTGAGTAAATAAGTGAGTAAAAACATCTCTTCTTCACTATATGAGGAAAAATAAAAAAAAAATATTTAAAAAAATATATATATTTTACATATTTAAAAATGTTGTATTATATTCAAATTGTATATATTTGTTGTAGCTGCACTGTATTTCTGGCCTATCTATTTTTCATTTGATTCAGGGTACTTTGTCCTCATTAAACTTTCTAATTAGGATTTTAGGTTTCTTTTTTTTTTTTTTTTTTTTTTTTAGTTCCCTCCCCGCAAAACTGCGTTCGCTTCCAATTACGCTGCATTACTTTTTGCAAATGTAGAAAAGGCTGACGTAATCGCATGCCCAGCGATAAAAGAAACAGGCTAGCACAATAACAACACGGCATCTGGTGGCCTCTCATTTCACTTCTTTATTTTTGTGCTTTTATTTCCAATCCATGCTGCTGTACCACTGAGCTCGTCTGTGGTTCAGCGACTGACACCAGTGTGCTGATTCCTGCTATATGACACTGCCAGTGGACTGAACAGTGGAGAAAGTGCTTTAATAAGGGGGCATGCCATCTGTTCTGTTCTGCACACTATTAAAAAACAGTATTGAAACTACTTTGGTGAATGCAAAGCATGTGGTATGCTAATGAAAATAATCCCGTTATACACAAAAAAATACCAGAGGGCCTCTTATATCAAGACTCAGAGATGCAATATAAAGAAGCAAACTCATGTATTTTGTTGCTAAGTGTACATTTCTGACAAGCCGGTGCATTAAATCAGTTCTTAATGATGACAAAACAACTCAACAATAAACAGCCAGTGCATGCTCAAATCAGCTCACCCCTTTGTTTCAATCTAGCAGTGTAATATTTCCAAGCAGTCCGCTAATGCTGCTCATTTAACCTCACCGCCCTTGGCAATAAAAACCTAATAAGCACTTTTGCATTTGCTGAACACAAGCCGATCCTTCTTGCTTTAATTAAGTAGGTTGGTCACCTCATTGGTTATCAGTGACAGCATGTAAAAATGAATAGCAGTAGTGCAGTTTGAGACGAGAATACCGACGTTTAAAATAACTGCAGTCATGTGAAAAAAAATCACATGCACAAATGGTCAGTGACTGATGGACAATTGGTTGCTAAGCCCAAAGACGTTTTGCTTGATGGTGGCCACGTCTTTTGAACAATCGTGCTCAAATTGTACACACATGTGCTAGTCGGTCCCCGAAAGGTGTGTACAAAATTTCGGGTCAATTCGACTAAATACCCTTAAGTTACGGCGGGTGTTTGGTAGAGCGTGTTAAGCTGTGTGAGGAATTTCACGTTAATCCGATTTGTGGGAGTAAAACTTTGGTGCTTAATAACGGCGCCACCATGTGGTGTATTCGTCAGAAAAATAATAACACAGGCAACACAGTAGATGTGCATGTTTCTGACTAACTTTCATCTTTTTGTGTGTAGTAGTTCACAAGTAGAAGAGTTAGCTTACACAAACAGTCATGACTGTGTTGTGAACTGGTATGTGATATACTCTAGTTTATTACACTTATATTGTGCACTCCTATGAGATACACTCTAGTTTATTACACTTAGCTATCAAACATTCATAACATCAGCAACGATACACCCAGCGGGACAGCGCACACTCTAAATTGTTGTGCATTTTAATTAAGCACTTGGCAATTAATGCCACAATGCAAATTAGCTTGGATAATCGCCTGGACCCTTGGTAATTTAGTAAACAAATATCTGGCAAGGGAGTTACGTGTTACTCTATCCCTGTCATAGATGTGGCGTACCTCTGCTTGCATGGCGGAGACTCAGCTGGAAGTGTAGTGTTAGAAGACACAAACCTGTACAGACTACAGAAACAAGAATTGGAAAAAAACACTCATTTCAATGCTTTTGCAGCTGTAGCAAGTGCTTTGCCTACACTATCATAGCCCAAAACCATCATGTTGAATAGTTTTCTATTTGACTTAAATACAAATAGATTTTGAGATAGAGGGTGGAGAAAAAACATAGAGGCCTCCTACCTATTCCTACTGGCCTCCTTCCATTTGCTTTGCTCAGCAGAGTGGAAATGAGGAATGATAGGTGTAACAACTTGTCCGACCCCCCACCTCTCTTTTAAAAGCACCCTCTCGACAAAGTGTGACGTTTTTGTTTTTTTTTATAGATTATGTTTGTGATGTATTAATGGGAGAGTGCAGATAGTGGGGGGACAAATGACTTTTTGGCAGCATCCAGAACTCTATTTTTTAAGCTGAGGCTTTTGGCTTGGTTTATAGGCGTGTCATTTTGTGGTTTAGAGAGGAGCATTTGGATGGCTACCGTGCAGGTGCAGGTGAAAGGTTTATATTATTATATTATACCTTATTATCAGTAATGTCATGTTTGAGGACCTAAATACGTTAGCTTGACAGCTACACTAGTGTGGTTTGTGCTCCAGCCAGGATATGTTCCAGTATTGGTGGACGAAAATGGACCTCGGATCAGGTCAGCGTTTGGCACCATGGCATTTGCTGCAACATAACCAGCTATTTATTGCAGAACTCGTGCAAAAAATGGCAGATTTGAAGAGAATAATGCTAAACAGAATAATAATAAACAGGGCTGTGCATTAATAATAAATTTGATTCATGGATGGATGCAATGATGGATTAACGAGAGAGAAAAACTCCACGGTTGGATTATTGTTTTGGTTCCCTGTACTGCGTGTGTGTTACTTTTGGTTTCTTACTGCCTGTGTGTCTTATTGCTGTCATGTTCTGTAGTGCTGCTCTGCTGCCGCCTATCTGTGCTCTGTTGCAGCACACCAGCCATGGTCTGGGAGGAGCCACCAGGTCACACCTGCAGCCAATTATCCTGGGACTACTTTAGCTGCCAGTGTGTGAACTCATCGTCAGATTGTTCCCTGCTTAATGCCTGACTCCTGCTATTCCTCGCCTCGTGTTCATTCTTGTACTTTACTTTCTGGTGTACCCTTGTTGCACCGTGAGTAAGTCATATTCCCCTGCTTGATTTCCAGCAGTGGTGATTTTTTTTTATAGCTTAGCTCACGTTCCTGCTCGGCTTTCAGCAGCGTCTTTTGTTCTTCTTCCTCGTTTTCCAGCTCCGTTGCATCTGTGGCTTTTTGTTAGCGGTGTCTAGCAGCGTCCTTAGTTTCAGTGCTTTTTCCCCGCGGCTCAGCCCGGTGGTTTTCATTGTACTTTGTATTTTTTGCTTCTTGTGAGTCTTCCTTTTGTTCATAAACTTCCGTTACTCGGACTGACTCGCCTCTGCATTCTGGGATGTTGTACATTGGCCGTGGCCAACCGTGACAACTGCTTTGGTGTCCTATCGCCGGTGTGGCTAATTGTTTTGGTTTCTTACTGCATTTGTAGCTTATGTGGCTTTCTTACTGCTTATGTGGCTTATTGTTTTGGTTCTACTGCTGGTGTGGCCATTTTAATAAAAAAAAAAAAATCCTTGATGGAAATAAATCATTCAAATAAATAAAACAATACAGTAACTCAATAGGAATACAGCGGAATACAGCTTTGTCGCTCAAACCACATGTTTGGACGCTGGTGGACAACGATTATTTTACGTTTTGATTATTTAAAAAAAAAAAATAGTTTTTCTACGTCAGGTTTTGGAGCTCCAAAAGGGTTAGCGACAAAAAGCATATGGAGCCACATATGCAGTCCGTCTAATTATATTTCATTAGGAACCTTGCTAGTTATTGTCTTTCAGTTTATTGTACAGATTAGTCTTCAAAGCTCTTTTTTTATATTAGAAATGGATGCTGTCAAGTGCAAATGAATGACAGGCTGGCATCACATCACAATTAAGCCGACAAAAGCCTTGTTCTGCCTGCTGATTTCAAAACAATTCATAATTGATGCACCCGTTCTATCAAGTGTGAGCGTCTAAATTGTCTTCTAGAAAAAAAACCCATCTGGATATGCCAGTGAATGCAAGCACCCTAAATGCCCTTTATTCATTTATAATCATTTGCTGTCATTTGTAGCAAAGGAGAAGGACTGTGGTCTTTGTGATGATGCAGGATTATTCATTCGCATTATTCATTCGCCGCAGCGTATGAGTAGTGCCTCCAGCTCGCCAGTTGATAACGTGATCTTTCCTCCACACTGCATTGTATTGTATTGTATTGAACAGGCGGAGTGAATTACAAGAGCTTTCACCTCAAGATCCCTGCGTAAAGCCATTAATTGGGCCTATCGCACTGGGCAAATAATGACACCAACGACGTGTCCATTATCTCACGCCCTTGATTGTGCTTTGGGGGAAATCAGATTTTCCAAATTTAAACGATATCTCAGACAAGGGACGCCGCGGAGCAGAAGAGATCAGACATGGCGGGCTATTCACCGCGAGAAGCGTTTGACAAGGACGGCGAAACGTGTGAGGTGAGAAGACACAGCAAACACGGAGCGCTTTGGGGCCTCGTTTATCCAGCACGCATTTGAACACTCGCAGCTGTGACCTTGTAACGCGCGGACATGGTTAGTGCAGACAAAGCAGCTGTGCATGCGACCCGTGTCAACTGCGAGGGAACTAGCAAAAATTCCACAGAAACATACACACATGGAGACGTCTATTATAAATAATGCAATCGCTCCTCTCGCCAGCGGGTACTGATAACTGCCACCACGCATCACAGAAATAAACGACGCAAAATGAGCCACAAAGTCTATAAAGTTACAGTACAGTGTTCCCTCATTTATCGCGGTTCTAGGGGCGTAACGATTTATTCCTCTCGCCCAAAGTCCGACCCTAATGCGGCACAGAAAAAGGATGGATGGCATAGCACATTCATTTGCTCAGAAATTGGCATAACGTCCCTCACCTTTAGGCGTAAAGTGCCGGTTGGGATTGTTCTATTTAAAGTGAATAATGAATCATGGAAAGCTATACCACCCTCTGTTCATCCTGATTTTGTATTGCATTTTTAACAATTTTTTTTTCATCTCTGATAATTTATTATTAAGTATTATTAATAATTTATACCTAATTCCCTTACAAAAACAAAGAGAATCAAGGAAACTTCACCTGTCCAGTATCCAGGTATTTATTTCACAGTCACACTGGTTGAATATTTGGCTAAAAAGTTACTGAAATGATTTAAAGTTACTGAATCGTTTTGGATCATATTGTTCTAAATGAAGCGATATTGTTCTTGAGTCATATCACCAACCAAGAAACGTGATGCAAATCGAATCGTTATTAAAACGAATCGTTACGTGAAATCCGCAAAGTAGCCAACTTTATTTGTTTACAATTATTATCTGTTTTAAGGCTGTAAATCCCGACACAATACACTTTACTTTTCTCAGACAGACATTAACATTTTCTCACATTTCTCTCTTCTTTAAACACTTTCAAAGTTCAAATTTCGTTTGATTTTTAATGATCAATCTACTAGGTTGGACACAAGAAATTATTAAGTGACTCACGTGTATTCACTCCTCTGACCGTGCCTCATCCTGGCGATGTTCGACTGTAGCGTTTTTGTATCCTTGTTAAAACATATTGCTCCTGCCGTCGTATTTTCCTCCTCCTGTTCTACTCTTTGAACCGAAGATTCATTTATTCCGTAATGGCGCCCCAATGCCGGTTAGCCTCTTCTTCTTCCTCTGTTGTTTATTGGCAGTTAGCAAGCAGCTCACGCAGTTAGCTAGTTTGCTAGCAACTAGGGATGAGCCGGATACTTGTTTTAGACAAGTATCTGTTACGGATAATGCAGTACACCGCACCCGCTTCCTGTTCATCCCCCGCCCACTTCAAGTACAGCCAGCCACGGATACGGATCATTTAGATGGATGAACAGATACAGATACAGATAGTGGTGTGCTCGCTCATCCCTACGAGTGACCATTGACCACAACAGGAAACGGCACAAAGGAGATTGATTGACAACAGTCTACAGCCAATCACGACGCAGAGCACATTGGGCGGGTTCCCACTTAAGCCCCGGTCACACCGCCCGAACTTTGCTCTAGCGTTCCTGGAGCGGTGAAAAAAATTCATCACCGCTCGTAACCGTTCACCACCGTTTAACAGAAGTTGGCCCCCGTCAAGGCAACGCCGTATACGCTCGGCCACCGCTGATGGTTCCTCCTACCGCTCTGAAAGTTTTGAGCTTCACAAAATATTGCCAGCGGTGAGGAGCGGGAAATTTTCCGCCACGGCAAAGTTCATTACCGCTCCATCAACGCCCAGTCAAAGTTTGGCGCCGCTAGACGCAAGTTTGTGGACGCTTGTGTCCGCTAAGCCGACGCAGAAATCTTGAACGCTGGACCACTGCTGCTTCGCCAGCTTGCCCGGACGGTGATTAAACGTTGCACAAACTTTGGTGGAGCGGTTGTAAGCTTTTTACGAGCGGACACAGGATTGCTGGAATGGTGTCAGGCGTTGAAGCAGCGATCCATTGCGGTGATGAACTTTGGTTTGGCGTTGGTATGGAGGTGTCGGAGGGGCACCACAATTTGGCTATAAATACGGGGAGAAATGGACCAGGAGCCCATTAGTCTGTTGTGGCATTGCTTTGACTTTAGCGCCCTCTGCTGTACAGTTGCTGAAAATGCTTGTGTTCAGCCAATTCCTTTCTAACTTATCTGACTGCTGTGTGTCTTTATTTTCACACAATGAAACGATCTCTATATGCACTGAAGCTAACCTAAGCTTCCATTAAAACATTGCAGATGATGTAAAATACAATACAACGTTGGAGTTTATTCAAATTCACACTGAAGCAATGCAGCATTATGTGTTATATGTACATTACATGGATAACTGATCCGCATGCGCAGAACGCCGCTCTATCAACGCTCGCATCACCGCTAAACCAACGTTCGCTACCGTTAAACCAACGCTAAAGCAACGCCGGCTTCAGTGGTGCACCGCTAGGACAACGCCCATGTTTTAGATTTTTTTTTCCCATTTTGTGCGCGGTGACGAGCGTTGTCGAAATTCGGCCCCCGTTCAAGGAATGCTACAGCAAAGTTCGGGCGGTGTGACCGGGCCTTTAGCCAAAAAGGACTGCTGTGGCTCTATATTTAGCCGGCTATTGTTGTCTGTGGGTTCCTAATATGCTCATACAGGCACATAAACATACTGAGACAAGGTGGAGCTGCACACAACTCTCACATGAGTATACAACACCCTCGACTGGTTGCAGTAGTAAATACAATAACAGACACATACAACAGAGCACCGATAGATCGCTTTAATACACCACAAGGATGCAGAACACAGTGCGTGTTCATACGCTGTTAAAAAAAAAGTGCAAAATTACACTTAAAAAAAACAACGAATCCGCGAAAGGTGTACTGCAATGTAGCGAGGGAACACTGTAGCACAGTTCTGTATGATGACGTGATGGTACATGCAAAAAGGCGAAAGCCTGAATGCTGTAGAGCTGTGTAAGTGCAAGGGAAACTGCTTCATCCGGTATGAAAACTGCCTTTAAAACACAGCCACTTTTACAATTGACTTAAATTCTTCTCACATTAATCCGCTACAGTCCCATACTTTAATTTAACGTGTGGGCCCCCACCGAACGAGCAAATCGATTGTCAGGGTTTCAACTGAATTTCGAGACATTTCACAGAAACGCAGCAACGGAGGCCTTTAATTATCTGTCATGAAAACAAAACAATCCCAGCGTCCGTGACACGGTGGGAGAAATGGAAGTGGGTGAAATTGCGCCTCGCTGTTCAATGAAAATCAAATCAGCGGAAACTCAAACTGCCACAGCGAGCGAGACGACGCCGGGCTCATTTATTACATGTGCTCAACCTCAAGGATTTTTGGGGTTACATCAAACACAAAGACACATAGAGGGAGCACATTCATGTGATTGTAACTGAAACGACAAGTTGATTGACCAGTAATAATCGTTAGTTGGGCTTAGGTAAGCGTTGAGCTGCAGACCAATTACAGCAGGTCGGAAGGGATGCTGTGCATGATGACACAGGCTAATGGAAGGATGCAATGTAGCGCACACTTGCCAGCGTAATGCAGATATTTACCTTTCCACTTCAATGGAGCTCTACGGATCTCATTTACATCACAATACCAGGCTGTGTGAAGGGCACAAATAAAGTCACTGGTGTTCTTTTTGTCTTAATGTCCTAATGTTCAAATGAACATGACAATGTGATAGTTTAAGATATTTTGAAAATTGTTCGATGTGATATTATATGTGATAAAAATGTGATATTAAAAGAAACATATGTGTGGTGCCCAAGGTGTCTAAAGTGCAGTTCAGATATGTTTTTTTTTTATTAATAAAAAAAATTGAGTAAAGCTTAAGTTTATGAGATAAACTTGAAAAGTATAACTTAGGCTGTTCTTTCTTTAAATATATAACATTTTTTATCATACATTATCGTCCCTCGTTTACCGAGGTTAATTGTTTCCAGCCTCGACCACGATACGTGCAAAGTAGAATTCAGTATTAATAAATGGAATATTTTCATAGGTAGAGCATAGAAAACCTGTTTATGACTTTCTAAATACATTAGTACCTCGCATAACGTAAACCTTCTTTTACGTAAATTCCACTGAACGTAAAGAATTTATGTAAAGTTTTTGCTTCGTATTACAGAAGAAGTTCAGACTAGTTCAGAGTTGTTCAGAGTGCAAATTCAGACTAAAGCTTGGTGACGCCTTCTGACACTTCACGCTCTCATTGGCTGATTTTCGGGGCACTGCCTCCGCTCTCATCTCATTGGCTGATTATCGGGGCACCGCCTACGCTCTCATCTCATTGGCTGACTTATACAGCACGTTTGTGTGAGAGACAGACTTCTTCCTTCAACCTCCTTCATCTTCGTAGTCGCCCTTAAACTAACTTTTAAACAATTAAGTTAAGTTAAATTAAAATTTTGCACACAGCATTATCGTGTAGTGCGTGTGCATTTGTCTCTGAGACCAGCTGACTTTTAGACTCTTTAAGGCTAGTCCTCCTCCTCCTTCCTGCCTCCACTTGCACTCCTGATCAAGACATCTCGTGAACGGTAGGATTGTTTTTGTTTTTCAGTTTTATTCATTTACAGTAATCTTACTTATTACCTTATTTTATATTGGAATGTTACTCTACTATGTTTATGCTAACGTTTTCTTATATTTTCCCACCATATTTGGTGGACTTTGAATATTTTGAAGTGTTAAAGGGGTGAGTTTGGGAAGATCTTGGAACAGATTAGGCTATTTACATGTATTTTACGCTTCGTATAACATAAAAACCCTATAACACAAAGGTTCTCGGAACGGATTGTTTACGTTGTAGGGGCGCCTACTGTACGTGTTTTTTTTTACCCATTATTAGAGCCCTGTAGACATGAAATAACACCCCTATAGTCACCTTTACACTCCTATTCTTTGTTTACACGACATTGCTAATGCACAGGCTACGGGATCACTGCAAGGACACAAGAGACGGCCACAGCTTTAAGCATAGCAAGCTAGTGAGCGAACGTATAGGCCCTGTCCACACAGGCACATTCATGTTTTGTTTTTTTTGGCAGGTTGAAAAAAATTCACGTCCACCCTGTGCCGGATTATTAAATAGTTGCATCCAGATGGGAAAGGATCACTGGGTGAAAACGATGTAAAACACAAGTCACACCACCGTGTGGCGCTGTAAACAGACACACAGACAGAACCATGTGGCACACCAAACTATAGAAGAAGAAAGAACGCATTTGGATAACTTTGTCATCTTCCGCTTTCCAAGGCTTGTCTAGACTTACGACAAAGTGGCATTACTTCTACAAGTCTTTTTGGAGTTTGAAAAACAAAATATCGTGAAAATGTCAACTGGGGTGAGTCATGCCAGTCAAAATATTCAGATATTATGTTGGTTTCTCATCAAATCCCACTTCTGGTCACTAGTCGGTGACGTAGTTTTCAGAAAGAAGTGGGTTGCTTGTCCAGACGGAAACGGTTTCAGATTTTCCCACCTTGGAAGCCGTTTTCAAAAGATACCTTTTCAGGTCACCCAGAACGCCGTTTCCGTGTGGATGAAAGGCTGAAATGATCAAATACTTTTTGACCTGAAAACGTTTCCGTGTAGATAGCCTTCCAGTAAGTCTCCAATTTATTTATACATTTTTAAAATTTTGACAATATTTTTAAACAAAAGTGAAAAATATCAAAGTTGAACCTGCATTCTACAGTTCTTCTGTATGTGGCGCTTGGTGGAAAAAGTTTGGACACCCTGCCTTATGTGGTTCACAACATTATTCTTTGCTATTAATCCAATAACAATCCATTGCTCCTTTACATCTCCCCCCCAGCATGATGATGGTTGTATTTTATATTCCAGCTTCATGGCTTCAGGGGACAACAAATGGCTGCAAGTTTTTTACCCCAAGGCTGAGTCTATCAAACGGCTCATCTGTCTATGCAAATGAAGCCCACGGAAGAACGTAGTGTGGTGCCATTTCAACGAGGCATCAGTCATTCATTTTGACGGCCTCGGTTGAAAGAAATGCGCTTTTAACGGCCTGAAACCTTAATGAAGCGTTGAAAAATTCATGAAGGAGATTAACATTAAGGTTAAAGCCCTCACCTAGGTTACCCCTCCCGTGTGTGCACTTCCTCTCACATATTCATGGTGCTCTTGCATGTTTTTGACACTGACAGTCAAAGGAACCATTTGCAAACCCTAATGACCCTTCGCTTTGTGCAGCAACAGGATTACATTTACAGATTGAGCTCAAACTGTGGTACGAGTACCCACTGGTAGTACGCAGGCTTCATCTAATGGATTTTTTCTTTTGATACAACATTTTATTAGAGCGATATACTGCGCATCAAATATGTATGAAATCCATCCATCCATCCATTCCCTTCCGTTTATCCGGGTTTGGGTTACAGCGGCAGCGGCGTCAGTAAGGAAGTGCTGACGTCCCGGTCTCCAGCCACCTCTTCCAGTTCCACCAGGAGGACATTGAGGCATTTCCAGGCCAGCTGTGAGACATAATCCCTCCAGCGTGTCCTAAGTCTGCCACGGAGCCTCGTCCCACCTGGATATGCGCAGAACACCTCACCAGGGAGGCATCCAGGAGGCATCATGTACAGGATCAGTGGCTCTACTCTCTCGAGCTCCTCACCATCTCTTAGGGTGAGTCCAGCCCTCCTGGAGAGGAAACTCTTTATCTACAATCTTGTCCGTTCGGTCACGACACAAAGCTCATGACCATAGGTGGGGGTGGGACCAAAGACTGAGCAGTAAACTGAGAACTCTGCCTTCTGGTTCAGCTCTTGTTTCACCACAACGGTCCAGTACAGCGACCGCATTGCTGCAGACGCTGCACCAATCTGCATGTCGATCTCACTCGTTTGCCCACTCGTTAACAAGATCACAGGATACTTGAACTCCTCCACTTGGGGGAAGACCAAGAAATACACCCTTTTATGGGTGACAACCATGGCCTCAGATGTGGAGGTGCTGAGTCTCATTCCGGAGGCTTCACACTCCGCTGTGATCCCGCCCCAGTAAACGCTGAAGGTCACAGCCCGTTGAGGCCATGAAGATGACATCATCTCTGAATGGCAGAGATGAGATCCTATGGGGCCCCCAAACTGGACCCCCTCAACGCCTTGGCTGCGCCTAGAAATTCTGTCCAAACAAAACATTAAAATATGCCTTGAAAGTCACGTGAATCAATTGCACACATGATGTCACGGAAGGTATTAGCATACAGATAGCGCTAAACCTCAATAAGCCTTGAAAAATCAGGATGAATGGATTTTCCTTGGCTTTTTACGCTCTTTTATTCCCAAAGTGCCCTACAAGGTTAAGGCAGAAGTCAGAATTTATCAGACTTTTTCTCCTAGGTTATTGTTCTGTATAAACAGCACTGACACAGAACGGGTGGACAAAGTCATCCCGCCTGCAGTCCACCTTCTGACGTAATATCAGACTGTGCAAAAGGGAGACTTGCCAGTGTGTGACGTGTGGCTAACCTGTTGTGTTGGAAGCAATTGTCACTGTTCGACAAGTGTTGTTCATACAGGAATATCCCGCCTTCGCTAGGTTACTTATTGTCTGGTCTTCTGTTTAACATCTCCGATGTGTGTAAGAGAGGCTAACGTGTTTTTACGTTTTACAGTTTACTTCTTTTTACATTTGTGCGACAATGAAGAATGGTAAAAAGAGATATGTGTCGTGAAGTATCGCCAGTGGTTAACTTATATGTACACTTTTATGACAGATAAGTGTTATCCTTAACTGTGGACAAAGCGTTCGTGTTAGAGGTTCCACGGGAATAATGACAGTTTCCGCTACAGCTTGGCGTTGGCGCTTTACTTGCAGGTTGGTGGGTCCATTATACAAAAATATGCATGTTTTGCTCAGTAAACAAAGATGTTCAATCTAAGTGATGGGAATATGGCTCGTGGCCATGAATGGGCAGGAGGAGAGAGCGCGCTCCCTCATTATTATGCTGCACATGAAGTGTGTTTTTCGACACACTCCGTTCACTGCCACTTTGATTCACATTGGAAATGTAAACGTTAAGGTTATTAGATGACCGCAGAGTCTTGGCAAATGGCGGCAAAAATGCAATTCGACTTTAAGCATGAGAGGGGAAACTGAAGTCCAGATTGTTTCTATTTTGTGTGACGGGTATTATTTCTGCATTAGCCTCTGTTCCGTTGCTTTGTCCTCTTTCTCCTTTACGTCTCTTTATTTTTTCCAGAACACGTTGGGCCCACCAGAATCCGATGTGACAATCTCTCACGGGATTTGAGGCTCAGAAGTCATTAGAGCGAAAAGCGTATTCAGCACAAAGTCATCAGGGATGAAAATAGTACGGAGCCCTGCATTGTTCCATAGCTGCTTTACAACAACTGCCAAAAGTCTCGTCTGTCTGATCCTGACCAAAACATTGGTCTGTCAAGCCAACACTGGAGTCCTCTGTTGAATTAGACAGGATAGTAAACATCAAGAGTCCCAAGAGCCGATTCCATAGCATCTTTTTGAAACACCTTAAAAGGTGAACTAGGTCAGGTCAGATGTGAACAAGCAGCTAAACGCAAACATGCTTCCAGGGTGAGTGGCAGCCCGATAGGGCAGAGATGACACTTTGCTAGGCTTCTTAACACACACCCACACACACACACGTACACACACACACACACACACACACATATGTGTGACTTGGATCGCCGTCAAATAACATTAAGAGATTTCTCCACACTGAGGCCTTCCTCTCTCTCTGTGCTCATAATCACCCTTCCATCTTTGGTTTGGTCTGAGCGGTGCTCATCTGATAACATGATTAGCACAGTGTGGAAAAATCCCACATATCACCTTTATTTGTCACTTCTCATCGCTTGCATGGCGGCTTCTGAGGATGCCTGTCATTTAA
The DNA here is from genome assembly GCF_027744805.1 of Dunckerocampus dactyliophorus. Taxonomy (NCBI): domain Eukaryota; kingdom Metazoa; phylum Chordata; class Actinopteri; order Syngnathiformes; family Syngnathidae; genus Dunckerocampus; species Dunckerocampus dactyliophorus. Next base: position 9,425,980 of record NC_072829.1, on the reverse strand, counting down.
GTGTCTCACAGTTATTCATAAGACATACTGTAATGGTTGTCTGCTGTAACTGTCCTGTTCATGTGCTGATTAGACGGACGTAAGAGAGTGGAAAGTCAGAGAAGAGAAAAAAAGAGTAGAGTGCAAGTTCGATCAGGGAGAAGCGACTCCTACAGTTAGAATAGAGTGAGAGTAAGGGGAGAGTGTGAGTAGGTTGAAAGTGAAGGGAGTGCATGAAATGGAGAAGAGGGCAATAGAGTGAGGGTGAATGCACTGACCGTGAGGAAAGGGCAAGTTAGAGGAGAGTGATGGAGTGAGAGGACGGGACAAGTGTGAGTTGCGGTAAGGAGAAGAGTGGCAGAGTCAGGAGAGAGGAGGGAAAGACGAGAGGTTGACAAGAGGTTCTAGTGAACGGCAATGAGTGGAAAAACACGAGAGAAGAGTGTCAGCCGGACGACGAGTGTGTGGAAAGTGATGCAGTGCAGGTTGGCCGAGGGCAAGTTTGTGGAGAGCAATCGAGTGAAACGACACTTATAGAGTGAAAGACAAAAGTCAAAGACAAGCATGAGTGGGAGTACGGCTGGGGTATGAGTGGTAGAGTCGGAGAAGAGCGTGAATTAGAAGACAGTACTGTGAGATATACTAGAGTCAGGGAGTATGAGGAATAAGAGTGAGAGGCGTTGGAGAGAGGAGTGTGAGCTAAAGCAAAGTAGAGTAATCCCTCGTTTATCACAGTTAATTTGTTCCGAGTTTGACCGTGATAAGTGAATTTCAATTTATAAATTGACTACTTTAATAGTTAGAGCATAGAGAGCCTGTTTACGACCTTGTATAGACGGTTTTAACATTATTCAAGCCCTCTAGACATGAAATAACACCCCTATAGGCTCCTTTACATTCATATTACCAAATATAGTAGAGACAATAGAGAAAATGAGACAGAAATTAGACATAATATAGACTCACACGTTAGCATCGGGAGAGTCACATTATCACAGAGTACTGTACTTCCTGCGGTGGCTATTGTCTCATCAATGTAACATTACTGACACCTAGTGAGCAGTGTAGAATACTACATATCGTTACAACACGTACATACCCCGAGCCAAGAGGTTTGTTTCATTTGATACGCTTACTACACGCTTGTATAGCAGTAATACTTGCGTACTTGTACATTATAATTACACACACATACAGTTCTTACACACAACCACTAACATGTGAAAATACTGCAACTTGTTTGATGATGCCAAGGATTTGTCTTTGAATGGGTGAGTACAGTACAGTAGTCTTCTGAATGCCTTTTATTTGTATTTTAATTCATTTAGCCATTTTTATGCTTGGACATGCTTAATTGTGCCCCGAAATGTGTAAAATATGCTTAAAATGCACTTAAATGTGCATATTTTTGACTATTAATAAGCTGTAGTCAACCACAAAATAGCAATTACTTTTTTTTATTAATATATTTAGAAAAAAAAATGAATGAATAAAAAAAAATTGAAGAAATGAATCACAGTTTTACTTAACTAATTAATCATGATTAATCATCATTTGCAACTCTGTGTGAAATATGCCGTTTTACTGTATTTTATGAACAAAAAAATAAACAACAGGACACAATTGTATATACTTGTATGTATTAACAGCTCCAAATGATTTGAAATCACGCTAAAAGATACCACACATTTGCTTCACACTAGTCTTTTTAATAGTAGCAGAACATTTGGATCACACTAGTGTTATTATGAGCCATGAGCAGTTGTGTTCACGTCATTTTTTAAGTTGAATTTATTTACTCTTTTGAGTGTAGACGTATTTTCTGGGATTTCCCAGCATACTTAAATGCAGTAAATTGTACTTCCGCAGTAAGAGTTACGCTGGTGAGGGATAAGAATATCCACTTACTGTTTTTCTGTGTTGTCTTTCTGTTTATTTACAGCAGACCATGCAAACACGCATGATGATTGTGACAACATCGTCAAGTGACAATCAGGAAGTGTCCTTCCGAGGAGGACTAGCGACGTCTTTGTGAGTTTATGACACATATAAGGTGCTGGAACTGCACTGTTGTTGATGTGTTCATTTCAGAATAAAGTGATAAAAGAGTGTCAGACTCTGTGTGGGGACGCTATTGTGCCCCAGTCTGCCGTCATAACAAAGAGGGGTGGCTTGACATGGTGCGCATGCGTTGATTGCGCAAAAAATTTGAATGTAATTCATGAAATAAATTCATTTCCGCCGTTAAAGTGCTCGTTTTGACAAAAAAAAAACTAATAGAGTGAAGCCGCAAAAGTCGAAAGCGTCCAATGTGAACGTTTTCATGGGGCCCACAATTCCTGGCAGCATCCCTGTGTGAGATATATGCACGTGAGAGAGTTAGAGAGGAGTGTATGTTAAAGAGTCTCAGTGTGTGCAAAGTGAGAGTGTATTGTTTACAAGTATGCCTCATCCACTAATCATTATGTTTGCCTTAATGGGAAAAAAACCGGCAGCAATTGTCGTTGCTTTAATCGTTTTCTTTGTGTCTTTTGCTGCGACAGCGAGCTCCGCTCACACTCTTGTTGACGTCACTCCGCTCATTCGCAAACACATTCATCATAATTCAAAAAGCAAAACTGACCTTAACCACGCGTTCCCCACCGAGACCCTCTTGCATTGATATGAACGACAATCAATCAGCCATGTTTGACTTGTGCTTTATTAAGCTGACTGAGTTGTTGTCCCATAAAGGTTGCGCTCTCTTTGTGCAGACTGATGAAGTAACGCAAGTTGTCCAACCAGTGAGGACTTTAAAGTATTGCCGCTCAGCCTTTATCTCCCCTCTCGTTTAGGGATACTTATCTCCTTGTCAGGCGGCTACAGGACAGAGATTACAGGAAAGAGGGAGTTAAGATGTAATATCTGGCTCTACCTTCTTGGTTGATGATAAACAATTGACTGTGTAATTAACACCTGCACATGCACCAGAGAGACCGACATATTGATTTCTGCTCTTGCCTCAATGTCTCCTCTCCTGAGGACTTGAGGGACAAGATGAACATAATGGAATCTTTCCAGTGCTCATCTACGTACATCACCCTTGTTACCTCCACCAAGCACAAAAGCACAAGGGCAAGAAGTATTGTTGGTTGGTTTGTGTGCTTGTTAGTTAGCAAGATTACACAAAAACTATACCAGGGATTTCCATTCAACTTCGTAAATAGTTAGCACTAGTGTATCACGGCACATGTATTCGTAATTGCAAGTGAGTGGTTCACGGTGAGTTATGATCCCTGTCTTTTACGTTTGAATGTGGATTTGCAATAAACTCATGACTGCTCATTGTCATTTTACCGCTTCGTTCCTGTCAGAGTGCACGCGGCTGTTTACAGGAACTGACACTTTGTGGTCCAACAAACAACACACGTATATGGCACTCCAGGATTCCCTCCCGCCCTCACCTTTTAACAGTTCAACCTTAGCAGAGGCCTGCTCCTCGCGGGGCGCCTCTCTAGATTTGTATTAGCCTACCATTCCCCAATTGTGATTATATTTAAAAGAAGTAATTTTCTCTTTGTCCACCAGCAATGACCACTTCTGACCCTTTAACACAATTTGATGCGATGCTTCAGTTGAACAAGGTGATCCTTATGATGAGGAACAACTAGAGGAGGGAAAGGTGCTTACTGTCACCATTTTCCTGTCCCTGGAGCTCAGGCAGCGTTATTCTTTCACATGTACGGATCAGCAGGGTCAAAAGTTCCTCTCTCCTTACAAAAGACTAATGCCTTCCCTTTTGAGTCTCCCCCCGCGAGGGCAGAGAGTAGAAAGAGGACTCGTTAATTGGGATGCTGGACCCGAGGTGCTGCGGCTTTTTGGAAGAGAAAGTTAATGGCAAGCTTTTAATGTGAAAGTCAGTTCTTTTGAACCAGAACATTGGTTGGATGCTAATTCATTACACCTATTGCCTGTAGAAATAAACAGACCGACTCAAAATAAGCCTCAAAGTTATGGTAAAAACGGTTTAGTGTCATGAAGCGATGGCAAATCAAACATGCCTAATGGGTGCAGTGTGAGTGCAGGCCAATGGGGATGGAAAAGAAGGACTACGGAAGAGGATCATGGAAGTTTCCACTTGTAGAGTGACAGGAAAGGTTACTAAGAAAGACCACACGCCAAAGTGATGTCAGACGGCTCGCTGCAATGTAGGCCAACAGTTGATACAACTGTGTCTTCCGTATCTGGGCCAAGACGTTGACCCCAGCTCTCAGCGCCTCTCTCAGCTCTCTGAACTGAAATATTGCTAGATTTCAGTTACAGTATACGGTATGAATACTTCAAAGAGCTCGTATGGGACATACTGTACTGTAGAGCGATATGGGCGACGGATGAGTTTTAAATAACTCAAGTTGAACAGGAGCGGCTTATCACAGCAGGGAAGGCAGCTGGACTTTCAGCTGAGGCTGGCACTCACACCACCTGACACAGGACAGCTGGCTGTACCCGAAAACCAAGTCCCAAGTGTCCCCTCTTGGACTTGAGGAAGGAGGCTCAGATGGTAGCATTTTCCTACATGCTGCGTGTTGAAGTCCACATCTGCAGACGGATAAATAATGAATTTTATTAGCTGTGCAGTGAGATCCAGGGCCCCAGGAAGACATAATGTGTTACAATTTCATCATATTCTGGGATGCCTATTGATCATCCTCTATTGGTTTCCACTAGGTTTCATTTTTGGCCCCAAAAGTTTGAGTTGACCTTAATAATGAATTCATTGTTGTGTTTAGTGTGTTGACACAAAATCTTAAAAACTCACTGTGCATCTTTTTTTTGAATATGTAAAATGATTTTAATTGCACTTTGTCTCGTATTATTACAATTTTTTTACAAATAGTCTGGGCCCTGATTTTGGTGCTCTCTGCAACTGAGTAAATAAACACCCATGGCCTCTCTATGCACACAATACATACGGTACTTGTCAATAAATGTAGGCAAATTGATGCTGTTCACTGATTTTTTTGTTGATAAAAGGACAGTTGTGGAGCTGAAGAAACCAAATTAACGAATACACGTGCTAAATGCTAACACAACCCATTTGGATTATCCATCCATCCATTTTCTATACCCTTGTCCTCACTAGGGTCGGGGGTATGCTGGAGCCTATCACAGCTGTCTTTTCAGGCAAGAGGCGGGGTGCACCCTGGCCTGGCCGCCAGCCAATCGCAAGGCACATATAGACAAACAACCATTCACACTCACATTCACACCTGTGGACAATTTTAGAGTCGCTTTTGGATTATAATGTCTTGATTTATTTTTATTTTTTTTTAGTATTTAGAAAAGTTGTGCACACAATATTGGCCAGCAACACTAGTAGCAAAGCATCAAGTTAGTGGTGTCCTGGTTGTCCACCAATATTAAAGACCACTACAGTATTATGAGGGACCCAGGGTTGCTATGTTGCTATGGCAACAACAGAACTGCTAGTCTTGCGTTGAAGCTATTATTTTAAGCTCAAACGATTAATTACCAGGATGTATGAACATGCAATCAACATAATACTAAATTAAGCATTTTTACACATTTCTTGGCATGGATCTCCTTCATGCCACTGAGTTTTTAGACTTTTCCTACCTGGCCACAATGTCACATTGTGTGGCTTTATTTTAAAATGCACAGCACATCCTCAATAGGGTCCGCAGGGAAATGGCGAGCCTTGACTTTTTTCTCTGTGTAACATACACACACTTGCATGCACAACGCTCGTGTGCCACTTGACAAAAGGTGAGGATGACGCCGGGCTGTTTACTCTTTAATCGCCTCTCAAGGACAAAGACCTTTATCAGCACTGACCAGAGCCCAGTGTCCCTCCCACCCATCCTCCTCCTCTTCTTCTACTAATGCTCCTTAAAGGGCAGCAGAGAAAGATTCTTGCGGATGGTTAACACTAAGCCGACGGCTCCCGACACCCCCCTACATCCATCCATCACTGTCTGGCCCCCGGCAACCCCTTTTTGACTGCCCATCCCGCCAGTGAATTGCAGGACCTTCAGGACATTTAGTGCAATTATGCTAACCTCACGGACCAGCTGTTTAGATTTCTAGAGAAGGAAGTGATCCCTTTTGGTATTCCAAAGGAGCCAAAACGTCATTTGACACGACCGCCCAATTGTACAAGCTGTCAGCATTGGCTTAAAGCCACTATATGTAATAATCTGACTTTAATGTAAGACTTTGGAACACATTTAGTGGGAATGAAGGCTTGTATCAGATAAAATAGTATCTCTGGCGTTGCCTAGCAAGGATCCCTCATATTAGTGATCTTTAATATCCGTGGACCAGCCAGGACAACACTGATTGTGTTGTTTGGTTCAATACATAATGTTAAAACACAAATGAGTTGTGTTAGCATTTAGTATGTGCATTCATTAACTTGTATTCTTTATCTCATGTTCTGTCAGCACTAGTCTCACTGCTAATAATAATGTTTACAGTTGTCTATAGTGCTTGTTTTGAGACCTAATGTTATCACATAAATGGAGTATGTTAGCATTTAGCATGCGCATTCATTAATTTGGCTTTTTCAGCTAACATTGTGGTAACACTAGTAGCATAACGGGTAGTGATACTGTTTAGAGTAGTGTATAGTGCTCGTTTCAAAACATAATCTGATAACATAATCTGTTATGTTAGCATTTAGCATGCACATTCATTAACTTGGCTTCTTCAGCTCATATTATGGCAGAACCTAGCGTTACGGCGAATAATAATGTTTACAGTGGTATGTAGTGCTTCTTTTGTGACCTAATGTTGCAACACAAATGGGTGCTGTTAGCATTTAGCATGTTCATTCATTACCTTGGTTTCGTCAGCTCACGTTGTGGTAGCAATAGCATGCTGGCTAATTATATTGTTTATGTGCAGTGCTCGTTTCAAGTCCAAATGTTATAGCATAAATTGTTATGTTAGCATTTAGCATGTGTTAGCATTACACTTCTAGTCTGCAGGGGGAGCCCTGAAGTGAAAATGATACGCTTAACTGTTCTTTACTGCAACTTTAATAAAATCGTTGAGCATGTAAGGATGCAATTTTCCCTTTTGTATTACTACTTGCACTTATTGTGCATTTAAAATGAGTTTCCCCGCCCCGCTAGTGACACTTCAGCAATAAAAACCTCCATCATTGTTAGCACATTATGGTCCAAATGGCAATTGGAGGATGGTTACATAAGGGCCGAAATGAAACGTCTTATCAACTTATCGTCCAAGGTTATAGCTATGGAGCGCTTTGCTACTATATGGTGGAATTAAGCCCCGTCCAATCTCTGTAATATATGTATCGCGGGGGAAACGCGTGGGCGTCTGAGATTATGATCCCGTTTAATTGGAGCCTTGTGTCACTCGTATACTTCAGCTGCTTTTCAACTCCTCTGGTCAAATATAATTTCAACTCTGCTGGATGTCACCGAGAGCTATTTGGAACCTATGTGATTTCCAAATGAGTCGGAATTAAGAAAATGACTCAATTAATGGATATTTATTCACAGCTGCTCACTGCCCAGGGATGCAATTAACTTGTTTCAAACCCGAACATGAGTCAGAGGTGATGGAAACATCTAGTGCATGGAGATAGTGAAAGGTCACACTATACGATATGCTTCTTGGACAAGTTTGCTTTGGCTGAATTCATCAAAAAATAATAACTTTGCGAAAGGCAGTGTGCTGTTTTAAGCCCCTGCCGGTCGATGGCGTAGCTAAAAAAAATTCCACACTGTTTTCCAAGTATGAAACAAAAATTATATACTATAAGTTAAATAAACCAAGTGGTGTATTTACATGAAAAATAAATGGTGTCCACCAATTTCTTTATCCAGCGTCTAATAATAATTTGCAGCGACTTGTTGCCAAGCAGAATTCATATGGCACAAATCCCCCCACCCCCAAAATTCTAATTAGTCACGCCCACTATGCTGTTGCTTTGCCCTTGTTGCTAGGCAGAATTCATGGGGCAACAACCCATTTAAAAAAAAATCACTAGTCCCACGCACTGAGCTATTTCCTTGGCAACTTCGGACACTTTAAACACTCTCATACAATAACAAAAATCTATAAAATCCACTTGTCACGCCCACTATGTTGTTTCTTTGGCAACGTGAGGCACTTGTTACGAGGCAGAATTTGTGTCAGGAAAAAAAAATACGATCAAATTCACTAGTATTGCTGTTTCCTTGGCAACATGCTGCATACTTGCTGCCGAGCAGAATTTATGGAGCACAAAACCCAGAAAAATATGGAAAAATAGGGAACAGAGCACCATGAGGAAAGGGACAGGGAAGGTCGGATGGAATAAAAGTAACAAATATATATATGTACAGTGGTGTGAAAAAGTGCTTGCTCCCTTTCTGATTTCTTATTTTTTTGCATGTTTGTCACACTTAAATGTTTCATTTCATCAAACAAATTTAAGTATTAGTCAATGATAACACAACTGAACACACAATGTAGTTTTTAAATGAAACTTTTTATTATTAAGGGAGGAAAAAAATCCAAACCTACATGGCCTTGTGTGAAAAAGTGATTGGCCCCTAAACATAATAACTGGTTGGGCCACCCTTAATCAAGCGTTTGTGATAACTTGTCTTCATTTGGTTTTTCTTCAGCCAATCAGAGGTGGACTTGCTGGTGTGTTTTGGATCATTGTCCTGCTGCAGAACCCAAGTTTGTTTCAGCTTGAGGTCACGAACAGATGTCTGGACATTCTCCTTCAGGATTTTTGGTAAACGGCAGAATGTTTCCACTTATCACAGCAAGTCTTGCAGGTCCTGAAGCAGCAAAGCAGCCCCAGACCATCACACTACCACCACCATATTTACTGTTGGTATGATGTTCTTTTTCTGAAATGCAGCGTTTATTTTACGCCAGATGTAATGGGACAAACGCCTTCCAAAAAGTTCAACTTTTATTTTGTCAGACAACAAGTCAAACAACAAGTGTTTCCCCAAAGGTCTTGGGGATCAACAAGATGTTTTCTGGCAAAATTGAGACGAGCCTTAATGTTCTTTTTGTTCAGCAGTGATTTTCATCTTGGAACGCTTGGAACTTTTGTCTTGGCCGTTTGTGCCCAGTGTCTTTCTTATGGTGGAGTCATGGACACTGACTTTAACTGAGGAATGTGAGACCTGCAGTTCTTTGCATGCTGTTGTGGGGTCTTTTGTGACCTCTTGGATGAGTTCGTTGCTGCGGTTCACCAGTGTTCCATGTTTTTGCCATTTGTGGATAATGGCGCTCACTGTGGTTCGCTTGAGTCCCAAAGTTTAGAAATGGCTTTATGACTTTTCCAGACTGATAGATCTGAATTATCTCAGTTAAGTTATATTGACTAATATTGACATTTTTTTGATGATCTGAAACATTTAAGTGTGACAAACATTCAAAAAAAGGACAAGGGCTTTTTCACACCACTGTAAAGCTTCTAAAGTATTTTTTCGCACTTCAATTTTGCAATTGAATCTTGGCTCTGTGTTACATGAAAAACATGGGAAGGTAACAATAAGCACACAAGTTGTTTTCACCACAGTGCTTTCTGCTGGTAACATATTTAACAGGCAAACTCTTTAAGGTTTGACTATAGCTCAGAATCTGTCACAGGTTCCTCTCTGCAAGATTATGTAAAAAAAACAAACCATTAGGAGACGTTGATTTAGAAATAAACAGGTGCAGGTGCAAACTTTGACTACTTTAAATAAAAGTGACGTTTAGTGTAAAGCTTGTAATGAGCTCATTTAGTGCAATCCAAACTCATGAGCTGCTCGGAATGGAAATTTGCCAAACTGTTTTATTTTTCTTGATTTATCTTCGTGTGAATGCAGCCGCCAGAGCACATTAACTGTTGCTTTTATTTTGTCATCATGTTTTGTCACAGGTGCCACTTTGCATAGGAGGATGGTGCGTGATGCAACATTTTTTACAACATGGGTGTTGTGTGGGTGTTGTAGTCATGTCCGGTGCCATTTAGCCCGAAAAACTTTGTAACAAAATTGGAGAGAAAATGTCTTGGAACCACCGGCTGACCAGATACTAAATCCGTACCTTGTAGTCCCCTGCTTTTTCCAGCGGAAAAAGCATACATCCTGTAAAACAATCTACAAGCCCTCGGGGTGAACACATGACATCTACTTTACGGCCAAACCTTGGGCTTCATCTCATGACCGCACAGCGCCAGGGAGCTTTATTGTGCGTCTCCTCATGCCGATGTTTTCATCACGATTGCCAGAGTGGCACGTGAAAGCGAGTAAAAAGACTTTATGGCATGATTGCAATCTCACCTTCTCCGTCCGCCCTCCCCTCCACATGGCTGCTGTTGATATTCACAGCTGCTTGCAAGCTGGCGTGCACCGTCAACACAGGATTCATTTGTAAGAGGGTCAACTTGTAACATAGTTACAGTTATGATGGAATGTTTGAGTGTTATTTGCTTTGACTGTACTGTGCAGATGAAAGCAACGACATAGGTTTATTGCCATATTATACTGTACAGTGGGTGTGTTGAGCTGGATGCTAGGATTTCAAAAACCAATGGTTGCCATAGAGACAAGAATAGGAAATGATGGTCGGATGGTGGTTTAGGTTTGTGTTCTTACTATTCCAATGTGCGTCAGTCTGAGAATCCGATACTGTATGACCCAAAATCATACTCACACTGCTCACCAGCATTCAGGCTTGGGTGTCTGTTTCATCGCTTCATTATACAACGTTGTATTACTGCAACTGCAGTAAGTTCATATTATGCAAGGTGGTGGTTATCACTAATAACTGGGGGTAGGAGCGATCATGTGAATCACATGACTCGTGCATGTCTGTGTGATAGTAGCAAGAACAGAAGCAACCATCATAGCACTGTTTCTCCTGAAACTGCACTGTACACTTCAGCTTTGCAGATGCCATGCATTACTACTGTATTACTATCATTTCAAGGGGTTTAGGATTAAGGAGTGTTGGTTAAAAGCCCCCCTATTATACACAAAATTGACTTTTTAATAATGCCATCAATATGTGTCCTTAGAGCGCATGTGTCAAACTCACATCACCACATTGCCGGGAATAGTGTGTGTCATTAATGCACTTCACTGTGTTCTTTCTACACGCAACACTTTTCTTTTTGCTCCCATTTTTTATGAGATGAACTCAAAGATCTAAAACTTCTTCCACATACACAATATTACCATTTCTCTCAAATATTGTTCACAAGTTTGTCTAAATCTGTGATAGTGAGCACTTCTCCTTTGCTGAGATAATCCATCCCAGCTCACAGGTGTGCCATATCAAGATGCTGATTAGACACCACGATTACTGCACAGGTGTGCCTTAGACTGCCCACAATAAAAGGCCACTCTGAAATGTGCAGTTTTATCACACAGCACAATGCCACAGATGTCACAATATTTGAGGGAGCGTGCAGTTGGCATGCTGACAGCAGGAATGTCACCCAGAGCTGTTGCTCGTGTATTGAATGTCCATTTCTCTACCATAAACTGTCTCCAAAGGCGTTTCAGAGAATTTGGCAGTACATCCATCACCTCATGTTGCAGCGGGATAATGCACGGCCTCATGTTGCAAGGATCTGTACAGTACACAATTCTTGGAAGCTGAAAACATCCCAGTTCTTCCATGGCCAGCATACTCACCGGACATGTCACCCATTGAGCATGTTTGGGATGCTCTGGATCGGCGTATACGACAGCGTGTCCCAGTTCCCGCCAATATCCTCGCTATCACAGATTTAGACAGATTTGTGAACAATATTTGAGAGAAATTGTGATATTGTGTATGTGGAAAAAGTTTTAGATCTTTGAGTTCATCTCATAAAAAATGGGAGCAAAAACAAAAGCGTTGCATTTATATTTTTGTTGAGTGTAAATGTATTTATTCTTTAATTATGACAGAAAAATTGTCAAAAATCTTTGGTAGGAACCAATCACAAGCTATCAGTGAACTCACAACGAGCTTGTTAACCCACTGAAAATCACATTATTACCCAAATCATTACCCAATATAACAGTCTGACTCACGGTGCCATTTTACAACACTAAAATAACCACACAGCAATTTAAGACTCAAAATGTAGTTAGTAAATGTACAATACCAATACGAGTAAAAAAAAACCAAACAATTTTAACGTTTTCCCATAATGCATTACGTCCAAGCAAAGCAATCATTGGTGCCTGCCGGGGCGCTGCAATGATGTCAGCTTCTCTCTGGGCTCTTGGCTCCTCTGGCTCCCTCTGGTGGACAGAAGCAGCATTGCAGCGCCATCCATCCATTCATACATTTTTTATGCAGCTTGTCCTGCAATGAAATGCTTTGCTTGGACGCAATGCATTACGGGAAACGTGTTAAAATAGCTGTTTTTTTATTTTAAACTTGTATTGGTACTTGTATTGTATATTTACTAGCTATGGTTTGAGTGTTAAGTTGCTGTGTGATGAGTTTAGCGTTGCTTGTAAGATGACACCGTGAGTCAGACTGTTATACTGAGTAATGACCTCCTGCGATTTCCAGTGTTTTTTTTCACAGCTTGTGATTGGCTCCTGTCAACTAAATAGCTGCTTCGCCATCACGAACTTGTGCATGCAAACAATGTCATTTTATGACGTGGACAGGTGCGGACGGTGCAGTTTATATGTGAACAAATTCGTTTCTTCCTCTAAATTTAGTGGGCGTGGCTTATACACTGTAATTTACGGTAGTTGAATGTCTGCTTGTCACCTTGACATTCTCACTTCACTTCTCATTTAAAAGTATGCATCAATTTGTTAAAAATTGTAAAAATATAATAATCAAATGCACAAGCAATTGTGTAATGATATCATGAGGTTAAAATCATATTTATACTCATACTCATAGTATATATTGACAGTTACGAGTATTCCTCTGAGGTCAGCCATAACTGCTATGCGACCCTCGTTGAAAACGAGTTTGACATTCCTTCCCTTAGAGCCTGCTTTGTTTTAGTTTATAAGCACCAAACGTGAGAAAAATCTATCATCTCCCTCACTTATTTTGCTTGACTTTTGAGGGAAGAGGCACGGTTGCTTTTGAAGCTTTTCATGATGTCATGAAGGATAAACCTCGTTCTTCATGAACATGATATCACCTCTGTCCCGTCCCTAGCTAGATGAAAAGAAGAAGCAGGCTTCACTACATACCTTAAAGACAGGAGTTGCCAACTAGCTGCAGACAGTCAGCTGTGTATGTAGTCAGCTACAGAGATGGGAGATGAAAGTTTGATTATTTTAATTAGGGTGACCGACCACATTTTGGTTACCCAAAACCAAGCAAACCAAACATACCCAAATGATACTCAAGATGCCTTATAATTTCAGTACATTTAAAGTATGCCTCCGCTGTATGGATGGTAAATTATTAGATTACAAACTGCTATCTAAAGTCATAGTCACAAATTAAAAGGAATAACATTCAAAATTGTAAAAAAACCCATCATGAAAATGATTGACAGAACAACAGAGGAAGGAGGTTAGGAAGGAGTTAAGGTTAGCACTGTAGCTATGCTATGCTAGTGTTGCTAACATTTGTGTCCTCCTGTCCCACTCATTAATGTTACGTTGCTGTGTGTTATATAGCATCTATTACAGTATGTTGGACAGGTCCATCGTACAGTAATCCCTCGTTCATTGCGGTTAATTGGTTCGTGATGAATGAATTTCTGTGAAGTAAGATTCCTTATTTACAAAAGGATTATTTTTGCAGTTTTAGAGCATAGAAAACCTGTTTCCGACTTTCTAAAATATGGTTTTTAACGTTATTAGAGGCCTCAAGACATGAACTAACATCCCTGTAGTCACCTTTACAGTCGTATTGCCCAATACAGTAGACATAATAAAGAATAAATAAGCCATTTAAGACATAAATAAGACTTTTGCTTGTTCGTTTGGCTATAAATGTGTTACGTAGGAGAGCAGAGTGAGTGATGGACAGGAAGTGACGTAGGGGGTACAGAGTTGAGTTTCATCTTTTGTCGGTTACTGACACAAAAGTCACCTTTGTTTAGACGTTTTTATGAGGGATTATTTTGCCTGTTGTGACATAATTCCAGTTTACATTACAGTAACATTACTGACACCTCGTGACTAGTGTAGAATACTACGTCAGCACCTTATGTTTTTATTTTAGTCCATTTAGCCATTTTTATGCTTCATTTAGGCAAAAAATACATAACGTTAGTGTAAATATGCATGTTTTGACTAATAATAGGCCGTATTCAGCCACAAAACAGCCTGATTTATTAATATACAACCATGCTAGAGCGAAGCCACAAAATTCGAACCGCAGAGTTGTGAGGGGCGACTATTTGTAAAAAGTGGACAAAGTACAAAACAGCCTTTATTGGGGACACATACGCTGTAGGACAAAGACAGCTCATTAGCATTAAGGCTACAAAAACACAAAAGGGTGTGTTCCCATTAGGGCTTACTAAAATCACTTTAAAACTTTTCAAAAACATCTAATACTTATTTAATTTTTTTAAAATACTAGACTTTTAAGGCATGACACTTGGCACACTTTCAAGAAACCTAAAAATGTCTATAAATTCCAGCGCACTGGTGTGAAATCCTAAATTCTTATATGGGCACAAGGGTATACTTTTGTTGTCTTTTCTATGCCTTTCACAAAAAGAAGACAAAACAACGTGGGAACATTATGTCTAATTAAAGGATTAGACCCATGGCCCCCGGGCACGTACAAAAGCCCCATTTATATCTTTTTTTTTATTGAATTTCCATTTGAGTTGTTTGGAGTTTATTCAATTTTACAGTGCACTTTGTATTCATTAGCCAGCAAAGAGCGAGAGCGAGTCGGGCCATCTAAAACAACGGTGATGGCGCGCTGGGGTTTTGCGGAGCTCCGCCTCAGCATTGATCGGCAGCCATGTGCGCGCATTAACATCATAATGTTGTGACGCTTACTCCATCAAAGATGACAAGGCAGACAGCCAGCATAACTCATATGGTGTGGGGACCAGTCAGTGCCTTGGAAATTATGCGTATAATGCACTCTGCATTACACAAACCTCAGGCTTTGGACTTAGAAACCTACAGTAGACATTATGTTTACATTGTTCTCTTTTTGAGTTAGCAGAATAACAAAAAAAACACACAAAAGCAGCTCTACTCCAACTGTATTTGTTTTGAAGAACAACATCTGTTGTAAGAACGTGCAACGGGCTGAAGAACCAACATCAGTTCTGTCTTGGGATGTGTCAGGATGTCTCAGCATGGAGGCCAGAGCAGCTGTTTTTCTCAAGACCCTCAGCATGTTTCTCCAGGATCCCCCAGAAAGCAAGCCGAGAGCCTGAGAGATAAAGTCTGAATGTCAAGTTATTCTGCAAAGAACATCCCGCAGGTGCCTCTGCAGGGCAGCATAATCTTGTGCAACGTGAAAGTCTTAAAAAAGGTGGTCGGGTGAGGAGGAGCCTCCTGTAGAGGAGCTGTTTGGGCTCCATAAAACTGCCAGTCATGAAAAGGTTTCAGAAAGTTATAAATACTTGGGCATTTTTACAGCCCTGATTGTACAAGATTGAAGTTTTTTTGAACGTACACTTTTGACAGCGAGACAGGTCCCAGAGGATGGATGCCATTTTTGTGGTATAAAGGAGGTACTTTTGACTTCAAAGTGCAAATTTGTGAGAAAGACTGATTATAAATGTCATTCTATTTAACAAAACCGTTTTTTCAGAAGGCACAAAGTGTGAATATTAATAGATATTACGCTCAACTTAGACAGTATGTTTTTGCGGCTCCCCTTGGGCAGTTGGTGTATGGAACTGGAGAGAAAAATGAAAGGGTATGGCGGCCACTTTGATAAGCTTTTCATTAAAAACAGTCCAAATGAGTCAAATGTTGGGGAAAATACCTCAGCAGTTGAAGGAATCAATGAGTTAGGGTATATGTTTGCATGCTACAGTAAATACACACGCGGCTGCTAGCACGCACAAGCGTTTGATAAAATGAATATACAGTCGTCCCTTGTCCCTTATTGCTGTTGATTGGTTACAGCCCCGACCACGATAGGTGAAAGTCTGAGAAGTAGGATTCAATATTAATAACTGGAATCTTTTCATAGTTAGAGCAAAGAAAACCTGTTCATGACCTTCTAAAATGATTTTATTAGAGCCTTGTAGACATTAAATAGGACCCCTATAATCACCTTGATAGTCGTACAGAGTTCCCTCGTTTATCGTGGGGGATAATTTCCCAAAACAGCCTGCAATAAGGGAAATCTGCGAAGTAGCCAACTTTATTTGTTTACAGTTATTATGTATGTTTTAACACAATACACTTTATACACTTTTGTCAGACAAGCATTAACATTTTCTCACAGTTTAAAGGACTCTCTCTCAAATTTAGTTTGGATTTTAATGATCAATCTATTAGGTTGGACACAATAAATTATTAAGTGACTCACGCGTATTCACCGCGTATCCTCTGACCGTGCTTCATCCTGGCGCCGTCCGACTGTAGCGTTTTTGTATCCTGGTTAAAACATATTGCTCCTGCCGTCGTCCTCCTCCTCGTCCTACTCCTTGAAGCGAAGATTAATTTAGCTGGTTAGCTGCTTCTTCTTCGATTGTTTATTGGGGTTAGCAAGCAGCTCACACAGTTAGCTAGTTTGCTAGCCTCCGCACAAAGGAAATTGATTGACAATGGTCAATACAGCCAATCAGCACGCAGAACACAATGGGCGGGTTCTCCCTTAGCCAATAAGGACTGTTGTGGCTCTATATTTAGCTGGCTATTGTCTACTGTGGGTTCCTAATATGCTAGTACAGGCACATAAAAACATACTGAGATGAGGTGGAGCTTCACACGTTTTCAACATGAGTTTACAACACCCTCTACTGGTAGCATTTGTAAATACAATAACAGACACATACAACAGAGCACCGAGACCGCTCTAATACACCACAAGGCCGCATCTCGCCAAGACAGATATCCTCCACCAGATTTCATGTCAATCCGTCAAACTTGTGGCAAGTTACAGGGGCAAATGTAGCAAAAGTGAATATAGCCCGGTTCCGAGTGAGTTTTGGAGATGCGGACCACCAAAATGTAGTATGTCGAAAGCAATGGGGGTCAATTGCATGGCAAAAAAAAAAGATTGACATCAGCCTATCATCCATCCTCACTATAAAGTTTGTCACTTGACTGATATACAGGACAGCCAGTCTAACATTAAGAGCACAGAATGTCTTCCTTCCTGGGTGTGGCCATTCCGGAATTGTATCTTTTTGCTTCAGTCAATCATTCTGATTTCTTTTTTTAGACAATGAAAGATCCAGACCCGAACTTGCTAAGTGAATTTCCGCAAAGTAGGATTCAATACTATCCGAATAAATTGAATATTTTCATAGTTATAACATAGAAAATCTGTTTATGACCTTCTAAGTACGGTTTTTAGCAATATTAGAAATAAATAATACCCCATCATCTCTTTTACCCAGTACAGTAGACATGATAATAGAAAATTAGCCACATAAATAAGATAAGAGAGTCACACGTTGATCATTGACAGCGTACTTCCTGGTGGCTATTGTCTCATCAATGTCACGTGACTGACACCTCGAGGCCGGCGTAGAACACTACTCTACTGCCACTGTTTGTGGTTAAGGAGAGACTCATGATGCACTTCATTCGCTGTATTGACAAGCAGAGAACACATGCAGTAAACATTCACACAGGAGCTGCTGTCGGCCACTTGCTACACTGCTAACCTGCTGCACGCACTCAGCTAACAGTCAACTCTAGCCAGCTGTCGTCACACACGTCACTTCCCAGGCCACGTTTCCTGAAGGCACACACAACAAGACATTTAAATTTTTATTTTTGTTCATTTAGCCACTTTTATGCTTGAAAATTATTAATTTAAATTAAATTAATTTGGTTAAATATGCATTTTCTTTTACTAATAGTAGACCATATTCAACCACAAAACAGCGATTTACGAATTAATTCATTTTTTAAAAAAGGCGATAGAGTGAGGGTGCAACGTTCGAACCGTTGCGAGGAACAACTGTAGTGTGATAGCTTGTTACAATCAACACTTCAACTTTCTGCTCATAACCTTTTATTTCTGTGTTTTGAGTGTGGCCTTAATCTTCATAATGACGCTACAGTATGTGTGTATGGTTTAAGCCCCGGTCACACCGCCCGAACTTTGCTGTAGCGTTCCTGGAGCGGTGAAAAAAATCCATCACCGCTCGTAACCGTTCACCACCGTTTAACAGAAGTTGGCCCCCGTTAAGGCAACGCCGTATACGCTCGGCCACTGCTGATGGTCCCTCCTACCACTCC
This sequence comes from Dunckerocampus dactyliophorus, assembly GCF_027744805.1. Taxonomy (NCBI): domain Eukaryota; kingdom Metazoa; phylum Chordata; class Actinopteri; order Syngnathiformes; family Syngnathidae; genus Dunckerocampus; species Dunckerocampus dactyliophorus. The sequence continues at coordinate 9,407,651 of NC_072829.1, read as the reverse complement.
GAACGTTTTAAGCTGCACAAAATATTGCGAGCGGTGAGGAGCGGGCAATTTTCTGCCCGGCAAAGTTCATCACCGCTCCAACAACGCCCAGTCAAAGTTTGGCACCGCTAAACGCAAGTTCGTGGACGCTTGTGTCCGCTAGGCCAACGCAGAAGTCTTGAACGCTGGACCACTGCTGCTTCGCCAGCTTTGCCCGGCCGGTGATTAAATGTTGCGCAAACTTTGGTGGAGCGGCTATAAGCGTTTTACGAGCGGACACGGGATTGCTGGAACGGTGTCAGGCGTTGAAGCAGCGATAAAGCAGCGATCCATTGCGGTGATGAACTTTGGTTTGGCGTTGGTATGGAGGTGTCGGAGGGGGACCAGAATTTGGCTATAAATACGGGGAGAAATGGACCAGGAGCCCATTTGGAATAGCCGTTGAGTGCAGACCTCAGTTATATCGAATTTGCTCAAAGTTGCAGTAAAACTGTAAAATGATTGGTGCACTAGTCCAGCAGCAGAATCAGAACCTCCTCAGATTGCAACAAACTGTTGACAGAAGGAGAAGAGAGAGAAGAAGGAGAGACACAGCTGATGGTGGAGCTGAGGAATGAGGATCCACGAGCCTTCCAGCACTTCATGAGGATGCCACCAGCCCGCATGCGCAAAACGCCGCTCTATCAACGCTCGCGTCACCGCTAAACCAACGTTCGCTACCGTTAAACCAAGGCTAAAGCAATGCCGGCTTCAGCGGTGCACCGCTAGGACAACGCCTGTGTTTTGGATTTTTTTTCCCATTTTGTGCGCGGTTACAAGCGGTGATGAATTTTTCTCACCGCTCCAGGAACGCTACAGCAAAGTTCGGGTGGTGTGACCGGGCCTAGTTTTATTTTCAAATTCAGGGGTAAGATGATCTAAATCCTACTCCTTTTTACACATGTTGAATTGTCCAAATGTATCCACGTGATGTTCCCTAATGTAACTCATTAAGCAAGCTGAAATAAATAAACCACACTCTACCAAATACACACAAAAGGCAATAAAACACGCCCTGCGCGAGAGAGGAAAGGTTAAGATGCTATTATTACACACCTAAGGCGGGAGAACTGTATTGTCAAAAGCACATGTTCGCTCCTTGTGAGGTTTTTAAAAAGCAGCAGTGTGAGCTCAAAAAACACAGCACCTATTGCATCAGTAGCAAGTGAGCGCAAACAAACCTGTTAAGATTCAAGCACCTGGAGCCACACAGGGGCCAATCAACTCTGTGTAAATCAGCTCAATTTTCACCCTGCCAGATTTGTTCTGCAGTCGATTTGTGGTGGCACTTTGACTTGTGGAAACATTTCAAATCAAAATATGATGAAGAAAAAGCTGTTAACTTCCAACGTATACACTTTGAAAGTTGGAGCCTGCTGAAAATAGCCATCATATTCAAAGTATTTGTTCGTGTAAGCTAACTCCAACTCTTGAGCCGCTGCACACAAAATGGTGAAAATTTAAATGTTGAGGATATCTGTATTACATGTATCCTTGCATGTTTGCCAAAGCATTTTGAGCACAACCCACTGGTGGCCCCACAAATGTCATTTGCAGTCATGTTAGCATTCAAGCACAGTCAAACCTCGGCTTTTGTACACCCAGGTTTTCGGGGTATGATTCGGTTTTCATTTCAGATTTTCACCCAAACTTTGCCTCGGTTTGTGTACGATATTGCACGTAACAAACTAGGCTTTTTAAGCTGTACTGAATCGGTCAACAAAAACAAGTGTCCAAACAAAGCACCTTTTGCCTTTGCTGACTCACCGTTTGTGCATTTTTTATTCTATTAATGATTTATTGACTGGTAAATAACCCACCATGGGGCCAAATAAATGTGCGATTTGCTTTGATAAAGAAGGTGAGAAACACAATTGAATTCCAACTCGTCAGGATGTACGGACAGTTGGCATCAACAATAAATTCCATCCATTCGTTATCTATAATTACTTTGCATTGTTTTCTGCATGGAAAACTCCAATTATCCGTCCATCCATACATCTTCTACCACTTATGGGGGCGGCATGGCTCAGGTGGTAGAGTGGACGTCTCCCAAACTGAAAGTTATGGGTTGGATCCTCCGTCCTCCTGTGGTCATGTTGAAGTATCCTTGGGCAAGATGAACCCCGAACCCCCAGTTGCTCCTGATGTTGTGCCATCAGTAGGTAAATGTGCTAACAGTGCTTTGAATGCCTTGGAGGTGGAAAAGCGCTATACAAGTGAAAGGCCCATCCATCCATCTTCTAAACCGCTTATGCTTATCGCAGGTACGCTGGAGCCTATCAACAACCATTCACACTCACATTCCTACCTATGGACAATTTAGAGTCTCCAATTAACCTACCCTGACCTAAGTGAAAGACTTACCATTTTATCAGAGGGAATTTATTCACAGGGAAGCCCAGACTTTGGCCTCCCAGGCTCTTTGCAGCGGATCCCGAGGCGTTCCCAAGTCAGCTGAGAGACATAATGTGTCCTGGGTCTTAAACTACAATTATTCTCTACAAAATGTATTTTTGATCCTATATCTGAGTGTTAATTCTGGGTGATTTACATTATTTCCTATGGGAAAAGTTGCCTCGGATTTCGTAGGTTGCGTTTTTTGTTGGGCCTTTTGGAATGAAAATGATGAAAACCAAGGTAGCACTGTATTCCAGACTGCATCATCACTATAAATAGACGGTCGGGGATTTTTCCCCAAGGATGGCCCAAGTTAAAAATGGATCCACAGCGCCTCTGTGTCATGCTATTGTGAATTATATGTCTGAGCCGCCATGAAGTTCAAAGCATACATGATTAATTCTAACAATGATTAATTCAAATAGGTACAAGGAGACAGCTGCAGAGGAAAAAAAGATCCCACAGCACATATCGTGTTAGACTCTATCCTTGGAGAAAAAAAAAAGACTACCAAGAAGGAAGATTTAGGAAGATTTCTTAACTCTGTGCTTCTGGTAGCTAATTAAAATTTAATGCATTGTTTTGTATTCCGTGGATTTCCATCACGCCCTCGCAGCATAAGAAGGTGCCATGGGGTACTTTATTGTTGTGTTCGTAGCATGCATTAAGTAGGACAAGCCTCGAAAACAACAAACTCACCCAAACCAAACGGACTCCAATCGTTCAACAACTTATTTTATAGCGTCTGAGTATGTGAGGATCTAAATGAGCTCAGTGGGCGGAGGCAGTACGGCGCTGCTTATTGCCGCAAAGCGCCACGTTCAAGTCAACACAGCTGGAGTTGTATTTCACCATTACAACTCTTCCACGCTTTCCGTGCGCCATAAAAACGGGGACACAATTAAAAAGAAACAAGCACGTCACAGCCATGACAGTACTCCCCATTTCAACATGCCCAAGCACACGGACAAGTGTCCGTAAAAATGTCAAATGGTTCTCACTTATTTTCTGTCATGCCCACTCTAGGGGACAAACGTTTGTTCACGCCCCCCCGGTTTGAAATATTACTGAGAAACTAATTATATTCATGTGTTTCTCTGTACAAACCACTGTGTGAGTGGCTGGCACCAACATTGCTCAAGCATGGATAAAGACACTAACACACCTGGCAACCTTGAAGACATTTTTTTAAAGTAGTCCCCCTTAGCTCTCAAGAGCCCCATCACCAAACAATAGTGGGCCCGGAGGGGGGCCCGCCCCACTATTTGAGAAGCACTGCTTTAGGCTGTGATCGCACTCATCTTTGGTTCGGTTAAAAGGAATTCTGGTGCTTTTCCTCTGCTTGTACGGTTTGCTCAGTTGAGTGGGAATAAGATCATCCGAACCCTTACATGCATCAAAGAAGCGGGCCGAGACTGCTCGAGAGATGGGTTTCAATCCGCTTGCAAGTGAATTCTGGTGCGATTCGGTTCACTTGAGCTGAAATGTGAATGCCACACGGACCAAAGACACAGATCGATGTCTTTGCAGAAATGACAAATATTACAATATTTGAGTTACGTCACGTAATATGTCACGAAAGCTGACAAATCAAGTCTTGACTTTATGCATATGTTCTTTGCTGCGCAGCGTTTGGTGCCAACGCTACAAAACAGGATTGCATCCGACAAATTCCAAAATGCAAACTAAATTTGAATATCCTGCATTCAGAAACTGACATCAGTGTATTCTGACAAGAGTTTACGCTGCGTGTTTCGCTTTTTCTTTGACATTTTGTTGCGCTTATCCCAAAAAGACAAGAAGAACGTAGAAAGGAGGAAACAGAATTCCATCCGATAAAAGAAGAAGAAAAAAATTCAACTGACTGGGCAACTTCTACTGTAAATTTGAATGCCCTTGACATTGTGAAATCTGATATTTTACTATAAAATTTCTTGAAACAATCGCACAAGAAACTGAAAAAAGAATTGAAGAATTGCATCTGATAAAGCAAAAAAATAAGGAAATCAATTGACAAAGCAACCTCTAAATTCAAACAACGCTGAGGTTGTAAAATCCAGAAATTGGCCAAATTTTTCTACAGATTTTTGACACTTTAAACATTTTAACATTATCACGTGATTGCTTTTTCTTTGGCTTCATAAAACGAACGTATGAAGAAAATAAGACAGCCCAAGCTACATGAAGTCAGCACAAACTTCCAGACAACAGCTTTGCCATTTATCAAATACACTTGTATCATAGTTAGACTAATAATGTTGGTTTTATGTTTTAATATTTACACTGGGCCGCACGGTGGTCTAGTGGTTAGCATGTTGGCCACACAGTCACAGTCTGGAGATCCGGAAGACCTGGGTTTGATTCTCGCGTGGGCGTTTCTCCAGGTACTCCAGTTTCCTCCCACATTCCAAAAACATGCATGTTAGGTTAACTGGTGACTCTAAATTGTCCATAGGTATGAATGTGAGGGTGAATGGTTGTTTGTCTATATGTGCCCTGCCATTGGCTGGCAACCAGTACAGGGTGTACAACGCCTGTCGCCTGAAGTTAGCTGGGATAGGCTCCATCATACCCCTGCGACCCTCACGAGGAGAAGCGGCATAGGAAATGGATGGATGGATGGAACTTGTATCATAGTTACGGTTAATAATGTTAAACGGTTACGGTTAAAAACAGTGCAACATCCGGCCACCTCACTGGCCATCTAGACATTTCACGTATCAAGTTTAGGGAAAAATGGTTTCCAAATTGAGTTAAAAAAAAAAAAATTAAGTTGTGTACTCTTGGACATTTTGTGGGTTCAATTATCATGTAAAAATAGTCCCTTCTACCTTTAAAGTGCAGCATTTAAAGTTGTTACACTTGTATTGATGTGTGCGACCGCAGTATCTGGTTGCTCACGGTGCAAGCAGTGTGTCACAAAGACAGAAAAGAACAGCTTGTTGAGAACAAACCATCAAAACAAACCATCAGCCTGGTTCCAAAGCACCTCAGGAGCACTGAAAGAAAAAAGAACCACTTTCCGTTGTGACTCCCCCCCCCCATCCTCCAGTGGGCCATTTAGCTTGTGTCACTATATTCCATGTTTGTCAATAAAGTTTGACCTTCTGCTCTTCGTGTAGTGCGCCCATCTATCTGTGCCAGCATTTAAAAATACATCCTGGCTTGAGGTCAAGTGTGAGCAGGTATAAGTGCAGTTGCTTGGAGCGATCAGGGGGATGCCCCGCTCCTGTGACGGCTGGGTCAAAGAAAGAGTTACATGCCTTCAAAGGACAGAGAGGGGCAAGTGGACGCTGGTATGTATTTTTAGTCTGCTTGGGGAGGGATGCACTTTGATGGATACACATGCAATGTCTGGTAATGGTGATTGTTTTGTTCATTTCAAACATGCTTAACAAATTTAGTACATCACATGATTACACTTTCACAATACAACATGTCCGAAAAGGACTAGGACTAGGAAGAAATATCGTTTTTTTAATCCAACCTTCTCCATGTCTCAGTAATTACTGATAGTTTGTTCACTTCCTGTGTTTAACATCAGGTCGTATATTGTTCTATTGGGTTTCAAGTGCACTGTGTTTTATAGTCATATTTTTATGTGCTATCCATGATTAGCCATTCTCTGAATCTCCTTCTCTGGTCTCTAAGCTTGTTAGGGCAGGAGTAGGTCAGTGTGTAAGTACGTGTGTTGGGTATGGGATGATTTGATGTTGTTGCAGACCAAAAACCAAAAGACCCTGGTAATTCCCTTAGTGGATTTCTCTTGTTTTCCTGGAAAATTTGTCTTCAAATGCAAATGTTGACAATTACGGGACTTTCACTTTATCTCTGAAGCCAGCAGTTTGATTCAACCAAAGACCCGTAATGGAGCCTTGTTTTTTTACAAGGGGTGTTTCATTCAACATATATCTATTGGGGTCTTTCCTATAGATAAAGTATTTCAGTTTTTGGGAAATTTTTATTGGGTTAGAATCAAGGATGTCCGATAATATCGGCAAACTATTCATGTCAGTATTGATTTCTTTTGTCGATAATGGTATAGGCGCATGAGTGATGACGTGCTCCACACAGCAACAAGCTTGCTAGCTCAGTATGTCCACGATCTGGAATTAGTTTCCCCTTTGTAAATATGCAGCTTGCAATGAATGCACTGGTTATGCGAGGGGGGTGTTGCATTCAAATATTAAGCGACCGGGGGTGATGTGCTGAATGAGTCCAGTTTCACATTTCACTGATTATATTAGTCCAGACTTTCACACGTTGCACTTTGTTCTTATACGGATGTTTGTGCCACATAGAAATGTGCAGCTTTCTAAACTGTAAGCAGTTGACTATTGGTCAGGATTTCTTTAATGACTATTTTGATTAGACAAAATTTTTGCAATAAATATTGCACTTTTTCTATATTCTATTCTATATTTCATATTGCACTATTTATTATTTTGCACAGTGTTTATTTGTGAAATGCATCCAGTAAAAGAATCCTAATGTGTTTCTTCATTGCACGAGACGTGACTCGGCGTTAGTATGAGGCTGCTGCCCATATCGATATTGAGCATCGCTAGTTAGATTCTATTGTCAAACAGGTATAGATTTTTACGAAAAGGGAAGTTGTATGACATGCAATGGTGACTTACCCCCCACTTCGTCCCGTGAGCCGAGTTCTGGTCGGATGAGTTTTGGTGATGAGGAATGTAGTTCTGGTTAGTTGGCGGGGCCGCTTCAGTAAAGAGTTTGGCTTCTAAAAACACTATGCTTTCAAAAGAATTATACATTTGCATGACAAAAATGCCTCCTCGAAAAAATCAGACCTCACAATCGCTCGGCGTTACTTTGTCTCCCGTTGTATCGCTGCGCGCTGTCTCCTGTCCATTGCTGTGTATGCGTTCCACAGCGGCTGAAGGTCGCTGCGACGCGTGACTCTCGGTCTTCATTTAATAAAATCAAGCCATTGCCATGAATGTATGTTGTATGTATAGTATACAGTACAAGTATATGTCAGTGTGATGGCAAGGCTTTTCATTTGGTTCTTCAGCTGGACAAAAAAAGTGAAATGTGTACCTTTTAAAAATTCAAATTTATTTTAAACACTTTTAGAAATACAGTTCCTCTGCTCTGACATTTAAGCTCTGAATGAAGACACAAGTCAAATGTTTAATTGTGTAGCCTCAACTATTTTACGTTACTCCTCACTTTCTTAGTAATCTGCTACAAAATGTACTTTACATGTATAATTATGTGTTTTTTAAAATACCTGGCATGTGTGTCTTTTCGAGGGCCTTTTATGTTTTCAAAAATATGCTTTTGCATTTTTGGACATCCATAACCATGGGTTGCCATTTAATGACCACAGGAAAATAAATCCCAGGTGGACAACAGATCGAAGCATTTTTGATCACCACAGTGAAACGGCAGAGTGATATGATTCCCGGCAGTCAAAAAGCAACAAAACAACCTCAAAACCCGAGTAGAATCCTACAAATAATATGACCGTGACAGCAAGGCGCCCATTGTCATTCCAGTGGCTCTTTGCTATGAGGACGGCAGTGACGTACAGAACGTGTTATGGATTCACAAGACAATCTTTGGCTCTGCTTCCTTACATGAAACAACACGTCGGGCCAACACTGTGCTTGTGTGACAGTGTAATCTTCCAATGATTTGGCTGACTGACTCATCATTTGTGCTTTGTAGAAACGAGCTTTCTCTCTGTCAAAAGCTTTTTTTGTGTGTGGATGGGCTGTGATTCTGGCAGCTTGGCCAGCCATACAAATTGAATGGATGTGTAATGCATGAGGACACATAGTTGGCTCTGTCAGGAGTTCAGGAGTTGGGTTTTTTTCTTCTTCTTCATTTATACATCTGGCTACTACCTAGGGATTTCTATCCAAATACATCACGGCAAAGCCAAGGCAAATCTATTCATGTGAGTGTCCAACATGCTAGAACTGTATCTGCTTCAGAATATACTATGGCCAACTCAAGGAAAATATTCAAACAATGATTTTAATAAATGAACAACACATCATCAGCAACATTAAATACAACAATGGCTATTATAATAGCATGTATGCTCTTTTCAACAATCTCAAGCAATATATTTAATTTTGTGGAATTATTTAGCATTTATTTATAAATAATAAAAAAGTAAATATGTATTTATATCTAAAACTGCTGTACTTATGTATGGATTCATTCATTTATCTTTAATCTGTGTAATTGTCTGAATCTTTTTTATTTATATTTGTAATCATTTTTTTAAATTCCATTACTTGTTTAATTTATGTATTTCATTTACTTCCTACTTTATTTCCTACTACTACTACTTAAGCTATCATTATACATTCTCTATACTTTTATTGTCGACGTAACGTGTTAAGCATGTTCAAAGCAAATAAAACCCCGCTAAAAAAAAGCTGTGTAAGAGTGTAAAGTTACGAGAATCTTATCAAACCCGCACAGCAACACTGCCAACATCGTCATCTCCACTGTAAGTTTCTTTAAAACATTCCAAGGATAATCTCTTGGGGTGATAAACAGCATGGGTGGCTGCACACAGCAGACCAACCGTCATGCAGAATGTTATTTAGACAGAAAGTAAGGATAAGGAAGAGGACGGACCACAAACAGGCTGCTGTAGGTCAAACCCTCAGGGGTGGCTTAGGAGCTGGAGATTGGGACTGTCTGGCAGGCTGAACTGCCATTTTTGTGCACATATACAAAAACCTTCTATAGTCGCTTCAGTTTTTATCCACATGTAATCAAGATGGCATCACACATATGCCACAAAAGGTGGGTCAAGTGTGTGTCGGGGTCAGGTTGTCTATTAAAGTGTAAGCATATAGCCCCCCATTGGTTATATTAAGACTGTGCATGTAACTGATGGCCATGCCGGAGTGATTGCCACAGCTGGAATGTGACCTTATTTTGCAAGGAAGACAACTATTAATCTGCGAGGCGACCATTAGGGCAGGGTTTAAGGTTATGGAGGAAGGAGGTTGACATTTTCAGCATTTTTAGTTATTTCATGACTAGCATAATGTATACTTCAGAGCTACAATATTTTCAAAATTACATTTCATAATGCTTTTTACATATTTGGAATAAGCCAGTATCAGTCATAACCATGACCACAGTGCACAAATGTTCATCTATTTCAAGAAAAAAGCCACCTGATCAGAAAATGAGTATCACAGTTGCTGACCCCGCATACACGAAGTAGATTTGGTTTTGATTTGATTGAATATACTATTATATAAATTCGAGGGTTGTCAATCGATTAAAATATTTAATTGTGATTAATCACATGTTGTCCACAGTTAACTCAGAATTAATCACAATTAATCACAGATAGACATTTTTATTTTATTTTTGTCTTTGTAGTAAACGATTCGACACGCATCAAGATACACAGGTTAAGATCCGATTCAAAAACGATATATTTCAAAAACACGATTTGATACAGTGTATAATCGATACGATTCAACAGTTACATTTGTTGATATAGATCTTAATCTTACATTATAAAATAAAGAAGCCTATAAAAGTGCCATTCTTAGAGTATTTTAAGTGTAAAAGAGCACATCATATCCCCAAGCATGCCGTAAGGTAGGGGTCCCCAACCGCCGGGCCACAGGAAACCTTAAAACCTGCACAGATAGACTACTACAAGTATACTGTCTTTTCCCCCTTTTTTCACCTCATATTTGGTCCCAAATGCTGATACTATGTGGGATAGCATAAATATTAGATTTGATGACCTGATTGAGTGCTAATGTGCATATTTGTGGGATGCACCGCTCTCAAAAACAAACTTGAGGGTAGTACTGCTGGATGGTGGCTCTGTATTCATTTAGTGCTTTTAATTTGATGTTGTTCCTGTCTTTTACGCAACACATAATAAATAAGATAAATTAGATCGCTATAATGTAGGTTTGTTCTGCTGATGTGTTGACAATCTTTCCCGGTGACTAGCTTGCGCACTGCTAATGCTATCGCCGCTAATGCTATTTAGATCCATTCTCGTCTTCAATCATGGTCACAATGACACAAGCCCCAAATAGCTGTCCTCGGCTGTGCCTGCTGGTACACTAACTAGCAGCCAAGAGGCGACTTGCTTCTAAAAAACACTATTTAGTTGGGACACTTGTATGCCAAGGTACCACTGTATAAATGACAATAAAAAATATCTGCAGTTCTTCAGTCCCTTCTCAATTCTCTCTGGCAGTCGACGTACTCCGTGACAACTCATCTCACAGCGACAGCAGATACAAATAACTTTGGTCTTGTTGTGAGAGCCATCTGTCAGGGCTTTGAAGCTAAAATTACCATTCAAAATACCCTTTTCTTTGTCCATTTCTGCTCAATATTTGTTCAAACTACAGTTTGGGCCGAGGGTCAAACAGGACGCATGAACATTAAACGCACGTCAAAAAAAATAGCCCTAAGTTGCCGACGCAACAATAGTAATAATATGTATAAGTATGGGTGGTGCTTTTTTATTGTTAAGAAATTTGGCTTTTGGGCCAAAATTCTGCCCAGCAACAAGTGGTCGTGCAAATGTGATGAGAAAATGTGCCGGTCTACATTGTCAGCCTGCTAAACTTTCGATAAAATTGTATACATATACTCTTAAGTATCAATATTAAGTCTTCACATGCAGACTATTTGTCATCGTCGAGCAACGTGGGAGTATTATTTAAAAAAACAGAAAACCCATTTGGCACAATTCAACCCAGCAACAAGTGTCAATGCAAGTGTTTGATGCATCTTACTAAGCTATCATTAGCTTGCTAAAATTTCATTGAAAATGTTTATATCAAAAAGTGTGTGCATATTCAAAAAGTACTAAAATTAAGTTTTTATATCAATCATACTGAATATTTGTTGTCACAGACAAACTCCAAACACAAACTCCAAATTATGATATATATTTTTTAAATACAATTCTGCAAGTGTCCCTGAAAAATGTTTGATGAGCTTGCCGTGCACACCTTATTTTTATAGCCAGCTTGTAAAAATGTCAGAAATGTATACTTTTTGAAAAGCTATATTAAAAAATTCAGTTTTAATATCATCCACGCAGCATATTTGTTGTTGTAGAGCACAGAGTAGCTGTGTTAGCTAACTTGCAACACGACTCCAAATTAGGATCTTGTTAATAAAAAAATAAAATAAAATGCTCCCAACATTTTTCACCACAATTGACAAAAAAAAAACTCTCTCCAAATTTGGAGATACATGCTTTGCAAAATATTTCAATATAAAACACAAACGCTTCTATGTTGCATGTTTTATATACATATATATATATAATTTCTTAATTTGTCAATTTCCCTTCCTGAACAAAGCAGAGCAAGGCGATACATCTTTAACACGCGCGTCTCACTGAAGATAGGAACAAGAAGACTGAGAAATGGCGCGGGCTAAAGGTTAATCTGCCGAGTCTTGCCCCATGAATAGAAAAGAGTGACATATCTGCCATCCTCGCTCCACGGAATCATCCTGGGAAAAGACGGATGACTGACATGGAGGCAATTTGACGGTGGAACTCTGTGAGTGATGTCCCACATTGTGCTCATACACAACACACAGAAAAGCTTTCAAAGTGTGCATACGTTGATCTATAACCTGACCTGCTGAATGTCTGAAAGCCTGCCGGCATGTATCTCATCTGCAAAGCCATTATTTATCATGTGATGGACCACACTAGGTTCCTGCGTGGAGAATGTTTTCGGATATTCGATAGAACCTCTAACGGTCTTGTGATTGCAAGTCTAATTGTAAGTGACAGTCATTATTTATAGAGGATGGAGGATTCTATTTGAGTCAAATGAGTGGGCAGATGTTTTGCAGCTGGTTCCTACTGGCTGTAGGTAATGAGGGCGAACTAACATTTTCTTCAAAAACGCCTTTATCTTATCCCCTTATGTATCTAGCAATAACATTTCAGACATGCTAGCATTTCGGCTTAAGATTTAGCCAATAAACGAAGTATTATATCAAAACTGCATGCTCATGGTTAAAGGCATAGTTCGGATTTTTTGACATGAAGTTGTATGACATCCCCATAAGCATTGTAGTCCAACAACAGCGACTTCCCCCCCACTTGGTCTTCTAAGTCCAGCTCTGGTCAGATTTCCGTGATGAAGAACGCAGTGCCACTTAGTTGCAGGGGACAATTAAGTAAAGACTTTGGCGTCTCAAAAGAATATGCGTTTAAAAGATTAATACAGTGGCATCACAAAAATGCCTTCTCAACAAAATCAGACCTCACAAAACGCTTGGCGTTATGTATTTGTCTCCCGCCGTACTCCTGTCGCCTGTGCGTTCATGTGTATGTGACAAAGACGCTCGCATCCACTTCCGTGACGGAGCACCGCGGCCATCTTGTTTACGTATGTGTTCCACAGCGGAAGAAGATGCGAGTGTCTTCGTCACATTCACATGAACGCACAGGCGACAGTGCGCGGGGAGACGGCGGGGAGACGGCTATAACGCCAAGAGTTTTGTGAGGTTTGACTTTTTGAGAAGGCATTTTTGTGATGATTTAATCTTTTGAATGCATATTGTTTTTCTTAATTGTCCCCAGCAACTAAGTGGAACTAAGTTCTTCATCACAGAAATCTGACCAGAACTGGACTTAGGAGACCAAGTGGGGGGTAAGTCCCTGTTATTGGACTACAGTGCTGATGGGGATGTCATACAACTTCATGTCAAAAAAATCTCAACTATCCCTTTAAAGTCATGGCTGTCTCGTGTCATTGCAGTGATCCAGCATTACAGTTGAGCAATGTAATGTAAACAAAGAATAATAGGAGTGTAATGGTAAAGATTGTATTGAGAAAGTCAGCTACGAAAATATTCCATTTATTAATATTGAATCCTACTTCGGAATTCACGTATGGCGGCCGAGTGTGGAACCAATTAACATTCTTTGTTATTCCAGCAGATAACTACATTCACCAAAAAACAACTGTCCTTCAACACAACTGAAATTACAGTACATGACATATGTCACAATATATGTACAGAAATTTACAATAACATCTATTTAAAAGCATTAATCGTGTAATGAATGCTTATACAATGCGTTATATAATGAATGTCGGTTTTGAGTACCGACGTTGACGACATCACGGATGACGTTTCACGAGAACAAGGAAGTGCAGCGAGAATTGTAGAAACAACACAAATATAACATTAACATCCGCTCTGCCTTGTTTTTTTTTTTATAAATTGAATTTGTTTTGTTTATGTCACCATTCGCACATCACGCTTCCTAATTAAGGCTGAATTACACACAAGACCACCTTCCATGCAAAAACCTGCTGTTGCTTTAAACCGCCACTCGTTTGGGGGGGAGATTTTTATCAGTCGAGGGCCAAAAACTATTTCCGCTCACCGAGCGACTGCCTGACAGACATCCGCCTGGCAGCACGTATCGACCGGCTTGCTTGCGCTCAGCCCCCCCGGAGCGTGTGGGAGGATGAGGAGGAGGAGGAAGGAGAGGAGGAGGAGAAGTTTTTCAGCCAACCCAAAAGGAGCGCTCAGTCAGAGAAGGCGTGAGAGAAAGAAAAAGACGATGCCTGCTGACATTCTCTTACACTCACACAGTGCACGGTGGATTTGCTGATTTGACTAAAGTCGTATTATTAATATTATATTACTTCTTTTTAAGTTCTTCGGCGCGACCGTGGAGACATTACCAGAGTCGGAGGATGCTCCCACAGGTCATCCGGATTCTTTACGTCTTGTCTTTCTGCTTTTTCCAAGGAGGCTTTATCAGGTGAGGAGCCCCCAGTCAGATCTTTTACTTTTCTTATTGTCTGTATGTTCTGTCAACCTCCAATTAACTTCAATCACAAGCAGATATGCATCTGTGAGGGTGGTTTATAAATAATGCATTGTTTCAAGCGCATTAGTTCCCTGTGGACGTGCTGTATTCCGTTTTAAATAAGTTATAAGGCAACTTAAGGAGGTCCGAGCTACCTGTGGAGTTTCATGCTTGTTGTTGCATTGCATTGCATTTTTATTTTTTAAAGCGCAGGTTCAAGTTGAATGATTCAGAGCGTTTTAATGAGTGTGTTGCGTATGACTGCAGGTGAACTCTGCATATTTAATGTTTCACAAGCTTTGGTGTGAAAAGTGTGCCTTAATGATGTTTTTTTTAAGAGACATTGCAAGATGCTTTGCGCAGTTCAGTTAAACGTTGCAAGGAAAAAGGTGGGATGATTCAATGAGTGGGGGATTAGTGAGGTAATGTTTTATTCTATTAAAACTAGGGACAAAAATGACTGCAACATGTCTAAAAATGCTGTCATGTACATGCCAGACCTCGATGTCAGTTTCTTATCTTATACCACACCTGTCATTTGAGTGGCGTTGGCCACTGTTTTTGTGACATCTAAATGGTGATTTTGACAAATAATGGTGACTCACCAACAGTGTAGTTAGTTTACGGAGTGGAACAATGAGTTTGGGTAGTAACACTTCCTGTCCTTTACTTAAAGGGATAGAGCAGATTTTTTGACATGAAGTTGTATGACATCCCCATCAGCAGTGTAGCCCATCAAGAGTGACTTACCCCCACCTTGGTCCCTTAAGGACAGCTGATAGCGCGCATTAATACGACGTCAAACAAAGTAAAGCTGAGCGATTTGCGAGGTCTAATTTTTTCGAGTAGGCATTTTTGTGATGCAAATATATTTACTCTTTTGAATGCATTTTGTTTTGAGAAGCCAAACTCTTTACTCAAGTAGCCCCAGCAACTAACGTTTCTCATCACCGAAATCCGACCAGAGCTGGGGTCACAGGACCAAGTGGGGGTTAAGTCACTGTTGACGCACTACACTGCTGATGGGGATGTCATAGAACTCAAAAAATCCAAACTATCCCTTTAACTTGTACCGTGTGGGAAGACATGTCTGTCCTGCACCGTATGTTCCTTACTGAAAAATGCATTTACTAATACAAGTAACGTCACACCCCTATAAACTAATGATAAGGAACATAGAAGATATGAAATAACTGCAACGAAAATGAAAAAATGCCAAGAAATTGGGCACCTGACTGATGCCGAGCCTAAGTTTGGAAACCAAAATCTTTAAAAAAAGCTGTTTTTATACATTAACATGTGTACAAATGCTCCAATTGTGCAGCAAAACCCCACAAAAAAACTCTGCTGTCCCCGCACTCATTCACCACGGTGTACATGCAATACACCCCACGCCTTGCTTCCAAACCCCATCTCCAAACTTTTATTTGCATTAAAGCACTCTTATTTCATGCCCTGCCAAACTTCAGGTGAGAGCGGGAAAAGGAAATAAGCTCCACATAATCCCGCCTCGGGAACGGCAGTCAGGCCCAGGGGTCGAGGAGAGAAACGGGGGGTGGTTGGTGCATGGTGGGGGCACCACTTAGCCCCCGAGAGCAGCCGACTGACAGCATCTCCTAGGAGAAATTAGATGCTCGAGCCAGCGAGGGGGATGCGAGGGAGGGAGAAACGGGCAAGATCTGATGGAACCAGACTGGAATGGGATGGGAAAGATGGCAGCAAAGAAATGGAGAGTGTGATTCATTTAGCTAGAGGCGGCGGAGACACAGAAAGGGTTCAGATAGGAAGGAGACGATGAGGGAAGTGTCATAGATTAGGAAAATTATTTTTAAAAATTGATAGATTGATAAATTCTGGACGGGAGGGTGACTGACGAGGAAATGAGAATCTAGAATGAAGATATGAACTTCCTATTACTGTGTGTTAAAACTCACAATGTAACCGCTTGATGTGGCCAGGACCCCCACAAGTGACGTAAAGTAAAGTAAAGAGAAGTGATAACTTCCACTAACTTGCTTGTTATTACTTCGCCAGACTGCATTTCATGTCCACATAAGTAAAGAATTTTTTTTTTTTGCTATTAGGGTCCAGTGAAGTAGCCATTCTGCTTACTTCTCCAAAAGCAAACCAGGGCAGCAACTAACAATTATTTTCTTAGTCGATTATGGTCCATCCATCCATTTTCTATGCCACTTCTCCTCATTAGGGTCGCGGGGGCATGCTGGAGCCTATCCCAGCTGACTTCGTATTTGTATTTGTATTTGTACTTTATTTATCCCACAGCGGGGAAATTCACTTGTTACAGCAGTAAGCAAGATACGCAAGTAAAGAGTACAGTGTAAAGAATGCATAGTGACTACAACATGGTTCAGGTGGTGCAGGTGTTGTAGAGCCTGACAGCGGTCGGTATGAAGGACCTGCGGAACCTCTCCTTCTTACACCGTGGGTGTAACAGTCTGCTGCTGAAGGAGCTGCCCAGGGAAACAACAGTGTCATGTAGCTGGTGAGAGGTGTTGTCCATGATGGATGTCAGCTTAGCCAACATCCTTCTCTCCCCCACTTCCTCCACGGAGTCCAGAGGACCGTCCAGTACAGAGCTCGCTCTCCTGATCAGTCTATTGATCCTGCTCCTGTCCCTGTCCGTGCTGCCCCCTCTCCAGCAGCCCACAGCATAGAAGATGGCTGAGGCCACCACAGAGTCATAAAAGGTCAGTAAAAGAGTCCTGCACACACCAAAGGACCTCAGTCTCCCCAGCAGGTGGAGGCGACTCTGGCCCTTCTTGTAGAGGGCGTGGGTGTTGACGGACTTCGGGCGACAAGCGGGGTACACCCTGGACTGGTCGCCAGCCAATCGCAGGGCACATATAGACAAACAACCATTCACACTCACATTCATACCTATGGACAATTTAGAGTCGCCAGTTAACCTAGCATGCATGCATGTTTTTGTCAATGTGGAAGGAAACCGGAGTACCCGGAGAAAACCCACGCACGCACGGGGAGAACATGCAAACTCCACACAGAAGGGAGAATCGAACCCAGGTCTTCCCGATCTCCAGACTGTGACTGTGTGGCCAACATGCTAACCATTAGACCACCGTGCGGCCCTCGATTAATGTCAAGCTTGTTATTTCAATTAATCAAAGCTGACCAGGGGTCAGCAACCCCAGGCTCCGGAGCCGCAAGCGGCTCTTCAGCCTCCTTGTTGTGGCTCACTTTGCCGAGATGGGTATTTTATTTTGTGGAGGAAGTGTGCATTTTCGAAAACAGTTTGAAATATCTGACTCACCGCAAGTCTGTGAATGCATCTAGACTGTGTTGTGATTGTTGAATGGATGAACAAGGGGGGGGGGGGCATTGTGTGCAGTGACACACGAGAAAGAGGTCTTTTGAGTGTGCTACCCCCCGCAGTAAGATACCCATAACCATGAATAAAAGAAAAATCTCAGAAGAAAATAGAGTTAAATTCTGAATGGACATATTTCTTTGCCTTCACTGCCAATGACGCAGGCTTACCCAAACAACAAACAATGTAAAATTTAAAGACGTTTTCAAAACAATCACACAGCTTTTTCGGAAAAGTCCCCAACTGCAGATGAGCGTGAGACAGCGATTTCGGAACTAAGTTTGAGCAGAGCAAACATACTTTCAAGAAGTGGATAAATGCTCCAAACCCAAATACATCTGCTAGTAAGCACAGATGGAGAACACATGAAAGAATCGTTCATAAAAATATCACAACATCTATGCTCCAAATTAAAAAAAGAAATCGGAAATTATTCAGAAAATTAGAGAAATGTATTTCTCTACAGAGACAGTCAAAGACAGGACCAATAGAATGGCAACAAACATCACCGGTAGGCAAAATGATGACATTAATTCAGCACAAACATATTCAGTTTCCTGTGATGAGTCAAGTGATGAAACAATATGGAGCAGACAGCACTGATATGCAGATATGTGAATTCTGATTGGCTTTTTAAGTTAAGTTAGAGTTGGCTACGTTTAGTGGAATTGAATATGGTTATGAAAATAGCTCTTCAAAGGATTAAAAATAATGCAACCAAAGTATTGCTGAATTTACTTTTTTGTGACGCAGCATGACCAACAATATTGTTTGGCTTTTGTAACAAACCTCTGTGACTCAGGTCCCTGATCCAATAAAAGATACATCCAATAAAAAAAAGTCAATCCATTAAAGGATAAAATTGGAAAAATGGGCATGCAAAATACTTTTAGGGTAAGACAAATTATTTGACATGGTGACAATTTGTGGTGTGATTTCAAATATATGACATTTTTTAACAAACTCTCTTCTGCGCAATAGTAATTTATTGACGGTCCCTAGTGTAAACAACCAGCGGTTAGAGCAGCACTTCCCATGCGAGCAGTGGCGGAGCCAGAAATGTTTCATTGGGGTGGCCGAGATGAGACCATTACTCATATAGGGGTGGCAATAAGTTGTTACCTGAATGGCCAGTGAGGTGGCCGGAGAGTGACCAAGGATGGCCACCGCCACCATTGGCCAACACGTATCTCCGCCACTGTGTGCGAGCTCCCCGCGCAATGACACAGCAGTCCGGGCACAGTGAGGGGGAACTAGCGCTGTAGTCGAGTGTCAAACAGCCTTGAGGCGCATTCCTGCACCTACCATGTCGGAGTGTGGCTCAGTGTTACGTTCGTGATACGACAGCCGGATCAGCCCGATCTTGTGGCGGAAGTCGATAATACCCGATCTTAAAAATACAACTGATCGGCATTCGACATCCCTATAATCGATTCTACAATTAATGATATTTTACAGGAAATTGTACACACGGTACATCCAAAATATAACAGGGTTTCTGGTACATGTACTTGATTGTGGCGGTGTGCCACTAAATAATTAAAGCTACCACACCTTAAAAATGTGTTGTTTTTTTTAAACTTGAAAACAATTTTAAGTAATATATTGTATGAATAGATATATACAGTATGCTATATAGATACCTTAGCTTATGATTTACACACATCGTGAGACCACAATTAGTTTGAAAACGATTAGAAATATGTTTCACTGCGCTTTATTTTGATAACCATGCACCGGAATTGGCTCTCTGCCTTGCTGGCACTTGCGCACGTGTGACCGGATACACGACACATTTAGTGTTGACTTTCTCTTTCACTTATTATCGGGAGAACAATAGCCTGTAAAATGTGTAGTCAATTGACGACAACTTGTCACATGCTAAGTCTATGTATGCCATCGTGTGTGATCGCTCACGTTTCAGTATCATTCCACTTTCTGGCATTTTTATTTACATCCCTGGCTGGCGGTATGTAGCTAGCTCGTTTTTGTCCCCCCGGCGATCTACAGTATGATCATCATCACAACTTACTTTTTTAAAGTGTCACTTAACAGTCTTGCTCTCTTGTCTTCAAAACACTAGTTGTGTGTCGAAGTTGTGCAACAGAAACACATAGTGTGTACAGCTTTAGACAGTGACGCTATCACAGGGGTCTCCAACTGTTAGCTCGCCAGCTGATGTTGAGTGGTTCACCAAAGAATATTTGCTTCACCTCTTAGTATTCTATTCTATTCTCTTAGTGGTCTATTCAAACATGTACTGTATTCAAACCTGTGTTTAATGACAAACGAGTACACTGAGTGAAGATGCGCTTTGTAAATAAAGTGCAATTTAAATGTTGGCAGCGCTCTCAGCAACTTTGCCATTAACAGTTTTGCAATGTCCTCGGTTCATGATCTGCTAGTTATTGAAAAAAGTTAAATAAATAAGTTAATAAATAAATAAGCATAAAAAATTGCGATTGGTCCATTTTAAAACAATTGCAGACACAGCGGCGGCAGTCCGCCTTCCCATGCAGCCCACCTCCACAGCTTCAAAAAATCCTGAGGGAAAACCTGTATAAAAACGTTGTCACGATCCGGCTTGGCCGGGTTCTGGATCCCGAGATGCAGTAGACGAACACAAAGCGTAAAAAATAGGAAAAGTTTAATAACAAAAAGGGCAAAACGCCAACCAAGGAAATACAGACAACAGGAACAAAAAGGCTCTGGGCGACTAGCCAGAAAAAGATACAAACAGAAAACACTGCCGAGAAAAACTAGAGGCGGGGGGGGGGAACACACGGGAAAAATAAGGAAGCTGCTGAAAAACATCAAGCAGAATTAACCTAAGCGATAGCAATAAATACCGTGGATAACAGGTAGGTAAAGCACAGGCAACAAGAGGGACCGGTTAGGAGAGCAGGAAGGCTGTGGGTGCGCATGAGTTGACGGAGGAATAACTGGCACTCGTCTGCTGTCTCGTGGCAGTTAAGAAAGGACCCGGTGATTGAACACAGGTGTGTCCAATCGGCTGGCTCCTCAGGAATACGTGCACTGAAACAAACAGCAGACAGGCGGCAGCAGAACGACAGACACGGGACATGACAAAGTGTCATGGACTGTATAAAGGTTGTAAACATATATCAGATTGCATCATTCACTGTATAAGACATCAACACAGACTGAAGGTGTGAAAAGTGGCCACCAGTGGGGAGAACGCCAAATCTTTAATTCTTCTAATAAGGAGGTCTACTGTACTTTCAGGTGTCCCAACACCTTGAACATAATGCATTCTCGAACTCTGTACCACATCCAATCTACTAATTAGTCCAAACAATGTTGAATGTTCCCTATGGAAAAGCCATGGAAAAAGAAACAGTCAGTTCCAGGGTGAAACTGTCACCATTGTAAAACCTTTATTAATTGTACAAGTAACTTAAGTAAATGTAACATTTTATACCTGTCTTTCGCGTGTAAAAAGACATTAAACGCTGAATAATAGCACTTAAAAACAAATTGTGTACTCACTTTGTACTCACTCACACAAATGTTTTTAATCGTACTTTGAATTCTATCGCACAATTTTCAGGACTTTTCAAAAAATTCCCGCATTTGCCATAATTCAATATTTTGTGTGACATTTTTCCCATTGAAAGTAAATGGGCAATGTCAGTGTCGCCCCCTATTGGTGGAAATTCATTTTACATGCAACATTACATGTAACATTCTGCTTATTCTCTGCACGGTGGCATGGCTCGGGTCGTAGAGTGGTCGTCTCCCAATCCGATAGTTGGTGGTTTGATCCTGAGTTGGTTCGACCCTCAGAACGTATTTCTAGGCCATAACATTCATTCTGCATTTCAGTTCACCTTCAGTATTCACACACAATTTCTACTGAAATTGCTTCACTGTATTTTCATATGAATAAGTTGTAGTTTTTTCAGAATTCCTCAATTACCGCTGGATTTTTACTTTACCACCACTGTAGCATTGCTCCACTAGGTTCCACCCTCTCGTCCAAATATGGTAAGTGTGGGTGGCCACATGCTGTCTTTTCAAACACTGATATCCACCCTGTGGTCATGTGATGTATATCAGTGGTATGACCAAGGGAGAGTGACATGAATGGCGTTGACGTAAAGGTCAAGAGGAGACGAGCGAGGTTACTCTGCGTGTCCTTGCCTGCAGTCAGTGAGAAATCAACAGCGGTTAGATGTGAAAATAGCCAATACTATATACTGTACTGTCACTTTCCTTCGTATTGAATTATTATTGGATGACATTTCAGCTTTTGCACGATTTGCTTCTGCTTTTTAGAGGGGAAATGATTCTCAGATCCCTGCTGACACCCGCTCCAATTAAGATGGTATATGCCACTGTGATACTCCTGCAAGATGTCAAAAAAACACAAGAATGTAACATGAAAGCAGACTTTCTAACGATGACAGAGAGCCGTTGAAAAAAGTTAACCTGGACTAGAACATGATGATATTGTCTCATTTTAGTTCAGATGATGTATCAACTTCGAGAATCCTTTAGAAAGTTTAGCTCTAATTGAAAATTTTGAAGGTCCACAGCCCTTTAAAAAGGTCCCCTATGATGCAAAAGAGAGATAGAGTGATCTAGTGATTTGTGTCACTAGAGCCTTTTTATGTGCACCAGAGAGAGTAGAGGTGCTCAAGCAGTCTTTTCAAATTGCGGCGGAAAGAATGACAGAAAAACGTCCTTCCTCATAGACATGTTACTGTGTCCGACCCACCACTAGCTGGATGAGCCCCTTCCACGTATACTTCCACCACTTTTTTAAAAACTGGCAGTTAGTCAGCGACAGACGTTGGACCTGTAAGTTTGATCATGTTGTTTTCTTCAACGAAGAGGCTACCTTAGCATGATGTTGCTGTTAAAATGTGACTGTAATGCTAGCACTGGAGCTCACATCGCTAAGCTAGTGTCACTGTCCCACTCCGTTTTGTATATAACATTCATTCATTCATTTTCTATGCTGCTTGTCCTCACTAGGGTAGCGGGGGCATGCTGGAGCCTATCTCAGCTGACTTTGGGAGAGAGGCGGCGTACACCCTGGACTGGTCGCCAGCCAATCGCAGGGCACATGTAGACAAACAACCATTCACACTCCCATTCGTTCATATTGCATACAACAACATGCATCATGCATATTTTTGGATTCTGCAAAACGGAGATACAGTAGGAACCCAGATCTCCTGACTGTGTGGCCAACATGCTAACCACTAGACCACCGTGCGGCCCTGTACGTAACATACGGTATCTATTACATTGGACTAGTGCAGTGTTACCGTATATGTGGAAAAAGTGGATAAAATGCACAATAGTGCTTCTTGGAGACACACACTCAGAGACTTGCATGGACAAACACAGCTCATTAGCATTAAAGCTACAGACACACAAAACGCTGTGTCCCAGTAGGGCTTACTACTGTCTTCATTCCAGCATCAGGGCTACATTTCACAACACACTTCCAATATATTGTTGTGCTCTGAGACTAAAATAGTAGAAAATATTAAAATATGGGACCTTTAAGAGATTTGTCTTGTTATTTTTGTACATAGTAAATGTAGGTAATATGCAAATAATATGTTAGAGCTGTAGGAACACGAGACAAAGTTTTTGATCTCCATCTAACCAAAGCAGAGTCGTCTTCTGCCTTGCCTCCGCTTATTGCTTCGTGACAGATTGACCGCTCAATTGCAGCGCTTTGAATGTCACTGCAGGGAGTGAAAGGAGGGGACGACGAGCCCCGCCGAAGGTCACGGACGGGAATAATCAACAGCAAAGGGAAGGGGAGGCGACAGTCGTAAAGAAGAAGTACAGTAGCAATGAAGAACACTTGGCACTAGATTTTTTTTTCTTCGCTACTTAATATGTACAGGTTATGATCTCAAAGTCTAGTAGGTTTACATTACCCGTGCTATTTTCATCTATCCTGTATTTAGATTCACATTCATTACGCTGACAGCAGCTACAGGACACGTTTGAGGACGTTTTTTTGGGCACCTTCTGAGGCAACCAGTAAGCAAATGTAGCTACTTTGTGTCATATTCATGAGGATAAGTCATAAGTAAGCATAATATCCTCGCAATAATTCAGGGAGCCATCAGCTAATAACACACGAGAGTCAGCCATGCTTCCAAATAACGCTTCCACTCTGAACCAATTAGGTAGAAGCTTTCTTGCGCTGTTATTCAGACTGAATTGTTCTGGGCAAGTTTATGAGCAACTCCACATACGCCAGAAATGTATCTAACGTCACTGTAGTCGGTTTTAATTGAACTCCAGTTGTTTTTCTGCCTTAGGTGTTGTCCATTTGGTGAAGTATGAACAAACCAATCATCTCAGTACAGTTCCTGACTTACTTGGTTTTGGTGAGAAAGTCGTGCCACCTTGATGTGATCCAACTGGCAAATGCACTAAAAAGGGTTTTCGCAGTGGAGTATTGCACATACAGTTAGTCAGACGGCGTGTGGGTGTGAATGTCATTCAATTTGGGCCCTTAATGATTTATTTGAACCATTCTTTTTCTAGGGTTGAATGATTATGCAACGTGCATTGTCAAAGATTTAAAAAAAAAACAAGAAATGGGTGCACAAGTTAGAACTCATTCTGGACTCTCTCTAGTTTACATAGGTACACATACAGGTTCTAAAAATATATAGTACATACGCTCACCTAAATCTTTTAATAAGTTCCGCAATGCCATTCTAATTTGACAAAGCCAAGCCCTATTGACTTGTTATAATTGGTCATGATTGACTGCAGCTGACAATTTCTCTTCTGCAACATAAAACCATATGTTTGTTTGAAAACATATGGCGTGTGTAAACTACTTTACAGCTTGTCTGTCTTACATTCCAGTACAACTTTTCATTAAAGAAAATAGTCAGTAGTCGACACACAGATACGCTGATACAGATTGATGGTCAGACCATGCGTCGTTGCAGGAAGCCATGGATTACTGACACAACAAACCTCTAGAAAAAAAGGATAAAAGTCCAGTTTGATTTCAAATGTGATTTTCTCTGACAGGCAGTCACAAGGCCGCACACACAAATAACTTTGGCTATAAAGTGTTGATGGAAACACCGACTCTTAGTGGGAGCTTTTGGATGGATGGTGTAAGTAGTCCACTGGCGTAGTCCACCATCACCATAGTTGGACCAGACTTGATAGGTACTACCGTAGTACCTCGTTATTAATCTATTCCAAAGGGCCCATCCAAAACTGAATCAGACAAAAACAGAAAAAAAATGTAAATCCAGTTACCGTAATTTGTTCCAGACAACCAAAAATGTTAACTATTCCTTTTCTGGCCACTCGATTCCATGGAATGATACATGGGCAAACAGATCTGGTCCTGGATCCAGGTCCTCTGATACAGGAATTATGTTTCCCTCTTGTCTTGTGTATGTCTCTTGTTGTGATATTTATTTTTTGTTCTGCAGAACAAGAACCTTTTACCAAAACAGCCTCCATTAATTTTAAAACTGTGGCTTTTAATGATTCCTGTTTAATAAATGATATGAAAATAATGACTATTTTGTTAGGGGCAATGTTTGACCATACAATAACCGAGACAGTGTACGAAAACTGAGACTTATTTTTGGAAATCATTTTCATCAAAAACAGAATCATACGAAAACGGGGGCATCTGAAAACTAGGTGCCAGCGTACCAGGATATGCAGACTAATCACGAGGAGGTTCTGTGGTAAACAGACATTTCAAGTATTGGATGCCCTGATTTGTGGAGTGTAGTTGGTTTTCCTTTGCCTACACGACTCCATCAGTTAGCATCTCACGTTGAGAAGCCTCACTGAACCTCGGATTAGGCAGTGAGTGATCAAAGCTGCCATCTAATTAGACGGGACGGGACTCTACCCATAGAGGAAACATATTCTCTTAATTGCCTTTTCATTAACAAGGCTGGTGATCAGGAAAGCAAATCGTCGACAGCAATGGCGGTTCCGAAGGACCATTAGACATCCATGGGTGAACATGCTAACTTTTAGTGCTATTAGCATAATGTATAGTACAGAAAATTGGTCTTTCTACATGTTGGAACACATTGCTCCAATTTTTCCTGCATGTCTAATGGACCTTGATGTCTCTGAGTGAGCCCTTTTACATCTTCTTCACAGGGGAGGGGTCAACTTTCTGCCACAACGCCATCAAGAATTGACTTGCCGGCTTTATTTACAAGTGCATCATGTTTTATGGCAATGTTTCCTTATTTTGGCCTGAATGAGGTGTGCAGCCCCTCTGCTCACACGGCTCCTGCTATATGTAATGACCTATTAGCTTCTGCTGCCACCTCCTCCATGATCAATAGGCTCATTAGGGGGAAAAGGATTTGAAATACAATGCAATTTACCCTCGTGCATTTATCTTCACTGACAATGACTACTTGTGCACACTGACACCTCTGCTGCTTTTGACAGCACAAACCCTATTTTTACACAGTGACTAGTACACCTCATCGACAGTAATCCGAGTCAGTGAACATCTAGATGTAAAAGTCTATAAAACAAGCCAAATTCAACACCGACATTGAATTGAAAAGTGATTCTTGCAGTCCTGTGTATTTTATACCAAAACTTGGCATGGGCGTATAAATGAATTCAAATTTTGTCAGTGTTGAAGAATTTTTAAGATGTAACATTCGTATCGACAAAATAAGCGGAAAATTGCAATTTCCTCCATTTTTTTAAATACACTATTATTAAAACAGATATTAACTGTGTTGCTACCCAAAACAGCAGCACCCATCAAAGCATGTAAGCAGTGCGTCAGATGAATTGCTGAGTGAATGTGGAGTTCCCTGCACAGTATTAAAGATCAGATAGCAAAGCATTTTGCATTACGTGAAGGCAGTCTTTAACTGTGATTCATTTTGTGTGCATGTTTGTTCTGTGGCGCTACCACCCAGTCTGCCGCAGTTCTTCCCACTTCTTTGCAGCTCTCTGTAAAAATGAAGCGATTCAACTTTCAATAGAAAGTTAATGCGTGATGTAACATCCATCCATCCATTCATCCATTTTCTTTGCCACCTATCCTCATTAGCGTCGCGGGCGTATGCTGGAGCCTATCCCAGATGACTTTGGGCGACAGGCGGGGTACACCCTGGACTGGTTGCCAGCCAATCGCAGGGCACATATAGACAAACAACTATTCACACTCACATTCATACCTATGGACAATTTAGAGTCGCCAATGTGGGAGGAAACCGGAGTACCCGGAGAAAACCCACACACGCACGGGAGAACATGCAAACTCCACACAGAAATGCCCAGGTCTTCCCGATCTCCTGACTGTGACCGTGTGGCCAACATGCTAACCACTATGCCACCGTGCGGCCCTGTGATGTAACATGTTATTGGACAATCAATTTTTTCAAATGATGGAAACCATCCATCACCAGCATCTGTACATGACCCAAAATGATGGTTTGATTTATTTCAAAAAGCCTTTTGGTATTCCACTGAAGTACATCACGTCTACACTTATCAACATGTCTGGTATCAACATGTCCCAAAATGGGCAGAAAAGCAAACATCTTGTGTCTGCTCAGGTATAATGGGCTCCCTTCTTGTTTTGCGAAAGTTATTTTGTACTTTTTCATGCAGTGGAAAGAATGTGGCATGTATTTGCCTGGACAAATGGGAGATGCTGGCAGTCATTCAGACGTCTGCAAGCGGTCAAGAGGAACGACAGGTGATAGAAAATGACAGAGATTTAAGGTGAAAGAAAAGAATGGAGGACGAAATAGAGGGAGGATTAAGTACTTCCAGCAGTGGCAGAGAGGGTAATTCTGTGTGGATGAAACAGTGTTTACTGGGCTTGCTGTTAGTCATACATCTCTGAACAGTTTCATTTTTCTTCTGTATTCATTTTGGACCTTTTTTGTTTTGAAGAACAACCTAATTAGTTCAGGCTCGAGCCAATAAAAAAAGACGGAAACATCTCTTGTCAAAGTTTATTAAGCTATCTCAATACATACCCGGGGGTTTAATGATTTCGATCAATCTGAGCTAACCCTGAGTAAATTGCAAGTCTGCTCAGGCATGCTAATAATATTGGAAAGATGCAGTCTTTTGGCGAGCTTGACATCTGCCAGCACAAGTGATGTTTCTGGGCTCGGGCGATAGTATCAAGCAGGGCGCAAGAGAAGCCAGATTTATGGCCCCGGTGGCTTGTTTCTTACTCTGACTGCCACCTCCCGGCTTTTCCAGAGCAGCCCTAACTGATCCTGGCCCCTTTTAATGCCCTTTTTTCTGTCTGGTGACTTCAGAAATGT
Source organism: Dunckerocampus dactyliophorus (assembly GCF_027744805.1). Lineage (NCBI taxonomy): Eukaryota > Metazoa > Chordata > Actinopteri > Syngnathiformes > Syngnathidae > Dunckerocampus > Dunckerocampus dactyliophorus. Next base: position 9,379,738 of record NC_072829.1, on the reverse strand, counting down.
ATTCGTGTGAAAAGCAATAACCTTCTCTTGGTGATTTAATGCTTTTATCCGCCGGGGGCACCCTGAACGCGGCATGATTACAACTGATCCGAACACCACTACGCCAACTCCCTGACTCCTAATTGCTACGTCTGCTGTCACCGGGAATAAATAGCTCATCTTGCAAATCCTTCTTCTTGGAGATCATCATCCAGCATCTTAAGATGAGGAGTTTAATTGCTGTTTTGAAGATCAATGCAAATATGTGGATCAAGCCACCCCAATTGACTGTAATATGCATTGTATTGACAAATGTAGTGGTGTCACCAACAGGAAGGCTTCCACTCTTTTGGGAATACATTCTGAAAGACATTTCATGGGTTTTCAAGTTCTTGCACACCAAACACGCATGCTTGTATGGACCTTGTTAATGCACTGGGGCACAGTCATGTTGGAAGAGAAAAACTGCTGCCACACAGTTGTCTTGGTAAGATGAAGAACCTCAAATTCCTGATACAGTTGTGTGAAAAAACGGTTTGCCCTCTGATTTCTTATTTTTTGCGTGTTTGTCACACTTAAATGTTTCAGATTATCAAACAAATTTAAATATTAGTCAATGACAACACAACCGAACACAAAATACAGTTTTGAAAAAAAAACTTTTTATTATTAAGGGAGGGAAAAAAAATCCAAACCTACACGGCCCTGTGTAAAAAGGTGGAAAAAGTTATAAATCCATTTGTAAAGCTTTGGGACTCCAGCGAACCACAGTGAGAGCCATTATCCACAAATCGCGAAATCATGGAACAATGGTGAACCCCTTCCCACAAGTGGCTGGGCAAACCAAAATTACCCCAGGAGCGCAGGGACAATTCATCCAAGAGGTCACAAAAGACCCCACAACAACATCCAAAGAACTGCAGGCCTCACTTGCCTCAGTTAAGGTCAGTGTTCATAACTTAATCCGAAGAAAGACACTGGGCAAAAACAGCGTGCATGGCAGAGTTCCAAGTTGAAAACGTTGTCTCAATTTTGCCAGATCATCAAAAATGATGATCCCCAAGACCTTTGGGAAAATACTCTTTTTGGAAAGTGTGTGTCCCATTACATCTGGCATAAAAGTAACATTTCAGAAAAAGAACATCATACCAACAAGAAAATATGGTGGTGGTAGTGTGATGGTCTGGAGCTGTTTTGCTTCTTCGGGACCTAGAAGACTTGCTGTGATAAGTGGAACCAATGAATTCTGCTGTCTACCAAAAAATCCTGATGGAGAATGGCCGGCCATCTGTTTGTGACCTCAAGCTGAAACGAACACAATATCTTGCATCTGATAACAGAAGCATCTAATCTTGTGACTTCATAATCAGGCTGTGTCCTGAAAAGAGTAACTGATAAGGTTATTGTTCTCCATGTAGTCAATTATGGGCACTCGTGGCATTTGAACCAAAGCACTCTCTGATCGTCAAACCATTTCAAACATCCATTAAGCACTAGAGATAGGGTGACAAATGCACGGCGTTTGAGCATTCACCCGAAAGCAATCCTTGCGATACACTTGTCGACTGACTAACAGGAGATGAATCTTGCATGGGGCCCACTTCAGACAAAGTGATCCTCCCAGATGTCTCAACAAGCCTCTTTGTATTCAGGCCACATTTCGCTAAGTCCAACATCAGATGATATCAACCAGCACCGACTGGCTCCTGTCAGTCGGCGCCACAGAGCGATCGCAAGATTTCTTTTTTTTTTTTTAATGGGAAAGAGGAACTCAATTGACAAAAGACGGCTTTCATGTATCGGGGCGAGGATGGACAGCTGCTTTATTCTTGTACCGTCAACTCCTCCTTATCTCCACAAGCTTTGTTTGTTTGCCTGTGTTTTTCCGCGTGCGGTAAAGCTCTCAGAGAATCGACCCGGTGTGTTCTCTGACTTCCCCTTTAAAAAAATCCATGTTACAGCATGTCTAGATCAATTTAATTTCAACCCAGACTTCATCTTATCATCTCTGCTTGTTATTGTTAAGTTACTGGAAGCAACTCAACATCGCTGCCATCTGCCAGCTTGTTGTCAATGGCTGCTTCTGATATGAAACTTCTATGCGCACTGTGGTGCTTCCAAGATATTGTTGAAAGCATGAAGTCTCTCATTGCTCAGTGTACATACGAGGGGCGTCGCAACACATCCCGATCATCCGATAACAACACGAGTCATACGTACTTACTTTTATGACTACGTAATTACATACTTTTATGACTTATTTTGTAGTGTGTAAATGTTAGGAAAGGCTTGATCAAATGATATTATTCAGAGAATAGCCAACAGTAGGTATGACTTACTTAGGTACGTATTACTTATGCATGTGAGGTATAGTTTCATCCACAATGTAGTGGCAGCTAGGCATAATATGAGGTGCTCAGCGAAACGTTTAAACCCAACATTGCTCACCACTGACAGGGCTCGCTCTTTTCTGTTAAAGATAATGACTTTTTGTCGTCCCGTGGGAGTTTGCTGTGTGATGCCGCTTCACGTTCGCGATGAGGTTGGTTGTATGGAACTTCCCAGTTCTGTGCCACCATGGGAAACTTGGAAAGTGCATGGAAAGTATTTCAATGTCGTTTTAATGCCGCACAGCTGACATCATTCCTGCTCCTTGCTACATTGTTAGCACCCTAGCAAACACTGTTGTTGTGATCACATGGGCTCTATCCGGTTGCTGCTGGATAGACGCGGTGGGGTCTGAGATTGACTGCTTGTATCGGCATGCCAATATTGGAGTTTTGGGGTGCAGGCCGATTTTTTTTTTTGCTGATATTGGCCAGATATCCATATCGGATAGAGACATTCTTTGTATATACCAGCGCACTAGAGTAACATTTCCTACAGAAGTAAGAAAAGACTAATATCCTACAGCACATAATCAAAATTGACTGATCTATATGAGAATTTTCGTAGAACTGAACATAGGAATTTAGTATGGGTGTAACAGTAAATGGTATTCGTAATGCGATCATCTTGAAATCTATATATCCATGATCTTAACAAACTCCAGCATGATGCAGTAAAACCGTAGCTATAGCTGACTTTTCCATGTTGAACATCTCCACATGTTCCATGATGCATCCCCCACTCATATCAACCGCCACCAACCACCCCCGTCCCCCCCATCCTTCTCTCATTTAAAGCCGCAGGAGAATCTCCCCCAAGGCTCCTTTGTACAGAAGTAGATTACACTCAATGTACAGCGTACATATAATTAGGAGCATCAGACTGTTTGACTGTGGTGATGAATGCCCTCCATTTGCTACATGCAGCAACATGAATGTGGATGGAGATGTCCACTCCCATCAGTCTCAGCATGAATCAAACCCTCTGACAGCATGCATGCTATTCTTCTTCTTCCCACAAACCAATATCCAGCTGCCACTTAGACTTGTACTGACTTTAAGCTACTTATGGAAAGGTGTTTTCCCTTCTTAATAGGGCATTAGCCTTAGACCTCCCCCCGCCCCCTTGCGACTCTTCCATGGTATTTAATTGCTGCTGATGGAGGAAGTAAGGTTATATATGGCGTTTTGCCCCAGGGACTGTGCACTCGCAGCACTGCATCACAGGCAGGAGAAGTCAAAGGACTGACAGGTGAGACTGTGTGTGCGCGGCTCTAGTTGACATCCACCTGTGCCTTTAACCACAAAGACTAGAGCTCAGTTGTTTTTAAAAGACCTACTGCAAGATGCATTAAACCAGGATCCTTTTTAAGACAGGAGTGCTTTGCAATCTGTAAGAACCTACTACAGAAACACCAGTCAAAGTTCCTCTCAATGACAGGGGCACTTTGCTGTTTTTTAGAATCTATTGCAAAAACATTAGGTCAAAGATCCTCTATGTGACAAGAGCATTTGAATGATAGTGTTCACCCTTGACCTAATGAAGTGCACTGTTAGACTTTGTATTAACCGAACCAAACCTATCCAGCATGAACGCACCCCAAAACTGCCTTTAGGTGTGAATGTGAGCGTGAATGTATGTCTGTTTGTTTCCCTTGTGATTGACTGGTGAGCTGACCAGGTTGTACACCGCAAAAAAGGGCTGGCCAAATATAAGATAAGATAAAAAGACTAGATTTTTTGGAATAAAAAAAACCAACTTAAAACCATGCAGCAATTAAATTTTAGTGGTTAGCACGTTGGCCAATACAGGAACAGCCTAGAGATCGGGAAGACCTGGGTTCGATTCTCCCCTGGGCATTTCTGTGTGGAGTTTGCATGTTCTCCCTGTGTGCGCGTGGGTTTTCTCCGGGCACTCCGGCTTCTTCCCACATTCCCAAAAACATGCAGGTGAGGTTAATTGGCGACTCTAAATTGCCCATAGGTATGAATGTGAGTGTGAATGGTTGTTTGTCTATATGTGCCCTGTGATTGGCTGGCGACCAGTCCAGGGTATACCCCGCCTGTCGCCCGAAGTCAGCTGGGATAGGCTCCAGCATGCCCCCGTGACCCTAATGAGGAAGAAGCGGTATAGAAAATGGATGGATGGATGGATGGATATCTACAACTAAGCAGGACCGAAAACCTAGATTTAAGATTTTTATATCCAAAAATAAGCATAATGAAATACTTTTTTTTTTTTTTACCTTATTTGAACCGATAAAAAGTGACAAAAGTGAGACCATAGCCCATTTGACCTGGTCCCCCTCTGAGCCTTGCAAGTTTGGTCCAATGGTAAGCGGAGCACTGCAATTAGGAGATGGTTTTGACAGGGTGGAGGGAACAAGTATTGAACCCTCAACCTTCAAGTTTCTGGACAACCTGCTCTACCTACTGAGCCACGTCCCAAAGTCAAACCTCATACTATGTAGAGTGATAAAGCCGTATTCTGAAACTAAGTCTGAATCCATCTTAAATGCAACAAAGGGCTTGACAAATGTAAGAAAAACAGACTAGAGTGTAGGAAAAAATTCTTAAAACTACTACTAAAATGATCAGTCTATGCAGCTAGTTAATTTTACTCGAAAAAAAAAATCCTAAATTAAGATTTCTATATCTAGAAATAAACAGGACCTTTAAGATGAAAATACTTATTTTCAGAATAAAATTGTCAGAATAAAATTAATAAAACTTTATACAACCAATAAAAAGTGAAATATTAATATATGTACAAATGGAATGACATGTTAGTGAAAAATGAATAAGCTGTATCCTGAAACTCGCTGATCTTGAAATAAGCCCAAATTAATTTTACAAGTAATCCAAAAAGTCTTTCCAAAGAAAGTCTACTCGTTTCACGAATATACATCTTAACTCATGTTATTAAAAATCACAACCAGAAGTGCTAATTTGATAACATCAATATTTATTTTCTTTAACCAGTATACCCAAGTTGCTCCACAAAATCTGTCATTTAGTCCGTATTTGTCATCAAAAATGGTTTACAGTGTGCCATTACCTTTCTGTTTCATAAACTGAATGTTAAAACATTGTTGTTTAGCAGTTCTTAAATTAAGCACCCTGCGGATGTTGTGGAAGCTTTAAACACGATTTTATTTGTTGAGAAAACCAAAATAACTTATTTTGAGAGTTATTTGCTCAAGTTTAACATTTCTAAACTAGACAAAAAGTAATCCCTCCTTCTAAGAGTTAATAGCCCTTAAAACTAGGGAAATTATCTAACATGTCTGGAAATATGATTTTAAATCTTGGCAAGGGGCAAATAATTTGCAGTGTAGGACAGGGAGAGGGAAAGAGAGGATAAGCAGTATAGAAAATGGAGGGATTAAAGGAGTCATACAGAGAATATTCCAAATGACACAAATTTGGTCCTATACTTAGGAATGTGGTAGGTCCAAGCTCTGATATTTTATCTACATCAGTGGTCACCAGCCTTTTTGAGCCCAAGATCCCCGGTCTTGGCCGTGAACCTGCATAAGATCTAATCTCTGTCTGTCCCACTCGGCGCGGTGTGGCGAGTGGAGCCGTTGTATTAGTATCTCCGACGGGTTTTGGGGACTGGGCTTTTGGGTGGTGCTTGCGGCCTGTTGCCTAGAGGGCGGCAAGGCGTACGGGCGTGTTCAGTGGTCAAAATGCGTGCCTCTTGCTCACTCTCAGAGATGGGAGGCCACTCATGTAATATCACTTTTTTGTTTCTAACATTCTCGCGATCGACCAGCAAAGTCCCAAAGACCGACCAGTACCTTGCGATCGACGGGTTGGTGACCCCCGATCTACATCTTTATGAACCCTCGGTCTTTTAGATGACTCAAAAATGTGTGAGTTTGTGTGTTACTGTTCTAGTACAGTAAATCCAACAACGCGATCACCGTTTTACTGGAAATGTCTTGAAGAATGGTATTGTTATGCATTGTCGTTGTCTGACTTGGTATTGTTGCTTTAGAGATACGTGTCATACGGCCCGCGGAATTGTTTGGGACATAGCATTGAGTTGTACCCTATCGCAGACCTCAACAAACACGTGACGTCAGTCTTGTCCGGTTGCAGTTGGTACTGGCTTAAGCACTTGAAAGGCAAACAAGGTGTGTTTGTAGCGAGACATCAAGTGAAGTCAGAGGAAAAATGCCACGTACATGCACATGTGGAAATTGTTCATTTCGGAAAAAGTTACTACGAAGAATTGGGTTTAAAGCTACCTAGCAAACAGGAAGCAATATGTGAAGATAGGAGAATACACTTTGGCATGTTTCAATATATCGTGCGGTGTACCCCAAGGTTCAATACTGGGACCAACACTGTTCAACCAAATTATAAATATGACATTCTGTAACATAACTCAAATATTCCAATTCCAAGCCAAAATACCTTTTGTTGGGTTGAAAAGTTATTTTTATATTTTGCTGTATTTACCAGCATAGATTTTACATAAAGCTTCTAAAATTCTCTCTCTCTCTCTCACACGCACACACAGAGGGAGAAAGCAGAGCAGAGAGACAACACTTCCAACACATATTCTCTTCCATGTCTTTTCTGCATGCGGTTTGCTGTCATTTTAACGCCTGTCCGTGTCTTTGAACTGCACCAGAGTTCATTTGCAAGCAGACCGAGACCCATCTCTCAAGCTTTCTAGGTCCACTTGTTTGTTGTACACCAGGTTTTGAGATGGCAAACGAACCATACTAGTAGAGGAAATGCACCAGCGTTTGTTTTAACCAAACCAAACATGACAAGTGTGCACACAGCCTAAAGTTCTGTACTCTCTTGAAGAGTTTCACATTTATTTTCTTGCACATAGTACAGGACATACATGCACTATATAGTCATGTGTCTTTCTTGCATGTTGTCTCAACTCCATACTCTGTAGATTTAACACCTTCCTTATTAAGAAAACACAAAATGGCTTCAAGGAAAACTGCACTTTTTTGGGAATTTTGCCCATCATCCACAATCCTTATGTGAAACATGAGCACACATGTCTTCTCGTTTTCTGTGCATTCTAAAGGGAGAAAAACAGTCAGGATGAGGGAGCTAACAATGCACGTCATGGGAGTCATCTATTTTGACTATAAAGCCCTCTAAAAAACCTCCAACAACGTTTTATCGTTTTATATACGTGCTGTGACCATGCAGTAACAGGTACATTCATGATAACATGTAATACTTTTTATTATTTTGCCGGATTTTGATCATTTTCAACACTTCTTTCATGGGTGCATTGATTTCACAGAGGCCGTTGATGGGAACTAACATTACTTCCGTCAACAATATTGGCATAGAGAGCACGTGTCCGTTTGCAACTATTAATCATTGCAGACACTTTAAGAGCCGCCGACGACTACCCACTGACAAATGAGGATTCAGAACCATGTCTTTTGGAGCCTCAATATACGGAGGATGAGCTACAGGTTTTAGAAGCCGAGCCCGCAAGAAGAGAGAGTGAAACTTCGTAGCAGATGGGGGGCAGGTTACCACACCGGCATGACTCGGTGGTGTAAACGTGGAGCTTCCCAAGCCATGCCTACCAGCTGGATGGACAACTGTCACCATGATATTGATTCTGATACATAGAGCACATAGCACATGATATCACAACACAGTCTACCTAGCCTTGTGTAAACAAAACATGGAATGTGGGCTGATACTTTACAGATAATTTGGTTATCTATTCGTAGTTGTTCACATGCTGGTTCTTGTTTCCCTACTGCATTGTTTTGGAGTGGGCTGTTACCTCTTGGTAATGGCATGAGGTGCTGCACCACTATGCCAGAAAAATAATCCTTCATGTTTGCTGCTACTGTAACAATGTTGCTGTAGCTTGGTTTATACACAGGCTCGTTTGAAAAGAACATTTATAGTTGAAATAGGTGTGTCCCATTACGTGCATTGTTAGCTCCCACATGCTACCTGTTTTTTTTTTTTTTTAGCTGTTTTTATCTCTTTGGAAGGCACAGAAAAGAGAAAGACGTGTGTGGTCACGTTTCACATAAGGATTGTGAATGATGGGCAAAATTCCCCCCCAAAAAGTGCAGTTTTTGTTTAAAGATTCCTGATGTTTGTCCTTCGGCCTCAACGTCACACACGGTCACAACGGTTTAAAATCCCAAATGCATCAATACAAATTGATGTCCAGTTCAAAACCCTGATGGTGACATTTCTGCTGAATCAAAGCCACAGTTGAAACATCTGTGAATCCTAGTGACAAGTCATGAAACAGCTCAATTTGCTTTGTGCGCTTTTTTTCACCCTTTCTCCCAGGGTGATGTCTTACTCCCAAGAGCCTCTCAAGGGGCCGGACACGCATTGCATGTCTTGCAGTTTTTCTGGAAAACAAAGCCCTATGGCTGCATAAATCCTCAAGCCAATTCAGAGGAAGGGAGGCAAGACAGGCAGGCTTTTTAAACTATAATCCTGGTTGACTTACAGTACAGTGTTGCCTTTTCCTCCTGTCTCCCTGTGAGGTGGATTCAATTACACTCCAGTGATTTAATTCCAGCTCTTGCTTGAATTGGAATTGTTTTATGCAGTTTGACTCCAAAAGCTGACAACCTGTTATTTACTGGGAAAACTACACCAAACATGACTTTCTTCAATCTGCTGATATACAGTATTACACTATGGGTGTAATGGTACGCCATGATGATGGTTTGGTACATACCTCGGTATTCAGGTCACGGTTCGGTTAATTTTCAGTACAGAAACAAAATGCGAAACATAAAACTACTTAGCTTTTGTGTAAACAGCAAATGATTTTTACGATTAAACATAAACATCTGTAAACTGCGAGCAAATAATACTCAAAATAATAAATACTAATTAGCATGCAGCATTAACAATTCTAGCTTTTCTACTTAATGCTGGCACACTGCTTTCCTCTTTAGGGTTAGCCACACGGAAACATTTTCAGGTCAAAACGGCAAAGTATTTTAATGTTTCAGCCTCTCATCCACACGGAATTGGCGCTCTGGGTGCCCTGAAACGGTATTTTTTTAAAACTGTTTCAGCCTTGGAAAGCGGAAGATGACGGACTTATGCGCATGCGTTCTTTCTTCTTCTATAGTTTGGTAAAGATTCAACCCGCCAAAAAAACAAATCCCAGAAATGTTTTCGTGTGGACAGGGTCTTAACCACTTGTCTTTGTTCGCTTACGTATTTCAGGCCAAGTGTTCCCAAACAGGAGACTTTAATGAGCGCTATTCATGACTCCCGCGATCCAAACGCCGGACTACAGTGTATTTGTTTGCAGAGTGCTGGTAGATGCATGACTACATCGCGTACCGTACTGAATGTTCCCATTGTGAATACATGTGCCGTTGCACCCGCATATTACACCCTTTGAAAGCTCCAAGTTCTGACCTAAAAGGTCAGTTTGTCTACAGTTTGTTTTCTCCCTCAGCTAAGTGTAGAGATTTTGATATAATTACACTTTAATACTTTGCCCCACCTGTCAAGGACAAGCAGTCATCTGACTAATGTGTGGGGAAAAGACTCTGCCAGCAAACTGGAGGTCATAGCACAAGGGATTTATGGAAATACATCATCTGGAGAGTCTAATCCTTGAATCTTTGTGCTGTGCGGAAAAAGACTCCCCAAAAACCACTTACACTTACAAACATTGCAGTCCAGTGGTGTCCAGTAAAAGGTTAAGAGACTTAACTTGTGTCTATTGCAAAGCTTCACTTAGGTAAACAAAGCTTGTATGTCACATCTTCAAGGCTTAGGAGGTTGTTTTAGCAACTTGTAGAGGTTTGCGGCAGAACGCACCGGATATTTATATATGTGGAGGAAAAAATTAAAAATACCTATGGTTGCCAATGAGTGAAAACGTTTTTTGGCATCATGCAGTGATGTTGAGGTTTTCAATGTAGTGAGTCCCTGGGAGCCACAGGTGGTGAATTGAGTGGGCCCCTGGAAAATTCAGTGGGTCCTCAATGAAAATAAAATGTTTCTTTCTATGTCTTATGTTTTTTTTATGTTCAAAATGTATCGAAACAAATGAAATTCCAAATGTGAAACGTTACAATGCAGTATACAGATACAATGCAATATACAGGCAATTTTGAAGTACTGTCATTTGGCTGATCAGTAGTACTGGAAGCAGAAAGTACAGCTGCAATAGTCTGTTAACCAGCAATAGCTTTTATCTTTTTCTTCTGTGGCATTTTTTGTGTTCTTCTTTCGCTGATTATTTGAGAAAAATGGGATATCGTTGGACGTGTCATGTATACGCAGACGGCATCGGAGCATAACAAAATGGCAACAGCCATTCACAGTGTTTTTCATCACCGCGGTCACTACTCCGTCTGACCAACAATGAGCCGTTCTGCGCATATGCAAAAGGCGTCTACATCCGGTTGGTAGTCTGTTGACCTATTTTTCGTCAGTCACGTATCAGGCAACCCGATTTGTACTACGCATGTGCAAACCACGTCATCAGTCGACCTATTTCACGCCAGTTACAGATCGTGCAATGTACGTCACTCCCCCACGCCCAAAAAACGTTATTTAAGGCCCTGTCACACCTTGACGATTTAGCCAGCTTAGCCAACGTATGAAAAATTTGGCCAATACGCTGGCGTACGTCGAATAAGTTATGGGTAAGTTTTGTATAAGTTAAGAGCACGCTGAAGCACGCTGGCATACGCCGTAGACGTCCAAGTCGTCCAAAAATTTTGTGCATGCACAAAACTTTTCGACGTATGTCAACGTATGATTCATACGTCCCGCATACGCGGGCAATAAGTTATGCGATCAGTGACGCCCGTTCACACACGTTATTTGTAAGTTACGCACAAGTCGTAATACGTCAACATACCTTGAGACAAAACTGTGTCTTCTTGGCTGTCTTCTTGGCAAGGGTTGGCTGAGAGGAGATGGAGGCCACTGGGGAAGCAGCTTCCAATACCATTGACGATGCCTGAGAGGGGTTAGAACCTGCGTCATCTCCATCAGAGTGAGAGTGGGAGGGGGAGGCTGTGGGTGGTGATGGATCCCTCCGTCACTGCCCTGATACTTTTTGGCAGCGGTCTTCGAAATTTTCTTTGGCATGATGTTGATGTTGACACTGCGATGTCTAGTGAGGTTATGACTTGCGTCATCAAGTGGCAGCCTTTTTATAGGCTACGGCACGTCATCGTCGGCCATACGCTGCCCTGCAGTTTGCATAAGTTAGACTGGTGTTGGGCATAAGTTGTGAACGCCGGCAACACGCTACGCATTTGTTGGTATAAGTTGTCTATAAGTTATAGAAACGTTCTATATAACTTACTAATACGTCATGTATTCGTCGAACTCGTTATGAATACGCTATGTATACGCCCAAAATTGAAAAAAACATCTACAGTCCAACGTATGCCATCAAAATGATCACGTCGGGCATGCACTGCCTAAATCGTCAAGGTGTGACAGGGCCTTTAGATTCAAGAAATGACAACATAATCTTTTTTTTTTTCTAATATCATATCCATTGTGCAAAGTAGAGATGAGCAACTCTTTGTTGGTTGTATAAATATTTTTTCCATGGGGGGTTACAAAAACAAGACATCCTAGCAAGACATGTTGGGATGGATGTTTTTTCTCCGTTTAGCATAAAACTGTAGCTGCTGGTACACGGACAGATCCATCTTTGCACTCAGCTTACAGTCGTTTGCATTCAAATGTCACGTCACTTTTGTTTTGTTTTATATTTGTTTAATGCATCTGTGTTTACAGTCATGGAAAAATGATTAGACCACCCTTGTTTCTTCAGTTTCTTGTTCATTTTAATGCCTGATACAACTAAAGGTACATTTTTTTGGAGACGTATAATGATGACAAAATAGCTTATAAGAGTTTAATTTAAGAGCTAATGCCTACCCATTTCCATGCTTTTCTTCATTATAACCAAAATCATTTAAGTTCTTACCTCAATAGCTCTTTTTGTTTTTATCATTATATTTGTCCAAACAAATGTACCTTCAGACTGAAGAAACAAAGGGGGTGTAATCATATTTTACATGACTATTTATGTGGTCTTTTGTTTGCAATGTCTACATGAAGTATGGTTATTGACCATTTATGGTCATAAATTTAAAATATTTAAATATTAGGGCTGTCAAAGTTAACGTGTAAATAACGCGTTAACGGAAATTTCCTTAAACTGCACTATTTTTTTTTTGACGCACAATTAACGTGCACAGGTCCTGTTTGACCCTAGATCCGGACTTTGAGGAAACGCAGACGTGAATGTGGAGCCACAAGTGGGAACAAATATTGGGCAGAAATGGATGAAGAAAAGGGTATTTTTAATGGTAATTTTAGCTTCAAAGCCTTGGCAGATGGCTCTCGCAACAAGACCAATGTTATTTGTACAGTATCTACTGTCGCTGTGAGTTCAGTTGTCATGAAGTACGTTGACTGCCACAGAGAAGTGAGAAAGTACTGGAGCAGTGTCGCTTTTTTTTAAAATTTATAAATGTATATATTTTTTTGTCTATCTAGATGCGTATCGAATCGTTTACCACAAAGAAATTTACATCCTTGCTTGTAATCGCTTCTTTCTCGCTGCAATTAATTGTGATTAATTATGAGTTAACTACAGACAAAATGCGATTAATCACAATTCAATATTTTAATCGATTGACAGCCCTAATAAATATGTAAATCAGGGTAAGTGATGTCGCAGAAGCTCCGTCAAAATTTGAAGTGGCGTAGGTCTTGCACACGCGTAGTACGGAGCTTATTTCTCATATGGACCGAGTAGTGACAACCGCCGCTGGAGAATGTTTTTTATTCATTACAGCACGTCAACGTTAAAACACCATCGACACGAATGAGAACATCGAGCTGTGGGAAAGTGGGTTTATTTACTATGAAGTTCGTATCTTTAATTGTTGAAATGAAATCTACTGTGACTGGCTAGTTTTTTTCGGTAGCGGCTAAACTAACATGTTGCTATACATTGTTACAGGGGATCACGTCTGCGCCGAGCAGGTGCGCATAGGGTTGAAACAGGGCTTGTCTCGTCTGGTGACAACAAGGATTCTTTTGCTAGTTAAGTTAAGTATAAACATAAGTTAAACACGATCTATCGTTTTACATGGAAAAAAGGTGCGTAAATTGTAAAAAGAATCCAACCATAGTGATGAACGACTGATTGATTTGCAGATGTGCCTCATGCCTCGGTTAACGTGCACCCCGGTTAGTGTGTTTGTCAGTGATAAATTTCCGCCAAAATGTTGCCTCATTCACACCTTTTGTTCATCATTTATATGCATTTATCTGCATTTTTAATGCATGTAAAACTATAATTATATAAACTATAAAATCGTGTTATGTGTTGTTTTTGGCTTTCTGAAACAAATTAATTGGATTTACATTACCGTAAAGCAACGTGTATAAACCGCACCCGTGTATAAACCGCACCCCCATTTTCAGGCTCACGGCGGGGAAAAAAAAATTTTAGTTCATAAATGCTTGCCAACTCTTTCATCTCAAATGAACATGCGTAAAGGTACTAAGCAATTTCAAAAAGAAGAATAAAGGAGAAATCTGAACTTCGGCATCTAGATCTTTAATATTATGGCTAAGCACAGATTAATAATAATAATAATAATAATAATAATAATAAATCAAAATCAAGAAATTTGCAATTTTCAGAGATGTTTTGATATCTTATCTTTCACTGCTTCTCTTCTCAAACTCCAACGTTGTATTGTATTTTACGACTGCAATGTTTTAATGGAAGCTTAGGTTAGCTTCAGTGTATATTGAGATCGTTTCACTGTGTGAAAGTACAGACAGCCGTCAGATAAGTTAGAAAGAAGTTGCATACACAAGCATTTTCAGCAACTGTACAGCAGAGGGCGCTAAAGTCAAAGCAACTGTCTGATCCAGAGACGGCTATTCTAAAATGGGCTTCTCGTCAGTTTCTGCGTCTGGTCACAGACCTGTCATCGTGTATAAACCGCACCCCGATTTTTTGCTTCTTACCAGTGGAAAAAAAGTGCGGTTTATACACAGTGTTTTACGGTATTTGAAACACAGTGTTCCCTTGTTTATCGTTGGGATAGGTTCCCAAAATAGCTCGCAATAAGTGAAATCCACAAAGTAGCCAACTTCATTTTTTTTTTACAATTATTATATGTCTTAAGGTTTTAAAACCCCTCACCATACACTTTATACACTTTTCTCAGACAGGCAATGACACTTTCTCACATTTCTCTCTTGTTTAAACACTCTCAAAAAAGTTCAAACCTTCGTTTGAATTTTAATGATCAACACAAGAAATTATTAAGTCACTCACGCATATTTCACTGCTGTGACCGTGCCTTTTGTCCTCGCGTCGTTCCGCTGTACTGTAGCGTTTTTGTATCCTTGTTAAAACATATGGCTGATGACGAACCGAAGATTCATTTACAATCTAGCAAGCAACCAAGCGAGTTATGACACAGGAGACATGGCAGGACAGCACGAAGGAGATTGATTGACAATGGTCTACAGCCTATCAGGATACAGAAAAGAATGGGCGGTGCAGACAGACGAGAGAGGAAAGAGATAAACACTCAACTTCCCACAATGCAATTCTTCTTAAAGGGCCCGGCTCGGCCTGTAACAGCGTTCATACGTTCATTCATACAATAAATACCCAATAAATCCCATAAATACTCCAATTAATACTCAGTTCAATGAATACTCTACCCCACTACACTAACCAATTTTTCCCATAAGAAATAATCATTTATTTATCAGAAATAATCATTTATTTCTTATGGAAACAATACGTTTCGGTTAAAGTTGGACCTTTTGGAACGGATTAATGACGCTAACCATGGTTTCATTGTAATCGTCAACACAAGGCTTGCTGAACTGAGGCCGTCCAATTACAAATTTCTCATTTTGTTCAACAGAGCTGTAATTTTTCCTCCAAGTTTTGGTTACATTTTGTCGAGTTTGTACGGGTTGTGGTTTGATGTGTCATGTGGTGTTTGGAACTACAGGACTGTGGATTTGGAAACGTGATCGGCCTTTGTTGGAAATGTGTTCCTTTTGTCTTGTTTATGAAGGAATATGTACGGTATTATGTATGCGTTGCTAATTGTTTACATGTAAGTGACTTGAATATTCTATTTGGCAAATGTTTGCTCTGTGTTTGAGGTTTCTTAAGCTGCTATTTACTGTAGTAAATTGAGAATGCACAGAAATTTGCACTGTCCATTGGCATACAAGTATTTTGACCACACAAATGTAACAGCAATGGGATGAAACAAGAAAGAGCATCCCTGATTCTCGCATAACTTAACAATTTTCCACCATACATTAAGAGTAATTGTGTTTTTACAGGGGACAGATGTTCCTCTCACTGTAAGTGAAGTTTAATTGGCCTGAACTGCTTGGTCAGACATAATGACAATGATGGAGGAGGGTCTCCATCATGTGTCCCCACTTCATTGTCCTAATTGCACGCACACAAAGACACTACAGCACTTAAACCCCCCTCTCATCAATAAGTGGCCATCTCGACCTGCCAGGGCCAGCAAAACGAGAGCGGAGAGGGCTGCCGCAAAATGGCATGGCGTCCCATTCCCATCGGCTCTCGTATGCGTTGTATGATACAAAGTGTTTTATTGTAATAAACATGCCAACACAATGTCACCTTGGGTGCAATCAGTGAAGTGTCATAAAAATGGCCATAAAAACAAACAAGAACCTGATCATTTTCGCTATTAACAATGTCAAATTTTACGACTGGATACTGATAATTAAAAGAAACATGGCTCCACTGTGTGCTGTTGTCTTCGGATTAAGAATGGTTGCATTTCAATAAGGATGTTTAAACTTTAAATCATGCCTGAAAGGTGGCGCATTTTTCAACCCTTATAGTTAAGCATTATCCAACTACAGTAGGTGAAATGTTTACTCTAAAGCTGACACACACTAGGAACACTTCACCGTGCATTTATTATTCATGGGCTTGGCTTTTCATTTCAGCCTGTGGCGTAGGCATGTCACGGGAGCATGCTTTAGTGTGCACCGCAAGCAGGCATGGTGGAAAGACATTCATTCCTCTGTGAGGATGGAGCGGTTTTCCAGCTTCCAGAGCCGACGTGGCATTCATTAGAAGGGGAAGGGATCATTTTGAATATTTAAGGAGGTCTAAAGGCAGTTTTTACCCTACAGCATCAGGACCGTCGGATGAGAGTAGAAATAGTAAAAGGTCATATGAGGCTTGATTGAAAAGCATATGTGACTATCAGTCATACCAAGTGTCATGTAGACCAAAACAAACACAGTCCCGCCACTTAATTAGGAGCCCTGACGAGCATCTTTGCACTATTGCAGCAGAAAATAATTCATTTTTTAAATTAACCCAGCCGAATCCTCACCATATATGTTAGCTAATGTTGTATAAAATAATAATTATCTCTTGATTAATTGTTCTTTCCCTGTAGTTTTATTGCTCTCTAATTCTTGCCAATATGTTATTTTTTCTTTTTCTTTTTTGAAGTCATTAACTCAGGTAAAAGTCCCATTTGTCCTCCTTTTGCACATCGCATGAATCATCATTCCAGCCAGAAACGGGATAGTGGGAATTTCCTGTGTTTCCCCCACCAAATTGTCCATTGGAGTAATTTCAAATAAGCCTCAGGAGGCCCCACATTGCTGGAATTTAGTTTAAAAGTGCTTTTCAGTGAGCCCTACTGGAAACACAGCATTAGTGTAGCATTAATGCTAATGAGCTGTGTTTGTCCACGATAGAGTTTGTCTCCAATAAGCGCATTTGTGTACTTTTTCCACTTTTTACATACAGTATACACTGTGACTCTGTACTTGTCCAGTGTAACATCATGGTTATTTTATTTACACAGTTTCTATAGTTAGACTATTTGTTGGAAAAAAAACACAGCAATCAAACCTACAGCTCCCATGTCGATAGCAGACTGACGGATAGTTGGCAGAGCTCTGGACTTTATTTTAAGATGTGTAGTGAAGCCTGACGAAGGTTGTTTTTCCTTTAGGTAGTCATGAAAAGTCACAACTTCAAAAGGGAACATTTGAGCGTCTCTTCTTTCAAAAGTGGAGCAAACAAGTGAAGAATATGATTTTTTTTCTCAAATTTGGTGCTCAAACAGGCTCCATGCAGGGACACCTGCACTATTTCTGTTAGAACGTAATGTGGGACCTTACTTTCAGTTTATCAAACACGTTTTGTGATAAGTTCCCGCTAAAATCTCAAATATTTATCTTGAGAATTAGAGGAATGTTCTTCTGGATGAATGTACAAGGTTACGAACAAGTTTCGTTCCGACAATGCATTTGAAAGAGACGCTGCAGAAGAAGTCAACTGACCTTGGACTTCCAGCTTAAGTACTATAAACCTTTCCATCGCAACAGTAAGACCACTACACTGATAAGTTATTACTGTCGCTTTCAGAGGAGCAAATCCTTACTGTAGGGATGCTCCGATTGGTCGGCCACCAATCAGTATCTGCCGATTTCCGTGAAAAATCACATGATCGGCATATGCCGATAAATGCCTTTCAAGGACGATCACGAAAGCTGATCACCTGTGGCCAGTACTATTGCAGTCCGCAGTCATCCATGCATGCAGTGTAGTGTCTTGCCCTAACTAACGTCTTGGGCATCGTGCTCCTCCCACTTACTCTACCTTCACAGTGCGCAGGCGTGCCAGAACAAAAACATCATGTCTGCTGCGTGGAACTTAAGTACCAACACATCTTGCAGGGGTAGCACGTTAAAAACCTTTAATACGGCATTTGAGGAGCACCTGACGGAGTATGGTGAGTTTTCGAGGCTGGTGTGATCATCAGTCAAACGCCAGCTAACGCAGCCATGTGGACAACACTCGCCCGTATGTGTGTGACAGTCAGAAGGCTAAGCTAATAACCCAAAAAATAATTGAATTCGTCAGACAAGATGGCCAGCTATTGTTAGCGGTGGAAGACAGCGGGTTCGCAGAGTGCTCTCTCACTTACCTGGAAATCCTGCTATGGCTCCACCAATGTACTCTCACGTCCAAAGTGTCCTTCAAGTAGGCATCTCATCCTCTTCACGAGTGATATATGTTCTGAAAAAGTAAGTAAAATATGTTTTTGTCTCAATAAAGGTGATTTTATGGTTTCAACTGGCCTATATTATATGGCCAATAGCACTTACTGTATCATAAAGAAGTTGAAAAATGTGTAATTGATCCATGTGATCGGTATCAGCATCAGCCGATTTAATTCCTGGATGATCAAAATCGGTAGCATAAAACCCTGATAGGACCATTCCTAAATGTGAATTTTGTGATTTCCGACCGTGAACGTGAAGGCTGAGTCCTGATTGTGTGTGGAGCGAGTGGGAGCGGGCCAAGAAGGGCGGCTGGATGTAGAGAAGACAGTTTGCTGATGTTGTTTTGGCGTGGTTGCGGCTAACAGTAGCCTGCTTTGTTTTTGCAATAAAGAGATTGTTGATCGGCCACCTCCTCATCATCCTTACACCGCCCGGGTAGATGTTACAATATGATCTTTATCTTAATAATGGTTGTGACAGTCCAGTGTTGAGACCAAAAGTGTGGCCGTTTCTCCTCTCTGGGCTTTTTATGATGTTAGTTTTCGCTTCCATAGTCATGGCTTTACTTTTCTCCGGTGCACCACCACCAGAAAAGCCTGCACATATAATGTATTCTTCTGCCATCTGAACTGCAACTAGTCTTGACCAAAATTAAGGTTTTAATTAATTTATGGGAGCACGTTCATAACCACAAACCATCAAAGCAATGCCATAAATTGAGGACCACTTTTTTTCAGTTGGTTCACTTTTATCTGCTAATTTACAGCATCTCAATTACCATCTCTGTCTTTCTCTTCTCTTCTTTGTATTTCCTCCATCAACCTGTCAGACTGAGCTCCTGTAAGGAGGAGATAAAGCCCCCCAGCAGGGCACCACAGCTGTCGCCTTCAGACTTCCTGGACAAGCTCATGGGAAGAACATCGGGCTACGATGCCCGCATCAGACCCAACTTCAAAGGTAAGCGTATGAGCCAGGGATGACACGTCTGCCAGGAGGGCTCTTAAAATTCCGGCCGATTGCCCAGACATGGGAAAACAAAGTGGAGCAAATTGCCGACGTGAGGGCCAGAAAGTGGACCATTCTCAAGCACACCCAGGAGTGCTAAAAATGCTAAAAAAATAAATTAAAAAAAGCTAGACTCATTTAGAAGGATTTCTCAGGGAAGAAAATTCTATTTCTTTTGCAGTTGACAGGACACATTGTGCTTTCTCACCTCCGTTTTGAGACACCAGTCCATCTTGTATGAGGGAAAAATAAGGACAATAAAAATAATCTGTTCCAAGGTCAAACTGTTGTAATAATATAACGTCTGTTCACATTGCGGGCAATTAATCTGAAGTAATATTTTAACATTCATAACCACTGTTAGTTAAACGTAAGAATAATAAAACACACTATCTTTAAATGAATAAAACACCTTCACTTTTTTACTTTAAAAACTATTTCGTCCACGGTCAAACTACTGCCATCATAAAACACTATTTTTACATTGTGGTACAAGTGTAAAATATAAGTTAACCACTGCTAAGACAATCTTAAAAGACAAAGGCGTACTTTCACACATGGCATTTTTTTAACATTCTTGTCACAGAAGCTTAAAAAGAAGTTAACCACCTTAAATTCATAACACACATTAACTTTGAAAGCAACTGAAACCGCCACCGCTTACATCCGAGGCATATTCTTACCAAATTCTGCCAAAGGAAAAGCAAAGCACACGCAGTTAATCCTTTGATGGGGTGTAAGGGTTTAGCGCAACATGCATGTTATTGGAATAAGTGTCACCAAAGACAAAGAAAGATGAGGAAAAAGCACATTGTTCGCTGATTTTGGCCTTAGATGTTGACTGAACTGAGGTCTTGTGAGTTTTAAGGGTTTAGCACAATATGGCAACGTCAGTGACGAAAAAAAACAAAAAACAGAAAGCAACAAACACAGCAAAATATGCACAAAATGCGTCCTTTGATGCTCTGAACTGAGGTCTAACAAAATTTGCTAAGGTCTCGCATGACGGCAGCTTTAAGTTGTAATTTTCACTCAACTTTAGAGACATAGTCCCAAAATTATCACCAAATTCTGATTTGCTGGCGTTCTGGTGTACTTTGCATGGTTAAGGTTATTTTGATCAAGCAGTGAGTTCTCCAAATGTCTGCTCTTTCCTTTAGGCCCGCCTGTGAATGTCACCTGCAACATTTTCATCAACAGCTTTGGCTCCATCACGGAAACCACCATGGTAAGAAGACCCAGTATGTTCCATCGTGCATGGTCATCCACCACTTTAAATGACATTCAGTATGACTACCATTGTCTTGGTTGCACCTCGCTCCCCTGTCTTCAAAATGACAATTGCAATGAAAGAAAAGGACTTGCCACGCTTTCCAGCAATTGAAGCAGGTTCCCTCGTTTCTATGCTTCCTGGAGCGTAACGGTGCAACCTTCCGAGACCGGCGCATCACTGGAGTGTGGCTAATTAAGTGTCCACTCTGCAATTAAAATGAAACATTGAGAATATGAATTTTAAAAAAAGGACATGGTGGGTGGGGGGCTAAGTAGGTACATATATGGTAAAATAGCTGCCCTTAGGTCTGCTTCCATAGTGATCCTGCAGCTAGGTCAGCATAATCAAGTAGTCAACTGATTAAGGGGGTCTGACAAGAGGCCTGGACCTCTGTAACCTTCTGTCAAGTCTGAACCAGAACTCTAATGATGTCATTGTACACACTGGCAAGGCATTTTATGCACGAAGAGTAACAAATGCTAACCGCTTCCCGCTCCCCAACAGGACTACAGGCTCAACGTCTTTCTCCGTCAAAATTGGAATGACCCCCGTTTGGCATACAGAGAATACCCGGACGACTCTCTGGATCTGGATCCGTCCATGTTGGACTCCATCTGGAAACCCGATTTGTTTTTTGCCAACGAGAAGGGAGCCAATTTCCACGAGGTCACCACTGACAACAAGCTACTACGGATTTTCCAAGACGGCAGCGTTCTGTACAGCATCAGGTAAGGGGACAATTTGTAATCTGGGCATAAACAGGGCTGAATAGGCCATATTACCATATTTGGTAACCCCAAGAGTCTGAGGCTGTGTTTACATTTCCGCACTTCCGTACTTACGCTTCAGTATGAATGTACTATGTAGACTTCGTACTTGTTGGCAATCAATTGGTGTAAATCAATTATTGCCATTGTGCACTTACCAGAAATGACAAACGCAATATTTATCTGCTTCTTCTTCTTTTCCGGGTAGTGTTGAGTGCAATGGTGGCACACTGCATTTTGCCATACCTCTAGATGGAATGCACTTATCCACTCAAAATGCTAAGTGCAAGTACGCAAGTGCGCAAACTGAAACACAGCCTTACACCTTACAAGTCAAAATGGCCGCCCATGCCTCACTATACAAGTAAGTAATATATAATAAATACAATGAAAAAAAAACAAAAAAGTGAAATATTTAAAAAAGACAGCAAATAATCTTTTAAAATACATGAATAAAAATGATAAAGATATTAACTAAAAAATTGTATTGTACTATAATAACTTGGGGGCTTAAGAGTTTCAAAGTATTTCAATTAGTGAACTATGAAGGGATGAATTTACTTTTAGACTGTAAATTGGACTTTATCATTCTTACTTTTCCACATTTTAGTTGTCAAATATTTTACAAATTGCAATGTAGTGTCCATTTTCCCAATTCATCAAATAAGTTTAGTGGAATGTAGTAGTAGTACAAGAAAATAGGGGCCCAAAGTATTTCTAATACTTCTCAATATGATGCATTATAAAATATTAGGTAAAACAAGAGCCATTCCAGCAGTGAAATATCAATGCTGTTAACTATGAAGTGCAATATTTTTGTCCATAGCAAGGACAGGCGGCAGTATTTAACATACGTCAAATATATGCTAACAGTTTGAAGCTCCAGCCTTGCTTTTTAAAAATACATTTGGAAACGTAGAATAAAGTCTTCAACCTCATTGGTGTTTTTGTCAATGTTGAAACAACAATGCATGTAAGGACCAGCTAATAGTTAACCATACTACACACTAGCAAACCTTTTGTTGTGTTTTCACAACAAAAAGTTGCCAATTTCGACTGCTTGTACCCACAGTCTTGTCCTTTCAGTCACTACCCAAAGCTCATGACCATAGGTGAGGGTAGGAACGTAGATCGACCCGTAAATTGAGAGCTTTGCCTTTTGGCTCAGCTCCTACTTCACCACAACGAACCGATGCAGAGTCCGCATCTCTGCAGATGTCGCAGTCTGTCTCTCTCGCGTTCCATCCTTCCTTCACTAGTGAACAAGACCCCAAGATCTTTAAACTTCTCCACTTGGGGCAGGATCTCATCCCCGACCCGGAAATGGCACGCCACCCTTTTATGGGCCAGAACCATAGACTCGGACTTGGAGGTGCTGATTCTCATCCCAGCTGCTTCACACTCAGTTGCGAACCTATCCAGTAAGAGTTGAAGATAACGGCCTGTTGAAGCCAGCCGGACATCATCATCTGCAAAAAGCAGTGGCCCTGCCCTACAACCACCAAAGCGGATCCACTCAATACCATGGCTGCACCTAGAAATTCTGTAATGAACAGAATCCGCCTGAATTAGGTAGTCAGGTACCCCATACTTTTGGAGGAGTCCCTTGCAGAACATGGTCGAATGCCTTCTCTAAGTTCACAAAACACACATGGACTGGTTGGGCAAACTCACATGCACCCTAAAGGACGCTGCCAAGAGTGTAGAGTTGGTCCACAGTTCCACGACTAGTACGAAAATCACACTGCTAATCCTGAATGCGAGATTCAACTATCCGGCAGATCCTCAGGACAGCTGAGTGTGATCCCATGACAGTTAGAACACACCCTCTGGTCACCCTTCTTAAAAAGGGGGACCACCACCCCGGTCTGCCAATCCAGAAACACCGCTCCCGATGTCCACACAATGCTGCATAGTGGTGTCAACCAAGACACCCCGACAGCATGCAGTGCCATAAGGAACTGCGGGCGGATCTCAGCCACCCCCGGGGCCCAGCCACCGAGGATCTTTTTGACCACCTTGGAAACCTCCACCCCAGAGACAGGAGAGCCCACCATAAAGTCCCCAGGCACTGTTTCCTCATTGGAAGATGTGTCGGCGGGATTGAGGAGGTCTTCGCAGTATTCCTTCCACCGGTCCACAACATCTCGAGTGGAGGTCAGCAGCACCACCATCTCCACCATACATGGTGTTGACAGTGTACTGCTTCACCCTGTTGGGGTGGCGGATGGTGGTCCAGAATTTATTCAAGATATTGAAGTCATCCGAAGCTTCAGCTTCACGGCGTCTCTCATCACTGATGTCCACCAACGGGTTGTGGGATTACCGTCACGATAGGCACCAACCATCTTACGGCCACAGCTCCGACTTTACATGAGCAGACATGTAAACATGTCTAAAGTGAGACTATACAACAAAAAGATCAGCTAAAAGGGTTAATCATTTAAAAGAGCAGAAAGTGAGCTCGTTAGCTGAGCATACTTAGCTAACATAATTAAGTGCAGCGAAAAGCAGGAAGCGCCTTTCAAAATTAGGAATGAAGTGGCTGTACCTAGTCAAATTCAAGATCAATAGTCATTCAACAGTTTTTAAGTGTTTTTATGATATAATAAACACTTGCTACATGAATTTAGGCCACATGTCAAACTTGTGCCATAGAGGGCCGAGACACCGCAGGTTTTCTTTCCATGCGGTCACGAGAGCAGGTGATTTTAATGATCAACACCTCCTTGCGGGAATTTGAGGTTCTGAGCTTATCAATTAAAGTCACCTGCTGGAGAAGCTGTTTGGAGAGAAAACCAGCAGTGTCTCGGCCCTCCATGGCACGAGTCTGACGCCCCTGATTTAGGCCGTTCTTGTTTTGTAATGAGTCATCACACTTTCAGCCTGCTCTAAACAGATGACAACAAACTATATGAGGAGATGAAATCATTTGTAGTTAAGTCGTCAGCCAGCCGGCTGTTGAGACATTCTGTCATCATGACGTGCGAGCAAATGGCTGCCCATGAGTGTTTACCGCTGGCAGCAATTGTCTCCCCTCTGGTCAGTGCAGCACAGCAGGTAATTACACCGCTTGTGTCCTCCGCACGCTCCCAAATTGCTCCCCCCTCTCCCGAAGCATTCCCAGCCTATTGACGCGCCTGTTTCACAACAAATACGCTTTAGCTGCACATTTGCAGTATGGGGGATCCATATTTGGGGATGAAACACAAACAAGCCTACTTTGAGCTGATTGTTCATTCCACATCTTTTTTTTTAGTGTTCTTGTCCATGTTTGGTGTTTCTGTGATTCCTTTTTGTGCCGTTTGCTGTCCCCCTGCGGCTTTTCTCCTGCCTTTCAATCTGCTTCTCTATCTCAGGCTGACTCTCATCCTGTCCTGCCCCATGGACTTGAAGAATTTCCCAATGGACATTCAGACGTGTACCATGCAGCTTGAGAGCTGTGAGTCTTCTTCTTTCTCCTGCCTTCCTATTACCCACTTTTGTCTCGCTTTTCTCTTTTGTGCCTTTTGTTGTGTATATAAAAAGCGTCCAATTAGAGGAGATTGGGCCTATGGGAATTTTTCTTACTGATGTTGTATTCATTTGTGAATGGCATCCCCTGTGCGGCGTCTCGTTGGCCATTAAAACCACTTTAAAATGCTATTTTCTCTTTCACTGATAAAGCCAATGGGAGCAAATAATGGCCTCCCCTTGCCCTCGTGGAACAGATAACATCTGTCCCCCACCCGCGGCAAAACCAATTTCCAGCATATAAATAATAAAACTTTAATTTTGCGTTACTGTTATTAACCGTGACCCCTAGGTGCCTTGCGGTGACCCCCGTGCGTCCCTTCGTTGCAAGGACAAAAACGTACCCAGCAGCATTTCCCCACAAATAAATAAGTCAAGCAGAAAGCTGCTATCTCCCTCCCCTTGTGTGCTTATCTGATTGCACACAAACAAAAGGTATTGGTTTTTGCTTCCAGCTGGTTGCAGCCCCCACCCCCTATCTTTGTACTGAAGACAATATGATTTATTTCAAACAGATAATAAAAAATTACACAGAATGTGCGTCATGGACTGGTAATGTTTAGGCATGATTAAAGGAACAATATACACTTACTGTATTTTAGAGTATGATAACCAGCAGAGGCGCTGTTGAGTTGTCTGAAGAAGTACAATTTGACTTCAATTATGGGAACATGAGCTACATAACAATTGAACAACTCGTCTGGGCAGCAGTGGCTTTGGGAATTGGCTTTTTGTTTCCAAATAGCCACAAAAAAACAAAGAAAAAGCGAAACCTGCTCTGATGATGAGTTGAAATCTTGTAAAATTGGGGACGTGATGCACAACGGCTGTTCAAATTTCAAAACTTTCAAACTTTAAAGGGCACATTTTTTCCGAAAATATTGGTTACATTCCGAAACTTAACAAGCATTGGTGTCGCTCTCGTTTTGGAATCATTTTTGAACTATTTTCCTTAGAAATTTGTGTGTCTTTGGTTATAGATGGCATTTTGTATTTTGCATACAGAGGAAGCAGACTTTAAATATCTTGAAATGATGAGGCATAACTTCAAATATCATTTGAGTAACTCATTTGCTTTGTTTCTTCATCTTCTGACCATGTAGTGATTAATAAATGCCAACAAATAAAAATAAACCAGCAGGGGGAGCCCACCATATACTGTACATAGTAACTATTATTATATTATTATATGAAAACTCTGGTGTTGACACTGCTAGTACACCACCAAAGGGTGTGACCACCTTGGCACGAGCTGAACATTCAAGGTTTTACTGCTATCACTGTCACTGTGGCAACATGAGAAAGAGCGAGGGAGGTGGGTGGGTTAAAAAACAATAACAACAACAACCGTGGGGGGGGGGGGTGCTGTACGATCCAAGGCCAATTTTCTTTCATGCAAGAGGCTGCTGAATAAAAGTGAGAATTGAAGGATACATAAAAATAGCATTTGTATGCAGCTAACGTCACCATTAGTATTTACCTGCTGTTATTTACACCAGCTTCACTGCATGAAAAAGGAGAGCTGCCATGACAAACAGTCGTTACTTCATCTTCTGTATTCCAGTCACTCACAGATAACGTTTTTATTGCACCTTGAACACTACGTCAATTACGTCCTAATGCCTCTCAGCTGCAGCCTGCAGAAAGAGGGAAAAAAACATTGATGATCTCAGGAAAGCATTGCCATTCCCCTCACTTGTTACAGGAGGTGAATGACAGAGAATTCCTCCCTCCTCTAGTGAACAAGATAAAGTGGATTTTCGTGCAGTTGTTTTTCAGCTGAGAAGGCCATAACAACTTGAATAATTTATGTAGGGGCCTTATGGGTCTGAGTAGACATTGGTATTATTCAAATGTGGTCGGGAATCTTGCATTGTTGCATTGTTGTTGCATGTGGCATGCATTTTTAATATCATGCACTGCATAATCAGGCAAGTACAGCCTTCGAATTAGACATCATACAAAACTGTGAGCGAGATAATTGGACTCATCCTGAGCGAGATGTTCAAAGAGCTTCAGGAAAGTTGTATATTCATAAATTAATCATTGCTGCGTATTCCATTCAATTGCATATTTCTTACACTAATACAGCACTGAGACAATATGATTCTCGTGTACTGTTTCACAACCTTCATGCAGCATCGACGGCAACATTGTTGTGCTGTGCTGAGCTGACCTTTGATGTGACAAGCGCTGTGGCGGGGGTCAGCTCAAGAGTTGCTCCCTGAGCTGCCTCTTTCTCTTTGTGTCTAATTAGTGGAGGCGTCCAATAACTCCTTGATATTGTTCAAGGAAATCGTAATGCTGAAAAGAAACAAAGCAAAATCCGGCTGAAATTTGAAATTGTCCTGCTACCGGTTGCCAACCTTTAGCCAGGTATTTGTGTCACCCGCTGTTGGCCAGGATTTGGCAGTGAAGCCTTGGGATACACCAGGAACCTTTTTGAGGCCAAGATCCCTGGTCTTGGCGGTGAACCTAGGCAAGATTTACCTCCCACCACCCACCTCTAATATATAATTGTGTAAAAGTGATACATATTTGAAGTCAAAGCTTTGTGTTGTTGTTGGTTGGCGCTGGCACCCCGGGTTTTGGCGACCAAGATCAGGGCTGGGTGCGTGCCTGGCGAGTGGTGAGGCATACGGCCGTCTTCAGTGGTCAAAATGCGTGTCTGTTGGTCACTCTCCAGGAGGGGAGGGAACTGATCTGATAATGAATTTATTTTTGCTGATATTTCCGTATTGTAGTGGAGAGCTAGGGCTATATGTGATTTGAGAACATTCGAACGGACATACTGTACTACGCACTGGACTACGAAGACTGTAATACATTTCATCAGCAGCTGCCGGTATGGTATGGCTAGGATGTAGTGATGGGTCCTGGAACATCGACGCGTCGGTGCATGTGTCGAGCTCAAAGAGCGAAGCCCCGTGTCGGTGCGCGTGCCGCTTTAAGAAAAAGTCACGTGACCGATACGGTTGCTGTTTCACCTGTCTGTGAGGCGCCCAACTGTGTTTATAAGGAAGCGCGTCTGACTTCTGTCATCGGGGTGCCACGTCTCAGCAATAAGAACAAATCTTTTCAAGCACAATTCTTCCATTGAATCCAGTGTGACATGGAGACTGAAGGAAAAGAACGATTTTCGGCGTGTGGGACCATTTTGATCTTATATCGGCAAATAAGCCATTTGGTTTTATTTCCTTTAATGCATGATTTCACCCCGTTCCTCTGAAACAGTTCATCTCCTCTTCATCTGCATTTCAGTAACTCTTAGTTAAAATATTTGTTTTATTTGGCTATGAAATTTATGCTTCAGACTGGGCCCACCCCATCCCCCATTACGAACGTCCTTTTCTTTTTAATAAATACACTCTCTATGGTTGGGATCAGACATGCACCACCCTGCCTTGCTAGAGCAGCATGTACCCCTACACCATTAGAGACTGTCGACGAAGTGGATGTGTCTGATGTGTCACGGCAGTGATGTAACATCCAGCAGGTGTCAGTATTGAGCAACACAGCAACAAAGTATCATACAGTTTGGGTAATGTCTGCAACGCTTCACAAGACCTCATCTACCCATCACTACCAGAATGGGCCATTGGTCCTAAGAAACAGTAAGCTGCCCTACAAGGTGCCTAGTATGAAAAACAGCAAATCCGCCCTAAACAGTGCCAGAACTAAATATAAACATATCATGAGGGGGGAAAAAAAAAGAGATCGACCGGGAAAGCCCCAAAGATCGAGTGGTCGATCACGAATGACAGGTTGGTGACCCCTGGGTTACATCCTTCGGAAGAGCATAACATCTGTATGAGAGCTCAAGTGCTAACATTACCGTCACATTTTAGCAGCAACATCATGCTAGGTTAGCTGAAGAAAAACAACACGATCAAACAACAAATAGTCGTTTGAACAACAAAGCTGTTCTTTGTGACGTGCTGGACGTCTACACGGGACAGGCTCATCTAGCTAAAGGCGGGTCACAGGCAGTTTCATGTCCATGAGGAATGAGGTTGTGCCTTCACGACGTCACAAAAGCCCGTAACTTCAAAAGCGACCATTTGAGAGCCTCTTCTCTCAGAACTGGAAAACAGGCTCTAGGGACACATATTATTGTTAGAATATCATTTAAATAGTCAATTTTGGATAATAGGGGACTTTTAGGGCAATGAAGTTGCAAAGCCCTGCCCCTAAAAAAAATGTTTTGGTCAATGGCAGCCATAGTTTTTACAAAAGTTTCTCTGTGAAACTATTTACAAAAGTATGAAAGTCTGTCCTCTAATATAATCCGACCTTTTTCACTTATTCCACAGTTGGCTACACTATGAACGACCTCATCTTCGAGTGGCTCTCTGAAAATCCTGTTCAAGTGGCCGACGACCTCACACTGCCACAGTTTGTGCTGAAAGACGAGATGGATTTGGGCTACTGCACCAAATATTACAACACAGGTACACAACAAGTCCATTGCCAGCACTCAAGCTTCATGCTTTCTTTTTTTCACGTTTTACTTAAACTGCAAAGTGGACGGGGCGTTAATTGGAAGCAGGTGAAAATTAGAGACAGGGTGTGTCACGCCCGCCAATGTAATGTCCACAAACGTAATAAACCACCAACGTCACCATAAATCTGCAGATTTAATGTAATAATCCTGCAGATATAATACATTTTCCACAAACGTAATTGCCGCTGCCTAATACAAATGTAACGCGATTTCCCACAAATGTAATAATTATTACGTTAGCAGAGATTTATTGCGTTTGTGGAGAAGTGCAAATTTTCAACTTTCAATGTTGTAATAACGTAATAACTCTCTAGTTATTATATATGTGGGAAATTGTGTGTTATTCTCGTATCAGGCAGCGACTATTACGTTTGTTGGATTACATGGACATTACACTGCAGATTTTTATAATGTTTGTGGTTTATTACGTTTGTGGACAATATTACACTGGCAGGTGTTCCAGGGTGTTATTTTCCAAACAATTTTTATAACAACTTCTAACAACATCGACACCATCATTTTAAAGCACATGCAGAGGTAGATAAAGCTGTTGGATGCTGATGCATGATACTTCTGATGCAGATACAGCTGCATCTTGCTACATCTGGAGATTGTCTTCAGCAACAACTGTTAACGCCAATGTTTGCCGAAACGGCGCAAATTAGTTTTTTCCTATTTTTTGCAACTATAAGAGACTCAGCAATTAATTGTAGCATTGTAGCATTAACTGTTGCATTTATATTATTCCAAGTTCTTCTTTGATTGATTCAACAGCCTCACAAAGATAATACAGTGGTGTGAAAAAGTCTTTGCCCCCTTCCTGATGTCTTTTTTTTTTTTTTTTGCATGTTTGTCACACTTTGGTTTTAGTCTTGGAACTCTGCCAAGCAGGCCGTTTTTGCACAGTGTGTTTCTTATGGTGGAGTCATGAACACTGACCTTAACTGATGAAGTGAGGCCTGCAGTTCTTCGGATGTTGTTGTGGGGTCTTTTGTGACCTCCTGGATGAGTCGTCGCTGCGCTCTTGGGGTCATTTTGGTTGGCTGGCCACTCCTGGAAAGGTTCACCACTATTCCATGTTTTCTCCATTTGTGGATAATTGCTCTCACTGTGGTTTGTTGGAGTCCCAAAGCTTTAGAAATGGTTTTATAACCTTTTCCAGAATGATAGATCTCAATTAATCTCAGTTATGTTTTAACAGGGGGGGCAATCACTTTTTCACACAGGGCCATGTAGGTTTGAATTTTTTTTTCTCCCTTAATAATAAAAAAGTTTTATTTAAAAACTGCAGTTTGTGTTCAGTTGTGTTGTCATTGACTAATATTTAAATGTCTTTGATGATCTGAAACGTTTAAGTGTGACAAACATGCAAAAAAATAAGAAATCAGGAAGGGAGCAAACACTTTTTCACACCATTGTACCTGTGTGTGTGTGCGTGCGTGTGTGTGTGTGTGTGTGTGTGTGTGTGTGTGATGTGCACCGCAGGTAAGTTCACCTGCATCGAGGTGAAGTTCCACCTGGAGCGTCAGATGGGCTACTACCTGATCCAGATGTACATCCCATCACTCCTCATTGTCATCCTCTCCTGGGTGTCTTTCTGGATCAACATGGACGCCGCCCCCGCCAGAGTAGGTCTGGGCATCACCACCGTGCTCACCATGACCACACAGAGTTCCGGGTCTCGGGCCTCGCTGCCAAAGGTAAATGGGCTTAACGTGTATGAGGATTAAAAGAAAACTGCAGTTTTGAACGGTTTAAAACTTAAAAACTTATGCCTTTTTGACTGCACGGTACCTCCATGGGTCTACTTGCCTCTGTTAGGAGTGGTCGGTTTTCCACTTAAAAACAGTAGTGCTTAATTTGTGACTGCGCAAACCATGCGGCATTGAATGTAGCAGTCACAAAAAGAAATGCCGGCTGTTGGTATGGAGACATAGTTCATCCGAGTGGAGACTGAGGGCAGCTGCAGCAAAGTGGAGACAACAGGGCATGCTAACATTAAGCATGTGTGTATAGTAGGGGTGTAGATCTTTCCGTGATGAGGTTTCTCGCTATATTGCGAGAAAAGGGCAACCAGAAGCCAATCAAGACCATGAACAATGTCTACTATGAATGATAATACAGTAATATGAAAGTGGCAGTTTTCTTAAAACACTTTTCACTTAAAGCACCTTTCTGAAAATGTATGCTAAATTATCATCTCTCGTTCTTGTGGACCCAAGCTCGTGCTTCGTCTCGTGACATCCTCAAATGACCTCACAAAAAATGACAAATTTCCTTCCATCCCAGCCTAAAAAGCCAAACCAAAACACTCAACATTTGATTAATTGCGGATCAGAAAGGGATTTACCGTCCTTGTCTTGCAAAGACATCGAAAGGGGACACTCTGCAATGGGATGTCCTGGGATGAGCTTATTTGGGTGATGAAATAATGACTTTGCACTAGACAGAATGTAGGACAAGGACTGGGGACAAACCTGAGAGAGAGACAAGTCCCATGTGAGGTGAGGACAAACAGTGAGGTCATACTGTACTCAAAACAAAGTCAGGTTGTTTGGGTTTTTCTTTGTGATTAGGAAAGAAAAACACAAGTTTCTCATGATCGGCCATCAAATCAATGTGTTTTAGGCGATGCAATTGCAGCAGGTAACCATAGCAACAGGATTTCTGCCTCATGGGGTATCACCGCTACACTGAAGACACAAAATGAGGAAATTGTGGACACGGTATTTCTCATAGTAACCACAACTGTCCCTGATTCCATGTGGTGCACTGGGTCACGTGCCGAAAACACAGACACACATACTTTCAACCATCACCTGCCACAACATTAGGTAGGTGCAACATTAGGTGCAAGGCACAATTTACCACTTCCTCATTTCTCACGTTCTCAATTCAAAACTATTTTTCCCATCAGAGTGCATTATAATGGAAGTAATGTCTCAGGGTCAAAGTGTTGCCACCTTTTTAAGCTGTACTGTCATCCCTCGCCACATTGAGGTTTGAATTTCGCGGCTTCACGCTATCACATTTTTTTTAAAATATATTCATTAATAAATCATGCTGTTTTACTTTTTTTAAAAGCATATTTAAGCAAGTGTTATGTATTTTTTGTCTTAATTTAACATTTTCAAGCATAAAAACGGCTAAATGAACTAAACAAATACAACGCATTAAGAAGACACATTGAAATTGTGAATGTAGTATTCTACTCTGGTCACTAGGTGTCAGTGACGTAATGGTGACACCACACGTCATCTCTGGAAGTGCAGGCTTTTATTGCAGGTTTGAATTGTCTCACAACAGGCACAATAATAATAATAAAATAATAATCAGAATAATAACAAAGGCTACTATTGGGGCCGTAACCCATGCCAAGCTAACATTTTCTGAGCACTTTTCTGAAAATTAATTTGAAGATATCATCTCTCGTTCTTGTGGACCCAATCTCATGCCTCGTCTCGTGACATCCTCGAATGACCTCACAAAAAATAATGACCTCACAATGTCATTTCCTGGCCTCCACACATCCGGGACACATTTACTGCAACACACCCGAGCACAAATTTTATTTAAGTCTTAAATGGCACCCCTACAGTCACCTTTTTAGTCATATTACCTGATGGTAATGGTAATGATTTAATTTTATTTGAACATGCATACAAGTTACAGAGTAATACATCACGTAATACAGTTCACAGTTCCACATGTCCAAAAGGAGTAGGAAGAAGCAAAGCTTATTTAATCCTACCCTCCCAGCGGGTTATTGTTTGCTTTATGCATAATTTTAACTGTTAGATTTACTAAATCTGCAAATTGTAATATTTGTGATTTTAGAAATAAAGGATTTCTATGTTATTTAGATGTGGCATTATGGATTATCCTAGCTGATCTTTTCTGCAGGACATTTAGCGAGGGAAGATTACTTATATAGCTATTACCCCACATCGCTACACAATAAGTTAGTTATGGTTAATACCACAGAGCAGTCAAGTGTATGGAGTGATTTTTGGTCAGGGACAAATTTAGCTTTATTCAATATTTAAGTATTTCTCTCCTCCTTATGTTGTATATTTTTAATGTGAGATTTCCAGCTCATTTTTTCATCTATTATGATCCCCCCAAAATTATTTTTTTTACTCTTTCAATGTCCACACCGCCAATTTGTATTTGCGCATGCATAATAGCATTATTTTAGTTTGACTTAGGTTCAAGGATAATCTATTTTTTATCAAACCATCTTTATAATACAGTCTCTTGAGACATAATACCTCACATTTTAACTGTAATACAAGTGTGAAAACAAATTAAGCACTTGTTTGCCTTGCATATACTCACTTTCGGTATACATTCTTCCTGTATCGGCATTGTACTATACAGTACATTATATTATTGTTGATGTAGTCGTGTTGTACTGCCTGGACAGAGAATTGAATGACCTGACTATTTTCCAATGCACATTCAGTTCTTCCTTTCTTATTAGCAACATTGTACTGACCAGCCTGGACACAGGACGGTTATTTTCCGGTTCTGTGGTCTTCATCACATGCCTCTGCTTCGTGGTAACATCCTAATAAAGCCAAAGAAAAAAAGCAAAACACACTTGAGGATCTAATACAGTGTATGCTCACCGTGATTGACGTCTCGCAAGATGTCATGTGTGATGGTTTGGACTACTTTTGAGATTTTTTTCGAATGCAAATCACCCCCAGTAAATGTGCTGCATTGCCAATTTTAGGACAGCACAATGCAAGAATCCATTATTTAGCCTGCGGAATCCATGCTGATTGTTCCCTGCTTCACAGTACATAAAGTACTACTAGTGTCCTTGCACAGACGTTTCAAGTGCTAACATTTTGAGGCTGACTTTGATGTATATAAAATAAACAACTATTTGGTAGTTTGTGCTTGATCGTCCCGACAGATGTTGTTGTGCCATCAGCTGTAATGAGGGGTGGTGACCGAAAAATACGACAGAGACACCTGTTTCTTTCAGTATAAACTAAACTGCGTCCATTACAGTTAATCACTGCTGGAAGTCTGCCCGACACTCTTTTATTTCAACAGTAGTGTATCGTAAAGCAAAAAGGCTTTGCTGTATACTTTTTGAATTTGTCCTTAACGGTGACAGACATTTGACGACTGTTTCTACTTTAAACGTAGATCTGCAACAGCAGATTATTTGACTTCAACTTTTATGTAGAGATGTTTTCCTAAAATGAACATTTACATGAAAGTACCCCATGAATAAAGGTGAGTAATGGTGTTTACTTGCTGTCTGTAATACTGTACAAGCAGGTGGGCTAGTCAGAAGTTGTACAGCGAGCCTTGAACACAGGGATTCTGCAGGTTTCCACAAATCGAATTTCACACTTTTTAAAGAAGATGAATATAATTTCAGACCCATTTCACATCCATGCTGGCAGAAATAAACCTGAAAAACACACTGCGGTACACAGACAGCAGACAAGCTGCTTGTGCTCAATAAATTCTGACCGGACTGCACTGGTACTCTAGTTCCGTTTTGTAGTTATGTTGCAGCGTCCTCAAAAATCCAAACAAATAGCGAGGCTGAAGTTCATGCATTTGTGTTAAATCAAAGTCAAGTTAATACAGTACATTCTTAAGACCTTTCGAAGTCGTATTAAAGACATTGTATACAATTTTAGGAGAATTTTAGACATCGTAAGGACTTAAATTCAAACGATTGGATTTTAGACTTTTCAAGCCACCGTGGATACTCTGTAACAGCACTGTGTGTGATGATAACCATAGAACAGAAAATAGAACTTATTGTTGTCAGAAAGCGGCATCCGTCTCTGTCCTGGCTGCTAAGTACAATCAGGCATAGTAAACAATATGAATACAAGTAACAGGAAATGTACACTGGAAAACATTTATGTGAAGACACTTACCACTCGGGCATTTAGGTGAACTTCTTTTTACACTTGTATGACAGATAGCAATGTTGTAAAATGTTACTCGCTGTAACATTTTGTAATGTAACATCGTAATGTAACATTTTGTATTGTAAAATGTTACTTGTTGCCTGTGCAGTTAAAGAATTTTATGATGGCGACAGTTTGACCCTGGAACAGACTCCGATTAACACCTCTATTCAATTCACCTTCAAATCCTATAGTTGGCGGGTGCGTGTTGTACAAAAGCAAATAACTGTCTGTAAGGCAAGTACATTGGTATTAACAACTGTGTTGTTTACAATGAACTCATCAGCGCTAAGCAGTTCACCACTATTACAACATTGGTTCTGCTGCTGCTGTGTGGTTCGATATACAGTACAGACCATGTGGTCAGAGCTATGTTTTCCTTTTCACTTTCTCATGCGCTCCAAATCATTCAGCAAGTTTTTGGAAAATTTGCGATATATATATTTTGGAAATAACAGCCTGTCTCCAATTATTGCCTCCTGCCAGTTAACACCAATGAGGTAAATAAACAACCCAGTTATTTCTTATGAGAAAATTTGATTCTAAATTCACACAATCCGTGTTTGACAATGTGAAAAAAGTTTTTACTTTGACAGTGGTGTCGTGTCATTTCCTTTTCCCCCCATTGTAGTTTTTGCGTTCGTAACAGTCAGCAAACTGCTGCTCACTTGGCTGAATTCTCCTCTCCGCACGTGCTCAGCAGGCGTTGCTGATGCGTCACGACATCTCTCTCTCATGAGCGACTGGGACTAGGGGGACGGCGGGGTGGTTGGGTTCTCCCCGAGCCTTAACCGTGACCTGTCTCATGGCTATGTGTCAAGTGCCCACAATCCCACTGACTCATTACAATTCTAGGCCAAGCTAAACACGTATGTCATCGCACGCCACGAGTGACCCAAAACGCGTCCAATCCATCAACCTTATCGGTCCGCCTATTGACGGTGGGACCCCTGACCTTGTGTGTTCCCAGGTGTCCTACGTGAAGGCCATCGACATCTGGATGGCGGTGTGCCTTCTGTTTGTGTTCGCCGCCCTGCTGGAGTACGCGGCGGTCAACTTTGTCTCCAGGCAGCACAAGGAGTTCATCAGGCTGAGGAAAAAGCAGCGGCAGCAAAGAATCGTGAGTGTAAATCAAGCGGCCTGAAAAGAAAAACAGACTGTCACAAAGTGCAGAATGTAAAAAAAACACACACACACAGCGCTCCTTGTCAGGCTCCATAACTTATGCCTCCCATTATTGCGGGGCTGCAGTATATCCAGGAAGTGACAACATCAATACGCTACAGCTGGCTGTCATATCACATGAGGAAGATTTGCTCTTTCAGTGTGGCTGGTTGCCATGGCAAGCGCTGACCTGTGAAGAGCCGTGGTGATCCTTTCCCTCTGACATTACATTTGACGGAGTCAGCCGGACGACCCCGCGGCTCCTCTAACCCCCTCAGTGACACAGGCTGATGCGTAAACAATTGGTAGGATGCCCAGTGGGATACGCTGCAGTCGTCTTTGACCATGTGTTCCTGGCTCTACATGCAGAAAAAACAAGCAGCAACAAATAATCAAAATCCTTTAGCCTTCACTCATGAACCTCATTTATTTTCCATGTCGTGTTTTGATCACGTTGTATTGACTTTGTTAGCAACATTATCAAACGCCCCCCCACAAAATCAACTTATTTTGTGTGTGTGTGTGCTACACAGGAATAATTCTTGTCAACGGTCTCAACAGTCCCTCGCCACGTTCTACTCAGTTATAACCTGATTGTGTTGTTGTGTTTTTAAGCTTTATAGATGAGGAAAATACATTTTCTGCTTTTTTAATGATGTTCTAACTAGAGCATCACCTACCTAACATATGGACCTCATGGACATGATACCACCTATGACCCAGCCCCTAGCTAGATGAGCCTGTTCCATGTACAGTAGTCCCTCGTTCATCGTGGTTAAATGGTTCCAGGTAAGTGAATTTCTGCAAAATCGGATTCCTTATATATAAGTTGAATATTGTTGTAGTTGAAGCATAGAAATCCTGCTTACGACCTTCTAAATTCAGTTTTTAACATTATTAGAGCCCTCTAGACATGAAATAACACCCCTATAGTTACCTTTACATTTGTATTACCCAATATAGTGGATATAATTAAAGACATAGATAATTTAAGACTCGTGCTCGTGTGGTTGCTGTAAATGTGTTCCAGTGCTAGTGGAGATGGGTGGGAGGGTAAACAGTGAGTTGCTTTATCTTGGCAGTAGCCCCTGTTAGGGATGATTCTGCCTGTTGTGGAGTAATTTAAGCCTGCAGTAAAAGCCAGGTTTTCCAGCGATCAAGTGTGGTGCTTCTGTGTCTCATCAGACATTACAGTAACATTACTGACACCTAGTGATCAGAGTAGAATACTACATATGACAACATCTTTACATGCATCTTCTGTATGCCTTATATTTGTATTTTAGTTCATTTAGCCATTTTTATGCTTGAAAATGCTTATATGCATTGTTGTTTTCAACCACGAAACAGCAAGATTTATGTCAAGTTCTTTTGGCCTTAAGCCAGCCTGCACTTGAAACGGCTGTGAAGATCGTAGAGGACGCTCTATCAGCTCAACTCCGGTAGACTTTCTTGAGTTTTATTTCATACTTGAACTCTTTACGGGAGCTTGTCAGGTTAGGTTGATAACCTTTGAATCAAAGAGGAATAGCATCAAATTACCACACAGACTAAACACATTTGTATCTTAGAATCAACAATACTTACCAGTGTTCTCTCTGGTCTTCTCTCGTTACAATCATTTAAATAGGGGCGTCTCTTCGTTGTCAAGCTAAATTTGACCGAACACCTCCACGTGGTTGTCTTGAAGAACTTTGTGTTCTTGTAGATCCTCTTCCAGAGGTGAGAAATGTTTCCCCTGGTGGTTTCTTGCATAGCTGCCTCAGCAATGCAACCAGCTGGTCGGTCTTCAGTGTTGCCTTTAGTGATGGCCTTTTCACCAATCTTTGCTGTGTCATTATGCGGTACTGCTTGATGTGTTTGTTAACTTCTTAAGCATTTTCCAGGTTAGCATTTAGACAAGCGCATTTTGACCTCCTCTGCACCTTCGGGTGACAAGTTAGAGAATAGTTGAATCTGTTTGCTGGTAAGATTGACAGTTCTCTCGTTCCTTCTTTCAATGTCCTTTTCCTTTCTTGGACAGAGAAAGTAATGATGGTCCCTCTTGCACTCTGCTCTGTTGCAGAGGTACGCTGTATCGCAGGGCTCGTCTTCATCACGGCATCTTAGATACTGTATAATTCAAAGGCTCCCAATTTTGCTACATCAAGTTTTTTGTCGTGCCGTCCAAGACTTAAGATTTTATCATGATGTCCATCATCTCCACACACAATGTGCTTTCAGGGTGCCTTGTTGAGGTCGATGTTTTGGTAAATGCTTGTTTTCTCTCAAAAGCGTAGCCAGGTTTCCTGAAGAAATGTATATTGCGTTGATGAACTTGTTCAAGAATGCTTTCTTGATCTTTTAGAAATGATAACAACTTGTTTAACTGGTTCGATGTTGAAACATCGTTTTGGGGTTTTCTTTGGATTCCCTCAGAATGGAATTGGGCACTTTACTTTCCACTGATATTACGTTCAGTGGGTTATCTGCTGCACCAGAATGTCCCAGAGTGAGTTTTATGCCCTTGCAGTTCCCTCAGGATCTCAACCACAATGGTTGTTTTATTTCCATATTTGTCTCTCGCTAAACCTCGCTAAACTCTTTAAGGGCATTGCACTTCCGTGTACTCCCAAGTGAATGGCTCTAACACAGTAAACCATACCTCTTTCCAACCGTGGCAACACAGACAAACAGCTACAACTCAGTTTTTATCAAAACGAGCTGTCTTCTGTGCAGTCTGACTTATATTGATCTCTAGGAGAAGCCGGCAGCGAGACCAGAGCACAGGGACCGTCTACAAATGTCTTCTTCTTCTGTATTATGGCGGTTGGCATCAATGTCGCAAATGTCGCAAAACTCTTTTGCGAGGGAACGCAGAACATATCTTACATAACATAAGTTATGTAAGAGTTCGTTTTTTGTTGTTTTTTTTTTTACCCATCATATTTTTATTTCTCCATGTCCCCTCCAGGGCACACTGGATCTATACGTTTCATTGTTTTCTTTTTTTCTTCAGCAAATAGGCTAACCTAGCATGATGTTACTGTTAAAATGTAACTGTAATGTTAGCCATTGTGTCTAACGTTTGGTCCCACTCCTTAATGTTACCTTTTTTCACTTTCACTCATCTTTTGGCTACTCAAGCAACTGCTCACCCCGTTTTTGTATTTAATGAAAATCATTTTTACGTATTTAAAAAACTAAATCTACTCATGTCTTTATTAAAGTCTTTAAATAATCCTCCCTAAACACCCACAATGAAAGTAATATTCTGTATTGTCATAGTGAACCTTGGACCAAAAGCATCTTAATTCATTTAATTCCTGGCATGATGCTGCGATTTCTTTAATTGAATGCACCCCCTGTAGCAAATCAGCCAATGAAGTTCCCAAAATTTTTAAATCAGAATGGTGTTTTTTTCAGTTTTTTTTTTTATGATAAGAGAGGAGCGGTGACAATAATTTCAACTGTGTGTCTTGCTTTCCCCCAATGGAGGAACTCGCCTGTCGGAATGGGAGCGTGGAGTCGTTACGGAACATGAACAGTGACATTCCTGCTAGCGATTCCACCTGCAGGAATGTGACGCAGCACTGCAGCGCCTGTGTCAGGGTAAAAAAAAAAAAAAAAAAGTGTGGACCCCGTGTGGACCCTTTCACCTTTGACCCCAATGAGTGTTCAACCCTCACTAACTGACCCTGCTGCAAGTCCCACAAATGTGTGTTTTATCCCCACTGTGCTGTCTGTTTGTAGGAATTAGTCCATGCACAATATACCTTTTTACTCCATTTCTGTTTTTTAAGACAATAAGGTGACTCATGTTTTAATAACAATTGAATAGGTTCAATTTTTCAGCACTGTGCAAAAGCGTTGATACAGTAAACAGGAGAGAAACAGCAGAATCGTATAAAAATACAAAAAGATATTCCACAAGACCCTTAGAAATATGAACCAAAATGCATCAAGGATGAGCCTATAACATTTTGGTGAGAATCCGGAGAAAAGGTGCCGCAACAGAAATGTATATTTACCGCTTGATGGAAAAGATCCCACCCCCAGAATCAAAATGGGTCTGTTCGCTGTTCTTCATGAACCAGGAAGTAGCCTCCTAACGGCAAGCATACAGTTTTGACTGGGGGTCTGCTGAGTGACAATCTGGTTATACGGTGGCATCTCTAAAGTCAACGCCACCAAAGGTTCCACATTTCTTCTGGATAAATATGCATGAAAAGTCAAACATTTTTGGGAGTAGTAGGCCTGTTATGATAACAAATTTTGCTGGATGATAATTCTCTAACAAATTATTGTCGATAATCGATATTATTCACAACATTTATATAGCACAATAATGGGAGTACATGGTATCAAAAGCAACAAACTTCATACGCCAAGGAAAAAAGGAGCCAAGGTAATTCCACCAGCTTCCGCCGGTGTTGACAGTGCAGAGGTGCTGAAAAGAGGTGCTGACACCCAACAAGCCCGCTGAAACATCACTCACCATTGAGGCATCGCCAATTTACATCACGTCATGCCGGCAAGGAAAAAAGGAGCTGAGCTCCATCCACCGGCCGGCGGCAAAGTCACGAATATCAGCTCCTCTCCCAAATGTGGCAAGAATTTTTGAACTTTTTCATTCCAAGTGGTTCTGCTTCATTTGTGCCGATTTGTGCTTAGTGTGATGGGGGCTTAACATTTTTGCACAGTATGCCATGATAGTCTTTCTCAAAATGTGGTCTGAGTACCACTGGTGGTATGCGCGTTCCATCTAGTGGTACTCAGGAACACCACATTTCCTTATGGAAAAAACCAATTGAAATGCACCTGTGAAATAATTGTACAAATCAAAATTTAAAATGTGCTGAATTATTATTTAGCCTACCTTATTTGCTGCAAGCCAATTATCTGTAAGTACAAAAACATTGCAAAGCGTAGTATTTCTGATGTGGTGGGAAAAGTTTGAGAACCACTGTCTCAATCTATAAACTAGTGACAAGAAAACAGCAAAAACAGTCTCCCTCTGTGCTCATGTACGACCCGAACTGAGCTTTTCTTATTAAAATTCATCATGGAATTAGGCTCTCCACTGGGTGTTGACGTCCAAACAGATTCAGGATGTGTCAGTTCCACTTATCCAGATTAGGAAATGCAGTCAAAACTGAGAAATAGGTCACATTTGAGGATATAAACTGGGTTTGTGCATGCAATTACTGACTAATTGTTGTGTAGTATCTAAACGGCTTCGGAGCCTGAAGTCACAATGGCGGTCCAATGATTCTGTGCTCAAAAGAGGAAGCCGTGAAATTCTGTGATTTAATCCCTGATGACAGCAAGGCCAATGTGTTTTCCCTCTGCTTGACTCCACAGGAGGAGGAGCTGGTGAGGGAGAGCCGCGGATTTTACTTCAGGGGTTACGGACTGGGTCACAGCCTGCAGTCTAAGGATGGCACCGCCATGGAGGGGGCCACTGTCTTCGGACCCCCGCCCCCTGTAACCGTATGCGATGGCGAGGTCCTCCACAAGCGCTTCGTTGACCGGGCCAAGCGCATCGACACCATCTCCAGAGCCGTTTTCCCATTGAGCTTCCTCATCTTCAACATCTTCTACTGGGTCACCTACAAAGTGCTGCGACACGAGGACATCCATGCAAATTTGTAAAGGCCGTCCACTTTGGATTTTGCCAGGTCTGCCTCCCATATTGTGAGGAGATGTGCCAAAGAGGTGCATGTTCCTCTCGAATCGGGAATAAACGCTGTGCTCGGACGTGTCTCCGGGTTATCAAGCCAAAAAAACCTTAAAAGTTGATCTGAGGGGATTGAGTGATGGCGCTGTTGGCATTGGCGATCGCCCTCTTCCAGGTGGAATCTGAGACACAAACGTCTGGATCCTTGACGATGTTGACGATGTGATCGAGTGAGGACTTCAAGGTTGAGACTGGTGGGATGAGACTTGAATTTCCACACTTTTCATCACTGAATGTTTTAGAAGATTCTAACAACAATGAGTTTTTTCTACACTTTTGGTTAAACAAACAGGTGTAGGAAAGGGATCTTTGATATTTATTTACAAATATTGGCAAAGTGGTGACTTTACCTACTTGTAATGAGATTATATACATACAGTATATGACAGTGTGTAATAATTATAATAAAGCCGTTCATGAAACCACACAAAGCACAATTCATTTTGCCTGAGTCAACAT
This sequence comes from Dunckerocampus dactyliophorus, assembly GCF_027744805.1. Classification (NCBI taxonomy): domain Eukaryota; kingdom Metazoa; phylum Chordata; class Actinopteri; order Syngnathiformes; family Syngnathidae; genus Dunckerocampus; species Dunckerocampus dactyliophorus. The sequence continues at coordinate 9,336,910 of NC_072829.1, read as the reverse complement.
TAAATGCTTTTCTGCATTTGGCTCCTTTTTAAATCAATTGACGGTCCCCAAGTCAGGACCGGCATGACTGTGGAGCTTGCCAAGACATGACGATAGAAATCGAGTGTTTCTGCTGCACAGAGAGGCATACCATGTTTATGTCTGTGAAAAGGCTTCGTGTATATGGCGAGTAGGACATTGCTCCAAGAGAATACACCACAACAAACGAAGAATTATTCGCGTCAACCAGGGTTGGGTATTGAGACTCGAGCATCGAGGGGAACCAGGACTAACACTCCGATTGTTAAAATGACTTTATTTTCATTCCTAGATTTGATGCTCGCCGACCGGAAGAAATAGCCAGCAAACACCAACAAAGAAGAAGAAGCGGCTAAAAAGTTTGGATTCATTTCATAAAAAGAGTGGTCGGCTCTGTGCAACGTTTGCAACACAATGATATCATGCAAAGGAGGGTGCATGATCAACATGATTCACGTTCACATATTCATGGTGTGATACCTACTCTGTGATACGCTACGTCGTACATCCTCTAAGCTTATATGCTTGTTCTTGTTTCCTGTCAGTACAGATGGGTGTCCTATCGCATTGTTTTGGAGTGGGCCCTTACCTTTCGGTAGTGGTGTGAAGCGCCGTGTCACTACGCCAAAGAAATAGTTGTTTATGTTAGCTGCTACAATAACAATGCCGTTGTCGCTTGGTGTATATACAGGGCGCCTATGTAAATGGAACATTGCCGTTTTTTGGAGGGCTTTTTTGGGGTTTATAGTCAAAATAGGTGTGTCCCGTTACGTGCGTTGTTAGCTCCCACATGCTAGCTGTTTTTCTTTCTTTAGAACACACAGAAAAGGGAAATACATTTAAATACAAGGTCGCCTATTATGCAAAAGTGACTTTTATACAGTATGTTAGCAACAGTAACATGTGTTCTTCAGAGTCTGTTTATGAGCACCAAACATGAGTAAAATGTATAATCTCCTTCACTTGTTTAGTGCACTTGTTAGAGGGAAGGATTTGAAAGGGTCGTTTAAGAAGATGTGACTTTTCATGACTACATGAAGGAATACCCTCCTTCCTCATGGACGTGATACCGCCTTTGACCCGCCCCTAGCTAGATGAGTCCGCCGTCTTCAGTGAGCAAAAAATATACAGTATAAGCAGGCTTCACTACACATCTTAAAATAAAGCCTTGAGCTCTGCCAACTATCGTGGGAGCTGTAAGTTTCATTGTTTTGTTCTGTTTCATGTTATTGTTAAAGTGACACTGTAATGTTACCACTCTAGCTCACATAAGCTATGCTAGTGTTGCTAACGTTTGTGTCCTCCTGTTCCAGTCCTTAATGTTACGTTGTTGTATACGTCCACGACTTCCCTAAAAGAGCAGGCTTCGCTGTACATTTTAAAATGGGACCTCCCAGACTTACTTAAAATTGATGAAAAATAGTAGCATACGGGACCTTTAAGGGGACATCTTGGTCAAATGATCTTCTTTTGCATGCTAAACCAAAGACAATAAATGATCTTGTTTAGATGCGTACTTGTAGCGTTTGCCAGTTGATTTGAATTGAATTCAGATCATGTTCTCACTACAACTAAACTAAATGTATTGAAAAGGGCTTTTACCAAAAAACACACTAAGGGGGACGAAATGAGTTTGGACCAAACAGACCAAAGGATCCTAGTGCGAAGCACCCTGAATTTTCTTCTAGTAGATCCCACCAGATTCAAATCCAGGTTGAAATAGAGAAAGCTCAATCCTGAAGGCTTTCAAAGATAATGCAAAAAAGTAAGCTCCAATCACAGTCTTAATTGATAGAGGATTTTGGACATATTTATTGGGTAAATTGCATCAGAGTTGCCATTCCTTTCCCTCTTGGTTGGATAAAGAGCTGCGTGTGGATGAAGCAGAGAAGGGGCTAAGGGGGAGAAGGAGCGTCACCAGAGAGGGAGGACAAATGACTTTTTTAATGGGAAATCAGAGTGTTGGTTTATCAACTAATGACTTTGCAGTGGGCTTGATGTTCCCCTGCTAATGAAAATGAATTTCCGAGAGGCAGCCCGAGAGAGTCCGGTGTCCCTTCTGTTGCTACGTGACTCCTCAGGGAGCACAAAGGTTCGGTGCCTTTTCTTTTCTTCACAGCATTTTTGGCATGTCTTTTGTGTTGGCAGCTGAAGGCGACAAGATAGAAAGCTGAAGTCACAAATAAACATGTTTGTCGTGACATTCCCTGAGGACTATTACCCTTGAAGAGAGAGAGGAGGAGTTCCCTACCACGTGATGGGCAGCTGGCTGGAGGCTTGAAACCAACACCCAAGAAAGCCTATTGATCCTCTTATCTTCAATTAGGCCTAAGAGAGTTGAAATCAACTCCAGAAGATAACAAGCCTATTGGACCGATTGGAATTGGCGACTTAATTGACAACGGTACTGAAAACACAGCTGATACCATCTTCTTATTTCACTATACGCCGTCTTATCATGCAGTCTGGAGACCGATGTAGATCTTTAAGGTGCTTTCGAGCTTGAAGCGCCCAGATTAATGATAAAAATCTCACACTGAATTTGAAATGATGAGATTGAGGTCTCCATTAACCCAGATCCTATGAGTCCTCTGGCTGACTGCCAATAAATAAGGTGGGTTTGCGGACTCACGGAAAGTCCTTGGACTCAACAATGATTGCTGAATTGGTTCACAGACTTGAGTCTCAATGGAAACACCACAGACTCAGTCGATTCTGCTAAACTGATGCGCAGACTTAGACGCTTCATTTGGATTGGTTCAAATTGTGCAATAAGTACAACAATCTCATCTTGTATTACTTAACATAAGCAAACGGAACGTTTGTTTCATGTTGTGTTTAAAAGGGCCGTTTCACCAAACTTCCTTCCTGTTTACATGAGTGATCGACCCGATTATCGGCGCCAATATTCTGCATTTTGACACATATCAGCGTCTCCCTTTTTTTTTTTTATCCGACAGCCGGTAAGAGACCAAAAGCGGAACTAATGCGAAGCAAAGTTCTACAAACCTACTTGGGTAAATTACACTGCAGCCGCCATTTCTCCTGTTGCAAGACTTGAAGGTACGTACTTTCGTGAAACAAGCGTGGTGTAGCGTCCTTTTTTTGCCCCAGTGATGCAAACAAATAGGATTGTGACAAAATATTGGTCTAACCCATTAACAACTGGGATATAAACTCGTGTGTATTGCAAAGAATGGAGACTTGCCACTTCGGAACCAGTTTCACTAGCATGCAGCGCTGAAGCTAACAAACACCCAGCATGTATGTCGGTGCAGTAATTCTACACTTGATCGCAAAAAAACACAAAAGACAGGATGTCATCTGTCAAGGTCTTTATAATATACTAATATGTTTTAATGTTTGCTTTTACTGAGTATATTTTCACACCTTGCATAACTGCATGAACCCAAATGGCAAACTACAACCAAGCAAAAGTCCGGTCATACTACTGTACATACAATACTAGACACTACTATACATAGTACTATGGTGAATTGTACTACATGGAATAAGCACATTTTTTCAAGTTCAAGTAAGTTGAAAGTTGGAGAGTGTATTAATCAAAATTTTGTCACCAATATTTTCACTTTTTCTGCAAATGAATATCGGTTTCAAATATCGACTATCGGGCTCCTTGTCTACTAAAAATCGGTATCAACCCTGAAAAAAAAATATCGGTCGATCTCTATTCTTGCAACCAATTACAGAAAAGAGTGCTGTATCATGATTTATTTTGTCGCAGTTTTGTGAAAAGGAACCAAAAAAACAGACCATGTTTACAAACCGATCAACTACCGTAAGTTCCAGTGTATAAGCCGCATCCACTAAATTTAGAGAAAAAAAAATCACATTTGTACATATTGGGGCGCGCACTTGTCCGTGAGGACCAGGCAGCTCTTTATTTAACGGGAGCCAATCTTGAGCTATGAAAAAACTCACAACGAGCTTGTCAGCCTATTGGAAATTGCAGGAGGTCATTACTCAATATAACTATCTGACTCACGGCGTCATCTCACAAACAACATTCAACTCAACACACAGCAACTTAAGACTCAAAAGGTATTCCTCAGAAATATACAAACATGTACCAATATGAGTTTAATGTGAAAAATCTGATAATGCATTTTGTTTGAGAAAACCATTTAATTGGAGGACAAGCAGCATAGAAAATGGTGGATGGCGCTGCAATGCTGCCTCTGTCTACCGGAGGGAGCCAGAGTACCCAGAGCGCAGACGGAGGCTGACATCATTGCAGATGCACTGGATTATGGGAAAATTTCAAACTGATATTGGTAAATGTTTGTATATTTGTCAGGTAATTTTTTTGCGTGTTAAATTGCTGTGTGAGGAATTTAGTGTTGTTAGTAAAGTCTTTTTCGTAAGATGACATTGTGAGTCAGACTCTTATGCTGTTATACTGCTATATATAGTGACCTCCTGCAATTTCCAGTGGGTTGACAAGTTCGTTGTGAGTGCACTGATAGCTCGTGATTGGCTCCTGCCAAAGCAAGAGCTCCCGTTTCCTCACTGACTCATCAGCGACACAGTATTTAAACAACTAGTAGTAGTTCTGAAGTAAAAGAGATGTCACAAGATTAGAATTTAGCCATAAATTAGCCGCACCGCTGTATAAACCACAGGGTTCAAAGTAGTGGCTAATACACCAGAATTTACGGTAATTGGAATGAGAGAAAGCGAACTATAGGAGTGAAATTGTGTATAATGTATTCATTAAAGCCATGGCCTACTGTACATCCATTCCGACCGAAAACAGCATCTATTCTCAGACTGTATAACACGGGAAAGAATCTAAATGCTGCCAAAAACATTTAAAATCACAACAACCACTCCCTTCCTCAAAAGCCAAATATGGTTTGCTTTTAACCACAAGGGCATATTTACGACAACATAAGAGGCTTTTCTAAATCCACCAAACTGTGAACGCTTCCCAGGCCTCCTCGATTTCCGGCGTGCTTGCCTTTGCCGGAAGTCAGATTGCTGGGAGGACTTTGAGATGACTGATGGATTCCAATAACGTGGGACTCCGGCTCGCATTTTGCTTGATTTCTTTCATTACGCACAACCTCCCGAGAGGGTGATGACTGAAACAAATATGCACCCCGATTTCGAGCATCGGCATCTGAACCCGAATCCCCCCAGCGGAGCCAAATGTGGACATGAAATATTCATTGTTACGCTTGTTTGAATAAGATGATGACAGTATGGATTGAAGTCATCTGATTGGATCTAAATGATAAGCACCCACAGCTATGGGTCATCATGTCCGAACCATGTCCTTGGCCTCTCCCTTGGGGGCAAATAAACATACAGCCCCACCGCAACCCCCACCACCTCGCCTCGTTCCAGATGAATGTCAATGCGGTGCCACGGCCCAAACTGATGCGAGCTTTTCTGAAAGCCGCCTTTAAGACCCCACCGATCGATGGCGGCCTCTTACACTTCCACGCGCATCAGCACATAAAATGACACGCCGCTCGTTTACGGGATTGTTTCATGTCGTGACATTTTGAGTGCTTGCTTTTAATAGAGCCCTTGTTCATAAGCAAGACAATCTTGAACGGCAATAGAAAGCAGCACAATATAATAGATATAAATGTTCACACATCTCCAGGAAACTGTGCTTGGGTGAAGAAATAGCAGCCGAGGGGGGATTATCGGTTTCCTTTGACAGTGATATATTAAAGAAAGTACGCTACACACATGGCACATGAAAGACTGTAAACACTAGGAAAATGTGTGTTGCACACAGCAAGATGTGTCACAGTCTCTCCCTATGCAGTGCATCAACTTTAACACAAGGTTTCTCAACATTTAGTGCTTAATTATTTATTTATATTGGGGGAAGGCATTTAAAAGTGTGTTTTCTTTCAAGTTGGGTTTAATTAGAACTACGGAAATAATAAAAATCACAAAAGTTACATTTTTTTACATTTCTGTCAATACTACACTAGAGAGGGGCATAATTGATTAATCAATCATTCAGGTTGAATTAATTCATGTGTAACTTATGATTAATTGCATCTAGACTAGGGGTGCACAATAATTATTGGACCGAGTAATTATCACGTCATATCAATAAATCCGATAATATTTAAAATAGCTCCAACAACCGGCCATTTTTTTAAAGAACTCTCCAATGAGGCGAGATTACCTGTACGGTGGTGCGTGTTACTGGGCTAAAGTAAGTAAATCAAGCGCTCCTTTTCTGAAAAAGAGGTAAACAATCATGGCGCCGATCATGCGGGACTTCATAAGACACTTCATGTGCTATTTGCACCAAATGTTCGACAAACATTCCGCAATGAGGGAAAAAAACATTTTTTTAAATATCAAACCTTATGAGCCAAATGAAATGCCAGCATCGTTACAACGGTGTTTTGAAAGCCTACAAAAACGCCACAAAGAATGAAGCTGCCACAAAGCGAGCCGTACTGGATGACCAGCCCTTTACCATCATTGAACATACCGGCTTTAGTCGACTAGTAAACCACTACAAGTAAACCACTTCACACTTGAGACTTAGCACCTCCAAATCCGAGGCCATGGTTCTCAGTCGGAAAAGGGTGGCTTGTACCTGAATGACGTCCTGCCCCAGGTGGAGGAGTTCAAGTATCTTGAGGTCTTGTTCACGACTGATGGAAGGTTGGAGCGTGAGGTCGATTGGCGGATCGGCGCAGGTCTCTGTACCGGACCGTTGTGGTGACGAGAGAGCTGAACCGGAAGTCAACGCTCAATTTATCGGTCGATCTATGTTCCCATTCTCACCTATGGTCATGGGCTTTGGGTCATGACAGAAAGAACGACATTGCGGATACAAGTGGCAGAAATGAGTTTCCTCCGTAGGCTCACCCACCCGACTCACCCTCAGAGATAGGGTGAGGAGCTCGGCCATCCAGGAGGGGCTCAGAGTAGAGCGGCTGCGCCTTCACATCAAGAGGAGCCAGTTGGGGTGGCTCGGTCATCTAGTCCGGACACCTCCCTGGTGAGGTGTGCCGGGCATGCCCAGCTGGGAGAAGGCCCCGGAGCAGACCTCAGACACGATGTCTCACAGCTGGCCTGGGAACGCCTTTGTCCTCCTGGGTGAACTGGAAAAGGTGGCTGGAGAAAGGGAAGTCTGAACTTCCCCACTGAGACTGCTGCCCCTGCGACACGGAAGTAAACGGATGGATGGTAGACCACTTTGAGCCATGGTAGGTCTGATTTGCCAGTGAAATATGATTTGATGGCCACAATCCTGTATGCTGTACACAGATAGTTGGAAATAAGGACATAAGCTTCGCTACTGGGTGTGTGATGTTAGCCGTGTTAGCTTGTTAGGTCTGCAGTGGCTGGATAAGGACTTTAAACTATACAGTTTTGTTTGTTTGAACAAAACGTTCATTTCAAAACTGTTGTCCATTTTTGTTACTATTATATTTTGTTTAATAGTAGTGATGCCATATTTGGAAAATGGTTAGAACAAATCTACAGCTACAGTTTGTCCACTGAGTCTCTTACTTCCTGGTGGGCACAAATTAGAGTTAAATCCAAATTTTAAAGGAAGTAGGATATCAGATGGGTGGCAAGTGCGTCGTACCTATGGGGTAAGTGATTGGTGACACACACGTGCTTGCCCTCCGTTGGTAGCTTTTAAATCTTGAGTGCGGCGTGCGACTCGAGCGAGCCAGGTGTGCTTCATGTAAGGCAGTCGTATGTTTCACTCAATGGGGACGTACTGTGTGTGGGCATCACACAAGGCTCGTGAAGCCCACTCACTTCGATTGCAAGATAGGTGTACTGGCACATTAATGTCGGATACGCTATGTGAGCAGCCGCCGTGCGTCCACGGAGGTCGAGTGTGCAGCTGTACAGCTGGAGGAGTCACCCGCTGCGAGAGGAGCCGCTGCCGTGGCCGGGCAATGTACACAATGCACTTTTAAACTAGCGACACACGCACTCCTCCTGTGCCTTGCTCTTGCGACCTGGCTGTGTGCAAGGTGTTACTGCATAGACGCTGAAAATAATTTGCATCCCAATTTTCTTCCTACAGGCTTTGCGGGCTGTCTGCGGGTTTGAAAATCCGTGCGGGCAATGTAGCGTGTCTCTTGCGATTTTCTCCATTTTTGCACAAAGCCAGCAGGTAGGAGCACGTACGTTGGGATGTAACTCCCCCTTAAGTTATTGGTTATAGGTAGGGTATCGGTCTTGAGAAGCAGAAAGTTATCGGCATCAGTTTGAAGAAAAAATGCATCTCTAATCAACAGCAAACAAGGCTAAATAATGGCGTTCGCTACTTGGCTGCAACCAGCTGAGGTGCTGTTGAAAAGGTCTCTAATTGTTTGCGGTCTGAAAAAGCAGTTTGTTTGGTTCCAAATCCGTTCTCAACAAACTGTGGTGTTGTGATACAACAGCGATCTGACCTCGATATAATCCGACAGACTCGTGATGGGAAACTCAATTCCTTTCACTGACTCGAGTTCTTGTAACTCACATGCTGAAGCGAATCGGGTACTTGATTCACCTGAGTCACTCATCACAGAGCACATACGCAGAAAAGTCGCACGTGCGCAGAAACACTCATGTGGAACAAGTTGTGAATCGGGAATTCGACTTACTCAAGTCACCCGTCATAGAAACAAGTTGCACACCGTCCTCCCGGATAGTAAAATATACATATAGCCATATTAACTCTTTCAATGCCAAAGACGCCTATTGATGATCAAAGTCTTACTCATCTTGTGTGTGAATTTCTGATTTGTAGGCAATGTATTTCTGTCCCAGTGGGGGGCAACAGTTCCGTTTTCCTCCAACCGGCAGTGACAGATTGTCTATGAAGAAGACGGATTGTTGGTTGAGAGAGGAAAATGGCGAAACACATGCAGAAATCGAGTGGAGACAAAGCTTGTCTGGCGGTGGATCTGCCTTTAGTCGTGACGAGACAGAGGGGACATGGGTGATGTAGGTGACGTAGACACAAATGCAGTTGACAATCGCAGCCGAAGCAACAAGCTAGTGGTTAGCGTTGCCGAGCCATATGGCGTGACACCGGAGCCTGACACCGGAAGCAGTTCAGTCGGGTGACTCAGAACCCGACCCTGATTCTTCTGACGAGTGGCTGCCGTCTGGGTCGGTCAGCAGCAGGGATTCACCCCCACATCCAGCAGACCCCACCGTCACTCTGCTTGAATTTGCTTCTCTGCAGAAAAAGCTTGTTTTCTCTGTTTTTTGGTCAAAATCAGGTGTTTTTGCTGAAACGACCCCATGTTCTACCGCTAATATCCAAAGACCAAAAAAGACTAGAAACAAACTTTTTTTTCTGATGAAAGAAGAGAGTTTTTTTATATAGTTTCAATGTTCATGTAGTCCTAAAACTCAATATTCTGTGGGTCTTGAAAGTTCAGCAAAAACGCAAAAACTCTGGCAGTATGGAGTTCTCTGCTCTGACCATGGCTGCCATTCAATGGGTTAATAGCTTAAAAAAATATTGTTACATTAACATCCAAAAAAAAGGCTACCTCTGTCAGCATGTAACATGTGAAGAAAAACCTCTGCATGGCAGCTGCGTATGTTTTCGTCTTCAGGTTGCAGCCAGGAGCGCGTTCACTCTCTTCTGCTTCCACGTGAAAACAAATAATGCGGTGCGCCTCATAGATGATCTTGCTTTATTGCTGTGCTCTGTGTTGAAAATCATGAAGGAGGCCAGAGGGGAGCAGGTTATTGAGTCATGTTATTCTCTCATGATGATGTACCATGCAGGAGAAGCGAGGAAAAGTTCTTTTAAACACCCTCCCCCACTATGAATTCTAACTCCTAGCGCTCTGTTTATATGTTCTGACACCCCCTTTGACCTTAATAGAAAAAAGTACAAGTGTAAGCAAGAAAATGTTGAAATTCAAAGAGCTTACACAGAAAAAAAAACATGTCGGATTTTATGAACAGCATCACCATGGTAACAAGGCATCTCCAATCCCATGACAGCAATTCCACCTTCCCATGCTCCATGCACACACACCCGGAGGCTCGTGCTCATTACTACACTTGAATCTAAGACCAAAAGCCAGAATTACTTCTAAAAATCTCACAAAAAAAGCTTCATATTTGAAGAAAAATGTTTCAATTCCGAGCCCCCACTGAACACCCTTCACAATTACCGCAGACTTAATTGATTATGTGTGGGTGCGCACGGGAGCTGTGAAACAAAGCTGGAAATCCAAAGTTGACACACATTCTATCAAAGAGGAAGTAATTATGATAAATGTGAGGAACAACGGAGCCACACTAGAATCCCACTACAGGCAGAAAATGTGTTGACTACTTCAAAGAAACTCCTCCTCATTTCACATACTTGCACCCGTCAATGATTCCACACGAGCACACACGAGTGTCGATAAGTAAACTTGAATGGATTATTGTTTAAAGCAGAGGCGTCCAAAAGTCTTCCACCGAGGGCCACGTACTGAAAAATGAAAGGATGCAACTTTGCCACTTTGATGTTGTGTAAAGCAACACATGTACGTAGATGCTATGCTATGCTAGGATATTTCAAGGAACAACTACATCTCAGCTTTGTCATACAGGTGAAAAAGCTAATTTTGAGTGATTTTTTTTCCTATTTTTGCTATTTTATTTAAATTTCGCTAAAATTTCAACTTCAATTTTCAATTTCTTCTTAAATAATCTTTGTAAATGTTTACATTTGGTAATATAATGACTTTATTCCCATAATGTTTTGACTTTATTCCCATAACATTATAATTTTTCCCCAACCTAATTTTCCAAACTTGACCACTTGATTTAGTTTTGTTTGTGTGTCATCATTTTACAACTTAAAAAAAAACTTCTTATTTCATTAATATTTAAACTTTAAGCTACTAAAATGACCTTATTTTTCCTCATAATATTTTGACTTTATTCTCGTAATATTATAACCTGGTTATTCTCGTAAAATTATGGCCTTTTGTCATTCGACTACAGCTTTTTGGGCTCAAAAAGGTTGGTGACCACGAGACTTAAAGGTCATGACGGTCAAAATGATGCCAGGAGGTAAACTTTCACAACTGTAGCCTACAAAGACATTCTTGGCTGTTGTTGGTGTAAAAAGAAGAGGGATCATCATGTTCTGCATCTGGATGAACCTCTCAACAACAACAACAGTAAAAGGTCAAGTCAACACTTCACCAATATTTTTTACTCTTTACACCAAACCTGGACATAAACAAACGGCCACAAGGCAAGGAAGCCCCTGTAGTTCTTAGCAATCCAAATCTTGTAAGAAAATGCTAAACCATCCTAAAAGGCATCATCTCTCCAAATGTAACGCTTTGTTTGGGAGCTAATTGAGTGATAGAAAGAAGCGGACAGACTGGGTCTCGCACGCTCGACTTTGCTTTTGACCTGCCGGTAATAGTAAAACAAGCAAGATGAAGATGGAAAGGCTAACCTTAAGAAGTATCACCATTCATTATCCAGCTGTCGTTAGCATTCTCATCCATACGTGGTATTTAAAGAAGCAGATTTTCTTTGGCCCTCTTTTAATTAGCGCCGACTGACCTTTTTGATTGTCACAGCTCGTGCCGCCCTTCTTGAAGAGGAAGCAGCTATTCTCGGATAGTTTGCTTGTAATGGATTCTCACAGAAGAAAGGCTCATCAGACCACGGTCATGCGGGCAAAAAGAGGTTAGGTATGTGTGGCACCCCCTAATAAGTTGCGCTGAAAATGCTTTGGGAGGCATGCTAACATACATGTAATACACATAGCCTCACAGTTTTATAATCATTAAACAAATGGTAAATGACTTATGGACAATTACGTGCTACGTCCCACCTGTGCCCCTGCAAAGACGTTTTGCTTGATGTTTTTTAGCCAAATCCTGCTAAAATTTTTCGTGTCCAAAGTGCGGCCCGGGGGCCATTTGCAGCCCACAGCTGTTTGTTTAACGGCCCTTGGCACATTTTAAAAATACCTGTACATTTAGGAAAACAACAGGAAACAGGAAAACTTAAAAAAGACAACCACAAAAATGGAAGAACAATTTTGACGAGAATAGTCCAAATATTAGGAGAATAAAGTTATAATATTAAAAAAAAAAGTGGTCATCTTTCAAGAAAAAACACCAAAGTTGTAATATTATGACGATAAATATAGATTTTTTTAAGTATAAATGAAATATTTAAAAAAATAATCAAAGTATATTGCTAAAAAAAATAAAGGGAACAAGTCACAAAGAAGACGGAGCCACCACAAACAAATGAATGTGTGCAAAACCCTGAATTCATTCATTTTCTCCCATTTATCCCACACAAACTCCAAAACCCCAGAAAGGCCGGACCCAAGAACTGATCTCAGAACCTAAGCATGTAGTTCGTACTGTTAAGATCTGTCATTGGCTGGGAACCAGTCCGGGGTGTACCCAGGGGATCGGCTCCAGCTCACCTGAGACACTGCAGTTGAAAATGATTGAACAACCAGAACCTAGAACGTTCCCCAGTTCTCTCCACCGCATAGTTGGGATTCAGGCCATCACATCAAATTACATTTGTTTCACACTAAATCTTTAAAGTCAGAACAAGACCCTAGTGGGGTCAGGAGTAGAACAACAACAAAGTCCTGTTGCAACTGATCCATTCCCTCCTTGGAGAACCCGAGTGGCTCAGAATGAATACAGAAATCTTTCACTCTTCTTCGGGTTTTGTTGGGCTTTTTTCCCTCTTCAATTTGATTTCCAGCAAAAAACTATAGTGAGCTCAGCAGGGAGGCAAAAAGATACACATTTTCTGCAGGAGGATGTTTTTGCTCCGAGAAGAACGCAATAATTAGTCATTGTTCAACATCCGCCATGCAGCACCATTTAATACCCCCTTGGCTCATCTCTCCCAGCCGACATGCAGCACCAAGTCGGCGTGTGGAGACGAGGAGACAGCTCTCGTGGGCATAATGCTCGCTACGACTCCAGCGTGATGGACAGGTGAGATAGGCAGGTAGAGAAAAATCCTGTGTTTACCGAAATAGAAGCAAGAGGGCTGGGGCTTGTGAACGAAGAGAACAGTGTCGAGGACGTCAACAAGGAGGCAACGCGTGATAGAATAGAAATGAATTGTCTGAGATTTCAGCTGCAGGCTCCTTAATTGGAAACATGTCGTGGATTAAAAAAAACAGTTTAAAAAACCATTAAAAACACATCAAAAAACAGATCCAAAACTATTTTGACAGTACACCGACTTTTAATAAGAAGTAATGCATCTCGTTTCCATGGTGATCCCGGATCACTTTAGTTTAGTCCTTGTTGTGTTTTTTTTACAGCTGTGCTGTTTTTTAAGGACTGACAGCAAACATGCTAGTCAAAGATCCTCTATAGAACAGAAGTACTCTGCTGTTATTGAGGATTGACTAATGCTTAAATATTCTCTATATGACAGGAGTGCTCTGCTGTTTTTAACAACCTACAGCAAAAATGATTGCCATGAGATCCTCTATAAGGGAATAAGGAATTTTGGCCCACTCATCTTTGCAGAATTGTTGTAATTCAGCCACATTGGAACGTTTTCCAGCATGACCCGCCTTTTTAAGGTCATGCCACAGCATCTCAAAAGGATTCAGGTCAGGACTTGGACTAGGCCACTACAAAGTCTTCATTTTGTTTTTCTTCAGCCATTTAGAGGTGGACTTGCTGGTGTGTTTTGTGTTTTTGGTTTCAGCTTGAGGTCACAAACAGATGGCTGGACATTCTCCTTCAGGATTTTTTGGTAGACATCAGAATTCATGATTCCATTTATCACAGCAAGTCTTCCAGGTCCTGAAGCAGCACAGCCACCCCAGACCATCACACTACCACCACCATATTTTACTGTTGGTATGATGTTCTTTTTCTGAAAAGCGGCATTACTTATACGCCAAATGTAATGGGACACACACCTTCCAAAAAGTCCAACTTTTGTCTCGTCAGACCACAGAGTATTTTCCCAAAGGATCATCAAGATGTTTTCTGACAAAATTGAGTTGAGCCTGATGTTCTTTTTGTTGGTTTGTTGGTTTTCATCTTGGAACTCTGCCATGCAGGCCGTTTTTGCCCAGTCTCTTTCTTATGGTGGAGTCATGAACACTGACCTTAACTGAGGCAAGTGAGGCCTGCAGTTCTCTTGACGTTGTTGTGGGGTCTTTTGTGACCTCTTGGATGTGTTGGTGTCATTTTGGTTGGCCGGCCACTCCTGGGAAGGTTCACCACTGTTCCATGTTTTTGCCATTTGTGGATAATGGTTCTCACTGTGGTTCGCTGGAGTCCCAAAGCTTTAGAAGTGGCTTTATAACCTTTTGCACTTGAACTCAGGTGTGAAAACTTTTTCACACAGGGCCATGTAGGTTTGGATTTTTTTTCTCCCTTAATAATAAAAAAGTTTCATTTAAAAACTGCATTTTGTGTTCAGGTGTGTTGTCCTTGACTAATATTTAAATTTGTTTGATGATCTGAAACATTTAAGTGTGACAAACACGCAAAAAAATAAGAAATCAGGAAGGGGGCAAACACTTTTTCACACCACTGTATGACAGGACCACTGTCCTATTTTTATGGACGTACCCGGAAAAATACTATCTATCAATCAATCAATCAATCAAACGTTATTAATATATCTCCTTATATCAGCTGTATCTGAACCAAAGTGCTGGACAACAGTGCAAGAAAAACAGCAAAATAACACAAGAAGAATACAATAAAACAATAAATAAAATATATTAAAAGAACACAAATAAATAAAAGTGTCACAATGCTCTTATGTGCCAAATTTTTGCCTTATACAAAATAGTCAAAGATTCTCTATAATGACACACTTTTTCCACACTGAATTGATAGTCCAACTAGGATGAGGGTGAACATGTTCTGAAGCTAATGTTTGCTCATTCTGTGTGCATAAGGATCAGGAAGCCTCTAATTCCTTGTTTCTCCAGTTGGTGCTTAGAGCAGATGCCTCAAGTCTGGAGCCTCCCCAACTGTGTGTCTTCTCTCAGATGTTGGAATTACAGGGAATGTTGTAGCACAGCTAGGGATTAGCAGCAAGTGGATCCACGTGTGGATTATTCTCTGTATCAGTTTACACAAGGATGGCTTTTTTACTCATGCTTGAAATGTGGAATTTCCTCTTGAAAGCCTCCAGAGGGGAAAGCTCTGACCTCTTTGAAAAAAACATCAAATATTTCTCATATATAATATTATGGACTGTCCGGTCCGGTGTTGTCATTGTACTCTGTGGCAAACAACATCGCAGTCACAAATAGCCTGCAGATATTATTCAGTGTGGAAGTGAAAGCAGTAAATAGACAAACAAAGGTCATTGTTTCTGCACTGGTGATGAAGCACAGCAGTGATGGAGCTTAAACACCACGCTTGTGTCCAAAAAGTCACATTCCCTCTGACTACCAACAACTATGTCACTTAACTGTTTTTGAGGATCAACTGTTCCAGGGAAAGGTCCTCTATAAGACAGGAGTGTTCTGCTGTTTTTGAGGATCTAATCCGTCCATCCATTTTCTATACCGCTTCTCCTCATTAGGGTTGCAGGGGAATGCTGGAGCCTATCCTATGTCAATTAAAAATCAGGAGAAGTGTACTGTTTTTGAGGATATACAGGGTCTACAGGAGTGTTTTGCTGCTTTAGAGAATTGACTGTCAGTTATAAATCCTCTAAAGCAGTGGTTCCCAAACTTTTACAGTGGCGTACCCCTTCAGACATTTGACCTGAAACAATGTACCCCCTACTCCTGCACAAAGCACGCGTCCTTTGATATTAATTCATTTGAAATATTGAACACATTTTATATAATTTTTATAGTAATTTCAGGTCAAAATTGTGTATTTTGCATGGTCACATTTTGGATAATGTTTCACATGAGCACTAATAAATTTTAAAAAAAGTAATCATCCAACATATCTTTTACAAATATTGAACATAGCCAATGGGTTAATTCATTTTAAAGTAATTCTGGGTCAAAATGCGTCTTTTGCATGGTTACATTTTGCTAAAGTTTCACACGAGCACTGATAAATAGATAAGTAATCATCCTACAAATCTTTTATTCCAGTCTGATGTTGGCATTCTTCTGTTTGAATGCCTTGAATTTGAGCACCACTTTTTTTGTCCGCTGACGATGGCTATGGTTTAAATCTGAATAATATTTTATTACCAAATCGAAGGGGAAAGTTTAACAATCACGATAAAGCAGTGCCTGAAGTACAAAAACACACACAAAATACATACAACCAACGATAAAGCCCCACTCTCAGTGAGGGATTGGAACACCATTTTTGCTGTTTTTGAAGATCTACTGTTATAGAAGCATCCTCTGTATGATAGGAATGCTCTGCTGTTTTAAGGACCCCCTACAAAAACAGCAGTTAAAGATGTCTACATGTATGACAGGAGCATTCTGCTCTTTTTGAGGATTGTGAGTTAAATATCCTCTATATGATCGGAGCATTCTGCTGTTTTTGAGGCTCCACTGTAAGTTAAAGATCATCTATATGGCAGGTGCATTCTGCTGATTTTGTGGATCTGCCGTCAGTTAAAGATCATCTATATGGCAGGTGCATTCTGCTGTTTTTGAGGCTCCACTGTCAGTTAAAGATCATCGATATGGCAGGTGCATTCTGCTGTTTTTGTGGATCTACCGTCAGTTAAAGATCATCTATATGACAGGAGCATTACTGTTTTTGAGGTTCTCCTGTAAGTAAAACATCCTCGACATGACAAGCGTCTTCTGCTGTTTTTGAGAATTTGTGAAAGATCCTCTTCATGACAGGAATATCAGGGGTTCTGCTGTATAAATAAATGACTAAAACTGAATTTAAAAAGTACTTACAAAAGGAAAACTTGCAAACACAACACCATCACAACAGATGACGGGAACTATACCTCATTTTTATGTCATTTCAGTGCCTATTAATTTAGCACCGAAATGAGGCACCAATATCTACTTAGTTTTTCGGTCTGGTTTCGGGCCGCATCCCAATTTGTGAGGCATCTAGTAATGTATCTATACAGGAGCTATATTTGCTATCCGTCTGTCACCATAGATCACAAACCTGCAAAGCTTTCTCAACAAAAGATGCCGACGCAAGCCAGCCATGACGTCCTCTTCAATTATGGGATACTGCCTAAGAAAAGAAAGTTGATGGATCGGTGTCGGAGTCCTTGGCGGCCAATCTGTCACCAGTCTCAATTAACAGTCTGTTTTTACGGCATGTTGCAAAAAAACAAATGGTGGATACTTTTTTTTTTTTTACAACATATTCAAGAGATGGGTCCATTTATCACGCAGAGGCCAGTGTGTCAAATTGGAACGTGACATTTAGAGCCTCAACGCGTTCGCTCGCTGGCTCTGAAATGAACCGTAGTGAGTGACAAATTGTTTTGGATCAGATTCTGTCCCTGGCGGAGGCCTCTGATCATGTTTAGGCACCCTTGACATTTTGTCCAAAAAGGTCATGTTTTGCTGGCGTTCACACTCTTTTGCATACGCTCAAGAAAAATGGGCTTTTTTTGCGTTGCTTTTACTTTAGCTCTTTCAATAAATCTACCCAATGTAGCCCGGGAACGCAAGCCCACAGTGGTGTGAAAAAATGTTCACACCACTGTAAATATGACAGAACCGCTCTGTTCTTACTGAGGATCTACTGTTAGCTAAAGGTCCTCTTTTTGACAGGAGCGCTTTGCTGTTTTTAAAGACCCACTTCAAAAACACTAGTCAAAGATGCTCAAAATGACAGGACTGCTGTGCTGTTTTTGAGGATCTACTGTTAAAATTCTAGTCAAAGGTCCTCTGCTGTATATGAGGGGCCCGCTCTGTTGTTTTTGAGGATATCGTGCTAGTTAAAATCGTTGATATGACAGAAGCACTCTGCTGTTTTTGAAGATCTACTGATAAAACACTAGTCAAAGATCCTCAAAACCACAGGACTGCTCTGCTGTTTGAGGATCTACTGTGAGGGGACCACTCTGCTGTTTGTGAGAGTCTAGTGCGCCAAGAAATATGCACAGCAATATGACGCAATAACGTCATCGAAACTTACCTTTATGCATTCCCACATAGTATCTATCAGTATCAGCATTTGGGACCAAATATGAGGTGAAAAAAAGCGAGAAAAATACAGTATAGTAGTCTGCAGGCGCAGCGTGAGAGAAAGTTAGCGCACACACAATGGTGCATTCAAGGACCGTTGAACAAAGTAGGACGCGTCGACAAACAACATACAGTATACATGCAAAAACTACGGGATTTGTAACTGTATATTATTTTTTAAATAAAACAATGGTCAATATTTCCAAAAGTGATGTGCATTTACATCAAATCTGATGTAGTTATTTACAAATTTATTATTTTTTCAAGTGTATTTTTCAAGCTTCCTGCAGCCAAGTTTGGCACTGCCCATGGACCGGTTTAAGGACCAGCAGCAAGTGTCGTTGGTTCCACCCCACTCCATTTGTGCGGTGCTGGGGGGGTGGGGGTGGGGACCCCGTCCTTCATGCTTTGCAACAGCAAGTATGACCGTTTCCATTCAGTATTATCCCTGTGGCTGTTGATATCATTTTGACCTCTCCGTTATGGTCTTTATGGCCGTCAGACACATTTGCTGATGTAATCCTGTTTGTTTCTGTTGTTTTGTTATTGTCGTGGTGACTGTTGTTGTTGCTGTTGTTCTTGTCTCTCTCTGTGTTGTCCCCCTCTGTTTTCTTTTCTCTTCTTTTCTATCCCCTCCTGCTCCGGTCCGGACGCTCCAAATTTACATCTCAATAAATATCAAATAAAATCAATATAACAGGGGTAGAGCATCTTACACTTTTCCCCGGCAGTGCAAATTTGCAAATTTGCATGTGAGGTTGTTTAGATCAACAGTACCATCTGCCCCAGTGGCTGGACAGGACACAAATAAATAAATGAATAAAAATAAGGACCTACAGCAAAAATGGCAGTCAAAGATCGTTTACATAAACAGCAGGGTTCTGCTGTTGTTAAGGATCTCTCTCTGATCATCTTTAGACGCACTTGACATTTTTGCTGACAAAGGTCACATTTGGATGCGTTCACACACAGATTCTTTTTGCATGAACTTTATTTTTGCTGTTTAGAATAAATGAACTCAGTGTCGCCAGAAACGCAATTAGCGACTAATCCAATGTCAGCTGTCTTGTTTCATTTGCACACAGCGGCAAAAGCATGAGAAACGCTCATCTTTCTCTCTTGGCCTGTGTGTGCGTGTGTGTGTGTGTGTGTGTGTGTGTGTGTGTGTGTGTGTGTGTGCGCGTGCATGTGTGTTTGTTACAATTGCACAAGCCAAAGTGGCCACAATTCATTTGTTTTCATTGCAGGGTGTCTGCTCACAGACAAAATTAAGAATGCAATCTGGACTTCATTTAAAACGTCTGCGCCAGACAAATTAGCATCTTGGATATCTGGTGGCGGTGGCCGTGGTGATAAACATCTTGCAGCATTGCTATGCTTCCATAGTGTAACTTGACTCTGTGTGTGAAGTTTTCTTCACGTCACATCGCAATTATTTCTGGCTTAATTCAGTTAGCAGCAGACCAAACATGACATTAACCATTTTTAAATGAGACATTTGCACAATGAGACGTAAACACGCAAATGAAATAATGGGAACCCTGTATTAACTACAAGGGGGTACACAGTGAAAGTGGCTAAAAAAACCCAGGCTTTGTGATCAAGATGCAGCTCGACAAAACCTAACAAGCCATCAGACTTAATTGGTCCCACAATGGTGGTTATCAACTTGCTTTGTCAAGTCAAGTTTTTGGCTTTGTGCTACTTCTGCTGAAAAGTCAAGTGATCCCAGCCAATGTATTTTACAAAAAATGAATACGGAATTATTATGAAGCATTATGAGGAGTTCCCAAAATATTAAGACAGCTAAAAGCAACACTGTCGCCGCCAATAGAGCGCGGGAGGACCGCTGACAGAATAATGTTGAGCGTGTAATGGGCAAGTTAAGACTTATTATACTAACTAAACCTTACTTGTCTCTTTATTTATCAACACTCAACATTGCACAACTTATCATTTTAACACTTATCCATTTAAAAAAATAAGTAAATTGGAGCAAAAACTGTTTTTTTTTAACTTTGAAGTATGTCTTGTATGACCACTAGATGGCAGTGTTGACATGAGTACTCACGCAAGGACTGCAGTGACGTTTATGTCTGCTAATGGTGGTCTAATTATTAATATTTCATTTCTCATGTGAGCACATCCAGCGTATTCCCTCGTCTGAAAATCTATCTTGCATATAGATGGATAATATCATCAGGGAATGCTTTTTTTTTACGATTTTTTTTTCTCCATGTCCTCCATGTAAATGGTGACGCCATCTCCGAATTAGTTAAACAGTGAAACAGTGGAACTTTCATAGCTGATTTTAAGCTGAAAGTTGCCATGGTGACACAGCTGCTTTAAAAATGAGCTACCTGTACCTTTTCTGAACATGCAAGTTTGGCTTTCAACTCAACACAGCTCGCTAACCCGCTAAACTCGCTTCACGGGATACCCCCCAAGACTTTTAACCGAGCCTAGCCTAGCTTAGCTTGCCCAAACTGCCTGGTCCCAGTCAGAAAACAATATGCAGACACTTTCTGAGCATTTCTTACTTGAATATACATTCACAAGTAAGTTAAAAAATGGTACAGTTGGTAATTGTTTATTGGAAAACTTATCCCCTTCTCTAACATTTAGCATCTCTGTGCTAACAAGCTCACAAAATCATTCTGGAGGAATGTGGGTGCTGCAAAGTAGAAAATATCCCACTTAGGTGCTTAAAATGTCCAATATCCAAGCGAACATAAACAAAAACAGATAGTTTTGTGTTTTTAATTTTAGCGTTTTGTTTTTGAAGAGACTTACAGCACACCTAATATTTTTGGTAGACCAATTAGCGTTAATGATAAACGTTATATTGTCTTTTGTGTGGGTGCCACCATTGTTCAGTACATCAATGCGCCCTATCAGAAACTCAAAATTCAAGTAACAGTTCATTGCCCCCTTTTCCTATCAAAATCTCTGAAATACACGAATTCCCAGTTGTGATGCACCTATCATTTCCACTGAAACTACAACTATGGGCAGCACTTCCAATAAACCTCTAATATCATAACAAGCCAGAAGCTTATCATTTGAGCATTGGGTTTTATTGACAATGAATAGATTAATACATAATGCTTATATACATTTTAAAATTATACAATCACTAAAGCAAAAACATTAAACGTTGCTGCCTAACTGTGATCTCAGCACTTCCTGGTTTATAACTCCAAGCGATACGTTATTGCACGTTTAAAGGCGCACTGCAATGTCATTGGTCGATCATCAAAGAAAGGCGGGGACATATCCCCAAACCAGGAAATACACTCATCCTTGAAACCAAACTGAGACGGTCCATTTATTGTCGTGCGAGGGGAAATGAATAGTAATTTATAACTATGTTGTGGCTTGTGGTTGTCGTGGCTTTGTGGAGCCACGGCGGAGCTCTGGATAATGGCTTGGCGAGAACCCCCACGATGGGTTGGCTGCACTGGGAGAGGTTCATGTGTAACATCGACTGTGACAGTGACCCGGAGAACTGCATTAGGTAAAGGTACACTATTGTCGAAAATATCAACCAACTGAAGGTATGTTTAAGTTGTAATGAAATTGTATATCGAGACAAAACGTGTTTCCGCCCGGTTTCGAACCGGGGACCTTTCGCGTGTGAGGCGAACGTGATAACCACTACACTACGGAAACCTACATGCAAAGGGAAGAGGGTTTCATTTATAACCCAGACGTAAGTGATTGGGACAGAATTATAACTGCAGAAGCAAAAGGTGCACCGTAACAGACGAAAATGCGAGAGCCTTCAGACAGGGATTCCGTGACACGCGAGGCCTTGGGCTGATCTCCGACAGCCATACACAGCATTTTAACATGCACTGTTTCCGTAGTGTATTGGTTATCACGTTCGCCTCACACGCGAAAGGTCTTCCCTTCGAAACCGGGCGGAAACACCATTTATGGAGGCTCCATGACATTACATTCATACAGTGAAGGTAGGACGTTGGGCGGGTATTCTAATACGTTTTTACCGCCTTAGTGAGCGACTGTTCATGCAGATGGCAGATGTGATGGTGGATGAGGGTTGGAGAGAAGCCGGCTATCAGTACGTCTGCATCGACGACTGCTGGATGCACTCCAGTCGGGACGCCCGGAGCCGCCTCCAAGCAGACCCCGGTAGATTTCCTGGAGGTATCAAGAAGCTGGCTGATTATGTGAGTGCTTTGCCCACAAAAGCCGCCTTTATGTTGTAATGGTGTGGCTTTTTCGCATATATCACCTTTAATTGTACTGTATTTGAATCACATTGAGGTTCATAATGACGTGCTCACGGTATTTTCTAGAAGTGCAACATCGCCCTCTCCTGGAGAGCTTGCAAATAAATACGTGCTTTGACAGGTGCACGCCAAGGGCCTGAAGTTGGGCATCTATGCAGACGTTGGCAAAACTACCTGTGCAGGATACCCAGGTAGTCTGGGTCACTATGACACGGATGCTCAGACCTTTGCAGAGTGGGAAGTGGACCTGCTCAAATTTGACGGTTGCTCCATGGATTGGACTTTGCTTGGACAAGGCAAGTGTAATATAAAGTAGAGGTAAAACAAAGCATATTAGTGCATGTACATTGTGCTATTATAATTATTTTTTGGTTCAGGCTATGTGAACATGTCCAAAGCGCTCAACAGAACAGGAAGACCAATTCTGTACTCTTGCGAGTGGCCTCTATATGAATGCCGTTTCCAAAAGGTACAATCTAGAGTAGTTTGTACCACCAGGAAGGGTGCTAGTATGTCTACTATAGAGTACAAGTGTTTTGTTTGTACCTCCAGCCTGACTACACTGCCATTGGAGAGACATGTAACCAGTGGCGCAACCTTCCAGATGTTTACGACTCATGGAGCAGCATCAAGTCCATCTTGGACTGGACTGCGATGAATCAGGATGTGGTCGTCCCCTCAGCCGGTCCCGGGGGCTGGAATGATCCAGATATGGTACAACAGATTTTGTGGGTGAGTGAAGCAGTGAAGACCCTGGTATGACATGCAGTCTGTTCTCACTAGCTGGTGATCGGGAACTTTGGACTTAGCTCGGACCAGGAGGAGTCTCAGATGGCACTTTGGGCCATCATGGCGGCCCCGCTCCTCATGTCCAATGACCTGAGGGCCATCTCTCCACGCTCTAAGCAGCTGTTGCAGAACCGCCACATCATTGGCATCAGCCAGGACCCACTGGGCAAACAGGGGTACTGCACTGCCAAGGTGGACAGTTTTGAAGTGTGGGAGAGACCTCTTTCCAACGGCAGGCTAGCCATAGCTGTACTTAACAGACAAGAGATTGGAGGTCCACGCAAGTTTTCCTTACAAGAAGCTCCTGCCTGGAAGATGTGCAACCCGCATTGTGAAGTGACCCAGATCCTGCCTCAGTTTGAGGAGATGGGCCTTCAGACTGGACATCAAGTCAGTGTTAACCCTTCAGGGACCGCTGTTATCATCATCACACCTAGCGGCCAAGCAAAGTTTCAAATTCATGAGATGCACTCATTGGAAAAAGCGGAGGTCCTATAGACCATCAGCAGATTTATTTTTTTTTTAAGTATACATTTACCAACTGGTTTATGGGGATTTATGAAGACTTTCAAGCACAGTAAAGATGAAGAGGCATTCCAAATTTTAACACCTTTATTGAAAATGTGTACTTCATTCAGAAGACTGGGCCACAGCTTAGAACTGGATGACCTGGCCCTGTTGAAAGAACATATGTATTGTTGAACAGGCAGCACAATCAAGTAACAACAAATGTATGATGCTTTGTCTCTGCAAACAGATGCAGTGAATGTAACAGGTCACATGTTTTAAAAAGGAAAACATGTGCCAAGTCTGCTGGAAATATTTTCACAGACTCAAACCAACCACAAAGTATTCATGTTTGACATCTGGATACTTGAGGTGCGCTTTATTTACACATTTATTTTTCAAAACCTGAGTAATTCAACTTTCAATTCCACTTTTCTTGTAACATTGCGATGAACTCAGTGGGTCTCAACTCAAAATTGTCATTGTGCAAAGAGCAGATGGCCTTTAACAGACTCATGAAATAAAGTTGACTTCTGCCATGCATAGCAACAGCACATTCATTTTACCAAGTATGAGCAAATAAGTACTAATATAGGCTGTTAGTGAGTAAAAACAATAATGCTGTAATAAAATATAGGAATATATGCACACAAACCAATGCAGGTTTTCCAGTGCGTTTAGTGGCATATTATATCATGGCTCTTTGCCTTCCTTTTAACCACATACATACTCTTTGATGCACATATAAAGCACTTAGAGTAGAAATGCAACACTTACCTTTCTCTTCTTGTCACCACCCAACTCAAAGTGCTTGCATCTCTTGATGGCCAGCATTCTCTTTGATCTGCAGTTGGGCTCCACACACTCAAGCCTCAACACAATTTTCTTTGTTGTTTTAGCCTGGAAACAAAGTATATTGTTTTATGCAGAGCTTTATACAAAGATTAGCATAACCAGAGGTGCAACTAACCTTTTTACGGAAGATGGGCTTTGTTTGACCACCGTAGCCGCTCTGCTTCCTGTCGTATCTCCTCTTACCTGCAGGATCATTTTTGATTAGCTGCATAAGAATGAGTCTACAGAGGGGGTGTCCTAATTTGCTTAATGGCCATGACCAAAAAGCCGGCCAGGGTGGACATTTTCAAAAACTCCTGTGTGTGTGTGAACGGGTAATTGGTCTATAAAAATATAAATCTTACAAAAAAGGTCGTGCAAATCTGTGGCCATCCAAATTTTTGGCCACAAATGAATGTATGGGAAGCAAACATCTTGAGTGCCATTCATATTGTCAAATCATCTTTCAAGTGACCCTGCCCAATGACAACCATGTATCTCCACTTAATGACTAGTTGGCCTTAACACGAAGTGTTCTCCTGTGTGTCCTATCGTAAGTGCGTAGCTAACAACCATATTTCATAACATGTTCATACAACACCCAACTCCACTACCTGCCAAGTGTCCTTCAAACGTGTATTTCCACTTCAGACCACACCTCCCTAATTTTTGTTTTGAAGACAATGACTCAATGTAACACTAATTCAAGTGTCACCAAACTTAGATTAAGAATATTTTAAGCAAGACGCTCAACATAATGTTCACTTAAGTCTCGTTGATGCTTGCATATCGAAATGAGTCACTAAATTTGCAATTTAACTGAACTATATATGAACAACTGTTGTGTGTCCTAAGTATCCAATTTATGAAAAAGAAGCCATTCCTGCATTCACATGGCCTCACAAAGACATTCCTAGAAAGTCCACTAACCTCACCGTTGGACATAGTTTTCACTAATTAATGGTTTATGCATTTTCCAGGTATTCCTGTACTTTAAATTAGGGATTCTCCCATCAGGGTTTTAGGCTGCTGATTCTGATACTGATTAAGAGAGATGAGTAAGATCGACCGGTATAGATACCAATTTATTGGTCAGGGGCTCCGTTAGACAATTCCAAGGGCATTAAAAAATAAACATTTGGGTAGATTTTTTTTTTGCCTTTGCGTGAAACAATTTTTGTACTATTTGACACAAACCTGTATTTAATTTGATGCATGTTACAAAGTAATACGAATGCATTGGAAATAACTATTTATTAGCTCAACGTATCAAAATTCACAGAATACAAATATCTTTAACAAAAATCTGTCCGGCTCAATTTAAAACAGAACACATCGAGTGTCGAGGTTGCAGGGGTCTCAAACTTTCATCAATATTACAGCTGTCAACTATTTGTGCTTTATCTATGACTCACATTTACATTGTACACTATTTACCAAGCACATCGCCACTAAAACAGTCTGCCCATCATCTTTATGCTATTTTGTGCTCATTTGTCATTATATATGAATGCATAAAGTCTGAATTGAACAGTTATAATTATAAAAACTAAGAGTTGAAGAAAATATTCTTTGACACTTGGGCGAGCTACTCTAAATAAGACACTTAGTATAATGACAAGATAGTAAAGTTGCTCAGTGACACTGGAAAAAGTTAGTACGTACCCCATGTGATATCGCTTGTAGCTTTCCCATGGGACAAAAATAAGCTCAAACTACACATTGCCTGTTTTAAAAACAAAATGTCACTGTGGGAAAAAGTCACATTTGGGGCCTGAAGACCAGAAGCTGAGCATATAACTCTAGCTATCTAGCTGCCGCCAATGTGAAGCACAGCCAGTGACAGCCAAAGCAAAGTTGAACAGCAATAGGTTCGGTAAGAGTGATCAAACACGCTGGCATTGATTGGCGAGCCTGTGTCAAGCTCAATACGAGACATCATTTTGTTGGCAACCATACGTAACACAGCAGACGTGTAGGCCTTGCCGCTGCACACCCATCGTTTTTTCTGATCGGCTTTTAAAAAGGCGTTTCTCGGCATAGGCCGGTCATGTTTATTGTTTTTTATATGGAAATCGGCCGATCGTGGCGGATCAATCAGAGCATCCCCGTTTTAAATACATGCAGTGTTTTTGGGTCAATGTGTGCCCAAGTCATTCTGATAGTGTATGATCAGTTTACATTGCATTTACATTGATTGGCAAATCCACATGATCAAGGCCTAACTCAGACCCAATTTGACATATTTCTAGTTTCTAACAAGATCTAAACTTGGCCTCACCAGAGAGAAAATGTAGTCACCTGAACAATGGTAGGGTAAATTCGGCCTTTACACTACCCTTAAGAAGCTACTTACCCTGTGCATAGAGGGAATCCTTGCCCTTTTTGTACTGGGTAACCTTGTGGGGTTGGTGCTTCTTGCACTTTTTGCAGTAAGTCCTGCGGGTCTTCGGGACGTTCACCTGCGTACATCGACAGAAGACTGTCAATAATTTAGACATGGCAGATTAAATTCTACCAGCGCTTCCAATAAGCAAGATACTAGGATAATAAAATACAATACAGTCAACATATTGATAGGTTTCAGAGTTAAGTCAAGCGGCCATTTTTGATAGTTCAGGAAGCATCACAGCGTCGCAATATTAGCACACGCAATTAAGGTAGCATTAAAGCCTAACTACTTCTCGACACACGTGAATCAAATCGATGTGTCTCTAAACTATGGCAGAGCACAATGCTGATGTTGAGAAATTAAAAATACCACAATGTTAACGTTTGTAAGAGGCCGGCTAACAACAACGCTAGCTAGCAAAGACGATATCGACGGAGGGACAATTTTCATCCTAAGACAACACGATTGCGGCAAAATGGCGGCATAGCTGCATCGTTGAAAACATTAAACGCGTATGTGAGCAATCAAGATGCACCGATTACTTAATAATCTATGAGATAAAGGTTGATTCATCATAGTGCATTCGTGTAGCATTTTCGTACCATGTTCGCGACCCGATGCAGAAGGAAAAGAGGAAGTAAAGCCCCGGAAGCACTTCTTTAAGTGACGTAAGAAGATGAGTAGAGTATTCCGCCCCCTGGTGGTTTGAGCTTTCATGGAAGACCAAAACATACAAATTACAGATTAAAGTGAATAGTTTGAACAATATGTTTATTTATAAATACAATAGATAACGTTTCACCTGCATATGCTAAAAAATAAAATTATAACACTTTCCAACAAAAAGGAAATATACATAATAATAATTTTTAATGTCCACAGTTTCAATAACAACACTACTGTAGCGTAACAACACAGGAATGGAAAGTTGTATTAATGTTTAGCCCTCTTCTACTTGTCACCAAAACTGTCCAGAGGACTGATATGAAAATGAGCAGCGAGAGAGTTTTAAAAAAAGAGGGAAGTAAGCCGTGAGTTCCTCTGTGGGTTGGTTTTATGTTCTCACATCACACACACACACAGAGTCACAAAGTCAGAAGAGACACTTTATGGAGGTTAAATCTTCACAAAGAAGTGAACCTTGGCAGTTGGCTGTCTGATGCAAAGGTAAGTGGCATGTATCTTTGATTCCAAAATACAAATATATATATATATATATATATATATATATATATATATATATATATATATATATATACTGTATATATATATATATAAGTCAAATACATATACAGTAAATCATAGGAATAACATTATGATTATTACAAACCAATACACGGTAAATATTACAGACATACTCTCTATATTAATATATATAAGATTTTCTGTAATAATCATAATGTTATATATATGTGTGTATATATATACTATATTATTATATTTATTTAAATAAAATTCAAAAAAGGATAATGTAAATATGTAAATAGTAAAGAGGCTAACAACTGATTGTTTCACTCTTTTACTGTCTCATTATCACACGTGCAAGTAAACACACGCATGTTCTTTCCTTTGCCACATACTTATCTGCCAGGAAACATCAGGAAAGACAGCATCTTGACAGGTTCCTCCTGAAACAAAGTCACTATGCTTTGCCAGGGTCACAAACAAACAAAGGAGACAAAATAAACAGCTGTCTTCTCCAAAAGTCGGACAATGTTTTAATATGTGAAATATTTAGGCAACAGAATAAAAACGGATACATATAATATACTAATACGCAGTGGGAAATGAAGGCAACACAGCAGTAATATTCACACATATCAATATTGTTTGTTACAGTGTTATAGTGTCTAATATATCCCTATATATTTTATTATTTAAATATTTTGCATATTTGAGTACTGTATCTAGAAAAGGACCACATAAAATGGATTCATCATCATCATCATCATCATCATTATAATTATCCATCCAACCATCTTCTACTTCTCCTGACTGTGTGGCCATTATTATTATCATTATTATTATTATTATTATTATTATTATTATTATTATTATTATTATTATTATTATTATCATTATTATCATTATTATCATTATTATTATTATTATAGTCCAGACACAAGTGTAAAAATAAAACAATTATCGTTGTTGTTGGTGTAATGATACTACTACTGTTACTACTACTGCTAATACAAATAATAATAATAACAATAGTAATAATAGTGCGACTAATAAGAACAATAAGAAGGAGAATACAAAAACATTAGATAAAAATATATTCATTCATTAAAATTTAAACTACATGACAATTATTTGGATTATTGTTGGTGGTGGGGGCGTAATTATACTACTACTACTAATAATAATAAAAATAATAAAATATGTAGTAGTAATAATAATAATAATCATCATCATCACTATTATTATTTATTTATAATGTATTTATTCCTTTATTTTGCATTTTCCTGGGTGAAAATGATCAGCCAGAATTACAATAACTAATGTGCAAACATTCTGGGGGGTGGGGAATGGACATGCTGAAGGGAGAAGAAGACAGTCAGGAGGTGTTGCAATGAAGTGGGGGGGGGTGACACAGCTTGCGTGCGAGTATGAAAAGTGTTAAGCCGATGGCCGTGATGAAGATGATGCTACAGATACTGTGGACTCCATTTGTGTCAGATTAGATCTGCAAGTTGAAGCCAGGCAACAGCATTGCTCTCTCTTTGCAAGCCTGACTGACGCAACTTCCTCATCAGTCTGTCTGTACTCTGGAGTCACTGTGAGTCAATTCCACTTTTAACAATAAAACAACAGAAAAGTCATTCTCGTGGTTAAGACAGACGCACCAATGTCCATTGCGTTGCATTACAGAGGTTGTGGAGCGACAAAAATGCATAGCTGTTGTGGCATTGAAGAGCTGTGGCGCTCCTCAGTTTGCATGGTACAGCCTGATCGCACAGATGATACTGGAGATACAAGGAAGTCCTCACGTTGGTTGGAAATAAGCTTAAGTGCACGCAGTGTGATAAAGGCCAGGTCCAGTATCTGATTAACCGCTGCACTGAATCAACACACGACATTCGAGATGAATAGAGCATATTCACAAGCGTGTCAACCCATAAAGAACTTTAAAGAAGAATCAACATGCTTATTATTGTGGTTGGAGTTAGCACTGGTGGTCCAATATCTGTTCGTCATTGATTGCAGATCAATGTGAACCATGTCCGAGAACATTCTGGAGGACATCTTCATCAAACGCTCCCAACAAAGGAGGAAGACCTCGCCCTTGAACTACAAGGAGAGATTATTCATTCTCACGCGGGACAAACTCTCCTACTACGACTACGATCCGGACAAAGGGGTAATGCGCCACTCAAACTCACCACATATGGCCATTTGAGAATTAGTCAAAACAATGCAAAATACAGTGGAATCCTCAGTGTTTCATCATAGAAAATAATGGGAATGCCAATGATCTGTTCATAAAATGTCATAAAAATGTAAAACACAGTTAAACACAGATAGCCTGAAAAATGCATACATCAGAGTCGTGACAGAATATCCAGCAATTATTCGCCTGTGCCTTTTACGCTGACCCCAGTGAAGGCATTGAATGTGTGCGTTCCATCAGCCCGCACCAGCGTGTAATGGGACAACTGCTTTGAACACAACACGGCAATACATACGCTTTCACACAGGCACCGTCCCGCCTTTTTTACAGCTCGGATTCTAAAATGTTATGTGTTGACTTCACGCACCCCATTCCGTGTCCATGCTTTCACACAGAAAAGCAACATGGAAAAAGTGCGGCTTTTAGAGCAGTGTGAAAGGGGCTACTGTTAACATTAACACATCAAATTAAATTGAACAAAACAGTTAATCATAACTGAAACCAAACATATAAAAGTGACAAATCCATGATGCGATGGTAATTTGCATAAGTGTAAAAAGAAGTTGACCACTGTTAATAGTAAAATGTAATCGACCTTAACTAGCGTAACCCAAATGTAGTTACGTTTGAACAAGTGTAAAAAGAAGAGCACCACTGGTAACAGTAAAAGCACTCAGTCTCCCTTAAATGTAATAGCAGGCGACGACGCTTGAATTGGATGAAAGTCAGCTTTACTGTACATAACACCGATCTTCTTATCTTCTTTTAACACCCCTTGTTGCATCGCAGGAAAGCCGTAAACAAGCCAAAGAAAAAGCAAAACACGCACAGAGCTAATACTTCGACAGCAGTTCAGATTTCCAAAGTTTCGTGCGGCTTCCGAGGCGTATTTTCCTTGCAAATTGTGGTCGAAATTCAAAACTGCACATCCTCAGGAGGCAGGTGAACTTGTCAGAGTCAGCGCTTTTGTACTTTTCGTCTTGTCATCACAGAAGCGTAAAGGTTTGCGGGGCTCCATCGACCTGGACAGGATCAAGTGCGTGGAGACGGTACAGACGGAGCCCAACAGCCCTCAGGAGCGCATGCACGCATTCCAGGTGTCTTCATTTTTTTGGACCTTTGAAAAACCATTGTGATGTTTCCAAATAAAAATGGCTGCCATGGGTCTGGTGAACATTGGTTTATAAGAAGTGAAACCAATGGAGCAGATTGGGGCTTTCAAGGTAGCAGCAGGTGTTAATAGGCCACTCCGGTGTCACCGCATAGGAAGTAGAAGTCGACAATGACTTGTTTGTAATATATATTTTTTGTGGTCACAGGTGATTTACGACGAGGGGCCGCTGTACATCTTTGCCAAGACCGAGGAAGTCCGGGCTCAGTGGATAAAGAAGCTGAAAGAAAGTCAGCAATGCAAACTGCTTTGCATGTGATATCATCACGATTATCATATCTCATTGAGGAAGAGTGTGCTAATGCATACACACTGTATGGGTGTGTGCATTGTGTGCAGTGGTGCAGTTTAACAAGGACCTGATGCAGAAGTACCACCCTTGCTTTTGGATAGACGGCATGTGGCTGTGCTGCCAGCAGGAAGTCAAACAAGCGGTGGGCTGCAAGGTTCTGGATAGTAAGAATGGTAAGCACAAAACACTCTTCTTTGTTGGAAGAGCCCACAATGGATCGCTCAGACTTCTGTGTGTCTTTAACAGGCTTCATGTCCAAATCTTCACGAAGGGGATCGCGCAAACCTCTTCCCCCGACTCCGTCAGAGGTAAACAAACACATTTACTCATCATTACATCTGCCAAGGTTGAACTGTTAACTAAAAAAAGGTTGTGTTGGTTTACAAAAGATGGCACGAGAGGACAGGATTGTACCATTTGTCTGGGGATGGTGGGGGTGCTGGTAGACTAAAACGGCAAAAAGAGAATATACAGTGGTGTGAAAAAGTGTTCGTCCCCTTCCTGATTTCTTATTTTTTTGCATGTGTGTCACACTTAAATGTTTCAGATCATCAAACAAATTTAAATGTTAGTCTAGTCAATGACAACACATCTGAACACAAAATGCAGTTTTTGAACGAGCAAACCACAGTGAGAGCCACTATCCAAAAATGGCAAACACATGGAACAGTGGTGAACTGGTAGCCAATCAAAATTACCCCAGGAGCGCAACGACAACTTATCCAAGAGGTCACAAAAGACCCCACAACAACATCCAAAGAACTGCAAGCCTCACTTGCCTCAGTTAAGGTCAGTGTTCATCACTCCACTATAAGAAAGACACTGGGCAAATACGGCCTGCATGGCAGAGTTCCAAGACAAAAACCACTGCTGAACAAAAACAACATTAAGGCTTGTCCCAATTTTGCCAGAAAACATCTTGATGGTCCCCAAGACCTTTGGGAAAACACTCTGTGGTCTGACGAGACAAAAGTTGAACCTTCTAGAAGGTATGTGTTCCATTACATCTGGAGTAAAAGTAACGCCGCTTTTCAGAAAAAGAACATCATACCAACAGTAAAATATGGTGGTGGTAGTTGAAGATCTGGGTCTGGGGCTGTGTTGCTGCTTCAGGACCTGGAAAACTGTGATAAATGGAACCATGAAAAACCAAAATGGAACCAAAAAATCCCGAAGGAGAATGTTTGTGCCATTTGTGACTCAAATGGCAAAAAGATCAAATAAATTTGTCTAACAAAAGTGTTCCTGCCCGTTTGTTAGTTAGCAGGCAACTTCATGGTTGATGGAGGATA
Source organism: Dunckerocampus dactyliophorus (assembly GCF_027744805.1). Classification (NCBI taxonomy): domain Eukaryota; kingdom Metazoa; phylum Chordata; class Actinopteri; order Syngnathiformes; family Syngnathidae; genus Dunckerocampus; species Dunckerocampus dactyliophorus. Next base: position 9,303,853 of record NC_072829.1, on the reverse strand, counting down.
ATAATGACAGGAACATAGCATTTTTAGCAACAGCACTGTACTATATTTGTTTTAGGAGTGTACCACCATTGATTCTGGGGTACTTCAATGGTGACTTCAAAGGCAAAAAGACTAAATTAACTCCTTTACCAAAAGTGAAAAAAATGTGTTTGTTGTTTGTTAGGTAGCAGACTACTTCCTGGTCTAAGGATGACGTAAGATGAGAGGACCGTAGCATTTTTGATTATGGATTATTAGGCAGTTCCTTCACGACTCTAACAGCAAAAAGAAAAAGTATTTCCTATAACAAAAATGACAAAAGAAAACAAAGAATGTGCTGTGTTTGTTGTTTGCTTGCCTGGCTGTATGCTAGTTTGCAGGCTACTCCCTGGTTTACAGAGAATGACGCAATGGGACTGTACCATTTACCATTTTTCATTCTAGGGTGGTGCTGGTGTGTGGGTGTGTGTGTGTGGGGGGGGGGGTGTCATCGATACTCAGATGGCATAGAGAGAAAGTAAATTACTGTAACAAAAGTGAAAATGGTTAATTAGCAAGCAGACTACTTCCTGGTTTACAGAGAATGATGTAAGACAAAGTGACTGTACCATGTTTGATTTAGTAGCGGGGGAAACGGTTTGAAAACGGTTGAAAAAGTTGTATAGCACTGAAATTTGTGTTTGTTTGTCCATTTGTTTATTAGGTAACAGCTACTTCCTGGTTTACGGAGAAAGATGTACATTGACTATGTAGCCGGTCTGTAAAATAGATTCTGCGTTGTGTTCTTTGATGTTTGTGAGTGACGAGGGGACAGCTGTAGTTCTCTTGGCAGCCAGAGGGGGCGTTTATTCTCTGTGCACAACCAGTGCACAACAAATAAAATGTACAGCAACTTGAATAAGCTTCATGCACACGTCTCCTCTCCTGGTGCCGTGACCCGGATATAGTTATAGTTATGTTATTTTTTCTTTCCAATTTTAGTTGTGTGTCTTTAATTACTGGGGGCTTGAGAGATAGTGTTAAAAGAAAATCTATATTTTTGTTTTGCAAAGATGTGAAAACTGCATATTGCTTTAGGAAACTGACTCTGTTGAGGCAGATGGATCATTTTGGCCAAATCAGTGCGCTGGGAAAATACTTCATTGTCATGGCACTATAGGTAGCCTTATTGTTTACAGAACTTTCGTAACAAGATAGCGTCTTATAGGAAAGAGTTACAGCATTGATAATCATGTTTGTTTCTTTTGGGATGGAATGGGATGGGAACATTGAGACGACCGAACACTTGTTTTGTGAGTGCATACACAGTAAGGTACTATGGGATGATGAACATTATTCACTTAGTTTATGTTATTATTGGTTCTTTATGTACAAACTATTTATTTGATTTGCTTTATTTTTTTATAGAACAGCTTGCTTGGACATATTCTTTTTTGGAATGTTACTTAAAGTTGATGCCACAGTTGTGTGTATACAGTATATGTAGTATGTGTCTGTGTGTGTGTGTGTGAGAGTTGTAATAAAAAAATTAAAAACTAAAAGTTTGGTAGCAGGCTACTTCCTGGTGCATGCGGAATGACATAAAACAATGGGACTGTACCATTTTTGATACTGGGGTGGGGGGAAACCAGTTACATCATCACTCAAATGGCAAAGAGAAACTACATTCTTAAGAAAGAAAGTGAAAAAAATAGTGTTTTGTTTTGCCAATGTGTTTGCTAATTAGCAGACTATTTCCTGGTTCATGGAGAATGACATAAGACTAAAAGGACTCTACCATGTGCATTCTGGGACAGGGGGAACTTTTCCAACATCACTTGAGTAGCGAAAAGTGAAAAAAATTTCATGATCACCATTTCAATTGGAATCTGCATGAAAATGTAATGCCATTTTTTTTTATAATATGATGGCGATGTCACCATTTTGTTAACTAGCCACCAAATAAACATGGTCTCTCCTTTGCGTTGTTTTTAAGGAGAAGCCTGTTCGGCCGTTACCTCCGCAGCCCCCTGAGTCGGACGCCCCCTGCGTTGGTATGAGCGTCACCGCTCAGTACAACCACCCGGCCATGATGCCACACGACCTGGAGCTGAGGAAGGATGAGGAGTACACCATCCTAGAGATGTCCGACCCAAACTGGTGGAAAGCCAGGGACAAATACGGGTGAGGGACCATACACACAGGGACCACCTCCATGAGGTCAACTAATCAGTGAATTTTATTTTGCAGGAATGAAGGTTATATACCCAGTAATTATGTGGTGCAAGCTGCAAACTGCTTAGAAAGATATGAGTGAGTACTGACATGAATATAAAAATACTAACTTCCTTGAAATATTGTACAAAAATGTCACAAAACTATTGTTTGTTTTCAAAGTTGGTATTGCAAGAATACAAACCGTAGCCAGGCAGAGAAGCTACTGAAAACTGAGGTAAATATAATGAATGAAAAAATGGTTCTATACTCTTTGGACACTTTATTTGGGGCACCCGCATAATCTAAATCCAAGCGCTTAATTGGAAATTCTGCTTTGTTCATTTAATAATATTAATATTTTTTTAAATTACGGTTGTAGTTTTCAGCCGCACTGTTTAACTGCAATGCGTCAGACTGAGAGCCAATATTTTGGATGTCTGACCCTGCAGAATAAAGATGGCGGCTTCTTGGTGCGAGACTCAAGCAAGCCAGGGAAGTACACAGTGTCTCTATTCAGTAAAGGAGGCGGGTGAGTGTTACGCTCTGCTGCATCATCTACTGTACATCCTGTATCCATTGGATACATGTGTAGCAGAAAGAAGAAGTGTAACAAAGAACAAACTGTGTCACACATAGGGAGAGGGGGGGTGTTCAGATGTAAATAATTTATGCAAAACTTATCTTGCTGCTATCTGTTCAGTAGATAAAAATAATATGACATGCTCATGCAGCCGTGAGCGTGTCATGTGACAATTTCACTCTCCTGTCTGCAGAGAGACTGGTGGGCTCTGCAAACATTACAACATCTGCACCACACCGAAAGGACAGTTCTATTTGGCCGAAAAGCACAACTTTTGCACCATCCCTGAGCTAATTAACTACCATCAGCATAATGCAGCAGGTAAATAATTGTTTACGTGCAACTTTATCATCAACGTTTTTTTTAAAGGATGAAATAATGTTGTGTTATCTCCTTCACTAGGTATGTTCAGTAGGCTGAAACACATCGTGTCCAACCGGGCACGACCTCCATCAACAGCAGGTCTTGGTTATGGTAAGTGGCACTGGATAACTGGAGAACCATGTTTTTAAATATATTTATGTACTGTACATACAGTATATTCAGTTTAACACTTTTTATTTAAATACATTCATTGTTATTTTCAACGGTAGAATAACGTTATTTCTCCATGAAATGTCCATTCAAGTACTAAGAATGTAGTTAAATCGTTTAAAGACTACATTACCCATGATGCTGTAGGAGCACAAAGGCGGAAGTAAAGATGAGATACTCGTAAGCAAAAACGCCAGAAAGATGGATTGATAAACGGACAGATTGAGAACATTGAGCGCAGCTCACGGCTGTATGGAAGATGACACCAAATCTCTTTCATATTAAGGTGTTGAAAATGGCGGTTGTTGTCTATGGGTTAAAGACTTATTACCCATAAGGCAGTAAGCACCAAACCGGAAGTACATATCATCATGCCGCTAGTTAGCAAAACCACTACGTAGATGGGCATGCATATATATATATATATATATATATATATCACGTATATATACATAGACATACACAGATAAATAAAATATTTCGATAATTATCGATCTGAATACTACCTTACGTACCTTACCTTAATTTTAAATAAAAGTTGAGACAGCGTGAGAATGCTGGTTGTTGTTTAAATACTCAAATACCCATAATGCCATCCTAACGAAAAAGAGGAAATATAAATAACAATTACGATAGATCATAATAGTAATAAGCACAATAATAGTATTACTAATAATAGATTGATAAAAAACAAATAAGATGTATCTATTCTGTCTTCTTTTCCAGATACGTGGGAGCTGGACCCCTCCTGCCTCACCTTTATCAGGGTCCTGGGCACGGGTCAGTTTGGAGTGGTGCAGTATGGAAAATGGAAGGGCCAGCAGGATGTGGCTATTAAGATGATTAAAGCGGGCTCCATGTCAGAGGAGGAGTTCATTGAGGAAGCCAAGATCATGATGTAAGATCAATCAATCAATCAAAAAAGTCTGTCTTGGCAACTCATCATATTGAAACTTGTCAAATAGGAAGCTCCACCATGAGAACCTGGTCCAGTTGTACGGAGTGTGCACCAAACAAAGCAGCATGTACATTGTAACCGAGTTCCTGTCCAACGGCTGCCTGCTCACCTACCTCAGGGAGGGCCTCAGGCACCCGACGTCCGTGCAGCTCCTGGAGATGTGCAAGGACGTTTCAGAGGGAATGGCGTACCTGGAGTCCAAGCAATACATCCACCGGGATCTGGTGAGAGAAGAATCAATTCGCAATCAAGATGAAACAATTCAAGTATGTTGAATTCCCCTCCAGGCTGCAAGGAACTGCTTGGTGGATGGCAACGGTACAGTCAAAGTGGCTGACTTTGGGCTATCCAGGTAAAATGATACCACTTGACTAACGTAATAATAACAAATATTAACATTAGTGTCTACCTCCTGTTGCATCAGATACGTCTTAGACGACGAGTACACAAGCTCAGCCGGGTCTAAATTCCCAGTCCGGTGGTCGCCTCCGGAGGTTCTCCTATACTGCCGATTCAGCAGCAAGTCGGACATCTGGGCTTACGGTGTGTTTGTGATTGTGTAAAAATAACCGTAAATATAGGGTCATTTCTTGGCTGAAGTGAAAAGTGTGATGGTAACCGTAGAGCCAGAAATATAACTTATTGAGACAATGGAAAGGCTGCTCAGTACAATATTAGCAATACAATTTATTACATATCAACATCCTATCCCATGTTGATGTCACAGACGCAACACAAATTGTTGCAATACCTAGAAAACATCACTAGGTGACTAGGTTTTGCTTCGTTTTCCTTTAATTTATTTTTATCACACAGAAGTTAACTTCTTTTTATACTTTATGACTTAAAAAAAGACTGAAAAACATTTCCTGTTTGATTAATAAAGGTTTTATAACCAGCTATTTCACTTTTTAATAGTTTCCTATAGAGAAATTGTTGTGAAATTGAACGTCAAAGCAGCCTCACTGAAAAGATTGTGTTGGACTTTGGAGGTTTTGCTGTAGAACCCTGCAAAATGATGTTGTAATGGCCATGCCAGGCCAGTAGTCGGTGATGTTAAAACAGTTGAAGTTAGGGATGTCCCGATACGGTCTTCAGGATCGGCTGCCGATCCGCTGCATTTGTGAAGATTGGATAATATCGGCTTCCGCCAGCGTTTGTAACTCTGAGCCACACTTCGACATGGTGGGTGCAATAATGCACCTCAAAGCTGGTTGCCACTCGACTTGCGCCACCCGCAAGAAGAAGAAAACACAACACCGCCATGCAGACATGTCTGCGGTGTACCGTGGTGAAGTTAGTTTCACGTTGGATGTTGGATATTCGGCTCTGTAGCTACAGCAGTAGTCCCCTCTCACTGTGCCGGACTGCTGCATCGTGGTGTAGGGAGCTCGCATGGGAAGTGCCGCTCTAACCGCTGGTTGTTTATAATAGGGGCCGCACAAACACTGCTAAACATGTCGAAATGGTGGCGAAAAACATTGGAAACTCCTCTGTTATGGAGCGTGAATGGAAGCTTGCAGGGTTTGCTCAGTTTAGTTAGTGCAGCTCTGTGTTTTGCACGACTCAGGTTGGATGAGGATATTGGATGTTGTGTTTTACTGCTTTAAGGTAAGGACCATTTTACAATGTCCACTGAGTGAAAAAAGAGGAGAGGCACGTTTATTTTATTTCAACTTTGTCAGTTGCCATTCTCAACACACACAACACATTCCAGCCTTCAAAATACCAGCGCTCTTTGTCACATTTGTCTAATTGCGCAAACAAAATACGGGTGCCATTAAATTATCTTACATTAACGCCACGATTGGAATGACATCTGTGACTACATCTTCCTTAATCACAAGAACGGGCATTACAGTTCGTTGAAGATTTTGTAGCAATATGTGCTCAGGCTGACATCCCGTTAGAAAAGTTAGCTAAGCTACCGTACATCCATTTCTCAATTACTGGACAAAATGGGCCAATGATGTATTGCATCAATAAATGTAAGGATTTTTGCATTTTATTTACTAACTCAAATAGCACACACTCTGGTAAAATAAGAAATGGAAAAGGTAAAAAAACAAATTCTAAAAAATTAAAACGGAATTTGGGGAAAAAATAAAACGGATTTCATAGCACCCTAAGAGAGTTTGTAAAAAAAAAATCATGTATCGTAAATCACACCACAAATTGATCTATAACCATGTCACATGATTAGTCCTATCCTGAAAGTATTTGGCACACCCATTTTTTCCAATTTTATCTTTTATTGGATGGACTTTTATTGGATTAGGGACCTGACTCACAGAGGTTTGTTACAAAAGCCAAACAATATTGTTGTGTAATAAAAAGGTAAATTCAGCAATACTTTGGTTGCATTATTTTTAATGCTTTGAAGAGCTATTTTCATAACCATATTCAATCCCACAAATTCACGTTTGGAACAAAAGCTTATTATTATCAAAAAAAGGAAAAACAAAAAAAAAACGATCGGACTGGCAAGACTGAAAAAAGAATCCAATCGGATCGGAAGCCAAAAAATGTGGATCGGGACATCCCTAGTTGAAGTTAGACATAAAAACGACTGCTTTAATCTAACATATCCAGTTACTGTTTAAAATGTCACATTATTAATTGTCAGAATGCTTTTCTCAGGGATTCTCATGTGGGAGGTGTACAGTTTGGGGAGGCTTCCGTATGACCGGCTGAACAACAACGAAATAGTGGATCGGGTGTCCCGAGGCCTCCGACTGTACCGTCCTCAACTGGCGTGCGACAAAGTCTACAGCATCATGTCGAGTTGCTGGCTAGAAGTAAGTATAAATATTATTTATGTATGCATATTGAAATTGTGTGTATGTATGTTTTATATATCTGCTGAATTTCTGTGTGTTTTTTTGTTTTTGTTTCTAGAAGGCAGACGAGAGGCCCACCTTTGTGGAGCTGGTGTTCACTGTTCAGGATTTGTTGTATGAACTCCAGTAGATCACAGCATCACAACAAGAAGCCTGGAATATGAATACAGTGTTCCCTCACTCTATCACGGTTCACCTTTCGCGGATTCGCTGTTTTGCTGATTTTTTTTTTTTGTGCTTTTTTTTTTTTATTACATTGTATGAACGCTGTGACAGGCTGAGCCTGGCTCTTTAAGAAGAATTGCATTGTGGGAAGGTGAGTGTCTCTCTTCCCTCGCTCAGCTATCTGCACCGCCCATTGTTTTCTGCGTCCTGATTGGCTGTAGACCTTTGTCAATCAATCTCCTTCGTGCCGCCTTGCGAGTCTCCTGTGTCATCGCTAGCTTGTACATAAATCTTCGCTTCGAAGGACTGCAGCAATATGTTTAAACAAGAATACAAAAATGCTACGGTACAGCGGAACGGCGCCAGGACGAAAAGGCACGGTCACAGGAGAAAAATACACATGAGTGACTTAAAGGGGACATATTATACAAATTTTCGGGCCTTTGTATTGAGTTCTGGACTCCTATAGAGCAGCTACACACGATAACCCACACAAAGCTTTCTAGATCTTCCAGACTCTGTACCTCTTCCCGCAGTGTTTACTTGGGTTTCCTGCCTCCCACCCAAACAGTCTGTGTAATTTACTCCACGCCCTGCCCTCCTCCAGGTACGCCTCCCAGAGAGCCCACTCCGCTATGATTGGTCACACTCCTTCCGCTCGCAGTATGCACACTCTACAGTATAATGCTACACAGACAACTGCTTTTGTCTGATTACTTACACAAAACAAACACAGTTAGGACATTGATAAATTGCTACTTACAGCTTGCTCTTCTGACTCTTCAACACAACCAAGTTGGAAAGGCCTTGGACTTCAGCAACAGTTTGGCGGATAGTCCAGCTCACCAAACAGTCCCGTTTGAAGTGCCGTTGACAGATAAGCATATTTTTCTCTTACTGGTCGGGAATCAGCAACTCCAATCACTTCTGCCTGATGCTTGCCTCTTTAGGCACACCCAAACAAACATTTCCTGGGAGCCATACATGCTAATACGGGGAACAGAGCAGAGCGGGGGCAGGGCAGGCCTACAGCGTTTAGTGTACAAGGAAGTCCGGGTTGCGTTGACGTCAGTGGAACTCGGTAGTTTAAAAAAAAAAAATTCAAACACAGCGTGCAGAGCCATCCAAAACTGCTTTCAGGTCTCACTTCCAAGTGCGCAAACCTCATTATCTGACGCGTTGGCATCGTTTGACATGAGAACACAACATTGTAACAACATTTATAGTTCAGAAAAGAAGAAGAGCATTATTGGTCCCCTTTATTAATTTATTGTGTCCTACCTGTAGGTTGATCATTAAAATTCAAACAAAGGTTTGAACTTTGAGAGTGTTTAAACAAGAGAGAAATGTGATCAAATGTTCATGCCTGTCTGAGAAAAGTGTATGGTGAGGCGTTTTACAGCTTTAAAACACATCTAATCATTGTAAAAACAATGAAGTTGGCTACTTCGAGGATTTCACTTTTTTGGGAACCTATTTCCCGCGATAAACGAGGGAACACTGTACAGCGTTTACAATGTTTAAAATGTTATATTGTGTTGACATAGCTCACACGTCATTCATATCTACCGGACTAGAATGCTTTGTTGAACTCAAAAGGGACAATCTGACTTGAAGAGTTTCAATGTTTAAGTTAGCTTTTTAAATGCATATCTCAATGCACAAATAAAAGTTTAGTGTATGTAAAAATGTCTCCCCTTTTTATGTCGCACATCAATAATTGAAGTGTTAAATCAAGATATTGAGGTGTTTTTTGGAAATAAAGAGTCATTTCTAAAACACCAAAGACAACACATATTTCCAATGTCGTCTGTGGTGGACGTGAGGACTTACTACTTCTAATGTTTCATATTAAATGATGGAGATGCAACAAAGATGCATGAGGTAAACGAGAAGAAAAACTGGTTCTTGTACAAGTAGTATCCTACATATGACCAAATCCAGGGCTGTGAGAGGCTACATTTGTGTGACGTAACATGAGCGTGCTAATGTGATTGGTTCGTCTGCTTCCGGTACAGCGGGTCCCATACATACACGTGAAGGTCAGCAATTCTAGCATAAACTGCTCCTTTTTCCATACATTTATTGGGGTCAGGTTGAATTTGACTAAAGTATGGACGGAAAGACAGCGAGCGCGGACCCTCAGCTCCAGCAGTTCATTGAGATCGAGTCTCAGAAGCAACGATTTCAACAGCTGGTGCACCAAATGACAGAAGTCTGCTGGGTGAGTAAGCTAGTAGCCTTTGGCAGTTGGAGGAGGCTATTTGACGTTAGCTATTCATCTTTACGTACTTTTACAGTAGCGAGTTGTATGACACAAGGTGTTTTATGTTGTGCTGATTCATGTAGCCTTTACATAGCATTCGTGGGTTAACCTTAAGTGCTTATCAAGTGATGCGAAACCGCTACGAAATAAAGCTAAAGCTAACTTGACGTGTTTACCGGTCCAACAGATATGTGCCCAGCAATCTTCGTCAGTTTTGCCTGATTTTTTTGTGTTAAATTATCAAATTAACACTAATGTTTAGCTAGGCTCACCGGACTGGTGAGGAGTTGAGTTCACGGTCCTGTCACAGCGGCGGAGGTTTGAACACTCATCCGCTGTCAATCGTTTGATTTGTTTAGACATGTCGGGATTTGTTTAAGATGTTCATATTAATGAGAAAAGCCATAAGTATCAGCATTCAGAAAAATGGAAGAATGCGGGGTCCACTGCAATCCAATGACGATCAAGCTAAACTACGCAGGTTAGTACAGGGCTGTTCAAAGTGACCGGTGCCCCGGGGCACACAAGAGCTAATAAAAAAAAAACTCACAGTTGAAATGACTATACTAAAAAAATTGTTTGATCAAAACAGATTATTCCTAAGTAAAACTAAAATAATGCTATTTGGTAATAGCAGAAAGGATACTTAGGTGTAAATAAAAATAGACGGTGTGGTCATTGACAGAGTGAATGAAAATGAGTTGGAAATCCCACATTAAAAATATACATTATAAAGTGGCAAGAATAACGTCATGACTGAATAAAGCAAAATTCGTTCTGGACAAAAAAATCACTCCATACTCTCTATTGTTCTCTAGTCTTACCATATCTAACTTATTGTGCGGAGATATGGGGTAATGACTATAAAACATTCACATTCATACCTATGGACAATGTAGAGTCAGGGTACATCCTGGACTGGTCGTCAGCCAATTGCAGGGGCAGTTGATGTTTACAAAGTACACTAGGTCCCCAACTTACGAACACCCGACGAGCGGACATTCGCAGATACGAACACAAGCCGACTGGTCTATATTTTATTTTATTTTGCCTTGTAGTCGCTCTATCAGTATTTAAACTGCTACTGTACATGTAGAGGGCACTGTGACACTGCTAATGGGACCAACAGAGGCAGCCTTAGAGCTAATGGGACCAACAGAGTTAGACGCTGGGGAGATAAAGCTAAATGGAAAGCTAAATTATACAACCCGGACAGAGTGTGTGATTAAAGTTTATGAAGAGTTAATAGGCCTGCTTAATTCTACACCACCAACAAAATACTACCTCTTTTAGAAGAGTAACGACGACGACCATTTGTCCTTTTTTTCAATAACTCCTCCTCCGCCACGACGTATGCTCGACCACTCCTCTTCAAAGGTAAATAACATTTATCATTACGTATTATTATATCACTTTTATTATTGTTTTTTTCATTAATTATCCTCGTTTAATATTACTACTGCATCCAAACTCATATTTACATACATACACATAGACTGTATATGTATACATGTACATGTAGTACCTATATCATTGGTAGTGTTACCTTTTCCCCTACTTAAGAACGATTCAACATAAGAACGGTCGTCTGGAACCAATTGTGTTCGTAAGTTGGGGACTTAGTGTATAAGGAAGCGGAGTCCTGAACCACAGGGAAATACAATGCTAAGCCATACGGCACCTGCACTTCATGCAATTTGTCCATACCGATTTACAAACCTCAGTTTCATTGAAATACATTGTTATATTGCTTAATCATTTTCTCGTGTAGGATTGATTAAGCTCTGCTTCTTCCTACTCCTTTTGAACATGTGGAAATGTGATAAGTGATGTATACTGAAGTGAAATAAAATGTTCAAATAAACAAACCAAATCAAAATCAAGGAAGGCTCACTGTGCCACACTTTGAAAATCACTGGTATATATTATTTCAATTAACAGCTTTTGTTTAAGTTAAGTACTTACCAGTATCAGTGGGATTTCTGTTAATATTTCAACTTTTAAAAAAAGAAAATAAAATTAAGATGTATTTCTCAACAATGCCACCTGTGCCAGACTCATCCCCTGATTTAATGACTTGTGTTTCCCCCCTCCCCAGGAGAACTGCATGGACAAACCAGGCCCAAAGCTGGACTCCAGGACAGAAACATGCTTTGTCAACTGCGTGGAGAGATTCATAGACACCAGCCAGTTCATCCTAAACAGACTGGAACAGACCCAGAGGAGTCGAGGGTCTTTCTCGGACAGCATGGCGGACTAAAATGAATGACTCTGGTGCAAAGCGAATCTGTTTGCAAAAGAAACAACAGTGATTTGTTACAAGTGCCTCACATTAACAGCATGTGCACCTTGATTTGTTCTCCTGCTGTTCTGATGCTGCCGGTTTGGAAAGTCATCTCGACACAGAAGCTAGGTCACTGACCTCATGGCTGCCTATTGACGTTCCAAGCAGTTGGGAGGCATCAACTGGAACATTCAGTTTGCCACACAGGCTAATTTAACATCACAGCAATGACTGAGGATGCATGTTTAACTGCTATACGTTGGATTGTACATATGCATTAAACACAAGTTGTAAGTGATCCTGTGTGAATATTTATACATATTGCTCACAAAAGTTTGCTTACAGTAAGACAAATCATTTCTTTGGTGTAGCTTTTCATATTTGCTGCGGTATAACATGCATTTATCAGATGAATTGATCAAATGTAGTTGTGTTGTGATTGAAGTGGCTCAAGAATGATGCATTGCATAAGATGACAAAGATTAAGAACATGCAAAACCTACATGTTAATTGCCTACAGGTTCATTAAGACTAATGTAGGCTGAAGCGCAAGGTTTAGTTAATTAAATATGGAATGCAAAGAAATGAAAAATATCTGGATATATGAATAATTACCGTATTTCCTCAAATAGTATCCAATTATGCACTTAACCGAAGAGCGTACCTTTTGTAATGCACCTATAGTAAAAGTAATTACAGCACTTAGTGTCATTTAAGTGCATGATTTCCTCAAACAGTGGACAGAGGCGAAAGTACCCAGCATTTACTGGAAGGACACACCAAGAGTAAAAGTACTTGGTGGCACCCCCTGTTATTTTTGTGGAAAAGAAGGCATTTAAGTGGACAATTAAGATGATCTACTAGAGTGGAGGACAATATTTGAGGAAATAGGAACACAAGGAGTGAATAATCCAGTGTTTTCACAAGAAAGGTGTTAAATTGAGAAAACGATATTTAAAAAGCTCAAAACATAGTTTTACTGTAACCAGGGAGCCTTCTGTCTCCCACTCAGGACGGCTTCCCCTCTTCACCCATGAGGCCATCCTGGCCAGGGAGGGCCATGTAAGGCTGGGAGCTCCACTGGAGCCCCTGAGGAGCTTTGGTCAGGTAGAGCGGCAACGAGTCCCAGCTGAAGGTGATGTCCTTGAAGGCATGCAGCAGGAAGATGCCCAGCACGATGGTGAGGAAGCCACTTATGGTGCCCACCACCGCGTTGGCACTCATGCTCAGCCACTCCTTGAAGAGGATGGCGGAGCACGCCATGACAGAGGTGGTGAAGAAGACGTAGTAGATGGGCGTGACGATGGAGGTGTTGAAGATGTCCAGGGCTTTGTTCAAGTAGCTGATCTGTATGCTGACACACACCACCAGGCACACCACCAGGGACCAGAAGAGGGGCTCCCTCAGCACGGCCGTCCCGGAAAAAAGCTCCTTGATACCGATGCCCAGGCCTTTGACACAGGACACGGACAGGGAGCCGATCACAGAGCAGATGAGGATGTAGACCAGCACATTCTTCTGTCCAAAGCGTGGCGCCACGGCAAAGATAAGAACCAGGCTGCTTCCCACAACGCACACAGCAAACACAATGAAACCTAGCCAGGGAAGGAAAAAGAGTCAGTTTCTTTAAAGCAACACGTCTGCTCCAGGCTTACCTGGGTCTTTAAGCTTCTCTGCCATGACGCTTAGGGACGCCACCTCCTCCTCCTGGGGAGCGTGGACCACCATGACGGTGGAGCCCAGCACGCACAGCAAACAGCCGATCTTGCCGTGCACGTTCAGCCTCTCGTTGAGGAAATAGGAGGCGAGCACGGCACTGGAAGGACAAAAACAAACATGGTAGAGTTGGAACAAAAGCTCCTCTGTAGATTTAAAAGTTGACATAAATGAGGGTCAGTGTTGATTTATGCTAAATGGAAGTATTCATACAAGGTAGCACAAGGACACATGAAAAATCAAATATGACAATAATTACGTGTTCAAATTAGCAGAAAAAAACAAACTGTACGTGAATAAAGTAGTATTTTTAGTCAGATGTAGATATTTTATTTTCTGCGATAATAAGGTTGTAATAAAAAGGGAAAAAAAATCCCAAATTTCATGACAATTAAACTGTGTTTCAAGAACAATAAAATAATAGAATCCTGAGAATAAAGAGGCAAGTTTTTACAAGATTAAAAAAAAAAAACAGAGCAGTGGTAATTTTAAGAGTCAAATTGTATTTTTAGATGGTTAAAATAGAACTACAATGCAAAAAGTTGTAATTTTACAATACAATAATGATATTGGTAACGGTTAATGGTAATGTTTAATTTTCTGTGCAGATACAGTGCATACGTGCTACTTTCGTATGCATCACATATACAAAAGTCGCGTCGCAGCGGTCTTGCATCCACACATGTAAACACTGTGGAACACATACACAACAATGGACGGGAAAGAAAGTAACGCCGAGCGACTGTGAGGTCTGATTTTTTCGAGGAGGTATTTTTGTGATGCAAATGTATTACTTTTTTGAACTTATATTGTTTTGAGAAGCCAAACTCTTTACTTAAGTGGCCCCACCAACCAACCAGAACTACGTTCCTTATCACCGAAATCCGATGTCAAAAAATCCAAACTATCCCTTTAAATGTTTCAGATCGTCAAACAAATTTAAATATTAGTGAACGACAACAAAACTGAACACAAAATGACATTTTTAAATGAAACTTTTTACTATTAAGGGAGAAAAAAATCCAAACCTACGTGGCCCTGTGTGAAAAAGTGATTTGCCCCCTAAACCTAATAACTGGTTGGGCCACCCTTAGCAGCAACAACTGCAGTCAAGTGTTTGCAATAACTTACAATGAGTCTCTTACAGCGCTGTGGAGGAATTTTGGCCCACTCATCTTTGCAGAATTGTTGTCATTCAGCCACATTGGGGTGTTTTCCAGCATCAAGCGCCTTTTTAAGGTCATGCCACAGCATCTCAATAGGATTCAGGTCAGGACTTTGACTAGGCCACTCCAAAGTCTTCGTTTTGTTTTTCTTCAGCCAATCAGAGGTGGACTTGCTGGTGTGTTTTGGATCATCAGAACCCAAGTTTGATTCAGCTTGAGGTCACAAACAGATGACTGGACATTCTCCTTCAGGATTTTTTGGTAGACAGCAGAATTTGTGATTCCATTTACCACAGCAAGTCTTCCAGGTCTTGAAGCAGCAAAACAACCGCAGACCATCACACTACCACCACCATATTTTACTGTTGGTATGATGTTCTTTCTCTGAAATGCAATGTTACTTTTACGCCAGATGTGACACATACCTTCCAAAAAGTTAAACTTTTAACTTGTCAAACCACAGAGTATTTTCCCAAAGGTCTTGGGGATCATCAAGATGTTTTTTGGCAAAATTGAGAAGAGCCTTATTGTTCTTTTTGTTCAGCACTGGTTTTCGTCTTGGAACTCTGCCATGCAGGACGTTTTTTAAGTATCTTTCTTATGGTGGAGTCAAGAAGACTGACCTTAACTGAGGCAAGTGAGGCCTGCAGTTCTTTGGATGCTGTTGTGGGGTCTCTTGTGACCTCTTGATGAGGCTGCGCTCTTGGGTTAATTTTGGTTGACCAGCCACTCCTAGGAAGGTTCACCACTGTTTCATGTTTTCATCATTTGTGGATATGGCTCTCAGTGTGATTTGCTGGAATCCCAAAGCTTTAGAAATGGCTTCATAACCTTTTCCAGACTGATAGATTACTTAGAGTACTTTCTTTTTTCATTAATCGAGGAATATTTTTAATCGGCTGTAACTATTTTATTTTTAGGACAGTAAAGTATTATGGGGACCAATACATCTGTTTTTACTGAGAATAAAACTGTATTTCTAAAAGAATAAAATAATAGTATCCTGGAAAAAAAATTGCAATTTGAAAAAAAAAAATACAAGGATTAAATGGCATTTGTAGATAAATAAAATAGATTTATAGAACACAAAAAATATATAATTTTAAAATAATGGTACACCTTTCCAAGACAAAATTTGCAGTATTACGATAATAATAATTTGTATTTCTACAAAAATAAAATACAATTACAAGAATGAAGTCATACGCAAAAACTTTATTTAATGAGAAAAAAGTTATTTGAGAAAAAAATGTGACATTATAAAAATAAAATAAAACTATTAAGACAAAGTCAGAATACAAAATGTTAGAATTAAGAGAATAAAATAATTGTAAAAAAATTGTAGCTATATTTATGTATTTACTCAGTATGTGATACTGTAATGTTACTGTTGGAATTGTAATAAATTAAAAATAAAGAAATCAGACAGCCAATCAGGTTGCTGTGACATCATATCTAGGGGTATAACGATTCATTCACTCTATCGATGCATCGATTTATATTCGTACGATCCAACTACACTGATGTGTGTTTAGAAAGTTTCCATTCTGGATGGCATATATCGATCTAACATCGTTTAAAAAGGTAATCAAATAGACTGAATTGATGCTAAGAAATAAAGCATTGGATTTAAGCACGGCAGGCTTTTTATGGATGTGTGTTTTTTAAGCACTTTTAATGATAAAGACCTGATAAAGACAAAAGACGAATTCAGTCTTTGTCTGTGATGTTATCGTCTTCTGGGTGTGTGGTATGTGTCACTTCATTCAGTATTCATATTTAACTCATCTGTCTTTATTTGAAACTCCTTTTAAGTGACATTCATGTGGACAAAATGAAAAGTAAGGACGTTTTGTACGTCTGGTAGTTTACGGTCGAGTAGCAGTGACGTCATCACCCAGCGAGGCGTGTCCAGGTCGAAACATACGCTTACGTACGCGGAAGCAATAAATGGCGCGCACTTGCTTGTGCTTGTTCTCCGTGGAAGAGAGGAAAGGCTGGGAAGCCGTAATTTTTGTTGACTGTTTATTTGTTTTGTCACACATTTACACTCGCGTTTCTGATGTATTCTTCTTTTGCATGACCACGTTTCCTGACACTACAATTATCAGCACAAAAAAAGCCCCTGCTGCCATCGGCCTGTACAGGTGAGAAAGTTTCAACGCCTAATTGAAGATACCATACCGCATTCATTTGCTAAGGAATTAGCATAATGTCCCTCACCTTAGGGTGCAAAATTATTTAAAGTAAATAATTCATCATGGCAAGCTATACCACCCTCTGTTCATCCTGATTTTGTATTGCATTTTAACACATTTTTTGTACTCATTGATAATTTATTCTTAAGTATGTAAGCATTATTAATCATTTATACCTGATACCCTTACAAAAAACAACGGGAATCTGGAAAACTTACTGAATCGTTTCAGATCGTATCGTTCTAAATGAACCAAAATCGTCGTTGAATCGTATACTCCACCACGAATCGTGATACGAATCGAACCGTTATTAAAGCGAATCGTTACACCCCAATCATATCCTAAAATAAATGCCTATTTGCATAGTTTTTGTCTTGGAAAGAGCATCTCTTGAGCATTCTTGTGATATGTCCAATGGAATTGTAACCTATTTGCTTAAAACCACTAAAAGAGAAAACATTGTAAAAAAACCCCAAAATAAAACGTACCTTACAAGCACACTTAGAGCTCCTAAAGGAGTCACAAGTGTCGCTGGCGCGAACGCGTACGCTGCAAAGTTGGCGGCCTCTCCGACTCCCACTGGAAGACAGTTCAATTTGATATCAACAGCAAAAAAATTCAGCAGAAGAAAAAGAAGAAGTGGCTTGTTTACAGGAAAACAATATGGCGACAAGGAAGCACCGCCAAAATTAAAGAGGGGAATGAATCACCGGACTGTGTAACCCAATTTTTTTTTTACTTACTTGAAATGAGCCCCGCCCACCACAGCCCTTCTTTCAGGTAAGCATAGCCGCCTTGACCTAGAAAGGAACACATAGTAACATATGATAATAAATAACTGGACATGTTACGGTGTGGAGTTCACCCAAAATGTGATGATAACCATTGACTCATAAGTGGCCCTTGATTTTAAATTGATATCAAATTACAGTCTTGTATTTGGGCAATGCTAACAAATAAAACACCACTTGACCAAATCGCCCAAAACACAGCCCGTCAAGAGTCTCAAAAGGTTAAGTAATTTTAGTTTATTTTTATTGTATTATATATACTGTGATTACTATTATATTTGTAACTCCTTATTATGTCAGATTGATGATTTTGGATGGCCACTGTGTACACTTACAGCGCTATCACAGAAAATGTAATCAGAGCTCTGTTGTTTGGTAGGCGTGTTTGGTGAAACTTTACGGTACCTGCTCGCGTGGATCCCTTGCTGGCCAATCGCAGCAGGCCTTTCTTCTTCAGGATGAAACTAGCGCCGATAAAAACACTGGACGACACGGCCAGAGAGAGGCCAATGTAGAAGTCCACACGGCCCACGTCCATCTAGAACAGCAGACGACTTTTTTTTTTATATCACATTAATAATTGTTTAATTTCGCTCCATAGCGAACACAGCCATGTTTCCACATCACATGACACGACAGACCGTCTGCTCTTGAGAGGCCATTGAACTCACTGCTGCTTTTAGGGGTGGAACAAGTTTGAAAGCAAACAATGTATCAAAGTTGAAGTTTGTTAGTCGGAGAACAGTACCCAAATAAAGCAAATAAAGTGTACCTCGGTGTTTATGTCAGGTCCATCCGTCTTCGCCTAGGCACGCTCACGAGCAACACTCGGACCGCTACGACCTGAGAGTGACTGGTCACGTGATCCACATGCCATCTGAGCAACTTTTGCGCTTCAAGCGAACCAGCCAGCATATATAGCGATTGTTTTACCAGCCTAACTTGCTTTAAATAACATTACTATTTCTCAATGGCTCTCCAAACCACTAGAGCATTAGCTCACGAGATCCGGTACAAGAAATAAGTTAAAAGAATCGAATAATTTCCTAACGTTACAAAAGAGGGAAATGTTTGACCATAATGTTGGACACGCCCCACAGCACAACTTCCTTTATAGTGAACGTCGTTAAAATAATACCGCTTAGAGCACCATAATATTTTTAAAACATTTTTTATTTTTGTCAACGCACTCAAAAACTAATCTTCTTGGGTTAGTCGATCGTCAAACTTAAAATGGAGAATTCCCATTCCTCCGCAGCCTCTGAACACAACCTGTTACCCAAAGGCAATGTGATTGGTTACTTGGTAGTCACAAGTGCACGATCCAGTGATTTGATTGGGCAAACAGTACACGAGACTACGGAAGTGTTTCGAACCTTGATAAGTATAGCTTGGAAGTCATATATGCTGCAAACTTGATCAATAATACGAGGTTGATCCGCGTTGTTTTGATAGGACAAATTTGACATAACCACTTTTTGTAATGTGTCGTTATATCCGCTCTTCGTGTCCTTAAGATAGCCAAATGAATAAGTATCGTTTAGCAAAACATTACCATCCAAACATGAGGACATTTATTCTGCAGTCTTTACGCAGACTGCAACGAGGCGTCTTTTTAGCACCAGTTTTTGCTCAGTGGAGCACTCAGAGGATCAGACGTGCTAGCAACGATGTTTGCAAAGAAGAAGGAAGCTACTACATTACCACCCCCATCTTTTATGTCAATGCCTCTCCTCATTTGGGGCACTTGTACTCAGCAGTTTTAGCTGACTGCATGCACAGGTACAAGCTTCTTCGGGGATTCCACTCCAAATTTGCAACAGGTAACTCATCGTCACACACATGAATTACTGCTCGGGCAAAAATATCTGTCTGTTGGTCAATCCAAAATGTTATAAACCTCAAACTTGAGTATTTAAGGAAGTGAAAGTGAACTTTTGGACTTTTGTTGAGAACATCTCTGTGTGCACGATGATTAGGTAACTATTAGTGTGCAGAATTATTAGGCAACTCAAAGAAAAACAAAAATATTCCCGTCTCACTACTTTATTTTAATTTTTTTTAAAGTCAGAATGATAAACAAACAACACAAACTTTACAAATAAATATTTCAGACATTTCCAAAAATAAATCAGTGACCAATATAGCCACCCTTCTTTTCAATAACACGCAAAAATCTTCCATCCATGGAGTCTGTCAGCTTCTTGATCATTTGACCATCAACTTTTTGTGCAGCAGCAACCAAAGCCTCCCAGACACTGTTCAGAGAGGTGTACCTTTTTTCTTCACTGTAAATCTTACGTTTAAGGGTCCACAAGTACTCAATAGGGTTTAGGTCAGGCGAGCAAGGAGGCCATGTCATTATTTTTAAGACCTTTATAAGACCTTTACTAGCTAGCCATGCAGTGGAGTACTTGGATGCATGAGATGGAGCTTTGTCCTGCATAAACAATCATGCTCTTCTTGAAAGATGCACTCTTTTTCCTGTACCACTGTGTGAAAAAGAGGCAGTAGGTTTGGTAGTTGAGTTTGAGCCTGAAAAGGCCCAACAAGCTCATCTTTTAATAATTCCATCCCTTACCAGTACCCCACCTCCACCTTGCTGGGGTCTGAGTTGGAGTGGAGCTCTCTACCCATTGCTGATGCAGCCACGGACCCATCCTTCTGGTCCATCAAGAGTCACTCTCATCTCATCAGTCCATAAAACTTTTGAAAAATGTGTTTTCAGATATTTCTAGTGAAAGCCTTTCAACTTGTGTTTCTTGTTCAGTGGTGGTCGGGTTTCAGCCTTTCTTACCTTGGCCATGTCTCTGAGCACTGAACACCATGCACGGTACTTCTGGACACTCCAAGCAGTTAACAGTTCTAGAATATGACAGCACTGGAGGAGAATGGGTTCCTGGGAGCTTCACGTTTGATTTTGCTAAAATATTTGGCAGTTAATTTGTATGTTTTTCACTCGACACGTTTGTAGCGATCCCTTTGTGCACTGGCAACAAAACATTTAATGATTCTGTGGTCACGTCCTAATATCTTGGCAATTTTGGCCATTTCAAGAGTGCTGCATCCCTATGAAAGATGTTTTACAGTTCTTGACTTTTCAGAGTCTGTTAAATCTCTTTTCTGGCCCATTTTGCCAGAGGAAAAGAAGCTGCCTAATAATTGTGCACACCTAATAAAGGGTGTTGATCTGCTAAGGCCACACCTTCCCTCAGTACACACATGCACATCACCTGGGATGCTTAAACCCAATAAGCATTCAGGTTTATTCAGCTTGGGGTTGGAAAATGTGCATATAAATGACAATATGGTCAATACTGACTTTCCTAATAATTGTGCACACAGTGTTATCGGTGTCTATAGGGCTAAGGCATTGATAAAGGGAAAGTGGGTGTTCATGACGTCAATTGTGACATAGTTCCTTAAGTTATCTGAGTGTTCATTTTTTTATTCAAGTCGATAACACACCATGCAACTAATTCGGACCATAACAAAAAAAGACCTGATGGCGCTTCTTCATCTTCCTTAACTTTTCAGGAACAGATGAACACGGCCTAAAAATTCAACAGGCTGCTGACGCAGCTGGAGAGGACCCCCTCACCTTCTGCACCAGCGTCTCCCAGAGATTCCGACACCTCTTCAGCAGCTGCAACGTGTCCTTCACGGACTACATCAGGACTACGGAGGAGAGGCACCGGCAGGCTGTGGAGCACTTCTGGTGCCTGCTCCGTGACAAGGGACTCATCTACAAGGGCAGCTATGAAGGCTGGTACTCCAAGCCGGACGAGAGCTTCCTCACGCCGTTGCAGGTCGGCGACTCTGTGGACTCATCGGGAGAGGCCATCAAGGTGTCGCTGGAGAGTGGGCACAGGGTAATTAATAATTCAACAGAGCTGTTTGGTTTAAGACCCATAATACAATGTAATTATTTTTTAATGAGAAGTTAACATGCAAATGCAGCCCAAGTAGCTAAAAAGACACAAAGAAAGTGTGTATTTGCATTAGGGCTAGGACAAAATATTGTTATTGTGCTGTACCGTCACGATACACCTGCATTTATATTGATATTGTTGCTGCATGATTTTTAGCTATGTAATACTGAACCCTTTTTTGACAGTTTTGTCTGTCAAGGAAAAGTTTCATTATTTTTTTGTATGCTTAATGTGTAAAATGTTCGATATTGTGATGTCCTACAGTTGTTTATCATAATTTATGTATCGTGATACAGTCGTTACCAAAATATTGTGATTCTTGTGAGTTACTCAGCGATTCCCACCACTTGTCCTCATGTGTAGCAACATGCTAACTTCTGTAGCCTCAGGAACCTCACTCCCAAAGTGTTGCCAATGGTTCTACTGCAGCCCGCTCTCTGCTGGCCACCCTTTCAAGTACAGCAGTTACTGTACTGTTAATTGTATTAAGTGTGTTTTAATGTATTTGTCAGGTGGAATGGCTAAAAGAGGAGAACTACATGTTCCGTTTGTCCGCCTTTCGGACTCAGCTCCTGGACTGGCTCCAGAACAACCCCGATGCTATCCAGCCCGAGCGTTTCCGTCAGGATGTTCTCCAGTGGCTGCAGGATGACCCTCTGGACCTCTCCGTGTCCCGCCAGAGGAGTCGCCTCCAGTGGGGGATCGCCGTGCCGGGGGATCCGGATCACACCGTTTACGTGTGGCTGGATGCCCTGGTCAACTACCTCACGGTGGCCGGTTACCCTGGCAACCACCAGCGTTGGTGGAACGTCTCCCGTCACATCGTAGGCAAAGACATCCTGAAATTCCACGCCATCTACTGGCCGTCGTTCCTCCTCGGGGCAGGGCTGGCATTGCCCCGGTCCTTATATGTGCACTCCCACTGGACAGTCGGCGGGAAAAAGATGTCTAAAAGCTTGGGCAATGTGGTAGACCCCTTTGAGTGCTCACAGGTGTTCACCACAGACGGTTTGAGGTACTTCCTGCTGCGTCAAGGCGTGCCTGATTCCGACTGCGATTACACGGACGACAAAGTCATTAAGCTGCTCAACGCAGAGCTGGCCGACTCTCTTGGTGGCCTCTTGAACCGCTGCACCGCTCTCGCTTTGAACCCCGCCCAGATTTATCCGCCCTTCTGCCCTTTGTCTTTCCCCAGAATGCAGGACCCAGAAGACTACCACATGCTGGAAGCTGTACGAAGTCTCCCACCTGTGGTGGAGCATCACTACGACACCTTGCACAGCTACAAAGCCCTGGAGGCCATCGCTTCCTGCGTGAGGCAAACAAACGGCTTCGTTCACCGCCACGCACCATGGAAGTTAAACAGGATGGATGCGGGAGAAAGACGTTGGCTGGACACCATCATGCACATCTCTTTGGAGTGTCTCAGGATGTACGGCATCCTCCTCCAGCCCGCCGTGCCGCTGCTGGCCGACAAGCTGCTGTCCAGACTCGGCGTGCGAGCAGACGAGAGGAAGTGGACCGACCTGGACTTCCTGCCGAGCTATAAGGGGACAGACTGCCCTTTCCAAGGAAGAGTGCTGGGCCCTGACACAGGAGTGCTTTTTAGTCGCCTGGAACGTCCCAATGAGGAGAAGCAAAAGCCAAAGAAAACTAATAAAAAGCAGACAAAGTGATCTAAAAATATATAATATTTATTAATAAATGACTTTGGCTCCCTGCTTGCACTTTGTGGAAAGTGACAATTACATTGAATGAATTGGTTTGTCAACTGTTGAGCACACAATTTTATGTGTGTTAAGTGTTAAAGGGGTTGTTTTGTTTTATCATTTCACATCAACTGTTATTTCTAATACAATATTTTACATGACTATTAAATGACCTTGGGGTGGTATAAAAAAGTAAAATTGATGGCATGGTTAGTTTGTAGCTCAGTTTTTATTACGTCTGGTAGATTTTTCATTTTAAATCTGGTTTTAATTTTTTTAGTAGCTGTTCTTTGTGGCTTTTCATGTCCAAGTTGTATTCATGAGAAATTTGGCTACACAAGCGTAAATTACAACTGACGAGACCCGTCAAATGAGCTCCAAGTGTTAGCTGGCTTGCAATGAACGCCCTCGTGCTCGTAAATGGCGTGACGTCATTCGCCACGCCCAAAAGTTTACCAAGCGTAGTTCAAATTATGTAATATTCTGTGACAAAAATGCTGTAATTGTTTACGTAAAATAAATGACACAAGTACATTTATTGAAATGCAAACGGCCAAATAAAAATGGATTCGTTTAAACTTGAAATATAGTGTAAAGAATTAATTGTATTTGACCCATTTAGGTTTTTGTTTTCTTGACCTGTGTGTGTTGTGTAATTTTTATTCGGGCGACAGCTCCCCCTAGTGGACGATCAGTAAATGACTCAATCACAGCCACCATTAGAAACCTGAATGGCTGAGTGACTAAACACAAACACTTTTTTTCTTTGCAAAGACAGTTGTGCTACCTGAGACAAGACATCTTTTCCAGGTTTATCATCAAACTTTTCATTGACATATTTTTCCAAACTAAATACAGACAGCCAACACAAGACATTAACAAGACATAAAAACTGACACAATTTAATGAAAAATACACAAAACTCAAAATAATTGTACAAATAGAAATAAAATACAAAAAAGGATGCATTGTTATCCTTTGTGGTAATTTTTTTACATAGACTTTTCCCATTATTATCTGTTATCTTGTCTGCATGAGGCCTCCATATTCCAACAAGAACAAACCCAAAGTGAAGATACTTCTTTGATGCCTCGGCCATCTCCCTCAGGGCCGCATGGTCAACAGCCTCCTCACACGCACTCTCAACTATGCATGCCAACGGTCACATGTAATATGAATTGGTGCCCTGTCCTGGTTGTGTATCTGAAACAAGTAGGGAGAGGTTGGTTACAGGCAGGAAGTGTGGGAGCAGATGAGACAATAAAAGAAGCGTCAGACTTACTTGAGAGTTGTTGTTGCAGTTGTCTGACCAGAGCAGCTGTCTGTTGCTGCTGCTGCGTTTGCTGCATGCCTTGACGTGGGAACTGAGAGGTGCATACATGACATTATATGGTCAGTCATAAGCATCGGGTACAGGTTAACATTCATGATATGCACATGACGACTACAATTTTTTTCCACCTGAAAAGAGGACATTGCAATTGTCTTAGTGATAACTAGTAATTATTAACTGTCCAATGAAAAGCATGTACACTATTTTGGGCTAAATTGGTAAAAACTCACAAAAATGTAAGAAAAAAAATGTAACATGAAAAATTTTGGGGGATTTTTCATTGGAAGCAGGTATCTTATTTGTTACCCCCAAATTGTCTTTGTGTGAAAAATAAAGAGTTGTTTCTTGGATCAAAAAATAATAATTGGAGAATTGCCAAAAAAAAAATTTAAATCTGGGGGGGACGTACTTCCTTTTATCCAAATATTTTTTCCATTGCTTTTCAGAATATTTTTCTGCAATAATGAAAACCCTGTATGCAAGTTTTATCACACAAGTGACTATAAAAAGAAACACAAACGTGGTGAATTAAACCTGAACCTCTACATTTCTTAAATGTTCTATTATATCAGAAAAACAATCAAAATTAAAATATGACATGAAGAGAGTGCAGTGGTCTGGGTCGTACCATGGGTTGCTGCGGGGGCAGTGGCTGCATGCCCAGGCCCTGGTTCTGTTGCTGACCTGGTGGAGGTACACCTGACACCTGCTGCTGTTGCTGCTGCTGCTGCTGCTGTTGTTGTTGCTGCTGCTGCTGCTGCTGTTGTTGCTGAGGAACTTGCTGTTGAGGAGGGACCTGCTGCTGGACTTGTTGTTGTTGCTGCTGCTGCTGCTGTTGTTGCTGTTGTTGTTGTTGCTGCTGTTGGGCTTGTTGAGCCTGCTGCTATTTGGAGACACATTGCACATGCTTTCATTACTTCTGCCAAGGATCCAGGATCTCACTTCTTTGACATCAGTCTTAAATTTCTCATTGCATTAATCTTAGTGGGGAAAAAGAAAAACTGTTAACCTCCTAATGCTTGAGAGAAAAAGAAAAGACTTATCCAAAATAAAGAAAGTTTTTCCCTGAGCAAAAGCCACGTACTCTGAGTGCTTGCTGTCTGAGGTACTGTTGCTGCTGCTGCTGTTGTGCTGCTTGTTGCTGTTGTTGTTGTTGTTGCTGCTGCTGCTGCTGTTGTTGTTGTTGTTGTTGTTGTTGCTGCTGCTGTTGTTGTTCTGCCAGCATCTGATTGGGCCTTAAGCCTGGATGACCGCCCTGGCCTCCCATGTGAGCAAGACCGTGCATGATGGGATTCTGCTGGATGGGCTGGTGGGCAAACCTGACAGGAAGAGGAAGAGGCAGTTGATATGTACGATTCAACAAGGCACTGAAAGAGCAGCAGCATCAACAACAACAACAACAACAACAACTGACCTCTGTGCGTTCTGCATATTGTGTGTGTAGCCCGGAGCCTGCTGGTGAACGTAACCACTGGGCCTCTGCTGCATTTGTCTCAGGGGATCCACCACGGCGGGGTTGGTTCCTGGGTGGGAGCCCTGGAAGTTCTGGTTGCCGTAAGCGGACTGAACTATACCGCCCCCTTGAGACGGGTGCGGCTGCATGCCCATGTGTGAGCCGTATGACGTGTAGCTCTGAGATAAGTTCTGGACAAAGACAGCCATTGATATAATAAGAATACACACGATTGATAAAATAAGAATACATATGTGACAGTAGCTGTTCTGTGCAAGCTGAGCCAAAACAGAACAAGTCAAACATACTTGAGACTGCTGCATTGAAGTATATGGTTGGTTGGGTGTCATTTGTCTGATCTGCTGCCCTATTATGCTGCTGTGATTCTGAAAAGTAACAAATAAAGCTTCAGTGTACAAGCAATAAAAGGGTGATTGTAAGGTCTTTAAACACTCAGCAAAATGCTTAAAACAGGGGTTTTCCACATAAAGTGTGGATTTTATGAGATGTACAGCTTGAAAAATGGGTTTCGTCTGGGAGAAAGCAAAACATTCCAGAAAATGCATCCGTTTCTTTTTGCACTCTAGTAGTAGAGTTTGTGTCCGGTTATGTCTTGTACCCTACTTGCAAAGTTTCAAGCCGAGTTATTTCCTGCACTCTATTAGCAGATTTTGCAGTCTGGTTATTTCCTGCACTAACTGCAGAGTTTGCATCCTGTTTATTTCCTGTAGTCTAGTACCAAGAGTTTGTGACCAGTTATTTCCTGCACTCCAGTAGCAGAGTTTGTGTCTGGTTATGTCTTGAACTGTTGTTGCAGTCTGCATCCTGGTTACTGCCTGTACTCTAGTAGAAGAGTTTGTGTCTGGCTGGTTCATTTCTGTACTCTCACAGCAGACAAACTCTCCAGCAGGTTAGATACTTCATGCTTTCTGAGGCAAGGCTCAATGTCCCACACTTTAATAAACGCTTTCAAAGACATAACACTGCAAGTCCACGAGAGAGAGAGACTGATTATTTTGTCTTCTTTCATCACTTCTTGGTGTATAGACATCTAAGAGAGAGGATCTAAGCAACTACCAGCCTTTTCTACTTCTACTTGATCTAGCTAACTTGAGCTGTGAATGAACTCTACCTGGTGAGGAGCAGTTTGACCTGTCAGTGGAGACTGACTCACCAGTCTGACCTGCAGCTGCTGGCGCAGCATCTGGTTCTGCTGCATATTAGGCTGAGGCTTGTAGACCATTTGGTACTGTTTGTCCATTCCCATCATGCCGGGCATGTTGCCCTGCATACCGGGCATCATTCCTGGGTAACTGGGCCGCGTGGACACCATCTTGTTTAATTGAGGGTTGCGGGCAGGCCTGTAGGGAGGATCTAAACCAGGCCCTCCTGTTGTTGGGAGAAAACCCAGTTCAGAGTGCGATCCAGGATGATGAAACAAGTTAAATAATGCTGATATTGAGAGCTGACCTGGAGGTAGAGGCTGATTCTGTGTGTACATGCCCATGTTCTGCTGGCTATAAGGCAGCCTGCCGTATGGGTTCTGCATCAGCTCAGGTGGCATGTTTGTCCCGTAGCTCACACCTGGCGTGCGGTTCACATACTCCTTTTGAAAGGGGAAAGAGGATTCGATTATTTAAAAAAAAAAAAAACAATGTTATCCAAATTAAATGAGTTTTCCAAATAAGTCACCTCTGTCTTGGCCGATGGCGTCTTCTTCTTCTTGCTGGGCTTCTTTTTGTTGGAATCCGACGGCACAGCGGACATGTTCTTCTCCGGCTTCACCGCCTCCATCTTCTTCTCTGGCTCCTGAGAGATGGGTGTCAGAGGCTCCTCCTCCTCGGGCGGCAGGGGGAGTGGCTCCAGGTAGTAGCTGCGCGGCTTGGGCTTAAGGTGCGTGTGGTAGAGAAGGAAGCGCTGCTGCTCCTCAAACTTGGTCACCTTGCGGTCCATGCGCACCGTGCCGAACCAGCCCCAGGAGAGAGGAGCTGAGTGCTTGAGACCCTCGAAGACGTCCCACGGGGAGATCTTCTGCTTGGTGGACACTTGAAGCCCCTGATGTTAAATAATATACACTACGGCTACATAAACAGCTCTTTGGATATATAAAGTCATCACACTAATTTGGCTTACCTCTTTCTCAAAACCGGCGATCTTGTTACCCTTAGTGTCGATCAGTGAGCCCTGAGGTTCGCATGTGATGACATCACGGGTCTGCTTGGGTAGCGGAAGTAGCTGGCGAACCTTTTCCAAGCTCTCCGACTGCCGATCTCCAAGCTCTTTCTGTGGAAGCAAAAATAAACATAAACTACGTGGAGGGGACCGTGTTAGCGGTAATAAATCGGAGGATTGTGGATGACGGGCAAAATTTTAAAAAAAGTGCAGTTTTCCTTTAAAAAAGGTAACTAGTAGACCTGCATCGTCATAGATGTGATATTTTAATTCGTAATTAAGTTCATTATTTCTTTTGTATTTTTATTTTCAAATGTTTCAAACAAGAACTGAACAATTAATTTTGGTCTGAACTGTACAGGCAAACATGTTTTTTCTCCAGAAGTTTCCCCCTGATTGAACACATCATCACTTGTTTCATGGATATATTATATTGTATGTTGCATAACTCATTAATTCTGGTAATCATTGTATGTACAAACCTGATATTAAACCCTCGATGTGATGCAATAATGTTGTCATAGGCATGCAAGTGGTGCTGTCCTTACCCTGAGCTTCTTTACCAGATTCATGTAAGCCCTTTTATTCTCCTCCATGCTGCCCTGAGAGATGCTAGACATGTCGGCAGCCAACGTGCCGTTAATCAACACGCTCAGCATGTCCAACACAGTCGTGAAGAGCTCGCTGTTGGTAGAGAGGAAAGGGATGTCAGGAGCACGTCGGTGCCGGCTGCCATCAATTGGAGCCATAATGAGATTTTTGGAAAGAGAGAGCGAAAGATTCACTCACTTATTAGATTGCATGTCCACTGTTCCACTGCTGATGATGTCGAGGAGAAGGACAGCCCACTCGGTTGTCTGTTGGGTGCTACGCTGCACCGTGTCGAACATGCCTCCCACCTTGTTTGCGTAGGCAAACACGTGGTTAGCATTTACACATAAATGATAAAATGCGAGAGGCCATCAAAAGAGGTTATGTTTTCATTGCAGCTTGTTTACTAGTTTGCTGGATTAAGCAAAAATTGGAGGCGGGTATCTTTGAAGGTGCACAATTTGGTTTGGGTGAGTGTACGTACAAGATTCAATCGCAGTTTCAGAGCCTCGTGCATCATCTGCTTGGCCTTGCAGTCATCCTGGTACTGGTCCTCTCTCCAGTTGGTGACGATCTGCTGAACTTGGCTGTATAGGGATGTGAGAAGACCCTCCCGCTGCTCGTCCTGCCCCTTCAGACAGGTCAGCACTAGCGACAAGAACGGCTGCTGGCTCAACAAAGACATGCTGAAAAGATAGGAAAGTAAAAAAAAGTTCATTAATGACACCTATGTTGTCAAATACAATATTCCTCTCTTACCTTTTCTGCTTCTGGCGATCCCTCTCCTTGCGTGAAGATGAGCCTAGGTGCTGTCCCTTCTCCAGCTCCTCTCCGGCTGCTTTCAGGACGTGACCCTGAACCGAGGTGGGCAGCTTGGCTATCAAAGGCGCCACCAGCCATACACCCGACCGCTCAGATGAACTGAAAGTATGAGGCAGAAGGAACGTTAACACCACCACAACACTGAATGGACGACAACAAAAAAGGACTCAACTCCAGCGGTGTCACCATTGGCGTTGTCCCTTGTTGTCATAGTTAAGGTAGAGTGGTTTATTGCTTTTCCATTAACTTTTATTTACACTTAAAAGGAGATGGATGAGGTGTCTTTGTGGGGCAAATAATCTCTGCTTTACAAATTTGTGATAAACCTTTTGGAGTCAAGTGTAGTTTTTAGTGTTTACCTTTATATCTCACCTTACAAACTGCTTATTTTGCCTCTGTTTGTTTCCTTTTTACCCAGTACAACCTCTCAAGTGAGGCTGTATAATTATTTTGTCATTTTGACAATGTGCATTAACACATTGGCCCTAAAATTCGAGTAGGGAAAATTATAATTTTTTTGTGTAAAAATGTCTACCAAGTGTCACGAAATCTTTTTATAACCTACAAAGCAAATCTAAAATGTAAAATTTAAAAACTCGCGTACAAGTGTAGCAAAAAAGTTAAATGCAGTGAAATATACTGCTCAAAAAAATTAAAGGAACACTTTGAAAACACATCAGATCTAAACTGGGGGGAAAAATGATCTTCAATATCTTTCCTGATAATAAGTGGGTGATGTACTAGTAACAAAATGATGCCACATAATTTGATGGAAATGAAAATGATCACCCTATAGAGGGGGGAAATCAAAGACACCCCAAAAATGAAAGTGAAAAAATGATGCAGCACACTGGTCCATTTGGCTAAAATGTCATTGTAGCAACTCAAAATGATTCTCAGTAGTTTGTGTGGACCCACGTGCTTGTACGCATGCCTGACAACGTCGGGGCATGCTCCTAATGAGGCTACGGATGGTGTCCTGGGGGATCTCCTCCCAGATCTGGACCATCACTGCGGTACCTAGACGCATGGAGGAGATTCCAGGAGACAGCTGTTGTTGTTACGTTATTACTCCAGGAGAGCTGGACAGGGCCATAGAAGGTCCTTCAACCCTCAGCAGGATCGGTATTTTTCCCCCAGTTTTGATCTGATGTGTTTTCGAAGTGTTCCTTTAATTTTTTTGAGCAGTGTAGTTACAATTATTTACCTTCAAAGCTGGTTGAGAATGATTATAATTTGCTCACTATGTACCCAACAAATAATGTGTCCACTCAAAAAAAACAAAAAAAACCCCACTTTTGTCACACACGTGAGGGTGTACTGAAAAAAAATGAAACTAACCGAGGCACGACCAACAGTTTTTAGGTGAGAAATAAAGCAAACAACTAAAAATGCTAAAAATTACCACAGACTCCAAAGAGTTAAGGTTTCATGTTCATTAATTAAGGGTTCACAATGATCACTATTTTTTTGGTTCGAGATTGACTTTATGTAATTCTCTGAGAAGAAATTAAGGTAAATTTGTGTATATCTGCAAGGAGCCACAAAGGTAGCCGACACAAAGGCACTCACCTTAAAATAGGTTTCATTTTGTTTGTGGCACTGCTGCTGTTGGACGCAGAGCCGCCTTGGAGGGTTCCTCCATTCCCTGAGGAGGGGTTACTCGAGTTCATCTCGGCCGATTTTTGAAACACTTCGATCGTGGCCTTGGCTATGTTCTCCAAGAGAGAATAGAGCTCCTATAAAAAGGGAGACAAACAATGTGTTCAAGGCTGCTAATAAATGTTTTATTGATCCAATTCCCACTGAGGTCAACTTGCATTGTTTGTGCTCTGTTTGATCATCAGCTGCAGCTCCAGGGATGACTGTCTCATCGTCCATTGGTCCATATTCTACAACAAGGACAGAGTTTATGATGATGGAGTTTAATTTTCATTCAGAATAATAGCGTTATTGAGAGAGGGACATTGCACTGCCAGAGGAAGGCAGCAAAACGGCACACTTCATATGACTCCTCTGTTAATCAAAAATACTGCTCTGTCGTCCCCCGCTACACAGCGATTCAAACATCGCTCCCTCGCTTTCAAAAATTAATTAATTGATAAATGATCGCCGTTTCATGCTTGACTGTGGCCTATTAGCCAAAAAATATTGAAAGACAAGTCTACGTAGCATCGTAGTCACTACTAGGCGTCAGTAATGTTACATTGATGAGACATTACCTGAATAAGTCAGCCATAGATGAAGCGTTTGACATGACATTAACATTAATTGGTTCCAGACCCGACCACGATAAGTGAATTTCCACGACGTAGGATTCAGTATTAATAAATGCAGTCAGTTAGTCAGTAGTTAGAGCTGTTGATGACTTTTAAATACGGGTTTTAACATTATTAGAGCCCTGTAGACATTAAATAACACCCCAATAGTCACTTTTACATTCCTATTTTTCTTTGTTGACAACACATTGCGCAGACTACGGGATCACTGCATGGACATAACAGACGGACGCCGCTAGCATAGCAAGCTAGCTAGCCTCTTCTATTTACTTAGTCTAAACTTAAGGAAGTGTTTAAAACAGAAGGACAAATAAGCCAAAAACTTAGCACTTCCACACGGAATGAGAGGAGAACCTTTTTTCCCCTATATGATCTCATCCATGGCATGTCGGCTCGGCTCTGCAGTGTGAAAGGTAATGTAAATAAACGTCATGCCTCATAACATGACTGATGCCTCGTACTACATATACTACTACATACTTATACTACATGTAACTTGTTTTTCGATATTTTTTGACTAATAATAGGCCATAGTCAACCATGAAACTGCTACAATGAAACTATTAATTATTTTTTGAAAAAACACCATATAGTGAGGGCGTGATATTAATTTGTCATTAGTGACAAATGACAAATTAAATGTCTGCAGGGCTCTAATGATGTCAAAAACTAGAAGGTCCTAAACAAGGTTTCTATGCTCTAACTACAAAAATATTCCATTTATTAATATTGAATCCTACTTCGTGGAAATTCAGCTATCGCCGTTGGGGCTGGAACCAATGAACTCATTCAATACCTAAAAACGTAGTTATACGTTTTTATAAACATGAAAGCCCGATCCCACTAACAAGGTATTTATACACTTCTTACATTTTCCATTTTCACGAGAAGCTAAAGGAGGTGCTGATGCAACTCCTCAACATTAGGCTAGAGAGCAATTTTAATTACATAAAAATACCCACTAGGTGACAGAAGTGCATTAGATGAGAGCTCGGCAGATATCATGAGAAAAAGGAGAAACCACTGAACTCTATAACTGGAATGGCCCCGATCGCTTGCTGCGCATTGGAGGCTTGAAGCCACCGGAAGTATAAAAATCGCCATGTTGTTTCACCCAAAACAAGAAAGCCGAACAACTAAGAGGAGTTCGAGATGCCGTCTTGTGCTGCTATTTATTGCACAAATCGTGATACTTGTGAAAATCAAGACAAGGGACTTACATTTCACAGGTAGGTAAATGCTTATAAATAATAAAAAGTTTAAAAAATAGATACTTTAAATCTGTAAGCATCTTTTCATCTAAGTAGTTGTAAATTACCCCTTATTCTCCTTTATATTTCCACACTGCAATGCTCAACTTCTAAAGCAATGGGTAGTAAATATGCGGAGAGACAGGTGGATTCCTGCAGCCAGATCGCAACTCTGTTGTTGTCGTCATTTCACAGAGGAGAACTTCGACAGGACCGGCCAGACTGTTAGATTACAACAATCATCTTCTAAAGGTATGCGTTGCATTTAACTTTGATACTACGTAGATCCTTATAAAAAATACCTGTGAACACTGAAAATGAGTTGTTATGCGTTGTAATTTCACACCATAGAGGTAGGAAAAAAACCTTAAACTGGAGGGAAATTTTGAGATTTGGGTGTTGTAAATTTTCTCTGTTTCAATGGAATTTTTGTTCATTCGTGGTAATTTTTATACCGAAACATAATAAATATAGTGAATGAAGAGACATGTATGTGTATGTGTGTGTGCTTTTTTGGGTGAAGCAAGATGGCCGACCAATGGCTTCCTGCGGTCAGCAGGGACGCCCCTTCCAGTAGTATAGAGTTCAATGGGAGAAACACACGACAGGAAGAGGAAGTCGTTGCATAAAAGGCAGCTGTTATATACCACACGAAAAAAAAACGCGTTGTAGGGAAATTTTAACACATGCACACACAGTTGAGTTCCAACTCACATACTTCAGTTCCAAATGTGAAAATTGTCAATAGTTCATGATGTTATATTTGCAAATAAATTATTTTGCGTGTTAAAAAAAATAAAAATAATAATAATTTGTGTGTTGTTTATGTTGTGGTATAGTTGTTTAGATATTTGAGCTGTCACAAAAGCAAAAAATGTGTCAAAGTGCAAGTTATGCTTAAATGTATCTTTTCACAAAAAGCTGGTTTTCTCCCTTTTCTAGTCGGCAACTGATATTTTCATGGAACTTTGCTCTACTGCTGATTACTAAAGAACGGAAAAAGGTACAAATAAACTTTTTGGCTAGGATTGCATGAGTTAATCGCAATCCACAAGGGACAACTGTATTTATTTTAAAAGATTACCCCCAATGTGCAATTTCAACCATCTTTTACTCCAAAATATGTTATCTTTTGTCACAAAGAGAGAGGAGGGGGAGGAAAACCTGTAGGATGCGTTTGATGCGCTGCCTCTGAGGGTTGTCTCCGTCATCGCTGTCCAGCTGGCGGTGAGGGTAGCAAATGAGCTGCAGGAGCCTCTGGGCCTGAATGTTTACCAGCACCGGGTCCTGAAGGGCACTGCTGTCCTCGGACAGAGACTTGAGGCAGCGCTCTCCCACCCACTCCTGCAGAGGGCAAGATATGATAACCGGTTTTCCTTTAAAAGCCTCTGATGCAAAAGAGACTTTTTAATGATATTCTAACAGTAAGATGTGTCCTTAGAGCCTGTTTCTGAGCAACAAAACAAAAGGGTTTTCATGATGTCATGAAGAAAAAACATCCTTCCTCATAAGGACATGACCCGCCCCTAGCTAGATGACTCAGCCCAATGTACACTACTAGTCAACAGTTTTAGAACACTTCAATTTCTCTGGAGGAAAAAAACTACATTTTTAAGTGTTAAGAGGCTTGTCTGTCTTCCATTGTCGATTCCCTTTTTCTTTCCATTTGTGTAGCAACAAATTACTTCCTCCAGTACAATGCTGTTCAACTGATGTTCAGGAGGGTATAGTAGTAGCAGTGTGTTCCGAACACTGTTTTTATGCAGACAGAGGAGGCAGTAAGTACTCCAGCACTTGGAAATTGTTGGCCAATTTTGGGGTCCCTGAAACAGGCCTTTTTGTATAATTCTTAAATACACATTTTTCAGTTTTGGGTAACCTTACCTTTTTTTTTTTTTAAACCTCTGGCACTTCACTACTTACCTTTGTACCATTTCAAGATATTAACTGGACTTGAATGACTTGAATTACAATAAATAACTTGAAAAATTCAGGTGTTCTAACTAAAACGTTTGACCAGTAGTATATGTGCGCACCACTTTGTGGAGGACAGCTTTGTTTAAAAAAAAAAAAAAGCGGCAAGCTACAGTACACAACAACACCTGCAGGTCTGCCAACTATCCATCCATCAGTCAGCTACAGATGCAGGAGAAATAATTTTGATCATTTTGTTTTTCTTCAGTAGGCTAACCTAGCATGATGTTGCTCTTACAGTGGTGTGAAAAAGTGATTGCCCCCTAAACCTTATAACTGGCTGGGCCACCCTTAGCAACAACTGCAATCAAGCGTTTGCCATAACTTGCAATGAGTCGCTTACAGCACTGTGGAGGAATTTTGGCCCACTCATCTTTGCAGAATTGTTGTCATTCAGCCACATTGGAGGGTTTTTGAGCATGAGCTGCCTTTTTAAGGTCATGCCACAGCATCTCAATAGGATTCAGGTCAGGACTACATTTTGTTTTTCTTCAGCCATTCAAAGGTGGACTCCCTGGTGTGTTTTGGATCAATGTCCTGCTGGAGAACCCAAGTTTGATTCAGCTTGAGGTCACGAACAGATGGCCGGACATTCTCCATTTTTTGGTAGACAGCAGAATTCATGGTTCCATTTATCACAGCAAGTCTTCCAGGTCCTGAAGCAGCAAAACAGCCCCAAACCATCAGACTACATATTTTACTGTTGGTATGATGTTCTTTTTCTGAAATGCGATGTTACTTTTACACCAGATGTAATGGGACACACACCTTCCAAAAAGTTTAACCTTTGTCTCGTCAGACCACAGAGTATTTTCTCTAAAGGGATCAACAAGATGTTTTGTAGCAAAATTGAGACAAGCCTTAATGTTCTTTTTGTTCAGCAGTGGTTTTCGTTTTGGAACTCTGTTTTTGCCCAGTGTCCTTCTTATGGTGGAGTCATGAACGCTGACCTTAACTGAGGCAAGTGAGGCCTGTAGTTCTTTGGACGTTGTTGTGGGGTCTTTTGTGACCTCTTGATAAGTCGTCGCTGCACTCTTAATTTTGGTTGGCTGGTCACTCCTAGGAAGGTTCACCACTGTTCCATGTTTTTGCCATTTGTGGATAATGGCTTTCACTGTGGTTCGCTGGAGTCCCAAAGTTTTAGAAATGGCTTTATAACCCTTTCCAGACTGATAGATCTCAACTAATCTCTGTTATGCTTTCAGTTATGCTTTTTCAAGCAGGGCCATGTAGGTTGGGATTTTTTTCCCCTCCCTTAATAATAAAAAGTTTAATTTAAAAAAATTTTGCTTAATGATCTGAAACATTTAAGTGTGACAAACATGCAAAAAAATAAGAAAACCAGGAAGGGGGCAAACACTTTTTCACAACACTGTGCATATGAACTGGACGTGCAATTTCTTTGTTTTTCAATTTTTAAAAATTGTAAACATTTCAATAATACTTTCTTCACGTTGTCACTACGGGGTGTTGTGTGTAGAATTTTGAGGAAAAAAATAAATGCATTCTGAATTCGGCTGTAACATGACAAATATAAAATAAACATGGAATATGTGAAATGCTCTGAATACTTTCCGGGTGTGCTATATTTAAAACTGTTGAAAAGTAGCATAAGGCAGCTTCAACAACACATTAGGGATATTTACCTGCTGGCAGATGGTCTTCAGGACATACTTTGCATACACGTCCAAGCTGGCTGTTTCTATGGAGACATTGCGCCCCTCGGATATGTCGTCGAGGCCAGCAGGGTGGGACAGCCCTGAGCCCCTCAGCTCAGCATCACCTACATGACCATTGAGACCAATGGAGTTGTTACAGAGCACCTTTGCAAAATTCCAAAGTAGAGTAACAAGTAAACACTTCTTACCCAACATGAAGACAGCTTTGAGGACAGCGAAAACGGCTCCCACAACTATGCTGTTTTGAGACGCTGCCAGGAGATGGCGATCACACGATGACCGGATACCAACTGAAGATTTGTCTGAAATACACAACAGTGGTGGTGTTAAGCAAAAAGTGAGTCTTTTGTGGTAATCCTGCCTAAACTATTAACGGAACTATTTTGTCCTACCTGACTTAATACCGTCTTGAGGGACAGGGTTGCGCTGTGGAGTTTTGAAAAGGTGCAACAATATCCTGCAGGTGAGTCTCGCTCCAGGCTCGGAGTCTTGCTCGCTGCAGGCTAAAGAAGAGTTCAGAAACGGGTTTCAAAAGTGACATGATCAAGTCCATCCCTCTAAATTTAAAACCATGTCCTAGATAGATGAATTTTTCATTGTGGAAAAAGGGATGTGAGAACAAACGGCTGGCATGTGTAGTGGAGCCAACAGACAGCATGGCTGAATGCACCTTTGTCTCAAGGGTAGTGGAAGCGGCAATAGAATTTGGGGGGGGGGGGGGTGTGTACATGCTGGCAAGCCTACAAAGCCCACTGAGGTTTCATGGGCACAGATCAAATAAACAGGCTTTACTCTCATCTTTAATATGAGTAGTGACTCAAGAGTTTGATGTTGTTTCCCACCAGGCTGCACCCTACACCTCCTGCCTTTAAAGAACACCTGAAAGCTGAGAATAAAAGCTTATATGGTGGAACCCATTTATGTAGGACATGAACAAAGCTGCACAGAGTGAGAGATCTGTGTACTGATTGGTATAATATTCTACACATTCATATTCTTACCTGCATTGAGAAGGGATGGAATGGCCACACAGCGGACCAGGTCCTCTAGGAGAAGACACTGTCGCGCTATGAGAATGGCTACGAATGTTGCCAGGGAATCATGGAAGGACAAGTCGCTAACCTGAGGGACATAAGGGCAACTTTAAAAATCAACGCTGTTGAGGGTCACCAAGGCAAAATCTGTTCAAACTGAGTTACTAAAACGCACGTCGACGTTGCAGAGCAAGTCGTTGAAGCCACAGTTGCCGTTATTGGAGGAGCAGCAGAGCGCCTTGAGGATGCCAAGCCATTCTGCACTTAGGGAGCGACAATATGCAGTCAGCTCGGCACACAGGATCCCAATATCGTTCACCCTGAAAGAGAAAGAGCAACGTTATCTTAATTACACTGATACAAGTTCGCTTTTGTGGAGCCTCTCAATAGCTTCTAGATTTCTTCTCGATTCACTTAAAATGTTAAAGGTTCAGGTGAACTTATAATTATTCCTGATTGATAATGTACCTCTCAGGGTCTCTGTGGTCCACGCACACATCCATGAGCACATTGCACACAAAGCTGTAGCGGTTGGCAGGGCTGTCATTGAGGATCTTGCCCACCATGGAGTGGTTGAAGTTGTGCGCTGAGGGGTTGGCGATGGC
Source organism: Dunckerocampus dactyliophorus (assembly GCF_027744805.1). NCBI lineage: Eukaryota > Metazoa > Chordata > Actinopteri > Syngnathiformes > Syngnathidae > Dunckerocampus > Dunckerocampus dactyliophorus. The sequence continues at coordinate 9,265,347 of NC_072829.1, read as the reverse complement.
CTCAGTCATGAACTCAGGGTCCCAGAGCATGTTGGAGTCGGAGGGGTCAATGTTACAGTAGATGGAGTTCTTCACTTTGGAGCAGAACTCGCTGAGAAACAAAAACAGTAGTGAAGCTAGCATCTAAATTGACTGGATGCTCATTTTTAATGAATGGAAAACGTTTCTAGTACCTGAAGATCTCGCCAAACTTGTTCTTGAGGTGACTGCAGGAGGTGTAGAGGTCATACAGGTAGGCCAAGATGCAGCGCTCAGCAGAGGAGCAGTCTGCAGGGTTCACACCTGACTTGACCACAATGCGCAGGCTAGGAGAGGATTATACATGTTACAACACAATGTGCACCTAAGAGGGGATTTGAATGTGCATGTGAGCCACCTACCCATCAAAAACTTGTGCTGTCTGCTCAGGATTGAGAATGAGGCAAGAGTGGTACCTCCTCAGCACAGCCACGATGCACAAACAAAGGCTGGTGGTGTAGCTGCCCACCAGGCTAGATGACTTGAGCAGCAGCTCGGCTTCCACCAGGCTCAGCTCGTTCAGAAGCTACAAATAAAAACACCCAAGGTTCAATGGTCAATCACCACGTTATGCGGGGTGTAACCAAAGTGTGACCCAGCCATTGTCCGCATGCAGATCTTTGTTTTTTTTATTGGCCAGTGATAAAATCAGCAAAAATGGAAACAGAGAACAAAAGGCGTCATGTAACGAGAAAAAGTTGACGCACGCATTACCTGAATGGCAAAGTCGATTAGGCCACTAACATTGAGCGAGTACTCCATGAGGTCAAAGATGAATTGAATGTGCTGCACTAGAGGCAAGTGATAGGACATCCCTAAGGCAAAGCTGGTGATCTGTTCCAGCACATTTCGGGACACCTGTACATAAAAAAAACACAGCAACACAGTGGGGTCAGTGTTGACTCACACGAGGAAAGCTCTCCAACCTTGGCTGTGACTCTATGCAGCAAAATACTTTGGATCATTATCCATTCAAGCTGCGATGACAGAACGCCACTGGCATACAAATTAGGAGATCATTTTGTATGAATGAATGGTGAAATCATACGGATCAGAATATGCCAAATGAATCAACTTAACCTGGGAGGTGACCTGGTGCTGGTCAAAGTGGGAGAGGTGCTGGAATTTGGAGAAGATATCTTCTGCCGTGGGGAAGGCCTCGGGCTTACTCCTTTTTCTCTTTTGTCCCTCCTCGCCTCCTGTGCAAAAGTGGGTGAAAGAAGCGACACATGACTGCTTTGGAATTGAAATTAAGGCAACACATACATGTGAAGCCGCTTTCCATACCTTAAAAAGTCATCAAAAGATATACAATGCTTTGTTGCTTCAAAAACTCAGCTAAAAAAAAAAGACGGTTATGAGTGATGCAACTGCAATCAAAGGTGATGTTTTACTGGAGAAAGTCCAAAAAGTCCTGCATTTCACAGTTGAACAAATGACTCATCACTGAAAAGAAGCATCAGAAAACTATATACGTACCTGTTTCTGCAGTGCTTTTGCGGTTGAGCACCTTCAAGATATCTTTGGTTATTTTCTTGATGGTGTGTCGCGCTTCATCCCTCAGTTTGCCCACGCCGTAGAGGACCACCAGACGCTGGTTGCACTCATGGCTGGCATTCTCCTCCTGAGGGGATTTCATTTGGAAGAAGAAAAGTTAAATAAATGGCCCTGATAACTCGACCAGCAACAACAAAGCATGTGAATCAAACTAAATAACATTATGTGTGTCCAAGGGATGGCCCAATCCAATATTGATATCGGATATTTGGCTGATATCAGCAATAAAATAAAATAAAAATGAAAAAATTAGCAAAATTATTATCATCATATTATTAATATTAACAACTGCTTGATTGTATGGAAGAATAAGTACGCAGTGATTTGGTGCATGTGGAATACAGGAAGTGAACATACGTATTAGCAATTGATGAAGGGCTTTAAGTAAAAAAAAAAAAAAAAGGGGGGGGTTGGGTGGAGTGAATCCAACACATACACACTATAGACAATTTGGCAAACAACTTTTTGGCATTGTGCTTAGCAGGGTACAATATGACCTACAGCAACCATTTAATTCAATAAAGAGCAATTTATACAAAAAATACAAAGCATAAGTCCTCTACTTCTGATTTTAAAAGGCTCAACACAGCCTTGGCAGAATACGCCACGATATGCACAGTGTCACCAGAGATGTCAAGGAGGTGAGAGTTTTCCTTCCTCGCGTGTGCCTCAAGTCCACCCTTCTTCCCTGTCGTGACAGCACAACTGTCCAATAGAATACGGGTTATTTGTTTCCACTCAAGACCATAGCACTGCAGGGCATCTTTAAGTTCCATCGTAAGTGCTGAAGCATTGCTAATGTTTACTTTACTGCTTGCAAGATGTTGTGTAATTATTGTTGCCCAGGGGTGCCCTTTAGGATTGCAAGCTACCGGTAGATCACCAAGGTAGTTTGAGTGTATCGTGTAAACGTCACTTTGCAGATGTCATCAGTCAGCTGACATTAAGCTCCCCTCCTGATTTGCTCCCAGGCCAGGCATCTGGCCGCATCATCAGCAAAAAAAGCGAACCATTACATTCAGTATTTTTTTTCCATGTTTTGGGTGGTTCCTTCATCAACATTCAGAGAAAACATACATCCTTTGAGCATATCAGACAGACGTTTCTTGAACTGAACCTGGTGCTATGCCATGGGTGTTCATATAACTGGGATGCTGACTATAAACGGACAGTTTCGTCAAAGCATTTTTATCAACCGCTACTTTTTTACACAGATCTACAAGTGGTTGTGTAATTGTAAATGATAGATTATGTTCAGCAATGAACGAGCACACACGTATTTTCAAGTCACAAATATGATCAGTCATTGGGGCCACTATGTCAGCTGTGGCTGTTGCTCCCAGTACTTTTATGTCGGAAAGCGTGAACTGCTGCGAGCTTCTTCGAACACAACACACAAAAACAAGTACCTGGCTCTCTTAGTTTCTGGCAACAGCTCCCAAAAGGCTTGCCGTCTCATTCCTTTCTTCTGTCCACGGCCAGCGCCATTTGCATTTAAGGCCGTTGTCAAATTAGTCTTCCCCGGGCTTCAATTTACTCAATTTTTCTCATCTGATTTTGGTGAAACCATCCGCTTGGATGCTGCATTCAAGATCACGTTCACGCTACAGGTTAACTCGAAGTAGAAAAACTAAGCTTATTGAGCAGCAATTTATGCCTATTTTCGAAGATGAATATATGTGTAATTTCCGACTTTAATGCTGTTTCATTGTTCAATTCATTTTGTATAATTCAGAACCCGTTTTTTTCCTCTGAGTTGTCTTGAACGCAGCATCAACTTCTGCTACATGGCAACCTCAGTGTACCCATTTTTACGGCTGCTAACGTAGGATTGGACAGCAGCAGTTTGAGCATTTTTTTTTTTTTTAATCATATGTAAACGCCAGCACTCTGGCACAATCCCGGAATACTTTAAGCACTGTTGATGTGGTACGGAGAGGGGGTAGGATTAAATAAGCTCTATTTCTTCCTACTCCTTTTCAGACGTGGAATTGTAAATTGTAACATTAAGCATTCAATGTAAACTGTATGCATGTTTGAAATAAAATAAACCATAACCATTTACCCACATGCATAAAGAAGTAAATGGGTGATGAGTTTTCCCTCATCTCTACTGTTAATGCCTATGGCTCTCTGAGTAAGCCTTTTCTGACACTACAAAATAAGTCGTAAAATGATGCATGATTCATGCTTTTCAAATATTCCTTAATACAAATAAATAAAAGTACGTATGATTTGTGTTGATACCCGATCAATATCTGTATCGGCTAATATTCAAGGCTGCAATATCGCTACCGGAAGTGAAAGTTGTATGGGGAAACCCCTCGTATCTCCCTTTGCTTATCTTAGATAGAAAAGCTGCCTTTGACATGTGTTAAATGACCACAGAATAGCAGTCAAGAAAAAAAACAGGCAGTTGCAATGAGACACAATAAAAAGAAGAGAACCCGCTCTTCTTACCTGAGGAATGGGGAAGTGGGTGGCATACTGAATGTGTCGGGGCTGCTCGTACAGCTGGGGGAAGGCAGGGTCCATGCACTTGTCCTTGCAGGTGCTCTTGCTGTCCTGCTCGGGTGCAGACTTTTCTGGAGAGGGGCTGCCCTTGGACTCGCAGTGCATTGGAGGCGAGAACATCTGCAAGACATTGATGATGAAATGTGTGACAACACAAACAAAGACAAGCCACCCCTTGATGTGAATACAGCCCTGACATTTCAGAAAACATTATATACTGTCTAGGAACAATATTAAAGAAAGTAAACTTGGACATCCAGAAGAGTAGTCAGTGTACAGCATGTATAGCAATATAGATTTACTGTCCACTGAAAATGCATCAACATACAGCTATTAGTCTAAATACGAGCATGCCTCACAATGAACATGTTCAAATTACGATGTGACAATTTAATGAGTCCCATTGTTATCGAGCCCTGCCTTAATCCTCTTCAGTAGGGAATTCACCAGAGCTGCAAAGCTTGTTACTGGAATTCTCTTCCACTCTTTCAAGGAGACATACTTGGCCACTCCATCACCTTCACTTGTCATCTTGGAGGTGTGTTTGGGCTTGTTATCAATTTGCAAAAGTGTCACGTCACCCAGTTTCCCCAAGGGAGGGGATCGTGCTCTGCTTCACAATGTCAGTACACTTTGGAATTCATCTTTCTCCTCAATGAACCGCATCTCCTCAATGCGCGCAGCACTCATGCATGCCACCACCACCATGCTTGACTCTTAGCAAGACAATTATCATGCTACTCACTTGTGTTGCCATCCATTTAGACAATAATGGCTGCACATTGACTATGGTATTTTCCCTTACCATATGCTGTCATAAAAATGCTTGCTGAAACTTGGTGTGTAACATAGTCACTGCATGTTGACATGATTTTATACCTCGTCAAAGTTAGCACTAGAGTTGTGATCTATCTCCATAGACTCCGACAGGCCGGTATCCTCAATCTTGACACTGTTGCCCGCATCCTGCTCCTTGCGATCAGACTCATCTGAGGGCTCGTCGCTGGGGGAGCGAGGGCGTGGCAAGTGGGAGTCGGAAGCCAGGTCGCCACGGGAGATGAGCGTGCACATGTAGATGTTGTGGGAGAAGACGTCGTGGCGGATCAGCTCGCAAAAGAGCAGGACCAGGTTTGAGAACTCCACTCTCTCATTCTCATTACCAGGCTCGGCTAAATGGATAAATAATTTAGTACAAGGTTCTCCACCCAGTGTCAAATTCCTATCTAATACATGTTGCTCAGGGTGATGAAATAAGAGGAAAAGGGTGGGAAATGTAAAAAAATATGAATAAGAGCAGGGACTCACTCAGCGTGGGGGCTTGAGTATCTAGGAACTGGAGCAGAACATCCTGAAACACTGGAAGTGTGGCAGCGGAAAGGGAGCCGGATGACACAGAGCCCTTCTCATCCACCACTTCGGACTCACCGCACCGCTGTCACAACACAAAGTAGACATTGCCATGTGTGTACTAGTCTGTATATGCTGGTCGATGAACAACACAATTACACATCAACTTGGATACATGGATAAAAGTGATAAAAGTGAGCTGAACACCTGTAAACTATATGTATAAATGTAGCTGACAATCTGCTGTGAGTGCCAACTGCATGAAAATCCACTACAATGCCAGTTCAACCAATTAATTTTGACTGATAGCACACTGCATCTTCGTTTCTGTAATCTCCATTGGCTGCGAGGAAGGGAGCAATACCTCTGCTTCAATCTCGGCTTGTCGCTTCTCCAGCAGCTTAGCCACCACCATGGCCCTGTGTCGGCCTGATCGCTTACAACACACGGCCCATTCACAAAGCAGGGTGACCACTGCATCGTCATCGGGTGACATCTGGACGGAAGCACACTTTGTGAAGATGCAGACCTGATTGTGATTTTTATTTTTTCCAGGTACAGTACCTCGTGACCATCCTTGCTCTGGCCTGAGCCAAATATCCGGTTGTATAAGGAATCCAGCGAGTTGTTAAAATCAGACTTCTCAAAGCTGTGGTTGTCCAAAACCTCTAGTGTGTGCAGCACCCTCCCAATGGTGAACCCTGACCAGGGAGCGAACCATCAAACAACGGTTCACTGTACTCAACACACGACTCATGCTGTGAACAAGTCAGACAAAAGATACATTTTCCCAACCTGCTGTGGTCTCCTGGCACTTGTCAAACGACCAGCGGAACTCCACCGCCTGTCCTCGCTCCTTAACTTGCTCCTCGATCTCCCTCAGCTTCACACGGACCTATGGTCAGTGGTGCAAAGTATGTGTTGTTGCACAGGTCGTCATCTTGACAAGGAAGAGCTTGCTGGGCGTGAAAGTACCTGCTGTGTGAAGGCAGTGTTTCCCCCAGGCATTGGTAAGCTGGAGGGGGCGATGGGCAGCAGGTCCAGAGGGGAACCAGTTTTGTTTCTGCTGTCTGTTAGAGAGTAGTGCCACACCAGAGCACTGGGGCAACACAACACTATGCTCTGAGGATGACGACAGAAAGAAAATGAGTTGCAAAAAAATTAAGACTATTCTACGTATTTGTGTACCTCTTCTACTCCTGAACTGCTGCACGCAAAAGGGTGAACATTTGTCAAGCACGCTTACTGTATTGCCTGTGCTATTATTTTTCTGACACAGACACCACATGGTGGCACTGTTATTAAACCTCGCCACCCCATAAGTCAGACTGACTTAAAGAGACACTTCAGATTTTTTGACATGAAGTTGTATGACATCCCCATCAGCAGTGCAGTACATCAACAGTAACTTACCCCCCCCACCTGGTCCCGTGACTTTAGTTTTGGTTGGATTTCCGTGACGAGGAACGCAGTTCTGGTTAGTTGCCGAGGCCATTTAAGTAAAGAGTTTGGCTTCTTAAAACAATGCGCGTTCAAAAGAGTAATACATCTGCATCAGAAAAATGCATCTTCAAAAAATCAGAACTCAAAAATCGCTCTGCGTTATTTGTCTCCCGCTGTATCCCTGCGCACTGTCACCTTCCCATTCTTGTGTATGTGATGAAGACGCTCGCATCTTCTTCCACAACGGAGCGCTGCGGCCATCTTGTTTAAGTGTGCATTCCACAGCGGAAGAAGATGTGAGCGTCTTCATCACATACACAAGCATGGACATGTGACAGTGCGCAGGGGCACGGCGGCAGACAATGTAGTGATTTTTGAGGAGGCATTTTTACGATGCAAAAGTATTACTCTTTCGAACGCATGTTTTGAGAAGCCAATCTCTTTATTTAAATGGCCCTAGCAACTAAGTGGAACTAAGTTCCTCGTCACGGAAATCCGACCAGAACTCTGACTTGCGGGACCAAGTGGGGGGGCACTACACTGTTGACGTACTACACTGCTGATGGGGATGTCATACAACTTCATGTCAAAAAATCCAAACTATGCCTTTGAGCCGAATCGCCACAAAATTTGTTATGCATCTCATTGACCATTTGTCTTATGATGATAAAATTTGTATTACATGTATGCTTGCATGTCTTCCACAGCATTTTGACTACAACCCATTGGGGAGGCCAGAAAAGTCATTTACAGTTCTGCGAAGAAACAAGCAGAACACTAATAGTGGTCACCATACCTGCAACATGCAGCTGAGGCCGAACACAAGAGGGCGATGCTGGGGGCAGATGTAGAAGTCTGTGAATGGTGTCTGGGGCTGGCTGCCTCCGGCTGGCTGGGAGGTTGGGGTCGGGGGCAGGGCATTGCCTTGAGGCGTCAAGATGCCATGCGCCGGGTGCCCTCCACCGGCGCTGGGGCCCAGGCTGCCGTCGCTTAGCAACAGGTTGAGGCGGCGCGTGCAGAAGTAAGCCAGCCTGCGTGACAAGTAGGCCGACTGTACGAATTCCCCCGAGTACTGTGGGAAGTGGAGGCGATGCACGGTGTTACTCACACACACACGCACGCACACAGCAACTTATGACACTGAAAGCAACAAAATGAAAGGCTTGGTGATGGATGAAAGCATTCAGACAATCTCCTGACAGCCTGTCACATCATCTACACCAACCTCAATTTGTGTGAGTGTGTGGTCCAGCAGCAGCAGAGATGATGCGAGATTCAAGTACAATAAAATGGGCTGTCAGTGAAACGTCAGACAGGTCTTACCTGCAGTAAAAGTGGCAGGAGGAGTCTCAGCAGCTCATCCTCGCCGGGTCGGACCTTCTCAAAACACTCTAGCACCCACGTCAGGAACTCGTGTCTGTCCAGCATTCCATCCTGACCACAAAAATCAACCATGAAATAACACTAATGATGCTTCTAATCTCTTCCTCTTGCAGTACAATATTACATTTCTATCATTACAAATAAATGCTGGCAAGTAAGTCTGTATGCCACTAGGCATAATTGTTTACGATACTGTATAAACTGAGGCGCTCATACAGCAGTACCACTCAACAGAAGGATATTAGCGTAACAGAATGCACTTTTGCACAATATGACACATCATAAGCAGACAATTAGATACATGTCAGCCACCGACCATTGCTTTCAACACAACAGAGAGGGACAAATGAGTGTCTGTTATACTTCAGGTCCCAGCATTGCAGAATAATACGCTTACACACATGCAGCATCCCACGGATAAATGTCGGCTTTTAAAGGCTGTGTGAAAGGGGCTATGGAGTCCAATTGGGTAAAATCATAGATTACAGTTTTATCTCCTGTCACTGAGCACTTGCATACATTCATTCAAACTGAAGGATGAGATAAAAGTTGTTTGGCCACTGCTGCAATCTCAAGTACTATTATTATAGATACACAACATGTGAATATATTCCACATAGAACTGTGACATGTGTTCTCCGCACAAAAGGACAAATGCCTCGAAACCGATATATGATAGTGCACGTTAAAGTGAACAGTGTGGCACTGACCTGAAACATAAACATTGCCAGCTTCTCGTTGTACTCCCACTGCTTTGTGGCCGTTTCCACGTCGGCGGGAGTGGCCGGGAGCGGAGAGCTGCAGCCTTGGCTGGGGAACTGCCTGTAGAACTCGGCCACCTTCTGAAGCTGCTCCCACAGATACTTTGTTATGATCTGGGTCCATTCTACGTACACACACACAAACATACACACATTGAAATGGCAAGGAAATACTCATCTCGCGATGAACAATAGGTCACATGGACACATTTTCCTCACCTATACAGGGATCAATCACATGTCTCTTCTTGACTTTAGTTTCTGTGATGGCTGCATGATAAGCACAGGTCATCTTGATCATCCATGCTGAACGCATGACAGGGACCAAGTACTTTGCCAAGTATCCAAAAACCTCCTCTTTCTTGCTGAATATTGGCACCTGTGATCAGGATATGTTGTACATCAGTGCCCCTGGTCAGTACATGAGGAAATTCTGAATGTGATCGGCCAAAGAAATTAATGGTACTCCTGCCGAATCTGCATCAACCAACTAAGACTTAACAAATAATGTACCAGGAAAACAAATCAATTAACTATTATGATGCAGCAGTGGTGCAGCCTGCTAAACAAATCAGATGATGAGATTCCCAGAGGCCTTCCTACCTTTTTGGCCAGCTGTGTGAGAGGTTTAGTCCCTGCTAAGTCTGTAAACCAGTTATTGACGGAGCTCTGAGACCTCGCTGTAACCAGCCAGAAATTATCCTTCTGGTTGACCTGCGGCTTACGCTTCCCTGTGTCCGGAAAGGTGTTGTAGCGCAGCTTCTCGGCAATAATGCTGCTGAAGTTGGAACTGATCTTTGGGGAAAAATATGAACAGGTTGTCAAGTAGGAATGGATCACTTTGGGTGTTGTTAAGGCACGCGGGAGTCAAATCACCTTGGATGGGTTGAAGTTGACATTTTTGGCACTGCCGTGTTCATCGCCAGATACTGCTGGCTGGTTGTTGAATCCTTGTTTGACATTGAGCGCCGTCAGCTCATCCTGGAAATGTATGTGTACACACACACACACACATCAAAGCTGAGCAACAGGATAGTGTAGTTTTGTGCAAAAGAAACTGCTGCGACTTCTGATTTAGCAATGAAGTTATCTTTGAATACACTGCAGCAATGCGATCAACATCTAATCCAGGTTGCAGCAGCATCAGCAAACTGAGTTTTAAAGTAAAACAAGCTGAAAGAACAGTCTTGAGTTAGCTTGAAATGTTTCGCTACTTATTAAATCCCCCTCAAATGCATTTTGCTCATCAAACAATAACAGTTTAACACTCGTTGCTAAAATAACAAAGCTTGCTGTCCAACAAATTAATCCACATTACAAAGTGACAACTATCCAAAAAGGCGTTGTTCGTTGTTGTTATGGCCAGGCCCGGGTTGTCTGGTGCTAGCGGCTAGCTCGTTACAGGCTAGCCGCTGCTAGCTTGCAAGCTATCTTTAAATAGCCTCTTCGCTCAGCACATTCCCTTTAAACGTACTTTTTATACTAAAACTGGAAGATAATCTCACCTCTTTCTGCTTTGGATCTTGCGGGTAAACGTCCGGAGGCCCGAGCCGGGGTCGCTTTAATGGCCGGTGTTCGTAGCTGAGTATTCCAAAGGCAGCCATCATCCAGCTGCATCACAGCCAGGGCTTTCCTCCTGCTGCCTGTCTACCCTCCACACAGCTACACAACCATAAACACTTCCGGTAACATTCAAAATAAAAGTTTAATTAAAAAAATAATTAATTTATCAAGGACCACCAAAATAAAGGACAATATATAAAATTGTTCCTTAAGACAAAACCGATTGCAAATGGAAAATGAACTTCATGTACTTTATGTTAATATTCCAATTTTGACTACCGTACTAGTTTTCCGTTGTATTTGTTTATATTCGTCCACCAGATGGCACTGCCTTTCCCATTCAAAGCATGCAGCAAAATGTTACTGTTTACTTTAAGAGTGCCTTGCTAGTGAAATGATAAGTGTATGTCATTATTGATGTTTGGAATGGTATATATGTTAATTATGTGTTGTGTGTTTGTGTTTCCTCACTTTAGCTTTGTTTTCATTATAAACACAGTAGAGTTATTAAACATACTGGCCTTTAAAGGGTTACAAACAAATTACATTTAATATTTGATACATATACTTCTGGATAAAGTAGTTTTATAAGTGATTGATTTGTTTAAAGTGGGAAAAAAAACAATACAGTATGTGTTATATATGTATAGCAGTTTTTGGGAAGCAGACTTTTTTGTTGTTAACTAATTTGTCATGTATTTAGTTTTGTTTTAAGTTGGTTTTCTGACACTGTAGAAAAAAATAATGCATGAAAATCAATCATTGACCGATCTCGGGACCCATAAATAATAAATAAATGTAAATGTATAAAGTAAATGTATTTTAAGAAAATATTTTTGTGGAGTTAGGTAAACATCCTGGTTAAGCTGAAGTGGTTGACTGACTTGTTTAAAGTGGGGGAAAAAAGAATGATATTTTTATAGCAGTTTTGGGGAAGCTGACATTTTTTGTTATCAGGGTTACATGTGAGAGTGAATTTTAAAGACCTCTTAATAAAAAAAAAAAATGTAGTGGTGCAACAGTAATATAACAATTTGGGGATAATGTATCCAGCAAAGTAGACTTTTATTTAAAGTGGAAAGTGCAAATACTTTTAAAATAATAATGCGTTGCAACAATTTACCTACTAAAATATTGTTCTCAATTAAAAGTACAAGTCTAACAGGAACAAGTGAAAAAAAATACTTGATTTAAATGTGGTCATAGTCAAATTTGAATTTCCAGGTGCCAATTTCTCCCTTTTTGTTGATATTTTCTGGACTCAAGAACTGGTAAGATTTCAAAGAACAGATTTTAAAAAACTCAGGAATTGGTAAGATTTCAAAGAACAGATTTTAAAAAACAGCTTCAAAAGTGCAGAAAACACTACTCAATTACAGTTACGCAAGTCAATGCTGGTTTTTGCAACAATACAATTATATACAAATAAAGACCAAGTACAGCCACGATGTTTCAATAAAACTTTTAATTGAGAAAAAAATCCTCTTAACTCAACCATTTACAAAAAGTACATACTGGAATTTGACAATCTCAGTGTACAAAAGGCAATCTTGAAAATGCAGCAAGTTAATAGCAACATATTGCACTCGTGATTGTTTAGCGCAGGCTCAACCATGTAAGGCAGATAACAACAATCTTCGGTTTTGTTGCTACAAAAACAAACACACTGTAGCATCCGACTGCAACTGGACAACATGCATCCTTCACAAAAATTGCCTTAGAAACAATATCAGCAATGCAAAATGTGCACCATTTAAAATCCAGCATCTAGATTAAAAAGGAACATAACACAGTACCAACATGCAGCGTGTAAACGACGTGCATACGTGGCTTATTTCAATATACAGTAGAATGTCTAGGCACGTATCCGCCACAACGTTTGCATGATGCATAAAAACATCTAAGAAGTACATTTTATTGGCGCTTCAAAGTGCCTCATTCTACACAAAAAAAAGCATTACTGACTCGTACATTATGGCTGCAATGTAACAAAGTTGAGTGATCGTCTACGCTACACTAGGTGAGGTTCAACAGGAATCTAACTAGCTTCCAGGCAGACGAGAAGGAGGTTTACACGTCGGCTACATGACTTATAAAGTGCCTTTGACAGAGGTCACCCTCTGTTTTATTTGCAGTGTATCATTTGGCTGCGTGACATGGAAGTAAAGCCATCCTTTTCACCATGAGTTGTGATATTGTCCTTAGAAAACATGGGTCCTGGGGTCTTTGGTCTTGGAAATCAGCTGTCATGATTGATCACATTGTCTTTTGCTATTGCAGCGTCCTCTGTATTTTTTTTTTTAACCCTACTGTAGGGTTATTAAGTCATTGAATTTTTTGTGTGTGCGTATATTATACTGTATATGTTCTGCTGTTACAGTAATAACTTTCATTTAGTTTTGCTTTGGTTTTCGGACGCCTTGACCATGGCTCGGAATCTGGAGTCTTCGACTGAAAGCAAGGCAGCGGGATTGTCAAACTCCAAAACCTAGAAAAAAAGAGAGGAAAAAATGCTCATTAGAATCACCACAGCGGCATTAAACGGAGCATTTACAGTGCGAGCTTTTCATAAATTGACTGTGTTGCAAAATTTAACTATAGACAGAATGGGTTCTTGCGTGTAAATTTGTGTAATATTTAATAATACAGTCAAACCTGCCTTAGCGGCCACCTTTATAAAAGGGCCACCTGCCTATAGCAGCCACTAAAAAATCCCCCCCAGCAAATTTACATGTTATAGACCCCGTGTATAACAGTCACCTGTCCAACGCAGCCAGCAGCCACCCATTTTGTCTCCCTTGGTCAATATCTGACCTGCATATAGCAGCCAAATTACCAACTCAAGTAGAAGCTTCATGCACGAAAAAGTTTTCTGAAAACCATTGATTGAAAAACAATGAAGGCGTCGTGTGTAGATTTTAATTACTGAGTCCTAGCTCAGTCACAATCATTCACAAGATCCACACAAACTGTCAGTTCTTCCACATAAAAAAGCTGTCTTCTTTTGAGCTTGCTATTTCCTGGTCAAACATGTAACTTTAAGAGCATTTGCACCAAAACATTACCGCAAAGTAGGCTGGGAACAGGACGTGCTCCCAGCGACGCTACAATAAAAAAAAAACATATGCTAGCATGCATGCGGCAGCGGGCGCAAAACTGAGTTCGGTTGTACTTAAGTATTTTATCAGTTATCAGTTATTATTAAGCCTCTAGCTTCCTTTTAGTAAGTAAAAACCTTGGCTATGATTGCACTACATTGTCATGTAGACCTACAAAGTACACTTGGAAGAACAAGAGGTGAATAAATGTATTGCAACTGATGTGAAACTGATGAAGGATAGGATTAAATAAGCTTTGCTTCTTCCTACTCCTTTTTGGACATGCAAAATTGTGAATTGTACTATGTGATGTGCTACTGCTTGACTCATGCATGTTCAGGATTAAAACCATGAACCATGATAATAACAAGCCTAGTAGTGTTGTACAACTTTTATCAGCAGTCCGCAGTGCCATCTACTGGTCAACATTATTATTATTTTTTTCCCTTTTTTCCTCTACTGGTCAACATTCAAACTGGACGCCAACCTGTCTATAGAGGCCACCTGTCTATAGCGGCCACTTTTGCAGACTCCCTCTAGTGGCCGCTATAGACAAGTTTGACTGTATATTGTATTTGGATTGGTTCGCAGCTGAGTGTGAAGTGGCTGGGATGAGAATCAGCACAGCCACGTCCGAGTCTCTGGCTCTCTCTCGGAAAAGGGTGGAGTGCCATCTCTGGGTCGGGGATGAGATCCTGCCCCAAGTGGAGGAGTTTAAGTACCTTCGGGGTCTTGTTCACGAGTGAGGGAAGGATGGAACGCAAAATCGACAGGCGGATTGGTGTGGCGTCTGCAGTGATGCGGACTCTGCATCGGTCTGTTGTGGTGAAGGAGCTGAGCCGAAAGGCAAAGCTCTCTATTTACCGGTCGATCTACGTCCCAACCCTCACCTATGGTCATGAGCTTTGGGTAGTGACCAAAAGGACAAGATTGCAGGTACCAGCGGCCGAAATTAGTTTTCTCAGTAGGTTGGCTGGGCTCTCCCTGAGAAATAAGGTGATAAGCACTGTCATCCGGGAGAAGTTTGGAGTAGAACTGCTGCTCCTCCGCATTGAGAGGAGCCAGATGATGTGGCTTGGGCAACTGGTCAGGATGCCTCCCGGACGCCTCCCTGGGGAGGTGTTCTGGGCACGTCCGACTCGTAGAAGGTCTCGGGGAAGACCCAGGACAAATTTGAGAGACTATGTCTTTCAACTGGCCTGGGAACGCCTCGGGATCTGCTGGGAGGAGCTGGACTAAGTAGCTGGGGAGAGGGAAGTCTGGTCTTCTCTGCTCAAGCTGCTGCCCCCGCAACCCGAAATCGGATAAGAGGAAGAAGATGGATGGATAGATATTGTATTAATAATGAATTAATTGTATTTTTAGTTGTTTTGGTAATATACAGAGGAACAATAACAACAATTAAGGAGCTGTTTAATTAAGGAGCAAATGGCCTCCGGGCTGCACTTTGAACACCCCTGCTTTATAGCATCAGGCTGGTGTGTTGAATTGTTTCCTAGACCTGTAGTCACTTTGCCACCCGTCCCTCTTGAGAAGCTGCAGGCAGGTATTTTAGCAGAAAAACACCTCAAGCAGCAACAGAGCGAGAAAGTTACATTTGGGTTGGGTAAGGTGGGCCGCACAATAGTAAAAGTGGGGGCAGATACTGTACAGCAGATAGAGAAAGAAGTCAAGATACTGCAGGAAGCTAACACACAATGGGAGGCTTCTGCCGGAATCACATGTCATTGTACACTGATAGGGCTCATAACTCTTTTAACACGGCAAATTAGCATCTACAGAGACACTGTACACTGCCCTATACACAAGGTAACAACAGCTCACTAAATCGTGCCGCACCTGGCCATTGTCCATGACCATGACCTTGCTGCAGCTCATCACGGTGTTGAGGCGGTGGGCAATGATGAGGCGAGTGCAGCTGCCAAATTCACAGCGAATGGTCTCCTGAATGAGGCTGTCGGTCTCAGTGTCGATGGCTGCCGTAGCCTCGTCCAGCACGAGGATCTGGAATGCAGCAAAGAGGAGAATGAGTGAGTGTAAGGAAGGAAATGTTTTTGAGAGCATTTGTCAAGCTTTTCCAGCCCATTTTGAAATACTATAAAATGTTTATATGACTTTAATTATTACCACAGTTACATGCAATTTAAATTGTGTATTTAAACCATACAATTCAATAGTGTAATTACGTTAAAAAGAACAAATATTCACATACACATTCACATACACATTCACAACAGCTCAAGTCAACTAAGCAACAATTTATGACAACTTTTAAAATGACAAATAAGTACAAGCACCTTCAGCAAATTATTCTAAAAGGATTCCACCTAACATAAAAAAGTTCCATCAAAATTACACTGAAATTAAAATAAAAACATAAGTTTGATGTCTAGATTACACTGACACTGACATTATATTTTATTTCTCCATCTAGCATAGGCATATCCAAAGTTTTTCTACGGAGGGCCACACAGAAAAATCAAAGAATGTGGGGACCACTTTGTTTATTTACCGCACTAAAACCAATCCGATGTAGGCAAAATATGCAATTAAGTAAAATTTACTTACAGCCTACACCTGAGCCTTGTGTTATAGTTGTCAAAGAAAACAGTATTAGTGTAATATCTTGTAACAGTCAACTTTTTGGTGTAACATTGTAACTTTTAAGTATTATTTAAATATGCCGTGGGCCAGTACAAAACGAGCTGCAGGCAGCAGATGGCCCCCGGGCCACCCTTTGGACATTCCTGATTTAGCAGCTCAACTCTTTGGTAAGATGCAGCCAGTTTCTGCAAAATATTGGAAGGATTTTCAAGAACTTTCAGCGCCGGCAGGAAGCTTGTCATGCTTCTGGTGCTTGTTTTATTTTATTTTTTGCATCATACAAGACTCTCAAGTGGTAGGTTGCGGACAGCTGGTCAAAAACTGCATTGAAATATTGAATCTACCTGTATATAGTATGCACTTTGTTACTACTGACTATGACTATTGACATGTGTCAAGTTAGCAACAGGGTAAGATCGTATGTCAGTATTTACTTCATCCTACTACTTTATGAACATGCAGAGCAACTCGCAAATGTGCATGGATGTTTTTTCTTTTTACTTAATTGTCTTTTTATTAATTTTTGTAGTCTTTATTCTTTACTAACATGTTAAAAATAAAAGTTATCAAATAAATGTGTTTTTAAAAATGTTTAAATAAAAATTACTATTAGGGAGAAGTTTGCTTTTCTGTCATTTTGGATTAAAGTTAAAAGGAACTATCCAAAAGGTTCCACAACAGCACTGAAAACATTGGTGGCATTCCCATCCCATTACTTGTGTCAGACTGGATTTGGACAATCCTATTACATGTGCAGTATTGTACTGACGCCGTACATCCATCCATATATTTTCTATGCCGCTTCTCCTCATTAGGGTCACGGGGCCATGCTGGAGCCTATCCCAGCCGACTTCGGGCGACAGGCGGGGTACACCCTGGACTGGTCGACAGCCAATCGCAGGGCACATATAGACAAACAACCATTCACACTCACATTCATACCTATGGACAATTTAGAGTCGACAATTAACCTAACATGCATGTTTTTGGAATGTGGGAGGAAACCGAAGTACCTGGAGAAAACCCACGCACGCACGGGGAGAACATGCAAACTCCACACCGAAAGGCCCAAGGAAGATTCGAACCCAAGTCTTCCTGATCTCCTGACTGTGACTGTGTGGCCGTACAATTACTATAAATTTTATTTTCATTGTGCAAACCATTTTTACATTTGGAATTGTTGGATTTTGTCTCATAACATCTTTTGGTGGACAACAAAGTTGGAGACCTGTGCTTTAAGCTTTGATGCTTTCCACCTTACCAGCTGCAATTAGAATGCCCGCCACTAGGGGGAAATGTTTTGTCATACTTGCTCAGCATCTTTTTTTTCTATGCACCACTAACAAACGTCTTGCTTGAGCAATGGTGGCAAATGTGTAATGCAATACAATAATCAGCACCTTGCTGTTGCGCAGTAGAGCTCTGGCCACGCAGAGGAGCTGCCGTTCGCCCACTGAGAAGTTCTCCCCGTTTTCCGTCACCTCGGAGTAGAGGGAGTGAGGCAGCTGGCTGACCTGGGGAGGGTTCACAGTCATATGTGGTGTTATTATAGGCTCACTCACTCTACCGCCATGTTTGCATGAAGGTGTCAAGACCTACCATGTCTTTAATATGGGTCTTCTCCAATGCCTCCCATATCTGGGAATCCGAGTACTGATCCCACGGGTCTAAATTGGTCCTGTTGCAAAAACAGGCCATCAATTAAGGTAAAACTAGCAAATTTAAATATTATTCCAGACTGGTTTACCTGACAGTCCCGATGAAGAGGACCGGCTCTTGAGGGATGATGGCCAGTTTGCTCCGCAGGTCATCTAAACCGATCTGGGCGATATCGACGCCATCAATAATGATGGAGCCTTTCGCCAGTTCCACCAGTCTGAACAGAGCCAGACCCAGAGAGGACTTCCCTGTGAAGGAGAAGGTGTCAATATGAGGTGAGAGTGAGATGAATAAATGTTTACGCTAAGGGGTGGGAACTACCTGATCCGGTGCGGCCCACGATGCCGATGGTCTCCTCGGGCTGGATGGTGAAGGACAGACCCTTCAGCACCAGTGGCAGATTTTCACGATAACGCATGTCCACGTTGTTAAAGGTGATCTTTCCCTGCTGAGGCCAGGAGAGGGCGGGAGCGTCTGACAGGCTTTTGCATGAAGCTTCACTTTCTAGAGTCTAAAACAAATAATACAGATGTGTATGTTAGGCACACTAAAATGTCAATTTCTTGGATAAAAAGGACAATCTTGAGGATATCGGTATAACATGCATGCTAGTATGTCTTCCAAAGCAATTTGTCTACGGCCCATAGGGGGTGGCACAAATGTAATTTAGTCATGTTCGCATGGCCTCATTGGCCATATGCTACTTTGAATAACAAGGAGCAGAAATCTGCTTTATCCTGTCAACAAAACAACATCTCTTGGTATAAAACATTTGTACAGTCACGTCAGGATACACAAGGACTCTGACTGACTGGTCTGCGGCCCAGCGTTCATCACTCTTGCCTTACCTTTATGTAGTGATTAATCCTCTCTACTGATGTGAAGCGGGCTTCCGTCTCTGTGAGCAGCCTCACAGTGAACTGAAATAAACCAGTCAGCTGCAGGTGAGTGAGACAGAGAGAGAGAGGTGGAAGGTTAACGACTGACACACTGCTGCTTTAATTGCTATTAAACACACAATGGCTACCCATCAATTAATTGTGATTCACAATGTGGTTGAGGAGACACTGCTGGCATAATAATATACAGTAATGCACTACACTGCTGTGCTGCTTTGATGTCTGGTTTGGTGTGTAAAAACGTCACGCTATGTCCACAAAATACATTTTAGCCATTGTTATTGACTTGCTGCATTCTGTAAAATCAGACCTCAGGCTAGCTAGGAAAACATGCAATGAGAAATCTGGGGCAAGTAAACCCTGTCTTTATTGTTTTACATGTACTACATATATCACAATTTAATAATTTTGCAAGGAAATCTGCGTGTTATATTATCTCTGCATTGGGTTACTTGCAGAATGCAGAAAAAAAAATTCCAAACTGTTGAAAGTCTAATTGTCGAGACAAAATAGCCAACACCAGCTGATCAAGGTTGCCGGCCATGTTTGCGGTTGATGTATGACTGGACCGCCTCAATGTCGGACCTTCTGAGCCTCAAGTGATATATTTCCTACTTTACCAGCAACCTCAAATATAGCAATAGGTCAGTTGAGCACGGCTTGTCTGTGTTCAGTTCTTTGTTCTGTGTTCAGTTCAAAATTTGGGAATGAGTAACATTTTTGCAGCAAATTCCTAAATACAACCCAGGACCCTTGTCATATTTAGCAGGGACGGGATCCCAACCACTGGGCGGGAAACTTTCAGGCGCAATGATAAAAAAAAAAACAAAATTACTCTTATATAATAATATATCATAACATATAATAATATACAGTTAGAAGGCCCACAGTTGTTGCATGTTTACAGTATGTTGTTTTGTTTCATTGTGTTTCGGCAAGCGGCAACCCGTCCACCTTGTTTGACGCACCATACTTTGGGCATTTCTGCCACATTGCGCAGGTAGACTACTATACTGTATTTTTCCCGTTTTTCTCTCACCTCATATTTGGTGCCAAAATTTGATACGGTGGAATGCATACAGGTAAGGTTTGATGACGTTACTGAGTGCTAATGTACATATTTGTTTGGTGCACAACTTCAAGTTATTTCATGCTAGCACACTGCCTGTTACCACAAACAGCAACGTGATAATCTTCTCTCTAAAAAAGTCATACTGGTGGATGGTGGGTCTGTATTCATTAAGTGCTTTTTATTTTATGTTGTTCCTGTCTTAGTTTTACACAATACATAATATCCACTTAACCTAATTAGGGTCGCGGGAGTATGCTGGAGCCAACCCCAGCTGACTTCGGGGTACACCCTGGACTGGTCGCCAGACAACC
Source organism: Dunckerocampus dactyliophorus (assembly GCF_027744805.1). Lineage (NCBI taxonomy): Eukaryota > Metazoa > Chordata > Actinopteri > Syngnathiformes > Syngnathidae > Dunckerocampus > Dunckerocampus dactyliophorus. The sequence continues at coordinate 9,245,118 of NC_072829.1, read as the reverse complement.
GCCGGGCACATATATACGTAGATATTCACACAACTACCATGAACACCCACATACATATGGACAATTTAGAATCATGCATTCATATTTTTGGAACGTGGGAGGAAGCCGGAGTACCCGGACAAAACCCAGGCACGGGGAGAACATGCAAACTCCACACAGAGATGCCCAACCCAGATCTTCCAGGTCTTCTGTGTGGCCAACATGCTAACCACTCGGCCACCAAGCGGCCACAATTCATAATAAATCGGATAAATTAGATTGCTATAATGTACGACATCCTCACACGCCTCTCCACCCCAGTCCGCCGGAGGTTTGTAGAAACACGAGCCGGTCTGTAGGTCATTAAAAACAGCAGCGGTTGTATAAGGGTCTTTGATTAGAATTTTTTGCAATAGGTTCTTAAATACAGCAGAAACTTCCTGTCTTATAGACGATCTTTGACTTGTGCTTTTTTTGTGGTAGGTCCTTAAAAACAGCAGGACATTCCTGCCATACAGACGATCTTTGCTTAGAGTTCTTGTAGAAGGTATTTAATAACGGCAGCACTCTCCGGTCATTTAGAGGATCTTTGACTGGCGTTATTTACTTTTTTGCAGTAGGTCTTTGAAAACAGCAGCACGCTCCTGACGTACATAGAGGATCTTTGACTGCTGTTTTTGCATTATTTTTTTCCCCAATAAGTCTTTAAAAATAGCAGTGTGTTCCTGTCATTATAGAGAATCTTTGACTGCATTTTGTTTTGTAGTAGGTCCTTAAAAACAGCAGTGCACTCTTGTCATAAAGAAGATCTTTCAGTCGTGTAAACATATTGCTTCTGTTTTAATTTCTCACTTGTGACTATATTATCTAATGTGCTAAGGTAAAAAGACTGAACATAGTATATAATAAAAAACTAAATAACCAGGGAGAAGTCTGGCTACCTCTGAAAATATGGCCCTGAACAATTTACTTGAATACCACTGCTGTAGAGGCATGTTTCCATTATGCCAATGGAATGAAAATGTAGTGAAAAAGAAGAAATATTTGGTACTGTGGCTTAGCTGTGACAATGTCAAAGTCAAGTTCAAGGCACAAGCAGGCAACTTAGCTGTTTATGACAGTTTCCAAGCAGCTATGGGACTACAGCACAGGTTTTGGCTCATGTTTCAAGCTTCAAATGGACCCTCTAGTGTGAACTGTAAAGCGCATTCCTGGTATACTGTACATGTCATGTGAGGAAAGACTCAAGTATTATGTCCCGTGGGAACGGCTTACGAACCTGCACGGCGTACGATATAGCTAGGCCGGCGTAGGCAGGGGGTATGTGCTGGTGCATGAAGACAATGAGCAGTGCGACGGCAGTGATAAGAGAGATGCTGATGAGGTCCAGGCGCACGGCCAGCCAACGCATAGCACAACTAAAGAGGTAGTTGGAGGCCTGGTTGGTGTCCAGCAATTCCTGATATCTGCAAAAAAAACCCAAAAAACACTTTAATTCGGAACACTATCCTTTACTTGCTGAGGGCAAATCTCCTTTTATGAGCACATGTGGGGCGCTTCCTCCTTTCATTTGGCTTCTCGACTAACCTGGCAGACACACTTGCAGCAGAGATAAAAGGAAAAACTTTAATGATCTCCATTGGGGAACCTGAGGATAAAGGAGCTAAAAAGGAGCGAGCGCCTCCCTGCTAGGCGTTATTAAATAAACTCACCTTTGGATGAAGTCACGTTTCCTTCCATAGGCGTGGATGGTTGAGAGGCCCTGAAGGCTGCTGGTGATGTGAGAGGTGAACGGCGACTGGCTGATGTTCTCCAGTCGCTTCAGCTCCCGAATAAAAACCCTGACAATTAGAAAGAAGCACTCTCAACACTTGACAAAAAACATTATCAGTGAAGCATAAAGACATAAACGTAAAAAATGTAGGTCTTGTATACAGTGGTACATACTGTATATGCTGCGCATTTTACCTCACGTATTCATTAGTTGTTATCGGCTTATGGTGAACAAGACATGTTTTCTGTAGAAAAAATGGCCTATTTTCAGAGGGCCGTGAATGCTATACATACATCATGCATTTATTTTAACAAAACACTGATTTATGTCACATGCACAATACACTCATCTCATCAGCCACTTCATTAGGTACACCTGCAGAACCTAATGATATTTAATCCAAAACTTCACCCTTGTCCAATCCATTTCTGCTAATTTTGAGTTAAAATGTGCATCTTATCCATGCACCCACACCCACATTTACACACTCATTTTTAGGGCAATGTCTGTGAAATTGTGTTTTGTATGTTTTCACGCAAGATGGTGGCACTGCCATTGTCACGCATATTAATTATCTGTGGCTGTGTGATTGCTGGATTCTGAATGAAAGGCTAAGGCCGCTTAATGCTGGGTCTTCTGTTATGGCTTTTCTTTATTTTTTTGTGGGATCTCTGCGCCGACAGCCTCTAGGGGGCAATTTCTACCTTAACAATGTGTTTACAGTGTTTTATTTTTTATCATGATTAAGTAATGTATAATTTTTTTAAAACTTTGTTTAATTTTCTTTATATTTTTTTTCTAATGAACATGCTGTTAACTTAATTACTCTTAGCCTTAGTCTCCTCATTTCAAAAGTAAATTTGCATTCAACAGTCTAAAAAAATCTGTTATGCTTTGTTAAGATCTTATGTATTCTTGGAAAAAACAACACTGACAAATGAGGGAATGGAATGAGCACCTATGACAATAATGTGGATTATTTCTATCCTTTTCCTGAGTACACTATCATATGCGTGTGTAGTATCACCAGCATCATCACACACAGGCAGCCAGGAACTGGGCGTCCACAGGCACATCACGAGGTGGTGTGAAAGACAGAGAGATTTATTGACAAAAGTTGGGGGGTGTCCCTCTTGAAGGGACGTCACGTGTAAATCACAAGTCTCCCGTGAATCATTCGTTATTTTTTTTCCTCTTAAAAAGCCACGAAAAGAGAACATGACACTTCACCCACTTCGGAAGCGAAGCGTTGAGACAGACAAACATGTTTATGCCCTGGGCGTTTTCATTTCAGAATTTAATAAAAAGCTGCTTTAGTAGTGGGTAATTTCAACAGGAAAGCCAGCTGGATGTAAGATCACATCCACAAAACTGCCAAGGGTGATCATTACTTATTTGTAAGATGCGTCCCTCATGGGTTCACGGCAAATCAAAGCCAATCATTCCCTGACATTCCTTTTTAAAAACACTGTTAATTGAGTAATCACGTAATAGGATAACTGGATTTACAATGAAAAAAAAAATTGCTCTTTTTGTTATTCATAGGGAGGTGCAGTGATTCGGAGGATGCTCGGCTGTAAACACACCGCAAATCAAATGTGAGCAAACAGCCGTGGGCACGTAAATAAGATGACATTTATAGATGACAGTTGCTTCTCCGCTGATGCAAAACAAGGCGCTATAAAAGTTTGTTTCATATATCTGGGCATTGTATTTCTTCTTATATGTGGAGAGGATCATGGATACTCACTTCAGGCATTTTTTTTTTTTTACAGCGACTGTGTGCGAAGGAAAGCGGTGGTGTAGAGAATATTTTTTTTCTTTGGTTATTTCAGCTCTTCGGCTACACGTATTTATCAGGTTCAAGGGACATCAATCTGGATAGGCTGACAAAACGAATGAAATTGATCAGAGCTGGTCGAGCTGCTTTACGTATCAACAAGTTCATGCTGTGTAGGCGTCTGCCAGGCTTACAGTATAAGCATTAGCATGTGAGGATTTTTAGCTGATTAGTATATTTCTATGAGAACAACCAACAATAATAATAATGAACTGGATTCATATAGCACTTTTCTTCAGGTATATACATGCAAACCAGCAAGTGGTGCTAAACAACTTCTCACAGCTTTTCTTCCAGTCACTCACTCAGAGGAGATGTAACCGCGACACAGAGATGACCCACTGGAAAAAATGTGTCTAAAAGTTTACTAGTGAGTGAGCAAACAACAGAGGAACAGTTATTATGCTATTTTAAGATAAGGCTGATCAATAAAAGAGATGCATTAAACAAAGTCCTTTTATTACAATGTCCTTTTTATTGTTATCTTATCTACCAGTTTCTTTGCTGATAAAATGTAAATGTAGTAGTTTCTTGTCTTAGAAATATTGAAAAAGAGGCATATGCCCTGGTTTTTGTCAAAATTTTTTGCCTCCGTTTTATACAATATTGCACGTAACAAACTAGTCTGTATCTTTTCATAAAATCGAGTGCCCAAACAAACCACTGATGCACTGTTCGTGCATTTTTTGAGTGCGACTTCTAAATAACCCGCCACGGTGCCAAAAAAAAGTTGAGTGTCAGTAATTTCAAGGTGACAAACATGATTGAATTTTCATCGTACCAGGAAGTCTACATCAGCAAAGTTAAGCTCGCCAGGAAGTCCACATCAACAAAGTTAAGTTCCATCCATTCATCGTCTACAGTATAATTATTTCACGTCATTCCTACATGTACAACTGTAATTATCCTCTATAAAATGTAGTTTTTGTTAATATTACGAGATGTCTGGAACAGATGAATTGGATTTACATTATTTCCTATGGGGAAAAACTGCCTGATTTTCGTCTGACCTTTTGGAACAAATTGACAAAAAACGAGGTACCACTGTATAACCATAACGCTTCTGTTTTTACATAATCCATATTTAAACATCCTAAATGTTGCATTCTTAAGCTCCGAAAAAGGCATCTGTCATAGAAACTCATCTTGTAGAAACCGCCCCTCAGGTTGATCACAATTTTCCCTATGATTATTTTTCCAGATTCAAGCATTAATCACAGTAACATCATATACTGTACACACAGCCATCAGTTGGCGCTCTCCATATACTGTAGTTCAAAGAGTAAATCTTGACCTTTCTGTAAATAATTCATGAGATTTCTATTCTGGACTGTGGTCTATGGATTGCACCAGAATTGGAAAATGGTAAATTGAGGTGCGATGGTGAAGTAGGAGCCGACCGTTGGTGCCCTGAGTCACGTTTTCTGACATCCTCCTATCTTTCCCCAAGATACCAGCGAGCTATTGTTCAACCTTTACTGCATAATTTGTGCAGGACTGTAAAAAACAAACAAGCACACCCATGCCTGCCTGTTTGCCTTAAATCATTTACAACAGAATGGAGGCAGTAGAAAAAAAGGAAGTTACTGATAGCCCGCTTGCAAATAGAGACGATAACAAACGCACTTATTGCGCTTTTACTTCCTCCAAGAGAACTTACGCATGCCATCCATCTGCATTATCTAATCCATAATCATGAGATAACGCTCTCAGCAGGCCCATTTACAAGCCCTTAACGTGTAAACTGAAACAGTGGAACAGCTCATGTCACAAGGAGAAAAGAAAGTGAGAGAAGGGGGATCAGAGTCTGACTGACCTGGAGACACGGTTGACAAGACAAAGGAAAGCTCCCAGTGGCAGGATGGAGAGCAGGAACCAGGGGAAGACGAGGCCGACCATTCCCAGGCAAAAGAGCACCAGAGTCAGGTTCTGCAGCAGCATTTCGGCTTGCATTGAGAGACGCACATCCACTACGAAGAGAAGACATCAACCACATAAGATGACTTTCACATTGGAGAGCATGGAAAATCTTGTACCATAAATGCTCAAATTAACGCCTTTATTAAATTAAAAGACGTGTACGATAGGCACCGGGTGCCAGTAAACTGTGTCATAGCGTAGACCTTGTCACGCAATATGGCTGTACAGTATCGGTGTTATCAGTAAACACATATCAAATCTCACCCTCATCCATGTCCCTGGAGAAGCGGGTCAGGATGCGTCCGAGAGGTGTCGTGTCAAAAAAGCGCATGGGGCTGCGGAGCAGTCGGCAGAACAGCTTGTCGTGGAGCGCGGAGGCCGCCTTCACCGTGCACTGTCAACACAAACAAACAAACACTGCAAGAGCCGATATGTGGAAAAACACATACAGCTTCAAGAAGCATATGGACTCGTTAACGCGCACAGTTTGTCACAGTCCACACACACACAGCATGGATAAAGAAACTTGCTAGTTATAATGTTGTGTTTTTTTCTGCCTTTGCAAGCTGTAAAATCTGTGTCTTTGACACCGACATTAAGGTTGTGACCCAGTGCTCATGAGACATTTCATCATTTCAGCAAGAATTGCACATGGCAGCGGAGAACAAATTACTTCTATGAATAGAATATTCAACACTACCCAAGATGTCATCGCAGCTCGGGGTAGTGGGTGAAAAAAGATGAACAGTCTTTAAAAAATTAACAATTTCCAGTGGCATACATTAACACAGGGACTAACCTCCTGCAATAACAGTGTCAGGATGGGTTAGCTGGGAAAAACACACGCGTCTAAATGAAAAACACACGCACACGTGCACTACCACCGCAGCCATTCTGAAGCTGCGAAAAATGGCAGTTGACATATAAATGGATTTGGCCCACAGGCATCGTTAGCAATATTAGCAGGGCGATGTAAGTCAGGACAAATGATAACATAAAAAAAGAATGAGACAGGTGCACAATTTAACTGTACAAGCATATGGATGAATCCACTTTTCAAAGACCATTCAGAACAGCTTATCCCATACGGCGCACTCACTGAACTCTTACAAATTCTTTGTCTTACCAACTGCCATTAGACTTGAGCAAAATAAGAAAACCAAAGCAAAGTATTAAATCATGTGTCCTATTTATGTTTGTTAAACATCGTTAAATTTGTTAAAAGGGCCCCCATTATGCAAAATTGTTTTTTTAATGATGTTCTAACAGCACTACGTGTCCCGAGAGCCTGGTTATGAGCACCAAACGTGACAAAAATCAGTGCATATGCCCACCAATTCACAGAGGACAGCTTTGGGGGAAAAAAGGCTTCGCCACACATCTTAAAACAAAACCTGTAGCTCTGTCAACTATATGTCAGTCAGCTACAGAGCTGCAAGCTTTATCTTTTTTGTTTTTCTTCAGCAAATGGGCTAGTGCTCTCGTTATGAATGTGGAAACTGTGCCCATTTTTATGTTGGGCTGAACTACGCACCTGTAGATGAGTTACTGACTGACGTTTCTTTGCACTTTCTCTTGTAGTAATTTTGTTTCATACTCATATATGACTTGCCATATATTGCAATACATGTTTGTAAAACCCCCTGTAATGCAAAATTGTCTTTTTAATGATACTCTACAGTAATATGTGTCCCCAGAGCCTGATTATGACCACCAAACGTGAGACAAATCCATCACCTCCGCCTTTGTTTTAAAAGCCTTCGCCACACATCTTAAGGCCGCAGCTCAGCCAAGTATCTGTCAGTAAGCTACAGACGGGGGAGCTGGTAGTTTGATCATTTTGTTTTTCTTCAGTGAACAGGCTAACCCAGCATGATGTTGCTGTTAAATGTGAGTGTAATGTTAGCATTGTGGCTCACATAGCTATGTTAGTGTTGCTAACATTTGTGTCCTCTCCCACTCCTTAATGTTACATTGTTGAATGTGTTATGTGGCATCTATTACGTTGGGCAAGTGCAGAGTTACTGCATAGCTGTATAAAGTGGATAACGCACACAATAGCGCTTTACACACACTGTCAGAATCAGGGGAGGACAAACACAGCTCATTAGCATTAAAGCTACAAACACAAAAAGACAGTAGGGCTTACTCAAAGCACCTTTAAACTGTCTAAATGCCAGCATCAAGGTTAGATTGTGGACAACACACTTCCAATACACTATTGTGTATTAATGGCTTAAAATTGTTGAAAAATAGTATAATATGGGGCCTTTAAACATTATTTTTGTGAAAATGGTAATTAAAACAGCAAAAATAGTGGATGCACAGAAATGCACATTATAATGTAGGACTATACTTCATAATATAGATTCTTTATTATCATCATTTTTCTTTGCTGTTCTACTGGTTTATAATGAGGCGTTCAGGGCCAGTTTGAAGTAAAGTAACCTAATATGGCTGGTCAGCGGTTGGGGTGGGAGGTCAGAGTGTTGAAAGAAAAAGTGTTTTGAGGAGGCTCTCTTACCTTTACAAACACCAGGCCTCTTAAGGTCTTGAGAAGCAAAGTGGCGCCCATGGAGACTACGTAAACGGTGGAATAGAACTGAATGTGAGGGTTGAGGCTCATGCTGTCCTTCGCCATTGTCTCATTCCCTGAGATTAATGAAGCGTTCTGGAATGGGTGAAAGGGTAGATTAAGCAACAAATTAATAAGGTTGAGTAAATTACTAAAGAAGCAAAAAAAAAAAAAAAAAACTAAACTTTTTTTTGGTCCCACGTTGTTAAATTTTCCCCTAATTAATCCAGAAGGGCATTCTTTGGTAAACAAAAAAGCTCATCACAATCAGTCAGCGCTGCAGTGGTTTTCTTTCTTTTGCAGGCACATTTCTCAACAACGACCGCCTGCTTTGCTGCACATCTGCTTCCTTGCTTGCGCTTGTTTTTAATTAAGCTTACCGCGGTGCAGTTACTTTTGTTTTTTTTGTTTTGTTTTAAATCACTCACATTCAAATTAATGCTCATTCTCTGCCACGGCTCAACGGAGCAACAGCTGTGTTATTTCTTCTGCTGGCTAAATTAAACACTGAAGGACTTGTGGATGGTGTTCTGTTTTTCACCTGCAGCAATTGTAAATTACACATCACAAATCACTTTTGAAAAACATGCTTTAATGATTTTCAGACTGGAGAGCTCTCTATTACCAGACTACTGTGCTCCAGAATGCTGCTGCTAGAGTGCTGACTAGAATAAGAATACCTGAAATTTTTCTTGCACTAATTTAAATGCTTGGCGTGCTGTATAACATTGAATTCAATCTAAAACTTTTTTCTGCTGTGCTCCTTAATGCTGCTGCTCGAACGATGACTAGAACAACAAGACATTTCACTTCCCCAGCACTGGCTGAACTGCATTGGCTCCCTGTAAAACACTGAAATGAATTTAAAACAGATCTTGTGCTGTAATCCATAATGCTACTGTTCGAGTGACGACAAGAACAAGAAGACATGACATGTCTCCTGTACTGGCTTAACTACAGTGGCTCCTTCTAAAACCTCTGAAATTAATTTCAAATTATTCTTCTGTTGTGCTCCAGACTGCTGCAGCTTGAGCGCTGACTAGAACTAGAAGACATATCTCCACGTACATTAACTGCATTGTCCCCCTGCAAAACAATTTCAATTTGAAATCTTTCGTTCTAGAATGCGGCTGCTTGAGTGCTGACTAGAACTACAAGACATGACAATTCTCCTGTACTAGCTTAACTGCATCAACTTCCTGAAAAACACTGAATTGAATTTAAAATCTTTCTTCTGCTGTGCTGACTAGAACTGTACGACATGACATGGCTCCTGTACTTGCTTAACTGCATTGGTTCCCTGCAGAATGTTCAATTAAATTTAAAGGAAAACTGCACTTTTTTGGGGAATTTTGCCCATCATCCAAAATCCTTATGTAAGACATTAACACAGGTCTTTCTCTTTTCTGTGCATTCTAAAGATATAACAATAGCTAAAAAGAGGCTGCTAAGGCACATAATGGGATGCACATATTCCACCTATAAAGCTGGAATTAAAAAAAAAAAAAAAAAAAAAAAAACTTAAAAAAACGCCCCATTTACATAATATGACCTGCATATTAAACAAGCTACAGCAACATTGTTATTATTACTGTTGTTAACATTGTTATGCCAAAGAACTACGTTACTTGCGTAGTGGCACCTCGCCACTCCACACCAGCTAGCTATTAGCCAGGTAGCGACTAGCTTCACCACACACATGCTCACAGCGTATGCGTATGTGCTCACAGCGTATAACACAGCAGCCACTGCTGCTGTATTTTTGTTTTTACTACATGGTCACAGCATGTATATAAAACCACAAAACCTTGTTGGAGGTTTTTGGAGGTGTTTTAATAGCGGGCTTTTAAGGCAAAGGGCATGTAAAAAAGAATCATACATGTCCCATTACGTGTATTAATGAGCTGCCTCTTTTTTTTTTTTTAGCTGTTTTTATGTCTTTAGAACACACAGAAAAGAGAAAGACGTGTGTTGATGTCTCACATTACCAGCCAGGTCCATTAGCTTACCCCGCTTCCTTGCTTGATCCAGTGACTCAGCCACCAGTTACTGAAGGCGATGCTGCCCGTGGTGCTGAGGAAGAAGAAGGCGTTGAGGACAAAAATTAGCGGCCCACCCGCTGCTCTGATGTAGGCGGCGTACACAGCCCAGTCGATGGCGCCACACCCCTTCTCTTCGGCTTTTATCAGTTGTTCTAAATCAAAGATGTGACTCATGAATGAAGCAGCATATGAACATGATAATGAGGCTTCATTCTAAAAAAAAACGTTTTGTCTCACCTTTTTTGCTCGGCATCCTGTGTTGGACAATGACCACGTCCTCAACATGGCAAACCTTTTCTGCAGCTGCCCTATCTTGTTTATTTTTAAAATTCTCTTTCACCAGATTCTAAGAAACAAGGAGAGGAATAAAGGGGTGGCTTCTCCTAGTAAGCTACAACTGTACATGACAGCCGCTGTAACAAAAATGCCCTTTGGGTCGCTAAAACAGAGATATCAGTGACAGGATCTTTAGCGGCCCACCAGTAAATCAATGAGGCCCGTAAATAAGGGAAGGGTCTGGTATGCATTAACATTTCCAGCAACTGGGCCGGCCTTTGCAGGGGCTTATGAATTATTCAGCTTGTAATGTTATTTTGTCGCGGGAGTGAAGGTGCCTTATTGAAAAGAGAAAGCGTGCCCAAAGTGCCCCTGGCCTTACTTCCTGTTGCATGCTGTTGAAAAGAGAGGCGTAGTCACGCTCTTTAGCCATTAGCTGAGCATGAGTGCCATGCTCTGCTATCTTCCCGTCCTTCATCAGGATAATATCATCGCAGTCTGGCAGATACTGAAAATGACAGACAAAAGCAATACAGTTGATTTAGTATTGTAGACATTTAGATAATTAAAATGGCCGTTCAGAGCAGCAAATGTCATCTAATCCAGCCCAGCACCGGTTTGTGAGAGGTGCTTAAATGTTTTTTGTAAATAACTACGTCGAATTAAATATAAATGCAATTTTGAAAATGTGTTTTCTTTCATCTAATAATCTGACGTCACCTCACAGTTAAAGTTGGCCGGCGGGTACGCGAGAAGACAAACTATGTGAACAAGCTTTCTCAATGGGGTGGCTGAAAAAACTTCCCAGGCCAATGAAGATGGAGAAACAAGAAAGCAACATTCAAGCTACTTTAAAATATGGTTTTGTTGCTTCCAGTATGTTGTGTGCGGGGAAACGTTCGTTGTCCATCGCTTTGGATTACAATTAAAAAGGAACTAAATTTTAGATTACATTTTCTCAATTATTCTTTTGTCAATTAATCAAAATCTCTGACTATCCAAATACTGTGTAAATATTACAAAGTCAACACATTTATTCAGTGTTCTTTTTGTTGTTTTTTTGGGGGGGAACAAAGTAAAACATAACAGCAAATGGATGGCTGATGGCAGATGAATGACTTTTTTTTATTTTTATTTTTTTAAGTTTTCTAAAAAAAATATATATACAAATAGTAGTAATTCAACAATTGGCAAATGTGATTTTTTGTGATAATCATTTAAGGTCTATCATAATTGTAAATGACGGACTGCTACTTTTTAAAATTTATAATAAAAAAAAAACAACTTCCAAGGCCAATGAGGATAATGGGGAGAAAAAAAAAGCAAAATTGAACTGGAGAGGAGCTACTTTATAATATGTCACTTCCAGTGTGTTGTGTGCAGAGAGAAGTTCGTTGTTCTATCACTTTGGATTAAAGTTAAAAGGAACTAGCCAGAATTTTCCACAATGGCATTTAACACGTCGTTGCTATTCCCATTCAATTACTTGTGTAAGACTGGACTTTTGGGGGGTTAATCACTACCAACACAAGAACCTGCAGGAAAATAGACTGTACAAACACGCTGCGCCTGTCACTCACATACATCGAACCAAGCTATTATCTTCTCTCTGGGAAACCAACTCCAAGCTGTCACAGATTCAGAATCAGTACAAATTTTGGGTATTTTGTGCAGTTCTTTTCACTGGATATTGTGCTTTTCTTAGTTTGATACATCAGTACATGGCAATAGCATTTCATTATTTTAAGGTCCATTAGAGTTTTGGCAGAAACCAGATAATCTGTGGGCTCCAAAAGGTTAGGGACCACTGCTTTAATCCAATTTGCTTTGCAATGATTGTCATGCAGGTTTTTGCCTCTCCTCACCTGCAGCTGGTGGGTGACAAAGAGCACCGTCTTGCCTTTGGTGGCACTCCGTATGGCCTTATTGAAAATGTGAGCGCCCACGCAGGTGTCCACGGCACTGAGGGGGTCATCCAGGAGGAGAATGGGTCGCTCGCTGTAAAGCGCCCGAGCCAGGCTCACTCGCTGACGCTGTCCCCCGCTCAGGTTTGCTCCTCTCTCCCCGATCTGCAAAAGCAATTTCAAATGCAATCTGCTCCTTGTGCCATTCCAGGGAATGTAATTCGGCAGCACAAAAAGACAGTGGACATGGGAACTGTTTGATACCTCTGTCATTTCTCCATAGGGCAGCTCTGCAAGATCTGGGAGAAGACAGCAAGCCTCCAAGACAGCATTATATCTGAAGAAAAAACATTAACGTTACATTTGTGATCACTTTTAGCTTACACATCATCATGACTTACTTGTCTTTCTCGTACTCCTTCCCAAACAGGATGTTCTCCTTCAGAGAGTCATTGAGGATCCAGGCTTGTTGGGAGACAAAAGCAAAGCCGCCGCTGGCAGCTACGTTGCCTTCTAAAAGGGTCATCTGTGGCACACATTGCATCATTATTCAAGTGAAGGAACCACTTGTAATTCAAATGATAGCCATTCAGTGCTCACCTGTCCCAAAAGTGCTGAGAGAAGGGAGCTCTTCCCACTTCCCACACAACCGCAGATCCCAACCAGAGAACCCTAGACAGGGAACAGCAACATTGGAGATGAAGGATCATTCAATCAAGATGTGTCAATGTGTTTGTTGCAATCATACCCTCTTAATAGACAGGTGAATGCGGTGCAGAGTCTTGTGCAGCGGAGGCCGGATACTTTTAGTGGAGGAGATGGTGCTCTGTGGACTCTCCTGCTCCATATTTGTGAGGAGGCTTTGGGCGTTGGGCCCCTCCTTGCTGTGCTCCTTGGTGTCCTCTGTGGAGATGAACAGGCTCAGCCTCTCCCGACGAAGCACCCGCTTCATCCCCCCTCTCGTCTGCTTTTTGGGGGGCCCATTCGGTTTGGTGGCTGGGGTTCGTGCTTTCTCCCACGCTAGCGTGGCATCCTGAAATTCCACCGCATTGCAAGGGTCTTGCATTTTGATCAAAACGGCCTCTCGGGCATCCATCGTGAACAGCCTCTGTGGAGACAGCATAGGGTATATGGGTCTCAGTAAATTGTGGAGTTAATTTGGCAGCCTGCTTCTGATGTCATCATCGGTCCAAATAAGCCCGCAAACCCCCCCCCAAATCCACACCGATGGCAAATCTGACTCAATCCCTGCAATTTCAGGTGTGAAAAAAGACATTTAAAGCAAGCCACGTCTCCCTTGCGATGCCTGACGACAATCCAGAATCTAATAAGCAGGGCAGCTAACGTTTCCACAGGCATTAAATATTAACAACGCAATTATATCAACAATGCTCTTAACATTGGCTGCCCTGTGTAAACAAAGAAGTTTAACCAAATAAAATAATTCCAGCCTTGTGATACCTGTGAAATATGAGTATGCATGCTCCGAATGGCACCAAAGTCTACTTTGGTAGCAGCCCGTTTGGGCAGCAAACTACAAAGGCTAACAGCTGAGATGGAAGTTTTACTGTACTGTTCTATAATAGAGGCGTGTCCAAGTGTTTTCCCATTCAGAAAAATTAAAGCATTTCGGGTCCACTTTGACATTCTTCACATTTATGTTTATAAACATGCTAAAACCAGTCCAATGGAGGTCAAGATATGCTAAGCTGTTAGATATAGTTGACTGCAAACACAATTGGGCCAAAATATATTTTTCTCAATTAGTTTTTTCTTCTGGAATGTTAATTAAAGTTCCTGATGATCAAAATACCATATAAATTTGGTATTTTATCATGTACTTTTCAGTGTTTGTTCATGAGTTGATGACTGCTACTTTTTAAGTTACTTTTAAGTTGACTTATTAGGTTGTTTAATTACAAATGCTACAAAAATTTGTCTTAAAATATCCAAATCAACGCTATTTTTTTTTAGAACTCAGCAAACAACATTATTAGTTGTTTTTTTTTTTAATATGTGGCTGGCAAACAAAAAAACAAGCTGCAACAATTATTTGGGTACTTTTTAAAGTAATTTTCTAAATATGTATCTGCACTTTTACTTTAGTATGTTTTCTTTTAAACATTCCATTTGAATTTATATCCATTACGGAGTAGAAAATATATCAAATACACAGAAAAAAATGCCATGTAGTGAATGAGAGGCAGGTAAACCACCTGGTGGCAACTTCTGCAGAAATATGACTTATTTTATTTTTGCACTTTAAAGAGGTTTTGAATCATTAAAAAACATCTGGTCTCAGACTTCAGACTTTTCTTGTTGTTCAGTACACAGGAGACACTCTTAACAAGCAACTTACTGACTACATTATAAAACACTTTTTTTTTTTAGATTTTACACGTTTACATTGGTTTACATTGGTCTAGTGGTTAGCATGTTGGCATGTTGGGGTTTTCTCCGGGTACTCCGGTTTCCTCCCACATCCAAAAACATGCATGTTAGGTTAATTGGCGACTCTAAATTGTCCATAGTTATGAATGTGAGTGTGAATGGTTGTTTGTCTATATGTGCCCTGCGATTGGCTGTCGACCAGTCCAGGGTGTACCCTGCCTATCGCCCGAAGTCAGCTGGGATAGGCTACAGCATGCCCCCGCGACCCTTAAGAGGAGAAGCGGTATAGAAAATTCAAGATTCAAGATTCAAGAGTTTTATTGTCATATGCATAGTAAAACAGGCAGTCATACTATGCAATGAAATTCTTATTCTGTTCTCCCAAGAAAAGAAAGAAAACACAAGAAAAAGAATAAGAACATAAGAAACATAAATACCAATAAATTAAGCAACAACAACAGAAGAGACATTAATACAGCTAAAAAATACAAATAAATAAATA
Source organism: Dunckerocampus dactyliophorus (assembly GCF_027744805.1). Classification (NCBI taxonomy): domain Eukaryota; kingdom Metazoa; phylum Chordata; class Actinopteri; order Syngnathiformes; family Syngnathidae; genus Dunckerocampus; species Dunckerocampus dactyliophorus. The sequence continues at coordinate 9,229,915 of NC_072829.1, read as the reverse complement.
AATAAAGTGCTATGAGTGTGTGCTTGTGTTGCGTGCGGCGTGTGTGAGTGCTTCGTTGAGAAGTCTGATGGCTTGTGGGTAAAAGCTGTTAGCCAATCTTGTGGTCCGGACTTCAAACTCCTGTAGCGTCTGCCTGACGGTTGGAGTGTGAATAATAAGTGTTGTGGATGTGTGCTGTCCTTGATGAGGTTGTTTGTTCTGCGTAGGACTCTAGTTTTATAAATGTCTTGCAGTGAGGGGAGGGCTGCCCCAACAATGTTCTGTGAGGTTTTGATCACCCGCTGGAGTGCCTTCCTATCACGTGTTGTACAGTTACCGTACCAAACAGTGATGGAGGCTGTAAGGACACTTTTGACTGTGAAAATGGATGGATGGATGGACGTTTACATTAACTTGAGTACATTTTCAGCAGAGTAACTATATTTCTGTTTTCTTTCCTCCCCTGGCTAACGACACTGTAAGCCCAAGCCTGTCTATTTTCAACAGGTATGTGACTTCATGAGCAAAAGTTAGAAAAAAATCAGACTGCCTCAATCCTTTTGCTTACTTCACCCTTGCTGGCGCTGTGCAAATATCTACCACTAACATGTGACTTTTACCAAATATTTGGAGTCCCGTTACCTGGAATGGCAGTGAGGTGTGGGTTGGGTCAATGTGTGTGTTGTCAGCATGAGCTCAGCTTGTAGAGAGCCTGTGTGTATTTCTCACCTGGAATCTCTTGACGGCCACTGCTCCCTCTGAAAGAGACCTGACAGCCAGGGGTGTGACCTTTAAGGCGAAGGTCATGGAGTTGAAAACAGCAACCACAGTAAACGCCTGAATGAGGAAGAGGCAGTTATTCTATAGATCTCATCCTGAGGCGAGGCCATGCCATCTTTAGCACAAGCTGCTGTAGCTCTTGTACCAGATCTTCTAGTTCAAGTGTATCTAATGAGGTGGCTGCAGTTAACATATGACCAATACATGTACAGTACATAAGGATGCTTTTATAATGTTTTTGTGCAAATACCTCTGCTGCAGTAAGGTCGTAGCCCAGCGTCATGTGCAAGGTAAATGTGCACACACTGGCTATCACCACGACGATAGGCGCCACTCCCACAGTGAGGCTCTGAATGAGCCCGGCTCTTTCCAGTATTCTTTTCTCCTCTGACCTTACCTCTGTTGAGGAGAAAATCAAGCATTGAGACAGGCAGACAATCATGGAATGGACCAAAATACACACAAACGGGGCGGTGGAAAGGGCTCCACAATAGGTAAATGGTTTGAAAGTGCCTTCAAAGCTGTTTCTTCCATGTTTACCATTTAATTCAACACACAGGTAGGACATTTGTGGCGGCGTCTAGGGGTTGTGCTCAAAATGCTTCAGAAGACTTTATTGGTCATATGTGTCCTGCGACTGACTGGCGACCAGTCCAGGGTGTACCCCGCCTCTCGCCCGAAGTCAGCTCCAGCATACCCGTGTAGGCTCCAGCACGGGTAGGCTCCAGCATACCCGTGACCAATGTTCCCTCTAATTTTTCAAGTATCTGAGCGTACACAAAAACGACCTGAGCATTCCTTGGACCTCTGTGAGAGGCATCAGATAAGTGGTTTCAAACCGACAGCAAGGAGGATTCCACAATGTAGCTTTCTTTATTCTATACCTAAGACAAAATAAGCCATGGTCTCATACAATTAACCATTGGAATCTTGTAGAAAACCTTTAGTTTATTATTTATTTTAAATATATTATCTTGTTTACCATTTATATTGTTGAATAGGTATACTTTAATTTCCTTATTTCCTTTCACTTTCTGCTTTAAAGCAGCCCGTTGTGGCACTATTTCATCCTGGAAATGTACTTGAAATTGATGCCATGTTTGTTGTATATGTTTACTTTTGTCTTTTTTTACTTTTAAAATAAAATAAAATTAACTCACAACCGACCTTTCGGGGTAACACTTCCTGTATGTGGTTCGTCTGGCCATCAAAATAACAGCACGGCAGTAAAACATGCAACTACGCCACCCATTTAGTCCACACTTTTCACTCAGAAAACCGGCTTGCCACTTCTGCTTTGCAGAATGTTTTATAAAGCAGCGCTTTTGCAGACGCTGTTGCTCTCTTCGTTTGTTTCGCCATAATACAGGGTTAGCAAGCGGCATTAGCTATATGCTAACCTGCCATAAACAGGGGCATGTACCATGTACGCGCTGTTAATAAATTGATCGGCTGTGGTAGTAAATACGTGCAAACAGGATCTTATCATTGGCTGGACAGTGCTCATCATTGTGTTATATGTTCCGCTTCTTGTTGTTTCCTGCCACTCACTCCGTTGAATTGCAGAATGGTACAGAATAAATTGTTATGTGTTTATTTAATTTACAGTTCAGGTTGGATTGTATTTTGTGCGCAGCATGGTTTTGCGGTGCGCAGAGAGCTCGAGGGCAGTGCACGATTGCGCACGCGCGCAGCTTAGGGGGATGGATGGACTTTATGGGTCTGTTCACACTGCAGGGTATGATGCCCAATTCGGATTTTGTTTAGTTGAGTGCATTCGGCTGTGTGAGAAATTTCAAGTGAATCCAATTTATGTGGGTCAAAACACTGCCACCATGTGGTGCATTTGTCAGAAAAGTAAGCACTTGCAACACAGTAGGGGTGCATGTCTTGCCCAAGTTTCATTATTTTGTGTTCAACGGTTTAATAGTAAAAGATTTATTTTACACATACAAAAACAGAAAATAGGGTGTGCACATTTTCTTACATGCTGCTGTAATGTGTGCTTCCGTACCAATTGCAACCCTACAATGAACGACGTTCATCCTCTCGGCATTTGCAATGATAGGGGATGACACCGTCGCCCCATGGATCGGCTTGGCCATTAAGCTGAATGGCGATTAATCATAGTCCTAACAGGTAATCACAGGACTGCACTAAAACAAGCCCCAGCAGGGTAATTGAAGAATCCGATTTAAAAGAGAAGGATCCTTATCAACAACCTACAGCGAAAGGTCCTGGTGAGAAAAGGCCGTGACTAATTCATGAGCAAAGTAGACCAGTCATCAGCTGTATCATAAGCCCCTCACCCCAAAACACCTTGCAAATTAACCTTGAGGCCAAGGGATTCAAACTGGCCTTTCTGATAGCGGATGGCACAGGGGGATGACTTAATGAGCTAATGAAAATGGATTTATGGTCAGGATTATCTTGCCAGTCCACTTCAGGGGATATGACTTATTTTCCAGGTGATAAATTCACGTTAGGTTCAACTTTCGGTGACAGTTCCAATGAGTTGATGCCCTTTTGAGTTACGCTTAATAAGCCTGCATAAAAGCATGTTTTAGCATGACTTTGCATTTTGATAAAGTGACCACAAAGAGGAAATGAACTCACTGCGGATATTCTCAGCGAAGGCATCCTCCCAACAATACATCTTGATGAACTTTATGCAGCTCAGGATCTCGTTCATCAGCCTCACGCGCTGGTCGGTCACTGCCACACACTTCTTGCGGAAATACGCCGTCAGCTTCGACGCTAGCATCTGACCCAGACAAGAGAAATAAGAACTAAGGGGGGAAATGAAAGCAGACACAATCACATCAGCTGCGCTGCAGGACCCTTTCTTTCAAGCGGATAAATAGCTTTCACATTAATACCAGAGGTGGCTCAGACTGAGTGCAGTTGGTTAAAGCATCTCCAGAGTGGACAGGAGATCGATAGCAAAGGATCAAAAGATAATTTTTTTTCTGTAAAGTGTGATAAAATGGCTTCTTCAAACCATAAATCACAAATGGCATTTTAACTACAATGTACCATGGCGGGATAGAAGATGACAAAAATGGCTGATCCTAGTAGGGCGGTGAAACCCAGGAAGTACGTGGTGTAGGACAAGCCCAGGATGCCCACCAGGGGCCCCCCAGCCAGCAGGCAGCCAAATGAGACGGCCTCAAAGAGGCGCTGGCCATCATTGGAGCAGATATTGATCAGCTAGGGAAGAGATGGAAATAATGGATGAGTCCGCTACAGTCCAAATATCCACACTCACTCGCTACCAGGAAAAAATTGGTTAACTTGACTATGCCTACCTCGCCAGGACTGATGTCTTTGGTGTTGCGCAGGCGCAGGATCTTGTTGAAGGCAAACGTGAGCGCCGCCCCACGGAGGCGAGCTGCCGTGCGATAGCTGACGGCCCACATTAGCGCCAGAGACCAGGAGCGCATCAGCTCCATAGCAAAGATGCCTGCTACCAAGCAGAGGCCGTATTGCACGCAGCTCTCGGAGCTTTGGGAATACTCCAGCAGGGCCCGAATTAGGAGCGCCTGGGAACCAGAAGGCGGGACGGCACAATGAAATTAAATCAAAATAAAGCAAAAGTAATCACTATTTGAAGACGTGACAGACACGTACGGTAATGGAGAAGGAACAGGAACTTGTTTGCAGAGTTATACAGTCAACTGGTGGCATTTTGTAGGTATTGTTTTGTGTGTCTGTAGCTTTAATGCTAATAAGCTGTGTTTGGCCACGTCTGTTGCTGATAGAGAGTGTGGATCCAAGAAGCGGTGCTATTGTGCACTGACTACTTGAACTGTAAGTCTGCACTTGTTCAACGTAACAGATGCCATACCAGAACAGAGGCCATGTATGTCAAATACAACAACGTAACAGGAACTTATTTTAACATCTGTAGCAATTAAATCAAGTGGTGGGCGTATACACAGGGCGGGTTCATCTAGCTCGGGGCGGATCAGAGGCAGTATCATGTGCATGAGGAAGGAGTTTTTTTTCCCTTCATAATGTCATGAAACGCCACAGTTTCAAAAGCGGCCTCTTCTCTAAGAAGTATCGCTAACAAGTGAAGAATATGATAGATTTTTCTCACGTTTGGCTCTAAGGACTCATGCTACTGTTATAACAACATTAAATTGTCAAATTAACATAATAAAAGACAAGAAAATCTGTTTTATCACACTTTTCATCTTTGTTTAACAAGTAGCCTTCTGTGGTGGCAATCCCACTTTCGCTCCGGTTCCAGTCACTTTAATCACTCTATTGAATGACAAAGTGTCCCCAAACTTTTGACTGGTGCTGTATTTTTCCAGAAAATGTTGAGATGTTGAATGGAACACGATTGCATCAGCTTGTGCTATGGTGAAATCGACAGGGAGAGACAAATGAGTCATTGTCTCAGAACTAAACCCTGTTAATGCTATAAGCGGAGCACAAGTGGGCACATGACATGTATTACAAATAAACATCTTACAGTACAAAAAAACGTTATATACTGATATAAAAATCCCCAGTTCAGGATTTATACTGTATGTTGGATACCTGCTATTTGGTGGGCTGAAGCATAACAAGGAGGTGTGTGGTTATTGTGGGGGGTTTTGTGGACCTGTGTGAAATGGGATGGGCAGCCAAAATGCTGGAAGGCCTACTAAGCAGAACATCAAGGGAGAGAAGGATTTGGGCGGTACTCACGGGCCCGACGAAGCCTGCCACCATTGTGAGGAGGAGAGCGAAGATGGCGACCAGTATTCGGGTCTGGCAGAACCTCCAAAAGACTCTTGTCAGGGATACCCCCTCGCGCCCTCGTCTTTTCAGTTCATCGTGCCACAGCAATTCCAGCCTGGAACACACATTCACACGGGCACACACACAAACCATAACCATTCACAATATGGCTGCTACGACTACAAATTTTAACCAACATGCAGGATTCAGTTATTTACAATACAGTATGTCCACGCTTTGTTCAAAGTAAGTTGATAGCGTCACTTATCTTAATTGATTTCAACCCTTGAGGCCCCATTACATAAAATGTAGTTACACTTTTAACCTTTATGTCCCAAAATGGCCCCTCTCAAAGCAGTCTAATAAAAATGCAAAAAAAAAAAAAAAAAAATTTTCATTACATCAAATCTTTTCAACAATCACAGACCTAATCATAGAGTTAAAGATTTTGATTACTTGTTTAAATATATTTTGTTGCCATGCCCTTTTTGTCATAAGGACCCCTGACTTTTTCCATTGGGAAACAAACAAACTATGCAATATTTTCCAAAAACAAGGTGTAAAGGGAAACATTTGTAATTTAATAATTACAGTGTGGAATAGGAAAATAAATGATAACAATGATTTTGGATGCATTATTATTTTTTGGAGCAAATGAGCATTTATATAAAAGAAAAACATACAGTTTATCTTTCTGTCCCTAAGTGGTCTTTCTTGCAAAAGTCTAAAAAATATAATCCAGAATTATAATTCTTATTTTCAGTGAATCAAACCTTTTCAACAACTTCAGTTGTAACCATATATGTAACATTTATTACTATTATTATTATGATTAATTTTTTTCTTCAAAGTAAATTATGCAACATTTTCCAAAAATGTGGTGCGAAGTGGAATGTTTGGGATTGTAACAACACTGATTTTAATGCATAATTATTTTTGGAGCAAATGAGAGTTTATTAAAAAAAAACAAAAACTTTTTACCCTCCTAAAACAGTCACTCTGATAAAATTCTAGTAAAAATGTTAACTGCATCAAATCTTTTCAACCTCACCATAGAGATAGTGTTTGTTTTTGCTTAACATAATTATATAACTACTATAAAATCAGTCCTTAGGATACATAGTGCATGTATACACGTAAATCTCGTATTCTAAATACCTTGCAAGAGAGGGTGTTATGGTAAAAAAAAGAAATGTAATCCTGGCCAAGTTTCATACAATTAGCCTTAAAACTGGCCAAAATATTCAGAGTCAAAACAAGGTTGAGCAAAATCAGTACATTCTATGTTGTTTGATTTCAAGCAATTAACTACTGAGCTGCACTCACAAATTCACTGTCACAATAGGGGGCATACATAGGTTAAAAGGCAATCACGAAGACCCAGCATCAAACAAGAAAAATGACAGCAATTAAGGCTGAAATTAACAAAAGCTGACCTACAATTTCTAAAATCAGCCTTTCGTGAATGATGCCGCGTGTAATTAGACTTTGAGCGCTATAAGCTAACTTATTAAAGACGCGGCTAATGCACTTTTATTGCCGTATAATGCTCTGTAAAGAGCGTGGAATATCATGTTGGCCAGGTTACTAATGACTCTCTAAAGAAGCAGCAGCAGCAGAAGCCGCTGTGGAGAGTCATTTACGCCCCTAACGACTTTATTAAAAACTAATCAAAAGACAGACAGAACATTAAACTGAGCTGACTCTCATGCAGCCGGATAATTACTGCTTGACGTCAAACGAGTGCAAAAGGCTAAAAAGTAGCTGCATGGTGCCCAGCTTGAGTATTGATTGTTGCAGGAGGAATGCAATTTTGTAGCGCTAAATGACTAAACATCCTCTTATTGAGCAAAAAAGCTATACTAAGTCTTGGATCCAGCTGTATTATTTTACAAAAAAACAAATTGCTCGTAGCAAATGTGAATGGTTGAACTAATTTGTGCCAAAGTGAAACTGCAAACTTGCCCCATAAGAAATTAGCCATAGCAGGAGTTTTAACATAACGGGCATCTTTTGTGTGAGACACTGGCTGCTTTTTTTTTTTCTTAAATCACCTTCTGTCTAGTATTATATTCAATATTACAATAATTCAGGGGAAGAGCACCATGTCAACACAGTGAGATCCACACAGAGATGATTGGACAGAAATACTCTCACCAGCCAACAGTCAGAGTCAAGCTGATGTTTTGAGAGCCGCTTTGGATCAGATGCCACATTGAAGATTCGCACCTCGCTGGACACCAGCAAGTGTCAACTCTCCCAGGGTGATTTTTTTCCCCTCTTGCCATCATCTCTGCTGCTGTGCATCTGGGTTACATAACTGTCCCTGCTATGGAAACAAACTAAATCCCTCCATGCTCTCCAGCGCTCCTGCATACTTTCGGCCTACCAACCCTGATGGCAACAGCTCTCACTGGACGCATCATTAGGTACGCTGTATCAAAACCACTGGATAAATAAAGACAATAACGATCACTTTTAGACAATGCTGTCAGAGTGATGAATTATTGGTACTTCTAGTAGCCATTACACTCACTGAAATGCTAATTTCCAACCTTCATAAATACATCATTATGAGACATTACATCAGTGGAAAAAAACCCAAAACAACATACATTTTTTAAAATGTAATAATTTAATAATAAATTAAAATAACATAATAATAAAATCCAATCCAATACAAATATATAATGCAAATAACAACCTTACCTATTATGATTACTTATTCATTTACTTATTTTATTTGAAAAAGGAAAATAAATTAATATTAATACATTATTCATTTGAAATAAACTATAGACTGTATATACTATATTATACAGTATACTTTATTAAACAAATAATAATTCATTCATTAATGAACTTTTCCCATAGTTTATCCTAGTAACTATTACTAATAGTGATAAATCTTGTTATTATCAATTCATTTATTTTATCCTTATTTGTTAACATAAAGAAAAAAAAATCAACATAATTTTAATATTTTCTTGATATCCTGGTTAGGCCCCTGTCACATATGCAGTACTAATGGGGATGGTTTTTTTTAGCTGATCAGAAATCTGAATCGGCTTCTGATCTGCCTCAAAGCCATCTTGCAGGCTACCAGTTCTGATTGGCTGATCACAGCAAACAGGCAGCCTCCCCTGTCGTGCTTGGTTGATCAGAGCAAAACTGTTCTACACGATAAGTTCTGCCCACAATGGCTGACTGGTAAGTACCGTAGATGTATTTTACTTAGAAATGCTCAGATCGATCGGCCACCGATACCATAAAAGATCATAAAAAAACCCCACATGATTGACGTATGCCGACAAAGGCCTTTCAAAGCCGATAACAAAAAATGATCGGTGTGCGGCAGCAAATCCTAAATTTCTGATATGTCACGTAGGGTTGCCAAGAAAATGACGTGTCTCGTATTGAGTTTGACACAAGCTACACCAATTGATGCGTGTTTGATCACTCCCTTACCAAATCTATCTCAGTTCGACTATTCTTGCATCTTTGTTTACATGCTTTGCCTAGCTGTCACTGGCTGTACTTTGCATTGGCAGCAGCCAGCTAGCTAGCTACAGTTATCCCCCTAGCTTCTGGTCTTTGGACTCCAAATGTGACTTTTTACCCCAGTGACTCTACTCATTACACTCGAGGCTCATTGGGACCCGGTCACTTACCTGTCAGCGTGTGATAAACAAACAAGTAGTCCTAAAGGTGGAGGCTGGAGGCGAGTCTGGATGTAATTATTATGCTGTCTAGACTTTGACAGTGCTGACTGAGATCAAATATTACAGCTATTTTATTTTGATGAAGTGATGCCAATTTTAATACATGTGCCCTGCGATTGGCTGGCGACCAGTCCAGGGTGTACCCCGCCTGCGCCCGAAGTCAGCTGGGATAGGCTCCAGCATACCCCCGCGACCCTAATGATGAGAAGCGGCACAGAAAACGGATGGGTGGATGGCAATTTTAAATCACAAACTAAGAATGAAGTTTATTTGTAGTTTTAAACGTAATTAAGGGTGTTTTTACTCACTTTTTTGCCTCTCCTACAAGGTTCTGCTTTCTAAAAAAAAATACTGTTCAAAGTCAAGTGTTTTTGAGTTGCTGCTGACATTTAAAAAAGTCCACTTAAACGGGGCAGTTTATTTCATATTTTGTTCTTTAGCGGTTTTGGTAGTAGCTGAAGATTTGAGAATAAAGATTTGTTATAAAAAAGATTAATGATTATATTTTCCTTTTTCTATATTTATATATCAAAAAGAGAATGGACTAGAATGGAAACAACTTTGCACGCATATTTGACTTTGACTTTGTGTAAACTCACTTTGTGGAATAAATATTGAGGTATATATCGGACGTGGATATTCAACATAAATATATCTGGAGTTTTGGTCCATACCTCCCACCCCTACTTAGTAATATCAACAAGGACTGCTGTGAGATATACATCTGCTAACATTGGCCTAATTAATATTTCATATTGCATTTTATTCCTGACGCTCAGCTCCAAAAGTGAGCATATTTAGCATATTCCTTTGGCTGAAAATCTATCTCGCTTATTGATGGATAATATCATCACGGAATGCTCGCGGTGCGATCAATTTTTTTCCCTTTTTTTTCACCATGTCCCTTCTGGGGCTCCGTAGGTTCTCAATAAATGGTGACGCCGTCTTCAAATGAGTTAAACAGTGAAACTGTGGCACTTTCATAGCAGATATTAAGATGAAAGCCTGGACATAACCTGGTCTGGACCAGGTTATGAGTTTAGCCTAAGTTACCATGGTGACAAAGCTGCTTTAAAAGAGAGCTGCCTTCGCAGAACAGGCAAGTCCGGCTTTCCATTGAATTCAGACTTTATACCTTTATCTTATGATAAATGAGCACAAAATAGCATAAAGACGATGGCCACACTGTTTGAGTGGAGATCTGCTTGGTAAATAAAGTAGTGTACAATTTAAATGTTACCAGTCATAAAGCTCTATTAGTGATATTAGTGATGACGGATTTTGAGAACCCTGCAACCTGGACACTGAATTTATTCTCTTTTCAGTTGAGCGGGACAGATTTCTATTTAATAAGGATATTTACTTGTATTATTTTATTGTTAATTTTGTTATCTTGAGATAAAAAATGATTATTGAACAGTTTATTTCCTCTGTATTCATATGACTCCAAAACATGCATCAAATTAAATTCAGGTTTGTGTCAAACAGTACAAAAATCTTTTCACACAAATAAAGGCAAACAAAAAAAAAACAACCAATCCACCCAAATATTTATTTTGTTAAAAATTATTATATAATAATTAATAATAATTTACCAAGGGCCATTGGAATTATCTAACCAAGACCGCGACCAATGCCACTCATCATAAATAAACAGAAAAATGTACAGTTAATCCATGCGATCAGTATCGGCCAATCTCACTCATGGATGATCGATATTGGAATCGGCAGCACAAAAACCCTGATCGGAGCATTCCTACTTTTACTTCCATGTTGCTAGATAAATAGCTAATAAATCAGCTCTGGTTTGCTTTGGTTTTATTACATCATTGAAGCTTTTCTCATAGTGATGCTGATTCTGAATAGTTCATTCTTGAAATGAAATTCCACTATGTGTTTTTTAAGCTGTATTTCACGGTCATCTTATCTCGTGGCCAGTAGGGAATGAACCTGCAGTCAATGACAGTGAATGCCAGAGGCAGGGGAGACGCAGTGCATCACAAGCTCAGCATTTAATGACATAACTGCCAAAGTCGGGGCCCGCTAACTCTCACTCTAATCTCTAATCGCTGTTATTCTTAGCCGGCCCGCCATCCTTGCACAACCCTGCGCCGCTGCTACACAAGGAACTGGATGTCCATCGATTAAGTGTACGGGTGTCAAACTGTGCAGGCCGAGTGCAAACACAGCAATGAGCACGCAAAGTGGGAATCTTTTCACTGCAAATTCCCACACGTCGGCCCTGGCTCTGCTCTGGCTACTGTCAATGTTTGAGCAGCCTTCATCTCGCAAGTACGACTGGGAGAGCACAGAGGGGGATCTGCCAATATTTGTTGAAAAATGGCAAAACAATCCTGCTGAGCTGACGGTGTGAGGCTGAAGTGGCGTGGTGCGGATGACCAGTTCACCCCAGCAATGATACACTGGGAATGGGAACTAAATCTCTTTCACATCAGTGTTCCGCCAAATGTTACTTTAGTAGTAAATTCTAGCTGTAAATGGGAACCTATCATGGTTTTATTCTTGTATTCTCCTGTAACAGCTTTGCATGATTGATCCCAATTACCCCCACCACAAAGTGCTTTAACAGCCTTTTGTTTCTGTAGTTAACAGGATTCCACAAATGAATGGACTTCCATGAAACTGCAGGGAGGGAATAAAAGCTATGATTGTTTACTTAATTTCTCAATATACAACTCATCTTAATGACAGAGTTCATGTATTTACAGGAGGTTTGTGTCACTGGAAAAGAAAACTCTAACAATGGCGCAACAGATGATGCAAGTAGCAAAGTAGTAAAATCAAAAATGTGGACTCACTTTGGCTTTTGTAGCATGAGACAAAGCTGGATACGGACTTTGCAATATGCAAAGAGTGTCCCACGAAAATACGAACCACAGCAAACATGCACACGAGTCACAAGAAGATAAGAACGCCGTTCCAAATAACAGCTGAGGAGAAGTGTTGCTTTTAAAACGGTACAAAACAAAACAGCAGTATAGTCATCCCTCGCTACAATGCGTTTCGAACATCGTGCCCTCACTCTATTGCGGTTTCGTGGTTGAATATGGCCTATTATTTGTCCAAAATATGCATATTTAAGGAAATTGTACATCTCCTTGGCCTAAATTAAGCATTTAAGCATAAAAGTGACACAATGAACGAAAATACAAATACAAAGCAGTCAGAAGACGTGATGTGAAGTGTAACAGAGTATCTGTGACTTGTGTGCGCCTTGAAGAAGCAGGGCCTGGGAAGTGACGTCAGCTGGCTAGAGTTGACTGTTAACTGAGTGCTAGCAGCAGGTTAGCAGCAGTTTAGCAGTGTAGAGAGTGGCTGTGTGAATGTTCACTGCATGTGTTCTCTGCTTGTTAATAAAGCGATTGAAGTGCATCGTGAGTCTCTCCATAAACACAAACAGTGGCAGTAGAGTAGTGTTCTACGCCAGGTGTCAGTAACGTTACATTGATGAGACAATAGCCACCAGGAAGTATGCTGTCAACCTGGTCTGGACCAGGTTATGAGTTTAGCCTAAGTTACCATGGTGACACAACTGCTTTAAAAGAGAGCTGCCTTTGCAGAACAGGCAAGTCCGGCTTTTCATTGAATTCAGACTTGATTTTTCTATTCAAATGCAAAATATTTTTATGTTCCAACTGAATAGATTTGATCCTGTTTACTGTTATATTCCACTAAAACAGTGTAATTGTTTATACTCAGCTTAAATTATCCTACAAAATGTAAACAATGACATGTATTTTTTCATTTGTTTTTGTTTCACCGTATCGCCGTATTATCATTATCGTAAACCATGTATCACAAGTTGTATCGTATCGTGAGGTACCCTGAGATTTCCAGCCCTACTATGCTGATGTAAAACACAGCACCAGCAAACAAAACATACACACTACACTAACAACTATTAGCTTCTCCATAGACAATATCTCCCAAAAGTGAGTACTGTACAACACTATCAAAAGTAAACCTGGACATACTGTACTTTACAGTAGTCAGTGTACCGCTTGCATAGCAGGATATATATTTCCTATCCACTGAAAATAACTCGATAGGCTCCAGCATACCCCCGCGACCCTAATGAGGAGAAGCGGTATAGAAAATGGATGGATGGATGAAAATAACTCAACACACAGCTATTATTGTCTAAATGCTGTTGCTAGCTTGCCGCCGAAAAGGGTTGCCATGTAAATCAAAGCAGAAACCAGAAGCTGGAAAGAGTTTGTTACATTTTGAACATAAAGTTCATGGTAAATATTGCAGTACTGCACATACAGTACTTGGTGACATGTGAATGGAGTGTGGCTCCCCAAGATGGCAAGATAAGCGAGTGCAATCCTCACATTTCAGCAGGCATTTTATCATATCTTTATCGATATATCAATATTGGCTTTCTTACAGATATCCGATAAACCCATATTGTCCAGCACTTCAATTCCAATGCCGATATCAACCCCCCTCGCAGCCATTTACAGTCTTTGCACATTGCATATTTACAATCCCAAGGCAAAACTTGGAAATAATTCTAGACCGTATACATACTGAGATGGAAAGCCTGCTGTTGTGTGGCACGTCATCACTCACGCGCCAATATCATTACTGTCAGAAAAAACAATATCACATTTTTATGCCAAAATAATATCGGCCAACCAAAATGATCAAAAAGCACAACTAAAAATGACTCAACACACAATCATTATTGTCAAAATGCTGTCGCTAGCTTGTCGCCTAAACGGGTTGCCATTGACATTAAAGCAGAAACCAAACACAAAGTGGGTAAAGTATGTTAAGGGACTATTTTGAACATCAAAAAAACGTGACTGTAAATATTGCAATGCTGTATACAATATAGTTGGTGACAATGGTCTGCCTGGAGCAAGGCTCCCTAGGATGGCAAAGTTAGCATGCCTATGTATCCTCAACTTCAGGGTGGGTGTTGCAACATTTTATCAAAAATAATAACATTACAGGTGGTCCTCAGTTTACGATGTTCCGTGGTTACAAACGTGCTCCCATAAATTAATTCCAAACTTAATTTTGGTCCGTAAACACAAAACTTGCTGGAGAACTAATTACAGTACATGCCACACGCAACACAAGGATGTAGTATTTGCCTTGTGCTGGGCGGAGGAATGCAGTGTGCGCTGCGGAAGACTAACATCGCTTATTGCCGTAAATTTCGGTGTATAAGCCGAAACCACTACATTTAGAGGACAAAACAGATTTGTACATACAGTATATAAGCCACACTGGTGAATAAGCCGCACGTGTCCATGTCATAAAATGGCAGATTCTGGTGCTCACAAGTCTGTGAGGACCAGACAGCTCTTTATTTGACAGGAGCCAATCATGAGCTTTGAAAAAAATCATGACGAGCTTGTCAACCCATTGGAAACTGCAGGAGGTCATTACTCAATATAACAGTCTGACTCAATGACACTAAACTTATCACAAAGCAACTTAACACTCAAAAGGTGTATCTAATAAATATACAAACATGTGACAGTACAAGTTTAAAATGAAACAAAAAACACATTTTTAAGTTTTTCCATTTTCATCTGAGCAAAGCATTTCATTAGAGGACAAGCATCATAGAAAATGGATGAATGATCACCAGGGGGAGCCAGAAGAGTCTGGAGCCCAGAGGGAGGCTGACGTAATTGCAGGGCCCCAATAAATGCGTTGCTCAGATGCAATGCATTATGGGAAAACTTTAAAAGAGTTGCTTTAATTTTAAGCTCATATTAGTATTGTTAAGTTTCTGTGTGATGAGTTTAGTGTTCTTTGTAAGATGGCACTGTGAGTCAGACTGTTATATGGTGATACTCTTATAGTAGATAATGACCTCCGGCGATTTCCAATGGGTTGCCAAGCTCGTTGTGACTTCATTAACAGCTCCTGATTGACTCTTGCCAAAGAAAGAGCTGCTGTTTCCTCACTGACTGCGGGCGGCACAGTACTCAAACAATTAGTAATAGTTCTGAAGTAAAGGAGATGTCACAAGATTAGAATTTAGCCATAAGTTAGCCGCAGCACTGTAGTTAACTTTTTACCCTCCATTATGTCTCCCAAGCGGCAGTGCGCCAAGGAAAAGGAAAGCCATCTTCTAGGAAGTGAACATAACCATCATAAAAAGCTTTGAGTGAGGACATGCCCGCCAATACTGGCTGTTCTTTTGGTCTCAACCGCTTGACTGTCACGACTATCATCAAGGATAGAGGACACATTGTTTTTTGTTTTTTTAGTTTGAAACCACAGTTGCCCATGTCTCTCCCATCTGCTCTTTAATATCAATGGCGGAATTGTTATTTTTCCACAATCACGATAATCAAAAAAGTCACTTCAAATGTCCATCTGTTTGGGGTTATATAACTTTTTCATTACTTTGAGTTCATCTGAGGACCGTTTGGTCCCCACCACACTCATGTGACAGCATGACGCCTTGCCTCCTTCATCCACACTCAGCTCACCTTTGGAAGTTGACTTCCGAGGCCTCGTGGCAGGACAGCCCCCACACATCGTCTATGGACAAGCTGGACGTCTTGTAGGCTTTCAGGGCCAGCGGCGTGAGCCAGTGCATAGTCAAAAAAGAGAAGAGGCCGGCGTTATCAACCGGGTGCTGGTGTCTGGAAGAGAGAAAACATTGGCAATGAGTGAGCTGGGTGGAACACACAAAGGCGTTATGTTGAACCTGAGCTATATTGGCCCGTGAGAAAAAAAGTGTCCCCTTTGCTTGCCAGAGCTGAGAAGGTGAACCATGCCTGCAATGTTTGAGCAGTCATTTGCACGCTCCTCACAGAAAATTTGGGAGAAAGCAGCTCAGGGGCTGTTTATCACAGCATACATTCAAAAGTGGTGATGTCTGCTACTTGGGGATAAGATTCTATGCGTTATCATGGCTAACAGCCAGAATGTGACTAAAAGTTAGCTTCTGTGTCTTTGTACGTCCTCCAATTGCAATCTCTGCGTGAAAGCATCAGAGAGATTTATTACGGTCTTAAACAAATCACTTTTTGTGTGAGCATTTGCAAGTCAAGCGCTTTTGAGGTGGTACAGTTTGGAAATGGACCCAAATTGTTGCTGCACAAAACTTTTTTGGAGTTGGAAGCGCGGCCCTGCATGACATCATGCAAGACTTCTGCGTAACTTACCAGATCATAGTTCCGCCATCTTCAAAGTATAAATTCTGGGAGGGTGTTTAGCTTTTTTTAACTACTTTTTTTTGGGACACTCATTCCAAAATATGGTCCACCATCATGCATGACAATGCTGCAGATCTCAGCCTATCTCAGTTTTTTTCTTTTTTCTGCAAAAAAAGCAGCAGTTTTAAAAAGTTGTGTTAAGAGAAGAATATGAGATAGAAGTTATGTGAACCTACTATCAAAATTACAGGGCTGCCTTGAGGGCATTGTATTGTTTTTGAACATGCTGCAAACATGATATCCTGACCTCTCCCTGCTCCGAGCATGTAAGCTATACCCACATAACACACACACACACACACACACACACGCACGCACACACACACACACACACACACACACACACACACACCAGAGCCAGGACATCCTTTTCATATTTTTAAGGCAAAGAACAAGTACATCAGTAAAACATTTAAGTTAATATTGCTTCTCTGGAAATGCTTTTGTGTATGTGCACGCGCCCTACGGGCGTGAATGACAGCCATGAACGCTAGTCATTTTATTCGGGCTGAATGACAATTTCTATTAAATTTAATTTGAAACTAGTCAAAGATCCTCTCTATGACAGGATCACTCTTCTGTTAATAAGGACCTACTGCAAAAACACAGGATTGAGGAAGGATCCTCAATGCAATGACAGGAAAACTCTACGGCAAATAAAGCTAGCCAAAGATCCTCTGTATGACAGGAGTTTTCCACTGTCTTTAAGGATCTGCTGCAAAACTGCTCGTCAAAGATCTACGACAGGTATATGACAGGAGTGTGTTTTTTACGGCTGTACTGCAAGAACGCTAGTCGAAGATCCTTGCTATGACAAGAGTGTTGTGGTGTTTTTAGCCATCTGCTACAGAAATGTTAGTCGCTCCAAATTTTTGAACTGAACTAGCTGACCGGTCTGATGTCCGCTCCTTGAATAGGCCTGTCTTATAAGTTCCATTATATCACTGCACTAGAATCTGCTAAGAAGGACTAAGCATGAGTGCATTCACCAACATGGTTTAAACAGGCACACCTGAGGCAAATTCACAGGATCAACAATTGCTTTTCTTTGGTTAACCATGTGTTGAAGGACAGGGCATTTACTTGTGTGTTATCCTGAAGGGCTTTACAAGCTGGATGCTCTGCCGGTAGCGGCCCCGTCTCTTCGGCCCTCGTTCCATCGACATCTCGGCTTCTTCCTCCTCTTCCAGCTCGGACGACGGCTGCAGGGAGGCCAGCGGGAGGCCCTCCACTCGCCCGGTCGCTTCCAGGGCATCAGGAAACAAGGCGGACATGGCGAGACAACCTGTAGGAAGAGATAGGATCAATCCTATGCTAAAGCTGCTTGACAAAGTTGTTGATTTTAACGCAAACATTGTACGGTGGCATCCTGGTGGCATTGTACGCAAACGTAGTATGACCCATTCATAGGCACTTGATTGCATTTGCACTTCATTATTTAAATAATTATGCAATTATCTAACCTGTTGAGATAATTATTAAAACTAACACTTCTGCGGTGTGGAGTGGAAGTGGAAGTTAAATTCACGTCTCCAAGTTTGACTTAAATGTCATCCGCTGGTTTTGCTTCGCCTTTCTGCTGAGTCAGCCTCTAGACTTTGAGAAATCCACCTTGCTCAGAGGTCACAACCCCTTCTCTGGCACACAACCTAAAGTGCTTATCTATTTAAAGCGCTCTTGAGTGGACATCTGAGCTTCTAGGTGTCCGTGCACCGTCACCGATCTTCCTTTATGGCGAGGCTCAGTGACAAGGTCAATGCCGTGGTCATTAACAAGATAAACACAAACAACAAATGTCTATTTTTAGCTCACACGTGTGCCTGAAAAGACACCCTGTGTTGCCTTCTGCGGCATATATCAAGTGAAGTTTTGTCATACTCTCCTGAGGTTTTCAGGTCTGTTTCTGAGGCGAGACAATTCAATACAGCTAGCCCTTAGGGCACTGTGGCCCCTCCCGAATAGATAACAGCGTGTCGCGTGTCAGCTTTTGCCTGCGTCAACATCATGTCAGAGAAGACAGATAAGGTCACAGTGTGGGTTGATAACAAGAACTGTTTACCTTAGAAATGATACAGGAAGAGGAATAATTAATTGGGCCACTGGGAAGCAGGTCAACTCTTAAAAGGTACTTAGAAGTTACCCTAATTACACAAAATGTAATATATATATAATAAATACTTTGCTTAAAATTATTATTATTAGTCCCTAAAATGGGTAAATGACTGGCAGCAATATGGATTTTCATGCATTATTTTTTCAACAGTGCTAGATTTACAACAAAAACTCACACTCCTCAGGAAAAAAATGACATGTCCCTAAAAACTGCTGTCAGAATACAATATATTAATATTTGTTTCCACTTTAAACAAATAACTATTTCTGCCTGCAATAGTATCAATCGAGTATTAATTATGTTTTGGGGATTTTAATCCTTTAAAGGCCAGCATGTTTACATAACTCCATATAAGCTCCTTGCAGAAAAGAAAACATTTTGCTGCATGCTTTGAATGGGAAAATATAACATTTTGATCACATTTGATCACAGAAATTTGCATTTCAGGCTAGTTAAAAAAACAGCTATGACAATTCTAAAATATATAACAAATTCAAGCTATGCTCAATTAACACAGGAAAAATCCATGAAAACCCAACACTGAATGGCTGGAGGTCGCAGCCGTTCAATCGGAGGCCTTGGGGCTAAATACCGCACATGATTAAAAACTTGGGAGCGACTAAATACACAACCCTTGTCCCTCATAACTCGCATACACATAGTGCTTCTGTATGACTTTATGACTATATTAACCATTTAGTGATATAAAAACACAATGACAAAATGAACATGGATTAAAAAAATTGCATGGCACTTTTTTTTGCGAGGGTCAAATTTGTAGTGTTTTGTGTAGCATTGCCAGTTATGTCACATCTTTTTTTTATTGAGAGAAACAAATGTGTCATTTTTTTGTGTACTGTTGCTAATTTAGGTTAGTTTTCATTGTGACATTTTTTGTTGCGAGGATAGATCGATAGATGTGAATAGCACAAAAAATAAAATAGCACAGACAAAATAAACACGGGATTATTTTTTTTAACAAACTTTTTACCATACATTGTTGCCATTTAATGCTAGATTTTAATGGATTGCAAACAAATGTTGGATTTTGGTTAAACTATATACAAAATGACATGTAATGTGCATAGAGAAGAAAACATGCTATCAAATAATGTCACAGGGTAGAAAAACAACATATTTGCCCTGTCACTTTTGTACTATATCCATGTGGTCTTGCTAGACAACTTGTCAGGGTTTAATGTTAGTATCACCATGACCTTGTCCCAGCATGAATGAGCTAATAAGACAACTATTCGTGTTGCCATGGCTAAGTCACTAAAATAAGACAACACAAACTTACGTTGATGTCGGCGGCTTGGCTGAAGGGGATCACGCTTCTCAAAAAGATGTTGTGTTTACGGGCAGCCGATGCGGATGACCATGTTTTCTTTCTATTTACTTAGCTGCTGCTCAGGGACGTGAACCGAGCAGATGCATCTTCCTGCTCGGTGACGACGGTCGGAGGACGATGATGATGATGGAAGCTTGTCCCGGAAACATTTTCAACTTGTCCCCGCCACCTCACGTGGATGTACTACGTGCCGCTTCATGTAAAGCTCCGCTACCCCAAGCACCTCAGGGAGAGGAATTCCCGACGTCAGGACGACGTCACAGAGCGTTCTCCAATTGGTGACGGCGTTGAACGTCACGGGAATGAGGAAATGCGCGACGGACACTGAAAGGGGCGGGGTCTCAACGACGTAAGAGAAGGCGGGACAGGAAAAAAGAAGTGCGTTGCCTTGCACGCTGATTGGCTGCTCTCTGGCTCTATGCGATTGGTCAAACCTATGAGCATTTAAAATATGCATTAGAAGCTCCTAATAGTTTCTCAAACTTTCCTATTATAAAAACGTAAATCTGGAATAGAACATCATAAATTAAGTTTTAATTTAACTGCATATTTAATCAAATTGTTTGTGTTTTTTAAAGTCTGCAGTCAGTACAAACCCCGAGTAAAAATAAATAAATAAATAAAAACGATGCATGGTTGGCCAACATATTTGTTTGCTCAAATCTGCTAAATCATCTCCAAGGATTAATTGTTATAGTCTATATGGATGTTTACATAATGTTCCTTAAACACTACTACCAATTACATTATCAGCATATTATATAATAGCTAACTTTGTAGTTACTCGTTTTTATTATTAAAACAATATAGAACATGTGTGTCTTAAACTGTCAATTGTATTTGTGTTGTCAGCATCAATCACAATTGATCGTTTATTGATGGATGTTATCTGATGAGTCAATCATCACAGCGTCGCCGTGGCAAAAGAACCACCAAATTCAGGTGAGTCATATTCACAAACTGTAACTTCCTTTCCTGCAACTGAAGGCGTTACTGTGTCAACTGACAATGTGGATGTGCGGATTACTGTTGTTCTGGTAACACGAACCAATAGTCATACGTAATATTAACCATTATTGTTAGCTACTGTAGGTAGGATTATAGCAATTAGCCTGAGCCAGGTAAGACGAGCAGCCATGTTAGCCAGATAATATTAGCCATTATTCTTAGCCAGGTTACATTAGCACATACATTAGCCCACTAACAATAGCACCGGTGTTAGCCAGGTAATATTAGCCATTAGTGTTAGCCAGGTAATATTAACAACTAGAAAAGCACTCGGAGAGCGCAGACCTCCGCCAAGCACCATAATTCTCCCCATATTGTGATTCACACCATAATTGGTCCTAGATTTATTTTATCTACATATTTAGATTGCTAATAACATGCTAATGTTAGCATGCTAACACCTAGCATAATAATGGTAGGTGTTTATATAAGTGTCTAGATATGAAAATGGCTAAAAATTCTACTATGTTAATGTTGGAATGCCAGCAATGTTAATATGCTAACACCTAGCATAATAGTGCTTAGTGTTTATATATGTGTACAGCTATGAAAATGACTAAAAATGCTACTATAATGCTACTATAATAATGTTAGCATGCTAACGCCTAGCATGATAGTGCAATGTACCGGGAAGGCTAAATATCCCGAATGAGTTGAGAATTTTGACTTTGGAACGTTCTGAATTGGTCGAGAAATGTGGGAGTAGTTAGAACTCAAGATCAAAGGCAGTTTTAAAATTGTCATTCCGAAACACGGGAATGTCAAGAAAAGTGGGAAGTCTTAGTATGTGGAAAATGGCATGAATGTCCTTAATTAGTTGAATGCTTTGATGTTGGAACGGTCCGAATCGGCTGAGAAATGCGGAAGTAGCTGGAACTCTTTAGGTCAAAGACATTTTGCGTTCCGGAAGAAAAAAATGTGGGGACTTTTGTGTTATGGCTAACAGCGTGAATGTCCTGACTTTGTTGAATGAGTTGATGTTGGAATGAGGTGAATCCGTTGAGAAATGTGGAAATAGCAGTAGGTAATAGCAGTTTTATGGAAAAGTGTGAATTTTGGGAAAATATACAATTTTTTTCCAATATAAATATATGTACCCTGAATGTCCTGGACGTGTTGAACAGTTTGATGTTGGAATGGCTTGAATCGGCTGAGAAATGTGGCAGTAGTAGAAGGTACCGGTAATTAGTTTTAGCGAAAAGGGTGAATTTGGGGAAAATTTTGAATTCTGGATCACCTCCAAAATTTAATCAGTTGTTTCATATCCCATTTCCAAGAATTCCTGAAAATTTCATCCAAATCCATTCTGAACTGGAACTAACATTACCAGTCACGTTAGCCAGATAATATTGGCCAATAGCATTGGCACTCATGTTTACCATCTAATAATATCCATAGTGTTCACCAGGTAATATTAGCCACATTTTTAAAATAGGCATCACTGACAGTCATCAAAGTTAGCCAGATACTATTAGCACCAATGTTTGGCCAATAGCAATGTTAGGCACTGTGTTGACAGGTAATATTAGCGTCCATTTCATCTCAGCTAACGTTACCGTTACCTGGCACTGCATGTATGGGAACATCAGCACTATTTTTAACATAGGTGCCAGTCATAGCCAGCGAACATTAACCTGTTAACGTAAGCCAGGTAAAGTGTTAGCCCACTGACATTAGCACTGTTTTAAATATAAGCATCGCTGATAGCCAGTTTGCATTGGTGTGTCTATGGTAGCCGGGTAATATTAGCCATTAGTCATAGCCAGGTAACATTAGTGTCAATGTTACTCAGGTAACATTAGGTGCAGTGTTAGCCAGCTACCAGGACACTCATAATGTGACTATTCTACCAGCACTGTTAGCAGCACAGCAAAGCCATTTGCTAAACTTACCAAATACATGCTAACCCGAGTGCTAACACAGACTCAGTACTGTTATCCTCCATCAGCAATGGCATAAAGAAGTTTAATTTTTGACCTAAATTAGTTGGTAGAAAACGTCAGGGTATTTTCCACAATACCAAAGACAAGTGGTAAGATTTTTTCTTGTGTAAGAGACAACGACTAAGGCGAGTGCATGGAAATATACTGGGCACGATTGTTTACTTTCAAATGATTCACTTTGCTGTTGTTGCTCTCGTTCTCTTCCTGACACCGCTTATGTTATAACAACTAGTAAACAACACACCGTAATGACTCAACCCGAACCAAACTAAACGGAAATGGAAATAAATCTGATTAATTCTGGGATTAATAACAGACAGCATCCACTTTCTTAGATGTCATTCCAAGACGCCTGAAGGGTAAAGTTTGTTGCAGCGGCACAGCAAACTTGGTGGCTTTTCTTCATGCCGGTCACGACTGGGGGGGAAAAGCTCCTGCTCAGATGTAGTTCCAGCTCTGCTCAAAGGGAGGTGCTGTTGACCCATACACACATCCAATCATACACAGCCAATCATAATTATTACAAACAAAAAAATGTTTTAAATAATAATAAATCATAATATCATACATCATTAAATCATAAATAAAAATATTAGATACATTTTTTAAATTAAGAAAAACATGATAAAACATTAAAGCATACAAAAAGAAATGTTTTTATGGACGCTTTGTTGTCTTTGGCTTGGAGTAAATCTTTTTAGAAAAATACAAAAAATGATGTGTACGGCACTACTCGGTATTGATGCTTTTCCACTGGCCAAAAAAAAAAGTACTATACGAGGTACCTGCTTTGAGTCTGATCTCTCATTGGTCGAACAGATTCCAAACATGCAACATGTGAGGATGCCGGCTAGAAGAAACAAAAAATAAACACCCATGCTAATGTTAGCTTAGCCTGTTGTTGCAGTGTTATACTCCAGTGTCTCCGACCTTGCTGCAGCGGCCCTCAGTCTCCTCCTGGATAAAAATGGTGTCCTTTGCCCTGAAGTAAATATAGGAGACCCTCCATTGTTGTTTCCTAGCTTGTTTTTATTTTCAAAGTGTTTTTTAACCGACTGTTACTCCGACTTTGAGGCATGCCTGCTTAAAAGAAGCTTACGTTTGTTTGGCGACACCTTCTTTGTGTGTCACCCTAATGCAAATGTGTTGGCTCTAGCTCTGCATTGACCTCATTTGCTTTCTTG
This sequence comes from Dunckerocampus dactyliophorus, assembly GCF_027744805.1. Classification (NCBI taxonomy): domain Eukaryota; kingdom Metazoa; phylum Chordata; class Actinopteri; order Syngnathiformes; family Syngnathidae; genus Dunckerocampus; species Dunckerocampus dactyliophorus. The sequence goes on along the minus strand of NC_072829.1, from coordinate 9,205,884 downwards.
GGTGATTGTTGATATTTTAGGTCACACGAGCTGCAGACAGCATCTTATTAGGCGCTCGCTGGAGGGAGGCTGTAATAATGAAGTAGATGAGGACGCCATCAGGAAGAACCGCAAGATGAGAAGGTAATTAAGGCTATCTCGGGCATCATAAAATCACCCAGAGGAACCTTGCGTGCATCCAATTAGAGTCATCTTAAGCATGAAGAGGGTGTGTTTATACATGGATCCCCGTAGCAGAAAGACGCTCGCCCTTCGTGGTGACATTCAAAGCACAGTGTTTGCTCAAAGCCCTCTTCAGCATCTTCACACCTTCTAATGGCGCTAAATGAACAAACGGGCCTGTCAAAAAGGGACGACATCAGCGGCCGCAGAGCGGCGTTCCAGGGAATCTTAATTAGCGGCATTCTTGTGTGATTCCTGCACACGCCTGTTGCTTTATGCAATACAAATAAACAGCAAAATAAACTGCCTGGCAGTCTGCAGAGGGCTTGACGGCATGAAGAGAAGACACTATTATCCTCATAGCTTGTTTATGCCAGAGAGATCCTCCAACGAGCCACAACAGAGGCGGTGGTCGCAAGCTGTAAAGTTGTGTTACTACTTCATGCATAGACACAAATACAGTGATCACTCGTTTATCGCGGTTAATTGGTTCCAGACCTGACCGTGAATTTCCGTTAAGTATTTATAAATGAAATATGTTCGTTACAGCATAGAAAACCTGTGAAGGACCTTCTAAATACAGTTTTTAACATTATTAGCACCCTCTAGACATGAACTAACACTCCTAAAGTTGACAGTTCTATTAGCCAATATAGCTGACATAATAACAATAAGCCATTGAAGACATAAATATGACTCGTGCACATTAAGGGTGGGGGAAATAATCGATTGTTAGATGCACCACCTGAACCATGTTGTAGTCACTATGTATTTTTTACTTGCGTATCTTGCTTGCTGCTGTAACAAGTGAATTTCCCCGCTGTGGGATAAATAAAGTACAAATACAATACATATCGCGATGCGGATATTGACGATTATTAATTGATTGCTAAATGTCAATAATCGATTACTGTGCCTGTTGTGAGATAAATGACACAGTAAATGGCATCATTTATTAATTCATATGGTTTTGAAAAAATGTGATGGAGTGAAGTCACTAAATTCGAACCGTGAAGTGGTGAGGGACGACTGTCACGCCAAAGTCACACTAATCTAATATCACTGGCTCGGGTGTCATGTGACACTTGGGAGGTTTTTAGTTTTTAACACCCAAACTACAAGATTGATTTACCACATTTCTTTACTCTGCAGAGAATACCTGGCATCTATTTGGCATAAAGCCTTTATTTGTGCAAACTACGCATTTTCATAATACTATGGCTGTTTTCCCCACAAAAAACAATATCGTACTTAAAGTACTTGTACTACATACAATATGTATACTAAACCGTAAACATAGAATATCTCAATAAAAACAATATAAAAGTCGATAATAAAAACAAAAATTTATGTATTAGATTATAGCCCAATTAAGTGATTAATAAAAATAATAAAAAAAAAATCCCCATTTTTCTGGACCCTACTAGGTTGCCTTTGTCTGGTTTGTGTTTAATATTTTTATTACTGGATATATTTGTATTATTTTAGTATTCTTGATATACATAATAAATGTGCGTTATGGTAGTAAGCAAGCCAACATATAATGCATAATGTAATGAATAAAAATGTGATATGAATTAAAACAAAACAGTGATCGAGACATGGTGTATATTAGAGTGGAGACCTTTATTTGTTTTGATATATTTATTTTAATTTCTACTTTATTTTATTTATACCTGTTCATGTGCAGTGCTGCTTTTCCCACTTGTCTTGTAGCCTACAGAAGGTGTTGCTCTTATTGGAACTTGAATTTCCCTGAGGACACATGCCCAGGGATCAATTAAGTTCTATCTGATCTAATCTCATCTAATTTGAGGAAATACAGCAATTGATTTGGGATAAATGGCACGCTTAAAGGTGTGACGAAGAAGAAACGTGTTCTCAAATGGCTGTTAAGATTTCCTTTTCATGTAGAAATCATCGTATCAAACACAAAGACACGTTCTTATAGTCAAATTCCCTTTTTATAATCAAAAATACAATCCAAGCATGTACAGCGTATAACAATTCTATGCAACTCTTCACAGCCTTTACAGAAGATGAAGAAATATATGATTTCTTGTGTTTTTTAATAATAACCTATCTTACAAACCAGGAAGGGCAAAAAGAAAGACGGGATGGAGGCTGCAGGGTTTCAGAGGTTCTGCCCGACCCTGATGACCCTGCAGGTTGTAGCCCTGTGTAGTCTCTGTCAGTCACACCCAGCAAAAGGCTCAGAATAAGCTGGGACCGCCTGGGCCGCACTTGTACATATGAATCCAGTGATTCCTGCTGCGACTCCCGGGGGAGTCGTGGCGTCAAGTAAAAACATTCCTGAAACCATGGAGGTGATTGCGCTCTCAGTGTTGCGTGTCAGGCGTGGAGGGGGAGTCGAGGGTTGCCGGACGCTTGGCTGTCCGGCTCCCTCCACATGCGCGCTTTCACGTGCTCTTGATGCCCTGGAAACCGCAGAAGTTCCAACGTTTCTCCAGACTGGCGCCCACGCCTGTCAGCTCTTGCCTGAAGGTGCAGGGCAGCCGAGAGAGTAGAGCCTCCACCTCGGCTGGGTTGATCTGCAAAAACATGAGCGGATGCAACTTTTCAAACTGTAGACCTTTAGTTAGGGGTGTCCAAAGTGTGTCCCGGGGGCCATTTTTTTGTTTTTTAGTGGCCCACGGCATAATATACTCAACAAAAATATAAACATTTACAAATCATCCAATGCAACATTCATAACTAACCCACCTCACAGGTGTGGCATATCAGGATGCTGATTAGACTGCATGATTATGGCCACAATAAAAGACCACTGCAAAATGTGCTATTTAACTGTATTGGGGGTGGTCCGGGGGTAGTATCTGGTGTTACTACCATTCTAAATGCCATCAATAAAATGCACCTGTGTTTGTTGTCCATAACATACGTGTCTGCCCATACCATAACCCCACTAACACCATGGGCCACTCAACCCACAAAGCAGGTGCATTTCACTGGATTGATGGCATTTTGAATGCACAGAGAGCCTGAGGCCCACTGTTGTGTCATTCATGTTTGGGATGCTCTGGCTCGGTGTATACGCTATTTGACGCAAATGGTGGTCACGGCAGATATTGACGGGTTTTCATGAAAATGGGAGCAAAAACGAGTGTTTCGTTTATATTTTTGTTGAGTGCATATTGACCAACAATGGATTGATTTTAGCGTGTTCAATAATTAATTAAATGTGAACAGTATCAAAGTCAATCTGCAGTTTTTCTGTATGCAGCCCTCAGTGGCGTACAGTCATGAGTCAATAGAAGACCCATAATCCGCTTCCGTACATGACATGCCCTGTGTGTGCTGGTGTCATGAACACACCATAGTGCTATGTGTGGTGCCGCCTGATAAGCAAACTGGACCTTCTTCAACTACTTGTTGTTGTTGCTGTGGGATTCCAGCCACCAGTCATAGTAACAAATGTGTGCAGGCTGCCTAATGAGTGTAGCGATGCAGAGAGTGCGTACGTATGTGTGGGAAGGGCTCACGCACGCAGCATCACATCAACAAACAAACAAGTCATGAGAAGACCATCACATTTTAGTCTTTCTTTAACAATGAGTCACCATGAGAGGGAACATGTCGACACGATTGCCATGCAGACCGTTTCTTGGGGCAACCGCGTCGACAATGACATAAAATGCTAGCATTGAACAAGTTTGACTAAATAATTAGAATAATGATACATCGCATATATACTGGGTGATATGTCGTAGTGACACGTAGGGTCAGTATGGGCGGCTCCTTTTTGTCATGGCTCCGCCAACACTCTTATGAACATGTATCAAGTTGATAGAGATGTGTTAAATGAAAAAATTTACAACTAAATGTAAAATATATATATATAAAAAAACAACAAAATTATATATTTCATTTTTTAAAAGTTTGTTTCAATAACATTTAATGAATTTATTTGAAAAAATTTGTATTGAATACTAAACAGATCATTTATAATATATATTATAAAGTGCTAAGATACATTTCTTAAAATGTGGTGCAAAATTTTGAAATCATGCTGAGAAATGCCTTTGCTGAGTGCTGGAATTCAGACAAAAACAAACTTCTGAAACAAAAAAATGTCAGCTGTGTCGTGTCAGGCCCTCAGCTGCTGTGAGCAGCAAAAGGGTTGGATTGGTTTCGTGTTATGATGATGCATTTAGTGATGCATGCTGCCTGTGATCTTGCAGAAAAAACTCAGATGCGATTAGAGTTTTGACTTGTTTTTCGGGACACACAATTATGAGGTATACTGTAACCAGACACCAGCTGGGATTTGATTTAGTGAGTTGGCCTATATCCATTCTTTGTGCATGCAGTGTGGTCATCGTGTCAACATTTGGAGGTAAAACAAAAAGGCTGGTGTGAGTGGCACACTTTCCAGTAATAACGTCTTAAATGCCACTTGAAGAGCAGATAAAACAGCCACACTTTGGGCAGACTGAGTGGAAAGCGAGAGCGTCTGAGAAGTGATGCGGGTGTTTGACTCGCAGCGTCGGAATGAAGGACATGCTTTTAATACGTTGCGGCATCGTGGGAAATGGGCCGACCAGCTAGACGGGGGGCATCGACACGCACGCATGCACGCGCGCACACACACGCACACACACACAGTGATGGCATTTAAGGCTAGGAAAAAAAGGGAGACAAATTGTGTCTGAAAAAGTTTGTGAAGTTGTACTTTTTAGTGAGGCTGAAGCACATAACTAAACATCGACTTGTTGCACAAACAAAGCTGGATGCAATTATAAGACATATCCTAATGAACAGTTCACACAACACAACAGCATTGACTCTATGTTTTCTTTCAAGGATCAATATTCCTTTTGGATAGTTACCAGCAGTAGTTTCTCTTTGCATAGAAGCAGGACTATTATCTATTGCTTTAATTTTTAGTCTGAGACAACCTAATGACCGGATATACTCTCCTTGGGTATACCTGCACAATCTAATAACATGCAAAAGAAAAGTCGTATCAACAAGCATAACAACCATGTCTGCCACTCCAGTCTTGTAGGTGGCAGTATTTCACTTGACAAAGTACCACAGTCAAACCTCCATCCACTGCCATACTTGCTGCCACTGCAAGCAGAGAACCACCAAAAGTGAAATTAAATGCCTCCATCCGCATCTTAATACAGTTGTCCCTCGCTACATCACGGTTCGAACATTGCACCCTGACTCTATTGTGTTTTTTCAAAAATGAATTCATTAATAAATGGTGAATGTTTTGTGGTTGACAATGTCCCACCAATTAGTAGAAAATATTGAAAGACAAGTCATATGTAGTATTGTGGTCACTAAGCGTCAGCAACGGCACAAAACATTGATGAGACATGGCATGGCATTACATGACCTTAACACTGCATTAGGGATGCTCCCATCAGGGTTTTATGCTGCCGAATCCAATATTGATCATCGAGGAGTGAAATCGGATACTGATCGCATGGATTAATTATACATTTATCAATTTTTTTATGATAAGTGCTATTGACCAGGGGTGCAAAAAGAAGCCCAAAATTCCTGTCTGTACCCCTGCTACTGACTATATGACATGAAAAAGCAACCATAAAATCACCTTCATTTGGACAAAAATCATATTTGACTTACTTTTTCAAGAGAACATATACTGTATCACTCGTGAAAGTTACAGAGGATGAGACTTCTTTAAGGAGACTTGGGATGTTGGTGGAGCTCTAGCAGGACTTCCAGGTAAATGAGAGAGCAGTCGGAGAACCCATTGCCTTCCACCGCTGAGAAAGGTTGGTCATCTCGTCCGATGAATGATTATTTTTCGAGTTATTTGCTAAGCCTTCTGACCGTCATGCACACACGGGGGAGTGTTGTCCACATGGCTGCGTTAGCTGCCGTTTGACTGATGATCACACTGTGAGTCTCGAAAACTCACCATACTACGTCAAGTGTTTGTTCTTCAAATGCCGTATTAAATGAAAGCTTTTTAATGTACTACCCCGCAAAATTGTTTTTGTGGCATGTGGTGGCGGTGAAGTTCCACAGGGCAGACATGATTGTTGTTTTGTGTGAAGGAAAGTGGGAGGAGGACGCTGCCCAAGACACTACACTGCACGCGGAGATCGCTACAGTCTGCAATAGTACGAGCCACATGGGCTTTTGCCATCCACGTTGAAAGGCATTTATTGGCATATGCCTTCCACATTTTTCACAGAAATTGTCCGATACTGATCGATGGCTGATCATCCCTACACTGCATGTCGTCAGCCTTGACATATCCGACATGACTAAGTGAAAAAAAGGTCTACAGGGCTCTAATAATGGTAAAAAATGTATTTAGAAAGTCAAACAGGTTTTTTATGCTCTATGAAAATATTACATGTAAATAATATTGAATCATACTTTGGGGAAATTCACTTATCGCGGTCAAACCACGATAAGTGAATAATAACCGTGACAAGTATCCGGATCTGCACCAAAATTCTGTGCTTTCTTTCTTCGCCCATGTGTCACCACTCTAGAATGTTATGTTCAAATGTTGTTTTTACGTCATCTTGTAACCAAACTACTGAACTACCTATCAAAACATAGCATCACAAAACACAACGCGCAATTTGCGCTTGGCGGATGTAATAACGCTGGGTTTGAATTGATGCAATATTTAATTGCAGCGCTTGTAATATTTTGGTATATGAGAAGGTCAAAATATTAGAAACATCTCAGTCATGCACCTGGACGAAACCACCGAAGGTCAAATTAAATCACTCAATGCGCATGTGATTATCCAGATCTGCAACAAAATGCAATGCTTTCTTTCTTGACCTAATGACCGAATCAACCAACGGCTGTAAAAACATAGCATCACGCTGCACAATTTGTGCGTGGTGGGGGTACTAATGCTGGGTTTGAATTGATGCACTATTCGTTTAATTGCACCGCTACTTATATTATGCTTATCTTATTTAGCTTCATGAGGGAAAGTGCAAATTAGAAATAAACATATTAGTTCTACCTGATTGCAAACTGCACCCACAACAGTAAACACTTTGGTGAATTATTACTGTATTAAAAGTAAAGATGGGCCTTTGGATAAACTTCCTGAATCCACCATGGGGACAAATTAGTAATTCTTTTTTATTAAAAACAGCAGCAAATAAAAGCAGTAAATACTGACCTCCTTTTTCCAATCCAGTGTCATATAAAGTAGAATACTGTGCCACGGCTGCATGGATGTTCCCTATTGCTAAAGCCATCGACCAAATTTATTGATGAATCTATTTCTATTTAGGAAACCTGCCTGCATTGAAGGACCACATCCCCTTCATAGGCTCCATATTTATATACGCCTGGCGGCAGGCGGGCTAGGGTGGGCTGCCACTAGGGATGGGTACCTCTCACAATCGAACCATACGGTACCGATATCCGATACCTGGGAACCGATGCCGGTACTCAACGGTACCAATTTTCGGTACTTTTGGGTGTGTTTATGTGGTAATAAATGTAATAACTTACTATTTTAATGTATTTATGTTTGTATTGTAACACTGCAGTTATTACACAAAATCCTTCAACATGTAAACTTGATGTTTTTTCTTAATAATGCGCAAATTAAAACCCAACTCTACGTACTCCTGTAGCTTTTAATATACCTGTGCCTTTACAAACTAAAGTAATACAAACTGCAAATGAAAGTGAAGCAAACTTTTCTGTGCCTGCCGCATGCTAGTGAAGTCTTTTAATCAGCGTCACTGATAAAATAACCCCCCGATATATTACATAACGATATATTACATATATGAAGTTGGTTATTGACCATTTATGTTCATAAATATAAAAAATGATAACTACTATAAGTACCACAGCACGTGACGTCGCAGGAGCACTCGTAAAAATGTGCGAAAAGAGGAAGTGACGTAGGTCTCGCGCATGTGCAGAACTGATAGCGTTTCCGGTATGGATCGCGTAGTGACAGGGACCTAAACATGGGCTACGTCTAAATGCGGGGTCTGCAGCCTACTAGTCCGCATTTGTGGGCTGCATGACGTCATTGCGCCGTGCAAAGGCTGTCCAAAGTAGGAAGTCCGCAAAGTCTCCTCCAAATGCGGCCCACAAATGTGTCCTCCTTCTCCACTGAATGGAAGTCTGCATTCAAACCATCCTTGGTGGCCCATCATATGCCAAGATTCTGTCATATGGCAACATTATGTTGCAAAGCAGGGAGAAGCGAAGTATTGATTTGTTTGTATTGATTTATTTGTGCAAGCAGTTTGATGTGCGGAGCCTTTGGATGGAAAGCCTTAAATCTTCCCTGCATTGTTTTATTCCATCAAGTCATATATATGATCAAATAATACATACAAGTACATAAATACTATGCAAGTATAGTTGAGGTATTCAAATGAACCTTAAATGCTCATATCTGTATATAAACACATTTGTTGTTGCTGATAAGTGTTAATGAAGTAGCAAAGTAATACATAAATAAAGTAGCTCTTATTGCTATTGTTTAATATATATATATGTGTATATATATATATATATATACATATATATATATATATATATATATATATATACATACATACATACATACATATACTGTATATATATATGTGTGTATATATATACATATATATATATATATACATATATGTATACATATATGTATATATTATATATATACACATGCCAGTAAATGTTTTTGCCTGTAGTTTTTTCAATGGTGGAAAAAAACCCAAGAAAAGAGGGCTTGAATTTATCCACTTGCACCATAGATACTCCATGCTGACTCCAATCTTAACGTTTTTTGGGAGTGTGGGGGGGTGGCGTACATTGCACATGTGTAGTAGAAATTGTGTTGCCTGACGCTTACAATCTGTAACTGCCATAAAATAGATGGAGGGATGATATAGCTTACACATGCGTACTGCAAATCCAGTTGCCGAACACGTGACTGCGGAAAAACAGGCAGACCGGATGTTCTGCACATGCGTAGAACTGATGGTGTTTCTGGTACGGATCGTGTCGTGACAGTACGTTTTGATTTCACATGAGTGCCCGTTTGTACTGACAGAATTCGGTCCGTGCCTATAAAACTACCGTTACCGGTACCACCACATGTGCATGTGTGCTGCATGTACCTTGGTGTCCAGGCGCTGCAGGTAGGAGCAGATGTACTCAATGCTGGCTCCAAAGGGGTGCACGTGCAGGAACGTGGAGATGATCCCTGAGGAATAAAGAAAACATCACACCCCGTATGAGAGCTATATGTGTATATACTGTATCTATAGGAGGTTTGTGGCAGTGTGTCCACCACCTCCTCTCACACTGAAGATGGGATTAGAGCGAATGTTTAACGACGGCTTTGTCGCCAAGGCCTCGTCAAAGACAACCTCTCCCCTGACTGAGCATAACCATCTGCTGGCTGCTAACGGGGTGGGGGGGCCCGGTGAGCGACCATACAAGCACTTTCTGCTTATATACCATCCACCTTCTGAGCATCAGGAGACATACTGTGGACGTTTGTTGAACAGGCGAGATGTAATGGTGTCCAGAAAACGCTTACTGTCACCCTGCAGCCAATAGCAAGTGAAGACACAGAGCAGCCTGGGTGCATTAAATAACTCATTTCAAGATAAATGGGGGAAAAATGATTAGAAATAGAAGCAATATGCTATCTCTTAATCCTCATTTTAAAGGCTTATATAAATTCCATCTACAAAACTGCATCTGCTCTCTGTAATTATGCTGCAAGGTCACTCAAGTACTTCAGAGATGTTTTTTTTAAAAGCTTTTCCAGCACATTCTATGGCTGTAGAAAGTCAACTTTAAAAACAGCTAGTATTTAACCTCATGAAAAGGCACCACAGTCTTTTTCTATAGGAGTCTACGGGCACGGCACACCTTCACTTCATATTACATCGTTTTTGGATTCTAATCCTTGCTAAAATGCCCCATTATCGGATTCTATTGTGCAGCCTTCTTCCGAGTTTTTATTATATATAGTATACAGTAGGCCTGGGTGATAAACTGAAAATGTATCATTACCGAAATTTACCACGACAACCGACAGCGTGTGCAGTCACGTGACTCCACCCCTCCAGCCTGAACAAGAAGGGAAGCAGACGATGAGGGAACAGCTGATGGTTCAAATGAAGAAGCGGCTGTACAGTGCCAGCATTTCACTCACTTATGCACAGTCTAGAAATAGACTGTGTGAGTAGAAGAAATAAAAACAGAGCACACGTGCAACTATGTTTTTCAACCGAATGATACTAAAAACTCATGACACAAATAAATACTGTCTATGGATTTTTAAAGCCTTTAAAAAAACAATTATGCCAATATGTTTGGCCAATTATGCCAAACTGACAATTCACAAATAAAGAACAAGAAAATAAAAACATTATAAAAGCGTCTCTATAGGAAACCATGATTAGTTTGCTGCTGGTAGCAGTTTTTAAGGATTCCATGCTTTATGCTACAAGAACATGTGAAATACTCTGTTCATTGTGTGAATGATCATTTTGATGAGGGTGATCTATCCAGCCAACATGGCACACACATATGGGCAAATTACATGACAATGGAATGTCTGGAATTGAATAGAATTGTTAGAAAAATATATCTATAAGTGGTGTTATTATTATTGGAATATATAACCTGACATGCTTGTGGTTGGTTGGGTTGATACCAACGCCGTTCTTCTTGTGCAGTGTGATAAGAGGCCATTAGTAATGTAATTGCATGAGACGTGATGTCAGTCATGTTATGTGTGTAGCTTAGTACACGTGTGTACAGGATGTAGTACGCCAGGGTATGTACCATACATTCATATTTGTGGACCACAGTCCCAGGGAGATTTATTTTGGGTTCAGGTGAGTATGAAAACCACCCAAAGCACATTAGGTAAATGGAGCGTTGTTGGCGCTTTTAGTTTTTTTTTTCAGAAGGCTTTATAGGCGGAATAGGTGCGTCCCATTACGTGCATTATATTTCATTGAAAGTAATGTGTGCCGGTTGGTCAATAAATCAACGAAAAGCAGTTAATTAGCATTTCCTGCAATTATTTTCAGATGGCAAAAGACACATAGTGGTCGGGGATTTATCATGCATTTATCGCTATCAAGGTAAAACTGCCCAATTTATCGTGATATTGATTTGAAGTCATATCGCCCAGCCCTAATATACAGTCATGAAAAAAATGATCAGACCACCCTTGTTTCTTCAGTTTTTTGTCCATTTTAACTCCTGATACAAATAAAGGTACCTTGGTTTGGACAAATATAACAATATGACAACGAAAACAGCTCATAAAAGCTACATTTTTTGGCAGTACAATGCTATAGCTATTCATGTAAAAACTTAAGTGATATTGGTTATTTTCAAGAAAACCATGGAAGTCGCTACATATCAGCTCTTAAATTAAACTTGTATGAGCTATATTTGTTATCATCATTATATTTGTCCAAACAAATTTCACATTTCCGTGTGTGGAATTAAAAAAGAAAAAAAAGAAAAAAGGAAAAAACTCTTTCTTTATTCATATTAAACTTATATATTCATTTTTTTTGGTCTTACTGTCATCTTTTATGTATTAGTATCCTGATTATCACAGAAAACATGACATGGAACACAGGAAGTGAATAAAAAGTGTTGTAATAGATGTGGAATAGACGGGGGGTAGGATTAAATAAGCTTTGCTTCTTCCTACTCCTTTTGGACATGTGGAACTGTCAAAGAATGATTCATGAGATGTATTCTATTGTAACCTTCATGTTCAAATAAACTAAACCAAACTAAACTAAACCAAACTAAACTAAACCAAACCAAACCAAACCAAACCAAACCAAATGTACCTTTAGTTGTACCAGGCATTAAAATGGATCAATAAACTGAAGAAACAAGGGTGGTCTAATAATTTTTTCCATGACTATATATCTGGGTTTGAATGCAAACAAATTTGGATGTGGGTTGAACTCAAAAATGCTCTGGAAGACATGCTAGCATCCATGTAATAAATCAACTTGTGGCCAATCAGTCGCTAAGTCATGCTTGGGCCCCTCTGCAAAGACGCTTTGCTTGATGGAAGCCGTGTTTTTCAACCAATCTTGCTCAAATTTGACTGACATTTGCTTGTCAGTTTCCAAAAAGGATGTACTAAATTTCCTGGTGATTGTGCTAAACAGTGGGTGTTTTGTAGAGCAGTGCATTGAGCTATGTGAGAAATGTTAAATCAATCTGACTTATAGGGGTGAAGCTTTAGGGTTTAATAAAAGCGCCACCCTATGGTGTATTTACTGTATTAGGAAAAGAATAGCACAGGCATGGCAGTTTTGCCAAATTTTCACCCTTTTGTGTGCAGTGGTTCAGGAGTAGAAGAGATAGCTTGACACTGTGTATGCTGGGTGTCATTGCCATGCTAAAAGGTTAATAAAATAAAGTACTCCACATAAACAGAGATAACAACCAGGCTAGATCAATGCGATATCCATGCATCACATTCAAGCCAAACCTGGTTCTTTGGTTATTGTCACACTTTCCCTCTTTGCTCTCACCCATCTGATGTAGCATCATGTTTGTTACGTCTTACCGACGAGTAGAGCTTCCCTCTCTGAGTGGACCGGACTTGTCTGCTTCCTCTGAGTTGGGCCTTCCCTCTCCTGACTGCAGGACACTAGTTCCTATAAACACACACATTGACATTACTTCAGTAGGAATGGAGCACAACAAGGAGGCAATCAAAACATGGAGTAAAGTGGAGGGAGCGGCGGTGGTGGCACATCATCATACGTGGAGGGTACAATGAGGATGAGGATAATGAGGCGAGGGAGGGTACTTTGCCTGGAGATGAAATGTGCACCCCCCCCCCCCCCCCCCCCCCCCACACACACACACAGTACTTGTAAAGAGGATGATCAAACTGCTTATTTCCTATCTGTGACAGGTGGCAGAAAAAAAAAACAGGTGCAAGAATGTTTGGCGTCCTGTATAATATTGTGTGTCTTGAAGGCTCTTGTAACAAGGCGCGTCTGCGAGCACCACCCGTATTTTGGCCCAGTTTTGGTGCAGGCTGATTATTTTGGTGACAAATGCAAGGCAGTGGCTGCTCTAACGATGTGTCATGTCAGGCAGGAGGAAGAACCGTGGTGGTCCACCCATTTCCCCACACTTACACTGGTTTGATTAGCAGCCTCCTCGCCACCGACTCTGTCGTCTTGCTTGGATCGCTCCAGCTGAAACACATTAGAAACATGTGAGGTGGACGAACATAGCATAATGTGAAAGACACTTGCACTAACATGTCAACAGACATAATATTAACAAATAATATGTAAATAAAGTCTGCTGTATTATTTAGTATTACTGTATATATTGTTTAAGCGTATGTCGATGTGAAGGCAATGTATTATGTATTTTAGTTATTATTGAATGTAATAACATTTATATGCTTTTTCTCACCCTGCCCGTAGGTGGTACTGTTGGTAAGTCGATACCAAGGGTGGCCTGCCTACTTTTGCAAAAAGTTTCACAAAGTAAATGCACTAACGTGTGTCAGTAAGGATTTTATTTGGAAGCATTTTACGGGTTGTAACATTAGAAAGTAAGCATTGCAGTTTATTGGGGGTGACAGTAATAAACTGGTGTTGACACAGCTCGTCTTCTTTTAATTAGAGATAAGCTAGGTTTTCTTATAGCTGTACATTTTAGCACTTGGTAGTGTAGTAGTACACGCTGGTGCCGTTTAAAAGCTGCATTGGTCTCAAGCCTGCATAAACAAGGAGTGTTGCATCCGGAAAGGCAACGGTTGTAAAAGCTCAAGTCATGTATGTGGCACAGCAGCTTGAGAAAATAAAGAAAACACCTACTAAAGCTAACTTCAGCTCAGGCAAAATTGATTGATTTGTTGGTATCATAAGGGAGGAGAAGCACATTCAACTATTTCATAACAATCACACTTTCTTTTAGAGGTGCCAAAGCTACAACGCAAACTCAGGAGGTCGCGGAGGACCAGATATCAGCTGGGAGAAAAACACAACAACGAAAAAATGCTCAATTGCCTCCAATACGGCTGTTTAAACACACCAAATTAATCCCGCAAATGACATTCCCTACCCCCGAACTAAACATCTTTAATACTACACACTCCCTCAAACTTCTCACCCGCCAACAATAGCAATCAACCATAAAGAACTCAATCCCGTATGCCACCAAAGCCCCACAATTTTTCCCCAAATGTCCCCAATGTCACACAAATAAGGCAGTTCCACTTCTCAACAGCCCACACAACAGTCAAGCGCTCCTTTTCAGCAGTGGAATAGCATATTTCCGCACCATGGAGAGCTCTGGAGGCAATAGCAATGGGCCGTTCCTCACCTTCTATGCACTGCATCAGGACAGCTCCCAGGCTTACACGGTGGACTCGGTGGCTGCAAAGCTTTTCCTTTCAGGTCCATTACAATTTTTACAACTACTTTTCACCAGTCGGAAAAAAAAATAAAAAATTTTCCCGAAGACATAGTACTTATAAATGACAAATTAAGTGGATCCATGAATTTTCACCTTTATTGAACTCTTGTTGAGGAAGGAGTGGTGAGGAGCGGTACGTTTGTACTTTGCTACGAGTTCTGGCTTGAAATCCATAGTGTTTTCTTCTTTTATCAACACGCAAGTTTCTTTGACCCCATGGTGGGTTATTTTGCAGCCATACTCAATAAAATGAAAGAGTGACTTACCATGTGAGATGCTTTGTTGAGGCACTCCATTTTGCGTAACGATACACGAGCAAACGGATTAGATTCTTACGTGCAATGTTTGGCCGTACGGTGGCTGAGACGGTACACGAAAACTGGGGCAAAAATGTTGGTGAAATAATTGTCAAAAACGGAATCATCTCATTAATCTTGAACGGCACAAACAACTTAAGCTGCATACTAGATCCCATCCCGTCCAGCCTCATCAAAGCCCGTCTACCCACCATTTCGCCTTTCGTCACATTAATTGTAAACATGGACCTCACCACTGGTTCCATCCCTCCCTCACTGAAACTTGCTGCCATTACCCACATTCTGAAGAAACCTGGTCTCAACCCAGACATAATGAACAACTTCCGGCCAATCTCTAACCTCCCATTCCTCTCCAAAATCTTAAAATGTGTGGTCACCGCCCAACTAACAACCCATCTCAACTCGAAAAATCTCTTTGAACCATTTCAATCCGGATTCCACTCACACCACAGTACAGAAACAGCCCTTCTCAAAATCACAAACGACCTTCTTCTCGCTTCAGACTTGGACCACCTCACCATCGTTATCCCGTTAGACCTCACTGCAGCCTTTGACACCATCAGTCGCATCATCCTCCTCTCTCGCCTTTCATCCACCCTCAACATCACTGGAACTGCACTCACCTGGATTCAAACACACCTCACTGACCGTCTTCAATTCATACACAAGCACCGCTCCTCCTCCACTGCCCCCCTGTCCCAAGGTGTCCCCCAGGGTTCTGTGCTTGGCCCTCACCTCTTCATCGTGTACATGCTTCCCCTCGGTAGCATCATCCGCCATCATGGACTTATAATGCTGACGATATCCAGCTCTACGTATCCACCAAATATATCACTGCCGCTTTCAAAGCATGACACAGTCTAGCTCCCCCTTACCTCACTGACCTGACCTCCTCCACCTTCACTCTCCACACCGTCCCCTTCGCTCCTCTGACGCCAACCGATCCTTGAGCCAGGTCTGTGCTTCAATGTTGTTGGCTTGTTGTTGGTCAACAAACTTGGCTTGAAGATTACCAGCAAAGGTAGCCAAAAGACGCAGCTGTCTCCGCACATGCACTACAGCCGTTCTCCTCGCTAACTCTTAACACAACACACAACTTCTGGGGCGCTACAATATCATACTTGCCTGTAGAGAGGAGTTTATTACAGCATCAAACCCATAAGTTATATGTGAAGTATATGTGAAGAAGAGTTATGCGTTGTGCCGTGAACGGGTCTGGCTGAGTGCTTGTGTGTGTGTGAGTGCTTGTGTGTGTGTGTGTGTGTGGGCAACAGCTATGTTCGCTGATGTTCTTTTAGCTAGATTTTCTGATATTCTTTTGGAGTGGTTGCATATTAAAGAAACAAAGCTCTGGCATCAGAATTTTATTGCTATGGACAAATATTCAAATTCACCTAGCGGGATTGGATCGGAAGTGAACAAATGTGGAACGGTGTATCCCCAATGTCCTGCATTAACGACTCCTCAGTTTAGTGCAGCGTTGTCCAAACTGCAGTCTGCAGTTGTTTTTTTTAGCGGCCCGCGGCACATTCAAAAAATATAATTTAACAAGAACCCCCCCCCCAAAAAAAATACAGCAAGAGCAAACATGGAAAAATCAATCGTAATTTTACAAGAATAAAGTGAAAATACTGAAGATTATTTGCATTATTTAGTTGCATCAGTTGAAATATTTGAAATATTTAATAACAACAACCACAAAAAAGAGAAAAGACTGGGTCATAATAATAATAATACACTTTTTCACCTGAGTCACAAAGCTGAGATGCAGTTTTTTTTTCTTGAAATATGTATGACAAAGTGGCCCTTTTGCATTCTTTCATTTTTCAGTGTTTGGCCCTCGGTGGAAAAAGTTTGGCCCCACCTCTGGATTAGACTCAAAAACAGCATCCAAACCAGGTTGAGGAGTTATTCCTTAGGTACAAAGTTGCAGTGAAGTAGTTTTTTTGGGCAGTTAAGCAGGCACAAACAAACACCGCCGGTCAATACATAACCTCTTGGTCTCTGAGAATGTAACAAATGCAATGGCGGTACGGAATAATGAGCAGGAATCACTGAACTGGAGGTGCACAACACTTACATAGCATATCAATACTTATGATGTCAAATATATCTGGTAAGAATGATGACGCATCATAAGGAGCCTGGGTTTCAACCCCCCTCCAATAATGTGTAATAGCAGCAGGTCGGTGTCGGGAATAGTGAGGAGGAGGAGGGGGGTGGGTGTCGATGGCTGGGAAAGATCTCAACGTGACAAATCACTCAACAAGTGGCGCTAATCTTCAGGGAAACGTGCGCACAGAAATGGATTTTTCTGTCTGACTTTAATGAGGCTGCCTCTCACGATTCATGTTTGCCCCCTACACGGGAATTTAATTAGCATATTTCATGGTGGGGGATGCATTTATTATAAAAACCCATCACAGCCAACATGCTATTGACAAGCCTGTCAATCGGCTTGATCGGAAAAGAAGGAGACCTGCTCAAAATCCACCGGATCCAAATGTTGTCTGTAATATCACCCAGTCTCGCTTTAATGGAAGCCATTCCTCTCATTGACGTTAGCTGGGGAGCGGTACTGGGAATATGAGCCAGAAGCAGCAACACCAAATCGGGCATCATACTCTGCTCACTAAATCGATATCGTGTCGGTTTAGATGGAAAACACGTCTCAATGGCGGCAGTGCAA
This sequence comes from Dunckerocampus dactyliophorus, assembly GCF_027744805.1. Lineage (NCBI taxonomy): Eukaryota > Metazoa > Chordata > Actinopteri > Syngnathiformes > Syngnathidae > Dunckerocampus > Dunckerocampus dactyliophorus. The sequence goes on along the minus strand of NC_072829.1, from coordinate 9,188,262 downwards.
GTAACAAAGGGTGATCCCGCGACGGAGCAGGACTGACGACAGCGAGCTGAAGTTTAGCGGCGTAGTTAATGATGTTGTTGTTTGCTGCATTCCATTCAATTAGGCTGGAAAAACATTTAAACCTGACATTCAGTACAGCATTAATACACCTTCAACTCACGAGTCTCCAACAACAAGACCCTTTACTTTGTTATTTGGACTATTTTTGACATTGCATTGTTTTGTCCATTCTGATTTGCTGTAGTTGTTTCATTTTTTTGATGATAGCTCAAAGGCAAAGTGCCTTAAAATGTTAATTTCCTCTGCTAAATATAATTTATATTTAAGTGTGACACATGACACATATTTGTTTAAGGTATAATAGTCGTTGTTTAAATAGCTTGAGTTTTAAAACAGTCAAAAAAACAATGGCTATGCTAACAGCGTATGCTGAGTTTCCTGTTAAGTTAACATAATGCTAATTAATAGCTTACATTGTGCTTACAAGTGCATTTGTTTGTGTGTTGTTTTGGATTATCATTGCTGTACTCAGCATTGCCAGGCGTACAATAATTTGTGTATTTGTATGATAATTTCACCCTCTGTACGATCAATAATTCCAAAATTCTGGTAATTTGACCCCTCCAACACATGGCTATTAGCAAAACCAAACGCGTGCCTCTTTACAGCCAAGTGGGGACGCCATTCTGCCAGCGCCAGCTTTTTCCCAAAAATGCTTTTAGTTTATTTAAAGGTAAAACTGCATTGTAAGCTCTACTAAACACCGTCTGTAGTGATATTTTACTGTAGCAGATGGTCTTGAGCAACCTCAAAATACAATAATATTAAACTTCTGGTACGATAATTTGTCATTTCCCATATGGTAACACTGGCTGTACTATTTGTCCATGAGGACTTGCCGTAGTTTATTTCTTTACTCATGATGGCTCAAAGGCAACATTCTCTAACACAGGGGTCACCAACGTTTTTCCTTGTGAGAGCTACTTTTACAAAATTAAAATGGCCAAGAGCTACTCATTTTTGTAACATTTATTTTCAGAGCTTATTTTAAACCCAAACAAAGCGAATATGCTTGTTTTACCAGAACATTAACAAAATGCTGGTGTCCACAACTCACATTTTGTATTTCAGAATGCATTTCTTTCTACTGTTCTTTCATTATTAACTGAAAACCTGAATGAAAAGCAGGCTTGCGGGCACCTCATGTGGTCGTGGGGGGCTACCTGGTGTCCGCGGGCACCACGTTGGTGACCCCTGCTCTAAAACCTACATTTTCTGTGCTATACATATTATGTAACATCTCCGTAAGTGTGATACATACAGTATTTCTGTAAAGTTTAAACGTCATTGTTATTGAAATTGTGTGTGTTTTATGCTAAAGTGGTGAAAAGGGGTCATATTAGCATGTCAGTGGCAACTTCCATGATAAGATGGACTAATGTCAGTTAATGGTTACACATATATAATGTTGATTTACTATTTGTTATGTTATTGTGAAATTAAGCAGCAAAAGATGACTGATTACATTTTAAAAAAGCTAAACAGCGCCCCCTGGGCGTCATTGCCACTATGCAGCAATAACTTGGTTACATGAGCAACAGACTTGAAAAGATGGATGTAGGCCAATGACTTGGCTCATTTAATAGCAAAGTATAGGGCAATTAGAGTCTATTATACTGCGCCTTTAAAAAAAAGCACAAGCGGACCTCGTTGGAAGGGAAACTAGAACATTAGAACACAGACTGACTTTGCTGAAAATGCACCCAAACAGCCAAATTTTGCACATCTTGTATAATCTATTCAAATGAGGGAGCTATTTTTGTGTGACTAAAGTAGCTTGTGCTGTCCTTTTTTGTTTATTTATACTTCTTGTGTGTGTGTGTGTGTGTGTGTGTGTGTGTGTGTCACCTGGGTCTTCTGCAAGTTTTGCAGTCCTTCCTTGAGGTTCTGGACTTGATGCTTGAGTTGCTGCTTGTCCTCCAGACTCTTGTCCAGCTCGGCCTCCCGCTGTTTTAATTCCTCCCTCATCTTCAGTAGTTGCTGCAACACAAACAAACTGATGGTGACATCACAAATCACGCAGCACGACAACCCGCCGACAATCCTTTGAACGGATATTCAGCATCTGTAAGTGAAATTGCATCAAAAGGTGAGGAAAACAAGCATCTTTGTCAGCCTGTTGAAAGAAGAGCAATAAGTGCAAAGCGTTTGATTGCAAACAATCAAGGGGTACAAAACGACACAATGAAAAGTCATTTGGGATTCCTGCTTTATCGCTAACAAATATTCTTATCGCGCGCTCGCCCTCTGAAGTTACCCGCCGTAGGCAGATGAAAAAGGTGGGCCTCCCGCAGCGCCAATCCCGCTGATGAGATGTTTTGGTGCGAGATGCAGGGGGTCTTCGAGTGCTTTTGTGCAATCGGCGCTCGCTAATTCACAGGCAGGGAGGGGTTGGAGCGAGATGTGCATGCTTGATCGCAACACGTGGACGCCGCAGCGAGGAGACGCACCCAATTTACAGCCATCCAATTCATTGAATCAATTCAGCCCTTCAGTATAAAAGGTAATTACTCTCTGCAAGCAGACATGAACAGCAGGACATTAATGGATTTGCTTCTCTTTAAGCATGAGGACCTGCGATGATAGCCAGATGAAAAACAGACTTATATAATATTAACGCAGATGCTCTTTTTAAAGTCCTATGTAAAAACAACAACAAAAATCTTACCCATTACTTTAAGGTGTATAAATCATAATGAAAGTGCATGCATTTATTACTGTTGCCGAGCATCTTAAAAGGATGCCAATTAGGAACCAAAGTAACCTTAAAAGTATAAAATTCAAGAGCTTTAATAAAGAGGGGTGTAACGGAAGGAAGATTTTTCAGCACGGAATCGTCTGCAAAGTACAGAGGTGTAACGAGTTCCCACACGGAATACATTAAGTGAGGTTAGGGCCTAGACGGACCAAATCAATGTGAACCAAACATAGTTAGTGGTTTGGTCTGCAACATATCAGAAGAGGCAAAAATGTCCATCACTGTTTTCCAAAGTCAAAACTGATGCGTGTGAATATCTTGTTTTGCCAAAGATACAGCGTTCCCTCGTTTATTGCGGGGGATAGGTTCCCGCAATAAGTGAAATCCGCAAAGTAGCCAACTTAATTTTTTTTACAATGATTATAGATGTTTTCAGGCTATAAAATCAGTCAACATACAATTTATACACTTTTCCCAGACAGGCAATAACTTTTTCTCGCATTTCTCTCTTGTTTAAACACTCTGAAAGAAGGTCAAACCTTTGTTTGAATTTTAATGAACAAACTAGGACACAATCAATTATTAACTCACTCACACATTTCACTCCTGTGACAGCCTTTTTGTCCCGGCGCCATTCTGTTTTTTGTATCCTTGTTAAAACATATTGCTGCCGTACTCCTCCTGTTGCAGCCCTCCTTTGAACCAAAGATTCATTCACAAGCTAGCAAGCAAGCTAGCGAGCGATGACACAGCAGACACGGCAGGGCGACACCAAGGAGGCCGACTGACAATGGTCTACAGCAAGGGTCTCAAACTCGCGGCCCGCGGGCCATTTGCGGCCCGCCAAGTCACATTTTGCGGCCTGTGACTTGACAGGAAACAATACTGTAAATGCGGCCCGCAAGCTCTAAGTTAAGCCAATGATGCTCACAGGGTGAAAGCATAACCTACCATGGAACTAAGTGTGTGTCACATGGAGAAATGGGGGTCACTAAACAGAACACTGCCTACAATCGCGGTGCTAACACACACACACAAAATGACAGCACAACATGTACCAGGTAAGTAACTACTAGGGGTGTAACGGTACACTAAAATGTAATTTCGGTTCGTTTCAGTTTCTTGAAGTGCTCGGTTTGGTTCATTTTCGGCACAAAAAAGGCAGAAAAAATGACTTGAAATGCTTTTATTTTAAAAAATGCAAACACATTTTTTAAAAATAAATAAAAGCGGCCCATTAGACTCTGAGTTTTTTTTAAAAATAGAAATATAATAATAAAATAAACTGTTATATTTAAACAATTGTTTATGTGGCAAAATGTAATGGACAGTAACAGTTAAATAGCTGTCTGTTGCACGTGAAGTCCAACCATCCATCCATCCATTTTCTATACCACTTATTCTCATTAGGGTCGCGGTGGCATGCTGGAGCCTATCCCAGCTGACTTCAGGCGAGAGGCGGGGTACACCCTGGACTGGTCGCCATCCAATCGTAGGGCACATGTAGACAAACAACCATTCACACTCACATTCATACCTATGGACAATTTAGAGTCTCCAATTAACCTAACATGCATGTTTTTGGAATGTGGGACGAAACCGGAATACCCAGATAAAAACCACGCACGCACGGGGAGGACATGCAAACTCCACACAGAAATGTCCCACAGAGATTCAAACCCAGGTCTTCCCGATCTCCTGACTGTGACTGTGTGGCCAACATGCTAACCACTAGACGTGCGGCCCTCAACCATCTGTCGTTAAGTGAAATAGTGGACACATGTGATAGCTCGTTAATGACATCACTTTTAGGTTTTTCATAAAGTCCCGGTATAACTTTCTGGCTAAAGTGAGGACGCAATGGTATTTCGTAGCGAGGTATAAGAACTATAATCATATACTGTCATGGAAAAAAATGATTAGACCACCCTTGTTTCTTCAGTTTATTGATCCATTGTAATGCCTGGTACAACTAAAGGTACATTTGTTTGGACAAATATAATGATAACACATTTAATTTAAGTTTAATTTAAGAGCTGATATCTAGCAACTTCCATGGTTTTCTTGATAATAACCAAAATTGCTTACATGAATAGCTGTAGCATTGTACTGCCAAAAAATTTAACTGTTATGAGCTATTTTTGTTGTCATTGTTATATTTGTCCAAACCAAGGTACCTTTATTTGTATCAGGAGTTAAAATGGACAAGAAACTGAAGAAACAAGGGTGGTCTGATCATTTTTTTCATGACTGTATATTAGGGCTGGGCGATATGACTTCAAATCAATATCACGATAAATTGGGCAGTTTTACCTTGATAGCGATAAATGCATGATAAATCCCCGACCACTATGTGTCTTTTGCCATCTGAAAATAATTGCAGGAAATGCTAATTAACTGCTTTTCGTTGATTTATTGACCAACCGGCACACATTACTTTCAATGAAATATAATGCACGTAATGGGACGCACCTATTCCGCCTATAAAGCCTTCTGAAAAAAAAAACGAAAAGCGCCAACAACGCTCCATTTACCTAATGTGCTTTGGGTGGTTTTCATACTCACCTGAACCCAAAATAAATCTTCCTGGGACTGTGGTCCACAAATATGAATGTATGGTACATACCCTGGCATACTACATCCTGTACACACGTGTACTAAGCTACACACATAACATGACTGACATCACGTCTCATGCAATTACATTACTAATGGCCTCTTATCACACTGCACAAGAAGAACGCCGTTGGTATCAACCCAACCTACCACAAGCATGTCAGGTTATATATTCCAATAATAATAACACCACTTATAGATATATTTTTCTAACAATTCTATTCAATTCCAGACATTCCATTCCATTAAAATGAACAAGAAACTGAAGAAACAAGGGTGGGCTAATCATCTTATCCATGACTGTACTTAAAGCCAGAACTCTCAACAACTGAGTATGGTTGTAATCTGGTGGCTATAACAACTTCAATACCAAGTGTTACTGCTTTGGCCCGGTCAGAGTTGCTTGCTAGAGGTTGTTTATATGCTGGAGTTATCGGTGTTTGCACTAAGCTGGTTTTCTTTCTTGTAGATGTAACGTTCACTGCTGGATGATGCCGCTTTAGGGGCGCTAACAAGTTAGACGTGTTTCCTGTAGCATATCCAATATCGTGATAGATATTATCGTTATCGTGAGCCTTACTCTCAATACTTGATGAGGCCCAGCCTCACCCAGACTCTACCTCCAGTAAACTGAGTTTGAGACCCCTGCTCTAAATTGTCCATAGGCGTGAATGTGAGTGTGAATGGCTGTTTGCCTGTATGCAGTTGACTGGCGACCTGCCTCTCTCCCGACGTCAGCTGGCATAGGCTCCAGCCTATGCTTGACCCTAGACAAGCAGTACAGAAAATAATAATTCTTGAAATAATGTGTATTACCTGCTAGGAGTTTATGTTTAAATTTAAAAACCACTAAAGCTGTTTACACAAAAGCTAAACAGTTGTATTGTTTTCATTTTCTTCTCTTGCGGTACCGAAAATGACCCGAACTGTGACCTTAAAGCAGAGGAATGCACTGAACCGTCGTTATGGCGATACAATGGCATCACAATAAAATTCTGCCTTTATAAACTAAAAATATATATCGGACAACATTCCGAGGTTCCCCAGAAGTCCCTGCTGCTGCTGCCTCAAGATGCCGCCCATTCCACCGCAGAGACTTCGGGTTCTGATGCTGCAAGAGCAGCTTCAAGCGGCAGCGCACCTCCAGCAGCGTCCTCCTTAGGATCAGACTCTATAGTGTCACCATCTGACTCTTTTTCGCTCCTCCTCTCTTCTTCCTCTCTGTCCCTAACAACTTCCGCGGCCCATTTCTGTTGGGCCTCTCTGGCCGTATCAGCTGACCCCTTCTTCTGTGTCTTCGGCATCTTGGAGACGAAATGTTGGCACTCGTCTGTCAGCTTGGCTTTACCTCAGAAATCAGTGCGCACAAAGTGCGGAGAATGTGCTTTCTTGGTACGGTCCATGTGACTTCTGCGTGCTCATTGGACAGTTGAAGATAAAGGAAACTATTCTATTGAACCGTGTTAAGCTTGCAAATTCTATCATTGTCATGTTTAAGAACAACTACTTTGATGAAATAATAATATTAGCATGGAATAATATCGGCGTCACAAGATTGGATTTTTATGAACTCGCAATTTGAGGCAATAGTTACATTATTTTAAAGCTTTCCAGGGGAATTGTAAGTATGGTGTGTCTGTGTATGGTGTGCATAGTCTTGCCTTTGCAATGTATTGAAAGCTGTGTTCTGTACACTGTGTAATAATAACAAATGAAACATACATTTGATAAATATTGCTCGTGTGTCGCTCTATAGCTCTTATATGTACATTATCATCTTGGCACCAATATTAGGTTGAACCCTAAGACTCCTACTTTGAAGGCGAGCCGACTTTCAGTATTTTTCCAGACTACAACAGTTTGGGCTGAGCAAAATATTTTTAACCAAAAACATCTTGATTTAATTGTGTCACTTGTTTTAATTTGTAAAACATTCAGCTTAATTTGTTGCAGAATACAGTTTGAACGTTTTTAAGTTAAGCACGTCTGGGCTCTTACTTTGAAGGCTGGTTAAGTAGTTCCGGTATCCGGTGTAGGGCCTGAGGTTCATTTTGCTGTAAAGCTGGAAACTATGTTAAATATTGCTTACTTTAATTAATAATATATTTAACAAAAATATTTTTGTTTAATTTCTTTTTTTAATTTGTTCTAAACCGGAAGTCAACAAAATGAGGAATTGTGGGATACATCGGCGCTGACGAGTGACGTCAACCACACGTTTAACTTTGACGGTGCCGTTAACTAACGACGTGACTAAGCATGTTTTGAACAACGGTCGGTTATGTAACGGCAGGTTAAGAATTTAACTGGTGGTTAGGGGTTAACAAGCGGTGACCTCTGAGTGCATTTAAAGTACTTTTCCTGTTTACCTTCTGCATGCCTTGCAGAGCTTGTTGCAGGAAGCTGAGCTGCTGACTGTGCGTGCTGTCCTCCTCACTCCTCATCGGCTGGTTCTTGCCCTGCTCCTGCTTCAGCAGCTCCACCTCGTTTCTGTAGGCGTCCAGTTGACAACGCAGCGAGTCGTTCTCCTCCTTTAGGGCCTCCGCTTGCAACACACCTGGATGTAAACAGGAAATCAGTACGATGCCAAGGGGTCGCACACATCAAGCATGTTTTCAAGGTACATTTTAAGGCTTTTTCACCAAATTGCAGCCGTAGTAAATATACACTTACTTTGACACATTCAAATGGATGGTATCATTATACACTCCTGATCAAAATTTTAGGAGCAGTTAAATAATAGCAAGAATTTACAGTTTGCACTGTTGGATCTTAAGGAGGTTCTAAGTAGAGCTTCAAAATGCAAGGCTATTTATCAGCCCTTTCTCTCTTTCAATGCGGTCGGATTGTTGAACTGCATATGCAAGGCCTCTCGCAGTACGCCATTGCTGGTGGGGTTGAATGCAGTAAGACAGTCATTTGAAACTCTTAAAAGATCCAGAGGAACAAAAAACTCAAGTGGCAGGCCCTCAAAAATGTCAATGTCATTCTCAAATATCCTGAGCCGGAAGATCCAATTGGGTGTCCGTCAAGAGATGAGACGATCCTCGGCCCACATGAGTGTTGTTACTGGTGCCGAGTGCAGTTCAATAAACATCAGACGATATATTCGAGATGTTGTCGCCTTCAACGCCACAAAATTACCCATTTGGAATTTGCATGAGAGCACCAAACATGGAACATTGAAAGGTGGAAGAAAGTTTTATTCTCTGATGAGAAAAAATATAACCTGACGGTCCAGATGGCAACGTTACTGGCATGACAAGGAGATCCCACCTGAGATGTTTTCCACACGGCATAGTGGAGGGGGCGGCATCACTATGTGGGGTGCTTTTTCCTTCAATGGAACAATAGAATTTCAGGTTGTGCAGGGGTGTCAAACGGCAGCTGGCTATGTGAAGATGTTGCGGGGGGGGGGCATCCCTCATGACTGAAGGCCCTCGTCTCTGTAGTAAAGACTAGGTTTTTCTACAGTTCTGCAGTTCACAATGCCCGCCTGACAAAGGACTTCTTGAAGAGGAATAACTCTTTTGGACCATCCTCTAAATCCAATTGAGAACATTTGGGGATGGATGGCAAGGGAAATTTACAAAAAATCAACATCAGTTCCAGACGGATGCCCTCCGTGAAGCAATCTTGACCACCTGGGGTAACACACCACTAGCCTCCTGGAAACCCTGGCATCAAGCATGCCCAAGCGATTTTTTTCAGTGAGGAACAAGAATGCTGCAGCTATCCATTTTTGAGTCCTTTTTTGAACATTTTATTTCTATTTTAGTTTTTTTTTTAAGATATGGTCTTCAAGTTTTGATCAGCTGAGGAACAGCCTAGTTCAGTTTCATGGTTATTTGCAATAAACTGCTTACTCAAAATTGTTTTTTTGTGTCACTCCCATTTCTTCTTTTTGCATTTTGAAGCTCTACTTAGAACCTCCTTATGATCCAATGCAATTTTTCAACTGGTCTTAAAACTTTGATCAGCAGTGCATAAACAAACAGCAGCAAGGGATTAAATAAAAGGGAAAACACAACACACAATGCCACATACACTCCTGATTATCATGCAGTGTTTTTCAAACCCTGAAAGCTCAACATTAAAAATGAAGCAACCTTCAGAAATGTAAGCACCGATGGGAGTCATGCAATCATATCAGGACATTTTGGAACTGACACACGTCCGCCTGGTAATTGTCTGCTGGTGGAGCCGATCATTTCTCGGGGTATAATCAAATGCCTTTAAATTAAACCCCACATGATGACAGACAGGAGAAGAAACACCCTCGCCCGTCCATCGGACACTCAGAGGTTAGTGATGGGCGTGTGAATTGATAGATTAACTGTGCCCTCAACCACCACCACTATCAAAAATGAGGGAGTGACCTTTAAGGAGAATGATGGGTGATGAGTATTTACCCTGTGCTGTGCTGTGTAGTAGTCACACTGTTGTGCAGTTTAAGTTTATTTAGACAAATAATTCAGTGTACTGTCAAGACAGGTTGTAATGACAAATATACAGAGTAGAGCATGGTTCCTCAAGATGGGCATCAGCCCACTGGTACGTCTTTTCTGAAGCAACTCTTTGGCGTTTTATTGTTACTCATACACACCTGGTAAGCCAGAGAATAAGAAGATGTAGCAAGAGGGATCAGCGTTACCAGCTAAGCAATATTGTGGCTATATTTAGCGTGCAATAATCTGGATATGATTTTCAAAGAAACGACTGCCGACAAATCTAGTGAGACTTTTGGAGACTAAAACGGAGAGGCTCTCAAAAGGGTGAGATGTCTCATGGGATTCAGCTGGTTTAGAAGGGCAAAGGTATACTGTAGATGTGTGTGTTCAAGTTCAAGAACACGGCAGTGTGTGTTCTATTTTGGTGGCTTTATTAAGCTGTGACAGCATCGGAGAAAGTTAAGATTAGGTTTTATTTTAATAACACTTTTCATAGCACATTACTGCAGTGTTCCAGGATGCCGAACAAAGTGCCAAATCTTAATGCTTGGCTAACAACATTATCAGTGAAACAAGACATGTAAAAATTGCGGGCTTTCTAACGGAGACTGACATGAAAGCACATATTGCTCTACTCAACGTGCAGCGGGTGCTGCAGTGGGTCCCTCCCCGATGTCAAAGACAGGCGGCTTGTTTTGTTAATGGCATAAAAAAAACAACATAAAGATGTGACAGAAGAAAGTTAATTTGACGTTCTAAACATATTTGTTGTGCTTTTCATGTTCTTCAATCACATTTTGTCTCCCACAGCATTATTACTCTCTCCTACAGCACCCATTACAATTACATGCAAATGCATCATGGCTAATTATGCAATTTAGAAGATGACGTCTGCTGTAGACTGTCTCAGACATTCAAATTATGCAATTTGGCTTTTCATTCAAACAAGACAGCTAAGGTTTGCTATAAAGATTTATTGTGGAAAAAAATGTCTTCTAAATTCTAAGTTGAGTTCTGTCATTCAAAATCAATATCAGACAGCTGATTGATCATTTTCATTATTTTCCTGCTCAGTCTTCCCTTCAGTGAACATCTACAACAGTGGCAATGCAAAAACCATCCACGCGTCCCCACATTGCTAAAGCACTTATCACGAGCAGGGCCACGGCAAGCTGGAGCCGATCCCAGATGGCTGTTAATTTAATATTCCCCGCAAGTCGTGATCAACAACAGATTACAGGCGGCTAAAAGATGGGGATAATCCCAGAGCGTTTTGTCCGCCAGATCTCTTCTGGACATATGACCCGACCTATCGAGCACAGCCTGAGGATGGGTTATTGTATGCTGGCCTCCAGGGATGTACGGTATTATCGGCACGGCTCTGCTCCAAAGCGGAGAGGAGGGGAAGGAATGGGAGTGGGGGGGGGGTATTGGATGAGCTCTTCGGGAATGTACAATACGTGGAATGGACTGAGGAGATAAGACCCTAAGCTTTGTTGTATGGCTACAGTATATGAGTGTTGCATTAGGAATGACTGCTAACGTATACTCGCTGGTCGTTGCCCTCTGCGCACGTTTGATGCGAGGAGTATTGATCTGAGAGGTCCGTTAAGGCGCTGTGAGGAGGTGTCAAACGCTTGACCAGATTCCGAGCGATTCCTCCTGTTTGTTCATTTAGCGGGCGCCGCTATCGACCTGCAGGCCATCCATGATGGGGTTCATGCTACATGCTCACACGAGCAGCTTTTTCCCCTCACTGTGGCGGAGTCTGGCTGCTAAAGAGGCCCTGAGTCATAACACAGGTGTTTTTTTTGTTGTTGAATAAAGCTGGCTTTGCTGACATGTAACTACAGATCCATTGTTTAAAGGTCAGCAAGTGAGAGTGCTATAACGGGCGCTACATATAGCAGGAATTGTCACATTAGCAGCCTCCATCACCTGGTTGACAGCTGTGCTCATCACCGATAGTCGACGAGAAGGGCTGCAAACGGTAAAAACATTTGCATACATCCACGTTGCGATTAGCGAAGCTGTCATATTAGCTAACTAGAGAAATTGGGCCCATTATACGCTAAGAGGAACCTGTCTGTGTGTATGGTTGACTTAAACGCTGCAGATTAGTGGCGCTGTTAATTTTTGTTGCCTCAGCAAACAGGGACTGCCACCTTGTTCTATTACCTTGAGTTGACAACAGCTTTGGACAGCTTCACATGCACACTTCAACACACTCTGAGCGTGTTCTCTGCAAGCATCAGAAGTTTCAGTCTGAAGGTGTTCCATTTTCACCCCAAAAAAATCTTTTTTTTGACTTAGTAATCCCAGGGTAGTCTAGCTGCTGCCTCAACAGGTTGCAACAAAGACTGAAATGTAAGCACGTCATGAGCAATGTTTTTTGGGGGCAATTTTAAACAAAAAAGTGGTTGTAAATATTGCAATAGCAAATATTTTACATTTAATTGAATGAAGTGATATGAAAATAGAAGCGCTTTAATTAGAGATGGCTTTATGAAAGATACCGATATCGTCAGTATTGCGCTTCATTATTGATACCGATTTAGGCGTGAGCTCTTCCCTCAAACCAATGTCGTGTAATGAACACATTGTCCTTCTTTTACTGTGCTATCACTGGATGCATTTCAGAAATAAACATGGATTGTGCAAAATAAGAAATACTGCAGTATGCAAGACATGTTAATACAAAAGAGCCTTATTTACTTTCAACATTTTGTCTCAACAAAAGTCACAATAAATTCACCCATAAGAATCCAATTAAATAAGGCTGGCAATGAAACAATTTGGAAAACTGCACATTTCTATGCGGCACAAACATCCGTATAAGAACAAAGTAAAGCACTCCCACAGCACGTCTCTGCTGGTCACTTGTGTGTGACTCACAGTGATCCGTCCTATTAAAGAAAGACACCTTACTCCCCCCTCGGAGCGCTTTACAGTCATTGCAAACTGCATCACAAGCCCAAACCTGGAAATCCAGACCGTGGACATACTGCGCTGGCAAGCTTGTTGCTGTGTGGAGCATGACGTCGTTGCTTGCCGATATCATTATCAGCAGAAAAAACGATACCTCTATGAACTGGTATCTCATTTTCATCCTAATATCGGCCGATAATCAGATATCCCTAGTTTTAATCTCATCTCATTTGCGTCCCCAATTGATGCAGTTTGCTTGGTCAGGTTTGACCAGAAACTTACCCTTACTGACTTTTTATACTGTGCTATGTTTTTGAAAGCAAATTATCAGTGAGAAAGCACCATTAAGTGCAGCATATGCGTACCCGAGTCTTCAGAGTCTTTGCTATCCGGGGCCTCCTCCATGTCATCGTCGGACATTTCCATCTCCTCCTCGCGCCGGATGCCCATCAGTTGCTCGTTGTGCATGTTCCTAATCTCCTGGAAAAGAAAGGGAGAGGGGAGAGACGGGTCAAGACAGTGATCACTTAAGCTGAAGTGGCCAGCTTTGATTTCACAGTGCTGCTGGCGTTGCGAGGGAACTATAGAGCAGATGAGTAAAGATGACAAGGACACTCTTCCAGACCCCACCGTTTTTATTCTGGCACATTTGCTCTGAAAAAACACTCATCCAGAGCGAGAAAACATGACGCGTCCTCCATTGTCACCAGTTTTATTTATAATGCAGGAATAAAGGCCGGTAATACCAATCATCTTGCTTGTGCTAATGGCTGGATCAAAAGGATGTACACGTCCCTGAAGAGATTTTGTTTGGTCATGAGGTCTTGTGAGTACTGTGAAAAACAGTGAGAAGTGCCGTGCTTAGCCCGTGCTGAGAGCTGCCATTAGAAGGCGGTTACACAGGGGTTATGATGGCATGGACATGGCGGGTGCGACAATGTGGTGGGCTGCGGTGATAAATGACGTTCAATCTGTCCCAAAGTGAAAAAATCGCCTTCTTTAGAATACAAGGCGGTATGGGTACCTTCCCCTGAAGACTGCTTCCTGTACTTAGCTCAGCAAGAGAAGCTTCTACTGTTTTTGTTGTTGTTGATCAAAGTCGTTGCACTATTCTACGTAACAACGGGTGACTTGTTGCCCGTGCTTTCCTTTCCCTGGTCTCAATCCTGGCAACAGCTTCTCTTCTGTTATCTGGACGGTTTCTCTTTCGGTTTCCCCTTTAAAATCCTGACATGTTTTGCAAGAAAACTCCATTCGCTAGCCGAGCAGCTTTTCCATCACTGGAATCCACCTCAATCAAAGTGACCTAAATGCTGTCTCTCCACCCTTTACCATTCAGATTTGAAGAATGCGACCTGTGGAAAATGTGCTAGGTTTTTATTGAGGAGCCATTAGTTGGTGTGCTATATTGATTATACATAACTACAATGTCACTCAGTAGAATTAAGACTGAACGGCGAAAAAAAATATGTAAACAACTACGGTATTTGCTTATTAGCAGGGTAGCTCCTGCTTCATGGAGGTTGAGGAATACGGTGTTGCCTCGCTACATTGCGGTTTACCTTTCGCAGATTTTTTAAAAGTGCAATTTTGCATCTTTTTTTTAATAGCGTATGAACACGTATTGTGTTCTGCGTCCTTGTGGTGTATTAGAGTGATCTATCAGTGCTCTGTTGTATGTGTCGGTTATTGTATTTACTTCTGCTACCAGCAGAGGGTGTTGTATACTCATGTGAGAGTTGAAGACGTGTGCGGCTCCACCTCGTCTCAGTATGTGTTTACGTGCCTGTATGAAAATATTAGGAACCCACAGTAGCCGGCTAAATATCGACCCACAGCAGTCCTTATTGGCTAGTCCTTACGAGGCACGGTCATATGAGTGAATACGCGTTTCTTTGTCCAACCTAGTAGATTGCTCTTTAAAATTCAAATGAAATTTGGACTTTGAGTGTTTAAACAAGTGAGGGATGTGGGAAAATGTTAATGCCAGTCTGAGAAAAGCATATCAAGTGTATGGTGAGGGGTTTTACAGCCTTAAAACATATAATAATAATTGTAAACAAATAAAGTTTTCAGATTTCACTCATTGCCGACTATTTTGGGAACCTATCCCCCGTGATAAACAAGGGAACACTGTATTGATGATGTGTTTTGACATAAGGATTTTGCAGGGAGGATGGTACTATAGGTCCACTAGGGATAGACGTTTGATTAACACTGTCTTTTATCTATATCAGAATGTTCTGAACTCCTTCTTCCAAGCCAGTCTTAGCCCATAGCATGTGCTCCTTCTTTAGAGAGCAAACTAGCTGAATCAATCAACAGCTCCTCTATTGGTTGTAGCCAAGTATCGCACTCTATTTTACCTCAGTTGCTTCAAGACTATCTCACAATCGCACACCATCAACTGAATTCATCAACCTCTTAGGTCCCTCCCTAGTATACGCACTTTTATCCAGATCCTCACTAAAATGGAATGCATTCTCAAGTTTTGTGGAATTTTTTGCATAATCCTGTCAACTATAACTACTCTGACACATTAATCTGAAATATTTCATTTAAATGTGACACACTAGACAGTCAACGGTCACTGTATAACGGCAAACATTGGCTAAGAGTTGGCACACACACGTTCATACGCCATTAATAATAAATGTGCCGTCATTAAAAAGAGATTTAAATCAATAGACTGAATAAAATATCCCCCCATCCAAACTGCCAAAGGGAGCAAAACAAATGTGCCTGAAAGTAAATAAACTTCCAGCCATCTGTCAGTTGACATTTTTCAGACGAAGCCCGACGGCAGAGGTCAGACACACACACACCAGCAGACACGCACAACCATCTGTTGTGTGTACACACTAAAAGACAAGTAGAGGAAGGCAGCTGAAGTGTTGACTGTGCCTGGAGCTGCATCTCGCCCATCTCTCCATGCTTCACCTCCAGGCCAGCCTATCACAGAGAACACGTACAACTTACTCACCTCGTCCCTTTACTCTTTTTTTTGTGTGTTCCTCACACAGAATGCATTAGCTGACTCAAACCGCCCCACTTGCTTAGTAGATATTTGGCTCCGTGGCTCTGCTACATGCTTCTAAGCAGCGGCGAGATGCATTACCGAGTTGAAAGTATCCTTGTCATTTTCTCGCATTTTATTTTATCTGCGATTGGCTGCCAACAGCACAGGGAGAAATAAAAGCGAGAACCAACACTTGCAGAACGGCATGTGCTTTATAGGCAACACACAGACCATTTGTACCTGTCAAAATTTAAAACACATCCCTATTTATAATGTTAGATTGTACATGAATAAAATGGAATTTTGCCCATCATCCACAATCCTTCTGTGAGACATGAACACACGTCTTTCTCTTTTCTGAGCGTTCTAAAGATATAAAAACAGATAAAAAGAGACAGCTCATTACTGCACATCATGGGACACCCCTCCAAAAACCTCCAACAAGGTTCCAAGGTTTTATATCCGTGCTGTAACCACCGTAGTAACAAGTACGTACGTTCATGATAACATGTAATACTTACAGTATTTTGGTCCTGTTAAACATTACCGGAACTTCCTTCCTGGGCGCATTGATTTCACATAGCAACATGGAAACGTACGCCTACACCTAGCGTTAACTTCTCCAAACTCAAATTCAAAGCAGCAGCAGTGGCGGCAGCTCCAATATGTAGCGTTACCGTTTGGTAGTGGTAGAGGCATTAAGAGTGTGCCGCTAACGTGCTGCGGGTGAGTGTGGTTAAGCTAGTAGCTAGCCGGTGTGGTGTGGCAAGGTGTCACTACGCCAGTAATGTAGTTCGATCGTTGTAACAGTGTTAATCATAATAATAACAATGTTGCTGTAGCTTGGTTAATATGCACGTCACATTACATGTAAATGGAGCCTTGTTGGGGCTTTTTGGAGGTTTTTTTTTGAAGACTTTATAGGCGGAATAAGTGTTTCCCATTACGTGCATTTTTAGCTGCGTCTTTTTATCTGTTTTTATATCTTTAGAACGCACAGAAAAGAAGAAGACATATGTGTTCATGTCTCACATAAGGATTGTGGATGATGGGTAAAAGTGCAGTTTTCCTTTATGGGGACAAGGAACCATATTTGGTAACATATATAATATTATAAGGCAGTCAAACTCAGTTTGACTGATAAACCAAAAATAATGATTTCAAGAAGAAGATGAAACATTTCGATAAAATTACATTTTGTTATGTCCTGAAATAATTTTATAATTCGGGGTTTCTTTTCTTTTTTTTACGATTACAAATATTTAAGTTTGAAAAAAAATACTGAATATTAAAATTCATCCATTCGTCTATTTTCTATGCCACTTATCATTAAATAAAATGCATAAAAATATATTTTTTTAATGCATATTTAAGCAAATTGTACTTATTCTGGGCCTAAATTAAGCATGTTCAAGCATTAAAACGGCTAAATGAAGAAACTAAATGAACAAAAATACAAATACAAGCCTACTACATGTATGTAGTATTCTACATTGGCTACTAGGTGCCTGTGTTTGGTGAGACAAGAACCCCCATAGAAGGCATTTATTCCACGTTTAAATGATCTTTCAACAGGCATGACAATAATAACATAATAATCATAATAATAACACGAACTACTGTTGGGGCCATCACCCACGACAAGCTAAAACTCAACTCTGAACCTCTAAACAAGAAGGAACTACAAATGTGTGAGTCTTTCTTATCTTATTAATGTCGAATATGTCTCATTTTCGCTGATTACACTATATATTACTATATAGATATATTCTACTACAGTGTTGTGAGAAAATGTTTGCCCTCTTCCTGATTTCTTATTGTTTTGCATGTTTGTCACACTGAAATGTTTGAGATCATCAAACAAATGCAAATATTAGTCAATGACAACATAACTGAACACAAAATGCAGTTTTTAAATGAAACTTTTTATTATTAAAGGAGAAAAAAATCCAAACCTACATGGCCTTGTGTAGAATAGTGATTGCCCCCCCTGTTAAAACAAAACTTAATTGAGATTAATTGAGATCTATCAGTCTGGAAAAGGTTATAAAGCCGATTGTAAAGCTTTGAGACTCCAGCGAACCACAGTGAGAGCCATTATCAACAAATGGCAAAAACATGAAAAAGTGGTGAACCTTCCCAGGAGTAGCCCGCCAACCAAAATTACCCCAAGAGCGTAGCGATGACTTAAGAAAGACACTGGGCAAAAACTGAGTGGCAGAGTTCCAAAACGAAAACCACTGCTGAACAAAAAGAACATTAAGGCTTGTCTAAATTTTGCTAGAAAACATCTTGATGATCCCCAGAGTATCCCCAGAGTATTTTCCCCAAAGGTCTTTGGGGAAAATACTCTGACAGAGTTGGTCTGATGAGACAAAGGTTGAACTTTTGGAAGGTGTGTGTCCCATTACATCTGGCGTAAAAGTAACGCCGCATTTCAGAAAAAGATCATCATACCACCAGTAAAATATGGTGGTGGTAGTGTGATGGTTTGGGGCTGTTTTGCTGCTTCAGGACCTGGAAGACTTGCTGTGATAAATGGAACCTTTAATTCTGATGTCTACCAAAAAATCCTGAAGGAGAATGTCCAGACATCTGTTCGTGACCTCAAGCTGAAACCAACTTGCGTTCTGCAGCAGGACAATGATCGAAAACACACCAGCAAGTCCACCTCTGAATGGCTGAAGAAAAACAAAATGAAGACTTTGGAGTGGCCTAGTCAAAGTCCTGACCTGAATCCTACTGAGATGCTGTGGCATGACCTGTGGCTCATGCTCGAAAACCCTCCAATGTAGCTGAATGACTGAATTGTGCAAAGATGAGTTGGCCAAAATGTCTCCACAGCGCTGTAAGAGACTCATTGCAAGTTATCACAAATGCTTGATTGCAGTTGTTGCTGCTAAGGGTGGCCCAACCAGTTATTAGGTTTAGCAGGCAATCATCTTTTTACACAGGGCCATGAAGGTTTGGATTTTTTTCCTGCCTTAATAATAAAAAGTTGAATTTAAAAACTGCATTTTGTGGTCGGTTGTGTTGTCATTGACTATTATTTACATTTGTTTGATCATCTGAAACATTTATGTGTGACAAATATGCAAAAAAATAAGAAATGAGGAAGGGGGCAAACACTTTCCACACCATTGTATATTGGGTAATACAAATGTAAAGATGATGATCATGTCTAGAGGGCTCTGATAATGTTAAAAAACGTATTTAGAAGATCGCAAACAGGTTTTCTATGCCATAGCTACAAAAATATTCCACTTATTAATATTGAATCCTAAGTCGCAGAAATTCACTTTTCGTGGTTGAGCCTGGAACCAATTAACCGCGGTAAACACGTGACGACTGTTTTAAATAAACAAGTAAATCATCCAGTATCTTACCCGCGGATTCATAGTAATTTGCAAATGTGCACCTGCTTTTATTTTAGTTCATGATGTTGCAAACTGTGTCTTCCTGCCACAACACAATCAAATTGTATTATTATAAAGACTGCCGGCCTTACTTCCATGTTACTAGTCTGTATGAAATGGAATGAAAGTTAAGGAGACGGAAAATGTTGACCCGGCAATTTTCCTGCTTTTGGAGGAACACTTGACACTAGCGTTTTTCACACAGAGATGCTGCAAATTTGACGCATCATAGATGTAACAATCAATCTGGCAATTTTCCAGCCTTTGAAAGTAGTATCAGAGCACAACAGAGGCAGAATGTTTCCTGCGTGCAAGGGTATTCCTCAAGGAAGTTTACCACTTGACACTAGCTTCTTTCACACAAAGATGCCTGAAAATTGCTGTATCACAGCCATAACAACCGAATTTGCAATGTTCCTGCCTTTGGAAGTATTATAAGAGTCGTAAGAGAGGCGGTACACTGTTTGTGTACAAGAGTACTCCACAATTTAACACTCAATACTAGCTTTTGTTATACAATAAGAGACCTAACAGCAATTTTCCTGCCTTTGTCTTTATGCAAATTTGGCACATAAGAGCTGTAACAATTGACTCCACAATTTGCCTGCCCTTTAGAGGTAGTATGTCAGAGGCCGAATGACTGGGTTTGATGGGTTCTGTGTAAAAGGCAAAAGCCGATAAATACCTGATCTTGTGTTAGAGTGCTGATGTGGCAATTTTGTAAGATTTCTACGTGAACGTGTTCAAATAACAGATTGACTTTGGCAACACCTACCTTTAAAAAGAGTCGATTGCTGCTTCTACTGTGAGAGTTTGTCATATCTTTAATTGCATACACTGTACATTTAAAACACGTATTTGCTTAAGAATAAAGACACTTACCTAAGAAGTCCAGGCATGTGACATACACCATGCTAACTTACTACTACATTCAAAATGATGTACTACAGCTGCAAATTAGTTTTTTTAGATTTCTGTGAAAACTCTACCAGAAGATTGTTCCTTAGACGGGGGTAGGCAGCAGAGAGGGCAGAGGTTTGGATGTCCTGTAGTCTTCATGTCATGTGACTTACTGTCAAACATGGAGTCTGTATAGCTCACCAGTCTGCTCTTAGTAGTGCTTTCGCTATCAATTCAATACATGAAAACCTTTCCAATGCGTAGTAAGGAAAGAGGACCCTAAGATCTGATTGTCCATGAAGCATCTCAACAGTCATTTGAAACGCGAAGAAAAGTTGTGTACCAACCTCTGCTTGCTTGCGCCACACGTCCAGGTTCTTGCGCTGCGCTTTGGAGAAATGGTCCCATGCCTTTTGTTTGGAAGCGGCTTGGAATACAGACACAATCTGCTCAACTGTGGCGGGATGCAGGGGAGCAAGGAGCAGAAACCATCCAGAGACGCAGAGACATAGACAGCGGGCAGGTGGGAGGGAGCAGAGGAGCGAGAGAGTGGAGTCAACTATAGGGCTCTATATAAAAGAACTCTGTGTGTGTGTGTGTGTGTGTGTGCGTGCATGTGTAAGCATGTGCTCTAACTTACCTGTGGACGCCAAAGCATTGGCTCGCAGCTGAATGGTCAGTTATGGACAAAAGTATTGGGACACACCACTTGATGCATTAATGGTCCCATATTGTGGTGTCATAGGTCTCACAAAAATCTAGTCTTAAAGCTGGAATTTAGACAGTTTAAAAGTGTTTTTAGTAAGCCTCACCGGGAACATTCCATTGTGTGTATCTAGCTTTAATGCTAATAATTCCAAGAAGAGCTATTGTGTACTTTATCCACTGTTTGCATATGCACTGTAATTCTGCACTTGTCCAATGTCATAGATGACATACAACAACATTACACAAACAGTGACATCAAGCTAGGTTAGCCTATTTCATTGAACTACTGAGTGAACAGAACTTAAAGCTCCCTCGTCTGAACATACAAATCGTTGGCAGAGCAGTGGCCTTTATTTTTAAGATGTGTAGCGAAGCCCACTTTTTTTTTTGTCTCACCTTGGAATTGATTGTTGTAACTTTTTTCCACCATTTTGTGTAACTCAAATTTATACTCATTCCTCACTACTAGGATGTCATTTACAGACGCTTCCTAAGACACGCCATATTATCTTCCATTTTCACGTCCTGTAGGTGCACTGGAGCTAATGGCCAGGTGTCCCATCACTTTTGTCCACACAGCGTCGTTCCCACACGGCACTCAAATTAAACACCCATGATCGGACATGCCCACTTTCTTTGTAGAATCAAATAATTTGTAATTTTTTTTTTTTTATTTAGTTTGTGTTCAGTGTTCAATTATGCAATGATTGGCTTACTTTTACAACTACAGTGATAGTTATGATAAAATAAATACAAATAATAATAATAATACCTGAATGTTGTTAATGATGGCTTGATGGTTTGATCCTGGGACAGATTATTTAACAGTGAAGCCTTCAATAAGATCAGATTTTTTAGTGCAGGATGACACACATTATTACAACACTTTCATTTCATATGATCCAATCTGCTCATGCTGGGTGGTCATGGAGGACAGTACGGGTGGTCTGCATATCCCATAAGACCTAACGCACACACAGGGGAAGTCAATAAGACCACCAGATAAGAAGCGTGTGTACTGTGTTGAGAGAGAGAGAGAGAGAGAGCACAGCATGGGGATCAATAGCATCGTCCCAGCACTCTGTAATTTGATGGATCTGATCGATATCGAAGGCAAAGAGAGCGTGGAGACTTTCATGGCTGTGAGCTTTCATGCGAGTCGGGTGGGAGGCGTGTGTTTTGGGTGGAATCACGTTTGGACTATTTATTTACTATACAGCGAGAAAAACAAGTGTTTCTGGAAAGGCAAGATGAGTTTTTATGTTGTTGTTGAGGGATTTAATTGTTATTGTAAAGCCTCGAGCAGCGCAAATTCAATTATGTGGATTTGCTTTGGTTTTAGTGCAACAGTGCAAATATGATTTGAAACTCATATTGCCCAAGTAATTAAAATAACATGGATCTGTCTCCTTAAATATGAATTAATTCATGTTCTATACTGTTTGTAACTTTTTTTTAAAGAAATCCAAGCATACCAACTGTAATGTAGTCTGTTCATATTCAGTGTAGTATGCGGGAATGCGTTTAAAACAGGAGCGTCCGCACTTATTCCCCCGAGGGCCTCATATGAAAACTCACCGGACGCGGGGGCCACTTATATTTTACATTTTGTACGCCAACCGGACAAGTTATACACAAATACATATCGCTAAAAACATATATATATGTAAAGCTTTGTGTTATAGGTGAGAAAGCCCATTTCTTTTTCAAGACTTCATTTTTGCTGTTGTTTTTGTTTTTTCTTCCTTCTCACAGTTTTTTTCCCTGTAAATATTATGACTTTATACCTATTTATAATATTTTGACTTTACAGTAGAGCTGTCAAAT
This sequence comes from Dunckerocampus dactyliophorus, assembly GCF_027744805.1. Taxonomy (NCBI): domain Eukaryota; kingdom Metazoa; phylum Chordata; class Actinopteri; order Syngnathiformes; family Syngnathidae; genus Dunckerocampus; species Dunckerocampus dactyliophorus. Next base: position 9,165,639 of record NC_072829.1, on the reverse strand, counting down.
GATTACAATTTTTCATCAAATTCATTTCAGTTTTCAAATTAGTTAATCATGATTAATCACCATTTGCCACTATGTGTAAAATATGCACTTTTTTTGCTGTATTTTATGAATAAAAACACAATAATATATACTATACACTAGGTCCCCAACTTACGAACACCCGACTAGCGAACATAAGCCGACTGGTCTATATTTTATTTTATTTTGCCTTGTAGTCGCTCAATCAGTATTTATACTGCTACTGTACATGCTTGACCAGTAGAGGGCACTGTGACACTGCTAATGGGACCTACAGAGGAAGCCATTGAGCTAATGGGACCAACAGAGTTAGACGCTGGGGAGATACAGTGTAAAGCTAAATGGAAAGCTAAATTGTACAACCCGGACAGAGTGTGTGATTAAAGTTTATTAAGAGTTAATAGGCCTGCTTAATTCTACACCACCAACAGAACACTACCTCTTTTAGAAGAGTAACGACAAAGACCATTTGTCCTTTTTTTCAATAACTCCTCCTCCTCCAGCACTACGACGTATGCTCGACCACTCCTCTTCAAAGGTAAATAACATTTATCATTACGTATTATTATATCACTTTTATTATTGTTTTTTTCATTAATTATCCTTGTTTAATATTACTACTGCATCCAAACTCATATTTACAGTTTGTATGTATGTATGTATGTATGTATGTATGTATGTATTAACAGCGGCAAATGAACTGAAAGTTGAAATTGAGCTGAAAGATAGCACACGTGTGAAAATGCGTTTGCCTCACACTAGTTCTTACATAGTAGCAGAACATTTGAATCACACTTTAACCGAGCTTTTATGAGCCATGAAGGGCTGCGCTCAAAGAGACCACGTAACATAACTTGAATTCACATGTTTTGAGTGTGGATGCATTTGATGGGATTTCGGAGAACATTTAAATGCAGCAAATTGTACTTCCGCAGTAAGAGTTACGTTTGTAAGAGGTAAGAATATCCAATTACTGTTTTTCTTTGTCTTTCTGTTTATTTAGACCACACACAATAAAGACGTTGTGGCATTTTTCACTGTCAGTGAATGCACCTTGCTGCTGTCCAGTGACAATGAAGTGTCATTCGCAGGACGAGCGGACGTGTTTGTGAGTTGGAGACACAAACATGATGTTGGAATTGCACTGCTGTTGTTGTGTTCAGGTCAGAATAAAGTTAGTAAAGAGCGACAGACTCTGTGTGAGTCTGTGGGGGCGCTTTTGTGGCTGTGTCTGCCGTCATAACAAAGAGATGTCTCGACATGATGTGTAATAGTGGCGTAGTTGTCATAAAACTAATAGCACAGGAAACACATTAGGGGTGCATGTTTTGGCAGATTTTCACTTTTTGTGTGCAGCGGAATAGTTAGCTTATATAAATACATAACCCGCATGACCAGGGACTTCTGCTGTTTTCGGTGATAGACAAAAATATCAGCAATATCGTTTTCCAGAATTTTTGAGACGCAATTTCAAATGTTTAATGTGTTTTTAGGCTCCAAAACGCCATTGTCATGTAAACAAATGTCTAAAAAAGTTCTAAAAAAAAAAACTGACTTGTTTGCTCAAACTTACCTGTGTACCACCGTCCCAACAACAAGCAGTGATACGCAACAACAAGTACTTACGTCTCTTGCAGCATTCAGTGCTTTGTGCGCCACAGTCTTGCTGACAAATAAACATTTCTTGATGGGAAACTTAGAAACCAGAAACTCTGACTTGACTTATTTGACATTTCTCTTTCTTATCCGTTTTCTGCACAACAAGCACGATGCTTTAATAGTGTCTCCTTGTTCTGAAGTAATCCTCATAAAAGCCCTGGAAAGAGTTTATAAAAGGAAGAGTGACACTCACACTGAGCCAGGATGCCAGACAGCGCTGTCTTGAACTTGTCCTTGGCCTCCTCCATCTCCTTCTCGTGCTGACTCTTCTCCGTCATCAGCCGGCGGATGTGGCTGTTGGACGACTGGATCATGGAGTAGAAGCTGTTGGCGTTCCGCCGGTTGACCTCGCCGCGCTCCAGCCACGTGAGCAGCACCCGGACCGCCTCTGCGAACTTGCTGTCGTCTGGGCCAGAGGAGGTGTCAGATATTACCTCAAAAGTCAGAAATCCTTTCAAATCTAGTCTTGTTTTGAGATAATATAATAGTCTGGGGGTCCATCAGAGCAAAGGTTGGGCGTATTCATTGATCAGTTGATTAAATTAATTGATCTTCAAGAATTGATTAATCATGTCTACAAATGGAGTGCACTACTTGCTTGCAACCAGTAGAGGCACTATTGAGTCAGTCTCAGCTAGCTTTAAGTGGAAAGAACACGGTTATAAAGTATTTCATGTTTAAAGAAATAATAATTAGGTAAATGTAAATATAAAGCGGTAAATGAAAGATTCATCTCTCAAGAGCGTGATCATTTGTCATTCATTTATACTAGTTCAAGTGAAGAAATATTAAAAAATAGAGGAAAATAATATAATATTTATTTTTAAAGGAATAGTTTGGACATGAAGTTTGTATGACATCCCCATCAGCAGTGTAGTGTATCGACAGTGACTTACCCCCCCACTTTGTTCCGTGATTTATGGTCGGATTTCGGTGAGGAGAAACGTAGTTCCGGTTAGTTGCTGGGGCCACTTAAGTAAAGAGTTCCATAATAATAATAATAATAATAATAATAGATTAGATTTTATAGCTCTTTTGAAGGTACCCAAAGCGCTTAACAATGTCACACACTGTTGGTGGTAATCTACATCTGCAGTCACACTGACGGAAACAAGGCGGGTGAAGTGTCTTGCCCAAGGACACAACGACAATGACTGGGTGGAGGGAGCGACAATCGAACTGCCAACCTTCCGCTATCTGGACAACCTGCTCTACCTCCTAAACCACTGCCGCCACATTCCATTGTTGTTGTGTGTGCTGCACTCCATCCGTGCATGTAAACACTGCGGTACACACGCACGCCAATGGACAGGTGAGAGCACGTAGTCATACGAACGGATAGGAAATAACGCAGAGCGACTGAGAGGTCTGACTCTCAGCCAAAACCTTTACTTAAGTGACCCCAGCAACTAACTAACTGGAAACTACGTTCCTAATCCACAAAATCTGACCGGAAGTCACTGCTGGCACAATGAACTGAAATAGAAAAATAAATTCTAATTAAATAAAAATGAGTCAATATACAATAAAATTTAATACAAAAATATTGAATACATAAAAATTAATCAAATTAATGATATATAATTTATATATTATTTCTCCCACAGCCAATCAAAACTAATTTATTTAAATGCCCATTTTTAATTATGTACAATATCACTTTTATGTGGTCTTTTATCAGTTAAGTTTTCATTTCTTTTCATATCATTTAAGGTAATGTGGAATGACAAAAAATCACTATAGGTTGAAAAAAGCCCTTTCAAGAAATATGACCTAAAATGACCTTAGCGACATTAAAGTTATTGTGTAAAAAAAAAAAAAAAAAATCAATGGTTCTTGGTTTTGATATAAACCAGTAATCTTGATGAAAGCTTTAAGAATGTGTGCAGAGAAGTGTGTCTGTCAGAGCGCTGAGATGAGGGGCCATCGGATTGAGGGGTGGGGGACTTGAGCAAAAATTGAAAGAAAAAAGAAACAGATAAAAAAAAAGCAGAGGTGAGTAAAAGGATAGCTCGCCTGCGGGACGAAACACAAGTGTACAAATGACAAATGGGCTTACAGAGACAGACACAGTGAACGGGAAAAAAAGCCATTTATAGACTGTCAGCTTGTAAAGTGCATCTGTGAGCTTCTTGCCATCAGAAGCAGGAATTGTTTTATTTTTTTGGAGCACAGCATTTGAAAAAAAAGGGCTAACCCCTCTGGCTGGAAAATTCAGAGGAAAAGCTTAATCTGCGGGTAAAATAGCTGGGATGTGTGCGCTCACAAGAGCCAGTGCCAAGTGATTAAAATATAAATCCTTGTTCAGAACAGTGTCGCGTCAGTTCTGTGCGCCAGGGCCAAGAGGAGGGGAGAGCCAAGGAAGACACTGCAGTGATGGAGAGGCTTGGAAGTGTTATCAGGTAGCAACGACTGAGACCTGGAAGTGTCAGCGCTCATTAGTGGAACAAGTGTGTTCAGCCAGAAGCACAAATGACGTTTCAGAGTGGAGTGCAAGGAAGAAGAGAGGAAAAGAAAGTCTTTGTTTAGTTTGGGAGGAGATTTAACGTGTTGCTTTAATGATTCAGTGGAATCATCTGCAGTCAACACAAGTTGGAAGTAAGCAATGAAATTCTGGAAAAACTATACCTCAAAAGCCTGCTTTTTTGGATTTGCCACCACACAAGGGTGCCCATGATGGCATTGAGGAAACATCTGTGTAGGCTCTCAGTCGTACAGGAGTTGTCCATCGAGGAAAAGGCTTCTTGAGACGTCATCTGTACTTCTGTGTAGAAGGTGTCGGACGTTTCGCTCCTCATCCGAAGAGCTTCGTCAGCAAACTAATAAGTGCTGGTAGCTTAGGCCTTAAATACAGTAAGAGTGGGCGGAATTGGTGTGCCAACACCCTCCTCCTATTGGTTCGTTACACTAAGCCTGGGCGGAGCAGTGGTATAATCCTATCCTGTTATTCACACCTACGATAAAAGGGAAGTGTCGCTCCCTGAATTGGGTATGAACGACTCTGATACTGGCTTGTTAGCATCTATTGTTCTGGCTCGGCCCTGCCTTCACCTCATTTGCAAGACTAAGAGCTGTGGGTTTTGGTCTCAGTAACCTGCTGAACACAGGGTCCAAATTGAACCTCAAACCACCATTCCGATTCAATGATGGGTTCTGTTGTTTGACAAAAATAGCTTCCTTTACTCCTCTTTCAAACCATCTGTTTTCTTTGGCCAAAATCTTTACCTCGCTGTCCTGAAAAGAGTGATTGGTAGCTTTCAGGTGTAGATGTACTGCTGATTGAGGACCACTAGCATTGTCCCTGCGATGTTGATAAAGCCTTTTTTGGAGCATTTGCTTAGTTTCCCCAATGTAGTGCTCTTTGCATTCCTCATCTTTACAGTGGATGGAATAGACCACATTGCTCTGTTTCTGGTTTGGAGCCTTGTCTTTAGGATGCACTAATTTTTGTCTCAGGGTATTTACTGGTTTGAAATAGGTAGGAATTTTGTGTTGCCATAAGATCCTCTGGAGTTTTTCGGAGACCCCCGCTACATAAGGGACTACCACTCCTCTCCTTTTTGCTTCTGTGGGCTTTTGGGTTTCTTTCCCTACTCTCTTCTTTTGACATTTGTTAAAAGCCCACCGTGGGTACCCACAGGTTGAGAGCGCTCTCTGGACATGTTGTGTCTCCTTTTTTCTTTCCCTCAGCACTAGTTGGTATTTGTTCCGCTCTATGTTGGAGGGTCCTAATAACCCCTAGTTTATGTTGTAGTGGATGGTTTGATTCAAAAAGCAGGTATTGGTCAGTGTGTGTGGCCTTTCTAAAGACCTCTGTAAGTAGCTGTCTGTCCTTTCCTATAATTACCTTGCAGTCTAAGAAGGCTAGTTGGTTTTCTTTAGTGTCCTCGCGAGTAAATTTGATATTGGTGTCCACCGCATTGATGTGATCTGTGAAAGACTGAATTTCTTGTTTTTTGATTATGACAAAGGTGTCATCCACGTATCTAAACCAGTGCCTTGGTTTTGTCCCTGAGAAGGATGTGAGAGCCTGTTTCTCCATCTCTTCCATGTACAGAAAGAGGCTACAGGCTCTGCAGAAAGATGAGAGCATCACCATCTTACCAGCTGATAAGGGCAGATGCACAGTGGTTCTCAACACATTGGACTACGAAGAAAAAATAACAAGTCTAATTAGTGATGCCAACACATATGAGCAACTTAAAAGGGACCCATCCAGTAGGTATAAGAAAGAAATCATACACTGTCTCCAAAAGTTAGAGAAGGAAGAACTAATTGACAGACAGATGTATCATAGGTTATACCCTGGGGAGGCTACACCATGTATCTATGGCCTTCCAAAAATCCACAAGGAAGGGTTTCCCCTCAGACCCATTGTCTGTAGCATTGACTCTACCACGTACAATGTAGCGAAATATGTAAAAACAGTCTTATCCCCATTGGTAGGCAACACTGATCATCATATAGAGAACACAAAAGGGTTTGTGGCGAGCATCAAAGACCTCAGATTGGAGCCAGAGGAAACTTTGGTGTCTTATGATGTGACTTCACTTTTCACATCTGTCCCCACCTCAGCAGCAGTCTCGGTGGTGAGGAAGAGACTGCTCGAGGACTCAACTCTGCATCGGAGAACAAAACTTAGTGCTGACCACATCTGCCAATTACTGGAAATTTGCCTTAACACCACATATTTTCAGTTTAGAGGGAAATTCTACAGACAAATTCATGGTTGTGCTATGGGCTCACCAGTCTCACCCATAGTGGCGAATCTGTACATGGAAGAGATGGAGAAACAGGCTCTCACATCCTTCTCAGGGACAAAACCAAGGCACTGGTTTAGATACGTGGATGACACCTTTGTCATAATCAAAAAACAAGAAATTCAGTCTTTCACAGATCACATCAATGCGGTGGACACCAATATCAAATTTACTCGCGAGGACGCTGAACAGAACCAACTAGCCTTCTTAGACTGCAAGGTAATTATAGGAAAGGACAGACAGCTACTTACAGAGGTCTTTAGAAAGGCCACACACACTGACCAATACCTGCTTTTTGAATCAAACCATCCACTACAACATAAACTAGGGGTTATTAGGACCCTCCAACATAGAGCGGAACAAATACCAACTAGTGCTGAGGGAAAGAAAAAGGAGACACAACATGTCCAGAGAGCGCTCTCAACCTGTGGGTACCCACGGTGGGCTTTTAACAAATGTCAAAAGAAGAGAGTAGGGAAAGAAACCCAAAAGCCCACAGAAGCAAAAAGGAGAGGAGTGGTAGTCCCTTATGTAGCGGGGGTCTCCGAAAAACTCCAGAGGATCTTATGGCAACACAAAATTCCTACCTATTTCAAACCAGTAAATACCCTGAGACAAAAATTAGTGCATCCTAAAGACAAGGCTCCAAACCAGAAACAGAGCAATGTGGTCTATTCCATCCACTGTAAAGATGAGGAATGCAAAGAGCACTACATTGGGGAAACTAAGCAAATGCTCCAAAAAAGGCTTTATCAACATCGCAGGGACAATGCTAGTGGTCCTCAATCAGCAGTACATCTACACCTGAAAGCTACCAATCACTCTTTTCAGGACAGCGAGGTAAAGATTTTGGCCAAAGAAAACAGATGGTTTGAAAGAGGAGTAAAGGAAGCTATTTTTGTCAAACAACAGAACCCATCATTGAATCGGAATGGTGGTTTGAGGTTCAATTTGGACCCTGTGTTCAGCAGGTTACTGAGACCAAAACCCACAGCTCTTAGTCTTGCAAATGAGGTGAAGGCAGGGCCGAGCCAGAACAATAGATGCTAACAAGCCAGTATCAGAGTCGTTCATACCCAATTCAGGGAGCGACACTTCCCTTTTATCGTAGGTGTGAATAACAGGATAGGATTATACCACTGCTCCGCCCAGGCTTAGTGTAACGAACCAATAGGAGGAGGGTGTTGGCACACCAATTCCGCCCACTCTTACTGTATTTAAGGCCTAAGCTACCAGCACTTATTAGTTTGCTGACGAAGCTCTTCGGATGAGGAGCGAAACGTCCGACACCTTCTACACAGAAGTACAGATGACGTCTCAAGAAGCCTTTTCATTGAGGAAACATGTGATGATAACCATAGAAATAGAAATACAACTTTGGGACGTTGGAAAGGGATAATGACTTGAACGGAAAACATTTTTACTGTGCATCTTTCTATTGTACTACCCCAGAAATTGCGTATTAAAAGTATTTTTTTAACAGTAGATACCGACAAAGCAACATGTAGAAATAGTGTTTTCAAAATACCGACAATCCCACAAATACAGTCAAGGCTAAAAGTTTTGAGAATGACACAAATATTAATTTCTACTTTTTTTTTTTTATAATGGCAATTTGCTTATACTCCAGAATGTTATGAAGAGTGATAAGATGAAGTCCCTCTTTGTCATGAAAATGAACTTTGTCACAAAAACACCATTTCCACTGCATTACAGCCCTGTCACAAAAGGACCAGTTGACTTGATGTTAGTGATTCTCCGGTTAACATAGGTGGGAGTGTTGACAAGGACAAAGGCTAGAGATGACTCCGTCATTCCAATTTTGCCTAAGAACACAGAATAAAGAATGGTACCAAAACATCCCCGAGAGCAACATCTTCCAACCACCCAGGAACAGTTTTGTAACAACCAATGCTTTTTCAAGCATGATTGCCATAATGCAAAAGTGATAACTAACTGGCTCGGGAAACAAAACATCTACATTTTGGGTCCATATCATAGTAACATCTCACAAAAATGACTGTACTTACTTTTTAATAGCAGCAACACTATAGCCTCTATTAAGTTATTTTGCTTCATTTTAGTTTGATTTAATTTCAATTATGAAGTCTTTAAATTCTTTTTATGTTATCAGACATATAAGAACGTTAAAGGGATAATTTGGATTTCGGTAGCATAGTGCGAGCGTCACAGCCATCTTGTTTACGTACAGTGTGTTCCACATCGGATGAAGATGCGAGCGTCGCAGCCATCTTCATCCCACACACATCAATGGACAGGCAATAGCGTGCATTGATACGAACGGAGAGAAAGTAACGCCGAGCGATTTGAGAGGTCTGATTTTTTTCAAGGGGGCATATTTGTGATGCAAATATATTACGCTTTTGAAAACTACGTTCCTATTCACCGAAATCACTGGGTAAGTCACTGTTGATGTGCTACAATGCTGATGGGGATGTCATACAACTTCATGTCAAAAAATCTGAATTATCCCTTAAAAAAAAATAACACTTGAGTCCACCTGAGGTGGTGAAGTGCTGATTGTTTTGATTTTCTAAATATTTATTGATTGAATAGGCTAACTATGTGGCCATGATTGTTTTTTAATTATTAATTCTAAAATGTAAGAATGGGATGTCCCATTGGTCCCATTGACTACCATTAAAACCACATATTTGTGAGAATTTTTTTAAAATAACTAACTCAATAGCTCCAAAAATAATAATGCTTCAAAACCCATGTTGTTCTATTTTATTAACTTAGCCAAGGCTGTAATAACTTCACCCCAAATGTTACACTTTGCACCTAATTTTTGGCAAATACAGGATATTTTTTGGTTCTTCCTAATGGGAAAAAAACATCTAAAAATATTTGAGAGTGGGAAATATAATTAGCCATTACATTTTTATTGCACTTTTATGAGAGGGACCGTTGTGGGACCTAAAGGCTAAAAAGTATAACACACTTTTTTGAGAGAGAGCATTTTGAGACCCAAAGCAAAGAGCGTAACTTCTGAACGGATTGTGTCTGACTTTGGAGGCTCCCCTGTATTATACTATTTCTAACATTGTCTGCCAACCTTTGATCTTGTCCCCCAGCTGGCTGCACTCATGCTCTGAGAAGTGCACAATGGGTGGAGGTGAAGGCGGCCGCAGACGATCTTCCTCCATCTTGCGCCGGTGCCGCTCCTCCCTGGCCAACATACGCTGGTGACACTCCCACTCGTACAGGTCATCCCTGGCCTGGGCGAAGTCTACATGGAGACGGCCCGTGTCTTTCTTGTCTGTGCTGGAGCCCAGGCGGATGCGATAACCTTGGCGGATGGAACGAGGAGACAACAAGATGAGAGGAAGGGGAGGAGCTCAAACTCCAACAATGGATCTTAAAATCAGGTCAGTTGTGTGCTCAAACAACTTGATGGGTGTGAATTTTTAAACCTGCATTAAGGTTTTCAGCAGATACTTGACAGTAAAAAAGTGTCAGCACAGACTGAGAGACAGAGAAGAAGGTGTGAAAAACAGAGACTGATTGAAAGTGACAGTCATGGTTGTGAGGCGGCCTTTGTTTTTGACAGCTGTCGACTTTTTATATCACATTCATACAAAAGTGGAGCGTTTTGTCAATGATGCCTTCAGAATGTTACCACATTGTACAAATATACACATTGTTGCAGGGGTGGGGGGTGGGGGATCCATGCAGCTCCTCATTGCAGCAACGCATCCATCCATCCATCTTCTATGCCGCTTATCGTCACTAGGGTTGCGGGTATGCTGGAGCCTATCCCAGCTGACTTCAGGCGAGAGGCGGGGTACACCCTGGACTGGTCGCCAGTCAATTGCAGGGCACATATAGACAAACAACCACTCACTCTCACATTCATAGCTGTGGACAATTTAGAGCCGCCAATTAAAACCGTGTGTGCGTGGGTGTTCTCCGGAGTGCAAACTCCACACAGAGATGCCCGACGGAGATTCGACTGTGTGGCCAACATGCTAACCACTAGGCTACTGTGAGGCCCCACTGCAGCAACCAAGATGGACAAAAGAGAGATACACAGAGCAGGAGACCTGAAAGGCTGCACACAAAACGAGACTGAAAGCCTCCACATAATAAGAGACTTACTCAATATTTTGTGTGCCTTCTTAGATCATCTTCTGCAAATTGTGTTTGGACCGTTTGACATCTTATTGATTCTTCCAGTCAGCCTTCCAGCCACCTTTTCTCTTTTATCTTTACTATTTTTGCTTGTTGGTTACCCTTATGTCTGAAGATGTGCATATACAAGTATAGAGGGTATACAGAAGGTATATAAAGACAATGTACAGAGTTTGAACAGCGAGATATAGAGGATATGCATAGGGTGTATAGATTTACTGTATACAGATAGAAGGTATAACTGGGTATTCAGAGGGTGTACAGAGAGGTATGGGGGCGTACACAGGGTATAAAGAAAAAGTGCACAGGGTATATGAAGGGTTAATGGTGGGTAACATGTGCACGGAGGGTGTATAGAGATAGAATGCATACATACTGAAGGTGCATAGAGGGTGTAAGAGAGGTATAGGGGTGTACATAGGATGTATAAAAAGTATAAAAACATGCACACAGGGTATATGAATAGTTCATGGTGGGTAACAGGTGAGTGGAGGGTGTATAGAGATAGAATGCATACATACTTAGGGTACATAGAGGGTGTATAGAGAGGTATAGGGGTGTACATAGGATGTATAAAACGTATACACGGTATACAGAAGATGTACACTGCTGTAGATCGGTTGTCTACATATAGAAGGTATAATAGGGTACACAGAGGGTGGAAAGAAAGTACATAAAGGGGGAGGGGGTGTATAGCAATAGGAGGTATACAGTATGTAGGGTATGCAGAGCATGTATACAGTACATGTAGATATTGAAGGTTACAGAGGGTGCATGCAAGGTGAGGTATGGTGATGTATATAGTGTACATACAGGGCATGTAGATAGTGTGTAGAAGGTGCACAAATGATATATACAAATAGGAAGTATAAACGGTTAATAAAGAGGCCATACAAAGGGTGTATAAAGAAATGTATAGTGTCCATAAGGTATATTGATAGTGGTACAAAGGCGCAGAGAAGGTAGTTAATGAGGGTTTTAAGAGCATATACAGCAGGGGTCACCAAGGTTTTTTCTTGTGAGAGCTACTTTTACAAAATGAAAATGGCCAAGACCTACTCATTTTTGTAACATTTATTTTCAGAGCTTATTTTAAACCCAAACAAAGCGAATATGCTTGTTTTACCAGAACATTAACAAAATGCTGGTGTCCACAACTCACATTTTGTATTTCAGAATGCATTTCTTTCTACTGTTCTTTCATTATTAACTGGAAACCTGAATGAAAAGCAGGCTTGCGGGCACCTCATGTGGTCGTGGGGGGCGACCTGGTGCCCGCGGGCACCACGTTGGTGACCCCTGATATAGAAGGTCTATAAAGAGGACGTAATTAGTATTTAAAAAGAGGGTGTATGTAGAGGTACAGAAAGTGTACACAGGTTATATAGGAAGTGTATGAAGAGGTGTATGATGGGTACAAATAGGATGTTTAATATACACAGTAGGGCAGGGTTTCCAAACCTTTTTCACTGAGGGCAGCAAACAGAAAAATTCAAGAATACGGGAGCCATTTCGATACATTTTGTGCATTAAAGATGCTAAACTAGTCCAATGTAGGTCAAAATATGCTAAGCTAGCTGAACAATACATTGACATATTAACTTTGTGTTATAAGTGACAAAACAAATGAGTGTAATATCTGACAATATTCCTCCAATGTTAATACTGAATTAATTACATTTTTTGCAATATGCTGAAGGCCAATAAAAAAAGTAGCTGAGGAACAAAAATGGCTCCCAGGCCTCACTTTGGACACCCCTGCAGTAGGGTATAAAGAGGATGTGCTGAAGATGCATCCATCATATACTGCACCCATAACTTTACAGAAAGGCATGGATGGAATATGATGGTGTGTAGTGTTCACTGGAGGCAACAACATGAGCTATGTGAGCAGGTCAACCTACTCTTCACACCTTCTACACACTCATGGTGACTCATGAATCTAAAGTCTAATGTGAACGAATCACTTGAAATTATTCCGTTTTTTTTTCTGCAGATAAAATGTGTGTGGATGCGCTCCAACCTAAAGCTGTAATGATGTCAAGTGTGACTCACTCATCTGAAGAGACAGAAGGGGTGACTGTGGCATGTGGGGGAGGGAAGCGGGTTATAATGACATGGGGGATTGTGCAAACTAGAAAAGAAATGAGCCCGAGTTCGGGGGTTTTAAACTTCAGTCTGCCCCCTCGTTTGCTCACTGCTGATGCTTTGGGCTCCCAGTCTAGCACCACTTCAATATTTCATGCGAGTGCTGTGTTTGAGCAGTGTGTGTGTGTGTGTGTGTGTGTGTGTGTGTGGGGGGGCAAACTACTGGCTAATATATGAAGTGAAGCTCCACTTCATCCTGCAACCGCACAGTGAAAGTCACATGGACACACCCTCAGTGAGGCAACAGACCTGCTTTAGTTACTTTTTAAACTATACAAGCACCATAATCTTACTGCAAAATGTTATTTTCATGACCTTTCCCTCAGGTATTGCTGTAGCAGCCAGTCTTAATCATCCCAACTACCTTGAACCAACTTTTGATGGATCACACCTAAATAGTTTGGGATAACAGATGGCATGGGATACTACAATACCCATGAGCCTCTATTTCCACGGCTATGGAGAGGCAGGTGTGAATCAGTGTTGCTGCAAATAGGCTGTCGGCGCGTCCCAGCTGGTAATTAACGGTTGGGAAAGAAAATACGGTTGCTCGATTTATTAGACGGAAACACCAACAAAGTTGGTCATCATTACTTTAGAACTTGCTCGGTTATGAGGAAATGATGATGTCCGTGGCTAACAGTGTGAATAACTCAATAAATCCAAACATTATAACACTAGCACTGTGCTATTACCAGTCAAAGATCCTCTATATGACAGACTACAGCTATGCTGTTCTTAAAGATCTACTGCAAAGATGACAGTCAATATGTGATAGGAGCACTTTTCTGTTTTTAAGGACACATGTCAATCATCCTCTCCTGGACATGATCACCCTGGTGGCTTCATGGACATCCTGCAAAAATACCAGGTAAAGATCCACTATTTGACAGAAGCACTCTGGATTTTGAAGGACCAGGAGCAGAATTGCTAGTCAAAGATCCTCTATATTTCGCAGGACCACTTTTCTGCTGCAAAAACACCTGTCAGATGCCCAATATTTGACAGGAGCACGCTGATGTTTTTGAAGTTCCACTGCTAGTCAAAGATCCTCTAAATGCGACAGGAGCACTTTTCTGTACCCCGCACCTACGACAAAATCACCTGTAAAACATCCTCCATTTCAAAAGGAGCACAATGATGGACCACAAAAACACAGGTGAAGGATCCTCTGTATTTGTTTTGAAGGACCAAGTGCAAAAACGTGAATCAGAGATTCTCTATTTGTGACAGGTGCACTTTTCTGTCTTGAAAGACCTACTGCAAAAACATGAGCCCAAGATCCTGTATTTGACAGGATCTCTGTGCTATTTTTAGATTTGTGCTGTAAAAACTTTGGAAATTAACTCACGGGCCAGTCTGATGTAATCTGTGTGACAGATTTGGCCTGCAGGCCGCCTGTTGAAAAGACCTGCGTTACGACATGCAACGTTTCCACCAATGGACGACAAAACGTAAACATCAACACCACCGACATTACTTACCAGAGAGGAAGAGAGCTTTGTCCACCGTGAACTCTTCGGCAAAGCGAATATGGCAGAAGTTCTTCTTGCTCTTGCGGATGGCGGTGATGTCGCCGCACTGTCCGAACACCTCCATGATGAGCTGCTCGGTGGCGTTCTCCGGCAGGCCGCCGACAAACACCGTCTTGCAGCCCGGCGGGCGCTCTCTTGTGGCCGGAGGTGGCAGGTCTGTTGAAAAGAAGCACGGAAAGTTGAGCTAGAATGTCTGGGCTTGAAAAACTGAAGATAATCCATTCGCTGCGGTAGAAACCCATCAATTATTTAGCTCTTGCAAGAACATCATGTGAAGATTATACTGTTGAGATGTCTTTTTTTTTGAAAACACGAGGAAAGGCATTATAACAATATTTTACTATTAAAAGAAGAAAAGGGAGCTGTTGCAGAGAAGTGGCGCCGATTGTAAGTTGTTAAATAATTGAAAACGTGCTTGAAATGCCAACATTTGAATAATGCCTGTTCCATCGGGCTCAATAATAAAACGGAACGTCTCGGCGCTGTAATACATCAAACTAAGGGGGTAAAAAAAAAGCAATAGCTGACATTGATATCCTGAACAATAATTAAAGAAAAAAAAACCTTTGCAGCATTCAAGGAAATTTTCCAAAGTGGTAATAAGAAAAACATGAATACAAAAAAGGATGTGATTTATTTTATTTTATTTTTTTAAATGGCCCCCCCTGAAAAAAACACATCGTCATCAAAACCCAAGCCAAACACATGAATAGTGATGACTTGGCCTCTTGATTGTTTTTGTAAGGTGAATGTGAACAGTAAAGCATCCCATGCATGAAAATGAACCCTCCAGTTCGATCCTCTCAAGTGTAAGGTCCTTACATGGCAGCAATCACTTATCCAATGCGGATGATCTCATCTCCCCATAGATCATCCGTGATGAATGTGATTGGAGGAGTCCATGAGGACGGAATCCAATAATCAGTGGAGGATGCGTCTTTATGCGGACTTTGGACATCTAATCTGTGCCTCTATCTTTGAATAGTTTTAAGACCAACTAGAATCTTGATTGTAAACCTGAAGTGCATGCTTGATCAGCAGAGGAATTCAAAGACTGCAAATTTGTTCATGACGAATATTATCACCTAACTATAGTACCAAATGTAATGACCTGTGACTTGCTTGTGATTGAGCTGGTACTTTATTTAGGGAATGCACAATGAATGGTTGTATTGTCTTTGGCCAACGACGAATGCTGTTCTACTCTGGTTCTTGTGGTCATAGTGTTATTCAAAAGGTAGTAATGGTATGTGACTTCCTGGTCAAATCCTGCATCTGAGATGCCACCTGAACCAAGATAAACTGGAGTTCCAATCAAATAGCCATGGTGTCCTGTGCTTGACAAGCAACCAGTCCAAGCTGTACCCTGCCTTTTGCGGGGTAGAGTCAGCTGGGACAGGCTCCAGCTCAACTAGAAAGTGTAGAAAGCCCGCTCCAATGATTGATTGAAGGACGAGGTGTACACATGCAAGAGGGATCTGGTTTCAAATAGCATGGTCTACCTATGTCAAGCCAACCTTTAAAACGTCGGACGCTATCTGATTAAGGTGTTCACATGCGTTTTATAGTAGTAGAAAGTGGTACAATAGTGGTGGTGTGTTACTGGTCGCAAACCAATCACAGGAATGTGAACCGATGCGTATAAGTTGCCTTTTCTCAATGGAGGGTGTCTACTTGGCCCGACACAAAAAACAGGTCATACAAGGGTGTACGAGGTACTACGCCTAGTATTTGGTAAAAACATTTGTCACTGGAACTACTGAGCACATACAGCTACAAATAAACACCAACGTCAGCTGAGCCTTTTCTGTGCCTTATCTGTGGATGTTGCAGTATTGATCTCCACAGCCTCCACTTTGCTGCAGCGCTCCATCTTCTTGCTGCCTTCAGTCTCCTCTTGAATAAAAGTTGACAAAGTAAATACAGGGGAGCATGGTTCTCCCTTCCATTGTTGTTGATTGTTAGCTTGTCTTCTTTCGACTGATGCGTTAGATGTGCCGTGGTTTTCCTAGCTTCCTGTGAGCTGAGTAGAGCCAAAACACAAGTGAAACACTACGTTACCAATAACCTGGAGGTGTCTGTTTAAGGCGACACTGTCATTTCTCTCATGTGAGCAAGTTGGCACTAACTTATCAACTGACTCTCTCTTAAATGGACTTAGGTGGACTATTGAGGCCAATATGGAAGTGGCCAGGGAGACTGGCTCTAGTAGGCGGGGGGGGGGGGGGGGGTTTGTTAAGAGTCAGGAAAGGTGAGCTGGAAGTCAGACGTAAGGCGCTAAACGCTCTCAGACGGTAAGGTTATTCACAGCCAGGAGATAGAGAAGGAAAATGAATCTCAGACGGGCGTTGGGGTGGTGGGGGAGGGAGAAGCTGCAGGGTTTTTTTTAATGTGCAGCTAAAAGGTCAGTCAGAGGGGACGCCGCACAAAGTGTTAAGACCTGTGTGTGCAGCTAAGCAGGGGGCCATCTGATGGAAAGCATATGCGGCACTGTTGCAGGGACGTCAATGCATCCCTTGGGATATTAGCTAAACACCTGAATGCAGTAAGCATCATTGCTGGCATCTGCAGATACACCAAACAGAACAATCCATTGCTGTAACTGTTATTTACAGAAGGATAGAATACTACATCGCATGAGAACCTGTCGACGTTCTTAATATCACACTACAATCGGTGCAGTGCGCTCTTCTTATGTCCACGTTTTAAATTCCCTCACTTAATTTTGTCTTTGCAAAACAACCCTAATGACAGCGTGCATAGAATATAATTACACACCTCCTTGTTCCAGTGTTCCTGTTTGCTTCTCTAACACTTCGCTTGCAGCCAAATTTCATATTCTTTGCCGCCCAGCTGATGAGAAAATAACACCTGGCTGTGAAGTAGTAGGAAATAAAAATCCATCTAGAGTTTCCAGGAGGAAGCCAGGACACATTGATACATCTTAACCGGCTGGTTTGAATGTTAAAGAGCTGCTGCCATTCACTCGTCCCCAGATGAAGTAAAAAGTCACCAAAGTGACCCCAAATCATGAGCTCTCAAATGAATTGACGAATAAATGGGAATGCCTTGCCACAAAAGGTGTAGGGGTCCAATGGATCATAGGATGCTGTGGTGTGCATTTTGATGTAAAGAGATAGAAAAATCAAAGAAATCAACCACTGAAGGAGGGCTGAACACACACTGTATCATCTACTATCTATACATTATTATATTTACATATTCATGAGGGGTTAAACTTGGAAGAGCTCATTGATATTCAAGGATAAAGAAGCATAACCTTGAAATTAAAGCTTGCAATAAAGAGAGTGTGCTATCTGTCGTTGCTAAGGTGACCTTGGATCACCTACTTGCCTCTCTGGGATAGTACAGATTTTTGCTGTGAGAGATGACATTTTAATACATTATATCAAGACTTCGCTGATTTATTTTTACCCACAGTATCTTAAAAATAACGTAAATTACACATCTTAACTATTGGGGAGCCCAGGGAAAAAAACCCTGCCAAGCACCACAGAGGAAGTTAGGTGTTTGCTAGTGTTGTTTATGGAGCAAGGTTACACAAAAACAACTAAATCCTTCCTAACTATCATGGATTTGTAACATGTAAACTATGGGGGCGCTTGCGCAAGTCGATGGGTACCATGCTTGGATACACTTTAGGGATGGGGAAAAGAATCGAAGATTTGATACATTAATGGATTTGCAATGTAGGTGTGTCTTTTATCCAAAACTATTGTGACTCATTGTATACATTGTATACATTCTCTCTACCAGGGGTCACCAACGTGGTGCCCGCAGGTACCAGGTAGCCCCCCACGACCACATGAGGTGCCCGCAAGCCTGCTTGTCATTCAGGTTTTCAGTTAATAATGAAAGAACAGTAGAAAGAAATGCATTCTGAAATACAAAATGTGAGTTGTGGACACCAGCATTTTGTTAATGTTCTGGGTTTAAAATAAGCTCTGACAATAAACGTTACAAAAATGAGTAGCTCTTGGCCATTTTCATTTTGTAAAAGTAGCTCTCACAAGGAAAAACCTTGGTGACCCCTGCTCTATACAGTGGTGTGAAAAAGTGTTTGCCCCCTTCCTGATTTTTTTTTTTTGCATGCTTGTCACACTTAAATGTTTCAGATCATCAAACAAATATAAATATTAGTCAATGACAACACAACTGAACACAAAAGGTAGTTTTTAAATGAACTCACTTGCCTCAGTTAAGGTCAGTGTTCATGACTCCACCATAAGAAAAGACACTGGGCAAAAACGGCCTGCATGGCAGAGTTCCAAGACAAAAACCACTGCTGAACAAACAGAACATCAAGGCTTGTCTCAATTTTGCCAGAACACATCTTGACAATCCCCAAAACCTTGGGCAAAATACTTTGTGGTCTGACAAAACAAAAGCTGAACTTTTTTGGAAGGTGTGTATCCCGCTACATCTGGCGTAAGACTAAAAACGCCACATTTCAGAAAAAGAACATCATGCCAACAGTAAAATCTGGTGATGGCAGTGTGATGGTCTGACCTTAAAGAGGCAGTTCATGCTGGAAAACCCTTCAGTGTGGCTGAATTAGAGCAATTCTGCAAAGATGAGTGGGCCAAAATTCCTCCACAGCACTGTAAGAGACTCATTGCAAGTTACAGTCAACACTTGATTGCAGTTGTTGCTGCTAAGGGTAGCCCAACCAGCTATTATGTTTGGGGGGCAATCACTTTTTCACAAAGGGTCATGTGGGGTTCGGATTTTTTCTCCCTTAATAATAAAATGTTTCATTTAAAAACTGCATTTGGTGTTCAGTTGTGTCGTCACTGACAAATATTAAAATTTGATGATCTGAAACATTTAAGTATGCAAAAAAATAAGAAAGCAGGAAGGGGGCAACCACTTTTTCACACCACTGTATTTGAGGATGATGTGTTTTTTGCACTGGTTTGTTTTGCAAAGTCTACATTTCTAGCACTATGTACTACTGTAGGTGTGATGCATTCTAAAGAACAACATGGCACAAATGAGTGATGCAATGCTACTGCCGCAATTCATTTTACAAGTAGAAAAACATCCATGCTGGCTTCAGAGTAAAATTTACAGCCATCGCGCCAGCAACAAACTCGTCTTCCTTGACAAAAATCAAACATATCATCTGTTCCTTCAGATGTCTGCTTCTTTTTGGGATGGCTGAGAGATTAAGTGCTTTATGCGGCATATTGGCAAAGCCAAACAGATCTGAAGGAGAGACAGGAGCCGAGAAGGAAAAATCTAATAAAGGCTTATAATCACTGTGATAAATAAAAGCACCGGTGGGTCCAAAATAGACTCGGGCTTCAATCTTCCAATTCATAACAGAAATGTTAAAGAAGTTCAAGCTGGTGGCATTAGAAGACTGTGTGGAGCTGATCCTGCGCCAGTATAATCCATGCTTGGTGGGACTATTTTAGCAGCCAACAGGTGAAACTGGACTGGAAGAAATCATCTTCTCCCACTATATTACATTACACTGCACTAGACTACATTACATTACGCTATACCACACTCTTCTACGTTACATTACATTACACTACACTACATTACACTACAACATTTCACATTGTACATGAAGCGCTATTGTGTACTTTATCCAATTTTACATATACACTGTAATTCTGCACTTGTCCAATGTCATAGATAACATACAGTGGTGTGGAAAGTGTTTGCCTCCTTCCTAATTTAGTTTTTTTGTCATTTTTGTCACACTCAAAAGTTGCAGAGCAAACAAATGTAAATATTAGTGAATGACAACACAACTGAACACAAAATGCAGTTTTTTAAATAAAACTTTTTATTATTACGGGAGAAAAACATCCAAACCTACATGGCCCTGTGTGGAAAAAGTGACTGCCCCCTAAACCTAATAACTGGTAGGGCCACCCTTAGCAGCAACAACTGCAATCAAGTGTTTGAGATACTGTAACTTGCAATGAGTCTCTTACAGCGCTGTGGAGACATTTTGGCCCACTCATCTTTGCAGAATTGTTGTAATTCAGCCACAGTGGAGGGTGTTCGAGCATGAAGCGCCTTTTTAAGGTCATGCCACAGCATCTCAATAGGATTCAGGTCAGGACTTTTGTTTTTCTTCAGCCATTGAGAGGTGGACTTGCTGGTGTGTTTTGGATCATTGTCCTTAGGCATGTCACGATGACAAATTTTGCTGGTCGATGTTTGTGCTACAAATTATCATCGATAATCGTTATTATCGGCAACATTTTTTGAGACCATTTTTACATTAATAATTGTCATAAGAGGTGTGATTCACATTTGAACCACTAGAAGGTACGCAAGTACACTAGGTCCCCAACTTACGAACAGAATTGGTTCCAGACGACCGTTTGCAAGTCGATTTGTTCTTAAGTCGGGGAAAAGGTCATATTACCAATGATATAGGTACTACATGTACGTGTATACATACACAGTATATGTGTATGTATGTAAATATGAGTTTGGATGCAGTAGTAATATTAAACGAGGATAATTAATGAAAAAAAACAATAATAATAAGAATGATATAATAATACGTAATGATAAATGTTATTTACCTTTGAAGAGGAGTGCTCGAGCATACGTTAGTGGTGGTAATGGTGGAGGAGGAGGAGTTATTGAAAAAAAGGACAAATGGTCGTCATCGTTAGACTCTTCTAAAAGAGGTAGTGTTCTGTGGGTGGTGTAGAATTAAGCAGGCCTATTAACTCTTCATAAACTTTAATCACACGCTCTGTCCAGGTTGTATCATAAAACTCTTAGCCTTCCTCTCTCCTCTTCTTCCTGTATCTGTAGGTCCCATTAGCAGTGTCACAGTGCCCTCTATTGGCCAAGCATGTACAGTAGCAGTATAAATACTGATTGAGCGACTACAAGGCAAAATAAAATAAAATATAGACCAGTCGGCTCGTGTTCGTATCCGCGAATGTTCGCAAGTCGGATGTTCGTAAGTTGGGGACCTAGTGTATAGTGTACCTGTTGTTATACAGGCAACTTCTGAGCCCATTTTTGCATTAATTATATGGCGTACAATGCCTGTCACAATAACAAATGTTGCTGGTAGATAATTGTCCTACAAATTATTGTCAATAATCGATGTTATTGACATTTTTTGAGACCACTTTTTCATTATTTATATAGTATAATAATGCGAGTACATTGTGTCAAATGCAATAAACTTTAATTTCTCAAGAGTATTCAACAGTACAATCGGAATGCCAAGAGGTTTTAAATACAATATATTGAACAAACAGACAACATGTTTGTGACATGTTCATTCTCCCAGGTAATTCATAGTCTGTCAAACATTTGTAACATTTTCCAAAATGTTGGCTTTTCAACCGTATTGAATGGTTGAATATTGAATGGTTGCATTTATTTAGTGATTAAGCGATTAAGTTCATTATGACATTTTTGCAGAGCTGCTGGAAATGTGAATTTATCTTGGAGATTAATAAAGTATCTATAATTACACTATAATACACTACACTGCACTGCATTACACTAAACTACACTACAAGACACTTCACCACACAAAACTATCTTACACTATATTACACTACATTATACTACAATACATGACACGACACTACATTACACTTCACTGCCCTACATTACATTACACTATATTACACTACATTATACTACAATACATGACACGACACTACATTACACTTCACTGCCCTACATTACATTACACTATATTACACTACATTATACCACAATACATGACACTACACTACATTACACTTCACTGCCCTACATTACATTACACTATATTACACTACATTATACTACAATACATGACACGACACTACATTACACTTCACTGCCATACATTACATTACACTATATTACACTACATTATACTACAATACATGACACGACACTACATTACACTTCACTGCCCTACATTACATTACACTATATTACACTACATTATACTACAATACATGACACGACACTACATTACACTATATTACAGCAAATGCTATGCTTCTAGTAGCAGTTTGCTATGACTACCACAGTGGGTTTAGTTGAAACGCTGCTGTACTCCCAAGTGTGACACAGTCAAGAGCTTTTGTCTGACTTGAAGATGACATATAAGGGGGGGAAAAAAAAAGAAGAAATCCCGGGGCATAAACTTTTCTCTGAAAACGGAGCCAAGGTGCTACCAGTGACAGCGCTTCCGTTCTAACTCGGAATAATTGGGGAGGGTAGGCAAGGCTACGATGAATAGTGCTTGCATAAACAATTGTGACCTGGAAATATCACCAGGCGGGTCTTTTGTTTTTGATTCCTCATTATGACGAACAGTCTCAACAACAACTCTTAATCTCAGTCTCTCGTCTGATAAATACTGAAGTGAGCTCAAACTACCCTTGTGTTCTCTGTGTGTTGAGAATGTAAGAGGAGCTGGGTGCAAGAATGAAAACGTGCTTCTCGTCTTTTTTCACTCAGAACCCACACGTCATCATCGGGCATTGTAAAACGCTCCTTACATTAAAGCAGTAAAATACAGCGCGGACACACACAACCACATTAGCATGCTAAACTACGCTAACTGGCTAACCTAGCTTCCATTCACGCTCCGTAAGAGGAGGTTCTGCCAACTTTTGCCGGTGTTTTTGCCATTTCAACATGTTTAGTTCAGGCGGTTTAATGTTTGTAATGATTCCGGCACGATTGAGCAGTCTGCCAAGTAAACAGTTCCCCACACCAACGTTCCTTCTCCTCGCGACGACAGCATTTCATCACATTATGTCAATTACCGCCAGATTCTTAACAGAGTTCAACTAAAACCTGCAAGTTCTAATGCAACAGCAGCTTTAATGAGCTCTGGAAAGCATCTTCTTCCCCATTGAGTGATGCTATGATGGAGTGTAGCAATGGAAGAGGTGGAACAGATAGCAAAGTCGAGCTTAGCATGACTTACTGGGGTTGGGCGGGAAGAGGGTGCAGCTCTTGCAGTGGATGATCTCCTTGACAACCGGGACGTCGTGCGACAGGGGTGCGGGTACCATGCTGAGGCCAGGCATCATGGGGTTGATGGGTGTGATCCCGGCCATCATTCCCAGGTTGGGGTCGAAGTCTGGGAAGGAGGGTAGGTACAGGGAATCAGACCTGGCCTGCAGCACTTCACATCGTCATACAGTACACTGACGTGTTCCAACAGTTCACAATTCACTCGTTCATTCAGTATGCGGTTATTCCCATTCATGTCTTAATAATGCTGTAAACAAGCTGCATTATTAAACCGTTAGCTAGGTGAGTTCCACTGCGACACCTTGTCATCTTCCATTTTGTGTTCACTTTTGTTCGCCAACAATTACAATAAGAAAGCTCAACAAATGGTAAAGTGTGTGTAACTCTTTCCCTCATAAAAGCAAAGGTAACAATTACAATGCACACAGCCTGATTAGCATCTCAGAGCTGGAACGGAAAGCCACACATCACAACAAAGACATTTTATTGGCAAAATTGATTTGGAGCAAAGCTGCACACCTACACACACATTCACACGCGCGTGCACACACACACACACACACACACACACACACACACACACACACACACACACACACAGAACATGTGAGTGTGTGTGCACATGCAGCCTTTTTTATCTAAATGGTACTCAGCTCAACACACCAGGCTGAATGTCACCTGCAGATGATTTTAGAAGGACGCACTGCTGTGTTTTTGTAGCTGTGCAAATGCAACAACAAGTAGGGCAGCAATACAATGTTGCACAGTCTCTACATTTGCCACAATTGTTAGTTTTGGTTGGCATAATCTACCCACTTATAATGTTCTTTTTTGGTTTTATTATTTGTTAATACATTAATATGGTGTAACTATGTTTTTCATCTCTGTAAGGCAGGGGTCCTTACAGAGTCCCATGATAAATAATAATAATATAAAATTGTTTGAAAAAAATCTGAACTTTCTTACTTTACTGTTACTTTAAGATAGAAAAATAGAAAATTGATATAAAATTCTACACAACAATATTATAATATGAAGAGAATTAAAATACAATTTAAAAATATGTACAGATATTACACAACAATAATTACTATATTAAAAATATACATATTTTTTAATAAATAAAATATTTAAAAATATACCACAACAATAATTACAATATTAAAAATATACTTATTTTTACACTAATATTATTAGTATTATATATTAGACAATTATTGAAGCGGCACATAGTTTTATGACCCTTTGTTATCTACTGCTGAAAAAACTATATTTTGATTTTTTAAAATATTTATGTTTTAATATCGTATTGTATTTTGTAGCATGTCAACTACCAAAAAAATGTCATGCTAATTATATTTAAATTAAAAAAAAGGATAAAAGGGACTGTGGAATACATAGTCAAGGACTTAATTACTATTTGTACCATAAACAATGTGAAACATATGGATTCCATTTCCAAGCAGGATGAATGTGCAGTAAATCCCATGCAGACCAAGCAACATATACAACACTAAACGGAAATGGATACCATAATTCCTTATAAATGAAGGTAGTGGGAGAATAGAGAAATAAGCACATTAACGTAGGGAGAGACTTGGAATAGATCCCTGAAGCCAGAGAGGATGTAATAAATACGTAAGTTATAAAACAAGCTGCAATAATGAGCACAGAGAAATAAGAGGCGCTCAACAAGAGTAGTGCGCAAATTGTATCAGGCAACGGTGCTTTGCCAATAAATCCCTTTGAATTGAATTGAAAGGCAGCGACATGCTGGGAATACAGCAATATTTATAGGAGGATAGCGAGATGCATGTGTGCATCGTATTGGCTTGTGTCAATCAAACGCGTGAAGCAGGCATGAAGCAGCGCTGTGGGTAACGATAATAAAAGTCTCATTATTTATTTCCTCCTCAGGAGTTCCCTCATTTCCATTTGTGCAGAACTGCTGCAGGATATGTTCCATCACCAGCATGCTATTATTTCTTGCCTGCTTATAACGACGTCTGGCCACATGCGAACGTCGAGACTCCAAGCGACATGTTGGAATCGTCTTTCAGCAAACATCCTATGTGTTGGCTGTATATTGCTCTACATTGTTGAAGTATTTACCACTTTGAATTATTCATCTTTCAAGCTAATATCATATGTAGAACTAGAAATCGCAACTCCCTGAATCCCTGATGAAAATATCGCTGGTTAGTGCATCGCAACATATCATAGCAAGCTGCAGATAAGATGCAAATCATGCTGCCAAAAGGATAAACAACACATGAGAGTCAATGTTTGTCTCTCTGCATTCAATCAATGTCAGATTTGCTAGCATTTCAACAACTGCAACAATTACAAGTGTAAAAAGAAGACAACCACTGTAAGAAATATTAAGACTTGAAAGCGATACAACTCCAAAGTTCATTTTCTAGGCTGCTTAATCCTCATCAGGGTCGCGGGTTGCTGGAGCCTATCCCAGCTGACTTTGGGTGAGAGGCGGGGTACACCCTCGACTGGTCGCCAGCCGTTTGCAGGGCACATATAGACAACCAACCATTCACACTCACATTCATACCTATGGACAATTTACAGTCAGCAATTAACCTAACATGCATGTTTTTGGAATGTGGGAGGAAACCGGAGTACCCGGAGAAAAGCCACGCACGCACGGGGAGAACATGCAAATGGCCAAGGGAGATTCGAACCCAGATCTTCTAGATCTCCTGACTGTGTGGCAAACATGCTAACCACCCTGCGGCCCCTACTCAAAAGTTAACTAATGAAAATTAGTGGTGGTCTCCAGACAGGACAAAACACGGTGAAGCTGCCTTTCAGTTGTATGCTGCCAAAATCTGGAACAGTCTTCCAGAAGATGTGCGACAATCCTCAACTTTGGCAAATCCAGGCTGAAAACGCTTCTATTCAACTGTGCGTATGACAACTGAAAGTAGTTTATCTGAACACTTCATTTACATTTCTTTTTGTTTTAGGGAATAATTTATGGAATTTAATGTAATGACTTTCGAATGATTTGATGTTTTTCTGGAATGATGTTACTCTTCTTTTCCGTAAAGCACTTTGAATTACCGTGTGAATGAATTGTGCTCTTGCCTGTTATTTCTTGGTGGCAGGTCGCACTCTTCCACAAACTCCCGTTTCCGGGTCATGTGATTGCTGTTAGCAACCGAGATGTTATCAAGTGGTTGTTGGCTTGTTGTTCAGTGAAGAATAAACAGTTTACACCACTTATCCTCCACTCCTGTCTTGTTCTGAATCATATCTCCGCATTTGGTGAACCTCCATGTGATTAATATGTCGACCGGCAATGGTGAAAACCGCTCGGCCGTACCGGTGCCGCTCAATGCTAACGAGGCAGCTCACGACTTTTGGCAACACATCAAAGCCCAGTTCCGACTGCGAGGAATAGCACAGAACGTGACAAAGTTTTTCAATAGACCTCCACTTTCTCTCATTTCATAAAAACGGTATGACGTACAGTTTTAGTGGTTTTGAAACCAGGACCTTCTCATACGGTGGTATACCTTGACACCCGTACCTGGCCCATGCCTACTTGTCACAAAAGTGTAAAAAGAAGCTAACCACTGTTAATACTAAGACTTGAAAGCAATAAAAATCCAGTCTTAACTACAAACGATGAAACTTACATGTCACACAAGAGTAAAACCATCTTTAATATTAAAACGTCAAAACATCAACACTAGGTAGTAAAAAAGGTGGTCCTATATTTTGGAGGTGGTCCTTGGTGGAAAAAGTTGGGGAACCACTAAATTAGACTGTACCGCTTGGTGGAAACTCTGTGGGCTAAACTCTTGCAAGCCAACACAGAAGAGGTTTTGAGGTTTAAAGAAACCACAACTTCAGATGTCGACTCTCCTGCTGCTTTCAACCAGCAGGAGGGAACATGAAGGCTGGAATGTTCATATAGGATTCCAATGACAGGCTGAGGGAAGCATATTACAAGGCCTGCTTGGGATCCAGGTGGCAGGACCATCTCGCCTCATTAAGGAATATTACACAGAAACCGCCCATCTTGTCCTCCAAATCGCCACCTGCCACCACTTGCCTCTTCCACGGAACTTTTATGCTGGGTATCAGTGGGAGGAGAGAGGAAGAGGGAGAAGCCTCACAGAGAAACCTTTTGATATTTCCCTGGTTGATGGGCTGCTCCAGATGTAATTATGTTGAACAAACCTCCAGGAATGAGGTTGATGAAGAAGACGACGACGTTGTGTTGGCAAAGAATGTGCAACAGGGAAGAGAATGCTCGGTCTGAAGCACAAAGATAAGCCAAGTTAAAAAGGATCAGACGCCTGTATGGTGGTGTGGTGGGCGGGCAGACCCTGGCCCAGCTTTCTTCTTCTTCAGGAAGACTTCTCTGAATCTCTCTGTGGACTTTCCACCTACGCAAAGATGAAAAAACCATCCCTGTTTGTCATTCACAACCGCCTCTTGTGTCCAGTGTGAAAACTCAGTCAGGACTCTCAAAAGAAGATGGAATATTTAAAGTTGATTGCCCAAGGTTGCACAAGTGGGAATTTAGACAAAATTTGGGGGAAAACAGAAATGTTTGGCTTTTTCTTGGGCTTTTTTGCCACACATATTCCAAAAGAAGGAGCAGCCTCAACAAGCGATGTTAACAGAAGAAGAATACACGCGAAGTAAGTGAAATCTCATTCAGGCATGGGCTGGTTACCGCTGCCAAGGTCTACCATGGGATGAAAAAGTCACCGTTTCAAAACCACTAAAATTTTGCATCAGCCCGTTTCTACTAGGGATGCTCCGATCTGGGTTTTATGCTGCCGATTCCGATGGCGATCGTCCATGAATGAAATCAGCCAATACTGATACCAATCACATGGATTAATTTTACAATTTTCAATTTATTTATGATGAGTGCAATTGGCCAGGGGTGCCGTATAAAGGGGAAAAGTCAGGACATATTCCAAGGTCCCCTGACTGCCATGGGACCCAAAAAATAGGTTATTACTAGGGGTGTAACAGTTCACATGGATGTATTGAACCGTTTCGGTTCTGCGTGTTCGGTCCACTTGCATACCGTTTCGGTTATATTTTATGCTATTTTTCTCATAACATTTATGACTAGAGTGATTTAAGCGCTTCACGTGGAACTAGTCCTGGGCGAGTTTCCGCATGGACGCCTCTGCGTGTCGGACACTACCGACTGATGGGAAGCAACGCTCGTAGCTCGCAGGCGTGACAAATGACATCATGGCAAATGCAAGCGAGAAGCCTGAGCTGGAAGACCCTCCCATCTCACTGCGGTCTCCTGTTTGGGAACACTTTGGCTTCCCTGTTAAAATTAGGGATGGACAAAGGCAAGTGGATAAATCCAAAGTTGTGTGTCGACATTGTTCCACGGATATTGGGTATGCTGCAGGAAACACGTCTAACATGTTAGCGGCATTATCCGGCAGTGAACGTTACATCTAAAAGAAAGAAAACCAGCTTAGTGCAAACACTGATAACTTCAGCATATAAACAACCTCTAGCAAGCAACTCTGATCGGGCCAAAGCAGTTTTTATAGCCACGGGATTACGTCCATATTCAGTTGTTGAGAGTGCTGGCTTTAAGTACAGTCATGGAAAAATGATTAGCCCACCCTTGTTTCTTCAGTTTCTTGTTCATTTTAATGCCTGGTACAACTAAAGGTACCTTTGTTTGGACAAATACACTGCTCAAAAAAATAAAGGGAACACTAAAATAACACATCCTAGATCTGAATTAATGACATATTCTCATTAAATACTTTTGTCTTTACATAGTTGAATGTGCTGGCAACAAATTCACACAAAAATGATCAAAGGAAATCAAATTTATTAACCCCTGGAGGTCTGGGTTTGGAGTCACGCTCAAAATTGAAGTGGCAAAACACACCACCTGTTGTCTATTCCATTTGCTCAACAGATCGTGAAAATGATTGTGAATCTGTGTTGCTTCCTAAGTGGACAGTTTGAATAATGGTGCAGCACTTTTGACTGAGTGTGAATTGAGTGTTCCCCCCCCCCTTTTTTTTAGCAGTGTATAACAATAAGAACAAAAATAGCTCATACAGTAAGAGTTACATTGTTTGGCAGTGCAATGCTATAGCTATTCATGCTAGAACTTTTGGTTATTATCAAGAAAACCACGGACGTTGCTCGATATCAGCTCTTAAATTGAAGTCTTCATGATACTCATCACGATGTTTGTCCAAACAAATGTACCTTTAGTTGTACCAGGCATTAAAATGGATCAATAAACTGAAGAAACAAGGGTGGTCTAATCATTTTTTCCATGACAGTATATGATTAAAGTTCTTGAACCTCGCTACAAAATTACCATCACGTCCTCACTTTAGCCACAAAGTTTACCAGCACTTTATGAAAAAGCTAAAAGTGATGTCATCAACGAGCCATCACTCGTGCAACAGAGAACCATTGAAGTGGAACTGTCCATTACATTTCGCCACAATGTTTAAACAATTGTTTAAATACAACCGTTTTTATTATATTTTATTCTTTTATTCTTAATTTTCTATTTTACAAAACTGATGAATAATTATTACTTATTAATTTATTTGAAATCACCAAAATGGGTCGCTTTCATTTATTAAAAAAAAAGTAACACTTCACCTTCCACCGAAACAGGATGTTTGGATGCTGCAAAATGCTACACAATGAGGGTGTTACACCTCGGAACTCACAGCAGCTGAAACGTGAAGTTACACCTTTTTGTATTATTTACTTCATCATCTTTGTGACATGCTTTTAGATGCAAACGAGCTTAAATTGACATCAGATTGTGTTTTATACACAACAGACCCAATGAAAATATTCAACACTGTGTGTTTGCAGTATGTTTTTATTTGGTAATACTTGTAGCTTTAAGGGGAATCACCCTTACTACGAGTGTAAAGCTGATTATAGGGGTGTTACTTCATGTCTCGAGGGCTCTAATAATGTTAAAAAACATATGTTAACGATCGTTAACAGATATAACTACAAAAATATATAACATTTAGAAATAATGAATCCAACTTTGCAGAAATTCACTTATCACGGGCGGGTCTGGAACTAATTAACTGCAATAAACGAGTGATTACTGCATACTTGTTAATGAATGACCATGTGGTCAAAGAACGTGCTGTTTCCCTTTCCACTTTCTCATGCACTCCAAATCACCGAAGTAAAAAAAAAAAAAAAAAAAAAAAAAAAGATGTTGTTATATTATATTATAATGAATGAATTATCTCAGAAATAACAACCTCTCTCCAATATCGGCTGCTTCAAAATTAAACACCTTTTTTTGGTGGTTTAGGTAATAAACACCCCAGCTATAATTAGAGCAGTCATGTTTTGTACATAACTGAATATTGAGCTTAAAAATAGCACCCGAATAGAAATGTCTGTCAGAAAGTCCCATTTTATCTATGTAGTATTTTCCAAAGTAGACACACACACACACACACACACACACACACAAACACAAACACACACACACACACACACACACAGGATACATAAAGTCTTAGCCTCTTCACTCTTGTCCACCTCCACACTCTGGCAGCGTACCAGAGCTGGCGGCTCCCAGGAAGTCAGCACAAAGGGACACAGCAGTCAAGTCCAAGGATTGGGAAAAGTGCTTACGGCAAAGGAATGACCTCCCAGATAATGTGTGATGCTAATCCAGGTGAGGCACACAAATACACAAAAAAACGTCCCTGTGTTCTGTCTAGGAGGGAGTGGGTGATCTTTTGTGCTCCACATTCAGTTTTTTTTTTTTTTTTACAGGAATGAAGGGTGATGAGGTATGACATGAGTTGAAATATATTCCACTGCATTGGATTTAAGTGTGTACTGTATATATTTGCATGAGGGGATGAGGACGAGTAGGTTGCGGCAGACAAAAGAGTGGTTGTTTATTCAAGGAACAATCGTTTATCCCCGGAGCCTGCTTATCTAGTCTGCAAAGTGCATGTGTGTCTCAGCATAAGTATGTGCATCTCAATGAACCCTGATCAACTTGCAAATGTTTTTGTAAAATGAAACTGTGTCTGGGTGTGTGTGTGTGTGTGTGAGAGAGAGAGAGAGAGAGTTAATTTTGTGCATCTTCCTGCTGTCAGCTGAGAATCAAAGAAGAAAATGAAAAAAAATAACATTACGACTCAAATCCATCAGTGCATATTTATAGATAAGCAATTATGCTTCTGCAGGGACTGACTGTGCCGTTATTCGTCAGGAAGCGGTGTGAGATGATGTGGATTTTAAAGCCTATTTTGAGTTCAACATAAATCCACCAGTAATACAGGAGTGAAGAAAAGTTACAGCCTTCACCGATTTGACTGACGCCGTTTACGCTCTTTCCGCTGGCAAACGCAGGTACTACGTGGTGCTGATATAAGTCGATACCATGCGGCTGACGTAAACCACTGCTGGTCGCTCATTGGTCGAACACAGCCGATACGGTCACAGCTGATGGCTAGAAATGACAAAAATAAACACACACACGCTAATGTTAGCGTACCCTGTCGTCGCATCTCAGCCCAGCTCCGTCCCCTATCTATGACATCATTAGTTGACTCTGTAGTTCCTTGCTAACTAACAGTTATGCCACAAGTCTCTGCTTTTGTTATTGATCGGGGCTGCAAAATAATCCGATATGTAGCCAAAGAATGTCGCAAGTGCCAGCATTTTGATAACGGAGGTCAGAAACACTATTGGATTCAAGAAATAACTTAAATAACAAAATTTGAAGGTGGAGCTGATCTCGCTGCCACATCTTGTCTTTGTCAACAATCCTGTCTTCAATCAAGGTAAATGTTACGTTAAATGTTCTTTATCCCTTTCACGCCTCATGTATATGCATTTCAAATAGTTTTATGGATATAAAAATATAATTTAATGTTAATGTCTTTGGCAATCCGGAACGGACTAATTGGATTTGCATTATTTCTTATGGGAAAAATTGGTTCAGTTAGCGTACTTTTCAGTTTGAGTCGGACCTTCTGGAACGGATTAATGACACAAACCGAGGTTCCACTGTAGTATTACACACCATAGTCTCATCATTGTTGCCCTCAGTCTCCCCTTGGATAAAATGTGTTAGCCACATGCTGAGGAGTGTGTTTTGTTTCTACCGTTCAATGTGATGTCATTTTGCACTTTCCCTTGGTACTGTTTGAGAGAAAGTACAACACTCCACATTCTCCACTTTGGCGCCCTCAGTGTCCTCTCAGACAAACATTGCCAGTCAAATGCTGAGTAGTACATACAGGAGGCTCTCGTTCTCCATTGCTGTTGTTTGTTGGTGTGTCTTGTACAGACTGATGCATTCAAAGCAGTGAGGATTTCACAGTTTCTCTTGATATAATTTTGAAGTGGTCCACAAATCGAGGCAAGTAGAGCCGAGTCGGTACTGTACAATGGAAAAGTGATCTGAAGATTTCTCTGAACATCCGCAAATTTCTAAAAATCCTCACAAAAACGTGGAACGAACAAGTATCCTTTGGAATAATGGTGGTGTTCCAGCCATGTAGCAGAGCTTAAGAGACACGGTTGGTTTTCCACAGCAAGCTTTGAAGCTAATGAGAGCTGCTGGTAATGGTCCTACACTTAACTCAGCCAGTCCTTATGTGACCCTTGGGTCCAAGAGAACTTTATGAACACCATCTATAGATCACCATCTGGTTCTACTTTAGGGCTGGATGTGCTACAGTGAACACGGGGTGAAGGACAAGCGGGGGAAATAATGAGGACGGCTCCTGGAAGAGGATATCTTCTATGTCAGATGTCATACAGTAAATGTTGAAACCAGATGTTGGCTCTCACCAAGAAAAGCTCGACTATTCCATGCAGTATTCATGCATCAGGGTTCATAAATTCATGTTTGTATGTATGTTGCTTCTTTTAATAAACTGTCAAACAAATAATAATAATATTAATGTTTATATCAACTATACTGAAACAACTTTATCCCAAATATTACAAATGTCTTATTTTTTGAAAATATTGCATACTTTGTGTTTTTCCCGTTGAAACAATGGGTTGTCATGACCCAAAATGCATTAAAAAGTATCCTTAAAACAAAATAAAACCTTATATATACACACAGTATTAGGGGTGATCCCTTATTGATGTTGGTTTGATATGAGCAAAAAACAGAAAACGGTTTAAGATTATATCGGCCTGAATCTCAAATCTCCAATATTGGCACTCCGATACAAGCGGTCCATTCCTTTAGCACTTCTATCCAGCAGCAGCACTTCTGCTCAACACGCAGCGCCCATGTGACAGCATGGGCTAGCGTGTTTAGCAAGGAGCAGGAGCGCCGTCAGCCGTGTGGCTGTATTTTTCATTAAAGAAAAAGATGTTACAGCTGAGTGCAACACCTGTCATGCATGGCTTGTCAAGTTTCCCGTGGCGGCACGGAACCGGGGAAGTTTTAATTCAACCTCATCGCGCCTTTGATAAATGTTTGAAACATTTGCAACATTACAACTTCCTGAAACATTCACCGCTGTTTGAAACATCTGCAAAGCGTGAGAAACTTCCACGAGACCGCAAAAAGTCATTGGCTATAACCGAAAAGAGGTGAGTAATGTCGGGTTTAAGCGCTTCATTGAGCACGTGGAGCCTCCCTACAATATGCATAGCCTCCACTACATTGTAACATTCCATGCTACTAAACAACTAATACAAGTATGTGTGATTTGTGCTGATATCAGACTGATAACGGTATCCGCTGATATTCAAGGCTGCAATATCGGATATGAAAAAGTTGTATCCGGACATCACTAATACAGTATCTACGGTTACGCCGGAAGTTGTTACAAATATTTGTTGCGGTGAAAGTGTGGACAAAAAACATATTTTACATGATTATTTTAAAATTATTTTTAGGATCAAAGGGTAGAAAGTGTAAGTTTCTTTAATGTCATGATTTTGCATGTTTTTTCTATTGATGTCAGAAGTTGTTTTACGACAAAAAAAGCATGCGGATATTAAAAATTATGATAAATCTGAAATTGTGATGCAGTGAAAATGAATGAATTTGAATTTCACTTTAATGAGAAGGACCGTTTTGGGACGTAAGGGTAAAAAGTGTATGTTTTAAAAATAAATTCCCGACACATTTTTTATTTACAATTTTTTAACTAATGATGTACTTAGTGTGCCGCACGGTGGCCGAGTGGTCAGCATGTTGGCCACACAGTCAGGACACCGGGAAGACCTGGGTTCGAATCTCCGCATTCCAAAAACATGCATGTTAGGTTAATTGGTGACTCTACATTGTCCATAGGTATGAATGTGAGTGTGAATGGTTGTTTGTCTATATGTGCCCTGCGATTGGCTGGCGACCAGTCCAGGGTGTACCCCACCTCTCACCTCTCGCTCCAGTGTACCCGCGACCCTAATAATGATAAGCGCCATAGAAAAAGATGGATTCATATGTACTTAATCGAGGCTGTAATAACTTCTTCCCAATTGTACTTCCTCATTTTTGGAAAATTTTGCATACTTTGTGTATTTCCCATTGACATCATGGTGTCTCATGACATATAGGGCATAAAGCGTATTGAAATATATGCATTAAAAAAAAAACAACATAAAAGGCTATTATAGTGCGTCTGAAGTGGTTGAAAATATTTCATATGGTGAAATTCTGGCAAAAATGGCATACAAATTAAGAATGTCTGATGTTTTCACGACACTTGGGGAAAAGCATACCTTCATTTTAAAAAGGCCTGAAGGGTTAAGTTGCAAAGTCATCCCAAACAACCCTGAGACTTATGCTGTTCCAAAAGATTCCATAACCACAAAAACTCACTACCTCGTTTAAATAACGGCTGTTGTCGTTACAGCACTGTGTTGCATCTGCGCACCATCTGCACAACAAAATCTAATTTGCTCGAATGGATTTGGACAACAAGAGAAAAAGACGCAGGCAGCCAGAAGATTGTGGCTGCAGCTAATATGACGGTAAAACATACAATCAATACGGGCCCCCTCCAACTGTTTCACTCCATTGGACTTCACACAACACAAACACAATTTCCATTTTGACCTTGCGGATCATTTCTTTACTTCTTATTTGTCGTTTGTGCTTCAGCCTTTTGCTAGGATGACAGAAGATTCTATTCAAACCTCCTCGCCCTTTTGCAATGTTTTCTTCCCTAGATGTCTACTAGGCGATGCACAGAGTGACAATGTCACTCTTGCATTGCTTATCAATGACAACAATGGCAACATTGCCGTGATCCCAACAACAAACTTGTCTTGCCGCCTCTGGTCTGGCTGCAGTCAAACACTTCACTCGTGAGAACATGTGCTCCAAAACCTTCCTGGCAAACACAAACGCTTACAGCTGCATCCGCAGGAATACAACTGTCATCATTGCCACTTTTGTGAAGGCTGAAGTGCATGGGAGGCTTTGCCCTCGCTGCTCTGTTTATTCAGCTGTCTGACTGGACGCATGCACTTGACCACAGGCACGGTTTCACAGTGGGGGAAAAAAAGAAAAAGAGGAAAATCCAGGCTAACACAGGATGAAATGTGTAATGAAAGCAGTCGGGCATTGTAATGAATGACAAAACACACTTAAAACGGTACGCAAGGAAACACACCTCCAGAAAGAGCAAATGGAAAAGTACAAAGAGCGACGGTGAATTGTCTCACAGTGTTTAGAGGTGAAACGAAAAAAAGGAGGCAAAGATGATGTTCAGTCGTGATGGAGAATCAATAGCTAATCCACCTGGATTAGTTGAAAGTCACACGGGTGGCCCAGGAGCAAGGATGTGTGTGTGCGTGTGCCTCAGAAAATGTCTACTGAAATTATATAAGAGCACAGCCTGCAGATGACATAAAGTGAGTACAGTCCTCACATTTCAACAATCATTTTTATTACAGTATATCTTCAAGGGATAATAGAAATTGGAATACTTCAGCGTAGTCTGCGTACAGATTGTAGAGCACTATAGATTTGTACTACTCTATGAAAATGAGTCAACACGCTGCCATCGTTGTCTCAATAGCTGGCAACACAAATTCATTCATGTTTCCTCTCGATGAACCGCAGCTCACTCATACCAATAGCGCTCGTGTAGCCATGATGCTACCACCCCACGCTTCACTGTCAGCACAATTGTCTTGCTACTCACTTGGGTATTGTATCTCCACAAGGGGCAGCACTATAGAAATGGATATACTTTAAAGCAGGGGTGTCCAAAGTGCAGCCCAAGGGCCATTTGCGGCACGTGGCTGTTTTTTTTTTTTTATCGGCCTGCAGAACATTCTTAAAACATGATTTAATAAGAAAACAACAAAAAAAACCCAACAAAAAACAGCAAAAATTTTACAAGAATAAAGTGAAAATACTAAAAAAAAAAAGTTGCAATCTTAACCAGAAAAAGTAATTTTACGAGAATAACGTAGTATTATGAGAAAAAATAAAAAATAACCTTTAGTAGCATGATTTTGAAATATTAAAAAATAAAGTTTTTTTGTTTTTTTTAAAGCCGTAATATTATGGGAAAGATACAAAATAAAGTTGTAATATTTGGAAAATTAGGCTGCGGAAAAAAATGATAAAGTTACGACATAAAGTCCAAATATTCCGTAAATAAAGTCATGATTACCAGAAGAACATTTCCAGAAAGAAGTTGTGAAACTAAAAAAAAAACAAACAACAGCAGCAGAAATGGGAAAAAAATGCTATAATTTTACGAGAATGAAGTCAAAATATTACAAGAAAAAAATTGCCATTTTATGGGAATAAAATAAATATAACTTAAAAATAATGTCATTTTTGCAGAATAAAGTTGAAATATTAAAGAAAAAAAGACTATTTTTTTTAAAGTACAAGAATAAAGTATCGAGGGAAAGGCTTCTTGAGACGTCATCTGTACTTCTGTGAAGAAGGTGTCGGACGTTTCGCTCCTCATCCAAAGAGCTTCGTCAGCGTCAGAATAAAGTAAAAAAATAAAAAAAAAAATTCCGAGAATAACGTAATATAATGAGGAAAAATAATGTCATTGTAGTAGCATAATGCTGAAATATTAAATAAGAAATATTTGTTAAAAAGTGATTTAAAAAGTAATATTATGATAAACAAACAAAACTAAGTAAAGTTGTAATTTTTGGAAAATTAGGTTGCAGGAAATAGTTGCAATGTTATGAGAATAAAGTAAAAATATTATGAAAATAAAGTCATAACTATGAGAAGACAATTTACAGGAAGAAAGTGGAAATAGATGGAATATAAAAAAAAACAGAAATGGGATAAACAGCTGTAATTTTACAAGAATAAAGTCAAAATATTACCAGAAGAAAGTCAATTTTATGACAATAAACTTGTCATATTATGAGGAATGAATAATGTAATTTTAGTAGCATAGAAAAAATATAATTTTGTTATTATATTATTTAAAAAAAAAAGTCTTAATATTATGAAAAACAACCACATTTTTGGAAAATTAGGTTGAGGAAAAAGTTTTAATACTATGGGAATAAGGCCAAAATATTATGTGAGTAAAACCATCGTTTTACAAAAAGAAAGTTTACAAAGATTAGTGAAGTAGAAAATAGAAATGTTTGGAAAATTAAAAAAAAAAACAACAGCAAAAATGGGAAAAGAATGAGTGAAGTTGATACTAATAATACACTTTTTCACCTGCATCACAAACTGAGATGCATTTTTTTCCTTGAAATATAGAATATCTAACTTCTTAGCATTTCCAAAATATCAAAGTGGCCCTTGCATCCTTTGATTGTCCATTTCTGGCCCTCGCTGGGCACC
Organism: Dunckerocampus dactyliophorus; assembly: GCF_027744805.1. Lineage (NCBI taxonomy): Eukaryota > Metazoa > Chordata > Actinopteri > Syngnathiformes > Syngnathidae > Dunckerocampus > Dunckerocampus dactyliophorus. The sequence continues at coordinate 9,127,555 of NC_072829.1, read as the reverse complement.
CCTGCTTTAGCGTATCCTCAAGTACAAGGAAGGAAGGTGGAGGAGCACAAGATGTGTAAAATCCACCAGCTCCACCAGTGATGTAAGAGTGGAAGAGGATTCCGTAACAACCTGTGCTGCCCTGGTGGATTCCAAGCCCAAGAGGATTAAGGCAAGGACACAATGTGGCCATGTTTACTATGACGTGTACTCACATGTGTTGCCAGCTATTTAATACAATCGCTGTGTGTTGACTCGCTTTCATTCATCAATCCAACTATTTTTGATATCGCTTGTCTTCACTAGGATCGTGGGTATGATGGAGGCCAATCGAGCTGACTTCGGGCGAGAGGCCGGGGTACACCAGAGAATGGTCGGACTTATTTTTAGCGGAGAGTAATTCGAGCTATACACCGAATACTCTGAAGTATATCCAAGGCTATGCTCACACCTCGGTTTCTTCCCTGTATCTGATGAGGAAATCTGTACATTCAGCAAATTTCACTTAAGAAAATGTTAAAAATGATAACAAATCATAGAGAAAATACATTTATAATACATTTCAATGGACATTTATTTTGTGTTATTATTTTGATTTCTATTTTTATACTGACATGACAGGTGAGGTGCACCCCCTGATCGCATGTCACTGCTGTATATGTTTTTCATGTCAGTGTGAACAGTACAATTGTGACTTTTCTAAATGTGACTCAGCCCTCGTTTGTATGTAGATACAAATCCCATATTTACCTGATCTACTGCTGTCTGAATGGTCAGGTCGCAAATGCCCGGCCTCTTTGTCAGCGACAAGCATAAAAGTTCTCCTTGTCATACAAAAATTACTTCAAAAACGTGTCACTGAAGCGTCTCACACCACCTACCACTCCTGGCTCCAACATCCACTCACATGCTCCTCGGAACAGACGTTGCAGCAAGTTCCTCCCGGACTGCCATACCAAAAGTCTTGCCCTCTTCCTTCTTAATCTCCAATGCGGAATCATTTGGTTAAGAAAATGTTGCCTCCCGTTGCACAAAATCCTTGAAATTGCCACAAATGCACCAAGAAGAGCACAAGCTGGGGCCATGTTCCGTAAACACACAGCAACGTGTGTGACGTCATGTTTTGTGCATTCGTGTCACTTCCTGGACGCATTTTTTTTGGTGAACGACCACATAAAAGAATGGATATAAAAAAAAATGGAATTGGGCATCATTCCCTAGAGTGTGAACGTAGCCCGTTTGTGAGATACTGTAAGATGATGAGAAGGTGGAGTCATGAAACATTCAGGAGAAGCACCACCAGATGTTCACCAGGTGACCCTTCCCCTTCATTCATCTCTTCCCCTTTCATCCCTCTGCTGATGCACCAACACCCCAAAGCACGCACACAGAGCCCCAAAATAGGCCAGCTAATTTGGCCTGATTGGAGCTCTCGTCGGGTTGGCGTGGGCGTGAACGTAATGCGCTCAGCGTGCTTGCATTTAAAGCGCAACGACTTGTTTCTGAATTTGTGACTGGTGCTCACGTCAACATCCAGCTGGGTCTGACTGAGATGTAAACGAATCAAAAAACGCCGCTTCCTCACGACAACTCATACAATCCACAACTCGTGCATCGCAACTTGCTTTTTAGCTGACTCAGCAGTTTGTTTATTATTCATGGAGAGTCAATGCAACCACATAGTTAATGAACTCACCTCTTCCTAAAGGTTACTATGGGGGGGAAAAAAATACGGCTTTGACCCTGTGAGAAAGAAAGAGATGCTCCTTTCACGGGACTTCTTCTCAAAATGACAAATAAACACACACACAAAAAAGGACAGCCAACTTGATTAATTTTTAAGTCTCCATTTTTTCCTTTGCAGTGTGCTAATCCATTTTTAAATACTGTTTGCTGCTTTATCTTAAATGGAAAATAGCCTTTAGGAAGACAACAGGAATTCAATTAAAAAAAGAATTAAAAGTACTACGATGATGGCAGTGAAATGGAGAGGCGCTAGTAAAGCTTTTTGGAAATTAAACACTGCTGCGTCCACTCCGAGCGAGGACATTGGAGGGAATTAACAAATGCCAAAAAAGGTGACCAGTCCAGGGTGTACCCCGCCTGTCGCATAAAGTCAGCTGGGATAGGCTCCAGCATACCCCCGCGACCGTAATGAGGAAAAGCGGCATAGAAAATGGATGGTTGATTTGATTTTTTTGGTTTGGTACAGAACATTGAGTGAGGAACAGGAAGTGTTTCATTCATATGCTCTGCAAAAAGTGCAGCCCAGGCTTTGGTTAGCGATACTGCCAAGGAGAACTCTTCTGTCACTAAAGTCTCCAGTTTGGGAACACCTGACTTCACCTTCCCGGTGAAGTACGTAAACGACATAGACAAGATGAAATAAAATAAAAAATAAGAAATAAATAAGATGAAAGCAGTGTTCCACCATTGCTGCGATGGCGAACGGGGCTACCAGCTGGAACTATCAACACTGCACTTCAGACAATCAGGAACTTTTGAATTTATTGAAAGTGATGAAATAATAATTCACACTGTTCAAACTGTTACTGTTGCATTTGTCTGCAATGCTGCACTTTCCTAAACTGAAACATTGTAAACTTTATTATTTGAGAAATGTGTTTATTAGAGAATTGCCTGCCAGCAGTTTGCATTTTTTTTCCTTTCATTGCAAAAAAATAATTAAAGCTGGTTACACAAAAGCTAAACATTTTTACGTTTTGCATTTTGTTCCCTTACTGAACCAAAAATGAATCGAACTGTTCCTCTAAGACCGAGGTACATACCGAACTGTGCTAACGCCGTACCGCTACACCCATAATAAACATTAATTAAAAACAAAACATGTCTTTTACGTTACACATGAAATAAAAATGAAAAAAAAAACCACACACACACACAAATATAAATGTGCCCATTCAGTGTATTTATGTGTTGTAATGCGCCTACCTGGCATGAGCGGCTGGCCCGCGATACCCATTGGAGGCATGCCCAGGTTGTTCATGGCCGTGGCCCAGGCGTTGGGGTCCGACATAGGCATGGATATGGAGTTGGACTCCATGGGCATGTTATGGATCCCCTCTGCAGAGACACAAAGTCAAACAGTTAAGTACCACAAAAGAAAAAGAAAAAACCCAAGCAGCCCTCACAACACTGTGGACATGCCACAACACAGCCCCCCATGTGGTGTCCACACCTTTTCACATGGCTGTAAAAATGTCCTATTTCAATGCGAGAATTGAAGGATTTGAGGGTAGGTACAACTTACATAATAGCTCTTATACTGTACATCAGGGGTCACCAACGTGGTGCCCGCGGGCACCAGGTAGCCCCCACGACCACATGAGGTGCCCGCAAGCCTGCTTTTCATTCAGGTTTCCAGTTAATAATGAAAGAACAGTAGAAAGAAATGCATTCTGAAATACAAAATGTGAGTTGTGGACACCAGCATTTTGTTCATGTTCTGGTAAAACAAGCATATTCGCTTTGTTTGGGTTTAAAATAAGCTCTGAAAATAAATGTTACAAAAATGAGTAGCTCTTGGCCATTTTCATTTTGTAAAAGTAGCTCTCACAAGGAAAAACCTTGGTGACCCCTGCTGTACATGTTCAAAGACGGTTTCCACGGCCGATGTTATATTGTGCAGAATCATGTCGCCTGGACGAGTTGCTTTAAGTATCATTGCTGCAGCTAAACATTCCCATAGCTGATGTTGTGTTGTCTCTCGGCAGCAAACTACTAAAATTGACATGGACACAACAGCGCCTCCGCTGGTTGTAGCCAAGTAGTACACCTCCAATTTCATTTTCAATTTCATCAAGACCACACAACAGAACACAACAAATCTTTTTTAGGTGAGCAGGATCATGCATAGTGTATAAATGTCGATGTTTCCTGTGGATGCTGTGTGCAACCCTTCTGCCGCATCTTGTGCAAGATGAAACCCAAAAGGACAATCCTTTGGTGTTTGCAACATTCAAAACAGTTACTTTACTTTTCAATCCTTCTATTGCATGATAGTTTTCTTGTGCCACAGGAGTATTCTATAAATGTTCAGACGTTTCTGTGTGCCAGTGGATTCTCGTACTCTGCCATTGCGCATGCTGTGTTTAACCTTTCCGTCGCATCTCGTGCAAGATGAAATCCAAAAGGATGTTTTCCACCTACTCTTAGCAATAGGAAAAACTGCCATTAAAATATTCAAATAAATTCCCAATGAGAACACTCAGTGCCACAACCACAACTGGTTGAGAAGGTTCTGTAAAGAAACAGAAAACAGAAATCTTTTAACAGCATGAGCTGAGGAGCAGGCTGCCGTGACCCTCGCAACCTCATAACAAAAAAAAAAAACACTTGAAAAATGATTCACGTCGCCGCCGTCTGTGCAATTTGACACTTTGCTGCAGTGACAAAACCAGGAGCAAGTTGGAAATGAACTGGGATGCTTTCACGTACTAGTAAACAGAACAAACAGGCGATGAGTGAACCTTTGCTTGGTGTAAAATGTGATTATCATGGATGCAGGGCACCATTCGTGACGCAATGGAAGCGTTTTGTAGCGCTGGAAAACCACAGACTTGGCTATAGAGCCTGTACAAATAAGGTACTTAAAAGGCTGCAGTCAGGTGGCAGTGAAGGCATCATACATCCATTTCCCCTCTACTCTAGAGCACCTTTCACTCTCTCCTCCGGTCGACCTCTGCCCATCTGATGGAGCTGCAAATCGCTGCCAGTGCTGCAAGAGCCAAACTGCTCCCTCGTCGCCTCATGACGACGCCACTGTTAATCACCGAGTGCCCAAAAGCCTCACCTGTACCTGTCTATGTGTGTGTTTAACCAGATGTCAGATGTCAGATGCAGTGCATGTGGACTGCAACAATATGTTTGTTGAAACACTAAAAACTCTCTTGGCCACACATTACTGTCTCCCACGTTAAGGATGTGGATAAGGATGATAATGATGAAGCTTTCACAAGCTTGCTTTTTACTGGTGGAATTTCCAAGGACTTGGAAGCGACCAAGAGGAAGAAGAGAGAAACGCTGGCATGCGATTTTATGGCGCTTTTAGTACAGCTTACACTTCAATCATTGGCTGCACTGTAGTGAGGGTGAATGCACATACACACACACAAACACAAGCGCGCACACCCACCCACCCACACACACACACACACGTTTAATGGTGATGTCAGCTGGGACTCAAGACCATTTGTAGTATTGAGTACATACTAGTTTCCCTGACAACACTCTTAAGAATGTGCAGGCACAATGTACAGACAGAACACTTTAAAACAATAACGATCACTACTGTATATAACTACTGTATATAATCACGGGAACCTTTACGATCAAAGACAATCTGCTGCTCTGTAATTTTCCTAGAGTAAATTACATTGATAGTCCCTCCTGGGGACAAACTGTTGCCATCAAAAATGTTTGATGTAACATTTGAACATTTGTAACAGCCATACAATCACCATCATCATAGTGTCATCGTGTACAAAGAAGCGGCCTACTGTTGTTACTAAGAAGTGAAAACCATGAAGTGACTCAGTCAATGTTTTTTTTTTCAGTGGCATGTCAAGAGTCTTCAGTGGCATTCAAGTGTAAAAAGAAGTTAACTACCGTTAATTAAGCATTAAGCTGTTTACACAATAAAACACTAAGCCTTGGCTTGAATGGCGAGGGTGTGAATTGTACAAGCAATGTTTTAAGAGACGTTTTAGCATTCTTCAGTGACATTCAAGTGCAAAAAGAAGTAAACATCTGCTGGCACTAAAAATATGAATTAAAATAATAATATTATATAATATTATTTTACATTTTAAGTATTTGATCTGTTTAAGCTAATGTTTAAAGTCTTGTATTCATTGTAGCACTGAGATTTCTGTGGAAGTGTGTTACAAATCAATTATTATTATTAATATTATTGTTATGTGTAGTATTATGAAATAATAATAAAAGCTCAGTTGAAAGTGTACTGGCAAATGACAAAGGCATGAATTGCAGTGGCAATGCTTTTGGTGACATTTTAACAGCCTTAAAGTGTAAAAACAAGTTAACAAATGTTAAGACGTTCAAAAAAATAAAGCACTCAATAGTAACATTAATGATAAACGATAAAGGTGTAAACTGTACAGGCAATGTTTTAAGCAGCTTTTTTTTTTAAACATTCTTCGGTGACATTCAAGTGTTAAAAGAAGTTAACACATCAAAGCAATCTTCCTTAACACATGTTTTTTTAATGAAAAGTGAGGACACATATGGATGCTGGAGTCCTGCTGAAAGGCAAAACAAGCTGGGATCTCGCTTTTTACCCCGATATTACAATTACTCATTGCCAAGTTCAGCAACTACATTCAAGCATGGTTACTTTCTGTTCTTTGTGTGATATTAACACTTTATTACTGCGCTAATATACTTGGCGTATAGTCAAGTGATTTTACGTAAACGGCTATCTGAAGCCATGTTTGACCCTTCAAGTTTGGTTCATGAAGCACATCTTTATTTGGATAGGTCTTCCTTCCTCTGATCGCTGAGGAACTGATACTGAGGAACCCACCAATATCAGCAGCGTCAACGTACAGAAATGTGGAATGAATGGCTGCTCAGAACTTGGTAAGAGTTGTCGTTCTTTTCCGCTATAATGAACTCTATCAGAAAGGAGGAGCATGGCAGGTGGCAATCGATGGCTGTATTGCAAGTACATGATGGCCTCTCTTCAGTAAGAACATGGATTGACCTCCCAGTGTGCTATCACAATGACGCAACTCCACTGTGACAATCAGCGCCTTCCCTAGCTTCCTGCCATTCTGCTCTATGCAAGGCTAGGCCCCCACCTTCCAGCTCCCCCAGCGGGCAGCGGGGAAATTAAGTCATTTTCAAGCCCACTGGTCGTAAGCTTCATACGACAGCAGGTGGCTCAGAGCCAAGGGTCATTCATCCAAAATCCACGTGCTTTAAACGGGCGAACTACACATTTACTCAGCCGCCCCCGGAGGAGGGTTCAATTAAAAAGATGAGTGACAGCGAGCAAAGGATGGTGACAAAGTTAAGGTGTAATAGAGGGTGCGTGGTAAACAAATAATAAAAATATTCAACAAGAGTGTGAGAACACCTTGCGTCGGATTTCAAAGCAACAGCGCTTTAGCGCAAGGATTTGATGACAGTCATTATTGCTAAGTAGACGCTACAAAAATCAGTAATTAGTGCCGAGCGTAACGTGTCTGCTGAACACAAAGCGGCTGAGGAGACAGATGGAGTGTACAATATCTTCCAAACAAGACTGGAAAAAAAGCAACTTTAATTGTTGCTGGCTGCATGCGCGCTCATTGTGCTGCAATACAATGGACTTCATTGCATGAAAAGCTACCAAGGGGGACAAAAGGCTTTGGACTTTTCTGAGAAATTACGCTTGCTTGACCTCGATCTTCAGCTAAAGGCAACTGATTGTGTGTGTGTGTGTGTGTGTGTGAGGTTCATTCCCCCAAAAAAGTCAGCAGCATACAATTAGGTAGGTGGCATGCAAATGAGCAGATGTGGCATTGATGTAGACAAAGTAGCACAAAAACAACAAACCCCTGACAGGGTGGAACTAGTGCTTGGAGAGGCCACATTGTGAAACACTGACACAAAAACAACACACTAAATCACACAACAATACAATACAAAAGGGTAAATGTCAAAATTAAAACCCCAGCGGGTGTACCATGGTTCATCCACCAAGCATCACAAGTTGTGGGTCAAAAGATCGTTGGCGCATTTTCAACCAAAATGTGTACAAGCAGAGCTGTGCTGGCATCATGTGACCAAATTGTTCGATCAAAGGCCGGCTAGAGGGGATTCTACCAAAATAAGATACTTTAATCAAGACTGTGATTTGCTGCTTTTATTGCCTCACATAAACTCGTAGAGGAAAAGACAACGTGGTACTTCATGGATATGAGCTACGTCAGTCAAGACATTGTATGATATGCTGCTTACTTGCTTTGCCTCGTTAAACTCAGAGAAGAGCAATTACAAGACACCCAGACCTGCGCACCAAAAGTGGCAAGATGCTGACACTTACTGGATAGTAGCACTTTTTTGGAAATAAGATACGTTAATCAAGAAAGGGCATGATATGATGCTCGCTGTTATGTCTTACTAAACCCATACAAGAAAAATGACAATAGACCCAAAACTTGTGCACAAAAAGAGGCACTGTAGGCGCCACCTGAATAGTGGCACTTTTACGAAGAGAAGCTACTTTAATCAAGACATTGCATGATATGCTGCTTGATGTCATGCCTCGCTAAACACAAGGACAGGAAAAAAAGAAGATGCTGGACCCAAACCTGCGCAAAAAAGGCACTATGCTGGCGTTGACTGGACAGTGGCGCTTTCATGGATATAAGCTACCTCAGTCAAGAAAGTGCATGATATGCTGCTTACTGCTTAGCCTCACTAAAAGTCAAAGAAAAAAAAAATACCAGAGACCCAGACGTGCAGCAAAAGTGGTAGTACGCTAATGTTTGCTGGACAGTGGCACCTTTACGGAAATAAGCTACTTTAATCAAGACGGCATGTGTTACTTGCTGCTACAGTATGTCTCACTCAACTCATACAAAACCCAAACTTACGCACAAAAAGGGGTACTATAAAGGCATTGCCAGAATAGCAGCACTTTTTGAGAAAAAAAAAGCTACTTTTTTCAAGACAGTGCATGATATGCTGTTTGCTGTCACGCCACACTAAGCTCAGAGACAGGAAAAGGTGACATTGGACCCAAATAGGCATTATGGTGGATAGTGGTGTTTTTTTATAGAAATAAGTGACATTAATCAAGATGTGCATGCATGATATGCTGCTTCCTGCCATGCCTTACAAAAATCAGGGCCAGGAAAAGCCGACACTGGACCCAAACAGGCATTACTGTATGCTGCTGTCGCCAGGAGAGTGCCACCTTTATGGAAATAACCTACATTAATGAGGACAGTGCATGATATGCTGCTATGAAGAAATAAGTGAACACAAAAATGTTTTGTGTATGTTTTCCCCCTGCCAGATTCGTTTCTTTAGTAAATGAATTGTACATGTTATATTTTACATAAGTAAAAAAAAAAGGTTTTGTAATGATGGAATCTTATAGTAATTTTTTACAACATAAAAACCTGGTAATTTATTTTTAGTGGTGTGTTCACTTCCTATATCCACTGGTATTCAGCTTGAAAGGTTAATCATAGTCGAATATTGTGAATAGTTGGCAGGTCTTCAATGTTTTCTAAGGCGTTTATCAGTAGTTATTTTTTACAGCCATGGAACAGAAGCACTTGTGTTTTTCTGCCAGCGCTGTCAAGGAGGAATATCCGTCGCCGGACAGGAGCGTGACTCTTTGGGTTCTTATCAGGCTGGAGAGAGGTGACAGACAGGAACTGATTAATCCGATAGCGGGCGGGGATGAGAAAACGGAATGGTAGATAAGAATGGGCGTGAAAAAAGAGGAAAAGCAGAGCCGTGACCCGTCGCATCAATACTATGAAAGGACTGCAAACAATGTGATAAATAACAAACAAGGCCGTGTGTGTCTGTCTGCAAGGTGAAAAAAGGGTGTCGCCGTCACGTCGGCTATTAAATGCCATCAAGCTGAGACACTGCTTGATGAGCTATTTGAAAGCTGTGAACGCAGTGTGAAAAAGGAAATGTGATTATGGTTTTTCAAGGTGCGGGAAAAATATGCAATTGAAAGAAACAAGCTGGATTCTGACCATTTTGCTTGCTTGATTAGTTAGCAGTAATCAAAACACGACTTTAGACCACAGCTACCTCACGTATCTTCGACGACATAAATCACTTCAAAATAACGGTGTTCTTGCACTACACTGGCAGAGAACTTTTCTCAGTTGGTATGTGTTCTTCAGCTATGCTGTGGCTTTGGTTTCTCTTTAAAGGTCATGTATCAGAGGTCTCACAATAGTGTATCGGAAGTGTGTTGTCCGAAATCTAGCCTTAATGCTGGAATTTAGAGAGTTTGAAAGTGCTTCACCATGCTTCACCTTTGTTGATGGCTTGGATTTAAATTACCAAATAAATGCATGATGCAAGAAACACTTAAATGAGCACCCTTAATTGATAAATAATCGTCAACACAACACAACACAACAACAATTGTCAACACGAATCTCTTCTATGTTTGAAATGTGTTATGAAATGCACCCGGTGCTTAAAGTTGGCGCTTAGCCAAATGCAATCTGCGTCAATAGAACTGCTCAGCAATTAAGGGTGCGGACAAGTCCAAACATTTACGTGGGTTGATTTGACAAATCTTTAAGTAAAGTTGATCAAATGTAAAAATTACTACAGTTTCTGCTTGGCCATTAACAAGTAGCAAGCAGCTCTTCTCAACTCCATTGGAAAAAAACACCCTCATGTCACTCGCTGACACTGATGCTGTGAACACCAAGGTAGGTTGGATTGCCAGGTGCCAGGAAAAGTCGCAACTGAAAAAGTTATTTTAAAAGTGGAGCGGCGTGAGGGAGAGTTTCCTCACGTTTGGTGCTCATGAGCACATATTACTGTTACAACATCATTAAAAAGTCACTTATGCATAATGGGGGAAGTTTAAGTCAAGCCTTCCTGCATGTTATTAGTGTCGTGTCATCAGAACAAGACTGACCAAAAAAAACCTCAACAGATCCATTGCGCCTAAAAAGGTGACAATATTAGCTTTTTAACCTCTTGCAAAATTCCTTGACATGATCAGATTAATTCTGGCACCTGTAGTGCTGTGGATTTTTCAGGATTAAGATTAAGCTGCCATCACCAGAGCAAATGCCAACAACGTTTGGGAATTGCATGCTGTCAAAAACGACACATGGCGTCTAACATGTCACCTCTACGAGACTATGAATGTGAAAGACTTCTCACGGGCTGCGTTTAAAAGGTAATCCTCCGGCAGCAAGCGTGCAAAGCAGAAACATCTTCATTTCTGCTTCAGCTGCTTGGAAACTCCACTCCAACGCAGTTAGCTGCATGATGAAATATTCCACCCAAGAGGCGGCCGAGCAAAGAAAATATCAAATGAGTATTTTTCCCACTTTAAAACTAGATAAAATAAACCAATAATGTCAGCAAGCGTGTTTTACATGTTTAAAACAACAAGCACAAATCCCACAGATTCCATTAGCGAGCGAGCAGAATACGTCTCGTGTTTTTTGGGGGGGTTTAATGTGCAAATCATGTGTCTGTTCCACTTTTTGCTGGAGTGGCTAAATGCGCAACGAGCAGGCGGCCGTGAATGTGAAATACCTTTGACGCTGGCGAAACCATCAGTAAATAATGGCGGTGGGAGTATGTGGCGTCGAACGGATGTGAAGATGTGCAGAGAGCAACTCCCAGCAGAGCGTCGGTCTACTCGGAAGACGAGGCACTAATAGGCGAGCGGATCGTTACGAGGCGCTGGTGCAAAATGAGTCTGCAAAACAAATTAGGAGCCACTTGCATATAGAAATATGTTACATCAAACACATGGATGATATTTCTCTCTGGGTTCATTTGCTCTACAAACAATGAGGGATCAATGAAGCATCCTATTTGTTTTCTTCACTGCGGGGGGCGTCACGGCACGCCATACTCAAGGTTCACTTTTACAGTCACGGTTCGGTTCAGTAAGGGAACAAAATGAAAAACATAAAATTGCTGAGGTTTTCACTAGACAGTGGAACCTCGATTGGCGACATTAAGCCGTTCAGAAGGTCCAACTCAAAAGGAAACTGACGTTAACGTGATACATTTTTTCCCGAATAAATAACACAAATCCAATCAATTTGTTCGGGACACACACAAAAAACTAGTAAAATAAGTGAAAAATGAACATGTAACATTGATTGATTTACCTTGATTGAAGGCTAAATTGATGAAGACTAAATTGAAGATTGAATTAATGACAAAGACGGCTATGAGATAGCTGCCACCGTGTTTTGCTAGGAGTTATTTCTTTCACACCACCTTTATCAAAATGATGGCACTTGCAATTTTCTGCGGCTCCACTGTAGATTATTTCACAGCCGTGTTCAATAAGAAAAGCAGAGACCGACGGCGTAACGCAATTTCCCGTTGTGGGACTAATGAAGACATATCTTATCTTAACTGTGTTGGTTAGCAAAGAACTACACAGTCAAACGCTCATGACGTCACAGATGGGTGATGGAGCTGGGGTACAATGACTTCCAGTTCCGGTTTCCATGCTAAAAGGGATGTTTCGTGATTTAAAAAAAAGTGATAAATATATAAAATATATAAAAAAAATATATGCAACACGTGCCATGTTGTACACTGAGAAATGTATGCAAACCGAAGCAAAATTTTTGCATTAACTTTCACTGTAGTATGAGGCAGTTATAATCCCTGTCCCTTACTCGATGTGTTCCGTGTGGGAACACGGTTTGCCTCTGTACAGTACCAAAAGTTGCACACCGAAAAATCAGACTATGAAATCATGTACAGTTACACCGATTGTCGGTATGTATTCTTTCATTACACTGAATCTTTGGTTTCTCTTTAAAAGATCCCATGTTCTACTATTTTTTTTCACTAATTTTAACTAAGTGTCAGAGGTCCCACAATGGAATGACTTGTGTTATCCAAAATCTTGCCTTGATGCTGTAATTTAGCATTAAAGTCGTTAAAAGTCTACGCTGTTTTGTGTGCACATTAGCTGACAATATTTTGCCCAAATATTCACGATCCACACAGTCAAGTTGTTCTGTGAAAAGTATTAGCATGTCTAATAAGAATGAGAACAGAAGTGAGTTTTTTTTCCCCCAAAAAGTAATTGCTAAGCTTCCTTGGATCCCACTGCAGCAGACATTTTTAAACAGGACATACAGTAATAAGTGCACTAATGGGAAAAAAAAATGATTGGGAGTGTTCAACTTTTATATCTATAGAGACTTCAAACCTCAGTGCTGGAGCAGGCATGACATGGCAGTGAATTTAGATAAACATGAATCTTAATGAAATGAGACAGGCACATTTGCGGGTGTGTGTGTGTTTGTGTGTGTGTGTGTGTGTGTGTGTGTGCATGAATGTATGCTATATTAATCAACTCCCTCTCATCTATTATACATTAGCTTCCAACTTGACTTATCATGAGCAATTTGCTCTCCGACACCGCCGCATGCCGACTGGGATGACTGCACTCGGTCAACATCTTGCAACGTTCAAATTCATTTCTATACAAAGAGCAAATGTATTACGGGGTATTATGAAGGGCGCTGTATGAGGCCGTATGTGCAGTCATGACATCATGACGGTTTTTCTAGGGGTGTAACGATTTGTTTTAATAACGTTTCGATTCGTATCATGATTCAGGGTTGCCAGTACGTTTCAAGGACCATACTGGTTCATTTAGAATGATGCGTTTCAAAACGATTCAGTAACTTTTTAGCCAAAAATTCAACCAGTGTGACCTTGAAATAAATACCTGGATACTGGACAGTCCAGGTGAAGTTTCCTGTATTCCCGTTGTTTTTTGTAAGGCAATCAGGTATTAATTCATTATGGATAGAAACAAACAAGTGAAAAACAATTAATGGCAAATGCATTCACATTTTATTTGAATAGAGTGCAACCAACACTTCAGGTTGAATTAACATGAGGTTAACCTTTTCTGCTCTCATTTTCAATATTCAATAAAAGTACAGTAAGTCCATCCAAAGTTTCAACAGTAGGTTTACCTGCTACTTATGCTGTTGTTTTTCAACATAAAAATAATACAAATACAACATTAATATAACAAAATAAAGTGCAATCAACATCTCTTCAGGTTGAATTAACAGTAAGTTTACCTACTAGTGTGCCTGGAAGGTCAGTGTTGTGTGAAATCCCATGGCGCCTTAGTGGTTGGTTGGAGAGATTTGTCATGTTGCCGTGGTATTTTACTTTACCTTGACATATCTTCTAAACAGCGAGCAACTTATTTAGAACATCTCCCTCTTTGCAAAAGCCAAAGTGTTTCCACACACTGGACTGCAAAGGTGGCTTAATTACAGTATTTCTTGCTCGCCAGCTTGTCCTCTGCCATGCGCCATGCTAGGTTTGTTGTCTGCTGGCACGTAGCGATGACGTCACAGACAGGCAGACTGAATCGAGTAACGTTTAACGTCTTTAGCACTTCATTAAAAGTGCTAAAAAAAAAAAAAAAAACACACAACCATATAGAGCAGGGGTCACCAACGTTTTTCCTTGTGAGAGCTACTTTTACAAAATGAAAATGGCCAAGACCTACTCATTTTTGTAACATTTATTTTAAGAGCTTATCTTAAACCCAAACAAAGTGAATATGCTTGTTTTACCAGAACATTAACAAAATGCTGGTGTCCTCAACTCACATTTTGTATTTCAGAATGCATTTCTTTCTACTGTTCTTTCATTATTAACTGAAAACCTGAATGAAAAGCAGGCTTGCGGGCACCTCATGTGGTCGTGGGGGGCACGTGGGCACCACGTTGGTGACCCCTGGTGTAAAGCTTGCGATGCTTAAATCCAATGCTTTATTTCCTAGTATCGATGCAATGGATTGATTACCTTTTAAACGATGTTACATCGATATGTCGTTCAGAATGGCAGCTTGCCAAACACAGATCAATGTAGTTGGATCATGGGAATATAAATCCATACATTCATGTAAAAGATGAACTGTTACACCCCTACTTTTTTGCTGTATGGGTTTAACCCGTAGGGTAGAATGCAGCTGTCAAGATGTGAACTTCAAACGTTCAAGAAGCTCTTCTCTCAAATGTGGAGCAAACAAGTGAGGGAGATGCTAGATTTTTGTCACTGTTGGTTCTTTAAAAAGACTCCAGGGACAAATAATACTGTTAGAACATCATAAAAAGTAACTTTTTCATATTACAGCGGTGTGAAAAAGTGTTTGCCCCCTTCCTGATTTATTTATTTGTGCATGTTTGTCACACTTAAATGTTTCAGATAATCAAACAAATTTAAATATTAGTCGAGGACAACACAACTTTCACAACACAAAATTCAATTTTTAAATGAAACTTTTCATTATTAAGGGAGAAAAAAATCCTAACCTACATGGGCCTGTGTGGGAATACGTGATTTCAAATGGAAAAATGGAGGTTATGAAGCCATTTCCAAAGCTTTGGGACTCCAGCGAACCACAGTGAGAGCCATTATCCACAAATGGCGAAAACATGAAACAGTGGTGAACCTTCACAGGAGTGGCTGGCCAACCAAAATTACCTTAAGAGCGCATCCAAGAGGTTACAACAACATCCAAAAAACTGCAGACCTCACTTGCCTCAGTTAAGGTCAGTGTTCAGGACTCCACCACAAGAAAGACACTGGACAAAAACTGCATGGCAGAGTTCCAAGACGAAAACCACTGCTGAACAAAAAGAACATTAAAAGGGGATCTATTATACTAATTTTCTGGCCTTTGTATTGAGTTCTGGACTCCTATAGAGCAGCTACACACGATAACCTGCACAGAAAGCTTTCTAGATCTTCCAGACTCTGCACCTCTTCCTGCAGAGTTTCCTGCCTCCCGCCCAAACGGTCTGTGTAATTTACTCCACCCCCAGCCCTCCTCCAGGTACGCCTCCCGCCAAGCCCACTCTGCTGTGATTGGTCACACTCCCAAGCGCTCCTAAGGACTTCCGGACAGCTCCCAAACCCATTTTGTCCGACTACTTACACAAAATCAACAAATTGCTACTTACAGCTTGCTCTGCTGACTCTTCAACACGACCAAGTAACGTTGAAAAGGCGTCGGACTTCAGCAAGTCCAGCTTCGTGTTGGGCCCATGTTCACAAAACAGTGCTGTGTGAAAAGCCTTTGACTGATGAGCATATTTTTCTCTTGCGGGCTGGAAATCAGGCACTCCAACCACTTGTGCATGATGCTTGCCTCTTTAGGCACACCCAAACAAACATTTCCTGGGAGCATGGTGAACAGAGCAGAGGCAGGCCTGTAGCGTTTGCCTGGTCATGCCCATGTAAGGAAGACTGGGTTGCATTGACGTCCATGGAACTCGGTGATAAAAAAAAAAAAAAAAAAAAAAAAACACAGCGTCCAGAGCCGTCCAAAACTGCTTTCAGGACTCACTTCCAAATGTGCAAACCTCATTATCTGACGTGTTGGCATCGTTTAACACGAGAATGCAACATTGTATGGCATTTATGGCTCAGAAAAGAGGAAAACCATAATAGGTCCCCCCTTTAAGGCTCGTCTCAATTTCGCCAGAAATCATCTTGGTGATCCCACGATCTTTGTTAAAATACTCTGTGGTCTGAAGAGACAAAACTTTTTGGAAGGTGTGTGTCCCATTACATCTGCCATAAAAGTAACACCTCATTTTAGAAAAAGAACATCATACCAACAGTAAAATAAGGTGGTGGTAGTGTGATGGTCTGGGGTTGTTGTGCTGCTTCAGAACATAGAAGACTTGCGGTGATAAATGGAACTATGTATTCTGATATCTACCAAAATATCCTGAAGGAGAATGTCCGACTATGTGTTTGTGACCTCAATCTGAAACAAACTTGGGTTCTGCAACAGGTGAATGATCTTGCACACCAGCAAGTCCAAGAAAAACAAAATGAAGACTTTGGAGTGGCCTAGTCAAAGTCCTGACCTGAATCCTATTGAGATGCTGTGAATTACAACAATTCTGCAAAGATGAGTGGGCTAAAATTTCTCCACAGCACATATTTTTCAAGAAAATATACAGTTCTGCTATTACTATTTCAAAAAATGGCTATAGATAAAGGCATGCAGTAAATGAGAAAAATCATCAGTATGGACCACACGTCTGTGTAGGCTCTCAGTCGTACAGGAGTTGTCCATCGAGGGAAAGGCTTCTTGAGACGTCATCTGTACTTCTGTCAAGAAGGTGTCGGACGTTTCGCTCCTCATCCGAAGAGCTTCGTCAGCGAACTAATAAGTGCTGGTAGCCTAGGCCTTAAATACAGTAAGAGTGGGCAGAATTGGTGTTCCAACACCCTCCTCCTATTGGTTCCTTACACTAAGCCCGGGCGGAGTAGTGGTATAATCCTCTCCAGCTATTAACACCTCCGATAAAAGGGAAGTGTCGCTCCCTGAGTTGGGTATGAACGACTCTGATACTGGCTCGTTAGCATATATTGTTCTGGCTCGGCCCTGGCTTCACCTCATTTGCAAGACTAAGAGCTGTGGGTTTTGGTCTCAGTAACCTGCTGAACACAGGGTCCAAATTAAACCTCAAACCGCCATTCCGATTCAATGATGGGTTCTGTTGTTTGACAAAAATAGCTTCCTTTACTCCTCTTTCAAACCATCTGTTTTCTTTGGCCAAAATCTTTACATCGCTGTCCTTAAAAGAGTGATTGGTTGCTTTAAGGTGTAGATGTAATGCTGATTGAGGCCCACTAGAATTGTCCCTGCGATGTTGATAAAGCCTTTTTTGGAGCATTTGCTTAGTTTCCCCAATGTAGTGCTCTTTGCATTCCTCATCTTTACAGTGGATGGAATAGACCACATTGCTCTGTTTTTGGTTTGGAGCCTTGTCTTTAGGATGTACTAATTTTTGTCTCAGGGTATTTACTGGTTTGAAATAGGTAGGAATTTTGTGTTGCCATAAGATCCTCTGGAGTTTTTGACGAAGCTCTTCGGATGAGGAGCGAAACGTCCGACACCTACTTCACAGAAGTACAGATGACGTCTCAAGAAGCCTTTCCCTCAGTATGGACCAAGGTTTGTGATGGTAGTAAATTCAGTCATCTGATTTGCATATTATGAAGTCACCAGGCTCAGAAATCTTGCTCTTTAAAACCACTGCTGCCTTCTCCGCTATTAGAAGTGCATTTCCTGCCACACATTCTCCCGCGACTGTTTTTTTTTTTTTAACATTCCCGCTACCCTTTTTACTTTTTCTACTTTTTATAGACACATATTTTACAAGTTGTTTGATTGTGTATGTTTAAGTGGCTGCAGCATCTCACACTAACACATAAACAACAGAAGTTCAGACAATGCCCAACCTTAGCAATATCGCTTTACTCATAATCAGGACAGTGCATGGTATGCTGTTTAGCACAACAATGACAATGTCACAATTGCCTAACAAACCCATCTACAAGCTCACAGCAGTACAAAGTGCCCAGTAAGTAAAGTGTTGCAGTGTAACGCAAAAACATAAATCTCAAAATTTTGTCAGATTTTGTTTTTCTATCTCAAATACACAAAAAAACATCTTTTGTGCATATCAAAAACATATCAGAAGTTGTAGATAAATGTTCTCCATTGATGTTTCAGTCTGTCTTTATTAGGGACGCTCTGATCAGGGTTTTCATGCTGCCGATTCTGATAGCAATCATCCAGGACTGAAATCGTCTGATACCGATCACGGCTGATACCGATCATGTGAGGAAACGTTAGGACAATTCCAAGGTCCCTTGACTGTCCGGGTGCCCAGAAAATAGGTAATTACTAATACAATTAGTTATTCATTAATGGGGGGGCTATATGAAGAAAGGAACCATAAAATCACCTTGATTATGACAAAAACATATTTGACTTACTTTTTCAAGAGGACATACATCATTCGTGACACTTACAGAGGATGAGAGACCTTCTTTAAGGAGACTTTGGATGTGAGAGTACATTGCTGGGGCTCGAGCAAGACTTCCAGTAGCGGTCGGTGAACTCGATGTCTTCCGTCTCGTCCGATGAATTCAAATATTTTTGGGGTTATTTGCTTAGCCTTCTGACTGTAACGCATACAGTATACGGTCGTTTGTTGTCCACATGGCTGCGTTAGCTGCCATTTGACTGATGCTCACCATACTCCGTCAGGTGTTTGCCGTATTAAATTCAAGCTTTTTAACGTGCTACGCCTGCAAGATTTTGTTTTTGTGGCATGTGTTGGCAGTTAAGTTCCACACGGCAGACTTGGTTGTTTTTGTTTTGGCACGCCTGCGCACTGTGAAGGAAAGTGGGAGGAGGACGCTACCCAAGATGATAGTTAGGGCAAGGCACTACACTGTACTCGGGGATTGCTGCGGACTGCAATAGTGCTAGCCACAGGTGATCGGCTTTTGTGATTGCCGTTGAAAGGTATTTATCGGCATATGCCGACCACATGATTTTTCACGGAAATTGGCCGATGGATCGGAGCATTCCAAGCCTTTAGTCTGTGGCTAGTAAACTAAATACCTATAGCTTAATTAATTTAGTTAACAGTATGAACATTTGAAGGAAAAAGTCTCAAACGGCAAAACTATCGCCATCCTACTGTATAGACATAGTAAAGGTCAATTATAAAAAACTGCCAGATGTTCGTTAGAAACCCTGCAAGAGCTCATCGTCCTCGTTTTAACACCGCCCAGCGTGTCTGGACTGTTTTCCGACAGCACAAAGCAAACACACACAGAGAGGATTAAGCCTGAGAGTGTTGCGTCAGATGGCGAACACGACAAGAATTCCAAATTTGGGGCTCGAATAATGCGGCTAATCCAAAAAGGGTGCAGCGCTGTGTTGCTTGGAGACATTAGTGGCCGAGGACAGAACAGCTGTGCAACATAATGGATCCCACATGTGATGTTGAGAATACGTCCAAGAATGATCTTTTCTAAGAGAGCAGCATGGATGCAAGATCGCATTGCACTGCGCTGCATGCTTTATCCACTGGACCCTCATCTGCCTCACTGTACAGCAGCCATACCAATATTTAAATCCCAAAAACTGAATTTTGCTTCAGAGTTTGCATACAAAGCCTTTAATAAAGGCAAAAAGTGAGAGCGTGGAAAGAAAAGGACTTCCACAGACTGCCTCTCCCTCTCCCTGGAGGGCCCAAGTATGAAGTCGTGAGGGCCTGATTAATTTCATCCTGGCTACTGTCACTCATAATGTCCTTCATTGTCCTGCAGAAGATATGAAGGAGAAAATCATTAATATAGCTTTTAAAGGCGGTGTCAGGAAGTTATGACAAGAGACACCATGCGATAAACAATGAGAAAAAACATTGAAATAAACAGAAGCCTTGAAGCTTCCAGCTACTGAAATGTGTTTTCAGGAACGATATCATCTACTTGCACCCATCCGATACTCTCGTTGAGTTTCCGAAACAGCCAAAAAACGCTTTAAATTCCAACATTTTTGGGCCAAAATGCCTAAAAAAAAATTGTACCAAACATAAAGGTAAAGTTTTCCTTGAACTATTTTGATTAGAGCTATGGATTTGGGCTTTTATGAAAGACAACATTACTAATTTTCTTCCCAAACAGTCATAATCTAAGTGTGACTGACACCATAAACAAATAGGAGTTTTAAGTGGTAGTTATGTGCCTTCAAAATAACTAGTTTGGCGGTATAGACTGGAAAACACAATGTTTGAAGCCTTATATAGTCCAAATTCAAATTTGAAAACACAGTCGTCCCTCACAGTATCGCGGCTTGATTATCGCTCCCTCGCTATATCACGTTTTTTCAGAAATTAATTAATAAATGGTTGCTGTGTCGTGGTAGACTATGGTCCATTATTAGTCCAAACAACATATATTGAAATACAAGTGATGTGTAATATTCTGATCACTGTGCGGCAGTAATGACATAAAACATTCAGACATTACCTTGCATAACATTACCTTAACACTGCATGAAGTCAGCTTGGGCATGCCCGACATGATAGAGTGAAAAAAGGTTCTTCGTTCATCCCGGATGGAAATGGTCAGTTTTTGGCTTCTTAAGTTTTGAGGGAATAAATTCAAGGCTAATTGGTTTGCTCGCTAGCTCGCTGTCTCGAGTCCTTGCAGCATAATAGTTGCAATGTGGTGTAAACAATGAATAATAGGAGTGTAAAATGTGACTATAGGTGTTATTTCATGTCCACAGGGCTCTAATAATGTTAAAAAAAGATCCCATTTAAGAACATTGAATCCTATATTGCGGGAATTCATTTAATGCGGCCAGGTCTGGAACCAATTAACGGCTATCAATGAAGGACGACCGTACAACAAAAAGTGAGTATTTAACACAGGTTTTCAGTTTCAGTGAAGATTCAATGAGGATCAGGCGTTCCAAAGGTGTGGCATTTGGATAAAACAAAGCCCCATGGCTTCCTGGACACTGTGGCGTGTCTTTGAAGACATGTTTGCTATAAAGACAAATAGAAAAGATGCAACGTCGATGCATCGTTGACGCACATTCCACATTTTCTGTTGCTCCATTACACAGGCGTTCCTTGCTTTTATGACAAAAAAAACACCCATCAACCAAAGTATTAGTGTTTCCACAGTTTAACTGGCTATTCAGTGCGTCAGATACAATGGAAATGGCTGAAAAGGGAATGGTACCGTTTTTACTTACACAAGATGATTGGCTGGTGTGCTGCAGTGGGCGGGGTGAACAGTTGCCTGTTTAGAGGTGCCAAACTAGAGTTTGAAAGCTTCAGTAGCCCATGCGAAAGCTCGTGCCAATGCCAATGCATCCAGGATGTCTGAAGTTATGATCAATAATTGGTGGAAAATACACACATCTGGTAAAAATAATGAAGGTTCACAGTGGTGGCTGGTGTGTCTTTGCGGATATAACGCTTAATGTGGACTATTTACATTTATTGGACCATTACCAACTTAACAGGACCAGGATCTCCTGTTGGGATTCTGTGAGGCTTCGAAGGTGAGTTGCATTCATGTTTATGTTTGTGACTTGTCTAAAGTAAGTGTTCAACCACTCATGCAGATATAACTGGATGCTGAAATGGTATATATCATTCAAATCTCAACAAACTTAGCTTTCCAATGATGTTTAACACGCCTTGGCAAGCAGGGGGCGGAGAAAAAGCCGGCTTTGTCAAGAAAACAGGAGACGGCCCACCGTGTAAATGCGTCCATTGATGCCTGAAGAACATTTTGACACCCAAAGAAACAAAGTGGATTTAATCTTTGACAGTTAAACGCTCAGAATCTAAAAAGAAATAAAATACTTGTCATATTGCATGTTGAACATTATAAACTAGCTACACGCTAATATCGCTGTCATACCGTCGAAAAAAGGAACACAGCCTTGATGGTCACAGCTGTAAAAGTCCCAAGGCAAATCTTTGAGTAATCAATTAGCGTGTGGCAGAAACAACACATTAGTTCACCGTTCAGTCAAGTTAACAGCCACCAAAGTGTTCATGGCGCGTAATTCATCCAATGGAATACAATTACAGCAGGGGCACAATGGCCTGCACAAATCAAAGTAAAGACTCCTTTAACATGATCTAAGTGGAAGGCCTCGCGTCCTGCAAGTCGTAATTAGAAAAATAGTTCCCTTCAGTCAAAAACGCAGCATGTTTTAGCACGGTGCTCGTGTTCTGATTTGGGTTTTTTCTATCAAATATTCTAAAATGAGGACATTAAATAACTAAGCAGACTTACATCAACGGTCTGTTTTGCTGTTATTAACAGGACTTATTTTTACACTTATACGGCCGCTAAAAATGTTTAAAGAAAACCCATTTCATTAACGTTAACATTAACTCATTCAATCCCAGCCATTTTTTCAAAAGACAACCCCTTCAATACCGGGCCATTTTAGACGCTTTTGACTGATCTTTCAAGGCACACAGAATATTGTGTCGTATAGAACATGGGTAAGTTTCAGGAAAATATCAGTTGCCGGCTAGAAAAGGGAGAAAATGAGCTTTTTGTGAAACGATATTTGTTGCTTTTGTGACAGCTGAAATATCCATACAACTATACCACAACAAGCAACACAAAAAAAATGTTGATTTTTTTTTACATCAGAATAATGTATTTACAAATATAACACCATAAACTAGTTACAATTTCCACATATGGAACTGAACTATGTGTGTGCATGCGTTAAAATTTCCCTACAATGTGTCTTTTTTTGGTGTGGTACGCAATGTAACAGCTGCCTTTTATGCAAAGGCTTCCTCTTCCTGTCATGTGTGTTTCTCCTTCCCCGTTATGCACTTCTGCCACCTAGTGGCTGTTTTTATGGCATTCAAATTACTCTCAAGCCTAAGCCATTTGTGAGGAGTTGCATCATCTCCTTTCGCCGCTTGCACGCAAAAACATAAAAGACGTGTAAATACATTGTTGGGATCGGGCATTAGGGTTTATAAAGACTTATTTATAATGAGTTGTTCTTTTGATTTTTTTTGCATTACGTAATGTGTTGGTTAAGAGTGAGTGTTTTATAGTTTTCATGACTTGAGTGGTTGACTTATAATCACCCTGGCAGTTAAAGTAAAAAAATACATTTATGATTGCAGAAGTTTATTTTTATTTCCGTGAATTGTTATATTCATGTGTATGATACATACAGTAAGAAGACTAGTCTACCCTTCAGGGTGAAAAAAAGGATTAAGTGTTTTTATTGATGCAGAGACATCAGCCGAGGGCAAACTTGCTAGGAAATCACGTTAGCGGTTTCAAGTCAAAAAGCAAGGAGACTTAAGGCTACGTTTGCTTGCAAGAAAACATCTGGTAAATCAAGTACAGCCTGAAACATGACCAAACGGACTGAAAGGATTTTGAAAGGAAAAAAAAAGTGGTGTGGGTTTAGCAAGAGTCAGATGAAAACACAAAGCCAAGAACAGCAGAATGGAAGAAACCACCCAGAAAATAATTTTGGATGATCAGACAGGCTCTTTCAGGATAAGAGGTACAGTGGATGGAAGCGTGTACTGCCTGACAAAGAACATACACTGATAGTATGTTTGACCCTACTTACTACTACCTCATCTTTCCTGAAAGTTTGAGGGATACTGACTGAGAATTATCACCTGTAGAGCATAGAAACGGACTGACTTGACCTCACTACTTCGGCCATCTTGGATCAGATATACTTTAGACAGGCTTCTTGCTCTTCATTAGGCAATTTCGGAAAGTTTGAAAGTTTTCCAGCTGGGTAACCTTGTGTTAGACATCTTGAAAATCAACAGGGTCCTTGCCCAGGTGCAGAGATTGCCAGGAATTGTCAAAGTTTGACAGTTTCTATGGGAATTTAAATAGACATGTACAGGAATTAGTTTAATAAGTTTGGGCGGACGCATCTTGCAGCAAAATCTCACAAATCAACCAATAAAACAAAAAAATAAATAAAAAAAGATTATCCAATATTATATTTTGAAAAAAAAAAGATTAATAGAAATAATAATATATTACATACACCTATTTAAAAAATGTGAAATATTAGTTTGCGTCCATAGTTGCAGTAAAACTGACCACATATTTCCAACTATATTATCATAATTAGAGCTTGACCGATATGATTTTTTCAGACCTGATGCCATTTTTTAAGAGAAGGCCAAAAACGATATTTACAGCAGATTCATTTGCAGTAGAAGTGGAAAAATTAGTGACAAAAATGTTTCACATTAGGTCATCCACCAAACTATCATGGATTCCATATTACTATTGGTGAAAAAACAGTGCCATAGTGTTTGTGCTTGCGGTTAAGGAGGAGATACTCACCAATGCAATTCCAATTTATAAGATATTCTTTATGACACCCTTATTTTGTTTACAAAATTAAGACAGTATGTGGCAAACAGCGCTCTTATTTTGAAGGATGGAAGTGTGTTGTGTGTTTTGGGAATGTGCCTTGACGGTTTAGACAGCTGGGTGCAAAAATAAACATGCCTCCCATCCCTATTTTGCTCAGAACTTGCACGGCGTCAGTGGGGATCGTGAAACGCTGGGTGACATAAACAAGCGGTAGAACACACCAGCCTGAGTCGCACACACACAGTTGCACTAGCATGCTCTGTTAAACTAAGTTAGCTGAGCTAGCTTCATTCACGCTCTGTAAGAGAGGAGTTTCAAAGTTTTTTTTTTGCCAACTTTCACCGCTGCAAACAGAAAGGCTCGGCTGCATCAGAGCCAAAATAAACCAGTTTTAAATTGACCTCTTATCTGCCGTCAGGTTAAAAAAAAGGCAGATGCTGTCAAAATGCCAAATACCGGCCGCTTATCAGTTAATCACTGATCATAATATAATATTGCTTAGTCTATATCCTTATTTATTTATTATATCAGTTTTGTACTCCAGTATTTCTTATTCACTGCTTTAACTTGAATCTCTTTGTTTCAGTCTGTTTTCAAATGTATTTATTTATCTATCATGCAACATTTAAACACAGAGAGTGAACAAACTATCAGCGATTGCCGAAATATGGAGAAGGGGTAGGATTAAACAATCCCTGCTTGTTCCCACTCCTTTTCAGACATGTTGACTTGTGCAATGTAAGCGTGATGTACGGCAATGTAACTTGAAAAGCATGTTTGAAACAAATGAAACCATTACTATTACCATTTATCTGCATTCATTCCTGTAGAAAGTGTCCTTCCTGTCCGCATTTCCAGCCCTTTGCAAGTGTAATTTGACCGGAACCTCAAAAACAATACGGGTGTTGCTCTAAAAAAAAAAGTTATGAAATAATATTGATTTAGAATGTAACATGTAAGCCTCCAAAATGCCAGTATGTATGATTTGTGTAATATGGCTGATGGTTTGTTGTGCAGTTCAATTTTGTCACAGCCAGTTTGCCCAAATTGTCAGTGTCAAACCAGGTTGAGCCCCCGGATTTAGCACCCCCGCCGGCCCACCAACGCGTGAGCTGTTGTCACCTCGGCCTGCCGCTGACGGCATCTTATCAGCAGCTGCCAATTACAACACGGGCATCTTATCGGCACTAGCCAATTAGAGGCGGAGGAGTCGCTGTGAGGAAATGTCAACAGCTCAGCGAACTTGCCAGGGTTCTTTATCTGGCCCCCGCCTACCCGACCGGGTACTCTTTTCTTTTTTTTTCCTCCCCGCTGACACACTGCTGCAGAGCTGTGTTGTGACATGAAAATGCTGGAGGTATGGCAAGCTTTCAGCAGAGCAGCCCCCTAACACCCCTCAAAAAGCAAAGCCTTCACATGTGGCAATTTGGAATTTTAGCTGTGACAGCTGACGACAGGAAACACACTCGGGTCTGAAACGCTAGCCGCTTGGTTGTCACCACTTAATATGTATGGGCAGTTAATTCAGAGCGAGATGGTCTTGGTAGTCTTGTCATGCTTTAACAAGCTTTTGTTGCTCCTGTATAACCAGGAATACCCATCTGGAGATGACCACAGTGTGTCACACGGGACATGTTGTGGATTTGCAAGTCGTCAAAACAACAATAAGGAGGTCGTATTTCTTTTTGTAGACCACTTGAGGACTAAAGGTGGTCCCCATATTACGGCGTTTGATTCAGAAAACACTCCCATAAATTTATAAAAAGAAAAAAAAAAAGAACTCAGTGCGTGTGCATGATGGAAGAATACATAGGCGGAGTATTTAGGCTGTGTCTAAATCTGGGGTCTGCAGCCTACTCGTCCATATTTGTGGGCTGCATGACGTCATTGCGCTGTGCGAGGGCTGTCCAAATTAGAAAGTCTGCGAAGTCTCCTCCAAAAGCAGCAGACAAATGTGTCGTCCTCCTCCATTGAATGGAAGTCTGCATTCAGACCAACCTTCGTGGCCCATCATGTTGCAGAGATCTGCACTTCCATCCAGCCCTGAACAAAATGGCAACATTACGGTGCAAAGCGAGGAGAAGCGTAAGTATTGATTAATTAATGAGTATTGATTTATTTGTGAAAGCAGACAGTTTGACGTGCGGAGTCTTTGGACGTAAAGTCTTAAATCTTAATTAAATCTTTCTATGACGTGGAGAGGTTGACTTTGATCTTCCTACCGTGATTATCATGGAAAGCCTGACATGTGGTATCACCATGAAACGTCACTGATGGCCTCCAAACCCTCTCCTCCTTTGGCTTCTTGCACCTCATTATTTCACCTGCCCTCCAGCTTGATACTGTGCAGGATGCTAGTTTTATTCTATAAAGTCATATGTGATCAAATACTATATTACAACCTATAAATACTATGCAAGTATAGTCGTATTCAAATGATCCCTAGATGCTCATATCCTACAAACACATTTCACAAATGAGCTGTTCCTGATCAGAGTGCTGTACAAATGAACAAAGTAGCCAAAAAGTAATAAATAAATAAACTAGCTGTTAATACACAACCAAGAAGTGTGAGGAAGGCTAGACCGTCTAAATTCACAAGGCTGGCTGCAGCTGGAGGAGGAACTTCCGAACATATGGCCTTCCTCAACAGGTAGGCTACTGGCCTTGTCGGCTGCAGAACCTTACTTTGGACACCTGTGTATCCACTCACTAGCAGCCCCGCCTCCACCAACTGGGACAAAGAGACTGAATGACTGACAGGAGGTTTTACTCTCTCTGTTCATTCCGCCGTATAATCAATGCGCACAGACAGACGCGGAGTGAACCCTCTTGCCATCCAGCCTGTTTGGTAAAGAGAGAGATGGAAAACAAACACGCATGTCAATT
The DNA here is from genome assembly GCF_027744805.1 of Dunckerocampus dactyliophorus. Taxonomy (NCBI): domain Eukaryota; kingdom Metazoa; phylum Chordata; class Actinopteri; order Syngnathiformes; family Syngnathidae; genus Dunckerocampus; species Dunckerocampus dactyliophorus. The sequence continues at coordinate 9,100,177 of NC_072829.1, read as the reverse complement.
TATCGAGGCTGATAAATAAATGTTGTTATCGCTTGATAAATCTATTTATTGATTATCGTGAAAGGCCTAATCTGAACTAACATTTTATAATTAACAGTCAGACTTTTTCCCGAGAAGTTGTCTGTTCAGGTTGTATTGATTTGTCTCCTTGCCTATTTTGGAGGCAGCAGAGATCTGAACTTCTTAACTTTAACCCCCGTTATGTCTCTCCAGCGTGAGGCAGATTCTTATGATTGCAGTGCGTCAAAGAAAAGAAAAGTGAAAGTGAAGTGCAATTAGACATTGTAAACCACTGAGCGGAGAAATGATATCATGAATTTCTATGTACAAGGGAAGCTAAACACAGAATGCTCTCTGCAGACTGAAATCTGAGTAAAAGTACAGCTCTCAAGTTGAACAAACATGCCTTGGCATATATGGTTAAAGTCTTGCACATGTATGTCTACCCATCACAAATAGTGGGCTGTTAGTCAGGTTACCGTACAGCTGTTCAAGTAAAGTATACAAGTGCTGTTCCCAAGTCAGAATCATCATCATCCATTGCGTGTCCCATGTCTAACAATTCTGCAAAGTGATGAGCCGAGCAGGATATAAACTTATCCGGTATAGTTCTCCTCCATCAAGTAGTCTGTCATTCACTGTGTCCCGTGTCCATTGCCATACCATCAAGAAATCAACACTGGCTTCATGCCGGCCCCGAGCCGCTCAAACGCTGCAATCATCATGGAGGATAAAGATGCTATACTTCTACATGTTAAAGCACCTTTCCCTATGAAATGGACAGCGATAACTAAGTAGCTTAGTGGTTTCCTAATAAGCCTGTTTCTCCTTCCCTTGCAGCACCCTTCCAGTTACATTTTGTACATTAAATATGCTAAAAGCTATCCAATGTAGGTCAACATATGTTAAGATATCTGAACAAATCAAGATGTTAGCTTTGGGAGTAATCCTTGCGATGCTTTATAATTCATAATGTTGTGATGTAGACTATTTAGGACATGCATGGAAAATGAGACGGAATGTAAAGACACAAAGCTTTTACGCTGACTCTAATGGCTGTCAGTACAGTACAGTTATATCCCCTGTCACATGGCGTTACACGCTGCACCAGCGCTCGTGGTTGGACTTTTAAGACCACACATGAGATTTCTAGTAGATGAATCACGGTCTGGCGCTTCCTTGGAGTAAAGCTTTCAGGATGGAGGTCAGCGCGGCGTTTCAGGTGGTTCATTGTCTCCCTAATGGCGACACACTCGACTAAAGCCGTGAGACATACCTGCACTGACAGAGGCACTTTTCCATGCACGTCCTCTAGCCCGGCTTCACTCACCGCATGAGTCGAATTGGGCAGGGCTTTGCTTGCAGGGGCATCTTTAATGGATGAGGCGGCGGACTTGAGTCAATGTTTAAAAGCAGGCATGCGGCTGACGTGACTTCAGCACAGTGCAACAGCAATGGAGCGGTGAAGGATGAAAAACATCTCAATTTTTGTGAAAGCGTAATCATTTCAATACAGTAGAATACATTATGCATGCTGTTAAACCCGCTATGTTATACAAATTTGTAAGACACACTAGAAAACACACGCGTACTCTTCCTCAACATGATATAAATGAGGATAAAGATAACAGTGTTTTGCATGTACTGTATATTAGTGTGTAAGTGTTTATTTCGATACCTGCCAAGTACATTGTGTGTTCCACTTGTTACTTGTTGTTGCTGTTATCATTGTTATTTTTCGTTGCACCATCACTGAGGGAGATGTCAAAATAGATGTTTTTATGGGCGTCTCAATTATTCAAGTTTTTTCCAACAGCGGGGATCTACTGTGCTGCACATGAGCAGCTCTCAACTTGAACACCACCTTCTTGAAAATTTAAACTATCCAAAAGAGCTTTAAAGAAGGCAGCAGGGACTGAATGCACGGCAGGAGACTGCTACAAGACATTCTTAGAAGAGCATTCTTGTGGCTTTGATTAAGACGGTCCGCCTAAAATGTCTGCTCCACGACAAGCAACTGGAGCAAAGCAAAGAAACAGAGCCTTTCGCAAGAGTCATAGCGACACACTGACTGTTCCATTATCCAGTACTTTTAGAACAAAGCCGCTCGAGTGATGCAAGTTTTAAGTTGTCACAAGAAATCAATTGTTTGTGGATCTCAGGATGACAGAATTGGGAAAAAAATACAGCATGCAGCATCAATTGACTAAATCGGGGGTGTCCAAACTTTTTCCATTAAGTGCATAAACAAAGGCATTATACGTATACACTGTAGGAGATGGGGTGTTATCTTCCAAGATCTCACGTGGATGGCGAATAACTGAATAATGGATGCACACATAAAAATGCCCATTTTTAATTCTCCAAACTCTCTATTATGTCTCTTAGAGTTATTAAAATTTTTAATTCTGTTTTACACATTAAGAAACATGCCCTGCGATTGGCTGGCGACCAGTTCAGTGTGTATCACGCCTGTCGCCCTGAGTCAGCTGGGATTGGCTCCAGCATGCCCCCGCGACCCTAATGAGAAGGAGTGGCAGTACAAAATGGATGGATGGATGGATGGACATTAAGGAACAATTACAGGCATACAGTATTGTACTAAACGTGCAGTTACACAACATTGTGTCTTGTCAAAGCATCTTCCTGCTGACAAATGTTGAGTAAGTTGACTTGTGAGACAGGGCCCTCTGCTGGATTCACAGCTGCAGCCCGCCTTGCCCCCGCCAGATGGCCCCATCAAACCACTTTCTATTTCAAAAAATTGCAATTTAAAGCAGAGAAAAGAAAACCACAAATGGGTGGGGGATCTACAGTATGTTTTTTTTACATTTTTAATTTTGTGTCAGATTTTTGTGACAGGTGATAAAGTGTATTATTATTGTTAGTGTTATTAGTGTCAACATTTCATCTTTTTGTCCTTATACCGTGGTACCAAAAGCAGGATATAGCAAGGAAAAATGAATTATTTTCTAACCAATTTGCATATTATAATAAAGTATCACTTCTCTTTCACATTATGGAGGAAAACCAATAAATTGTAACATTTACATAAAAAATGTGCACCGGTATTTAAGTCGCACACACTAAATTTAAAGAGGGAAAAAAAGGCCGCACCAATAAGCCGCAGGTGTCCATGTCATAACATGGGATACATAAAATGCTATACTGGCTAAACACTGGTACGCTGGTTTGGCTGGTTAAACAGCAGTCTACCAGAAAAGTCATTCATCCCTGTCCTCCTCTTCTTGGGAACTAAAACCACTAAAGTCGTCCTCTTCAAGTGTTGGAACCGAACAGCCCTCAGCACACACGCCGCCGGTATGTCTCTTTCTTTCGTTGCCGCTACCAGTGTCACCCCCGCCCCGAGGCAAATCACCCCCTGAGCCTGTGTTGCCCACCCCAGCACGCAGCAGTCCAGCCCCACGCAACCCGCCGGCGATAGTGGACCTCCCGACACAGCTCCAAGCTGCCAAGATTCACCAGCAGACCCGAGCAAAAACCGCTAGATCGATCACCTTCAATCTGAAAGCCGCGCATCACATTCGCCTCTCCACGATGAGTAGTGATGTGCGGCTCAAAACTGGATTATCCATACCTCTGATACCAGATTTTTAGGCTCTAAAATCGATTTTCAAATCAAAATATCGATACATTGATACTTTAGTCATTTGAGGTAATATACAGTAGACGCCCCTACAACATAAATAATCCGTTCCGAGAACCTTTACGTTATAGGGTTTTTATGTTATACGAAGCGTAAAATACATGTAAATAGCCTATTCCGTTCCAAGATCTTCCGAAACTCACCCCTTTGGCACTTCAAAATATTCAAAGTCCACCAAATATGGTGGGAAAATATAAGAAAACGTTAGCATAAACATAGTAGAGTAACATTCCAATATAAAATAAGGTAATACATAAGATTACTGTAAATGAATAAAACTGAAAAACAAAAACAATCCTACTGTTCACGAGATGTCTTGATCAGGAGCACAAGTGGAGGCAGGAAGGAGGAGGAGGACTAGCCTGTGTCAAAACGCGACTCAAAGAGTCTAAGAGTCAGCTGGTCTCACAGACAAACGCACACGCACTACACGATAATGCTGTGTGCAAAATTTTAATTTGTAACTTAACTTAATTGTTTAAGTTAGTTTCAGGGGGACTACGAAGAGGAAGGAGTTTGAAGGGACAAGCCTGTCTCTCACACAAACTCACATACGTGCTGTATAACTCAGCCAATGAGATGAGAGCGTAGGCGGTGCCCCGACAATCAGCCAATGAGATGAGAGCGTAGGCGGTGCCCCGACAATCAGCCAATGAGATGGGAGCGTAGGCGGTGCCCCGATAATCAGCCAGTGAGATGAGAGCGGAGGTGGTGCCTCGAAAATCAGCCAATGAGAGCGTAATGCGTCAGAAGGCGTCACCAAGTGTCCGAACTTGCACCGACTTGAGGCATTAATAAAGTTGATTGAAAAAAAAAAAAAGACTTGCACTGACTTGACGCTTTATGTTATATGGAATTTCTTCTGTAACACGAAGCAAACACTTTACATAAATTCTTTATGTTCAGTGGAATTTATGTAAAAGGAGGTTTATGTTATGCGAGATACTACTATATATCATTAACAGGAACACAGTGGGATGAGTCCTTGTCTAAATGTTATGGAATTATTTAAAATAAATGAATACATTACTCTGACGTCTTATATTCTTTATTTTATGAGCTATGCTATGATTTGAAATAAACTTCATTTTAAAATTTACCCGACACGTTAGGTAGAATTTTACTTAGTATCGAATCGAAAAATTAATCAGTGGTATCGCACATCGCTAATGATGAGGGCGCGCACACAAAGGACAAAATGACTGCTTCGGACCACAGGAGATGTCACGAGACCAGAATGTGACCACAAGTTTGCTGCATCACTGTATAAGCTACAGGGTTCAAAGCCTGAGTGATAAATGCTACTGATTAGAAAAAAACAGATCGGTCAAAAATTGGATCATAACACCTGTCATGGACACTGCATCATATTTCTGATATTGAATCAGTGTCACTTTTGTTATTGTCTGAATTTGGATAAAAAAACAAAAAACAAAAACAAAGTTAACATTGCACATCAAGGCAGATGTCTGCTCATTTGCATATAGTCTTCCTCGATTCAATTTTAGTTACAATTGTGAGTTTGACCAAAGTACGTGTTTTGGATGCAGCAATATGCGTTCGGTGCACAATGATGTGTTGCACGTCAAAAATCACACAGATTCCTGTACACGCATACATACACATACACATTCAGAGTACATACATACTTCCCCACATAAGTCACGTTGTTGGTTTTATTACAGTGATGGTGATGTCGGCAATAAGATTGCTAACAGTTATTGTCAATCTGTCTACTATTATAGTTAATAGTTTCATTACCACTGTTACCAGTAATAAGTATGACTGTTTCGACACGGTTATTTCCATGATGGTCTTTCTGACCGTTATAGACATTTGCTGATGAAGTCCTGCTGTTTGTTTCTGTCGCTTTGTTATTATTGTTATTATTGTTATTGCCCCCCCCCCCCGCACTCCCCCCTCAGTCTACTTGTCTCTTCTTCTCTGTCCCCTCCTGCTTGGTCCGACTGCTCCAAATTTGCATGACAATAAACATTAAACAAAAGCAAATAAAATCTATGGAACAGGAGAAGAGTATCTTCCACTTTTCCCTGGCAGAGGAAATCTGTTTAGCTTCTAAGGGCATCTAGATCAACAATACTATCTGCTCCAATAGCTGGACAGGACAAAAAAAACCTAAAAAAACACAGCAGCTGGGACATAAGTTCCACCGTTTTGTATGATTCATTTCACTGTCTTTGTGACAAACCTTTGCATGTCACAAAATGGCGATGTCCAAATGCAAAATTGACATCAGATCGTGTTTTATACACAACAGACACAAAGAAAGTATTTGACACCGTTTCCTGTTTACGCAGTGTGCACTTTAATCTGTGCGTCATGCCCTTCGAAGTGACTTCACTATCTCTGGCACATACCTCTTTCAGGCGAATCACCCTAATTCGTTCCAAAACATCATATGAAAACCGGAATGTACAAAAAACTAAATGCAAGAAAACACAGGCAATGTTTCCCGTTTGGGTGTCCATTCCAGACACCCAAACATATTAACAAAAAATACATTTTACAGAGAGTAATTTTTAGTTTCACATGCAAAAAAGGAATGTGAAATAATTATTAATGACGAATGGATGGAACTTATTGTTGATGAGGACTTCCCGTATATCCTGGTAAGATTGAATTCAGTCGCGTTTCTCGCCTTTGCCAAAATGGATGCACTGGCAACTTTCTTTGGGCTCATGGCGGGTTATATAGCAGTCGACTCAATAAAAAATGCACCGACAGTGAGTCAGCAACACATAGGATGCTTTATTTGGGCACCTGATTTCACAGAACAATACAGACTAATGTGTTATATAATTATAACACTAATGTGTTATAATATTGTAGGAAAACCGAGGCAAAATTTAGAACGTTTTTTTTTTTTTTTTGATGAAAACCGAATCACACAAAAACTGAGGTTTGACTGCATTAGATCTTTTTGCTCTTGTTTCCCCAGATTTTTGCTGTTAAAAAAAAATAAAATAAAATAAATTCATTATGACTATAATTTGCTGTGGGCCAATGAAAAATGAGCTCCAGGCCGCAAATTGGATACCGCTGGATAAGTGAACTGCATGAAACATGCATGCATAAATAAAATTACACGTTGCTTGATCATTTCTACACTTCTATCCGTTTGATTCAAAGCGGCGTGAAATGCGAGGCGGGGGGACGAGGACGAAGATGAAGAGATGTAACCGATGACATCGGGGGGGGGGGGTTTCGAGCACCTGACGTCAAGCAGCAAGAGGCAAGCTGGTGTGGGGCAGTTAACCCCGCCAGGAGGCAGAGATGACAGACAGTAACATGGATCAATGGGAAGGTGTTAGAAGAGGAGAGCTGGCTGTCTCAGCATACAAAGCTGATAACAAGAAGGGACATGCAGGAATATCAAGAGTAGGTATTAGGTTTTTCGGTCCTATAACATCCACTTTGGTGTCTTTTTTTTTTAACAGCATGAACATGAATAGTAGATGTAGCCTATTGATGACGGATGTTGAGTCATAACTTTTGTTAGATCTCGCTAGCAAAAACAATGCTTGTCCCCCGACAAAATACATAATTCATACACTAATCTGAACTCTGTTTCCAAAAAGTGCGTTCTGTGGTGTTTTTTAATACTGTTTGACAAATTCAGACATTTGATAAATGTGCAATAACACTCCAGATTTAGACCCTCTCCAAGGCTTTTTACATTTGTAGTTGAACCCCGCTGCACCCCGCCGTCTCTGATTTGTAATTTATGTCGAGACAAGTGCGTGCCCTTCAAAAGAGGAAAAAAAAAATGCAGCTTTTAACTAAAATGCAGAACTCGGGGGCTGTGATGAAGACAAACAAGCTATCAAAGCCTGGCGCTCAATCTTTGAAATAATCATAGTACTTGTAAATAAAGTTACGAAGAAAATAGATCTTCAATTAACTTTTATAGGATGTGCTTGTTGGGGGTTCAACTTTGGGTCACACGCTTAAGCAGACACTTACATAAAACACAGGGACAGGGGACTTGATGGGTTGGTCAATGTTGACGGGTTTTCGACGTTCTACTGAATATATCAGTAACAGAAGAGTATATTTGCTTTAAGTTTACCTTGGCCAGCCACGTCGGGAAAATGTAAAAACCAACCAAGGACTTCTTTTTTAAAATTCTTCTATGCTCCTCCACATAGCAGCGGTGCTTGATTCAAGGTAATAATAATAAGGAGCGGCGCCACGCGCACAACATCATCATCCATCGCATATTGGGGCTGTGATCAAGCAGCGCAACTTGAGGTCAAGAGCAGATTTCTGTATTTTACGTTACAGCAATGCAGAGCTGGAGCCCCCAGTCTGGAGGCTTTTTGCCATTAGGCTGAGAGTGAGAGTCTACAGACAAGAGCACAGCGCCTTCTGGCACCATTCATTATTTAGCTCTCACATGTTTGTAGGCGCTGCAAGATGGGGCGAAGTGGTAATAAATCTCTGACCGCTGCGGTGCACACAGGAGGGACAAGACACAATAAGAAAAAAAGAAAAAGAGTAAAACGTATCATAGATTGTTGCTCATCACGTCTGCTTTGTTTCGAGGTTTGTTACGATAGGATGCTTTATGCGTGGACGTTTAACTTGAAAGAATAATCGTTAGTATCAGCTGTAAGGACATTGTCTATCGGCATATGTTGCTGCAGGACTCACGTGGTGATTTCCTAATAAATTCTCTAGAGCACCCTCTGAAAGCCCATTTTATGTTTGTAATCATTCAATGGGAATCACAGTAACTGGTGATACAATATCATTATATTTTGCAATGATAACAATAATGTTGCAATACAGCAGATAATGATACCATCCTGATGAGGATCGGTGATATTTTGGAACAAAGCATCTATGATAGATCAAAGGTATCTAACATACGATTTTTCAATCCAATAAAAAGCTGATTTGTCGGGAAAAAAAAGCTCTTTAAAAAAATATTTTAGAATAACAAAACAAAACTTTAATATCAGAAATATGTATACACTATATATTTACACATGTCACAGTGAGACAGTCACAATACTGGATGTTGGTGCTTATCAATACTGGACGACAATGTGGTGCTCTGCAAAATTGATATTTTGTTGACCAATCAGCAGACTGCAGTGTGTCCTTTAGGTGCCGAACCACTGATGCAATTTCCCCCCAACATCACAACTTTTGCCAATAGAAATGCAGCATTTTCTCGATCGACGATGGGAGAAATTAACAAACAATTTACTGATTTAACATGACTTCTAACGAGTTCATGTTCTCAACTCCTCTTTCCACGCAATGTAGTGCCTTTTGGGGGAATTGGCAATTGTTTTTTAAAATTTTTTAATTTACTTTGTACTTTTTTAACATTATTTCTAATGGGATGGTGTCTAATGTCTCTTGAGTGTTCTGAACTCCTGTTTCCATGCAATATAATGCTTCTGTTTCTTTGTGAAAAGAATGCTGTCTGCAGGAGTTGTGTGATAGTGGAGCCTATAGATGACATCACGTTCTTCAGACAGCAAAGTAGCTGAGACTCAACACTGCCTCTGCTGGTTGTACCAAAATAGAGCACTCCACTTTCATTAAAATGTGGACACCAATGATAAGATTACCAATGGAAGTAAAACACACAAATGTTGTACTGTGCAATGAGCGCATGGCAGTATGTAAACAATATGTGCATACATTGGTCTTTATCGCCGTCGGTGCAGAACTTAACTTTTGTGTCATGACACACGCACTCAACACACACAAACACAAACACACACACACACACAGACAAGAATCCCAAATGAATGAAAAGGAGAGCGGCAGCCCTATTTGCAGTCTGCTATGCATTTCAAATCACTCTTCTCCCGCACAGATAAAACAGCACTCAGGGCGCTGGCAGCCTTCTCCTCGCAGGCTGCATATTTAATTTAAAGGTTAACTTAAAGATGCTGGTGAGTTGGACTGGGAGGAAAAAAAGTGCATTCATGATATCAAAGTTGAGAGCCTCCTTCTGCCTCCATATGAATCTGAGTGGAAAGGCATTTGCATAACTGTGTATGATTATGATAAACAACACCGGTTCTCGTTGCTGTGGCCAATCACGTCATTCGATTCCCTTCTCCCTGGCTTGGAATTGACATTTAATCCCTAACAACCTCTCCACACAGAAACAAAGGGCAATCAGTGTTGTCCAGCCCTCTTTGTTTGAACAAAAAAATAAATAAATAAGTAAATCAGAGGAAGTGCAATGATGTGAAAATGTCTCATTTAAATTTCAATGGTGACTGACGTGTGCTTTTGTCATCCATATTTCTCCTGTGACCAATAATTACTAAAAAAAACGTGATTAACATGAAGCCGAGAAATTGTATCAGCCTGCTGGACTGATTATCCATTTGTATTTTTACAAAATAGTGAAAATACATGCATTCGTCAGCAGATTTCTTGGTACGGAACATTCAATGCTGTACAGACGCGTACCGATTTTCCACACGGTACACATTAAATGAGGGAATTGACGTATGCTAGCAGAGTCATGGCTAGCAATGGTGCCAAGAAGAAGCCAGAGCTTGAAAACGCTCTTCTGTCATGAGACAAAGTCAAGTGGCTAAGACAAAAGCAGTGTGCCACCGTTGTTTAGTAGAGATGGGGAACAAGGCTACGAGTTGAAACTATTAATGTTGCACTTCAGCTAATAAGGAGCTTTCATTTACTAAAAAAGAAATGTATTATTTCATATTTACATTTCTTTTATTTTCTTGAGAATTGCATTCATCTCAGAATGACCTGATAGCATTTTGCAGCTTTTTTTATGGTACATAAAAAAAATTAAACCTATTTAAAAGCCAAGCAGTTGTGTGTGTGTGTTTTTTTTTTCCCTTACTGTACCCAAAATGAACTGAACTGTGACCTTAAAACAGAGGTACCTGCCAAACCCTCATTTTTACTAGAACTGCAAAGGATGTGATACAGTAACCCCTCTTTTATCGTGCTTAATTGGTTCCAGACTTGAGGGTGATAAGTAAAATTCCTTCTTTATAAATGGAATATTCTCGTAGTTATGGCATCGCAAACCTGCTTATGATCTCCTAAATATGTTTTTTAACATTATTAGAGCCATCTAAATATGAAATTAAATTCATATAGTCACCTTTACATTTGTATTACCTAATGAGGTCAATATAATCAGATAAAATAAGACATTTAAGACAGTTTACCCCATTGACCATAATATCATGGGTTAAATAAAAGTGTGATTCAAATGTTCTGCTACTATTAAAGAAACTTGTGTTAGGTAAATAGATTTTTTTCAGACATGTGGTATCTTTTAGCTTGATTGAAATTTTCAGTTCATTTGGAGCTGTTAATACATGCAAATGCATACGTTCTTTCAATAAAATACAGTAAAAATGGGCATATTTCAGACGTTTCAAATGTTGATTAATTCATTCAAAACCCATGATTAATTGTAATTGTAAAAATTGTAATCATTTGACAGCACTAGTTATTACTGTACCTGTTGTGAGATCATTGAAACCTGCAACAAAACCCGGTTGTTCACGTCTGGTGCTTCGGTGGTGGTCTCATCGAACAATTACTGACACCTAGTGACCAATGTAGAACACTACATTAACAAGTCAGTGGGCTTGACAGCTTTTACTGTATTTGTATTTTAGTTCATTTGGCTATTTTTATGCTTGAAAATGCCTAATTTGGAACAAAACACAACTATTTGTTTAAATATGCATATATTTGGACAGTAGTAGGCCGTAGGTAACCACAAAACTGCATTCATTCATTCATTCAAGTTTCCGCGACAGAAAAACCGCGACAGAGTGAGGGAGCGATGTTCGAACTGCTATGTAGTGAGGGACAACTGCATTTCATTTTGGTATGAAGCATACCACAGCCCATTTTCCCATGTGGCTTTAAGGCAGTCAGAAAAGCAGTGCTTGGCTTCCCTCTCTTGCTTTGTTTGTTTGTCCTCCTCTGGATCTGAACTGTTGAACCCAGCAGTGATGTCCCAGGGTCCCAGAACCGGTGCATCACTGCCACAACACCTAGCGCTGGCGGCTGTGATGGGGCCAGCACAAATACTAGTAATATTCAATAATAATAACAACATCAAATCGGCATATTAAGGGATAGGGTTGCCAACTTCTGCAAAAGTAAATAAGGGACACCTTGTTGGCAGGGCCAACCAACCCGCCTGTTTTTTGTTTTTGTATGAAACTAATTTTGTACTATTTGACACAAACCTGAATTACATTTTTTGCCCTTTTAAGGGTAACACTAACAATAGATGGAAAATGAATTGTTCATTAATATATTTTTTAGTCAAACGTAACACAATTAGCAGAATAAAAAACCTATTTTAATATTCTTCTTGTAGAAAAATGTCCTGCTTAAACAGGACAGTAAAAAACTGTAGAAATTGAGTGTCCAGGTTTATGATAGCACTCGTGGATCGATACTTAAATACTGATACTTCCGATACCAGCTCTTCATGCTCTAAAATCGATGATCAAATCAAAATATCGATACTTTTGATACTTCAAACATTAACGGGAATGTTTATCTGAAACGTCTGTTGAAACAATGACCGATCGTAAATGGATCCAAGTGTGAATTGTGAATAAGGTTTTCATTCTTAGCAGTTCTTATTGTTAAAAATACTATTTTAACATATTTGATATGATTTTGGTCTGTTTTTTTTCTGTTGTATATTAGCGTGGCTATATTGTAAATGACCCTGCTACCTCAAAATACTGAAAATAAATTATTCATTTATTTAAATTAATAATGTATTGAATGAATAAATAAATTCAATGTTTTGTGCTTTATGCTATGAGGTAAAATACACTACTTTTACAAATTGAACAGACACAACAGGTGAATTTGCAAGTAATTCAAGTATCAAAGTATCGATACCAGCCTGATTTTTAATCAGTATTCGGCCGAGAACGAAATCAGTGTTATCGCACGTAATTATTAGAATGGTAACAGGTGAGCAAAGATGTCAAGGGACATTTTAAAAAAGCACAAACCCCATTGTAGCTTCCTCGTGGGACAAAAACGAGCTCTGAAGGACCTGCATTGCTTGTTTGTATTAAATACAAAATGTCACTGAGGTAAAGGGAAAAAAAGGCACATTTGGAGTTCGTGGACCAGAGGCAAGAGGGATAATTCTAGCTTGCTAGCAAGCTGCTGCTAGAGAAACAAAGTGACAGCCAGGCAAAATGTGTAAACAAAGATGGCAGACAAGTTGAACTGCGATGAGATTGAAACGTGAGGGATCACACACGCTGGCATCGTCAGGCTTAGACTGTGACAAGCTCTTGTCAATTTTTACAGGCTATTTTTCACAGTAATGAGCGGCAAAGTGCGTCCCTTGTCAACTCAATACGGGAAGCATACCTTTATTTGGTCACACATGCGCAAGTAGATGAAAAATTTACTCGCAATGTCTCATATTTTAGTCACAAAAATGCGACCATTTAGTCTCAGTCTGGAGCCCTGCATGACATTCTTAACTGGATTTACTCATATAAAACAAGGTCTGTCTCCATGTGTCTCATTAATCTTAACTGACTGTGACCTTGCATTGGTATACCTCCTCCTTAAAACACACACACACACTGTAAACATACTCATACACCGGTGGCGGGCGGTGCATTTGGCACCTGAGCTTTCAGTGGAGGCTCGGCAGGCCGGAATTTTTCTTGAAAGACATAATGAGGGCCAGTATTGTATACAAATGAGAAGATAGTTGAACAATGACATATATACACAGTATATAGCCGCAATTTGGGGGAAATTTGTTGGCCGTGGCCAGCACGTAGAAGAAGTTAGGATATCAGAGCGTACTTAGGGAGCAAGTGATTCGCGACACACACGTGTTTGCTGCTCGCCCTCCGTTGGCCGCTTTTTGATCGTGAGTGCCGCGTGCAACTCGTGCGTGCTAGGTGTGTTTCATGTAAGGTTGTTGTATGTTTCCCTCGCTGGGGACGTACCCTGCGCGCGCATCGTACGAGGCCCACACACTTGGATTGCAAGATGGGCGTACTGGCTTCCTACGGGACGTACGGCTTTCATGATCGGGAGAACCAGAGCATACAGCGGGAAGATCTGCCCGCCGTGGCTGGGTAAGGTGCATTGATGTCGGATACATTATGTGAGCAGCCGACATGCGTCCACGGAGGTCGGGAGGAGTCACCCGCCGCAGGAGGAGCCGCTGCCGTGGCCAGGCAATGTCCACATTGTACTTTTAAACTTGCGACACACGCACTCCTCCTCTGCATGATGAATCATCTATACATCGATTAATCATTGCAGCTCTAGAAGTGAGACAACCACTTAACCCTTTATCTGCCAATACATTGCTACCGATAAGCTTGACGTACATTTCTGCAAGCAACTTCGACCATTAATAACTGATTTCCACCAGTTGGACAGTTAGCGATGAGCCAAATATAACGAGTGTAAACAGAATGACATGGTGATGAAGACAATGCCAAACCTCTACATGGCATTTTTCAAGCTGGCCCTGAGAGGCGAATCAGAAGTCTGATTGGCTAAAAAAAAACAAAAAAAACAGCCCAATTGCTAATAGTCTGTATGTAACAGGAACCAGTCGTCCTCATTCTGAAGGACCGAAGCAGATTACATTGACATGGCAAGACATAGAAGTTGAAACCTGATTGGACAAAAACATCTAACGTCCACAAACACTACTGGAAGCAGTGCATCCAAGAAAAATGCTACTAAATGAAGATAATAGACTGTTGGGAATAAATTAATAGAATTGTAAATGTAGGTCAGTGCTTCTGGTCATGGTTAGGCCAGCAGAGAAGGCTTTGCTGGCCCTGACGGCACACCACTGACACAAACACACGCACGCACACACACACACACACACACACGCACACACACACACACACACACACACATACACACAGGTGAATATCCCAAGGGGCCGTCATCTCTGGCAGCTAAATTCACCCTATTACATTATTTACCTTCTGACAACTTCCTGTCATCCAGCAGTGAGAAAATGACATTGAGTAAATACTTTATATGTGTATCCATTATTTGTGATGCTGACTTTTGGTGCTTTAAAGAAATTGCACTTTTTGGGGAATTTTGTCCATCATCCACAAACCTTATATGAGACATGAACACATATGTGCTTTCTCTTTTCTGTGCATTCTAAAGATACAGAAACAGCTAAAAAGAGGCAGCTAAGAATGCACGTAATGGGATGCAACTACGTATTGTAGCTGCCGCCGCCGCTGCTTCGTTTTTGTTCGAAAATGCAAAAAGAAAAAATGGGAGTGAGACAAAAAAAAATAAAAAATTGAGTAAGCAATTTACTGCAAACTGGAATTAAAGTGAAATAGGCCGTTCATCAGCTGATCAAAAGTTTAAGACCACAGCCTTTAAAACCAAAATCTTCATTTTCTGTCAGGTATTCACACTGTCATGATTCCTTGATGGCAAAGGCAAAAAAGCTTTCTCTCTTTGATGGGATTGTTGAACTACAGCGAGACGTTGCTGCTGAGGTTGGAAGCAGTAAGACAGTCATTTAAAACTTCTTCAAAGATTTTGAAGGTTATGGAACAAAAAAATCAAGTGGTGGACAAAAAAATGTGACCGGCCCTGAGCCGGAGGATCCTCAGCCCAAATGAAGGTCGCTACTGGCGCCGAGCGCAGTCCAATAACCATCAGATGGCATCTGCAAGAGACGGCTATAAAGGAAAAGGTCTTCAAAGGCCTAGTCTCCTTCGACACCACAAAATTGTCCATTTGGAATTAGCACAAGAACACCAATATTGGACACTGACATGGGACATTGAAAGGTGGAAGAAAGTTTTATTCTCTGATGAGAAAAAAATGTAACCTTGACGGTCCTGATGGCTTCCAAGGTTTGAGTTCTTTCAGTTTGAGTTCTTTACTCAATCCGTTCCATAATTTCATTCCACAAACTCATATGCTAAAGGTTTTTAGCATTAGAATAATTATATTGTGTTTTAAACTTTTCTTTCATAAACATTTGAAAAATGTATTTAATATTATTATTTTTATTATGCTATACATTTATATGCACTTATTATTTTAGGCATTTATTATTATGTATTCTAAAGTCTTTATACTTCAAGATATATGAATGTGTTTAGAATTTACCTATTACGTGCATATTTGGAAAATTCTTATTTTTACTCAGTTAATATTAATAAATTGCTTACTACTTTTATGACTGTACCATATAATTCTGATGTGTTCACGTTACACCAGCAAGCAAACTTTTTGTGCTGAAAAGCAAGCAGTTCTAAATCAGCCGCTGGCTCGCCACCTGCAGCTTCAGCGCAGCGGGAAAATGAGCATCTCTGGCTGTGTTGAGAGAGTGATAAAATCTGAAGAGGAAGGTCCTCGCAGAGTGCCTGCTGCCCCTGAGGCATCACTTGTTATGGATTGTCACACGCAATAAGCGCACGTAAATACAAAATAAAAACAAACTAAAAGTGCAACTACGATGGCCCAGAGCGTCATTAAAAAACTGCACGTTGAGGCTTGACTAAATTTCTCGGCTTAAATGTGAAAATAAACTGGGTTTGAGCTAAGATTTTGAGTAGTTGCTTCCTGGTTGAATATAGGCTGGTTTACACTGGTGGATCGGTACTCTGGTCCATACCAAAAATTTTGTGCGGTTCGGTTAGCGGGTACACTTTGTCATGAGACCAAAAGCTGTGCGGTAAAGAACATACAGTATGCATAAAGTAAAGACTTGATTGGGCAGCTTTCATGACATACGACATGGCCTAGCGCAAACAATCCAAATCAAAATGCCGCTTCTTGGGTTGAATATGTAGATTATTTTTATATTCTGCTATTTTTACTAGTTTAGGATTTCACAAAAAAGCTTCTGAAATATACTTTTAAATAGCGCCATTGTCACACACAAACAGAGGAAGAGAGCAAATTTTCTCTTACATATTTGGCATTTCTACATACTCTTTGCTGTCATTTTAACCCTTGGCCCGTTATTTTTGGTCTGTGTAGCGTTCACATTTGAACTCAAGTGAACTGAACCGCACCAGAATTCACTTGTAAGCGGATCGAGACTCATCTTTTAAGCTGCAAGTTTGGTGTACCGTAAAGCACCGTGTATAAACCGCACTTTTTTTCCACTGGTAAGAAGCAAAAAATCGGGGTGCTGTTTATACATGATGACAGGTCTGTGACCAGACGCAGAAATTGACGAGAAGCCCATTTTAGAATAGCCGTCTGTGGGTCAGACAGTTGCTTTGACTTTAGCGCCCTCTGCTGTACAGTTGCTGAAAATGCTTGTGTATGCAACTAACTTATCTGACGGCTGTCTGTATTTTCACACAGTGAAATGATCTCTATATACACTGAAGCTAACCTAAGCTTCCATTAAAACATTGCAGTTGTAAAATGCAATACAACGTTGGAGTTTTTTCAAATTCACACTGAAGCAATGCAATAAATAGAGAAAAAGAGAAGCAGTGAAAGATAAGATATCAAAACATCTCTGAAAATTGCTAATTTCTTTATTTTGATTTATTATTATTATTATTATTATTATTATTATTATTAATCTGTGCTTAGCCATAATATTAAAGATCTAGATGTTCAGATTTCTTCTTTATTCTTCTTTTTGAAATTGCCTAGTACCTTTACGCATGTTGATTTGAGATGAAAGAGTTGGCAAGCATTTATGAACTAAACATTTTTTTTCCCCCGCCGTGACAAAATGGGGGTGCGGTTAATACACGGGTGTGGTTTATACACGTTGCTTTACGGTACATCACAGTATGGGTGATTCACACTTGACCAAACCAACCGTACAAGCGCAGCAAAAACACCTTTTAACGGATCCAAACATGATAAGCGTGAACGCACCCTTAAGAGCACTTCTCTACTTTTCAAACAGATTATGAAGTGAAAATACCACCACTGGCAGGATGTGAGCGCTTGTGATCTATCAGCATGGTAGCTTTACAGTGTGAAATGTGTCCAATTCCTCCAGGGCCACATCAGACAAGCAGTTTGTTTTCTTTCTCTCTTTAAATTTGCCCTGTAATTTAATGAACTGAAATTGCAGCTGTGCAAAAAACAAAACCAAAAAAAAAAAAAAGGTGTGTGTTGTAACGGATGCTTGAACACACACACAATGGATTATGAAAGCAACAGTAATGAGAAAAATCTATCCATTAGGGGTCCCTTAACGAGACTAAATCAGCACGGCTCTTAATGAGCTCCATCAGTCCTCCGCTGAGAGCTCGACGGCCGAGACCACCAAGCTTGGATAATCCCGCCCTCTTACACGTCACTATCTGCCCGATTGGTCAGTCTGTACTACGCTGTGTTCTCCCAGAGGGTCCCGAATGGCAGTAAAACAGACAAGCAAGACAATATGAAAAACAGACAAAGAAAAGACCAAGTGACCTTCTTATACTCAAGAGGGGAGAAATACGTTAGTGTAAAAACCTCCTCAAGAATAAGCTCCCGAGAGGGCTAAAGGAAGCGAGGCAAATCGTGTTATGTAAGAAAGTACATGTCACTCTTTATCACGGTCTATGACAGAAAGTAAACAGTGCTTATAAAGGGAGAGTACAGTGTGACAGGATAAGGTAGAAAATATCCAATGCAGGATTCATTGCACTATACTGACAAGCTGTTTGACCATCTTGCATTATTGAACATAGCAGGAGGAAGGTTGTCCAAGTCACTTTGTGTCACATTACTAAAAAACACGGGTGGACTCTTCCTTTCATAAGCTCCAGACAAACATGATTTCTTTCTAGTTTAAGAGTGTAATGCCAGAATTACTTGGCTCGACAGACAAATGTGCCTGCAGAAGTAAAAATCAGGAGCTCGCACCACCAAGATCGCACAAAATTTCAACACCTCAGCAAATCAAGATTTCAGCTCTGTGAGCATCAAAAACACAGGCAGGAAACTTTTTCCGCTATGTTTTTTTTTTTTTTTTTTTTTTTTTAGTTTGAATAGGACCATAGTAAAAGACACGATGATGCAACCTCAGCAAATCTTGCACACTTTCAGCTCAGTGAGCGTCTGAAAGCAGCCATGGGGAACCATTCTCCTATCATTTCAGTTTTTGGTCCTCTGAGGGCCATGCAAAAAAACAAAACAAAACCAAAAAAACTGTGATACAACATTAGAACAAATGTTTATTATTATATATAATGCCCGTGCATGGTTTAGCATTTATTAGTACTGTTTCTCTTAGGTTTAAGTTTTGTTTTTACAATTCCATGGCGTCTCCCGTTCATACGTTCCACATCAAAACGGGTTAAATTTAGTTCCGTCTAATTTGAGAGTCTAATGCCAGGATAATTAGAGCAAACTTTTAGAGAAAAATGTGCCTCTATAGTATATATCGTGAAATGGCAATATCAAAAGTGTGCAAGATTTCAAGACCTCAGCATATTTTGCAAGATTTCAGCTTTGTGAGCATCTAAATGCATGGGTGAAGAACCTTTTTCCAATCATGTATGTCATCCAAAGGTCAAATAAAACACATTTTCAATAAAATATTTTAGTAGCTTATGTGGGTTCAACATTTTAGAGCATTTTGAGACAGTTCCCCTCATATATGGCCGACGTGGGGCAGTTCCCCACCCTAGTATTAACCTTGTTTAACTCCGCAAGTGTCTTTTGCTTTTCCTGTGCTTTCATGATGCTTTATGATACAGCGTTTAACTTTTTTTTTTTTTTTTACTCTGGTATGACAGTTAAAAATGTTTAAAATGTTACTTAAAACATTGCCTGCAGTATCAGTTTTATGACAGTTTGACCCTGGAACTTATTCATTTCCATTATTTCCTATTGAATCATTTGATTTAAATAAATTGGAAGATTTTTGTTCTTTATCTCATGTTTTGAACCAATTTTTGGTATTTTTTGAACACTTTTAATGCTGAATTTTAAAATCTAAACCACTAACTAATCCATTTGTTGAACCTAAATAGCAAGTGTTACAGTGTTAAGTGTTATATAGCTCCATTCAGCACTTTGAATTGCCCTCATGCACAATGCAAATAAAGCTGCCTGATGTTGCGTATGAATGATGATAGATAAACACGTTCAGTCTTTTCAGAGGAAAAAAGCCTGTGTGGTTATGCTGATAGTGAAAATGAGAAAATCTGCAGTGGGGTAGTGATGTGTTTGACAACACTGACATTTTCCACAAACCTTATTGTCACCAAAACATGGCTTAAACCAATGATAGGCCGTGTGTGAAACACATGTGGTGATCGTATGGTGGGGAGCATGGGGGCGGGGAATTAAACCTTTCAGTGTTGTGTCACTTGAAATTGCTTCTCGTTACTCTGCTTAAAGGAGTGAAAGGGTCTTAACAGTGATTGTTGCCCTTCAACTTAATAATTAGGATACTTAAGAGCCTGTTTGATATGATACATTATCCAATTATCGTTTTACACGGAATGTGAATTAACACTCAAAAGCAAACAGAAGTGAGAACAAGGAACAGGAACACCTCCCATTTAGTTTCAAGGACCGTCGTTTTCTTTCCACACACACAAAAGCAGTTTATTAATCAGCTCTCTTTAATTAGAAGTCTCTCTTTAATTTGACGAATTGGCGGGCAGAGCAACCTTTTGTCAATCCAAATGCCAAAATAATCACACGGAGCCACGTGTGCGCATGTCCACACACAAAAGCACTTGACGCAAGGTCAGTGTGTGTTCGGGTGAGTGGGAGGAAGCTAAAAGGTTGCTGCCGATTTGATTGGCAGGTGGTGTTGGCATGGCAACAGACAGTCAGGCAAGGAGCTGTTAGCTGTTGCGGCTATCTGACCTCCAAGAAGATGGACAGGCCACCCCAGCCAGAGGACACACCCCGCATATCGGAGTACCAATAGACTAGGGCTGTGTTTCAATTTGCTCACTTGCATACTTACACTTAGCATTTTGAGTGCATAAGTGCATTCGCACTGCAGTGTACCCGGATGGAAACTTCCCACCCTCAATTACCACCATCTTCACTACACAGCAGAAGGGGAGGGTGGTTGCAATTCACAAAAGAAGAGAAGAAAAGGAAGCGGATAAATATTGCGAGTGTCATTTCCAGTAAGTGCACATTGATTTGGGACTGCACTAAATTGTCAAAATTCACACACTCAAAATATGCAGTGTACATACTGTAGTCTACATATTGAAGAGTACTGAAGAGGGGTGCCACAAGACACTCACTTCACGAGACGAGTAGATACATGAAATTGGGTCTACGAGAACGAGACGAGATTTTAACATTACTTTTGAGGAAAGTTCAACAAAAAAATATAACAACATATTGCAATCTACTAATATAATTTTTACTACGTTACACTCATCTGCATTCTGTGTGTGCTACTGGCCCCGCCTCCACCCACCAAGACAAAGTGACTGTATACTGACAAAAGGGCTAACTCCATTCCTGCCGTTGTTCTGTGGAACCAACACGCCAAGGTGCTAAAACCAATGCACAGAGTGAGTCCTCTTCCTGCCTGTTTGGAGGCAAGAAACAAGGAAAACAGACACACATGCACACGGCACTATATTAAGGCCGGCATAATTGTGAAGTTCATTTTCTTTTATTACGTGTTTAATTAATTTATCGTCCCAGGCCTAGTGCCCACGAGACATTTTTGTTTATTTTTTTTCTCAAAGAGAAATCTAGGCACACTTTAATCTCGCACGATCTTGTGACACCCCAGTACTGATGGAAGTATTCCATTTGAGATGCAGTCAGTGGGTGCTATGGTACACCATAATCACGATGTGGTACGTTCCTCAGCTTTAAGGTCATATTTTGGTTTGTTTTCGGTGCAGTGAGGAAATAAAATGTGCAACATAAAACTGCTTAAATTTTGCGTGAATGGCTTTAATGGTTTTTTATCGAAAAAAAATGCGAACGGCTATCTTAAAAATAGAATTTGCAAATGCAAAATTAGAAAATAATGTCAAATGATATTTAACACAGTCAAACATCTGTTTTCATATGCCCCAATTTTTGTATGATTCGTTTTTTTTGCACGTAACTAGTCAGTTTGCCCTTTACTGTATTGAGCCGCGAAAACGAGTAAGCATACGTGTGGCTGACTATTTATTTTTATTGATTGTGACTGCTAAATAAGCCGCCCTGGGGCCAAAAAAAAAAGCTGAAAGTGCCAGCAATTTGACAAAGAAGGTGAGAAACACTATTGATGGCTCCGACGGTGGGGGAGGAATAGCGGTCAGACCTCGGGGAACGTCTGGCAGAGTCCACTGTCAGAAGAAGTTTCAACTTCCACCTCCGGGAGAGCTTCGACCATGTTTTGAGGGAAGCGCCGGACATTGAGTCCGAGTGGGCCATGCTCTGTGCCTCCATTGTCGAGACGGCTGATCAGAACTGTGGCCATAAGGTGGTCAGTGCCTGTCGTGGCGGTAATCCCAGAACCTGTTGGTGGACACCAATGCCTTCAAGCTGAAGGAGGAGTCCTATCAGGCCTTTTTGGCTCATGGGACTCTGGAGGCAGCTGACAGGTACTGGCAGTCGTCGAGGCAAAAACCAGGATATGGGAGGAGCTTGGCGAAGCCATGGAGAACGACTTCTGGATGGCTTCGAAAAGACTTAAAGATTGGGGAGGGGGAAGCAGTGCACAATCAACACTACATATTGTGGGGATGGTGTGTTGCTGACCTTGACTTGAGATGTTGTGGACCGATGGAAGGAATACTTTAAAGACCTCAACCCCACCAACACAAGGGAGCAGTGCCTGGGGACTCCATGTGGGTTCTCCTATCTCTGGGTTGAGGTTGCCAAGGTGGTCAAAAAGTTCCTCGGTGGCAGGGCCCTGGGTGTGGATGAGATCCGCCCTGAGTTCCTTAAGGCCCTGAATTCAGGGGTGTGTCTTGGTTGACACCACTCTGCAGCATCGCGTGGACTTCGGGGGCGGTGGCTCTGGACTGGCAGACCGGGGTGGTGGTCCCCATTTTTAAGAAGGGGGACCGCAGGGTGTATTCCAACTATGGTGGGATCACACTTCTCAGCCTTCCTGGTAAGGTCTATTCGGGGGCTCTGGAGAGGAAGATCTGCCGGATTGTTGAATCTCAGATTCAGCAGGAGCAGTGTCGTTCTTGTCCTAATCGTGGAACTGTGGACCAACTCTACACTCTCAAAAGGGTCCTTGAATGGCATGGGAGTTTGCCTAACCGGTCTACATGTGTTTTGTGGACTTGGAGAAGGCATTTGACCGTGCTCCTCGAGGAATTATATGCAAAGTACTCTGAAAATATGGGGTGTAATTATTATATCTAATTCAGGCTGTTCGTTCCCATATGACTGGTGTCAGAGTTTGGTTCGCATTGCCGGCAATAAGTCGAACCAGTTTCCAGTGAGAGTTGGACCTTTGTCACCAATTATGTTACTTACTACTTATTACTTTTATGGATTCTGTTCATTACTTTCATTACTGTTCATTACTTTTATGGACAGAATTTCTAGCCGTTGAGGGGATCCGGTTTGATGGCTGCAGGACTGGGTCTCTGCTTTTTGCGGATGATGTGGTCCTGCTGGCTTCATCAAGCCGCCATTCAACTCTCACTGGATTGGTTTGCAGCCAAGTGTGAAGCAGCTGGGATGAGAATCAGCACCTCCAATTGGCGCGGATTGGCGCAGCATCTGCAGTGATGTATACCGAGCACTGGTCTGTTTTGGTGACGAGGGAGCTGAGCCGAAAGGCAAAGCTCTCAATTTATCGGTCGATCTATGTTCCTATCTATGTCCGGTCATACTGGAGTATGACAGTGCTTCTCACCCTATCTCTAAGGGAGAGCCCAGCCACCCTGTGGTAAAACTCATTTCGGCCACTTATACCCGCGATCTTGTCCTTTCGGTCACTACCCAAAGCTCATGCATGACCATAGGTGAGGGTAGGAAACTCTGAGTAGAGCAGCTGCTCCTCCGCATTGAGAGGAGCCAGATGACATGGCTCAGGCATCTGGTCAGGATGTCCCCTGGACGCCTCCCTGCGGAGGCGTTCAGAGCACGTCCAACCGGTAGGAGGCCTCGGGGAAGACCCAGGACACGTTGGAGGCTATGTCTATCAAGTGGCCTGGGAAACCCCCTTGGGATACGCTGGACGATAAGAGCTGGACGAAGTAGCCAGGGAGAGGGAAGTCTGAGCTTTCCTGCTTAGGCTGCTGCTTCCATGACCCTACCTCGGATAAGCTGAAGAAGATGGATAGATGGATGGCTTCTCCTTGGCACTATATTCGCACTCTATTTGTTTAGACGTGTGACTCAGTTGCACTTGCTGTCCATCACTCAATATGTACCATGTCGGAATTCTGTATGCCTCTGTACAGTACGGAAAAATCAGATTGCAAATACATGGAGCGTTACACCCTTCAAATATCAAACAAAGATGCTCTTTTCCCTACCAAATAATAGGATTATGCAACAATTCCAATCCCTGTGATGTGATGTTGCCGGAAAAAAAACATGGTCTAGAAAAAAAAGAATCTGTGCCTGCATCACATTTAGAATTCAACATAATACACAAGAGTGCAAAGATTTGACATCGCTGCATAATCCTGCCATGATTTAGTTGTCGTCAGTACCTGGAGGCAGGCTGGCTCGCTTCCTTTTCTTGCTATTTTCAGGCGAGTTTTCTAATGGAGGACACTCCGTCACCAGCGACCCGCTGGTGTTGTTGAAGTGGAGGGGGTCGTTGTTGGTGGACGGATCAAAGGGCAGAGCATTGAGTCCTGAGAGACAAAAGACACAAAAGGCACCCAAATTAAATAAATTTGATCCAACCTAGAAAAATGTCACAGCAAGACGACCACATTCAGGCATAAACAGACTGCTCAAACATTGATATTCATAAGCACACGTACAACAAATGAGCAATGGCATGATTTGTTTTGCTAATTCAGTCATCCATTCATCTTCTAGACAGGTAAGCTGGGGTCTATCCCAGATGCCTTTTTGGGGTAAGAGGCAGAGGAGAACACCCTGGACTGGACACCAGTCAGTCACAGGAAACATACAGTGGTGTGAAAAACCAACGCCTACACGTAGCATTAACTTTCCCAAACTCCAAAATAAAAACAAAGGAGCAGTAGCAGCAGCTCAAATATGTAGCGTTGCCGTTTGGTAGTGGCCTGAGGCACTGCGAGCGTGGGCTGACGTGCTGCGGGTGAGCGTGTGGTGAAGCTAGTCGCTAGTTGGCTAGTAGCTAGCCGGTGTGGGGTGGCAAGGTGTCAATACGCCAGTGATGTAGTTCGATTGATGTAACAATGTTAATAATAATAACAACAATGTGACTGTAGCTTGGTTAATATGCATCCACATTATATGTAAAATGGAGCGTTGTTGGTGCTTTTTGGAGTTTTTTCCGAAGGCTTTATAGGCAGAGTAAGTGTTTCCCTTTGTGTGCATGTTTTTATATCTTTAGAACGCACAGAAAAGTGGAAGACATATGTCTTCATGTCTCACATAAGGATTGTGGCTGATGGGCAAAAGAAAAAATACAAAAAATACAATTTTCCTTTAAGGGGTACTGTATTATAAACGGAGACATTGCCTGTGTGTAAGTGTATTCTGCAATTAATTCTCACTTACAATATAATACATTGCATTATTATGAATGTGTTGAGACAAAAAAGTTAAAAAAAAAACTGGGAACTCTACCTCAGACATTATATAATGCATTTAATTTATCAGGAGAGATTGTCCTTAGGCGTTACATTTTTCACACAAAATCTTTCGTTCACTAACAAAAACCCATAATAAATGAAAAAAAAAACTGCAAAAGTAATAGAATTCACATGCAATCCTATTTGACTTGTTTTTTTGGGGAGGCGTAATCTATCAGTGTGCTATGTTGTAGGCATTCATAATTCACAGCAAAGTCCAGAGACTTTTTTTTTTTGGCTTGCAAGGCCATAAAAAAATTCACCATTTGTTCTTCTGTGGCCTCACATATACAAGAAGGTCCACAGAGCCACTATCAGTTACTAGCTCAACAGACAGCAGCAAAAATGGCTTTCTGCTTTTTGTGAGTTTGGGGTCCAAACTGTGATCCTGTTTAAGTCAACACAGAATTAAACAGCACAAATCAACAGCATGAAAAATAGACTGATGCTTCAAGTATGAATGCGATCCTCTGAACCCTGGTGTGCACCAAACAAGCGGCCCCAATACACTTGCAAGTGAACTCTGGTGCAGATTGGTTCCTCTGTGTTAAAATCACAGCAAAAAGAAAATGTGTTGGAAGTGTTGTCTCTCTGCTCTGCTCACTCGCTCTGTGTGACAACAATGCTCTTTAAAATTATATTTTATAAGCATTTTGTGAATTTTAAGCTGGTAAAAATAGCAGAATATTAAAAAAAACCTTACATATTCACTGCAACAGACACATTTGGTTTGAAATATATATTTTTTTTAATTAACAGGTTCAAGACCTGGTGGTGCCATCACCAGGGATGTAGGAAGAAAGATGACACTGGGTGTTGGACTTGGGAATATTGACTACGTAGGGGTGACTACTCTACTGAGTTATGCGTGCATTTGTTGTTTTATCAAGCAGGATTCAAGCTATTTCAATGGATGTCTGTAAAAGTGCCACTTTCCTCCTATGTTCAAGTGTAAGAATTCCTGCTGTGAGTAGTTCCTCGATTTTTAGTAGTCGGAGGGCTTTCCTCCGCAGCCTAATAGTTTAAGTGCTGTGGTTCCTGCTCCACTCCAAATAGGAGAAGCATACTCCATAAGTAGTCGTATGTATGCCTAACAGATGGTTCGTGCTCGGAGAGGGAGGAGGTTGTTCGTATGTATAATCTCCTAGCAGTTTTCATAACAAGTCCTTTGATACAAGGAGTCCATGTTAAGGTGTTGGTAATGATGACCCAAGGAGAGTAATGCTTTTTGTTGGTATCAGCTTCATTTTCATGAAGTGGAGAGGAGGGTGATTCCGCTCTCATTTCCTGCTGATGATCATCTCCTCAGTTTTGCTGGCATTGAACGTGATGCACCAGTCAGAAGCCCATTTTTCCACTGGCATCCAAGTCTCTCTGCAGGCTTTCTGCAGATACAGTATGTCTCTGAACTCTGGGATTTTAATGGTAGCAGGAAGAGTTGAATCGCCCGCAAACAGGTGGAGGTCGTTCTCTAAGTGTGAAGCTTGGTCATCAATATACATCAGGAAGAGTAACAGACCAAGTACACTCCCTTGGGACACGCCAGCAGATAGAGGTGATGCTGAAGAAGTAAAACCATCTCAAACAACACGCTGTTGTCTATCAGCTAAGAAAGATGAAATCCAGCCATGTAGGTCTCCCTGAATGCCAAATGACATCAGTTTTGACAGAAGGCCACGGTGTCACACACGATCCAAAGCTTTCCTTATATCTAATGCGAGAACTCGCTAGATCACGTAATAGGTCATGAAAGCTGCCCAATCAAGTCCTTGGTTTTTGCAGATGTTCTTTAATGTGCAGCCTTTGGAGGGTTTTCCCACTAGAGAAAATGTTGCAGAGGCAAAGGGTCATGTTCCGATCCAGACGGCACACTGTGACAAATAGGGCCTATAAACACATTCAACAAGGGTGTAGGGGGTTTGTTAGGTTAAGAAAGTCAAGTTTGTTTTGTGTCAAGTCCGCCTGGTTCTCATCAAGAACAGGGAGGGAAGACGCCATCTGTCTCCAAAAACAAGGTCCACTACAAGTTGGTCAACCTGATGCACTATAGTGGGTAAATAGTTCAATATTAACCACCACTGATTAACCAAGCGATGGTTTCAATTTCAGTCTGTATGTCAATAGAGGTTGAAGCTAAGGACAAATGATCAATATTGGGATTCTCTGTCATCAGCATAATCTGACACTCCATCAAGTGTGACTGTCCAATAAAAACAGACAGTTTTAATCCAGTGAGGGTCATTTGGTCTATCATAATTCCATGCTAAAGAGTTGTTTCTTCTCAGACCAGTGTTAGCTAGTTTTTCATACCTGACAAGTTTCGACTGATCACTTGCAGTCTTCTTCAGTGTGGTCATGTGATGTTTCTGTGATGTGTCGCTGATTTACGTGATTAGATGAATGGCGCTGTCTTTCTGCCAGTGAAGGCATGACACCAGCGCCATCTGCTGTCTGACGTCTTCTTTAGGACCACATCCCAGGTGTGTGAGAGTAAAAAGGGGCCCTCGTCCCGGTTTATGGTCCTGTGGGTACGTTTCCGTATTTCAATTGCCTCGTTGATCCGGTGGTGTTTGTCGTCCTCTGTCCCAATGATGTTTGCTCTATTCCAATCCATAATGTGATTCTCTTTTGCAACGGTCAGAAATGGAGGATTTGAGCTGTTCCTCCTCTGCTTTGTGTTTGGTTGCTCATGTGCATGCCCTCGCTGTTTCCTTCTCACATTCTTTCCGATGTACTTTTTTCCTCATATTGAATTCCCTCCCTGTTTCCTCAATACAGTATATGTTTTACTGCAAGACATGAAGGGTACTTTGTATATGACGTTGCATTTTTGTTCCGGCTCCATTTTATTTTTTGATTGTATGAATTTGTGATATGGTTTTATTGGTGTGTTTATACTGTGTTTTCTCACTGCTGCCTGCACTTTTACAGTGATGCCCCTAATATATGGCAATGCATTAGGGGCATGACTGTTTTCTTTTTATCCGTTTTGTTTGGCTTGTTTTGTTTTTCTTTCTCTGTGACTTGTTTTTTCCTTTTTGTATTGCCCATTTTGGGTATTCGACACCGTTTTAGTGTTTGGTAAATGTGTTGGTTCTGTCAAAAAGAG
This sequence comes from Dunckerocampus dactyliophorus, assembly GCF_027744805.1. Lineage (NCBI taxonomy): Eukaryota > Metazoa > Chordata > Actinopteri > Syngnathiformes > Syngnathidae > Dunckerocampus > Dunckerocampus dactyliophorus. The sequence continues at coordinate 9,071,688 of NC_072829.1, read as the reverse complement.
TTCTTACTACGAAAAGTTTGTGGGCTATGGAATGTTCTGATGTCCATAGGAGATAGTGGTCAGTGTGTGTTGGTGTCCTATGTATTTTTATTTTAAGGCTGCCATCATCCTTGTGTGTTACGTGACCACTCTGAAGAAGACTGCAAGTGAGCAGTGGAAACAGGTATGAAAAACTAGCTAACACTGGTCTGGAAAACAAAATGTTTACAACTGACTTTGTTTTAATAAACCAAACAATATACCCTTGAAAAAACTATGTTTGCAGCTAGTGCCAATAAAAGCTTGTTTATCATCTAAGAGGCTTTATTGTTCAGGGATTTTAGCAAAACAGTTTTTAACAAACAGTTGTTTGTAAAAAAAAAAAAAAAAAAAAAAAGGACCATTCAAAATGACCAAAAACAACAGCCCTCCCACTACTCTAAAGGTATTAATTGGACTGTCGGAATATGAATGAAAAATACGGTCAGAAAGTAAAACAAAATTCCTGAAGTCATGATTGGATAAGATAGCTGACATCTTCAATGTTTGCTGAAACATTACTTGTGTATTAACACATGCGGCACACCCTATGGGTTGTATTCATAATGCTTTGGAGGACATGTTAGCATACATGTAATACAGATATACTCCAAGTTTTATAATCATTCGACAAATGCTCAATGACTTATGGATGATTAGAGAAGTCCCACCTGTGCCCCTGCAAAGATGTTTACTCGGTGGCCATGTTTTTCAAACAATCTTGCTGAAATTTTACACACATGTGCTTGTCAGTCCCATGAAGTTGTGTACCAGATTTCATGGTAATTCAGCAAAACAATCTAAAGTTACAGTGGGTGGTTTGTAGAGCTTTTCTACAATACATTGTGGTGTATGCGTCAGTAGTTGGCTTTTACTGATACCTGCCATTTATTTTTGTTGAGACACTCTGGGCTATAGTATTATCTCACATTGTAATGATTCATATATCTCTATTCGATCAGTAATCTTTCATGTGACTGAGCTAATTTTAGATGTGGCAGCTGCCATCCAGCATAGCCTGTCACTGTACTGTGATCCATGGCAGCCTGCCTTGTTATCAGCGGAAGGCTTGTGACCGGCATTACTAATGTATTCCAAATGCTTTGGCTTTAAATATGCTATCACAGGACTCCAATGCCCTCATGTAATAGATTCCTGGCGACTACCTGGATTGACAGTGAATCCCAGTATCCACTGTGGTAGGTTATGGCTCAGTGTGTTGACATATCGCAATCAGATAACTAGCTAGAGGAGCAAATGCACTTCCGATATTTTAATGATCTCTGCCTTCGTTTGGACCTCGTTCAAACAAATGACCTTGCATTGTTAGTGATGGCTTCTCACTTAAGACCATCTCTCCCGCTGAAGCACTTACCATCCTCCTTACGCGCTGCATTATTCATACTGTACAACTGACTTTATAGGCACTTAAGACTCAAGATTAAAGCCTGCAAGTGAACGTGTTGCTAAAGAATCATCGTAGCAGAACGCAGAGCACTAAGTAAAGCTCAAGCTCCAAGTTTCATCTACACCACGGCCAGTGTAGCGTGAAGTCATTACTAATAAAGTAGAAGTTCACCCGCAGGTTGGAGCACTGCACCACTTTGCAAAAAGGCTGCCAAGGAGGAAGGGAGGATGCATGGACTGGTAAGAGTGGTGGTCCTTAACCACTGCCAGAAACAACTGGAAAAAACACTCAGTGTCCTTAGGCACCTAAGACTGTTTTACTCATACATCATTGTTGAAAGAGTTTATAGTTTTCCAGCATTGCACACTTCCTAATAGCTTACCCCAAGACAGACTAGTGTTTTTCAAAGTGTTGTCTGCAGACTAATGTTGGTTCCCAAGAGACCGCAGGTGGTTCTTAAGTAAGTTACAGGATGAACTTTATAGTCGTGAAGTAATACACAACAATGTACAATTTCTCACACAGCTCTACAAAACACTCTGATTTTAGGGCAGTGCTTCACAAATACTTTGTGTGTGTGTGTGTGTGTGTGTGTGTTAAGTTCTCGTTACCTTGTCGTTCACATAACTTCGGAGTGGCATACAAATAACCTAACCTCGTGCTATGGCACGTCCACATTATGTAGAACAAGAGTATATAAGTAACAATACATAAGTGATAGCTAGATAGATACTTTATTAATCTCCAAAATAAATTCACGTGAGTGTGAAAAGTTGGGAACGTAGTGAGGGGCCCCTTTAATGAGGAATATTATTATGATTGGATTAGATTTTAAGCAAAGTAGCCTGCCTTACGATCTGGCAATCTGCAGCATTTTAAAAGCAAATGTCTGCAATGGCTGACAATTTTAATTGCAGGCTAAGTATGTCAAAATAATTTTCACTCTTACCATTTGGCAAAGGTTAATCTTATTCCCTATTGTGATGACATTTGGGAAAATGATTATCCCCATTAGAATTTTGTATTTACAAATGTCTCCCCTGCTCTGCACACCAACCATACCCTATATGTCGGTATAAGCAGCCACAAAACCCTGAGACAAAGGTCAAAACACTTAAGAAAACAAAAAACTTGCCTTTAATTTGCATATTACCACTTGTTTACTTGTTTGTAACAGTAGTAGTCATGACTTCTAAAGGGGTTTCTCGTCATTACCTCGGGGAATGCACTGAAGGTTAATTCATTTAAATCTCATCTCCAATGATCTTTATTTCTACAAACTCACTGAAAATCTCATGGTCTGCACTCTAATCCGCTTTCACATGCCACAGGCCTATGCTATGCCCTTTCTGCAATGTGCCCAGTGAATGTAAGTGTTAATGAGATGGTTGATAAGGTCATGTCATCTTACATCGTTTAGTTCAGTGTTTGTCATAGTGCAGTGTATAACTTCTTCTCTGTGAAATAAAAAAAAAGTAGGCTGTTTCTTTCCAACGTCTTTAAGGCAAAGCTTGTCTAGGCCCTCACCATCTGTCCTCTTCTTCTAAAGATGTCTTTGAAAGATACTTTCAAAGGTGTATTATATATAGTCCAAAAAACAATTGGGATGGAGTAAAAGGATTACCTTGGATGTGCCTTCACATAGTTGTCAGAGCTTTCTGTCGATTAGAAAAACTATACAGCCTGTTAATTAGCGGTGTAACAGTACATGTATTCCTAATTTGAATCTTCAATACAATACAGAGGTGTACAGAGTTCCCACGCGGTCCTGAATCGCCATTTCGGGGCGTTGTCAGTTCAAAACGCCAAAAGCATTTGATCGTTTCAGCCTTTCATCCACATGCAAACGACGTTCTGGGTGCCTTGAAACTGTATTTTTTGAAAAGGACTTCCAGAGTGGGAAAATCTGAAAACGCCGGCCTTTTGTTTCCGTGTAGACAAGCGCTGCGTTATGAAAACGATGACGTCACCAACCTGTTGCCGTCACGTGACCAGAAGTGAGATTTATATCTGAATATTTTGACTGGCATGCCTCACCCCATTCCTCTGATATACTGTTGTATTATGAATCCAGAATGACTCACAAAAGTAATTCCACTTCTTTGTAAGTCTAGACAAGCCTCGGAAAGCGGAAGGCGACGGACTCGTGCGCATGTGTTTTCTTCTTCTATAGTTTGGCGTCTCACGTGGTTCTGTCTGTGTGTCTGTATATAGCGCCACACGTAGGTGTACCTTGTGTATTACATGGTTATCACCCAGTGATCCATTCCCATCTGGATGCAACAATTTACAAATCCGACACAGTGTGGATGTGAAAATCCCAGGAACGTATCCGTGTGGGTACAGGGCCATAGTCGCTGCTCATCTTTTGGCTGCAGGAGTCATAGCTAGATCGCTTTAAAATGCTGTTGCTATGGTGTGACTCGTGTGTTACACTTGCCATGTTGTTTACAATTAACATCAGTGGTATTAAACCTGGCTGATAAGTTTACTTTTTATCGCGATTCCTACTCTTTCCCTGAAATTATTTTCCAGGACATTTTCAGCCACAAGAGAAATATATATAATGTCATACGGATACAAGCACTTTTTTAGTTTTGTCTCTAGGCAAACAGGGTCTGAAAAGTTGCAAAAAGTTAGCAACAAAATCAATTGGAAGCACTGGGTTGCACAACTGCTCTAAGCGGAAATGCAAATTTGGTTGGCTGGTAGCATCACGTGGGGCGCTGTGCCAGCTAGAAGGAGAGAAACGCTGTGCCTTAATGTTGCCCAGAAGATAACGTGACAACAGACATGAATGCGCTTAACTTTGAACCCCTTTGCCTTCACAAGGCAATCATTGTCTTGGTTTATATTTATGGTATCAGTGAAACGGACTGTTGTATCCCCGTGTATGTTTGGCCTTGTTGAGGGATTTCCCTCCACTGAGAATTACTAAAACAATAAATATTCTTGCCATATTTGGCCTTTAAAGTGAAAAAAAGCTGCCTAAAAGTTAAGCTACCTTTATTTGATTGATCTTGTCCTTTTTACTGACCTGTTTAAAGGCTAGTTGCATGATCCTTCTCCATAACCATCTTCTCAACAGAAACAATCCAAATCTATTCAATGATCCATAAATAGAATATTATAGGAAGGTGGAAGGTTTTAGCTATAAATTGAACTGAATTTGTCTTTTTCCGTGAGCAATGATTATAAAGCTTTAGTCAGCGTTTGAAAAGCGAGCCCACACCTTTACCACGGCAAAGTTTCAACGAGAGTAGATAAGAGGCCTTATTCCCTTGTGTGTCAATTAATGCTCCTTAGCTGTCTGGATTGTTTGCTGCACGCTCGCAGGCCTCCTCGCTCTGTTCCCCACCTTGAAATGGGAATTAAGACAGACTGAATCTTTTTCCAAATGTACCAGACCTCCCCTTCCCCGAGTGACACTACACGCGAGATCCCAGCGCTTCCGACGAAAACGGCCCACTTTCAAACGCCAGCTCTTCCCCCATTTGATGCTATTTGTGGGAATGGGTTTGCCGTATAGGGAAAATAATTAACAGATGGCTATTTGTCATTCAGTACCACGCCGAGGTCTGAAGCCCACACTTTGAAGTGTGATGACGGTCACGATCGACGCACGCCGTCTTGATATATCTCAGGATGAGCGCACAAGCTACTGTGTTTTATCGGTCATTATTTAAAAACGGACACAAGTAAAATGGATCAACGACAAGTCTTCCTGGCTGATATTTGTGTGGTTTTTGACACACTATCATCACCTCCCAAGCATTACATTACAGTTTAATTTCAAGATTCAAGTAAAAACACCTGCTCGGCATTCACGCTAAGCTTTGTTTTCCTTTCCACTAAGTCCCTGGCTCGTCGGCAGTTTAATACTCTGTTATAGCTGCCAGTTAGCATGAAAATGTGTCACTCAGCTGTTTGCTGACCAGGTAACATTAAGTGAAAAGTGAGATTTTCTTGGAAACGCCAGGCAGAGAGGAGTGAAAGCCATCAGCTGTGAGCTGCCAGCAGTCTGTAAACACCAGACAATGAGAGAAAATGCTACACACTGCTAAGGAATTAGTCAATCGTTTTCTGAGGGTCGGTCAATCAAAATGAAGCCACTGCATGCATGAATGAGAAGCATAAAGATCCACGTTAAAGACTTCTCTTTGCACTTGTAAGTCTATTCATAATGTTGACATGTTTCTTAAAACATTGCCTGTTCAGCTAGCCAAGGGTTTATGCAACAGTTTAGGCCTCAAACAAATTTGCAGCACGAAATGCATTTAACCTTAAAAAGGTGTTTAGTAATTTCCCATGTTATCAACGGCTGTGGACAAAAAATGAATAGAAGCAAATATGAACTTTCAACATTCATCCAGTTCGTAAATCTTTGAAAATAAAATAAAAAACTTTGAAATATACTCAAGCTACTTCTCTGACGTAATACATGCTTGCTAATTACATATAAATATTTTCAACTTGTAATTTCAACTTTTTATGTCCATCCAGTTTAAATTTTGAAAGACTCCTCCAACGAAATGAAACAAAAATCTTTGTTATGCATAGCTTATTTTTAAGTGTCACAAAATAATAATTCTGCCTATTCTTCTTGTTGGCTAAACTGACATGCTAGATTGAATATTTTCTCAAGGTGGGCAGGTGTGCAATTAAACTGAACTTGTACTATGAACTTTGTGCTTTATCCCTAAACTTTGTGCAATCTGGAGCTACAACTATGACGAAGCAGCCAGTAAGGAACTGAAATCCTCTTTAAAAAATACTCTTTATTACTGCTGTGGTTTGATGCGCCTGTGCTGAGCACGGCTTGACTTTTCTTTGATTAGACGGCCGCCGATAACATGTGCCTCATTATTTGTGTTTTGGAATGTGAATTAATTGAAAGAGTGAGCTCGCTCTAATTGTTTGCTTAGATTGTGAAATTAAGAATGCCGCCGATCGTTTATGGCATATATAGGCACGCAGCACGCACACACATTGGGGTCCTTGTTTGTTTGGTTTATTGATTCATTGGTTCTGATTGGAGTTCTTCCTGGGCACGAGCAGCGTGTTTATGGCATTAAAACAAATACAAATGAATTATGTGGATTTCTTTTGCACATTTAATGTGCTTGTTTAAATTCAAAATGTTTGTTAAAATCATGGTATTTATTTGATAGAATGGACACAATTCGATAAAACAAGCATGATGTAAAGCTGAACACACTAAGTTACATTACAAGTGTTAAAAAATTCAAAAGTAGGTGAATAAATAGAAGTATAATTTAATTTAGATTTAAATTGTTACTAAAAATAATACAAGTTTAAAAGTGAAAAAACTTCGATGTGCTATGCAAAAACAACTCCTGACTTGAACCACGTTAAATAAAGTGAAGGAAAGCAAAGCATCGAGTGGATCCAGTTTCTTCAGTGTAGCAGCTCAGACCCTTTTTCAAGTTCGAGGGATGCATGAAGTTGAGAAGAACTTGACAGATATGGCAGCTTGCTAAGTATATAACGTTGTGGTAACGTTACATGTTTTTCCACGGTTAGCATTTGCGAATTTCAGAAAAATCATCTGAATGAAACAAAACCTTCGAAAAGCAGCATACTCCCAAATCGATTCGTGTTAATGAGTAATGCAGTCCATGCAACATCTAGGCTAAACAGATGCATTATCTTGCTACTTCTTAATGCTGTTCTAACCTGAAGTATTTCCCTGGGGTTGACAGGTGGGTCACTTAATTTAGTGCAATATGCTCAAATGAACTTTGCAGTATCATCAGAATGAAACAAACGAAACTAAAACAGCAACATTGAGTCGTCCCTCGTTACGTCGCGGTTCGGATATCGCTCCCTGACTACATCGCGTTTTTTCAAAAAGTAATTAATAAATGATCGCTGTTTCGTGGTTGACTGTGGCCTATTACAAGTAAAAAAAAAATTTTAAAAATACTTTTCGGAAATTCACTTATCACGGCCGGGTCTGGAACCAATTAACTGCGATAAACAAGGGATTACTGTCTTATCAACCGATGTCTGAATAAAAATGAGAATCTGATTATTTTGTATCGGTATTTCAGTGTATTCACAAATAATGACTTCTAAGGACTAAATAGATGTGTTAGCTTTTTAATTACATATTGTTTTTTTTTTTTTTCCATACAGAAGAGATTCAAAACTAAGAACATTTACCTGCTTAAAAAAAACGTACCTTACTTAAAAGCAACATATTCTTGTATACTGTAAGTGTCAAAGAAATATAGTTAATTCCCGTAGTTGGCTAAACAGAGGTGTTTTTCACCCAACATAACCAGTCCAGAGGGTACCCCGCTTCTCGCCCGAAGTCAGCTGGGATAGGCTCCAGCATGCCCCCGTGACCCTAATGAGGAGAAGCGGCATAGAAAATGGATGGATGGATGGATAACGTAATTATGCAACTCTAACATTTAATATGTTCCCAAGTTTGGCAAATGAATTAAAACCAACTCGTAATTTGTGACCATGCATTCCGTTAACTTTGGACAAGGTTTTGAAAGAACTCCTCCTGATGATAAATGTAAAACAGCACCAAATAAGGATTTACGTCTCAAGAGAATAAGAAAGATGCCCACTCTCCATAAAAACTTAAGCATTCCGTGTCCCATTTCCACTTGCTAACATTTGGAGCTGTGGCTGCAAAAGACAATATTTAGTCATCCATGACTGAGCTAATGAACCCTAAGGCGCAAAATGTCAGCTCTCATTGTTTGATGCCGCTTGTTGTTTTGTCGCAGCAAAATGAAGCGAAGGTGTTTGTGGTAAAGAGGCTTTTTTTGGTGTGCCAGAAGGCCTTATTCAGTGAAGCAAAAGACGGCACGACAAGGAGGGTGGGGTGTGGGGTTGTGGGGTGGGGGTTGAGTTGGGAATCTATTCCTTGAGCTGCCACAATGAAATGTAAAGCATAAATAAAGCCACATCTCTACTGGGGCATCACAGTGCAAAACAACATATCTGTCTGACTTCGGGGAGGATGGAGGAATTGGAGGCCGGGGCCGCTTGGGGTCACAATAGGTTATGCTCAGTCAAGTAAATACCCACTTAGGGACAAAATTATTTCTGTGATTTATTCAGGAACAAGCCTTGTGTGTGTTTGTCCTCACTGTTGCATGCAAAAGCGCAGCTCCGGCCCGTCAAGCAAAAAGAGGGCAGGAAAGGGTAAAGTCAATCAATGTGACCTTTGCTGCAAGCAAACGTCTTAGACATTTGCTGATTAATAATAGTGTGGTAAAATTTTCCATTTTTATTCAAGATGGCAATCACACACAAAATAAATGGATAAAAACAGGCCTTTTTGGGGACAAAAATATGCAATTCTAAACATCACTGGCTTTAAACTGCTGGTTCAGAATGACTGAAATAGTCAGCATTTATTTTCCTTTCCATCGTACTACAGTGATACCTCCGTTTTTGTTATTTTTTTCCAAAAAGTTAGATGGAAAATGAAATGTACAAAAATAAATTCAATTTTCCTCATGGGAAATAATGTAAATCCAATTAATCAGTTCCAGTACCCAAAAATATCAATTAAAAATACATTTCATAGAGAAAAACTATACTTTTACATGCAAAATAATTATCAATGACAAATGAAATTGAATGTGCCTTACAGGATACCCTCGTATTGTGTAAACTAAGCGACATTGGGTGGTGGGTGTGTGAGTCAAGATGGCTGAATAAACAAGCAATGCTGTATTGTCCGCCCACATCTTTATTACTATTACAAGATTCAACGTAGAAAAGAGTAAAATACAACGATTTGGTGCGTGCCATATTTTATGATAACCGAGACAAAATGTTGGTGAAAATTTCCGTCTAACTGGGACATTCAAAAACCAACGTTTGACTGTACTAGGTATGACTACAATTATATTCAGGACTACAAATCATGCAACAGTTTATCGTTAAGTCGACGAATTATTCAACTCAACTGTGCCGCTAATTTACACATTGGCTCAGTAATAGCCTAACTTTATGTAAACAAAATAGAAAAAAAAAAACAGGGCTTTTTTTTTGGGGGGGGGGATACGCAGAGTATAAAAATCACAGACTTAAAATGCTGCAAGTTCGGAATGACTCAAATAGTCAGCATTTACTTTCCCTTCCTTCGTACTACAGTGGTACCACAGTTTCCGTCATTAATTTGTGCCAAAAGGTTAGACGGAAAATTAAACATATTGACAAAAACTACAGCAAAAAAAACTGTATTATAGTACGACTACGGTGATATTCTTGAATACAAATTCTACGACAGTTTATCTCTAAGTCAATGAATTATTCGACTCAACTGTGCCGTTGTTTACGCGTTAGCTTGCTTATTGCGTAACTTTATGTACTGTAACTAGAGACCAACCAGAGTCTGACATGTTCCACAACATGTTTGCCATTCAACCCAAAAATCGGACCCATTCGCACCTCCACCAGACCCACACATAAGATCCGCCATCAAACCTGAATATCTCGGCTACGCTTATTTTCATTGTTTTTTTTGTACAAGCTTTTTTCCGACCAAACCCGAAAACACAAAAAAACAAATGCCTTTTCTTCTGCTACCAATGCTCTTAAAGCTATGTTTAATATATTCCCACCTGAATAGCTTGGCTATGCTTATTTTTATTGTTTACTTTTTTTACGTGCTTTTTTCCCGACCAAACCCGAAAAAACAAAAAAACAAATACCTTTTCTTCTGCTACCAATGCTCTTAAAGCTATGTTTAATATATTCCCATTCTACACAACCCTGCTGCCCCTTGCAGTTTGACTGTGCTGGAGTCAAAAATTGAAATTACGGGCTTGTTTATGTAATTTTTCGATATAAAATCAGTTATAAAATGCATAACAGCTATGCTATTTTACATGCAGAGGTTGGCAGGTCTGCAAATGACAACTTTAATCATCAACACTCTGGATTGTAGCAACACAAAAACACTATGTTGTGCAGACGTTGAAACATCTATTGAGCTATTAAGCGTGTGCTATTAAATATAATACTTATCGATTCTGATGAGTTCCTAGCAGCCCCACAGTGCTCTTCCATTTGAAAAACTGACCAAAAAAAACTTCATAAATCAAACACACAAAACAAAGTCGACAGCTTCTCTAGACACCGACTTCTCCAAGTCTTCCTCGCTGTGACCTCGCCTATTCCTAAAAGCCGTTACACATTCCCAGCTGCTTTGCACATTCCAGACAAGCCTCCTGAGGGATGAGAGCGCGATTTACCAAATACAGTCAACTCAACACTAATATTGGGGGGGGAGATCATCATCATCATCATGTGGAGTACTCTCTCAGCTGTGGCTGTGAGTCACGCTGATGGGCACTCGGGGACTTACGAGGAAACGACCTTTACACAGTAAATGGCCCGGCCATGGAAGCCATCAGGATGAGGGCAATTAGCCCATTCGTAGATCACACTTATACGGCAATAGAGAAGACAATCATGCCCCAGAAGAGGTCATTCATCTGACACTATGAATGAATTAAAAAAAAAAATCTAACATCTATTTTTTTAGGGCAAAAATGACATTGACATTGTTTGACATTGAAGCACTCAACAAATACAACCGCAACCAATCCTCCTATAGTCCCTGGTTGCAAGGTCGACAAAATCAAATAGCCAACATAATTATAAACCCTTTATTATAACCATTCAGAAAATGTTTTTAAGTAAACCTTTAACATTCGTGTCATACATACATAAACAGAGAGTAAGCACTCCAAAAGCCAGAATCTCTCACGGACGGAGAGTGACCAAGGGTGGCCGCCCTGTAGCTCCGCCACTGCTTTTGGACCATCTATTAGAGCAATTAATAGCTGAGCAGTGTGCTGAAGACATGCTTTCAATGCCTAGTTTCCGGATTCTTCTCACCATCATTGCGGCCAAACCCGCACGGGACATAATATGGAAGTGGATGCCGATTGGCACTCCGGTTTTAACACTAGACTCCTTGGTTAACATGCCCACTCATGCTGCTACAAACAGCTTCCAATATTAACAGATTTACGTGCCGAATAACGCTTCAGAATTTAAGTCATAGTCAACATTGTGGGAAAACTTGACAGTTCATTCAAGACGTGCTTTTATTGACAGCTCCTCCACAAAACAGGCAGCTGTCTTCTGTTGTGTGCCGCAGTGAAATGCGTCCAAGCGGAAACGGCAGTTAGGCTGAGCTAATGTTCTGCACCACAGAGCTGTTTTTGTCGAAATTGCCCCCCAGCCGTGGAGGTGGCTACTGGGGTGGCCGGAGAGTGACAAAGGTTGGCCAAGGCTACCCTGTAGCTCCGCCACTACCGATAAATGCCTTTCAACGCCCATCACAAAATCCGATCACCTGTGGCTAGCACTTTGCAGCCCACAGTGATCCTTGTATGTTGTGTAGCGTCTTGCCCTAACTAACATCTTGGGCAATGTCGTCCTTCCGCTTTCCCTCAAAACAACAGCAATCACGTCTGTCGTGTGGACCCTAGCTACTACCAAATGACACAAACACTCTTTTTTGGGGGTATACGGCATTTAAAGAACAACATTTGGAGCATGGTGAGTTTTGGAGGTTCACGGCAGCTCACGTCAAACGACAGCTAACGCAGCCACTCACTCGTATGTGTGTGACAGTCAGACGGCTAAGCTAATAACCCCAAAAAATAATTGAATTCATCGGACGAGATCAGCCTCTCTCAGCGGTGGAATTTTGCCAGTCTCATCCTCTGTAAGTTTTGGGAGTTGTCTTCTAAGTAAAGTAAAAAAATGAAACAGATTTCATAGGGCCCTAATTATCATCTGTGGCTGGAGGCAACCTCCTGATGTTTTTTTTTAATCCACTCCACAAGATGAAATCAAGTATCATGAGTGGTTAGCATCCAGCAGCTTTATCTACCTCTGCATGCACTAAAATGTTGCTGCTCATCTGTTGGCGTGAAACTCATGTGTACCGACTGGGAATCTCAGGGTGCCTCGCGATGCGGTGCGCCATATATGGCGATGGTGTAAAAACAATGAGACTGTTTTAGTGCAACATAACTGTAAAGCAGGATTTTATTTTAGGTGTCTGACAAACAGTGACACCGTTTTAAGCTCATTCAGAAAACACAGCATCTCATGTCCCTCAAGGGATAGTTTGGATTTTTTGACATGAAGTTGTATGACATCCCATTATCAGTGTAGTACATCAACAGTGACTTACCCCCCACTTGGTCCCGCGAGTCCGGTTCTGGTCGGATTTGTCATATGTGATGACGCTCACATCTTCTCCCGCGACACACGGCAATAGCGTGTCGATAATCCATCGTAGGGTTAACTATCGCAATGGTTCCATATATCAATATTTCGTCACACCACTACTTGCAGACAGTCCTGCAACGTTGTTTTAGTTGCTGCTGTATCATGTAAGATTCATGTTATATATTTGTCCAAAAGATGTGGTCAATAAGAGCTACGTCTCGCTTTTCACTTTCTCATGCACTCCAAGTCATTAGTGAGACATCCCAATGTAAAATAAATAAATAAAAAAGACAAAAAAAAAAGTTAAGTTGTTATACAGTATATCACTTATCATGAGCCTCTCTCCAATCATTGCCTGCTTCCAACTAGAAGCAATTCAGAATTAGAGCATTTATGGTTATGCTGAATTAAGGGTGCAAATAAATGGATATATTGGCTAATAGCGCGTTGCGTTAATACGAGTCAAGAGATCATTAAGAATTTTAGTTGACTTAGTGGAACTGACTGCAGACAAATTGTGTCTTGACGCAATTCAAGTAAAAACAGAGTGCACGACTACCAGGGAACGACACTGACAGGGAAACAGGAGTTCAGAACATTCAGAGAGATTCACTCATCCATTTAGTCAATCCACTGAGAGCAGGAACACCATTTGAACGAGCACATACAGTATTCACTGATTTCACTCTGCATCTCGATCAATTTCAATCTCTATCCACCAATCGATGCAGCACTTGTGTAACGAAGCGGCCAACAAACGGGGAATGTATGCTTTAAGAAAAATCTGATATGAGTTGTACTGTACAAAGGAAAAACACATTCAGTGTGGCTTCTGGGATTTTATATTAGCATAATGATAAAACCAAAATATAATATGGTTTTAAAAAAACAAAATGTTTATTTATTGCTCGGATGTCTATCAGGGTTTCAAATTTATTTTTGGAGTATTCTGTGCAGATTCCAAAGGGGTTTATGATCATTCATGCATAATGGAAGTCTAACTGTGAGATTTTACTGCACCAGCACATCCGACAGCATTTTATGACCGTTATAAACAATACTCTCTCTTCACTAATGCACAATGTGTATTGGGGGAGGGCACATTCAATGCTCTAATGTATAAAAATATATATTCTAAAAGGGATACAAAGTATGTAATTTGACCTGGTGATCCAAATCGTCCATTTTGCACTGGAAGGTATGAAACCAACAAACACGACCCTCTGAACAAAATATAACAGAAGAGTAAAGTGTGAGAAACGATCCTTAAGAGCTCCTTTCTGTTTATTAGCTAGGATGCGTCAGCAACAGCAAAAAAATACAGAAAGAGCATCTAAAATTAGAAGAAGTCACACTGAGGCAACTTTGTCTCAGATGCGCCGTGATGGGGTCACATACAGCGAATTCCCAGCAGTGCCGTAACACAAGACAAGAAGTATAACTCATAAAAGAGTCTCTATTTATAAAGTACTTCACGAGCCAACTCCATATTTTTTTTCGCTGACTGTCCTAGTGCCTACAAGTACCCCTGGCTGCTTACAAGTCGCCGATCGTAGTCCCACAGTGGGCAAATGCGATCAACTAGGGTTTGATTACCTCTTTCTCAAGCGGTTTGATTCTTAGCTACAGCCGAGAATCAAACCAGCAATCTTCCACATGCTACACTGCCACCCTGCCCCGCTGCTCCACGACACCCTAAACCGATGGACACATGTTCCTTTCACTTCAGAGGACGTTACATTGATTTACGTTTCTGTCCTACATGTCTGAACCAAAAGCTGACCCTTTAAGCAAGACCTTAACCCCGCTAGGATTGATTTACTGAAGTCCACTGAAGTCGTACAATTCGAAACTTTCGTGTGAATAGTTAGGACACCCAATGGCGTTCTAATTTGTGGCACTGCACCCCCTAGAGCAGGGGTGTCAAACTCGTGCCATGGAGGGCCGAGATACTGCAGGTTTTCTTTCCAGCCAGTCACTAAAGCAGGTGATTTTAATGATCAACACCTTCAGTTTGAGGGAAGGAGCTCATCAATTAAATCACCTGCTGAAGAAACTGGTTGGAGAGAAAACCTGCAGCGTCTCGGCCCCCCAAGGCACGAGTTTGACACATGTGGCTTAGAGGTTGTGATCAAAATGGTTCAGAAGACATATTATACATGAAATATACCATATACAATGAGATACGCCATACATGAAATAGATATCCTTATTTTTAAACAATCATGTTATAATAATCAAATGGTCAATGACTTATGGACAATTACTTGCTAAGGCAACCCTGTGCCCTTGCTAAGACGTTATGCTTGATGGCAGTGTTGTTTTTGTCAATGACGATGACCAAAGTATTTTCTTGACGAACCTTTGGTGGGGGGTGGACCTGAGGGGGGGTCCCACATAATAGAATTTATTATGTATTGTGTAAAACTAAGTAACAACATCAAAATAAAAGCACAACCTGAATACAGACCCCCCCCCCCCATCCGCCAGTACGAGCGTGGAGTTCGTTTTTCAGAGAGAAAATGATTACGTCGCTGTTTGATGAATGTGGTAAAAGGCAGTGTGCTAGCATGAATAAACTTGAGGTTGTTAATATTCACATTAGCACTCAATAACGTCATCAAACATTTCCTTCATGCATTTCGACATAGTGTCAGCATTTTGGACCAAATATGAGGGGAAAGAAAAACAGGAAAAATACAGTATAGTAGTGTGGTAGTAACTGTGCAGCGTGGGAGAAAGACACACAAGACACACAACGGTGCGTTCAAGGAGCGTCGAACAAAGTGGGACGGGTCGGCGCTCGCAAAACAAACAACACAAACATGCAAAAACGATGGGATTTGTAATTATATATTATTTTTTAAATAAAATAATAGCCTGGTTCGGCCCCACCCACGGACCGGTACCGTGTGGCCCGGTGGTTGGGGACACCTGGTCTGTCAGATGTTTAAAATACATGACATTACTGCCTATTGTGCAGGTATTATGTTTTTAAAGATATGATATACCTACATTTGATTCAGTAGTCACCTGTAGACTTTTACAGATGTACTTTGTATACAGTGAGATAATTGTATCCCCTCTTTGTTTTTTCTCATCCAATTTCCAAGACTTTGGAAAATTTGTTTTTATTTTTGTTTTTACTAAAACTCGACTAAAACATTTTTAGTTTTTGTCAACTAAAACCTTTTTTTTAAATTTTATTTTAAAGTTTTACATGGTTTTGACTAATTGTAACTCTTCCGTGTGTCGCGATTCAGGACATGGGTGTCCTAATCTTTTGACTTTATAAATGTTCGACCTGCCTCTTTGCATCTTGCAAAATCTCAGTTTTTAGAGCATCATGGGATTAACTTGCAATTGATGCCTTTGATGCCTATTCACCTCAATTTGTCATCGGCATGTCGCACAAAATCTCACGAGGCCTCAGTTATGTCGGCATCAAAGGATTAACTGTTCACATCGTTTTCCTTGGGAAAATTTGGTGGTTGATCAGCACTAAGGAACGGACTGCAACCGACCTAAAATTGGGCATGCACAGTGCAAATAACACGCCGGTCTTACTTTTCAATCAGAGCTGATTTCAAGTCTGACTGTTTGTCAAAAGTCATTAACGTTAGAAGTCACAATGGACTTTCATGTCCAAAGGACAGCCAAGCGTCTGGATTAGTTTTATACGGGAAGTGAGGCAGTGACCGACTTGTCGTCTGACCATTGGATACATTTATGTTACATCAGAAATTTGTGTGATCCCAATCTCCAAGCCTCTTTTCATCACTACACCTGCACAAAGTGTCTAATGCTTGTATTTAGCATTAGTGTTCTTTGACACGTCGTCTTCTTGATTTGCTTTGACAGTCGCACACACATTCGTCGAGACCTGTAGGACTCAAGCAGAACGACAACTTACGTACAGTGTGGGCACTACACTCGTTAGCGTTTCGTCGAAATTTAAAGCTAACCTATCTAAAGAGGTCTCACCAAGCAACAGGATGAATGGCAAGCTGGAAGACGTTCCAAAAGAGGTATCTCCATCCAGCCTGTCTCTCCTGGTGGCGGTGTGGGCCAATCAGTATCTGGTCATGGGCCTGACGCCGCAGCTCTTCAGAAAGCCTTTGTCCAAATATTGCTCAAGGGCACATTTGTGCAGCTGGCATCACACAGTAATGCTTCTGCCATCAACGAGCTAGGTTGTTATTTCCCTGTTTGTTAACCTGCCGGTGCCGCTGCACGTCCAAATGTGACAGTCGGTCGGTCAACAAGATGGACTGTACAATACACACTACAAAGACTGTGTTTCATTGTTTTGTACGGTCAAAGGCATCCAAGATTGCCAAGTCATGATTAAAATGTGCTGCTGACATAAATACTTGCTGAGTAGGCAAATGTGTATTCCTCCCTTGATGGCAATAAGGCCAAACAAATGCTTGCTTAATACAATAATGCACAGATGCACGGTCATAAAGGAGTCCATTTGTATCACTCAAGCTACAACGCATAAGGCTAATTATTTGTTGTTGTTTTTTTCTCAAGAGCCTTAAGCATGTTGCCAGTTGTAAACGTAAACAGTCAAGGGCACAAAAAGGCATCATTAATACTGTAAACGCTCCAATTAATGTCTTTATTCAATTAACCACGGTCTCCTTTAGTCACCGGGGGCGTGGTCTACTAAAGCAAATAACCTGCGGGGTGCTTTTTCACGAGGAGAACAGGTGCTCCGAAATGGTAAAAATTTAGGAGCGACAATGCAACTCCAGTAAGTGGGTGTGTGATTAATAAACCAGGACATTATCTGCATTTGTAACAAAAGACAGTAAAAAAAAACCAAAAACAAAAACAAAAAAAAAAAGGATTCACCTGCCTAGCCAGGCTAACGGTCACCGTGGAGGCTGGTTTGTTTTGTCACATCGTAGTTACACGACAGACAGCTGTCTCTGCAGGTGATGTGGTTGTGTTTTGTTAGGCTTTTTTTTTTTTTTTTTTAACCTGCCTGCTTCAGCCCTTTGCGATATGTACAGAACATGAGTTTGTTCTCAAACTCCAGCCAAGAGAAGAGTTTGGTCCAATCTGATTTCAACTTGTAAACTTTGCTAGCACTGTCGGTAGCTGTTGATCTCCCCTGGCTCGGCACCGTCAGTTGTCCCAGATTTCTCTCACCAATTTCCTCTCCTTCCTTGGTTCCACTTTGAAAATACGACTCATTTTTCATTTTTCACTGGACACAAGGTGATTTTTTTTTTTTTTTTTTAGCGCCACAAGATGGGAGCAGCTGCATTTGAAGTTGCTACTCAGCTGCAGGTGTGAAGCCCATGTGCTTTACGGTTGCTGTACTGCTGTTTACAATGAACTTGTCCGCGGTGAGCAGTTTCTTCGTTACCACTACTACCACATCAGTTCTGTTGCTGCTGTGCCGTGCATGCTACTTGTTATCATGTGGTTAAACAAACCTTGGTTTACCTTGACACTTTCTCATGCACTCCACAACATTAAAGCTACAAATATTTGAGTGGTTATAAATAATGAATTTCTCTCTAACCAGCGCCGGCATTTACAGTATCTACATTTCCTGCGAGCGACTCAATTACCATAAACAAAACTCATTATATGCAGTCTTACAGTATATTTAGTTAGTAGTATGTTAGCTTTCTGCAACTAATAACACGCTGTATGTCATAATGTTGTTTATGAATGCTAGTGCTAATAATCCATCCAATCTGTAGATGACGATTAAGCGAGGCGAGCAGGGATGAGGAATTAATCACACGGGGGGAATGCTCATGTCGTGCCATTATGCATGAGACGAACCCCGACAACTGACACAGTCACAGTAATGACCGAGCGGCCCATGCATAGGGAAACAAGGGCTAAGTTGAGTCAACAAGACGAATCCTTTCCATTAACAGCGGGACTGTGGACTAGCCTGTCATTTCACCATTAATTAGGTGGTTTTACTGTTGGGGGGGGATTAAGGGACTGTGAAATCATGCCAAGACCAGGATCAGATGGGAGGGGGTCCCTTGTTTAATTATCAACGGCGCGCAAACAAACCTAGTCTACACAGGGATGACTACATTTCCCGTAGCTGACATCTTGTTGTTCTTTCGACGGCAAACTAGTTGAACCACGACCGCCTCTGCTAGCTGTAGCCAAGTTGTGCGCTCCATTTGCTTTAAGACAATATTCAGCATACATTTAATATCTACCGTCTATCGTCGTACTACCTATCTCCTACACGGTTTCATTTTTTACTTTCCACAGTTGTCTCAAGAGAATGTCCATATGGACATATCCAGTCTAAACAGACTGGGACAAACTGCCTTTGAATAAGAAGACATCCATGAACAGATCCAGACATGCGGTTGGTGTTGCAATCTGCCACAACGGGGTTTATTATTATTATCATTACCGAGAAATGTGCAGACTGAGAGGAGGAGCGAGAACAGGACTTGGTGTGACAACAAGACAATAATGCCAAAATCATTCAGAGAAAAGCTTCCGTGAATAAATCATCCGCCCCTGGAGTAATTACGAGAAAGGATGTCAAAGACCAATATAATAAAAACCAATAGCGGCAATCATTGTGTTCAGTTTATGCTGCCTTTAAGAACACTTAACCTTAAATACCTTCAATTCGAGAGCATTAAGTTCAGGAAGTGTTGAGGGACCCCTCCGCTCATGCCGGTTCTCCTCATGCTGAGCTGAGCTGAGCCTCCCCCTGGAGACCCGACCAATTTTCTCTCTCAGCAACAGCTTCGGTCCAAGGACTGCCCTAACAAGCCGGAGCTCATCAGGAAAAGGGAAGCATTCGGGTACTCACACAGGAGGCCTGAAAAATGTAGGTGGTCGGCGCAGGCCTCAAGTTGGACACAATAATTAATCTTCGCATCGATCCGCCTGGCGGACTTCTACTGGGACAAGCTCACAGAGGATGACTAAGAAGCTGCGGTTTGCTTCAGCTTTCACAGATTAAGACGCTGAAATGGATTTACTTGCTTTCTCACACCACGCTTGTGTCTACACAATGTATAGACCACAAAAGTACCTATAGATTACAGTTTCAACATTTCATATATTGACTATTGTGAACAAAATTAGCATAAATAACACCAGATTGTCATACAGAGCAGGGGTCCCCAACCACCGAGCTGTGGCCCGGTAACAAGGGGGAACTTTCAGGCGCAATGATAAAAAAAAATACACTGATTTTTTTTTTGTTTGTTTTTTTTTTAAATACATGTACTTTTGTAAATAACCATCAAATTGTATGTAAATGGATATACATTTTGAAAATATGGGCCATTGTTTTATTGAAAAAATAATATACAGTTAGAAATCCCTCAGTTCTTGTTGTCTGTTGCAGGCTGCGACCCGTCCCACTTTGTTCAATGGTCATTGAACACACCATTTAACTTTCTCCCATGCTGCGCAGATAGACTACTATACTGTATTTTTCCAGTTTTTCTTTCACCTCATATTCGGTCCCACATGCTGATGCTATGGTGGAATGCATAAAGGTAAGGATTGATGACGTTATTGAGTGCTAATGTGCATATTTGTTCAGTGCACAACCTCAAGTTAATTCATGTTAGCAAACTCCCTGTTACCACACACATCAAACAGCGACATTATAACCATTTCTGTGAAAAACAACCGACCCCTGCCCGCCCCAAGTCCGCCAGAGATTTGTGGAAACACGAGCTGGTCAGTGGGTACAAAAAGGTTGGGGACCACTGATATATAGGATCTATGACTACTGTTTCTGCAGGAGGTCCTTAAAAACAGTAGAGCACAAACCACAAAAAACCTCTGGCACACTGGGAGTTGGGGGATGTTTATTTATGTATGCATTGTGAATAAAACAAAGACAAGTGCAATATATACCTGAAGATCTTATTAAGATGACCACTGACCAACCAACAACACACTTCCGGCCTTCACATTAAAAGCGCTGTGCGTCATTGTCTGACTGCACTGAACAAATGTCCTGGAAAAGAAGCAGGAGTTCATTTTCCAGAGAGAAGATGATCACATCGTTTTTTGACACGTGAGTGACAGGCAGTGTGCTTGACACTGAATAAACGCGACAACGCAATCATAATAATGTCATCAAAGCTCACCTTTATGCACACACATCAGCATTTGGGAACAACAATGAGGTGAAATAAGAATGGGGAAAAATAGCATTCGTAGCGGCACTGCAAATACTTTCAATTTGTCTCGGAGCACACAACGATGGTGCTTTCAAGAACCCCCAAAAGTGGAAATAAAGACTCCCTGAACATAATGAAAGAAAGCGACATAAACATGCAAAACCTATGGGCTTTCTAACAGTATATATTTTTTCCAATAAAATAATAGCTCTTATTTCCCAAACTGATACACATTTTACATAAAATCCAATGTAGTTATTTACAAAATTATTTTCTAAACTTGTGGTTGGGGACCTCCAATATAGAGAATCAATAGCTTTTTTTTTTTTGGTTTTAATTGCTGGAGTTTCTGCAAACAAATAGCATAACAATCCGGCTTTTACTTGCTTATTTATTTTTGCAGCACATCGTTAAAATCAGCAGATTAGTCATGTAATTTCAAGGATCTTCGAAAAGTGCTTTTGTAGGACTGTGTAATAAAGGAACTTTGACTACCATATACCATGTAGGCCCTTAAAAACAGCAGAACATTCCTGTCATATTGAGGACCTTTGACTAGCATAAACATATTCCTTGTGTTTTACTTTATAACTTTAGCGATATACAGTCTCTATTATACAATGGTGTAGGTCTGGAAGTCTTGCATTGAGTAACTGATATCCATAAAAATGTTTCATTTCTATCATTTTTGACAGACGCCTCGCTCCTCTCCCTCCAAATCCTCCTATTAGCTTACATTTGACATTATCCTCAGATTTTGGAACATTTGCCAGAAAAGTGACTGGATTCAGCTCCAGAAACCTCTGCCATTAGTCATCTGGAACCTAACAAGCCCTAAATATGCCTCACACACATAGTAAAAAAAAAAAAAATCTTAATTGTAAAATGTATAGATAGAATTGGGCTCACGGTCTAGCCTTTAGCCTGGTCGTCAGACTGGCCACGTTTACGTCTGTTGTGGGGCTGCCGCTATCTCACTCTGAAGCGATTAGGTGTAGAACGAGGCCCGCCTGTTCTGCAGGCCACTGAATCGTCCCGGCTAGCTTTCGGAGAAGGCACTTCACAAGTTCCATCTACATAATCTACACGGCTTGCCTGGTGTAATTCCACACACGCAGGGCGCCACCCTCTTGCACCGACATCACGTCAGCATATGTGTTAGGTACACCTGTGTATATGTATGCTATGTAGTCTATATATGTACATTCTATGCTTTAATATCACTGATTTTAGACATTATGATCAACTTAGAGTGAATGGAGAAAAATCTGCAAATTTGTGGGGCTGTGAATGCTGAATCTCAAATGTCTCACTGTTTATGAAGGGGAGAAGGGAGACGGGTGATGTCCAGGCCTCAGTTTTCTGACAATGTATCCAATTTCATTGGCTCACCCAGCTCTAAGACAAGAAACAACAAGATGTTATGGCATGATGTCACTGCCAATCTGACACAGTGACAATGACAAAAAAATACGCCGCTGTCTGATGCTGGCAATGGACAAAAGGACAGTTGAGATGCTCCCATGCAGCAGTTTCTCATTACCACCAAACGTCCTCTTGACAAATTGCACACAAGTGTCTGA
This sequence comes from Dunckerocampus dactyliophorus, assembly GCF_027744805.1. NCBI lineage: Eukaryota > Metazoa > Chordata > Actinopteri > Syngnathiformes > Syngnathidae > Dunckerocampus > Dunckerocampus dactyliophorus. The sequence goes on along the minus strand of NC_072829.1, from coordinate 9,049,276 downwards.
AATATGACCCATGAAGCCCAGTGCCACTATAAACCGAGAGCCACAAGCTGATTTGTAAATCCAATTACGTCCCTGTCTGTAATGGCTGTGTTCAGTGCCATGATGTTAATTCAGCTGTTGTCAGTGCCGTGTCCTTAAGGCCACGGCCTCGCCAGTGATTGACATTCAGCATTTAGGGCAGATCATCCAAATAACTACGTTGATGGAAACGAGGCCAAAAGGAAAGCGGGAGAGCTTTGATAAAGGAAGGGAGAAATATGACACAAGGAAATGAGTACAGGGAAATTATTCCTGGCAACTGCGCTCAACCACATTCGTGACAAAGAATTTCTCAGTTTGTCATGAAATGCCAGACATAAAAGAGTAGACCAGAGAATTAGATTCAGTGGTCTCTAATCAACAGGCCCAATCTGGTCAACCTACATTTCTTTATAAACTATGCTTCAAAAGTCAAACAAGGGGGATCTGGGGACTCAGAAAACCAGTCAGTATCTGATGTGACCACCCATTTCTTCATGCAGTGCAACACATCTCCTTCGCATAGAGTTGATTGTGGCCTGTGGAATGTTGGTCCACTCCTCTTCAATGGCTGTGCGAAGTTGCTGGATATTGGCGGGAACCGGTACACGCTGTCGTATACGCCCATCCAGATTATCCCAAACATGCTCAATGGGTGACGTGTCCGGTGAGTATGCTGGCCCTGCAAGAACTGGGACGTTTTCAGCTTCCAAAAATTGTGTACAGATCCTTGCAACATGGGGCCGTGCATTATCCTGCTGCAACATGAGGTGATGTTCTTGGATGTATGGCACAACAATGGGCCTCAGGATATTGTTGTAGTATCTCTGTGCATCCAAAATGCCATTAATAAAATGCACCTGTGTTCTTTGTCCATAACAGATGCCTGCCCATACCATAACCCCACCGCCACCATGGGCCACTCCATCCACAACACTGACATCAGAAAACCGCTCATCCACACAACGCCACACATGCTGTCTGCCATCTGCCCTGAACAGTGTAAACCGGGATTCATCCGTGAAGAGAACACTTCTACAACGTCCCAGACGCCATCGAATGTGAGCATTTGCCCACTCGAGTCAGTTACGACGACAAACTGGAGTCAGGTCGAAACCCCGATGAGGACGACGGGCATACAGATGAGCTGCCCTAAGACGGTTTCTGACAGTTTGTGCAGAAATTATTTTGTTATGCAAACCGATTGTCTCAGCAGCTGTCCGAGTGGCTGGTCTCAGACGATGTTGGAGGTGAACATGCTGGATGTGGAGGTCCAGGGCTGGTGTGGTTACACGTGGTCTGTGCTGGTGAGGCTGGTTGGATGTACTGCCAAATTCTCTGAAAACCCTTTGGAGACGGCATACTGACATTCCTGCTGTCAGTATGCCAATTGCACGCTCGCTGAAATCTTGCGAGATCTGTGGCATTGTGCTGTGCTAAAACTGTAGCTCTGACTGTACATATACAGACACATAATAAATAAATAATTAAAAACTAAGATTGAGATGTGAATCCCTGTAGCTGATTTATTATTAATATATGAAAGATTTTCGTAGTCAGGAGTACAGAAAACCCGTTTATGACTTTCTATATAAGATTTTTACCATTATTTGAGCCCTGCAGTCATGAAATAACACCCCTATACACTTACATACCCTTAACACTATACATACACCATAAACACTATACATACACCATATACACTACAAATAACACTTTTACACTCCTATTATTATAACACATTGCTCAACTGTAATGCGCAGGCTATGGGATCTCTGCCGTGACACAAAAGACGGCCATAACTGTAACTATGAGCAAGCTTGCGAACCTCCAATATATTTACTGCATTCTAAGAAAGTATTTCAAGCGGAGTGGGGAAGAAGGACAGAGTAAGAAGCCAAAACCTTACCACTTCCACATGGAATGGGAGGACAACTATGTTGTGTCGGACATGCCATGGCTGACTACATGCAGTGTGAAGGTAATCTAATGTCATAACATGAGAAGGTGACATGTGAATTTCTCTTGGAGATTAATAAAGTATCCATCTATTCATTTCTGACACCCAGTGGCCAGAATACTGCACATAACTTGTTTTTCAATATTTTTTTGACCAATAATAGGGCATCGTCAACCATGAAACGGCGTGAGTGAGGAGCGATGTTCAAAAAAAAAAAAAGTCCAAAAAACCCAAAGCCCAGCATAAAGTCAACAAATCAGTCTTCTTCAACTTCCATATATGCTGTGCTTGTTGAAGAGTCTTCAAATCAATAGTAGCTTTGTATGACAGTGCTTAACTTCTCTTTACACTTAAGACAGTTAAAAATGCCTAAAAAAAAAAGTGGTATTCATGGACTCAGTTGCCTTCAGCAAACCTGTCGTGTATTATCAAAGGTATGCTCAAAACATGTGTAATAGGTTGACTGGAGACTCTAAACTTCCTTTGGGTGTAAATATTATACGACCTGTGACTGTTCTCATGATATGTGCCACAGAAAATGGATGGAAATTACAACTAAAGCACCGTGAAGATGTTTTTTATCATCTCTTCAAAGCCACCAAGCCAGAGGGGCGTCTGGTTCTTCAGTTCAGCCAAAGGTTGACCTCAGGCAGTGTTCCAAATGGTCCAGAGTAGAGCTGTAATTTAAAAGAACACAAAATTGCGCACGTCCAAACTAGTGTCAGATCATCTTCTCCTAAGTGCCGACCGCCAGTTCCGAGGAAAGTGGCATGGGGGCTGGGAAAACCAACACTGGGCTGAAAGATGTGCCGAGTGCAGTGATGGTCTTACTTGAGCAAACTAGGCTGCTGTAAACATGCACGCCTGCACAGGGGCCTCCTTTGAGCTCCAACACCCCACCTTTTAGACATTCAGGATGGCTTATTTATCCCTGAGCTATGAGAAGTTGTGCACAGTGAAGATGCCTATGTGTTATGAGGTGGTTGATGTAATTAAAAAAAAATGGAAAATTCCTGAGTTACCTCCCAGCTTCTTTCCTACAGAAGGCCTAACAGATGGTTACAAATAGGGAAGTGCTCAAGCAGACATATTGAACGAGCCAAATGTTATGTTTGAGCCTTCACTCAGACGCAAAATGCCCTAAAAAGCAGACAACCTACAGAAACCCCCCCACCACCACCAGCTGTTAATAATGCATTCTTTGTAAGACCCCGGCCTTTCATTCCCATACATTTTGTTTCCGTCCTGAAGCCATTTCTTCATCCTAAAGTAATAGCTACATAAATCTGTGCTCTCCGTCTCAATTACATAGGAGAGATGGCAGTTTTCCAAACAAGCAAAATCTCTGAACTCCCCGTGTTCCCAGGTCTGGCCCCGCTCAACCATAATGTCTGCTTTCTCCATTCTCTCCATGGAAGAAAAGCGCAACATGTTCATGCAGCCAGGTGGAAACAGTCCTCAGGAGTTGTATATTATGACAAGGACTTCCCAAGCTATCAGAGATATATTCGGCACATGTCCCCAATTAAGCCCTTACAGTTTGGAAAATGATTTCCATTTGGAAAACACTTTTAAAAATTGGATTTAGTCTCAAAGCCTGCAGTCAGAAGATCTACAGTGGGTGTTGAACACTCCAAAAGTGATTCAACCAACATTTCCGGGACAAATATACAAGGTTACCTGAAAAATTAGGAGGTCCAGTACAGTCGTCCCTTGCTCCCTCACTCTATAGCATTTTTTCAAAAAATTATTACGTAACGTAAAAGTATTGTTACGTGGTTGACTACAGTCTATTAGTCCAAAAATGCATATTTAAGAATCAACAGCTCCATGAGATTCTCTATCGCTGTTGGGAAGAAGGAGAAGTGCCTCAAGATATGAAGGATAGCAAAATAGTGACACTGTATAAAAACAAAGGTAGCCGAAGCGACTGCGACAGCTATCGTGGGATATCGTTGCTCAGCGTCATAGGCAAAGCATTCGCACGTGTTGTTCTCGGGGAAAGGATCTATCCTGAATCCCAATGTGGTTTCAGACCCGGACGCTCCACGATTGATATGATCTTTTCTCTCAGGCAGTTACAGGAGAAATGTAGAGAGCAAAACAAACCGCTTTGTATCGCATTCATCGACCTGACAAAAGCTTTTGGCACAGTTAGCCGTGAAGGACTGTTCCAAGTTCTCAAGGAAATCAGGTGCCCCCCTCAAATGCTGCAAATCATTAAATCCTTCCATACCGACATGAAAGCTACTATCCAGTTTGACGGGTGTTTTTCAGAACCATTCAACATCAGCCGTGGAGTAAAACAGGGCTGTGTGCTTGCTCCTACCCTGTTCAACATATACCTGTATTTTGCAGTAATGTTGAAGTATGCTTTCGGCAGCTGGAACTATGGCATCTGCTTCCATACAAGGTCAACTGGCAAGCTGTTCAACTTATCACGTTTGAGCGCAAAATCCAAGATCCGAAAAGTATCCATCAGTGAAATGCTGTTTGCTGACGATGCATCGTTAGTAGCCCACTCGGAATTGGAATTACAATCAATGCTCAACATCTTCAACAAAGCCTGCAATCTCAACATCAGCCGGCAGAAGACCAAAGTAATGTACCAAGGCAACGCAAACCCACCCACGATAAATAACAAAAAACACCCACTCGATGTGGTTCACGAGTTTACATACCTTGGATCCAAATTATCGGGAAATATTCGGGAATATTCGGGAAACCATCGCAGAAGGTATGATTAAACCGAAAGCTATAAAGACACACGAAGATTGCTGTATACAAGGCATGCATCCTCAGTACCTTGCTGTACGGCAGTGAGACGTGGTGTCTATATGCCTCGCAAGAGCGACGGCTCAACGCCTTTCATCTCTGTATGCTGAGGAGTATTCTCAACATCAAATGGAGCGACCGTATCACCAACAACGAGGTACTCTCCCGTGCAAATTTATCAAGCCTATTCAACCTGATCCATGAGCGCCGTCTTCGCTGGGTGGGACACGTCCATCGGATGGCGGATGGAAGAATAACGAAAGATATACTATACGGAGAGCTTGCATCCGGAAAACGAGCTCGAAGCCGAATGCATTTCCGCTTCAAAGATCTGTGAAAAAGAGACATGAAAGCTCTGGGTTTGGATGCAAGCAACTGGGAGGAAACTGCAGACGACCGAAACCGCTGGAGTCATGAGCTGAAAAACGGACTCAGAAGCGGAGAGGAGCGACTCCGTCAGTCAGCCGATGAAAAACGACTGGCTCGAAAAAATGCATTGGAAAAGACACCAAAACCAAGCACCTACATCTGCAACCGTGACTGCCACTTGCGTATCGAGCTATACAGCCACAAACAAAAGTGTCGTAATCCCGCTATTCCAGCTCAAGGCGCAGATCCAGTCTTCCGGGACTGACGGATGCCAAAGACGTATTCCTGGCCTAAATTAAGCATTTTCAAGCACAAACATTTTCTAAATAACTAAAATACAAAATAGAGTTTAAAACAATACAAGATGTTGCTGAACTGTGGTTTACACTGGCCACTAGGTGTCACTAGTACCACGCACCAGACTTGATCCTTTTGTATTAAAGGTTCATTGTTTTATAATTATTTATCTCACAACAGGCACAATAATAACATAATGACACTAATAATAATAATAATAATAATAATAATAATAATAATAATAATAGTCATCATCATCATAACAACAACACGGGCTACTGTTTTGGCCGTACTCCAGCTAAAGCTTAACTCTGAATCCCCGACGTCACTTCCTGTCTACATGTCCAGAAGACATTTATTGAAACACATACGAGAACGAGTCTTATTTATGTCTTAATGGCTTATTTTCGCTGATTATATCTACTATATTGGGTAATATGAGTGTAAAGGTGATTATGGGGGTGTTATTTCATGTCTTGAGGGTTCTAATAATGGTAAAAATCATAATTTGAATATTTAGAGTATTATCAACCGACATTGGCATAAAATACGATCATTCCGTATTGGTTTTTCAGTGACACCTCATCAAACTGCAGCAAGATCCACAGAGCAACACGATCAGTATGTTCGTGGTCTGCAATTATTTTCAAGTTTTGCCTTCGGATTATAAATATGCAATGTGAAATGACTGTAAAGCGCTGGTTATGCAAGAGGGGAGTAAGGCGTCTTCCTTTAATACTTCTAATCTAATATCACACCTCACTCGCAACATTTTGGCACTTTTTCCCTAACCTAACCTCTACTGCATATTTCAGTATTTGTCTCATTTTGCACAATGTTTATTTGTAAAATGCGTTTAGTTTCACCCGACTAAAAGAAAGCATAATGCGTTCATTCATTACATGAGATCAGTTTGTGGGAAGAGCTGCTGCCTATATCCGTACAGGTAATGAGGCGCTGGGCGGTTTTGGATATCCCATATCAAAAACTCAAGAATTTCACAAAGATCATTTATCACGTTGGCCAATCTCATGATACTTTTGCTTTGTTTTGTTTTGTTTTTTTTTTATAAGAAATATACCAGTGATGGCACAGAGAAAATGTTTGATGATAACCATAGATCCAGAAAAGTGAACTTACTGCAACATAGAAAAGGGTTTGCCTGGCTGCCAAGTACAAAAGGAGCGATAAAATGTCTGTCATTTCCAGACTATTGAGCGCAACGGGATGTGTACACTGCACCCACTAAATTTAAAGAGAAAAACAGATTTGTACATATATAGGCCGTACTTGTCTATAAACTGTGGGTGTCCACATTGCAACATGGGATATTTAGTAAACAGAAAGATTTTAACTTAGTTAAATACATGTTTTTTTTCTTCCCCCAAACAGTGCGTACAACACGGCTGGTTAAACGGTAGCCTACCCAAAAAGTCATTCATCGCTGTCGGAATTCAACAGCCTCATAATTCCTTCGTCACAAACTTTGTTGTGTTGTCGTCTCCCTATTTCGTTGTCACTCTCAGTGTTACTTTCGTCTCGAGGCAAATTAGCCCTTGAGCGGGTGCTGTCCATCACACAGTAGTCCAGCCTTTCGAAATCAGTTGATGATAGTGGACTTTTTGACACTGGTCCACGCTGTCGGGATCCACTGGCAGACTTGAGCAACAGTAGCAAGCCTTTAACTTGTAAGCTGCATCATATGCATTTCTTAGTGTGTGCATGTAGCACAAAATGGCTGTTCTGAAGTATTTGAGATGTCGGGAGATTAAAACGTGACCGTATTGTAAATTAGCTGCATCACTGTATAAGCCGCAGGGTTTAAAGCGTGAGAAAAAAGTAGCGTCTTACACACCGGAAATTACGGTAAATATCAATTACAAACACAAATTAATTCCTCTAAGTAAACCTTGCATACACTTTATAACGCAACACTTACTAACAGTGATTGACAGTATCTCTCCAAAAACTTCCTGTTCCCTCGCTTATTATGTGTCTGTCAGGTGACCTAAATAACTGATTATAGTAATTAGTCTAACTATACTATAGCTATATAGTTGGATGGATGTAGCTAAGATGGATGGATGGATGGATGCAAAAAGGACACCATGTTAAAGGAAGCAGGCTAGAATTGGGCATAAGCTGTTATTTCTGAAATGTGAAGACTCATTATATCGTGTACAAATATTTTTTTTTTGTTTTAATTTAATCATTTAGAGTCCATGAGAAAGTGTAATGTAAAATATAGCTCTCATTGAGCTCATTAGTCGTTGAATAACATGATTTGCTGCACAACAGGGAACCAATGTTGTCATATTGTTCAGGAGCAAACTGCTCAGCCAGCATTAATATCACTGATGAATTCATTGGAGTACGGCAGCAAGCAGGCTAAGTACAGCTGAGTACTAGCAGCATTTTAAAGCGCATGCAGAGATATAGTAGACTGAGTTGCTTGTGATATTTCAAAAGCAGCTACTGCCAGTTAAGTCTTCAACACTCTCTTCCTCAATTTGTGAGCAGGTTCAGTTTGCAAACTCTAATATTGACGGGACACTCACAATCAATATGAATGCAGAGGCTCTTTAAATGAAACATTCGGCGCCGTGCTTAAAATATCTTGCGAAAGCTCATTAGGCTGACACAAAACGTGCAAACAACAAAGACGGAGCTGGTTAAAAAAGCCAGAACCATGTCTGCTGTGTTTCATTCGAGGGACGGTGTGTGTGCTGTGAACATCCAATGTTAGAACGCATTAGGAGGGTGGCAACACTAATACATGTCATAGTCTCTCCTGCAACACACAGTATGGCCAGTGCTTACCTTTTATTGTATTTAAAGCAGAATAAAACTTTGTGGGCCCATTTATCACCCCGCGGTGAAAGTATTAAATTATTTTTTTGTGGCGCATTCCCTGAAACAGCAGTGGACACGGGTAACTTGTAATGTGTATCAGTGGTGGCCTAAATCCACACGGTGATCCATCATACTATTTCTTGCCTTTTTTAAAAAATTGCTAGTACTGTATAAGATAGCAATGCCACCGAAAAAAAAAAAAGAAAAAAAAATATAGTGCACTTCGTCTCTGGAGAATTGGCACCCTGCCAGGTAGGCACAAAATTGCACAATGAAGTGGGACACTACAGGAAGCGCTGCACGCTGGATTACAGCAACTAAAAATTTGCTTTTAAGTCCCTCTGGTTATCTTGTTTTGGCTGAAATATGACTGATCAGTCCAGAAGATGCCCGTGAATATAAGACAACCCCTCTATTTCAAGACAAAAATGTGTTTTTTTTAAGACACAACCAAAGACAATTAGCATGTTTTCAATTTCAGTGACTGGTAAATTGTAAAGGACACTCCTGGAAGCGCTACATTCTGGATTATAGCAACCAAACCAGTACTTTCTCTGAAACATCTGTCTTGGGTGAAACATGATTGACTTCTAAAGATTGTCAGTCGGCCGTGAATATAAGACAACCGATCTTTGTAAGACATAATGAAAGGCGTGTTTTCAATATCAGTGGCTGTTAGCAACAAAAACAGTATATTTTCAGCACAAAGTCAATTTCTGTAGCATTAGTTTTGTGAGGAATACGACTGAAGGTTAAATACTTTGTCACCCAGGTACAGCCGTCCCTCGTTTATCACAGTTAATTGGTTCCAGACCAGACAGTGATAAGTGAATTTCCACGAAGTAGGATTCAACACTAACTCATTCAACACCAAAGACGTAGACCTTAATACCCAATCCCAGCTACGTATTTATAGGTCTTTTACTTTTTTTTTTTTTTTTACGCGAGAGGCAAAAAAAAAGGTGATGACGCAACTCTCCTCTAATGCATTTTCTGCTTCAGAGCAATTTTAAGGTATAAAAACAGCTGCAAAATGGCAAAAGTGCATTTGACAAGAGCTCGGTGGGGATCATGTGAATGGAAAAATCACACATGACAGGAAGAAGGAAGTGAGAGAGCATGGAGGAGTGTAGTGTGCAAAAGGTTACACACTGTAGGGTAAGTTTAATGCGTGCACATATAGTTCAGCTCCTAATGTGAAAATTGTAAATAGTTCATGGTATTATACATGTAAATAAATTGTTATTTTGATGTAAAACGACCCCTTTTTGTGTTGTTTATGTTGGTATCGTTGTTTAGATATTTGAGCTGTCACAAAAGCAAAAAATATTTGTGTTTTTTGTCCTGTCCAGCCATTAGGGCAGATAGTATTGTTGATCTAAATGCTCTTACGTGCTCAACAGATTTGCTCTCCCAGGGGAAAGTGTGAGATACACTTCCCCTGTTATACAGAATTTATTTGACTTTGATGTTTTGTTGTTATGCAAATGCGGAGCTTATTTTCAAAGTTATGCTTGAAATGCATCTTTTCACAAAAAGCTGTTTTTTCCCCCCTTTTCTAGTCGGGAACTGACATTTACCTGAAACTTACCTATGTTCTACTGCTAATTCCTAAAGAACGGAAAAAGGTAGATGTTTATATAGCAATAGAACTTACTGTAATATTCCGTGTGCCTTGAACAAGCAGTCAAACATGTTGAAAATTGTCGGTACTAGGGATGAGGGAGTACACCACTATCTGTATCTGTATCTGTCCACCCATCTAAATTATCCGTATCTGTACTCTAAGTGGGTGGGGCATAAATCAATACATTATTTTAAGTCTGAAATTGACATAAATTGCTATATTTATTGTTTATTATTCAGCTATATGTGTACTGTGTACGTGTGTAAGTGATCTGTAAGGCTTTATCATTTAATTATTTTTTTAATGATCTGTGTGAAGTTGGTGATTCATGCAAACATCCACTGATGGCAAATAGCAAAATAATCTGTCAGCCTTGTTCATTGTATTTTTCCCAAAAGCACCGCAAGCAAATTTTCCTACTGACTTTATATCACCAGCCAAATTAGAAGCAAGCAGACGAAAAAAGAAAAAAAAATGGCAGTGACTGACGCGCGAGCCGTATGCAGCTGTCTTGTGAAATGCACCGCGTACGTAACGAAACAAGTTTAAGATTGCGACATTCATACCGCAACACATTGAGAGGGGTGTAATATTTTACCACGCTTATGTATATAATGTAGTATGATGGCCATACAGGCAGAATGTTTGATGCAGCTCTTGTACTGTGCAGGTGTACCTAATGTTGTGGCCCGTCAATGCAGGTCACTGTTACCACTGTCTGTGTTCTGCCAACTTAAAATGAACAAAATTCTTATATTGTTGCAGCACGCCTGTTTTATGATGACTTCATGGAATAAGACAAAAATACATTTCACAGAAAAAAGAGGTCATGCTACCCCAACTGAGTTGCATAAGTGACTGTGACGCAACACAAGCCTGCACAGCGCCGTCTTGTCAAATGCGCCGCGTACTTTACGAAACAAGTTTACCAAGTAACTTTAGATATAAACCGAAACAGAGGAGAGCTGAGGAAAACCTAACAAAGTGGAAGCTGTGGGCAGCGCCACACGAGATTGGCTGGCTCTTGACGTACTCGATTGATTCGGTCATAATTTCCCGGAAGTGTGCATATATGAATTTTGAAACATCAAATTTAAATGCACAAAATGTTTATAAACTGAATTTTACAATACCGCATTTTAACAAACTACATTTTTAAACACATACAGTTTGCTTACAAATTTTGATTCAATGAAATTTTCAGCATAAAATCAAGTAAAAAAAAAAAAAAAAAAAGCAGATAGGCCTGTCGGCATAACAAATTTTGCTGGACGATAATTGTCCCACAAATTATTGTAGCAATTAGCAATGCGAACTATCTGTCAAACATTGATAACATTACCCGGAATATTGGCTTTTCAACCGTGTTGAAAGGTTGCATTGCTTTTGCAATGTAGCGAGCGACAATGTCTGTAAGCGTGGTTTCGTTTTATATTTATTTTGCCGATCAAACGCCTCAGTAAGCGTTGACTGTCGGGACGACGGCTCTGCTGCACCTCCACACCGGGACACTCGACTTAGAAACCATGGTTTTTGTGCCTTCGGTCATATTAGCGTTTGCTTGCTAACACTCTGTGTATCCACTCACTAGTAGCCCCACCTCCACGTACTGGGGGACAAACAGGCTGACAGGAGGGTTCAGGCTCTCTGTTCATTCCACTATGGAACCAATGCGCACATGCATGAACCCTCTTGTCATCCAGCCTGTGTGGTACAGACGAGGAAAACAAACGGGCATGTATGCACATGTCAATTTATCAAGGCGGCAAAATGATCAAATTTCGTTACATAATTTCAGTTTAAAAAAGCTTTGGTAATAAACAATTTAACCTTCACAGATGACTGCGTCATTGAGCACCATTATCTGTCAATCTATCCCCACTATCGGGTCATCTCTCGAGGCCACTGGTGCATGAGTGTGATTGACAAGACAAGACTCGCTTGGGGAGAAGCCATTTTGCACCACCTGCTGGTTTGCATGTATAAATTTCAAGACCCCAAATATAAGATGACCTGTCTTTTTCTAAGGGGGAAAAAATTTACTTCTTTGTCTTATGTTCGAGTCAATACTAAGCAGTTTTTAATTTGGAAAAGAAGCTACCGATGTCACCTCTCCCCCTTAAATGTACTGTATTTCCCATTTTCTGTACATACCTGACACATTCACTCATATTTTGAAGGCGCCTGTCAGTTAGTGGCACATAAAACTGCATCGCCACCCGCAAGTGAGTCGCGGGAAGATTTATTTGGCTTGTCAAACATGAGGAATGTCGGTTTCCTACCCCCTTGCGCGGTGCACGCTGAGCTGTTAAAAAAAAAAAAAAAAAAACATCCAAAAGACATACCTGTCTTGTGTGACTAGGAATACAGCAGCCTACGAAAATGATGCCAAATTATGATTAACCCCATATTATATGAGAGCACCACCTTAACCAAGATCTTCTAATGCAAGAAGAGCAATATGTCAGTCAATACACAAGATATCTGTCAGCCGGTCGTCATGTCAAATACAATTCCCTCTATTGAGCAGTGCACCTGGTTCCAATTAGTTCACTGATGTGCAAGTAAGTTCATGGGGTTCACAATTCATTGTGAAGCCTAAAAACGACAAAAGGCAGAGCTGTTCAACTGTTGTCCCAAATCTGTTCAAAATTCAGTTCAGACTTGGGATTGACAACATTTTGGTAGACGACACCACAAAACATCAGATTACTCTTTCCATATAGAACATTGCTGACTTGCGTTTTTGCAGTCAATCCTTAAAAGCAGCAGTGTTTTGTCATATCAAGGATGTCGCGTAAACACGTCTTGTGTTTTAATTTACAACTACAGGTGCTCCTCAGTTTACAGCGCTTCGTGGTTACACACAGGCTCCCTTAATTCAAAGTCTGCAATCATGTGACTTGCACGAGAACTAGCTACAGTGGAATACACTGTGCTCGATATTGGCCGCACCGTCGCAACCATCATAAAGGATGAATAAACGTGCCAAAACAACATCAGCAAACTCAACCGTCCTTCCGGCACCCACACACACAGTCAGGACTCATGTCAATTTCGCAGACACTCGGAAATCAGAAAACTCTAACAGCATACATAACTGCCAGGGTGGCTGATTCTCTTTAAGTGGCAGTATTAGCTAAGCAGTATAGTGACATAGAAAGGCTGCTTTTATTGCTGTACTTTATGTCCTTCATGTGTTCTTTAACATTGTGCTTGACTTAGGCGTTCATTTAGGTACATTAGAACCTCGGTCTGCGATTGGCTGGCGACCAGTCCAGGGTGTACCCGGCCTCTCGTCCGAGGTCAGCTGGGATAGGCTCCAGCATACCCCCCGCGACCCTAATGAGGAGAAGCGGCATAGAAAAAGGATGGATGATAGAACCTCGGTTAGTGTCCGCCCCTCAAGTCCGTTAGCGTGTTTTTCAGTTAACGTCGAAAATTTACACCAAAATTTTGCATCCGTTTACACACATTTTCCGGTTAGCATACAATACGCCACACGTCTTGTGGTATTAATCCACTGCGTGAGCCCAACTGTACTCTCAATGTATATTTAGCACAAAATTTCCTTAGCTTTTAACAAAGAAGCTAGCTTGCTAACAAAATGGCAATTGGAACCGGAAGTCAGCTACATGCCTGTCTATGATGTCATCAGCGGTTGACTCTCAAAAATGTCATAAAACAATTCTAAATGCACATAAATGATGCATGAAATCGAGAAATTGACATTTAAGGTTACTTTTAACTTCACCAAAGACTTGATTTTTAATGTGAGTTCTCCCAGAGACACCATGTGGCAGCGAAACACCACATGGACACCATCTGCCTGTCCGATTATTTCTTGAATTCAATTCAATTAACTAGTGTTTTTCACCCTCGTTATAAAAATGCTGGCACTTGAAACTTTCTTTGGCTCCATTTTGGGTTACTGAGGTGAAAAACGCTACAGTATTGAATTCAACAAACATTTTGCCTTTTTGCTCCATTTTTCCAAATTTTGCTGGATTGTTTTGGTTTTTCATTTTATTTCTACAATGTGCCACAGGCCAATGAAAAACAAGCTGCGGGCTTCAAATAGCCCCAGGGCCGCACTTTGGACACCCCTGTGGAGCAGCGTGGAGCTCCCAGTCAATCACGGACTGCCAACAAACTGCAACTGCAGTCACTCTTTTCTTCCAAATGGCAACTTTGTTTGAGCAAATATTTGCGGGAACAGATGAAGCCAACATCTGTACAGTAAACTTAACATAGGGCAAAATATCATGGGGGGGTGGAATTTTAAAAAAAGCAACAAAAAACATGTGGGTTTTAACAAAGCCAGCGAGGGAGGCAGGCAGGCAGGCAGGTGGCCGCGATCCAGGCTGACGGCCGTCTCTTATGGAAGCTCCTGAACTTGCGCTTGCTTTGGGTCCTTAGTTCCTATTTCAAGGTTCCCCGCATGGTTGCTTATCACCAAAGCGATTAAGGAATGAAGAGCTCTGTCAGTGATACGGCTGCAGCGCCCCTCAACCTACCCTACGCACTTCTTGTCATCAGGCTGCCAAGCTTTCTTAGCGATTCGGGCAGGACGGCTACAGCAAGCCCGATGGATCCTCAGAGGGATCTTTAACTTCACACTCGAGCTATTACACTTCTCTTCAACCGGTTGATGCCACCAAGATGTTAGCGCCAGCTCCTGTAATTTATTACCAAAGCAATTGTATAACAGGCTTGCTTCGGGGCATGTACAAGCGAGCAATAGGTGCAGAAATAAACAACAATCACAGCTTGGCATTAACATGCTAAGGAGATTAAAGAGTGGCGAGGCAAAAAGAAAACAATCAAATTATTACATCGACAGCCTTTGACTGCTGGCGTGTGAGGGAAATGGAGTGATGGGGCGAAAAGCGCAATTTATCGTCACTGACTGACAACTTCCTACTTCACATACAGTGTCTTTTATTCTAATTTCAAGAGGACTGAGGAACATGCAAGTCCAGCTGCGGCAGTGCGCATTTGATCAATGGAAGAAAGCCAAAAGAGACCCAACTGAGTCCTGTTGTTTCCAGCAACTTGGAGAATCCCAACCGTGTCAAGTTGTTTATGCTACTGAGGCATTAAGACACTGCAGATTCTACATGAGCCCACATTTAACTGCCTACCAAGGACTCGGCTGCAATGAGAACTCAGTGTTTAGTCAGTGGAAAATAAAAAGACTATCATTTTACAAGAAAAACTGCCAATGTTCCATGAAAAGCAGCTCGATTTGGATGTAGCTAAAAAAAAACTATGAAAGAAAAGTTAAAAACATGATATTAGAAACCAAGTATCTCCAATTGCTGCCAGAACTGCCCATCACTTCCTCGTGAGACCACACGGCCCCCTTTTAATTTGCTTTGAAGACGAGACAGGATGGTCAAGACATGAGTCAATCGTTATTTTACAAGTATTTTAATAATCAACAAGCTTGGATAATGTTATGTTTCCCGCGCATGATTGACAATAAAGCTGTATTGTCGCTGAACAGACAGTGATTGATACGTGAAGGTCAAAATGCAGTGGCTTCATTAGTGTATTAGGAAGTGTGGCGTTTAAAAGTGCTTTTAGTAAGCCCTACTGCACATGTGTCAAACTCGTGCCCTGGAGGGCCGAGACGCTGCAGGTTTTCTCTCCAACCAGTTTCTTCAGCAGGTGATTTAATTGATGAGCTCCTTCCCTCAAACTGAAGGTGTTGATCATTAAAATCACCTGCTTTAGTGTCTGGTTGGAAAGAAAACCTGCAGTGTCTCGGCCGTCCATGGCACGAGTTTGACACCCCCGCCCTACTGGGAACACACACCGTTTCGTGTGTCTGTAGTTTTAAAGCGCCCATAACATCAAAACACATGTTAATCTTGTTATTTTATTTGTGAAAAATAACATTGAAAGGCACATTTCCTGTGTTAGACGTGTGCTAAAATGTCGAAATATTTACTAGTATTTACAATTTTCTTCACTTCTTTTGGGACTGGAGGAGTGCCGTTCACTCCAATGCTTCCACTCCAATGCTTTCTCCATTGTGATGTTTCAGTTGTGGATGAATTTCTGTTGTTTGTTATATATTAGGGATGCTCCGATCACGGTTTTATGCTGCCGATTCCGATACTGATCACCATGAGCGAGATTCGCCGATACCGATCACGTGGATTAATTGAATAAATTCAGTATCCAGGTTGCAGGGGTCTCCAACTTGTATCACTATAGAGCTTTATGACCGGCAACATTTAAATTGTACACTACTTTATTTATCAGGCAGATCTCCACTCTAAAACACTGTGGCCCCATTGTCTTTATGCTATTTTGTGCTTATTTGTCGTTATATAAAAGGCATGATGTCTGAATTCAACAGTTATAATAAAAAAACTACTAAGAGTTGAAGCAAATATTCTTACACCCTTCCTTTGTGAGCTACTCAAAATGAGCTGGTGAGGGAGGAGACCTCTCTGTGGTCGTGTCACCAACGTAAGGCTGGACACACTGTGTTTATGTTCATTCAACAACCACAAACAGGTAGTGTTTTGAGGACAAAACATAATTAGTATAAAGACAACAAAAGAGTAAAGTTGCTCCGTGACACTTGAAAAAGTTAGTATGTACCACATGAACGTGATAACCACTTGTGGCTTCCCCGTGGGACAAAAACGAGCTCCCAACTAACCGCGTTGCTTGTTTTCCCAACAAAATGTCACTGGGGTAAAAAGTCACAAAGACCAGAAGCTAGGCAGATAGCTGTAGCTAACTGCTAGCTAGCTGGCTAGCTGCCGCCAATGCAAAGTACAGCCAGTGTCAGCTAGGCAAAGCGTCTAAACAAAGATGCAAGAATAGTCTCATTTTGGTAAAGGAGTGATCAAACACACTTGCATCGTTTGGCGTAGCCTGTGTCAGGCTCAATGAGATATGCGTCATCTTGTTGGCAGCCTTACGTGACCTAGCAGACATGTAGGATTTGCCGCCGCACGGCGATCGGTTTTCATGATCGGCTTTGAAAGGCGTTTATCAGCATAGGGCGATGACACACACAACTTCACTTCACTCATATTTCACAGTTGTTTATCTATGACAGCAGTATGACAAACGTGTTTTATTAAGTGAGTACTTTCATTTTGTTTTTTTACAAACTTTTTTTGGTGTCTCCAAAAAGCATGACTGTGTACTTTATCCATGTTTTGCAAACAGTATACACTGTTTGAGCTACAGTGCTAATATTGCTATGCTAGGTTAGCCTATTTGCTGAAGAAAAACAAAACGATCAAACTTACAGCTCCCAGGTCTGTAGATGACTGACGGATCATTGGCAGAGCAACAATTAATCGATGATTAATCCTTTACCCAATTGACAACTACTTTGGTAGTCTTATATTCTGATTTCAGACTCTCAAATGTGAATATTTTTGTATTCCCTTAGTCATCCATGAAAGCAGACCAATTATCTTTAAATAGAATATTGAAGCGCCAACCTGGTGTTTGTGCACTTTTGCTCTAGCAGTTCAAATCTTCTATTTCTGAATAAAGAGGCGGAAATTAAAAACGTGGGTCAAAAAAAAAAAAAGATTAATCGATTAATTGAAAAAAAGAATTGACCGATTAATCGGTTATTGAAATAATCGTTAGTTGCGGCCCTACTTTAATGTAAGATGTGTAGTGAAGCACGCGTTTTACTTAGTGGTGGGCGTATACATGGTGCGAGCTCATCTAGCTTGGGGGAGATTCAAAATGGAGCGTTTGAGTGCTTCTGTCAAATTGAGGCAAACAAGTGAGGGCGATGATATGGATTTTTTACGTTTGGTGCTGTTAAACAGGCCCTTGGTAATCATATTAAAATAGTTTGCTGTTAAAATGTGACAAGTACAGTGTTACGAATAGTATAGTGGTAACCTTGTAAAATCAACGCATCACAAACGCATGTCACATTCCAAAGACAGAAAACATAAACAAATCTATCACATTGAAGCAACTGTCACACAAATGTGCTTTCTGGCCATTTGTCCACATCACTTGTGTTATTAATCACGGACAGTTGCTACCGCCAGAGTTTTGGAAAACAAGTTGTCACTCATCAACCAATTAAAACTGGAGAGATTTTCCCCATGAAAAGCTGCCAAGTCTCCTGACGCCCGCTTTGCATTCAGCTTTCATTTGTTCTGCGGCGCTATCATCCTTTTGCCAGAGATGAAATATTCAAGACGTCCTCTCAAAGAAAGCAACTTTTTAAAAGCACCCCACCTCTGCTGTCTCCCCCTGCACCACTAACTATAAGCTAATAGAAGCTGATTGATCACAGAAGATCTTGATGGAGCAGTTTCTCTTCGTGTTGGTTGCACAAAGGCACTCGAGATTTCTTCCGTGGGTTCTGATTTGCAGAATGAGAGAGTTTGATCATTGTGCACTTGATGCAGTTTAGCAAGGAAGCACTTTCCAAACCCATTTGTACAAGTAATAGCAATGAACTCCACTGTGAGCTTTGATTACACAGAAAAGAGAGCAGCATTAAGCATTGAGTCAATTTGAAGATGTGAAAATTCAAGCATTTCTGTTGAAGCATTTCTGTTGAGAGACCTGCGGCAAGCATATGAACGCCCTTGTGGTACAAAAAGGCTGTGGGACATCTAATGTAGAGAGAAGCAGTAGGTAGTAAATCAAATGTAATCTGTTAAATTCAAGCATTTCTATTGCGAGACCTGCATAAAGCGTGAACATCCTTATGGGACAACAAGGCTGTTGGGCCATCTGATGTATTTTAACATTGAACACTAAAAAGCACCAAGTATTAAGTCCAGTTTCATCTGTTAAATTCAAGGATTTCTATGAAGAGACCAAGCATGAACTCCCTTATGGGACAAAAAGGCCTTGGGACGTCTGATGTTGATTAGCATTCAACAGTAAGAAGCACCAAGTGTTATGTCAAACTGAATCTGTTCAATTCAAGCATTTCTATTAAAAAGTGTGCCGCAAGCATGAACACCCTTGTGGGACAACGAGGCTGTGGGACGTTTGATGTACATTAACTCATTCAATACGAAAGACATTTATACATCTCTTACGTTTTTTTGCGCAAGAGGCAAAAGGAGGTCATGACACAAGTGTACACTAAAAGATGTCACTTTTAGAGCGGTTTTAAGCCATAAAAACAGCAGAATGGCAGAAGTGCATTTGATAAGAGCTCAGCCTGAATCTTTTGCATATAAAAACACACTCGACAGCAAGGAGGAAGTGTAGTGTGCAGAAGGTTCCGCATTGTAGGGAAATTTTAACGCATGCACATGCACACACATAGTTTAGCTCCAAATGTGAAAATTGTAACTAGTTCATGATGTTGTATTTGTAAAAAAAAAAAAATTGTTACTTTGATTAAAACAACCCTTTTTTGTATTGTTTATGATGTGGTATAGTTATTTAGATATTTGAGCTGTCACAAAAGCCAAAAATGTATGTCAAAGTGAAAGTTATTTTTGAAATGTATATTTTCACAAAAAGCTGTTTGTCTCCCTTTTCTTGTTGGGAACTGATATTTTCCTGAAACTTTCCTATGTTTTACCGCTGATTACTAAAGAATGGAAAACATTAGAAACAAATTTTTTTTTTTTTTTCCTGGTGAAAGATGAGAGTCTAATCTTCCTTTTGGTAGGTTCCATGTTTATAGAGCCATAGAACACAACATACTGTGTGCCTTGAAAATTCAGTCAAAATCATCTAAAATGTAGTGAAGGGGTTGTCTTTTGAAAAATGTCTGGGATTGAATGAGTTAACATTTAACAGTGAGGAGCACCAAGCATTAAGTCAAATGCAATCTGTTGAATTTAAGCGTTTCTATGAAGAGACCAGGCATGAACTCCCTTGTGGGACAAAAAGGCTGTGGGACATCTGATGTTGATTAACATTCAACAGGGCAAAGCAGTAAGTATTAAGTCAAAATGAATCTGTTCAATTCAAGCATTTCTTAAAAAAAACATGCAGCAAGAGACCAAGCATACGAACACCCTTATGGGTCAACAAGACTGTGGGACGTCTGACGTAGATTAACACTGAACAGCGAGAAGCACTAATAATTAAGTCAGATTTAATAGAAACACTTCTATTGCAAAACCTGCAGAAAACCTGAACACCCTTATTAGGGAAAACAAGGCGGTGGGACGTCTGATGTAGATTAACATCGAACAGTTAGTAGCTACATCCTACGAGGCCACAGAAAACGTTTTAAATCGTGGCTATTCGTGCATAAATGAGTCAGGGATTTGAGCACTACGGTGTAAGCAGACCTTATGGGTGGGACAATGTGTGATAACACTATGTTGCCATGCAGGAAAGCACATCTAACATTTACTATACAGAAGAAACAAAGCTGCAATGATGTTACTGCGCAGAAAAAACGATGTGTTGGAAATGAGTGATCATCATCTCAAGCAACATCATGACAGCAGCCACCGAGCAGGAGCAGCTGCTGGTCCACGCCCGTTGGAGCAGAACATATACACACACATGCATGCTAAAGCAAGGGGATCTCTGTTAGAACTTGAACCACATGAGCGATCACAATGTCTACACAAGTCCTGCAGCAAAAGAGAGGCTGACAGCTTCTCACATCCAAGCAGACCATAAAAACACAAAAGTTGTGAAAATGTACCTGTGTACTGCAACAGAAACATTGTCCAAAGCGAGCTCCGAGGTGATGTTATTGCTTCCCCCTCCTTCCAGTGCTGCAGCCTCCGCACTTGGACCCAATAAATCCCGGGATGGAGACGCGGTTCGGTCCCCCCCCACTTTCCGCTCGCTGGACTGCAATGATGACAGCAGCCACACCGAAGACAGACACTATTTATTTATTGTGACTGTGAACCCCCCCTCCTCTCTCCTCTCAGCACGACGACGTGAGCAGGATCGCGTCCGGCCACGGGCGTCACATCCGCGGAGAAAGCGAGCGAGAGAAGTGGAGGACAGACGCAGGGACGGAGGGTCTTCACCGCGATACAAAGCCAGACTAAACTCTCCTCCTCCTCCTCCCGTTCTTCTTCTTCAAATGGATCGGATATGTGTGTGTGTGTGTGAGAGAGAGAGCGAGAGAGAGAGAGCGAGAAAGAGAGAGGATGTGGTTTGCGTGGAAGATGCCGGCCAATGAAGAAGCCACGAAAGAAGAGGGTGGCGTAATAAAAACAAAAAACAAAAAAACAATCCTTTGCAATGAAATATGCCTTCCATTGATGTCTGGTGTAAAATTTCGGAAAAAAACAACGAAAAACAACATTCTGCACAAAAAAATAAAACTTTTACCACGCCGTCTTTGAAGTAGGTGTAATACCTAACCCTGCCAATGGGGGGGATCAGCAGCATGCAGTTCGACGTTTAACATGCACTGACTGCATGCCTTCTATGCGTTATTTGACATTAATAAGGTTAAATTATGCATTAAGTAGTTATTAAACACTAGTCAAGTGACTGTTAAGGACCATCTTGATGTACGTTGTTAATACCACATGGATTTGAACTTGGTGTTTGTCCAGCCACTGATTCCTAAATGATGACTTCCATTTTCTACACATCACGGCTGATCTTTTGGAGTGAGAGGTGGGGTACACACTGCATGCACACTCTGTGTGTACTTGCACGAGGCCATTCGTACCGTGCTGGTCTTGGGCGCAATTACACCTCTGTCTCCTGGGCCCCGCTGGCCTGCGCTCACACTGTACACTCGTGCCATGGCCTTTTACCTGCCCTATCACTTCTATACTGCTGTATTAATGCAATTTTTCAGACTAGTGGACTATTCTCTGTCTTATTTGGAGTTGTTGCAATTATATACAGTATTTTGTGCAAGGTTCCCGATACCATGAATTTGCACTCGAGCGATCACATTAATTTAATGATTTTTATTACGCACACAAATGCAGTTGTGGGTGAGCGGGTGTTGTGCGGGTTTCACTTTTGGATCATTGAGTCTTTGTATCTAATCTAGATTATGAATTGTGTTGGTTATCATTAACAACGGAGCGGTTGCATTACAGCCATTCGATGACTCCACTACATTCCGTGTGTGCATGTGCGTGGGCATGGAATCGTGCCGGGCGCTAGACTCTTCCAAACGTGCCAAAAGAAGGCAAACGTGCGCTCACACTAGCCAAACATACCATGCTTTAGGTGTTAACGTGGGCCCATGCACGGTACGACTGGCTCCGTGCAAGTACACCCACACATTGACACCTTTGGACAATTTAGAGACAAATTAGCCGAAATTAACCGAAATTAGCCACATGCATGTTTTTGGGATGTGGGCAGAAACCGTACACGAAGAAAACCCACGCACTGCGAATTGTACTATGTGATGTATTTCATTGCAATGTGTATGCAGGTTCAGATAAAATTACCATTACCATTAAACCATTTTGACCACAACATATTGGGGGTGCTACAAATGTCACGTGAGGCAGGGTCCTCAAAACAAGTGGCGTAAAAGCAAGCTGGATGCATGCTTCCCAGCATCCTCTGCGGCACTTGTTTTGTAAAAAGTTGCAAAGGTTAGGTGTTAAGAGTGAACATAGTTATTCATTATCCTCCACTAGTAGTGGTCGTTGTCTACCTGTTGCTTGTTAAGTTGCTGTGTGATGATTATAGTGTTGAGCAGATTGATACGTTGAGAAAGGATGTGTTGACGAGTTAGTCACTTGGTTGAAACGTAATCTGGACCGAACACTTGATGCAGACCAGCCTCAGCTCGGTACCAAATTCTTTGGGGTCCCAACAAGCTTGGTGTGAAAACACCAACAAACAAAAAAAAGGCCCAAAGGAAAAAAGTGTTGTGTGTACATGTGTGTGAATATTGTGCACTGCTGCACTGGTCAGCTTGAATCATTTATCGATTCAACTCATTATCTACCTTTAGGCTGGATTCAGCATCGACATGGTCACCTGATCAGGTAAAATGCTTATCCTTGCTACATAAATTATATGTAGTTAGAGTTAAAATCCAAGGGCAGTGCCTACACACACACACACACACACACACACACACACACACACACACACACACACGCACGCACGCACGCACGCACGCACGCACGCACGCACGCGCACAAACACACAAAATACAAATTCATGTCGTCAGGTCTTTTCTAAACTATGTGTGTGTTTTACTGCTGCAATTTCCACAACTGAAAAGTGCACAAAAACACAGTTTCACTGACTGAGACAAATCAGGAAATGTGCTTGACAAACAAGATTTACGAGAGATCGCCAGTTAACTGAGAGGAAAATGGGTTTGGAAAATTGCATTGCAGACAAAAAAAAGAACAACAAAAAAGATACCTCAAAGCCTCTTGCATTCTTACATTCAAAATCAGTAGTTGACTGGTTTTGACTTGGAAAAATAAAATAAGAAGAAGCCTGATTTAACTTTTAACCTCTGCTACTTCAATCACTACCACTGACTGTTGTCACGTAGAAACTGCAATTCCCTTAGAAGGACATTTGCAGAGCAAAAAGCCAACAAAAGGAATGAAATGAGGGTCACATTGCCTGCTAATGCATCACACCATACCATATCAATCTCAAGATACGATGCAAAAAGGCCATCTTACGGATGTGAGCAGTATAGGGATGACATCAGCACAAATGACTGGATGCAATGTGTAACATAATGCCCACGTCATTGCTTTTTCCATGAACTCACATTTGATCTTGCAGAAAAAGTCCAATATTTCAGAACCGTTTGTTTGTGCCGATACCTTGGAGTTTGTGCTATTAGCTGCCAAAACAGCCCACAACAATTGCAGCATCAGTCATAGTTAGGGGTGTACAGTAAGTGGATATTTTTATCATTAACTACCGTAACCCTTACTGCGGAAGTGCAATTTGCTGCCTTTAAGTTTGCTCAGAAATCCCAGTAAAAACATTTAAACTAAAAAGAGTGCATTCAACTGAAAAAATTACAGTGTCTTTCAACGCAACCCTTCATGGCTCATAATAACGTTGTTAAGTGTGATTAAAATGTTCTACTATTATTAGAGAGACTGTTTTAGCTTTTCAGCCACGTGTGCTATCTTTTAGCATGATTAAAATTTTCAGTGCATTTGGAGCGGTTAATACATACAAATATATAATGTCATTTATCTTGTTCATAAAATACAGCAAAAAAGGGCATATTTCGCTTGAGCAAGGACTTCTTCAGGGAGAATAAGATCACTCTTTTGGACCATCCTGAATGTTCCCTTCATTTAAATCAAATCGAGAACATTTGGGGATGGATGGCAAGGGAAGTTTATAAAAATGGCCATCAGTTCCAGACAGTTGATGCCCTTGGTGAAGCCATCTTCACCACATGGAGCAATGTTCCCACTCGCCTCCTGGAAACACTCGCATCAAGCATGCCCAAACCAATTTTTGAAGTGATTAACAAGAATGGTGGAGCTACTCATTACTGAGTCCTACTGAGGAAATGTTTTGTTCTGGTTTGGAGAGGTTTTTGTTATTTTTTGAGCAATGGTCTTAAACTTTTGATCAGCTGATAAACAGCCTATTTCAGTTTAATTGTTGTTTTCAATATATTACTTTTTCATAAGTGTTTTTTGTCTCACTCCCCCTTCTTGCTTTTGCATATTGTAGCTCTACTTAAAACCTCATTAAGATCCAAATGTGCAAAATGCAAGTTCTAGCAATTTTTTAACTGGTCTTAAGATTTTGATCAGGAGTGTATTAGGATGTTAGTTCAAAACTAATCTAGCCACTTGGCAGTCTTTTGGGATTTATGTTAGAAAAGCCAAATGGCTGGGATGTGGGACTTCTAGTGTTAACGACAGAAGATGATTTTCAAGCTCTGGCTTTTCCTTGGCACTAATGCTAGCCATGACTCACACTAGCCAAAGGCCGGGCTGCACTGCGTTCATTAATTGAGTGGACCACAGTGATTATTTCACAGTGCAGTTTCACTTCTTCTTCCTTACTTAATGTGTACTGTGTGGGAAAACAGCGGGCCTCCGCACTGGAAAAATCAAATGATGAATATGTGGAGCAATACCCCCCCCTCCCCCGAGTAAAAAGAAAATAATTCTTTCTCCCTTCCTGCCATTCATAAATCATCGGGTTCAGGCTTAGTCTTATGGAAAGTCAAAGGAAAAGTGGGGGGTCAAACCACTTGCTGAACGGCAAAGCTAACCCCCTTAGTCATGCCGCTGAGACAACCTACTGAATGCATCCGGTGTGCGTTCTTGAAAAAATTTCACAGGAATCCCACACTCTTCTAAATATACTGTACACACACAGCAACAGAATCAAAGCCAGTGTTTCTAGTCTTCAACTGTTATTTCATGCTATGTTACTGACAGAATGCCTTGGAAACACTTCAGACGCATGGCGACACAACGTGGGGGACCCCGTCTGACACATTTGGACCACAGCCTCAAACGTTGAAACGTTTTTTTGGGATGGACGAAAGTGTATTATCTGCCTTGCGTTAAACGGATTAAGTGAGGGGAAACGAGAAACACACGCTTCGAGTTAGAGCGCTGAGCATCGAAGAAGCTTCATGAGGCTGGAGTTATTTATTATCTGCATTTAAAGATATGTGTAAAACAAAAATGCAAAGCCGACAACTGGTGGCGTGTGTGTTTTAATCAGAAAAGACTTGTCATAAATAAAAGGGAATGTTTTGCAGCAGGAAAATTCAATTACCCCTGTCAGCCAGCAGTAATGAGTAACAGCCAGTGCATACACTCATTCAATTCCAGTGGCCCCCGGGAACCAATGTCTGGATTTTGTTTTAACAACACCATCTCTCTCACTCCGCTCTCTGGCCTGTTAAGTGTAGCAAAAACAGTCAAATACAACACTAATTTGACTCTGTGTGCCTCCGCAGATGAAAGCTTGCTTTTATGGTTCATGTGTGCGTCTGGAGCTGGTACCACCACCCACTCCACCATCCCCCCTTCTTTTATTCTACTTGTATGTCAAATATAGCACCTGGCTTGAAAGCAGGGTGGATACCCTCACGTCAGCATTTTTTAAAAGGGGAAATACCCAAAAAGAAAACAGATGTTTCAGATCTGTGCAATCTGGAAAACTGGTCATACATTACAGTGCAGCACGCGTTTGCACTTGTATGGTTCGACAGGTCCGAAAAGGAGTAGGAAAAAGCAGAGCTTATTCAATCGTACCCCTTCTTCCTGTCTAACCAGTTACTGATAGTTTGTTCACTTCCTGTGTTTAGCATCTAGCAGGTTACCAATCTTCTAACAGTGAAAGAAACGAATAAAGATGCAACGCTAATAGAGTGCATAGATAGCTTTGTAGAAAAGAACACATGAATAAATCGCAACATTATCTGGAAAAATCTTGACGCGTGGTCTCAATGTGGTGCAAGACTTACGCTCAGTTAGCCTCGAATAGAGTTTTCCTTGGCTTTCTATGAGAGATGATAACCATCAAATCAGAAATGGGACCAAGGTAGCGACAGAATCGGCACATACGGATTCTGTCCTGGCTGCTCAGTACAACATGGCTAAAGTGGCAATAGGTGGACATGAGTAATTCAAGAAGAAGAGTCAGTTTTGTTCAGTCTAAAAATGAAGTGGGTAGCCTCCCAGGCACAGGCACGCATCATCAAAGTAGTTGGTGAGGAGACATCTCCTGTTATACTATACACCCGTTAACTTATTTTTTACACTTTTATGAGTGCTAAGACGTTAAAAACAAAGATGGGGTGAGACGTTTTATTTTATTTTAGTAGTTTATTATTTTGTACAGTTTTATTATAGCAATAATGTTACCTTTTTTATGAAAGACAATATGAATATTGCTACATAAAATACTGTCTGTTCCTCTTGTACACCATAGTTACTTGTCCTATGTTTTATGTTCTATAACCCCCTCACATATGTAAATATGCACACTCAATTGTTTGCAAGTTTAAAAAAAAGTGAATAAGTATTATTTTTACATTATTTATTTACATACATACATACACACACACACACACACACACACACACACACACACATATATAGATAGATACATATATGTATACACACACACACACACACACACACATATATACACATATATATATACACACATATATAGATACATATATGTATGTATACACACACACACACACACACACACATATACATATATATACACATATATAGATACATATATGTATGTACACACACACACACACACACACACACACACCTATACACACACACACACAGTATATATATATTTGTATTTTTTCAAACAATGCACTAAGTAAAAGATATAATGCATTATTTCTCACTGCAAGAACAGTTAAAATACAAACAAATCGGAGGTTGACCAGTGTCCCAAAACTGTGTTGGCCCACTAAGGTTCCACGGTAGTGCCCGCGTTAAAGCAGAAACACACACCCATTTGACCCACTTGGATCTTATCGGATTCTTAATACGTTTGTTGCTTTAACAGGCAAATGCTCTCATTTGAATGAATAATTCATAATGAATTACTGCATATTACATGGAAGCACGGCCTCATCTGTGACTACCGCGCTTAAATTTTAAGAGAGAGCGAGGCGCAACCCTGGTTTCTTAACGAGTATGTACTTTATTCATTTTCACCAGGGAGGTTTTTCCTTCTTGCCTTTTTAAAAGAGTCATTTGCCAAATCACACCAGTCAGGTCTGACTTAAAGATGGAAGGCACCGAGCTGTATCAATATCGCCGTTCTCGTGAAACAATGACGATATTTAGGAAAGCAGTCGCTCAAAACCGACTGCTGTGTTTTTGTCCATTTTAAGATGAATGAATATTCAAGTTAAAAATGTCACTGACTCTATGGAGAAAAGAACATATGCATCAAAGAGTGGTTATATCGCTGCCTTTTGGGTTCTTGCACAGTCTACATTTGACCTCTTCCTTTTTGCACCTCCCCTGCATGCTGACGGATGGTAAACAGGGAAAGGTTGAGGTGACTCCCCAGCTTAAGTCACATCTGATTAACCGAGCTTTGTCGTTTCCAGCATACCGACCCACTACTCCTGCTGGGGTGAAATGTAATGGGTCGTGCAACAGTAACAAGGCATCGTAAAAAGTAACTAGTAGCTAATGTGTTTTCAGCTGTAGCACCGTGTTTGCCATACTTATTTTACGACGTGAGACAGAGAGAGAAGGAAACGTTCCAGCTATGGTGACGGCAGCATCTGTTCTGGAAATGTGGATTAGGCGAAATCCAAAAGGAGGCCAGCCCTGTTTAGAGGTCTTCTCCCTTAGAATGATTATTGAGGAAAATGGCTCTCAAACACCCTGAGTGCCAAACAACTGTTAACCCTTTGAATGTTGCACTTGCTGCCCCTCAGATACGTTCTACAGCTAGCCTTGCCACAGGGATGTAGCAGCATTAAGCTGTGTTCAACACTCTCATACAAACAAAAGGGAAAAGCACTGCGGTGTTATTTGGCAATGCAGAATACAGTCTATCAAACAATCTTTTATTTATTTCTTGATGAGCAAATACAATCACCTGGTCATCAGCCGTCGAGAGCACGAGATGTTGAAGGCGAGATGTATTGAAGTAGGGTGCAGAGGATTTGTGGGCCACTCACTCCTCAAGACCACCACCGACGCAGCTGAGAAAGCCACAACATGGCTCTGGATGCGGAAAGGAGATTTGTTCTTATTTTGCCAATAGGAAATCATGAAAATAGAAATAACCAATCCCAATGGCGTCATAAAATACATTTTATTAACCGTGTAGTGACACTATAACTGCTACATACGTGTAAAAATATGTTAACAATGTCATGAAGCCATTGAAACAAATGTGATTTGCGTCACGGTTGCGCATTCCACATCTAAATTGTCCCACAAGTGTAAAAAGAAGTAAAAACAATACAAAAGGAAAAGTAAAAACAAACAAAAAAACGTAGTAAAAACAAAACAAAAATCAGAAAAACTAAAAATAGTATTCATATGCCCGATCCACATTTTTTCACTTCCAATCCTGATACCGGAATGTGCGCCGATTCCGATGCTATGCCAATGCCAAAGCTCTGTTTGCGATAAGAATAGTCTCCTGGCTGCTCAGTACAAAACGGTTACAGTGACAAAAACTGGACGTTTGTAATAAAATAACAGTTAAGCTTCTTTAGTTTTAAAATGGAGAAGACAAACCCCCCAGGCACAAGCATGCGTCATCAGAGTTTTTAGTGAATACACAATTGAATTATTATTTTAAGTTTTATAGCGGTAGAGCGGTTAACTTATTTTTGCATTTGTTTGATAGTTAAGAGTAAGCAAGATGCATTAAGTCCATACAGGCTACACTTCCGACACACCTCATTAAAGGGTTGATTGTTTTATTTTATTTTATTTTATGTATGTATAGTTGTAGGGTTAACTTATTTATACACTTGAATGGAACACAATGTGAATATTCTTACTTAAAACATTGCCTAAATTGGATTATTTGTATTTCCGGTATGAGAAAATGACAAAACTCCTCCTGGAAACATCATTCCACTCGATACAACTGGCCAAGAAACAGGAGTTCAGAACATTCAGAGAGAAAATCTTCCATCCCATGAAAGACAATAAATATCTCCCAAGTCCGCATACAAATGAAGCTGTAATTGGTCAGAAGAAAAAGCTCACCATCTCTACTTATCTCACAGACGGACCTGAGATGAATATAAAAATGGTGTGCTTTCACCAGCAGAGGAAAGAAAAGTGACAGGAAGATAATTAAAGCTGACCCAACGAAGGCAAACACAGAGGAAAGTGTATGGTATAAAACATTTTTAAAAATGCAAGAAGAAAGCGAGAGGCGACGAGAGAGCAAGCGGAGCAGACAAGCAGGGAGGAGGAGGAGGAGAAAAGGCCAAGTGTATCAGGCTGAGCGCTCATTATCACCAGCATATTGTGCTGCGTAAGAGTAATGGCAGAGGACGCAGCCATCTCACAGCCACCATCAAAAAAATAAAAGGCTGCCTTTTACAGCCTCGAACCTCATTTTTTAAACTGTCCCGCAGTGTTGGAACGGTTTTTTGTCTCTTCTTGAAGCACAATTCATGTCCAGTAGAGAGAATCCATGCATTCTAGTTTTTCTCAAAGGCGACAATGATCATTCAAAGCAACCACTGGTAGATGGCGATACCCTTTTCTCTCTTACTGTAAAGAGAGAAATTTATGCCTCTATTCACACACACTCCAAGTCCCCTATAGTAGCTGGATGTGTGCCAACAAAAGCAAGCATTTCTTAATTTCTGCAGGGTAAAAAACATTGGATCAATGCTATGGCTGTAAGCAACGTCCAGCATTATGTATCTCTGCATGCGCTTTAAAATATTAAAATGCTCATCTGTTGGCATGATGATCATACACATGTTGTATTGCCAGTATTCATGCTGGCTGTGCAGTTTGCTCCTTACATTTACAAAATATATAAATAATACTTTCCTATTACAACACTGTGTTGCTGCTGTATTGTGCAACATACTTGTTAATGACCGTGTGGTCAAAAACTGTTTTCTCATGCACTCCAAATCATGATTATATATATATATAAAAACATACGTATAATCATCCCTCGTTTACTGCGGTTAATAGGTTCCAGACCCGGCCGCGATAACTGAATTTCCGAAGTAGGATTCAATATTAATAAATTGAATATTTTCGTAGTTAGAGCATCGAAAACCTGTTTATGACTTTCAAAATCTCATTTTTTTTTTACCATTATTAGAGCCCTGTAGACATGAAATAACACCCCTATTGTCACCTTTACACTCCTATTATCCTTTGTTTACAAGCATAGCAGGCTAGCGAGCTAGCTAGTTAGCCTCCAATTTATTTATTCTAAACTTAAGAAGGGGTTTCAAACGAAGTGGGGAAGAAGGACAAAGGAAGAAGCCAAAAACTTACCACTTCCACACGGAATGGGAGAAAAACGTATTTTCACTCTATCATGTTGGACATGCCATGGCTGACTACATGCAGTATGAAGGTAAGGTAATGTGATGTCATGTGTCAATGTTTTATGTCAATATTTTTTTTCACTAATAATAGGCCTTAGTCAACCACGAAACAGCAATAATTTATTCATACATTTTTGAAAAAACACAATAGAGTGAGGGAGCGATATATATACAGTCAAACTTGTCTATAGGGGCCACTAGAGGGAGACTGCAAAAGTAGCCGCTATAGACAGATGGCCTCTATAGACAGGTTGGCGTCCAGTTTAAATGTTGACCAGTAGAGGGGAAAAAAAAGGAAAAAAAGGGGAAAAATAATAATAATAATGTTGACCAGTAGAGGGCACTGTGGGACTGGGGATAAAAGTTGTACAGCACTACTAGGCTTGTTATTATCCACCACCCACAGAACAAAGCTGTGCTAGTAATGTCTTACGCTTGTTTTTAATATTTTACTTTTTATACGGTAGAGTGTCATTACAACTTTAGTTCATCAGGAAGTGACGGGAAGTGACGGTGGGCGTCCCGAGCAGGAGAGCTAGGCTCAGTGCTAGCTGTGAGTTTCGAGAGAGTTGGGAAGTGTGTTTATGTTGGCGTGGATGTAAAGTCCTGCAGTGTTCTCCGCCGTTAATAAAGCGATTAAAGTGCATCGGCGACGTGAGTCTCTCCTTCCCCACAACAAGCGGCATTACAGTATTGACACACATTGTGCACATTGTCTCACACCAGGAAATAAACGGTGTCACTTGTTCCAGGCATTGCCTGGACAGCTATGTAGTGGGGCTTGTTTAACCTTTGGCTTGTGAGCAAGCAGGAAGGAGAGACGAGACGTGTGTGTGTGTGTGTGTGTGTGTGTTCTGTTTGCTCTTTGGTGGTCGCGTTCAATAAAGTTGGCAGAAGCAACAGGAGAAGTTTCCTTCTTTGCTTCGGAGCTGAATAACACTGACAAGTTAACAGACTAGTAGCGAATGGAAAAGAAGACAGCTTTTTTGTGTCGAATACAGAAGATGAGGACTTTGATGGATTTGTGGATGAGGATTGATGAAAAATAACGTGAGTACATTCTAAAATACTTCAAATAAGTACAACCGAACTCAGTTTTGCTCCCGCTGCCTTTTTAACATGCAGTATTGTATTGTAGCGTCGCTGGGAGCACGTCCTGTTCCCAGCCTACTTTGCGGTAATGTTTTGTTGCAAATGTTCTTAAAGTTACATGTTTGACCAGGAAATAGCAAGCTCAAAAGAAGACGGCTTTTTTATGTGGAACAACTGACAGTTTGTGTGGATCTTGTGAATGATTGTGACTGAGCGAGGACTCAGTAATTAAAGTCTACATACGACGGCTTCATTGCGGGGGATTTTTCAGTGGCCGCTATAGGCAGGTGGCCGTTCTACAAGTATAATGGTGACCAAAAAATCCTGTAGGAGAATGTCCGGCCATCTGTTCGTAACCTCAAGCTGAAACCAACTTGAGTTCTGCAGCAGGACAATGATCCAATACACACCAAGTCCACTTCTGAATGTACGAAGAAAAACAAAATGAAGACTTTGGAGTGGCCTAGTCAAAGTCCTGACCTGAATCCTACTGAGATGCTGTGGCATGACCTTAAAAAGGCGCTTCATGTTGGAAAACCTTCTAATGCAACAATTCTGCAAAGATGAGTCGGCTAAAAATTCCTCCTAAGCGCTGTAAGAGACTCATTGCAAATTACTGCAAACACTTGAGAAGTTGTTGCTGCTAAGGGTGGCCCAACCAGTTATTATCTTTAGGGGGCAATCACTTTTTTTTCCACACAACGCCATGCAGGTTTTCAACTTTTCTCAGAGGAAAATCTGACAAAACTGGTTAAAATGTGACTTTTTCTTGTTTTTTTGCACCACTACGTACTTTAGACTTTACACTTGAGTACTGCACAGAAACCTTTGACGTTGCCAGATATTGGTATAACTTTGATCACATGAGCATATTTTGAAGTAAAAATGCGTAACAGTAGTTTGAAAGTGAAGATACGGGTCTTGTGTTGCAACAGCAACAATAAATGTATCAAAATAGATATCCAAGGGGTGCAGGGCAATGCCTGTCCAGCAGCTCGGATCAGCAAACGTCCAATGAGATGACTCCAGAGCGTTCCCACTATGTCAACATGGCGGCCCCGTCGCCCATGAGGAGAGTGCAGTTTTCACTCAAAGCTAACCCACAGCGCAAACATCCCCACACCGTTGCCTCTTACCTGTGACTCTGCTGGCTCTGTAGTCTTTGTACATGGCAGACACACAGCTGTCTTGTTGGATTCCAGCTTCTTTGGCTTGTTTCTGAAAAGACAACAAACATCTGATGAGTGGCTGTTTGCTCAACTCATAGAAGACGCCACCGAGATATGCTCCCAACTCTACAACACAGTGTATACATCCCGAGAGTCACGCCAAGGACGCCCGACTGTCACAATAAAAACGGTATTGTCTTGTGAGAAGACAAAAGAGCATGTAATTCCTCTACTCCTCCAAGAGGCACGACCTCCCTTGCTTTGTGGAGCAGAAGCTCATCCGAGTCAGGAGGGCTCTGAGGCTCCCATTGATGGCGCTATTAGCACTCCAAGCTGGGGAGGGGAGGTCAGTGAAGGGAAAATACAGAACTGGCTGGCACAATAATACTGTAATGCATTTCATTCCACCAAGAGGGCCCCGAAGGGTGACATGATGACTGGAGTAATTGGCTTTCTCCGGCTATGATAATCTGCATCAGTCATAGCATGCCAACACAGCTCTCAGGCCACTAAGAAGGTCGCAGTGATCCTCCAACCTCATCCCACTCTGCCAGCAGCAGGCCCACAACTGGTACTGAAAAAATTAATTAACATGCATGAAGCAAGCACACACCGCCTTATACTATCCGCAAAGGTCCCACATTATACTATTTTTCACGATTTTAAATACATCTCAGGAGATCCCACAAAAATGTGCTGGGCAAAATCTAGCCTTGAAGCTGGAATTTAGACTAAAATTTACTAAAAGTTCTTTTAGTAAGTCCTATTGGGACCGTTTTGTGTGTCTGTAGTTTTAATGCTAATGTGTTGTGTTTGTCCACGCTTGTCTCTGACAAGTGTGTCTCCAAGAAGCGCTATTGTGTACATAATTAACTTTTTCTATAGTCAAACTTGGATTTTTATATGCCTCGGTTTTCGTCAAAATTTTTAGCCAACATTTTCACTTGTTTTTCGTACAATATTTCATGTAAGAAACTAGTCAGTTTGCCATGTACTGAATCATTCTGCAAAATCGAGTGCCCAACTCAAGCACCCAATGCGTTGGTGACTCACTGTCCATGCATTTTTACTGAGTGCAACTGCTAAATAACCTCTCAGGGGGTTATTTTTGTGTGCCACAAATTTGATAGAGAAGGTGAGAAACACTATTGAATTTGCTCTCGCCAGGATGTACGGGAAGTCCGCATCAACTATAAGTTCCATCCATTCATCATTTATAATTCCGAGGGCCCAAGCACAAGCCCTGTTAAAGCTGCAGTGTTTATTATTTTTGCACTGTTTTCTGCCCATAAAACTATAGCTATTCTCAATAAAAATGTAATTGTTAAAATTGTTGGGTGTCTTGACATTGATTGATTGAAATTGATTTCTCATTCATGACATCATGAAAAGCCGGAACTACAGAACCGACACACAAATGCTGTGTGTTGTATTACGATCTTGACATGGTATCAGTTTACTGTGGCCACTGTACTACCATAATTCAATTAGACAATCTTTTGGACAAATGGTTTGTTTTGTCTGTATGCATGTTACAGAGGTTTAACTATTGTCATCCAAATTTATAAAAGCATTTAAGTGATGACTGTTGAGTGTGTGTGCTTAGAAGTCAAACCCGTCTCAGGAGGTGCTGCCTGGCCAGTTGTCAATGATGGCTGTTTGCGTTTTGACTGGTACCTCAATGGGCAGAATAGCAACTACGGTCAGTTTTACCGCCTCAGAAAAGCCACGGGATGTAATGTTTCTTATGCACTCACACACACAAAAGGTACAGCATATACAGTATATTCTTTTTTATATACATATGAGGAGTAAAACAATAGAAAGATACATAATGGAGGAAGCCAAATGCTACTATCACATACTCCATATTTACACTTTCACACTTTCTTCTTCCCTTATTAAAAAATGTGCAATATGAGAATAAACTAAACACAAAAAGTGAACAAACTATCAGTAATTACAGAGACTCCGAGAAGGAATAGTATTAAATAAGCTCAACTTCTTCCTACTCCTTTTCGAACATGTTGACTTGAGTTAAGTGTAAACGTGATGTTCTGCATTGTAACTGTTAAGCATTTCTGCATGTATTTGAGCACATTACTCATCTTGATGAATGGACGAGGTGGGACACCCATGTCTTGCTGTGATGAGGAGCCCCCCCTCTGTTCGAAGCGGCTTGTCGGAGAGTCAAGTGGCCCACTAGTGATGGAGGAGTGAGATAGTACCCTATCACAGCTCCCAGTAGGCCCATTCATCTTCCGTCTCCACAGTGAGGAACACAAGAACTCAAGGAACTCTGCGCCGTCGGATTAATCATACCAACTTCACAAGAACCTGTCTGAAGACTTAAGAGGCGGCTCTTGTACACCTGTTCTTGAAAGTACCGCTCCCTTAGCCTGCAACGTGATAGAGTGCCTTATCGCCCACACGAGGGCAAAGAAAAGAGGGCTCGCTGTTCCTTCTCAACCATATCATATTTATTCTCCCGCATGATACATATGATTATGTATACACTTGGATAGTTTGTATTGTACTGGTAGGCTAAAATAGGCTAAAAATGGAGAAGCAATTTCAACAATATAAAGCAATATATTGCATTCATGTATCATTAATTCATGAGCTATTGCTTAATATACAATATATTCTGCATTTATTTATACATTATACTGTAGTGTTTCTAGATAGATACTTTATTAATCTCCAATTCAAGAAAGTTCTAGTTTTTTACTCCAGTAATCATGAACCTTTTTCTCCTTTTTTCACCACTGCATAAGCTACCTATCCATTGCTACACATTCTCTCTGTTAGAAAGTGTTCCCATACATACGTTTATCTGTAG
Organism: Dunckerocampus dactyliophorus; assembly: GCF_027744805.1. Taxonomy (NCBI): domain Eukaryota; kingdom Metazoa; phylum Chordata; class Actinopteri; order Syngnathiformes; family Syngnathidae; genus Dunckerocampus; species Dunckerocampus dactyliophorus. Next base: position 9,013,327 of record NC_072829.1, on the reverse strand, counting down.
TGGCCTGCCGCCAATACATTTGGACCGCCACAAATATATTTGGTACTACCCTCGCTCATAAACACATAATGGGACTGCCTTTGAATGTAGCTTGTCATGACAATGCTGCAGAGTGGACGGCATAGTAACTCTGCTTCCTAACATGCCTCCTATGCTCCTGGGCTGCCAGGGAACAACAAGACATAGCAGTAAGGAACCATGTTGCTAAGTTTGTGAGTATTCAGATCCATTTAGATTGTCTTTTTCAAAGAAGTGACATAATCTTCCAACTTTTCTGGTCTTATTGGACACTTTTGGAGACTAACATGAAAGGATGTATCATCTAAAACAGGGGTGCTCACACTTTCAGCCTGCGAGCTGCTTTTAAAATGACCAAGTCCCCAAAGATCTATAACACTACTACAAATAGAGAAAAAATATATATTTACTATATTTATAACTATAGTAATGAAGTATCTTACCGTGGTGGAGGAGTTTGCGTGTCCCGAGGATCCTCGGTGCTAAGTTGTCGGGGGCTTGTATGCCTCTGGTAGGGTCACCCATGTCAAACTGGGTGAGGGACCAAACAAAGACTGGCTCAATAGACCCCCATGATGAAACAAACCATTGGACCACGTTTTCCCTTGCCCAGATGCGGGTCACCGGAGCCCCCTCCCTCTGGAGCCAGGCCGAGAGAAGGGGCACTATGGCGAGCGTCTGGTGGCCAAGGCCTACACCCATGGGGCCCGCCGGGCACAGCCCGAAGAGACGACATGGGTCCCCCCTCCAATGAGCTCACCACTCATGGGAGGGGCCAAAGCGGTCGGGTGCAGAGTGAGCTAGGTGGCAGCCAAAGGCGGCAACCTTGGCAATGTCACCTCTCTGGTAGGGAAGGAGCTTGAGTTGGTGCGCAAGGTTGAGAAGTTCCGGCTAGATATAGTTTACTCACCTCAGCGCACAGCAAGGGCTCTGGAACCAGTCCTCTCGAGAGGTGCTGGACTATATTCCACTCTGGCGTTGCCAGGATTGAGAGGCGTGGCCTGTGTGTTAGAGTTTACCCTGTGAACAAGAGGGTAGTTTCCCTCCGCCTTCAGGTGGGGCACAGGTCCTAACTGTTGTTTGCGCTTATGCGCCAAACAGCAGTTCAGAATTGGAGAACTGGAGAGAGCTCCCTCGGGGGATTCCCGTGTTCTGCTGGGGGACTTAAACGTTCACGTTGGCTGCAACACTGAGACCTGGAGAGGCGTGATTGGGAGGAACGGCCCCTTCTGATCTGAACCCGAGCGGTGCTTTGTTATTGGACTTCTGTGCTCATCACAGATTGTCGATAACAAACACCATGTTCAACATAAAGGGTGTCCACGTGCACTTGGAGTTCGCACGCAGTTCGATGATTGACTTTGTGGTCGTATCATCGGACTTGTGGCCATATGTTTTGGACACTTTGGGTGAGGAGAGGGCAGAGTTGTCAACCGATCACCATCATGTGACTCCGAAGGCAGCTGACGGGTATCAGCAGGCCAAGCAGTCTGCTGCTCTGGCAGTCGCAGAGGCAAAAACTCAGACATGGGTGGAGTTAGGAGAAGCCATGGAGAACGACTTCCGGACAGGTTTGGAGAGATTTGAAGCAGTGCACAGTCAACAGCTTGGGGACTCCCAGATGCCTCCCTGGGGAGGTGTTCAGAGCATGTCTGATCAGTAGAAGGCCTTGGGGACTATCAGTATCCAGGACACGTAAGAGAGACTATGTCTCCCAACTGGCTTGGGAACACCTCGGGATCTGCCGGGAGGAGCTGGACGAAGTGGCCGGGCAAAGGGAAAACTGGGCCTCCCTGCTTAGGCTGCTGCCCCCCCATCCCGACCTCGGGTAAGCGGTAGAAGATGGATGGATGGCATATTTATGTACGTTATAACACGTGCAATGTACGTCTGAAAGCTGTAAAAAATAATAATAATAATAATAATTTAAAAAAAAAACTCCAGAATGCAACCCAGCCCCTGACCAACAAAGCCAGGGAGGTAGAGTTTGGACACGCACGCCTTCCTGGCAAAACAAACATGCATGGGTGTCCAAAGGGGGGCACAGGGGCCATTTGCAGAACATGACTAATCGCAGAAATAAAATAACCAAAAACCCAGAAAAAGTAAAAAATAAAAACATTAGAGCAAAAAGGCATAATATAACTAGAAAAAGCTAAAAATGTTGATACTAATAACTAATAAAAACACAAAGATTTGTCTTTAAATGTACCTGTATGTATAATGTATTTATATGTCGTTTTTATTATTATAAATCAAAGGACAGCTGGATAGCCCTGACATAAATAGACAAAGACGAGTAGTTAAGAGAAAAACAGTGAGCTGGATTATTATTATTATTATTATTATTGTTTATTTTTATTATTATATATTATTAGAACAGTGGTTTCTTTGGTCTCAAAAAAGGTTGACAATAATATCTGAACCAGTTTGTGGGACAAACATTTCAAAACATACTTGCATTGTTTTGTGACTTATTTCGGTCAAAAAGTCTTTTTGACCAGTCATATTTTTTCTTTGTACTTTTAAAATTAATGTTAAAATCTCATGTCTAGTCTCATGAGTTGGGTGTCTTGTGACACCCCTACTAAATACTAGTGATTAGTATTTCACATTAGTTTCAAAGTGTACAGGTAATCAAAAAAGTTGATATAATTCAATAATTCATAATAGAATTAAATATGGCAATAAAGATAATTACACATAATTCCTCAATACTTGTGTACATAACCTGAGTACTGTAATATGCCAGTCAAAATAGCTACATAGCATTCATTAGACAAAGTTCATGTATGAAACGCAGTTGTAAGTTCAGTTAGCATTTGCTATCAAACATTACAAATGAAAATGATTATGCAAAAGACAATGCAGTCAAGGTCAAGGCAACATATTACAAAGGTTTCAGCAATGGGCACATTTTCCAATTAATCATGAAATAATAGCTTAAGAAATTGAAGTGTAAACATGCATTTCTATAGTGGCATTCAGAACAGGAAACAAAGCCATAAAAAAATGCACTCTTTTTTTTTTTTTTGTACACTACTAGCTGCTACAAGTGAACGGATAACTTTTGTTATAGATATATGCATCTTACCGCTCAGTTAGTTTACCTGAAATCAGAATAAAGATGAAAGTTGCATCTCCGTGTGTAGCTGGGGGAGCAACAGCAAAATCAGGAGGGGAGCTTAATGTCAGCTGACTGATGTCATACGACATCTACAAAGTGACGTTTATGCGAACGACCCAAACTACCTTTGAGATCGACCAATAGCTCGCGATCGATGTAATGGGCGACCCTGATCTAAAAGCACTCACATGTCTTGCTTGTGACATTTAAAAAAAAACAACAAACTAAGCAAAAAGACTATTTTACGCTAATTTATATTTCTAAACACATCTGTTTTGTTTTCATGTTTTTTTGTTCACTTAGTCTCTCCCGCAGTGACCATAATCATTTATGCAAATTGGACAATGACATCATCTACTCCCCCAAAACCCAACATGGTGATTTGTGCAACAGTAATCATGTGATGATCCACAGTGTAACTTGTTAAGCATGTCTGAAACAAATGAAACCATGGCCGGAATATACATTTCAGGAAGCAGCTTAATAATTACAATAGAATGTAAACCAAAGAAGCATGTACTGTACCAATATAAGGTACCCACATGTGCCTGCTGGGCGCATCTTTTGGAAGATTGCGTCTTAGGTTTGCTTGTCGTAAATGTTCACATCACTGCATTCAGATAGCCAATATCCAAACACATGAGACATTTTGATGATGGTGATATTGTAAAATCAAGCATCTGTGCCAACTGGGAGGCTACCTGTCACAAACTATGTTGCTCAAAGTACGTAATGTTCAGGACACTGAGGCCAGAGGGGGCTTAGAGGCGGAGAGGGTCACGTAAACACTGGCTGAAAAATGCTGAGCACAAAAACAATTTTACATAGCTAGAGGACAAATAGAGTGCAATTCCTTATCTTGAAATAAGAATATACTGAGGGGCAAACAACTTTCCTAAGGTGGAAAGGATCCAAATCAGCAATGCATGCATACAATACCTACCCACCTCTACCTTTCCACACAAGTTTTTCCACTGTGCTGCACCTAATTGGCTAAACTAAGCTAATTGGTATACAGATGCTTTTCCATTTGCAAAAGGACTCAAGGGCCACGTTTGGTTTTTAGATGCGTGCTCACACTTGGCCATTCCTACCCCACTGAACTTGGGGGAAATTCCCCCTCCCTCTCCTCGCTGGCCTGCACTTGCACTGAGCATTCGTGCTACGGCTTGTTTGCCTGTCTCATCACTTCTAATTCTGTTGCAGTACTGCAATTTCCCTGGCTTGTGCATTATTTTGAGTTGTTCTACAAATGACAAATATAAACATACGTGTTACCCTGGATGCTGCTATCATATACCGTCGTCACGTGCTATCTCGCGGTTCGAATATCGATCCCTCACTATATGGCATTAAAAAGAAAAAAAAAAAAAAGTAGAGCCTGACAGGAATATCATGGTTTTATTGAGTGGTCCTGATATTAACTGTAATTTCATCCTATAAAATGATGTCTAGTGGAAGTCACTATTGATTTGCTGTTTGTAAAATACACGATAGAGATGGGCGATATGGACCTTAGCATGTATCACAATATTTCTGGGATGTATCACGATACAACGATATAATTAAATTCAGCAAAGTCTTGCATAGAAAGCTACAAACCTTAACCCATAGAGTTAAAATTAATTACATGAAAAATAAGCTTACCTATGGCACTGTATAGAGTGTCCAAAGCAAGCCAGTCTATTCCAGTTGTTGAGGGCTGCTGCTTTCACAACATTCGATTCACTGTCAGTAGTTACACACACTCATCTAAGTCCCATTCCTGGAAATCCTTCAACTCACTTGCGATGTTTTCACCTATGTTCCTCCGTAAAAAAAAAAAAAAAACTTGTCTGGAGACAGGACGACTTCAAAGTCCAGTCACTGGTTATGTCGTGGACCATAAGGCTAATATATGGTTGAGTGGCTTGGCTACTCCACATGTCTATAATACAGATATCTGCTCTATCAAAACCAAACCACTTCCATATTTTAGAGGTACCTCCCGTTTACCAACAATTTCTTCGTCTATAGTCTACGCAGATAGTCAATAGTCTATAGTCCTCCGCCTTCAGCTATGCTAATTTTCTTTCTTTTGCTCTGCTTTCTCCGCCATCGCTGGCAGTAGACGTGAAGTGCCAATGCAACAATACAGTGATTTGTGGTGCGCAGTCATGGGGAAAACACGTCATCAACTCTGCGTTTGAAAATACCATTTCTACCGGTATACGTCATTTTCCTATCATTGGAAGGACTTAGACCGGTATATAAGAATTATCACCCAACCCTAATTGAGGAAGAACAGGCATTTTGGAAATCGAATAACGATTGTTACCTTTAGTGTCCGCTACCATCACGCACGTTATTTACAGCGGGAAGCATATTGAGCGCCTTCTGTTTTCCTACAAACACACACCAGCTGCAAAGCAAGAAGCTAAGCTGTAGTTATGGGGCCAAATTACTCCACCTGAGTAAAGGTGAATTAGGTTTTGACATCTAAAAAGTATGTGGTGTCCAAATCATCACGACTGTTATCACCGACATATATTTCGGTTTTTATTTGCCACCTTTTTCCTGAACTTAACTTTGTACAGTTATTACAGTTTTTATGTATGTTTTTTTTTTTTATGATGTGGTGGCGATTAAACACAAAAACTAAGTACTGAGTGCACCTCAACTTTTAATTGTGACTCCCTTGTTAGGTTTTTAGTCAGCGGGCTCAAGGAATGTGTCATATAGCATCCGCTTCGCTGCAGCGCTACATTTTATTGCTGCCCACAGTCTCTGGAAAAAATTGGTTTCCTCCCAACAGCCAACAACATAAATAAAGGTGTAACACATTCAGACCGAGAGAAAAGTAAGGACGAGGGGGGTGACAATGATGTTATCATCGGTCTTATTAAAAACCCAGTGTGTGTTATTAGTGTATAATGTCCATTAGGCAAAGTAAGATTAAGTGGACCGGTCTGAAAGGTGATTATAATTACACCGTCAGCCTCCTTCTGTCCCCAGAAAAGTCAAGGCTATTATATCTGTTAATACTCATTAATACCTTTTAAATTAGGGGCAACTGTTTGAGTGAAGTATCAAATCAAAATAAATGGCTCAGTTCTTCCTGTCAGAAGTACTCAAATCACGCCAGGGTGACATGTGATGGAATGTGTATTAGGGGTGTAACACCACAGGTATTTGTAATAGTATTTTTCGGTACAGTACAGAGGCGTACCACACGGTAAACCTCGAGTGAGGAACAGGAAGTGTAACTGCCTCGCGGCATAGTCACCCGTCTACTTCGTGAATTAATACAGTGCAACCCAGCGGGAGTCATGGCTAGCGGTAGTGCCAAGGAGAAGCCTGAGTTTGAAATAAGCAGGTATAAGATGAGATAAACTAAGACGAAAAAGCAGTGTGCCAACATTGTTCAGCAGAAATGGGGAACGAAGCTACGAGCTGGAAATATTAATGCGGTCCTTCAGACAGTAAGAAACTTCAACTTCCAAAAAACATCACAAACTGTTCAAACGGTTACTCTTGCACTCATCTGCATCACTGTACTTTCCTAAAAATAATCTATTAGAATTATTTTGATTTTTTTTTTCATTTTTCAGTATTTTTCACTGGAGAATTTTATCTATTGGAGAACTACTACCAGTTTACAGTTTTTGTTGTTGTTTTTTTAATTCATTAAATCTGTTTCCACAAAAGCAAAGCAGTTTTATTTAGGTTTTTCCTTTTTGTTTGCTTACTCATCGAAAATGAACCAAAGCCAAAGAACGTACCGAACCGTGATTATGGCGTACAGTTACACCCCTAATGCGTAATAAAGTAGTACTTCTAGTGTCTTTCATTTTCATCTGCCCAAATGTAGTCTCAAACCTCTGCTCCACAGAAGTAGACTTCAGCTTGGTTCAATACCAAGGTATGATCTAGTGATGTGTGATACCACTGATTATGCTCCCGATCCGATACTGAGTAAAATTCAGGCTGGTATCGGCGATACTGATCCAATACTGATACTTTCTGCAAACACACCTAATGTGTCTGGTAAATTTTAACCCATAAGAACCCAGACCCATTTATCCTTAAAGGAAAATTATCCGGGCTATACCACAGACCAAGTGGACCACATAGAACACATTTCCAAAGTTTTTTTCAAAATAACACTTTTTATTACCAAAGATCTGTGTTGTTACATATTTGTTACATTGGGCGTTAGTGTTAAACATATTCCTTCTTTGAAAATAAGTAAACCTGACGTTTTTTACAAGTGATGGATGGACAAATGAAGCTTCATAAGCACTTGTGTTATTTTTTGACTACTCTATATGGCACTTTTGGTTTAAAGATGCCGTAGAATTTTTCAAAAATATCACAAGTGCTTCATGAAGCTTCGTTTTCCCATCACTAGTTTTACGGCTTGGGGCCAACCAAAATGCCTTTTTATTTGTATTTCCATAACATATGTAAAAACTGTGACTTCAATGGCAAGGTTTCACAAACTTCTTCATCAGTTTTGCTTTGCATCACAAAATATGCCAAATGCATCAAAAATAAATAACACTGCTTATTTGGGGACATTTGCAATAAGCTACCATAGCTGCAGACCTACAAACATAAATTGTGCAAAAAAACGTAAACGCTCAAGAGAAATGAAACTGTTGTATCATCAGCACCTTGCCCAAAACATTTTCTCAGTTCTTATGTCTGGTAAGTGTCTTCAGCCATTTAGCCTAGGTCACATGGTAAGGCTTGCAACAGTTTCGTTCCTCAGTGAAGCAAAGACGGACATCACATTTCTCACAGAGAGTGGTGGTTGCATTGACTTTGCAGAGTTTGCAGCAGCCATGTTTGTCACATTTCACAGCCCAATGTGCGACTTGGTCAGTGAGAACATCATCTGGATGTCCAGCACGAACCCTCTTGGGCAGCGGTAGTGGTAGAAATGTGGCATCGAGTGATGGGCGGCCTCCTTGTGCCTGCCAAAGAATGAGGCTAGTGGCAACCTCTGCCTGGAATCTGTGGCTTGCCAGTTTGATACATCCGTGTTGTCAATGAAATGCAGAGTTTCCTGCAGGTTCTGAAGACAATTGCTTGACATGACGTCAGCTACCATGGGACACCTTGTGTCATTTTCCCAGTATGCACGATTTGCTGTCAGTTGGCAAAGACCCATGCACAGGTAGAGGCCAATCAGCATTTCCAGGTCTTTTACACTGTTGTTAACATTGTTGTGATGTAGAGATTTTTGTACACTGTACAAATTTGTTTGATACTTTTAGTAACATCGCATTTCTGGTGTTATGAACTTTCTGAAGTACTCCAGAGGACTATGAAGATTGTCTGGAGGTGGTCCTTTGAATGTACACTCAGGGGCTTCAAATGGTTTCTCCCTCCAAGAAAACTTTTTCCCTTGGACAGTTCCTTCTTCAGTTCCTTGTTTTTGGGCATGGACAGTGTCTTGTTTTTTTCTGAGGACGGATGTATTTTGCTGCCCTGAATTCATTTGGTTGTGGTACATCATCTGGTGTACTTGATTCACTACTGTCCGAACCACCACACTCACTTGACTCGTCAATCTGTCTGTTTTGACGATTGGGATTGTAAAGAGGGTCATCAGGGTCTTCATCTGAGCAATCATCACATCCCTTAAACTAACTATCATCTCCCAAAATGGCCTCCAGTGCATCATAACAAGTGTAGCGTGTGTTCTTTCTCATACTACAAATGAAATCGGAATAATATAATATTTAATAACAAGAATAACATATTTAAATTTTTGTAGGATCCGCATAGGATAGTAAAAATGTGTTAACATGATGTACAGATTTGCAAAGATGGTTTTGTAACACAAACCAAATACTTTCACATTATTTTGTGTTTCTAATTGTTCAGTACACTTTTAATTGACCAGCAGAACATATTTCATGTTAATATAATTGAAACAGCTAAATTAATTGGGTGGATTATTAACATTTTTGTTATTGTGACAAATGGGTCACATTAGTTTCTTCATTCTGATTTTAAGGCTAAAAAGCCGATGTGACATATATGTTACAGCAATATTTCTGTTACTTTTTTGATATTACATTCTTCAACAAATATGGTCAGACCAGGTTGAAAGTAATTTAGGACATGTTATCAAAGCATGGAACCTAAGAAATGTGTTTGAAATTACATGTAGTATCAAAAAACAGCTCTTTGAAATTAGCTGCTTCCTTGAAGTGGGCACACAGGCATTTTGGAGAGGTCACTTCCTGCTACAGTCACATGACTGTCACATGGTCATCACACCAGGATGTTTAGTATATGTCGCTTAGGGACTTAACAAGTTAAAATCAGACATAAAGCTTTATAAGGAAGAGACTGGGACCTTCAAAGTGCTTGTTACACTCGTGTTACCGTGGGTTCTTATGGGTTAACAAAAAGTGGATTTCAAATCATAACATAAGAAATACAAGACATCGGAGTAATATATTAATTTTAAAGTATATTGCGGTAGCGGGGTGATTGACAATATAGTCAAGCTAGTATACAACAACAGAAAAAAACTACATCATAAAATATGTGAAAATGGTATTTTAAACTATCAAAAAAGAAAACCAGTATCGATATTTCTGTATCGACCAGCACATCACTAGTGTGAGCTGCTTCGAAGTAAAAACAAGCTGTGCAGCACTCTAAAGGTGATTATGCTTCCTTTCAAATTCAAATTCCAAAAACCTAATTTGTCCTCGGGGAGCAATTAAAGGCACATAGAGCGGCGTAAACACGGTAACACTGTAAGCAAGGACGAGAAAACAGTCAGCACAGAATTCAGTCAGTAATTGTGCATAAATTAGGCTAATGCTTAAAAAGCTAAAATGCCAAATCCAGAAAATAGACAAGTAAGAAAAAAAATACTAACTCGTGAAACACTTAAAAATTCTAAGTACTGGGGACCAGCATAATAGGTGCAAATTCGCAAAATAAAGTTTTCAGACCATTAGACAGTGAAAAAAGTAAACATGCTGTACCAACAGAACCAAACCATACTGACAGTGTAAGTACCTGTAATACTACAACTACCTTTACATAGGGCCTTATGAAATCTGTTTTTTTTCCCCAGATCCCGTTTTCATATTTAAGGTCCGTTTTTTTTACTTGTTACACTTATTTTACCAGCATAGAGTGTGTATTTTTGTCATAGTAATAAAATGTCCGCTAATTAAATGCAAAAACACTTACATTTATTGATGCAACATATCATTGGCCATTGGCCGCTTTTCTAATGAGATGTCAGCCTCTGCACACACAAACTGCTCTTATTTTGAAAGCTGGAAGTGTGTCGTGTGTGTCGAGAATGTCTGATGAAGGTTAGGACGAGCTGGGAGGAAGCATGAACGCGTCTCATCCTTATGTCAGGAGATTACCATGTCAGCGGGCATCGTAAAACGCTCGTTTGCATTAACAAGCAAAACACACACTCCAACAGCCTGAGTCGCACACACACGGCTGCACTAGCATGCTCTGCTAAACTAAGCTAACCCCGCTAGCTTCCAATCATACGCCGTAAGAGGAGTTTCAAAGTTTGTCCCGCAACTTTTGCCGGTGTTTCAGGTTGCTATCTTGACATGTTCGTGAGGCTGCCGTCTAGCGTTTGTGATGACGTTCTGCCACGATCGAACGGTCCGCCGGAGAAATACTTCCCCACACAAAGGCTCGTTCTTCTCACAATGACAGCATTTCGCTCACATTACACCAATTTCTACAAGATTCCGCATTTAAAAGTAGATTCCATTTTTATTGGCCAGTTCCACGATTCCATTAACGCGGATAGGGTTTAAAATCTCAAGTCTCTACATTCAACAAGAATAAGAGTTCAGCTTTCTTTCTTTCTTTCTTTCTTGTCCTGCAAGTCAAAAGACTTTTCTATATTTCTGGCCCAAATGACTGATGGATTTTTAAACTCTCTCTCTCTCTGCATTCCGCTGGAGCTATTAAGTGGTCTGCTGGAGCGAAATGACTTGTACTGTTCCCGGAGTACCACATTAGGCTCAGCAATTCCCTCTTGCTATTATCTCAGGCCACTGTGACAAAGTTAATTTCTTGCAAGATAAGCACAAACATTTAGGAAAAATAAAATCGTAACAAAAAGATGATGCAACAATATTTGTGTGAATGGTCACGCTGGTGATCTATTGGACCATACAGTTTTTGCATCATACAGTGTAAAAGATAGTCTAGCTCAGTCCATTTGGACTGATAAGCATACAGAGCAAGTCGATAAATCATGATTTGGTACAAAAAGCCATGTAGAGATAATGTAGAAGGTTGAAAAATATGTGGCGAGTGAACACAGATCTAAAAGGCTGCGTCCCTAAATCTACTCAGGTCCGTCCTGTGTTGAATCTGCATTATTACTGATCTTATCTGAGATTAAATGGATAAATCTCAACTTTATATTCCAGGTGACGGCCTGGGTGACTCAGATATCTTGCGGCACTGTGCGAACCCAGCCTGCCTGCTGTGGTTAGCCGCTGCCTTACTCTAATCCAGCAACCACCTCAGCTCAACTGTGCACAGTGGAACCTCCAGAGATAAAGTCTCCTGAGGTGGTACAATTCAGAAAGTCACCATCATGCGAGACCTGATGCCCAACGTGCTCAGAGAAGGAGAATCTACACCACAAGTTACATGAACTAAGCGGGCTGATGTTCGAAGCGTGTCCCAATGGAGTGTGGGGTTTTCAGCGCTGTACCAGTGAGCAGAGTAGCAGTGAGATACATTGTGATGCTTAAGTCTGGCCGGTCGAGTCGACATGCTAAGGCAGGGGTGGCCAAACTTTTTCCACCAATGGCCGCATACCAAAAAATCCAAGATTGTGGGGCCACTTTGACATTTTCGAATTTGTAAACCAACCCATGTACTGTAGATTTGCTAAGAAGTTGAATATATTTCAAGAAAAAACGGACTTTATCTGATCTGAAGTGTAGTTTTATAAGTGAAAAAGTGTATTATGAATGTGAACTTTTCTCCTTACTTCACACTTTTTTGCTCTTTTTTTTTTTTCCTGAGAAATATTTCAACATTATTCTTGTAAATAATTTTACTCATAATATTATGGCTTTATCCCAAAATATTGATAGACTTTATTCTGGTAATATTATAACGTTTTTCCCAACCTAAATGCACATTTATTGTTTGTTTGTTTGTTTTTTTTAGTATTTTTACCATAATATTAAGACATTTGAAAAAATGACGTTCCTTTTTTTAATTAATATTTCAACTTATGCTTAATATTTTTTCCTTTATTCTTGTAATTTACAACAGTTTTTTCTTGCGAGATTATCACTTTAATCTATCATTGTTATATCTTTACGCTCCTAATATTTTGACGTTATTCTCCTAAAATCATTGCTCTTATTCGTCCATTTTTGCTGTGCTTTTTTAGTTTTCCTGTGTAAATGTACTTTTAGGAGCCATGGCGGATTATTTAGCAGATGCACTCAATAAAAAATGCGCAGACAGTGAGTCAGCAACACGGTGGGTGCAATTTTTTTGGCCACTTGCGAACGATAAAAAAACCTCGAAGTCCGTCATTTTTTGCCGGCCTCGATAAATTGACGTGCATGCACAAGTTAGTTTGCCTCGTCTTTCTTTCAGGCTGAATGACAAGAGGGTTCACTCTGCAGATGTCTGTGCGCGTTGGTGCTACAGTGGAATGAACCAAGAGAGTGTAACCTCCTCTGACCTATCTATGACCTTTGTCTCCGTACGTGGAGGTGCGGTTACCCTTTAGCCTTGTGAGCAAATATACACTAGCATGAATGAAGGCACAAAATCAATAGTTTCTTAGGCAAGTGCCATAGACCCAGTGTGGGAATATTTTGGTTTTAAACAGAATGAACAAGGTGAGCGCATGAACGCAGGCAAACATATGTTGCATTTGTTCGAAAGTAGCGATGAGGAAGAATGGGATACGACCAACGTGTGTGCACACCTAAAACGGAGGTGGAAAGGAGTCTTCGCCCGACAGTCAGTCAGTGTCATCCACAACATTGCAAAAGAAATGCAACGTTTTGGAAAATGTTAGAAATGTTTGACAGACAGTCTGGGAGAACGTACATGTCACAAACACCAATTTCTGAACTGTATAACCGAGTGAAAAATATGACCCCCTACATTAGTTTAACAATACACTACATAACTGTGTGTGTGGTTTTTATTGGAGTGTTTTTTTTCTTAACTGAGACATTATTTTATTTTCATAGGTTTTTGTTTGTTTAGTTTATTATGTTGTTTAATTTATTTAAAAGCTCTCGACATTACAATAACAATGTTAAATACTCTGATGAAATTAAAGTCTCATTATTATGCCATATAATTAATGAAAAAATTGAAAAAATGTGGCAAATTTGCCGCAAAAAACTGAGGTTTTACTGTGTTTGCGTTTGTAGACCAGGCATTTATAGTAGTTTAAAGAACTAAGACCATACTCCTCATACATGAACAAAAACCTAATGAACCCTGTATGAGCAAGCACTTTGGCAACAGAGGCAAGGAAAAACTCCCTCAAAAGGAAGAAATCTCACCTTTTAAAAATTGAGAGCCAATTAGAGTTAATTATTTTTACACTTCTATGACTGAGAGAGACTGTTAAGCCACTGAAGCTTCCTTGAGGGCCAACATGTTAACGAGAGCGGATAAGAGGGTAATTAAGCTGAAAGATTACCAATAAATCAAGCTCTTCTTTGACTCACTTGTCTACCATTCTAACATTCCCATAAGTTGCACCAGCACAGAGAACAAAGTGCGGGGCAAACGGTAAAGTATTAAACTGGGGCAAACTGTCAAGCGTTATTAGTCATTTCAACCTTCCTCCCCATGCATTGTTTTGAGTGGTGGTCTAGGTGCGGCGCGTCTTTGTCTCGGGGGGTGTCTTATCTGGCGACAAGGCGGCGAGCGATGAGCTTCAGTCTCTATTAGCATGGTGATGAAGCCAAGGCTCGCCAACCCAGACAAATCTCCCTGGGCTCGGGATTCATGTTTTGCTGCAGGTGTCAGATGAATACAAGTTTTCCGTGACGAGTTGGGGACAAGGATGAGTACATCTAAACCATAACGGGGACAAGACCACATCACAAAACTCATAAACGGCTTTCCTTTATAGAACCTGACTCGTTTTCCATGCTGTGAAAACTCAAATATAGAGAGAGGTAGTCAAACTGGGAAACCATTGCATTTACTGTATAATAAAATCTGACGCAGGCAGCTTTTCGTCCAATCAGAGCAATGACTGCCAATCAATCAATCAATCTTCCTCATTGTTGTCAAATTTCCACAGAGAACCTCCTAAATCACACCAATGCGTTCGTTCATATTTGTGGCGTCCCGCCACAACTATATTTGGCGCTACCTGCTCCCCCTCGCTCGTAAACACATTAGCACCTCGAAGAAGACGAGTGACATTGTTGTCTGGTGTTATGACTCTCACAATCTCGCTCTTTTCAACAATGAAGTAGGGTCCTAAGAAATCAGTTTTATTTTTTCCCAAATTCCCAAAATAAAAGTTCTCATCTTAGCCATCTGAGAATATCAAATACATTGTTTTTGGTGCCCAACTGTTTCCCAACGATACTAGTGCGCATGGGAATGTATAAACGAGAGGAAAAGGTGCTTTATGAAGTTAATACATTTACTTGTATTCACTTGCAGCGCAGCCTTGCCACATTCAATATGGCAGCGCTCCGTGCGGCGTCTACGTATATGGTGTTGACAGCAGCACTTCCTGTTTCCCGGCGTGCTTTCCCGTACTGTTGTTGTAAACAGCTCCTAAGTTACATGTTTAGGGCTCACATACAGTAGCTGTTAATAATTCAGCACTACTCGTTGGTAGTGTCTTGTCTGTTGTTGTCTACCTATCACGTTGCTGTGTGATGTGTTTTTAGCCCTTTCTTAAAAGACACCGTCAGTAAGAATCATGTGTGGAATGGTAACCCCCCCGCGATTTCTATGGAGCCGGTAAGTTCATTGTGAGCTTTGTTGTTACTCTGCTTGCTAAATAAGTAGTTACTTCTTCCTCACAGGCTTGTGAGCGGCACAGTATTAACCACATGATTCAGCAAAGTTGCAATTCTGCGACGTTGCTGCTAAAAGCTCTATATCGGCTTTCAATGTAAGTAAAAAAAAACGCTACCGATGTTGGCCAATATCACATTTTTATGCCAATATCAGGCCAATAATTACCGTTAGTTAAGACACTTTTCCTCTTTGACCTCACTGGCAAATCACACAAACAGCTTTTTGTGGAGTTAATCACGCAGAGAGTCTCAGCAGGTTTTCTGACATTTTTGGTGATGTCCTGCATGATGACGGTTTAAACTCCAAGTTTATTTTTTATTTGGTTGAACTCCACATTGCACCACTTTTTCAGGTTGTTTGACTTTCCGCTGTATCTTTTACTTCCAATTAAGAAAAGTCTCAGGTGAACAACAACAAAGTCTTATCCTGATGAATGTTCCACCAAATGCACTCTTGTCATCAGCTCTTGTTAGGAGTGAGAGGTTCTGTGAAAACGACGCCACCCTCTCATCAGCATACAAGTGTTGATGCCAGGTCACATGCCCATCTGCTGAGGCCAATGTTAATGCGGGACAAACAGTCGCCACAGAACAGCAGCCAGACAGAGGACAGGACACCGGACAGCCCCATTAGACCACCTAGGCCCTGCCAGACCGTCAGCCTATTTATATCCTGGACAATTATTAAGACCAGGGCTGCCCAGAAGCGGCTGGGACCTGGGAGAAAGACAGCGACATGATGTTCCCATGGTGAAGAAAAGGAAGTCATTTCCGAGACTCTTCCCAGAGGAGAGAACTAATGACAGCCTGCACCAGGCTCACTGAGTCACAATGGAAAATTCACAGTGTGTACTGCTAACATAGCAAATGAATGTTGACCCGGTTAATACAAACTGACAATACACATGGTGGCCTAAATACTGCAATGCAGTTCTTGGCTGGACAGCAGTGACATTACTGATTGGCTTGTTTTTGAGTTTATCGGGAATTTGATTGGAACTACTGCAGCACTGCAACAATTACCATAAATTCCGGCGTATAGGCCGCTACTTTTTTCTCAAACTTTGAACCTTGCGGATTATACACCGGTGCGGCTAATATATAGCTAAAAAACTACATTGCCCATGATGCTTGTTGTGGTCATGTTCTCATCTCATGACATCTGCTATACTTCAGAACTACTAATCGTTTAAATATGCATTTTGCAACCAAAAAAAAAGTTCGGGAAAGAAACAAAAAACGCAGACAGGCCACCATTCTCGGCATTAGCTACCCTCTGCTCTCGTTGAGTGGAGCTGGTTATGCATGCACACACTCCACAATTTATACTAAAATCAAATGTAAAACATTGTTGGATTTGGATTATTCAATAAACGCCATAAATATACCGCCAAGATTGCAAAGCCTCTTATGTTGAAGGAAAACAAAAAAAGAGGGAACGCCAATCGGGTTGTGACATATACCTACAGCCGCAGAGGGATCCACACACCACGATGACTCAAAGGCGGCCACATAAGGTGCCACTGTACCATTATTTGTCATGAAGTCCAGAGGATAATTCCAGCAGAAATAATGTGGAATATCCAGCAATGTCACAAGTGACCCTAGGTAAACCTTACGCAATGTACGTAGCATCACAGGCATACACTTCATACCTGCTCAGGTATACAGTACATCAATATATACAATTACAGATACAATAAAGCATGCTGTGTTGTTCTCTAAGAGATGAATAAAGTATCTATTCTATCTATAGACCTTCTTGTCGTTCTTTTTTGTTTATGGCGGGTCGCAACCTACGTTTAGGTGCATCATGCCACTTACAGTACTGGGATGTAAACACCTTCTTCTTCTTCTTCTTTTTTGTTTATGTCGGGTCGCAACCTACGTTTAGGCTAGGGGTGCTCCCACCGATCAGTATCGGCTGATTTCCATGAAAAAGCACGGTATCGCCACATGCAAATACTTGCTTTTTACCGCCGATCACCTTCGGCGATCAGCTCCGCCTCCATTGTAGCATCCAACCAATAGCGACCGTCTCCCACCCACTTTCCCGTCACAAAGCCAAAACAAGCATGTCTGCCATGTGGGACTTCCTACTGTTGAGTGATTGCAAAAAAATGCCACAAAAAAAAAAAACATCTCGCCGGGGTGGCGCCTTAAAAAGCTTTAGTTTGGTGCATCATTTGGGGGGCGGGCACTTGGCAGGGTGTGGTGAGTTTTTGCGGCTCGCAATGTGATCATCGGTCGGGTGGCGGCTAAATAGCCAAAATGCGGGACACGCACCCGTGTGTGCGTGGCAGTCAGACGTCCTAGGCGGATAGCCCGAAAAGTGGTTGGATTCGTCGGACTGGACAGCCGGCCGTCAGTGACGGTGGAGGACACCAGGTTTGCAGACTGCCTGGAGGTCCTGCTGCAGGGCCATCAAGCTGCTCTCCCATCCAAAGTCTCCTTAATGAAGGCGCCTGATCCTCCAAGTTTCACCAGTGATTTTGGAAAAAGTAAGTCAAATATGTTTCTGTCAAAATTTCATGGTTGCCCTTTCATATCATATAGCCCAGGGGTCACCAACGTGGTGCCCGCGGCACCAGGGAGCCCCCCAAGACCACATGAGGCGCCTGCAAGCCTTCTTTTCTTTTAGGTTTTCAGTTAATCATGTGAGAACACAGGAAAGAAATGCATTTTGAAATACAAAATGTGAATTGTGGATACCAGCATTTTGTTAATGTTCTGGTAAAACAAGCGTATTTGCTTTGTTTGGGTTGAAAATGAAAATAAATGTTTCAAAAATGAGTAGATCTTTTCATTTTGGAAAAGTAGTTGTCACAAGATCAGGTGACCCCTGATCCAGCCAATAGCAAATAAAAAAATGTACACTTAATATATGCAATCGGTATCGGCCAATTTCACTCATGGATGATCGGCATTGGTATCGGCAGCATAAAAACCTGGTCGGAGCATACCTAGTTTATGTGCATAACACCGCCTACTGTACCGGAATGTGGATGCGGTGCCCGGATGTAGGCGCATTCTGCATATGCGCAGTGACGACCCGGTAGTCACACTCTTCCACTCTGCGATCGATTTGGGCTGTCAGACTAGGAAACAGAGCTGCTTCGCGTAAGCTTAGCATGAATGAATGTATGGTGAGATGTTGGAGACGTCAACATGAAAAGCAGACGCAAAGCAAAAAGACAGTAAAAGCTTTTGGAGGTAAGAAAAGCAGATGGCCTGACCTCGAACACGTGCTTGAAAACTGGATTAATACACAGAGAGCAGACGGCCGAGGTGTTTCCTCTGTGCAGATCCGACTAAAAGCCAAAGCAATCGCCACCAAACAGAAGATTGAAGCTTTTATAGCTGGACAATCCTGGTGTCTGAGAGTTATGAAAGGAAAAGGACTGTCCATAAGGCCACGCATGATTTTGTGTCAACAACTCCCACAAACAGTTACAAACTTCCGGATATGCACTCAAACAAAGATAGCAGAGAATTCCATGGGACCAGATGACATCATAAATATAGATGAGGTATCTTTGACGTTTGACCTGCCTCTCACTAGAAATGTTAGCAAGAAAGGTTAATCGTCTGTCCCGCCAAAAACAAGTGGACATGAGAGAATGCATTTCACATGTGTTCTGGCCTGCACAGCATCCGGACAAAAACTTCCACCAATGGTCATTTTTAAGCGGCTGACAATGTCCAAAGCAACACTTCCGGAATAAATTGTTGTGAAAGTAAACAAAGGGTGGATGATGGAAAGCCTAATGAAGCAATGGCTGCCATCAAGCGGCCGGGGGGATTTTTTTCATCAAAAAGAGCTACACGGAGAGCGACCCCCAGAGAGAGAGAGAGAGAGAGAGATCTGCAATGTATGTGACAAAGGAATTATGACGCTGTTCATGGTTTTAGTTCCCAAGACGACGACGATGAAGGACTTTTCTGGTAGGCTACTGTTATTTATGTTACACGCACTATTCGGCACTGTTTAACTACCGTAGCCGTCCGCTGTTTTGCAGTGTTTAACTATCCGCAATGTTTAATTAGCTGTGTACTTGTACTTAGCCATGTTTTGCACGTGTTTTGCAAGTTTTTGCATGTTTGGCAAGCACTGTTTGGGGGATAAAATATATATATATATTTTTAAAAAGTTTTAAAAATCTTTGTGTAACATCTTTCTGTGCACTTAATGTCACGTTTTACGATGTGCACACCTGCGGCTTACACACTGGTGCGGCTTATGTATGAACAAATCTGTTTTTTCCTCTAAATTTAGTGGGTGTGGCTACACCAGAATTTACGTTAATGAATGAATCAATGATCAATCGACATCTATTTTGGTATTTGATTTTTTTATTGTATTTTAAAATACAAATATCCTCTGATTCCAGCCTCTCAAATGTGAATATTTTTAGTTTCCTTAGTAATCCATGAAATTTCACCTATCATCTTTATGTTTTAGTCATAACAAATATTAACACACGTCAGCTTTGACTCTGGAAAACAGTGATCGACATTTGTGCCTATTTTCTGTTATGTTGCGGACCAAACCACTAGCTGCTTGTGTTTGGTTCATACTAATTTGGTCCGTCTACGGCCTAACAGATAACTCGATTAATCGAAACAACAAGCTTCAGATTAATCGGATTAATAAATCAAGGTGATCGTTCCACAGCACGAAGGCGTGAACTCTTGAACTCTAAGTCTGCTTCTTCCTACTCCTTTTCGGGCACGTTGAATTGTGCAAGTGTCATCATCCTCTGCACGTTACTTTACTTGTTTGTCAAGATGTTCGACTTAAACTTAACTATTATCATAAAGTACACTATCCTTGTTGTATATTCGAACATGTAAAATTTAGGTTGTACAGTTTAAAAATTGCTTGAATATTCAAACAAATCAAAAGTTGACCAACACATATGGGTTGAAAAGGTTGGACCATAGTACTGTACTATGTGCTCTCCAGTTTATAATTGCAGTAATCTAAGTGAGTTTCAGAGTAAAGCTCAATGCAATTACAGGCCCGCAAAAGAGCTCCTGCCATGGATGACATTTCCCTATTAGTGGCACAGGAGCGTAATTCGGTGGCACCCATATTTCATTTCAGAGAGCATTTCACACAGTAATGAACAAGTCACCGCCCCAAATTAACATGTCACCGTGTCTAATAGATAGAATAAAAGTTACACAAGTGTACCCGCTCTCGTGAAACTGTTTTCCAGACCAATTATCACACTGAAAAAAAACCCCCAAAAAAGTAAAACAACTACACGAGACACCTTTTTATTTTGCTATTAATTTGAACTAATGAGTAATTGTTTAGTATCATAGCTTTCCAGTGTCGCCACATCAGTTACGGGCACTTTTACACAGCTATTGTGTTATACGGAGCGATCCAAAGAGATTGAGGAGGAGGGAAGAACATGTGGATGTATGAAAACAAACTATGACAACATCAGGGTGTTTGTCAGCGAGAAAGAACACCAGATTGATCCAAATTAAAGGTGAGGAAAAACAAAGTAATGATAGCTGAATATCAGTGTCATCTGTGCGGAGTATGAGCTCACTCTTCAACAATACAATGGAATCTTTGACTACATGTGATTCCCAGGTGCTGGTGTTCAAGTGAGTGCTGGAGTGTTGTGTAGGTGCTCTGAGCCAAGCCACTATCTAATCATCAGTGTTTCTTTGACAATACAAGAGGCTGGCGGCAGCGAGCGGGAGTAGAAGGTGCTGTGATTAGCTACATACATTACACAACTGGA
This sequence comes from Dunckerocampus dactyliophorus, assembly GCF_027744805.1. Lineage (NCBI taxonomy): Eukaryota > Metazoa > Chordata > Actinopteri > Syngnathiformes > Syngnathidae > Dunckerocampus > Dunckerocampus dactyliophorus. Next base: position 8,992,376 of record NC_072829.1, on the reverse strand, counting down.
AAATTAGCTTTTTTTTTTTTTCCATGAGAAATTATGTGCATATGCACTTTTGCACTTTTATTGCCTTGGTGTCAATGTTTTAATGTTTTATCCCATCATTTACCTGACAATATATGCAGGGTAAAATGCTTTTACTTGCCCACTGTCAGCAGGACAGGCTCAACAGGCCTGAGATAAGAGGCGAATACTGTTGAACGATACCATGAAAAACAATGCGCTGCAGCGTGAAGATGTTGCCATTATGACTTACAAAGTGTAAAACTTTTGAACTCAATGCAAAGTTCAAAGTTCAAAGTTCAAAGCAAAAATACATTCAGCAGGGCGCAGGGTGGCCTAGTGGTTAGCGTTTCGGCTACACAGTCTGGGTTTGAATCTCCGCCTGGTTTCCTCACACATTCCAAAAAAATACTAGGGATGTTCGATATTGGCTTTTGGGGCAATAACCGATATTGTCCAACTCTCAATTTCTAATTCCGATATCAACCGATACAGATACTGTATGTGTAACAGCACATATCTCCTGTCGTGGAAGGACTGGACTGGACTTACTACCTTATTATCTATTATTTATTATGTATTATTGCACAACAAAACTGACATGAACTGTTCCGTATTTATTTATTCATTCTTATCCTATTTTCTTATCGCTCATGTCTTGCCTTGTTTTTTTATTTTTTTTATTTTGCGATTAAGCTCATTATAACAACTTCGCAGAGCTGCTGCAAATGTGAATTTCTCTTGGAGATTAATAAAGTATTCCATCTATCGTGAAGCTAATGGATCCAGCATCAGCAATTAGCTTCTCGATATGGCTGTAAACAACATTGTACCACTCGAGTACGCAAACATCCGAGAAATACTTGCGATTGGGCATGGCAACATGTGGCCGAGGAGTCTAGGCCTGCTGTGTCTGCCTGCCGCTATTTCCGCGTTTTGTTACCGCTACCAAGCTCACCATTAGCGGCGTTTTGACAACCCATCACGTCCTGCCACCCCAAACAGGATTCAGCAAAGCATCGGCTCAAGTGAAGGTATGTGCTGCGTTTGGACTTCATGTCGAGCGGACTCGCTGCTGTAGCAGCTGCATGCACACGGGGCTCAAAATCTATAAACTCCTAAACTTTGCATAGAAACGCCCACAAATGTTGCTCAGATTGGAAGTGACAGATGTCCGCAATATCCTGGTGTAAAGTACAAACTACAGGAGGCAGCTAATTCAGCACTGTTTTGCGACTTTGGCGCTTAACCGACTATATCGGCGATCATTATAAGGAAAAAAAATATATTGACTGAGATGACATTTTTATGCCAATATCGGGCCGATTATATCGGTGGGCCGACATCCCTAAAAAATATGCACGTTAGGTTAATTGGAGAGTGTAAATTGGTATGAATGTGTGCTCTGTGTGCTCATTTGTCATTAAAAATGGAGGCATCATGTATGAATAGAACACTTAAAAAAATACTTAAGAGGTAAAGTTAATATCCTTTGGTGAACTACTCAACATCAGCTGGTGAGCTAGCATACGAGCTACCTGTGGGAGACCCCTGAGATAGCAGCACTATCTTCAAGCTGGACACACTACATGTTTATGTTGAACAACTTAGACACACAACTAGTGCTTTGTAAGCAAGCCATAAGTATTAAAATGACAACAACAGAGCAATATTGTTAAGTGACACTAAAAAACTACATTAGCATGAACTTGGAGCTCACCCGTGGGACAAAAATGAGCCAGCAAACTGCCGTTGGAGGGAAGTGCAAAACATGTAAACAAAGTTGAATGAGACTGAAACGTGAGCGATCACACACACGCTGGCATGGATAAGCTCAGCCTGTGATAAACTGTCGTCAATTGACCACACATTTTATGGACTACAACGTGAACGTCAACGCAAGACCGGTCACGTACTTTTATTTGGTCACGATCAAAATCAAGTGCAATGAAACATTTGTATGATATTTGAAATTGTTTTCAACTCAATGTGGTCAATGTTTGCGTAAATAATAAGCTATTGTCGTCAAGTTTTAAAAAAAACACACATTTTTAAGGTGTGGTGACTTTTATTTTGTGGTGACGGTGCGCCACTATCAATTACATGTAGCGGAAACCCCGCTATGTGCGCCCTGCGATTGGCTGGCAACCCGTCCTGGGTGTACCCCGCCCCTTGCCTGAAGTCAGCTGGTGTAGGCTCCAGCATACCCGCACAACCCTAGCTAGGATAAATGGATGTATGGATGGCATACTGCACTGACTCTAATATAAAAGATTCTTAAAGATTCTTGGCAAAATATTTACTAGGATCATGAGTGATAGGAAGAAAACCTCCGAACTCTTTTTCCAAGACGTTTTTCTAAAAATATATATATTTTTAAGACAAAATCAACAACAACAAAAACTCTATCATTTAGTGACTGGTCTATTTAAGTGACAAGAAGAAAAGCTTTGACTTGCTTGTCACCACCTGTTGGTTTGCGTGTATGAATTTTTAGACCCCAAATATAAGACAACCCTTATTTTTGAAGACCATTTTTTGGAGGGGAAAAATATTTTCAAGACCAACTCAAAGACTAAATAAGTCAGTCGCGTGTGTGTGTGAGTGTGTGTGTGTGTGTGTGTGTGTGTGTGTGTGTGTGTGAGTGACGGGAAGAAAAGCTCTGTCTTGCTTGGGAAGAAATTGATTGTCGCCGCCTGTCAGTTTGCACATTTGAATGGCAAACTGAAAACCCAACTATAAGACGACGCCTCTTTTTCCAAGAAATGCTAAATAAATAACTCATGGCTGTGTTTCAGTGACAAAAAGAAAAACTCAGACATTTTCCATATACGTAGTTCATATAGTTACAATTACAGTAACATTACTGACATCCAGTGGCCAGTGTACAATACTACATACCATCACAATGTCTTTGAATGCATCTTCTGAACACCTTATATTTTATTACCTCCGATACCAGATCTTTAGGCTTTAAAATGGATTCTCAAATCTAACTATCTTTGATACTTGTGTCATTTGAGGTGATCACACACATCACTAATCACTCATGACGAGGGCACAGACAAAGCACAAAATGACTACTCCAAAGCACACGAGATGCCAAAAGATCAGAACGCGACCGCAAATTAGCCACATCACTGTATAAGCCGCAGGGTTCAAAGCGTGGGGAAAAAGTAGTGGCTTATCCGCCGGAAATGAGAGTAATATTCTACACAATCTCTTCCCTAGTTACACTACTTGCCCTTCCTGATGTCACCTTTGGTAAGCACTTAACCACAGAAGACCGCCAACCCTCAACCAGATCAAGAGACAGTTTTGGAGATGCCCCGACACAGCCATTAGACATCTAGCCACTAGCCCCGTCAAAGACGACCAGATCTCTACAGATTGACAATTTTTTTTGCCTCGCTTTCGACACGTCACCTTCAAGTACAAAATGTGCACTTGCCGCCGAATGCGTCCCCATTCGCTGACAGGTGCTACTCTGACAAGATAGTCAACATTATTCACATCAGCTGTCAGCAATTATCCCATCAATGTGGATGCACTGCACCGCCTGTATTTATTGAGCACTTGGCTACCGTTCACTCTTAACGGCATAGTTCTTGAATTCTAAACTACCTGAGACATGGAAGTCCTTTTCAAGTTGCAAGAAAATATGAAATGGAATAAAATGTGCCCAATTGTAAAGTAATAACTGGCCTTTACGTCTGTCAAGGCCATGGGGAATCAACACAGCTGCAGAAGAGGCTTAAAATAAGGGATTCTGGGCTCAACAGACTTTATGAATCAACATCAAGAACACAAAGCCGTGAACCCAAACTACCACTTGGCATTGGTACATTTCAAAGATGCTTTCAAGCCGTTGACCAGTACTCAAGCAAAAAGCACCAACAAAATAAGAGTGATGCATGTAGCACTTGACAGAAAATGGCTCCATTAGTACGGCAAATCAGAAATAGACAGCAATTTGTCCCGGACTGTAAAACATCTTCATGGTTGACAGAGGAAAAAGCAAAACAGATAATATCCTCTTCAGTCTGAACAGATCGCACATGAGCAGGCAGGCCCGCTCTCAATTGTAAAATAGCTTTTCTCAGTAATAACCTGCGAGCGGCTGATGAACATTCCTCTTGGAAACATTTCTGTTGCTCTCAAGTGTTTGTGAGCGTACAGTTAAAGCTGCTCTCAGACGTTTAAAGGCGATGCCTGCTCATACACAGGAATTACCAGCTACCAACAGAGCATTTTAGGTGGTGGGTACACTATATAGTCCAATGCATGGTGTCATGTTCTATAGAAATGCCAGAAAATGTAAAAGTTGGTCTTTGCATTTGTGGAACCCCTATTGGAGGAGTCAATGACATATAGTTGTCAAGTCCCCATGCCCCTGAAAAGGTGTTTTGCTTGATAGCGGCAATGTTTTTCAACCGGTCTTGCTCAAATTTTACCAATATGTGTTTATCACTCCCCTAAAGGTGTTTAGTCAACGATTTGACAAAATGGCACGGTGGTCTAGTGGTTAGCATGTTGGCCACGCAGTCACAGTGAGGAGATCAGGAAGACCTGGGTTTGAATCTCCCTTGGGCATTTTCTGTGTGGATGTTAGCTTAATTGGTAAAATACGTAAATTGTCCATAGGTATGAATGTGAGTGTGAATGGTTGTCTATATGTGCCCTGCGATTGGCTGGCCACCAGTCCAGGGTGTACCCCGGGTGTACCCCGCCTGTCGTTGGGATAGGCTCCAGCATACCCCGCGACCCTAGAAGAATAGAATAGCATAGAAGTTAGAGTTGGTGTTTTTGTGTTAAACTTTGGAGTTTAATTCATTCAATACCGAAGCAGTATTTATACCTTTTTATAAACCTGAAAGCCCGATTCCAAAGATGTATTTATACGTCATTTACATTTTTTGCGCGAGAGGCAAAAAGAAGTGATGACGCAATTGCCCACTAAAAGATGGCATTGCAGGGAAAATTTTTAACGCATGCGTGCGCACACTCACGTGCCCTCACACAGATTAGTTCCAAATGTGAAAATTGTAAATAGTTCATAGTATTATATTTTGAAATAAATTGTTATTTTAATGCAAAACAACCCTTTTGTGTATTGTTTATGTTGTTTATGTTGTGGTATAGTTTGCAAAAGCAAAAAAATTGTGTCAAAGTGGAAGTTATGTTTGAAATGTATCTTTTCACAAAGAGCTGTTTTCCTCCCTTTTCTTGTTGGGAACTGAAATTTTCCTGAAACTTTATGTTCTACTGCCGATTAGTAAAGAACGGAAAAAGGTAGAAACAAACTTTTTTTCTCTGATGAAAGACGGGAGCCTAATCTTTCTTTGGGTAGCTTCCATGTTTATATAGACACAGAATACAATATTCTTTGTGCCTTGTCAATCAAATCAGTCCAAATAATCTAAAATGGCGGTTGTCTTTTGAAAAATGGCTGGGATTAAATGAGTTAAACAACGGCGCCATGCAGACCTACCAACCCTTCAAAACAATTTTTTGAGTACACCAGCCCTGAGAACTTTAAAAATCAGATGATTATTCTTTAAAAATGTTGTGTAAAGGCTAAAAGCTTTGTGTTATTATTAGTGATTAATATCAACATTTCAGTTTTACTTATTATGCTTCCTGCTGTATTTTAGCCTTTTTAATTTTATTATTATTTTTTTTTAATTTCTACAATGTGCCGTGGACCAAGAAAAAACAAGCCACGGAACTCAAATAGCCTCTGGAATGCAGTTTGGACACCCTGCACAAGCGCGTGACGTCAACTGTGTGAGCTACCACAGCTTTCGTTGATTATTTAGCTTCTTAGCTTCCCGTTGCAAGCAAATTATGGTAATTAAAGTGAGAAGGGGAGTATTATTGCAGCTGGAACTAATCAATGCATGACAACAGATCCGAAATTGGAAGAGACGGCGTTCGTAGAGGTGGCGCGTCCACCGCAGCTCAAGGATTTTTTTTCCAGTGGTGCACGTCACGCTACACGCAGAGACCGAAGCCTTTGTTATGCTCCAGGGTCACGGCATTGGTGTAAGTGCTGTTTACGAAAAATACATACACCCGGTGTATTTGTCAGAGAGATAGTAGCAGAGCCAACACAAATTTTTTCACAAATTCTCACCCTTTTCCGTGCAGCGGTTCAGACGTACAAGAATTGTGGCTTACACAAAAATGCTAAAATCAGTTTCACTGATGAACCGTAACAGGTAAATGTCTGCCTTAAGCTCTGCCACAAACACGTCACAAGTCCACATGACTCACAGACGTGCATGGCCAAGCAGTGCGCACGTCCTTGTTTTCCACCAATTACAGGCCACTCACCAAATCTCCCCCAAAGGTGGCGTCACTAACCTCTGGAATTTACAAACACAAACATGAATAACATCAACACTGATACTCAATATTAACAGTACATACTGTAGGTATATGCAGCAAATAAGTTATTTGTACAGCGTTTAACAAATGGATTGTGATTTTATTCACTGTGCTTTGAGGTGGCGTGTACCAATCCCTGCAGCACATTTAAGGCACAGTTAAGGGAACTTGGATATAAGCGCAGGATCTAGTTGAGGGAACTATTTAACATGCAGCTCACATTTACACCCTTAGTTAGTAGTTCTTAGGCAACAAGCAATTAAAGCGACATGGCGGCTGCTATCTTGCTGCTGAATCCCACGCCATCAGCCTGAGAGGGAAGCGGCTGTGCCACTGGGACATGGCAAAGCTATCCAACTTAAACTAGATCGCTTCGACCCCCCCCCCCCTCCTCCTCCATCCGTCCTTCTTTCTAGCAAAGGACAGTTTGGGCTTGATCCGCTGTGGGACTTTTCATTTCCGCAAACAAACTCCAGCCTTAACTTGTGTGTTCAGTCTCATTATAATGTAAGTGTACTAAAAACAGTACTTCGCTGATGATATAACCTTTAGAGATTGGCAATTCACTGCAGGCTGCACCCTTTTTTCTCCTACTCAGCCTGGTATGAATATTGATAAAAGTCAGGACAATGTATGGTTGCAGTGGATCAATCTTGTTTAACCTTGACAATGTTGTACATGGCTGGCTTTTTACACACAGTAGATCATTACTGAGATGACAGACGATTCCATGTAGACAGTAACAGAAAAAGGAGCATAACAATATGACAAATAGAAAAGCATTCATGTAGACAACCATCATTTATACAACACTGCATCCTCTACTTGTTAGATACTGTATTTGTATATGTATACAAATAATAGAAAGGTTGGTTAAAATTATTTTTTTTATTATGTGTTCTGTGTTAACATCGGTGCGGGCTAACTTTTGAACGATTACTGATTGTTCTCTAATGGTTACATTCAGCCGATTAATCGGTTGGGCCCTAGTTAAAATTAGACTGTTACCTGTCTTTTGAACCACATAACATAAAACATCAAAAGTGAAGAACACGATAAAGTACTAACTGACAATATTTGAATATATAAAAACAAAACTAATTCTGCCCCCAAAAACCACAACTTGAAATACTGCAAATTCTTTAACACCTGTATAAAATTAACAGGGGTCTCCTGTAGTGGCCATGTGTGTCCAATTAGCATTGTGACAGAACACATTGGCATTGACAGCTGTAACTGCAAACAACATTTTGATGTTTTTATTAACTTCATAAAATAGTATCTGCATCTGAAGCATCAAGAGTAGTCAGTATTTACCAATGATGAGTCCATTAATGTTGGCTGAGCTTACTTGCTATTACAACATTGGTTCTGTTGCCCTTTCCACACAGGAATGTTCTTGAGATTTTTTTTTTTTTTTTTTTTGAGGGTTGAAATAAAGTGTATAGTTGCATCCAGACGGAAATGCATCACTGAGTGAAAATGATGTAATATGCAAGGCACCCCGATGTGTGGTGCTGTGAACCCACATGCAAAAGGAACCACGTGACACCGCCAAACCATAGAAGATGGAAGAACGCATGCGCATAAGTCCGTCATCTTCCGCTTCCCAGGGCACATCAAGACTTACGAGAAGTGGAAAGTCATTAGGGAGTATAAGACAACACAATATAAAAAGAATTTCGACCGAGTTGAGTCATGCCCCTCGAAATATTCAGATATTATGCTGGCTAGTCGTCAAAGCTCACTTCTGGTCACGTGACGGCGGCGGGTTGGTGACATCATCGTTCTCGTATTGCCTGCCTACACGGCAACGACAAGCCAGCGTTTTCAGATTTTCCCACTCTGGAAGCCGTTTTCCAAAAACCTCTGTTTCAGGTCACCCAGAACGCCGTTCCTGTGTTGATCAGAGGCTGACAAGAGAAAATACTTCGCCGTTTTGACCTGAAAACGTTTTCGTGTGGATAGCCCCTAAAGTGAAAGAGAGCTATGTTTTCCTTTCCACTTTCACATGCACTTAAAGTCCTTGCTAAAGTTTAAAAAATGAAGTTGTTCTATAGATAACGAGGTTTCGCATTTCAGAATCATAATTATAGTAATTCTAAAACCACAATTATTAAAATTTGTTGTTTTTGTAAAACAGTAATCAGGAAAAGGATGGGGGGGGTTGGATTAAATAAACTTTGGATTCTTCCTACTCCTTTTTGGAACTGTGAATTGTAACATGTGATGTATTCCAATGTAACTTGTATGCATGTTCAAAAGAAATTAAACCATTACCACAATAAAAGCTTCTCTCAAATTATCGCCTGCTTCCAATTACCGGCCCGGTTCAGTAAAATAAACAACCCAGCTACAATTAAAGAAATCACGATGTGTATCCCCAAGTAGAAAGTCCAAATCTCAAGGTATTTTCAGCATTTATGCAGAAACATTTTGTGGATGATCTCACAACACCACCAGCAAAGTCACAAAAGACCTCCGTGGCATGAAACTATTCTAAGTATCTTTCCAGCATGGAGACACAATGTGAATATTAACACTTTGATTAAGTCCCCAGAGCAACGTAATGAGGTACAAGACTTGTCTTCCATTTACGGATTTCATCCTGAACTTTACATTTCATCTGCCTGCACTCGATGGTATTGGGAGCACGCTAACGCCCCTCGCATCGTTTTTCCGTCTGGCTCCTGTCAGCGAAGGCTTTTAAATGCGGTCTGTGAATGCTGAAATGATGAGCAGATAATGTTGCTGTAATCCCAGAACAGAAAGAAAAAAAAAAAAAAAAACACTCAGAGGCAACAGTACGGACACAACAGTCAGTGGAGACCATCTTAAGGGAGTACATGAAGGATCGGACAAACCTAAAGAGACGTGCCTTCCGGGGCTGATCACTAATTAGAATGAACTAATGAACCTCCACGGGCTACTAAAAATGTAAGGCTGTGGACAACTGTATGCCTATTCACAGCAGTATAGTGGCAGAGCATCATGAACCGCCAACCGAGTGGAGTAGAAGCTCTTTAGGGTGATTCAAAACAACTCACTTTCATTGCTGTATCCATTTGATTAAGGCCGACGAGCAGGAAGTGGTCAACACCAAAGTGACACTATCCGCAGCCATTACCCTGATCAGGGAGGGTCGCAATACAACTGTCAAATTTCTGGCAACCCACATCCGCCCTCATACCCCCGCTCGGCAAAGAAACCATTAACTGTGATGAGAATCGATGCCGGTGTTAAAAGTATCGACGGTCCAGTGCAGGAGCAGCTTTGGTGTCGTCTTTATTAGTCTGGAAAGGGAGTGCGTGTCTCTCGTGGCATGCCGGCACTAAAAAGGAGTGTATTGATCAGAAGGTCAGGCCAGATGGAATTCAGATCCTTTCATTCGTCGCGTCACTCCACATTCTCGTACTAACAGCTGTCAGTTGCCTGTCCCCCCACCTACAGCCAAGGCTAGCCTGCGTCAAAGTGAAAAGACGAGTGTTCAAAGACAGAAAATTCTGAATTGAAGTCCATCTGACAATTCTTGTCGTGTCTGCTCTTGATTTCTTTAATGTAGAATATCTCGATTTTGCATGGTGTCAAGCAGGATAATGTCACGCAACGGCTTTTATATCATATATCAGAAGATTTTCCTCGTCATTGCCATTTGTTTGATAGTCCGGAAAGGATTGATGGAATGAATAGTCATAGAAATCAACTAACATGTTGAAGCCCAGTGTACCCTCAAGGGCACTTGCACATGTAATGAAGACCTTGTATTAAAGTGAAGGCGTCAGTCGTCATGCGAAAGACAGTGACTAACTGGGCGAAATTGAGTAAAATGGCAGCGCTTGATTGTGATATTGTTTGTAAAGCAAACTTTGAAGAAATGAGACGATGAAAGATTACGTTCAAGCACAATACACTAGCGTGACCCCAGCACAGTTGGAAAAGGTGGCTTGCAATAAATAATTGTTCCTCCCACCGGTTATCAAGGATATGGATAGATTCGTCTTGCATACTACAGTGCAAACACGGTAAGCATATACCTCGGTTTGCCTATTTTTTTTTAGTTCACATCAAAAATGTACACGTTGTTTTTCACGGTTTGCAAACAATATAGTACGTGTTTTGTCGCGTTTTAATACACTGCCTAAGTCCATATGTGTGTGTACATTTTTTATCTCAAAACACCCCTGTTAGCAGCCTGTTAGCATGCTAGGGTTTCCGCTGAATGGAATTGATCGTAGTGCATCGCCACTACAAAATAAAACCCACCATGCCTTAAAAATGATTTTTTTTAAGTTGAAAACAATGTTAAGTAGTATATTGTATGACTGGATACACTGTATATTCTACATAGATAAAAATATAGCTTATTATTTACACACATATTGACCACAAATACTTTGAAAACAATTTAAAATATAAAAATGTTTCACTGCGCTTTATTTTGATAAACATGCACCAGAATCGCCTGTCTGCCCTGATGGCAGATAAAAGTACGCGTCTTGTGTTGACGTTCACTGTCTTCCCCATTATAGTGACAGTGAACAATAGTCCATAAAACGTGTAGTCAATTGATGACAGCGTGTGTTGTCTCTTATGTTTTAATCTCAATCGACTTTGGGGCATCTTTGTTTACACATTTTGCCTCTCGCTGCCTCTCTGGCGGCAGCTAGCTAGCTTGTTTTTTATCCCACGGGCGAGTTACAAGTGGCTATCATGTTCATGCTAACTTGGTTTTTGAAGTGTCCTTTAACAATCTTGCTCTCATATCATTGTAATACTTACGGCTTGTCTTCAAAACACTAGATGCGTGTCCAGCTTTAAGACAGTAATGCTACCACAGAGGTCTCCAACAGGTAGCTCGTATGCTAGTAGTAGCTCACCAGCTGATGTTGAGTACTTCACCGAAGAATATTTACGTCACCTCTTCGTATTTTTATGTGTTCTATTCAAACATGATGCATGAGTGGAGATGTGCTTTGTAATTAAGTCATATTTAAATGTTGGCAGTCACACAAAACACAAATAGCTCACCTGTCAGGACAGCCTTCTATAACAAAATATTGAAATTGTTATTTTATTTTGTTAATTGTGTTATTTTGAAATAAAAAGATATTATTGAACATTTCATTTCCCACGCATTCATATTACTCTAAAACAGGCATCAAATAAAATTTAGGTTTGTGTGAAATAGAATAAAATGTTCTACTTTTGTACTAGGTCAGAACAGTTTTGCAATGTGCTCGGTTCATATTCTGCTGGTTGATGAAAAACGTTAAAATGAGTAAGTTACATAAGTAAATAAATTATAAAAAAATTGTGATTGTCATAATAAACAAAAAAAACATTGCAGACGCAGCAGCGGCACTCTCATGGAGCCCACCACCACAGCTTCAGAAAATCCCAGGGGAAACCCTGCATGCTCTCTACTGGAAACTGGTCATTTTCACCCAGGTCCCTTGCCATCAGTGGTTGACTCTGTAGTTCTTTGCTAACTAGCACAGTTACACTACAAGTATGTGCTTTTTTTATTCATCATGCAGATGCGGTACAGAAAATAAATGGATGGGCAAATAGCCTCTGCAGTAATGAGAGATTCTGAGGAAACTAACCACACTTTTAACACTGAGCTACTTGTACATGCCACACTCGTCATCCTTAAGACATCTAATGAAGAATACATTGTTTTTAGAGACTGCAGCAACACTTTAAAAACACTTTCCATAATCACCAAACAGTCCACAGCCTTCAAAGACAGCCAAGGTCTAATTCATGAAATGAATACATGGACTCAACCCAAAGCTTTTACATATGCAGTTAATATTCTAATATTTGTGTACTAAATAATAAACCAAAAGAAGCATGTTTTGCCCTGGCATGTGGATTAAAGAATTCTGTTTATTTATTTATTTATTTATTTTAACAGTGCTTCATCTGATTCCAGCATTTCCTCCGAGGGAGGAAAAGCAGTCAAATCCTTTCGCACATTTATCCAGATGTCTCGCTTGCTCCAGCCATCCTGGTTTTAGAGCTTGGAGTCTTTTCAAAAGCCTTGGCAGCAAATCAGAAACTATCTTTCATCAAAAAGTCACACCAGTGACAGCGCCAAGGATAGATCTAGCAGGGAGGGAGAAGAGATGAGATGGTGTTTGCAGTCATCCGTAAAGTGCTATTGTTTCGTGGCTTCGAAAACACAAAATCCCATTAACAAATTCAGGGAGTGGGAAAACATCTGGCTACCTGCTGCAGATCTGATCGCATTTGAAAGGGTGACAAGCATCAGTTTGAGCCATGGTGGAGGATAGGTTGCCATGGAGTGATGACCTAGTTGAGAAGTATTGCCAGGAGGAGACGGTTTATCAAAATTGTAAGGGAAATTTCCGTTATGCCTAAAAAAAAAAGTGAATCATGTAATCAATCTGTACCATCCTTATGAGGTCAGTGTATGGACCATACAGGATAGAAGGGTCATCATGTCCATAAAATTCTTTTAGCCTTGGTGACAATCTGGGACAATAACCAGGCACACCTAGTTAGGGACAGTCTTTGTGACCGACCACGGGATGCTCCCATGCAATGCTTCTTCCTCATCTTATTCAAGATTAAATCGAAAAAGAGACAATCCATTGGGGTGTTCCAGTTCTATTCAAGTTCACCGTAGCAATATAGAACTGCCATGATAAATATCCCAGTCAGCTAAAGCTGTTCATGGTTAAGTGGTTAGAGTAGAGTCTTTTTAGAGATTGCTATCCTCGTCAAGAACTTTACATCAACCCTAAGATCGATGATGAAAACTTTTTCTGCTGTGCAAGAGTACCACCAATGTACAGTACACCCAACCCCCCCCCCCCACCTCCTTGTCAATGTGAATGCCATTCACTAAATTACTGGGCTATGAAATTAATTTACTTCACACCTTTAGGAGCCATCACATACGATTAGACTCCACTGGGATACGGTGCAAAGATTGGTAGTGAAGCCGAACACCACGCTAGTCGAAATGAATAACCACAGGGCATGGATGCTGCAGTGTTTCAGTTGGACCCATTGAAACAGCCTTAGAAACAGGGAAAGGGGGGGGGGGGGGGGGGGGGACAGCGTTATTAATAAAAGTCACAATATCGATAAACCCATCCATCTCTGCAGCCTCAATTTGTCTCAAGAGGTTATTCATTGTTCTTTAGACCATCCTGCACCTCTTCGGTAAATATGATATCGACTGGGTAACTTGCGTTCTAGCTTCCACAGATCCTCAACTCTGGCTAGGCTGCTCATGTCACAGCAACTTCCATCTTAACGTCCACCAATCTTCTGAGCTAAAAGCTAATTTACAGCGTTATCACAGCCTTCAAATACCATTTAAAGACAACACAGCCCAGTCCATAGTAAAAAAAAAAATTGCTGATAAACATGTTGCCTCGCATGATAATCTATTTTGTACGTTCCTTATTGCCTAAAGTTCAAGATTGTAGCCCCTAAAATCTTGTAATCTTACATCTTGTCTTATCCACATGTCTTTGTCCGTTTATGTATTTCACCCGGAAGGCCGAGTGTTCCCAAACAAGAGCCCAACGATGAAAGAAGGTTTTCAAGCTCTGGCTTCTCACTGGCACTGTCAATATCCTTTCGTGGTTTCACAAGACACTCGGTTCCTGAGATGAGATACACATGATTTGGTCTACACGGCGAGAACAAGACGAGACGAGGGTTCAACATTAAAGCACAATGAAAAAAGAAAAAAAAATCTATGGCAATATACAGTATTGCAATCTACTAATTTAATTTCTCCTACGTTACTTTGCATTGCTCCTCATGAGGCTACGCTCTTATGCACTCTGTGTAAATCTTTTCTTGGCAGGAGGTCCATAAATATTCAACTTCTCTGTTTTCGAAAATGTATCAAATAGCTATATGACAGGCAGACTGACAAGAATGGATAAAACAAAGCCCTTTGTCTCTGAAAGATCCATTTGGGATTTCAACTGCTCGACTGTTCTTTTTTTTAGAGCTCATCTAAGCACAGACACGCAAGTTCACTTGGACGCCACCCTCATCGCAACTGCCTTTTCTCATCCATGAGCACCAGGAAAAAAATATATATAATCAAGCGAGGCTCTGTAGTAAACCATCCCACAATGAAGAAATGTCACCTCTTCTCAAGCAGGCAGAGGTGGGCGGAAACAATTTCAATGTGGGAAAACAAGGCGAATGTTCTCGATGTGGTTCAGCGCCAACATGCTAAGTTTAGCACAAAAAAAAAAAAAGCGCCTCTGGCAGGAAAGTTTAGTCAGACAGATTGAAGCAGAAAAGCACAAAACAGAGAGGACGCAGGAATTTGGAACAGACACCACAGTCATGGTGGATGGCAAACTTGGTTCATCAGTCTGAGCTCCAAGAGTTTGAGACGCTCATCAACTGTCCAAATGTCGTGGTCACTTTTGACATAATTCTAGTTTGTTTATTAATGAGCATCACTGGCAACATGAACCTCTTTTACATAGAGATGCTGAAAAATGCTGCATCATAGCCATAACAGTGGATGGAACATTTAGCCACGCGTACTTTTCATACAGAACATGAATAAGTGTCCAACTCGTATTGAAGGACAGGATCAGTCTCCTAAGTGGGGTACCAAAAGTGTGATATAGCAAGCAAAAATGACAGTTATTTTCAAACCCATATGCATATTAAAGTAAGTATCACTTTGCTTTCAAATTAGGCTGAATCCCAGTTCTACCCCTGACCCCTAGGTTTTGTGCGTTCACGAGAATCAAGTGGTGTTCCAATTCTCCTAAAACGGAGGGGTAAGGGGTAAGTGCTCAGGGGTATACATCCCTTGAAACGAGTGTGGTAGCCGACCACACTTGAAACAAAGGAGAAGGCGGAGCTACGACACCAGCTGAGAAGACGGTAGCGCTGAGACCGAATGAAACACATAAATCTAAGTAATTATGCATAATTACTGAGTTTCACAGTAACGTCACTCATGTTTTATTATATAGATGGTCAGGAAGTGAGCTAAATAAAAGATGTAAGCAACATGGCGATACTGTACATGGAGAGCACACCACATTATCAAATAACTTTTGGAATTTAAAGTCCCATCTATTTTTTTTTTTTTTTTAACATCACTCTAAATTAGCTTCTGGCACACTATTACTATATTACTATTAGTACTGTATTTACAGTGCGGTAATAGTTGTAGCCCATCAATCATGCATGTGTGTCACTCCTGCAGGAGATGCTGAGCCAACTGAAGTCAGCCCTCTGCTACAACACACAGCACTCCAGTACCATTCAAAAGCTACAATCACAGTATGGAAAAGTCAAATACAACAAAATGCAATTCTGGACTTTCTTACAAAACAATCTGAGGGAGAACATCAACGACAGGAGGAGAGCGCGCCTTGAAATGATGCTTGATAAGGTTTATACATTTTTTGATAAAGTTTGTTGTATTGTTATTCTATTTAATATGTACATTTGATACATTTTCTAGTTGTATAAAGGCTACAGTGCTGGTTGTAAGCTGTTACTGATGAGAGTTGTTTGTTGTTGTGCAATAAATGTCAGTTTGTAAAAATGTGTGCTTTTTTTTTAAGTTTTTAGGTAGGCCATATAACACAGAAATAATGTAGAAATGTATGCACCTTACTTTATGGAAGGAAACTTGTATTATGAACAATAATACTCATCTGCCTACGTCACAGCCAGCAACCTGTGAAGGGTGATGATGTAATAAGAATCAAGTGGTGTCCCATTTCTTAGTGACTTTTTCCCCTTGGAAGTGCAAATGGACTTAAATTGACATCAGATCAGCCCGAAGAAAATATTCAACACCGTTTCCCCAGTTTGTTCAAAGTATTTGCAGTATATTTTTATTTGGCTATTCCTGCAAATCACAGTCAAATCATAGTCTGTGTGCCATGGCCCTTGACGGTAGCCCCTTCTCTGGTAGTCCTTTTAGGAGACACGCAGCCTCTACACTACCTCAGAATGCTAAGAATCTTTGAGTGAGCAAATTTGTCCCCTCATAGTGCCATTCATACAAAAAAGAACACGATATGGAAAAACACAGACTTTTACAGGCAATAAAAATGTATGAATTATTGTAAAAAAATACATGCTGCAAATTCAACATTTAGGCTTGGACTTTCTACTGTAAGGAAGTGCACTTATGAAAGCTAACTTGAAGTCTTCCAAGCAGACAGATCACCTTAGATAACCCCGGAATTTCTCTGAACTGTCAGACCTGAAGCCTAGAAATGCAGTTATTAAAAAATTTTAAAAAAGATGTCAGCTAGTGCAACAGTGGCGTACGGATATTCTCATCCAACAGGATGTCTAACACCTGCCCTACAAGCACAATACAGAAAGCCAGCCTAAAAACCAAAACTGAAAAAAAGGCATTCTGCTCATGTACCTTTTCTGTGTTGTGCACATAAAATCCACATGCTTCACAGTCCTGCACCTTTAGTTACAAAAGCACAAAGCCTTCAATAGAGCAGCAAGTCAAGAACACCAACATGGATACTGAATGTCAATGACGTGCATAGTTGTTTGGATCAATCACGCACATTGATGAAGCAGAACCCGCTGACATGGCAAATGTTTCTCATATTTTATATACATATACTGTATACATACATACATACATACATACATATATACACATATATATATATACACATATATATATATACACATATATATATATATATATACACATATATATATATATATATATATATATATATATATATATATATACATACATATATCGCAACTTTTGTTGGGAAGGATTTGAAAAGCAGGGCTTCCGTGCTTTCTTGCGCACTTTGGAACCCAGATACAACGTCCCATCGCAACATTATTTCTCTGACACTGCAAGTGTGAATAAGGGCAGCCTAGATATTTGGGCTAGTCATAATATACCGACGTCTGCAAGCATTATTCTTGTATGACAGCCGCTGGTACGGAAATCTATATTTTGTATGACAGCAGTTTTTGACTTTGCTATTATATTATTAATATTATTTTCAGATTTTATGCCCAGGATTTTAGTTTGATTTAGGAAGTCTGTTATTTATTTGTGAATAATGGCAGATTTTTTTTTATGTTGGTTACTCAGAATATGCTGAAGTTTGTTAATTTTATACATGCTGCAACTGGTGCAATTTACTTTTCCTGCTGGTTCTGTGCAATGGGGAATATGTTGGGAGATGTAACCTTCCAATTATTAAAAGATAATGGTAAATCCATCTGTTTCATGTTTATTTTAATTGTGGATCATTACAAATATGCTTTGGTTTAGTAGCACACAGGGACTAAAAACAAATTATATATAGACAAAAATGATGCATGAAAAAACTGCAAAAAATGCATCGCTAATTTTATTATCGTATCGCAGTCCTCTGTATTATGTGAATGTTAGCACATCTTCCAAAGCATTTTGACCATAACCAATAGGGGGCAGCACAAATTGACATTTACATATATAATCTAAAGTATGCATCAAAAGTGAGCATTATTATTAGACACAGTTTTTGCATTGCATCTCATTATCTTGTGTCCCTAATATTGTGTGCGCTGCTACTGAATCTGCCCCATGTTTGTTTGAACACAACACAAGGTTAATTGAGTGCTTGTCTTCTGACTTGGACAAACAAGTGAAGTCAGTTGTTGATGAAGTGATGCATGAGCAGGCGTCCGAGTCATGAGACACAGGCATGGAAGACTAAAAATACGAGCGATCATTACCGACATTGTAATTTCCCAGGAGGCTCCAGATTCTGAGGGATTACAGAGTCATTATTGGTCATCTCTTCAAGTCAGTGATAGATGGCGTCTCTCAGATGACGGTAGTCAAACAAGCATGTCGTCATAACGGCATATTAATAACCCTAAATACTGACCAGAGGCCCAGCTGTTGGTAAATGTTAATCCTACTCATTGATTGAGTCCTCAGTTGGCAAGCGTCTTTCACCTTTCATTCAAGCAGACGTGTGCAGAGACAATTCCCGCTGGAGCTCACGTTGCAGCTGACTGGCAGGTGTCCTTCTCAGAGAGCAACTAACAAGGACGCGGGAAAGCTTTACTATGTGCAACCTGTCAGAAGTTGAGCTAAATGCCACCAGCTTTACCTTACGGTAGAAAATGACAATGAGACTAAACTATGAAAGGAAATTGCTCACGAATAAAGAATTCATCCACACATTTGATTCTAAGGACAAACAATTTCAGCATAAAGCCAAGCTGCAGTAACCAGTCATATTTATATAAGGCGTGGCCAACCTTTTTCCAGTGAGGGCCACTTTGTAAAGCACCACATGTAGACATGCTAAGACGTTATACAGATTTCAAGAAAAAAAATGCATCTCATCTTTGTGATATCGGTGAAAAAGGGTATTTTTAGTATGAACTTTGCTCTTTTTTCCCTCCATTTTTGGTGTTTTTTTCCCCCCAAATATTTAAACTTTCTTTGTAAATATTTAAAATTTCTTTGTATATTTAATATTATTCCCATAAAATTCAAACATTTTGCCCAACGTAATTAAAAAAATTACAACTTTGTTTTGTTTGTTTTCCATAATATTGCGACTTAAAAAAAATATTTAATATTGTTACTCTATGCTGCTCAAATGACATTTTTCTTTATAACATTACAACTTTATTCTCATAAAATTGCAACCTTTTTCCTCATAAGAATACAACTTTTTTCTCTTAATAATTTCACTTTGTTCTCATCAAATTACAGTTTTCCATCCCTGCATTCCTTCTTGTAAATTTTCTTCTCATAATTATGACTTCATTCCCATAATATTTTGACCTTATTCTTGTAAAATTATGAATTTCACGCAACGTAATTGTCCAAAATTCAGACTCAAAATACTACGACTTTTAAAAAACTACGTTTTTCCTTTAATATTTGAACTTTATGCTACTAAAAATACATTATTTTTCCTCGCAATATAACAAATATTCTCATAAAATTCTGACTTTTTTTGGCTTAAGATTACATTTTTTTCTCTCAATATTTTGACTTCATTCTTGCAAAATTATCACAGATTTTTTTCAATTTTAGATATTAATTGATAGCTATTGTTTTTTTTAACCATTTAAAAAGACCAGTATGTTTTTATAACTCCACTAAAAAAAATGTCATTATAAAATACATTTCAAGGAGTATTTGCTTATTTTTATTAGATACGGCCCTGAGATGGGTCAACGATTGCCACTGATTTTCATGCTTTGTTTTTTTTTTCCTACAGTACCTGATTAAAAACTAAAATTTACAAATGAGATCCTCAGGGGAAAAAAAGTCAGCTTCCAATTTATATTTTTCCCCACTTTAAATAGGTCAATATTTTAAAACTACTTCAAATTTTACTATAGGGTTTTTAACCCTTTAAGTGCCAGTATGTTTACATAACTCAAATTTTTCATTGAAAAAAATATGCTAAGGAAAAAAACACAAAAACAAATAATTTTGTTTTACATACATGCCATTCCAAACAACAGGCACCCTTGATGAAAACAATAAAAAGGTATGAAATTTTGCTTTAAATGCTTTAAATGGGCAAAAGTGGCCACATTTGGTGGCCAAAAAATTTAAATTGAAAGCCAGTAGTGCAACTTGAAATGGCAACATAAAAAGCCTGCATTAATTTATGCTGAGACGTGCATTTTCAAGAGGCCATATTTTGACCACGTAGAACAAATGTGTACCTTTGCTATTGGCTATTTGGCTAATTTAATGAGGAAGGATAACAATTCAAAATTGTTTTAAAAACAAATATCCTTCAAAAAATGACACCTATATTGTGGTGTATGGTTTTCCAACAAGACATTTGTTACTTTTGCTTATTTTTCTGGGTCTCAAGATGCTTAAACCTAAATTTAGCCCAATATCATCCCCGTGCACCACGATGTATGCACTTTGTGTACAGTCCCTAACGTCAGCAGCTCGTCAGTTCCCTCGCCTTCCTGCAAACTCATGTTTTCAATGCACTGTTTAAAAAGTATTACGTGAATGAATGAACATAACACTATTATAATATTTATGAAATACTTAGCTTTTCATTTATTCTTATGGGATCGTTATATTGTGGAACCACCAACTTGCCGGGTGCCTTGACAATGACTAAAGAAGCCTCACAGTAAGGACTACCTCTTTAGTAAGAAACAAAAAGGTCACCTCAACTCAAGTATTTAAATGCAAAAGTTGTTAAATCATCAGCGTATTTTGCTTTTACACTTCGCAGAGTGTAAAGCGTACTTCGAGCGAAGCTAACTGCTATGATACGTTTAGCAGCATTGTCACGAAAGACGATAAAAGTATTAGAAGTACCTGTCGGTGCTATCTGCTCCGTGGCGACACTCCGGAACACTCCATTCCAAGCGGGAATGTTCTTTCCTTTAATTATATGTGCGTGTTCTTGCTTTATCAGCATCAAAGGGGAAGCTTCCAGGTAGCAACCAGTCAAGCTGTCAAGAGCAATGGCGGAAGTGAGTACGGCAAGCGACGAGGGCAGCACGTGCGTCTGTTTTGACGTTGATTCCTTGTCAAAATAAAAGCGTGGAGAAACGACATGACGCAAAATAAAAGTCACATACAAGAAAACGTGTGGTCCTGTCTAAGTGCAAGAAAATGCAACACTGGCAATGATATCATCGCAGAAAAGTAAACGTAACAGCAAAGAGGCAGGTTCTCTTCTTGGTTGGTCTGCACATGTATTTTTGCATCTCCATTCATCAATCATTTTCATTATTTTATATGAAAAAGGAGGAGTAGTGAGTCCTCGCGTCCACCACGGAGGACACTGGAAAAACGTGTTGTTTATCAGTGATGGGAATTTCGGCTCCTTCAAAAGAGCCGAATCTTTCTGCATCCAAGCCTCCTCAGATTTTTTGTTGCTTGAATTGATTTATGACCAAAATACGTGGGGAAACTTTTATAATGTAAAAGTACAATTATATCAAATGTTTATTAGTTGTTAGGTTTTATATTTATACGGTAAACATGGAAGATTGCCTGGTAAAAAAAAACAAAGCTCCATCTCAAGTAGACAAAACCATCCAATCTGATTGTGTGTATTTGTAAATGTTCATCTATTTACAGTGGAACAACAGCATCAATGTTACACAACAAAATATATATTAAAAGTCAAAGCTGCACCCAGGAAGCAGTTTTTGCTTGTCTTGAGAAAAGATTGGCATTCAGAGACCCAAAGTGCCTCAGCATTTGTTTCCTGCTGCTCATTTTCCTCACTTTTCCAGCATGTAGTCTCAGCGTTTAGTAAATTATGTAGAAACGTTCTTTCACAGTCTCCCTCCCTCACTCACAGCTGTGCCTCGTGTGTAACCCCTCCCTCCCCCTTCCGCTCAGTGCTGACACACGCTGCACCACGCATAATGACCAATCACGTTCGGCTTTAATAGAAAAACAGACGAGACCCAAAAAACAAAACAAAACAAAAAAAGACGAACTGGCTTGGTCACGTCAAAGAGCCCACTCCCGTCTTCAAAGAGCCGTCTCCAAGAGCTGGATCGTTCCAGAATGACCCATCACTTTACAGCCGTGCCGTTGTAAATTAGTGTGCCGTGAGAGATCATCAAAATTATTACCGTACAGTCAAACCTCGGTTTCTGAACTCCGTACAAAATCTTGCCCCGATTTTTGTACACCGTCTCGGTTATCGTACTACATTGCTTGTAACAAAATGAGCCCGTGTGTCCTGTACTGTATGTTGCCGCGGAAGCGAGTCCCACAACCAAGCACCCGACACATCGGTGACTCACTGTTGGTACACTTTTCAGTGAGTGTGACTGCTAAATAACCTGCCACGGGGGCCCAAGAAAGTTGCGAGTGCCGGGAATTTGCTAAAGAAGGCGAGAAAGACTATTGAATCCAACAAATAACTCACCGCAAAGTATGAAAATATGTTCCATGCGTCAGTGAAGGTTGGGAAACACCGGTTTACAGGGTCTTAAAATGACTGTTTGTTACCAAAACCACCTCAAACTATTGATGAAAGGAGTCTCGGGATGATAAAAGATCGTATTGTATTTAAGTCCAAGCGCAGTAAACTGTACAAAGCAACCAAAACAGCACAACACACAACCTGACAGTGACTACGAACAGCTAAATCAATGAGAATGTGACAAAGCACAGGAAAATCATTCAAACGTGCACTACTCACATGACTTTTCTGTTGCCTAAGCTATGTTTAAGGCAAATGATATCAAGTGAATTCCCATTACCAGGGGATTATCATGTCTACACCACACTTTCATGAACTGTTTAAAGCAATTTACATCTAATTACACCATAATAACACTTTCACCCCAGACTTGGAATGGTATTTGACATGTTTTGATAGCTCAATATTATTTTGACCTAGCCTCATGAGGAATGAATGCCCTCAAAATGCACATTCATCCCAGTTTAATTGTGGAAGGTCATGCACGAGAGGTTGCCTCAATTAGATAAAGCACATGGTAATGTTTTACTTCTGCATCTCCTACTTTGATTTTCTGTTTTTCAAAAAAAGCACATCAATTCAGTATGCTTTATGACTGAACGCAGCTGTTGATGTTTTGTTGTTTTTAATATTCTGGACCACGTTCACTGCAATACTTGGGGGACACCATGTCAGACCACATGCAGTGGTGTGAAAAAGTGTTTGCCCCCTTCCTGATTTCGTACGCCGGGTATTCCCTGGTATATGCATCTTCCAGGAGCAACGATGAGCAGTTTTACTTTACCGCCTCTGCTGCTCAACGTTTTAGGATGGCCACAGTTTGATGCTGAAACTGATGAGTTCCCTTCTTCCTACAGGGAAAAATAAGTTCATTCATGAAAGTGGCTGGGTAAACAGAAACATTCCTGTTTAGCCACACTTTGCAAGGATACCCAGCTAACCTAATGACTGACAGCATGTTTCCACACATATGTATGGAGCAGATAGTTTTGAAAGTTCACAGCTTTGATGGGAAAAAAAAAAAAATAAAACCCCCACGCAACATGAAAGTGGAGATTACCTCCAAAGTCTAAATCGGTGTCGACCAGAGAAAACATGTTATATCCCCTTGAATGGCGCATGTGAGGGAACGTTCTATATCAGCCCCGCTCCACACATGCAATATCTGCTGCTGTCTGCATCACTCCCTCATCAGATTAGCCGCTCTTCTGAATCTCCCACATAGTCTGAAGTGGAACGGTACCATGCATTCAAGTGTCCAAGTGTCAAGGCCGCATGAATCTCATCACGTCTGACTGCGATGCGAATAAGTAAGGTTTGGTAGCCAAGCAATGCCCAACAATAGCCGGCGTCTATCGGCTATTGTTCTCACCAGCTGACATTCTATACATTCTGACATTTGTCAAAAAGGACCCCAAGTACTCTGATTAGTTTAGCAAAAGGTCTCTGAATGAAGTCATTTCAGTGACGTGCACGTCATCCATGGACTATTAAACAAGATTTGACTTTCTTTCACGCTAGGGTACAAATTAATAATAATCTTAACCTTAGTAAGTATTGTTTGTTTTCTTTTATTATCCCGAGTGGCCCTAATATTGTAATACTGTATATGTTTCATTTTAATGGACAAAAAGAAACAAAATCTTTCGAAGAATTACCTTAAAATTATTTGTTGTTTTATTTTCTTACTAGCAGCAGTATTTTTTTCCGCCGGAAATAAAATGTACTCTTTCAGTACTAAGATACTGGATAAAATTCAGGACAATGGACAAATTCTACTGGATAAAACATATATATTATGTAGAGTGTGAAATCATGTTTTTCGAGGGAAAAAATTTTAATCGTAAAAGATTTTTTTTTTTTCCAAGGAAGAAACTGTCATTTTTACCAGTATAAAGTAGCATTTTTTTTTAGAAGAAACTGTTAATAATAGGATAATATAAGCGATTTTAATGAGCACATTTAAATAAAAAATAAATCCCATGATTATGCTTGTAATATTAAAATTGAATACTTTAAAACTTCATCCTGGTAATACGACTTTATTCGCTTCAACATAACAATTTATTCTTGTAAAATTCTGACATTATTCTCACAGTAGTACTATATTTTTTATTTTTCAAAGTGGCCCTAATACTAAATATCAATGTAAAGCAAAAGCAACAAAAATTTTACCGTGACTATTTAAAAAAAAAAAAAAAAATTAGGGGAAAATATTCACGTGAGAATAAAATAGTAATATGACAGGAATAATGTAGTATTTTATCCCTATTACGTACCATTATTGTGGTTGCACTATTTTCTATCATTTTTAAAGTGAAATATGTTTTTATCATATATAATATAACATACTGTATTTAAAATTCAATAAATACACATTTCGGTCATCAGGTTTCATCATGTTACTACTTGTGAATTGTTTAAAATGTTATTTATTTACCAGTGAAAACGGGCTTCCTTTTGTTTGTGGACCCCCGGATAATCCCATGCATGAAATTCACTTTGTTCGTCCTCTGATCAAATTATTTGATTCCATCTTCAATATTCATCACCACATTTGCAGTGCACGCATGCACCTTTCTGGCAGGTGTTCGTCTGCCAAAAGACGCACTGCCTGCTCTGAATACAAGACGAGTGCCGCATCAAATCTGCAGTGATCGAAACACGAGCTGATCAGACCGTTGGAGTCTTTGCTTCACATGCAGCTGAATATTTGTCAGGCAAACTTGGCGTCCGTCTGTGTTGACAAGGCTGCCACATGCATGCCATCACATTCATCATGAACTGATGCGTCATACTACACACACTAGGAGGCTGTTGCATGCTACTCTGCAGTATGCGGTATTTATTGATAGACTAATCAATTCTATGTAGCTTTGCCCTGCCAACATTTTATCCACAAAACATACACAAGGCGCCATGCAGGCAATTACCACTATGCAGACAGATACTGTAAAATTAGTGATGAAAAAAAAGAAGCTGCATCCAAGTCCCATAACATTGGATTATGTCTGTCTTGAGGCAGTGTGACAAATTGGCACAAATTGTGGATGATGTGCTAATACATGCGAAACGTGGGAATCTAGCTATCATTTCTTTCCATTTTTTGAGGGAATATCTCCTAGTGCCTTCATGATACATCCTTGATAAAAGGTACATAAAAATCAATAATCCATGGATGCTTGTCCACTCATGGGAAAAAATAGACATGAAACAAGCCAAGTCTGCATAAAGAAAAAAAGCAAAGTTAATTCATCGATAGGCTCACTGAAATTTGATATTGAACAATATGCTGACATCTCACGTATTTTGTGCGACTTTCCAGTGCAGATTTTTCCTGAAAATGTTGATTGTTATGAGAGTGATTTTCTTCGACTCTATTGTAAGGTTGCCAGAATTTCAGTAGTCGAAACAAATACCTGTGAATTATTATTATTATTATTACTTATTTGATACTACAATAAAAATAAAAAAAACAGAAACTGTGTATTTTTAAGTTCACGATTTCTATTAAAAACTGATTTAAAACTGTGAAATATTTTAAGACCACTGTGCTTCCAACAAAACAATATTTTCCTGTATTTTGGTCATTACCGGAACTTCCAACCTGCGTGCATTGATTTCACACAGCGACATAGAAACAAACGCTACACCTACGGTTACCTTTTTCAACCTCAAAACCAAAAACACAGCAGCAGTGGCGGCAGCTCCGATATGTAGCGTTACCTTCTGGTGGTGGCCTGAGGCATTGTGAGCGCGGTGTTGAAGCGCTGCGGACGAGTGTGTGGTGAAGCTAGCGCTACCTGGCTAGTAGCTAGCCGGCGAGGTGTCACTACGTCAGTAAAATAGTTCTTCGGTGTAACAATGTTAATAATAATAATAATAATAATAATAATAATAACAATGTCAACAATGCTTGGTTAATATACACGTCACATTATGTAAATGAGTGGTTCCCAAACTTTTTACAGTCGCGTACCCCTTCAGACATTTGATCTGAAGCCATGTACCCCCTAGTCCTGCACACTTAAAAAACACAAACCATTTTATCTGAATTGACTTGAAATATTGAACATAATTGGTTAATTAATTTGATAGTACTTCGTGGTCAAAAATGTGTATTTTGCATGGTCACATTTTGATAGTTTCACATGAGCGCTGATAAATAGAGAGCTAATCATCCTATATATCTTTTGGAACACCCATAAAAGTGAAACCGTCAACATTAAAGACGCTTAATGCACAAAATAATCATGGGACTTACTTATTTGTTCATATAATGCACACAGAGCGATGAACAACTTCATGCTCTGTCTCCTTTCTGCTCCGTTCTCCTTGCGCCATGAGGCGTTCAGGCGCACTTGGAAAAACGAGTGTTAGGTGCTAATTGTTTTTCATTTTTATTCACGTACCCTCATGACAATTGGTGTACCCTTACGCGTACCCCACTTCGAGAACTTCAGAGGCGGAACAGATGTGTCCTATTATGTGCATTCTTAGCTGGCTCTTTTTGCATCTTTAGACCGCACAGAAAAGAAAAAGACGTGTGTTCACGTCTCACATAGGGATTGTAGAAGATTGGCAAAATTTAAAAACAAGTGCAGTTTTCCTTTAACGCAGGGGTGTCAAACTCGTACCATGGAGGGCCGAGACACTGCAGCTTTTCTTTCCAGCCGGTCACGAAAGGAGGTGATTTTAATGGTCAACACCTCCATCAATTTGAGGGAAGGAGCTCATCAATTATGCGCCTGCTGGAGAAACCGGTTGTAGAGAAAACCTGCAGTGTTTCGGCCCTCCATCGACACGTGCTTTAAAAGCTCAACGCCACTGGTGTTCTTTATTTTTCCTTTTCCGTTTGCGTGCTGGCGCCACAGTTGTAGTGAGCTGCAAATGGCCAACGAGGCGCGAGTTTGACGCCCCTGCTTTACAGTGTAAAGGAAAAATGACATTCTAGTTCAAATAAGCTCACAGACTGTCAGAGAACATCCCATAATGTAACGTATCATGACGGCATTTACAGTACATTATGAGCTAACCATCACTGTTCATGTAAGGCGAGCAAGTGTTAGAAGCCCGTGCCTCTACAAGCATCGTAAGATGGCTCTCAGCCCAAATAACGCAACATGTATTTGGCTCATGCATAACATGACACCAGCGACAGTAAACTGAAACGTACTCACCTTGAATTCTTTCAACAAGGTGTTTCGCCAGGTTCAGATTCTTTCCTCCTTTGGTTTGAAAACTTTGGAGGCACCATTTGCATGTCAGTGTTTGTGGATTTATAATTGCACTGCATTCATCCACCTGGAATGCTAAGTATCTCCACATGTGACTCCGACTACCTGGCTTATCAATAAGCCGAGTTGATTGTGCTTTCCCATGAATTACTGAGGAAGTTTTTTCTAAAGACAGCATGCGTTCTTCTTTAGCACCGACCGCCGAGAGAAACAAGCGACTGGCGTTCTAAAAACAGGTCCAAAACAACAGGGAACTTGGGAATTTGCAGGCGACTTTACAAAAAACAAGCCCAAAGTCACTTGCAATTAGTGATGCGTTGGTCGCGAACGAATCAGCTCAAAGAGCCGGCTCTTTGAAATGAACGACAGGAGCCGGTTGGCATCGTTGGGTATGGGAGCCATTTGGGAGCCGATGAGTTTTTCCTCGTCTTTTTTTCTGTTAAAGGCAAATGTCATTGGTCAAGATGTGTGGTGGCGTCTCTGTGTCCAAACCGACCAGGGGGAGGGGCGGGGTTAAACACGCTGTGGTGCTCTTAGAGACGATTTGTTCGTGAGAAATTGGCATGAAGAGACTTGATATAATTTGTCTATTGAGATGGGTCTTTGTTTTTGTATTTTATAATGTAACATTATATTATACTTAAATAAATCCATTTAAATAATAAACATTGGATATCATGACATTTTTTACATTAGTAATTCATTTTACACAATACACATAATTTGGTGATAATTCAAGACAACAAAAAAATCTGAGGAGCCACTTGGGAGCCGAAAGAGACGGCTCCTTTTTAGTGAGCCGAGCCAAAAAAACTGGCTCTCAAAAAAAAAAAAAAAAAATCTATCACTACTTGTAATAAGCGGATTTAGCAACCCTGCTGCTCAGTCGCCTTAATGCTCATACGCGGAACTGCCCACGTCAGTTAGTCGATACTGCTAGCTGAGGGAGACTGTAGAGTCGATACTGGCGATACCTAGAAAAGCAGATACACTAAGTATCTTCTTACTACTTCTTAAGTCGAAAAAACTTTAATATTACCAATGATATAGGTACTACATGTACGTGTATACATATACAGTATATGTGTATGTATATAAATATGACTCTGGATGCAGTAGTAATATTAAACGAGGGTAATTAATGAAAAAAACAATAATAAAAATGATATAATAATATGTAATGATAAATGTTATTTACCTTTGAAGAGGAGTGGTCGAGCATACATCGTTGGTGGAGTTGGAGGAGGAGCTATTGAAAAAAGGACAAATGGTCGTCGTCATTAGACTCTTCTAAAAGAGGTAGTGTTCTGTGGGTGGTGTAGAATTAAGCATGCCTATTAACTCTTCATTAATTTTAATCACAGCTCTGTCCGGGTTGTATCATACAGCTACAATTTAGCTTCCATTTATCTTTCTCTCACCAGCGTCTAACTCTACAGTACAGTATCTGTTGGTCCCATTAGCACGTCACAGTGCCCTCTACTGGTCAAGCATGTAGCAGTATAAATATTGAGTTACAGTACTACAAGGCAAAATACATGAAAATATAGACCAGTCAGCTTGCGTTCGTATCTCCGAATGTTCGCTAGTCGGATGTTCGTAACTTGGGGACTTAGCGTATTGATGTATATTTTGCGTGTTGATCTTGACTTGGTACCGAAGTGACAACCCCACTCTACTGTATTTAGAAACAATGTTTGTCCCCCATTGAAGTATAAAAGTAAATGTTTTTAATGTCAAATTTTAACACGGTTAACTGTTATACAAGCGTAAAAAGAAGGTCAGTTTCGGCATAAAGAAAAAGCAAAATGCGTTATGTTTTTGAAGTCACTCGTTGACATTCAATTTGGAAAAAGCTCATGTGACATCGGGTTGAAATCCCGAACCGTATGACGACAGTGTGTGTGCGGTTGCTGTAGAAACATTTAGATGTCACTGCTGAGTTATAGCATGTTTGTCATGAAAGCTTTAGAGGACGAGTCCTTCCACCTCGCAGTCACATCCTCGCTTCCTTGTTCACGTCGACAAAAGATGCCGACTTGTGATGATAGTCGTCTCTCATTGTTTGGGTTTCATCCACTTCATGAGAGCAGCATGGCAGACACCGGTGTCCCGTCTGTAGAAGACGCCCATCTGACACACATAACCTGTCCTGATGAGCAAATGAGCGCTGAGCACAAACAAATGCGAATCATCCTTGCGGCGCCCCCAGACAATGCCACCCAAGTGGCCCACATGTAAAGCCACCACTGAGCGCTGTGCAGAACAACAAAAAAGGCACTTATGCGTGGGAAGTAGTGAGGGTTCTGACGCATCCCACAAGAGTGATGGCTTTTACTCGTTTAGAAGACGACTTTGGTGTTCCACAATGCTCCTTAAGGCCTTTGAAGAAGACAGTTAGCCTGATAGTAAAGCTTTATCAAGTAGGTGTGTGTAGCTTACACACATTTTGTTGCTTTTTTAAAAGTGTTTTTCCTTACAGTGAGTGATGCAGCATTCAAACACTGACAAATAAAAGTAGTGTCCGTGCTATAAAAAACAAAAAATGAGTTAAGCAGACATCTGAAGTATAATCTTCCACGTTTTATCTGTCAGGAATGAACACGTTTCCTGCTGTGATTTGTGAAAGGAAGTGTTGAATGGGAGCTGGACTCACCCCAGCCGTGATGTTGTCTGTCTCGTGGCTGACGTTGGCCTGAGGCGAGTGTTCAAAGCTACCTGAAAGTGAGAAGAATGAGACGTGATGGACTACTGTAGTTATATAACACACTCAAATCCCACTAATCATCAAATACTTTGTTTGTCTTTACTCTCAGAATGAAGACAAATTATTGTAGCAAAACAAGAAATGTTTTTAACCAGGCTGTTTGGACTTAATTGAGGCATTCATTTCAATCAGAAAACACATTGTTTATTGTTAAGACTGCTCCTGATGTCTAATTTCTACATTGTTTGTGTTTTATATAAAACAAAACTGCATAGGTAAGTCCATTTTATTTCAAAAGCCCCAAGTCACAGCGCAATTTGCCTGAAGGCTGTTTAAATGGTCATGCATCAAAATAAAAGGAAGCACTTTGGCAACAGAGGCAAGGAAAAACTCCTAGAACCGAGACTCGATGTGACGAGTTAAATCTTCCAGGGCCGCACGGTGGCCTAGTGGTTAGCATGTTGGCCACACAGTCAGGAGATCTAGAAGATCTGGGTTCGAATCTTTGCATGTTCTCCCCGTGCGTGCGTGGGTTTTCTCCGGGTACTCCGGTTTCCTCCCACATTCCAAAAACATCCATGGTAGGTTAATTGGTGACTCTAAATTGTCCATAGGTATGAATGTGAGTGTGAATGGTTGTTTGTCGATATGTGCCCTGTGATTGGCTGGCGACTAGTCCAGGGTGTACCCCGCCTCTCACCCGAAGTCAGCTGGGATAGGCTCCAGCATACCCGCGACCCTAATGAGGATAAGCAGCATAGAATATGGATGGTTGGTTAATTCCACATTGGTTCGCAGGCCAATACTGTCACCTAGTGATGTTTTATGGGTACTGCTTTAAATATTAACGTCTCAAGGCTTCATTATGCCAGTCACTACGTCATGCTGAGCACAAAGTTCTCAAAATTCTCTGCCAAACGCTAGAGACAGTGTCTTCCTGAGAGCGAGCAATTGAGCCATTGTTTCATTTATTTATTTTGCTTTGGTGAATTTATGAAAATGGTGTTCACGCAGAAAGGTGCTAAAATAAAAAAAAAAAAAAAGATCAATCACAGCTCTACGGTCCAAGTCGCCATTGACGTGAGGTTAGATTAGTTTGGAGGTTCACGTAAAGCTGGAGTCTGGGTAAGGCTGAGCCGCATCACATACCCCACTGGCAGGGCTTCAAGCTGCCCAGCATGCCTTGCGGCACTTGTTTTGTACAAAAGCTGCTAACGTTACCGGTTTAGAATTAACATAGTTGTTGTTTATTATTCCCCAATGCAGTAGTACGTCCCCTATGTGTGTGTGTGTGTGTGTTCGCACCGTGATTGTAGTTTGTGTTCTGTGTAGTTCAAGATTCAAGATTTAGATTTCCCTGTTTGACAAGCTCACTGCTACTTGTACTATAGTGTTGGCTATTGCTTGCCCAAGTCAAGAAATGCCTCAGATCATTGCATGTGGGAATCAGGTTTGCCACATTACATACAGTATAATATTAATATGAAAAATTCAGGGCGCGTGAGCCACACGAACACTAAACTTTGATGTCAAGTCAAGGGCCATACAATAAGTTCCGACGGGCTGCAAATGACCTGTGGACGGTGGATTTGGGACGCCTGCTTCACAATGCAGCCTTTCTGTTTCTATGGTTATTATCAGTCTTTGCCATTAGTGGTGCTCTTTTGTGCTGGCATTAAAAAAACACACCAAAAAAGCAAAATGGATTCTCACTGTGCTGAAGTTCCACATGATTTGCTGACATCTTGTGTAACATTACAACAAAATAGCAGTTTGCACGCTTAATTGTCCATCTTTTGGAGTGTTTTACTTGGGAGGTTTCACTACATTATCACATCTGTGAAGGGACTATGTCCAAGCTTTGAGCTTCCACGCTAAGTGTAACAAAAACTTGCAAAGGTATTATTATTATTATTATTTTTCCAATTTGTACCATGTAGAACTCCCTCCCGTTGCTCCCTGTTGTATCACTAGGGTGTGTGAGTGTAGACTGATGGATCGAAAAGGCAAAAGGCCTGCAACACAATACATGAGAATGGTTCCTGAATGCACCATATAGCAGCAGCAGTGTCCCCAATCAATGTGACAAGCTCTAGTTTGGGTTCATTAATCTGCTTGACCATGCAGAGATTCTCTTGTTTTGCATTTTGTCATTGTCACACCTTTTGTTTCTTGCAGAATATTGTTCACTTTCGAGGCCAGGCTCTCCAGTATAACGCTCATTAGAGACCTGCCTCCAACTCATCACTGGTTTCTATTTGTCACATGTACGGATAGACATGTAAAAAGCCACTGGAAGCACAACTGCGGACCACGCAGTTGCTTATCGTCTGCTTTAACTGATTGCAAAACTTGTCGCTGATAAATCATTCCCCTCCTCTGCCCCCCGCAAAAAAATTGCTTACAAGTGCAATTACAAAAATCACAACCTCTGCAAAAGCGTCATATGAGCCAAAACATTAGACAAAACAATAATTGCCTGCATATTGCAGATAACCCCCCTCTTTCATTTATTAAGTCCTAACATTTTATGCTGGCACTGCACATAAAAAAGTGAGTAGACTCCTCACATTTCAGTATTGTATGTCTTCTCAAGGGACAAGACTATAGAAAGTAAACTTGGAAATACTTTACAGTCGTCAGTGTGCAGCTTGTGTAGCAGTATAGATTTACTATCCACTGAAAATAAGTCAACACACAGCCCATCCATCCATCCATCCATCCATCCATCCATCCAACCATCTTCTATGCCGCTTCTCCTCATTAGAGTCGCGGGGGTATGCTGGAGCCTATCCCAGTTGACTTCGGGCGACAGGCGGGGTACACCCTGGACTGGTCGCCAGCCAATCACAGGGCACATATAGACAAACAACCATTCACACTCACATTCACACCTATGGACAATTTAGAGTCACCAATTAAGCTAACCTGCATGTTTTTGGAATGTGGGAGGAAACCGGAGTACCCGGAGAAACCCACACACGCACGGGGAGAACATGCAAACTACACACAGAAATGTCCAATTGGTGTCCTTGGTGTGAATATTTACTGTAAGCGTCACTTGTTACCTGACACTGCCTTAATCCTCTTGGACATGGAATTGACCAAAGCTGCACAGGTTGTTGCTTGTCATCTTGGAGGTGTGTTTGTGCCCCTTATCATACTGAAAAAACAACTTCACAAGGTTACAGTACATGCTGGAATTCATATTTCCTTCCGTGGACCGTAGCTCCCCAGTGCCAGCAGCACTCATGCATGCTACTGCCACCATGCTTGGCTGCAGGCAAGACACAATGATCTTGCTACTCACACACTCACTGTTGCCTGTTTAGACAATAATGGCTGTGTGTTGACTCATTCTAAGTGCATAATAAATCTATACTGCTGCACAAGCTGTACACTGACTAAAGTACTTCTACAGTATTGTCCCTTGAGAAATGAACTCACTTTTGTGAGATACTGTGGATGCAGCAACATCACGACTTCCATGTTAAACATTCAAACACTCAAAAAGGAATGAAATCCATAGGGGGACATGTTGTGTTGTCCATGTCAATTAGATATAGGTCATTTAGGGAGAGAGAACAAACAACAGTGCTGCGCGTTGGAGGCTCATGCCAAAGAGTATAAGGCGAGAAGCCCCTTGGAGAAATTGTTGCCTTTTTGCTTAGATGATGCACGCACAGCACTGTTTGTGCTGAACGTGTCAATGTATAGAAACACACACACTCCATGGCATTCATTCAGCAGCCATCTTGAAAGGAATAGGATTATACACCACTGTGATGGTGCGTGCATTCCCCCACATAAAGAACTGGTAGACACACATGGATGCATGCAGGAGGCAGACTTGCATCACTTCATGGGTGTGGTCACACTTGTCATGTTTGGTTCGGTTAACATGAACTCTGGTGCATTCTCTCTGCTAGTACGGTTCGTTTGGCAAAGTGTGAACGCCATCATCCAAATCCTAGTGCGCGCCAAACAACCAGACCGAGACTGTTGGAGAGATGGGTCTCGGTTCGCTTGCACAAACACTCTGTTGCGGTTCGGCTCACACAAGCTCAAATGTGAACGCTCTACGGACCAAAGACATGGAGAAGTGTTAAAAATGACAGAAAAAAGCACCCAGAAATGACAAATTCCTCTTGTGTGTGTGTGGCGTGCGTTCTTTAAAAGTATATTTTAGAAGCTTTTCATGAAATCTGAGCTGGTAAACATAGTAGAATATATAAATAGACAACATATTCAACCATTAGAGGGCATTTTGCTGTGGAATATTTGAGTTATGTCACAAAAGCTGCCCAATCAAGTCCTTACTTTATGGATATGTTCTTTACTGTCCCATCACAACAACACTCGCCAAGATTACTTTACTGAACAACAAGTGTGAACCCAACCTAACAATCATATTTATAGATTTGATGCACAATGGGATTCAAACCTTCAACTCCTGTGCCCCCCAAACTCCATGTCAATTGCAGCAATTCCGCATTCACCAGAATGGTGTCTCTTACATCTGTGAGGGTTCAGCCGGCATTTCCAATCAGTGAAGACACCGCGTGGACCCTGGAGGGCGTCTGCAAAGAGGAGAGAACATGTAGATGTGATGAGGTGCTGCTGGATTCAATCAATATTTTACTTTTTACCTTGGCATGATGGATGCGGACGTCAGTGGATGCTTTCCATTCAAAACCTGATCCACTTTCTA
This sequence comes from Dunckerocampus dactyliophorus, assembly GCF_027744805.1. Taxonomy (NCBI): domain Eukaryota; kingdom Metazoa; phylum Chordata; class Actinopteri; order Syngnathiformes; family Syngnathidae; genus Dunckerocampus; species Dunckerocampus dactyliophorus. The sequence continues at coordinate 8,957,357 of NC_072829.1, read as the reverse complement.
TCATAGATTGATCTGTCATGGCCCCAATAGAAGATTCAATTAAACACATTCCCATGGGTTTTTAAGGAATGCCATGCCACCCCGAACCACATCCCCTGCTTTTTTTTTATGGTTGTTGGAGGGCCAACTAACTGTCTGGAAGGCAAAGAAATTCGGACCGCTGTGCCGCAGAAATACAAGGTATTGAAAAGCAGATAATTGCTTATGTGAAAGAATGCCAGATTTGTTTTACAAGGGTGTACTTGTCAGGAATAAAAAGTGCATTGTTGTTGCTTTTTAACAATAGGATAGCTTGACTTTTACAGTGTGGGAACATTAAAAACAATAAGGTGAGGAAAAGGTACAGTTGTAATCCAGTAATTCTGCAGCAAAAGTGGATTACTATCATTAGGGATGAGCCGGATATTTGTTTTAGACGAGTATATCAATATATAAATAATAGGCTATACATGTATCGATATAGCACAGGGGTGCACACGCTTTTCAGTCTGTGGGATTCTTTTAATATGACCATGTCCCAAAGATCTACCTCCTACTATAAACATGTATACTAAATATTAGGGATGAGCTGGATACTCGTTTTAGATGAGTATCCGTTACTGATAATGCATTTTTGCCGAGTACGAGCATGAAACGAGTACAGCTCGTCATTATCCGTAATCGTGATGTGTAGTAGTACTTTATTAATCCCACAGCAGGGAAATTCATCTGTTACAGCAGCAAGCAAGATACACAAGTATGTACACAAGTAAGGAATGCATAGTCATAGACAATGCATGCAATGCATAGACATAGTGAAATACACTCTCGCTCTCCTGATCAGTCTATTTATCCTGCTCCTGTCCCTGTCCGTGCTGCCCCCTCTCCAGCAGCCCACAGCGTAGAAGATGGCTGAGGCCACCACAGAGTCATAGAAGGAAAATCTGCATTGGGTAACTACTTATGTATTCACTCTTCACGCTCTGTGACTGGCCAGTCACACACAGCGACCACTGGTCACTGTCTCTACTCCGGACATTTTTATTTTAGGTTTTCCTCAACTTAGCTTGTATCTAAAGCTACTTGGTAAACTTGTTTCGTTACGTAAATGGTGCATTTGACAAGACAGAGGTGTAAACAGCTTGTGTTGCGTCGGTCACTGCTCACTGCTCGTGTTTTTTTTTTTTTTTCGTCTGCTTGCTTCTGATTTGGCTCGTGATATAAAGTCAGTTGGAAAACTTTGCTTGTAGTGCTGAACGTGGTGCTTTTGAGAAAACTACTGTGAACAAGGCTGGAAGATTATTTCCCTGTTTGCCATCAATGGATGTTTGCATCCATGTCAATTTCAGACCAAAAATAATGTAGATTTAAGCCACACCCATTTCTGGTTTACACCCTGCCCACTCCGAGTACAGATAGGATACAGATCATTTAGATGGGTGAACAGATACAGTGGTGTACTCGCTCATCCCTAATATCATCATCATAATGGCCAATCACCGTATGCTCATCCAGGGCTTGTGGGCTTATCTTTTTTCCCGTTGCAAAAAAATCCCGCTTTTTCCGTAACTCCCATGTGACAAATCCCCATTAACATAGATTTTTTTTTCCAGATTTCACAATTTTTTATCCATTGCAACATCAAAACGGTCACTTTGTTCAGGACATCAAGGGCTAAAAATTCCCACTTTTCCCATAATTTTCCATTGACCAACATTCCCACAATTCTCACTATGACTACATTTTTCCAACCATTCCATCCTCAAAATAATCAGCTCATTCTGGACTGGCTGTCTTATTTTTTTTCCCGCTCCCAAAATTCCAGCTCTTTCCATGGTTCTCAGTATTCTGCAGCAAAAATTCCTGCTAAAATTAACAGAATTGATCCAGATTCCACATTTCTCATTTGATTCACACCATCCAGCTCATTAGAGCTAACAATTTTGCAAGTTCTAAAAAATCTCCGCTTTTCCCATAATTCCACATTTTTTTTAAACAAAAAAAAAACGCCACAATTCTTACAACCATCACATCTCAACTGAATCCAACCCCAAAATGTTTACCTTATTCAGACCATTTTGGCTATTCAATTTCCCATTCTAAAAATTCCCAATTGTCCCAATATTCCACATCTTTCATGAGCAAAATTCCTACATTCTACTTCTGCTTGTTCAGTAAATGTGTACAGCAGTTAAATTTGGCGCTTCATGCTTTTACATGCCTTTGTACAGAAATAGTGTGGCATTTTCTAGCTAGTGTATGCTGTACTGTGCTTTAACTGCACTTGTTGTAATGCAACAACTGCACTAATAAACAAGATGACGCATGAAAAAGTTGCTATGCTGCTTTAAAAAAAAAAAACTACCTTGAAATTGGTAACAAACTTGTACCAGAGCATCTTTAATAGTTGACTACGGAAATACAAGCCTGTCGTGTTTTCATATTCAACACTATCTTAACGTCGAGATGTGCAAAAGTGGCTCCTTGGGAGACAGCCTCTCCAGTTTACGTCAACCCCGGTGACGTCACGAGCGCGTCCACGGCAGCACGTTGCCCACTCGCTCGTGACGTCACCTTTCTTTCGCTGTGCAGCCCCGTGCTTTGTTAAAAGGACATAAAAGATCATGTTTACCCTGGTGGCAAGGACGTGTTAGAGACAAGTGCACCATGTCTGCGTTTCTGGATGAAATAGCCTATTAGCGGGCACATGATCTGATTGGACCTTTGATTGGAGGGCAGCATGGAGGATCTCATCAGACCCGAAGCCATCGTGGAGGCAGTGAAGGCGCGCGTCAGTCAGATATCCACCACCCAGAGAGCTCTCCTAGTGGCCGGCACCCCGGACTCGGAGACAAAGGCGATCCTAGTGGACACAATCACCGAGGTTATCCAGAAGATCACCTCCGATGTGGTCAAGCACCTTCAGCCCGTCTTCATAGAGCATCTGCGGGGCCACGCCTCCCAGGCCCAGGTCAACATGGCCATCGACCGGTGCAGCCCGAGGCTCAGTGAATGCATCACCGAGACCTTCTCTGCAGCTCTGGACAGTGACAGTCCGCCTCAGAAGTGCGATGACGTCATGGAGCTCACCTCCCTCATGGAGTCAGAGGTCAAGCACAGGGTGAACTCTGCACTCTCGGTGGCCAAGAGCACCACTGAGTGGCCCTCGGAACCCACCCTCTTGATCCGAGGCACCATGTCCAGCGTGTCCAACCTGGCTTCCATCTTCCGCAAGGCGGTGGAGTACTTCCGGCAAGTCTTTTCCCGCGCTCGCACCCCTCGGCATGTGACGTGCGGAAGTTCCGACATGAAGGTCAACGAGATGACCGAGTCCGTGAGACGGATCCTCCTCAAGTGGTCCAGTCTGGCAAAGGAGTCGAAAGGAACCGATACGGTGGATGCTGTGGCGCTGGAGGACGCCCAGCAGGCGGCTCTCGACATCACCAAGACCATCACCCAGGACACGCACGGAGGCTCCGGGGACGCGAGCGTCCGAGGCGAGGCGCGCGTCACCCGCTTTAACCTCAACTGGAAGCTGATATTAAAGAAAGTAAAGAACTTCTTCAAGTCCCAAGAGAAGCAAAGCGGGTGTGCCAACAAGAAGTTGCGTCGTTTCCGCTTTTTCCGGTTCGCTCGCATGCAGTTCGCGCGAATGCTGGGCACCCTGAAAAGCTCCGTCAACAACCGGGACGCCTGCCTGGTGTCGCTCACGCCGGACCGCCGCAGTCGCTTGACGAACACGGAGGACGAGAGCAGCCCAGCCTCCACGGGCAGCGATGGCCCCAAGATCACCGATCTGAAGCCCGCCTACAGGACGAGCAAATTGTGCGTCAGGCAGTCCCAGGACCCGGCCTTTGACTTCGAGTCCATCCAGGAGCGTGTAGACAAGCTGTACAACGAGTTCAACCAGATCGAGGTGGGGGACAGGGCCGTGAAAGTCAAACGTTACATTGATGAAAAAATCGGGAGCTTCTCGGAGGGGTTGACGTCTCAGCTGTATGATTACGTCATGTCCTGTCAGAGTGAAGTCTACCAGGTGCCGTCAGGTCGTCCGCAGACACCCTTAATGGACACCGTGCTTTGGGGACGCCGGGGTAAGATCCACTGGGATGGTCAGATCTTCTCCCCAGAGGTTTTGTATGCAATGACGGAGGATGCAGTGTGGAGGTTCTTACAGCAGCTCTTTCTCTGGTTGGAGATGGAGCCTGTTGAGGAGACCTACGCCGATGAGGTGTCTGGCGCCCTCACGGACATCAACCAGCTGGTAGAAACCGCGATGAACCCCAAATCTGCCCCTGGCGCCAGAGAAGAACTGAGTGACCTGCCTGGAGAGGTGCCTGTGGTCCCCAAGCTGGACTTGCAGCATTCCTCGGAGGTTTCCGGGTCCGCGCTGGCCACCGCCACCCCGGACAGCCGCACCAGCGCGGAGGCTCGCAGCGCCACCACGGACCAGGTGACGTCCATGGACGAGGTGTCGTCCGAGCCGGAATCAGAAAGCATCACAGCCTTGCAGGAGAAGCTGACCCGCTTGCTGGTGTATACGCTGGTCACCCAGCTGGACCAGAGACTGCAGCGGAAGTGCAAGAAGACCGTGCGCATAGATGCTCTCGTCCTCGTCATCGAGCGGCTCCTTTACCGAGCCCTGGATGAGCTCAGCCCCCGCCACATAGAAGACGTCCGGACCTTGGCCAACATGGATCAAGTCATCAAGCCGGTGGTGAAGGACCTAATGTCGGAGTTCGGCTCTCCGCAGAAATTGGTTGAGGCCGTCATGGCAGACGATCCCCTATTTGACGACGCCGTCTTCAGGCACCTGAAGATCCGCCTGAGCGCCCTCAAAGACCCACCCAAACGGAGTACCATCTTCACTATTTTGAGCGAAGCGTTGGCCATGTTCCGCTTCATAGGGGGCTCCAAATGACTCCACGTGTCAGGAAGGGGAATTCTCCAGACCAGGAAGGATTTTTAGACCATTCGCTCTAATGTGCTGCACCTGTGTGACAGGTTAAAAACAAACAACATTGCACTCCACCAGTGTGCACTCACAGGCCACAACATTAGGTACACCTGCGCAAGACAGCAATACTCAGTTGTGATTGACAACAGCTATTAATACCGTGGTATTATATAACAATGCATCATCGTACCACAATCAAGAACATTTCTGACAGTGTTTAGTGACCAGTGTTTACATGGCTCCATTTATTTATCATGATAAATAACCATTTTTGCATTGTCAATACATTACCATTTATACTATATTTGTAATTTGTAAATAGATATATTAACAATGAAAGGACACATAGAGTGCCTGCACCTGAACATTAAAAGGTGTTGTTTTCATATTGGTGAGTTTTTCCGGGTGTGCACTAATGTAGTTATTAGGTAATAATTTGGCAATATTGAATGCACTTGCATGGTACCATGCATGCTACAAAAGCAGGGGATCAGGCTCTATTCACACATGAACATCTACAGCAGGGGTCACCAACGTTTTTTCTTGCGAGCTACTTTTAGAAAATGAAAATGGCCGCCAGCTACTCATTTTTGTAGAAATGATTTTCATACCTTATTTGAACCCAAACAGATCAAATATGCTTGTTTTACCAAAACATTCACAAAATGCTGGTATCCACAACTCACATTTTATGTTTCAGAATACTTTTCTTTCTAGTGTCCTCACGTTATTAACTGAAAACCTGAATGAAATGCAGGCTTGCAGGCTCCTCATGTGGTCGTGGGGGGCTACCTGGTGCCCGCGGGCACCACGTTGGTGACCCCTGATCTACAGTAAGAGTTACTTTTGACCCGGCAGCTGCTTTTTTCAATTGAATCTCAGTGGACATGTATACTGTGGAAAGGTAAATTCATATTTTTTAAACTATACCTCACCTTACATTTCTTGTACAGTCACCGGGGCATGCCTGCAACACAAGATTTGTATCAACAATTTTGTGTTTTTGAAGACAAACACCTCTAACAAACAATGCAACAAGAATAAACTTAGATTAAAACCTTTCTGACTGTGTCAATGCTCAGTTACATCACCTCAAGTTACCAAAAATTGAGTCCTGCATTTCCTTGTAGTGGTCAGGAGCATTAATAAATGCATAGACTACCAGGATTTTTTGAAGTAAGGTATTTATTAGTGGGATGGTGGCCTTTATTCCCCAGTGTAAAGGTGCTTATACTATTCAGCCATTTTAACGAGTCGAGAGGTCCCACAGTTGTGTATTGGAAGTGTGTTGTCTAAAACCTAGCCTTGATGCTGGAATTAAGCTTTAATACTATAATGAGCTATGTTTGTCTACACCTGTCGAGGGTTTCCAAGTAGCGCTATTGTGTGCTCCAGTGGTGCTCAGCTCGTTTAGCGGGGGGCCCCACGGTCACCCCTCAATAACAAGCGGTGACCCACATAACCGACATTTTCCAACTCAAATTTCTCAAATATTACATTTAAAGGGACTGTTTGCAGCACAACGTGATCTGCAGTAGTGAGGCACTGTCTCTCGCTTTATGGCATGCTCTTGTCCGGCAGATATCTGTAGCTGTGTGTCAGACAGAAGGCACGCCAAGCCTCCACTCAATGACAAAGTCGTCCACAAACATGGCACGCACCTCGTGGCAGTGTAGCAAGCCAAAAGCACAGACAAGAATGCAAGATGCATTCATGGACATCGGGTCATTGCATTGTTATTTTTGGCACAAGCAAACATCTGCAACCCACTGAAAATGGCATCACGACACACCAATTGAGAATCACTAGTTTACTTTATACTTTTTTTTAACCTATATACTGTAACTCTGCACTTATCCAATTTAATAGATGCCATATATCACATACAACAACGTAACATTAAGGAGTGAGACAGAAGGATGCAAACATACATCTGTATGTATATATATATATATATATATATATATATACAGCATATGGTGAGTAATATATGAGTATTAAAACTCACTATAGGAGAAAATGCAAAGAAACATCATGGAGTCAAGAAGTGATCTATCATTAACTAAAAATGTGCACCGTTTCCACTTAAAGCAAGACCACATTCATAACGAGACGCACTCAGTTCAACTCCGGGGTGAAGTGCCAATCTGTTTCAAGTGTCTGAGAAATCTCCCTATTCATAATAAGCAGACTAGAAAGCTCCGTTTGTTTCATAAGACACACTTATGTGTGCTTGATGAAATAAGGCAGGCTTAAATAAGGATTTTGTCAGGAGGATCTTGTTTATTTCATAAAATCTGAAGGTGGTGTACATTACTCAAGGTGAGCGCCATAATCCATACTCTACGTTTTGTTAAGGTGTGACTGTGTGATAAGCACGCTCCAGATGAAGGCAATCACCATCTCCCGGCCGGTTTTATCCTAAAAATACATTTAATCGTTTCACTGGCATTCTACATAGTCACCGAACAACACCTGCCTGCTCCATGTTACGCAGGTAATGTTCTTATCAAATGAAAGAACCTCCGCCATGAATCTTTTCATTGGCGTGCAGACACCATAAATAACACTTGTCACTTGTAAAGGTAAAATACGTAGCAGAAAACACGATTTGTACAAGATTGCATTTTTGTGTTGATTGCCCCGAATGTTCTATTTAAAATGTGAGATTAAAAGCCTGCAACAATGTTAAAAAGCACAAAATCATTCTCTGGCTTTTCACTTTAATCAAACTTTGTCTGCGTGCTTTCATCTCCTCTAGCATCAATCTTGAAGGCTGGATTTACATACTTTTACATAATACGAATGTCTGCTTTTTGTGACTAATTGGGGTAAATGAGGTGGTTTCACAGTTTTCACAGTGCATATTGCATGCAGAAATAAAAAAATGTATATACTGTATGCCATCAATCCCTGTGAAACACACTTTTGATCTGACTACATGCAATAATGTTCATTTTGAGGCGAAAACTAGATACAGTAAATGGTAAGCCACAAATTTGTTTCATACAATCTACATAGCAGAAAAAATCAGTATTTTTTTCATACTGCCTCATTTACTTTGCTTGTTCTGTATTTCCTCAAGTACTAACCTCCCATCTAATAGACACCATGCCTCAAATAAATACCAGGTGTATCTCCTAGGAAGAAAGCGGGTCATAACTGTACAAAGGAGTTGTCATAACTGCTGAGCCCATTTATTGCTAACCAAAACAGCAGCGTTGTTTAGCCGTTTCGCTGTTTCTCAGATTAATAAGCATCCAGTTCCCTGTGCAGTGACCTAATATTACATAGAAACAGTCAGTTTTTGAACGCCACAGTTTTCGTATGATTCTGTTTTTGATGAAAATGCTCGTACACTGTCTCGTTTTCGTACAATATTGCGCAGAACAAACTAGTCCATTTGTCCTGTACTGTATCATTCCACAGATTGGAGTACCCAAAGAAAACACCCTACTTGTTGATGATTCACTGTCCATGTTTATTTTTTTTTAAATTGAGTGTGACGACTAAATAACCCGCAGTGGGGCCAAAAAAAAAGTTGCCAGTGTAGGAATTTGATGAAGAAGGTGAGAAACAGGATTGAATTCAACAAAGAAAGTCATTGCAAAGTACAAAGAAGGCATCTCCTCCACTCTTCCTTCACTGTTCCTCACCATCTTCGCCAGCAAGTCTTCAAGAAAGGTAAACATAATGTTAAATGTTTATCCATTTCATTTGTCATGTTTAATTATTTTGCATTGTTTCCTACATGTAAAACAATAATTATTCTCTACAAAATGGAAATTTTTTAAATATTTTTTGGTGTATGGAATGGATTGATTGGATTTACATTATTATACACACTCGTATTACCCAGTATAGTGGACAAAATAGGAGTAAACAAGCCATTTAAGACATAAATAAGACTTCTGTTCATGTGTGTTACTATAAACGTGTTCCCTACGGGACCTGAAAGAGGACAGGAAGTGACGTCGGGGGTTCAGAGTTGACTTTCAGCCGCAAAAGTAGGACATGTTTTTATTGAGTATTTTTATTAGGGATTACTGTTCCTGTTGCAATAAAAGCCTGTTGCCCAGCTATCATGTCTGATCCTCGTGTGCCCCATCAAACATTACAGTAACATTACACCTAGTGACCAGTGTAGAATACTACATTTCATCATCTTTGAATGTGTGTTTTGAATTCGTATTTTAGTTCATTTAGCCACTTTTATGCTTAAAAATACCTAATTTAGGCAAAAACATAGCATTTGCTTAAAAATGCATATTCTTCAACTAATAATTTTTTTTTTTCCAACAACAAAGGAGCATGATTTGTTAATTCACATATTTAAAAAAAAACGTGACAGAGTGAAGCTGCGAAATTGGACCCGTAAAGTGGCGAGGGACGACTACATACTGAAAGGAAAAAAAGTATTTGATGGCAGCGCCATCTACTGCAACTGGAGGAATACTGCAGTTAATGCTGCATCAGTCGAAAGTTGTGTGGCGAAATTTGCGTCTTTATGGGATGACAAGTCTGAGCTATCACTACTGATGCTAATGTCGACAGTCATGAGGCTGTGAGAATACTGCTAATACTTGGTTTTATTTACTATTTCCAACTGTTTTAAGACAGCCTGACAAAAGAATTGCATTTTCCGCAAAGTGCAAAAACTCATTACATTCACTGTCTGTGTGATAGCAAGTATTTGTTGTTGCAACAAAAGAATAACTGCTGTTTGTCAACATGGGTAATTCTTATCAGTTGTTCTCTGGCAAAGAAAAAGGCAGGCAATAAATGATAGCATCGACACGTCTCTACATGCAGCCACGCATAAAGAACAAAAAACAACAACAAAACCTTGCATTACTGAGATACAAACAAAGCAAAGGTTATTTTCATCTTCGACCTCCCAGGGGCCCCGTTCTGGGAAGCAGGTTCAAACTATCGGGGATATCTTGAGGCGATCTGGATCAACGTTACCAAACAGCTGCAATCACGGATAAGCAGTATCGCACAAAAAGGCGCTTATCGACTCATTAAGTCAAACCAGATTCTGCTAATGTAATTCACGAGATACACGCTTATGGGAGCACAAAGACCGCGAAACAGCTGCTGCAGCCAGCATCAACAATAACTGTACTGTGCTTTAGCATGCAGGTGCTTCATCAATGGCGTGATTGTTACGTTTTAAGGGATACAAAATATAAATCCCTCATATGTGGACGACAATTCTGAATTCGACATTTACAGTAGGTGAAAAATGTCACCAAATACTTCAATCTGTCGTCACCAAACCTCATGAGGTCAGCTCAGTGAGCAGCTTGCTGAAAGTATTCCGATAAAAGGATACCGGCCAACTCTCCCGATTTTACTGCAGTCTCCCAGAATCACATTTCTCACGTATTTTTTTTGTCATTTTTGGTGTTGTTTAGCAATCTTCAGCGCTACCATTCACTCCACTGGAGACGTAATATAATTATTCCCAAAGTAATAAACGCCATTTACCAGATAAAAAGGACAAACGTTAGCGACACTAGCATACCTGTGTGAGCTGCTATGCATTACATTACACATCTGTGGCTGACTGACAGATGATTTTAAGATGTGTAGCAAAGCCTTTTTTTTTTTTTTTTAAACAAAGTGGCAGGCCGTATACACAGAGTAGGCTCATCTATCGGGGTCAGTGGTTCTCTATTTATCTGTCATGCCCCCGCCAAGGGTACAGATTATTTATTTGTACAAACCACAGTATCATTCAAGCATGACTAAAGACACTATACCTGCCAACCTTGACATTTTTTGAGTATAGCAACCTATGCCTTTCCCACCCCTCCGCCACTTCACCGCACCCCCCTTGCCCTGCTATTTGAGAAGCACTGGTCAAGGGGCATGTCCATGTGGAAGGAGGTTTTTCCTTCATGATGCCAGGAAACTTCAAAAGCGATCGTCTCTGTCAAAACTGGAGCAAACAACATATTACACAGGGGTGTGACAAGATTTCTCGTTCAAAACAAAATGTCTCGTGGGCACTAGGCCTGGGACGATGATACATTAATTAATTCATCACACAATAAATGAAAGAGGGTTCGCTCTGTTCATTGGCTTCAGCACCTTGGTGCGTTTCTCACATGGAACAACGGCATGAAGGGAGTGAGCCCTTTTGTCAGTCACAGTCTCTTTGTCTCGGTGGGTTGAAGCGGGGCCGCTAGCATACACACAAAGCAATATATTGTCACATACTTTCTATATTTTTTCATTGTACTTTTCTTAAAAGTAAACTTCAAATCTTGTCTTGTGTATTGTGTATTACTGTTGTAGCATTGTTTAAAAGTCACTTTTGCATAATCGGAGAGCTTCTAAAGTGTTACTGAAAGCATTTCCTGGACAATTAATCAAAACCTTTGCACAATTTCCTACTAAATTCTTGTGCGATGGCATAGCGCTACAACATCCAACATTGACCCTCCAGCATTCAGTAGCCTCGATCCTCTTAACATTTCCTCCTCAAAGCTCTTATTTGGATTTGCTGCAGGCGGCCATATTCCATGAGCTGCCTTCATCAAAGTCCGCTAGGGTTTGAAGTAAATGAATTTCACATGAGTAGGTCCCGAGCTTGACCGTGTGGCGTGATCTCACACTGCAGCAATGTTCACAGATGAAGACTTTCATATGTATACTACTGTAATAGTTATTAGAGCTATTTGAAAAGGACCACTTCCCAACGTGACCCCGGCACCTGCCGGCCTCACTCGTAGAAATATGTTTTTTCACCAGAGACAGCTGGTCAATGTCAGCGTTGATTGTATTTCTGCTGGTGGGCACGAGCAGCGATAATGAAGTATGATCTGTTTGACATAAACTAGAGAAAGTGACATGGTCGATAATTGTCGGTTCTTACCTTGCTCAATCTTTATGCTCATAAATAACGTGAAAGGCGTCCTTTCAGATCAGGCTAATGAGTCTGCCAAGCAGGTGGAGATCTTGGCCAATTCTTCAACATAAGTGCTCCTTTAGCATGCTTTCATTTACAGGTATGATGCAGTCATAGATCACCTCCAGATGATGCTTACATCTAGAAAGCAGAGGTTAAAAACATCGGACAGCAATAGAATGTACATTCAAATGCATCTAAATCGGTTCCTCGCTAAATTTCATATAACCACCAATTACCAATTACAGAATTCCTTAGCAGGTTGTGTTGGTTATTCCGGCTAATTAGATGTCTAATCAGGTTGAAGACGGGCAGGGTTGAGGTGTCACAAAGCGGCGCTGACAAATTGGAATGCTAATGAGTTGCTCCTTACAGCAACGGCGACATCAAAAAGAAGCGTGGCCAATTAAGTACAGTATATGTATGCTGTTTATGGCAGAATATAATTGCAGCGTGGCCTTAAAAAAAGGTCGTGAAACAGTAGGGGAAGCGGGAAGGTGGTAAATATTGCAATAAGTCAGAAGGTGACAGCCATTACTGCTAGCAGAGCAGGCTTGCAGACCCTTAAGGCCATTTATCAAGCATATCATTAAATCTTATACTGATATCTTTCAAATTTGAACTGAATTTAAGTTGACTTGATCTTTTGCATTTTCACCTGGATCAAATTACATTACAATATATTTAATAAATAAAAAAGTACATAATTACGTCAAAATCTCAGACTCCCCCTAAACAAACCCTATAAATGATAAATAATATGTTTAACAAATAAAATAATCTAAGAAAAATGCTCAAAGAAAAAACGCTGTTAACCTGGATGAAATTATAATATTAGTAGAAAACTCCACGCTGAGATGCCCAACGGAGATTTAAACGCAGATCTTTCAGATGTCCTGACTGTGTGGCCAACATGCTAACGACTACGTAGGTCACCACGCGGCCCTTTATAAACATACATAAACAATAAAATAATACTTACATAAGTAGTATATACAATAAACACAATTATTTAAATTGTTAAAACTCCGCCAAAATAAACATCATCATTACTATTTTATGTGACATCTACAGTATATAACAATACAAATGTTTAAAAATAATATACAGTATTTAATAAATAAAACCATGAAAATCCAATTATCCTGACTGGCCAAAACAAATTATAAAATAATCTTCAATATATAATAAATAAAATAATAATTGAATTCAATGAACATAACATAAGAAAAGGATGTTCAAGGATTCACTTTTGTTTGTTAGCAGGATTACAAAAACGTGACAGGAGGACAAAAATTTTTGGTGCATATACATTGTTTTTCATTTTTGTTATATTTTCTTATTTTGTGTTATTGCTCCTGTCTAATTTCATTTTTTTTCTCTGCGAATTGTGCAAGACAACTGACATTAATGAACTTCAGGCATACGCAGGAGGAGTTGATCAACAAAATGATTGTTTCAGCTTAGTATTGACTTACTTCATACTTGAATCATTTTAAATGTTACTTTAAAAGAGTTTCACGTTAATACAGTTTATTTGACAGGAACAGTTTTTGGTGTTTCCAATTCAGAAAAGTTTCAAAATCCACAAAAAAAGGTTGAGCAGCATCCCTGTTAGGGGTGTGTGAGCGGTTCCACTGTACAAAATGCCTTCTGAACTGCCCTGCATCAGAGTTCCGGTCTGCAGAACTCTAGTTGGCTAATATGGGTTCTCTCATTAGTTCCTGTTGACAGCATGGTGCATTCAAAGACAAAAGCAGCAAGCTTTTTCCTCTCAGCAGAGTTAGAACAAAGCTATCCGTATTCAATGTTTGAGAAAGCATGACTCAGACCAGCAAGGACTCCAAGGAAGACTTTGCGAAAATGTCAGTGAATGACAATTAGCGCTTAGAAACTGCAGGCTGACATCTGTAGGAAGATCCTCGTCGAGACTGACGCATCGCCCACTGTCATCCGCTGTGAAAAGGGCAAAGTCCATCACGACCAACAGGTCACGCTCTGTGATCACCCAAGTGTAAACACCGGGTGCAGCCAATACGAACATGTGGCGGATTTGACACAGCTGGACGTTCTTCAAGGCCATGAGACCTGCGGTGTGGAAGAAGACCTCCTGTAAGGGAGGGAGGGGCGGACAATGACAAGGCTGCTGAGCAGAGCTTCATGGAGACTGAAGGTGATGTTAGCATGCAGTGAGCTGAACAAAATGGCAATGGTTCCACAGTGGAAGCTACAGTTTGTCATTCCGTGATATGATGGGAAATAATCTTCAGCTTGATGAATAAGTAGAGGGAACAAACTAAAAAATGCTTGCAAATAGACATTGCACTTCCAAAATTCACTACTGTAAAAAAGTCACCATTAAATGTGTTGTTTTAGAAATTCTCTAATAACCTACAGTCATGGGCAAAACGTTCGGCCAATGTCAATGCCAACTTTTTGGGCCACAATTGTATAAGTTGGGCTTGTTTGGTTGTATTCCATACAGGCATGGCCACAAATATTGGCATGCTAAAGATGCCAATGTTATATGTATATATTTATCCATCTCTAGCAATCAGGAAAACATATTCAGGAAAAAGTGAAATCAGTAAAACATAGACCACCGGCAAAGCCAAACTGCTAACAACACCTTGTTGAGTGGCACATTTGCATTTACCTGTTCGTTAGTTAGCAGGCTTCATCCTGGTTCATGGAGGATAATGGGCCCATGATGTCATGATGGCAAATACTGTACAGCTTGGGGCGCCAGTGTGCATTAAGTTGTTCATGTTGCCCTGCAGCATTTGTGTGATGGACCTACAAGAAACAACAACACAGCTTAAAAAACATCTACGTGCCCTCCAGAAGTACTTGAACAGTGAGGCCAGCTCCTTCATTTTTGCTGCAGACTGAAAACACTTGGGCTTGACATGAAAAGGTGAAAATGAGACCAGAAAGCAACATTTGCGCTTTTATTGTCAGATATTTACAGCTGGATTGGATGCACAACTAAGATTATAGCACCTTTTACCCATAAACAGGTATCTGGTTTTCATGCTGTTTTCACCTCTAATTGCAGCCTACACAGGCAAAACCTACAGTATCTTACCCAGTCTGAAACTGAGCGTAGACATTCAGTGCTTTTATTAAATGAATAAGCAATGCAACAGGACACACCTGGGCAACAAAACACACACCTGTCAGTCAAATGTCAAAATACTTTTGCTCACATGAAAAATGGGTGGGTTGAAAAAAAAAAAAAAAGGTGCCACCTTCTAAGTTGTGCATCTGAGCCAGATGTAAATACCTGGGAATAAAAGCTGAAATGTTGCTCTCTGGTCTCATATTAGTCTTTTAATGTGAAATCCAAATGTTTTCAGTCTACACCCAAAACAAAGGAATTTACCTCACTGTTCCAATACGTCTGGAGGGCACTGTATGAGAAATTTGGACAATCAAGACTAAATCGTGACGCGACGCACCTCATTTTTGGTCCATTCGTGCATTGTTCAAATAATGAAACTCTCCAGACCACATTTTGGCAGTAGCTGTATTTGAAGTATCATGAGTGTTCAGTATTCAGCTGAGTCTGCATCTTTTGCGGTAAGGTACAACCAAACTTTCGAGCATTTCAAGTCTGCCATCTGTGCAGGTGAAAAACTAACGTCAAGCGTAACATCATCATGACAGTTGACTCCGGACTGGTGCCAGTAAGTTAATTTATCACCTTACTGTGCTCATCGTCAATTCCTTTATCAGAGTCCTGAGCTATACTAAAAGCTAACATGCAAAATCCACACAGAGTTGCCCAAGCGGAGATTCGAATCCAGGGCTTCCCGATCTCCTGACTGTGCGGCCAACATGCTAACCACTCGGCCAGCAGCGTGTGTGTGTGTGTGTGTGTATATATGTATATACAACATACCCACGCTACCCTAATGAGGAGTAGTGGTATAGAAAATGGATGCATTGATATACACATACACACACACACACACACACACACATATATACATATTTACAGTGTGTATATATATATATATATATATAAATTTAATTAATTAAATTAATTACAATTAAATTGAAATAGGCTGTTTATCAGCTGATCAAAAGTTTAAGACCACAGTCTATAAAAAATCTGCTCAAAATTGTCATTTTCTATCAGGCATTCACACTGCCATGCCCTCCTGACGGCTAAAGCTAAGAAGCTTTCTCTTTTTGAACATGGTCGGATTGTCGAGCTGCATAAGCAAGGCCTCTCACAGCGTGCCATTGCTGCTGAGGTTGGGTGCTGTAAATCAGTCACTCTAAATTTTTTGAAAGATCCTGAGCATTATGGAACAAAAAAGTCAAGTGGTAGACCCAAAAAAAAAAAAATCACACCTGCACTGAGCTGGAGGATCCAATTAGCTGTCCATCAAGACACAGGGCAGTCTTCCACCCAAATTAAGGCCCTTACTGGTGCCGACTGCAGCACAATAACCATCAGACGGCATCTGCGGGAAAAGGGTTTAAAAAAAACAACAAAAAAAACAATGCAAAGACCTCGTCTCCTTCAACGCCACAAAACTGCCCGTTTAGACTTTGCCAGGGAGCATCAAACATGGGACATTGAAAGGTGGAAAAAAGTTGTATTCTCTGATGAGAAAAAATGTAACCTTAGTGGTCCAGATGGCTTCCAACGTTACTGGCATGACAAGGAGATCCCACCTGAGATGTTTTCTACCTGGCACAGTGAAGGGGGGTCCATCATGGTCTGAAGTGCTTTTTCATTCAGTAGAACAGTGGAGCTTCAGGTGGTGCAGGGTCGTCAAACGGATGCAGATGTTGCAGCGGGCATCCCTCATGACCGAGAGCCCTCGTCTGTGTGGTAACAGCTGGGTTTTTCAACAGGACAACGCTGCAGTTCACAATGCTCGCTTGACCAAGGACCTCTTCCGGGAGAATAACATCACTCTTTTGGACCATCCTGCATGTCCCCCCTCATTTAAATCCCATAAAGAACATTTGGGGATGGATGGCAAGGGAAGTTTATAAAAATGGCCAGCAATTCCAGACAGTTGATGCCCTTGGTGAAGCCATCTTCACCGCATGGAGCAATGTTCCCACTAGCCTCCTGGAAACACTCGCATCAAGCATGCACAAAGCAATTTTTGAAGTGATTAACAAGAACGGTGGAGCTACTCATTACTGAGTCCTACCGAGGAAATGTTTTGTTCTGATTTGGAGAGTTTTTTGTTATTTTTTGAGCGATGGTCTTAAACTTTTGATCAGCTGATAAACAGCCTATTTCAGTTTAATTGTTGTTTCCAATAAATTACTTTTTCAAACTGCTTTTTGTCTCACTCCCCCTTCTTGTTTTTACATATTGTAGCTCTACTTAAAACCTCATTAAGATCCAAATGTGCAAAATGCAAATTCTAGCAATTTTTCAACTAGTCTTAAGATTTTGATTAGGATTATACATTCATATATATACACAGTCAAACCTGTCTTAGTGGCCACCTGCCTATAGCGGCCACTGAAAAATAGCCCGCAGAAAATTTACGTGTTATAGACCCTGTGTATAGGGATCACCTGTCTAATGCGGCCAGCGGCCACCCATTTTGTATCCCTTGGTCAATATCTGACCGCATATAGCGGCCAAAATACCGACTCAAGCAGAAGCTTCATGCACGAAAAAGTTTCGTTTTTTAATCAATGAAGCCGTCGTGTAGACTTTAATTACTGAGTCCTAGCTCAGTCACAATCATTCACAAGATCCACACAAACTGTCTGTTGTTCAACATAAAAAAAAGCCGTCTTCTTTTGAGCTTGTTGCAGACAGTGACATCGTTTATTTCCTGGTGTGAGACAATGTGCACTGGTCAATACTGTAATGATGCTTGTTGTGGGGAAGGAGAGACTCACGTCGCCGATGCACTTTAATCGCTTTATTAACAGAGGAGAACACTGCAGGACTTTACATCCACGCCAACATAAACACACTTCCCAACTCTCCTGACACTCACAGCTAGCACTTAGCCTAGCTCTCCTGCTCGGGACGTTGCACCGTCACTTCCCGTCACTTCCCGATGAACTAAAGCTGTAATGACACTCTGCCGTAAATATAGTAGCACAGCTTTGTTCTGTGGGTGGTGTAGAATAACAAGCCTAGTTGTTCTTTACAACTTTTATCCGCAGTCCCACAGTGCCCTCTACTGGTCAACATGTAACAGTATAATTTTATGTATCTGCAAACACAACAAGCTTCTAATCACAGACATGCTAATATGTGTGCGCACAAATTCAAAATGGCCACCAACCTGTTTATAGCGGCCACTTTTGCCGTTTCCCCTTTTGTGGCCGCTATAGACAGGTTTCACTATATATATATATATATATATATATATATATATATATATATATATATATATATACACATACATACATATATATATATACACACACACACACACACACACACACACGCACACACGCACACTGTATATGGGTTTTCTCCAGGTACTTCGGTTTCCTCCCACATTCCAAAAATAACATGCATGTTAGGTTAATTAGTGACTCTAAATTATCCATAGGTATGATTGTGAGTGAGTGAATGATTGTTTGTCTATATGTGCCCTGCGACTGACTGGCGACCAGTCTCGGGTGTACCCCTAGGCTCCAGCATACCCCCGCGACCGCAATGAGGATAAGAGGCATAGAAAATGGATGGATATATATATATATACACTGTAAATATATATAAATATAAATACATAAACAACACCCGTATGAATGGAAGAACTGCTAATTAATGGCAGATGTAGTAAGCTGGATCTTCTGTAATTAGCTTAGCACAATGTTGGGCCCAAGGTTATGAGGTACATTGCCTCATTAAACACTCGACTACAGTACGCAGATTGCCATAGGGTGTACGTGAATAAAAAAAAAACCCTGACTGAGATTTTCGTAACGTGCTGGAACGCCTAATGTGACCAGCCACATTGCACGTAGTACAGTAGAGAAGAAAGGTGACAGCATGAAGTTGTTCATCGTTCTGTGTGTGTTAACTGAATAAATAAGTAAGTTTGATGATGACGTTGTGCATTAAAAGTGTTTAACTCATTCAATCCCAGACATTTTTCAAAAGACAACCACTTCAGTACCAGCCATTTTAGACGATTTTGACCGACCTTTGAAGGCACACAGAATATTGTGTTCTATGGCTATATAGAACACAATGGATGTGCCAGAAGCCTGAATGGGAGACTACGAATAAAGGAAACGTTCTTAACTTCGTTACACGTAGAAAAACACTTAAGCGCTCCCTGGTGTATTATTTTATCCACAATAGGCATAATGTAGTGAGGCTCGAGATGCTCAATGAAGTGTTTAAACCAAACATTACTCACCGACAGGGGATGGCTCTTCTGTGTTACAGCCAATGACTTTTTGCCGTCCTGTGGGTGTTTCTGACGTTTTGCAAATGTTTCAAACAGTGAAGGATGCTTCAGGGGGCCACGGCTTTGCGGAAATCCACATGTTGTTGCTGGATGTTGCGCTGCTGGATAGAAGTGCTGACGTGGAGTCTGGAATGGACTGCTTGCGTCTGAGTGCCAATATCAGAGATTTCAGATGCAGGCCGATATAATACGATACTTTTTTTTTTTGCTGATATTGGACCAATATCCGACATCAGACATAAATAAGACATACTATAGACTCACACACACATGCACACACACATACACACACACACACACACACATCCATGTTTCCAGGTCCGCTTATTATAAGCGACATTGGGATCTTGGATCTTGCAAATTCCCAAGTTCCCTGTTGTTTTAGGCTTGTTTTCAGAGGGCAAGTCGCTTGTTTCTCTCGCGAGACCTGGCCACGCTGACACACATACCCATTTATCTCATTTGACATGCTTACTACACGTTTATATAGTAGTAATACTACTACTGTATGTACTAGTACATTATATTTACACACACACAGTTCTTATACACAACTACTAACCTGTGAAAATACTGAAACTTGTTCGATGATGATGATGCTACGTTCGACACATGTACCCAAGCCTTTGTCTTTGAATGGGTGAGTACAGTATGTCTTCTGAAAGACTGATATTTGTACTTTATTTTATTTATCCATTTTAATGCCTGGAAATAAATGCTTAAATGCATCAAAGTTGCTTAAATATGCTTACATCTGACTAATAATAGGCTGCAGTCAACAACAAAACGACGAGGAACCGCAAAATTATTTTTTTAATGAATATATATAGAAAAACAGTCAAGAGTGAAGCTCGAAATGGCGAGGGACGACTGTAAAGTGGATAAAGTGCACAATAGCGCTGCTCGGAAACAGCTATCGAAAACACAGCTCATTAGCATTAAAGCTACATACACAGAGTAGGGCTTGCTAAAACGAACTAAATTCTAGCATCAAGGCGAGCCTTTGGCCAACACTCTTCCCTTACACTACTGTGGGATCTCCAAGACTAAGATCATTTTCTTTTGTAAAAAAGGGCATAGATATTCTTGCAAGAGTTTGCTTGATTAGTCTTTTTTTGTCCAAACACCACCCTGATGTTCAGCTAAGCAACGGACCACCATGATTGCAGCTGACCTCACTTAGCCGCGGTCTAATTGACAGCCGTTGGAGTGAAAATGCAGAGGGCGCAGTGAATTAGTGAGCGAAATTCCATCCTGTCCGACCTAATCAATCGGCTGCCATTTGGAGCTGACAGACAGAAGACCGGAGAAAGGGGATGGTGGGGAACATGCGGAAAGCGTCGGACTAACAGTTCCTCCTTACAATTCTCCTCATGGCTTCATTTTAACTGCCGGCGGCGTTTAAGGCAAACTGTGGTTTGGCAAAGAGGTGCTTGAGTGGAGCGCATGGTGCCTCTCCGCCGCTATTATGTAATACGCAATAAACACAGCCGGATCGTGCCGACCTACTAAATGAGAAGCCATTCCTGTAATCGCCATGCTACGGGTAACAAGGAAGGCGTCCTGATTTGCATACTTGTCGGCTTCTTCAACTCCCACAGCGCCCCTCCTTGGAGATGCTAACCTGCAAAGTAAAAGAAGAGCAAAAATGAGCCTCTTTTCAAAATTTTAATTCACAGTATTTCCCCCCTGCAGTAGGAAAATAAATACACTTTGTCATATTTCACCCCCGTGGCTGTAGTGACTTGCTGAGAGTGGAACACAGTGACTTTGAGAGCACAGAGTGATCCCGGGGAGGATAAATCACAGTTGCGTGCACTCGCGTCACTGACTTTTACCTCTTTTGTTTCATAGTCCGGGAGGATTACGTCGTCATCTTTAATGCACGAGCAAAGCTGCAGTAAGAACACAGATGTAGGGCTGTGCATGACGAGCACCGTGAGCTGAAGGGGGTCGGCTTGATTGACGCTTGTTTGCTTCGTTGTTCTATTCACAAGTATTGAGTTGTGTAGGAGGAAGAATCCTTGCAAACAGATTATGCACCGGTAGCCTTAGGATTTTTAATATTATTCAGAATAATAATAACACATCACATTTCCATAGGGCTTTGAGGGTCGCTGAAAGACCAAAAGTGACAAAAAATATCTAAAAAAAAAAAAGTGAAGCGGTGTCAGTTCATGCATTGTTCAACGACTAACTGTTCTTAGCGCTACTACAACATTGGTTCTGTCGCTGCTGTGCTGTGCAGTATACTGGTCAATAAGCGAACATGTGGTCAAAACGAGACATTTTCCTGTCCACTTTCTCAGGCGTTCGAAATCTTTATTCAAGTTAGTAAATGTACTTGTTATACATAATGAGTTTTCAAATTTTGTAAATAAAAGCCTATGTCTAATCACCTGATTCCAACGTCCTTCCCTATTCACTAAAACACTAAATACTACAAGAGTATTGAGACACCACTGCCTTATAGCATTGAATTGGATTTTTTTCTTGGACTGTAATGCAGTGAAAAGGATGACAACTGAATGAAACAGGCTTGTTGAAAGCACAAAGTCACTAAAAAGTGACTAAGTAAACTATAATGAATAAACTATACTACAGAACTATAATAACATAAATGCTTAATGTCCTCTGTTATGGTTTGAAAATCAACTTTTTGAAAATCTATCTTTCCACCCTGCAGAGACAACACATCTCATTCACCATAAGTCGGTAATAATTTATGAATACAGTCATGGAAAAAATTATTAGACCACCCTTGTTTCTTCAGTTTATTTATCCCTATTAACGCCTGGAAATACTAAAAGTCAATTTCTTTGGACAAATATCATGTGATAACAAATATAGCTCATAAGAGTTTAATTTAAGAGTTGATATCTAGCAACTTCCATGGTTTTCTTGATGATAACCAAAATCACTTAAGTTCTTACATGAATAGCTATAGCATTGTACTGCCAAAAAATTTAACTCTTAGGAGCTAATTTTGTTGTCATTATTATATTTGTCCAAACAAAGGTGCCTTTAGTTGTGTCAGGCATTCAAGTGAACTAGAAACTGAAGAAACAAGGGTGGTCTGATCATTTTTCCCATGACTGTACGTGATAATACTGATAAATGTACAGCATACAAAGCCCACAATTTGTACAGGTTTTTGTCTTACACTGTCATCAGGCATTGAGATTGTGGTGGTGCTTGAACGCACCATAGCGTGCTGTGAGACATCAAAGTTTGATTGGCTCTAGAAGCACGAGCTTCGACAGACAATAAGGCCTCAAAACTTGCAGCGAGGTGAACACAAGCTGATATATCAATATAAGTCGTAACTGGAACTGGCAGGCAATGTGGATTACGTAGAAGCGGCTTGGAGAAACGCCTTCTCCAGCCTGCTAGCTTCTAGCTCTCGCCTGACGACCAGGCTAAATGCTACACTGTGACTCCTGTTCATCGACCATCATTATCATTCACATTTTATACAGTGCTCCCTCGTATATTGCGGGGGATAGCCCACAATAAGTGAAATCCGCAAAGTTGCCAATTTTATTTTATTTTTTTACAATTATTATATATGTTTTAAGGCTGTAAAAAGGCTGTAAAACCTCTCAACATACACTTCATACTTCACACTTTTCTCAGACAGGCAACGACATTTTCTCACATTTCTCTCTTGTTTAAACACGCTCAAAAAGTTCACATTTTTGTTTGAATTTTAATGATCATGGCACCGTTCAGATGTACTATAGAACTTTTGTATCCTTGTTAAAACATATTGCTGCAGTCCTCCTCCTTCGAAGATTCATTTACAAGCAAGGAAGCTGGGGATGACACAGGAGACAGGGCGGCACAAGGGGACTGATTGACAATAGTCTGCAGCCAATCAGGACGCAGAAAACAGAATTCCGCGAAGCAGCGAAAGTGCGAAAAGTGAACCATGATAGAGTGAGGGAACACTGTACTTTAAATGTGTTTTAATAAGTGTGTGAGGCATATTTACAGACAAAACGTGGATTGTGTCGCGAGTGAACAATGGCAATTGAAGAGAGAAGGTCAGGGTTCTGGAGCCGAAACTAATAATTACAGGCGTCGCTTTTATTGCAAATGTTGATCTAAAATTGGAGAATGTTGATGTTAAGCTAGCAGGAGGCTTTGGAGGCGGGGGGGGGGGTAAGCCGTGTGACAAAATAAATAGTTTTATGGGACAATCAATTTCTTGTGTTTCCATTAATTATTTTGTGAATTAATTACACTCCAACTCAAAATCTTAGGACCAGTTGAAAAATGACAAGAATTTACATTTTGCACTGTTGGATCTTAAGATTCTAAGTAGAGGTGCAAAATAAAAAAAAGAAGACATGGGAAACTGAAATAGGCTGTTATCAGCTGATCAAAACTTTAAGACCATAGCTCAAAAAACACCGACACCCCCCCCCAAAATAGAAAAACAATTTTCAAAAAAGGACTCAGTATTGCATGTGCCAAACTCGTGCCAAGGAGGGCTGAGACGCTGCAGGTTTTCTTTCCAACCAGTTTCTTCAGCAGGTGATTTAATTGATGAGTTCCTTCTCTCAAATTGGAAGTGATGCTCATTAAAATCTGCTTTAGTGACCGGCTGGAAAGAAAACCTGCATTGTCTCAGCCCTCCATGGGACGACTTTGACACCCCTGCAGTAATGACTTGCTGCACCCTTCTTGTTAATCACCTCAAAAATTGGTTTGGGCATGCTTGATTCCAGTGTTTCCAGGAGGCTAGTGGTGAAGATGGCTTCACGGAGGGCATCCATTGTCTGGAACTGATGTCCATTTTTGTAAACGACCCTTGCAATCCATCCCCAAATGTTCTCTATTGGATTTGGATTAGGGGAACACGCAGAATGGTTCAAAAGAGTGCCGTTATTGTCCTGGAAGAAGTCCTTTGTCAGGCGGGCATTGTGAACTGTAGCGCTGGCCTGTTGAAAAAGCCAGTCATTACCACACAGACGAGGGCCTTCAGTCATGAGGGATGCCCCCTGCAACATCTCCGCATAGCCAGCTGCGGTTTTGCACAACCTGAAGCTCAATTGTTCCATTGCAGGTAAAAACACCCTAGATCATGATGGCGCTCCCTCCAGTATGCTGTGTGGAAAACATCTCAGGTGTTGACCTCCTTGTCATGCCAGTAACATTGGAAGCCATCAGTCCTGTCAAGGTTCCATTTTTTTGTCATCAGAGAATACAACTTTCTTCTACCTTTTAATGTCCCATGGGCTGGTGCTCGCGGTGCTCTCTCAGATGGCATCTGATGGTTATTGGACTGCACTCGGCACCAGTAACAACGTTCATTTAGGCCGAGGATTGTCCCGTGTCCAGCTCAGGGCCTGTGACATTTGTTTGGGTCTACCACTTGACTTTTTGTACCTTAACCCTCAGCAGAAGTTCACAATGACTGTCTTACTGCGTCCAGCCTCAGCAGTAATGGTGCGCTGTGAGAGGCCTTGCTTATGCAGCTCAACAATCAGACTGCCTTCCAAGACAGAAAGCTTTTTTGCCTTTCAAGAGATCATGGCAGTGTGAATACCTGACAGAAAATGACATTGAACCCACATGTGGCTGTGGTCTTTGATCTAATGGTTGTTTGCAATAAACTGCTTAGTCTAAAAACAAAATTGTCTCACTTCCATTTCTTCTTTTCGCATTTTGATGCTCAACTTAGAACCTCCTGAAGATCCAACAGTGCAAATTCTTAAAAGTTTCCTCAGGAGTGTATTAGAGTTGCAGTGGTACGGAACTGCACACTTAAAGCTACAGTATATCTAACATCTAAATAAAGGAGCCCATTGGTTCTCAGTTATTTTCTGTCATGCCTCCCCTGGGGAGTCAAGGGGACAGAAACTATTTGTCCAGTGAAGTTACTTTAATAATATTTTTCCTAAGCAGTTTTGGATGGTTAAAAAAAAAATTGTGTCTGTCAGTGAAATGAAATGCATGTTGTGTGTAAATCTGTGTGATAAAATGGTCCACACGAGCAGATGAGATTACCGCTCAGGCCAACGTGTAATTTGTAATGTATTTCCACTGTGCTTCAGATGCAACCCTGCACTATCTGTTAATTTCCCCAGTGCCCACACTGATGCCAGCCATGACAAACAGTCTCCTTAAACTTCCTATCACCTTTCATCCCCTTACTTGAAAACCTTATTTTTATTCTTTTACATACATTCCTTTTCCATCTTCCCAATGTTAATACAATTCACGTGGGCCATATTACTATTATAATTTGCATTTTATCACCTCACAAATTGGCTCTTTTTGCTCCTAATTTCTTTTTCATATTGTCCTTCCGTCCTTGCTGGCTTTTATTAGCGACAAATGTGGTCCACTCCGTCTTCTACAATGGCCGCCGCGCCCTCATCAATAAGCTAATCATTCAGCTGCTGCCTTGGCAGATGCTGATATACGTACTAATCACGCCTGTCCCATTGAGAATCGCTAATGTATTCATCACACTTATTATACAGCGACAGGGTTTTTTCAACTATAGAATGTGGTCCATTATCGCCGAACATTTTATTGAATGATTAATAAGGCTAGCAGGAGGTAGCGATCTTATTAGAAACTCCACTAAGAAAAAGGAGCCACTGACCTTGCTTGTGATAGTGCCTGTTTCAGTCCCAGAAGATCTTATGAGGACGTGAAGAGAAAAAAAAAAAAACTCATTGTTTTCACTCGATGACTGTGATGACTCTGGGGCAAAGTTGATTTGTAATCACACAAAAGATGCATCAGTGCATCAATAATTCAAGGTAACTGCCTGTTGACTTTGGCCTACAAGTCATAAATTAACTACTGCAGGAAGCAGCAGCAGTGTTGCTAGCGAAACGTCAGGAAAATAATGGGCTTGTTTATAATACTCATTATTAGTTCACATGTATGTGCGTGTGATTCCTGCAACTTTCATTGTTTCTCCTAAGCCTTGACTTAATAAGCAGTACACAGCTGTTACCATTTCAAGTTAGTAAAACCGCCATTAAAATACTGTACATTCAAAACATCAACTAGTGAAAACTATGAGAGCTTTCTTGTGGTTTATTCAGTGTTTTTATTACTGCCATTATATTTAATTATAATGGCATATCATTATAATACCATAATGGTTCATTATTAGCGTCATTATTTTTCTTTGCTGATTTGCTGGGTGAAATCACAGCGTCATTATGAGACACGCTGCGTCTATTTTGAACATCCGCTTGTGAATAAAAATGGCATCTTGGCTATAAAGGACCGGGATCAAAGCAGGAAGAAAAAAAATGCAACATAAAGGACATACAGAGCGATGGCTTATGCAATCACTTATACACATAAACACTCCCTTCGGATAAAGAAAACAGGTGTTGCCACAAGATAGCTGAAATTACCTTAACATGTTTAAAGCCTTTAAATCCTCTCTTCGCCGTAACCCTCTGAACAAGGGGTGTCCAAAGTCCAGTCCGAGTGGACCACAGCGCCCCATGACATATTTTAAAATTAAAATTACATTACAAAGGAGTATTAGGGCCACACTAAAAAGGGAAAAATAGTATTTATTAAAACGTGCTGTACTCAGTGTCAGATATCCAAGTAATAAATCATTTTTAATTAATGATTTTACTTCCTTTTACAATCTTGATTTTACGTTTTCAAGTGAGACATGGCTCGACAAAAACAGCTAATGCTGTCCTGATTGAGTCTAGTCCTCATTTCAACTTTGTATCTGAAACACGACAAAACCAGAGGGGTCGGGGTGTTTATGCCATATTCAGGACAATATACTGTACTCACCCGAAAATTGTCATTTGGCCTCTTTTCTTCTTTTCAGTATGTGTAATTCAAAATGGTGACTTCCATACGTTATATCAGCATTTAGAAACCACCACAGATTTGTTTCATTGACGATTTTAGTCAATTACATTCAGTTGTGTTCGGTCATTACAGGGGATTTGAATGTGCATGTGGATGTAGCTAATGACAGGCATGCTAAAGGACTCACCGCTGTCCTTGAAAAGTTTGGTCTAACTCGGCATGTAACTGAACCTACCCACAGCAGAGGTGACACTCGATTTGATTTGATCATTAGTAAGGGTGTTGCTATTTCAAATGTGAATGTTGTGGATGTTGCTTTATCTGATCACTTTTGTGTTTATTTTTACCTGTCTGTTACACCGAAACCAGAAGTTGGGTCTGCAGTTGTTCAGGGAAAACTCATTAATGACAGCACAGGGACACAGTTTATGGCAAGGGTTAAGCTTGAAAACTCCCCATGTTCTAACGTTGGTTATCTGTTGAGCTCTTATACATCAAGTGTTGTAAATGTTTTAGATGTCATTGCTCCCGTCAAGGTTAGAATGGTTAAAAGTATACAAAAGGTGCCATGGAGGGGAAAAAAAAAAAGAGTGTGTCATGGCACAGAAAAGGGAGTGGCGGAGAGCCAAATGGAAATGGCGCAAGTCAAAGCTCCAGGTTCATTATGAGGTTTACAAAGAAAAGCTACATGCTTTCAACCAAATCTTGCAGAGAACAAGGGACAGTTATTCTTTCTGAAATCATTACCAACTGTAGCAACAACTCCCGTGTACTGTTTGCTACAGTTAACAGATTAACAAACCCTCCAGCTTCACTGTCCTTACAACTCATTTCTACATCTAATCGCAATGAGTTTCCGATATTTTTTTAATGGCAAAGTTTAAGGTATAAAAAATGCAATCATTCCCACAACACAAATAACTATTCTGCAGCCAGCTAGACACATCGAACTGACACATTTCACACCTATCATTGACAAAACAGCCGAAGAGATCTTCTGTAGTCTGGGTCCATCACCGTGCTGCCTTGATGAGTTATCCACTAGATTTCTAAAGTCTGTGCTGAGCAGTGTGCTACCACAACTCACTCATCTAGTTAACATCTCAATTCAGACTGAAACATTTCCAAAGGCTTTTAAAACTGCTGTCATTAAGCCTCTTCTGAAGAAGAGCAGTCTTGATGCCACAGTACTGAACAACTATCGGCCCATATCAAACCTGCCATTCTTGGGAAACGTCTTAGAAAAGGTTGTATACCACCAGCTTACTGACTTCCCCTTTCTAACAATGTGTTTGATACTTTCCAATCAGGCTTTAGGCCCCACCACAGCACTGAGACAGCTCTGATCAAGGTGACAAATGATATCCGTCTGAACACAGATGCAGGCAAAGTCTCACTTTTACTTCTGATAGACCTGAGAGCTGCCTTTGACACAGTTGACCATGTGATCTTATTACAGAGGTTAGAAAACTGTGTGGGAATGTCTGCTACTGCTCTCAACCCGTCCAAGTCCTATCTGGAGGACAGCAAGTACTTTGTTGGAATTGGTAACTGTGTCTCAGACCAAATGGCTATGACCTGTGTGGTTCCCCAGGGGTCAATCCTGGGGCCGCTATTGTTCAATCTGTACAATCTGCCTTTGCCCAGTTAAAACACAGCTGCAATGTGTCCTGCTACAACTACGCAGACAACACTCAGATCTACGTGTCACTGACGGCAGGTGAACATTGTCTTGCAGATTTACTTTGTCACTGCATCAAACAGATCAGTGTCTGGATGCAAAACATCTTTCTTCAGACAAAACTGAAATCATTGTCTTTGGCCCACATAAACAAAGAGAAACTGTTTTTAGCCACCTTGAGACTCTTTCTCTAAAACCTAATCATCAGGTTAGAAATCTAGGGGTAATAATGGACTCAGATCTGAACTTTTAACAGCCACATTAAATCAATAACACCATCAGCTTTTTACCACCTAAAAACATTGCCAAAATAAAGGGAATAGTGTCTAAGTAAGATTTAGAGAGACTAATCCATGCCTTTGTCTCCAGCAGGCTGGACTACTGTTACGGCCTTCTCACTTGGCTCTCTAAATAAGTTGTACACAGCTGCAGTACATCCAGAATGCTGCTGCTTGAGTCATGACTAGAACCAGGAAATATGACCATATTAGTACTCAGTACTCAGGTCCCTGCACAGGTCTTGTCGTTCAAAGAATAGACTTTAAAACAGCTGTCTTTTCATGGTCTTGCGCAAAATTACATATGACGTGTTAGAGCCATATAAACCATCTCGGGCTCTGAGAAGCTCAGGGACGGGTCTCCTGTCAGTGCCCAGAGTCAGGACTAAACATGGTAAGGCTGCGTTTCAGTTTTATGCTGCCAAAATCTGGAACAGCCTTCCAAAAGACGTGCGACAATTCTCAACTTTGGCAATGTTCAAATCCAAGCTGAAAACACTTCTATTCAACTGTGCATTTGACAGCTGAAAGTATTTTATCTGCACTTGTCATTTTTAATTCTTTTTGTTTGTTTGTTTGTTTTTGTTTTATGGAATGATTTATGGAATTTTATATAATGATTTTAAAATTATTATTTTTTTATGGAATGATTTTATGAGGTGATTTTTACCTTCTTTCCTGTAAAGCACTTTGAATTACCTTGTGTACAAATGGTGCTCTATAAATAAACTTGCCTTGCCTTATTACTTTAAATTAAATTAAATTATTTGAATATTTACACATAAATATATAAAAAAATACATTCAATGTAAATGTATTACCATAATTCCAGGTGTATAAGCCGCTTTTATTTTCTCATCATTTGAACCCTATGGTTTTCTTTGTCCTAACTACAAAAATATTTTGCTCATTAATACTGAATCCCACTTCACACTGGAACCAATCGACCACAATAAACAAGACGAGTGTACAATACTGTAACATGCAATATGATTTTCCACCTGTAGGGTGTGCCAAAAAAGCCCATTCATTTTTAATGGGAAAAATGTCACAGAAAATGTGAAATTACAGCAAATGTGGGAATTACTTTGAAACGTTCTGATAGCTAGCCAACATGTCCTGAATGAGCCCAACATTTTAGCATTAGATTGGTTTGAATTGGTTGAGAAATGTGGGAGGAATTAGCGGTAAGAAAATGAAGCAGAAGAAGAAGAAGTAGGAGAATGAATATATGTATTTTTTGCAAATTATTTACTTAGACTTAGTTTATTTAGTATTTTAAGTTAAGTGCCTGGAAACGTTTGCCATACTTGAAAAGGTACCCTCTCAAAAACAAGATGCTGCATCTCAAGGGCCTATCCTCAATAAATTGAAAACAATACCTTTATGCTACTAGTTAAGGAAATACAGTACACATGCATTTCTCAAGGAAATGAATTTACCAAGTAATTGAAGAAAGTTGTATTTTTCTTCCAAGTTTGTATTTAATTACACTTCTTTACTGCCCTTTTTAGTCATTTAGTATGTTCCAAGTCATTTAAAGCAAAAGTGAAGTACCTGCAAATGTTTGCCTTGCTTCACCGCTAATGGAGCTGTTTAATGTGCCGCCTTCAAAAACACCAGCCGTGACCTCGACTTCAAAAAGCGCGTCCGTGGTGTATGTTTGAAGGCGCCGTAGAAATAAATAATGATCTTTTTAGCGCCTCTGATGCCAACACTGATGAGACCAGGAGGCACCTCCACTGACGAGAAAGGGCAGGACGGCCTTCTGCAAGCTCAGCAGAGTATGCGTGTGGGCGCATGAGGAAATGAAGTATCGCCATTAACATTGCTGCCGTCAGTCGGAAGGCCGTCCCGCAGGAGCCGGCAAGGGGCCTGAGTGGCGTCGCCGCGGTTGATCAATACGGCTCGTCAGTCACAACAAACCGATTTAGCGTTGACAAGCGAGCTCTGGTGTCACATATCCATTACGGGGAAATTGAAAGTGACAAGTAATCCTGCAAAGTGACTGATCTCGCGCAATCAATTTAGGAAGCACTTGAGCCAGTGCAGTGCTGCTGCTGTATTTAACAGATGTGAATGGAGGATCTTGTAAAAAGTTAGCCAACCACTTACAAGTTTCCCACTAATTGTGCACTTCATGCACAATGACCCCAAAGAAGCCATTATCAGGGAATAAAGGGAGAAAAATGACTGGATGTCAAACCTGGTTCTTTCTGCAAGATGACTGGAAAACACTTGACCTTGTATGGTAACTCATCATGCAGCTGCTGCTGAAAAGAATAAAGAAAGGGCTAATTGCTCTTATTACAGTCATTAAGAAAGCACAAAAGCCTTATTTTAGATGTACAGAAGGTGTACACCCTACCTATACTGTACTGCCATATGCTTAATATGAATGTTACAACTGACACTGAAAGTTACAACTGACACTCACAGACCACAATATGAGCCACACTTAGACAATTCCTGTACAACGACATCCACCCAAACAAAAACTCCCACGGTAACAAAAGGTTAGGCCAATGAGAATAATGGGGAGACAAAAAAAACAACAGCAGCTACTTAAATTGTGGTTTGGTCGCTTTCAGGCATGCTATTCCCGTTTGATAACAGTTTGGCTTGATGTGCATGAGTGACAGGTGCTACATGTTTTTACCTACCATTGTTTTGGCGGTAAGTGGCACCAAAAATCCAGTCTTACACAAGTAACTGGACTGGAGTTGCAATGTCTTCAATGTCATTGTGGAAAGTTCAACAAACAACAAACTTTTCACACAGAACACAAGGGACTTGGCACAGAAGCATGACTGGAAGCGACAAAAGCATATTTTATGTAGCTGCTGTCATAATTTGACATGTCACCTCAGGGGTCAAAGTTGGCCAGTGTGTCCGTGAAGAGACAAACTGCCTTGACAAGCTTTCTTGCTGGGGCTGCTGAGAAAACTTCCCGGTCCAATGAGGATGATGGGGAAACAAAAAAATCAAAATTCGACCAACATTATGAAAGCAGTTACCATGCTAATGCGGCAAATCCCTTGTGTGTGGCTAGAAGCTCCATTTTGTTACACCATTTTGTAGTAAAGTTAAGAGGAACTCTGAAAACATTGTTGTCGTTCCCACACTTGTGTAGAACTGTATTTTTAGCGCTGGATGGTAAAACAAGCTGCACCTTTCACTAATACACATCAAACCACACTAGACAGTTAAAAAATGGAAACATTGGATACACAAACAATGCGCAGTGAGGATAGGGAGACAAGAAAGCAAAATTCAACCAAAATTATGACAGCAGCTACTTAAAATTGGTTTGGTTGCTTACAGGCATGCTATAGTGCAATCACTTGTGTGACGTTTGCGGGGGAGAAGTTTGTTGCTCTGTCATTTTGGATTAAAGTTAAAAGGAGATATACAGGGCTTTCCAAAATGACGCTGAAGACATTGCTGCCTCCCATTCAAATACTTATGTAAGACTGGATTTTGTGCTAGACAGTAAAAACTAAGGTACATTTAATCATGCTAGACAGCCACAAGAAAAAAAATGCTACATGTTTTTACCTACCATTGTTTTGGCGGTAAGTGGCACCAAAAATCCAGTCTTACACAAGTAACTACATACATTGGGATACATTGGAAATACACACAATGAGGATCATTGGAGACAAGAAAGCAACACTGCACTGGAATTATGACAGCAGCTACTGAAAATATGGTTTCAAATCCCTCAAGTGCCGTGTGCGGGGGGAGATGTTCGTTGTTCTGACATTTTGGATGAAAGTTAAAAGTAACTATCCAGAACTTTCCACAATGGCACTGAAGATGCTGCTGCCATCCCTATTCAATTACTTTTGTAGGACGGTAAAAACACACTAACGCATTTCAAATCATGCTAGATCTACAATGTAAATCCAGCCTTAACATATCCTGCATCCAAAGATCCATCCATCCATCCATTTTCTATACCGTTTTTCCTCATTAGGGTCGCAGGGGCATGCTGGAGCCTATCCCAGCTGACTTCGGGCGACAGGCAGGGTACACCCTGGACTGGTCGCCAGCCAATCGCAGGGCACATATAGACAAACAACCATTCACACTCACATTCATACCTATGGACAATTTAGAGTCGCCAATTAACCTAACATGCATGTTTTTTGGAATGTGGAAGGAGACCGGAAACCATCCAAAGATGAACTGCGCAAATTCTAAGCTCCATTCTCAGTCTTTAGCCCATGATTAATTGGTTGAAGTCGAATTTGTTGGCCCACATAAATACTGTAGATAAACAAAACATATTTAAATGTAAAAATGGATGATAGAGGAGTTGAGTAGATGCATCTACAGCACTACAGGGGAAGCTCATTTGTGTGTTTCTCTGTGGTCAAACAGTAACTGTGTCACGAGAGAAAAAAAGAAAGTTATCCAGGGAGAGCATACAAGGTCACGACTGACTGATTGCAAGCAGGAAAGTCCAATTCAAATGACTCCCGAAGGCAGTTCCAGTTTATATTGGGGTGTAATCTCTGGCAAACTGTAAACAACCGTTTTTTGTCCTTTTTATATTAGATTTGTGATTACTGGAAAGGATCCAGATGCTGGCTGCAATGATAATGATGTCGCAGGCTTCCCTTCTGTTGGTGTACCCGCGGGCGCTTAAAACCACAAGATGCAAACTGTCGAGCAAATTAATTTTGGTTGTGAAATATGCAAAAAGTTACAAAAAAATAAACTGGCAAACCTGTCCATAAAAGATGAGTGCTTGTTATCCATGCCCACCTGCCAATCCCGGATTCACCCTCCCTCCTCCACCTCCTTTATTTGGCATCGCAGCTGCAAGGCAAAGCAAATAGGATTTAGGCGGCAAAAGTATTTTCAGATTAAAAGCTGTAGAACACAAATCAAGATTTGCGCAGTAATGAAAACAGGATTATGGATTTGCTGGAAAGATTTTGCAGTCTGTATTTTGTGAAACAATGTTCTATCCGAAAAGTCGCCCCGAGAAAACTTAGGAAAAAAAAAAAAACACACAACTTCACAGTTTGAGAGTGACATCTCAGTTTTCCGGGAGGAGGCTGTCAGGTTAGAGCCCTGCACATGCACACACACACACACACACACACACACACACACACACACGGCAGCTGTCACTATGCTTTTTAAATGTATGATTGACACTGTGGAACATCCTTCGCTGCATACTTAAAATGCTATTCAATGTGCAGAGAAGAACAAAAGCGGTATCACAAGGGTGTCCAAAGGGCGGCACAGGGCATTTTCAGCCCACAGCATGTTTTCTTAATTAGCCTTTAGCATAAACTAGAAAGAACATTATTAATTAGATATATGGTCATCCCTCGTTCATCACTGTTAATTGGAGAATACTGTAGAATACTACGTGTCTTTCAATGCATTTTCTGGATGCCTTATATTTATATTTTAGTTCATCTAGTCATTTTTAGACTTGAAAATGCCTAATTTAAGCCAAAAATACGTACATTTTGCTTAAACATGCATCTTTTTTTTTTTTGACTAATAATAGGCTGTAGTGAACGACCAAACAGTAATGATTTATTTATTAATACATTTTGTAAAACCGTGACAGAGTGAAGCTATGAAATTCGAATTATTACATATCACACTAATCTACTTTGCAAAGATGTAGATGTTTTGTTTATATAGCTTAGCATACTGATCTATATTGGATTGGTTTTAGCATCTTTACTTTTACATTAGGGGCAAATGCACATCAAAGTCAGATACAATAAAACAATCCCGCCTTTCCAAAGGGCCGAGTATGTTTATTATTATATTATTATAATGGCACCTTTTTAACCACAAAAAAAGGTCACAATATTATAGATAGAGCCCAACCTATATGAATTATTTGGGCCGAAGCCGAAAAAAAAATTCTGATATCTGATATATCAGATTATATTTTTACACTTTTCGGTAAAAAAAAAAAAAAAAAGACGAAATACCTGCTTTTGATGGTTTAAACATAGTTCCAAACACTTGTTGCCACGATATAAATTGATGGGAGAACATTTTACTATTTTCAAATACCTTTATTACCAGAAACTGTGTGTAACAAGCAGCCTAAGTACAATTTGAAAAATATGTGCAAAAGGGCAGTAAATGTTTGTGAAATACCAATCATGCAAAGTCTGTATGAATTGAGGCATTTACTTTCACAAGCCCCCTCAGTACCAGAGTTCTTATTATTGCCAATCTAACAGAGAGAGGCTACAGTGCAAAACGTACAACTTTTTATAGTAAACATCTATTCTCTCATGGTTATAATGGGCTGATTTATTGGTCAGGCCATATCGTTCATTTCTAAGAAAACCACCATATACCACCATATACCTACTGAATTTTACTAGTGAAAAATAAGCATCAGCATCAATCGGCCAACTTTTGGCTATAATGGGCCGATTAATCAGTCGAGTCCTAATTAGAGACACTGCTCTGCAGTGCAGTGCATCACAAAGTGCATAGTGACAATGACAACGTATCCCATCAGACATCCTCTCGATAAAAGCATCATTTAAAAAAACACAATATATCAAAGGAACAAGCGCTTCTGATCTCAAAGGCTGCAATACGATCAAAGTTAGCTGTGGTCAAAGGTCAGCTTCTCCTCAAATGACTGCCATGGATCACAGTCAAATCCATCCTTATTGATCAGGATGAGTTGCTGGGGCCAAAGTTGTGCTCTGAGTAGGATACGGTGCAGTTCACTTCAAACATCTGTGAGACAATTTGATCTATGACCCTTGCTGAGCTAAGCTTATGTGGGATGCCATTCAAAATCAATAGTATTCCTAAAATTGGCCATGCAGTATGGATTTGTAAAGGGAATGTTTGAAGGTTGTTTTACAATTGTAACCAGCAAAGCACCACAAAACATATGCAACAATCACATTTATGACCTTTTTCTGTGATATATAACAGTGGTTCCCACACTTTTTATAGTCACCTACCCCTTCAGACAGTTGGCCTGAAGCCATGTACCCCCTACACCTGCACACATAAAAAACATGTTTTTCTTAAATTACCTTGAAATATTAACATAATTAATTGGCTAATTCATTTTTATACTCAACATTTTGTATTTTGCATGGTCACATTTTGATAAAGCTTCACATGAGCACTGATAAACAGATAAATATTATGTCTGTATGACGTATGAAGTCCGTTGTTAGCATATTTTCGTTCGAATGGGTTGAATTTGGGCTTCACTTTTTTGTCCACTCACGATGGCTATGGTTTAAGTCAGCATATTAATTCAATACCAAATTACAGGGGAAAGTTTAACAATCTTGATAGAGGATACAATAAAGCTTTCAGGGGAAGCCCCACTCATACTGACAGGTTTTCAAGATTCAAGATTCAAGAGAGTTTTATTTTCATGTGCATAGTAAAACAGCAGTAATACCATGCAATGAAAATCTTATCCTGTTCATTCTCCCAAGAAAAGAAAGAAAACACAAGAAAGAATAAGAACATAAGAAACATAAACACATAAACATATATACCAATAAATTAAGCAACAACAACAGAAGAGACATTAATACAAGTAAATAATGCAAATAAATAAATAAATAAATAAAGTGCTATGAGTGTGTGCGTGTGTTGTGTGCGGCGTGTGCGAGTGCTTCGTTGAGGAGCCTGATGGCCTGTGGGTAAAAGCTGTTTGCCAGCCTTGTGGTCCTGGACTTCAAACTCCTGTAGCGTCTGCCTGACGGTAGGAGTGTGAATAATGAGTGTTGTGGATGTGTGCTGTCCTTGATGAGGTTGTGTGTTCTGCGTAGGACTCTAGATTTATAAATGTCTTGCAGTGAGGGGAGGGCTGCCCCAACAATGTTCTGTGAGGTCTTGATCACCCGCTGGAGTGCCTTCCTATCACGTGTTGTACAGTTACCGTACCAAACAGTGATGGAGGCGGTAAGGACACTTTCGATAGTGCATCTGTAGAAGCAACTCAGGATTGTGGTGGACATGCCAAATTTCCTCAGTCTTCTCAGGAAGTACAGTCTCCTTTGGGACTTCTTCAGAATTTGTTGGGTGTTGTGAGACCAGGTGAGGTCCTCGCTGATGTGTGTGCCAAGGAACTTGAAGGTTTTCACCCTCTCCACCTCAGTCTCATCAATAAACAGGGGTCTATGCGGCTCCTTTTCCCTTGTTCTTGGGTCGATGATCATCTCTTTAGTCTTATCTGTATTGAGAAGGAGATTGTTAGCACGACACCAAGCTATGAGGTCCTCCACCTCTCTTCTGTATGATGTTTCAACACCACCAGTGATCAGTCCGATGACTGTAGTGTCATCCGCAAATTTAATGATGCTGGTGTTGTTCTGGGAGGCCACGCAATCGTAGGTGAAGAGCGTGTAGAGGAGCGGACTCAGCACACACCCCTGTGGGGTCCCAGTGCTCACAATTCTTGAGCTGGATGTGCGGTTGTGGACTCTGACTGACTGGGGTCTGCCTGTGAGAAAGTTAAACACCCAGTTACAGAGGGAGGGAGACAGGCCAAGTGTGAGGAGCTTATTTGTGAGTTTGTGGGGGCAGACTGTATTAAAAGCAGAGCTATAGTCTATAAATAGCATTCTGACGTATGTGTCCTGGCCCTGTAGGTGAGAAAGGGCTGTGTGGATGGCAGTGTTGACTGCATCATCCGTGGACCGGTTCTGGCGATATGCAAACTGTAGAGGGTCCACAGTTGCCGCCGGGATGCTCTTTTTGATGTGGGTCATGACTATTCTTTCAAAGCACTTCATAACAATAGGAGTGAGTGCTATAGGGCGATAGTCATTCAAGCAGGTCACGTTGCTCTTCTTGGGTACGGGCACTATGGTGGTGGACTTAAAGCAGGTCGGTACAGATGCTTGTGCAAGCGACAGGTTAAATATGTCAGCAAGCACATCAGCTAGCTCTGATGAGCAAACCCGAAGTGCACATCCTGGGATGTTGTCTGGCCCTGCTGCTTTTCGTGGGTTTGTTTTGTTTAGAACCCTGCGCACATCAGCTGATGTCACCATGAGAGGTGAGTCCTGTGTGCTCCCCAGGTTCAGCCACCCTCTCTGCTCATCAGGAGTTTGGGTGTCAAAGCGGGCATAGAACTCGTTCAGCTCATCTGGAAGTGTGGTTTGGCTGGACGTGGCTACGCTACTCTGCTGTGGAATAGTAGCCCTTCAGCTTCTGTCTGTACTGTCTTTTGGCCTCCCGTATGGACCTCCTCAGGTCATATCTGGCCTTTTTGTAGTCATCAGCGGTGCCCATGACAAATGCAGTCGAACGAGCACGTAGCTTAGCCCTTACATCACAGTTCATCCACTGTTTTTGGTTAGGGTATTTTCTGTAATACTTGGTGGTGGTAACAGTCTCTATGCATGTGCTAATGTAGCCAGTAACAGCAGAAGCATATTCATCCAAATCAACAGTACAATCTTCCCTCCCCGCTGCAGTTTTAAACACATCCCAGTTTGTGCAGCCAAAGCAGTCCTGAAGTACTTGATCAGTTTCTTCATTCCACACTTTAACTGCTGTACGTACAGGGGGAGCTTTTTTAAGAAGTTGTCTGTATGTTGGATAAAGGAATATAGAGATGTGGTCAGCCTTTCCAAAGTGGGGTCTTGGAACAGCCTTCAAAGCACCTTTCATGTTGCTGTAGACTTGGTCCAGGATGTTATTTTCCCTTGTGGGAAAGCTCACATGCTGGTAATATTTGGGGAGGACAGTCCTGAGGTTACAGTGGTTGAAATCGCCAGATAT
Organism: Dunckerocampus dactyliophorus; assembly: GCF_027744805.1. Lineage (NCBI taxonomy): Eukaryota > Metazoa > Chordata > Actinopteri > Syngnathiformes > Syngnathidae > Dunckerocampus > Dunckerocampus dactyliophorus. The sequence continues at coordinate 8,918,533 of NC_072829.1, read as the reverse complement.
AATAAATACAGCGTCTGGGTGTTTGGTCTCGTGTTTATCAATGATGTCATGCAGGAGGCCTAGTGCATTAGCAGTGTTAGCTCGTGGTGGGATGTAAACAGCAGTTAAATACACAGCGCTAAACTCACGAGGCAAATAAAAAGGTCTGCATTTCACCATCAGAAGCTCAATGTCCTGCGAGCAGTGCTTTTCCATCGTCTGTACGTCTGTGCACCACCGTTTGTTTATGTAAACACAGACGCCGCCACCTCTGTGTTTACCAGACGCTAAAGTCCGATCTCCCCGGTAAGCAGCAAATGATTCCAACTGGATCGCCGAGTCCGGTATATCCTCCGTCAGCCAGGTTTCTGTGAAGGTGAGGACACAGCATTCCCTGATCTCACGTTGAGCTGTAATCCTTGCTCGTAGTTCGTCCATCTTGTTTTCAAGAGAGCGGACGTTGGCTAGCAGCAGGCTTGGTAGCGGTGGCCTCGTCGCTCTAGCTTTTAGCCTAGCATGCAGGCCGGCTCGCTTGCCTCGTTTACGCTGCGGCGTGCGGGGATTGGAACTCCTATATAAATCTTGAAGATTAAACTCTCTTAATGCACAAAATAATCATCAACCTTACTTATTTGTTCATATAATACACACAGAGCAATAAACAACTTCATCCTCTGTCTCCTTTCTGCTCCGTTCGAGTTTTAGGCGCTAATTCTTTTTCATTTTTATTCACGTATCCCCTATGACAACTGGCGTACCCCACTTTGGGAATGTAGGATATACAGTGGTGTTAAAATGTGTTTGCCCCTTCCTGACTTCTTTTTTTTTTTTTGCATGTTTGTCACACTTAAATGTTTCAGATCATCAAACAAATTTAAATATTAAAAAAAGTAAATATTGAATATTTTATTATTAAGGGAGAAAAAAAAAGTCCAAACCTACATGGCCCTGTGTTACAACATAACTTCACTGTGATAATTGAGATCTATCAGTCTGGAAAAAGTTATAAAACAATTTCTAAAGCTTTGGAACTCCAGCGAACCACAGTGAGAGCCATTATCCACAAATGGCGAAAACACGCAACAGTGGTGAACCTTCCCAGGAGTGGCCGGCCAACCAAAATTACCCCAAGAGCACAGCAACAACTCATCCAAGAAGTCACAAAAGACCCCACAACATCCCAAGAACTCAAGGCCTCACTTTAATCAGTTAAGGTCAGTGTTCATGACTCCACCATAAGAAAGACACTGCTCAAAAACAACATGCATGGCAGAGTTCCAAGACAAAAAACACTGCTGAACAAACAGAACATCAGGCTCGTCTCAATTTTGCCAGAAAACAACTTGATGATCCCCGAGACCTTTGGGAGAATACTCTGTGGTCTGACGAGACGTGTGTGTCCCATTACATCTGGTGTAAAAGTAACGCCGAAGTTCAGTAAATGACATTGTTACCAACAGTAAAGTATGGTGGTGGTAGTGTGCTGGTCTGGGGCTGTTTTGCTGCTTCAGGACCTGGAAGACTTGCTGTGATAAATGGAACCAAGGAGAATGTCCGGTCATCTGTTCGTGACCTCAAGCTGAAACCAACTTGCGTTCTGCAAAAGGATAATGATCCAAAAACACACCAGCAAGTCCACCTCGGAATGGCTGAAGAAAAACAAAATGAAGCCTAAATGCCTAAAGGCTTTAAGGCTAAATATAGAGCCACTACAGTCTTTATTGGCTAAGGGAGAACCCGCCCATTGTGTTCTGCGTCCTGATTGGCTGTAGACAACTGTTTATTCAAGCTCCTTCTTGCCGTCGTTAGAAAACTAGCTAACTGCTAACTAGCTGCTTGCTAACCACCAATAAACAACAGAAGAAGAAGAAGCAGTAGCTAACCGGCTAAATGAATTTTCGGTTCAAGGAGTAGGACGAGGAGGACGACGACGGCAGGAGCAATATGTTTTAATATACAAAAACGCGACCGCTGAACGGCGCCAGGATGAAGCACGGTCAGAGGAGTGAATTCACATGAGTCACTTAATAATTTATTGTGTCCAACCTAGAAGATTGATCACTAAAATTCAAACGAAATTTGAACTTTGAGGGTGTTTAAAATGTGAGAAAATGTTAATGCCTGTCTGAGAAAAGTGTATAAAGTGTATTGTGAGGGGTTTTACAGCCTTAAAACATATATAATAACTTTAAACAAATAAAGTTGGCTACTTCGCGGATTTCTGTTATTGCGGGCTATTTTGAGAACCTATCCCTCCGATAAACGAGGGAACACTGTACTACAACACAAAAAATTGTAAATAAAAAAAGTAAAATGTATGAAAATTATGACTATTATTGTACGATTCTCATCTATTTCCAAAAAACACCACTTTTCGCATAATATTGCGTCTTTATTCTCATCAAATCACATTGTTACTTTTTCGCTTGCAATGTTACTATTTATTTGGTATTCCGTGGGTCAATAACTGTGAGTTGCAGAGTGCTGAAAAGAAAACTCCCCAAATAACAGAGCAAATCCAATGTATCCTCCTTCTCCTCCTATCTGTATCTCTCTCTATCATCCTCCTGCTCCTCCCTGTAAGGTGAAGCCCTGCTGGTGCCGCAAACACTCATGAAGATTTGAGGGGGCTTTGAGCCAGGCAAGCTGGGGTAATTATCTTGAGCTTGCTGGGCATTTAATGAGCTTCAGTGTGATTTATGTAGCCGTATGCATGGAAAATAGAATAGTGAGGGGGACCGGCATATTGACCTCCTAAGTGATTAATTCGGCACTGCAGCGTGGGCCTGGATATGTTTCAATATCATATTGACAACAGCATGATTACACTGTGAATGATGTTGTTTTGTTGGGCTTCAAGGTAAAAACTTTGGTTTCAAGTGGGCAATGCGCCTTGTTAGCTCATGTGCCAACCACCGGATGTATTCACACACACATACAATACAATATCTATCACCTGTCACAACCATTTGCAAGGGAGCATGCATTACTTATTGTCCTAACTCTGGGAGGAATGGTACATGTATTCGTAATCTGATATTCCAGTACGATACAGAGGTGTACAGAATTCCCACATGGTGCACACTGAGCGAAGGACAGGAAGTGTAACTGCCTCACGAAATAGTCATGCATGTACTCCGTAAACAAATACAGTGCAGCCCAGCCTTTGGCTAGTGGGAGTCATGGCTAGAGATAGTGCCAAGGAGAAGTTACAGCTTGAAAACCCTCTTTTGTTGTTCTAGTCTCCTGTTTGGGTACAGTTCGCCTTCCTGGTAAACTACGTAAATAGACAAGACAAGTGGAATAAAGTGTGACAGGTGGATAATCAGTATGCCATCATGGTTCAGTAGAGATCAGGAATGGGGCTGCAAGCTGGAATTATTAATAGTAACGCTGTACATTAATGCCAATAAGCAACTTTTAATTACGAAAAATATCAAAATTCAAACTGTTACTGTTGCACTTGTCTGCATCATTGCACTTTCCCAAAAAGAAACTACCTGTATATATGCTCAGGGTGTACCAATTACAATTTTCTGACCGGTCACCAATCTTCAAAAAGTCTGACCTGCTGATCCAGACTTTTTCTTAAATAACTGAGAACATACACCTTCATTGTTCCTATCTGATTGTTGAAAGACACTGTATTTCATTTTTCACATTTTAAAAACAAACAAAACTTGCAGACTTCGGACCTGATTTGAGCCTCTTACCAAAAATAAAGCAGTCATTCGCTTTTACAAATAAAGGAAATCACAAGGTTTGAGGTAGTTAATTAAATAATCATCTACAGGACAAACTAATGGCTGGTCGTCCGATGCCATGATCGCCATAATTTAATCCATAATAACAGTGAGCCGCTGTTACAAGAGGATTGTTACGTAAATGTTTCGAGCACAGGTTGCATAGGAAACATTTGGAGTGTGACACCTACTGGAAGAGAGCCAGACTGGTTGTTTGTGTATATACCTGTATGTGTATCTATGTGAGGATTGCCCCTGCTGCAAAGTTCTGAATAAAGTGAGCAAATATACAGCTAAGTAACCGACTAGAGTGAAACAGCCGCTGCCTGGCTCTTTGCCCCACTAGCTTTAGCTTACATTGCTACCTTCAAATGCTGCATATTCTGGGGTGCGGTGGTTTCTTTAATGGCGAATGAGGTTTGTTGTACTGAACGTTTTCTTTGCGGCCCCACCACGACTTACTTCGGCCTTACATACCTTAAATTACAAACTGTGATCCTTTGCTCTTTTTCTTTTATTGTGTAATTCTGCCAGATTGACAACATGGCTGTACTCCGAGTGATTGTTTGCCGGCAGACGAACTTTTGCGGAGGTGGATAAGATCGGTGAAAAAGATGGGTTTCATATGTAAGGATCAAAGAAAAAATAACAAAAAATAGTCTGGAGCTGCAAAACAAGGACACAGCTTATAAACTTTTAAAAGATTTAAATCTTTTTTACATTTGACCTGTTCCAACAACAGAATTCAACTACCAGGCCTACTTTGAAATAATTTAAACACTGAACTACTTGTACATGGGCCTTCTGAGTTGTTCTCGTATTTGTGTAAAATAAAAAGAAAAACAGAGTTCATATTTCTGTATATCAGTGCTGTCTGCTAGATGTCGTTAACATCACTTGACTCACCACAGACAATTGACTATGCTTGCGCTGAATTCATGTCATCAATTTGCCGCCTTGTGATGTTTGTTGCCTTTCTACCAGCCCTGTCCTTGACTATCTTTGCAGAGAGATGCATTTCTCAAATTTTCTGAATAATTTCCTGTTTATTTTTTAACTCAGAGAATAGATGCTCTGATATTTTTATCAACGATTCTTGCGTATTCTGTATCTGTGAACGGCTTCCCCCTACTTACGATCTCACGTGCAGCCACACGAGCAGCTGCAGTTGAGTTTGATGAATTCAGGAACCTGCGGTGAATCGGATATTTCAAAGTCCTTTAGAAAATGCACATTTCCTTGACTTCGGTGTAAAAAATAAAAAATAAAAATCACAGAGCTTGGCGAAGGGAGCCACAACAAGGACGCTGAAGAGCTGAAAGTTGAAGACCACTGCCCATGATAGACCAAATCAATGTGAACCAAACACAAAGAGTTCATGGTTTGGTCCACAACATATCAGAACAGAGGCAAAAATGTTGATCACCGTCATCCAATGTCAAAACTGATGTGTGTGATTATCTTGTTTTGCCTAAAACACAAAGATACAAGATATGTCTGCTTTCATGGATGACTAAGGAAATTTAAAAATATCCACATCTGAGAGGCTGAAATCAAAGCCAGGGGCGGACCTACCATTGAGGCAAAGTAGGCAATTGCCTTAGGCCCCCAACCAGCACGGGCCAGGGCCACCACTGCCAGCAGCACCCATATATCCATCCATCCATCCATTTTCTATACCGCTTCTCCTCTTTGGGGTCACGGGGGCATGCTGGAGCCTATCCCAGCTGACTTCGGGCGACAAGCCAATCGCAGGGCACATATAGACAAACAACCATTCACACTCACATTCATACCTATGAACAATTTAGAGTCGCCAATTAACCTAACATGCATGTTTGTGGAATGTGGGAGGAAACCAGAGTACCCGGAGAAAACCCACGCACGCACGGGGAGAACATGCAAACTCCAGAAATGCCCAAGGCAAGAATCAAACCCAGACTGTTACTATGTTGACCAACATGCTAACCACGAGACGACCATGCGGCCCCTCGAGACCACCGTGCGGCCCCAACCCATATATATCCATGTATAATTATGTTAGCATACTAAACAAATAACAGAAAAGCCATCTGAAAACTAAATTCATATTATCTATCCCCCACTCCCCACACTATAATGGACGGCATGATGACGGCAGTAATGCACCTTTGTGAGAAGCAAAGAGTGAAGCTACTTAAAATTAAGCGAATTTACCAGAGCGGGTTTGAGAAGAGGAAACGGTGAGATGATGTCAAAAAATATATTGCCTCATTGTCGAAGGTCTCAAGATTCTTTACGGTGTCGGTAGTAAAAATGTCAACAAGCCGGCGCGAACTACCGCGGACTGTGAGCCGAGTTCCAGTCTGCTACCGGATGCTGAGTTTGATGCTGCGACACCTCACCTATATGTGAAGTCCAGTGAGACGTTACAGCAACAAGTAGGACTTTCTTCCTTTGACATTTATGCAATGAAAAACATGGACAACAATATGGATGGACGTCAACAAGATAATGAGCATCCACATTATGTATTTGTACAAACACGAAAAACCTCCATTTGACTTCTCTCCCATGGAAGGCATGGAAATGGGGAGAAAGCAATAGTTTGCAAAGTGTTTATGTCTGTGAGAGACCGAAACAGGGAGAGTTTGTGTTCAAAGAGAGAGGTATTTGTGCGTGTCTCTCCGAAAACACACACACACACACACACACCTGTTGTGATGATGTATGGGTTGTTTTTGTTAAAAAATAAATACCTGGCATATTGACACTGGTTTTATATCTGAAACTTTATTCTCTCATTCTGTTCACCCCGTATTAATTTAGTGCAAGGTTGTATACTGATAGGGGCCTTTGAGGCTGCCTTTCCTGCTTTTTGTGTTAAAAGAACATATGAAGAGGGCCCCTGGCTGTGCTCGCCTTAGGCCCCAAAATTCACCAAAAGGTCCGCCACTGATCAGAGCAATAGAGTATTTACATTTTTACATTGAAAAAATTGATAAATCAAACACCATAGTACCGTAGTTGTAGATTAATTAGATAATCTATTAATCACTGATTGTTGCAATAAATATCGGCTGATAAGTAGTTATTTGTTGTTGTATTTTTTAGAATTGTCTGTATTATGTACAATTATCTATCACACGTTTTCATATTTTCTTTACATATTTGATAATTGTATTTATTGTAGAATTCCTTGCCAGCAGTTTGCAGTTTTTTATGTTTCATTTTAAAAATCATTAAAGTTGTTTATACAAAAGCTAAACAGCTTAATATTTTGCATTTGTTCCCTTGTTGTATACTTAAAAACTTGTATACCACGCTTACAACTGAGGTATGTACTGAACCGTGCTTATGGCATACCTTTACACCCCTAGTCCTAACTAAACACCTTACATTCGTCTTCAGCAGTTTCTTAATTCATTGAGGCTGTCCAGCGATTAGAGCGCAAGAGTGTGCTGACCTGCCTCAAGGTCCATTTTCCAACTGCTATCTGGCTCACTGTGGGTGAAACCAGGTCTTCCAGCGGCATTTTAGCCCGTTGATGAAGCTGGGGAGTCAGTCGTCTGTCCCAAGCGGGTGGGGGAATGATGGATTATCTTGCATCCTGTCTGCTCCTTTCCTTTCTCAATTTAAAACGGCAACAAGTCTATCTACAGATCAGTTAATAACATGGCACTTCTCCCTTCTCTGCCAGATCTTTCAGTCCATTTCAATTAGTCCCTCTCTTTGACCCCAGGATTTCGAAAAAGGGACCTCTTTCTCGCTGCAAATCTGAGCCAAAAAGTCTTTCTTAGCGGACGCCGGTTGCATTACTGCAGGTTTTGGAATGACTGTGCTTTGAGGGGAAACCACATGGGACAGTCTGTTGTGTTTGTGTTATTTGCATGAAAATTGAGGGTTTGCTTTAAAAGGCAGTTTGGATTATGTGCTCGTAACAGGCCTGTGAATATGCTCACTCATCCTGGTCATTGTATTCTCAAGGCATTGAATCGGTCGCAACTGTACCATTTAGGTTGTCATAGAGCACGCTTCATCACTTCATGATTTGGATATACAGTACTTTGGATTCTGCACCAATCCCTCAGACTAGAGCTGTCCATTCTAGCCAGACTAAAGCTGTCCTAGCTACTTGTTGAACATGAACTGATGAAGCCGGCTCTGATGAGAGGCAAAACGTCTTTTAAGACAACCTGAATAGTTCAATTTTGATCATTCAATAGCCTGTATTGACTCTAGGGCTCCCACTACAGTTGATATGCAGGGCCCCAGATGATCAGGTTAATTTTATTTTATGTACAGCGCCAGAGCACAACAGAAGTCATTTAAGGATACATTTCCAAAAGAAGAGGTCTATACCTTTGTGCTTTTATTAAAACAAACTAAATAGCCTCATTTTATGACTTTTCATCCATCCATTTTGGATCACACACACCCAACACCAAGGGGGTATTCTGCGAAGTGAGTTTAGTGGGTTAGCGAGCTGTGTTGAGTGGAAATCCGGACTTGCCTGTTCTGCGAAAATAGCTCTCTTTTAAAGCAGCTGTATCACCATGGTAACATGGCTAAACTCACAACCTGGTCCCGACCAGGTTATGTCCAGACTTTGAGCTTAAAATCGGCCATGAAAGCACCGCTGTTTCACTGCATAAGTTATTCGGAGATGGCGCCAGCATTTATTGAGAGCCCATGAACCAGGTGGACATGGGAACAAGAATAATTCGGGCAGCACTATGACGGGAATGGCTCTAGCCAGAGAATAGCATTCCCAGAAATTCATTCACCAGAAATAAAATACAATACAGTATGAAATATTAAAACTGTAATTAGGCCAATGTTAGCAGACGTTTATGTCACAGCAGTCCTTGCGTGAGTACTCAGCCCGTTAGTCTTGTTGTGTTACAATATTTGCTGGAGGACCAAGCACTCTGAGCCATCTATCAAGTGCAACAAAACATTTATTCTAATGTAACAATAAGGAAAATCACACAAAAAAAATCGCCACAAAACACATCAACAGTGCCACCTAGTTGTCATCACGAGGTACAGCATTCTATTGCTGAAAAATAGGCACGCTTCAAAAATGTAAATAAAGAGTTGTTGCTCCGATTTATTTATTTTTTTTAATGGACAAGTGTAAATATGTCAAAGTTGTGCAATGTTGAGAGCTGATAAATGACAACGGTAGGGTATAGTTAGTGTAACAATCCGTGTTGTTATTATATTATTCTGTCAGCGGTCCTCCCTCGCTGTATTGGCAGCAACAGTGTTGCTTTTAGCAGTCATAATCTTTTGGGAACTCCTCATAACGTTCCATAATAATTACTTGCTCATCTTGTGTTAAATACACTGGCTAGGATTGCTTCGCTTTTGAGCGGAAGTAGAATAATGCCATGTAAAACGCACCCTTTTATGTGAAAGTGCACTGAGCACAAAGCCGAGAACCGGACTTGACAAAGTAAGTTGATAACCATCGTTTGATTTTGTTTGGGGAATCTTGAGCACAAAGCCAACCGAGCCACTTTCGCAGAATACCCCCCAAATCTCTCTATACTTAGTTTACACCAAAGGCACTAGACTTAAAAAGGATTGCCGACTCGGCATCCACTTCTGTAGTACGCTCTGCTCGGGTTTGGCCGTCATGATGGTGAGCAGAATCCAGAAACATTGCATTGTAAACCTGTCCTCTGCATACTGCTCAACCATTAATTGCCCTAATAGGCGGTCCAAAAGACCAGATTTGTCATTTTTCAAATTTCCCAAAAATAAAGACAAGTAAGTGTCATAAAAATGTTGTGACACACAATAAATGGTGCCTGTTATTGTAGGTCATATTTCTGCAGTTTAATGGAGTTTTACACATTTAAAGTATATATACATTATATTATATTATACACATTTATATTCATTGTGTTCAGTAAATAACATTCATGTATTTCATCAAAGTGTACGCACATCGTATAACTTTATTTTACACTCAGCTCAGAAATAGTTATCACTGCGCAATACGTACCCAGAACGCAATCGGTCCCGCGCATGCGTAACAACTACGTCACATCCTCCTTTAGCTAATCTTTACGACAGAGCTTCTGCGACGTCACACGCTGTGGTAGTTATTATTTTTTAAATGTATGAACATACAGTAAATGGCCAATAACCATACTTCATATATGTAATATGTTGGGAGGTTGTTTTATAAGTGACTCTTATAGTCAATGTAAGCAACCATATGTAGAGTGCAATGATGGATTAATTTAGAGGATTCAGCTTTTTCATTTTTTTTTTTTTTTAAACGGGGAAATGCCATCCATCCAAACATACAAGTATCTTCCAAGCAAATGCTTTTGTGTGTATTTTTTCAGTGGCGAAAAAATACGTATATGGTAATCATTTTTGGAACAAAGAAAAGAGGGCTTATAATTTGTCCACTTGCACTATGCATATGATATAAGAAAAAAAGATTGATTATGTTGTTATTTCTCAAATTTCTATCTATCTTAATAACGTTTTTGGGACTGAAGGGGGGACATTTGCTGCCGTAAAATAGATCGACGGGTGGCGTAGATTACACATGCCTAACGTGTGACAACCGATAAAAAGGTAGACCGTATGTAGACGCGTTATGCACATGCGTAGAACCCAGTTGAACCGATTGCGTTGCGGTTATGCATTGCGCAGTGACACTAGCAAATACATTGTACACTGTTGTGTGGCTAGCCCCGCCCAGCTGTCTTACTCACCATCATGGCGGACTTTCTGCTCCATGGCGTACCACACTCTGTTCCATTCATTTGCAGCACAGCCGGCCATCCTATTTAAGTATAGTGTCCTTGATTTCCATGATACTACGGTATCTTTTAAGGCACATTCATTTGGCAAACTCATATAAGAATGTTTCACAAACTGGGTTAACAAAACAGAGATCACAAACAATCAAAGATGTTGAGAAGTTGTTGTTGATGTGCATCCCCTTCCCTCTCTACCTTCTCCTCCTCCCTCTCCGCTCCTCACTGTCTTTGCCAACATGAGTCTTCAGTAAAGGTAAAAGTGATGTTATGCATGTAAAACTATAATTATTCTTATTATAATATTTTTTGTGTCCAGAATGGATTAATTGGATTTACATGATTTCCAATGGGAAAAATTGCTTCGGTTTTCGTACGTTTCAGTTTTCGTCTGGCCTTCTGGAACAAATTAATAATGAAAACCTAAGCGGTCCTAGTATTTTCTAATAAAGTGAAGTACTGTAGAAGCGGATGCCGTCATTAGCTTATTTGTACAGAACACAGCCATGTCACAATAAAATCCTACATTTATTTAGCAGGAACACAAGCCTATAGTGTTGTCAACTCCAGAGTGGAAAGAGATGAGCATAATGTAGATCATGTCATGAATCCCAGATTTGTCATCCTACTACAAGAGGACGAGAGGACACAACGAGAGTCCCCAAACAATGCAGGTATATTTTGAAATGTTTTAGAACTTTGCATGCACGACAAAAGTAACGCTTTCAACTGGAACTTCTTTCTACAAATTGAACTAAGAAACAGTGACGGCAGTTGTAGCTTCTTCTACTAATCATTTATGTTGACATGTAGTTACTGTATGTTACGACACATGTAAAATAGATTGCAGTAGATTAGATTTATGGTTACACTACAAAAACTACATTTCCCAGGATGCAAATTCTGGAAGTAGTGTGTTTCCGAAATAGAAGCTAACACTGCATCTTTTTAAGCCTTATGCAGAGATTGTTTTTTTAGTGTGTTTTTCTTTCAACACACACATACTGAGGACATGTAGCGTACCTCCCATCATGTATGTAAACACGTTCCAAAATGTTGTACACCACAAGGAACTACAGTATTTTAATCACAGCATTTTTGTGACAGACTCAATATAATATAATAATAATAAAATTTGGATTTATTCCCAATCAATAATATTGTCTACAAACATGCTATAGGCCCAACGGGCTCGTTTTTAGTGTATGTAACGGTTTACATTTGACTAACTATAGTTCCTCCTAAATGCCTCACATTTGAAATGCCCTCCTCAGACAAATGGAATATTCATGAAGTATTCAAATTTGTATTTAATGCTTTTTATGTAAGTTAGAGCTTCTTCGGGGACTATTCTGTCAAAAACAAAACGGTTACAGACTATACCACAACCAACAAAAACATTATCCATTATCATTATCCAACATTTTACAATTCGAAACTTTTGCTTTTCAACAGCACCTTGACTTGGTTTAGTCATAATCACCTTGATGTCAAAGCTTCCGGTGGGCTGGCTGTTGGACTCGGTCTCTCTTAAGCTGAGACGGGTGAAGTGGCCGGTTTTCCTTGTCGGACATACCAGTGCGATATTTTATGCAAGGTACTGCTGATGGCCTGAGTCTTGCCTTGTATCCCAGCTTATTAACAACACTGCAAAATTCCTCAAAGCAATTATTGTTGAAATGTGCCAAGCATAACAATGACCACTTCGATGGCACTTTTTTTTGTCTTTCAGCAAATTAAAAAGACAGACACCGTGAACCGTGCCATTATTTCACCCTCCCGCGACAAGAAGTCTTTGTATTCTTCCCAAATATTCGCTTGAAACGCTTGTAATGTTTACAGGCTTGTCGTCACTAGTGTTGTGGGTATGCTGGAGCCGATCCCGACTGACTTCGGGCTAGAGGCGGGGTCCACTCTGGACTGGCAGCTGTTAAACTCCAATGAAAAAAAGCACACGCTGAGTGACAAGTGACGCTGGGAACACCGAGGCAGGTTGGATTGCAAGGTTTATATACGTATGTATATGCAATCCTGCCTCCTGCACTGCCATTTCCATATTACCGGTATGTGTATTATCATTCACGGTAGCGATGCAATAGTTCGTAGTCTGACTTCTGGCTGCCCTGTTCTTGTGAGACAGCTGCTCTCTTAAAAAAGAAATGTCGTCATGTTTTAATCTCACGAGATCTCGTTTCTCGTGACACCCCTAGTACTGTGGCAGCTTCACAAAGTCTCTCACCTCTGGATCTCCTTGTCAATGATACTGAGCCATCCGGCTGCTAATGATTCCAGGCTGGGCTGACAGTGTGGCAGGACCAGGTGGTCCAATTCTCTCCTGGATGTCCTTCTGTGTTCTTTTTGCCTGGAAAGAACAAAACTGTGACTCAGTTTTCCAGCCACATTCGCAATGGGAGATCACAACAACAAAGCGGCACCATGTAGTGTTTTCCATACAGTCATGTTAATAAAAAAAAATTTGAAAATAAATTTGAACCACCACAGATTGATTTGGTGCTACCTTTTTTGTTTGTTTTTTTTTAGATTTGGCTTAGAGACATTATGATGGGACTGTCTATTTAGCTTGTAGTTACAACTCCAACAGTAAATGGCATCGTAACTGAACTCTGCTCATCAATATTGTGACGATCTTGAGTTGCAGTGGGCAGTGGCACTTGCTTCAGGAAGGTGTTATTTGATTTTCAAGCGATAGTCAACAACTACAGTAGCTCGACCACACAGTGCAAATGCACAGATCGCAATCTTATTCATGGTATGAACCAAAAAATAAACAGCACAACAAGTAAGTTAACACACAACAATGAACTACCATTTTATGTGTGCAGACAAGTGCTGACAACAAACATGTAACTTTAACTGTTATTTACAAAGTGCCAAAAGTACGGTTGGGTATCGTTTGAATTTGAGCGATCCCAGTTCTGATTCCTATTCCTCGTTTTGATTCCGGTTCTTAATGATTCTCGATTCCGATTCTTTTCCGAGGTAGGGTCATGAAACTTTGCATGGCTTAAATGAGGGCACTAACCAAAGTTCTTGGATGAAATGTCGGAATGTCGCCATGATTGTTTTAAATTATATGAACTTCTTATGAATTACTTTACTATGAATTTCTCACAGGGCTATTTTCAATATCAAACCATTGAACTTGAACATAAATGTGAATACTCTTTACGTAGGAGTACACGTTCACAAATGAATTTTATTTTTGAAAACCCCATGAAAAACAATTACATATATCCTGTTGTTTATGTGTTGGAGTGTCTTATGATGCAGAATAGACAAAGTGTAATTTAACCATGTTACTGAGTCCCTGTGTGCAGAATAGCAAAGAACAACAAGTACGGTGAATGGACTAACACTTCATAGGGTCTGGTCAACCTCCTGGCTAAAGCTAACCTTAACGTTAGGTCGTTTGTCTATGAAAAAGTACACAGCCTTACGTTAGCTGGATATTTGAGTTGGCCACCGGTTTGGCGGTATAAAGTATAATTTGTTTGCTGCTTCAATGTTGGCATAAGATTGACTTAATTTTTTACAACTGACTGGTTGGAAGAAGTCCGGCGTAGCGCGTCACTATGTACACCGTGAATCCAGAGGTGTTTAATCACGTTAGTGGTGCACTCTCCTTTGCATGATATGATGGCGTTGCAAATGTTGCACTGCACGACTAGGGTTGGGCATCGAGCATCGATGGGAACATGGACTAGCATTCCCATTCTCCCGGGATCATTGAAATGTCTTTATTTCAATTCCTAGATAGGGCTATTTTTTCCAGTCGAAAAATATAGCCGTGAACACCAACGAAGAAGAAGCCCACGAGCAGCAGCGAAGAAGAAGTGGCTAAAATGTTTGACTTAACTTTATGAAAAAAAGAGCAGTCGGCTCAGTGTAACATTTGCAACACAATGATATCATGCATAGGAGAATGCACGATAGACATGATTAATGTTAACACATTCATGGTGTAGAAATAACAGTACCTCATCTTTGATGCACTACGTCTGACTTCCTTTAAGCAGTCAGAATCAATGAAGTCCAACAATAAATGATGTCTGTCTCATGCCAACGTAACCCAGGGTTTCAGGATGCTGATGTGGAAGCTGGGTGTAAAGGACAGGACAGGAGCTACGGCTAGGCAAGTTTATTTATTGCACAATCATCCCTGTTAGCAACAGTCAAGGGACTGTACAATACACTTCCAGCGTTCAAAATAAGAGCAGTTTCGGCTATATCCTGTTTACCTGTGTTCACAAAATAAGGGTTTCATAAAAAAAATAGCTTACACCAACATTGAGGCAGCACACAAAATATACTGCTTCTCAAAAGTAAACAACTTTTGTGAGTACTGCTGTAAAAAGATAAAATGAATATTAACTTAATAACATTTATATTCAAGTTGAATGCTTTGACATTTATATACCAGTTGAAAATAGCCCTGTAAGAAATTCATAGGAAAGTTGATAAAAAGCATCATTAAACAATTCATGCAGAAGTTCAGACATTTCATCCAAAAAGAACTAGCGCACTCATTTAAACCACGCAAACTTTTATGACCTTGCCTCTAAAAAGCATCGGAATTGAGAATCATTCGAAAGCAGAATGGAAACTCTGAACCGGAATCGTTCATATTCAAACGATGCCAAACTCTAGCGCCGACCGTTCATTTTTCTTGCAGAATTTCAGCCAAACTTTCAAGCACCAACGCACACAGTCCATGGTTGAAATTGATGAACACAAACACTTCCTGCCGCTTCTTCTTCATTGGTGTTGGCCGGCTTCTTCTTCATTTGTGTTATGCAGCCATTTTTTCCGGTCGACGGGCTGGTCGATCATTGAAAGTACGAATCGAATGTTAATCCCGGTTCCCTTCGATGTTCAATGCTTGATACCCAACCCTACCCACAAGGCATGGTAGGTACTGTACAACATAGTGAGATATTAGATGTATAATGACGTGGACGTTATCTTTAAAGTCAAAGCAAACTTACAGTATATGCAGCCCAGGACACATCACAATTGTTTTTTTTACATTTCTTTTACAGGGCGTACGCACATGCATCTACCACTGCATGAAATGAAACCAACACCTGTAAGTCAATAACTTCATGTTCTGTTGTTAAATAAGGTTTAAAAACATAAGACAATGTTGCACATTTCTTAAGACACAAACCAAAAAGCTCTGTTTTGCGTCATAAACTATGACGCAAATTAGACTACGTCGTCTATCCCCTCCTCAACCCAAAACCACAGCTATATAGCAGTCCTGTAGGAAACACATCTGTTCATTTTTTTAAATAAATGAGCACCTCGGCTGACATTTGCAACGCTATACAATGGATTTTTTTTTCCGAATGAACATGTTGGCATTATGAGTAAAATTAATTATTCAACTAGGCTAAATGTATGCCATAAACTCGGTGTTGCTCTTTGCAGTCGATGATTGTTGTTTCTGCTGACCTTTTAATTGATTACTTGGCTGATTGGGATTCTGCCTGGGCTGTATTCATTTCATCCAAAAAGGTCACCATTTTTACATTGTTTAGAAATCTTTGGAATGTTAAGAAGAAGAAAGCGACGTAATTACACATGCACTGTAGCTTGAGGAAAAATAGCTACAATATGTTCAATTGTGAAGCTGAACCTCTAAAGTCAAAGCCCGGTTCAATGGGCAAAATATTTCCATACTTTGCACAAAAAGCTATCCAGTCGTCCCTCGTCGTCTAAAAACGTATCAATTAATAAATGATTGCTGTTTAGTAGTTGAATACTGCCTGTTAAGTAAAGAAAACATGCATATAAGTAGGGGTGTCACAAGACACCCAACTCACGAGAGACGATGCACGAGATTGGGTCCACGAGAACAAGACGAGCCGAGATTTTAACATTAATTTTAAGCAAAGTACAATGAAAAAAATTTGGCTGGACAAACAGACTTTTTTATTTAACTGAGTCACAAAACAATGTAGGCGCGTTTTGAAATGTTCATTGCCCTGCAAATTGACAAAGACTGGAGAAACTTGGAGACCGAGCAAAAATGGATAAAAAAGGCAACTTAGACTCGAGGAGTGCTTTGGAAACAAATTGTCATCATCCTTGAAGGATTGACGAATTAAAAACAAAAGAGCATATGACACTTTAGCGACTGGTATGGAAGAAGCGAAACGTGGAGCCACCGGCGTCCCTCGTGTCGTCGTGCGTTACAAGAAGCACACAGAGCTCCCAGAGCATAAAGCCCGGGCACACCGCCCGAACTTTGCTGTAGCGTTCCTTGAGCGGTGAAAAAAATCCATCACCGCTCGTAACCGTTCACCACCGTTTAACAGAAGTTGGCCCCCGTTAAGGCAACGCCGTATACGCTCGGCCACTGCTGATGGTCCCTCCTACCGCTCCAAAAGTTTTGAGCTGCACAAAATATTGCCAGCGGAGCGGGCAATTTTCCGCCACGGCAAAGTTCATCACCGCTCCAACAACGCCCAGTCAAAGTTTGGCGCCGCTAGACGCAAGTTCGTGAACGCTTGGGTCCGCTACGCCAACGCAGAAATCTTGAACGCTGGACCACTGCTGCTTCGCCAGCTTTGCCCGGGCGGTAATTAAACGTTGCACAAACTTTGGTGGAGCGGCTGTAAGCGTTTTTACGAACAGACACGGGATTGCTGGAACGGTGTCAGGCGTTGAAGCAGCGATCCATTGCGGTGATGAACTTTGGTTTGGTGTTGGTATGGAGGTGTCGGAGGGGGACCAGAATTTGGCTATAAATACGGGGAGAAATGGACCAGGACCCCATTTGGAATAGCCGTTGAGTGCAGACCTCAGTTATATCGAATTTGCTCAAAGTTACAGTAAAACTGTACTACCATGGATGCTGAGAGACTTGCTATGATTGGTGCACTAGTCCAGCAGCAGAATCAGAACCTCCTCAGATTGCAACAAGCTGTTGACAGAAGGAGAAGAGAGAGAAGGAGAGACAGAGTTGTGTGGGTCAGACAGTGGATACTGAGAAGGCCTGAACATGGACTGTATGACAAGCTGATGGTGGAGCTGAGAAATGAGGATCCACGAGCCTTCCAGCACTTCATGAGGATGTCACCAGCCCGCATGCGCAGAACGCCGCTCTATCAACGCTCGCGTCACCGCTAAACCAACGTTCGCTACCGTTAAACCAACGCTAAAGCAACGCCCGTGTTTTCGATTTTTTTTCCCATTTTGTGCACGGTTACGAGCGGTGATGAATTTTTTTCCACCGCTCCAGGAACGCTACAGCAAAGTTCGGGCGGTGTGACCGGGCCTATATTTCCGGAGCCTGCCGTGGATGACAGACTCCAAAAACGGTAATAGTGAGACGGAAGTTGACCCGGACTTATCTGATGACTGAGTACCATCTGATTCGACCAGGACCAGCATTTTCTCCCTTCTCTAGTGGGCAACTGATATTTTCCTGAAACTTACCTATATTCTACTGCTGATTACTAAAGAACGTTAAAAAGTATAAACAAACTTTTTTTTCCTGATGAAAGACGGGAATCTAATATTTCTTTTGGTAGGTTCTATGTAGAGCTGGGCAATATGATCTAAAATCAATATCACGATAACTTAGTCAGTTTGACCTTGATAACGATAAAATCATGATAAATCCCCAACCACGATGTATCTTTGCCATCTGAAAATAATTGCAGGAAATGCAAATGAACTGCTTTTGTTGATTTATTGACCAACTGGCAAACATTACTTTCAATGAAATATAATGCACGTAATGGGACGCACCTATTCCGCCTATAAAGCCTTCTGAAAAAAACTCCCAAAAAGCGCCAACAACGCTCCATTTACCTAATGTGCTTTGGGTGATTACGATAAGTTTTCATACTCACTTTGCATTCCGTGTTCTTTTGCTCAACATCATCTTTGTGGAACCCCCAAAAAAATCTCCCTGGGACTGTGGTCTGCAAATATGAATGTATGGTACATACCCTGGCATACTACATCCTGTACACATGTGTACTAAGCTACACATACACATAACATGACTGACATCACGTCTCATGCAATTACATTACTAATGGCCACTTATCACACTGCACAAGAAGAACGGTGTTGGTATCAACCCAACCAACCACAACCATGTCAGGTAATATTTTCCAATAGTGATAATACAATTTATAAATATAGTGACTTTCTCAAGTTTCTACCAATTCTATTCAATTCCAGACATTCCATTGTCATGTTATTTGCCTATATGTGCGTGCCATGTCGGCTTTAGAAACTGGATTGATAACCATCATCAAAATGATCATTTAAACAATGAAAACAGAATTTGACATGTTGTTTTAGCCATGTGACCATCTATTCGTGACATCAAGTAAAGCATGGAATCCTTAAAAACTGCTATCAACAGCAAGCTAATCATGGTTTCCTATAGAGGCACTTTTATAATGTTTTTAATTTGTTCTTTGTGAATTGTCAATTTTGCATAATTGTCCATGATGTAAAGGCTTTAAAAATCCATATATTTCAAGTCAAATATTTGTGTTATTAGTTTTTAGTATCATTCGGAGCGGCATTACGATGCATACAAACAGGAAAAAAAGCGCATGAGTGGGAAAGCACTATAGTACGTCACAGAGAGCAGTCATCTTTCCCGCAGCCCTCCAGTATACAAGTGATATCATAGCTAGTTAGCTACGTCAGCGAGTGCAGTTTGTACGGCTGAGATGTCATCGCGCATCAGCGCAAGTTGCCAATGTGAACCAAGAAAAGCTGTAGGAGACTTGTAGATTAATGTATGGACTTATTTCAGGAGCAAAATGCGAATTAAAGGGTTGAAATACGGAGTCGCACGTGTGCTCCATTTTTACTTTTTCTACTCACACAGTCTATTTCTAGGCGCATAAGTGAGTGAAATACTGGCACTGTACAGCCGCTTCTTCATTTGAATCATCAGCCATTCCCTCATCGTCTGCTTCTCTTCTTGTTCAGGCTGGAGGGGTGAAGCCAAGTGACTACACACACTCTACCTCGTCTTAAAGGGGAATGAACATAGCATACCAGCACACACAGTCAAAGCAGACAAAAAGAGACTTTGTTTACCTTTTATTAAAACACCGAATTTACCGACATGGGCAAAATGATGCCGGTTATCGTGTTAAATTTCGGTAATGGTAAATTTTCGGTTTATCGCCTAGGCCTAGTTCTAGGTTTATATAGCCGTAGAACACAATATTCTGTGGGCCTTGAAAGATCAGTCAAAATCGTCTAAAATGGCCGGTACTGAATGGGTTGTCTTTTGAAAAATGGCTGGGACTGAGTGAGTTAATGACCGAATAAATGCATGATGCAAGAAACACGTGCGCAACCTTACTCGCAAAATATAGCGACCATTTTTTTCATTAATTATATGGCATGACAATGCGAGTACATCATATCAAAAGCAATAATCTTCAATTTCTCAATGGAATGTCCAGAGCTTTTTAATAAAATACATTAAACAAACAACATAATAAATTAAACAAAAAAAATACAAAAAAAACCCCAATGAAAATAAATTTGACTTTCAGTCTCTTTTTAGCAAAAATTGCACTGCCAATGAAAATCACAATCATAACCAAAAACAATTAAAAAAAAGACCCTTTCTCAATAATAATACAATAAGTATTACAATAAGTGCATGGCTCATCTCAAGGGTACCCTTTGCTGTCTTCAACTTCACTTGAGTAGTATTTGAAATTGTTGTTCTAACAATGTGTACTATCCCTATCACTCTGCCGTTTATAGAGTGAGGAAGCTTACCAAACCATAAATTAAGCCTGTTCATGTTTTTATTTTGCGCTAGCACGGCTATGTTGTAAAAAAGTGTCTATATTTGGACTTTGAAATGTTACATGTAAAGCATGTCTACTTTTGTTGTGAAATAAACAATATTTTCTCCGATAATTTTGTCATGATTTCTACTTAGAATTAAAGAATGATGTCTGAAATTGGTTTCTAATGTGTTTTATTCAAATATTCTTGGTGTAAAAAAAAAAAAAACTGTTGTGTAATCATTAGTAAAAAGTACATTACCTTCGTGTCCGCCTGCCGATGAAAATTTTGAAGAACATAATTCCATGGAAAAACAAACCCCATAATGATTACAATGGTATATATTCATGGAATAATTACTCAACTCTGCAACTAAAGTGATTTTTTGTGTATGAAAGAGTAAAATAAGATTACTTGAACAAAAGTCTAACACACCCTAATTTCGTGTCCGGCCCGTTATGTACGTATACTTCGAGCTCACAGCGTAAATTGCGTATTGCTACTAAATATTGAATTAGAAAATAAAAAGTGCCTTCTTGGGCCAAACACAACTTGTGTCCTTCCGCCGGTTATTCGCCAAATACGCGTTCAGCAGGGGAATGTTTCACCGTGTCCGCCATTTTGTGTTAGCGTAATGTACAGTCACGACCTCGGCAGCATCAAGCAGCATCATTCAATTCGACGAGCAATCGGCGGTTTAACAACCATTGTCAAGTCCAAGGTAAATTTTTTTTCTTTTTTATATGTATTGGAGAAGATCTTTATGCACTTTGAAATGATTTTTTTCATCGGGTGAGTTACAAATTTTGTGTTTATCGAGCAGTGTAACTCGTTTTGACAGCCGTTTTTTTAACCTCTCGTAGACGCGGGAAAAAAACACGCGAATTGGCAAAATTATTCATCATTAATAGTTGGATTTTACTTACTTTTATCCGTCATATTATATGTCATTGACATTTATCCGAACCAAATAAATTCTAGCGTGTTCGTTGATAAATTGCTCCGTATTTTACTCGGAAGCGATCGGCGTGTCCCTCATGGGAGGTCAAAGATCGCCTTATAATTTTAGGTCTTTACCATGATAATTCAAGAACCATTCACTCAGTGCATTTCAGTGAATCCTGGCTCATGTTGCCACAGTGCTGCAACGATTAGCTTATATTGTGGAGTTGATAGGTCAACGTTTATGTCATTACAGTCTTAAGAACGGCTGATGGGATTTGTCGTCTTTGTAGTGATACAACAATGGCGTGGTAAGGACTGAAGGTCAATTTTTCTTTGCCATATTTTCAGAGCTTTAACTCGAGATCTAGATTTGTCACTTGTTTTTATTTACTTTATGATACTCTCTCAAATATAAGTTACTTTTCTAACAAAAGTCATATCTATGCAGAGATAACAGCATAAAGTCGACACCGAATTATGTGCATTACATTTAAGAAAGAGTGAACTTCGGAGGGTTGCTGTGGGAAATGGAAGATGTCTCGAGCTCTGGTATGTTGGGTGTGTGTTTTGCAATGTTTGAAGTTTGTGTTTATAACATCACCAAGGTCTATCCACGGGTTTGAAATTTTACTCAAAATGTAACACTTGGGTACCCTTGATCTGAGCCAGGCACATAAATAAAATGAAGTATCAAGTCTCTGTAAATAAAATAGCACTTGAATAAATAATGAACATTGGGTATTATTCCTTAAAAGGAAGCGAAGCGAACATATAGCGAACGGCACTGACTGTGAGCGTGCACCATTTTTTTGCTGTTTTGTTTACATTTACTTTGCCAACCAAATGTCTCAGTAAGCGTTGACTGTCGGGTGAAGGCTCCACTACACCTTGAGCGGTAGTTTTTTTTCACAGTTAGGAAAATTGGACAGGATGGTTGTGTTTGAGGTGCTCATGCAAGTTGGCCGTATTCCCCTTCATTTAAGTATGTTTTTTTTTTACTGTCAGTATGTGACACAGACACTGCAAAATGAAGCCCTGGAATGAAACCCCATTGTATTATTTTGAGAGATTTGTAGACTAGATCTAGTAAAAAATATGGATTTACTTCCTGAAACTGACAGATTGACTGCAAGATAGGCTAGAAAGATGAGTGGCTGCAAGCAGTTCAGGTCTACATTTACGGGTGACACCAGCGACAGATGCAAACAAGCACAGCCATGAACGCACACAAAGAAGTTGACATATTGACAACAATAATAACATTCACTAATATTGGTGATGTGAGGCATTAGGAATTAGCACTGCATTAGCCGCCAGCACTAGGCTGGCTACTGTGGAGCATATTAGCAGGAGAAATATGAATTGACTTACTGCCACCTTGGCACGCTTTTCCACAGTTGAACGTCTTGTGGGTTTTTGACTTTTTATTTCCATATGTGGAAGAACACCCGTTATAACCGTTATAATTTTGGCCCCAATAACCGTTACATCCCTAATCACATCCCACCAGACATCTGCAAACCCAGTTACACGTCAGCTCGGTGACCATACAATGGGTTACCTGCACAAGTGTTTTGCTTTTCATCTCCAACACTTTTAATTTTTTGCGTGACAGGACCACTGAAGGGGGAAAATGCATTGATGCGCATAGAACCACAAACTACACTTGCTATCAGTGTTGTGTACACATCTCTGTCCTGGCTGCTCAGTATAATATGGCTCTGACAATGAGTTGACTGTAATAGTAGTTGAAGCACAGAATGTACCCGTACACGTATCAAAGTGGATAAACATTGTTTTATTGTTTTGCTACTAACAGTGAAGAACTTTTTATTTTTGTGTGACAGTTCACACTGGGGGTGTTAGTGTTAGTTTAGTACAGTCAATGTATGTCACAGGGAGATAGGGGGTCAGAAAGGGTCAGCATTTCCTGGAGTTTCCATTCTCCAGCCTTTTTAATTAATAGACATCCTGTCCTTTGCCTGTCCTTTTGAGAAGGAGGGAAGCGTAGCGGAGGCAGGGAGTCAGAGGGTTGCTAAGGACATTGTAATTAGTTATTGAGTGGTGGCGTGTGCCCGCCGCAGTGGACGGTGTCAGCCAGCGTAACCCAAGAGATTTGGTGGGCGGGTGACGGTAGGACTATTTCTTTTCTGTCACCTCTCCAGACGCCCATGGTGGTTAGTGTCAGACGGGGTTGCCTTTGTGTGTCCATCAACAACGTTCCTTTGCGGTGGAGGAAAAAAAAGAAACGTATTTACCTTCCCATCGAAGACATCTCCACAAATTTCTGTGTCACGGCCAAAGCAAAATAAGATGCAACGATTCCATAACTTGGAATTCCATGTGAGTCTTCCCTAACTGTGAAGTCATGCAGGAGAAGCACATTTGGGCCGACATAAAGGAAAGAGTGACGGCAGCTAGCTCAGTCAGAGCAGGTGATAAAACGATATGCCTTCAGGTGGTGTGTGAGCTTGTGCATGTGGAAAGCATTTGTCTGCTTGGCAAGTGCAGCATCATTTGGCACAGCAGTTGTGACTAAGGCGTGATGCTTGGAACACCACTTCCTGGTTCCACAGCAGATTTGTCTGCCTGGTTGTGGCTGCCGTGAAACAAGGGATGGCCGTAATAATCGATTAATTGCAGACCAGCCAAGCTTGAAGACATGTTATGAATAGATACCAATACCAATAACTTCCTGCTTCTCAAGACTAAAATAAATAAACCATAACCTTTATATTTATTGTTTCACTCTTTCCCCTAGGATTTTTTAAAGCTGTGGTGGTGGGCTGCATGGGAGGCGGCCTGCCACCACTGTATTGTGCCGCTGCTGCATCGCTGTTACAGAATTTATTTTTTTTTTATATACAGTCAAACCTGTCTTAGTGGCCACCTTTATAGAACGGCCACTTGCCTATAGCAGCCACTGAAAAATCCCCCGCAGCAAATTTACCCTGTGTATAGCAATCACCTGTCCAACGCGGCCATCGGCCACCCATTTTGTCTCCCTTGGTTAATATCTGACTGCATATAGCGGCCAAATTACCAACTCAAGTGGAAGCTTCATGCACGAAAAAGTTTCGTTTTTCAATCAATGAAGCCGGCGTGTGTAGACTTTAATTACTGAGTCCTAGCTCAGTCACAATCATTCACAAGATCCACACAAACTGTCAGTTGTTCCACATAAAAAAGCCGTCTTCTTTTGAGCTTGCTATTTCCTGGTCAAACATATAACTTTAAGAGCATTTGCACCAAAACATTACCGCAAATTAGGCTGGGAACAGGACGTGCTCCCAGCGACGCTACAATAAAAAAAAAAAAATACGCTAGCATGCATGCAGCAGCGGGAGCAAAACTGAGTTTGGTTGTACTAATTGAAGTATTTTAGAATGTACTCACGTTATTTTTCATCAATCCTCATCCACAAATGCATCAAAGTCCTCATCTTCTGTATTCGACACAAACAAAGCAGTCTTCTTTTCCGTTCGCTACGAGTCTGTTAACTTGTCAGTGTTATTCAGCTCCGAAGCAAAGAAGGAAACTTCTCCTGTTGCTTCTGCCAACTTTATTTCTTGAACGCGGCCACCAGACAGCAGCTCAGAACACACACACATCTCTCAGCATCGTCTCTCCTTCCTGCTTGCCCACAAGGCAAAGGTTAAACAAGCCCCACTACATAGCTGTCCAGCCAATGCCTGTAAGAAATGACACCGTTTATTTCCTGGTGTGCACTGGTCAATACTGTAATGCCGCTTGTTGTGGGGAAGGAGAGACTCACGTCGCCAATGCACTTTAATGGCTTTATTAACAGCGGAGAACACTGCAGGACTTTACATCCACGCCAACATAAACACACTTCCCAACTCTCTCCAAACTCACAGCTAGCACTGAGCCTAGCTCTCCTGCTCGGGACGCCCACCGTCACTTCCCGTCACTTCCTGATGAACTAAAGCTGTAACAACACTCTGCCGTATAAAAAGTAAAATATTAAGGGGTAGGATTATACATTATATTATGTACCCTACCCCTACCCCTGATCAGGGGTAGGATTAAATAAGCTTTGCTTCTTCCTACTCCTTTTTGGACATGCAAAATTGTGAATTGTACTATGTGATGTGCTACTGTTTGACTCATGCATGTTCAGGATTAAAACCATGAACCATGATAATAACAAGCCCAGTAGTGCTGTACAACTTTTATCTGCAGTCCGCAGTGCCCTCTACTGGTCAACATTATTATTTTTTTTTTTTTCCCTTTTTTTTCCTCTACTGGTCAACATTCAAACTGGACGCCAACCTGTATAGAGGCCACCTGTCTATAGCAGCCACTTTTGCAGACTCCCTCTAGTGGCCGCTATAGACAAGTTTGACTGTATTTTAATTTACTGTCGGTAAAAATAACAGTAGGGTTGTTTTCTCAGGCTTGAACAACAAATCCATTAATTAACTTTAAATGCCTTTCTCTCGGCCTTTTCTTCCACTCCTTATCTGTCAAGTGCCAACACGCCAGTCAATATGGTCAATATGTAAATAATAGGCTATACATGAATCTATATAGCACAGAGGTGCTCACACTTTTACAGCCTGTGGGCTAGTTTGTCCCAAATATCTATCTCCTACTGTAAATATAAAGAACATATATATTTATTTATTTTATTTATAAATATAACTATATACAGTATGTACATTGTGCATGTATATCAGGGGTGCATACAATCAAAAAGATCTACCTCTTACTATAAAACATATAGCATATACTGTAAATAATCTAACCGGTAAACTTTGAAACTACTATACTAAATACTAATCATTTGTATTTCACATTCAGAGTTTCAAAGTTTACATGTCATCAAAATAATTGATATCATTCAGCAATTCACACAGTTCAAATATGGCAATAAAGATAATTACACATAATTCCTCAATAATTGTGTACATAAACTGAGTAATATGTCAGTGAAAATAGCTACGTGGCGTTCATCATGTATTACGTCCAGTTAGCATTTGCTATACAACATTACAGATAATGTATACGGAAAATGAAAAGGATTATGCAAAAGACAATGCAGGTAACGTATTAAAAAGCTTTCAGCAATGGGCACATTTTCCAATTCATCGTGAAATAGTAGTTTAACAAACTTGGAGAAAACACATTTCATGACGTGAAGCGCAGCCATGAAACAATTGGCTTTTTTTCCCCAACATAACTAACTGCTACAAGTGAACGGATAAATTTGTTATAGATACTGTATATGCATCTTAACGCTGAGTTAGTTTACCTGGAATCGAAATAATAAAGATGCGAGTTGCATTATCTGTGTGTGGCTGCCGACATCTGTTCAGGAGGGGGGGACATCAGGAGGGGGCTTGATGTCAGCTGACTGATGTCATATGACATCTACGAAGTGACGGTCATGATGTAGGTGAGACGTGACCAACACTACCTTCGCGATCGCCACAATGGGCACCCCAATATAGCGTATATGTCCATTTATACACTGTGTTACTTAACACTGTTTGCATATTGTCCCCATAAATGTGACTTAAAAGGAGTTTCAAATAAGGCCAGATTGTCACGGGACGTCAGGCACTAGTAGAAGCTGTCGAATGCTTGACCCCCAATATGCAGAGACGAAGCCACGAAGTGCAAAAAGTAAGGGTACTTTAATTATGTAAACAGGAGAAACAAAAGGCTCTGTGACAAAGGTGCAAGTAGTCCAGGTAAGTAAATTGTTTAAGTTACCGCACTGACTTGGAGACGAGAAGCATGGATAACAAAGACAATAATAATAAACCAGCGCCGCACATTCGACCGCGCTGGCCTTTTATCCGCCGCAAATGTTAATTGGCCGCAGGTGCGCGGCCACCAGGCGAGAAGCGGCTGCCTCTTCCTCCCCGGAGAAGGCACAGCCCGCCAAAATAAGAAGGACAGGGGATCGGGGACGCTCGCTCCTGTCCTGCAGAACGTCACACAGATGAGTTAAATATGAATACTGAATGAAGTGAATGAACTGACCCGAAGAAGAAGCAATCAACTGTATTTCACAGGTCAACTACAATTCCCATGACCACCACATACCCGGAAGACGATGACATCTCCGACAGGCAAACAGTAACGTTTAACATCTTCATCATTAAAAGTGCTAAAAAAAAGCACATCCATATAAAGCTCACAGTGCTTAAATTCAATGCTTCATTTCCTAGTATCGATTCAATCGATTGATTACCTTTGAAACGATGGCATATCGATATATATGTGGTCCCAATGGAAACTTGAGAACCCAAATCGGTGTAGGTGAATCGCAGGAATATAAACCGACGTAGTGAATGAATCGTTACATCCTTAAAGCCAACCAAATGCAGCCTTAGGGTTTGGCGTCACATTGAGCAAGAGTGTTTACAGCATTTCTATCAGTTTGTCTTAAAACCTGAGTAGTTTAGTACATGCTGTGTAGTAGTCCTGTTATTTCTGGTGCTGATGTAATTTTTTTCTGATGTGACGACCTCACAGCTTATTTTTTTTGTGGAGCCAAAGTTATAAAGAAGTCCCATGAAAGCAATGATTAGGATTCCCCTTCTGTCCCCTCCTTCTCAACCTCCATCCAATTTCACTCTGTCTTTCTCCATTACATCACTTTAGTATTTTATAGTTATGGCTTTCTCTGGGCCAGAAACGTGTCTGAAAATAATGTTTCTGCCTCCAACCTCCAATTCTGTCATTTGAATGGCTTCAATACAATTACATGGCCAATATTTCCGCAGGAGGGGCAGCGGGGAGCTAATTCAATACATAACACAATTCGGTTTTACTGCGGAGCCACTTTTCTTGTTCCGAGACAAGTTAAATTCCTCTACCTGGGGCAGTTGGAGTTATTGTGACTGTATTTTCAACACAGCTGTGCCCCGGTGTGGGAAGGAACAAAAAAAAAAAAGGCGTCCAACATGACAGGATGAGTTTAAAAGAATCATGAATGTCATAGACAGGCTAGATAGAGAATAGTTGTAAAGTCCCCCTAAAGCAGCATATAGGAGCTGCTTCATCTTTTTGATAGCACACTGGCTTGTGATAATAACAATGGCGTACCTATCATTGCCATGGTGACCCCAGATGACCCGTTTTAGTGGTCTGTAATAATTGAGGACCAACCGTGACACTTCCAGTCATTTAGAATATATTATATTATTCATGTTAATGTTGAGAGTAGTCAGCATGCAAGTGGAGCCATCAATTTAGGACCCATGCTAATAATGACTCTTTGCCTTTACGACTGTTTGTGTTTACTGTCTCATGCAAGTTCAGCTGTTTGCATGGCTCTGTTTCTCTTACGTTGAGTATTTTACAAGCCCCTGAGCGATAGTAAAGTGTGTTTAGCAATGGCAAAGCTTGTAAAAAAGCCATAGATCCTGACATCAAGATAAAACGGCCTATAAATGACAACAGACGAGGGCTTGGCTTATCACACTCAATGGTCTCTAAGTATTGCTACGACTTATGACCTCCCAATCGTTTGTGATACTGTGTAGTAGCTCAAAAAACTGCGTACACGCCTCACATTTCAGCAAGTATTTTATTGCTGTATATCTTCGCCAGCGTCAATAACATAGAAAGTAGACTTGGATATACTTTAAAGTAGTCTGTGTACAGCTTGTATATCAGTATAGGTTTACTGTCCACTGAAAATTAGTCAACATATACACATTATTGTCTAAACAGTAGGCGGAGTTAGCAATCAAAGTTGCCAGCCTGCACTGGACCAGACGATTGCATTCAAAGCTAAGCTCATTAAGCCCACATCCGACAAATGGACAAACTTGCTGGTGAATTGTTCTCGAGACATTGAAAGTGCTTGAGTTAACAAAAAGACATCCAAATAAAACTTTAAAATGTTCTTTTTAAATCTCTGCATGTACGGGATGACTGTGAATCCAATGCATCCCCCCAGGTTCCCCTAGTGCAGAGGTGTCTAAAGTGCGACCCGCTGTTCGTTTCTTATTGGCCCGTGGCACACTGTACAAATAAAGTTTAACCACAAACAAACAATACCCTCGGTAGGATACAATTTATTCCTTAGTTGTACTTTAAACTTAGCAAAGTTATTCAGAATTTCTCTTAGGTGGAATGACTTCATCCATCCATCCATCCATTTTCTATGCCGCTTATAATTATTAGGGTAGCGGGGGTATGCTGGAGCCCAGCCCACTTCGGGCAAGAGGCAGGGTGCACCCTGGACTGGTTGCCAGGCAATCACAGGGACTGACTTCAAACTAGCACCATTCCGCACACACAAATTAACTTGGTGGTCTCTGGTCATTTTAAGGCTCAACACTAAACTTATTTTAATTATTATGGTTGTCAATCATGCATACTACTCCCGTTGTGCACCCATTGATTCCCTACCCATTTGTCCTCACCCCCTCCTTCCCTAACTGTACACTTGTTTACCTACTCCCTTCCATTTCCTCGCCATCATTTATCCACCCCTGGGCACGGACGCCAACTTGTCACTACCAGTAGATGTAAAGATGTCTAATAGTTGTGGGACTTTTTTATAACAAGTCCTGCAGCAGAGCAGAAGCTTGGCAGGCTGCAGAGAGGGAAAGCTTTATCTGAGAAGGCAGCCCTTGCCTCCATCAACACACCCGTAGAGACAATGGCAGTGAGATGGGCGCTCCGTGGACCGATAAGCAAACAACGAAGGGGGACAAATCGGAGTCCACCTGCTGCACCTTCATACCTCCCTTGTTAAGTCTGTCTTAATTTCCCCCAAGACCTGAACTCTTTCATGCAGCGTTCACAATGGAGAATATGGCATTATTGATCCTGTATGTCTGAATATCAATTTATTTGTGCACTGTGAAAATGAAGACTGATTGATGGCGTAGCAGCTAAGACTATCATTAAACTTAAAGATTATTTACCTCATGGGCATGTTATACTATATCATCATATTACTCTTCTAATGGGAGTTTTTTTCACATCTAAATTAAACTGTTTCCTTGCTTTACTTATGTCACACCCCTCAATGAAATTCGGCAGCGCTACTTTCTTTTCGTGTTATTACCGTAAAATACACACGTACATACAGTACATGCAGAAAGCAAAACCACCTCCATTGCGTGTATTGCTTGGTGTAGGCAATAAAGCAAATATCATGAAACAACATAAACAATGGCAGGCTCACCTCACTGTGGGATCAAATTACAGACCACGCGCAGCTCTGTCACTCCCTTAACAGGAGCTGGAGTAATGCTAAGAGCTAACTAAGCTAACAGTAAGTTTAACAACAAACGAATACATTGCAAAGAACCACGGATTACACCTATATTCACAAACACACAAATGAACTTATTTATCATATTAGAGAGGATAACTATGAGTGTCTTACCCGAAAAAGGTGAGCATCTCTGGTGACGTTGTTTGTACTTCCGGGCTATGTCTGTACTTCCGGGTTCGGCAGGTAACAAATCAATCACTTGTGGTCGAAGGGGTACCAGGTTAAGTTCATTACAGAATGATACCATAAACTTAAATAAATAGCTGTTTAGAATTACTAACCTTGTTTTAACCAGTTTTTGACACATTTTACACTAACTAAACCCATTTTAGTCATTCCCACCACCTTGATTTATGAGCAGATACTATTTTAAATAAGTCTCAGATGTCCCACAGTAGTGAAATGGAAGTGTGTTTTTGCCTTGATGCTGGAGACGCACCGTTGTATGTCTGTAGCTTTAATGCTAATGAGCTGTGTTTGTCCAAGCCTGTCTCCAACTTTACTGCTAAGAAGTGCTATTGTGCACTTTATTCCACTTTTTACACATACACCGTAACTCTGAACTTGTCCAATGTAGTAGATAGCACATATCACATACAACAATGTAACATTAAGCAGTCCTAACATTACAACAGTACATTACAACATTATAACACCAACATCATGCTAGGTTAAAATAAAATGATCAAACGTTCAGCTCCCACATCTATAACTGACTGATTTACTTTGTTTTAAGATGTGTAGCAAAGCCTCTTTTCCTTTTTTTATTTCTCAAATCTGTCTCCAATGAAGTGGTTGGCCTGCACAGGGTGAGTTTATCTAGCTTGGGGTGAATCAGAGGCGGTATCATGTCCACGAGGAAGGAGGTTTTTCCTTCACAACGTCACAAAAAGCCACAAATTTGTTTGAGGGCCTGTTCTCTCAAGAGTGGAGCAAACGAGTGAGGGAGATGATGGATTTTTCTCACGTTTGGTGCTCATAAACAGGCTCGGGGGACACATAATACTGTTAGAACATCATTATAAAGTCTAGAAACTGATTTATGACTCCAATTATTTTTTACACTGTAATTGTTGAATTACTTTAGAGTTTTGCACTCAAGTTTTTCTTTACTTTTGAGGCATATTTTTTCAGAATCCGACTCCAAATTGCACAAATGGGGTGTTTCCATTGCATAAATATTACGTGTGTCATTATACACTCAGCACATGAGACGAGAAGATACACAATATTGGGTTCATGAGAACAAGACAAGACAAAATTTTAACATTACTTTTAAGAAAACTACAATGACAAAATATAGGACTGGACAAACAGACTTTTCAATTTAACTAAGTCACAAAACAATGCAAGTATATTTTGAAATGTTTCATAAGTTTGCATGCATGACCTTAGCATGATGCTTTTAACTGCTCAACTGCTTTCCACAAAATGAAACAAAAACTAAAAATGGTAAAAGTTAAAATAATGAAGGCAGTTGTTGCTGCTGCTATACCAATCATTTATTTTGATGTATAGATATACTGTACAGACAGATGTAAAATAGATTGCAGTAAATTAGTTTTAGGTTTATTCTAAAAAGTACTACAGTTCCCATGATGCTGACAGTGCCGCATCAGGAAGTACTGTTGTGCATTTTCTAAATGAAAGCAAATATCACATGTTTTGAAGTCTTATGCAGCGATCGTGTATTGGTCGGACAAATTTTAAGTAAGTTGCAATCCAGCTTGTATTGCAAGGTCTATAGTGTGTGCAAAGCACTTAATGTGCGGTTTTAATCCTGCCTCATACTGCCACTTCCATAATACATGTATTATCGTTCACAGTAGTGGTGCCATAGCGCATAGTCCTATTCTCACAAGACAGCTTTCTCTTAAAGGAGAAATACTGTCAGGGTTAATCTGGCGAGATCATGAGTTCTCATGACACCCCCAATAAAGAAATACCATTTAAATTATATAGCTGTGATTAGTTGGTGACCACTCCAGGGTGTACTCCGCCTCTCGATCGATGTCAGCTGGGGTAGGCCCCAGCTTACCCGTGACCCCAGGGAGGAAAAGCATTACAGAAAATGGATGGATGGATGAAATTCTATAGTCTTTGTGTTATTATTATAATATTGCCTCATTCACACATTGAAACAATGATAATAGCTCATGCTGGCATTGAAGGAAATTAAAGGGGTAAACATAAGTTTAACATGTATATAATTCATCATTGATGTCCACGTAAGGTATCCATGAAAAGTCTCTCATCACCATTGAAGCTTTCTCGTGTTTTTGTATATATATGTGTTTGTGTGTGTTTGTGTTTTCAAGGTCTTAAGGGGAAACTCTGCATTCTATACAAAGGAAATTCAGTTGTGTCTGGCCATCCATGTCAGGCACGTAAATCACAGAGGGCCACCGTTCCTTTGGGCCGTTCCACCCTGTCACCATGAATGTAAATACAGCCTTTATATACCTGCGCTTAAATATGACCATGAATAATGGAAGAAGCAGTATTGAGGAGGGATCAGCGTTCATATTTTCCATTCCTCTTTGATATTAAGTCTGTGGCACGGTGCCACCGAGTCATCCCATCTGATTTACCGCTATCGTCTCCGAGCGGGAATGGAGTGCAGTAATCAAAAAAATCAACAACAAAAAAACATCATGATGTTTCATGCCAGTGATGGATGAGGCCCGTGGACGATGTGATGCAGAAGACAAAGAGCTCTTCAGAATGGGGGATTCATTTTCGTCGGGGTCGGGTGCAAACAAAAGACTCGGAAATGGGTGTTCGGCATAGAGTATTTATGTTTGTTATTTGTCGAGTGTGTCAGCATGTAGCGTGTTTGGGCTTGTCTGGCAAGAAATGAACTTAGTCACACAGCCCCGAGACAACAGCAGGAAAGGTATCGCTGAAGCAACCCAAGCACCTCGGCGACAGTAAAAGAAAAAACAGAACCTCGCTCCAGCAGACCACTTAATAGCTTTGGCTGACGCACACCTTTGGAAATGCATCAGTCAACTGTGCCAGAAAAAATGATGATGAGCATCCTGCTTGGCTACACAACCCGTGGGTGCGGAGACCACAGAGTCCAGGAGGTTCAGTGTCAGTTTTTTTCTGTATAAAAAGGTAGAGTCCACATCAATAGCCTTTTTTCCACTGCAGCAACTGTTTGAGGAACTTTTCTGTTTACCATGGTATTTCGAAATACCACCCCTGCGTTTCCACCAGAAACCACACTGATAAAATGGTTGCCCGAGGGCCCGGAAAGGTTTCAGACGGCCACTACGGTCTTTTTTTCAGTCGCTCAAAGAACTTTTGTGGGGCATCTGTGTACTATAGAATGATTCTACTCTACAAACTTTTTACAATCTTCATTTGGATACGCAAAGCTGTGAGAAGTGGACGGACTCTTTTGAACCTATTTCCAGAGGAATATATATACAGCCTGATTTTGAGACTCAAAACTGCTGAGTCTGTGGAAGAATAGCTGACAATCTTTTGATGGTGGTCTAAGTGTAGAATACACACCCAAATAAATTGGTGAAAATTTGAAGAAATTGTAGCAAGATTCTAAGAATATGCTCAGTCCAGCAACAAAGGACTCTGCGAGCTTGTTGCCTGAGGATACTAGCTGAAAGAGGAAGCAGTAAACAAGTGTAACAAAAGGTAAATCACATCAAATATTCACTATTTTATTTGTTACATACTGTGACAGTAGTCAGCGGCATGTGATTTGTTCAGTTAGTTTAGTGAACCGAATGTTAATGCTAAGCGGTCAACAGGCTGGTGATCAACTAGAATGTGTTTGTGTTGTCGGTGTGGCCTCAACATTGACATTTATTCTTCATGCATTGTTATTTCCAGATGGAATGGACCCCAGGGAACTGTGCTCTCTCCGGTTCTGTTTACCCTGTACATGTCAGACTTTCAATACAACTCTGAACTCTGCCATGTGCAGAAGTACACGGACAACACCATCGTGGGATGTATCAGGACTGGATAGGAGGATGTGTACAGAAAACTGATCCAGGAATTTGTCAGCTGGTGCGACGCAAAGCACCTGCACCTCAACACCACCAAGACCAAGCAAATGGTGGTGGAGAAACAGGACACACCCAGAACCTGTTCTCATAAGGTGACCGTGTGGAGGTGGTTCACACCTGCAAATACCTGGATGATAAACTTGACTGGACTGCCAACATGGATGCTCTGTGCAGGAAAGGGCAGAGCTGTCTGTACTTCCTCGGAAGGCTGGCGTCCTTAAACGTATGCAAGAAGCTGCTACAGATCTTCTACCAGACTGTGGTAGCTAGTGCCCTCCTGTATGCAGTTGTGTGCTGGGAGAGCAGCCTCAAGAAGAAGGCTGCCACACCCCTGGACAAACTGGTGAGGAAGGCAGGCTCTGTCATTGGCACTGAGCTGGACAGCCTGACATCTGTGGCAGAGCAAAGGCTCCTTTCCATCATGGACAACCAGGATCATCCAATACACAGCATCATCTCCCGACGGAAGAGCAGTTTCAGTGGCAGATTACTATCACTGCCTTGCTCCACCGAAAGACTGAGCAGATCATTCATTCCTCCCCCACACCATGCGACTTTTTAACGCAACAGAGGGGGAGCAATAAAAACACACACAGGACCGGACTTATTACATTATTATGTATTATTATTAGTATGTATTATTATTAGTATGTATTATTATTTATTATGCATGATTGCACTCCATATTTGTCTCATGTCTTGCCTTTGTTGTTTTATTTTGTGATGAAGTGATTAAGTTCATTATGACATTTTTGCAGAGCTGATCGATCTATCTATCTATCTATCTATCTATCTATCTATCTATCTATCTATTAATTTAACTAAGTCACAAAACAATGCAAGTACATTTTGAAATTATTTATAACTTTGCATGCATGACGTTAGCATGATGCTTTAAACTGTTGAACTTATTTCCACAAAATGAAACAAAAACTAAAAATGATAAAAGTTAAAATAATGACAGCAGTTGTAGCTGCTACGATTAATCATTTATGTTGATGTGTAGTTATAAAGACTCATATAAAATAAATTGCAGTAGATTATCCATCCATCCGTCCATTTTCTATACCGCTTCTCCTCATTTGCAGTAGACTAGTTTTACGTTTACTCTGAAAAAAACTAAAGTTCCCACGATCCTGACAGTGCCGAATCAGGAAGTACTGTGGTGCATTTCCGTAATAGAAGCTTATGTTTTGAAGCCTTACGCAGCGATTGTGTATTGATCTGACAAATCTTAAATAAGTTTGATCAAGTCTAAATTTACAACAGCTTCTGCTTGGACCTTAAAATCATGGTAACTGTTGTAGTCCACTGGGAAAAAGCATCTCACATCTCAACCATGCAAATGAGTGGTGCGGGGAAAACCCGAGGCCAGCTTGGTTTGCAGGGTTTATAGTGTGCGCGAAGCACTTAATGTGCGGTTCTAACCCTGCCTCGCATACTGCCACTTCCTTATCCATCCATCCATTTTCTATACTGCTTCTCTTCATTAGGGTCGCGGGGGTATACTGGAGCCTATCCCAGCTGACTTTGGTCGAGAGGCGGGGTACACCCTGGACTGGTTGCCAGCCAATCGCAGGGCACATATAGACAAACAACACCACTTCCATATATTTCTGTAATATGGTTTTATTATGTTAAATGTTTTATATTGCGCTGTTGCCACTTGGCTCAGGTCGCTCTTGTAAAAGAGGTTTTTAATCTCAGTGAGATTTTAACCTGGGGAAATAACGGTTTAGGGAAGGTGGAAAAGGAGTTATTGATAAATCAAGAATAGGAACATAATTATCTGATCAAAGGATAGGTAAGCCCTCCAATAACGTAATTCTAGTGGTCACTGTGGCTGAGTAAATTATCTTCAAGACCGCCATGGTGTCTGTTTTCATCGGGGAAAACATGGATTGGCTGGTATGTAATGAAACAATATTTGTTGCGCTTGATAAGAATAGGCTTAAAGTTTGATGAAATCTTGGAACCTGAACAGAGGCTTTGACAGGCTGCTTGTCAAATACAGCAGGATGTTGGGCTATGTCTCAGGCAGGCTAGTTTGTCGGAAGTTACATGTATTGGCTTTCAAGCGATACCCATCATGTCGGTTATCTTATAATATACATATAACTATTTGTTTTGTCGCATGTAACTCAAACCTGCAATGTTGGCTGTTTTTTTTTAAATTAATTTTAATAAATAAAAGCGGTAAATGTCCCAACCTTCATTTTTCTGTATGTGTCCCTTGGTGGCGTACATGTTTAGCACGCGATATGTCAGTGTCAGGGCGTCGTGGCAAAGCAAGTTGAACCCAAATGCAGGGAAGAAGCAGAGGCAATAGCAGTATGCAGCTCAAAAAGGTTTAACACCAAAAAACACTTGGAAAACCCAGGATCCAAATATACAAAATCAAAGTCTGGAAAGTCCAAAACACACAAAACACAAAGGACATGTAAGAAGCTAAAAAAAAACGTAGCTAGCACAGGGCAAACTCACCACACAAGACGTATGACGACCAGACAAAGACTTAACAGGAAACTGGGGAGTAAACACACAATAATTAGACAACATGACACATCTGGATGAGACACGAGAGAGAGGAAATAACCGATTGGAGGAGACATAAGGATCAGGGCAAGACACAGGTGCAAACAATGACACAATGAGCACAAGTAAGACAAACACTGCAAAAAAACAAAATATGAGTAACAGACCGTGGCATGATGTCCAGCTTTGCCTCTTCCTGTCAAACTAATTATCTTGTTTTGACCATGTTCTTGCAGGGGGTGTTATTATTTTTTTGTCTAATATTTCAGGTTGTGAGGTTGCTAGAGGGGCGCATTCACGGTCTGTGAATCAAAGACAGCATGCCAGTCTGTGATGATTTAGAAGTCACTATTACTTTCTACTTTGGTTTGGTTTTAATTAAATATGACAGGAGAAGAATTCACCTATCCATCCAAAAATCAAACCATTTTTGCCTTTAACATGGCGCTGACGCGACTATAGCTTTAAAAATACTGCACACATTGTTTTTCAAGCAGCTGCTAGTCCATTTCACACTTTGAAAACCGCTGACTTTCCATTAAAAATCGACCCATTTTTGTTTGAAACGTGCGGCTCATGTTCATATAGCTTTAGAAATATTGCCATTTTTTTCGTCCTTTTTTTGAAGTTGCTGCTCAAAGTGCTATGGGGTCACCTACGGGGAGAGTTGCCTCTCACTTTTAAAACCGCTGACATATACAACCATCCATTCATACCACGATCCATCTAGCAATTCAATTCATCCATCCACCCACGCCTGATCCACATTCATCCATCCGTTAAAATGCACAATCTTGGTTCCTATGTAGGTAAGACCTCAAAGAAGGTCATTCCAGGTGATGTTAACATGCACAAACAGTCCTCACCAGAAAAAAACTCCACATTAATACAACACGCGGCATGCTGATTGCATGACGACATTAAGATGCAGATGCAAGGTCGCAGCCAGGTGCAGTGATTAAAAGTGTTAACAGGCGAGGAGACACAATGGCCCTCCCACACAAACAGAGAAGAAAAGAGAGCAGAAGGAGAGAAGTAGAGGCGGAAATTGATTGAGACCGATCCAAGCAATTTGTTCTCCATCATCAGCGTGTCCTACACGCATGCACACTTGCAGTTAGAACTAATGACCTGTGATTGGATCTCAGAATGCTCAGTCTGGACACGCCATTAAATAGTCTGCTCTGCTATAGAAAACACAAGGGATTGAGAAAAAATACATACAAAATTCAGCCTTAATCCAATTATTATTAATTGAGAAAGGCGCTTTAAGAAGATGGGTTGTTCTGCATTGAACACAGACCTTTTACCAGGCTTCCAACATCTTAATAAGGTCAGGACGTTATGGCATGTACATAATCTGCTTGGCCCAAATTCAGCATTTTCATTTATAAAAATGGTTAAATGAATTAAAATACAAATATAAGGCATTTAGAAGATGTTTTGTGTTGCGTTATTGCTGTGACTTGGGCCTGCAAATGGACGTGTGTGATGTCAGCTAGCTACTGCAGATCTGCCTAATGATAGCATGGATAGCAGTTAAAATAAATGTCGGAAATATTCCTTTTTTTAATTACGGACCTATTAGAGTCACTGTATTTATTTCATAGGAGTGTGACATCTCTTTGGAAAGCTCGCGGTGAGCATAAAATGATCTCAGTTGAGACAGTAGTCATACCACAAGCCCACCAGATGGCGACAAAGACTAGTGAATGACATCATGAATGTAATAGCCTTGACGTTTAAATATCTGTTGGGACATAGGCTTGTGAAATACAACGTCGGGCTTTGTCTCAGTTTGGCTGGTTAGTCGGAAGCTACATATATTGACCATACAGTAATCCTTCGTTTATCACGGCTCAATAGTTCCAGCAGGATTCCTTATTTACAAATGGAATGTTTTCGTAGTTAGACCATCGAAAATTCGGTGTTTACAACCTTCCAACTTATGGTTTTTAACATCATTACAGCCCTCTTACACATAAAATAACACCCCTATAGTCACCTCAGTCACGCTCATAACAGAAATTAAGCCATTTAAAAATAAATTAGACTCGTGCTAGTATGTGTTGTTATAAACATGTTCCGGCGCTAGAGGACAGGAAGTGGCGTCAGGGGTTCAGAGTTGAGTTTTAGCTTGGCGTGGGTTACAGCCATAACAGTAGCCCGTGTTAGGGATCATTGTGCCTGTTGTGAGATAATTCAAACCTGCAATGAAATCCCTGTTGTTCTGGCTGGTGCTTGTGTGTCTCACCAAACATTACAGTAACATTACTGAAACCTAGTAATCATTGTACAATACTACATATCAACCCAGCATCTTTGAATGCATCTTCTGTTTATTATATGCATATGTATACTTTTTGACTAATAACAGCAAACCACAAACCACATTCAACCACAAAACAGCATGGTTTAATAATTAATATATGTTTACTCTAAAAAAAACGGAGTGTGAAGCCGCAAAATTCGAAGTGCAAAGTGATATTTATCATGGTTAATTGATTCCAGACCCGACTGCGATAAGTGAATTTCCATGAAGTAGGATTCAATATTAATAAATTGAATATTTTCACAGTTAGAGATAGAAAACCTGTTTATGACTTTCTAAATCTGTTTTTTTTTTTACCATTATTTGAACTCTGTAAAGTCACCTTTACACTCCTATTCTTTGTTTAAACCACATTGCTAATGTGCAGACGACGGGATCACTGCAGGAAAACAAGAGACGGCCAGGCTTTAAGCATCGCATGCTAGCGAGCTAACTAGTTAACCTCCAATGTATTTATTCTAAACTTAAGAAAAATAAATAAATAAACTTAAGAAAGTGACAAAATAAGAAGCCAAAAACCTACCAATTCCACACCAAATGGAAGGAGAACCTTTTTTCACTTTATCATGTCGAACAAGCCATGGCTGACTACATGCAGTGTTAAGGTAATGTCATCTAAGGTAATGTCTCATCCATGTAACATTACTGACGCCTAGTGACCATAATACTACATATGACTTGTCTTGCAATATTTGTACTAATAATGAGCCTTAATCAGCCATGAAACACTGATCATTTCAATGCAGGGAGGGACGACTGTATATGAAAAAAGGAGCTTCCAGTCTCCCAGTTTCCCCTGCCTTCCATGTCTACTCATTCATTTGAAAAGGAGTTGTTTTCTGCCTCCAACCTGGATGTCGAGTCTTTAATATTGTTGACATATTTCCGTCCATAAAGTTAATAACCTCAGGTGTTCAACTCGGCCTTGATGATGACGATCAGGGCCCGGGAAATATGAAACGATTGGTATTCATTGTTGTCCGTTTGAAACAATGAATTATTTATGTCGGGCTTGAAGCTGCTGCGAGGAGAATGACTGCGCCGGGCGGGTTGAGAGAGGAAGCATGTGAATGAAAAGTGCATTCTCTTATTCTCATAGCAGCAGTCTTGAACACTCTGCCAGCATTCATGACCAGCGGTCATGATGAAAGAGCCCACATGAGCATCCATGACAAATATAACCTCTCATATGTTGTGTTGTCAGTTTAATGAACATTACTTCTGGAAACCAGCAGGACTACTTTATTATCTAGCAAAAGCACTTATTTTGTAAAAATCTAATTTGGGTACAAAATACAAAGACATCATTAAAGGGTCGCTGACATGATTTATCAACTTTGCTTAAATATGTTCTATATTGTTTGTAATTATGTTCTACGTTGTTCGTTTTATGAAAGTGAACAGTAAAATCGCAAAAATTACATTTATTCTTCATGGCGGGAAGATGAACTCCAGTCACAAAAATGGAGCGTTTCCCAAGTGACGTCAGCGCAGTTGACCCTCTCAACATACACAGAGTAAACAAACGTCGAGATAGCTTGTATATTTTTGATCAAAATAGTAATCATGCCAAATTGTTGTGTTGCCGCTGTGTCTGATACTGATACTGTAAGTTTGTTTTATTTTCCAAAATGGACAAAGCAACTATAGAGAACGAGAGACATCTGGACGCTCACCTCTTTGCAATGTTCATTTCACCGAAGACTGCTATGAAGAGCCGACACCTTTACAAGACGTATTAGGCTTAAAAGTACGATATAAAAGCATTTTGGATGCTGGGATGCTATTCCTGATGCTATGCTACCCAGGAAAAAGGAGAAGAAGAACGACGTCAAAGTTGCCACAGAACACAGTAAGTGTCTTATTTACACATTGTATTGTAAACACTATGCCACCAGAGCGACCAGCATTCAAAGCATTTTTCATGTTATAAAACATACTTTCACAGCAATATGTTGACAGTGGGGGGCCGGGCGGCAATGAAATACACAATAAAAAAGGCTAAAGACCCCTTTACGCTCATTATGAACCTGATTTAAAACAATCATTGAAGGATAAGCAACTCCAAGGTAATTTACACTTACCAGTCTGTGTTTTGAAGGTGACCAAGCTTAATTCCCTACAGCTTAATTCCCAGTTCTGCAAGTTCTCTATTTCATCTCTAAATGTTTCTCCATCTTCAAACTATTGACACATCGCTCAAATCTTCACTATAATCACTGTAAACATCCTCTGTCTCGTATACCGCCATGTTTGTTTACTTGTGATCAATAGCAATAACAATAAATGTATTTTTTGTGAATTTACTCTTCGCTTTCATAAAACTAAAAACATAGAACAATATTACAAACAATATAAAACATATTTAAGCAAAGTTGATAAATCATGCTAGTGACTCTTTAAGCTCACACACGGGAGTGTAGCAAAAAGCAAGGCCAAAATTCTCTCTTAGCTCTCATCAGGAAGCTTGAATCCGAGGTTAGAGGCCCTGATGAACGTTTGATTGCCCTCAGGCGGGTTTCTTTTCACTTAAAAAAAAAAAAGAAAAAAAAAACTGGGGTTGATTCCGAGAACGCGCCTGCTGATTACTTGATGATATTCACGCCGGTCAGTCCGATAAGAGTTAAATCAAAGCGATGCAAGCAAGAACACACTTGTGGTACAATACAACCGCTGAATTTACAGAGGCATCATCCATCTTTGGTGAAACATTACATTCATATTGACTCATGGAATTATTTATCAAACACGTTTTATTTATCTGGAGATGAAGTGGAGTTGTGCTGCTGAGCAATTCTGAGTCGTCATAAAGAAAAGGAGCGTATACACATGCAGTACAATATCACCACTGCAATACGTTCAAATATCTCAGAGTATATTTATTTAAACTGATGTGCTATTTCTAGTTGCTTGAGTGGCTATGTAGTTCTGACAAAATTATTAATTGTGGTTGGTTTAATAGAACCAAATGTGAAGCATGCCAGAAGACTTTATAGCGTAGGCGCAGCAACATAAATAGAAATAGAATAGAGCAATATGAGGTACAGTTCTATGCAAATGTAAAATTATTTTGAAACAGTTTTTTTTCACCATTTTTTTCTATTCTGCAGCTTGGAAATAACCGGAATTAAGATGTCAAACTGTGGATGTAAGAGAACTAAAATGGTGTGATGCAGTATTTTTCAAAAAAGAGCTGCTGCCCTCAGTTTTTCATGCTGAGTTTGAATGAACTCTTCATTCATAATCCATCCATCCATTTTCTATACCGCTTCTCCTCTTTTAGGGTAACGGGGGCATGCTGGAGCGTATCCCAGCTGACTTCGGGCGACAGGCGGGGTACACCCTGGACTGGTCACCAGCCAATCACAGGGCACATATAGACAAACAACCATTCACACTCACATTCATACCTGTGGTAGATTTAAAGTCCCCAGTTCACTTAACATGCATGATTTTGGAATGTGGGAGGAAACCGGAGTACCTGGAGAAAACCCATGCATGCACGGGGAGAACATGCAAACTCCACACAGAAATGCCCAGGGGAGAATCGAACCCGATCTCCAGGCTGTTACTGTGTTGGCCAACATGCTAACCACTGTGCGGCCTCGTTCATAATCACAAAACAAAAAACTTTTGGTGAAAAATGCCCATAAATAAGCCTCTATGGAGGTGAAGAAAATGTAATTAAATGTATGTTAAAGATACTTAAAGGTGGGCTTTTTCACTTGAGAACTTTCTTGGGTACAATTGTGGTGGCAAAGATGTTTTTTGGTTTGCATAGAAATGTTTAAACAACTTAAGAGTGCTTATTGAAAAAAACCCCAAAAACATTTAACACCAGTTCCGCCTCTCTAAGTAACTTTTTCAAGTGCAGTAATGATAGACTGATTATAATATGGTAATTATTATCTTGCTGATTGGCTGCGAGAAACCACTTCTATGGGCTTGACCAAAGGTGTCCCACAGCTGTTTTTTATCGCCACACTGTAAAAATACCGCAAAATTCTGAAAAAGCAAAGAAAACAAAGAATAAAGTTGCAATGTTAGGAAATTTAGATTGGGTGAAAGTTATAATATTACGATAATAAAGTCTTATGACAATACAGACATAATATTTAGAGAAAAATATGTATGAGGAGAAAGTTGAAATATTGGTAAAAAAAATAAAATAAAAACAGCAAAAATGGAAAAAACAAGCAAAAAAGGGTAATTTAAGGAGAAAAAGTTCATTCACTAATAATATACTTGTCAGTGATAACACAAAGCTGAGATACAGGCTGTTTTTTTCTTTAAATATAAAAACATTTCAGCCTATCTACGTGGATAGGTTTAAAAAAATGTGGCCTCCGCATCCTTTGATTTTTCAGCATGCGGCCCGCGGTGGAAAAAGTTTGGACACCCCTG
This sequence comes from Dunckerocampus dactyliophorus, assembly GCF_027744805.1. NCBI lineage: Eukaryota > Metazoa > Chordata > Actinopteri > Syngnathiformes > Syngnathidae > Dunckerocampus > Dunckerocampus dactyliophorus. Next base: position 8,874,710 of record NC_072829.1, on the reverse strand, counting down.
GGCTTGACCAATAAGGGGCTATGATTTGCTTGATTTGGGAATTAAGTCCACTTCCCAGATTAAAATGGAAAACATACAAACACATTTCTTATAATTTAATCAGAAGAAAAGGCTTTAATTTATTGTAGAGTAATACCGTTTTCTAAGATTTTGAATTGCAATAAAATGCCGAAAACTTTTGTTCTTAGTTTTTGTCACTTTTACGTGGCATTCTGCTGCAGCTGCTGCCAGCTGTGCAGTGTTCCTCTGCTTCCCAGGGTTGTTGATTCCTTGAGCGAATGAAAGCGTGGCGCCGGCTGCCCGTCACGCATTAAACATGTCACCGGGGACTCATTAGCTAAACAAATGTGTGCCATCACCCTGCAGTCTGATGACTAGAGCACCGACCTCGGTGAAAAAGAGGGATTATAAACAGACGCAGCGGTCAAACAAACAGCAACCCGCTCTCCGGAGATAGATAGATGGTCAAGTAGGAGGTGGTCACATGATCTACTATGCTGCTACACCACAATGCTTGAAAACACAACAAGATTTTTTTTTACACCAAACTACTGAAACAATGGAACAAATCTGGCCTACCAAAGGTCACCTGAGGACCACCATAGCCGTGTGCTACCAGTGCTACCTCGGTTTTCGTAGGATTAAATTTTATAGCCAAAAATATGTCTCGGTTTTCGTACACAACACTACGCCTAACAAACTAGTCCTAGTCCCGACTTGGATCGAGTGGTCAAACAAAGCATGCAAACATAGTTAGAGGCTCCATTACATGTTGGGACGCTATAGACAGATCTATCAGCAGGATGTACCAAGCACTGTGCCACTGTAAAGAGGCCTTCAAGCGCACTGCGTAATTCCGAGTGTTGTGTTAAAACTGGCTTTCAGACAGTCTCTGTGCTTTCTTTTTAATTGAGTGCGGCTGCAAAATAAAAAGTTTTAGATTAGGGTCAGCTTCAGGAATCGGGGGATGGGGATTTGGCATAGGGGTTAGGGTTCGTGTTATTGTTAGGAATTAGAGATCAGGTGTTAGGTTGTATTTGGGGATGGAGGTCAGGGTTTGGCTTAACTACTGGGAATCTAGCATTTAGGGGAGAGGGACAAGCAAGCTTACTTTCTGAAAACAATGACGTCACCTCTCCATCGCCACCACATGACCAGTGGTTGTGGACTGCTGCCGAAAAGCCAACATAATATCTGAATATTGGACTGGCATGACTCCCAGTCGACATTCTCCTGATATTATTTTTGTCTTATATTGGAAAGTGTAAGTAATTCCACTTCGCTCTAAGTCTAGACAAGCTGGACCCTGTGTGCATGCGTTCTTTCTTCTTCTATTGTTTTGCTGTGTCACGTGGCTTTGTCCGTTTACAGCACCACATGTAGGTGTGCCTTATGTATTACATCGTTTTCACCCGGTAATACGTTACGTTTTTACTGATCCAACACTATGTAGAGACAATATTTTTTGCAAGCTGCCAAACCCCCCCCCCCAAAAAAGAGCGTTCTCGTGTGGACAGGGTCTACTGTAAGTAGTGTCAGGTATTAGTAATTTGGATATAGGGTCTATGGATTAGTGTATGTTTATAGGTTATTGTTCAAATTAGGATGGAATCCTGGAATTAGTGTAATTCAATGAATGATGGATGCTAGAGTACGCGTTTCCTCTTGGTGCAGTCCATGATGTCATTCTTGTCAGTCAATCTTGGTGGCAGCCTAAAGAACTGGACTTAAACAGCTAAGAAAGCAAATACAAAAGCTATAAACGAGAGCAGGAATTATGTGAACACAGAGTCTTAAAATCCAATTAAACCAAACGGCATTCTGGAATGCTAAACAAGCCTGTCGTCTGTTCCACAGAGTCTGACTATTAAGAATAATTCTGTGTTCCTCTGAACTAGAGTCCTTTGTCTCATCAAGCTAATGTGTCAGTCCTCACAGAGCACAGTGCACTAATAATGAATTAGGTGCACACAAGTTCCCAGACTGGCCTGACTCAAGTCACATGTTGCCTCCACATGGAATAATCATGAGCTTTTTTCCTTGTTGCCTTTCATCAGAAGAGACGAGGTGCTCTATCATTGGAGATAAGAATGCTAGCGTGAGGCCGTGTGAGAGGTATAGATTGGTTCTGGTAAAGTTAGTTAAGATTAATCCAAGGTAGGGATAATTAGAGCAGCCTCCTTACTGCAGTGGTCCTGAAGATGAATGGACTCAGATACGTCACAGTGAAGAGAGAAGAGTATTCAGTGTCATTGTGGAAAGTTCTTGCTAGCTCACACAAGGGATTTGGCGCATTAGTGTGCCTAGAAGCGACCAAACCATACAGTATTTTAAGTGGCTGCTATCATAATGTTGGTTGTATTTTGCTTTCTTGTCACTCAATTATCCTCCTTGGCCTGGGATGTTTTTTCTCAGCAGTCCTAGTGAGAAGGCTTGCGAACGCAGTTGGTACTTTTACATTCAATTCCAGTTATCTACAAGTAAGGATGCTTCTATCGATCGGCCACTGATTTCCGTGGAAAAGCATGCCGATCACCTGTAGCTCGTATTATTGCAGCTTGCAGAGATCCCTGTGTGCAGTGTAGTGTCCTGCTTTAATGTCTTGGGTAGTGTCCTTCTCCCACTTTCCTTCACACTGCGCAGGCGTACGGCAGCAAACCCAACATGTTTGCCGTGTGGAACTTATATGCCATTTGTGAAAGTGAGGTAAAGTTTGCATCCTGCAACACATGCCACGAAAAATATCTTGCAGGGGTAGCATGTTAAAAAGCTATAATTGAATACGGTATTTGAAGAACAAACATTTGACGGAGTATTGTGAGTTTTCAAGGCACACTGTGTCAGACAGCAGCTAACGCTGGGCAACACTTCCCTGTATGCATGTGACAGTCAGATGGCTAAGCAAATAACCACAAAAATAATTCAATTAATCGGACAAGATGACCAGCCTTTCTCAGCGGTAGAAGACACCGGATTCGGCTGACTTCTCTATCACTTGGAGCACTACTTGGAGCCCACTATTGCTACCTGGAAGTGCTATCAGAGCTCCATCAGACAATGTACTCTCACATCAAAAGTCTCCTTAAAGAAGGCGTGTCATTGTCTGTAAGTTTCACAAGTGATACTTTTTCTTGGAAAAGTTAAAACTGTCAGTAAAGATCCCAAAAACGCTAACAAGCAGGGTGGTGTAGAAAGAACGCAGAGCTCAAGATGGAAAAATACAACAAAAATCTATGGTGCAGGGAAAAAAATGAGCTACCCAAAAGCACCACGAAAAAGGTAATAAAAAATATATACTAGTCTAAACTGCTGACAGGGTGAAGCTACAAGACTGACTGAAAGGCAAAAAACAGAAGATATATCTATAAAAAATATACCAATGAGCAGACAGGCAAAAGTCTTGGAAGACGAAGATTCACTACCATGCGGCGTGGCGTGGCGTCCATGTGGAGAAATCAATCGACGCCTTCCTGCCGCCACATGTGGAACTAAAAAGGAGTAGCAAGAATAAGGAACACCTGCGGCTTGTCTGGCAGCTACTCCCATTCAAGGTAAACCGGGGTCTGAAATGGGAAAACACAATGAGCAAAGGCGCAGACAGCAAATTAAAACAAACAAAGAGAAACCAATAAGGTGCTCACCTGCGGCAACTAAGCAGTGTCACTGCAGAGCGTGTCAAAACTATGTTTTCGTCCAAAATTAAGGTCGATCTTATGTTTTTTCAGATCATATAGCCTAAGCAGGGGTGTAGCCAGGAATTCTGGACCCCATAAAAAAAAACAGCTTGGGGCTTAAGTTTTTAATAATTATAAGATACTTTTCCCCCATATGGTGCAGGGCAAGCAACCATTCACACTCACATTCATACCTATGGACAATTTAAAGTCTCCAATTAACATAACATGCATGTTTTTAGATGTGGGAGGAAACCGGAGAACCCGGAGAAAACCCACACACGCACAGATCATGCAAACTCCACACAGAAATGCCCAGGTGAGAATCAAACCCAGGTCTTCTCGATCTCCAGGCTGTTACTGTATTGGCCAACATGCTAACCACTAGACCACCGTGCGGCCCCTCATCATTACAAAATTTTAAAAAATACAGTTAATTCACATCATGTATATCGATATCATCTGATCTCATTGATCGTGTCGGAATCAGCATCATGAACCAGTGATTGGGGACCAGTATTCTAGATCCTGGTTTTAGACTTCCTGCAGTTACGCTTTAAGAGGACACCAGAGATGATTCTCATTAACTGTTCTTAGCCTAGAGCAGTGCAATAGCCAGAGAAGTGAAAAGCTGCATCTAGAATGATGACATCCCCTTTGTCTTCAAAAGAGCTTTCAGTGATTCTCTGTGAAGTTCTTTGAGCTTAAAATGTGAGCACACATGCGTACAGTCAGGCAGATTTATGTCCCCCTTTATCTCCATGCATTAATATGCTTTCCACATGTGTTACATCAAGCTTGAGTCCTTGAAAGTAATGTGTGTACATTAGCACGGGTGATAAATCTCGGCAGAGAGCATACTATACTGTACCAGTGTTGTTTCCAGAGGTGATGAATGACTGCCGGTGTTTGCCATGTGGGGGCGACTTTCAAAAAACAAAAGGAAAAACTGCATCTGCCAATTTAGCACGGACAAGTGTGATGTTCACAGTGCCATATGGCATCATTGTTTTTGTCTCGGTATATCTGAGGATGTGTGTTTACGAGAAGCAGCTGCACTATCGTGTGTGTTTTTAAGAAAGCAGGTGTGTCACTTTCTGCAGCATCCTCTTGAATTGCACTCACGCCAGCCCCGCTTGTGTAAATCTGTGAAAAACAACACATGGCCACAGCAAAGTATGCTTTACAACTGGGCAATACAGTGAAGAAAAACTTGTGCTTTTTCAATAAATGCATATCTAAAGATGGCCATACAATCTACTTGAAAACATTTGCTATAATCGTATGTACTGTACATGGGGGAGGCAGTGGCCCCTATCTAAAGTTTAAAAACCGGGGTTTGTTCATTTTTCTGTGATGTAGAGGATTAACCTACATTTGCAATGTTGCGGCCAAGTGATGTTGCTTGTTTGTTTTCAGTTGGAACTGGGGCTTTTGTCAAGGTGAAGAGACCTATCTTAATAGGTAGGGGTTAGGGATTAGGAATTGTATTAGTGTTAAGGATAGTAGTACTAAGGTTTGGAGTTAGTGTTTGTAGTTAGGGGTCGAGATTTATTTTATGGTTAGTGTTAGGGATTAGGGATAGGGTTGGTGGTCAGGGTTTAGGTGAGGGTTAGCGGATTATAGGGATGGAATTTGGTTTAGATCAGGGGTTTGGATAAGATTTAAGGTCCAGGTTGGTGTTAGGAATTAGCAATCATCCATCCATCCATCCATCCATCCATCCATCCATCCATCCATCCATCCATCCATCCATCCATCCATCCATCCATCCATCCAGCAATTTTTTTTATTTTAATACTTGACACGCATATTTGGCTTTGATTTTGCCTAAACTCACTTTGTTTAAAAAATATTGCGCTATATATCATATATTGATATTCAACCTAAATATATCGGGATATGAGTTTTGGTCCATATTGCCCAGCCCTAGTGCATAGTAAAATCAAATGCAATAATGGACACAAAAAATTCACCACTGGAGAGGGAACAGGAAGGTGTTACCGGGCCCTGGTGGAGTTTTCTAGGTGTTGCTGGAATTAATTAGTTGTATATATACAGTAACTGTCATGCGATGAAGTTCATTGCTCATATAGGACTGAGCACTCTGCACAGTTAATTACGCATGGTTTTATGGTGACATTTACAGCCTAGAACAAGTAAATTCACTTCACAAATTCACATAATGTCTTACGGGAAAATTTGTTTTGAAACTTGCAATTCAGAACTGACTGGGTCCAGCTTTAGAGGTTTCAGTGTACATGCAGCTTTGGACATCCAAAGCAGTGGAAAGCGCACCTTTTTGCCTTTTTTGAGAGCTGCTACACAACTGCACACGCACACACACGCACGCACGCACACACACACATAGACACACACACCTACACACACACGCACACACACTCCCACATCCAAGAGGCAACAAGTAGAAAATGATGGGGTGTTAAGAGCATTAACATTTCACAAAGGCTGCAAAACATATGATATGCTTCAGAGTGATAATAACTGGTTCTCAAGAGTGGGCGGAGAGGAGAGGAGAGGAGCGGAGCGGAGCCTACACATTTTTAGAAAAGAAGACTGTGGAGTGTGACGTCACGGACCTCCATTGTCCAGTAATTGAATCACATCTTCTCTGTGTCCTTCAGGGACTCAGACATAATTAAAGTTGTTCTTGGTGAGTGAGACCACCATTTTAATTGGTGTCATTGACAGGTGGAGGGCGGGCCATAGGCTCCAACAATGGGTCATTTATGGCTTCTTCTCCATTGATTTTGTGCAGGGGGAGGACAGCGTTGCTACAGTATGAAATTACCACAAAGAAGACAAAAGCAAGGAAATACGTGGGCTTCAGAAGTTCTAGGGTCGTAAAACAAACATACTTTTCAAACCTAATATGCTTCATGTGACTTAAATAAATATTTATACAAACTGAGGCAACATTTCCATACAATACTACTATGAATACCATACATTGTGCTATGATTTGCTAGCTTATTCGCTAGTGTTATGTTAAACTAAATCATGCAATGTCAGTAGACATTGTGTGTGAATGCTGAGAAGCTGAAGCGAAAGTGAAATGTTTTGAAAAGGTGTGGAAAGAATGTAGAAAGAATGTAGAAGCTGAAGCTGGACTGAAATGCTGTGGAAATATGCTGAACCGTTGAATTAATGTCAGAACAGTTTGGAATCTGAGCTGAACCGAAATGCTGTAGAAATGACATCCGTCTGATGTAATGTAATCTTCAATACAAAGAACACCTACCCGGGAACTGAACCACCAACCTTTGGGTTGAGAAGTGAAATGTTTTGGGTTGAAAAAGAAATGTGAAACACCAGCATGAATGGGCATTTAAATTGCCCAAAATATGAAATTACACTAAATGTTGGACTATTTAGAAAAGTCAGAATTGGTAGCAACCTTGTCCCGAGTGAGCTGAAGCACAACCGAAATGCTGTTTGCAAAAGGTGGGGTACATCCGACGTGCGAACATTCGGAGATACGAACACAAGCCAACTGGTCTATATTTTCATTTGTTTTGCCTTATATGTCCGTCCATATTTATACTGCTACATACTTGACCGGCAAACCCATATTTATACTGGTACATGCTTGACCAGCAGAGGGCACTGTGACACTGCTAATGGGACCCACAGACACAGGAAGACGAGGAAGAGGAGAGAGGAAGGCTACGAGTTTTATGATACAACCCGGAGAGAGCGTGTGATTAAAGTTTATGAAGAGTTAATAGGCCGGCTTAATTCTACACCACCCACAGAACACTACCTCTTTTAGAAGAGTCTAACGACGACGATTTGTCCTTTTTTTCAATAACTCCTCCTCCTCCACCACAACGACGTATGCTCGACCACTCCTCTTCAAAGGTAAATAACATTTATCATTAAGTAATAAGTATTAAGTATTATTTTTTTTCATTAATTACCCTCGTTTAATATTACTACTGCATCCAAACTCATATTTACATACATACACATATACTGTATATGTATACACGTACATGTTGTACCTATATCATCGTCTGGAACCAATTGTGTTCGTTAGTTGGGGACTTAGTGTATTTATACTTATGTACGACATTATTGTTAATATGACCTGACCATAAATCCAAGCACTTTAAATTTATAACAAATCTTGTGGCAAAACACAACATCTGTTGATTTTATTTGCATGAAATAGTGCTTGATTTTTCCTATGATGCCCTTTCAACTTCTCATTCTTGAGCCAGACAACTCTGTTGCCCGAGATGCAAAATGATCTTGCCTTTCTATCGATTATATGTGCAACGTCCAGTCATTTTCCCGTGGAGTGACACAGGGAGGCGTTTCCTGATGGGAATGCAGCAACAGAGCAGAAATGGGCTCTTATTACAAAGCCCACACATTAATATTCATGCTCAGAGGTCAACCCTCCAGAGATTGACTGGCCTCTGTGTGGATTTCATTTAATATACAAAATGCTGCTGCTGCGAACCAAACAACTTTTTCGCTTGCCACACGAGAGAAAATAACCTTAACACAAGAGTCCTGGAACAATAAAACACCTCAGACCTGCTTCATTTAGATGTGCATGATTCATCCTGGTAAATACCAGGCAACTGCTCAATGCTGTTTGCTTTCTTTATTAACACTCTGCTTTTCAAAGATCCCCTGTATGATGGAAGCGCGCTGCTGTTTTTAAGAACTTACTTTCAAAAATGTTAGATTTGCTATCTGTGGATCATCCTTCCATCCACAATTCATTTTTTTCTGCTTATCAGGATCCGGATCACGGGGGCTGCAGTTTCAGTAGGGAAGGCCAGACTGCTTGGTCCCTGACCACCTCTTCCATTTCCGCCGAGAGGAGAGCGGGACGTTCCCAGACCAGCAGCGAGACATAATCCCTCCAGCGTGGCCTAGGTCTGCCCCAGGGCCTGCTCCCGGCTGGGCATGTCCGGAACACCACACCAGGGAGGTGTCCAGGCAGCATTTGGAATAGATGCCCAAGCCACCTCATCTATAGTGCCCTGAATTGGCCAATAAAAATGGAATTTACTGTTAAACCCGGAATCTCAATCAAAGTGACATATTGTGTGTGATGTCATTGTGAAGAGAAGGAACTTTCATGTGGGAGGTATATCCGCGACAGACCGCTCAATTGTGGTGGAATATCATCCCAACACTAACCTGCACCCCCTCGAACTAAACATGTCGAAACGGCGGCCTAAAACACTGGCAAAAGCTGGCGGAAAACCTTGGAAACTCCTCTCTTATGGAGTGTGAATGGAAGCTAGCAGGGTTAGCTTAGTTTAGCAGAGCATGCTGGTGTGGCTGTGTGTGTGCGACTCAGGCTGGATGAATGTTTAACTGTGTTGTGTTTTACCGCTTTAATGTAAGCGAGCCTTTTACAATGTCCGCTGACATTGTGCAGGTTCTAAGTGAAAAATGACGAGAGGCTTATTCCTGCACCCAGATCATCTTAACTGTCAACAAACATTCTCAACACAAACAAAACACTTCCGGCCTTCAAAATAAGAGCGCTGTTTGCCACATCTTGAGTAACTGTGTACAAAATACAAATAAGGGTGTCCTAAAAAATATCTTCCATTAATAATGCAAATGGAATTGCATCGGTGACTACATGTACATCGACCGGTAAATTGAGAGCTCTCTTTTCACCACGACGGTTTGGTATAGTGATCGTGTTATTGCGGACCCTGTGCAGATCCGCCTGTCGATCTCACACTCCAGCCTTCCGTCACTCGTGAACAAGAGCCTGAGAAACTTGAACTCCTCTACCTGTGGCATGACCTCACTCCCAGTCCGAAGGGTATAATCCACATTTTTCTGACTGAAAATCATGGCCTCAGAGGAGGCTCAGCCTCATCCCAGAAGCATCACACTCAGCTGCAAACTGGCCCAGTAAACACTGAAGTTCACAGTCTGATGAGGCCATAAGGACTACGTCATCCGCAAATACCAGAGGTGAAAAACGCCCCTAAACTGGACACTCTCAAAGCCTTGGCTGCGCCAAGAAATTCTGTCCAAGATTCTGAACAGAATCAGTGACAAAAGGCAGCCAATGTTCATCAGAAGCAGGCTTGACTTCCTGCTGGCAATGCGAACCAGGCCAACTGAAGTTGTACAATGGCCGAATAAAAAGTAGTAGCGCGCCACCAACCCCGTACTCCCGGAGCACCCCCCATAGGACACTGTGAGGGACACGGTCAAATGTGTTTTTCAAGTCCACAAAGCACATATGGACTGGTCGGGTTATCCATATGACACAAACGCTCAATCAAAGATTATCAGTGCTCATTTTTGAGGACCTAGTGTCTACCAAACAGTCACATCCTATAAGGACGTCTGTTGACTTGGCGCCTGAAAGTGAATTTAAACTAACGATAATGAGTAAAGTGGTCCACTTAACATTAAGAGGGAATATCTATGCCACAAGATCTATATGAACCATTTATACAATGACGTCAGCATATGTAATGCACTGTACTTTAATCTGATCAATAAAGTGTACCCCAAAGAAAAGTATTTTGTTTTAATCTACGTTTGTTTCCAAAGAAAGTGAAACACTTCTGATATATTTCCCAAACTTGTAATGTTGTGTTTGTAAAACCAAGAAGGCCTTTGTAGTCAGAAGATCATGTGATAAAATCAATAAGCAAAGCTTGTAGAGCGCTTTCCCACCTTTTTTGGTATGTGCAAATAGAACAAAAAGAGCACATCCTGGCTTTTGTTCGTTTCCTATGGCCTAAAGGAGTCATATTGGATTGAATCTGTGAGCCATTAAGGTTACTTATGACCGTCTTTGCCGAAGCATGTGGAAGGAAGGAGAAGACTGGAAGGTGTTACATTCTTCCACAAACTCTAAATGCCATTGTAGTAATTGAAAGACATTTGAAATCAAGTCTGCTTTAAATCAAGTTAGGAAGAAAGAGAGTGCCAAAATCTAATGGAGACAAACATGAGTCCACTGGGAACTCAATAGCTGTCCTCAAATCTGCATCAGATGCCCTTAATTGTCTCACATGCTGATAGAGATGTGAAGATAATGTCATCAACTCAAAAGGGCAAATGGGAAGATGGTTTCCAACACCGTGAGAATGGGATATCAATGTTTGACCAATGTGACACTATCAGTCAAAGTCAAAGATCCTCAATATGACAGGAGCTCTGTTTTTTTACATACTGCAACAACTGATCAAAGATCCTCGAGCTATAGTATAGGACCGCTCTGCTGTTTTTAACCAAATGCAATAATTCTAGTCAAAGATGCTCAACATGATGGAAGCTTAAAGACAAACTGCAATAATGCTAGTCAGAGATCCTCTATTTGACACAAATTTTGCTCTTTTTCAGCAGCAACGAGCGTGTTTCATGACTGACTCCAGAAATGCTCGTCAAAGATCTTCAACATGACAGGAGCACTTGGCTGTTTTTATGGACCTAATGCAAAAATGCTAGTCAAAGATCCTCCATATTATAGGAGCGCTCTGCTGTTTTTTACGGACCAACTGTAATTATGCTAATCAAAGATCTTCAATATGACAGGATGTTAAGGATCAACTACAATAATGCTGGTCAAAGATCCTCAATATGACAGGAACTTCAGGATCAACTACGATAATGCTAGTCAAAAATCCTATATATGACTTGAGGTGTGCTGTTTTTCAAGACCAACTGCAGAAATTGTCATCGGAGATCCTCTATGTGACAGCATGCTTTGCTGTGTTTCAGGGTCAACTGCAGAAACACTGGTCAAAGATCATTCATATGACAGGAGTTCTGCTGTTTCAGGAGCAACGAGCGCATTCCAGGACCACCTGCAGAAATGTTCATCAAATATCCTCTGTATGACAGGATCACTGCTGTTTTTCAAGACTAACTGCAGAAATTCTCATCGGAGATCCTCTACGTGACAGCATGCTTTGCTGTGTTTCAGGGTCAACTGCAGAAACACTGGTCAAAGATCATCTATATGACAGGAGTTCTGCTGTTTTTCTGGAGCAACGAGCGCGTTCCAGGACCACCTGCAGAAATGTTCATCAAATATCCTCTATATGACAAGATCTCTGCTGTTTTTAAAGACGAACTGCAGAAACGCTCGTCAAAGATCTTCTGTGTGACTGGGGAACTTTGCTGTTCTTAAAGGCCTGATATAAACATGCTACTCAAAAGATCCTCTAGTGCAGGGGTCACCAGCACAGTGCCCGCAGGCACCAAGTAGCCCCCCACGACCACATGATGCGCCCGCAGGCCTGCTTTTCATTCAGGTTTTCAGTTAATGATGTGAGAACACTACAAAGAAATGTATTCTGAAACATAAAATGTTAGTTGTGGATACCAGCATTTTGTGAATGTTTTGGTAAAACAAGCATATTTGATTTGTTTGGGTTGAAATAAGGTATGAAAATCATTTCTACAAACATGAGTAGCGCGTGGCCATTTTCATTTTCTAAAAGTAGCTCTCGCAAGAAAAAACGTTGGTGACCCCTGCTCTAGTGTATATGATAGGAGCGCTCTGCTGTTTTCAGGACCGACTGCAATAATGCTAGTCAGAGAGCCTCTAAATGTCAGCTGTGATCTCCTCTTTTTAGGAATTCGCTTTTGTGATCATGTCAACGTCCACACACAGGTGTACGAATGTGACTCCAAATCCACACAGAAAACAGCAAAATTGATTTTGCAGCCCGAGTGGATAAGTGAGTGTATAATATTGATCTTTCTGCTGTGTGAACCTCAAAGCCAAATGCAGTTTCGGGCCAGCAGAAACGGCCAGATACGACAGCAGCCAACATGTGTGGTGAAACATGGAGACAATAGAGCGTTATCGGACAAAACTGGAATGCAGCTCTTCTACCTGCTGCTGCTGCTGCGTTACAGTTTAGTGCATCCTGCGTTGTGCTTCATCCATGATGTGATTAGGGATGAGGAGGAAGGGAGCCATCAATCATGTGCTCCAGAGGAACACGCCCGAGGCTGTCGAGCTACAGCTGATTCTCCAGGCACTCTTCGTTTGTATCACACAATCCTTCACATTTGCTCTACAACCCAACTCTTCCTGGTAGAGAATGCAAGCGCCACACTTGGAAATCAAAGACAAAGGCAACAAGTGGCCTTGCTAAAGTAAAATACAGTAAACATACACTGGAAATGGAAGTAATTCCTTCCTGGGTCACAATGCGGCTACCATTAACTCAAACTGGCAATGTTTTAAGTCACATTTTCACAGTCATACAAATGTTAAACATGAAAATAATTTTTGTGAGAGGGACACCAAAAGAGGGCGAAGAGTAAAAACGTGATAACAATCAACCAGAAACAGACACGACATATGAAAGTATCAGGGTGCTCACTCTGATTATTTCATTTTAGCCAGCAAATGTAAACATAAACGGTTGGCGACACACAAATTGTGAGTAGTTTTACTTTATTTTGGTTTTATTTGGTATGTATCACAGCTGTCAATCGATATGTAATTGCGATTAATCACGTTTTGTCCATATTAAACTCATATTTAATCACATTTAATCGCAGATGAAACAAGTTTTAATCTATAATAAGTAGGGATGTAAATCTTTGTGGTAAACAATTTGATACGGAACTACAACGATAACTACATCAAATTTTATATACAGGGATATCAATTTTGGAAATATGGGTCATTATTTTATTCAAAAGTTATATAGTTACAAATCCCCCAGTTTTTAAATGTTTAATACCAGTGGCAGTTTGTCCCACTTTGACAGTGAACGCACCTTCTCACGTTCTCATTGCATAGTTGGATAGATATATACTTTATTCATCTCCAAAAGAAATGAACACAGATAGACTACTATACTGTATTTTCTTTGTATTTCTTTCACCTCATATTTGCTCCCAAATGCTGATAGTATGTGGGAATGCATAAAGGTAAGATTTGATGACGTTATTGAGTGCTAATGTGCATATTTGTGGTACACAACCTCTCTGAAAAGCAAGTCAAGGCTTGTACTGGTGGATGGTGGGTCTGTATATATTTTGTGCTTTTAATTTGATTTTGTTCCTGTCGTAGTTTTGAACAATACAACATGAATAAGATAAATTAGATTGCTATAATGTACGTGCGTTTTACTAATGTGTTGATGACTAGCTAATGCACTTCTAATGCTAGCTAGTGCTAGCGCCGCTAGCACTTAGGCCATGGTCACATTGACAGAAGCCCCCACATAGCTGTCATAGGCTATGCCTGACGTTAACTAGCAGCTCACACCCAAATTTTAGCTTGCACTTCCAAGCAAAAAAATCAGCCCAGAGACGGCTTGTGTGTAAAAAAACACTTGTTAGTTGGGGCACTCGTATGCCAAGGTACCACTGTATAAATGGCAATTAAAAAACTGGCAGTGCTTCAGTACCTTCTCGGTTCTCTCTGGCAAGTCGACGACGACGTAGTCCGTGACAATTCCAATCACAGCGACATTAGATACAAATAACTTTGATCTTGTTGCGACAGCCATCTGCCAGAGCTTTGAAGCTAACTTTACCAATAAAAATACCCTTTTCTTTGTCCATTTCTGCTCAATATTTGCTGCTGCTTGGAGCTCAAAGGAAACTTAACGTTAAAGCGTGAACTTTGACAGCCCTAGTACACTTATATACAATTGAATGACAAATCTATTTGTAAAAATGTTTCTTAAATCCTTTACTTTACAGTAAAAAAAAGAAAAAAAAGGTTTTAAGGTGCTCGGTTCACAAGACGAGATGATACTCGAGATTGGGTCTGCGAGAAGGAGACATGGGGAGATTTTAACTTTACTTTTAAGAAAACTACTGCAAAAATATAAAAAAATATCTGACAATATATTGCAATCTACTAATACAATTTCTACTTTCTTACACTTTTCTGCCCTCCGTGTGTATGCTTTGGCCCTGCCTACACCCACCGAGACAGACTGTATGACAGACAAAAGGTCTCACTCCCTTCATGCCGTTGTTCTATGGAACAAACGTGCCAATGCACTGAAGCCTGCCTGTTTGGAGGCGAGAGACGAGGAAAACAGGCACACATGCACATGGCAATATATTGAGTTAATTTTACTTTATTGTGTGATTAATTATTTATTAATTAGTGCCCACAAGACATTTTTTTCTGAATGAGAAATCCTGTCACATTTTAATCTAGTGAGATCTTGTGACACCCATAGTGGTGACAGCTTGACTCTGGAACGGATGAAATGGTTTCACATTACTTCCTATGGGAACTTATAGCGGTACGTCGGTTTTGGTTATTAATTCGTTACAAAACGTCCAACAAAAACCGCAATGTAATTTTTCCTATAGGGAATTATGGAAATCCAATTGATCAGTTCCAGACAGCTAAGAATATTAACAACAAATGCATTTTATAGAGAACAATTGTAGTTTTACATGCAGAAAACAATGCAAAATAATTATAAATGACTTATTGTTGACGCAAACTTTCCGTACATCCTGGCAAGCTCGAATTCAATAGTGCTTCTCATCTTCTTTATCAAATTACTGGCACTCGTCACTTACCCCATTGGCGGGTTACTTAGCAGTCGCACTTTCACAGTGAGACAGCAACACATAGGGTGCTTTGTTTGGAAACTCGATTTAGCTAAAAGACCAAATCGACTAGTTTGTTACATGCGATATTATACCTGAGACGGTGTACGAAAACCCAAGGCAAACCCTTTGAGAAAATGGAATAATACGAAAGGTTTGACTGTGTAACTGTAGCCTGCAGTGGTTGATGTCCCACCATTTTTTTTTCACAAAAAAGCTACTAATAAGTGTCAGAAACAATTAAAAATTCCTCACATTCATTCCAATGAGTCATTCACTCATCCATTCATTTCCTATGCCGCTTGTCCTCTTCCGATGAGTCACAATGAACCAAATGTTGTTGACGTGAGGCGTAAGTGCAGCGGAGTGCACACAAACAGGAAGCCATCAAGAAAGTTTTTATAGCGCGAACACAGGCGCTGCAGGCGACACCAAATTCTGCTGTTCAGGTGCCTCTTTATAAATGTACTCTCTCCACTTTCCAACAAAACAATTTACAAAACAATCGAGGGTGTGACTGGTGTACATCCAGAGGCAGCGTGAGAATGACAAACAGCCAAACAAGCTGTGAAAGTAGCTGGCGGTTGCAATCAAAATGAATGTCCTCCTAACTCCAGAACTGAGATGGTACAGAAAACAACTGCTTAGGGTCAGCGTTTAACTTTTTGACAGGTCTCCTTCTGTGACTAGGAAGCAAAAAAACCCCCCAAAAAACGCTGCATTTGTCTCAAACAGCATTCACATGGATGAAGCACCATTATGGAAATGTAATCCTTTGGGACATAATTTCATTAAGGCTCTGCTTTTTAATAAGGCTTTTTTAGTTGTGAGATATTCTGCTTCAGCTTTAAATAATTAGGCCCTGCCTTCCGGGGGAGCCGGCTACTTTGTGCTGACTGACAAAAACAGCAGAATATGTACCATTCATACAGGACAATGTTGAAGACTATTTTAGTTATTTGACTCTTAAGAGATCAGAGGAACATTTTCTACCATTCAGGTTTTTATGTCCAACCATTTTGGTTGTGTTAACTGAACATAGATGGAATTTGCCAGAAGATAAGTCATTCTTTTTTTTCATTTTATAGAATTGTTACTGCTCCTTAAACTAGCCTAAAATAGCAACGATACACAAAGAGTGACTCATTTGTTCCTCATGGCAAAAAATGTTCAATTGAAAATGCTATTTTTTTCCGATAATTAACTTTACTTTTTTTTTCTATTTTACTTACCTTTATGTAACTACACTTTTTGGGGAATTTTGCCCCAATCCTTATGTGAAACATGAACGCATATTTCTTTCTCTTTTCTGTACGTTCTAACGAGAAAGAGTGAGTTAGCACAAGCTAGCTAACATTGCGCATCATCGGAGGTACCAACAATATTTCGACGATAAACCTTACGGTAATTAAAATTAACCAAGCTACAGTGATATCGTTATTGTAGCAGCTAACAAGAAAAACTATATTTATCTGAGTAATAGCTTGAGACGTTGTGAGTGACACTGAGACTAGCAAGGCAGCACTCAAAACGCCACACTGGGGTTGAAGAGTGGATACTACTGGCTCTCGATTTCGCTACGAAGACTGAACAAGATGCTTGTTTGCATTAAGCATTTTTTTACCTGAGGACTGGAGCACAAGTCTTGTGCTGGAAGACACAGCCATCCCAATGAGAGCGGACATCGTAAGTGTCGTCGCTGTTTTTATGCTGCTGCTGTTGACGGAAGTAGCGTTAGCTCCAATGGGCTATGTCAAATCAATGCGCCTAGGAAAGAAGTTTCGGTAATGTTTTAAATCATCAAAATACAACAAGATACTCTAAGTATTACATGTTAATGCATGATCACAGCATGTTTATAAAACGATAAAACGTTAAGAGTTTTTTTTTAGGGGGCTTTACAGTCTAAATAGGTGCCTCCCATAACGTGCAATGTTAGCGGGCTCATGCTACCTCGTTTTCTCTTTTTAGAACACACAGAAAAGGCAAAGAAATATGTGTTCATGTTTCACATAAGGATGGTGGATGATGGGCAAATGTTTTAAAAAAAGTGACGTTTTCTTTTAACATAAACTAATGCAATCATTTACGCTAAGATTTTGCTAAGAGTTGCTAAGAGTTTGCATGTTCCCCGTCGGTTCTCTGCGTAGGTTCTCTCCGGGTAATCCGGCTTCCTCCCACTTTCCAGAAATATGCATGCTAGGTTAATTTGACACTCTAAATTGTCCATAAGTGAGAAAGTGAGTGTGAATGCTTGTGCTCTGCGATTGGCTGGCGAGCAGTAGGCTACAGGTCTACACCGTCTCCTGCTTGAAGAGAGCTGGGATAGGCTCCAGCATCCCTCCGCGACCCTAGTGAGTCAAATTTGATGTACACACCAGGTGTTCCCAAACATGCAGGTGTTCCCAAACCTTTGGAGGAGAGTGTAAATGCATGTCAATTTTGGAAATAAGAGTGATTATTTTATTTATCAACATAATAATAGAAAACAGTGGAGTTAAGTAAGCATGCCGGCTTTTAAAGGGTTAAAACCCTCAAAAGATCATTTTTATTTGATATGGATGAATTAGTTTGAAAAGACTGATTTGGGCGGCAGTGGCCCAGGAGGTAGAGCAGGTTGACCCTCACTCCAAACACTCAGTCCCTGTCGTTGTGTCCCTGAGCAAGACACTTCACCCACCTTGCCTCCAGTGCTGCCCACATTGGTGTGTGAAGGCGAATGAATGTTTGGTGGTGGTCGGAGGCCGTAGACGTGAAGTGGCAGCCACGTTTCCATCAGGCTACCCCAGGGTAGCTGTAGCTACAGATATAGATTACCACCACCAGTGTGTGACTGGGGGGTGAATGAATAATGGATTCACTTCATTGTGAAGCACTTTGAGTGCCTTGAAAAGCACTATATAAAATATAATCCATTATTATTATTATTATTATTGTTCACACTGGAAAAAAAATAATAGCAATTTTTAGGAAGCTGATATTTTTTGTCATTAGGGACAAATTTGTGAGGATATTTAAAAGGTACCTCTAAAGGGACAAAAGGCTGTTGTGGACATAAAGCTACAATACCTTGTATCAACTACATTAGGACTTCCCGTCCCCATTAGAAATTTTTGGACTTCCTCTGTAAAGAATTTGAGCTCTGGGGAAAAGACAGGTAGAAGTACAGTACTTCCTGTTTTTAACTTAATGCTTCCACACACCTCCAGGGAACAAAGTCTTCCGCCCCCCCTCCCCCCAATCTGCAGAATGTGATGGCTGACATGCTTCCATCCGTCAGTATAAGTGGAGGCTGGAGTGGCCCTCAGGAGAAAGCCGTGCTTGAATTCAAGTCCATCATATGCCGTGACAGCCATTTACCCCCACAGTCTCTGATCAATGACAAGGACTTTGGTGGATTGTCTTCCACAGGGAGGGAGTGACAGAAGTAGCACAAGGGAGAGAAATGACTAAACTCGGACTACATGACTGCTTTGTTTTCAACTCTTTGGGGAGACGAATGCCACAGTTGGATGAACACAGAAGAACTGGCATCATGAGATGCGCTCTAGACTTCTGTCTTGTAACACATTTCAACATTTTGTACTGTATGACTCACGAACATGAACGCTACTTTGTATGTGGCGAATGAAATATTTGTGGATAAAAATATGGAATATTGAGGACACATGACTGAATTTAATAAATAGAACAATCCCAGAAGAGAAATTCTGTTTTTAAATTGTTTTAATATACAGGGTGTCCCAGAACAATTTGCAGTCTAATAAGATTCCAATTCTCACTGAAATCATGAAGTTCTAATGTTTTAATGAGCTTTTTCCGGGGAGAAGGATGACATTCACAAGCAATGAAAAGGCATTTTGTGTGCTCCAACTAGGAGTGTAACGATTCATTCACTACATTCATGCATAGATTTATATTCCTACGATTAAACTACAGCCATCTGGGTTCTCAAGTTTCCATTCAGGACGACATATATATCGATCCAACATCGTTGAAAAGATAATCAATCGATTGAATCAATACTAGGAAATAAAGCATTGGATTTAAGCACAGCAGGCTTTATATGGATGTGTTTTTTTAAGCACAAAACAGTGTATTCCCGCACACAATTCACTCGTTGTGTGTAGCATTTCGTTGACATCTCCCACTCTTGTCACTATTTTCAGACATACTCGCATGCACATATGCACATACATGAAACATGTCAGTCATGAATGTGTATCCCTGACACACGCGCATACGCAGGCACACACAATGCTGGCAGAACAAATGTGGAACTGTGAGATTAAGAATGTGCGATAGTTGACATCACTTTGTACTAGCAAAGATGTGACTGGGTGATTGAGTAAGTGTAAGATAAGCATGAGTTATAATCAGTTCATTCGGCCCGTACAGGTGAGACAGCTAATTGAAGACACCATACCACATTCATTTGCTGAGGTGCAGAGTGCAGGTTTGGATTGCTGTATTTAAAGTAAATAATTCATCATGGCAAGCTATACCCCCCTCTGTTCATCCCGATTTAGTATTGCATTTTTAACTCATTTTTTTGTCCTCATTGATAATTATTCTTAAGTATGTCAGCTTTATTATTAATTCATACCGGATTCCCTTGCAAAAAACAACAGGAATCTAGGAAACTTCACCTGCACTGTCTAGTATCCAGGTATTTATTTCACAGTCACACCAGTTGAATTTATGGCTAAGAAGTTACCGAATCGATTGAAAGTTACTGAATGGTTTCGGATCGTATCGTTCTAAATGAACCAACATCGTCCTTGAATCGTACGGACAACCACAAAACGTGATACAAATCGATTCGTTATTAAAATGAATTTGGCTCCAACACAGCCAAGCACGTGTATGCAGCATGTATTTTTCATGTAAACATCTATTCGAATATATTGATGGAATTTTAATAACAAAACAAAAAGGCTATTTAATTTCATTTGCCTGGGACATGTAGTTACTCAGATATTCACATTTCAACTTATGTCACATTTTTTAGGACACCCTAAATAAATGAATAAATAATTAATAATTTTGAATCCTAGAAGGGAAATTCCTTTTTTTCTTTGAAATATATATTTTTACTGACTGTCAGAAACAAGGTGTCACGCTACGCAGGACAGGAGCGTGTACTTCCTGTTCTGCGCCATTATTCTGGCAAGCGGTGCTTTCGGTGTGGTGGAAGGGACTGCCGCTCCACGCCTGGTGGCCGCACACCTGCTGTCAATATTCATCAGTGACAGTTAAAAGACCAGCACCGTCGAATGCGCGGCGCTGGTTCATTGTTCATTGTCATGTTCATTGTTGATGAACCTCGTTGCCTGACCAGTGCTGTCGCCTAGACGTACATGTTATTACTTTTGGATCATTTTTCCCACAAAGCTTTTCCTCTGTCACTTTTGGTTTTGTTCTTGTTATCTTGTGCAATTAAATTACTTTTATTTTTGCACTTCGCCGCCTCCTCTCTGCATACCGCGGGTCAAGTCTTCGACAGCAGCAACCCCGTCGTGACACAAGGTTAAATGTCCTATAGACAGCTACATGTCCTGTCTTGTAAGCGCTCTACTGGTCCAAATCCTTTGAAAATTCATGTTTTTTTTGCCCTATCCCACAAAGATATGTAACATTGGATATGCCAGTGGCTAATCCAAAACACTAAATATTTATATTTATTATCATTAGGCATCAAAAATAGACAGAAAAAATATATATCATCCTTTTGCACTGCCGTGCCTTAGCTATTACATATTTATATCCAACAGCACATACATCGATTCATCTAATCACCTATAAATATGCTGATACACCCTACGGCTATGTATATACATAACCTCTGTAATTATACCTGCAAATAGCAATACATTTGCAATTCTGGTTGGACGCTATCTGCGTTTCATAGGTTGTGTACTGTAATTGTTTTTAGCCAGTGAGCACTGTTACTGATGTGAATAATACATCTTCATATGAAGATAAAATGGTAACATTTGCTGAAAGTAATCTTTTAGTAGCTTAAGTAGCATTTCAACTGTCATGCAAATATAAAAATAAGGTAACCGCTGCAGAAAAACAACTTATAAACAATGAATTGTGTAGTCACCGTATTGTTCTGAGCAGTGGTTTTAAGTTTTCTGGTCATCAGCACATTTTTCATGTTTATCATCACTGGTCCTCTTGGGGAAAAAAAAAAAAAAAGGAAAAGAAAAACAACAGCCCAAGAAAAACAACGATAATAACAAATTGCAAAAATAAGTTAACCACTCTCTAATAAAACCTAAAAGCAATCAGGTGTACTCATCCCTTAATGATATGCAACAAATCTTGTTATTTCTTACCTATTGTGTTGGCGTAGCGATATTGTACTGAGCAGCCAGGACAGAGACATCTGTTTGCTTACTATGCGACCGCTTACACAATATGTTGCGTTTGCCATCTTAGGGTCATCATCAAATTTTCCTCCGTGTCGTCACAGATACCCTTAAAAAACAGACAAAAAGCAAAGCCAAAGCAACATGACGACTATAGATGTTGACGCATAATCAGTTTCTAACAGCACCGTGTCCAAGAAATCATGACATGCTGGCCAAGATTTTTTAATGGAGGAACAATGTGGACGTGGTTTAAAAAGATGCATTCCCTGGATGTCTGAACATTTCTGAGACAAAGGATGCCTTCAAGGGCATGGTGACAGTTTTTGGGCTGGTGGTTATATAAGAGAAAAACAAGCAAAAGCAAATGAAACATATTGTGGCAAGAATGCAGACGTTTGGGCTCAACATTCCGTGCTGGATGAATGTTGTCCTTGGGGGCAGTTTGGCATTGAATGAAGAGCATCCCTAGAATATGCTTCAATGAACAAGAGTGGCTTTTCTTCTCCCGCGTGAAAACCACTTTAGACTGGGAGCTTCATTTATTTCAAAATTACTCAAACACTAAAAAACCCTCAAGGCATGGTGGTTGTTTTCCCGTTTAGCCAAGAGGTGCATTTCTGGGAAATGCAATACTGGAATGTTTGCCCTTGTTTGCTGTAAACATCCGCACCCCTGAAAGGCTCTCACTATGCCGACCTTTTCATAAACATTTACATATCTCCGTGCTGAAGAAGGATTCACTGTATGGCCCTGAAAAGAAGCTCTGTACCTGGCTGCTGTTTGTGTAATCAGCAGAGAGAGTAATGTGTTGGATGTCTTTATTTGCAGGCGTTCTTGCGTAATGGATCATGTTCAGTCCTTCCAAGGAAGCTGTAGGTCATTGGCGTAGCCTTTCAAAAAGAAAGCAAAAGTATATTTACATTCAGCCAAATGCACCTTTAAAAAAGACATGTTTTTTCTTCTGCACCAGATGCCTCAAAATTAACGCAACACTTGTGCTGTGGGAGCGCTGAGAGTCTTCTATTGCAGGAATAGGAAAGACGTACAGTCATGGAAAAAATGATCAGACCACCCTTGTTTCTTCGTTTTTTTGTTCATTTTAATTCCTGATACAACTAAAGGTACCTTTGTTTGGGCAGATATAACAATGACAACAAAAATAGCTTTTGGTAGTACAATGCTGATTGTGGTTATTATAAAGAAAACCATGGATGTTGCTTGATATCAGCTCTTAAATTCAACTCTGAGCTATATTTGTTATCATCATTTGTCCAAACAAAGGCACCTTTAGTTGTACCGGGCATTAAACTGGATAAATAAACTGAAGAAAAAAAGGGTGGTCTAGTCATTTTTTCCATGACTGTATTCTTTGGACAGGTATTTGAAATCAAACTTTGCAAAGAGCTGCTAAAAAAAGGCTAGCTGCTAGCTTTGAACCAGCTTGTTTATTCAACACAGTGCTTGATATGCTGTCATGTGTCCCTGAATGCAGGAAAAAAAACATATTGGACACAACTCTGCGGACAAATAGTGTCACGTGACTTAACTATGGCTGAGTTCATGTCACTTTGCAGGCATTTTTACTCAAGACAGTGCATGATATGCTGTTACGTCTCCTTGAACATGGGGAGAAAAAACACACATCTTGGAGACAAAATTTGCACAAAGCCGTGGACACATCGGTGCTGTGCTGGCTTTATGCGTTGTCACAATGCATGTTCAACAAGCTTTTTTTTTAAATCCAAGATGGGGCATGATATCCTGCTGTGCCGTCATCTTGGACACAGCATTTTCACAAATCTGTGGATAAATACTGACGCCCTGTGTCACATGATGTTACATTGCACACTCAACATATAGTCGTGCTTTTTTTTTATTTTTATTTTTTTTTTTTATCCAAGACGTTGCATGATATGCTGCTGTGTCTTACTGAACTTTGTAAGAAGAAAAAACACAGTTTGCATGATAAATAGCAACATTGTGCTGGCGTATGGTGATGAAACTAATAGATTCAATAGGTGAGGCAGTCTTAAGCCTCTTTATTCAACACAGTGCTTGATACCCTGTGTGCTGCTGTTGCAAAAATGCAATGTGACTGCCCATAATTCACCATTTTGTTTTGTTTGTCTATGATCTCCAGAGATGGATTAAAACGCGGCAGCTGTATTACAGTCTTCCCCACCGGCTAGACAAACGGCATTAGAATTGATGGTCGTATTCTCTTCGGCGCACCAAGAAGCGATTCAACCTTTCGAGACATGAAATGACCCAGTCACAAAAACCATTATGGCGGTAAATGAGAGGGATAATCAGCCTGGCCATAGATTTCAATTTATTGTCAGCGGGCAAAGCAAAGCGTGCCAGACGGAGCGCATTTAGCTAACACAGCATAGGACTATGAAACTGCAATATGTAGTCCTCCAAATAGCCCAAACGCGACTTTTGGGTGCAAGGCATGTGATTGAAGGGAGTGAAATGTCAAGGCATGTCTGATGTTACAGTATACTACAATTAATAGGTGGAACTTACTTTTACGATACTGCCGTGCTTATATAGTTGTTGTTTTTTTTATCCCTAATTAGCCTACAGTATGTGTTAACAACAAAAAAGTCAACTAGTTTTATTATTAACATGTGTGAAGGGCTACTATACTGTATTTTTCCCATTTTTCTTTCACCTCATATTTGGTCCTAAATGCTGATGCTACGTAGGAAAGCATAAAGGTAAGATTTGATGACCTTATTGAGTGCTAATGTGCATATTTACGTGGTGCATTGCTCTGAAAAACAAACTCCAGGCTTGTACGGGTGGATGGTGGGTTTGTATTCATTTTAATTTTAATTTGATGTTCCTGTCATAGTTTTGCACAATAGTTTTACACTATAATGTATGTATGTTTTGCTGATGAGTTGAAAATCTTTCCCGGTGACTAGCTAGCACGCTGCTAATGCTAGTGCTGCTAATGCTAGTGCTGCTAATGCTATTTAGATCCAGTCTCATCTTCAAGTCAGGGTCACATTGACACAAGCTCCCAAATAGATGTCCCCGGCTATGTCTGTCGGTAACGAGCAGCCCAAATTTTAGAAGTTGGCAGCGAAACGGCTTGCGTCTAAAAAACACTCGTTCGTTGGGACACTCGTATGCCAAGGTACCATTGTATAAATGACAATTTAAAAAATACCGGCAGTCCGATTAAAATAATAAAGCAGAAGTAATTCCACTTTGTCGTCAGTCTAGACAAGCCTTGAAAAGCGGAAGATGACGGACTTTATGTGTATGCGATCTTTCTTCCTCTATAGGTTTTGGGTCATTTGGTTCTGTCTGCGCACCTGTTTACAGCGCCACAGGTAGGTGTGCCTTATGTATCATCGTTTTCACCTAACGATACGTTCCTGGGATGCAACTATTGGCTAATCCGACACCGTGTGCCAAAAAAAAACCAGGAATGTTTCCGTGTGGACATGGCCTCAGTGTTTGGCCAGTAAGTGCATCATTTTGGGCGTGGCTGTAAATGAAAGGCCAGCTTTACAATTAATTTCCATGTAGCTTGAGTTACCAAAATGAAGGCAGACGCAAACATGCTTCTAACAAACACATAAGAAGCAATAACCATAACGCCCACCTACAGTGACACACAGCTAGCGGCGTCGTGTGGATTGTTTCTCCCGCCTCGCCCGCCAACATCCTCAGAAGTGTGGCCAGAGAGGAAACACAACATCCTGCTGTGTCAGCTCCTCTCAGCCAGTTATAGCACAATGACCCGCTTTTCTCTGAACCTCTTCATTTGAGTCACCACATTGGGGGCAAGAAAAGCGCTTTGGGCCTCATTGGCTGTCTTCAAGAAGAAATAGAAGAGCAGCAGTTGGCATCACGCTGCAGCAGCATAATTAGAAGTGACAAAACGCCATCTAAATAATTCCGTTTCCCTTTTTTTGATGGGAGGTTCGAAATCAACACACTGCAAGAGGACAGCTCGTGACCACTAATGACAAGATTGTCACCACCAGTAAAAGAAAAAGCGGATAAATAGCGTCTGCAGAAAAAGCAACTAAAGCATAGCAAGAGTGTGACGTGTTGCATGAATTAAAAGATCTAAGCTAAATGGCTAAATAGTCAATATACAGTCATGAGACTATGTATTTGTTTGTGTAAACCAGGGGTGTCCAAACTTTTTCCATTGAGGCTCTGCTGTACTCTAAGCTTTCCACTCCTGAACCATTGCACAAGGGTGAACATGTATCCAAAAAAAGCACCCCTTCTATATTGCCCACGCTATGATTTTTTGACAAATACATCACATGGTGGCGCTGTTCATAAAACCCCCAAAGTTTGACCCCGTAAGTCGGAATGATGTGATATTTCTCACACCATCTCAGTGCACTCTACTACAACAGAATCACGGTACATTTAGGGTGTATTTTAGCTGAATCACCTTCACATTTGGTAAACCAAGGCTCCAGACTAACTGTTTTTACTCGGAGCACAGTGGCCCCTAAATTTTAGGAGCACATGCAGAAAATTTATGGGCGTACATCGAAACCAACTTGCAAAGTAAACATTCACATATCCTCCCATTTTCACTGGCCATCCATCCATCCATTTTCTATGCTGCTTCTCCAAAAGGCATGCTGGAGCCTATCCCAGCTGACTTAGGGCGAGAGGAGGGGTACACCCTGGACTGGTCGCCAGCCAATGGCAGGGCACATATAGACAAACAACCATTCACACTCACATTCATACCTATGGACAATTTAGAGTCACCAATTAACCTAACATGCATGTTTTTGGAATGTGGGAGGAAACCGGAGTACCCGGAGAAAACCCACGCTTGCACGGGGATTACATGCAAACTCCACACAGAAATGCCCAACGGAGAATCAAATCGCGGCCTCATTTCACTGTATTACTGATAAATACTCAAACAGTAAATGACAACGGTCTTCTCTATCCACCCTGTTCCTGTCCATAGCTTCTGGAAGGCCTCATTAGTGGCGTCATGTACATTATAACTCCAATACCGCCCCCTTCCCTTCTTCTCTGGTGTTTGTCTCCTTTCCTCCTCTTTATGTGGGTTGGCAAACCAGCTCATTTGCGCGTTACTGTCAACTGCTGGGCTGAAGTGTGGAGCACAAGTTTGTCAGCAACAAAAAACATTCAGTCGTAATAAAATAAAATTGGCAAATTAACTGCTAAGGTTGCCAACTTCTGGAAAAATAAATAAGGGACACCTTGTTGGCACAGCCAACCAACCAAGCTGTTTTTTTTTTTTTATTATTATTTTTTACCTTTAATTATGTGAAACAAATGTTGTACTATTTGACACAAACCTGACTGTAATTTCATGCCTGTTTTAGAGTAATACTAACACATGGGAAGTTCATTGTTTAATAGTATATAGCATTTTTTGTTAAAAATAATGCTAACTTTAACAGAATAAATGACAATTTAAATATCTTCCAGCACAATTAAAGCTACTGTGGAGGCGAGCTATTTGTGTTTTATGTGACTGCCAACATTTCAATTGTACTTTATTTACAAAGCACATCTTCACTCAAACACGGTGCTCATTGTCTTTATGCTATTTTGTGTTCATTTGTCAATAGAGATAGGCATCATGTCTGAATTAAATTGACCAGTTAAAGTATAATAAATGCCAAGAGAAGGAAATATTCTTTGGTGATCAGACAGTGAGCTACCTGTTAAGATACTGTGATAGCGCCAGTATTTTGTTCACGTTGAACAACTTTGACACACAACTAGTGTTTTGAAGACAAGACATCATTATTATATTGATGACAAGAGAGTAAGGTTGTTAAGTGGCACTTTAAAACAGTAAGTTTGCATGTACGTCATGAGCTCCGTACGACCCGCATTGCTTGTTTTTTTTAAACACAAAATGTCACTGTGGTAAAAAAAAAAAAAAGTCACATTTGGAATCCGTGGACCAGACACTAGCCGGATAACTATAGCTAGAAGGCTAGCTAGATGCCGCCAGAGAGACAGTGGAGGCAGGCGCAATGTGTCAACAAAGATGGCAGAATAGTCAAACTTTAATGCGAGTTAAGCGTGAGCGATTACACAGGCTGGAATCATCAGGCTTGATTACACATTTCACATTTCACTACTTTTCTTTCTCACCGTAAGAAGGGACGTCCCTGGTCGACTCAATATGGAACACGTACTTTCATCTGGTTGCACATGCTCGAGTAAACGAAAAATTCACTCGCAATTTCTCATATTTAGTCTCAAAATGCAGCCATTTAGTCGCAGTCTGGAGCCCTGTAAACCACTTGGAAGGGACTGACAAGCACATGTGTCTCAAACTGGTCGAAAAACATGGCCGCCATCAAGCAAAACGTCTTTGCAGGAGCACAGGCTGGACTTAGTGACTGATTGGCCCTACTATTACTATGCCTGTACATTGTGCATAACATTTACATATGGGTACCTTTGGATTTACTATTTGTTTTGCAGACTAACACCACATACACACACATTAGCAATGTACAATAAAGCTAGAGTGCCTCTAGTGGCCAACAGAATGAACTACACTATTACCCCAGCCCTTTCCTCTCACTCACACTGAGGTCTACATTACTCTGTGGTTCACATCTATTAAGGCATCTGACAGGTCTTTTTTTGAAGTTTTTTTTTATATATATATTCTCTACTGGGAGATTTGAACAGCAAGCAGAAACCCACGGGACTCACTCACGCCGTGGGCGCATCTCCCGCCTCTACACCGGCCCGTTTAGCTGCAGGCTACATGCCCGCCTGGCTCCCTCGACTTATTGACATTCTAGACAATGAACAAACAAACCACTCACTGGCCACTATATTAGGTACAACACGTCAAGATGATGCATTTATGAATATAATAATGCACAGGGAGGTATTCATTCAGCAATATGTTTATTATTATAGTTTTAGTTTGCTCTGCATTATACTGGGAGCTGCTTCTCAGATTTGGATTGACCTATTTAGCGGCATAATATAATATTAACATAATGCTAATTGCGACGATGACATTTATAGTTAATTTTTGGTGCACAGGACAGAGGACACAGTTTTATTTGGATCATGGAACAGTACTTGAAATATCAATATCGGCCAAAGACGGGATGTCTTGCTTGAATTTTGATGAACATATGACAATTTTGCCCTCCCGTTTAAAAGACAACAGCGGTTTCCAATCTGATTATTTTGTGAAGGAATGTTTTTTCTATTATTTTCAGTTATTAGTTATTCTATTAGTTTCCGTTATTATCGTAATTTACTAGATATAAATTAAAAATAACATTAGCGCAACTTGGGGCATCTTAAATAATATTATCAGGAACAGCACTAAGAAAGCAGACTACCCTCACTATTTTATGGTTGGAAACGTTAAAAGGATGATATGAATGAGGTAGGTGAAATGTTTAAAAAATATTTAGCAAATACTGGACCAAAACTGGAAAGAGAAATTCCAAAACTCTGGACAATGAATGAATGGAAAGAAACCACAGATAGGAATCTCAATTCGATGTTTTTCACTGTTGAAACTAAAAAGGAAATCACTGAAAGCATAAACATAAAGCATAAAGCAAAGCATAAAGCATAAACATCAACTGATTATAATGGAATATAAACGGAAACAATTAAAAGGGTTATCATGAGACTGAAGAACTGTTAACTGTCAAAGAGGAAATTACTACTGCTATAGACCACAGAAAGTGTGCAGTTGCAGTACTTATGGATCTTACAAAAACCTGATACATTTAATCATAATGATACAATTATCATAATATTTTAACAAAAAAATTAGAAAGGTACGGAATCAGAGGATTAGTTTTGAATTGGGTTAAAAGTTACCGAGCAAACAGGAAGCAATTTGTAAAGCTAGCAGAATACACATCTGAGAGTTTAAATATCACGTGTGGAGTACCCCAGGGGTCAATATTGGGACCAAAACTGTTCAATTTGTATATCAATGAAATTTGTAAAGTGACAAAGGACTTAAAGTTGGTATTATTTGCGGATGATACCACTGCCTTTTGTTCTGGTGAAAGCACACAAGAACTCATGAAAAAGGTCAAGGATGAACTGGTCGTATTAAAGATATGGCTTGATAACGCACAGATTATCCTTGAACTTAAGTAAAACTAAAATAATGCTATTTGGAAATAGCAGAAAGGATACGTATGACCAAATACAAATAGACAGAGTGGATATTGAAAGAGTGAAAGAAAATACATTTCTGGGGATCATAATAGACGAAAAAATGAGTTGGAAATCTCATATCAAAAATATACAACAAAAGGTGGCAAGAAATACTTCAATATTGAATAAAGCAAAATGTGTTCTTGATCAAAAATCACTCCACACTCTTTACTGTTCTTTGGTATTACCACATCTAACTTATTGTGTGGAGATATGGGGCAGTCATTATAAAAGCAATCTTCACTCACTCAGTGTACTGCAAAAAAGATCGGTGAGGATAATTTATAATGCGGCGTATAGAGAACATACAAACCCTTTATTTTTAAAATCACGGATATTAAAATTTGCTGAAATAATGCATAAAGTTAACAATAACTTGTGACCCAAAAGCGTCATACAGTATTTCTCTATAAGAGAGGAGAAATATGATCTTAGAGGAAAATTAGACTCAAAACACTATGCGAGAACAAGGCTGAAAACCCACAGCATTTCAGTATGTGGAATTGAATTATGGAAAGTATTGAGTAAGGAACTCAAACAATGTACCGAGATGAGCGAATTCAAAAAACAATACAAGCAGCTGATGTTTGCTAAATATAAGGCAGAAGATTCTTGATTATTATACTTATTGTTCTGTCATGCATGTTTTTATTTTTTTATTATTTATTTATTATTACACTGATTATTATATGGAATAATATTACAAGGAAAGCACGAAGTGAATAATATGTACTGCACAAGATGTAGAATGGACGGTGGGTAGGATTAAATAAGCCTTGCTTCTTCCTACTTCTTTTGGACATGTGGAACTGTGGAATGATTCATGAGATGTATTCCATTGTAACCTTCATGCATGTTCAAATAAAATTAAACCAAACCAAACCAAAAACAAACTAATCCCCACACTTAATCTGTGAAAATGTATAGCGCAACAATAACATTTAAAAATATATTATATACCATAAATGCTCCAAGCCTAGCCATAGATTAAAAAATATTGAAAGACGTCATTTTTTGTTAACGCTACAAGCTGGTGTTTAATTAGTGGTCAGCACCCAGCAGCTTCATCTACCTCTGCATGTGCTTTAAAACATTGCTACTTCACTGTTAATGTGAAACTCATGCATGTTACACTTACAGTACTGTTGTTTACAATGAACTCATTGGCAGTATTAATGCTAGGCTGAGAAGTTTGCGCCTTAACACTATTACAACATTGGTTCTGTGTTGCACAATATACTTGTGTAACGGATGCCAGCCTGTGAGGCTGCGCAAGTGTACATTGGTAAACCCCACTCCCTCTGCCTTGAGAGCTGCGCTGAACACGCAGTCGACAGTCTGGGCTTTTGGCCGTGTGGTCAGCGCTCTCGCCTTCCATTGCGAAGGTCCTGTGTTTGAGCCCCAGTGTGGGTGTACCCTTTTGCTGGCACCATCGCCTTAAGTTTAGTTTTTGTGTAAAAGAATAATTTCTGTAAAGTCCTTCCTGCCTCCTGCCTCTGCGTTCGGGATCCAGAACCACGCCACATCTCCCAATGACATATGTTTTCCTTTCAGCTTTCTCAAGCACTCCAAATCTCTATTAAAGTTGGAAAACTTGTTTTCCAAAATGAATGTTCACATTTAGGAAAGTCAATGTGTCAAACTATTGTAATTCATCCACAGGCCGTGCCAAATGTACTGTACACTGAGTCCCCAACTAACAAACACAATTGGTTCCAGACGACCGTTCTTATGTCGAATTGTTCTTAAGTAGGAGAAAAGGTAATATTACCAATGATATAGGTACTACATGTATGTGTATACATATACAGTATATGTGTATGTATGTAAATATGAGTTTGGATGCAGTAGTAATATTAGACAATATGAAATAATAAAAATGATATAATAATACATAATGATAAATGTTATTTACCTTTGAAGAGGAGTGGTCAAGCATACGTCGTCGTGGTGGATTTGGAGGAGGAGTTATTGAAAAAAAAGTACAAAAGGTTGTCGTCGTTAGACTCTTCTAAAAGAGGTAGTGTTCTGTGGGTGGTGTAGAATTAAGCAGGCCTATTAACTCTTCATAAACTTTAATCACACGCTCTGTCGGGGTTGTATTATACAGCTAACAATGTAGCTTTCTCTGTCCTCCCCTCCTCCTCCTCTTGTTCTACGCTGTTGGTCCCATTAGCAGTGTCACAGTGCCCTCTGCTGGTCAAGCATGTAGCAGTATAAATATGGGCTGGCTGGTCAAGCATGTCGCAGTATACGCTGTAAATATGGACTTTATAAGGCAAAACACATGAAAATATAGACTAGTCGTCTTTGTTCGTATCTCCGAAAGTTCGCTAGATGTTCGTTAGTAGGGGACTTAGTGTATCCTGTAGTTGATGATCATTATTCTTCTCCCTGTGATCTACAAGCACATCCAGATGTCTGATAACAAACGGTGATGGCTCGCCCTCTCTCAGCCCGCATGCTCATTAAGCAAGTCATTGGAAAAGTTGGACAAACACGGGAAAAGCCGTCCCGGTAATGGCCGCTGGGCTCTCCTGGTTGCAGTTCCGCCATTCATTATCAGGGAAGGTTAGATGGGACAACACAACAAAACAAGCAGCATGCCAGGTACCATTGCCTGGCTGGGGGTCTGTGGCCATTTTTAATTGGATGGGCATCCACGGTGAAGGCCAGAAATACATGTGAGACTATTAATCAACAACAAAACATTGTCTTCAATATATTGACACCTATAATCAACGTAAGGTGCCTACTAGAAGTGAGGAAAGGAGCAGCAAACCCATTTATCATATCGGTGATGTCATAAATCATTCAGGTTGCGCTGTGGAGGTGGGCCTCCTCAGTATTGACCCACTCAGTATGCCTTCACTGCTTTCTTAAATGCAACATTGGACTTTACACACTAATCCATTGCCGTCGTAAAAAGAAAATGAGGAGCCATCATTCGTTGACGACCATTGTTTGCCCTGCAGGAGAGTTATCGTGCAGAGAAAGTGCCTGGTTTTCATATTTATTTGTCATAAAGGTGAATTTGCACTTCAAAATTGTTGACACTCTCATACAATACAACCTCAAATTGTACAATGTAGACCAAAAATAAGGGGAAACTCCACATTTTTCTTGTTTTGCATGTGTTTTTTGTTTTTTTGTGATGCCACCACAGAAGCGTACCAGCAACGGCAAAGATGATGACCATAGAACTTGGAAATGCAGCATACTGCAGTGTTAGCGTAATGAGAAATGGCTACACAAGCCGCCTGGCTGCTAGGAGAAGTGAAACAGTGTATATTTTCCCATCCTCTCCTGTGCAAAGGGTACAGAATTTCTTGTTTTTTTAGGTTTATTCCAGCACTTGTACAACTTATTGATACACTTGTATGACAGTTAAGAATTCAACTGCATAGCCTTTCATACAGAATGCTAGCACATTGCATTTATATTGTTTTGTTTGTCTTTGGCACCACATAAGGAAAAGTAACTTATTCAGAGTCAGAATGTCCTGCATTCACAGACACAAGGATTTTATTGCAGATACAGCACATACAGTATGCACAAAAAGTGTATGGGAAACATATACCTTTAGGATTATTATACAAATTTACAGGTTACAGTTGAAGCTCACAGACTAGATAGAACAGTGCTTGTCAGAAGGAATGGTGTAGCACTGAAGTATTTGTCCTCTACGGCAGTGGTCTCCAACCCCCGGGCCGCACAGAAAAACAAAATTATTTCCATTATTTCATTTTTTTTATGTTTTATTTTGAAAAGTGGCCGAATTCTCTCTGTTACATCCGTCTCACTTGACGCATGTCCATTGTGCATGTGCTAACTTTATCTCATACCGCACAGATGGACTACTACTGTATTTTTACCATTTTTCTTTCACCTCATATTTGGTGTCAAATGCTGATACTATGTGGGAATGCATAAAGGTAAGTTTTGATGACTTATTGAGTGCTAATGTGCACATTTGTCCCAAGTTAATTCATGCTAGCGCACTGCCTTTTACCACACACGTCAAACAGCGATGTAATAATCTCTCTGGAAAAACTTGGCTGGAACTTGAACTGGTGGATGGTGGGTCGACATTCATTTTGTGCTTTTAATTTGATGTTATTCATGTCTTAGTTTTACACAATACATAATAAATAAGATAAATTACATCGCTAGAATGTACGACCCCCGGTCCACGGGAGATTTGAGGGAACACAAGCCGGTCCGTGGGTCAAAAAAGGTTGGGGACCACTGCTCTACGGCAGAGGCATGCCCCAACTAAGAGTGGTTTCACTCTTCTGGGATGTAAAACGGGTGTCTCACTCCACCTGGAGGATAAATACGTGGTTCCTACACCATTCCCTCAGACTACAGCTGTCCTATTTAGTCTTGGAGCATGAACTGATGAAGCTGCTCGGATGGGAGGCTAAATGTCTTCTAAGACAGCCTTAACAGGCAAGTTGGGATCAATTCAATGTCCTGAAAATAAGGTTGCCACCAATAGACAAGTTGTAGACACATCTCTGTCATGGCTGCTCAGTACACTAATGTCTGAAGTGACAATTAATCTAGAAGCTAGGTTCCCAAAGTAGGGTACGCGTAACCCCAGGGGCACGGCAATTGTAATGGGGGTAGGTGAATAAAAATGAAAAAGAATTAGCCTCGAACACTCTCAATTACAAGTGCGACTGAACGCCTCACGGCGCAATGGACAACGGAGCAGAAAGCAGGAAGGAGACAGCACACGATGTTGTTCATTGCTCTGTGTGCAGCATATGAACAAATAAGTACGTTTGATGATTATTTTCAGCATTAATAGTGTTTAATCACCAAGATTTGATTTATATCGCTGTTCCAATCCCCGCACGGTGCAGCGGTGAAAACCTGTCACTGTGAATGGGGCTTTATCGTTGGTTGTATGTACACTGCTCAAAAAAATTAAAGGAACACTTCGAAAACACAGAGGGAAAAATGGGGGAAAAATGATCTTGAATATCTTTCCTGATAATAAGTGGGTGATGTATTAGTAACAAAATGATGCCACATCATTTGATAGAAATGAAAATGATCACCCTATAGAGGGGGGAAATCAAAGACACCCCAAAAATGAAAGTGAAAAAATGATGCAGCACATTGGTCCATTTTGCTAAAATGTCATTGTAGCAACTCAAAATGATTCTCAGTAGTTTGTGTGGCCCCCACGTGCTTGTACGCATGCCTGACAACGTGGGGGCATGCTCCTAATGAGACTACGGATGGTGTCCTGGGGGATCTCCTCCCAGATCTGGACCAGGGCATCCATGAGCTCCTGGACAGTCTGAGGAGCAACCTGGTGGCGCCGGATGGACCTAAACATAATGTCCCAGATGTGTTCTATTGGGTTTAGGTCAGGTGAACGTGGGGGCCAGTCAATGGTATCAATTCCTTCATCCTCCAGGAACTACCTGCATACACTAGCCACATGAGGTCGGGCATTGTCGTGGACCAGGAGGAACCCAGGTCCCACTGCACCAGTGTAGGTTCTGACAATGGGTCCAAGGATTTCATCCCGATACCTAATAGCAGTCAGGGTGCCGTTATCTAACCTGTAGAGGTCTGTATGTCCTTCCAGGGATATGCCTCCCCAGACCATCACTGACCCACCACCAAACCGGTCATGCTGAATGATGTTGCAGGCAGCATAACGTTCTCCACGGCATCTCCAGACCCTTTCACGTCTGTCGCATGTGCTTAGGTTGAACTTGCTCTCATCAGTGAAGAGCACAGGGCACCAGTGGTGTAGTTGCCAATTCTGGTGGTCTGTGGCAAATGCCAATCGAGCTCTACTGCTGGCCAGTGACCACAGGGCCCACTACAGGACGTCGGGCCCTCAGGCCACCCTCATGGAGCCTGTTTCTGACTGTTTGGTCAGAAACATTCACACCAGTGGCCTGCTGGAGATCATTTTGTAGGGCTCTGGCAGTGCTCATCCTGTTCCTCCTTACACAGAGGAGCAGATACCGATCCTACTGAGGGTTGAAGGACCTTCTATGGCCCTGTCCAGCTCTCCTGGAGTAACTACCTGTCTCCTGGAATCTCCTCCATGCGTCCAGGTACCGCAGTGATGCCCTGGTCCAGATCTGGGAGGAGATCCCCCAGGACACCATCCGTAGTCTCATTAGGAGCATGAATTACTTTAAAATGAATTAACCCATTGGCTATGTTCAATATTTGTAAAAGATATGTTGGATGATTACTTATCTATTTATTAGTGCTCATGTGAAACATCATCCAAAATGTGACCATGCAAAATACACAATTTTGACCTGAAATTACTATAAAAATAATACAAATTAATTGTGTTCAATATTTCAAGTTAATTAATATCAAAAGGTGTGTTTAAGTGTGCTGGGGTAGGAGGTACGTGTCTGAAGGGGTACACCACTGTAAAAGGTTTGGGAACCACTGATCTAGAAGATATACTGTATCACATACAACAAGGTAACATCAAGGAGTGGAGCAGGAGGACACAAACGTTAGCAAAACTAGCATAGTTGTGAGAGCTACAGTGCTAACATTATAGTCACATTGAGCAGCAACATCATGCTAGGTTAGCCTACTGTATACGCTGCAGGAAACATATAATGATCACAATTACAGCTCCCAAATCTGTAGCTGACTGAGCGGTAGTTGGCAGAGCTTTATTTTTAGATGTGTAGTGAAGCCTGCTGTTTTTGCCCCACAAATCTGTCCTCCATGAAGTGGTGGCCCCATACACGTGTAGGGTTCGTCATGTCATGTCCGTGAGGAACGAGGTTTTTCCTTCATGAAGTCATGAAAAGTCGCAACTTCAAAAGCAAGCACTTGAGTGCCTCTTCACTCAAAAGTGGAGCAAACAAGTGAGCTTTTGATATTGACACATGAATTACAGTTTGCGAGGCCACATAATAAGGATTTGTCACGCTCCCTTCCGGGCTAATAAAGAAGAACAAGTGTAGGCAGAGATGAGCATGGATGAGGAGATGGTCACTGTGTTTGGAGATGAAAAAACGCTTCATCCGGGAGTGCAGGGAGCAATTTGCTCGCCGTTTCTTTCCCTGCGCACTCGCCTTACTGTCTGTCAAAAAGTAAGCTGGCACGCACCTAAAGTGACATGGGAAGATATGAAAAAAAAAACCCAGTGCTCACACGCCGTTTGGGCTTTAATAAATCAGCCACAGGCAACAGCCGCTTGGCCTTCAAGGAAGCAAAATGTCTCATTGGCTTGTTGACCAAATGTGGCACATCCACAACAAGCAGGGAGGTTCCGCACGCACATTGTGTTGATTTATGGACATGATGTAGTGGACATAGCCGAATAAAATATGTAGCAATGGACATGAGGTATTTATCTTGCAGCTGTCAAAAAGCAATCTTCACTGCAAGGACAGGTGCAAAATTGGACAAAAAAAGGGGGAGGGAAGGAAACAATAAGTGTCTCAAGTAGCTAGTTTCCACCTTTGTTATCTCTGCCAAGCACATAAAAGGTGCTGTTTAGATGCACATTTGTTTGTTGCAAAAAAGACCAAATCAATCTGCATAAAATAGCAAGAACCCTTGAAATTTTGACAAAAAAAACAGGGCTACAAAAACTGTCACCACCCGGCCCAGAGAGCAAATGGTAGAGTCCTGTGTGTCTAATCCTAATGAGCTACTGTACATCACTCACAAACCAGGAAGTAGCCTGCTAGCTAACATACAGACGCATAAACAAATACCGTGAACCACTGACTGCTCTTTTTCAATTTAAAGTTTGACTGATTTTTCAATTAAGTAACTGATAAGCAAGCGTCCCTCCTGCCCAATAATGCAAATGGTAATGTCCTGTCCGTCTGAATGTCTTATGTCGGTCGTTCATAAACCATGTAGTAGTACAGACTTTGGCATACTTTATATTCACCTCTGGCCCACAATCCAAATGGTACAGTCCTGTCCTTTTTCTTTAGATTTTACTTTGAGTCTCGAAATACAAATGTCCCGTCTGCCTTTTCCTAGCATCTGACGTTATTTTCTATGAACAAGAAAAGACTTCTAGCCAACAAATAGACGATTTTTTTTTCACTTTTCTTGCGTTGTGCGACACATAAAGTCTAATTGTGTAAATAAAATAAGGGTGTCATAAAAAAATCTTGCATTAACAACACAATTGGAATTGCATCGGTGACTACGTTAACCACAAGCATGGGCATTGCCGTTTGTTGAGGATTTTGGAAAAGTTAACCAAGCCACATCCGTTTCTCAAATACTGGGCAAAATTGGTCAGTGATGTATTGCATCAATAAATGTAAGGATTTTTGCATTTAATTAATGGACATTTTATTTACTGTCATAAAAGTACACACTTTATGCTGGTAAAATAAGTGTAAAAGTTAAGAAATGGAATAAAAAAACATAAAATGGAAAAAAGAGGAATTTGGAAAAAAACAAAAAATTTGTGAAAAAATAATATAAATTTCACACAGATATTTTTTTCACTTTTTAAATAAAAACACATTAATCTTTTTCTGTTGCTTGAGTGACAATGGAATCCAGCATCCAGTCCCATCATTTGATGATTGTTGTTCTTGAATTGTTGACTTAAGTTGTGTTTACTGCTGAATTATGGGCTCCACACGTTGGAAAGGCGCCGGACTTCAGCAACAGTTTGGCGGATAGTCCAGCTTCGTATTGACCCGTGTTCACAAAACAGTCTCGTGTGAAATGCCGTTGACAGATGAGCATATTTTCCTCTTGCTGGAATCAGCGACTCCAACCACTTCTGCCTGATGCTTGCCTCTTTAGGCACACCCCAACAAACATTTCCTGGGAGCCGAAGCAGAGCGAAGCAGAGCGGGGACAGGGCAGGCCTACAGCTTTTGCCTGGACATGCCCATATAAGGAAGTCCAGGTTGCATTGACGTCAGTGGAACTCGGTGTTAAAAAAACTAAAACACAGCCATCCAACACTGCTTTCAGGTCACTTCCAAATGCGAAAACCTCATTATCTGACACATGGGCACCGTTTAACACGAGAACACGACATTGTAACAAAATGTATAGGCCAGAAAAAGGGAAAAGCATAATAGGTCCCCTTTAAACCAAAAAATAGCGGCATGGGAACTTGTTGGCACCAGAGTAAACATATCAGGTAAGTTGACATAATATACATGGACATTAAGGTAAGTTTATCTCCTCGACCAGCAAGATCTGGTACAGGCAAGAGTACTCATCAACACCGGCCGCTTTTTCTCCTCTGAACTACTTTGATAACCCAAAATTCCCTCCAAATCTGACAGCCAGTCAAAACCGTGGGAGAGTTGTAATTCGCTTGGGTGTGAGCGTGTCGCTCACCGGTGTCACTGGCCACAGCCGCTCGTCGGCTCCTGTGTGCAGGTTTTTGTACGCATTGGTGATGAGTTTCGCCAATCACGGCCGTTTGTCACCCAGCTCTTAGCCTTATTATTGTGGGAGCACACGATGTCGATTGCAGAAACAGAAATTTGGCTCTTTGCTTCGTTCGACCCTGGTGGAGGACGCTAGCAAACTAATGTAGTGTTTACATTTTGATTTCCAAGACCTCAAAGAAAGCAGTTGCATGTTGAATGTGCTGCCTGATGACCAACATGTCTCCATCTGTAGTCCATTTAGTCTATTACTTCATTTAAATGCTTACAGATTTTTATTGGGTATTAAAAAAAAAAACTGGATGCTTGTCATTCCGGGAGCTGAGCCACAGGCATCCATGTCATTATACTGCAGTCCAGAGTGCATACTAACACGCTGCTGGCAGATTTGAGCCAGCATATGGACTCTCGACGGGGACTCAATAAAACAGGCTGCTGCTATTGCCCTCTGTGCACGTGGAAAACAATTAATCCTCATTTTGTCTTACACTGTGCTGATTGTTACTTGGACTCATGTCATCGGCACAGCAAGCAAAAGAGCAGGAAATGAGTTTGAACCGCCTTTAAGGCTTTATCTGGATGGGGATTCAAGCGGGATTTCCACCGGAAAATAAGCATAAATTTTTTTTTTTTCAGTTCATTTTATACATTTCCACTCTTTAGAGACACGGGTACACTTTTGCTTAAATATGTTATATATTGTTAGTAATTATGTTGTACATTGTTCCATTTTTGAAAGTGAATGGTAAATTAGCAAAAATTACATTTTATAGTTCATGGCGCCACCCATGACGAACTAGCCTCAATTCTGGAGTACAATCGGAGTACTGTTACTCGGCTACACAAACATGGCGGTGTACGAGACTGAGGATCTTTACAGTGATTATAGCGAATATTTGAGTGATGTGTCAATGGCTGTCTGGGAGAAGAGAAGGGAGAAACATTTGGAGATGAAATAGAGAATTTGCAGAACATGGACTAAAGCCTTAAGACATGCAGATGAAGATTGGTTGCCTTCAAAACACAGAATGCTAAGTGTATTAAGTGTATTATTAAATATAAGTGTAAATTACTCTGGAGTTGCTTATCCTTCAATTATTGTTTTAAATCAGCTTCTTAATGAGCATAAAGAGATTTTTATAGCCTGTTTGATTGTATATGTGGCCGCACGTCAAGGATACAGTATATTTTTATTTATTTTTTTCAAACATTTATTTCATTCAAAAAAGAAAAAAACAATAAAACATAAACACAAACACTACAATCCAGAATGAAAGGGAGCAGAAAGAAGACAACTCTTATCGTTTCTGCCCTTTTTTTCCCCAAAATTCAGCCGCAAAGAAAAAAAGCAATTTAAAAACAACAACAATATAAACAAAAAATATACATAAAGAAGCCGGCCACTCAGATCCTCAATTACAACACAGCCAATGCCATTCTCCACAATAGACATACAGTAACTAAGGTATGACAATCAAACATAACTAGCATATTTCATATTTCCTCAACATACTAGCTTTAAACATACTTTTACATTTGAGGTCTGACTTGGATTCTTGAGCTTCTTCATTCAGATTGTTCCATAAACTGACTCCTTTTACACAAACCCAACGTTCCTTCATTTTAGTCCTGAATCTTGTTTTTTTGAAGGTCTCTGCTCCTTTTGACATATGCTTGCTTTCTCTTTTTTCAAATCTTTTCTGACTGGCAATGTTTTTTTTTTTATAAACTTTCAGCATAATTTGCAAAATACTATAATCTACTAATTCGTGAAATTTCAACAGTTTTAACTGAAAAAATAACGGATTTGTTGGATCTCTGTATCGTTTTCTACTGATTATTCTTATTGCTCTTTTTTTGTGAAAATAAAAATTTACTATACACTAAGTCCCCAACTAACGAACACAATTGGTTCCAGACGACCGTTTTTATGTCGAATCGTTCTTAAGTAGGGTAAAAGGTAATATTACCAATGATATAGGTACTACATGCACATGTATACATGTACAGTATATGCGTATGTATGTAAATATGAGTTTGGATGCAGTAGTAATATTAAACGAGGGTAATTAATGAAAAAAACAATAATAAAAATAATATAATA
The DNA here is from genome assembly GCF_027744805.1 of Dunckerocampus dactyliophorus. Classification (NCBI taxonomy): domain Eukaryota; kingdom Metazoa; phylum Chordata; class Actinopteri; order Syngnathiformes; family Syngnathidae; genus Dunckerocampus; species Dunckerocampus dactyliophorus. The sequence continues at coordinate 8,833,378 of NC_072829.1, read as the reverse complement.
ATACATAATGATAAATGTTATTTACCTTTGAAGAGGAGTGGTCGAGCATATGTCGTTGTGGTGGAGTTGGAGGAGGAGTTATTGAAAAAAAGGAGAAATGCTTGTCATCGTTAGACTCTTCTAAAAGAGGTAGTGTTCTGTGGGTGGTGTAGAATTAAGCAGCCTATTAACTCTTAATAAACTTTAATCACAAGCTGTGCCGGGTTGCATCGTACAGCTACAATTTAGTTTTTCTTCACGTCTCCTCCCCCTGGTCTTCATCGCTTGTTGGTCCTATTAGCAGTGTCACAGTGCCCTCTACTGGTCAAGCATGTGAAATATGGACTTAAATACAAATAAATATGGACTTATAAGGCAAAACACATGAAAATATAGACCAGTCGGCTTGTGTTCGTATCTCCGAGTGTTCGCTAGTCGGATGTTCGTAAGTTGGGGACTTAGTGTATATGTGATTTCCAACACACATTCTTGTCCAGAATGACACCCAAAAACTTGGTTTCCCTTCCTCTATTAATTTCAAAACCATCTACTGTATATTAACTGAAGCACCAGTGTCTCTCCCTCAGTTACTGAATATCACCAAATTAGTTTTTCATTTAGCGATAATTTATTTAAATGGAACCACGTTTTTATTTATTTTTTTATTCTTGTTTAATCACATTAAACATGTGCGTTGTATCTTCCCCACAATAAAATAAAGTAGTATCATCTGCTAGCAGAATACATTTGGGCACTTTGGATACACCAACAAAATTATTAATATACAAGACAAAAAATTTTGGACCAAGGACCGACCCCTGAGGTACTCCACACCAAATATAATGCATTTCAGATTTTACATTATATATCTGCACAAACTGCTTTTCTATTTTCTAAATAACTTTAAACTCAGTGAAAAGATGTTCATATATAACATGTAGAATGTTTTGCAGCTTAGTTGCTATGGTGGAATAGTGTTTACAAGACATTGTCATGTAAACAAGACATTACTTCCCCTGTTCGGTAGAACCTTCCTTGTTTAGTGTACCGGGAGAATAGCATCCCTTTTCAAAATGCGTTTATGTTGTACTTTCAAGACAAGTGCTTCTTATAAAGGTGTTCCTTCGAAAAAGTCATCAGTGAAATGATCACTGCAAAGGACTCGAGGTGGACTTCCATATGTCTCTCGTTCTCTGCACTTGCTTTGTCCATTCTTAAACCTTCCCCTTTTGGAAAAGAAAACAAACAGTATCACTCGGATACTGTGAACATCCATCAGCAACACAGCATTTTGGCATGACTACTATTTTGCTGAAAAATATACTGAACCAAGTTGACAAAATACCTCGAGAAGCGTTTGTTTACTCTTCTTTGAGGCTGAAGTGCAAGAGTTAGTTTGTCATGGGTGGCACCATGAACAATAAATGTAATTTTTGAGAATTTACTGTTCCCTTTCAAACACGGAACAATGAAAAGCATAATTATAAACAATATATAACATATTTAAGCAAAGTTGATGACGCGTGTCAGGGACCTTTACCTCGTTATTTAGCATTAGGATAGCTATCACTATCACTTCCTGTTTTGTCATCTTCTGCAGTTGGTTTAGGCGGCAACCCAGTAAAACTGTTTCACTTGCAGCCTCTTCTGGTTACTGCCAAGTCACAACAAGGTTTTTTTTAACCAAACTTACTAAAATCCATCATGTATCCGCCTTAGGGATAAAATTCCATGTGGTTGATATAATTGTTAATCATATAATCGATTAATTGATTTATCGTACGCTGACTTTTGTCTTATTTCTCAATATTTTGCTCCCATAGGAAATAATGTAGAGTGCATTCATCTGTTCAAGGCTCAAATTCTCTATCTTAAAGCATTTATTAACTGAATGGGCAATTTTTTTAATAACATGCTAACGTTTTTCACTGTCTTGCAAGTGCATTCTTGTTTCCTGTGTCGCAGTTTGGTTCATTTCCCGCTCTGTGGTTATCATCACACTTTACCTCTTTGCTATGACTGGTATGCGAAAAGAAACACAGAACAGCCCAGTTAACCCTCGTACAACACAGCTAATCACCCTGACAGACATATAAGGAATTTATCATATTGCTCATAACGCATTCTTTTTCTTCTGTCGCAGTAAGTCTTATTTTCTGTTCTATGGTTATCATCACACTTTTCAGTCTTTGCCATCACTAGTACCCTTCTATGGTGGAAGCACACAAAAACCCCACAAATAACCCAAAGAAAAACTTTGTTTTAAATAAATGAAATATTAAAATAATGTATTTAATACATATTTGTATTAAATATGAAATGTAAGTATTTTACGGTCATACAAGTGTAAAAATAAGTTCACCCCTGTATAATTCAACTAAAATAAAGAAATAGGACTCACCCTGACAGACAGATAATGGAGTAGAAACTAATTATTGACATTGCCCATTTCCAGTTCTATGGTTCTCATCACACTTTTTTGATTTGCCATCACTTGATGCCCTTCTGTGGCGTAAGCAAACACATAAAACAAAGACAAATCTAAACGCACTCCTGGAGGTGATGCTCATTGAGCTGAAGAAGTAATGTGATGTCAAGCCACAAAGGAGGCACCCCTAGAGACGCACTTAAATGCTAGAAAAAGCACAGCATTTATTAGTTAGTAAAAACAGAAGGCGTCATGCAGTCAGCGGAGCAGGCCTGACGAGCGAAACTCATTGCTTATCAGTGTTGTGTTGGCCCGTAAAAATCAGGCTACAAAAGTGTTCCCCTGCCACTAAATACGTCGTGCCAAGCTAGCCGCTATACGTCTGACAAACCACTCAACAGCGCCTGAAATATGACCCATAAAGCTCAATGCCGCCATGCACCTTAAACTGTCAGCGCTGTTGTCAATCTACTTAACCTCCCTCTCTCTTAATGGCAGTGTTCGGCGCTGCGCCCGTGAGCCAGTCGCTGCTGGCGGCTGTTGACAAAGAATGGTTGTTTGTTTTTGTTTGGTTTCAGCACAAAAACATTCATTTATAGATTTATCACCGTACCAGTCAAAGGTACAGAGACACGTCAAGATGTTTTTCAGTGAGAAAGGTGTGTTCCAACTTTTGACTGGTACAGTATGTTTCTTGACAAGGCAAAAGACGTCAACACATTTTCTTTTTAGTGATGAATTCAAATTAAAATGTATTTTCTGAGTGTTTATTTTATTTTTTAGAATTTATTTAAAAAATGTCATATTGTTTATTTAAAATGTTAAGTAAAATACAAAATCTTAAAAAATAAACGTTTTTTAGCAATCATTAGAAACTGTCAGTACGTCGGTCAGTACGTCAAAGTTGACAAGTAACTGGGTCAACAAATCAGTCGGTGATTCGTCACATTGAAGGTCTTTACGGATGTCACTAAACAATCCGTACCGGAAAGGCGATCGATTCTGCACATGCATGAGACCTACGTCACTTCCTTCTTCACCATAATTTATACGACAAGCCTTCTGCGACGTCACATGCTGGGGTAGTTATTATTTTTTAAATGTATGAACATAAATACTTCTTATATGTAATCTACAGGGGAGTTATTTTATTAGTACCTCTTATTAAAAGACTTCACTAGCAGTTCGCTAGTTTTTATCGTCTTTATTCACCCAAAACTTACGCAATGCACGTAGCGCATGCGCAGATGCACCACAGACGCAAACATCATATCCGGTCATGTATAATATACATGAATAAATACAAATACAATAACCCATATAAAAGAAAACATAAAATACTGTGATATTTGAATGTAAACAACCATAAGCAAAGTGCAAAGATGGACTAATCTACAGGATTCAGGTAGGTTTTTTTTTCTGAACAGAAAAATACCATCCATCCAAACATATTTTACTAGCAAATACTCTTGTCTGTATTTTTTCAGTGGAAAATAAATCTGAATAAAGTTTTTTGAGAGTAGGGGTGAGGTCTCATGCATGTGCCAAACCGATCGAGTTTCCGATACGAACGATGGACATTGTCATGACGCAATCTGTCCCGGAAGCGCAATCCGTTCTGCGCATGCCTGCGTCACTTCCTCCTTTAGCCAATTTTTATGAAAGGACTACAACTGTGGTAGTTTTAATGTATGAATATAAATGGTCAATAACCATACTTCATATATGTAATGTACTGGGGATTATTTTATTACTGGCTCTTATTATGAAAAGACTTTGTCAGCATGCAGATTTCGTCTTTATTCCCCAAGACTGAGCTACGTAAAAACTCACGCAACGTACGTCCAGTATAACATACATACATAAATACAATAAAACACATCAAATGCAGTGATATTGGAATGCAAACAACCATAAGCAGGGTGCAATGATGGATTCATGTAGAAGAGGGTTTTTTTTTCTATACGAAGAAATACCATCCAAGCATCTTGCTAGCAAATGGTTTTGTCTGTATTTTTTCAGTGGAGAAAAAAACTGAAAATAATGTATGTAACCAAGAAAAGAGGGCTTATTGTCACGGGCGGCCAAGGCCCATGTATACGATCCCAGAATGCAGAGTCGAGTCAATCCGCGTAACAAAAGTTTATTAACAAGAAGTGTTCCACAATGAGAAAAATACAAACAACACAAAAAGGAAAGTATGACAGAAACCGCCGGGCCGAGCCACGGGAAAACATACAACTAACACAAAAAGCTGCTAGACGCTGTAATAGCAGAAGAAGGGTAAAGGGCAACGAAAGGCGCTGCTGAAAACCGAGCAGAAGAAAAAAAAGAAAGTATATTGCTTGGCGGATAGCGTAGATTCAACATGCCTAACATGTGACTCCCACAAAATAGGCCGTCTGGATGTAGATGCGTTCGGCGTAGAACCCATTGCAGTTCTCGTACTGATCACTCGTACTGACACTTTCCGGATCTGCACACTGGCTTTGTCAATATGTCTTCTTGTTTCAGTCAAAAGAGTTTGTAGTGTCCATCACCGCCACCTACAGGACTGGAGTGTAAATTCAACAAAAATATCTGGCATCATCGATAGGCTTAAGGAGAGTTTTCTTCCTTCTAAACACCTGTACGGCATGCACAACATATTCTGAATAACTATATTAATTGTTTCAACCGCAATTATACAATAAAATCTGCCAAAAAAGTTGACCTTCCTTCATTCCGTGTGATAATTATCTCCAATCAGCAGCAGACAATGAAGGTTTGCTGACAGCAATGCGTTCATGTGACACCACACAACAGTTGGCATCACAGAGAGAGACAGAATTTAGGGCTGCTGACAGGGAGATTATCCCTCCCTCTACCAGGCAGCGTGGGAGGCAGGAAGGAGTCATCCCAGGAGAGACTCAAGGACTCCGAGGTCAGCTGGAGGGCAACAACATGTCATAATTGTCCCTTGGAATAGCAGCCTTAGCCTCATTTTGATGCTACGTTGCATTGAGGAGAATAGCATTTGTATTGTGACAATGGTGGCCTTGGATTGGCCACAGTACTGTTGTGGAATATTGGTGAACCAGGCTGGGCGAGTCATTTGTACACATTATATCAATGATAAAACATACATACACTCATTTTCAATTGTAAAAAGCAGTGCAACTATAAAGCAATGTGGAAAAAAAGATGCACATGTAAGATTACAAACTGAGCCTTTATCCAAGTTTCACAGCAGCAAAGTGGGCAGTAGCAACACGCAAGAATAAGTATACAAATAAATACATCAGCAACAGTCACAGGATCGCTTTGTGTTTTTAATTAGTGACTGGACACCAACAAATGATTCATGAAACATTTTCTTTACATCATTTTAATTTGTGCTGCTTTAAAAAGGCACAACAAATAAATAAACAAATAATTTTATGATGAGCGTAAATGACTACAACCGCAATTAATTACTTAACTAAAATGTTAATTAAATACGTATTAGATTAAATAGTTAAAAAGGTTCTAAAATTCATGAAAAAAAATTTACAATTATTTACTAGTGTGGAATCTTTAATTATTTAATTAATTACATAGTAATATAGATACATTCATTCATTTATATTTTAATGATCAATTTGACTGGTTTAAATTGATATCAATTTGGTGCACCAAACCCCCTTTCACTGTCAATAATGTGACACTTCATTTGATACGCTAACCTTTCCAAAAACAAGTACTTGAGGGCCAAAAAGATTGTGCCCCACAAATAACCTGCCTACATTGGAGAAAACCCTAAATAAATTCAATATTGTGCACCCAGTTCTCGTCTTTGAAAATCACGGAATCGCACGGTGTATTATCATTACATCCTGTAAAAAAATGGTTCAAATAAATCATTAAGGGGCCCGAGCTAATATGACGGTCAATCCTATATTGTGTTTATGCTAACTTTATGTAATATGCAAACGTAAAAGGGGGGAAAAAAAACACTAGAAAAAAGTGGTGCTCCACTGCCTGCCTTTGTTAGCTTCTTTCTTTCCTGATAGAGTTTTCGATATATAAACCTAGATTGGTTTCTTTCTTACATGACAAAAGGATGGAAAACCTCCAGTTAGCAGATGTCTACTATGTTTCCTTTTATACAGCGCTCCAACAAGCCTTGTTGTGTTCAAATGAAAAAATAAGAGCGCGACATGTACGGCAGCCTGCAAATGATTCTCTATTAAAAGCAACAGCTGAGCGTTTCTATCAGCACTACCGCAGCAGCGTCTGCTGGCAAGGCAATAATGACACCGCTAAGGTTGCCTTTTAGTGCTTTCTTAGCCAAAAGACTGCATCTTTTTATTAGAAAAGGGGCATTATTCTTTCATTAAAGAAGAGAATATTCCATGACTTGATGAGTTGACATGCTCTGATATTATTCCCCCGCCATGTTATCTCTGCACCAACATGTGTGCTGGGCACCTCTGACAGTAGAAAACTAATTACATGGCAAAGCAAAGATTTATTAGTGGAGTTTAATTGAATAGAGATGAGTGGATGAGGGGGGGGAATTTAAATAAATTAACCTTCAGTGGATTCCCGGGGGCCTGGAGGGACTGACAGTCACTGATGCAATGAATATTGATGTTTGTGCACTTCACTTTGTTCCTGTTTAATAGTGTATATGTGTGTGTAAACACGGTCTTGGGTGGATGGACAGGACATAATAAAACATGATGGATGGAGTCTATAAACACTTTGGTAGTGATTTTGCTTAGGGGCAAGTGAAGGAGTGCCCCACCAGAGCCAGCAGATGTCACCGTTGCGTAGGTGTTTGTATCCATAGGCTTTTACGATATTTGTGTCGTGTTTTTCTTCGTCTGTTCTCCGTTCTCGGCTATGTGGGCCAACTGAGATGCTAACACTTTCAAATATTGCGCTTGAAGGCTACACACGTTCTGTCTAGAAACAAGTATTTGCATAATCAGAACAATTTGGCTGATCAAAGTCGCTACGTCAGAAAATAAATTCAGTTGGTGTATGCTATCTTAAAAAAAAAAAATGCTCAAAGTTGCAGACAACTGCCCATCCATCCATCTCCTATGCTGCTTAGCCTGGCTAGAGTAACAGGGGGCATGCTGGAGCCTATCCCAGCTGACTTCGGGCGAGAGGCGGGGCACACCCTGGACTGGTCACCAGCCAATCGCAGGGCACATATAGACAAACAACCATTCACACTCACATTCATACCTTTGGACAATTTAGAGTCGCCAATTAACCTAACATGCATATTTTGGGAATGCAGGAGGAAACCGGAGTACACGGAGAAAACCCACACACATACGGGGAGACATTTTTATGCGCGTCCGAAATATTCTCATTTTTTTAGGGTCATTTGCTGCTAATTCTGGAATGGAGCCCCTGCAAAAAACAGAGATTGTTGTCGTTTCCTTGTGTGTGTGTGTCTGTCCGACTTATGGTTTCCTGCATCCTCTCCCTGTCCTTTGACTGCTGCCCCTTAAACAAATGCAAGAAAATTGACCGAACTTAATAAAGCGCCTTTCTACAAAGTTTTTGGAGGCTGGTTTCACCACGGGAATCCACAGTTATGCCACAGCATTATGCCACAAAGTCAAAAAATTCTGTTCGTAAACTAACAAATACAATCAATCAGCCTTACCTGTGCAAGATAAACCCGTGAGATCTTGTTTGGACTGGAAACTGGTTACAGAACATGAATTTGATATCTTCCCCGTTCTCTCTTGCCACATTGGAGTAGAGAAATACATTTGCAGCGTAATAAAAAAAATCAGACCTCACTAATCGCTCAGCGTTATATTTGTCTCCCTGTGCACTGTCGCCTCTCCATTCGTGTGTATGTGATGCATGCAATACATGTTTACTGCAAATTGAATGCGTGTAAATCAGCTTGTCTTATAACCCTAAGTAGTTGGCAACCAGTTTAGTAGTTTGTGCAGTAGTCCCCTAAATGTGTGTGTCTTTCTGCTAAGAAGTTGCCAGGGAAACAGCATAGTGAGCAGAGTGGTGTGTGCTAACTTTTAAAACAACCTTGCTTGAGGGCCCCCCCATGAATTCTTCCCAGCAATAAGTGGTTGCACAAATGCTGAAAAATAATTCAAGCAGTTGTGGTGTTCGTCTATGTTGCTGAGCTTGAAAAAGAAACAAAAAAGCTTGTTGACACTCCTGTCATTCTGCATTTGCTGCCGGCTGGAATAAAGACCATTTTAGTGGCATTTTTTTGTACGTAAGAGTGCACATTTCCTACGTTAGATAGGGTTGCCTACCACATCTGTGCAGGTGTACAGATGGGCTAGGCCAGCATGCACGGATCAATCAATACAATTAAGAATGAACGAAGAACGCCTTATGCTTACACTTTCACCATGAAACATTTCCCGCACTTTCTTCATCTCCACTTTCGCTACCGATGCACAAATGTATCAGTGTCGTGCCGGTGTTTTTGTTCAACACAATATGCAATGGTCCCTTCTTAGTCCAACAATGCTATCAAACAGTCCAAGAAAACAACAACAGCAGCAGCCGCACCGCGAGTGGTTTCACTTCTCTGAGCCCATTTTCATGGAAAGCTATCAGCTTGATAAGGCGTCTCGAGTCGCACTGAAGATTTGCAGCTGTTTTTATGCTTCCACACAAAAAGTGCATGTGGCCCAGTGCGATAGCAGCACAACAAAGCCACCGTAGATGTGTGTGTGTGTGGGGCTTTTTTTCCCGCATGCCCACAACATTGTGTTGACAGGCGGCACAGCTGAGAACCTCCATTTTTCTCCGTTCAAATCTCCGTGGAAACAGCCCAACTGAACAACAGCAGCTGGGCCAGCTGTCAACTGATACCTGTCAACGCAGGTTACAGCGTCGCCATGGAAACCCGACTCTTACGTTACAGGTTTTTGCAAGCTTTAACCACACACTGTGCAGAGTGCCACACTGTAGCCATAAACCCCTTGATGCAAAAGCGACTTTGGGTTTTATGGCTTATATTCTGCATTTAGGTCAGGAAGTTCAGACGCCTGACTTGGAATAGTGCAATGCAATGCACTAAAGTTCCTTCCTTCAGTTCCTTCTTAAAAACTGGAAATGTGACATCTTAGGGGTCTCGCAATATTAGGGTGACCATATTTTGATTACCAAAAACCAGGACACTGAGATCCTCAAATGATACTTGACCTTTTCTGAAAGATGCCTGATAATTTCAATATAGTTAAAGAATGCCTCCTCTGTATGGATAGAAATGTTTAGGGATGTTCCGATCCGATGTTGATATCGTGCCAGCAAAAAAAAAAAAGCATCGGATCACATCGGCCTTTATCTCAAATCTCCGATATTGACACTGCGATACAAGCAGTCGATTCCAGACTCCAGCAGTGACCGGATAGAGCCCATGTGATCACAACAGCAGTGTTTGCTCTAGTGTGCTAACAAAGTAGCCAGATGTCTGCCGTGTGGCAGTAAAAAGACGTTGCAGCTGAGTGCAATACTTGTCATGCTCAAGTTTCCCACGGCGGCACAGAACTGGGAATTTGAATACAACCGACCACATCGCGAACATGAAGCGGCATCACACAGGAAACTCCCACGGGACGGCAAGAAGTCATTAGCTTTCGCAAAAAAGAGTGAGCCGTGTGAGTAATGTTGGGTTCAAACGTTTTGTTGAGCAGCTCGAACCTTGCTATGTTATGCCTCGCTGCCACTACAATGTGGATGAAACTATACCCCACATATATTACCAAATGCTATCTATAATCAAAGAAGAACATTAAAAATGTTCAAAAACTAAAATGTTTCCATAAACAGAAGCCACACAGGAAGCTGAGGTGATTCTTAAGTTTTGAAATGCAAAAAGACTTCAACTCGGCAAGCGCCAGAGAATTAACTCTCTTTTCTCATTTCTTTTGCTTTTTGGAACCACTCATTTTAAAAGCCGCCCTCACGGCAGCCTCCCGGGGATTACATCACATGCAGCAGAGTGCCCTAATGCCGATCAATGTAATGGCACAAAAACAAGAAAAAACAAGACATTTTCATCATTTTCTAAAAAAAAAAACAAAAAAACAAGATGGACAGGACATGAAAACAGGACATGTCCTGGGAAAACAGGATGTTCGGTCACACAATGTTGCATTGGAAGTGTGTTGTCACGTTTGGAAGTCTTATGCAGCAGCCTCTGACACATCTTAAGTAAGTTTGATCAAGTGTAAAATTACTATAGCTTCTGTTAGGACCACTCGGACCGCCAACCATCCACCATCAACAACGGGCTTTGAAAAGCTTGACTGAATGAAGACAATAGGTCAAGCTAAATTGCTAATTTAGATAGAGAGACTGACATAGTGTGTGATGAAGGAATTATGAGGAGCTGTGATGACGTGAGTGGTTTTAGTTCCCAGGAGGAGGAGGAGGACAGCGATGAATGCTTTTTCTGGTAGGCTACTGTTTAACTAGCCATTTTACACTCACTGTTTGGGACTGTTTAACTAGCCATGTTACAATGCACGGCACTGTTTGGGAAAAAAGCATTCATTTAATCACAAGTTTAAAAAAGTCTGTGTAACATCTTCCTGTGAAATAAATATCCCGTGTTACGACGTGGACCCCTGCGGCTTATAGACTGGTGTGGACTATATATGTGGCCTTTTTTTGTCTTTCAATTTAGTGGGTGCAGCTTACATACCGGTGTACTCCATAGTCCGGAAATTACGGTATTGTAATTTTGCACTTGACCAACGTTATAGATGCCATATATCACATACAAAAACGTTACATTAAGGAGTGGTACAGGACGACACAAACGTTAGCTACACTACCATAGCTATGTGAGCTACAGCTCTGCTGGAAAAAAACAGCAGAGCAGCATTATAAATTATGCTGGTCTATGCTGGTTTGGTGCTGGTTTAGCTGGTGGACCTCGCTGGTCTATGCTGATCAGTGCTGCTCTATGCTGGTCAGTGCTGTTTTATGGTGGTGCACCATGCTGGTCTATGCTGGTGGTCTATGCTGGTCATGCTGGTAGCTGGTCTATGCTGTTTTTCCAGCAGGGAGTGCCAACACTACATTCACATTTTAACACCAACATCATGCTAGGTTAGAAGAAAAACAACCTGATCAAATTTACAGGTGCCACACCTGCAGATGACCGACTGACAGTGGGCTTTATTTTAAACCGTGTACTGAAACATGCTTCTCTACAAAGTGGTGGACTCATCTAGCTAGGGGCGGGTCAGAGGTGGGATCATGTCCATGAGGAAGGAGGAAAACAGGCTCTAGAGACACAGTACTGTTAAAACATCTTTAAAAAGTGACATTTGCATAACAGGGGCCCTTCAAAGACCTTTATATGCAGTAAATAGTAGGACACATGCTGTACAGTTAGCAGTATTACATCAACGCTTCTGTTCTAAGCTAATATCACCAACTTGAGTGCTGTTCCCAAGCCTGGATAATGGATGGGATAGAAACATGACTGATATTGCTGTGGTGACCCCCCGTGGGAGTAGCCTCAGAAGATAGTGTTGCTAAAACAACACATCTAATGGCTGTCTAAGTCTTTTTCACCACAGTGTATTCAAAAATAAAAGAGGTGATGAGGAACCCCCGTTGTCCCTCACCTGTTGCGTGAGGGACAAGATCATCAACAAAACTTTTTGCCAGCTTAAGTCTGGAGCCAAGCGTCACTAATTTCGGTCCGGTGTGAATCGCTCAGATAGGTGTTGATATATCTATGTATCCATCTTCAAGGACTCATTTCTGGAGACAGTGACCCAGCTGATGACAGCAGGCTTCCACTAAAGCTGTCATTAGGCGCATATCCATACATTTGCCTCACCTGAATGCGAGGAATGGCCCCCAACATAGAGAAGGTGATCGGTCAGCAGCCTGTGACATTGTGACTTGCCGCCTTCATGACTAATTTGGTTTCTGTCATCGACTGTGTTGGATGTCTTTGTTGTCTCGCTGATGCTATGACAGCAAGGTCACAGATGGATGCTCAGATGGGAACGGCTGCAAATAGTCGCAACCTGACTTATTAGAAATACCTGCTGACGCCAACAGGAACACTCTCTCAGGCTGCTCCTGGTTTGGTACTCAAACATCGCAATACAGTTGGCTACGCCCCAATCCCAAATGTACAGCACCTCATGTCTCCCACCTCCATGTTTCTGACAACGATCAGCTGCTCGACTGAGAAGATGAAGGCCTGAGTGGAGCAGAATTCCCTGACAGATGGATGCTGACGGCGGCAGACATCCCAGCAAAGAAGGTGTGCGTAGGTGTGTTTGACGAGACAGCCGAGGGGTGCAAGGCTTTTTTGGATGTTAACTCTCATTAGTATTCACGCGTTCTGTCAGCAGAGGTTTGAAGACTGCTAAAAACCCACACCGGATTTGAAAGACAAAAAAAAAATACTAAGAATAAGAGTAAATGTTTTTAGTTTACAAGGTTTTAAATTAGAGTGTACTTGCTTACATGGAATGCTACACTGAACCTGTTGTTTTAAAACGTTTCGTTAACTCTCAAATATGGCATATGTATTTCCTAACGTGAAATGAAGCGCCACAGCTGTTTATTCCTGTCAGGCGGTAATCATCCGGCGTGAAATTACGCACACGTTTTTGCCTCCTAAGCTTGCACAAAGTCATTTGTTTGACGGAGAAATGTCTCCTCGATCTTTTCATCTTTATGTTAGATTAAGATTTCAATCATTTAATAATAGCTTGATAAATTTCAATCAATCAGTGTGTATATAGATTGCTGTTTGTTTTGTTTAATGATGCATCAGTCAGCCAATGACAGTGCAGGACGGCGGGGCTTAAACAGAAACCCAAGCCAGGTCGAGAGAGGTAATACGTGATATGTTTTATTGACAGTATAGCTCAAATAAAAAGCAGATAATATTACTGCTACTACTACTAATAATAATAAAAAGTAAAAGTAAAATTATTAATTCAAAGAGGATGGGGCATTAAACGGAGAGTCTGCTTCCTGTAAAAACCCAGTCAGTTTTCATTATAATTTTGTTCCAAAAGGTCAGACAAAAACCGAAACGTAAGAAAACTGAGGCAATTTTTCCCATAGAAAATGTAAATCCAATTAACACATTCCAGTCCCCCAAAAACAGTGAGAAAAATACTATTGCGGACTTATGCAGACTTCCTGTACATCCTGAAGAGATCAAATTCAATGAGTGTTTCTCGCCTTCTTTATCAAATCGCTGGCACGCTCAGCTTCCATTGGCTCCACGGCGGGTTATTTAGCAGCGACACTCACAATACAAACAATTAGTTCGGACATTTTTTTTTTTTAACTAAAACGTGGCCTGGCAAGGAGTTCATATCCAACAACACCAGCAATTATACAATCAAACCTTCTGTGCCTTTGGCTCCGCTTTCACTTTCGGGTCCAAAGCTTTGTGTGTGAGTGTGTGCATGAACCAGGTGGAAATAAGCAGGTAATGATCGCAGATTTAATCACGGTTGGTGTACTGTTCTAATTACAGAAGGGCTTTCTAGTTAATTGCATTATGAGCAGGAAACAGGAGAGGGCTCCTCAAAGTACAGAGGTGTGGTTTCTCTTCATCTGTTGAGTGCAAGGGGTGGGGGAAGATGTTGGTAATTGGTTTGCATTTTCTAATCTGGCAGCGGTGCACATGAGACCCAAAAATGGTTAGTGTAGGTCACAGATAACTGCGGGAAACCTGTTCAGGGCAGCTAATTAGCTAATTGTGCTTCCTGCTGCATTGTTTTTTTTTCCAGGATATTAGTGTGATGGGGAATGAATGCCCACAGAGAACGCTGATATGGTTCCGTTTTGGCAGGGTTTGAATTGCAAACAGCGGAGGGTTTTTTGATATGGGCCACACAGGCAATTGTCTACGGAGCACCGCAAGGATCAGAGGGAAAAAAAGATTCCTATTTATTTATGCTCAGCTCTCATTTGCTCCTCAGGTCAGGATATGTGTGTCAGTTGGGCGCCCTCTACAGGCTGGGCCACAGTCCTTGGGTTAATTAAAAAGTAAAAAAGTCAATTACAACAGAAACATCTTAAAATTTGCTTTATATTGTATAATATTGACAATATCACAGGCAAATATTAAAGGGAAACTACACTTTTTTTTGGAATTTTGCCCATCATTCACATTCTTTATGTGAAACATGAACACATGTTTCTTTCCTATGGCTGACCTGCATATTAACCAAGCCACAGCGATATTGTTATTGTAGCAGCTAACACAAAAACGACATTTATCTGGCGGAGCAACACGACGCCTCGCTAGTCTCAGTGTCACTCACAACGCCTCAAGCCACTGCAATGGGACAGACCGAAGAGTGGATACTACTGGCTCTCAATTTTGCTATGAAGACTCAAGAAGATGCTCGTTTGCTGTCATTTCTGACCTGAGGACTGGAGCACAAGTCCTGTGCTGGAGGACACAGCCATCCCAATGAGAGCAGACATTGTAAGTGTTGTCGCTGTTTCTATGCTACTGTTGTCGACGGAAGTTGCGTTAGCTCCTATGGGCTATGTCAAATCAATGGGTAATCAATAGGACAGAAGTTTTGGTCATGTTTTAAATCATCAAAATACAGCAAGATACTAAGTATTACATGTTATCATCAAAGTACCTGTTAATGCATGATCACAGCATATATATATATATATATATACAAAAAACAATAAAATGTTGTTTGATGTTTTTTTTAGAGGGCTTTATAGTCTAAATTGGTGCCTCCCTTCACGTGCAACGTTAGCTGGCTCATACTAACTTGTTTTCTCTCGTTAGAACGCACAGAAAAGGCAACCATGTGTTCATGTTACACATAAGGATTCTGGAGGACGGACAACATTTTTTTTTAAAAGTGCCGTTTTCCCTTAAATAACAAAAATGAGCGAATTGTGAGTCAATATGAGTTGGTTTAGCCTTGACTGCTCGTTGAAGTGATGAAGGGAATGATGATTAAGTGTCAACAAAATATCATGGAAAAGAGAAAGTCGGAGCCATTGGATGCACGATTTAGAAAAAAGAGAAAAAAAGAAACACGCCGAAGATAAATAGTCTGGGTGTCCAAAATGAGCTCAACATTTTGACATTGGAATTTCTGACATGGAAAATGTGGAATTATGGACAAAATAGGAACGTTTGGAGTCCTGGATGTTGTAAATCAGCTGGAAAATTGATGTTGGAATAGTTGGGATCAAAAGAAAAATGTGGAAATCATCAGAATTCTCAATTTGAATAAGAATTCTCATTAATCTCATTTGGCATGGAACACCTGGAATTACGGGACAAGTGGGTATTTTTGATTGTGATGCTCTTCAGCATTCACACAATTAAGGAACAATTCATTCATTCATTGTCTATGCCGCTTGTTGGGGGTATGCTGGAGCCTCAGCCTCAGCTGACTTGGGGTGAGAGGTGGGTTACACCCAGTTAAGCTGTACCCAGTTGTAATTCAACTTCATGGCAAAAAATCCAAACTATCCCTTTCAGGGGTAGGGGAAGGGGAAAGACCAGGGGTAAGACGAAGGGGAAGGACTAAGGGGTAGAATTGGGATTCAGCCTTACTCTCCATGACACAGCACATAGCAGGTGGGTAGAAACATGAAGAGAAAGAAGGAGACAGGTGACAGTTGTGTCAGGAAAAATTAAGACGTAAAATACTAAAGATCTGTCAATACAAGGCTAACATGTGTTGACAAGCTGCCATCTGTTTTATGAATAATTATTATACTACAATGGGGATGAGCTAATTGTAGTGTAAATGCCACGAAATGAAGACAGCACTCTGCATGCACTATAAATGTTTCCAGCAAGTTATTATTATCATGAGTTTCATCTCCGACAAAATTAACTGGCAGGCAATTAGAACATCAGGTTATTGAGTGCACAAGCAAAGTGTCAGTAAGTGCTTACTTCAGGGTGTTTTTTTTTTTTAAATGCCTCATGGCCTTTAAGGTCAGAAATCATCAGCTGATGTTGACGTGACCTTTGTGTGCCATCTTTTTTTCACTTGCCCTCATTTGCAGCTTGTCTTTGCATGCAAAGGCCCCTTGGAAATAGTGAGAAAATTCCCAGAGGATATGATATTTCTGTAAATTGGGAGAAGCCATGTTTTTCTTTTCGAGGTTGGATCTTGGAGGCTCCAAGATCCAAGGACATTTCCGACTTTACACGCAGACAACCATAATTTGTCATCATAAGTACTGATAATTTGACCTCAACAGCAGCTCTTGTTTAGGGTTGTGTCTAGTTGTGTACACAAAGTACCACATTTTTTTAATGTTTATATCATAAACACGCAAGCACTGGTGCACTTTCATTTTTTAGTGCATACTCAACAGACCAATGCACACATTTGCAGTTGTTCTGCAAATGCAAAAAGTCCCCCCCAAAACATTGAGAAAACGTCCAGAGGATATGACATTTCTTACTGGAAATTGGGAACAACTGTGTTTTTGTTTTCGAGGTTGGATCTGAAAGACTCGGCGCAATTAACCGCTCTCAAATGCGTCATAAAAAACATCAAAGACTACCATAATTTGTCATCGTAAATACAAATAATTTGACCTCAGCAGTAGCAAATCTGTTGTTGCAATGTTGACTTTCATGCCTTTCATGCTATGTTTTAACAGTCAATGCTATGTTTTAGCAGTATCTTGCTTGTTTAGGGTTGTGACTAGTTCTGTAAAGTTTACAGCACATTTTTTTAGTAGATACTGAACAGACTTAGGCACTCATTTGCAGCTTTCTGCACATGCATAAAGTCCCTCCAAAAATAGTGAAACAATTCCAATATGACATTTCTTTCTGTAAAATGGGAGGAGCCGTATTTTTGTTTTCGAGGTTGCATCTCGAAGCATTGGCGCAATTAACCACTCTCGAACAAATCCGAGGCCATGGTTCTCAGTCGGAAAAGGGTGGATTGCTCCCTCCGGGTTGGGAATGAGGTACTGCCCCAGGTGGAGGAGTTCAAGTATCTCGGGGTCTTGTTCACGAGTGAGGGAATGTTGGAGCGTGAGGTCGATAGGCGGATCAGCGCAGCGTCTGCAGTAATGCAGTCGCTGTACCGGACCGTCGTGGTGAAGAGAGAGCTGAGCCGGAAGGCAAAGCTCTCAATTTACCGTTCGATCTATGTTCCCACCCTCACCTATGGTCATGAGCTTTGGGTCATGACCGAAAGAACGAGATCGCGGATACAAGCGGCTGAAATGAGTTTTCTTCGTAGGGTAGCGGGACTCACCCTAAGAGACAGGGTGAGGAGCTCGGTTATCCGGGAGGAGCTCAGAGTAGAGCCGCTGCTCCTTCACATCGAGAGGAGCCAGCTGAGGTGGCTCGGGCATCTAGTCCGGATGCCTCCCGGACGCCCCCTGGTGAGGTGTTTCGGGCATGCCCAGCCGGGAGAAGGCCCCGGGGAAGACCTAGGACACGCTGGAGGGATTATGTCTCACAGCTGGCCTGGGAACACCTTGGTGTCCTCCCGGTGGAGCTGGAGGAGGTGGTCGGGGACCAGGAAGTCTGGGCTTCCCTACTGAGACTGCTGCCCCCGCGACCCGGACCCGGATAAGGAAAATGGAATGGAATGGAATGGAATCTTAAGTACTAACAATTTGTCCTGGAATTTCAAGACTTTCAATTCTGTTGACTGCACATGCAAAAAGTCCACCCGAAAATACTGAGAAAACTTCCCGAGGATATGACATTTCTTTCTGTAAAATGGGAGCAGCTTATGTTTTTGTTTTCGAGGTTGGATCTCATAGGCTTGGAGCAATTAACCACTCTCTCATGCATCATAAAAATAACCAAAGACTAACATAATTTATCATCATAAATACTAATAATTTGATCTCAACAGTAGCAAATCTGTTGTCGCCATGTTGATTTTTGTGCTCGGTTTTAGCAATACATTAAAGCAAAGTTTACAGCACTTTTTTTTAAAGTACATACTGAACAGACCTATGCACTCATTTTCAGATTTTCTGCGCATGCATAAATTCCCAGAGGATATGACATTTTTCTGTAAAATGGGAGCAGCCGTGTTTTTGTTTTCGAGGTTGCAGCTCAAAGGATCGGCGCAATTAACCATCTCGAACAAGACTAGACTTGCGTTTGTCATCACAAGTACTACTAATTTGTCCTGAAATTTCAAGATTTAGATTCAATTCTGCTCTTGCCATGTTGACTTTCATGCAGTTTTAGAAATAGCGCAGGCACTAACCTTACTTGTTTAGTGTTGAACATAACAGAACAGTTGTGTAGACTGAAGTGACTTTTCCAAAACATGCAAGAGTGGATGTGAGGCTCTCCAACAAGCTACTGTAGATTTGGTCTGCTCAGATGATTAAAGCCAAGCTGCTGAGCACACAGATGAAAGTTCCTCAGGGAGAACAATTGTGATCTGTGCCTGCCAGGAAAGACCAACGTCTCTCAGTTGACTCCCCTGAAAAGTAAAAGAAAAAATGTTGACTTTTAAAGCCTTTTTCTTCAATAGAAATACACTTTAAGGTACGATACTTAATACAATATGTTAAGTAACGACGATGATTAAATTGCATTTAATATCCACATCGTGGGGATTCTGAATCAGGGGCATTTTATACATTTTTGAATGAACTTACCTGCATTACTTTACATGAATGTCTGTTTCAGGCAATGAAGAAAAGCAATTCACACAATCCAATGAGGGTTTCTGGGATACATCAATACTTCCTTTCGGCTTTATGAGACATAGCATGATTATGTTGCTCACATTCTACCTAACAACAAGGGCGAAACCAGCAAGAAAGGCTGTGAGGAATATAGTAAATGCTGTAATTATAGGGGAAAGGAAGCCATAGGTCTCTTTGACAACATGATCATATTGCACAACAATTTAGCAGCAACAGAACCATTGTTGTAACGACGGTAACGACCATCTGCTCAGCCAACATTAATACTGCAGATATGTTAATTGTAAGCAACTGTACGGCAAGAGTAACACGCACGAGTTTCACACCAACAGATGAGCAGCAACATTTTAAAGCACATGCAGAGGTAGATCAAGGTGTTCACTCGGGAGTTGCCGACAGTGACAGCTCTCAATGCCAATGTTCTCTGACAAAGCACTAATTAGAGATGCTGGTGGTTATTTGTAGACCATTATACCTTCGAAAAGGAGCCCCCCAGACAGCCCCAGACAACTGTTTGCAAAAAGGTAGCTCTAAAACAAATTATTTTCCAGTTACAACAGAGCAACATCCGGCTATGCATCATCCCACCTGCTATGATCACTGATGATTAGCGATTGTTTGTACATCAGTCTCTGCAGCTCTCTATGTCGCAAGCGATGAATCAGTAGATTTAGTCGCTCGTCCCGTGGTCGTTCGTCTCTGGTCGCTGTGAACTCCTTCTCCCCCTCCCACGACGAATGATGGAGTACTGGCTCATTAGCGAGCGTGTGGATTGGAGTCTCATTAAGGACCCCAAATGGATAGATTCATTTAATTACATTTGGCACTTCATTAAGGACACATAACACAGGACTAAATATGTGCAGCTAGAGGCATACACACAGTCATCTATTCATAATTCCACAGGGAACTAAATGTCGCGTGGTGTCTTTTGACAGCGTAAAGTTGTTGACCAAATATCGTAATTCAATTTAACTGTCAAATTTTCACCCCTCCAATGTCAAAAATATTTCCCATTAACTAAAATCCACAGGCATGCCAAAGCAACAAATTGTCCTTCAAATTACTTTTCACGTTCGCCCCTTCTTGCATTCTCCGCCTGTGTTGTGTTTGTGTCTTTGTGTTGTCTCTTTGCAGAGTTCCTCACTCCGGCTGGGCACCCCTGCTGCTTGCTGATTGGCTGTCTGGCTACTTAAAACCAATTGTTTATTCGCTGGGCGACGCTGGTTCTTTCTTCCATGCTCAGAGGATGCACTCGCGTGGACTTCTTCTCCTTTTTGGACTTTTTTAGTTGTCACATCTTCTAGTTATATACCAAGTTGTTTCCCTGACACCCAGCCGGGCACTCTACTCTTCTTTGTTTTATAACAGTTTTACCAGCTCAAGACAAAGCTGAGCCTGCTGTTCCCTCCTTTGTTGGCTTTGTTGTACTTTGTGTGACTCTCATTAAAGAGACTACTGTTTCTCTGCCTCACGCCTCTGCAGCTGGGGTCCAGACTTAGACAGCACGTAACAGACACAATACAAACTAATAAGGAATAATACTGGACTGGACTGAACAATGTAAACATGTCTATTTAATTATAAAATCATGACATGCTGGGTAATGATGTTCCACTCCAGTCATGTAGGTGGCAGTAAGAACATTACGGGCCCACTTGTCGTGACTAAAAGTTTAGATTTGTACTTTTATCCGGATCTGAACAAATTTATTATGACTTTTTCCTTCGGCCGTGAACCAGTCCTCTACAAATGTTTTGCGTCGGTTGTGTAGCTTTTGTATTATCTTGCTAACTAGCAAGCAACCGGCTATCAACAACCGTTCACATTTGGTTGAGATTTTTTAAAAAGGCCAACATTAAAGTTGTTTCATAAAAGCTTGAAACTTTACATATTTGGTTCTCAAATGGCAAACTCACAAAAGTCACAAACACAAAAGTCTTTGAACGCCTGCATTTAGTAAAACCAGTGACCGATGGCTTCAGTAATCCAGTAAATAGAGTCAATGAAGGGAAGAGGACTGTAGTCACATGTGCACCTTTGAAGTATGTATGAAGAAAAAGCAAGGTTCCCACGCGAAAATAGCAGTCCACATGCGGTCAGAGCACTCGGCAGCCGTGTCTTATTTAAGCTTCACCTCGGCGTCTCAGTCTAGCGTGAAACATTCAAACGGTGTTTGGATCAGACGGGATTCCCTTTTGATCCGAGTGGGTGTGAACCTACCAGACATACGCTTTCTTCTCCTCTGCAAGGATGAGAAGCCCTTTTTTTCCATCCCTGTCTGTTCTTCACCTCAATCCTGTCGTCTTTGCTGCCCTGTCAATCAGCGTTCTTATTCTTTTTACCCGTTTGTTGCCTCATCTTGAATAGATGAATGGCCTTAGTCGAGGTTAGAGGTCACACCTGGTTGAACATCCCAAAGCCCAAGGGGGACGTTAGATCCATTCAATTAGTATCACTTCTTATTTGGTCAAAACTCACTCGTGGCTTTCTTAACTTGCCAAATATGACCTGTGGATTTAGACCTGATCAACAAACAGAAATTCTGCTTTTGTTTCTTTTGTCTTCTTCTGGATCTTATCAAAGTGTTGCCACTTCCATAGAACTTACAATTGTTTGAACTGATGATCTTGGAATCCGCACGTTTGAAAATGACTCCAAAAGAGTTTCCCAACTTGTCAGATGTACAGTTCAATCTCTCTCCAATTCCGTCCCTCTTTAATATGCCTCACACACTTATTAAACGCATTTAAAGTATAAAATGTATTGCAGGGTTTCAAACAAATTTAACATGTCAATTTGTGTTCTTTCACCCAATCAGTGCGCATGAATACATTCTTGTTTGAGCTCCATAACCAATTTTCAGCCAGATTTTGCACACTATTTCGGGGCTGCTAGAGGCTAGCTAGCTAGCTAGCCAGGAAACCTCACTTACAAGGCCGCCATGGAGCATCGCTGGACATCCTTCCAGGTGGCTGTATTTCACATTCTTGAGTCCCATCAATGTTTTAGGTTTGATTTCAGCATAAATTGTGCTTGTTGTTGCTTACTGTAAACTGGAGCTTGTTTACTCGGCTTCTCTCAGTGAGAGCGACAGCTGGTTAGCCATCGCCAAAAAAGGTGGCTTGTCTGCGTTTACAGAATTTTTTTGCTCTATCTTAGGAATAGCGTTTTCCGAAATACATATTTGAACGATTTCCACATGTGAGAACGGCGCATCTGTGAGGTATTTTTGCTCTGATTTTACATGACTTTTGGCTTGTTTGCCCCCCATCTCTGACAATAGTTACTCACCACTTCTGACTGGTAATGTAAGATGTAGGGGTGTCTTAGACTATTTGATGATTCCATTCAAAGGAGTGATTCAACTATCAATCTTGTCATCGAACCCTATAAAACTGTCATGTGATCAAGATTGTACCATTCTCACTTCATGAGGGGTGGCCACCCCTGCTGAAAAAAACAGCATAGACCAGCAGGGAAATTATGCAACGATGAATTTTAACACCACCAGAGTTTTTTTCAGCTTTGACATTACTATTTCAAATGCTTGTAGCGTGAAAATGGTTAGACATAAAGGCATACTGTAAATTGGAAAAATCATCAGGATGACCCAAAGATTCTGATGGGAGTAAATGTACTCATCTAATGTGCATATTATGACGTCACCAGGCTCAGAATTTGTCCCTGCCCCTGTCTCACCGATACCGGCTCATCAAGAGATCCACTTGTGATACTCTTCCTCATATCTGAAGCAAACCCAGCCATTATCATCGTCATTTACAGTGGGATCTTGAACACCACGGCTGCCTGCACGGCCATTATTACTGCTATTATTACATAGCTAGATATAAAGTACAGTACAGGCCAAGAGTTTGGACACACACAGTACAACCCCATGGTCCCCACCCCATTAATAAGGCAAGAAATTTGACTAAATCACCCTGACAAATCACACCTGTGAAGTGAAAACCATTTCAGGTGACTACCTCATGAAGCTCATTGGTTTGCAGCGCTATCACAAAAAATATGATAAGACAAAAAATATATGTCTAAAATGTAAGACATATTTACAGTCACTTCACACTTTTTTTGTACATAATTCCACATGTGTGCAATCATAGTTTTGATCATCTACAGTGTAAATAGTCATGAAAAAAAGGAACCGCATTGAATGAGAAGGTGTGTCCTGTGCTGTATCTAGCTACTGTATGTATTATGGCTGTGAATATTCTCATTCATCCAGGTCATTGTATTCTCAGGTCATATCTATCTATTGGCAGTGTATTTTTTGCCGAGGAGTCTCCCGCGGATGCTACAGCATATGCTGCTATTTCCGCGTTTTTTTTTTCTATAAACTTATAAACTTTGCAGAGAAACGCCCGCAAATGTCGCTCAGATTGAAGTTACAGATGTCCGCCATCTCCCGGTGTAAAGTACTAACTACATGAGGTACCATATTTCCAGAAATGGCTTCTTAAATTCAGCAGTGTTGCTTGTTGCAATTTTGCGACTTTGGCGCTTGAAGTGTTAATCCAGCAAAGTAGGCCACGAACTGAGAGTTTCAGCAAGTTGTTCTTTTTCAAGACACGTTGTTCCTATTTTATGTGCACCTTTCTGATGTGTGCCAACAGCGGCTGTGTTTCGGGTTTGTTCGTCTTGCTTTCTGTGCCACTAAATAAATGAAGGCACTGTACTGTTGTTGCTCACCTCCCATGTTTATTTGTTCATCTGAGTGCTACAGCTTTTGAGGTGGAAAAAGTCGCAAATGAGATCTGCTTGTTAGGCTCGCCATTAGCTCTGCTCTTCAAAAAACACACACACATTCGACTATTAGTCGACTACCGACAAAATCTAACGAACCGGATTCGACTATGAAAATCCTTAGTCGAAGACAGCCCTGGTAAGATGATAAATGAACAGACGGAATCGGAGTCACGGTGCAACCTTCAGCCTGGTCATCAGGCTAGCACAAGAGGCTAGCAGGCTACATACAGAAGGAGTTTCTCGAAGCCGCATCGACATGTCCACTGGGATTTAACTTGTTTATAGTGGCAAAGGTATAGATGTGTGTTCAAGTTAAAGAACACGACAGCTTGTCTTCTGTTCTGTTATTACGCTGTGGCGGCGCCTTTAGAAGGTTGTATATGTTTCACTTTTGCATCTGCCAGCAATGATGGTGCGTTCAAGGACTGCCGAACAAAATTTCAACATTTGACAAAAAAAAATCAGTGTAACTTAATGACATGAACATTTACTTGTGGGCTTCAGTGGTACATTTTACCTTTTTTGTCACATTTTTAGGAATTATCACTGACTTAGTGTGAATGAGATGTGCTTTCTGCTGAAAAAAAACGGCCTATTTTCACAGAAAGAATAATAGTACATTTTTTTTACCAAGAATGCTGAATCGCAAACATATAGGGATCGACTATAGCAATTTTGAGGTAGTTTTTTCAAGTCTTGTCCTGTCTTGCACATCTTCTGTCTACTTTAAACCATCACTCTACTAAGCATTTTGCCACACATCCTTCAGTGAATTGTCAAGTCTGTACATTTAGTCTCTTTTTTTTCTCCATGCACTCATTTAATGATTCTCAGCTTTAGCCTTTCCTTGCCTATCACCGAGGGGCTTTTAACAAGGTCCAGCACCACTTTTCCTGTCCTCTCCCCTGTAATTTTGCCGTTCTTTGAGGGGAAAGTGCACTGGTGCCTGTGATGGAAAGTGGTTAGAGTCTCCTTTGCCTTTTATTTAATAGGAAGCCTGCACATTCCCTGCCCCCATTATGCTATTTCTTTAGACTCCACTCTAAACCACATTAACGTACAGGTACAAGTATGTGCTGAATGACAATGTTGGATTTACCTGCTTTACATTTCTGCCATCCGGAGAGAAGAGCTCTTTGGTCATTCAGCACACTACTCCAGCTGATGTTTATCTGAAACCAAGTTGTCATCCAGTGATACAACCTCCAAAGTTGAACACAATCAGCTGGTGACGCTGGTTGACTTCCACGTTATTTGAATTTTACCAAAGGAAAGTTAAAACATTCTCACACCGGGTCAGCACTCACATCGCATCTCATCACTTCGACACTGCGGCATTACTGCAATTTCCCTGACTTTGTGATTATTTACAGTCTTACGTGTGCTAACTTTATCTCATGCCACACAGATAGACTA
This sequence comes from Dunckerocampus dactyliophorus, assembly GCF_027744805.1. NCBI lineage: Eukaryota > Metazoa > Chordata > Actinopteri > Syngnathiformes > Syngnathidae > Dunckerocampus > Dunckerocampus dactyliophorus. Next base: position 8,808,120 of record NC_072829.1, on the reverse strand, counting down.
CTACTGTATTTTTATCATTTTTCTTTCACCTCATATTTGGTGTCAAATGCTGATACTATGTGGGAATGCATAAAGGTAAGTTTTGATGACTTATTGAGTGCTAATGTGCACATTTGTCTCAAGTTAATTCATGCTAGCGCACTGCCTTTTACCACACACGTCAAACAGCGATGTCATAATCTCTCTGGAAAAACTTGGCTGGAACTTGAACTGGTGGATGGTGGGTCGACATTCATGTTGTGCTTTTAATTTGATGTTATTTATGTCTTAGTTTTACACAATACATAATAAATAAGATAAATTAGATCGCTATAATGTACGAACCCATCTGATGACGCATCTTACATGAAGGTAGTTGAGGGTGAGTAAGTGTGCCGTGGGTTTGACTTTTGGATTATTTTGAGTATCTGCATCTTATTTTTTATTACAAAATGTGTCAGTTTTTCTGAAGAACTAGTGAGCAGATGCATTTCCATCACTCTATAGCTGTAGGTAATGGTATGCTTTTTTGTTTTTTTCAAAAAAAGAACACTTAATTGATTTGTTGACACAATTATTGAAAAACCTGACAAAGGTCTGACGTCTTCCAGGGCTTCAGTTTCAATTCATACTAACTAACAACGGAATGAAAGCAGACAAAATTACCTCTGGCTCCCTGCAGTTCAATTATAGACAGCATGAAGAGTTATTGATCGGTCACAGTGAAGAAGGCAGCTTTTAAATACTCATCAGTCATCATAAGGCTTGCTAAACCTGTCCTGATGGATTCCTGGGATGGACCAGCTTTAGGTCTTTTTGGTATTAAAATATTTTATTTCTGTCTGTTCCATTGGGTTGTGGTGTTTCATCATCCACAGTCAAATGCTGGCTGTCTGCAAATCCCACAATGTACAACAAGTTTAATGAAACAGTGGCGGTAAGCACAATATTAGAGCAGTATCCACTAGATCAGGTTTTGCACTTTTATCCAGATCTGTACCGAAATGTTATGGATTTTTCCTTGGCTCGTACGTCAGCCCTCTACAACAGCTTTGCAACTATTGGTTGTCATTTTTGCGTTATGCTGCAAACTAACAAGCAAGAACAGCCTTTTGAATTTGGTAAACATACAAAAAACTGAACTTATTGCATCCGAAGCAAGCCAAACAGAGAGGAAATGTTAAACACGTTTCTGGAAAGGCTTAAACTTATACCAAACTTGTGTATCTCTACAATAATGGGCTGTGTGCTGCTATGTGACCCATGTTGTTACCTCAGTCGTTACCCCTGCTTGGATTGTACACTGCAAATTATTTTCCACTTGCAAAGATTTAAAATCATATTTCTAGCCATGTTGGAGAATTTCCCCAGGTCTAAGGGCTAAAATGGTTTAAAATGAGGGGTTACTTTTTGTTAAATTTTAAAATTGAGCAAATAACTAGCAAAATAAGTTATTTTGGTTCTCCCAATGAATAAAATCTTGTTGAAAGATTCCACAACATCCACATGATCCTTACGGTAATTCAAGAACTGCCAAACAACATTTTGTTTATGAAACAGAAAGGTAATGGCATACTGTCAACAATTTTTGATGACAAATACGGACTAAAAGACTAAATTACAGATTTTGTGGAGCAACTTGGTATACGGGTTAAAGAAAATACATACTGATGTTATCAAATTAGCACTTCTGGTTGTCATTTTAATAGCATGAATTAAGATGTATATTCATGGAACAAGAGTTTCAGGATACAGCTTATGCATTTTGCGCTAGTATGTATTTTCAGTTTCACTTATTTTGATAATATAGGTCCTGTTTATATTTAGATATAGAAATCTTAATTTAGATTTTTTTTTTTTTTAATCAAGTAAAATTAACTAGCTGCATAGAAAAATCATTTTACTACTTTTAAGTATTTTTTCTAATATCTAATAGTATATTTTCTAATGTCTGTTTATGTTAGATTCGGCAAGCCCTTTTTTGCATTTGAGATAAATTTAGGCTACTATGTCGCGGAGGCCGTGGCTCGGGAGGTAGACCGGGTCATCCGCAAGGTTGGCAGTTCGATCCTCGCTCCCTCCACCCAGTTACTGTGGCTGTGTCCCTGGGGCAAGACACTTCACCCACCTTGCTACTGCCATGTGTGTCTCTTTTTTGAATTGACAGTGGGTGTATTACACAGGAATATTTATTGAGCAATTGACACACATGCATTATTTTACCATCAAATCACATCATAGACAGTAATAAAGCTCATTTGTTATACATTTATTGTACATTATAATAATATTTTATAAGTCACCATTAAGCAATTCTATATTCTTCTTACACTGCTACTTCTTTGTCATTGTATACAGAATTTATGCATTTATTCTGTCATGTTGTAACATTAGAAAGATTGGGTACAGGTGCAGCTCAGAGTGGGTAGTAGCCCCAGTCAGCAGCCCCCCCCCCAGGTACCCTCAATAGGCGAACTTGCGAGCCTTGCTTAGAGTGGTGCATGAAAAGGACTGGGTACAAGGCCAGTCGAGAGTGGTTAGTAGCCCCCAAAATTGTCATTTTCTGTCCAGCATTCACACTGTCATGTCCTCCTGACGGCTAAAGCTAAGAAGCTTTCTCTTTTTGCACGTGGTCGGATTGTCGAGCTGCATAAGCAAGGCCTCTCACAGCGTGCCATTGCTGCTGAGGTTGGGTGCAGTAAATCAGTCATTCTACATTTTTTTAAAGATCCTGAGCATTATGGAACAAGAAAGTGAAGTGGTGGATCCAAAAAAATCACACCTGCGCTGAGCCGGAGTATCCGATTGGCTGTCCATCAAGACACAGGGTGGTCTTCGACCCAAATTAAGGCCCTTACTGGTGCCGACTGCAGCGCAATAACCACGCCAGAAAAGGGTTGAAAAAACAAAAAACGAATTGGACATTGAAATGTGGAAAAAAGTTGTATTCTCTGATGCGTCTGTGTAGGCTCTCAGTCGTACAGGAGTTGTCCATCGAGGGAAAGGCTTCTTGAGGCGTCATCTGTACTTCTGTGAAGAAAGTGTCGAACGTTTCGCTCCTCATCCGAAGAGCTTCGTCAGCGAACTAACAAGTGCTGGTAGCCTAGGCCTTAAATACAGTAATACAGTAATACAGTCACATCATAAGACACAGATCATAAGACATAAGATGATCTGACTTCACTTTTCACATCTGTCCCCACCTCAGCAGCAGTCTCGGTGGTGAGGAAGAAACTGCTTGAGGACTCAACTCTCCATCGGAGAACAAAACTTAGTGCTGACCACATCTGCCAATTATTGGAAATTTGCCTTAACACTACATATTTTCAGTTTAGAGGGAGATTTTACAGACAAATTCATGGTTGTGCTATGGGCTCACCAGTCCCATAGTGGCGAATCTGTACATGGAAGAGATGGAGAAACAGGCTCTCACATCCTTCTCAGGGACAAAACCAAGGCACTGGTTTAGATACGTGGATGACACCTTTGTCATAATCAAAAAACAGGAAGTTCAGTCTTTCACAGATCATATCAATGTGGTGGACACCATTATCAAATTTACTCGCGAGGACGCTAAAGAGAACCAACTAGCCTTCTTAGACTGCAAGGTAATTATAGGAGAGGACAGACAGCTACTTACAGAGGTCTTTAGAAAGGCCACACACACTGACCAATACCTGCTTTTTGAATCAAACCATCCACTACAACATAAACTAGGGGTTATTAGGACCCTCCAACATAGAGCGGAACAAATACCAACTTGTGCTGAGGGAAGGAAAAAGGAGACACAACATGTCCAGAGAGCGCTCTCTACCTGTGGGTACCCACGGTGGGCTTTTAACAAATGTCAAAAGAAGAGAGTAGGGAAAGAAACCCAAAAACCCACAGAAGCAAAAAGGAGAGGAGTGGTAGTCCCTCATGTAGCTGGGGTCTCTGAAAAACTCCAGAGGATCTTATGGCAACACAAAATTCCAACCTATTTTAAACCAGTAAATACCCTGAGACAAAAACTAGTGCATCCTAAAGACAAGGCTCCAAACCAAAAACAGAGCAATGTGGTCTATTCCATCCACTGTAAAGATGAGGAATGCAAAGAGCACTACATTGGGGAAACTAAGCAAATGCTCCAAAAAAGGCTTTATCAACACCGCAGGGACAATTCTAGTGGTCCTCAATCAGCAGTACATCTACACCTTAAAGATACCAATCACTCTTTTGAGGACAGCGAGGTAAAGATTTTGGCCAAAGAAAACAGATGGTTTGAAAGAGGAGTAAAGGAAGCTATTTTTGTCAAACAACAGAACCCATCATTGAATCGGAATGGTGGTTTGAGGTTTAATTTGGACCCTGTGTTCAGCAGGTTACTGAGACCAAAACCCACAGCTCTTAGTCTTGCAAATGAGGTAGAGCCAGGGCCAAGCCAGAACAATAGATGCTAACGAGCCAGTATCAGAGTCGTTCATACCCAACTACAGGGAGCTACTCTTCCCTTTGTTCGGAGGTGCTAATGGCAGGATTACTCCGCCCAGTCTTAGTGTAAGGAACCATAGGAGGAGGGTGTTGGCACACCAATTCCGCCCTCTCTTACTGTATTTAAGGCCTAGGCTACCAGCACTTGTTAGTTCGCTGACAAAGCTCTTTGGATGAGGAGCGAAACGTTCGACACTTTCTTCACAGAAGTACAGATGACGTCTCAAGAAGCCTTTCCCTCGATGTATTCTCTGATGAGAAAAAATGTAACCTTGGTGGTCCAGATGGCTTCCAACGTTACTGGCATGACAAGGAGATCCCACCTGAGATGTTTTCTACCAGCACAGTGGTGGGGGGTCCATCATGGTTTGGGGTGCTTTTTCATTCAGTGGAACACTGGAGCTTCAGGTGGTGCAGGGTCGTCAAACGGCAGGTGCTTACGTGCAGATGTTGCAGCGGGCATCCCTCATGACTGAGGGCCCTCGTCTGTGTGGTAACAGCTGGGTTTTTCAACAGGACAACGCTGCAGTTCACAATGCTTCAGGGAGAATAACATCAGGGAAGGGAAGTTTATAAAAATGGCCATCAGTTCCAGACAGTTGATGCCCTTGGTGAAGCCATCTTCACCACTTGGAGCAATGTTCCCACTCGCCTCCTGGAAACACTCGCATCAAGCATGCTCAAAGCAATTTTTGAAGTGATTAACAAGAACGGTGGAGCTTCTCATTACTGAGTCCTACTGGGAACATTTTTTGTTCTGGTTTGGAGAGGTTTTTGTTATTTTTTGAGCGATGGTCTTAAACTTTTGATCAGCTGATAAACAGCCTATTTCAGTTTATTTGTTGTTTCCAATAAATTACTTTTTCAAAATGCTTTTTGTCTCACTCCCCCTTATTCTGAAAATAAGTATTTCCAGCTTAAAGGTCCTGCTTATTTCTAGATATACTGCAGAAATCTTAATTTAGGATTTCTTACCAAGTAAAATTTACTTGCTGCATGGACAGGTAATTTCACAAGTTTTAAGTAGTTTTTTCCAAAAATCTATTCTTTTTTTCTCATATTTGGACAGCCCTTTTTTGCAGTGTTATTGTTTTTTTAGTTTTCCCATCATGTATTTACTTCCTGTTATATCAGCTGTCCTTTTGTTGGGTGAATGTCTCCCCTAATTGATTCTCCGAGGTGCTTCTTGTCACGATCCATGAGTCTGCCCGCGTGACAGCTGGTTCATTTTCCCTTTGATGCCTTAGTTCTGGTTTTCTTGTCCTTATTTTCTATTTACTTCCGTTTCTGCTCCTGTCTGTGTTCTCATACTTTGCTTATCTGTTTTCCCGCACCTACCGCTAATTTGTAGTTGTTCTATTTAGTTCAGGTGCGCGCCCCTTAGTTTGTCGAAGCATTGAATATGCTACTGCTCCTTTGCTACTGTTCCAAAGTCAAGATGTGACACTGCTTGCCTTCTTCTTCACTGTTGTTGTGCAATGCACACATCTGCAGGCACTTTTCCTCTCAAAAGTCTGAGTGTGTTTGCCTTAGTATTCCCTCCTGCTGGAATGGGCCGATGATGGAGTAAAGGGGCTAACGGCTGGCCAGCTGTTCAGGTCCATTCAGCTGACCATGATTAATGAGAGTAATGCCCGGCTTACATTGGTAGTGGCTGGTTCAACAGTGCCATTCAATGTGCTCAGCCGCCCGTGCACTCCTGCTGCTGCTGTGAGGTCAACGGGCTACTCCCACATGTCTGGACAGACCCTAGTTCCACCGAGGAATTACAGAATGGTGCAAGAAAACCAATTCAAAAGCATCACACAGTGCTGTGATGGTCTAAGCAATGACAAAAGGGACTAACATGGTCATGCAATTGCACAACACACAGAACACTTAAAAAGGCATCCACAAAGCTACAGTACCTCCCAAATAATACTGTACAGTAAAGCTTCTCAAAAGACAATACTATAGAAAATAAAGTTGGACAGAGGTGTGGAGTCGAATCACAATTTTGATGACTTTGGACTTGACCTGACAATATGACCAAAGACTTGCAACTCAACCTGGACTTTGACATCAGTGACTCAGGACTTGACTCAGGTTTTAGTTTAATGTCTTGAAAATACTTGCGATTTTCAGTGAATGTGTTGAGTAAAATGTGTCCCCATTGAAAGTATTCAACTAACATGATCGTTCTGACATTTCCAGCAAGTCAACATATTTTCCCTTTGATTATTCCTCATTGAATGCATCTATTAACATCCAATCAGGTTTCAGAACAAACAACGAATATGTGGGTTACTAAATTGTGAATGCTATGTCAGCACTCATTTTCTGTGACTCGCTCTTGTCACACTGGTCTTCCATCCATCCATTTTCTATGCCGCTTCTCCTCATTAGGGTGGCGGGGGTATGCTGGAGCCTATCCCAGCTGACTTCGGGTGACAGGCAGGGTACACCCTGGACTGGTCGCCAGCCAATCGCAGGGCACATATAGACAAACAGCCATTCACACTTTAGAGTTGCCAATTAACCTAACATGCATGTTTTTGGAATGTGGGAGGAAACCGGAGTACCCGGAGAAAACGCACGCACGGGGAGAACATGCAAACTCCACACAGAAATGCTCAACGGAGATTCAAACCCAGGTCTTCCCGATCTCAGTGACTGTGACTGTGTGGCCAACATGCTAACCACTAGACCACCGTGCGGGCCCACACTGGTTTTATTTTATTTTATTTTTTTTAACTATTCAAATGCAGTCGTTGTATTTGTCGGATTTAATAGATTGTTACATTGTTAAAATGGCATTTTATTTGGGAGACACTAAACAGTGATTATGACTTGTAAGGACTTAAAAAGGCCAAACCTATGACTTCGGACTTGACTCGACCTGTCTTGTCTTGACTTGAGAGTTGCCTTGGACTTGCACGTCTTCACTTCAGACATGACTCGAGACTTGAGATTAAAGACTTGACACTTGCAAAACACTGACTTGCTCCCACCTCTGAAGTTGGATATACTTTGGAGTGGTCGGTGTACAGCTTAAATTGTCATGTCCTGTGCTTGTCGCTCTGCTGCCGCCTGTCTGCTGTCTGTTTTAGTGCACGCTGTCCTGCAGAAGGTGGAGCTGATTACACACACCTGTGAACAATCACCTGGACCTTTATTAGCTGCTGCAAGACAGCAGGTTGGTGTGAGTTATTCCTTGCATCCTCCTGCTCTTCTACAGCTGTACCCGCTCCCCTGGAGATTCCTAACTGGTCTAGTCTGGTGTATCATTGTATCGCTCCTGCGTGCAATCCTGCACTTCTTGCTTCCTGCACTAAGGTTAGTACTGCTACCTTTTTCAGCTGCTCCTTTATTTCTGCTAGTGTTTTTTCCTCGCTGCCTTTATTTTCCACTGCGGTGTTTTTTCATTATTTGTACTTTTTCTGGCTTTATGCCCTGAGTCTTTTTGTTACCATTTTTGTACGCTCTTGTTTGGCTTTGAGCCACCTTTTTGTATTAAAACAGTTTTTGTTACAACGCTGTGCGTTCCACTATCTGCATCTTGGGATCCAAAACCCAGCCTAGCCGAATCGTGACATAAATAGCAGTATAAATTAACTATCCGCTGAAAATGAGTCAACACACAACCGTTATTTACATTTTGGGCAACACAAGTGTGTAGCAAGATACAGTAATTGTTTTTTGCCTGCAGTGGAGAATGGCCTGGGGCTGCATGAGTGCTGCCGGCACTAGGGAGCTACGGTTCATTGACACATGAATTCCAACATTCTGAAGGACGTCATGATTCCCTTCTTTGGGAAACATGACAAAAACACCTCCAAGATGACAAGTGCCTTGATGAGGAAGGAGAAGGTGAACCTGAGCAAGAACGGAACCCAATTGAGCACCTGTGGGGCATCCTCAAGCAAATGGAAGAAAGGGTGAGGAACACAAGGTGTCTTTCATCCACCAGTTCCAACAGAAGAGGATTCCAGTTACAACCTGTGCAGCCTTGATGAATTCCATGCCCAAGAGGATTAAGGCAGTCCTAGACAACAATGATGCTCACACAATTATTGACACCAACGGCATCATGTAGACATCTTCACTGTGAGGTGTAGGTGTTGCCAGCAATTTAGACAATAATGGAATGTTTCCCTCAATGAATCGCAGCAGCACTCGTGCAACCCCAGATTATGACGCTACGAGCATCGTGCTATAGGCAAGACAAGATTATCTTGACTTTGTGTTGCCAGTTATTTAGACAATAATGGTCGTGGGAAATGAAAATATACTGCTATACAAGCTGTACACTTGACTACTCTAAAATATACAATTTTCTATGCTACTTTTCCTCGCTAAGGTCACGGGAGTATGCTGGAGCCTATCCCAGCTGACTTCAGGCGAGAGGTGGGGTGCCACCTGGACTGGTCACCAGCCAATCGCATAAAGACAAACAAGCATTCACGCTCACATTCATACCTATGGACAATTTCCACACAAAGATGCCCAAGCGGTCGTTCAAAACCAGGTTTTCCCAATCTCCTGACTGTGTGGCCAACATGCTAATTACTCAGCCTACTCTAAAGTATGTCCAATTTCATTTTTATGGCATTGGAGATATCATAAAATGCTGACATGTATATTCACTTTTATACTAGAACTCAAAATTCACCTTTATTCTCAATAAATTGAGGAATGAAGGTGTCCAAATGAGGATGCTAACTTTTTGACTGACTTCTTGTTGAAACTTTCTGTCATTTTCCATCCTTCAACCTTCCCACCTTGCATCTCCCTGCAACACCTTAGCCGGCTTTGAGAAAGATGGGTGAGATCACAGAGGATTTCTGTCTCTGTGACCCCGCCTGCCTGCCCTTGAGCTCGATCGATCACGCACGCGAGAGCTTTTTATTGTTGTTGGGCAGCCGGCCCGTGTCCAGCCGCCCCTCTCTGTTGGGGATGTGCCAGCTTATTTGCATTTTGTCAAGTACAACTCTTCCTCTGTCTGTCCGGAAGCCTCAAAGCCCGGAGTCAATTACAGAGCTTTACCATCAGGTAAAGGTTATTAATAAAGTCATCATCTTATCATCTTAAGCCTCCTCACAGAGACATTTTCACACAAAAAAGTACCGTATACAAGGATTTATTTGTAAGACACTGCTTTAGCTTTATCTCTCTGTCCTTGACCCATAAGCATCACACATTTCTCCACTGAGCTGGGCTAAATATAATCATCTGCTTGATAAAGTTTGTACCCAAGAATCTCCTCTTCTCAAGCCTGTGTCTTATTTTTCTATGTTGCAACTGGAGAAGTGAGAAATGCATTTATTTATCACCCCCTAGGATACGTACGATCAAATACAAATTAATGGAGTGGATATTGAAAAAGAGGAAGAATAGAAATCCCTGGGGGTTATAATAGACGAAAAAATTAGTTGGAAATTTCATATTAAATATATACAGCAAAAGGTGGCGAGAAATATATCTATATTGAATAAAGTAAAATATGTTCTTGATCAAAAATCACTCCACACCCTGTACTGTTCCTTAGTATTACCATATTTAATGTATTGTGTGGAGATATGGGAAATAATTACAAAAGCAATCTTCACTCACTCACTGTACTGCAAAAAAGATCGGTGAGGATCATCCATAATGCCAAGTATAGAGAACACACAAACCCTTTATTTTTAAAATCACAGATATTAAAATTTGCAAATTTAGTAAACTTTCAAATCGCCAGAATAATGTATAAAGTTAATAACAACTCGTTACCAAAAAACCTCAAACAGTATTTGTCAATCAGAGAGGATAAATATGATCTTAGAGGAAAATTGAACTTAAAACATTTATACGTAAGAACTACGCTGAAAACCCACCGCATTTCCGTGTGTGGAATTAAATTATGGAACGGATTGAGTAAAGAACTCAAAGTACAGAGATGAGCAAATTCAAAAAACAATACAAGCAGTTGGTGTTTGTTAAATACAAGGCAGAAGAGTCTTGATCATCACAATGATGTTCTGTCAGGTTCGTTATATATATATATATATAATATATATATAGGGGTTTTTTGCTTTTGTTTTTTTTTAAGGAAAGGGGAGGAGAAAAAGAAAAGAGAAAAAAAGGGGGAAGGGAAAAGAAAAAAAAAGGAAAAAACTCTTTCTTTATTCATATTTAACCTATATATTCATTTTTATTTTTTGGTCGTACTGTCATCTTTTATGTATTACTATCCTGATTATCACAGAAAACATGACATGGAACGCAGGAAGTGAATAACAAGTGTTGTAATAGATGTGGAATAGACGGGGGGTAGGATTAAATAAGCTTTGCTTCTTCCTACTCCTTTTGGACATGTGGAACTGTCAAAGAATGATTCACGAGATGTATTCCATTGTAACCTTCATGTTCAAATAAACTAAACTAAACCAAACCAAACCAAACCTATAAGAATGTGGCAATAACGAGGAACCGGATGGTCCCCCTGGTGATTTGGCAGCATCTTTAATTGTGTGAGCCTGGAACATGTGCACGTATGCACATTTACTGCACAGCGTTTGGACACATGACAAAAATACAAGTGTGAAGGCTAAGCCCGCCACACCAAAGTGTGCACCAAGTATCTTCTTTAAAATGTGTAGTCCAGACCAGAGTACGGAACCACAAGCCTAAGTCAGCTGATGGCTTTCTAAAGCTGTCTGGTTTTTGTGTATAAAGCTATTGTTCATACAAGGTCAGGACATGCCAATCATGACTTTATCCCTAAAAAATCGCTGTACCTTTGAAGAGTATTGGTAAAACAACTGGTAACTAACATTCTATCTCTGACAGAAACATAATACTTCAAACAATAAGAATGTACTTGCCAAAAACTGGGAAGTTGATCTCCTGTAACCAAATCAAATAACTATTTCATAAAACGCAGTCTCCTTTTGTCGCCGGGTGCATGGTCTATAAAAGCAAATAACTTCCGTGGTTTCTAATTATTCCAAAAATATAAGTATTAACTAGGGCTGTCAAAAATAGCACATTAACGAGGGTAACTCATTTATTTTATTAATTACATTACATTTTTTGCGTAATTAACGCATACGCATCACGGCAAGCCACAGCTCTCTGTTATGACGACAGGCGGCGGCACAGTGTAACTCCCCACAGAGTCACAGAAGAGTCAGACGCTCTTTTTATAACTTTATTCTGACCAGAACACATCAACAGCAGTGCAATTCCAACAGCATTTATGTAACTCCAACTCCAAACAAACACGTCTCTAGTCCATGCATTGCAACAACACTTCCTCATTTGTCAGACAGACCCCAAGATGCATTCACAGACACTCCGAACATCACAACAATGTCTTTATTATGCATGTATGTGTGGCGTAAATAAACAAAAATGCAAAGAAAAACAATAAGGGGATATTCTTATCACTCACTTTGTAACTCTTAATGCGGAAGTACAATTTGCTGCATTTAAATATACTCGGAAATCTCAGAAAATGTACTCCTAACATGGCAATTCAACTTAAATGATGTGGTGTCTTTGAACACAACTCCTCATTGCTCATAATAACACAGGTAAAGTCTGATTCAAATAGCCCGCTATTAAAGGAACCATCCATTCATTTTCTATACCGTTTCTCCTCTTTAGGTCGTGGGGGCATGCTGGAGCCTATCCCAGCTGACTTGGGGCGACAGGCGGGGTACACCCTGGACTGGTCGCCAGTCAATGGAAGGGCACATATAGACAAACGACCATTCACACCTTTTACGAACATGCAAACTCCACACAGAGATGTCCAAGGGAGAATCGAACCCAGCTCTTCTCCAGACTGTTAAGGTGTTGGCCAACATGCTAACCACTAGACCACCGTCCGGCCCTAAAGGAACCACTGTTAGGTAAATAGATTTTCAGACATGTGTGCCATCTCTTAACTTGATTTAAATTTTCAGTAAATTTAGCAGTTAATACATACATATATATAATCCTGCCCTGTCATTTATATTTCTTTCAATAAAATACAGTAAAAATTGGCATATTTCAGACATAGTGTGAAATGGTGATTAATCATGATGAATTAATTTGAAAACTGCAATTAATCTCAGTTGACAGAGTATTAACAGATGGCAGTAGCTGCATTTTAAGTATCATGGGTGGTCAGCATCCGGCGTCTTTAGTTACCTCTGCATACGCTTTAAAATGTTGCACCTCATGCTCACTTCACTTGTCACACTGTTTACAATGAACTCATCAGCGGTGTTAATGCTCGCTGAGCCTTTGGTTTTGGTTCTGTTTGTTTCATTCTTCAATTGTGTGTGTCATAGTCATACTTGGATTACTTGTTTTTTGGGTGATTTAAAAGCGGTGTTCCGCGAAGCATCTCTCTTATCTTTCTTCTCCTGTCCATGCGTCTGTGTTGCTTTCAGTCAACTAGTCTGGAGAAAGGTCAACTATTAAAACAATAACAACCACCTTCATTGCCATGGCTTTACTGGCTGGAGGAGCAGCTCCCGCGCTTGTGTACTTACAGTATATCTATGTGTCACTTGGTTGACTGATGGTGATGATAGACCGACATAGATGGGCCATTACCCTCTGATGGGCCGTGTGTGGGGGGGGGTTACGGCCTGTTGTTATCTTCATCTTCTCCCTCGTGTGTGCGGAACGACTCAGGCTGCCGAGTGTCTCCATCATGTGTGATGACAGTGTGCGGCACTCCTGTCTCTACCCGTCAACACTCGCACATCTGCAGTTCAAGTGTCAGCATTCTCGTGCCACTCACACTTTATGTCTAACCTTGTTTGGGGTTGAAAACTTGACACAAATAAAACACTGAAGATTTCTCCTTTGTTTGTACTAAGTCAAAGATCCTCTATGACATGACTGGTCTTCTATTTTTAGTGCTAACTGTAAAAATAAAGTTAGTCAAAAATCATCTCTATAACAACAATGCTCTGCTGGTTTTTAGGACCTGCTGCAAAAGCCCAAATCAAAGATCCTCTATATGCCAGGAGCATTTTCTGTTTTTTAAGGACCTACTTCAAAAACACTTGTCAAGGATCGTCTATATGACAGGAGCGCTGTGCTGTTTTTTAAGGCCTTACTGCAACAACACTCATCAAAGATACTTCATATGACAGGAGCACAATGTTGTTTTTTAAGGATCTACTGCAAAAATGCTCATCAAAGATCATCTATATGAAGGGACTGCTGTGCTGTTTTTTTAAGAACCTACTACAAAAACGTTGGTCGAAGACATTTTATATGGAGCAATGTGCTATTTTTTTAAGGACGTCCTACAAAAACGTTAGTCAAAAATCTTCTATTTACAGGAGAGCTGTGCTATTTTTAAGGACCTCCTTCAAATGTGCACGTCAAAGATTCTCGATTGTCTATGCTGTTTTTTAAGGACCTTACGCAAAAACACTCGTCAGAGATCTTCTATTTGACAGGAGTGCTTTACTGTTTTGAGGACATTTCTGCAAAAAACACTCGTCAAAGATCCGCCGTATGACAGGAGGTCTATGACTAACGTTTTTCATAACTCGTCTGAAAAACGCTAGTCATAGATCTATATGACAGGAGCGCTGTGATGTTTTTAAGGACTTCCTTCAAAAGTGCTAGTCAAAGATCCTCTATGTGACTGGAGCGCTCTGCTATTTTTTTAACCTACTGCAAAAACACTAGTCCAAGGTTGTCTCTATGACAGGAGCACTCTGCTGTTTTTTAGGACCCACTGTCCGGTTATTGCAAATGCATGCTCAAGGACGTAAACACTCAGTAATCCTCTCATATAAAGCTGGGAAAACAAAGTCCAAAACATATTCAATTAAAGTTGTGCAGAGCCAGCTATAGTTCTTTGCTGAAACCTTCACCTTTGACTTCAGACAGGGAAACAATATTAGAGGTTTGCGGCCTCATGTCAGCAAGCTGCAGAGGAAAAATAAAGGGAGAGTGCAGGTGTGTGTGAGGCTGTAAAAGCAAATAAAGTTTGCTTGATGTATCATGCTTTAAGATTTGACTGTTAAACCTCATGTGGAGCACTAGTGGAGGTACTTGGACATTTTGGCCTCTATATTAATAAATGTAGCACCTTTTTTTTTTTGGATTTTTCTGCTTAAGTAATTAAAAAAATATATACAGTGGTGTGAAAAAGTGTTTGCCGCCTTCCTGATTTCTTACTTTTTTGCATGTGTGTCATACTTTATTGTTTAGGATCCTCAAACAAATTAAAATATTAGTTAATGACAACACAACTGAACACAATATGCAGTCTTTAAATGAAGCTTTTTATTATTAAGGGAGAAAAAAAGCCAAACCTACGTGGCCCTGTGTGAAAAAGTGATTGCCCCCTAAACCTAATAACTGGTTGGGCCACCCTTAGCAGCAACAACTGCAATCAAGCGTTTGTGATGACTTGCAATGAGTTGCTTACAGCGCTGTGGAGACATTTTGGCCCACTCATCTTTGCAGAATTTTTGTCATTCAGCCACATTGGAGGGTCTTCAAGCATGAAGCGCCTTTTTAAGGTCATGCCACAGCATCTCAATAGGATTCAGGTCAGGACTTTGACTAGGCCACTCCAAAGTCTTCATTCAGCCATTCAGAGGTGGACTTGCTGGTGTGTTTTGGATCATTGTCCTGCTGCAGAACCCAAGTTGGTTTCAGCTTGAGGTCACAAACAGATGTCTGGACATTCTCCTTCAAGATTTTTTAGTAGACATCAGAATTCATGGTTCCATTTATCGCAGCAAGTCTTCCAGGCCCTGAAGCAGCAAAACAGCCCCAGACCATCACACTACCACCACCACATTTTACTGTTGGTATGATGTTCTTTTTCTGAAATGCGGCGTTACTTTTATGCCAGATATAATGGGAGACATACATTCCAAAAAGTTTAACTTTTGTCTCGTCAGACCACAGAGTAGTTTCCCAAAGGTCTTAGGAATGATGAAGATTTTCTCTGGCAAAATTGAGGCAAGCCTTAGTGTTCTTTTTGTTCAGCAGTTGATTTTGTCTTGGAACTCTGCCATGCAGGCCGTTTTTGCCCAGTGTCTTTCTTATGGTGGAGTCATGAACACTGACCTTAACTGAGGCAAGTGAGGCCTGCAGTTCTTTGGATGTTGTTGTGGGGTCTTTTGTGACCTCTAGGATGAGTCGTCGCTGCGCTCTTGGGGTAATTTTGGTTGGCCGGCCACTACTGGGAAGGTTCACCACTGTCCCATGTTTTGGCCATTTGTGCATAATGGCTCTTACTGTGGTTCGCTGGAGTCCCAAAGCTTTAGAAACGGCTTTGTAACCTTTTCCGGACTGATAGATCTCAATTAATCTTAGTTAAGTTATGTTTTAACAGGGGGGGCAATCACTTTTTCACACAGGGCCATGTAGGTTAGGATTTTTTTTCTCCCTTAGTAATAAAAAGTTTCATTTAAAAACTGCATTTTGTGTTCAGTTGTGTTGTCATTGACTAAATTGAAATTTGTTTGATGATCTGAAATATCATCAAACAAGCATGCAAAAAAAAAAGAAATCAAGAAGGGAGCAAACACTTTTTCACACCACTTTATACCATTACATTTTCACTATTTGTCTTAATATTATTTATAATAATGATGCAAATATAATCCTTTTAAAATTGAAAAAACAATGCCAGTATACACAATATATAGTACATATTAATACCAATCAAGTTTGTCTAAGAACAAAACAAGACAATTAGTCAGTTGGTGGGTTGCTGCCTCATCAAAGGTGGGCGCATCATAAAATGGTCTTTTATCAGTCCTCACTGGACGAGGAGTCACAAAAAAGCAGAAGAAGTGAAATGAGCCAGAGTGTTTTCCCATCTTTTACTGTCATAGTGAAGGCAACGCTGCTGACTGAGCGAGACGTGGTGCATAAAGAGGCCTTGGGGTAACTTACTTCCACTTTTGGAGGTCATTTTGCTACACGGTGCAACTTGGAGACAACAATGCAAACTAAGTGACTCTCCATGCAAGACACAGAGAGTGTATGCACTGGAATGGACTTGGACACTTTTTGTAGTATTGTATTGACCATAGTCATTTACTATCAATACAGCTTAAAACTAGAAGTTCCGAAATGTGTGTTGTTTGTAAGAACCTAATGCAAAAACGCTAGTCAACGATCCTCTATATGACAGCAGCGCTCAGCTGTTTTGAAGGATCTATTGTAAAAATGCATGATGGCACTGGTGCCGTCATATACAAAGTTCTACCGCTCTGCTGTTTTTAAGGACCTACAGCAAAAATACAAGTCAAAGATCCTCTATATGACTGGACTGCTATGCTGTTGCTATAGACCTATGGCAAAAACACTTCCTAGATGCTCTATGTAACAGGAACACTTTGCTGCTTTTAATGACCTAGTGCAATACACTAGTCAAAGATCCTCTTTGTGAGAAGTAGGCATGGGCGGGTTACCGGTTTCAAGGTATACCACAGTATGAAAAAGTCACGGTTTCAAAACCACTGTAATTTTGCGTCATACCATTTCTACGATATGAGAGAAAGTGGAGGTCCAGCGCAGCCACTATGTAGAAATACTTTGTCATGTCCTGTGTTTTCTTGCAGTCGGAACTGGGCTTTGATGTGTTGCCAAAAGTTGTTAGCTGCCTCGTTAGCATTGAGCGGCGATGGTACAGCCGAGCTGTTGTTGGTCGACATATTACTCACGTGGAGGGTCACCAAATGTGGAGATGTGATTGAGAACGAGACAGGAGTGGCATAAACCGTTTATTCTCCACTGAACAACAACACAACAACAACTTAACGTCGCAGTTACTGACAACAGTCACATGACCCGGAAACGGAAGTTTGTGGACAAGTGTGATTTGCCGCTATGTAATAATAATAGCGTAACATTAAGAAGTATTTTATTATTTGTGTTGTGACCTTCTTGAGCCACTTGGATTGCATTTTGCTTCGTTTTTTTTTACTAAGAAAATATTGTGTTGTGAATTGAGTTGCAGTACAGTATTAGCCACAGTGGACTGCATTGGGAACTGCATTTTATTTATTTATTATTTATTTATAAAGAATATATATATATATTTTTGGTATTTATTTTAAATACATGATGTTCTGCTTTCATCATGGTATACTATATGGTTTGAAAAGAACTGTTTTGACTTGATCTTTTTCTCTTTCCAATAAAAATATTTTAAAATGACACATTTTAGAGGTGTAATTACAACACTGTGAAACCATAAAACCGTGATATTTTTGCCTAAGGTTATCATAGCATCAGAATCTCATAGCGGCCAATTCCTAATGACAAGTGTGCTCTGTTGTTTTTAAGGACCCACTGCAAAATGTGAGTCTAAGAGCTTCTGTATCACAAGACTACTCTGCTGTTTCAAGCGCCTACTCCAAAAATACCAGTCAGTCAAAGATCCTCTATCTGAGTGGACCACTCTGCTGTTTTTATGGACCTATGACAAAAATACTTCGTAGATGCTTTATGTGACAGGAATGCTTTGCTGTTTTTAAGGACCTACTGCAACACGATAGTCAAAGGTACTCTATGTATATATGGGTGTGCCCCGCTGTTTTTGAGAACCCACTGTAAAAA
This sequence comes from Dunckerocampus dactyliophorus, assembly GCF_027744805.1. Classification (NCBI taxonomy): domain Eukaryota; kingdom Metazoa; phylum Chordata; class Actinopteri; order Syngnathiformes; family Syngnathidae; genus Dunckerocampus; species Dunckerocampus dactyliophorus. The sequence goes on along the minus strand of NC_072829.1, from coordinate 8,790,102 downwards.
AAAATGCTTGTCAAAGATTCTATATATATGTACAGGTATATATGATATGGAAGCGCATTGCCTTTTTAAGGTCAGACTTCAAAAACACTAGAAAGATCCTCTATATGCCATAAGCGATGTGCTGTTTTTTAAGGACTTACTACAACAACACTCATCAGAGATCCTCCAGGAGCACTCTGTTGTTTTTATGATCTACTGCAAAATGATTAGTCAAAGATCCGCTATATGACAGCTGCACTCAGCTGTTTTTACGGACCTCCAGTTAAAACTTGCCTCAAAGATTTTTTTATATGACTGGACTGCTCCATTTTTTTAACGACCTACCGCAAAATGCTTGTTAAAAATCCACTATATGACCGGAGTGACCCGCTGTTTCAAAGGCTCTACTGCAAAAGCACATCAGTCAAAGACCATCTGTACGACGAGACCTACTGAAAAAATTCAGGCTTGACAAGAATGACTTGTATAATAATAATAATAATAATAATAACAAAACTGAAAGACTAAAGACGTCTCGTTTCTTCGTGTTTCTGATAAAAACCTTCAAGGATTCAATCCAACCAAAGAACAGGTAACACATGCTTTCTAATGCACTGCTCATTGTAAAGTGATGAAACTGCGTCTCCACGGTGACACAAAAACATGAGAAAGATTCTTTTCACAGACACTTCAGTTTGTCACAGTGGAGGGTGCCACCAAATGGATCCCTCTCGTTATCCCTAACCATTAACAGCAGAAGTATGGTCCATTTACCAATTAAAGAGATTGCAGCTGTCTGACCAGGCAATTAAGTCATTATGTCACTCATCTCCTGCCATTAAACAGTGAGTCTTTTGGCTTCTTTGCGGAAGTCAAAGTTAGACACAAAAAAGGTAGTTTGTATCCTTTTTCTATCCATGACATTTTACTTTATGATGGGTCTATAAATACAACATGTGAGACTTTTACAGTGTGGTTTATAATGTTTTTATGTCCAGTGAATTACTCACGTTTATGCCACTGTGCAATGAAACGCATCTCCACATTGTGTTCATTTTTTGTATTTAAATAAAATATAAATAATAATTTTATTTGGAATTATAAAAAGTCATAATATGCTGCATAAATGAGTAACACTTTGCTGGGTCTGGTCAACTTCCTGGCTAAAGCTAGTGTTGACGTCAGGTCGTTTGTCTACCAAAAAGGACACAGCCTTATGTTAGCTGGATATTTGAGTTGGCAACCGCATTCACAGTATAAAGTATTAGTTGTTAGCTGCTTCAGTGTTGGCATAAGATTGATGTCATTTATTGTTTTGCTTACCTGACTGGCTGGAAGAAGTCCAGTCATCATCAAATATCCAGCTCAGTAGCGTTCAGCCACGTCCTCGTCTCGGGTCCCACATCGAAGAGGCTGGCCTCTGACGGTGGTTTGTAGAGGAGGCAGGTGGTGATAATGCGGTCTGCAGTCTGGTCAGGGTCCCAGCATTCACATGCAGCTTGGTTTGCCAGTCCCCTTTGAAGCATCCCATCCCAGTACGCAGGCGGTTCAGCAGAGTCCACTGCCGACGGGGCAGGTCATCTCCTTTAATGCCCACTCCCTGTTCCTGGTTGTAGCGATGGATACGTGTGGACCCTACCGACTCCAGCTCCAGCTTTCAGGATGCCGCCAGCCATGCATCTGTCGACAGGTCCTCAGGGATGGAACTAAGCAGCGGTCTTGTTGTAAGGATGACGGGATTTGAGTCTGCTTGGGGCGACACTGTTGTGGTGGTGTGGTGCAGAATGTGCCAGTCGTGTCTCAGGGCTTTTCTGGCTAGGGCAAAGGTAGCAGACTCCTGTTGGAGGCCGGCCAGGCCTTTTCCCGCTAGCACTGGCAGGTGGACTTAAGCAGCCAGTTATGGTCTGAAGGCCATTGTTTATAACGATGTCAACCTTCTTGACACTGGCACTTGGCACCTCTTCAAGATGTTGTTTGAAGGAGAGTGTGCTGTCCAAACGTACACCAAGGTACCTTGGGGCTTGCTGGAAGTCCAGGTGCTTGTTCTTGATGAGTACAGTCAGTTCCCTTTTGGCTTCTCTGTTGTTGAGATGGTAGGCTGCTGCTGCTGTCTTGCCAATGCTGAGTTGTAGATGCCAGCTGCGCAGATAGGCTGCCAGGATACGCATGTCCTGGTTTAGGCCATCTTCCGTTGCTTTTCATGTTGTTGGTCGTCCCATCATAATGGCCATGTCGTCTGCGACCCCGGGCTGCACTTTGGACACCACTGGTATTAAGGATGAGCGAGTACACCACTATCTGAAGTCTGAAATTGACATAGATTGATTAGAAGTTGCTATATTTATTGTTTATTATTCAGCTATATGTGTACTGTGTATGTGTGTAAGTGATCTGTGAGACTTTATTATTTCATTAATTTTTAATGATGTGTGTGTCATGCTCTGTTGTGCTGCTTTGCTGCCACCTGTCTGTGCTTGGTTGCAGTGCAAGGCCGGCTGGCCTGGGAGGAGCCACCTGTACACACCTGCAGCCAATTTACCAGCTGCTTCTTAAGCAGCACACACCTGCCTAATCATTGCCAGATTGTTACTTGCTACTTGCCTGTTCCATGTTCATGTCTGCATCTTCTAGCTCCCGGCTCGTATTACTTTCTGGTCACTTTGCACCTCGTGAGTATTGTTCCCTGCTTGGCTATTCCAGCAGTGTGATTTTTGTTGTTGTACCTTTTGCCATTTACTTCCTGTTAGTCGGCGCAGTGATTTTTTTGTTCCTGTTTTGTCAGCCTGTTAGTATTGGCCGGACAACATACATCATACAACATTTTTGTTTTTCCATTTTTTTCCCCGCTAGTCCGTGTAAGCAGCGTTTTGAGTTCTGTGTATTTTTTCCATGGCTTGGCCGGAGGTTTTTGTTGTACTTTTGCCTTTTTGTGTTTTTGTATTTTGCTCCTTGAGCGTCACCTTGTGTTCATAAACTTTTGTTATACGGACTCCGTTTCCCTCTGCTTATTGGGATCCAGCACATTGGCTTAGCCCACTCGTGACGCTGTGTGAAGTTGGTGATTCATGCAAACATCCATTGATGGCAAACAGGGAAATAATCTGTCAGCCTTGTTCACTTTTTTTCAAATGCTTTCGCTTTGCGTACTAGGAGCACAGTTTTCCAACTGATTTTATATCACCAGCCAAATTAGAAGCAAGCAGACGAAAAAAAAAACAACAACCCGGCAGTGACTGACGCACAAGCCGTATCGAGCTGTCTTGTGAAACAAGTTTAAGATTGCAACGTTCATATTGCAACGTATTTTACCACACTTTTAATGTATAGAATGTAGTATGATGGCCATACAGGCACAATGTTTGATGCAGCTGCGCAGGTGTACCTAATGTTGTGGCCAGTCAATGCAGGTTACTGTTACCACTGTCTGTGCACTGCCAACTGAAAATGGACAAAATTCCTATACTGTAGGTAGCACACCTGTTTTATGAGGACTTCATGGAATAAGACAAAAATACGGTCAAGGAAAAAAGCGGTCATGCTACCCCAAGTGAGTTGCATAAGCGACTGACACAACACAAGCCTGCACAGCGCTGTCTTGTCAAATGCTCCGCGTACTTTTACCAAACAAGTTTACCAAGTAACTTCAGACACAAACCGAAATCGAGGCGAGCTGAGGAAAACCTAATAAAGTGGAGGCAGTGGTTTTCAACTTGCTCCAGCCTTCACAGTTTCTCTCGGGAGGGGCGGTCGCTGTGTGTGACTGGCCAATCACAGAGCATGAGGAGTGAATACACAATGAGGATCACGTTTACGGATAATGATGAGATATACTCGTTAAATGCTCGTACTCGGCAAAAATGCATTATCCGTACCGGCTCATCCCTACCTGGTATAAACTGTATTTTCCTCGCTGTTGAACCATATAACATGAATTTTCTAAAATGTCAATAAGCATGGGAACATCTTTGTTTCAAGCTCTCTTAGAGCTTGATTTCTGCAATGAGCATCGCGCCCATGTAAACTGTGACGAATGATTTCTACCCTGATAGAAGAAGACACCATGTTATGGGGCGGTACCTCCATCATTGTCGCAGTTGAAGGCAATCCCATATCACCACAGTTTACGACTGAAATCCATCCTCCAAGATAACAGAGTGGTGTTTATCACAGATGAGTTGCACAATTTGGGAGTCAAAAAGAAGGCCATCCCACAGCAGTGTGTGACCGAGCATGAAGAGAAAAGATTACAGTAGAATGTCTTGACATTGTAACAAGAGGTGGCAGGCTGTTTCTGACCAACTTACTGCAAAAAAATATATCTTTATTGCAGGAATATTAGTTAGAAATTACAATTCCCCTTTCTCACCATAATAGATTCTAGAAGCAGTTCTGGTGTTTGTGTATTCGCTTTGCTTTGTGTCTTTTTTAATTGGAACAATCGCATTTAATTTCACTGCGACTGGCTGGCGACCAGTCCAGGATGTACCCTGCCTCTTCCCCAAAGCCAGCTGGGATAGGCTCCAACACACCGCCGTGACCCTACTGAGGACAAGCAGCATAGAAAATGGATGGATGGACATTTAATTTCATTCTGTCTCAACTGTCGTCACAATGTGAAGGGTCTCAATGTTTCTGAACCCCCCCCAACTAATTAACCGATGCTGACAAATGGTCGTCAGCAGGGACTACAATAATGAGTTTTTTATTTGTGACCATGTTTGATTAAACGTCTCTGATGAAACACGCCGTCTTTCTTTGAAACGCATAATTAAAAGTCAGTGAGGACTGTCGTCTAAACGCTGCCGCCGTGTGTAAAATGAGACAGACTAGTTGGCTGACATTTAGGCGCACCTCATTAGCGCGTTCACCAGGAACACCGCAACGATGCTCACGTCGTATTTGTGCGGAAGTAGCTGTCATTTGGAAAGGTACCCTCTGCAGACAGTAGCTCCCATTCAGTCATTAGGCTGAGTGTCATCATTCACTTGTCTCAACGGTAAACTAAAGTCAGAGGATTTCAACAAAGATTTGGGGATTGCCTTCAAAAGAAGCCTCATTCATTTTGACAAGTTCACTGAGGAAAAGCAGCAAGCAGCATATCGTGCACTTCTTTGAACATTGAAGCTTGTTACTGTGACAATGAAGTCAAAATAGGCTAAAAGTTTGGACACATTCAATGTGTTTGCTTTATTTTCATGACTATTTACATTGTAGATTCTCAAAACTATGAATGCACACATGTGGAAGTATGTACTTAACAAAAAACTGTGAAATAACTCTAAATATGTCTTAGACATATATTTTGTCTTATTTTTTGATAGCGCTGTAAACCCTTGGTGTTCTCATATATGCATATGTACATAGTAACAAACAGTATGAAACATTTAGTGAACAGCATGTCTTGCACTTTCTTGACTAAAGAAATGTTTTGTTTTGTTTTGTTTCTTAAAAATAAGACTAGCTTCTATTCCTGTTTTTAAAAACTCACAATGATAGTTAAGTGACGATCGTAGCATCTGCACTCACTTGAAATCGGCAGCTTGTTCCCGTGACATTAATGTCAAAATATGACAAACTCCTATTCTTCCGTTTTCTAAAAGTCAACATAAGTAAAGAGAAGTGGTGAATAGCGTATCATGCACTCTCTTGAGCTAAGAAACTTGTTGCCGGGACAATGACTACAGAATATGACTAGCTACTATTAAGGCCTAGGCTACCAGCACTTGTTAGTTCGCTGGCGAAGCTCTTCGGATGAGGAGCGAAACGTCTGACACCTTCTTCACAGAAGTACAGATGACGTCTCAAGAAGCCTTTCCCTCACTAGCTACTATTCTTCTTCCATCCATCCATCATCTATCCCGCTTATCCTCACCCTGCCAGCCAATCGCAGGGCACATATAGACAAACCACCGTTCACACTCACATTCATACCTATGGACAATTTAGAGTCTCCAATTAACCTAACGTGCATGTTTTTGGAATGTGGGAGGAAACCGGGTACTCCCACACATGCACGAGGAGAACATGCAAACTCCACACAGAGATGCCCAACGGAGATTCGAACCCAGATCTGTGTGGCCAACATGCTAACCACTAGTCCACCGTGCGGCCCTTACTATGCTTCTATTTTCTGAAAAGGAGTTAGCAGTATATCATGCACTCTTTTTGAACTTGGGAACTTGTTACTGTGACGAGGACGTCCAAATATGACTACCTTTTAGAGCATTCATCTATTTTGTAAAACTCAACATGAGTTAAGCGAGGCACAGTAGCAAGCAGCATATCATCTGTTGTTAAAATATTGTATATTTATATGCAGTTCCACTTTAAACAAGTCAGTCCTTATTATACTGTACACTATTTCAGCCTGAAATATACGTACAAAATTTTATTTGAATATTTTTAGGATTTTAACCCTTTAAAGACCAGTAAGTGTACACCACTGTTTGTTTTTTTTAAATCAACATTGTGCTGCATGCTTTCAATGGGAAAAAGTAGCGCCATCTGGTGGACAGGTATAAAATGAAAGATGGAAAGCCAGCAGTCCAAATTGAAATCTTAAGATAAAGGATGGCATTAGGTCATGTTAAACATGTTAAACATTTTCAATGGTTTTCTCTGGGTCATTTTTTGATCGTGAGGAGCACATTTTTGTGTAAAAACAACAGAGATGACAATTCTAAAAGTTTCTAACAAAGAATATCATCTGAATGGCCTAAAATGACCCCATGATCTGTCAAGGGTATTTAAAAGCATCATGAATAGAAGTGGTGACTATTGAGCAATACACTGTCGAGCCAAATAAGGCTCAAACTGGACATTCGGCCTCCAAAGTTAGAGATAAAATAGATACATCTCCCTGTGCGGAGCGAGCTGGCATTTTACCATGAGTTTAAAGGCAATTGTGACTCAGTAGCTGCAAGCTCCTCTTCCGCCGGAATCCAAACAAATATAGACAAAGATGAGAACAGAGGTAAAAATTGATGTGGCTTTCAATGTTTATTTTCACCCACTGGCTGGACTAAGACACAAGTGCGCGCGCGCACACACACACACACACACACACACACACACACACGCACGCACCCCTTGAGGCAGTGAGGAACAAGTGATTGTGATGTGTTCACTCTGGGTTGGCTGTTTTGATGAGCAAGTGGTGCAGCCTGCTAGTAGGTTTCCTCTAATAACACATCTTGCAGGGAGAAGAGGAGGGACGGTAGAGTCTGGAGATGCCGCCTACGTCGGGTCGGGCATTACGAATACCAAACAGCTTACAAATAGAGTTAGTGAGAGGTAAACTTGAGAGGAGACAACGAAGAGCCTGTAAACATTCGTGTTGTGGGACTCTCAGCGCCTTTGTTTTTATTTTTTCACAGTCGGCTGCGGCTGCCTTTGGCATGGCTGCAAAGTAACGCCTTGGACAGCACCAGCCTGCAGATGAGACAGTGGAACAGTGGAACTTTCTAAATTGAACGTAATCTATTCCATTGACCTCTGATTGGCTAGCGGTCTACCCTGCTTCTCGCCCAAAGACAGCTGGGATAGGCTCCAGCATACCCACGACACTAGTGAGAATAAGCGGCATAGAAGATGGATGGATGGATGGATGGATGGATGGATGGATGGATGGATATTCTGTTGACTTACAAATTGAATCAATATGCTCCAGCGTAAAAAAAAAAAGTGAAACTTTCGAGTACTATTTTAACATACCAAGAGTGCATGATATGCTGCTTGTTACTATGCCTGGCTTGATTCATCTTGCGTTTTTGAAAACAGAAGATTAGATACCAGTAGATAACATACTTTAACGTCATTGTTATGGTAACCCGCTAACAGGTTCGAGACGGTGCATGATATGCTGCTTGCTTAAAGATACAGTAAAGTGGAACTTCCAACTTGAACATAATCTATTCCGTTGACTTACAAGTTGTTCTAATGTCAAAAACAATTTCCCTCGAAGAGAATGAATTTGCTCCAGGCTAAAAAAAAAACAAACCACAAAGCGTTGATTAACTGTAAACAAAATGTAAAAGTAACATTTTAACATTTTAAGAGTGCATGATATGCTGCTTATTAGTATGCCTGGCTTAGTTTGTGTTGTGTCTTACAAAACAGAAGAATAGAAAGCTAGTCACACTTTACGCTTTAATGTCACTCTTATGAAAACACGCTTCCAGGTTTGAGGGTGCATGATATGCTGGATTGCAACTTTAAGATGTGAACACCTTGGACAGCATCAGCCTGAAGCTTAGAGCTACGGTACAGCAGAATTTCCAGAATCAAACTTAATATATTCTGTCTTTCTAATCTGCCAGTTGAGGGCTGTATCCATTTGTTTGTTTGCAGTCCGACCCGTTTATATTTTATATTATATTTTATTTACTTTGTTGTTTTTGTCCTGCAAATCCAGCTGGCCTTTTGATGAGTTAGTTACGTATTTATGCTAAACAAAATTGCAAGCAAGCGTTTATAAATGAAAAGGGAAAAACACTGAAACTTTCTAATTAACTGCTTTGCTCCCTGTTGGCCTTTTTGAATGATTAATAGAGAAGTGGTTTTGTTAATTTTTATGACTTTATGCTAGCTCATTTTTCAGTGGTCTGTCACTTAAAAAAAAAGGTTTTTGTTTTAATTGAATGACCCACAGTCCCAGACAATTACTGTTTTGTACTCAGGCTAAAATATTTTTAAAGAAATGACTTGTTTAAAGATATATTTTAAGAGCAGATTTGGGAAATCTGGCATTTTTTGTCATTTGGGGCAAATCTCTCAAACATCTTAAAGCAGGAGTATCCAAAGTGCAGCCCAGGGGACATTTGTGGCCCACAGATTGTTTGACATTGGCCCACAACGCATTCTAAAATTACAACGGCCTCCGAAACCCTTGATTTTTCACTATGTGGAAAAAGCTTGGACACCCGTCCAAAGGGTTAATTGAGGCTGAAGTACATTTTTGGCGTTTCAGACAGGAGACACTCGAATGCAAGTAGGAAGCATTAATTGCGTCCATCTCAGATTGACAACGTCTTACTCATTGTTTGAAGTGCAGAGCTGGAGGAGAATCATGTGGATAAAAGAGAACCTCCTTTGCTCTATTATTATCTTAGGCTTAGGCACACACGCACACACACGCACACACACACACACACACAGTGGAAGGGACGTCGTATGCCGTCTGAACTAACATCGCTCTTGGGCAACGCTACACAGGAGAGTGTTTTGTAACTGATGGCGTACAAATAAAGTTGTGTACAAGCGCAGAGATGCGTGTGCCTTGGGACTTCTCTGATGTACACACACCAAAAGAAAATTCTTCAATTGTATTCCAGCCTTCACACAGCTTCAGATGGTGACTTTGTTTAGTGTAGAATGTAAGATTGTTGTTGCTAATATGCCACCCATGATGTTGTATGTATTGGGGTTGTTGAAAAAACACAATTTTATACACAATTAACACAAATATAACACAATTATTATAGTTAACACAAGGCGTAGTAATGAGCAGCATATAATTATATCATATATTCTTGAACACCACATGAGTTAGGTGAGCCATAGCAGCCATCATTATTGCATTTGGTAGCTTGTTATTGTGCAAATACGACTTTCTTTTTTTTTTTATTAAACTCATGCATGAGCTAAGCGAGGCATAGTAGAGAGCAGCATATCATGCGCGCTCTCGAATACACAATTGTTACCACGGCCATGGCATCAAAATATGACTCGCTTCTATTCTTCTGTTTTCTAAAACTCAACATGGGTTAAGCGAGCTAAAACTAAGCATAGCTTACGAGAGGCAAGACGGGAGTCTAATCTCTGTTTTGGTAGGTTCCATGTTCATGTAGCCATAGAACACAATATTCTGTGTGCCTTGAATAATCAGTCAAAATTGTCAAAAATGGCCGGTACTGAAGGGGTTGTCTTTTGAAAAATGGCTGGGATTGAAAGCAACTTGTTACTGAGACATCTTCTCTTCTTCGGTTTCCTAAAACTCATCATGCGCTTAAGGCCCTGTCACACCTTGACGATTTAGGCAGCGCATGCCCGACGTGATCATTTTGATGGCATACGTCGAACTGTCGATGTTTTTTTCAATTTTGGACATATACATAGCGTATTCATAACGAGTTGGACGTATACATGACGTATTAGTAACTTATATAGAACGTTTCTATAACTTATAGACAACTTACTGTATACCAACGAATGCGTAGCGTGTTGCCGGTGTTCACAACTTATGCCCGACACCAGTCTAACTTATGCAAACTGCAGGGCAGCGTATGGCCGACGATGACGTGCCGTAGCCTATAAAAAGGCTGCCACTTGATGACGCAAATCATAACCTCACTAGACATCGCAGTGTCAACATCACCATCATGCCAAAGAAAATTTCGAAGACCGCTGCCAAGAAGTATCAGGGCAGTGATACTCTAACTCTGATGGAGATGACGCAGGTTCTAACGCCTCTCAGGCATCGTCAATGGTATCGGAAACTGCTTCCCCAGTGGCCTCCATCTCCTCTAAGCCAATCCTTGCCAAGAAGAGAGCCAAGAAGACACAGTTTTGTCTCAAGGTATGTTGACGTATTACGACTTGTGCGTAACTTACAAATAACGTGTGTGAATGGGCGTCAACGATCGCATAACTTATTGCCCGCGTATGCAGGGCGTATTAATCATACGTTGACATACGTCGAAAAGTTTTGTGCATGCACAAAATTTTTGGACGACTTGGATGTCTAAGACGTATGCCGGCGTGCTTCAGCGTGCTCTTAACTTATACAAAACTTACCTATAACTTATTCGACGTACGCCAGCGTATTGGCCAAATTTTTCATACGTTGGCGTAAGCTGGCTAAATCGTCAAGGTGTGACAGGGCCTTTAGCAAGCAAGAAATGACAATGCCATCACAGTCATTGTTTTTAAGTTATTCACAGTTTTGTTATTAGTTCCAGCAGCAGTACCTATAAAAGGCTACAAGGTGACACTATCACTCTGCAAAGAGCTTCTTGTTCCCTCTCTATCACTCACATTTAAAGCATGAGTAGTTTTACTTTATCTTCGTTGTATTGAGCTCCACTGTACAATGGTTTTTACTTCTCTTTCCACATTGTACATTGCCTGTACAGTTAATAAAAGATGTTATCTTCCTCAGGCCTCTTCTCAAGCGGCCTCCCTTGCTCTCCTGCGTGTGTCTAAAATGAGGCCTGTATCTTAAGAAGATGAAATACAAGTGAAACAGAAGTGCTCTAATTATTTCAACCCCTCTGGTTTCACTGTAAATAACAGCCATCAAAGGTTTAGTCATATGAAATATTAACAATCTTATGTTAGCATGCTACAGGGATCCACACTTGACCGACAGGTCGCATTCAATAGCCACTGACCTGCTCTTGCACTATGAACTCATTCAAAGATTGTCTGGAAAAACTGGAGCTGGACTGGTAAGAGTGTAAGTCAGCAGCTCAACTCATGATTGATTGCTCCGTGACGCCATCATCACAGTTTGACCGCGTTGTGCTGATGTAGTTTCACTTTGCTCGTTTCGCTGATGCTGATACGCACACACACGCACGCAGCCACGCGCACGTGCACACACACACACACACACACACACACCCCGGCACGCATGCTCTCACACTCATAGTGTAAGGTCAAAAAGCAGCAAGCAACTTTTGCAGTCTATGCATTTTATTGTGCAGTCAGCCGTGTGTCTTCATGATTGAGGACGTGCGTGTCCATGTGTCCTGCGAGACTTCTCTGTCCATGCTAAAAGATGCATGGCATGACTTACATAGCTACATACTGAGGAAAAGGCTTCTTGAGACGTCATCTGTCCCTGAATAGGGTATGAACGTCGTTCATACCCTATTCAGGGAGCGACACTTCCCTTTTATCGGAGGTGTTAATAACAGGATAGGATTATACCACTACTCCGCCCAGGCTTAGTGTAAGGAACCAATAGGAGGAGGGTGTTGGCACACCAATTCCGCCCACTCTTACTGTATTTAAGGCCTAGGCTACCAGCACTTATTAGTTCGCTGACGAAGCTCTTCGGATGAGGAGCGAAACGTCCGACACCTTCTTCACAGAAGTACAGATGACGTCTCAAGAAGCCTTTTCCTCGATGGACAACTCCTGTACGACTGAGAGCCTACACAGACGCATAGCTACATACTATTGTCACGACACAATGCATATAGCATATACAGCACAGGCCAAAAGTTTGGACCGACCTTCTCATTCGATGCATTTTCTTTATTTTCATGACTATTTACATTGTAGATTATCAAAACTATGAATGAGCGCATGTGGAAGTATGTACTCAACAAAAAAGTGTGAAATAACTCTAAATATGTCTAAATAGACATCCATTTTATGTCTTACGCATTTTTTGGATTGGGTGCAAACCCTTGGTGTCATCTTCACCTGAAATGGTTTTCACTTCACAGGTGTGCCTTGTCAGGGTTACTTAGTGGAATTCCTTGCCTTATTAATGGGGTTGGGACCTTTTGGCCTGTACTGTACTGCATAGAAAGAATGTAATCCAATACAAAGTGATAGAGCCTACCACAGTACACCACAATTCTCAACTAATCATCTAACTTTGACAGTCCAGTGCTGAAAGGCAGGGGAAAATAAAAACAGAGTTGATATTCCAGTCTTCCCTTGCTATATTGAATATCGCTCCCTCGCTGTATCTCATTTTTTAAAAAATAATTAATTAATAAATGATCGTTTCGTGATTGATTATGGCCTATTAGTAGTCAAATATTGAAAGAAAGGTTATATGTAGTAGTCTGGTCACCAGGCATCAGTAATGTTATGAGACATGATGTTAGATGACATTACCTTTCACACTGCATGGACACTGGCTATTGAGCCAACCGAACCATTTTTGTGATGCAAATGTATCAGTCTTTTTAAAGCATGCTCTTTTGAGAAGCCAAATTCTTTACTGAAATGACGCAGCAACTAAGCAGAACTATGTTCCTCGTCACGGAAATCCGACCAGAACTGGACTGGACACTGCTGATGAGGATGTCACACAACTTCATATCAACCACACACTATTGCTGTCCAGAGTTTTCTCGTTGGACGTTGTGACAAATTGTGAAGTTTTCCCTTTGCAGTATAGTATGCCTGACTTTTTAGGTGACACACTGCGAATCTAGACATTTACTCCTTCTAGCTGTGCTTTTAGGACACGCTGGCGCCACTCTCCCTCTCAGTTGAGAGGTTTACAAGCGACGGGGCTTAAAATGGCTTCATTTTCCATCAGCACCAAGCGCTACCCCTCCTGAGGGAACGTTTAGCCGAGCCAAAGGCCAATCAGCAAAGTCCGGGGAAGATCAGTAACGCTGTGGCCTCAAAAAAAAAAATCAATCTTAGCGCTCATGACTAGCGGGCTCAGGTGGAATCAACTTCCTGTTGGTCAGTTAGTTTTGACTCACAGTGTCTGCCCTGCATTCGTTTAAGAACAAAACAACACTAAGGCCGCATTTGTGCTTGCGGTCAGGTACTTGGTGCAAAGCGCTTATCGTATGCACTGGTATTTTTGTCATGGGATTGAAGGCTGGACAGTAAAGACCACACGCAAAGTAAAAACTTGATTTAGCAACTTTCGTGACTCAAATATTCAAAAATAAAATGGCGTCTGCTGGGTTGAATATGTAGGTTATTCTTATATTCTCTTTGGTCTGTGTTGCGTTCACATTTGAGCTCAAGTGAACGGAACCGTGCCAGACCGTTTTCTCTGCTAGTACAGTTTGTTCAGTCCGTTGTGAACGCGATCATCTGAACCCTGGTGTGCACCAAACAAGCGGACCGAGACCGCTTGAGAGATGAGCCTCGGTCGGCTTGCGAGTGAACTCTGGTGCGTTTCGGTTTAAACAGAGGAGAAGACACATTTCGGTTAATGACTGGTCAGGGAAGTCATTGAAGAAGCATAGAAAACATAGAACAAGCATAGAAAATGCTTGTTGCATGAAAACAGTCGCTTTTGTTGTTCGTATTAATTAATTCCTCTCTGCTGGCTACAAGGCTACAAAGAGAACGTCAGTGGATCCGAAGCCATTGCCTGCAGGGGTCAGCCTCCAAACGAAAATGTACAAACAGGAAAGTGCCCCTTCTGCCTCAGATAACACAATGCAATCATTTTTTGTGTGTCTCTAGCAGAATGAGCAAATTGCCTCAGGGTCAACACTAAGTTAAATTAAACCTGATACCTCTGGAAAATGTTTTTGTTGGAGTGAATCAAAGACTTAGTGAGCGTTCATAGCAGCAAAAGTTTCTGTGGGTTCTTGAACGCTGCTTGACGATTGTTAGCATGTTTAGTGCATGTAAACATGTTGACTGCTGTGCACCAAATCACTTCCGCTGTCAACAGATAAATACATCGATTGATAGAAATTACAATTTTCTTCTGTTATTTGAGTTTATTTTGTTTTATTTTGTAAATTAATGAAATTATTATATTTATTTTAAACATTTTTCATTTTATTTCATTTTTCAAAATGTTTTTTGAATTTTATTAAACCCATCAGAACATATCATGTATGCTCTTAAATAAAGAAGCTTATTACCACGACAATCACATCAAAATATGACTAGCGGCTACTCTTCTGTTTTTTCAAATCTAATGAGTTAAGCCAGGCAAAGTAATGCGCAGCATACCATGCACTCTCTTGAATAAGCTAGCCTGTTACGTGACAAGGTGAGACTTGTCACAATTATTCTGTTTTATAAAATCAACATGAGTTAAACCAGACTCATCTCTCAAGCAGCATATCATGCATGCTCTTGAATAAAGAAACTTCTAATCATGACAATGACATTAAAAATGACTACCTTCTGTTTTTCTATATTCTAAAACTAAACGTGAGTTCAACCAGGCACACTAGCGAGCAGCATATCATGTACTCTCTTGAATAAAGAAGCTTGTTGTCGTGACAGTGATGTCAAATATGACAAGCTTCTATTGCTCTATGTTCCAAAACTAAACATGAGTTAAACCAGGCAGCATATTATGCACTGTCTTGAATAAAGAAGCTACATTTACATTTACAATACATTTTTATTCTGCTGTTTTTATTTAATTAAACTCACCACATAAACGCCAGTGGATTTTAGTTATGATCATTTGAATCGGTTTACTTTTGGCAGTTTCTGCGTCACAAACAAATAACGGAACCTATTATTCCAGTCTGACCAAAACTATTTCCTGGAAGAGCGTGACGCCACATTAAATTATGACACAAAATGGGAGTCTGTCACTGATTAACAGCTTTGACTGAACTTCCTCCTGACCTGCTGGTTCCAAGATGCCCTTGAATCAGCAAGTGTAAAGTCAGGTAACTTCATCCTAAACTTCACAGAGGCTTTAAGAGGCTGTTCACAGACAGACGGCGTGAGTCGGAAACGAGCATGATGTAATGGAAAGCAAATATCTGACGCATCAAACGCCATCAAATACACTCCCGCTTTTTTTTTGAAGCCACACTCTGCCTGTGTCATGTTGGAGAATGCTAAATCTCAACACACCTGATTTGCCGCTGCTGTTGTTCTCCGCATCTGATGTAACACGGGCAAGATGACGACCTGCTTTGCTTGCTCAACTTTTGACTCCACTAATCTAGTTGCTTTGGCTAGAAGAAATGTGAAAAGACCGTATGAGTCAACATCGTCGTCATGTGTATGGTTATGATAACACAGAAAAGTAGGGCGGTCAGCTGGAACTTGATCAAATGAAGAAAACAAATTATTCATGTTGGCAAAGTTTACAAAGATGAGGGGGAAAGCAGTTTTGCCTTACCTCCGATTGAACTGTTGATTTAAATTAAGGAACTATGACGGAGCAATTTTGGACATCAGTGCTTTTATGTATGTCCTCTTCCTGCTCGAACTGTGTCCCTTCTTCTAATATGAATCTATTAATTTTCAATAAAAAATTAGGTCCCACAGCAGTGTATTGAAAGTGTCATTAGTTAATGCTAATGAGCACACCTATCTAGAGTATCCAATTAACCTAACACATGCACGGCGAGAACATGCAAACTCCAGACAAAGAGGATTCAAACCCTCAATCTCCTTCCTGTCTGGTAGGCTGACATGCTAACCACTAGCTCACCGTGTGGTCCTTTATGGTACGAAATTGCAAATATTTCTTTGATGCTTCAACATGCATACCATAGCAAAACATCCAGTGATGCTCCTTTGAAAAATACCCCGCTGCATGGAGCTTTATGAGAGCCCCAGAGGCTTTATTTGCAGTGCAAAACCAGACAAGCGAGCCCAAAAAGAAGAGGAAGGGAAAGCGAAATCTCATTGGTTGTGTGAGAAAGCCTTTCCATCTGTTCAAATGAATTGCTGCACTAAATTCCAACCCTGAAATGCAATTATTTTGATGGTATATTTTTTTTTGTACTGTTTTTGTACCTTTTGCTGCAGTGAAATACCTCCTCCGCTGGTTTGAAAAGGGCAGACAAAGCTCCCCACACATCTCACACGTCTCCTTTAAGCCTTCAAGGTGGTGTCGAGAGGACATAAATAAACAGAAAGGCAGAAAAAGAGAAATCAAATCAGATTGAAGGTGTGTGGAGACCGCAACAAGAAAGAAGAAAGTGCTGTATACAGAGAGGTACGAACAATATGCTTTTATTCCATTTTTACTTCCTTCAGGTGCAGTAATGCAATGACAAGACGTATAACTTTGATTGCCCTTTGTTGGTTGTTTGCTATCGAAAAAAGAGACAAATTAGATCTGGCACATTCCCAACATTCAAAAATTGCCAGTTATTTAGACAACAATGGCTGTGTGTTGATTCATTTTCAGTGGATAGTCAGAGCCGGCTGGCCCATTAGGCAATATAGGCGGATGCTAAGGGCGCTGTGGCGTCCAGGAGGTGCCAAAAATCAAGAAAAAAAATCACTTTCAATGTAATTATTTTAAAACTAGTTGTTACCAGTCCAGGGTGTACCCGCCTCTCGCCCGAAGTCAGCTGGGATAAGCTCCAGCATACCCCCGCCACCCTAATGAGGGAAGCATTATAGAAAACGGATGGATGGAAAACTACTTGTTACTATGTTTTCTCCGTGGTACAGTGGTATGCAATTTCAGTAAATTGGTCGTAAACAGGTGTGAAGTACGTGTAAACTGCGCGGGGCTGCGTGCCGGTGCGCAAAGAAAATTTTGAAATGTTCAAAATCTGTAGCACGCATAATTTTCGTGACTGACAGCCACAAGAGGGCGCTCTCAGCTTGTGTGCCAGTGTCTGCTACTCCTATCACTCCCTTACTCCTGAACATTTACAATGTAAACATCAACTGAGAAAGACGGAACACAAATTCCTCCAAAGAGAAAATCATGTTAATCTGCAGATTACAAGCTGCAAGTGAACTAGTTATGTTATGTTGTTTAGGCTACACAGTAGTTATCTGAATAACTGTTAACATACCACCTATTCACATGACGTTAACAGACGCCTATTTAGCCTGTTGTTCTCCATTTTATTCTAATTACTATAACTTGCCTTTCAAGATGCAATGGGTGTTCATGTTCTCCGATTTTAGAAAATAAATTTCCCCCCAAAAATGCGACTTATAGTCCAGTGTAGGGGTGTGCCTTGCCTCGTATCATAGGTCACGATTCGATTAGATTTTAAATATATCCCCATACTTAAGTGCAAGACCATTATTGAGATTTTTAATTATATGATTCTGGAAACAGCTAATTAGTAAACTAGTGGACGTTCAAAAGCAAATTTGTACGAAATACTTTATTATCTGAAGTGTCAGAAGCAAAACTGCAACAGCAACTGTATTTAACAAATTGCAGACTGTGTTTTAGGTTTAAATTCAACAGTATATAGAAATTCTCCTGTTTTAAGAAAATTAAGTGCAATCCATTTTCAAACCTGCTTAAACGTATTTGAGGGACATCCCTTAAAGCAGGGGTCTCAAACTCGTGGCCCGCGGGCCATTTGCGGACAGCCAAGTCACATTTTGCGGCCCGCGACTTGACAGGAAAGACTACTGTAAATGCGGCCGCAAGGTCTAAGTCAGGGGTCTCGAGCTCGTGGCCCGTGGGCCATTTGCGGCCCGCCTAGCCACATTTTGCGGCCCGTGACTTGTCTTCAAAGATTACTGTAATACGGCCTGCGACAAGCCAGTGTTACTCGTAGAATGCACACATAAGCCTACACTGAACTAAGAGTGAGTCACTTAAAAAATGTGGTAAAAAAATTACACCCATTTACTATACCGCTTGTCTTCATTAGTAAGCTGGAGCCTATCCCGGCTGAATGCAGCAAAATATAAACTGTGAAATTATTCATTTATTTATTTATTTGATTCACCCTATTACTGTATCAAGATATTATTGTTATTGTTATTGTGAGCCATGTATCGCGTGTCATGTCGTGACGTACCCCGAGATTCCCAGCCCTACTCCTAATTAATGCCTCACTCAGACTCTACCTCCAGCGGCCCCCGGGTCAATTGTGTTTGAGAACCCTGCCTTAAAGGATGTAAAAACATCTCGGAAGTCCAGGCATCACATGTTAATGCAACTTACTCGGCAAAATGAAGGTCATCTAGCACATCGTCTTTTAAATCTTTGCACAATCGGGGCAAAGCAATGTCAGTAAATGTTGTCAGGACGGTATGGAATAACGGGGTTCTAAAGTGTTCATCATGTAACGAACGCCATCGCCCTCCACCGAGCTCAGAGGGCGCATGTCTTTGCACATAACCTAAGTCACTGTGTGTGCTATTTCGGTGGTACACCATGAGCTTGACGACAGTTTGGCTAAATTAGCTTGTTCAAGAGTTAGTTGAGACGAAGTAGTCGATTGTTTTCCCTTTACCGCCACTTCGCCATGATGCCACGGAGGTTCGTGGTGTTTCCGCAGTATTTGATTCTCGCGTAACACATTTTACAGACGGCATGGCTTTTGTATCTGTGGTGCTGTAAAAGCCAAAATGAGTTGAAATTGCAGATTTATGAATGTGCTTCGGAGCATCTCGTAATTCCTTCTCCATACTGCAACTTGTTCGCGAAACACTGCTTGAATGTAGTGTAAAGATACCACCCTGGGATAACTCTCGCAAGACGCTATCATTACTCTGGCAGGTTTGGGTGGTGTGCAGCCAATGCTGCCAACTAGTGACCGGGAGTGTAAGTGCAGGACAAAAGTTGCTGCAAAATACAGACTGTTTTTAAACATCGACTTGAACGCATTTCAAATCGATATGAGAATTGTGCGATGTAATATTGCGATTTAGCGCCGAATCGGTTAATTCCAACACCCCTAGTCCAGTGTGACTTCCATGTGTTTTTTCTTCTTCCTTGTGTATTTTTGGTTTGTGCGATTTTCTACTCCGGAGCGTTTTATAATCCGGAAAATACGGTATGTACAAATCTGTTTTTCTCTCTAAAGGTGCGTCTTATACACCGGAAATTACGGTAGTCATGAACGAAAATTGAAAAAATTGTTTAAACCCTCACATGAATGGGTTTACATTTCCCCCACCTCCGGGGGAATTCTCAAGTAATTTCTGTAGCCTCTTGTTTCCTTGTGAATTTCTGTTAATAAGTGATCATAATGCTCAAAACGACGTCTTCTAGTCAGAAGACAAGCTGGGAGACAGTTTATGCCTCCTTATTGGTCTTTCTGCAGCTGCAAGCTAATATAGACGTTCCCTTTTTGCAATGAGAGCTCCTTTTCTGGAGTTCAACATCTTGTAGGCCCCGTGCAAAAAGAGGAATTACTAAAGCTGGGGGGGGTGCCTGTTGATGCACCAAATAATGCCACGCCCGCTTCACGGATGCGGTAAGTGGTGATGACAGTGCATACTCATGCGGGAACAATGCGCGTCACGCGTGCTATTGTCATGCACTACACATAAACAGTGCTTGAAAAGGTGTAAATAAGTCGTGCGGTAGCGTGGTCATTTTGTGCCAATGCGCACCATTTTCTCTCACGAATTGTGTGCCAAGTGCGTAATTTATGAGTAAACAGAACGCAAACAGTGCACAAACTAGTCATCATGCTTTTCAGGCGTGCCATAAATAAATCAGTAAATAAATGACACACATTTGCGGGACAATGCCGAGGCAAAATGCGGGCAAGTGTAAACACCACTATCCTGTGTTAATTGTGCAACATTGCCAACTACTGGCCTGGCATGCATATTACAGTGTTCCCACTCATTTCCCCCAGCTCCCAAAAAAACCCCACATTTTTACATTTTTACTAGCTTGGGATTTTCTGGATGTAATTCTCCCGTCCTCCTGCATTACTTATCAACCCCCTGCCCTCTCCCCCTTCCCCCTTAAGGCCATCCATCTCCCTGTGGTCCACCTCCCCAGAAGAAGTCATTATCACCTGCCTCAGCATCCTTCCGTCACCTGGATGGAAACAAATGTAACGTCTTCTTTAACGCAAGGCGAAGAGAATCCAGATGAACTGCAGCGATATCGCAGATATTCATCCTGGTGGCTTTTAGCTTAGCGGCATTTTGTCACTGATAACTTCCTCCATCTTAATCGACAGTTCCCTTCCTCGTGACTTTATCTACAGAGCCTGGCTCCATGTTCGTGCTCATTGTGTTTGTTTTTTCTTTTTTTTTTTTACCTCTAATGGAGCCGCCTGAGCGAGAGGCTAAGAGAGGCTAAGTGTGTTATGTGTATGGTGTTTTTGTAATGATACAGGTCATTATTAAAAGTATTTTTGAACTGTTCTCGTTTTCCTGTCTGACCCCTCTTAAGCCAAATACCAGCCGATGTTGTTCTTTTTTGTTGCTCTGTTCTCTCTTTTCTCTGTGTCTGTCCCCTTTTAATCCAAGTACTGTTCAAGGTTGTTGCACTGTTCTCTTGTCTGTCTCCCTATCTGTCCCCTCTTAATCCAAGCACTACTTGGTTATCCTGCTGCTCTGCTCCCTCTTTTCTCTTTCTGTCCCCTTTCAAGCCAAGCACTAGCCAGTTTTATTTTTGCTCTTGGTATCTTTTTTCTCTCTCTTCCGTCCCAATCCGTCCCCTCTTAATCCAAGCACTAGCTGGCCGTCGTTGCTCTCGTGAGAGAGCGAGGGCAAGAGAGAAAGCAAGCGGCAAAAGTCAAAGACATGTCCCGGAGAGAGTGAGGGTAAAAATAGCTGAAACGTTTCTGTTTTTCATTTGATGGTTTATTTATGAGAGGCGGATAGTTTTCAGTTATTTATAAGCCACTTGTGTGTGTCGCTATTGTTGACAGAGGTGTAGCTCTGTAGTTCAGGGATGAGCTACACTGTGTAAAATGGGACATGAGCTCGACTGTGATATAAAAGGTAGCTGTCACTGACTGTAGAAAAAATAAATAGGTTACAGCCTAAGTTCCTCATAGGTAGCATACCAAACATCACCCATCCAGCTATCCATCATGAGGGTCGCAGGAGTATGCTAGAGGCTATCTAAGCTGACTTTGGGCAAGAGGCGGGGTACACCCTGGACTGGTCGCCAGCCAATCGCAGGGCACATATAGACAAACAACCATTCACACTCACATTCATACCTATGGACAATTTAGAGTCGGCAATTAACCTAACATGCATGTTTTTGGAATGTGGGAGGAAACCGGAGTACCCGGAGAAAACCCACGCACGCACGGGGAGAACATGCAAACGCCACAGAGACATCCAAACATCACCCAAATAACGTAAAGAAATGCAGTAGTTTCTCAGCTCTGCAGGGGGACACAGCGAGGATCAAAATGAGCATCAAAATGAAGGAGCAGTTGAAGAAGACGACGGTCTGTCCCTGATTTATTGCGGTTGATTGGTTCCAGACCCGACCGTGATAAGTGAT
Organism: Dunckerocampus dactyliophorus; assembly: GCF_027744805.1. NCBI lineage: Eukaryota > Metazoa > Chordata > Actinopteri > Syngnathiformes > Syngnathidae > Dunckerocampus > Dunckerocampus dactyliophorus. The sequence continues at coordinate 8,768,279 of NC_072829.1, read as the reverse complement.
TTTCTGCGAAGTAGGATTCACGATTAACAAATTGAATATTTTTGTAGTTAGAACACAGTAAACTTGTTATGACATCCTAAATAAAATTGTTCCCATTATTAGAGCCCTGTAGACATGACGTAACACCCCTATAGTCACCTTTGTGGGCGCCACAAACGGGAGGCCACAAACAAGTCCGATTGGAGAAACTCATCGCCAGCGCATAGCAAACCCTGCACACGGGAGGCGAAGAGCGGCTGTGATCAGCTACACCGGTGAGCTACGCCATCCAGAGCGAATTGTACGAGTCCCTCGCAGTTTTGATTGACTGTCAGACCTGGAGGGAATATAGGGGTATCAAAGTAGTAATTCATGTAAAATTACCCAATATGTTTACTCTAGCGCCAGCAAGTTGCCATGCAGCTGCTTGTTTCTTTACATCTCTATATTCTTTTTTACAAATGTCATGTCTAGGAAATCTGACACGGCCACTTTTACTTTTTCGTCCATGTTAATTTGCGAGAGCGTACTGATTAGAATCATGCCCACTCATTTGTCGGTCAATGAAACTCCTGCTGATTGGTCCTCGTCTGGGATGAGAATTATGTCCACTCATTGGTCGATTAATTAAAAACTGCCGCTGATTGGTCCTCGTCTGAAAAGTTGAACGTTTTTCAACTTTCTGGGATTGCGTCGCAAGCCAGCGTGTGCACGATGACTTGCATGAGCACAAACTTTCACATGCACAAATGCCACGTGTCGCTTGGCTGGACAGTGACTCGCGATAATCGCCCTGTCGCGCAAGTTCCATTGAAAATGAACGGAGAAGAGGCGATGCCTCCTCTCATGTGTGGCGCCCGTTACACTCCTATTATTCTTTGTTTACAACACATTGCCCAACTCGAATGCACAGACTACGGCATCACTGCAGAGACATAAAAGATGGCAGCTGCTAGCATAGCAAGCTAACTAGTTAGCCTCTCCAATTTACTTCTAATTCTAAACGTAAGACTGTGTTTCAAAAGTAGTGGGGAAGAAGGACAGGTACAGCAGGAGAAAGTAAGAAGCCAAAACTTACCACTTCCACACGGAATGAGAGGAGAACCTTTATTTTCACTCTATCATGTCGGACATGCCATGGCTGAGTTCATGCAATGTGGTGGTGATCTAAACTAATGTCATGTCTCATCAATGTAACATTACAGACACCTGATGGCCAAAATGCTACATACAGTATAGTTTGTCTTTCAATGTTTTTTGACTAATAATAGTCCATAGTCAACAAAACAGTGATCATTTACCAATTAACTTTCGAAAAAAACGCGAGTGAGGGAGCGCTGTAGCAAGAGATGACTGTACTGGCATTTAAACAAATACATCAACGTAAAAGAAAAGAAAAGTAGTCACTGGAAATTGGACCAGTGACTGGACAACAAAATATGCATTTATTAATGTGTTCACTTCGCAGCAATATTTGCTGTTTCAAAGGACTATAATAATCGGCACTTTGAGACGAAACATCACAACATTGACCGCCCAGTTTGGATACACGCACACAGAAATTAAAAGCTTTGAGAGACAACTACGAGCGATGATAAAGGACTGCACTGTGGCAGCTGTAAACAAAGTAGGATTTCCTGCTGGCTATTCCCAGGTTTTGACAGAAACAAACCAGAAGGCTTGGGACAAATGGACTGTAGCACACCCCAGATCAATCATAAAAGACAATGAAGTATTTGTGGTATGGTTTACATACTACTACTACTACTAGTATTGTCACACCTTTTTGCTAACTGTCCTCACTCTTTGCTCAAACAGCCTCAGATTGTGAGTTCCGGCACAAATGTTCCCACTCATGTGTCGAACAGGCAGGGAACTTTTTTCTTTTCTGCCAACTATCTTTCGTCTGCATCGACATTGCATTTCTGTCCTTATCTGAAAGAGATAAAACAATCAAAGCGACGTGTGACATGTCCAAAAGTTCCTTTGATAAATATTGCTTTTTCCCCCCCTAATAACTACTCCTGTTTTAGTATTTTGCTTTGGCTTTGTGATGCTGAGGCCAAATTCCTCTCATCCTCTGCTGCTGCCTCGTGAGGCCTCCATCCAATAACTCCTCTAATAACAATCCAACGCAAGCCAGTCAATGCCATTATCACCCGAAATGGAGACATTTATCTCCATGAGGCGAGCCCATCAAAAACACCCTTGTTGTCCGAGGGCGCAATAAGTTTACATGGCTGTTAGTAGTCACGCACCATGCTTAACCGTGCTCACACGAGCACGAAATGAGCGTCTGTCGCAATACAGACACCTTTGGCTGAAAAGAGCAAAGTGATAATTGAATTCCCCAATAAGAGCAGCACAAAGGTTGTCACCCCAAGTTAACAGGAAACGTGAAACGTCCAAAAATAGTCACGTTTGTCAGCAATTATTAAGGCAGACCCAGACATTCCACAAAGTACTTAGTTTTAGTTCCACACAGGATGCATTTTTCACCAGTTCCACGTAAAAGGGACAAGAAATATCTGATCCATACATAACACTTTTAACGTTTTCATTGAGGTACCGGTCCCTGTAGTACATTCTGGTGTAGGGTGGGGCTAGCCTCATAATATTACAGTTTGTGCTCGTAAAGTTACCACTTTTTCGCTCATAATATCACAACTTTATACTCATAAATTTACCGCTTTTTCCTCGCGATATTACTGTTTCATTCTGGTAAAATTGCTACAATGACTTTTTTTATTGGGACCATTGTACACTCGTTCCAGTCATCCCTCGCTACTACACGGTTCGTCACTCTTTTGCGTTTTTTCAAAAATTCATTCATTAATAATGATCGCTGTTTCATGGTCGACTATGGCCCATTATTTGACAGAAAGTATTGAAATACAAGTTATATGTAGTATTCTGATCACTTGGCATCGGTAATGACACAAAACATTGATGGCACATGACATTACGTCACATGACCTTAACACTGCACCAGAGGCGACAGTGCTCAGGAATACGGCGGGAGATAGAGCGTTTTGTGAGGTCTGATTTTTTTGAGAAGGAATTTTTGCGATGCAAATGTATTCATCTTTTGAACACACATTGTTTTTAGAGGTCAAACTCTATACTTAATTGTCCCCAGCAACTAAAAGGAACTACGATCACAGAAATCTGACAAGAACTGGACTTAGGAGACCAAGTGGGGGGTAAGTCGCTGTTACTGGACTACAATGCTGATGGGGATGTCATACAACTTCATGTCAAAAAATCCAAACTATCTCTTTAAGTTTAGAATAAATAAATTGGAGGCTAACTAGTTACCTGTAGCTCGCTAGCATGCTTGTCCGTCTCTTGTGTCCCGGTTATCCTGTAGCCTGCGCATTAGCAATGTGGTGTAAACAAAGAATAATAGGAGTGTATAGGTGACTATAAGGGTATTATTTCATGTCTACATGGCTCTAATAATGATTTAAAAAAAAAAAAAAAACGTATTTAGAAGTCATAAACAGTTTTTCTATGCTCTAACTGCAAAGATATTCCATTTATTAATATTGAATCATACTTCTCATTCACTTTTTGAGGTCGGGTCTGGAACCAATTAACCATGATAAACGAGGGACGACTGGCTATTGTGGCCTTATTCTGGTAAAATAGCAACTTTTTTCCATAAAAATAACTATACTTTTTTTTTTTTTTTTTTTTTTTTTTTTTTTTACCAATAATTACTTAATTTAATAATTTTTTTTTTGTGACATCCTGACTTTATTTTGGACAAATGGCAATTTGTTTTTCATAGAAATAACTACAATTATCAATAATATATATTTATTATTTTCTCATAAAACTATTTTTATCAATAATATTGTCAGGCGTGGCAAGGGGAGGATCCCAACGCAGAGAGGTACAAGTCCAAAAGGGTACAAAAAAGGTATTTAATAAACAGAAGGTGTCCCAAGAGGGAAAAGCACAACACAAATCAGAATACTAAACAAAAGGTAATGAACAGAAACGCTGTCAGCAAAGGGCTGACAGGACAACAACTAGCACTATGAAACAAAAGAAACTGCAGGCAAGCCTGGGCAGGAAGCAAATACTAATGGAAGCAGTACGCTGTACTGGGAGTAGCTAGCAGTAGAATTAATGGAGCCAGAAAGTCAGGAGAAGGGAATAGGAGCCGGACTAAGCGGTGCAGGTAGCAGGAAGTACAATCTGGCAACCAGTCTCTGCTGCCGCTGAGTAGCCTATATGAAGGACTCAGGTGGAATTGCCTGCAGGTGTGTACTGGAGTCTCCGCCTACACCGGCCGGGGGTGCACTGCAAGAACATACAGGCGGCAGCAGAGCAACAGACACCATCGTAACAAACACAACTGCATTAATATTTAAAAAAATTACAACATTTTTTCTATTTTAAGACATCATTTTATTAGTCTAACTTACTCCCGGGATTACAACCATTTTGTAGTAAAATGACAACATTTTCCTTAAAAATACAACTTCTGTGCCGTAATATTATGAAAATAATATAACCAATGTATAATATTAAAAAAAATATATATATATTAAACATATTTAAAAAACACAATATCAAAATATTACATTGTTTTAAAACATGAATGGATGGATGAAATCCATACTTATTAATAATAGATAGATTAATAATAAATAGCGATGCCGTTTCTTTGTCTGAGTTTCAGAATCATTTTAGATCTTGTCTAATTAACCTCTGGGGTAATTCAGAGTGTTTTCATTCATAAATCTAATTAGCACAGGCCTTGAAATCCTGCAGGAAGTAGAATATGTAATAATAGCCAGCTTTCTGGATTTTCTTCTTTTGTGACGGAGAGTGGGCTTTAAATTGACAAAGGATTTGTTCGAGGTGTTAAACAGATCAGGTGTTAAAGCCTCACATAAGAGTGGAGCACATGTCTATGCATCTTTTTATGGCCGCAAAGAAAAAATGCATGTTAACCTGCATGGTGGTCCTCCGTCTTGGCAGTGGCTCAAACGGTTTGCGCAAACAGAAAGGTGAGAGTGGCTGAGCTGTACAGTCTAGACGTATGGACTATTGATGGAGTTCAGTCAAGGTCACGTTTAGCAAGGAGGAGGAAGAGTCAGCTTGGGTTGACCTCCTGGTGAATGCTCTAAAGCAGAGACGGAGGGTCCACCAAATGACTACTTGAAACACAATCATTTCTTCCAGTCTGATTATGAATGGTTCATCTGTCTTTCTGCAGATGGATGATATGCAGAAACAAAAGGTACATACGGGACATTTTGTTCTTCTCAGCCTGGAAATTGGACACTGTAGGGTCTTTCATTTCCCAGCTACAGTATATCAAGGGTGAGACACAAACTACTTACAAGTAAAATGACAGTATGTGTATTTTATGTACTTTAAACATCAATGTACTCATAACTACACGCACTAAACTTTTATATCGCTATCCAGCAGCAGTGTACAGTAGATGAACATCACATTTTTCCCTAATTACAATTGGGAAATTAATAATTATTTTTATTCTTTATATAAATGAATGCAACTGAATCCCTACTATTATTCAATAGCATTCAATATAAAATACATAAAATACACAAAAATATATAAATACATGATAAAAATAAATATTAATATAAAAGTATTAAATATTAAACATGTAATAATTACTCTATCCAGCAGCGATGTACAATAGATGAATAATTATTGAAATAAGTGAAAAAAACAATGTTATATATATTATTAAAATACAATTATACAGTTATAGAAATGAATGCAACTCAATCCCTACCCTACAGAAAAAAATAACTAGAAATTATAAAAATAAATATTCATGTTAGGCCTGTCACGGTAGCAAATTTTGTCCTAAAAATTACTGTCGATAAACGATATTATTGTCAACATTATTTTGAGACAATTTTTGTCACGGTGCGTCAGGCACGAGTAGGAGCTGTCAAAAGCTTGACCCCCAGTGTGCAGAGACGAGGTGATGGAGTGCAAAAAATAAATGTTCTTTAATAGTGTAAAACAGGAGCAAACAAAAGGCGACAGAGAAAAGGCTCTGTGACAAAGAATGCAGGTAGTCCAGGTAAGTGAATAGTTCAAGTTACAGCACAGATTAGGAGACGAGGTGCATAGGAAGCACCGGCAGTATCAATAGTAACAACAAAATCAACAATGAACCAGCGCCGCACATTCGACCGCACTGGTCTTTTATCCGCCACAAATGTTAATTGGCCGCAGGTGCGCGGCCACCAGGCGAGAAGCGGCTGCTCCCTCCTCCCCGGAGAAGGCACAGCCCGCCAAAATAAGAGCACAGGACAGAGGACGCTCGCTCCTGTCCTGCAGAACATCACAATTTTTTTTCATTAATGTAATAATAATATATGGCATAATAATGCGAGTACACCATCCTCAAAAGTGTGCAGGGGGCTTTGGGGATATAGCATGGATGCGGATGGCACAGCGCCAGCTCCATTTCCTATTTCGTCACGTTCTCGCCTTCCTTTGAGAAATTTTTCTCTTTATTTATCGTATTGATTATCGTGATCGTTAAATATTTAAAATGTAAAAATAATGAAATAATCAAGCAGCGATGTACAGTAGATGCACGGGATAGCTCGGCTGTTTGGAATTCAGAGACAAACACTGGTTTCCAGGAAGGTCAATAAAAAAATATTTAAAAATGGACAGCGAGAAGTTAATAATAATAATAATAGTAATAAACTGGTTTCTTTATATAGATGCATTTCACAACAAAATCACCGTATTTGACATCAAATACAATGATAAAATTAAATATAATTAGAATTTATAAAGCATGTGAATGGTGAAAACATGATCTAAAAAGATCATGGGTTCTTTTTGAATCAATATTTGTCCGTTTACAAATCATGATTCCTGAAGAAAGCGTACAGTGAAGATGCGACACAGGTGCATGTTTGCAACTCCTGACACTGTGTTAAATGTAGGTGAAGGGCCAAAGAGGCTGACTCAGCTCTAATGAGACGTTAGTAAAGATGTCTGCTAATCTGGGCTGGCACGGCGGTGAGACTCCAGGGTGGGCTGGTTGGTGGGGGTGAAGTGTGAGGAGGAGGAGGAGGAGGAGGAAGAAGAGAGTTGGGAAAGCGGGGCTAAATTGGAAAAGCACCAGCTGCTTTGCCAGATGATTGACCCAGAGAGGAGAGACATCTGTCCTTGTCACCTGACTTTCCTCACGTCTCCTCCACACGCCTCCTCACTACTTCACCTCCTCCTGAAACTATATACAGCAGTTATGCTCATCATATTAGAATGAAACTACATTTATTCTTGTAAAATTACACTATTTTATCCAATAATTACACATTTATTCGAACTTTTGTCAAATATAAGACGACTTTATTCTTGTAACATTTACATTTTTTCCATCCATCCATCCATTTTTTATACCGCTTCTCCTCGTCAGGGTCACAGGGGTATGCTGGAGCCTATCCCAGCTAACTTCGGGCGACAGGCGGGGTACGCCCTGTAGTGGTCGCCAGCCAATCGCAGGGCACATATTTACATCTTTTCTTACAATATAACTGCTTTTTTTCTTTATATTTTAACTATATTTTCAAAATTGCAACTTTTTACTCGTATAATAATTTTTTCCCCCCTTCAAGAATATTAATTGTGGTAAAGCCACACATTTTTTTCTTAGTGTTTGCCTGACTGTGGGCATTTAGACACTTAAACAGGCCGCAGTGCTAGGTTGATGAATACGAACATAGACTAAGGAGCAGAGCCAGGCTATAAATAGAAGGCGGCGTTGTTAAGGCTTACTGCAAGCGTGCCACTGATTGAGAACACTTAGCCAGCACTTAACTGCTTTGTCGGCTTGTCATTTCCAAGGCAAATGTACAGACTGAATTTGGGCTGAGGGATAGAAGCCTCCTGGCTATGAAATATTCATCCAATTGTCTTAAAGTGTGAGAGCTGGTGAGGTGCCACGTCTGATCTGGATTTGTTTGAAGGCGATCTCGCAAGGACTCGACAATGTCACAGCTCAAAGATCGCTTTATTATCAGTCTCATGAGGCCCATATTGTGAAAAAACACACGCTCCCACACAAGCAAGCCTCTTGGAACTGAGCTGTTTTCTAATCTTTGCCCTCATTAGCTGCGGTCTAATTAGATGAGATGCTGGAAGAGTCTACTTTGCCGCATTCTGAGGCAGGAAGCTGCCACGCTCCATTATGCGTCATTTACGTTATGTTTCAGCTGAAAATATGTGCTGACCTGTTTATTTTTGCAGCTTTTGTCCCTCACTCACAGCTTGCTGCTGTTGCTGTGGCCTCACCTCAGGTGGATGAGGATGGACCTCACATGTGCTGTGGGTGCCGGCCCAAGGTGGATCGATTCATCGAAGGAGGTGCCCATTTGATGATGGTGGCGGCCCACTAGGGTGGCTGGGAATCTTAACCGGTCGTGTTCAGTGGGTTCACCAGTCAGGTGGAGACAGAGACGAATTGACGGATCTGATTAAGTCTGATAGCGCTGTCTTCGTGAGGATGCGCTCCTCCTCTTGTAAGTTGGGTGTCAGGCGCGCTTGATAATGCATTAATTTGCGGATGTAATTAATATTGAAATAACGGTATTGATCGTATTGTACCGAGCAGCCAGACGCTTGATTACATCGCAAGTGTGTGCCAATGCTGGCTCTATGGTTATCATCACAGTTGTACCTTCTGTGGTGAAACAAACAAAACAAAACAAAAATTAAAACAAAAAAGCCAAAGAAAAAGCAACACACATATGTAGCACATGATTCACAAGCATAATGATGGCTGGAACACAAAGTTGAGTTTGACTTTTGCGGAATATTTGGCCACAAAATTGTCGGGGCATTTTTGAGGCACTGTATTCAAATACAATCATGTCTAAGTTATTAAGTTGACTTTTTTTTTCCAAGATGGAAGAAAGCAAATTAACTCGCACTTATTGTTACTGCCTGGGGCCGCTGATGCACAGGAGGGTAGGCCCAAGACGCAACAACACAACAACACAACACGGAAAGCTGCGATGAGAACATACACGACGCTGCGCATTGACTCACAGAAAAAGGTGAGCTAAGGTCAGTGAAGGGGGAGGAATCGTCATTACTCATCTGTCCTCCCACACCGTTAACATAAGCAGATGTACAGTACAAAACTAAGGAGCTACACATTCCCACCAGCACTATGCATTTTGTTGATGATAGCCCAGCACGCTTACTGTATGGCAAACACATGCCTGTACTGTGCAAATATATACAGACACATGCACAGAATGGGCTTTTTATTGTTTAAATGAGATAAAAGCAATTTGAATTCAACAATATACACAAAAAACACAAGCGATGTTAGCTAACCTTTCTAGAATTCATGACAATATTAGCTTCATTTACCAAACAGCTGCTAAAGCAAGAACATCTTAAAACCAGACATTAACAGTTAACAAATTCCTCTAAAAAGAACTTTGGACAAGTAAGTTATGTGTACTGTATTAATGTTTCAGAAGATGACATTGGCTATTTTAAAAAACAAATAAGTTTGCTTGGTTTGACTTGGTTTCCTCCCATATTCCGAAAAGATACATGTTATTTAATTGACAACTCTAAATTGTCCATCGATATGAATGTGAGTGTGAATGTTTGTCTATATGTGCCCTGCGAATGACTGGTGACAAGTCCAGGGTGTACCCCTTCTCTCGCGACCCTAGCGAGGATAAGCGGCATAGAAAATGAATGGATGGATGGAACCATCCATCCTGTAGTGTGAAAAACTGTTTCCCCCCTGATTTCTTATTTTTTTTTGCATGTTTGTCACACTTAAATGTTTCAGATCATCAAACAAATTGAAATATCAGTCAATGACGACACAACTGAACACAAAACGCAGTTTTTAAATGATTGTTATTATCATTAAGTGGAAAAAAAACAAACCTACATGGCCCCATGTGAAAAAGCAAGCATTTGTGATAACTTGCAAGGAGTCTCTTACAGCTGTGGAGGAATTTTGGCCCACTCATCTTTGCAGAATTGTTGTCATTCAGCCACATTGGAGGGTTTTCCAGCGTGAAGTGCCTTTTTAAGGTCATGCCACAGCATCTCAATAGGATTCAGGTCAGGACTTTGACTAGGCCACTCCAAAGTCTTCATTTTGTTTTTCTTCAGCCATGCAGAGGTGGACTCGCTGGTGTGTTTTGGATTATTGTCCTGCTGCAGAACCCAAGTTTGTTTCAACTTGAGCTCAAGAACAGATGGCCGGACATTCTCCTCCAGGATTGTTTGCAGAACAGCAGAATTCATGACAATATGTTAGTTAGCTAATTGGCAAAATGAAGAATTTGGAGTGGCCTAATCAAAGTCCTGACCTGAATTCTATTGAGATGCTGTGGCATGACCTTAAAAAGGCACTTCACGCTGGAAAACCCTCCACTGTGGCTGAGTTACAACAATCCTTTAATGTGACAAGTCAAGTTTAATGGCAACTTTAGCCTGAGTTTCAATTACCAGTAAGATGACTGAGCAACAGGAGGACATAATAGTTCAACCGCAACAGCTGTTTATTTTTTGTATTGTCGTTTGTTTGTCACCACTTTTTCTGTGGTTGTTTAACATGCCATGTCAACAAAAGCTCATCTTGACAACCCAGAAGCGCTAACAAAGACAAAAAGACAAAGACAAAAAAAACCGACAAAACCCGCACGTCGTATAGCAAAGCTAAAAAAAAAAGAATAAAGATTTTTCCACTTTCTGCATAAAACCCCAAGCTGATGGCTTCCCTGCTGAGTTGACACGCTTTCATAACAAAGTAAACAGAAAAAAAAAAGTTGATAACATCTGAATACACATCCGGCAGCGTCTCATTGTTGTGTTGGTGTCAAAATAACCTTACAAGTTTTACCGTTTGAGCTCTCGCGAGCGCAGATGTGAGTCACTGAGCCTGGCTTAGCTTGCCATACGTTTATGATGAACGTGTTTGCGCCACCAACACAACCAGATGACGGTAATAACAAGTCATAAACACTGACAAGACATGCGCCAGCTTGCCCAAAATAAGACGCACCTCCGGGGACGCCAACTAGCGTCATGATACAACCGGTGCGTTTGACTTGCTAATTTGGTATCCTGCATGACGTAAAAAGTAGCTTGTGGCTCCTCCGTGAAGTTTGGAAAAAATAATTGTTGCGGTGTTGCTGAGTTGGTTATCCTAGCGTTGCTGCTGCGCTGGTGTTAATGATTGACAGCAAATGTGCTCAAAGGGATCCATTCCCATTTTAAAAGGCCCTGAGTTTAGCAGCATAGGACTCCTTTCAGGACCTATTGTAAAACACTAGTAAAAGATCTTCTATTTGACAGGACCGCGCTGTTGTTTTTAACCACATACTGCAAAAACGTTTGTCAGAGATCAAAAAAGCTGTGTATTCATTACAAAACACCGCAACAACTACTGGTACATTTTTAGCTAGCAAGCACTGTCAACAAAATTGCAAAATTATTATTATTTTTTTTTTACATATTTCTATCGCCGCCTGTTGCTAGGCAGAATTAATGGAATACAACCCAATACAATGGCAATCATATGCTGACCGTGGGTCTTGCTGCTGCACACGGCGGAGAAAGGACGGGGAGAGTCGTCGGGAATACAGTCAAACAAAGACAAAGACAACGGAAAATGATTTCATAACTGCTTCAAAAATGGGTAACACTTTGCAATAAGGTACACAAAATTACAGTAGTTAATGAGGAACGAACCTACCTAACCCTAACTACTACTCATTAGCTATTCATTAGTTCATTACTGAATAGTTCCTCAGTAACTACTTTACTCATTAGTTCCTCATTAGTTCTTCATTAGTTCCTCTGTAACTAGTCTAAATGCATGTACCTTAGTCATTCCTTCTTCATTAGTTCCTCAGTAACTACTGTATGTGTACCTTATTGTAAAGTGAGACCCAAAAATGTATTTATACACTTCAATTGTGCAGTTAAACTCAGTTTAAACTCAAATTGTTTGGCACAGTAACCCAGAATTGTCCCATTTGGGTCAGAGCCCGGAACAAGTGTTTTACGCAGATATATCTTGGCTCTGCAATCATCCCACTCACCACGTTTCTTTGGAACAAATGCTGGTGGATGCCAGCTCACGCTTAGTCAGACTGTTGGCTCATTTGTGGGCGCGCATGAAACTTGTCGATTTGGGAAACGCACAGCAGCCAAAAGCCCGAAAAGGTGAATGTGACCATAAATCATCATCATTGTCATCATCATCGTCATCATGCAAATCTCCAACATAATTGAGTTCTGAAGTCATTGTGCTAAACTTGACATCTGTAGTCAGCTACGAGTTAAGTGTTAGCAATTATATGGTCGTGGGTCTTTGTGTAAGATGGAAAAATGTGTACTGTAGAATAATAATCATAATAATAACTTTTTAATTCAACAAAGAACAGATAAATAACCAACTGGTATAAAGAGCCATAGACGCAAGAGCAAAGATGGTAGGGTATGTTTTACTGGTTTCAGACATGCTTAACAAGTTACATTAAGTAACGATACAGCATTTCCCCCCTGCCTCCGAAAGGTGCATGCTTTCTTGTCAATGTCATCTTTGTGTTTTGTCAGATGCTCATTGATGTTGACGTTTGCACCTTTCAGCTTGCTTCTCTGCTTCAGCGATGCCACCTTGCTGTTTTTTATTGGTGAATTTTACGATGATGACAGACAGAGGTGGGAGGAAGTCAGCGTTTTGCAAGTCTCAAGTCTTCACAATCTCATGTCTAGAGTCAAGTCTCAAATAAAGACCTCCAAGTTCAAGTCAAGTCATAACAAGACAGGTCGAGTCAATTCCGAAGTTATAGGCTTGCAGTCTTCGAGTCCCATCAAGTCATGAGCACTGTTTAGTGTCCCCAAATAAAATGCCATTTTAGTAAATTGGACAAATACAATAAATGCATTTTTAATTGTTTTAGCTTTTAAATAAAATAAGACCAGTGTCACAAAACCTAGTCACAGAAAAAGAGTGCTGACATAGCATTCGCAATTTAGTCCTTGCACAGAAATGGAATAAACAGATTCAAAGGGAAAATATGTTGTCTTGCCTGAAAGGACATAATAACGATCATGTTAGTTCAATACTTTGAATGGGGACACATTTTGGGGACACTGAAAATCACAAGTATTTTCAAGTCCATCCATCCATCCATTTTCTATGCCGCTTTTCCTCACTAGGGTATGCTGGAGCCTATCCCAGCTGACTTCAGGCGAGAGGCGGGGTACACCCTGGACTGGTTGCCGGCCAATTGCAGGAATATATTCACAGTCATTCATTTCAGTTCATTTCAGCATTCACACGCAATTTCTCCTGAAATTGCTTCCTCTGGCTATTACAATATTTTGAAAGCGATCTCCTGACGCAAGATATCTTAAACATTTTTTTATCCAGATTATCTCTGTGCTGATGCAAAGGCAGATTTCGAGCCCTATTAATGTGCAATAATTACTGTTGTGCGCGCAGACACATCGCTGCATGCACTCTGTCACTCCCTCCCTCTCTCACGCCACCTTTTTGCGAGTCGGTGTACAAGGCGAGCCGGTGTACTAGTGTGCCTCCGGCCGGGGTTTGGGGACTGGGCTCCTTGCTGCGGCTTGAGGGTTGCTGTCTGTAGAGCGACGAGACGTACGAGTGTCTCCAGTGGACAGAATGCGGGAGGTGAGGTGATAATACAAAGTCCCAAAGATGAACTAGTAGCTCACAATCGACGGGTTGGCAACCCCTGCCTTAAAGGAAAACTGCACTTTTATGGGAATTTTTCCCATCATCTGCAATCCTTATGTGAGACATGCACACACGTCTTTCTCCTTTCTGTGCGTTCTAAAGAGACAAAAGAGACGGCGTGGCAAGGTGTCAATACGCCAGTAACGTAGTTCAACCGCCGTAACAGTAAGGGGTGGGAATATCTGTCCACCTCAAGAGTCGATTCAGAGGCCTGCGATGCGACGATAAAACGATTATTGATGCATCTCGATGCATCTTTTTTTGTGATCAATAGTTTGTCAGTTTTTTTCATGCATTCTTTTTTTCCATATATAATTTCTTTTTACTCACTGTGTACTACTAAAACAAAGCATATTTGTAACGATCTACAATCAAAATAAACATGAAACAGCTTAATCTACTTCCATTATCTTTTAATAATTGGAAGGTTACATCTACCAACATATTTCCCATTGCACAGAACCAGCAGGAAAAGTAAAGTGCACCAGTAGCAGCATGTATAAAATTAACAAACTTCAGCATATTCTGACATAACATAACCAACATAAAAAAATTATTGTTCACAAAAATATAAAATATTATTCACAAATAAATAATACTTCTGAATTCAACCGATATATTTTTGCTGTATAGCAAAGTCAAAAGCAGCGTTCATACAAAATATAGATTTCTGTAGCAGCGTCTGTCATAAAAGAATAATGCTTGCAGATGTCGGTATATTACGAATAACCACAAAAAATTAGTCTGCCCTTATTCACAATTGCAGTGTCAGTGAAATAACATCGCAGTGGAATGTTGTATCTGGGTTCTAAAGTGTGCAAAAAAGCACAAAAGCTCTGCTTCTCAACAATCAAATACAAATCCTTCGCAATGAAAGTTGCGATTGACTTAGCCTTTTCCGAGTTGGGTGGAAAATTAGTTATCACCTGCTCGATGGTTCTCTGGTTGGCAGCAACTTCAGCTGGCTGTTTTTCCTTCTGGTTCGGGTGGAAAAGTGTTATGTGGTTTCTCATAGTTGTCGTGTTCCCAAAATATTTTAAGATGGTATGACAAAGCCTGCATAATGTCTGACGCTTGTATAGCTAATTTTCACCTTCAACTCAATGAAACCCAAAGTGCTTCCAGATGTTCGCTTTAAATCCAGCGGGTGCGGGTTGGAGTTTACGCTCAGCCATTTTGGTAGCATCTTACACTTAGGTGCACCACCATAAACTGTCCAGGCGGCACTTCCGCCTATCGTCTTTTTCTTCCGTTTTTTTTGTTCCGTCAGCATCGATTATGACATTTATGAATCGATTAATAAGTGTCAAGGTCCACATCGCGATGCATCTAAGAATGGCTTATTTCCCCCACCTCTAGGAACTATGTTAATAATAATAACAATGTGGCTGTAGCTTGGTTAATATGCACATCACATGATATGTAAATGGGGCGTTGTTGGGGCTCTTTGGAGCTCTACAGGCGGAATAAGTGTTTCCCATTACGAGCATTCTTAGCTGCGTCTTTTTAGCTGTTTTTATATCTTTACAACGCACAGAAAAGAGAAAGACGTGTTCATGTCTCACATAAGGTTTGTGGGTGATGGGCAAAATTCCCCAAAAAAGTGCAGTTTTCCTTTAAATCTCTCACACAGAATTGCTGTCCTATGTTCCCACTTCACAAAGCTCATTTAAAACAGCAGCCGCTGCAATAAAATCCCTTTGCATTATTTAGCGAGTGTGTGTGTGTGAAATTAAATCTAACTCTTGCCTATCTTGCCCGTAGTAAGACTGGAAAATACAAGTCTATATTCTAGCCAAACCATACATTGCGGGCCATCATATAAATATATATTACACACCAACATGATGAATAATGGAAGCCAGAAGACTCCTGCTTCCTGGTCAGTGAATGCATCATCTGCTGCACAAACGAACCAAAACAAGAATGATTGCACCTCAGAATCCTCAAACAGGACACGTTTTATTTGTAAGCCTGGAGGACATGGGAGGTCACGGTCCGGATTAAGTGCTTGCACCCTTCTTGCACACAGCGTCAATCGATCGGCTAACTTTCTCGTCTTTCACCTGTCCGAGCATGTATCCCGCGTGCACTCGCCGAGAGAGTACAAAGGACACGATCAGCATGTCATGTGATCTGAAGCAGGGTGAGCTGATCGCTTTGACCTTGACTGATGCTGGACTACCTTCTTGATGGCTGTCATATGTGCAAAAGTATTGGGACACACTTTTTCAATCAACAGATTAATCTACTGATGTTTGAACTGCAGTCATCCCCAGTTAATTGGTTCCAGGCGATAAGTGAATTTCCGCGAAGTAGGATTCAATATTAATATATGGAATATTTTCGTAGTTAGAGCATAGAAAACCTTTTTATGGCCTTCTAAATATGTTTTTTTTTTTACCATTATTAGAGCCCTGTAAACATGAAATAACCCACCCATAGTCTCATTTACACTTCTATTTCCCAGTATAGTAGACATGATAATAGAAAATAAGCATCTTAGATATAATACCTAGACGACACTGGAGACACTTAGAGATAAGTGTAGAATACTACTGTACTGCCACTGTGGAGACTCATGATGCACTCCAATCGATTTATTAACAATTAGAGAACATGCAGTATACATTTACACAGCCACTCTCTACACTGCTAACCTGCTGCTAGCACTCTAGCGAGTTGACGCCCTGCCTCTTAAAGGTGCACACAAGTCACAGATACTGAATTACACTTCATATCATGTCTTCTGAATTCTTTATATTGGTATTTCCATTCATTTTGGTATATTTATGCTTAATTAATGCCAAGAAGACATACAATTTGCTTAAATAAGCACATTTCTTGTACTAATAATAGGCCATATTCAACCACAAAACAGTGTTAATTTCTTAATTAATTTTTATAAAAACACAGTAGAGCGAGGGCAGGATGTTTGAACTGTATATAGCGAGGGACGACTGTAAACTCGTTAGTCCCCCCACTGAATGTTAATTTTGATAAAGACATTTTGGACAATTGTATGCTTCCATCTTTGTGGGAACACTTTACGGGCGCTCGTCTATTCCCCTGGTCCATAAAGACATGCTTGGATGAGCATGGATCCAAATGGACAAAGATTCCCACAGACACAGTCCAAAGTCTTGTCAAAAAAGGTTCTGTGGTGCACAGTGGGTGGTCCTACGGAGACCCCCGAGTTTGTATCATTTCAAAATGTTACATTTTTTGCGTGAAAGTCTCTGAAAAGTTTGAACCACCTTCATGCATGACATCCCATACAACACCTCAGTCAAAAAATCCTTTTTGAGGCTGATCTATGTACTTTTTTTGAATGGCAAATTCCAGCCTGTTCTTTCTACTCTTCTTGCTAATGAGAGGTTATCATATTCTGGTCTAGCCATTGTAGTTTTGTTCATGAACAGTAGATAATGATACCTTCACTCCTGCCCTCTGATGTCACTAACACTTGTTTTAGGGTCTTTCTTGACATTGTTCACTATAGTTCAGTCATGTGTCTGTTGGACATCTGTTACTTAATACACCAGTGTTGTTTTCCTTCTTCAGAACATTGACATCAAAAGACAAATATAAGATTTCAGCTTTAATTCCATGTGGTTACATCCGGATCACCTGACAAACCTACAAAATAGAACCTTTAGTTTGAACCCACACATTTTTCATGTGAGGAAATGTATTGGAACATGTGATTGTCAGGTGTCTTTTGTTACCCTGGTGTGTCCTGCATTGCTTATTCAAACAATAAATAGCACTGAATGTCTACGCTCAGTTTCAGATTGGGTAGAATAGTTTTTGCCTGTGTCGACTGCATTTAGAGGTGAAAACAACATGAAAAGCAGAGAGCTGTCTATGTGTGAAAAAGAAAGGAAATGTTTGAGCCTCCAAAATGAACCGGTCCATAAAACCTTTGTCTCCCCGGAACTGTTGAAGTTGAGTGGTTTGCATCTTCTTGTGCAGCCATTATTTTTTTTTTCCAAGAAGTCTTGTATGAACAGTTGATAATGACACCTTCACTCCTGCACTCTGCAGGTTGTTTCTGTTACTAAAATGTTACTAAAAGACTTGGAGGCAGTTTATTATATATCTTCTATTATATATCAATTATATATCTTCTGATGTAAGAACAATTTTGAAATTGTGAAGCATCCTGGAGTGGTGGTGCACCTGTCCACGTGGCGTGTCGGTCTACCTACTGGAAAGAGAGCAAAGGATAGCAATGACTGCAGGGCAGCATTATGAGGTCAGCATGATAGAAATAGATATTTCACCCTCTTGCCACTCTCATTGAGTGAGTCAATTTAAAGTCCTAGTAGCGTCTCTAGATTCCTTTCATTTCCCTCCTTTTGGCTCATCTGTCCTCAAAGCACTCATGGCCCTCTCCAGGCATCTCTTTGGCCTCAAGCGCATGAGGGAAAAAAAAAGGGACTACCTGTCCTACTCTGTGACAACCTTTGCCGACCTCAATGAATGCCGACGCATGAATGCCACCGTATGCCCTCCTCTTCGGTCTCCATTTGAAGTTTTTTACTCAAATCAGATCACAAGTTTTGATACAAGTTTCTGTAGTTTCTGTGGCGTTGCTCCCTTTTATTGTGGTCTTTTTGTTGCTCTGTTCTCTTTTTTTTTTTTTCCAAGTCTGCCCTAGCCAGTGTTGTTTAGCTGTTGTGCAACACCCCCAGTTCCCTTTCCTCTCTGTCCTCTCTTAAGTCAAATTCTAGTCAGTATTGTCTTCATTTTCTTACTGTTCTTGCTTTTCTTTCTGTCCTTTCTTAAGGCAGGTACTAGCGGGTTGTCATTGCTCTTTCTTCTTGTCTTTTTTTCTCTGTTCTCCTTCCTGTCTACCCCCTCTTAATTCAGGCACCAGCCGGTATTGCCGTTGCTATTTTCTGTTGTTTTTTGCTGTTGTTCTGTTCTCTTTTTTTCTTTGTCGGTCCCCTCTGAAGCCACGTAGTAGCTGGTGTTGCTGTTGCTCTTTGTTCTTGTCTTTTTTTGGTTGCTCTGTTCTCTCATTTGTCCATGTGTCCCCTCTTTATCTAAGTACTAGCTGGTGTTGTTGTAACTCTTTGCTGTTGTCTTTTTCCTCTCATTCTGTCCCTTCTTAATCCAGGGTTAGTCGTTGTTGCCATCCCTCTTAAGTGTTATCTTTTTTGTTCTTCTGTTCTTTTTTTTCTCTGTCTCTGGCTGTGTCTGTCCACTCTTAAGCCCAGTACTATCTGATACTGTCATTGTTTTTATTTCCTGTCCCCTCTTAAACCGCACACTATCCGGTTGCAGTCCTTTTAGCTATTAATTTTGTTTTATTATTTTGTTTCTTTTAATCTATTATTTTTTTTTTTTGCAATTTGTGAAAAACAAAACAAAACATTGTGGATTCACACCTTTATTAGGATACACATTTCATGAGATTGTCTATTAAAAATGCCCTGCGGTGGGGGAAGTAGAGGGTATGTGCTAGGAAAGGTGCATCTGTGTGTAAACAAACAACAACACCCCGGGGGGTCACGACACAAAACACCTTGATTCAATATCTGTTGCTGTGATAGATCATCACTCGTGCATATACCATCTGAGAGATCGTGTGTGTATGTGTGTGCATGTGCGTGCGTGTGTGTGTGTATGTGCGCATGTGTGAGGCAGAGATTGTGTGAGCGTGTGGGAGTGTTTGTGCCGCTGACTTCGAAGTAGAAAGCGGTAGAATGACGACAGCAGAAATCAATAAGTGTCCTGACATCTTCTGATTCATCTCGTCTGCTGATTTCCACACAACTTCAAGTTATTTTCATCTCAAGTTGTTTTACCTTACCCTTCTGAGGTCTTTCAAAATAGGAACTGTAGCACCATCGGAGCTCAATTGTTGTTGCAAGTCTCTTTTTTGTCAGTACTGTTACCACTGTATCATGACGGGGGGGAAAAACTCCTTCCCCAGGCTTTGCTACACATCTTAAAATGCAGCCTGGTGCTCTGCCAGCAATCTCTCAGCCAGCTACAGATTATGGAGCTGTAAGTTTGATCATTTGGGAAGGTTACAGTGTATATGTAACAAGTGGAAAAAGTGCAAAATAGCGCTTCTTGGACACTCATACTCTGCCAGACGAGCATGGGCAGACACAGCTCATTAGCATTAAAGCTACAGACATGAAACGACGTGTTACCAGTATGACTTACTAAAAGCACTAGCACTGAATTGTCCAAAAACTACATTTTGGGCACCGCACTTCACTACACTATTGTGGGACTTCTGACATCTATTTAAAACTGTTGATAAATAGCATAATACGGGACCTTTAAAGCTGAAATGATCATTGTGGAAATACTTCTGCAAATACCGTCTATGATTCATGGCTATTTTTCATGCAGTGAAGTTTGCGCTGCCCTACAATTATAAACAATGGCGACATTCTTTTCTGCAAGACATCTTTTGTACGTCATTTACTGAGGAAGATGGTACACAGAAGCCTTTTGTGTCCAAACTGCAGCGTAAGCAAACATCCTCACAGCAACCCAATTAAACAATAGTGAGGCCAAACAATCTGAACACAGCTCTGCGGAATGGAACAGTTGCAAACCAGAGACCGCTCTATTTTACTTGCATGTATTCATGAATGTGGCAAGTGTTTGGACACTTTGCAAACAAACATTCTTCATGTAAATAAATAAATAGTTAGAAAGTGCTGCGACAAGGAGCAAGCACAATGGAGTGAAACTCTAATTAGTGTCAAAACAAAGTGCTAACAATGCTAATGATCAAGCTATTACTTACTGTGAGACTTGACTAGGCAATTCCAATTCTGTGGACCAGCAGAGAATTAAAACCAAAAAAAAATACTGAAATACTGTACTCTATAAGCATGTGCTACAGTAGAAAATATTTTAGTTATACAAAATGACCCCAGAAACAGCAATAAAGCCAAAATAGGGCAAATATAATTGATACAAGCACATAATTCCAAGGGGGTGCCACAAGTCTGTTTTAGTAATAATGCTGCCATCTGCTGGCTCTGGTAGGTTCCTGCACTGTTTGCCCCAAATGCAAAATGTCTCAAGAAAAATGAAGCATAAGTAAAAACAACAAAGATGCAAAAACCTCTAATCATAATCGCAAGTCATAAGAGATGCCGGAAAGGACAAATAGACATTGTGGAAAATGTGCTAATGTTAAACGCTAACACTTAAACTACTACTAAGCCTGAGGCCCTTGCCATGAAATTATGAGTGGGTGCAAATCCTTATAATAATATTAATAACAAATATAGTCGTAATATTAATATCCTTTTATTTAAACAAATTACAAAAAAAACAACCAAAACAAACAAAAAAGAGTTAAACTCAAGAGCAAGAACTCATCCAATTATTATTTTAAGAAAAGTTATATCGGTTTACAATTAAATCACAAATTAAATTACGTATATTTGTGGCACCCCCTATGGGGTTTACTAATAGGCATTTGTAAGACATGCTGGCACACAGGTAATACATACATCCTCAAAGTCTTATAATCATTAGACAAATAGTCGATGATGTATTGCCAATTAGTTGTCCCATTAGTCTTGCCCATGCCCTTGCACACCGAAAGGTGTGTACCAAATTCCATGGTGATACGGTCAAACACCCTAAAGTTAGAGTGGGTGTTTCTGTAGAGCTGATTTATCTTTTCACGGTTGCTTTAGGAGAAGAAGCCATGGATGAAAACCCAGTGTCTTGCTTTAATGTCGCCACAAAAACTCAATTAGAGAAATGAAAGAAAATGTCAATGACAGACAAGTCTTCATCTAATCCAATAAGACACACGGCGGTGCAACCCTCTTGTGGGCGCCTTGTCCTCGCATGCGCAAACACAACTGATGCTGCTGAGGGAAAGGGGGGAGACTCAGGGACTGCTTAATCTACACCAATTTGAACCGATCAAAAACATCAACATGCACAATGACAGACCACAGCGCCGATAATTCTCCATTTATACATCAAATTCCACCACTTAACACACATACAAAGTATTCATTAAGAATAGTATTCAGATTAAATATATCTATTCATCTATTTATGTGCTTTTTGGTTTCCCAGGCTGTTCCTCAGCTGTTCCTGATCTCTCTCTCTCTCCCCTGTCCTTTACATAATTCAAGGTTGTTTTTCAGGTGTTCCTCATCAGTTCCTCTACTGCCCTTTACCTCTTTCTGTGCTGTTTCTCATCTGATTTCTGCTTTTCCCTCAGCAGTTTCCCAAGCCCAACCTCAGCTGTTCCTTATCCTTGTTTCTTTTTCTGCTGTTCTCATTTGTTTCTCTGCTGTCCTCTACTTATAGTATTTCTGTGCTGGTCCTCTTCTCTTGTTCTGCTTTTCCTCAGATGTTTCCCAAGCTGTTCCTCAGCTGTACCTTATCTCCTTTTCTACAGTTCCTCAGCAGTTTTCTTGTCTTTCCTGGGGTATCTTTTCTATTCCCTATCTGTATCTCTGTTGTTCCTCAGCTATTCAATTTATTACTGGGCCTTTGTGGTCTACACATACCCATTAGTCGTACCACTTTATGGGCTGCACGGTGACCTAGAGGTGTGTGTCGGCCTCACAGACAGGAAATCAACGTTTCAAATCTCTGTTGAGCATGTCCATGTGAAGTTTGCATGTTCTCCCCGTGTATGCGTGGTTTTTCTCTGGGTACTCCGGCAACAAAAAACATGCATGTTTGGTTAATTGGAGATTGTAAACTGTCCACAGGTGTTAATGTGAGTGTGAATGGGTGTTTGTCTACATGCGCCCTGTGGTTAGCTGGCGACCTGTCCAAGGTGTACTCCCCTCTATATGAAATGGACAGATTACTTTGCCCAATCAAGTCGTTCTAAATCGGTCTCCATTTTTGTCCATCATTGCAATTTGCCTACAAATTTCTCAGACATTCTATTTCCTTTACATTGTCCCCACTTTTCGTGTGAAGTCCATTATTAGCGTCTTCGAGTTGTATAATTTGTGGTTCCATGTGGAGCCGGGTGCCGCTTGACAGTCTCATTTCTGTATCATCGTCATCCCGTTACATGACTGATTGAACTTGAAGCCCATTCTACCGTCAGCCCTCAATTACCTCCTCAAATTGTACTCAGACAACATACAATAGGTAAAGCAGTCTACTTGAATTTCAGCCATATACTTTGTGGTTCTTGCAAAAAAAAAAGAAAAAGTGTTCAGTATTCATTGCAATAACCCACCCAGCCTCTTCAATCACGATGTCCTGAATACAAAGCGTTGTCGCTTTTTTACCACAGGTTCTCTTCTGACTTTTAAACATGTCTTTATTCCATCTGCCAATAAGCTACGATGATGCAACATGAAGATACGTGAATGGAGGAGATGCCAATGATAGCAATGAATACACACGCGGCGGTTTGACTAAAATATGCAAACACATTCAGTACGACATGCTATGAAATAAATCACATTTGGGGGTTCGTTCGAGGGCCTGACTTTGTCCCTGAACGCCTTCGCACAGGCAGAGAACATGATGTCAGGATACCGACCCAAGACTGACACTAGCAGACAAATTAAATTTGAACTTTTCAGCATCTCCATCTTATTTATTGATCTGTTTTGACTGAAATAGAAGATGAAAAAAAAAGTCTGTCTTCTTCTTGTTGTCATCGCAGTCATGTTTTATAGCTGTTCATTAACATTTCTTCTCTTATCCTTAGATGCTTCTCTGCTATTTTTCATCTTTTTCACTGCTATCCTTTCACTATTCATGTCAGTTTTTATCCTTCCTTATTCAGCCGTTTACCAAGTTGGTCCTCACCTGTTCCTTATCTTCTTTTGTGCATGTCCTTGTTTCTTTTTCTGCTGTTTCCCAGCTGTTCTTCATCTGTTTCTCTGCCTCATTATGTTGCAGTGTTCCTTATCAGCTTTTCTGCTTTTCCTCAGCTCTTTGCCAGGCTGTTCATTCACTTTTTCTCTGCTGTTTCTAATTTATATACCAAATTTGGTGTATGTTTGCCCTTTTGTGACTTTCTCTGCAGTTTCCCAGATGTTCCCCGGGCTGTTCCCTATCCCTTTACTTTCCATGCCACAGTGGCTCCTGACATGTTTTTCCTCAGCTGTTCCTTATCTTTTTTCGTGTGTGTCCTGTTTGTTTTTCAGATTTTCCTCAGGTGTTTTTCTGGCCGTTACTTCTAACGTTCTGTACCTCTGCTTTTCGGCCGTCATTTCTCAGCTGTTCCTCATATACGTTTTTCTGCTGTTCATTTGTTTTCCTGTGGTTCGTTCTGTTTGTTCTGCTTTCTCCTCAGCTATTTTCCTGGTGGTCCCTCATCTGTTAATTCCTATAAATTAGCGTACATTTCAAATTGTATCCAACGTTGAATATTGAGAGAATTCCCCAGCAATGGAAATGGAAATTTACCGTAATTTTCTTTGCTACCTGGGCGTCCAAATGGTGAAACCATTCGTCCAAAAACCCTAACACAAATCAAGGAAAAAGGCAATCGTACAGATCTTCCGTTAGCTGTGGTAAAGTATATGTGATCTTCTTGGCTGTGCATATGCAAGTATAAAACTGTTCATAGCGTCAGTTTAATTCCATCTTGAATAGATAAGCCACAGAAAGACATTAAACATTTATTTGAGTGTTGCGCTAATACAGTACACTATGTATCACCATTTCAGGAAATGCATGTTTAGTTCTGACACATTCTGTGAGTTGAATGTAGGACACTTCAATAAGTATACTGTATACACTGCACTTAGTTCCTAAGTGTGCAAATTTGATCAGTGTTGTGCTGTCCCAGATTGAGTACTGTCATTGTATACTTAGTGGAAATAACTTCCTTTTGTTGTTTGAATAAAATATACATTACATTATATATATATTATGGCTGTCAAAAATAGCTCGTTAACAGCAGTAACTACTTTATTTCATTAATTACATAAAAAAAATAGTTTGCTTAATTAACGCATACGTTCTTCTATAACTTTATTCTGAGCTGAACACATCAACAGCAGTGCAATTCCAACACAAACACGTCTCTAGTCCCTTCGTTCTTGGGAAAGCCATTTTTTCATTTCTAACTATTCATTCTTCATTGTCACGAGGCCGTGAAATGCATTCAGGGAAACTCCGGACATCACAATAAAGTCTGTATTACGTGTGTATGTGTGGTAAAAAATATACAGAAATACAAAGAAAAACAATAAGTGCATATTGTATCACTCACACTGCAAATATTAATGCGGAAGTACAATTTTCTGCGTTTAAAATACACTCCAAATGTGTGAATTCAACTTAAGTGACGTGGTGTCTTTGAACACAACACCTCATTGGTCATAATAACACAGATGAAGTGTGATTCAAATGTTCTGCTACTATTAAACTAGAAAACTAGTGTTAGGTGAACCGATCTTTTACCTTGATTTACATTTTCAGTTGATTTGGAGCTGTTAATACATGCAAATATACTATATAGAACCCTGTCCTGTCATCTAAAATACAGTAAACATAGCCATATTTCAGACATAGCTGCAAATGGTGATTAATCATGTTTAATTAATTTGAAAACCATGACTAATCTGATTAAAAATGTTAATTCAAGATTCAAGAGAGTTTTATTGTCATATGCATAGTAAAACAGGCAGTTCTACTACGCAATGAAAATCTTATTCTGTTCATTCTCCCAAGAAAAGAAAGAAAACACAAGAAAGAAAAAGAAGATAAGAAACATAAACATATATTTGGTAATTATCTGACCGCCCTACACTGCACACTTACCATTTTGGCCGCTGATTCCAAAATGCGGGCACTAACAGTGTAGTGCATTTTGTAAGCGTGAGCGCCATTAAAGTAGGAGCTTATCTAAGATGATATGTTCAGTGTCACATGCAAATGAGGCCTCATACATCATGGAAAGATCTTTGCTCTAAAGGGTAGTACTGGAATTACACCAAGGCGCCTCTCAGATAATAAGGCTTAGCCAAAGTTTAATCTGACTATCTTCATCATCACACTGTTTATTCTATCCCCCCCTCGTTTTCTCTGATCTGTTTCTGCCTCTAAGGACTGAGAAAAAGAAACAGTTTGATTTTGGCAGAGTGTCAGTGGAGCATCATGTTGTCATTGTGCTGATGTTCGTAGCTTTTCCTTTGCTGGTCATCTGCTATTCCGCTGCTATCCTCAGATGTTCCCCAAACTGTTCCTTGTGTTTCTTTGCTGCTCTTATATTGTTCCCAGTTCAGTTCTTCTGCTGCTCCTCAGTTGTTTATTATCTCTATTTCTGTGGCACCTCATGTGGTGACACACAATAAAGTAATGATATTCACCAAGGAGTTGTACAGTACCTTAGGGGGAGGGTTTCACTTCCGGTTCTGGGTTAGGTTGTTGTAGCGATTGAGCCTTTAAGGTGGTGTTGTTGCCTTGTGAAGCGGAGAGTGAATTGTTTATCCTTGACTCATCCTCGAGTCCTGTTTCATTTGAAATCACATCTCCACACTCAGCTGTTATGTATCATGGGTTTTTTTATTTCCTTCTCTCATTGTTAGGCTGCTCCTTATCAGATTCTATGTTGCTCTTCTGTTCCTAATGTATTTTTGCTCTTACGCACCTTTTTTCCATCTCCATTTCTGCTCTTGCTTTGGTCTTTGCTGCTGTTCCTCAGCATCTCCACTGCTGCTCCTTAGTTTCTTATGTGTTCCCATTTCTGCTGCTCTTCCACTGTTATTTACGTCTTTGTTTTTCTGCTTGTCTTTTTCCTTCTCTCTTTACCAGGCTGTTCTTTATCGATTTCTGTGCTGCTCCTCGACTGTTCCTAATGTCTTTTCCCGATCTTGCTCACCTCTTTTACATTCCGTTTCTGCTCTTGTTTTTGTCGTTGCTGCTGTTCCTCAGTGGTTCCCCTGCTGTTATTTAGCTGTTCCCATGCTGCTCCTTAGTTCTTAGTTGTCTACTTCTGCTGCTTTTCCACTGTTATTTACATTTCTTTTTCTGATTTTGCTCACCTGTTTTCCACGTGTTTTCCATCTCGGGTTTCTGCTGTTGCTTTTGTCGTTCCTCTGCTGCGTTTTCCCTATTCTTTCTCTTCCCTTTTCTTTGGGACAGGGGGGTCATGTTTGCGTCCAAATGAGGCATTCCTTTCCCACTCCATTAGCCAGAACACATCCATTTATTCCTCCATTCGCATCAGTCCATCCATGCATCAAATTATATCTCAGGCTATACTGTACGTCACATGATAAGATTCTTCAGCGGAGTACATCGTCCTTAAGAGGTCTGACTCAAAATCGACAAGGTTAGTCTATCATTCATAGCTTCTTCAAAGTAACAAAATGCAGTCACTCACCTTATGAATATTACAACGTTTGAGCTTTTAGCTAATTTACATGAAAAAAATATGCAGGACATCAACTTTAGTTTAAAGTGTGTGAGAGGTTCTAGCTCAACTGGGAGTCAACATGACAGGGATATTTTTGTAGTGTTTTTAATGCCTTTTATGACGCTAGTCTAGATGTTAACGGATGAGAGATTTGCTTAAAGATGAGTAACTACAAGCTGCGGCTATTTAACAACACAGCAGGTGAGCAGAAAAATGGATCGCTGCCTCAGGGAGTGTTTTCTTTTTTGGGGGCGTATTTCTTCATGCTCCTGAGGGGAATATTAACTTGCTGCAGGCTTTTTTTGTGAAATGTATATTTTTTCTGCATAAATGCCAATATGTGACTCCCACACGCAGTTTCGAAACATTCTCATTAGCATCTTATTTTTTAAGTTTTAATTCTATCTAAAGTCAAAGGCAAGGCATTATATTATTTCATTATATTATATGAATTATTGTGTGTCCCTGGAAAATGTAACTAAAATAAAAAATAAAACATTGGTATGGTTTTTATAATAATATATTATTATTATTTATTACAGGACCCAGGGGTGTGTCCCAGGAAAATTTCTGAATATTTCTATATTTCTGAATAAGCTTTAATATACAGTATATACTATATACTTAAATGTGTATATGTATAAATGTGTACACAGAAACACACACATCCATCCATTTTCTATGCCGCTTCTCCACATTAGGGTCGCGTGGGCATGCTGGAGCCTATCCCAGCTGACTTTGGGCGAGAGGCGGGGTACACTAGAGGCAGCCAATCGCAGGGCACATATAGTCAAACAACCATTCACACTCACATTCACACCTATGGACAATTTAGAGTCGCCAATTAATCTAACATGCATGTTTTTGGAATGTGGGAGGAAACCGGCATGCACGGGGAGAACATGCAAACTCCACACAGAAATGCCCAAGGGAGAATAGAACCCAGGTCTTTCCGATCTCCAGACTGTTACTGTGTGGCCAACATGCTAACCACTAGACCACCGTGCGGCCCCACAAACACACACACACACACACACACACACACACACACCTACATATATATATATATATATATATATATATATATATATATATATATATATATATATATATATATATATGTATATATATATATACTGTATATTTTATGCGGCTTCCTCCCACATTCCAAAAATATGCTGAGATTGGCTGGCGACCAGTCCAGGGTGTACCCCACCTGCCTCCCGAAGTCAGCTGGGATAGGCTCCAGCATGCCCCCGCGACCCTAATGAGGAGAAGTGGTATAGAAAATGGATGGATGGATATATACTGTATATATATATATATATATATATATATATATATATATATATATATATATATATACTCATAAAAATGTATAGGATAAGATTAAAAATAATATAATAAGAAAACAAAATGAAAATGTGTGTGTTCTGCTGAAAATGTAGTAGAAAATAGCTATAGTAAATTTCCATAAATTCAAAGGTAAAGGAATTCATTACTGTAAAAAGATCATGTGTTTACAGCAGGGGTCGGGAACCTTTTTGCCTAAGAGAGCCATATCATATTTTTTAACACCGAATAAAACTAAATGCATTTTTAGACAAGACCAACAATTTCAGAATATAATACTGTTCATTTGGTTATCTTGTGTTTACCTGAAAAGTCCTGACAAAGTTCATTTGCCACACGAAGAATGAATGTTTTGGCATATTTGCCATTTGTGAATGGCTTTCCGTTCCTCACTATTGTTAAAGAACCAGCAAAGCCGGCCGAAGACCTGTCAGCTTGTCGGGTCCATGCATGGAGTAGTTGCTGGCTAGCTTGCACTCTGGCCAGTAGCTCTTGGCATGCCTTCTTCCGGCTGTGATATTTACATGCAAATGTAGCATGGCCTGTGTTGAAGTGTCGCTTTATATTTGACCATTTAATCAATGACATTTTATCACTGCATATTAGCCACACCGCCAAACCTGGTCTCTCCACGAATGCAAATTCCTGTGTCCATTCCTGCTGAAATGTACGGTACTCCTTATCTTTCTTTTCACCATCCTCTTTGTCGAAAGTGTTTGCACTACAGAATTAGGTAGCTGCCTGACTAAAGGCGGCACGTTTACTTCTTGACGTTTAACACTGTGATTTCTGTAACTTTCTACTTTAAAATGTCAGAAAAAAAAAAGAAACTGTGTTAAGAAATGTGTGAGAGCCAGATGTGGACATCAAAAGAGCCATATATGGCTCGCGGACCATGGGTTACCGACCCCTGATGTACAGCAAATTACTTTTTGTAGAAAATCCTGCAAAAAAAATACAAAAATATTTAAATATTAGGGGTGTCATGAGACACCCAACTCAAGAGATGAGACGATGCTGTCACGGTGTGGCATGCTCGTGACCCCATGATGCAGAGGCAGAGGTAAACAGTAAGTAAAAGAGTCTTTAATGGTTCAGCAGGTGGAGTGGAGGATACAAAATCTAACAAAAAATGACGGTGCACAAAAAATAAACGAAGCACCGGGGGGAGAGGAGCTACACGGGGGTAGCGTAAGGAGATGCAGTGGAATGCCTGAAAAGCTACATTTGATAGGTGACAGACCATCTCACACAGGAAACACGTCAAAGTCACATACAATGTGCCAGCAAATGGCCAAGTCCACACATTCGCCATAAGAAACCTCCTTATTACTAATGAGGAGCCGACTTGGCCGACGCCTGGCATGGAGCGAGAGTATAAGGTGACTCGACTTTCACCTGGCATGGAGCGGGAATAGGTGGTGGCTTGAGAAGGCTTGGTGCTGTGAATGGAAGCAACAGGACTATGTTCCTCCTTGGAGTGGGTACTGGTGGCAAACAGACCTCAGTCTTCCTTGGAGAGGGAACAGGGGTTACTTGGACCTTGGCTTGGCATGGAGCAGGGGTAGGAGGTGACAGAAGTTTGACCTGCCTTGGAGCTGTAAACAGGAGCCGGAGATGACCTCACCTCAGCTTGCCATCAGGGCCCCACATCATGGTTTCTGCCTTTTCTGGCATGTACCCCTCACTCTGGGCCTTCCAAGCTTTTAGAAAAAGCATGGTCCAAAAATTGAACTCTGCAAGGTAACTCTTTGGCTAGCTCATTCTGTCACAGTGTGGCATGGTCATGTCCCCTTGATGCAGAGGCAGAAGCAGACTCTTTTCCTGGGGTCACGACCATGCCATGCCGTGACAAATGCATGAGATTGGGTCCACGAGAACGAGACGAGACAACATTTTAAAATAAGGTTAATTAAAAGTACAACAAAAGAATATGACTGGATAAACTTTTTTATTTAACTGAGTCACAAAACAATGTATCGGCAAGCATCTTTTTCCCTCCAAAAATCTACTACGTTACCTTGCATTGCTCCTCTTGAGGCAACACTCTTTTGCTGTGTATGCTCGCGGCCCCGCCACCCCCACAGAGACAAAGTGACTGTATGCCTGACAAACCTTGTTTGTCCTTTGACCCTGCCCAGTGTGATGACATAATGGACTTCAGGAGATAAGATATAAAACAACAAAAGCATGTGACTTGTTTTTCCAGTCAAGCAAGACTAGTATTGATTAGCAGAGCTTAGTATTAACTGGCTGCTCAAGGATAGCTTGGGCCGGCATTATTTTTCTCTGCTTAATGATGTCATCAACATGCCAGGAACGTGACATTTTTTACTCTCCCTTTCAGAAACAGAGTACAGAAATAGCTGCCGATGTAATACTGGATATAAAAGACACGGCACCAATATGATAGCTTTATTTTTAAATGTTTTTCTTCTCTTATATCAGATTGACCTGTGCTAAGATTGTCACTAGTAATAAAAATTATTTCAAAAGGTGTGAAGGGCCGCACAGTGCCCTAGTGGTTAGCATGTTGGCCACAGAGTCAGGAGATCGGGATGGTTCGAATCTCCGAATATTGCTCGAATTGGACTGAGAAGCCAGAGCCTTCCCTATGTTCCTCTTTGTCATCGCTGGTATCCTTCTTTTGTGGCCTTATAAAAAAACAAGTCTATTGCATACAAAGGAAAAGGCCAAAGTGCATCATATATACCTCAAGTATGATGCGGCACACGTTTTGTCCAGACACGATCCTGCTGTTGGCATGGTGTGCAGATGGTTTGCTGTTACAGTGTTCCCTCGTTTATCGTGGGGGATAGGTTCCCAAAATAGCCCATAATAGGTGAAATCCGCGAAGTAGCCAACTTCATTTTTTTACAATGATTATATATATTTTAAGGCTGTAAAACCCCTCACCATAGACACTTTTCTCAGGCAGACAAAAACATTTGCCACAATTCGGTCTTGTTTAAACACTCAAAAAATTGTAATGATCAACCTACAGGTCAGACGCAAGAAATGATTAAGTCACTCACATGTATCTCACTCTTGTGACCGTGTCTTTTCGTCCTGGCACCGATAGCGCTTTTGCATCCTTGTTAAAACATATTGCTGCAGTACTCATCCTGTTGCAGTCCTCCTCTTTTGAACCGAAGATTCATTTACAAAAGAGCTAGCAAGCAAGCTGGTGATGACACAGGAGACACGGCAGAACAGCACAAAGAAGACTGACAATGGTCTACAGCCAATCAGGACGCAGAAAACAATGGGTGGTGCAGACAGACAAGAGAGAGGGAAGAGAGAGACACTCAACTTCCCACAATGCAATTCTTCTTAAAGGGCCAGGCTCAGCCTACAACAGCGTTCATACACTGTCATAAAAAAAAGAAACACTGAAAAATTTCTGCGAAACAGCAAATCTGCGAAAGGTGAACCGCGATAGAGCGAGGGAACACTATTACACATGCAGCGACGACAAGCAAAACAGATTTTGCAGCGCACTTCCGCTGTGGGAATGAAGGGAGAGAAAGAAAAGTTTGCATGCTCACTGTGGGCTTCCAAGGAGAAGGGTGGGATGGAAAGCATGGACACTGTGCAACACTGCGCTTGTTCGTGTCACACAGCTTTTTTCTTTTTTTCTTTTGCGGAAAGATATGATTAGCATTCCCGCGGAAGAGATTGAACTTGATTCCTCTTCTGAATATTCACAAGGAACGAGAGTGGGCCTCACTGGGATTCAGAGGGGACCGACATAGACTGACATGTTATGCAAAGGTCGATTTGAAAACAAGTTGTGTTTTTGTACACCTCACACCCACGTTGTTATTGTGAAGGGCTCTGTGTCTGGGTTGAAAATACTCTAGCATGTCTTTGCATCAACTGGTTGAATCTGGAAGAGGAGCTAACACTCTGTTTGATTGACAGTCAGCAATGTATTAATTTAACATATTATTCTGCTTGTAGTTGCTGCTGCTTCTTGTTCCACTATTTTGGTTACATAAGAGGAGAAGATATGCCATTGATGATGGGATTACGACATCAAATATCAATGATAATGAGATCCGACATGGTCCAATCGCAATATACTCTGCATGCATTCACACTCAAGATGAAAACGAGACATCACTGCGTTGTACAATAAAAAGATGAATGCTTTCAAAATGTGGGAGCAGATATTAGAAAATCGAATAAGATATCTACCACCGCGTCTGACATGTTCAGCTTTTCACTCCGCAAGATGTGCATGTTTTTCAAACGGATCTTTTTTTACATGCTATCTACGAAGTGTTACAGAGAAAAGAAAAAATAAATACAATACAAATGCAATTGTTAAATAAGGCAACATATGTTATATTAATAGAAATAAAAATCCTAATTTACAAGAATAAAGTCAGCTTTTTGGGGAGAATAAAGTCATAATTTTATGTAAATAAAGCTGTTATATTATGAGGGGGAAAAAACTCATTTTATCAGAATAAAATTGGGTTTTTTTCACCTGTCCTGTCTGGCAGCTTAATCATGCAGTATGTTTGTACTGTACAGTTGTGTTTTCTGCCATAACAGATTTGCTGTGCAGCAGGTGCATCTGGTGTACTCTTCCTGTGCAGGTTGTACTGCATTTTTATTGCAGTTTTTTAAAAATCAGAATAAAGTCCGTAACGTTAAAGGAACACAATTATAATTTTATAAGAATAAAGTTGCCATTTTTTGAGAATGAAGTCATGATATGTGGATAAAGTCGGAATTTCAGAAGAATAAAGTCATAATACAAGCATGCAGTCAGAATTTTCTGAGAAGAAGTTGTAATATAAGAATGTTAGAATTTTATATAAATAAAGTTGTCATAGTAGGTGTATAAAATCAGAACTTTATGACAATAATGACATAGCATTATGAGAATAATGGCATACTATTATGAGAATATAGTCACGGGTATAAAGACATAATATCACATGGATAAAGTCGAAATCTCATGAAAATACGTAATTCCGTGGCTAATGTTATAATATTGCAAATATAATTACATTTAAAACAAAAAAGTTTTGCTCTTAAGAGAATCAAGTTTTATGACAATGAAGTTGGAGTTTTAGGACAATCAAAAAATAATTTTCTGATAATAAAATAGTAATTAGTCATAGTTTTAACACAATATAGTCGGGAATTAACAAGGAAAGCATAAATTCCAAATCATCAGAGATTAAAGTCACAATAGTTGTTTTTTTATTTTTTATTTTATTTTTTTTTTTTTTTTATTGCAACATTTTAATGATGTCTCCAGTATTAATGAGCAGAAATCAAAATTGTG
This sequence comes from Dunckerocampus dactyliophorus, assembly GCF_027744805.1. Taxonomy (NCBI): domain Eukaryota; kingdom Metazoa; phylum Chordata; class Actinopteri; order Syngnathiformes; family Syngnathidae; genus Dunckerocampus; species Dunckerocampus dactyliophorus. The sequence goes on along the minus strand of NC_072829.1, from coordinate 8,734,511 downwards.
GAGTCCCCCCCCCCAAAAAAAACGAGGTAAAAGAAAGACAATATAAAAGACTGCTAGCCAAATGGTGCAGACATGTCTACTGATTTAAGTGCAAGAGCCAATATGACCAGCATCTAGACATCGTGGTGACACATCTCCTAGGAACCACAGTTAGCAGGCTAGATCACTTTGCCCTTCGCCTCGCCACAACTTTTCCTTACAAGCCTCCTCACATGGAATGTCTAATATTTGGGAATGTGTACACAAGGACACATGATTGTGATCTGATCCATATTCCAATGAGATGATCCATTTCATTGCAAGAGTAGAGGTGTGGTGCACAAACACAACCTGATTTTACAGCTAATTTATGCGCTGACAATATTCAATATCCACAACAATATTCTCGGTCAATGTGCGATATGGAGGCCATGGGAAGGATTTGTTAACAAGTGCTTAATTGCATATTAAGGAGCACAAACCTATCAAGCCACAAAAATGTCAGAAATAAGTGAAGCATCTTGGTACTACTGCCTGATTGGCCCCAGTGAAAACAATATCCAACATTGACTACACGCCCTCTAATTTCGGTGTAAAGCATAGCATGATCCAGATAAATAGAAAATATACCTAATGGCAAAGTGCTCCCTGCTGATTGGCTGGAGGAATGCTTCTGATAAAAGTGAGCATTCCTCATTGGCTGTGGGAAGGAACAGCTAAAGCTGCGATTGGCTAACTGGGAGTGGGGGTGTTCGATGCTCACCTCTACAGCATGTGGGTTAGTTGGTGATCAGTCAGGTGGCCGAATGAGGGGAAGAGGGGTGTGTGTGTGTGTGTGTGTGTGTGCGCGGCGGTGTTGAGAACAGGTGGCCGTTTCTCATGCTGCTACTCTACCCTGCGATCTCTGTTGTTGTGGTAACAAGCTTCTGGCCATCCCAGACCGTCTTGAACTGCTCAGGAACCGGGAGCTCCGTAAATTCGCCATCTTTTTGGGGAACCAGTATGTTCATCTCTGAGCTCTTTGCGCTGACGACCTCGCAGCTGAGTGAGTCATTGCTCAGGTACACGTGGCAACCATCCGTCTTGTTGATGGAGATGGTAGGCACACGACCCAAAACCTGGACTTTGACATCCTTGCAGTTTATGACATCCACAATGCCCACAACGTCATCAAACACCAACCCCATTTTCTTACAGTTATCAAGAGTGATCGAGTTGATTTTGCCCTTGACACGGAGAGTGCTCATATTGCACTTGAAAGCGTAAACCACTTGCTTCAGCTCAGTGTCGCCGATCACCAGATCCTGTGCACCTTCTTGGTTCTCCACTTTCCACTTCTTTCCTTCCAGCTCAAAAACGGGGGGAAGCGTGCGTGTCGGGGTGGCAGATGCAGCAGGTCGGGCAGCGGGGGAGCTAAAGGGCTTTGGTCCGGTGCGCACAGCAGACCCCTGAGTTCTGAGGCCAGGATTCTTGTGTGTCTTCTCATCATCCTTGACATGCCTGAGGCCCTTGGTGATGTCGGCTCCTTTGTTGATGGAGTCAAACAATGCGTTGCGATTGACAGTTTCACTGTCGCCACAGGTCTCACTGATGGGAGGAGGTGGTGGCCCAGGAGGAGGCGGGGGAGGGCATCCACCAGGCGCACTGGGAGGGGCTGCAGTCGCTGATGCCACCGGGCCAGTTTTGCTCCAAGACAGACCCGTGGTGTGGTACTGCTTGATGTAACTCTGCATTTCGGTCCAGATTGACAAATAGGCGCGTACCCATTCCACATGCCTCTTGTCCTTTTCCTTGTATTCCTTAAGCACACGATTAGTGTAGAACATGGCGGCATCCTGCATCTCTTTAACATACGGGCATGGTTTTGGGTCCATGGTAACCCATCCGAGGGCAGGCACGCTCTCGCTGATGGCGGAGAGGTGGTTGAAGTGCTGAGATGTGCGGTTCTGCTCGCGGAATGTTTGCACCTGCTGGATGGCTTTGCACACCGGCTGCAGGAGGTTGGTCAAAACCGCATCAGAGGGCTTCTGGGAAGAGGAGGCCATTAGAAGGAGTTGTCTCTGACAGGAGAATGCCTGCTTCATCATTTCTGCATGTTTCAGGACATCCCCAGCTATCTGCTGGCTGATTGAGTAATACTGAGCCACAGGGCCATTTATGATCTCGTCAAAGGCCTCAACGTAGGCTGATACCGCTCCACCAGCAGACCCTCCATTTCCGCTACCGGGGCCTGACATGGCCTCCAGGCGGCCCACTGCCACCTCCAGCCGCTGCACCAGACTCGCCAACTCTGCCATACCTGCTAAAGCGGTGACTCGGTTGTTTACTTTGACGTCGGGTTCGTTTGTGTAGCAGAGCAGAAGGAGCTGCTTCTTCTTCCTGGATGAATTTACCCAACGATCACCGCGCCGCGTTTCCGCCCCCGTTTTTTTATTTTTTTAAACATGTAACATTTGTAAAAACAACAACAAAAAAAAATTGGAATAATAAAATAGGGATAATAAATATGACTATATGTATGTTCAAGTTAGACTTTAGAGTCAGCTTGGCAAGCAAATAAACCATCAGTGTTTCATCATCTGTCAAGATAAAGAACTCCACCCCACTGAATCCGGCACGAGACCGACACGTCACGCACCTCTTTTGTTGACCCTCAACCACAAGTCAGTTCAGCAAACATCTCATGAAATTAGTCACAATGAATGGTAGGTTGGGCATACTGCATCAAAGAGGCCATACAAGTCAGGTGAGATTTTACAGGACTGTATAAAGAGGGTGCTGACTACAGGCGGAGGTACACTATGTGCCAGTCTTCTGAGGTTTGGGCACGTTTGTGACATTCACCAAAATGGCAGACTACAGGTATGTTGTTCCTCTGTAAATTAAGAACACATTTGAGAAATGTCTTCTCATGTTTGGAATAGAATATGCAATGTTCAGGATGCATTTGTTTACATGTATGGAAATAAAAGCTTTTATTAATTAATGTGAATAAATCCTAATATTGCAAGGATAACCCCCGACGTTTATAAGAAGAAGTATTAATACTAATAGGATATAGTCATAATATGACAATAGGCTGCAATGTTTTGGTATTTTATGAGGATAAGTTGTAATATTATCAGGATAAAGTCAAAATTTTATGAAAATAAGTTATAATAACACCAGGATGAATTTGAAATGTTATGAGAATATATAATATTACGAGAATGAAGTCATAATTTTATGACAATAAGTCGCAATATTGCCAGGATAAAGTTGGAAGTTTATGAAAATAAGTGGTAACATTACTACGATAAGGTCAGAACATTAGGAAAATAAAATCAGAATTTTATATTTTTTAAAACAGCGCAATATTACGAGAATAAAGTCAGTTTTATGAAATTATATGACAAGTCATATCGCAAAGAGAAATTAGGAATTTAATGAGAATAAGTCATCATATTACAAGCATGAAGTTGTAATTTTCTGAGAATAATTAATAATGTTATGTTGCTAAAATTGTAAATCTATGAAAATAATTACATTAAGACAAAAATATTTCGTATTAAGTTGTAATTTAACGACAATAAAGAAGTCATTTAATGATATTTCCCTGGCAATTTATATGAATAAAATAAAATTTTAGGACAATAAGGAAAGCTTACATTTTGGATTGTCTGACATTTTTGTGCTTTAATCTCTTTTATTAAAAATACTGCTAATATTCTGAACACAGCCTCTTTGACAGTGTTAATAAAAATAATTATTACGTTTGTTAAAGCATCATTTTTGATACAACTGTGGCAGCCAGTGGACATAAATGACATGTCAATTTCCCTTTGCTTAAGTGTGCTTCTGAGCCAGGACGACTTCCTCTTCCATTTTAATAATTTGTTATTGGCAGAGGGCCGGAACGCAACATACTTGTTCTATGAGGTGGAAAATTCCCCTGGCTTGACTGGACTCTTTAAAAATGATTTAGACCATGCAGAGGTGAGTATGAAACATACAGTATACTGTAAGAGGGCTTGTTATGACGAAATGTTTAAAATACGAAAGTATTACAGTCCAATATTTTCCTATTCACCTGTAGATAAAGTTGAAGTCTTTCATGGAAAGCTTGCCTCCTGGACGTCACACAATCACTTGCTACATCTCCTGGTCTCCCTGTGCAGACTGCTCCAACCAGCTGGTGGAGTTCCTTAGAAGGGAGAAAAACATTACGCTTAGGATCTTTGTGTCACGCATATACTACTACTATGACATAGAAAACCAAGAGGGCCTGCAATCACTGAGAGACGCTGGTATGGAGATCAAAGTCATGCATGAAGAAGGTATGTAAAGTATTATATGGCCATTTTTATGACAAGGTTGAGGGCATTTTTATGACAAGGTTGAGGCCAAATATACCAATCACTTTTTGTTTTTGTTGTTGTTGTTTTCCACAGAGTTTGAACACTGCTGGAAGACCTTCGTTGACCATCAGCAAAGGGAATTCCCGGGCTGGGATGACCTGGATGACAACTCGTAAATATACATTACACTACACTACATACTGGATACATCACATTACACTCAATCACTCATTACACTCAAAGGCATGCAAACCTTAATCTGTCTGTGGAAAAACCTCCCAATTGTCATTTCGGAGGGGAAACACTGCTTTGATTTTGATTTGAACATTTTTTTCATCTGCATATTTCAGAATATTTCCCCCCAGTCATAATAATGTGGAAATCCTGTTTTTCTCCTTGAAATGAAAAACACTCATAAAACTCATAAAAATGAAAAACAACATAAAACGCACCATAAAACCACCAACAAAGAAGTCATGTGCATCACAGTCATCCCTCACCGCATCGCAGTTCTAATGTTCCAACCAATCGTGCTGTTTTGTGGTTGAATACGGTCTATTATTAATCAAAAATACATGAAAATAAAGAAAATTGTATGTATTTTTTGCCTAACTAAGCATTTCCAAGCATAACAATGGCTAAATGAATTAAAATACAAACATAAGCCATTTAAGAAGACGCATTCCAAACTGTGAATGTAGGATTAGTCAGTAATTGACAAGCACCAGACTTGATTGCCAAACCAACAGGATTTTTTTGTAGGTGTATCTCACAACAGGCACAATTATAGTCATCATAATAATAAAATGGGATACGTTTGCGGCCGCAACCATACCAAGCTAACACCCAACTCTGAATCCCCCGATGCCACTTCCTGTCCACAGAAGATATTTATTGAAACGCACACAAATACGATCTACTATATGGGTGTTATTCCATGTCTAGAGGGCTCTAATAATGTTAAAAACCATAATTACGTACAAGATCGCAAACAAGTTTTCTAGGCCATAACTAGGAAAATGTTACATTTAGAAATAAGGAATCGTACTTTGCGGAAATTCACTTATGACGGTCGGGTCTGGAACCAATTAACCTCGATAAAAAGGGCTTACTGTACTGTATTGTGGATTTTATAGCTAGAACGTAGCAATCATTTTTAAGCAAAGTATAGTGGTACCTGGGTTTTCGTTACTAATTTGTTCCAAAAGGTCAGGCGAAAACCAAAATACAGATGTCCCTCATTTATGGCAGTTAATTGGTTCCAAACCCGACTGTGAATTTCCGCAAAGAAGGCTTCGATGTTAATAAATGGAACATTTTCGTAGTTAGAGCATAGAAAATCTGTTAATGACCTTCTAAATGCAGTTCTTACCATTATTAGAGCCCTGTAGAGATGAACTAACACCCCTACAGTAACCTTTACACACCTAATATTCTTTGTTTACAGCGCATTGCTCAACTGTATTTCGCAGGCTACGGGATTACTGCAGGGACAGAAAGACGGCCGCCGCTTTAAACGTAGCATTCTACCTAGCTAACTAGTTAGCCTCCAATTTTGTTTGTTTTTCTAAAGTGTTTCAAATGGAGTGGGGAAGAAGGACAAAGTAAGAAGCAAAACGTAGCACTTATTATTATTATAATTATAGTTTTACTAAAACAATGTGAAATAATCTTAAATGACGAATGGATGGTGTGAGGAATGGGCAGTGTGAATTTTGTGTGCTTCACGTTTTGTTTTTTATGTTTTTCTCAGGAGGCAGCTGAGTATGGCCCGCTTCTTCCGGAACATATAAATGTGTGCACATGCTCTCGCCGTCTCTGTCTAGGCTCTACTCTCTGCTCTGCTTTACACAATCGCCTCCACCTTTCTGTCGCGCAAAGTCACACACACGTCGGTCGCGCTCCTTGGCCGCTCAGCTGCTTCCTGTTGGCGGCAATGCCTGAGCCGCATTTAGCATTTAGCTTTTTGTTTGACATAGCGAAACCTGTTTTTGGTTTTATTTTGTTTAGGGAATTGTTTGTTTTTTTTGCACTTGGGGTAGCGGTGAAGGCGACAGGACGACAGCCCTGTATAGTTGGCCTGCTCACCTCACCGTCTTTTGTTTCTTTGGGTTGGCTCACAGACAGTGAGTCAACGAGGCATACGGTGCTTTGTTTGAGCCACTGTTGCCAAGAAAAGTAGCTACTGGCTGTCCTACAAGTCGCTAGATGTCGTCTAATTTGCATATCACTTGCATATGATGTTGTAAAATGCTGTAGGAAAAAAGCGTAACCTCGTAGAAGAGACAAAAAATGCGCAAAAACACCTTAATTAAGTTTAGAATTACAAATAAAATTTATTCTTGTTTGATCATTTAAAATTGGCCATAATTTCATCAAAATAAAATAACTTTAATATTTTATCTCGGCCAGCGCCTCTCAAAGTTCTTGGCCATTGAGAACTTTTTAAAATGAGTCCAACTGAACAGTGACTAACAGATTATGCTGTGTTTATTCTATGGCTCACATTTACATGACTCAGTGTGGTTTGTGAGTAGCACACTCTTCTGAATATATGCAAATGCAACTGAGCTGAAATAAATATAAATATAAATAAATATAAATATAGGCTCATCAATTACACTAGGTCCCCAACTGACGAACACAATTGGTTCCAGACGACCGTTCTTATGTTGAATCGTTCTTACGTCCGGGAAAAGGTAATATTCCCAATGACATAGGTACTACATGTACGTGTATACATATACAGTATATGCGTATGTGTGTAAATATGAGTTTGGATGCAGTAGTAATATTAAACAAGGATAATTAATGAAAAAACAATAATAAAAGTGATATAATAATACGTAATCATAAATGTTATTTACCTTTGAAGAGGAGTGGTCGAGCATACGTCGTTGTGGTGGTGGAGGAGGAGTTATTGAAAAAAAGGACAAATCGTCGTTGTTGTTAGACTCTTCTAAAAGAGGTAGTGTTCTGTGGGTGGTGTAGAATTAAGCAGGCCTATTAACTCTTCATAAACTTTAATCACACGCTCTGTCCGGGTTGTACAATTTAGCTTTCCATTTAGCTTTACACTGTATCTCCCCAGCGTCTAACTCTTCCTCTGTTGGTCCCATTAGCTCTAAGGCTGCCTGTTGGTCCCATTAGCAGTGTCACAGTGCCCTCTACTGGTCAAGCATGTACAGTAGCAGTATAAATACTGATTGAGCGACTCAAAATAAAATAAAATATAAACCAGTCGGCTTGTGTTCGTATCCGCAAATGTTCTCTAGTCAGGTGTTCGTAAGTTGGGGACCTAGTGTACTTACATTTATCCAAAGAATTGTAAGATAATCCACTTCGTTTTACAAATGAAGAGTCACAATAGACTAACAATAAAACATAAACACAATAAACACACCCTCCCCTTTTGTCCAGGCTTACTGAAGATTAAGAAACATTTGCATTTTAGATCTCGCCGTGTAAAACAGGGCAAGCTCCACAGCGGAAGAAGATACGAGCGAAGATACGCACTTTCTAACTTTGTCCCATGCTGTACAGATGGACTACTCGAGTGTATTTTTCCTGTGTTTCTTTCACCTCATATTTGCTCCCAAACGATGATATTACGTGGGAATGCATAAAGGTAAGATTTTCTAACCTTACTGAGTGCTAATGTGCATATTTGTTCAGTACACAATCAAAGTCCAGCTTGTACTGGTGGCTGGTGGGTCTGTATTCATTTGTGCTTGTAATCTATGTTGTTCCTGTCATGTTTTTACACAATACATAATAAATAAGATCAATTAGATCGCTATAATGTACGCATGTTTTACTGATCTGTTGATGACTAGCTAGTGCACTGCTAATTCTAGCTAATGCTCGCGCTGCTAGCTCTTCAGCCATGGTCACATTGACACAAGCCCCCAAAGAGCTGTCTACCTGCCTGCCGTTAACTAGCAATCAAATTTGAGCTTTTAAAGCATCTAAAATAAACACTTGTTAGTCTGGACACTCATATGCCAAGGTACCTCTTATAAATGACAATAAGAAAATACCAGCAGCGCTCCAGTACCTTCTCGCTTCTCTCTGGCAAGCCGACGTACCCCGTGACAATTCCAATCACAGCGACAGTAGATACAAATAACTTTGTCCTTGTTGTGAGAGCCATCTGCTAGGGCTTTAAAGCTAAATTTGCCAATCAAAATACCCTTTTCTTTGTCCATTTCGGCTCAATATTTGTTACCGCTTGTGGCTCTACAGTCACCGCTACTTCCTCAAACTACGGCATGGGCCGAGGGTCAAACAGGACGTGCGCATGTTAATCGTAAAAAAAATAGTGGCGTTAAAGGAAACGTCCGTTAATGCGTTTTTAACGCATTAACTTTGACAGCCCTGGTAAAAACCGAATCATATAAAAACTGGGGCCTATGAAAACAAATGTATGATTGTATTTCACCAAAAATTAACCCAACAGTAGGGCTGAATTCTAACATCTTTTTTTTTTTCAATTTTTTTAAGGGAAAAGAATGCTGAACTCCTAGAAGCTTGTTTGAATGATACGGATCAATGACCTTCATTAACTGGCAGATCTCCAATAAAAAACAACATAAGCACATTGAATAAAAATACATTTTTGGACAAGTGCATTTTATCTATGTCATACAAATACCCTAAATAAAACATCTACCATACTACAAGTTGTGCTGATGAATAAATGAACATTCACATCTATTGCCCTTTTTCCACAATTTAACTTTTATTACCAGGAACTTAATAACATTCTAGGCAGTCCGTGTCCATGTTCCTGCAAGTATTCAAGTCAGGCCGATGGCATATGAGGGAGTGGTGTATTCTTACATATTAATGACAACATTGGGCAAACGTTTACTGTTTTTGGGATAGGTTCCCAAAATAGCCTGCAATAAGTAAAATCCACAAAGTACCCAACTTTATTTGCTTACAGTTATTACATACGTTTTAAGGCTGTAAAACCCTTCACAATACACTTTATTCACTTTTCTCAGACAGGCATTAATATTTTGCCACATTTTAAACAACTCTCAGAGTTCAAATTTCCTTTGAATTCTAATGATCAATCTATTAGGTCCTCCTCCTCGTCCTACTCCTTGAACCGAAGATTATTTTAGCCGATTAGCCTCTTCTTCTTCTTCTTCTTCTTCTTCTTCTATTGTTTATTGGCGTATAGCAAGCAGCTAGCACAGTTGGCTAGCGACGGCACAAAGGACATTGATTGACATAATCTACAGCCAATCAGGACGCAAAACACAATGCGCAGGTTCTCCCTTAGCCAATAAGGACTGTTGTGGCTCTATTTTTAGCCGGCTATTGTCTACTGTGGGTTCCTAATATGCTAGTACGTAAACACACTGCTAGTACGTAAACACACTGGAGAGACGTGGAGCTGCACATGTCTTCAACATGAATTTACAACACCCTCTACTAGTAACAGTAGTAAATACAATAAAGACACACAACAGAGCACCGGCAGAACAAAATGTGCATTCAAACGCTGTAAAAAAAAAAAAAAAAAAGCAAAATTTCACTTTAAAAATCTGCGAAAGGTGAACCACTGTATGTAGCGAGGGAACACTGTGTTCTACACTGGTCACTAGGATTCAGTAATGTTGCTATAATGTTCGGTGAGACACACAAGACTTGAACAACAGGCTTTTCTTGCTGCCTTGAATTTATGTATCTCAAAACAGGCACAATAATTTCTAACATAGGCTTGTGGCCATAACCCAAGCCAAGTTGAAACTCTACTCTCAACTCCCGACTTCACTTTCTGTCCGTTCCCCACACACCTCCCAGAGCACCAGAACACATTTACAGCAACACACATGAGCATGAGTCTTATTTATGTTTTAAATGGCTTATTTTCTTATACTGTGTTACTATATTGGGTACTAGGAGTGTAAAGGTGACCATAGGTGTCATGCTCTGCACTGCCACGCTGCTGCCGCCTGTCTGCCTCTCTGCTGTAGCGCACCTCCTGCAGACACCCTTTGTTATCGGACTGCATATTTATTGTTCTTACCTTGCTCTTGGTAGCGTCTTTTGTTATTATATTTTTTCGTCTCATTGTTCCCTGCTAGTTTTTTCGCAACGCCCTTAGTTGGCATAGTTTTTGCCTTGTCGTTTGTGTATCTTTTTGACTTTTTTTTTTGTATTACCATTTTTTCTCCTGTTGGAGTGTTCTTTTGTTAATTAAACCTTTTTTGTTGTTGTTATATGTGGTTGTCTCTCTGCATCGTGGGATCCAGACCCAGCTTTACGCCGTACATGACAATAGGGGTGTTATTTCATGACTAGAGGGCTTTTAAACTAAGTTTCTATGCTCTAACTACCAAAATATTCTATTCCTAAATAAGGAATTGTACTTTGCGGAAATTCACTTATCAACAAACTGCGATAAACGAGGGATTATTGTAATGCAGTGGTGTATTGTGGTACGAAGACGGAAGCACTGGAACAAAACAGGAGATTGCTAAGTATGGATGTGTATTGATGGCAGGTGTGGCGTGTAAAAGTCCCTCACGGGAGAACAAGCTCCGTGTTGACATTTGCATGCGTCCAACTACAGCAGGCGCAAGACAAACTCATGAATAGAAATAGCGGTAAGTGTTTGTATGGATTATTATGTCAAACGGGGATGGCCTTTAGTGATAAAGGGATGCAGAGAGGAAACACAATGAAAGAGAGGAAAAGGCCCGCCGGGTCAAAACACGTTTCAAAACAGCCTTTATGTAGTATGTTAAAGGTCAAGCGTATCAATGCATCCAAATGAATGGGCTGTTTGTTTGTTAGTAAACAAGATGACGCAAAAACTACAAAACCAATTCCCTTGAAACTTTGCAGATAGATGCCAGGAGTTGGTGCACATGGGACTAAAAATTTGGATATCAGAGGTCCCACAATAGTGTATTGGAAGTGTGTTGTCCAAAATCTAGCCTTAATTCTGGAATTTTGACGATTTAATAGTGCTTTTAGTAAGCCCTACTGGAAACACACAGTTTCTGTCCACACTGTCCACAGTTCAGGTGAAGCAGCTCAGTCAAATGCAATCACAATGTCCTCACATTCTCACGCCATTCTTCCGAAATAACAACATTGTTGTCAAAGTTGTCCCACCAGCTACAGGTCCTATCAAGTCTTGTCCAGAAATCGGCGTCATTGGCGGGAGCGTCGTAGCAGTTTTAGTTTTAGAGCACAAAACAGCAGCAACAGCATCCCCCAAAGCCCATATTGGTGCCATTGTTTGGCAAATGTAAAGTGAAAGCAGGCATATGTTTACCTTTAAACACACAAAAAGCCATTTTAGTATGCTTAAAACCAGCAATGTAATGTTTGCCATCGCACACATTAAATTATACTTACTAGTGTGGAAATGATGGCACGTCATCTGCCGGCCAAGCCAAATGCTCCGTCTTCGCCGTCCACACACATACGCTGAAGCCGAAGTTTTCTAAAATCTTCTCCCTGGCCGGAGTTTTCCAAAAGCTCAGTTTTTAACGACAAAAACCTACATTTGAGTGTGAATGAGAGGCCAAATGCATAAAATAATGCTGTAATCTGTATTCGTGTGGACATAGCCTGAGTTGTGTTTGTTTCTATCTGCAACGGAGTGCGTGTCTCCAAGAGGTCCGACAACAACGTAACATTAATGAGTGGGACTGGAGCAAAGCCTGATTTTTTTTTTTTTACAAAGTGGTGGATGTACATATGGAGTGGGCTCATCTAGGTCGGTGTGGTATCATGTCCACTTGGTTTTTCCTTCATGATGTCATCAAAACCCGTAACTTCACATTTACAAAATAATAATGTACAGTAACTGCATCATGTTTTAAAATGGGACATTTGAAAATCAGCATCTTCACACCAAGCCTCCACCATTTCTCAGAATTTTGCATAATGAAAGCCACTGGAGGGACAAATAAAGACACAAATCTACCTCTCCTCAATGGATTACATAAGATAATGTGACGGGAAGCCGCCCCTGGTGTATGGTGAAATGCATTATTTAAGCACGTAAACAAGCCTGTCACTGTTTGGCTGCGTTAATTACAGTCGTTGGCTCAATAAAAAAAGGATCAAACTGGCTGGTGTCCTCCGTGAGGTCTTCGCTGAACTAGAAAGTGTTCTTTTTCTTGGAGTGTGTGCCCCCCTTCACTCCCATTCTGCAGGCTCTGTCGCGTGATTGGCTCACGGGTGGTTAGGTGTTCAATGGCGCCTGTCCTCTGATTGCGGCCGCCCTCGCTGGGACGCCACCTTCCAGCGTCACGATCGCTCTTCTTGACGTCTTGTTTGATGCAAGCAGTCCAATCTGCAGCTTAACAAAGCGTTCCCTTTGGAGTGGAAATACCAATGCTTCTTTTTTTTTTTTTTTACTTTGTGCCAAGCTGCAAAAAGCTTTTTCATTATTTTTTTTCCCAACTGAAAGAGAAGAAAACCTTTGAAAGCACAGCCCAAATGTGTCATAGAAGGAAAAGCAAAAGCCTGCGTTGTGACAACATAAGTCTTATTTTGATAAGATTGCTTCCTGCGACAACTAAAACATTTTGTCTCCTTGAGAGAACAACAGCAGTGACAAAGATGCTGTGACGCTGTGTCAAAGAGCTTCTCTATAACATCAGCGTTTGTCTAAATGACAAGGGTGTGCTGCAGTTTTTTGGAATCTGCAGCAAAAATAAGATCCTCAATATGACAAAAGTGTTCTGCTGTTCTTAAGGACCTACTGGGGAAAAAAAACAGTTCAGGATTGTCGATATGACAAGAGGGGAGTACTGTTTTTAGGAATCTGCAGCAAAAACGTGAATCAAAGATCCTCAATATGACAGAACTCATTGGCTGTTTTTAAAGACATACTGAAAAAAACACCAGTTGTAGAACATTTCTATATAACATTTTTTAGGAATCTGCTGCAAAAAACGCTCGTCAAAGATCTTGTATAAGAGTCTCTGCTGTTTTTAGGTACTTACTGCTAGTGAAAGATCCCCTGTGTGATTCTGCTGTTTTTAGGGACCTATTGCAAAAGCACTCGTCAAAGATTCCTTATAGCCTATACAAATAGCAATCTGCTGTTTTTAAGGACCTACTGATCTACTGCAAAAATGCAAGTCAAAGATCCCCTATATAACATAAATGAAGTGCAGTTTTTAAGGACGTACTGAAAAAATGCCAGGTCAAGATTGTCTATATGACAAGAGTGCTTTACTGTTTGGGGGATCTGCTGCGCAAAATCCTCTATAAGACTCAAAGGAACAACTGCAAAAACATTTGTCAAAGATCCTCTACCCCAGGCGTCGGGAAGCGTTTTTGGCTAAGAGAGCCATGAAAGCCACATATTTTAAAATGTATTTCCATGAGAGCCATATCATAATTTTTAACATTGAATACAATTAAATGTGTACATTTTTAAGCAAGACCAACCGTTTTAGAATATAATACGTCTCTGAATTCATTTTTTTTAATAAGGTTATACTAAAGCTAACCAATAGTAAATAAAATACTTCTTACCGTTAATGCGACTCCTGGTGCTGCCTGGTTTTGCACCGTCTTTTTCTTTCTTTTCACCATCTTCTTCTTCAAAAGGGATTGCTCTGCAGAATTAGCTAGCTGACTATTTGATCGGACTTTACTTCTTGACTTCTCAATTACCCGGGCAGGCTACCAGTTTTGGTGTCTGACCTGGAAAATATTGGAAGGACAGCTGGGATTAGGGTCTGACCACCGGCAAATACACGGATGGATTTAAAAAGTTTGATATGTTGAACGTTATTTTTAATACTGTGGTTTCTGTTAGGGTTTACTTTAAAAAATATTGTGTTAAGAAATGTCTGAGAGCCAGATGCAGTCATCAAAAGAGCCACATCTGGCTCCCTACCCCTGCTCTACATGTTACGACAGTTTTTAGGAACCTACGCTAGTGAAAGATCTTCTATATGACAGAAAGGATCTGTTGTTTTGAAGGACGTACTGATAAAACACTAGTTTGAGGTCATCTATATGACAAAAGTGCTCTACTGTTTTTAGGAATCTGATGCAAAAATGCTTGTCAAAGATTCCTGTATGACACTCTCCGCTGTTTTTAAGGACTTACTGCAAAAACACTAGTGAAAGATAGCCTGTGTGATACTGCTGTTTTTAGGGACCTACTGCAAAAATGCTAGTCAAAGATTCTCTGTATAACAGAAGTGATCTGCTGTTTCTAAGGATTTGCTGGAAAAAAAAAAACTGTAGTTGAATTGTCTGTAAGACAAGAGTACTTTACTGTTTTTAGGAATCTGATGCAAAAATGATCCTCTATATGATACTACTGTTTTTAGGGACCTACTGCAAAAATACTAGTCAAAGATCCTCAATATGCTACTACTGTTTTTAGGGACCTACTGCAAAAATACTATTCACAGATAGCAGGAGGGATCTGCTGTTTTTAAGGACCTGCAAAAATGCTCGTCAGAAACCTTTTTGCGAGAGGAGTGAGCTGCTGTCTTGAAGGGCTTGCAAAAGACAATAGCCAAAGATCCTCTCGTCTATACGACAGTACACGAGCACTCTGTGCTTTTAAGGACCACTTGTCATCAGTTATCATTATTACATACTTATTATTATTTATCATGATTATTTATCACATTGTTATACTACCTTATCGTTTCCCCATGTATTGAAAGTGGCAAAGAGTGCATTGGGAATACAGGAAGTGAACAAATGTATTGCAGTTGGTATGAAACGGATGGGAGGTAGGATTAAATCAGGTCTGCTTCTTTCTACTCCTTTTTGGACAGAGAATTGTACTCCGTGATGTATTCCAATGTAGCTTCAAAATAAATTAAGCCATTACTCATCCATTACTCATCCATATTATCGTCATTGGGGTCGCACGGGGTATGCTGGGGTATGCTGGAGCCTAATCCCAATTGATTTTGGGCAGGAGGCGGGGGTACACCCTGGTTGCCAGCCAACTGCAGGGCACATATAGACAAACAACCTTTCACAGTCACATTTACACCTATGGACAATTTAGCGTCGCCAATTGGTTTGGTTTAGTTTTATTTGAACATGCATGAAGGTTACAATGAAATACATCTCATGAATCATTTCACAGTTCCACATGTCCAAAAGGAGTAAGAAGAATCTTATTTAATCCTACCCACTCATCCATTCCACAGCTTGTACAGTACATATTATTCACTTCCTGCATTCCATGAAATATTCTTCCATATAATAATCAGTGTAATAATAAATAAATAATAAATTTTAAAAAAGTTATTGTTAACTTGCATTTTTTAGCAGTTTGAAAATTTACTAAATCAGCAAATTTTAATATCTGTGATTTTAAAAATAAAGTGTTTGTATGTTCTCTATACACGGCATTCTTTTTTGCAGTACATTGAGTGAGTGAAGATTGCTTTTATAATGACTGCCCCATATCTCCACACAATAAGTTAGATATGGTAATAGTTAGATATGGTAATACCAAAGAACAGAGTGTGGAGTGATTTTTTTATTAAGAACAAATTTTTGCTAATTTTATTCAATATTGAAGTATTCCTCGCCACCTTTTGTTGTATATTTTTGATATGAGATTTCCAACTCATTTTTTTTCCTCTATTATGATCCCAGGGAAAATTTATTTTCTTCCACTATCCACTCTGTCTATTTGTATTTGATCGTACGTATCCTTTCTGCTATTTCCAAATAGCATTATTTTAGTTTTACTTAAGTTCAAGGATAATCTGTTTTATCAAACCATATCTTTAATATGACCATTTCATCCTTGACCTTTTTCATGAGTTCTTGTGTGCTTTCCCCAGAACAAAAGGCAGTGGTATCATCCGCAAATAATACCAACTTTAAGTCCTTTGTCACTTTACAAATGTCTTTGATATACAAATTGAACAATTTTGGTCCTAATATTGACCCCTGGGGTACTCCACATGTGATATTTAAACTCGCAGATGTGTATTCTCCTGGCTTTACAAATTGCTTCCAGTTTGCTAGGTAACTTTTAACCCAATTCAAAACTAATCCTCTCCGTACCGTTCCAATTTTGTTGTTAAAATATTATGATTAATTGTATCAAAGGCTTTTGTAAGCTCCATGAATACTGGAACTGCACGCTGTCTGTGGTCTATAACATTAGTAATTTCCGCCGTGATTTCAATCAGTGCCATAGAAGTTGCAATGTTAGCTCTGTATCCGTACTGACTACCTGCTAATACGTAATTCATTGTTATTAATTAACCTAACATGCATGTTTTTGGAATGTGGGAGGAAACCGGAGCACCCGGAGAAAACCCACACACGCACGAGGAGAACAGAGATTCCCAACGGAGATTTGAATGCAATATTTCCAATCTCCTGACTGTGTGGCCAACATGCTAACCACTTGGCTATCGTGCGGCCCCATTATCATTACTGTAAAAACTCTAGTCAAAGATTCTCTTTATGACTGGAGCGCTCTGTTGTTTCTAGAGCCTCAATGGTATAAAAGATAAAAGGGTGATAAATGTTGGATACAACCACAGCTCTCTTCACATCTCTGTGTAAAAGAGGCTAACGATGATGACTTTTTCACGATTGTCATGCCACAGCTTTTTTTTTGTGGTATTATGACAAAGCTGCTTGTGCAAAATGATGATACTGTAAATAAATTCATGCTGCAGTAGTCATGTCAACAACATGACACTTGGTGATCTGCAACACAGCAGAGGTTTCATGAGTGTTCCGCTCTTGGCTGTCTATCTCCTTACCTTCTTGCATATCATTTTCTTGGCAGGGTTGTTACTGACAATCTGTTCTTCGGCTGGGATGATGAGTGCCTCGTGAGACAGTCCACACTTTCTGGCTTAATGTGCTCAATCTGATAGCTTGTCCATCTTCTATCCTTCTTGGGATGGGTGATATTGGTGCTCGGCATTCATCGAACAATATGGTCATTATTGTGGTTTGCAGTGTACTGTACAATTGAACTGCACTGTTTCTAATATTTTGACCCTCTCATATAGCTCAAAAAGCAAACTAAAAACAGGGCATAATTATGATCTTGGTGCTACTGCAGTGACTTCAAAAGGGGCTCTGTTCTCTGCCGTGATGCAACAATCTCCATGATGGACCTTAATGCATCCTGACATCATCATCACACACACGGAACAATCTTGTTATGAATGCGGCACACTGCGTCTTGTCCTCAGCGCCATCTTGACATGAATTTGTCTCTCTGCTGTCACTTCAGCCTTTCACTGCCCGTGGTGGGGCGAGACATCTTGAAATCCTGTCTCTGATGTCACCTTTATGCTCCTCACAGCCTCTAGGGGGCATATTTGCAAAAACTGCAAGCATCTCGGCAAAGATCCTCTTTAGAGCAGGAGCGCTCTGCTTTTTGAAGGACCTACTGCTAGTCAAAGATTCTCTATGTGACAAGAACTCTTTGCTGTTTTTAATAACCTACTGCCCGTCAAAGATCCCCATATGAAAAGAGTCTACTGTTTTTAAGGACCAACTGCAAAAACGGCAGTCAAAGATCCTCAATGTGACAGGCGCGTTCTGCTGTTTTTAAAGCTCTGCTATGTTTAAAACAAGAGTGCCCTTTTAGAAATCTTTTGCTAACAGGAGAGCTCTGCTGTGAGTCAACAATTTCTAATGTATGAAAAGATCCCTCTGCTGTCTAATGAGCAACCACAAAAATGCTAGTCAGAAAGTATCAATATGACAAGAGCCCTTTGCTGTTTTTAAGGCGCAACTGCAAAAAAGCTAGTCAAAGATCCTCGATATAACAGGAGAGTTCTGCTGTTCTAAAGGATCTACTTTGAGTCAAAAATCTCTACCATTTTAAGAACCATCTACAGAACACTGGTTAAAGATTCTCTATGTGACATGAGCCCTCGGCTCTTTTTAAGAACCAACTGCAAAACCCTTGGTCCAAGATCCTTTGTATGACAAGGCCCTAAAAAAAATGCTTATAAAAGATCCTCTGTGTGAGAGGAGCATATTGCTGTTTTTAAGGGCCAGCTGCAGGTCAAAAATCTCTACCATATGAAAAGAGCACTTGGCTGTTTTTAAGAGCCAACTGCAAAAACTAGTCAAAGGTTATCTACATAAAAGAGCCCTCTGCTGTTTTTAGGAACCAACTGAAAAAATGCTAATCAAAAATCCTCCATGTGCCAGGATAGTTCTGCTGTTATTATTAATGACCCACTGCAAAAACACTGGTTAAAGATTCTCAAAGTTGTCCTGCGGGCCACAGGTTGAATAACCTTGGATTAGTTTGTGAAGGTATAGTGCACCAAAAGTAGTTATTGAGTGGATTCATGATATATACTGTATATTGCATTATGATATAATTACTCATTAGCATGTATAAATGAGCTCCAGTGCGGAGGGCCTTTCCTGCCCTATGAGCTACTTTCAGCATGACGAGCACTTCCTGCACGTGGGCATGGTGACATATTGACAAGAAAACACGTGCGTGCTGTCATAAGAGACTCTCTAGAAAGTGCGGAGGAAGCCGACAGCTGCTGGAGTTAGCTGAGACGACAACTGTGTTATTATCCTCCGCCTCGTATTAAGGGGACGTTTTTTACGTAGGTGGCGCCGACGTTAATAAAAAATATAAAAACAAGCAGACATTTAATTGGCAGCATCTCTATGGTGACCATGAGAGGATGAATCACCATGGCGACACCCTTTTTTACTCTTTTTTTGTTTGTTTTTGTCATGAGTTCTCTGAAAAATCCCATCTACAAAGCCAATGTCATGATAACCCTCTTGTTTTTTCTCATACGACGCCCACATGATGCTCAAATGAAGACTAATTTGTCATTTTAGAATGACAATATGGATAGCATCACACTGTGGAAGTCTCAGCAAACACTGTCATGTAAATGAACTTGCTCCAGACTGAAATGTTTGCCATCATAAAACCCTTTATAAAGTCTACAGACAATGTTTTAGTTGGCCTCCAAGTGTAAAGACAGTACAATACAGTACAATAAAATTATAATAAAGTAAAACGAATCACATTTTGAAGATGCACTGGAGATAGAACAGGAAACTGAGCAGCCAGCTCTGTTTTTGTGTCACATTGGGGGGGCATCCACACAGAAACGTTTTCAGTTCAAAATGGCAAAGTATTTTATCGTTTCAGCCTCTCAACCAACAGTATTTTTTAAAAACGGCTTCCAGAGTGTGGAAATCTGAAAATTGCAGCTCCTTCGTTTCCATATAGACTAGCAATCCTCTGCTTTTTTTTAAACAATGACGTCAGTGACCTGTCGCCGTCATGTGACCTGTCGCCGTCATGTGACCAGAAGTGTGCTTTGACAACAAGCCAACATAATACAGTCAAACCTGTCTTAGCGGCCACCTGCGTATAACGGCCACTGAAAAATCCCCCGCAGAAAATTTGCGTGTTGTAGACCCTGTGTATAGCGGTCACCTCTCTAACGCGGCCAGCGGCCACCCATTTTGTATCCCTTGGTCAATATCTGACCGCATATAGCGGCCAAAATACAGACTCAGGCAGAAGCTTCATGCACGAAAAAGTTTCGTTTTTTAAGCAATGAAGCCGTAGTGTGACTTTAATTACTGAGTCCTAGCTCAGTCACAATCGTTCACAAGATCCACACAAACTGTCAGTTGTTCGACATAAAAAAAGCCATCTTCTTACTTTGCAATGCCACCCTGAAAAGATTCAATGACGGCCAAAACGGTAATCTTCCCAATTAGCAATGCCGCCGTGAATAGATTCTAAAATGGGCAAAACACCTGAATAAAACATCTAAAATTTCACTTAGTTGCCGACTAATTAGAGATTAGAAGCCCATTCAATAAGAAAGGAGCGATGGTATTGTTAGTTTACTACGATCTTCGCACCTCCGCCGCACTCTATTGTTCACGTACACACCCATTCATGACTGCTTCACGCGTATCCTCTTAGATCCCATTCCTCAGGCTCGTTCACTAAAATGTTTATTTCTTGCTTTTAAAATCATGTTTTAAAAAAATCAAAGATGGAAATTAATTTCTAAAAATATTTCTCCACTACTTATATTTTTATAATTTTATTACCTTCTTTGATTTAATTTTTAAAATTATTTTCAAACACTAAATTTTTCATGTTTGTGAACATGTTCATATGTGCGTGCACAAATTCAAAATGGCCGCCAACCTGTCTATAGTGGCCACTTTTGCTGTTTCCCTTCAGCGGCCGCTATAGACAGGTTTGACTGTATCTGAATATTTCGAGTGTCATGACTCACCGCAGTCGACATTTTCCTGGTATTTTCTTGTCTTATGCTCCCAAAATGACGCACGTCTAATTCCACTTTGTCGTAGACGACGGAGTTATGTGCATGCGTTCTTTCTTCTTCTATGGTTTGGTGTGTCACGTGGTTCCGTCTGCGTGTCTGTTGACAGTGCCACACGTAGGTGTGCCTTGTGTATTACGAACATCGTTTTCAGTCAGTTATCCGTTCCCACTATTTAGTAATCCAGCACAATGTGGATGCAAATTTTTTTTAACCCGTCAAAAACAAAAAAATCTGGAGCCTTCCTCTTTGGACAGGGTCCCGAATTCTATTTTTGGTTCTATGTTTATGATCACACATTCCCTCTTTTCATCACTGATACCATTTTATGGTAAAAAAAAAAAAAAAAAAAAGCACTTGTACAGTTAATCTTTTACATGTCAGTCAAAGGTCCTCTATATGGCAAGAGCTCTATGCTGTTTTTAAGAACCTACAAAAACACTAGCCAGAGTGCCTCTATATCAGGGGTCCCCAACCACCGGGGTGTGGCCCCATACTGGTCCGTGGTCGTGGCAGAACCGGGCCGAGGGAATTAGGGCTGTCAAATGATTATAAATTTTCATCAGATTAATCACAGTTTTTTAATTAATTAATCATGATTAATAACCATTAGCAACTGAAATATGCTCAATTTTACTGTATTTAAATAACAGAAAGATAAATGACAGGACAGGATTATATATATTTGTATTTAACAGGTCCAAATGAACTGAATATGTCAATCAAGCTAAAAGATAACACACAAGTCTGAAAATCTATTTGTCTAACACTAGTCTATTTAATAGTAGCAGAACATTTGAATCACACTTTAAACCGTGTTATTATGAGCAATGCGGCGTTGCGTTCAAAGACATACCATAATTTAAAGTAAATTTACTTGTCTTCAGTGTACTTTCCAGCCTACTTAAATGTAGCAAATTGTACATCTGACTTAAGAGCTACGAAGTGAGTGATAAGATGATCCACTTCATGTTTTTCTTTATCTTCCTGTTTACACACACGCACACACATACACACACCGTAAAGACGTTTTTGTGATGTTCGGAGTGTCCCTGAATGCATCTCGCGTTCTTGTGAGGAGAATAAGGAAGAATCAGGATGAACGCACTCGAGACGTGTGTGAGTTAGCGATAAATACAGTATATGGTGTTGGAATTGTACTGCTGTTGTTGTGTTCAGGTCAAAATGAAGTTTAAAAAAAGAGCGTCAGACTCTGTGGTCACAGCGTTGAGTTTGACTGGTGGAATTTTATTCCCTTGTTGGGTATCGAGCAAAACATCAATCTCTACCTATGTACATATCAGAGCACATGGGGTTCATACCTTATACCTTTTAATTCAGCATAGAAAATGCCAGCTATAGTAGTATATAAAATATTGACATTTGCCACATCTTAACACGTGATAACCTTTATAATTCACAACTGCAATAGAATTTATATAGATATACATATACGCCGGTATATAAATGTTGGGCTTATCATCAAACAAACACAATATTTTGATTGAACTATTATTACTTAAACTGACAACTTTCGTGAGGTATTCTGCTCTCCTGATGACAGCCTGCTCGGTGCTTGCAGACTCGTGGCAAAATTGGCAAGTGACTTCGCTATTTACACCTTCTTTTTCTCTTCAGTGTTATGGGGTGCGCCTATGAATAAAAATAACAAATTGGCTAAGATGGCCACTTACAGTGAGTGTGAATGGTTGCTTGTCTATATGTGTCCAGTGATTGGCTGGTCGCCAGTCCAGAGTGTACCTCGCTTCTTACCCTAAGACAGCTGGGATAGGCTCCAGCATACCCACGGCCCTAGTGAGGACAAGCAGTATAAGGATGGATGGGTCTATTATTAGTTTAAAAGATGCGTATTTAAGCAAATTTCACTTAGTTTGTCTAAATTAAGTATTTTCAGCATAAAAATGGCTAAATTAACTAAAATGCAAATATAAGGCATTCAGAAGATGCAGTAAATGACGTTGTGATATGTAGTATTCAACACTGGTCACTGGGTGTGAGTAATATTACATTGATGAGACAGTTGACTGTACGGAAGTACTGTACAGAAATGTACAGAAAAGAATGTTAAAAAGGGACAAGGAACTCTACGAAGTCTAATGTGTGAGTCTATATTATGTCTAATTTCTGTCTTATTTTCTCTTTTATTATGTTTATTATATTGGGTAATACTATAGGGGTGTTATTTCATGTCTAGAGGGCTCTAATAATGGCAATAAATGTATTTAGAAGGTCGTAAACAGGTATTGCTCTAACTATGAAAATATTCCATTTATTTGAGGGCCCTGCTGTTTTAAGGATGTACTTCACTGCTCATAAAATAATAATAAAGATCCTCTATATGATGAAAAACACTCTGAAGTCTGGGGTATATTTTTCAGCAAATTTGAGGTTTAAATACAACTTTGGAGATCATGTGTACTTTCTCCCATTGTAAACTGTACTATACAATTTTAATACATGCGATGATTGAATTCCCAGATCTGTGTTAGTTGTTTTTTTCATTGACTGAGTAGAGGTAAACAAATTGGAAGACAGCAAATGCATCCTGTGTATCATTTGTCAGATGGAATCATCTAAGAATCAAATTCTACTTTGTTAGTTTATTCAGTTTAAACACCATCCAGCAGCTAAGCTTCTACTGCCATCTACTGGAGGAGCTTCACATGCACCCCGCGCAGCAGATATCCATAAAAAACAGATAACTTACTCTTTAGAATGTATTTATTTGTTTACATTGCATTGCATTGGACCAATGTTCTATATAATAACATACATCACATTACACGTCTAATTGATTGTCTCAAACGATTTATTGATGTATTTTTTTTATGTTTTTAAAAAAGATGTTCAATGGACAAACTAAAAATACAAAATACAAAAAGCAAAACTGAAAAAAAAACGATTATTGTACAATTATTCTGGGTGAGAGGGGGAGAATTTTTGGTTTTGCAGTTACCAGCTCACTAGTGATGTACGTATGTACCGTAAGTGAGTGATTGATTATGTTGCAGGAAACGGTTCAGTACACTGATTGTGAACAAGCCAATGAGGTGTGTCAATAGTCAAAGTGTTGCTAAAATGCTAAAACGTCATGTTTGCATTGTCTGCATCCTCTGCTCTACATCCTCTTCTACATGTGCTGGGAGTCCATGATGTCCAGATACTTGGCGTCAATCATTCTCGGAAGCAAGCTGGTCCTGAAAGCGAAACATGCAGAGCACATGATTGGCACACTTGCATATACGCATATACTGTACCTAGAGGAACTACAGATGAAGAAGTGTCCATTCACACACACACACTGCAAAATGTCTTTGTGCCCATTACATACAAACAAATGTATGCCCGTTTACATACACAGATAAAGCAAACTTCTGTCTGTCCAGCTACTTAAAAAGAGGTCCATTTACACACACACAAATCATGGTACCAACAGTCTGACCATTTACACACACTGATAATGTAAATGTCAGCTCCCATTTCCATAAACAAACAACGAAAACCTGTACACAGGTTACATACACAGATAATGTACATGCCTGTCTATTTCCACACACACACACACACACACACACACACACACACACACAATGTAATGCAAACATCTATATATATCCATTCACGCAACTAGTCCATTTATACATACACAATGCAAACATCTGTGTGGTCTACACTGACAGTGTAAATGTCCATTTGCATACACACTATGTCCATTTAGGTATGAGATAATGAAAACTTATGTCTGCACATTTACAGTCCGTTTACATACACACACAATGCAAGTTTAGTCTGTCTATTCACATTAAAAAAATATCTAAACGTATGTCCTTTGTAAAGACAAATAATGCAAACATCTGTCTATTTACTTGAAGTTGTAAGACAAAGAACTGTCTGTCCATTTACATAAAAAGGTCATGTCGAATTCTGTCTGTGTATTTACATAAAGTGGGAATGTACATGCTTGTCATTGTCATATCATTTACAAACACAAACATAACACAAATGTCTCTTTCTGTCCATCCATTTACACACACACACATACCTGTATTGCAAACATCTGTCTGTCCATTCACACACACACACAATTCAAATGTCATTTTGCGCAGGGAAGGTAAAGGTCTGTCCATTCACATATGTCACATTTCCACTTTGTGTAGCTTTCTCTAGAACGTTTAACCTAACACAAATTTCTCCATGGTAATTTCATGGATTTTGGAGAAGTCTACATGATGCAACATGAGGACTCACTCTAACAAGTAAAGTTGATGTTTTCGTGCTGTGCCTCTTATACGTTGTAAAGAAATACAGTCAAACTTGTCTATAGCGGCCACTAGAGGGAGTCTGCAAAAGTGGCCGCTATAGACAGGTGGCCTCTATAGACAGGTTGGCATCCAGTTTGAATGTTGACCAGTAGAGGAAAAAAAAAAAAGGGGGGAATCTTTTTTTTTTAATAATAATGTTTACCAGTAGAGGGCACTGCGGACTGTGGATAAAAGTTGTACAGCACTACTAGGCTTGTTATTATCATGGTTCATGGTTTTAATCCTGAACATGCATGACTCAAACAGTAGCACATCACATAGTACAATTCACAATTTTGCATGTTCAAAAAGGAGTAGTAAGAAGCAAAGCTTATTTAATCCTACCCCTCATCAGTTTCACATCAGTTGCAATACATTTATTCACCTCTTGTTCTTCCAAGTGTACTTTGTAGGTCTACGTACATGACAATGTAGTGCAATCATAGCCAAGGTTTTTACTTACTAAAAGGAAGCTAGAGGCTTAATAATAACTGATAGAATATATCCACGACCCACAGAACAAAGCTGTGCTAGTAATGTCTTACGCTTGTTTTTAATATTTTACTTTTTACAGCTTTAGTTCATCAGGAAGTGACGGGAAGTGACGGTGGGCGTCCCGAGCAGGAGAGCTAGGCTCAGTGCTAGCTGTGAGTTTGGAGAGAGTTGGGAAGTGTGTTTATGTTGGCGTGGATGTAAAGTCCTGCAGTGTTCTCCGCTGTTAATAAAGCCATCAAAGTGCATCGGCGACGTGAGTCTCTCCTTCCCCACAACAAGCGGCATTACAGTATTGACCAGTGCACACCAGGAAATAAACGGTGTCATTTCTTACAGGCATTGGCTGGACAGCTATGTAGTGGGGCTTGTTTAGCCTTTGCCTTGTGGGCAAGCAGGAAAGAGAGACGATGCTGAGAGATGTGTGTGTGTTCTGAGCTGCTGTCTGGTGGCCGCGTTCAATAAATAAAGTTGGCAGAAGCAACAGGAGAAGTTTCCTTCTTTGCTTCGGAGCTGAATAACACTGACAAGTTAACAGACTAGTAGCGAACGGAAAAGAAGACGGCTTTGTTTGTGTCGAATACAGAAGATGAGGACTTTGATGGATTTGTGGATGAGGATTGATGAAAAATAACGTGAGTACATTCTAAAATACTTCAATTAAGTACAACCGAACTCAGTTTTGCTCCTGCTGCCGCATGCATGCTGGCGTATGTTTTTTTTTTTTTTATTGTAGCGTCGATGGGAGCACGTCCTGTTCCCAGCCTTATTTGCGGTAATGTTTTGGTGCAAATGCTCTTAAAGTTACATGTTTGACCAGGAAATAGCAAGCTCAAAAGAAGACGGCTTTTTTATGTGGAACAACTGACAGTTTGTGTGGATCTTGTGAATGATTGTGACTGAGCTAGGACTCAGTAATTAAAGTCTACACACGACGGCTTCATTGATTGAAAAACAAAACTTTTTCGTGCATGAAGCTTCTACTTGAGTTGGTAATTTGGCCGCTATATGCAGTCAGATATTGACCAAGGGAGACAAAATGGGTGGCCGCTGGCTGTGTTGGACAGGTGACTGCTATACACAGGGACTATAACATGTAAATTTGCTGGGGGGGATTTTTGCTATAGGCAGGTGGCCGTTCTATAAAGGTGGCCGCTAAGACAGGTTTGACTGTATACAGTAACAAGCTTCTTTCCATGTCCTCACCTGACAGGGACAAGCAGGATCATCAGGAGGGGGAAGACCATCTTCATGTAGGGCAGAGGATACATGCCGAAGGCACACAGGATGATGAGCTGGATCATCTGCAGCCCCGTGAAGTAGTGCACCTTCCTCTGGGGCACACGGCGGATGTAGTGGGTGGGGGGATAGGCGGTCTACAAGAGAAAATGTCAAAAGCATTACTGACTTAAGCTAAAAGTAGAAAAATATTAGCAGTACTGTTGGTATTTGACCATTATATACGCACTGTAACTTTAATGTGTTTAGCCCAGGGGGAGGTAACCTATGGCTCGAGAGCCAGATGTGGCTTTTATGATGACTGTAAGTGACTCTCAGACATTTCCTGACACAATAAAATTGATTTTTTTTCTGCTGACATTAAGTAAAACCTTGTAGAATTCACTGTGTTAAGAATAACATTCGAAATATAAAACCTTCTCATGCATTTGAATCCATCCATTTTCTACCGCAATGCACACAGCCTATGCCAGATGTCCTTCATACAGTATATTTTCACTAATCATCACCAAAACTTGATGACTAGTGGATAATGCGGTAGCCTACCCGGGTCATTGAGAGGTCAAGAAGTAAACTTTCCTCCAGAGCAAACCGTTTTGACAAAGAAGATGGCGAAAAGAAAGAAAGATGAGGAGTACCGAGCAAAACCATGCAGCACCAGAAGTCGTATTACTGGTGATAGGTATTTTATTATTGGTTAGCTCCATCCATCCTTACATTTTCTATACCGCTTCTTCCTCTTTAGGGTCGCGGGGGCATGCTGGAGCCTACCCCAGCAGACTTCGGGCGACAGGCGGGGTACACCCTGGACTGGTCGCCAGCCAATCGCAGGGCACATATAGACAAACAACCATTCACACTCACATTCATACCTGTGGACAATTTAGAGTCGCCAATTAACCTCAATGTGGGAGGAAGCCAGAGTACCCAGAGAAAACCCACGCGCACATGGGGAGAACATGCAAACTCCCACAGAAAATGCGCAAGGGAGAATCGAACCCAGGTCTTCCCGATCTCCAGGCTGTTACTGTGTTGGCCAACGTGCTAACCACTAGACCACCGTGCGGCCCTGGTTAGCTCCAGTATAGCATTATTAAAAAGAATAAATTCAGAGACTTATTATATTCTAAAATTGTTGGCCATGCATAAAAATGTGCGCATTTAGTTGTATTCAGTGTTAAAAAATATTATTTGGTTCACATGGAAATACATTTTAAAATATGTGGCTTTCATGGCTCTCTTAGTCAAAAAGGTTCCCTACCCATGGTTTAGCCAAATCACCATGAAATGTGGTACACACTTTTAGGGGGACTGACGAGCAAAAGTATGGAAAAGCTGAGCAAGATTGGTTGAAAAACATGGCCACCATCAAGCAAAACGTCTTTGTAGGGGCACCTAACTAATTGCCCATAAGTCATTGGACATTTGGATAACAATTCTAAAAGTTTGAGGGTATCTGCATTACACGTATGCTAGCATGTCTTTCAAAGCATTTTGACCACAACACATAGGGGGTGCCACAAGTGTTTTCTGTAATCAATCCGCATGAAAATTGATGTCCAAACAGGTCTTTTGCACACCTGTTCCTTCAGCAGCAAGGCCATGCGGTCCACCATCTGGTTCCCATCCAGCGAAGTGGCAGCGATGTAGAGAAAGAGCCCGTAGAGGACGGGCTTGGGAATCCACTGGAGGGGAATGGGCAGCATGAAGGCAGACAGGCCAATCAGGATGTTGGCGGCCAGTGAGGTCAGGCGCGTCTCCTTCACGCTCACGATCCTGTTAGATATCAGGAAAGAAAAATATGCTTTGTCTGGATTTTTTTTTAGGTTTATTTAGCTGTCTTTTAGTTCAAGCTGTCCTTGAGACCCTCATTATCGACATTCCAAGACAATCACACTGTGTTCGGAAAACCTTGCTGCAGGAGATTATGTTTTCATTGACGTGGGTTTATTGTTTGTTTTCGTGCCACTTCCTGTCTGCAGATTTGGGCATACACACAGCATCATCCTGCACGTGGTAAGTGTGTAGTCCTGGGGTACTCACACTTTTTCAGCCTGCGAATTACTTTTAAAATGACTAGGCCTGTCACGATAACAAATTTCGCTGTCCTACCAATTATTGCCAATAAACAATATTATTGTCAACATTAGTTTGAGACCATTTTTTCATTAATGTAATGATAATACAGTATATGGCATAATAATGCGGGTACACCATATCAAAAGCAATAAACTTGAATTTCTCAAGAGTCTTTAACATTGCAATTGGAATGTCAACACCGTTTAAATAAAATAAATTAAACAAACAACATAAATTAAAAAAATAAAAGACAAAAAAAACCCCAATGAAAATAAAATGGACTCACAATCTCTTTTTTTTTTTTTTAGCAAAAATTGCACTTTAATAAAAATCATAGCCGACAACAACAAAAAATAGACCCTGTCTCTGTTAAGAAAAAAAGCACTCAAATAAAAACCCCACACAACAATAAAAACAATAAATAAAATGGAGTAAAGTTTCTGTAAACAAAATTGCACTTCAGTAAATAATAAACATTGGGTATTTTCCCTTAACAGGAAGACTTAAAGGATTTTTTGACATCAAGTTCTATGACATCCCGTTTAGCAGTGTAGTACATCAACAGTGACTTTTCCCCCGCTTTGTCTCGTGAGCCCACTTCTGGTCGGTTTTCGTAGTTCCGGCTAGTTGCTGGAGTCTCTTAAGTTAGGCATTTTTGCTTCTAAAAACATTATGCGTTCAAAAGAGTAATACATTTACATCGCAAAACCGTTGCCCACAAAAAAAGTCAGACCTCTCAATGGCTCGGTGTTATTTTCTCTCAGTTTGTATCACTGCGCGCTGCCGTTTGTCCATTGTTGTGTATGTGTTCCAGTGTTTGCATGCGCTGATGAAGACAGCTGCGATGCCAAGGCAGGTTTTGCTACATACAGTATTGTAAAATAAAACCTTGAGCCCTGCAAATGTACAGTATTATTATGTACGTTATCATAAGCATTTGTGGGTTAAATGTCTCGCTCGCCCTTCATGGCACACGAACCATATGCTGCCCATCCCTGGTTTACCAGCTTGCTGTATACTTTTTAACTTTTAGCCACATCCAAACATAAGAATATTCAATTTGCTTGTGGTTGACGTACGTGGTGTAGAGGTGGCCGTTCTCCACGTGCTGCTCCACTTTGGCCAGCTGACGGGCGTGCAGGGAGGAATGCGGGAAGGCAGCGTGCATCCATGGCAACCCCAGACAGGACATGAGGATGTTGATGAGGCCCGTCAGCACTAAGTCCCAGTGGAATGCCGTGCCTTTGAGCAGCCTGGTACCAACAAATGCACAGGATTCAATGGTATGCTTTGTTTTTCAACATAAACAAGACAGCTTATGATGCTCTTTCACAGTGATGTAGAAACGCATTACACTGAGAGCTGCAGTCAATAAGTTACATCTGGTCCTATGGTTATCATACTATGGTTAATCTTTTACAACGGGCTGTTTTACAACTGGTGGCTTTAGGCCAAATCAGGGCCGGTGCACAACTTCAGTTCAAAATTTAGGAACAACTAACATTTTTGCAGCAGGTTCCAAATAACAGCAGAGCACTTGTCATACAAAGGATCTTTGACTGGTGTTTTTTTTTTTTAAACAACAACATATTCCCGTCTCTGTGACCAGCATTTTTGCAGAGGTTACTAAAAACAGCAGTATGTGCCTGTCATACAGA
This sequence comes from Dunckerocampus dactyliophorus, assembly GCF_027744805.1. NCBI lineage: Eukaryota > Metazoa > Chordata > Actinopteri > Syngnathiformes > Syngnathidae > Dunckerocampus > Dunckerocampus dactyliophorus. The sequence continues at coordinate 8,704,092 of NC_072829.1, read as the reverse complement.
GGATCTTTGACTAGTGTTATAGCAGTAGGTCCTTAAAAACATGAGTGTATTCCTGTCATATAAAGAATCTTTGACCAGCATTTTGCTGTAGGTTCCAAAAAATAACAGCATGTTCCTGTCCTACAGTGGATCTTTGAATAGCGTTATTGTAGTAGGTCTTCAAAAACAATAGAATGCTCCTTATATTTAGAGGATCTTTGACTAGCATTTTTGTGGTGCCGCGGGAAGCTTTCAGGTGCAATGATTAAAAAAAATAAACTTAAAAAAAATACATTTGTAAATAACTACATCAAATTTTATGTAAATGCATATCCATTTTTAAAATATAGGCCGTTATCTTATTTAAAAAATAATATGCAGTTACAAATCCCATAGTTTTTGCATGTACTGTACACGTTGTTTGTTGCGAGCGGCGACTTGTCCCACTTTGTTCAACTGTCCTTGATCGCACCATTGTGTGTGCGCACTTCCTCGAGACTACTATACTATTTTTTTTTACCATTTTTCTTTCACCTCATATTTGGTTCTAAATGCTGATACTACAGTATGTGGGAATGCTTTAAGGTAAGTTTTGATTATGTTATTGAGTGCTAATGTGCATATTTTTTGGTGCACAACCGCACGTTGTCATACTAGCACATGCTATCATTGAACATAAAGGGTTTTAGATGAGGTTGAAATCATTAGGTTATATATTAGATCATTACACATACTATAACAGGCGTGGATTTAGAGGGGGGAGTGGGGGGAAATAGACGGCCTTTTTATCTGAATAGCCGGTCAATCTGGCTGGCGGCCGGCACACTTTGACATTGACAACCCAGAGATGCCAACCATTACGATTTCGGCGTAATTTTATAAATAGAATGTTTTGGCTTAAACGATATATTCCGAGGACAAAAATAACAACAAACTCTTGAAATTAAGGACATAAAATTGGCCTCAGATATCACCTGATTGCAGGAAATGAGGTCTAATTATAAAAAAAATTCTGGGGGAGGGCCTCGCTCCATTTCCAGCCTCGGTCACACCCCCCCCTTTTCAAAAAAGCTAGATTCGCCCCTGCTACAGTATATATAAAATACACATCCCACATAAATACAAAGACACACATACAAGATAAAGAGCTGTAGAGTTGGATGGAGTTGTATTTACACAATTTCATTCACATCTGCAGTCAATTTCACCTTCAATTTCAACGGAATCATAATCATAGTGCGACTACGTTTTCGGAGATGTTAATTGTGTTGGTTGTGGATGTGTACTACAGTACCCAGAAGCCTCAGCGCTCGAAGAGAAACCGGAAGTTTACACCCTGTTGAAGCTACGAGAGAGTAATGGTGATACGCTAATAAAGAGTTCATTGGTGTTACTCTACACCGCTGTTTTTGATTTGTTGAACAAGCAACAAACATAACATTAACTGACTATTTGGATTATAATTATGATTTTTGCAGCGGAGCAGTGAGTGTGTATTAGTGCACTACTTACACACAAAGTATTGTAGATCGTCTCTGCAATACTTTGCCACGCTTTATCTCTTTGTTTTATGACTGTGGCGGTGTTGCCTTTCCTTTTTATTTGCTCTTTTCCTCCTTGAGGATTTCCTCTTCGGTCGCGGGAAAGTACGCCGCTCTTGTTGCCATGGTGATTCGGTGACTCTGCGATCGATAGGCAGAGTCTATTTAAAGAAGCCGCGTACGCACACTGATCCAGGATTGGTTTCATCTGGCTTGATTAATCAGTGTATACCCATCCTGGCTTGGGCTTTGTGCAACCAATGAAGCCTCTACGCTCTTGTTTTTGATTGGTTGAGCTCAGCTCAGTCATTTATCCTGGATGACTGAGTGAATCCCACTTTTGTGCAATGGGCCCTGCAATGTGGTTCTACACCACAGCAAACCACAATAATAAACATGTTCTTGACACAGCTGAGAGGCATTAAAGCACACACTCAAAAACGTAGCGCTTACTTGTGTTCCGGCACGTGTGTCAGTGAAATGACGATGTTCTGGTCTATAAAGATGAGCAGAGCGAGGAGAAAGCCGAGGCCTACTGCGCTCAGGGTGTTGAGTCCTGACAGCTTGTCAAAGGGAGGGTAGTTGAAGACGGGCCCGTCGTGAACGCTGAACACAGGAACTGTCAAGAGCGTAGCATTGGCAGGGTAACATCAGACTGGTTAAACATGAGTCACACAGACAAGAACAAAATAAGTCTACTGACAGAGGTTGAGATGTCGTATGAGCTCTGTGGAGATGTGCACTCACGCTGTACATCGAGGAAGAGGTAGGAGCCGATGAAGGAGAAGATGACCACAGAGATGGGCAGAGCGCAGTCTGACACTACTTCTCGGATTTTGTCGTTCAGATATGGGCTAAAAGGGCCAAACATTATTCAGCTGGGAGATTCTTGCTGATTTTTTTTTACAGGCGTTTCACACTTTATAGCTCCCTGTGGCGGGTCCAAAATAGGGCCAAATAGGTCATGGTGACTGTCAGACAAATAGAGTGCTTGGCAAGTAACTTATCCCCTATAAAATACAGTGCTAACAAGTGCAGGGCACACTCATATTTATGGATATGCACAGTATCTTTCAAAAGTGAGCACTCACCTCACATTTGAGGAAGCATTTTTACTACAGTGTATATTCTCAAGGCACAATACTGTAGAAAGTAAACTTGAATATACTTAAGAGTAGTCAGTGTACAGCTTGTATATCAGTATCGATTTACCAGTGACGTGCGGTCATGAATATTTTTGTTTGAAACTGTGTTATAAATAGATTTTTTGTATTTTTTTTTTTTTTTTAGCTGGAAGGTGTTTGTAGCTGCCATCCTTACATAGAGAGGAAAAACCAGCCTGTTTTTTTTTTGCCAGCTGCACCACTTACAGCTACGGTAGATTTAGCAACAAGTTAACAATGAATTTTGAATGCCAAGATGAAGGCTTATATATCCAAGCTCAACAGAGGGTGATCAGACTTTTACAACAAAGTATGAGAGCTTTTCCTGGAGTAGGACAGGGCGCATGTAGTTTTTTTTTTTACAAAAAAAAAAAAAATGTTTTTGAGGTTATAAATAACTAAATAATGGGGGCTAAGAAGTATTTGAATATAAAGTTTTTAACAAAAGTGAATTATTCTCTTGTTTTTCTTGTTAACCCCTTAATGAGCAATCTGTATTAACATAAAAAAATAGAATAATAAAAATTGTATAGTTATTGAATAATGTCAATGCAGTTTATACCTAGCATTATTGTGTGCAAAGTTTGTGATTATTTAAATTGATGTTGGTTGTTGTGTTCATAATTATTATGAGAATTATTTATTCACAGGATTTTATTTTGTGGTAAGATTTTTTTGTATTTACAGTACACTAAGTCCCCTACTAACGAACATCCGACGTGCGAACATTCGGAGATACGAACACAAGCCGACTGGTCTATTTTTTCATGTGTTTTGCCTTATAAGTCCATATTTATACTGCTACATGCTTGACCAGCAGAGGGCACTGTGACATTGCTAATGGGACCAACAGATACAGGAAGATGAGGAAGAGAAGAGAGGAAGGCTAAGAGTTTTATGATACAACCCAACACAGCGTGTGATTAAAGTTTATGAAGAGTTAATAGGCCTGCTTAATTCTACACCACCCACAGAACACTACCTCTTTTAGAAGAGTCTAACAACGATGATTTGTCCTTTTTTTCAATAACTCCTCCTCCTCCTCCACCACAACGACGTATGCTCGACCACTCCTCTTCAAAGGTAAATAACATTTATCATTACGTATTATTATATCATTTTTATTATTGTTTTTTCATTAATTATCCTCGTTTAATATTACTACTGCATCCAAACTCATATTTACATACATACGCATATACTGTATATGTATACACGTACATGTAGTACCTATATCATTGGTAATATTACCTTTTCCCTAACGTAAGAACGATTCGACATAAGAACGGTCGTCTGGAACCAATTGTGTTTGTTAGTTGGGGACTTAGTGTATTTGTAATTTGTTAAATTGTATTGTAAGCTTATGTAAATTGCCGATGTGGGGTGCCATATAAAATCTCGCCTAAGGTTCCCTCTTTCGGTCTGCCAAGATTACATCCCATGGTACTGTCCCTTGAAAAGATATAATAGACCAAAATATGCCACAATATGCGCTATAGTTCAAATTGTAAGCACAAGGCTGCATAAGTCATGTATTTAAAGTGCTGAAACGCACTGTGTTGCAGTGGTTGGCCTACCTCCTCTTGATAAGGTAGAGGGCGTAACCCAGCCACAAGGTCCCCAGCATGAGCAGCAGGCACAGGATGGGGATCTCTCTGGAGCATAGCACCAGAGACTTGGGCAGGAAGACTGAGGCGTGTCCTTCGGCGTGAGCCATCAGGGACATGCTGGCATTGGGATGTCCTGTTGTCTGGTTCTTCATCTTCTCTAGAACCTCGCTGATCTCGTGAAGCACCAGCGTGCTGTTTGCAGTCGCCAGTGTGGGCTCGTGGAAGAAGTGGTCAAAAACTAGAGAGTGTGAAAGAATGACACTATTACGATTCAGTATTCACGGCCCCGCAAATTCGCGACTGTTTGGTCAGTTTTTTTTCTTAAAAAATAGGCTTTTTTTTTGCTGCAGAAAACACATCTCATTCAATAATAATTTATAAATACGGGTAAAATGTGCAGCATACATGTACCACTGTGGAAAGCCCACAATTTTTACATGTTTATGTCTTTATGCTTCACTGATAGCGCTTGTCGTCAAGCATGGAGATTTCGCACTTTGTTCAGCGGTTCTTAAATGCAGCATAGTTGTGCTGAGGCAAAAGTTTATTTGGCAACACTAGCTTCGGCAGTCAAGCCCGCCTCAAAACTTGCAGCGAGCTCAACACGTTAATATATTATTGTAAGTTGTTGCGAGCCTCTTGCGCTTGCGTGACGACCAGGCTAAAGGCTACTCCGATTCCATCTGTTCATTGATCATCTTACATTACCATTCATTAGTAATGACTACCTACATATGCAATTTGGACTTTAAATGCATGTGTGAAAAATAGACATTTTTATAGGTGTTTAAATTACTTGCATTTTTGTTGGTGATCCCGGGTCCTAACCCTGCAAAAAACTAGGATGGAATGTATTACACTGCAAATTATCCATGCAAAGTGATTTCACTTACTTTTAACTGTGCCTTTCACTGCATCTCCAACAAATGCGATGGAGATGAACAATGCAATGACTTCCTCTGTGGAGCTGAGGAGAACATGGTTATATTTTTCATGCGAGCAGACACAACATGACAGCACAGAATGTAATGAAACATTACAGCACACGCAGAAGTGAGGGAGTCATAACACAGTCTGTCCTCGCCTGAAGGTCACATGATATATGCAACGAAGAGTTAAATATTTCAACTGGGGTTTGCTTCTGAGAAAAGTCATGTGGTAGTTCCTGGTTAATTTATGCTTCAAACATGGCAAATATGCTATGGTGAAAACGGTCATTACAGTCTTTACAGTGGACCCTCCAAAGTCAGTTGTTCTTATTTTGTCATATGCTGTCTTATACTCTCATTATTACCTCACCAAATGAATGATATGGTCAGAAATTAAAACACAAGCAATATTTGTATGCTAGTCAAAAAAATCTTCAATATGACAGGAGTGCTTTGTTGTTTCTAAGCACCAACTACAAAAACGCAAGTCAAGGATTCTCGATATCAGAGTTTCTCAATCATTTTTGAGCCAGGCCACATATTTTACATCGAACTCTCATGGCATACCACCAAGCTTCTCCCGTCAGATCCTGAGGCGTTCCCTGATCAGCTGAGAGACATAGTCTCTCCATTGTGTCCTTTGTCTTCCCCGAGGCCTCCTACTGGTCAGACGTGGCATGAACACCTCCCCGGGGAGGCGTCCGGGAGCCACTGAATGTGGCTCCTCTCAATGCAGAAGAGCAGCGGTTCTGCTCCGAATTCCTCCTAGAAGACAGCCACCCTACCCAGAGCCCAGCCACCATACGGGGAAAACTAATTTTGGCCGCTTGTACCCACGATCGTGTCCTTTCAGTCACTACTCAAAGCTCATGACCATAGGTCAGGCTAGGAATTGAGATCAACCAGTAAATTGAGAGCTTTGCCTTTCGGCTCAGCTCCCTCTTCACCTCAACGGACGGATGCAGAGTCCGCATCACTACACCAATCTGCCTGTCAATTTCAAATTCAAGACCCCGAGGGACTTAAACTCCTCCACTTGGAGCAGGATCTCGTTCCCGACTCAGAGATGGCACTCCACCCTTTTCCTGGTGAGAACCTTGGACTCGGACTTGAAGGTGCTGATTCTCATCCCAGAGGCTTCACACTTGGCTGCGAACTGATCCAGTGAGAGTTGAAGGTCACGGCCCGATGAAACCAGAAGGACACCAAAAAAAGCAGAGACCCAATACTGCAGCCACCAAACTGGATCACCTCAACACCTTGACTGGAAATTCTGTCCATAAAAGTAATGAAGAGTATCAGTGACAAAGGGCAGCCCTGGAAGAGTCCAACCCTCACTGGAAACAAGTCTGACTTATTGCCGCCAATGCAGACTAAGTTCTGACACTGGTCATACAGGGACGAAAATGCCTGAATTTGGTGGTCCGGTACCCCACATTCCCAGAGTACCCCCCACAGATGTCCAAGAGGAACACAGTTGAATGCCTTCTCCAAGTACACAAAATACATGTGGACTGGTTGGGCAAAATCCCATGCAACCCCAAAAGACTGCCGAGAGTGTAGAGCTAGTCCACAGTTCCACAACCAGGACGAAAACCACACTGCTTCTACTGAATCTGAGATTCAACTATGAGGCAGATCCTCCTTTCCAAAACCCCTGAATAGATCTGACCAGAAAGGCTGCAGAGTGCGATCCCACGATAGTTGAAACTAAAAAGGGGGACCACCACCCGTCTGCCAGTCCAGAGGTACTTCTGCCATTTAATGGGAGAGCATTTAATCTGCCTGTCACTATGCGTCTTTGGCATAGATAGTTAAATAACACCATATTATTTATAAAAAATACACAATTTCTGGGCAAATTAAGTGAGAGTGGATAATTTCCCATGGCATACCTGATTGCTGCCGCACAGTGGCTGGGAATCACTGCTCTATATGACAGGAAGGCTCTATATGACAGATGAACTCTGCTGTTTTAAGCGCCTTGCTGTAACACCTAGCAGTGTTTTAAGCGCCTAGAAATTCTGTCCATAAAAGTAATGAACTGAATCAGTGACAAAAGGCAGCCCTGGCGGAGTCCAAACCTCACTGGAAACGTGTCTGACTTATTATATGACAAAATTCTGTTGTTTTTCAGGACCTACTGCAAAAATTCTAGTCAAAGAGTATTGTTGTTTATAAGGACCCGATGCAAAAATGCTAATCAAAGATGATGTCCGGGCTTTGCTATTTTTAAGGACCTACTCCAAAGCACTAGTCAGCACTAGTGGCGAGTTGAATGACCCTCATCTGAAGCTTTTTTTTTGTGGTGCCGCCATAGAAGGGGATACCAGTGATTGGCATGGAGGAAGCGTGCGATGATAACCATACAACCGAAAACTGCTCAGTACAATATGAGAATTATGATTAATTGAATATCAATCAATGTTGTACACATATTCAAATCACTAAGCAGATGCTAATGTAAAAATGGCTCGTTTCCTGTGAGCAATTTTACTTTATTTTTGTGTTATTTAACAGTCAGGAATGTTAAAACAGTCAGGAATGTTAAAAACTTACTTTAAACATTGCCTGTACAATTTCAATGGAGATTTTGTGATGGTAACATTTGGAGTCTGGAACAATTCACTTTTTTTTATTTCCTATAGAAAAAAATTCACTCTGTGTCACAGAATAGATTGTGTTTCACTTTGGAGTTCCCTCTTAAAATATGTCTGCATTCTACTAAATACGGTGCATTATTGTTGGTTTGTAAATTCTAACAAGAGCCAGGCCCCCATGGCATCCTGACAAAATGGTGTTGTGCATTCACCGTTTGAAGAGTTTCATTAGGAGGCTGACGTTGAATAAACCTCCCAGGATGAGGAACACACTGTTCCACAGGCCGATGCAGGCGTAGAACGCGTCAAAGTCAAGGTCGTAGTCGTCGCAGATGCCCCTGATCACTGCGAGCAAACACCATGATGTGTTAAAAGAAATCCCTCTTGGTACTATTATGTACAGTATGTATGTGAGTATGCACCGCTAATGAAGATGGCGAGCGGTGCAGTGGTCAATGGAATGACGAGTGGCGAGCCAGCGAACAAGGAGTAGATCACACCGCCGATGCTCTGGCCGACAATGGTCTTCTGAACATCTGTGAAAGACATTTGAGCTTGGTTGCCAGTCTTTGTATCATGTTTTAGTCATTAGTAATTGTGACGTGTCATCATTACCGATCTCCCCTCGTGTGCTTTCGTCATTCAGAGAACCGAAGGCGATGGCAGGCAGTAGAATGGCGATGTAGAGGAAAATAGCGGTGGTGGTGTACTTGAGCAGAGAGCGGTCCTTCCCAATGATGCCTTCATTGATCAGTCAAAGTGGTGTTAAAGATGGAAAAAAAGACCACCAGCAGCGTTAACAGCTGAATACAGACCGTCTGTGAAGTCTGAAGGGTAGAGAGGCAGGCGGCGGCGGAGGTCGTTGTAAACACCTTTACCGGCTTTGAAGAAATCTTTGCACTGCAATGGAAAAAACAACACAGAAGCTCGTCTGACACATGTGGAACACAAGGTCAACATATTGAAGAGCTGTAAAATAGAGCTACTGAAGTAACCACAAATTGCTACTACAATGCTACTGCTATAGATCGACGCAGATGGACACCCCACACCTTGTTTTTCTTTTCCTCCGTCGCCAAAGTACTCGCTCATCTCACCAAATGGTTAATATAGTTATAAATAAATTCAAACACAAGCAGTAGGTTTATGCTTGTCATAGATCCCCTATATTACAGGAGCCTTCTGCTGTTTTTTAGGACCTGCTACAAAAGTGCTAGTTAAAGATCTATATTACAGGTGCACTCTGCTGTTTTTAAGATGTACTGCATATATATGCTGTTCAACTCTGCTGTTTTTGAGAACCGACTCCAAGAAAGCTTGTTAAAGATCTTGTATGGACAGTAGCGCTCTGCTGTTTTTAAGGATATTCAGCATACATACGCTAGTCTCCTCTGCTGTTTTTGAAGACCGACTGCAAAAATGCTAGTCAAAGATCCTGTATAAGCCAGGGGTGAGCTGCTGTTTTTAGGACCTACTACAAATATATTCTAGTCATCTATGCTGTTTTTGAAGACCTACAGCAAAAATGCTAGTTAAAGATCCCCCAGATGACAAGAGCGCGCTGCTGTTTTTATGGACCTACTGCATATAGATGCTATTCAACTATGCTGTTTTTGAAGACCTATGGCAAAAATGCTCTGCATGACAGTAGGGCTCTGCTGTTTTTAAAGACCTAATGTAAAAACACTGGCTAGTGGTTCTCTATGTGAAAAGTGTACTCTGCAGTTTTTAAGTATTTGCTTCAAAAACACTTTTCAAAGATCCTCTATGTGACAAGAGCGCTCTACAGTTTTTTAAGGACCTACTGCAGAAATGCTAGTCAAAGAGCCTCTATATTATAGCAATACTGCTGTTTTTAGGGATTTCCTGTGAAAACAAAGATCCTCTTAACAGTATGACTGCCACTGCACTAGCAATGGTCCTTTCTTCTATTAGTGTGTTAATTCACCCAAATAAAAGTGTTCTCCACGGGGAGTGTTTGTGTCTAAATGTCCTCGGTGGACATAATGAAGTACTTTGTCTGCAATCATTCTGCTGCCAGGCAGACTTGGCAGCCATTTCTCCAACCCATCTGCCTCTCGTTCCCCAGGCCCGACTAACGGATTGCGGAATGGGGATAATCAGATCATTTTGCACTTCATTTCATGGCTCCTCATATTCACATGCCTGGCTGGAGCACTACACCATGAGGAAGGACTTAGAGAGAACATGTTGCTTTATTGTTATAGGTTATTTTGTTATGTCATCCTTTATATTCCATATTCAGGAACATTTACCCCAATTCTTTACGCATACCTGAAGTGTTTTGCCTTTCCGTGGATCGGACTCATCCACGTCATCTACAACGGGCTTCTCCATGACCACAGACAGCTGCTGTCGCTGGCAGACCAGTTCTTGCTTGAACTCCTCCTGGGTCTTGGTGTCTAGAAGTTTCTGTCTGAAGGAAATGTCTGAGAACATGGTGGCAAATGTTCTTCCCAGTTCAATGGCCGACTTGGTGCTTTTCTAGGATGTTAAAAAGAGGGTTGTTGTATTTAAAATGGATATTGTGACGCAGGCTTTACTTTCCTACAGTAAACCGAGGTCTTACCGTTCTGTACGGGGCCAAGATGAGGACAACGTAGCGTGCCTCGCAGCAGTTGACCCCCCAGTTCTGCGGCCTCTCCAGACGTGCGATGCAGACATGACGTCTCTGCAGGGTCCTGACGTTGCAGCTGGTAAGTTTGCACACAAGTATGTTAGCGATGGGAAAAAAAAAAGAATGCAGTATGTTTCAAAAAAAGAGATGTTTCTTTACCACTTTGGTAAGCTGTACTGTAGGCCAGGAAACAACACATTATGTTAAAAAGTATGAGAAACAGCATCCTCTGCTGGAACCAGTGGGGCACTGCCCCTACTGTAGAGTCCTCACTATAAGGCCCACATAACGGTAATGTTTTTTTTTGGTATGTTATTTGTTTTCGGCTTTTCCCCGTCAAGGGGCGCCACAGCAAGTTAATGAACGGCATGAATGGTTTGGGCTGACAAACAGTACCCTCTGCTGGAACCAGCAGGGCACTGCCCCAACTGCACAGTCCCCACTAGTGCAAGGCCAGTGTATCGGTAATATACTCACAGAATACAGAGCCAGGACTGCTGGTAATGAATGCCAGTGGGCGTCGCCGTCACTCCCTGAATGGTCTCTGACAGAAGATGGACTGTCGGAAAAATAAAATAAAACAAGTTTCAACATCAGAATCTGAAGCGTAGTCTCTCCCTAGTATTTCTTATTTCACGTCACCTTACCATCCAACTCCGTCCTCCCCGTGTCAGTAAACAGCGAACCCATGACCTCGTCCACGTCGCAACCCCCTCCGTGGCCGTCCTCCGCCACGCTGCTCAACATGCGCCTCAGGACCTCATCCAGCGTGGAAGCGCCCTCGTCCAGCAGGATGCTCGCCTGAGCCAGGAAGCCATCCAGGTCCCTGTGGGCCCGCACCTCCTCGCGGAAGTCCATCGGCTTCACATACTTGTGTAGAGGGGGGATGTTACTACATTTTATCATTACCTTTAATAATTACCAGCCAATATATTCAGTTTAAAATCAAACAATCTGAATGTTACCTTTCTTGTTGTGTTAAGAAGGCCAAACCCTGGTCCTTCTGGTTCTGTCAATAAAAACATTGTCACTAATATTTAAGTTACAGCAACCTTTACCAAACTTGGGGTCAGAACCTGAATAGCATCAGAAAGTAAACTGCTGTGAACTAACTTGAGAAATATAAAATAAGAAATTAATAAGAATTCTATATTTATGTTGATTTTATGGCAATATGTCAATAAATTTGACCTTAGCTATCATCCTGCATGAAAGTGGTTGTTCGCATTCACATTACACACCTGACGCGCTGAGTTGGATCTGGTTGTCATAGATGATTTCCTTGTGCGAGACGGGAGAATTCTTCCCATAATCCTCACCCTCTTCTCCATCCTTCAACGCTGTGGATAGTCCTCAAAATTAATTCATTCGCACCAGTGGGGTCGAAGCTTTTTATAGAAAAATAGAAGGTTGTGGGGTGCCACTTTGATCATTTTCACATTTTAATTCATCAAGCACGCTCAAAGCAATGCAATTATTGTTTCGTCTGCAACTACATGGTTTTTTTTCAGGGCTTTCACACACTACAAAACTTATCATATAGTGCAAGCATGTGTATCCTCGCAAAACAAATTACCTTCCCCCCAAAGCCAGAGTGGAAAATACCCACCGCAAGTGTCCAATTGACAGGAAATGTTTTATATATGTTTATCATGACAGGATGCTTGAAAATCATCAAATAGCCGCAAATGCCCTCCAGACTGGACTGTGGACACCCCTGATTTACACTAAGCAAGCTTTATTGATTTCATATGTCAGCCTTCTATGTAGGGTGGCCTCTCTTTTGTTGAAAAGTGTTTTCCACAGTTTGCTTTACACTCCTTCTACAATGCACAGAAAAGAACCCACCCTTTCAACCAACACCTGCAGCCATATAACAATTGCTGCCCCTTGTGAATCCCATTATTGTACTGGAGATAAATAATATGACCCCTGGGTGGAAGCCTCCTTTAAGGAGGATTAAGGGAATTAACCCAAACCCTGTGTGAGTTTTGACTGATGATTGTTCTCCTCCTGCTCGCCGTCAACTCAGAGATCAACCGCCTCATTACTTAAGCATTTATTAGGCTCTCAACACTCCACCAGCATGTGAAATAGGCCATAAACTAGAGGCATTAGCTGGATAACTGTTGCAGTACGTTTCCATATGGAAAAGAAAATTGGTTGTAATCTTACAGATATCCTGAGGAATTGTGTTTTCAATGTTGGTAAAGTAGTCCATAATAACAACATGACAGGTTACTAACCCATTTCCTGGAAAACATATCCATTCTTGGAGCTCCCGGTTGGTGGGGCCTCTGCAAAAGAGAAAATACAAAGATAATACTTGCTTTCTTTATTTAGTCAATAGTTTTTATTCTCTGTATATCGCCAACGTGTCAGTATTTTGTCACACTTGTCAGAATGTCATTTCCCTCCTTGTTTTTGATGCATACACACTCACTGGTCACAGAATTTGGCGTACTTGCACCAATTTAAATATTAAAATGTGCATATGCAAAGATAATGAAATAAAATCAAATAAAATGATTAAATGCAGTCCTTTTGATTGACACTGTCAAAAAGAACATCATTGTAACAGTGGTCTATGCTACACGGAGCGCTGACGTGTAATTCAATTCCAGGCCACATGGGGGCAGTAGCTGTAGGAACACAAACAATATAGTATTGGAATCAAAGAAGCATGATGGAAGTTAACTTTTATCGTTTTGTGTTTTCAGGTGTTTTGACTTATTCGCTTTTATTAGACAATCAATACACAATTCTAGGACTACAGGATGCTTTGTACAACAGGTTTTTTGCTCGGGCATCATCCATCTCTCAATTTTCTAATCTTGGACATCATGGCGGTAGTAACCTGACCGTAGAAGAAGAAATGCGGAAACGGTGAATTAAGTCCAAAACAACAGGTGGTGAGTACACTAGGTCCCCAACTTACAAACACCCGACTAGCGAACACTCGCTGATACGAACACAAGCCGACTGGTCTATATTTTATTTTATTTTGCCTTGTAGTCAGTGGCTCAATCAATATTTATACTGCTACTGTACATGCTTGACCAGTAGAGGGCACTGTGACACTGCTAATGCAGCCTTAGAGCTAATGAGACCAACACAGCTGGGGAGATACAGTGTAAAGCTAAATGGAAAGCTAAATTGTACAACCCGGACACAGCGTGTGATTAAAGTTCATGAAGAGTTAATAGGCTGCTTAATTCTACACCACCCACAGAACACTACCGCCTTTAGAAGAGTCTAACGACGATGACGAATTGTCCTTTTTTTCAATAACTCCTCCTCCAACTCCACCACAACGACGTATGCTCGGCGACTCCTCTTCAAAGGTAAATAACATTTATCATTACGTATTATTATATCACTTTTATTATTGTTTTTTTCATTAATTATCCTCGTTTAATATTACTACTGCATCCAAACTCATATTTACATACATACACATATACAGTATATGTATACACGTACATGTCGTACCTATATCATTGAAAATATTACCTTTTCCCCTACTTAAGAACGATTCAACATAAGGGCGGTCGTTTGGAACCAATTGTGTTTGTTAGTTGGGGACTTTGTGTATAGAGTATATCAATTGTTTTGTTTTCATGTGACACTAGAACAATAGCATACACCTTGTTGAAGCATTAAGTGGATATGTGTGATATTTGGTTTTGGTTTGGTTTGGTTTAGTTTATTTGAGCATGAAGGTTACAATGGAATACATCTCATGAATCATTCTTTGACAGTTTCACATGTCCAAAAGGAGTAGGAAAAAGCAAAACTTAAGTAGGAAGAAGCAAAGCTATATTTAGCTTTGTTTGCGAAGTTGTCACTGCTAGCGGGAGTTTGGGGGGCATCACTATTGTTCTTAACACAAGACTGCTGTATCTTAAAAATATACTTTTCATTAATTAAATAGTTAAGTCATGAATTAAAAATGCTATGGTTGCTAGTCAAAGAGCCTCTTTAATATAGAGGATCATATTACATAGGTTCGCAAAGTGGGGTTACATGCACCCCTACGTGTACGAAGTTTGCCGTAGGGGGTATGTGAATACAAATTAAAAACGGCTCGACTACATTATCGCCGAACACTAAATTTTTCCTAATGCGCCTGAACGCCTCATGTGAGCAGCCACAACACCGGTAGTGCAGTACAGAAGAAAGGTGACGGCATGAAGTTGTTCATTGTTCTGTGAACAACTTAGACGAACAAATAAGTAAGTTTGTGGAGGACGTTGTGTTTAATCTTTATGATCTGAAGATTTTTCAAGATCATTTATATTGTGTGCCAAATGAGAGCTGGTCTTCTTAGTGGTGCTGTGACTAATTAGTGTGTTTTCAGTGCTGTATGAATCTGTCATTTTGCTTGTTGACTGGACGCACTGACAAGAAAATTTGCAAGTAAATTTATGCTTTCACGAATAATGTGTTTTCTTCGGGCGTTTCTATCACTTTGTAAGGCGGACCTTGAACACGCCATGTTTGATGCAGATTGAGGAGGTATTCTGTGAAGCGAGCTACTGTATGTTGAGTTGAAAGGTCAGACTTGAATGTTCAGCGAAGGTAGCTCTCTTTTAAAGCAGCTGTATCACCATGGTAACTTAAACCTGGTTGCGACCAGGTTTTGAGTTTAAGCCACTTTGAGTTGAGCCACTTTCGCCGTATACCCCCTGAGACGTATGTGAATGACGTTCTCCGACACTGCACAGACAGACGTGTATTTTCTATTCCTTTCACCTTGTCCTTGTTCACAAATGTTAATGCTGTATGTAAATGCACAGGTGAACTTTAATTATGTTTGCTCTGTGCTGCTGTGTATTTTCACTTGGTGCATAATCTCATGCTACAGTACTGTATATGTGCTCATATGTCCATTTGGCTCAGTAATAAGCCTCGAATTGAATAAATTTCCTAATTCATGAAAAACTAAGATAACAATTCACCACATCTTACCACTGCTTGTCACCACTTAAATACTACATCCACCTACAAATACAAGTAAATTTACCAAACAGAACACAAAACTGCCAGGAGATACTGTATCTTACCCCTCAAATACCTCCTCCGTTTTAAATTAGTAGTTTATGTGTGCAGTTGGAAAATAATTATTTTTTTTAATATAATGTCATAATATATAATATGTTTCGTAATATATAAAAGATCTTTCATTGTGTGGTTTATGTTTTTTAAGTGTGCAGGAATAGGGGGTACATGACCTCCAGTCAGATGTCTGAAGCGGTACGCTACTGTGAAAAGTTTGGAAACCATTGCTCTATACTTAAGCACCTACTGTAGAGACACTATTGAAAGATCCTCTATATGGTAGTAGCGTTCTGTTTTTGTGAGGACCTACTGCATAAACACTAGTCAAAGATATACTATATGACAGGAGTGCGCTGCTGTTTTTGAGGATGTGTTTAGTCACGCATGCTCCATATGACAGGAGTGCACTGCGGTTTTTAAGGAGCTACTACAAACACTCTAGTCCAGGGGTGGGCAAACTACGGCCCGGGGGCCACATCCGGCCCGCCAAGCGTTTGAATCCGGCCCACCAGTTGCTTCCAAAGTATTTAAATTTATAACATACAAGCATAGGCTCCAGCGTACCCTCACAACCCTAATGAGGAGAAGCGGCATAGAAAATGGATGGATGGATGAACATACAAGCTGGCAACCTGACTTGCAAGTAGTCAGTCAGTCAATCTCAGACAAAGACGACCTTTTGATATTGTAAGTAGCTTTTCACATGCAGCGATACAGACAACTACCTCACCCAGGGTGCCAAACAAACAAGTCAACACCAATGTGACACACAACTTAACCTACCCACTGCGCTGTCTGGGAATTAAAATGAGTGACGTTCACATGCTCTGTATAGTTCACATTGTACTGTCTGTCACACATCCTGTATTTATGTATATTCCGGATGTCCTATTCAGTAAAAAAAAAAAATACAATTTTAAATTTTGTGATTTGATGTGGTCTGATGGTTAAAGTGCTCCTGGAAAAAGGGACACAAGCACATGTAGCAGATTGTATGACACTTTTACAGGCAAAATATGACAAATACTGTAATTCCAGGTGGACTGTTAGAACTATAAGCTTGAACTAGTGTGCGTGTGTCAAATATATAGTCTGGCCCCCCGGCCAATTTTGTTAACACAATGCGGCCCGCGAGTCAGAAAGTTTACCCATCCCTGCTCTAGTCAAACATCTTTCAAAGACCCTCTATATGACAGGAGCACCTTACTGTTTTTGAGGACCTACTACAAACTACAGCCACAATAGTAAACACTGTGTTAAGGTAGTACAGTCAGTCAAAAATAATAAAACATGATAATCTGAAGGCGTTATTTATAAAATACGCAACTTACTCTAACTGACTTTACTTGAAACTGGACTCCCGGTGTGGACTGACTTAGTTTACACTCTGTGGCCTTCGCCTTACACAGCACTAAACCACATTCACATCATCTCGGCACCCTGCAGAAACCATGTCAGTGAAGATGAAGCGGCGCGGGGCAATAACACGTGAGAGGTTGCACACAGTTCCCTCTCACTTACAATGCAAACCAGGGCACCAGCTGCGTGCCGTGTTTTCATAAGCAGTCGTGTGTTTCTGAGACGCTGTAAATGATGAGCTGTTTGTCTCCGAGGACTCCTCCTGAGCAAGACGAGGTCCTCTAGCAGATTAAGGCGGAACATTCCCAAGGCCTCCTGCGTCTCGGCGGAGCCTCACAGCTCTGGCGACACGGTTATTTGTACCACGCGGGTCGGCTGCCAGACCTCTATGTCGCCGTATCGTAAAGATAAAGGTCGGACTTGGCATAAGGATTCACGACTGTACCTGATTATAGAGACGGGCTACCTCGCACTAGATGGTGACAGTATTCAAGTAATATATCGTGTGTATAATAATACTCTACTGTACTGGGCCTAAGCACCGTACACCTTTTGACATCAAAACCAGCCCTGAAAATAGTTGGCTTTCTGACCCCTTGACCCTGTTTTCCAAGTACTGCTAAACAAGCCATTTGCTAACGTCTGTCATAACATTTTGAGATTATTTGATGACTAAACAGCACAAGAGCAAAATGCACTATTCTCACCTGTACTACTACTGTACATGTAGTATATTCCTCAACTAGTGGCCTCCAAACTCCATGCCCCAATGGCATTAAAAACAAAGCGTACAGTATCTCCCAAAAGTGAGTACACCCCTCACATTTGTGCAAGCATGTTTACGTCCGCCAAGCGCGGTGCAGAGGTTATGTTTTTGCCAGCGTTTGTCTGTTTGTTTGTGTTCAAAATAACTTGAAAAGTTCTGAATGGATTTGGATGGATTTTGGGAAATTGCGTAAAGTGGGATATGGAAGAACTGATCAAATTTTAGGGGTGATCCGGATCAACCGAGATAGGACCATTTTCAGGATTTGTGCATATAACTCCACAAAAAATTGTCAGATCACTTGGGGAAAAAAAGACAGGACATGTTTCCAACAGGTTCTGCAAAATATCAAAGACTGATCCAGATAATGGAATAATTGCAGATACTGTGATCCAGAACATGAAAAAAATAGGGGACCTTTGAAATTTTCATCATAGGAAGACAACAAATGAAGCTATAAACATGCAACAAACACCATTATACTTAATCAAGACACTGCAGAATCTGGAGTGTGCTAACGGATTTCCAGTAGAAAACAGCCATTGTGGAAAATGCGTTTTTGTGAATAACTACTGAACAATTGCTAATTGTATGTTTTCATGGTCAAGGAATCTAAATATGTAGATAAAATAAATGTAGGACTAATATTTATGGTGTAAATTAAAATATGGGGGGAACTATGGCGCTTGCCGCAGGTCTGCACTGTCCGAGTGCTTTTCTAGTTATTATAGTACATCTTGTCAAGGAGCAATAACACAGAAAGTAAACTTTGATACACTGTACTTTAAGTAGTCAATGTATACAGCTTGTATTGCAGTACAGTAGATCCCCTTACTAGTGGTCCTGGAACGTAAAGTAATATACAGTCGTCTCTCGTTTATCGTTAATTACTGTAGTTCCACAACCGACCAGGAATTTCCACAAAGTATAATTCAGAATTTATAAATGAATTTTTTTTGTAGTTAGAGCATTGAAAACCTGTTTATGACTTTCTAAATAAGGTTTTTACCATTATTAGAGCCCTGCAGACATAAAATAACACCCCTATAGTAACCTTTACACTCCTGTTATTCTTTCTTTACATGACATTGCGCAACACTAATGTGCAGGCTACGGGATCTCTGCAGAGACGAAAGGGACGGCCGCCGCTCACAGCATATAGCAAGCAGCCGAGCTAACTAGTTAGCCTCCGGTTTATTTGTTCTAAACTTAAGAAAGTATTTCAAACAGAGTGGGGAAGAAGGACAAAGTAAGAACCTAAAAAACACTTCCAAACGGAATTGGAGGAGAACTTTTTTTTACTCTATCATGTTGGACATGCCATGACTGACTACATGCAGTGTTAAGGTAATGTAATGTCACATCAATGCAACATTACTGGCGCAGAGCGACAGCAATACTACATATCACTTGTCTTTTAATTTTTTTAGACTAAAAAAAGGCCACAGCCAACCACGAAATAGTCATCATTAATTAATTAATTTTTGAAACAACTTGATAGAGGGAGGGAGCGATGTTCGAACTGCGATGTTGCGAGGGGCGACTGTATATCCAAGTTTTTATTGTACTGCCTCTTGAGAAGATATGCCCTGATTTTGTGGCACATTGGATATTTGCACAGTCAGCATTTTTGACTACGCTAACCCTGAGATGCTAGAAAATTCCTCATGTCAAATGTTGTCCTCTCCCTAGATACACAGAGGAGATTGTTTTATAAATCTCAAGCCACTCTCAGTGAGAAGAGGATGTCCAAGAGGGGTAGGCAGAATCAAGTTGAGAACTATTCAAGGTCATTCATTTAAACAGCCTTCTTTCCCTTTTGGGTAAAACCGTTCGTGTTGTAGCTCAGTCAGCCTGAATGATTTTAACCATGCAGGTCTCTGTGTGAGCTGTGTTTGCACTTTAGCTCCCAATGTAGAAAATAAAGCAAATAACAGGAAGGAAGCCTCACAGCTCAGTCCACTTCAGCAGTTCAAAAACTACCTGATGTTTGCTCATACGACACAGTGGACTCAGCCACTGGGCCGACAGTAACAATCTTAACTTAATCGACTTCGGAGTGCATCGTGCGAATCTTTTTAAGATCATATCATAACATTTGCCTCTCGTGAGGCGCAAAAATACAACAAATACATGGAGGGGTACAACTTGAAACAGATTATAACATGCGGGACATTTTTTCTGCTTCATAATCTTCTTAATCCGCGACCTGCAAGCTTTAACTCATTCGCGGCAAGGAAATTGTTGGCTTGTCTGCTGAACTTTTGCTAAATCTACAGTATAGGGTGTGTAAACGTACATGTATTGGTAATCAGATATTTTAGTGTTGGAGACATTGGGTATGGTAAAGCATACTGGTTTCCCACACGGTACAGTTTTTCCCACAGGACTGCAATCTATTTGTGGCTGTGTTGGCCGGTGGGCTAGATGATATCATAGTGTAATTTGCATATTTGGCCATGATGCTTGTGCATATAGTTTTCGAAGGTGAGGGAGACAAAAAGTGAGCAAAAAACACGAAAAGCAAAACAAATATGCTCATAAATTTAAATTAACTTTGAACCTCTGGCAGACCAGGCGCATATGAGGATGAGGACTGTTAAGAAGCAAAGTTGCCATGACTGTAAGGCGTTGGAACCACAAGCTACATTCAAAGAAGTCCTGTTATAACGTGTTTATGAGCGAGGGCAAACAGGTGGCGCCAAATCTATTTGTGGCGATCCACCCATCCATCGTCTATGCCGCTTATCCTCTCTAGGGTCGTGGGTATGCTGGAGCCTATCCCAGCTGACTTTGGGCGAGAGGCGGGGTACACCCTGGACCGATCGCCAGCCAATTTAGAGTCTCCGGTTAAGATAACATGCATATTTTTGGAATGTTTTCTCCGGCGTACCCAGAGAAAACCCACGCACGGGGAGAGCATGCAAACTCCACACAGATGCCCAAATGGAGATTCAAACCCAGATCTTCCTGATCGCCTGACTGTGTGGCCAACGTGCGGTGGCGATCCATATTAAATAAATAAATGTAAGTATGGGGGGCCACGCGGTGGCCCAGTGGTTAGCATGTTGACCGCACAGTCAGGAGATTGGGAAGACCTGGGTTTGAATCTCTGCTTTGCTTGGGCCTGTGCGTGCGTGGGTTTTTTCTTTTCTTTTTTGGTGGTGTGAGTGTGAATGGTTGGTTGGTCTATATGTGCCCTGCGATTGGCTGGCGACCAGTCCAGGGTATACCCCGCCTCTTGCCCGAAGTCTGCTAAGATAGGCTCCAGCATTCCGCAACCCTAATGAGGATAAGCGGCGTAGAACATGGATGAATGAATAAATGTATGGGGAATCGCTACGGTACACATTAAATGTGGTGCATTGTCCTAAAAAGAAACTATTGGGGTATTTTTCAGTCTTACAATCTATCCATCCATCCATTTTTTATGCCGATTCTCCTCATTAGGGTCGCAAGGGTATGCTGCAGCCTATCCCAGTTGACTTCGGGTGACAGGCGGGGTACATCCTGGACTGGTGGCCAGCCAATAGCAGGGCACATATAGACAAACAACCATTCACACTCACATTCATACCTATGGACAATTTAGAGTCGCCAATTAACCTAACATGCATGTTTTTGGAATGTTGGACCGGAGTACCCGGAGTACCCCCATGCCTGGGGAGAACATACAAACGCCACACAGAAATGCCCAACGGAGATTCGAACCCAGGATCTCCAGACTGTGACTGTGTGGCCAACATGCTAACCACTAGACCACCGTGCGGCCCATCTTATAATCTAATATTAATTTATTTATATTTTTTTTAAAAATAAGAATTAATTTAAACAAATCATCAAACATGCAATTTTATGTTTTACATTTTGTTCCTTAATGTACCAAAAATGAACCGAACCGTGACCTTAAAACTGAGGTATGTACCGAACTGCGATGACTATACTGCATTAGCATTTTTGGCCATTTTGCCTTTCCGTGAGTCATTAAACATAAAACAGTGGTAGAATTGTATCACTTTTTACTCGTGCACCATTTTACTGCCAGATAGTAAATATTGCCTTAGCTCATCATAACACTCCTCTAAACAGCCAAACTACTGTATTGATTTATGACATATGTGCCATCCACACATACAGAAGAGAGGGGGTCTTCACGTGACACAAGGTGGCTCAGGTTGCACCGTGGGAGACCTTCCCGTCCTGCTCCGCACCCCACCCCCACCCAACAAACACACACCACTGAAACTTACCGGACGGTACGAAATGGAGGACCTTTCTGCCTTCCATGTTCTCTAGGGGTTCAGGTAAGATGCTGTCAAGGGGTCAACCCATCATCCTCAAGTTTGCCCTGGTTTTCCTTAAATTTGCTCCTCCTAGCCCCTTTCTCTCTCTCTCTCTCTCTCTTCTCACACACATACATGTGGAAGTCCTAACACCTCCTCCAGTAGCACATGGGTTTGAAAGAGGAAGTGGTTAGGTGACGCAGTAGGGGCGGAGGCGGGTTTGGTTTCTGCCCATGAACTGACTCATGGCAGTTAGCCACAACATTAGGAACACCTGCACAATGTCATCTAGTAGTGGTAGCTACAGTTAGAGGTATTTATTGAGCAATCTGCTTGTTATTGTGGCTGCAGTTTGTATCATAAACCTTTTTATTAGCTTTTCAAGCAAAGTCATATTTTAAGTCACATTTGAACTGTATAATAAAACTAAAATATAGTAATACTGCCCACCCTGTGAAGATACCTGACAATCAGCATGTAGAGTTTATAAAACAGACCAAATCCTATCCAGTGTTGGCCAATATATGCTAAGTTAAAATTGTAATTAATAAATAATAATAAATAAATAAATAAATACAAATAAAATTAATAATTAATAAATTTCCTGATTATTCAAATGATGTATGAATATTATGTAGGCAAATAAATGTTTCCAGTCATATTTTTTCTTTTTGGACACAGCCAAATGTAATAGTACATGATGGATTTTTTGTAAAGTTTTCTAATCCACAATTATTATTTTTTTAAATTCCTGATTAATATGATTTTTTTTAAATTGTCAATTAAAGTCATTGACATTTTTTTTTAGGTTGTTTAATTTGCAATTTTATGAAAATTTTTCTGGAACATCTATATCAAGACCAATAGTTGTTTTTTTTTTGGAACTTTGTAATTGACCCCAATCATCTTTGGTAATATTCTGATAGTGGTCATTTTTAATTTTTATTATTTAAAAAAAAATCAGGTGCTGGTCACCAATGGCAATGGCCAATGGCACTTTCGACACCCTTGCTGTAAAGGGAACAAAAAGGTGTTTGCAGAGTACAACAGTAATCCAATGGCGTTAGATATTGCACTAATATGTAGTGCATAATGCAAACTTAGTGAAATAGAATGGTTTAGTGACACTGCCACCTAATGGCGTTTTTAGGTATTGCCATAACTAGTATGTAATATTGTAGGTGTATTAACATGTGCTTTAGAGCAATGATTTCCAAACTTTTTAACACCAATTTGCACCTAAAAATGTTTAGCTTTTCACATACATCATTTTTGCAACCTCTACGGTTTGTGTCTTCTAGTTGCCTTGTAATTGGCTTGTGCATTAGAGCACGTCATTGATTTTAATTCATTGTGTTGTTCATGTACACAACAGCCGAAGATTCTATGGTTATCATCATAAAAAAGGCAAAACGCATTTTTGGAGTTAATACTTTACATGCTTACGGAGAGATAGTTTTATTTGGTGACATGGGACATGGTAGTTTTGTTTGACTTGTGTTGCATATGTTTTCAGAAAACAAATTGTACCACTTTTGGGGCATTTGTTGAGGTTCGTTAGTAAAGTTAATAATACCTCAAAACTGGGTTGGGCATAATTTATATTTCTACTGATTTTATGATTCAGATCATGTTTCTATTTAATTTTAACCCTGTAATTTGCTTACTTGACTAGAAAGAAATGTTATTCTTGAAGGCTCTAGAAATCATAACCTAAATGCTGATTTTAATGTTTTTATCATTTTTTTGTAATTGTGTGTTCTTATAAGTAACTTGCTTGTTGTCCATTTTGGGCCAAATAGTTGTTTTCATCAGGAAATTGATCAGATGAAGCAAGTAAATAGTAAAAAAAATGCAGCTCTTCCTAATTTGACATCAGAGGCAACTATAGAGAGCACCGTCTTGTATAATTATTATTTCTGTTTGCTTCATTCAGACCTCTCAAAGGTTGAATATTAACAGAACATTAATAGTGCTTGGGAGGATTAAAGGTTTAGCTTTTTCTCTGTAACTCATAAAATGACATGAAAAGTGCAGTGCTTAAAAAAAAAACAACAACCCAAAAACCACGCATAACATTTTGTCATGAGCGAGAAGAAGAAATGCCAAAACACACTTTACATCTACCGTGAACCTTATAGAGAGTGGATACATTTTATTGTTTGTTCACATCCCCTGTGTAGCATATCCCTATGGTTTCAAACCATAGAGTCAGCTGATCCAACCCAATATCTTCCCCTATATACTTTATAATACACCCACCCAACCAGGACGGTAGTATTAATTACAGAACATCACTGAGGGTGTTTTCACACTTGTCATGTTTGATCGATTAAAACAGGGGTGTCCGGCCTTTTTCCAGCGAGGGCCGCATACTGAAAATCAAAGGATGTGGGCGCCACTTTCACATTTTTTCAACCAACCCATGTAGGTATGCTGAGACATTTTTTATATTTAAAGAAAAAAACAGCCTGCATCTCAGCTTTGTGTTATCGGCGTATTATTAGTATGAAGTTTTTCTCCTTACATTACATTACAACTTTATTCTCCTCATGTTTTGTCTATAGTCTCTTAAAACTACTGCTTTTTTATTCAATATTAATAAACTGAATATTTCTGTAGTTAGAGCATAGAAAACCTGTTTAGGACTTTCTGACTATTATTTTTACCATTATTAGAGCCCCTTAGACATGACATAACACCCCTATAGTCATCTTTACACTCATATTACCCAATATATTAGATATAATCAGAGAAAATAAGTTATTTAAGACATAAATAAGATTTGTGCTCGTGAGTGTTCCAATTAATATCTTCCAGATGTGTGAACAGGAAGTGACGTCAGGGATTCATTAGAGTTTTAGCTGGAGTATAGCCCATGTTACTATTATGATGATGATGATGACTGTTATTATGTTATTATTGTGCCTGTTGTGAGATAAGTAATTATATTATAAAATAATATAAGCCTTTCGTTGATGATCAAGTCCGGTGCGTGTTACTAGTGACACCTAGTGGCCAGTATAGACTAGAGTTCATCTTGTTATGCCTTAAACTGTATTTGTATTTTAGTTCATTTGAAACATTGATATGCTTTAAAATGCTTATTTTAGGCCAAGGATGCATAACAGTTGCTTAAATGTGCATTTTTTAGACTAATGATAAGCCGTAGTCGACCACAAAACAGCAATAATTTATTAATTCATTTTTGAAAAACCGTGATAGAGTGAGGGAGTCATGTTCGAACCGCTATGGAGTGAGGGACCACTGTACCCTGTGAATGGTAAGGTAAGCATCAAAGCATCAATCTGGCCTGGACCAGAGTACCAAACTACAACTACGGGTATACTGATTCGCCGTGACCCATCACCACAGCATTACCCTCAAAAGGATCCTTGAGTACGAGCCACTGGGTCAGCAATCAACATGAAAAAGGCCTTTTCCCCCCAGCTTTTTGCAGGCTGTTTGGACTTTCATCACCAGCGCTGGTCAAAGAGTGACCACTAACAATGAGCAATGAAATGCCGCATTAATAAGCTAATCTTCTGTTCCTTTGCAAGGGCAAACTTTGCAGAGTTTAGACGGCAGTGACACATTAATCTAACACAAAAAAGGTGCCTTAGGGAAGGAAAAAAAGAAATATGGCGGGTATTTGCAGTAGTTGTTTTGTTTCATATTCTGTTAAAGCTGCAGAGAGACTAGTAATGAGTAATGGTAGTAATACTAGTTTTGTAAATCACCAATTGATCATGTATGCTACTGAAGTGCTACTGAATTTGATTATCTACGACCTTTACTGCTATTAATATACAACAAGGTGCACATTCTTTTTTTTGTAGTCAAACATTAAATTTGGGCACATGTACAGACGCTGCTGTACTGCGAATGCAGACAGAATAAATCAACTACTGAATCATCAACCAGAATGAAGAGTCATTTAGCAAACAAAACACTGCATATTGCTCGATTCATTTGTAGTACTGCCGCCTCTTCTGGATGGCACTGGGTGGCAACCGGTCACACACACTTGTCCTAACATGCGTGTTTTTTGCTTTATTGGAGAAGGCATAGGAGAATTCATCCAAGAAAACATACATACCCCACCTCCTTTCAAAGGCCTCAACGTGAAGAACCCAACACCTTCTTACTGGAGGCTGCTAACACGAGAAGCTTTTTTTTGTGTTTTTAAAAGAAAATCACCCAGAAATGTAGTCAAAACTCCAGCAAAACCTACTGGAATTCGCATGCCAGGCTAGTAGTTGGTGATGCGACTTTGTAAAAGCTTGAACACAAGAACTGCTTGTACTGTCCACATCTTATTTGAAACATTCTTTTGAATACCTTTGGTCTGTGAGATAAGAATTTGACGTGACGACACCTAATTTGTCATTTTTGTTAGCGTAAGTTATCTGTTCTCCTCTTAAACAACTGCACATAAAAGGGTGAAAACTTGTCAAAACAAGCACCCCTACTGTGTGCCTGTGCTATTATTTTTCAGAGAAACACACCACATGGTGGAGTTGTTATTAAACTCCAAAGATTGACCCCCATCAGCCAGACTGTCTTTCTCACACAGCTCAATTATGTGCTTGACTACAAAACACCCACTGTAACTTTGGTATGTTTAGTTGAATCACCACAAAATTTGGTACATATCTTTAGGGGACCAACAAGAAGATGTGTGTAAAATTTGAGCGAGATTGTTTGAAAAACATGGCTGCCGTCAAGCAAAATGGCTTTGCATTGGTGCAGGCAGGACTTGGCAATCAATTGTCCATACGTCATTGACTATTTGTTTAATGATTGTAAAATTTTGAATATACAGTATCTGTATTACATGTACGCTAGCATGTGTTTTTTGTTTTTTTTTAACTTGAATCCTCTAATGTAGGGATTTATTAGAGTTCATGTTTGAAAATATGCATGTCCAAGTACCTTTATGACATTTACTGACAAATGTGTTTACATGACTTTTTATGCAAATATATAGAATTTGTAAATAAATACCAAAGAGAGTGACGATATGTTTTATCCCTTTTCAAAGACAAAGGGTTAGTAGTGATGCAGCATTTAGGTACATTGGATGTACAGTATGTTTGCTGCGGATCTGCATCGGACTTCATCCATACATTCAGTAGGCTACACAAGTCACTGACTTGTGTCTTAAATTAGTGTTAGCTTTCCTTACCTTGAACAAAACGATTCAGTGTGACTCCTGGCATGTCGTTGGCTTCCTTTTTCGTCTTCATCTTGCTTCTCTAAACTTAACTTAAACCCAAAAAGCTGTGATATTTTATTCTTGGACACACGGAAAGAAAAGTTATAGAATGCGTTGTTGGATAAGGCAGCCTTTACTTGTGGAGACCCACAGGTAGATGGGAGCTGGTCACCGCCAATGAGTAACACCTTAATGTCCTCTCGACCAATGACTGTGAGGCAGACAGGTAATAAGGAAGCTTTCGAGGAGTGCAGGTAGAGGGGGAAGGAAGGTGTGAGGCCACTGTGATGAACCCCTGATGGGTCTCTTTTGGTATTCTAATGTCACTGACGATGCTAAACTATAGTCGTCACAGTCTCTGGAAGCATTCAGGTTTTCCTGTGTTGGAAAAGCAGTTAGGACATGGATTCTTCTGGCAGTATATAAACAGGATTAATTGTACATACCTTCACATGCTGTCGTTCAGTGAAAACAAGGTAAAACAAATGCGTCACATCAGTGGTTCTCAAACTTTTTACAGTCACGTACCCCTACAGACATTTGACCAGAAGCCATGTACCCCCTACTCCTGGACACTTAAAAACTTATAAATATTGAACAGAATTCATTGGTTAATTAATTTAATAGTAATTCCGGGTAAAAAATTAGTATTTTGCGTGGTCACATTTTGATAAAAGTTTAACATGAGCACTGCTAAATAGATAAGTAATCATCCTACATTTCTTTTATTCCAGTTTGATGTTGGCATCCTTCCATTTCAATGGGCTGAATGTGAGCTTCACATTTTTTGTCCACTCACGAGGGCTATGGTTTAAGTCTGCATATTGTTTTGAATACAAAATTGAAGGTGAAAGTTTAACAGTCATAATAAAGCAGTATCCGAAGTACAAAAATACATACAACCAACGATAAAGCCTCAATTTCGGGGGAATCGGCACTCACCGTGACAGGTTTTTACCACTGCACCGTGCGGGGATTATAATACCAATATAAATGAAATCTTCAGGATTAAACACTGTCACTGCACAAAATAATCATCAAACGTACTTGTTTGTTCATATAATGCACACAGAGCAATGAACAGCCTCATGCTCTGTCTCCTTTCTGCTCCGTTCTCCTTGCGCCGGCAGGCACTGGTGCACTCGTCATTGTGAGTGTTAGGCACTAATTATTTGTCATTTTTATTCACGTTCCCCCCATTGCAATTGGTGTACCCCAGGGGTACGTGTACCCCGCTTTGGGAACCGAGGCGTTACATAAAAGTTTTACAAAGTCTTTAAGTTTGCATAAAGACTTTGAAAAACCAAACTGTGATGATGGCGTACCATTACACCCCCAACAGTTTGTGCAAATTAAAAAAGTAAATTTATATTTATATTAATAGGAGTTAATGAGAGAGTGTCACAATCCTCTCATAGGCGTTCTCCACATGAATTGATAGCAATCATCTACCTTCACATGTAATCTGTCACCTATTGTGTCAGCCTCCTCAGACTAATATAGATGAGAAGGAATCCATTTCTATTGCAAATCTCCGCTTTTTTCTGCTCCACTGAAATCCTTCCTTGGCACCAAGCAAGTAGGTTCCAAATGTGCTCCAATTATCACCGTATTCTCACCATGGCCCTCAAGCTGTTTGTCTTTATCTTAGCTCTATGTGTGGGAGCACTGCACCGAAAAGATAGAGCCAACGCTTATTATGAATAGTCTAACCCTGAACACATTCCACTTCAATTCAGCTTCTAAAATGATTCATTCTCTAACTGCTTGGTGACCATCCATATTAGGAATGAGTAAGAATGAATGTTTACAATGCAGGAGACACGCCTTCGCACTTACATTATTCTGCTGTGTTTATTATTTACAGCTTAACCATGGACCAGTTCTTTCATACTGTGCCACTATGCCTGCCTCACTGTGCTGCACTCAATCAAGCTTCACTTGATAATTAATAATGAATTAATTGCCCTAATTATGCAACGAGAGCTGACCCTCCCCAGTTGTCTTTTAATTGACATGGTTAACAAATTACAAAAATATCCCCAAAAAATCTGAAATATGATATAAATACTCTTACCACAACATATAAATCCTGTAAATAAGGGACTAAATAATAATAGTAATACATAATTTATACAACAATCAACATCAAGCAATTTAAATAACCACCCAGTTTTCACACAATAACTCTATAAAAACTACTTTTACACTATGCAGTAACTATAGACAAAAACGAAATAAAATAACTATCCATCCATCCAACCATTTTCTATGCCGCTTCTCCTCATTAGGGTCGCAGGGGCATGCTGGAGCCTATCCCAGCTGACTTCGGGCAACAGGCGGGGTACACCCTGGACTGGTCGCCAGCCAATCGCACATAGATACAACTACTGTATATGCAAAACTATGTACAACAATGATGAGACTTATTTGTTACCATTTGTAGTAATATTCATTGGGCATTGCTTTACATTTGAATCAATGTGAGCTTTTCCATTTTAAGAGCTTTAATATAATTATATATTTACTCCTGATCAAAATTTTAAGACTAGTTGAAAAATTGCAAGAATTTAGATTTTGCACTGTTGAATCTTAAGGTTTTGTATTGTATGTACTTTATTTATCCCACAGCGGGGAAATTTACTTGTTACAGCAGCAGGTTCTAAGTAGAGCTTCAAATGCAAAAAGAAGAAATGGAAGTGACACAAAAACAATTTAAACAATTTATTGCCAAGAACCATTAAATTGAAATAGGCTGTTCACCAGCTGATCAAAGGTTTAAAACCATAGCTTAAAAAACCCCTAAAATCGAAATAAAATGTACAAAAAAGGATGCAGTAATGAGTAGCCGTGCCGTTCTTGTTAATCACCTCAAAAATTGTTTTGGGCATGCTTGATGCCAGGGACACCAGGAGGTTGGTGGGAATGTTGCTCAAGGTGGTGAAGATGGCTTCACGGACGGCATCCACTGTATGGAACTGATGTCCATTTTTGTAAACTTTTTATCTTGGATAAGATTGAGGATTTAGTGTTAAAGATTTCCATAAGTTTACGCCTTTACTTGTTGTGTGCTATGCTTTTGTAATGGTTTGCACCAGGCAGTGATGTAACACTTATCACGGAACAATGAGGAAGCCTATCTTGGATGATGTGATGTTCATAGTTGCAGGCTGTAATGATTAGGGTTCGTCATCGAACCGGGACTAACATTCAGATTCCCCTGGGATCACTGAAATGCTTTTATTTTGATTCCTAGTTTTGTTGCCGACTTTTGCCGACCGAAGAAACAGAAGAAGAAGAAGCACCAGCAAAAGGGCAGCTACAAAGTTTGGCTTACCTTCATAAAAAAAGAGCAGTCGGCTCAGTGCAACATTTGCACCACAATGCTATCATGCAAAGGAAGGTGCACGGCCAACATGATTAATGTTCACACATTCATGGTGTAGAAATAACTCAGTACCTCGACATCAGACATCAGACTTCCTCTAAGCCCACATGTGTCAAACTCGTGTCCTGGAGGGCCGAGACGCTGCAGGTTTTCTCTCCAACCAGTTTCTTCAGCAGGTGATTTAATTGATGAGCTCCTTCCCTCAAACTGAAGGTGTTGATCATTAAAATCACCTGCTTTAGTGACTGGCTGGAAAGAAAACCTACAGTGTCTCGGCCCTCTATTAACATTTTTTGTGAATAAGATTTATATTGCTGTTGAATGATTTTATATTTCTATATTGAAATTTATAGTGACGTTGATAAAAAGTTTATATCATTAAACAATTCATTAATAAGTTTAGTCATTTAATCCAAAAAGAACTCTGATTAGCACCCTCGTTTAAAACATGCAAACTTTTGTGACCCTGCCTTTTAAAAGCATCAGAATCGAGAATCGTTTGGACCCGGAATCGAAACAAGGAATCGGAATCCAAATCGTAATTTTTCAAATTCAAATGATGCACAACCCTAGTAATGATAAATAAATACGACTTCAGAGTATTTGCTGAAGTTGTGCATTTGCTTGGTTCTCACACGCAAGAAAAGGACCGGTGCCTAACATTTAGGCCACATATGCTGTACTACCAAGCTGCTTCATTTCTTACGTGGCCACGCTTATTTATACGCTGGTGTCTGAGTTTTTTTGTTTCTGTTGACTGGTGATTTTACTTTTTGTTATATGTAATATACTTTAAAAATTTCAACCATTTAGATGTAGTTATTGCTTTCTGAGACAGTAAAAGAACACTTTGTATTTCAATTGTATTTTTTCTATATATTTTTTTATATATCAAAAATAATGCAAAATCTACATTCTTGTAATTTTTCAGCTGGGCTTAAAATTTTGTCCGGGAGTGCACTGTATAAGGTGAATTTTTCCCAATTTTCTGAGGCCCCTGTGTGCTTGCATGCAAGCTATTGTGCAGGGCCCACCTCTTCCAACCATTATGATAATTAGTAGGGATAGCCGATATTCACCTCTTTGCCAATGTCCAATATGCCGATATTGTCCAACTCGCAATTTCCGATTCCGATATCAACCGTTATCGATATGTGTAACATCACATATCTCCTGTCGTGCAAAGACTGGACTTAATATCTCATTATGTATTATTATTATTATTATTATTATTACTATTATGTATTATCATTATTTATTATGTATTATTGCACTACAAATTTGATGTGATCTGTTCCTTATTTATACTTAATTTATTCTATTTTCTTATTTTTCTCATGTCTTGCCTTGGTTGTTTTATTTTGTGGTTAAGTTCATTATGACATTTTTGCAGAGCTGCTGGAAATGAGAATTTCTCTTGGAGATTAATAAAGCATCTGTCTGTCTGTCCGTCATATACCATTGTACCTCAGATTTTCCATTTAGTGGCAGCTTTCAGAAACAAAAAAGCCCCAGTCACACGCAGAGTGGCTTTCTGCCACATAGGCTTTGTTCACGTCTGAGTGAAATCTTTGAACAGTTCACATAAAAACCCCAGTGGGATATAACATTCGTTGATATATGTCATTGGTTCTGTTCATAAAATGATTGTTCAATGAATAAAAGTACCACAGTTTCTTGTACCCAAGCAGGAGTACAATGTGAAGCTAATTGCACTGCCATGAACAACTTGCATAATGCATCAATAGAGCCCCTTCTTTTGTCCACGTTCATGCCGACAGGGCAAAGTTATGGGCACAACATGATCTTCGAACCTGTGAGAGAATTTGTTCTTGCTTCTTCAAGGAACAATGGGCCTCATTCACGAACATCTTCTTAAAAGTCTTCTTAAGAACTGTACTTAAGAAGGCGCGGGTTGGAAACTGCGCCACATTCACGACACGTTCTTAAGTAGGGATAATCGTTCGCACCGGTGTTCTTAGGTTGATGAATGCCAACTGCGATGCACGTGCATGTAAGGCCTAATTTGCATAGGTCACCGCCTATTATTTTTTATATAAGGTAAAAAATGTGCCGTGCGCAGCAGGCAGCTGGAGGCGGAGATGGCAACGCGCAAGGGCAAGACTGAGGAGCAGCTGGACAACAAACAGAAGAAAAACTTCAATTCTACTGAAATAGAGGTGCTTTTACAAGGAGTGACCGAACACAAGACCGCCTTATTTTCACGTGTATCCACCGGTCATCAGGCCATCCAAAAAGAGTCGGCATGGAGCACCATTGCAGGAAACATAAATGCCGTTTCCACGGAGAAACGCCCCACCGCAGAGGTTAAAAAGAAGTGTTTTGACTTAAAATAGACTCAAAAAAAAAAATATTGGACTGCACCGGAGGGATCTGGAGGAAACGGGAGGTGGGCCATCAATCAGAAACCAAACCATTTCAGAAACTCTAGAAAATATTTACACAATCATGATGGAAAAATAAAGTCAAAATAAGTAGTTTGTGTGTGACAATTTATTTTTTCTGTGGTTACATTTGATGAGACGCTGCCTAATTAATACAGCAGCCCCGTGCTCTGGCTCAAGACGTGGCTGGGGGCGCATGTCGTTATCTGGGGGTGCTACGTGCGCAATAGACACACCACGTTTCATTGCGATGCTATTCTGATGATCCTGCACACCTGCAAGAACAGAGAGGGAAGCCTGAAGCCTGAAGCGGGACATCAAATATTCGTCACTTTCAGCAAATAAATCTACATGGTCCCTATACATTCTCTCTCTGCGCAGCGCACGTCCAGCCAGGTACTTTTTTTTTTTGATGAATTGGGATTTGAATAAATATTTACCCATGGAGTATATTTTAGTTGTTTTGATGATAAATAATTGTTGGTATATTTTATTTGCACTACATTTTTTGGGATCAGGTTGCAAAATCCATCATGAGGGCGATTGCGCATTGAAAGTGCAAGCTTTGCTTGTGCGTAAGAGTCCTCCTGAGTGTTCGTAGAATTTGTTCTTAGATCTAAGAACTGTGAGTTAAGAACATGTTTCGTGAATGCCAAAAATCTTTGTAAGAAGGCTTTAAGAACACATTTGTGCGTAAGAACGTTTCGTGAATGAGGCCCAATGACTTTTAAGTGTTTTCATGGAAGAAGTAAAATATTTGGAACATACAATAGTTATCTTATTTGTGTCACTGCAGGCTTTGACCTGCTCACTGCAATGCGGTTTTAGCATGTTTGTCAAGGTTGATAATTTTGTATACTGTACATCCGAATTGATCTATGCCTGCCATTGTTCCATCACATTGGGTTCACACTTATTATGAGGTGGTTATAAGGAGTTCACGTCTGTGATGCCGAAATCGGTGCGTCTTTCTGGGTCAATTTAGGCAACCTGATAAGCAGAGCTGTTATGATGAGGTTACAAGCAGTTTGCTCAGTTAATGAGCAACAATTAGGTAATGACTGACCCTGGATTTTCGTTAGCCACACACTGGTTCTACTTTTAACACAGTAATAGGCCATCGTGAACTGTCAGAGGCACAAAGGGGTGAGGTTGGTTGGGTTTAATGACACTGACTGGTGACGTATTTTCTGGTTGAGCAGCGGGGCAGCACTAATAAGGTAACAGGGTGAGAGTGTCAGAGATTCACATCCAAGAAGGAGTTGCTTCTTTTAACGCTTTTCATTTGGATTTCAGTGTTTGTTTTAGATCGGTTGATAGGTTTGCACTGTATATTGGTCAACTTCATCTCTGATTGGTTTCACAAGGCTAAACATCACAACAGTCACTAGCAAGTCCAGTTGATTAGTCCGTTTGTGGATCATGGTGACCTCGTTGACCGAGAATCTACATACTCCTAATAGTGAGTCATGCAATGTAAAGGAGTGGCTGGTTTGCTTTTGGCTGCCACTTTTCTGTGACGACTTGCAGAGAACTGCATTGCATGGTCAAAACATCAGAGGGCAGCATTGCCTTGGAACCACGTACAAAGATGCAGTTGTGAAGAGAAACTGTGCCTGAGAAGACAAGCAATATTTTGAACAGTGTCCCCTAAAGGCTCATTGTGTGGGCTCCTCAGCTGATTGCTAGGCTTTGTGTTTTGATTGGTAATTGGTTGTCTTCACACGAGTGATCACTGTTTTCAAGCCACCACTTCACCTCAATGGGAGCGTAATAGGTCATGGTTAGAACAATCAGATTGCCACTTGTGTTTTCTTTATTCTCTTATGAAGAAACGTATTGGAGTGCGAATCAGGCAGGTGATAGCAAAGTATTCTGCACAATCATCTGTCACGGCTTATTTGAGTGACCCTCGGCTTGACCCCAAAAGACACCAAAACACTGACAACAAAAAGGCAGTTTGGCCTCTACAGATGAGGCATTCATACACAGGACACTAACTCATACCGTTCAGCTATTGTGTTGCCGCCCTGAGGTCACCAAAACAAGACCACAAGGCTGAACAAACCTACACTTGGACGCCTACTTCACTGTCTGGGAAAACGTTCTACCAGATTTTGAAGTGTCTCTGCAGGAACTTTTGTCTTCATCCATAACAGCATTTCAGGCCATATGCTGGATCTGAGGAAGCGCCTGGTTAGCAGTCTTCATTCAAGTTAATTACAAAAGTGTTGACGGGGTTTAGTTCAAGTTCTTCTACAGCAGTGGTGTTTTCTATAATCTGCCATGCCTTCCCTAGGGAATCTGGAAGTAGCTCCTGCCATTGAGATGTGCAGTGTGTCATCCTGTCTCTTGTTGAGCTGTAGAAAATGTTTGCCTGGAAGTGTGTTATGCTCATTATGCACTGCATCTGTTTAAGTGGAATGTACATTTAAATGTCTAATTAGTCTAATTTGTCGTTATATTTGGAAGGGTTTGAAAATTGCCATGTAATTCACAAATGCTAATTGCTAGCACATATATGGGATGTCCAATGTAAATTAGCATCGAGCTAGCACATCTGTTAAAATGCATTGCGTTTATGTTGAATGTCACAGATAATTTACAAGTCCTAATTGACATGTTTTATTTCTGGACGTTGAGTTTTATAGCGTTTCAAACTAAAGGCTCTGAAGTGGAATTCACCTGGAGTCTTTATTGAGAACCTGTTATCTGTCTTTATGTTGAATGTCACAGATAATTTACAAGTCCTAATTGACATGTTTTATTTCTGGACGTTGAGTTTTATAGCGTTTCAAACTAAAGGCTCTGAAGTGGAATTCACCTGGAGTCTTTATTGAGAACCTGTTATCTGGAGCAAGTAGAGGCCAAACATTAGCAGGAGTAGAACAACACTAGCACTGAAAGTGCACCCCCCTGACACCTTACCCCACTACAACCCCCCCCACCCCTAAGCGGGTGTGCCCCACTATGTGAGACGCACGGCTCTACAGCAAACTCATTCAAGCATGCCTTTATGAGTCATAATTTGTGGCCGTACCCAAACCGTTCCCATAAAGTTGTCCAAAATGTCGTGAAGATGATGAATTAAGACTCAGGAGGCCCCATCCAACCCCTTATTAATTAGTTAATTGATTTAAGGGGTGTCCTATCTAAAAACTGTTCACCACAATAACCACAGGCAAAGGTGGCGGACATTCAAAAATGTGTCAGGGTTCCTGAGGAAAACCACATGGTCAAATTTAGGGCAAGGTCGTGCCTGGGTAAACTAAAATAAACAAAAAAAGACATGCCCATCCATCACCCTCACCATGTTGCATTCAAGATAGGCTCACAATTTAGGTGCAGGTCTGTCCAACGTGAACTTCATTCCCAATGACACCACTCTAGAAAATCCCATATCTGTACAATGAAGTCGTAGATCAGGTTTGGACGTTACTGCGGCTTTACAGCCGTTACATTGTTGTCAAAGTGTCAACAGAATCTCTGTGAAATACTGTGTCAGACATTGTTCTCTGGAGGAGGTGAGCTTGCCCAGAAAATTACCTCCACGGGGAGAATTTCATGTGTCGAGCAATCTAGTGAGCTCCCGTGAGGCTCCAGTCTGTGGTCTGTAAGGTTCCAGGCCAGTGACTGATTGGCTGTCATCGCTGTCCAGCTGCTCCCCTGCCGCTGACGCTGATGTGGAAGGTGTAGTCCGCTGTGCAGATGTTTGCTGCTGTCCCTAGAACGCTTTAGCTAACGGGACGCCTTTTGCATGGAGACAGATGCTGGCATGTAACCGTACACCTGCAAACTCAAAACACATGGGGTGTAACGATACGCCATCAGGACGGTTCCGTATGTACCTCGGTTTTAAGGTCATGGTTGGGTTCATTTTCAGTAAGGGAAGAAAATACAAAACATAAAATTGCTTTAAGGATCTTTAAAATGAAACCAAAAAATGCAGTCTGCTAGCAAGTAATTCTCCAATAATAAAATTCTCAAATAAAAATACAAATAGTGTATACAGTATAATACAGTCACTTAAGTTGGTGTCTTTATGTCGACAGCCTGTAGATGTCGACCAACTCATCAGGACCTGGTCCACAGTGTTCATCTTATTACTAAGAAGTGCCCACTGAATTTGAGACCTAAGGGGGTCATTTCTAGGAAAAATTGGTCTGTTTTCCGACGTGTTGTAGTATTATTAACTTCATCGTTATCTCTAAGCAAAGTGAAAAGACAACAGCAAAATAACTCTTGTCTACTTACAAAGCATCAAAACACAAAGTGACTTCCTGTTCAGTGCAAAGTGAGCTTCACAATAAAACCATGGTAGTATTAACCTGGATTCTTCCACAGCAACTAACGAAAATGCCTCCATTTAGTTTTTTTAGACTGTTAGCTACCGGAAGAAAAGTTTGCAATGTACAAAAAGCTTTATTATCATTCAGTATGTTTCCATGCACTGAGTTCATCAGATTACTGAAATAATGTGATTTTTCTATTTCTCACACCTCAGCGTGACATTCATGCTTATATGCACCGTTTATCTCCACTGCAATTGTTGGCCATACGCCGTGTGTCTCCCAAAACGCTAGATGGTGCTCATGTTTCTTTCAGCACGGGGAAAGGTTTGGCTTTTCCGCTTGACCTGTTACGTCACGATAGACAAAGCATCACGGCCAACGTTGCCACATTCGCTTGTTAGAAGCGACTTTGGGCTTGTTTTTTTTGTAAAGATGCTAGCAAATTCCCAAGTTTCCTGTTCTTGTTGGCTTTGTTTTTTGTAAAGTCGCTTACAAATGTCCAAGTTCCCTGATTTTTTTGGCTTGTTGTCAGAGAGTTTCTCTCACGAGACCAGGCAACACGTTTCGGCTGCCAGCGGCTGCAAATATGCATGAAAAATATTTATACGACCCACATTTTGCTGTCAACTATGTCTCAGTTGAAGTGATTATGCAAAACAATTACCTACCAGACACAACTGCTGTGCTCTATTCAATTTCTGACGAGCATCTTGACCTGGATGGCTAACGATTGGTACAGAAACAACCAGGTCGGCGCAGTGTAATAGCTGCTTTTTTACATCACAAAGTGTGACCGCTTCCTCCATATCATTATGTCTTTAATAGCCACGGACGGTAGACACAGTTGTCTGTTTTTCTCCACATCCATGAGCCACCTGGCAACAATTTAGATTGTAGCTAAAGTTACAGCCACTGAACATGGACATATATCAATTTAGCTACAAGCACCAACCACTGAACATTCACACTAGCTTGAACAGCTCCTCGCAATGGTAAATGGTCTTTCACTTGTACAGCGCTTTTCTACCGCCAAGGCACTCAAAGCGCTTTGACACTGCTAGCACATTTACATACTGATGACGCAGCACCAGGAGCAACTGAGGGTTCAGTATCTTGCTCAAGGACACTTCAACACAATCAAAGGATCGAACCTGCAAGCTTAAGGTTGCAATAAAAAAATAATAATAATAATTTTTTTTTTTTTTTTTTTGTGCACGTAAACGTATAGACTGTAGTTAAAACACGCAACGAAATTACAGCAGCAGCTCTGTTAGGGTGTAAAATATCTTATGAAAAGAGAATAAAGTATGCACAAATGGAGGAAAATGCCTTTCTTATCATCCATTTTCCTTATGTCTCTGCTGAAAGGCACAAGTAAATGTGCAAGCCATGGCTATTATCAGTTTTAGTTTTGGTTATGTCGAATGCAGCATTAATAGTTGCAACTTGTAGCACTGTTACAGTTCCCAAACAAAAAAGCTTAACAATGGAAGATAGTTTTCAAGCTTTGGCTTCTCCTTGGCACTATCGCTAGCCATTACTCCCGCTAGCCAAAGGTTGAACTACACTATTTTTATTTACAGAGTACTCTGTTATAGTTCCTGCCCCTCACTTAATGTGTACTGTGGGGTGAACTTGGTCCGCCTGGAAAAGGTGGGAAAAGACTAATTCGGCATATTTGTTCATGCAAGAGAGCTTATTTGCGTGGACAAAAGCAGACCTTTTGTAGAGACGTGTGTACATGCATCGCGCACATCCACTTGAATTCCCACGCGTTCGCTAACACAGATGTAAGCAGACAGATGCGAACATGTACGCTCATCTGGAGGTGGAAATCTGTGAGAAGCAGCTTGTCAGAGACTGAAAGGAAAACAGTGCTATAAATATTCACCGTTGCATATGTACAAAAAGATGAGGGGGAGGAAGATTAGAAAGGCTGTTGTGATGATTTTTACCAGGAGTGGACAGCAGCACAGTCTTGCAGGGGAAGCAGGGATGGTTAGTACTGATTAAAAAAAAAAAAAAAAAAAAACATACGGTTGAAGTTGCGGCTCCAACGTCAGTTAACATGCTTATAGAGTGTACTATACTGCATATTTGTGCAAAAAATGCCTCTTTGTTGACTTTGTTGGATTGGATTTTGCCAAAATGTATGGAGAGGTTTGCTGTCTGCGTTTTACTGCTTTTAAATTCTAAACTCAAGCTTTTAAGGATTGTTGCCCTTTTGTCTCAGCAAAATGCTATTGATTTACAAGTACAGGTGATCCTCGGGTTACGTACCTTCCTACACTGCAAGGTTGAGTTTTGTTGTAAGTCAGATCTCATGCCTAAATTAACTCCTAAATCACTGTACAGAGAACATATAAAGGACATATAAAATACAGTAATAAAAACATTAAATACGAGAATTTAATGAAACGGTAATAAAAAAAACATAACTTACTTTTTACTCTGTGGCTTATTGGAAGGATTAAGTGGAAGGGACAGGACAATAAATAAAACAATAATAGCACCCCTGCGCGCTTAGTTATTACCGTCCCTTTTACAGGAGCAGATGCTTTAACATGTTAAAGGACACAATCCAGGGTTTCTCCAGGATTTTTGAAGTTGTGGTGGTGGGCTGCATGGGAGGGCGGACTGCCACAGCCGTGTCGTGCCGCTGCTGCGTCTGCATTTTTTTTTTTTAATTATGACGAATAACAATTTTTATGACTTATTTATTTATTGTCTTATTTATTCAACTTTTTTCAACAACCAGCAAACATGAACCGAGAACATTGCAAATCTGTTAATTTAATGGCAAAGTTGACCTACATAGTTAAATAGGCCTACGTGACTACTACATTTTGTACTATTTGACACAAACCTAAATTTAATTTGATGCCTGTTTTAGAGTAATATGAAAACATGGGAAATAAAGAGTTCAATAATAATAATAAAAGATGCCACAAAGTCGAGTGAGATTGAAACGTGAGCGATCACACACGCTGGCATAGATAGGCTTAGCCTGTGTCAAGCTGTCGTCAGTTGACTACACATTTGCAGACTATTTTTCTTTCTCTCGATAATAAGAAACAAAGTGAACGTCGATCTGGTCACACATGCGCAAGTGCCACCAGGGTTGACAGGCGATTCCAGTGCATGCTTATCAAAATAATATGATATTTTAAATTGTTTTCAAACTAATTGTGGTCAATATGTGTGCAAATAATAAGCTATACATGTATCTATAAAGCATATATATTCATAAAATATACTACTTAACATTGTTTCCAAGTTTTAAACAAAAAAACAAACTCATTTTTAAGGTGTGGCGGCTTTTATTTTGTTGTGGCGCTGCGCCATCATCAATTACATGTAGCGGAAACCCAGCAGTCTTTATCCTTAATGATGG
Source organism: Dunckerocampus dactyliophorus (assembly GCF_027744805.1). Taxonomy (NCBI): domain Eukaryota; kingdom Metazoa; phylum Chordata; class Actinopteri; order Syngnathiformes; family Syngnathidae; genus Dunckerocampus; species Dunckerocampus dactyliophorus. The sequence goes on along the minus strand of NC_072829.1, from coordinate 8,663,466 downwards.
TTGTGATAGTCATTTAATACCGAACGTTCTGCCAATATTGGTGGGTGTTTTAACTCTTTCAGAGCTATGATATTCATCTTCAGTTGCATGATGATGGATGCTCTTTTCTGAAGTGCCTGCCTGCTTGGGAGACGTAATGAAGTGCAAAAAGTTCATTAATAAACTTCGAATGAGGCACTCACAGAATTCATCCGCTGCGCGTGCTGAAACTAATTCTCGAGCGAGTCCAGTGTTTACAGACCAAAATTAAGGTTTTAATTCATTTCTGGGAGCGTGTGTACAACCTTGAAATGCCGAAACTCAGAATGTTGTAACCCGAGGACACCTGTATACACTAAGTCCCCAACCAACGAACATAATTGGTTCCAGACGACCGTTCTGAAGTCGAATTCTTCTTAAGTCGGGGAAAAGGTAATATTACCAATGATATAGGTACTACATGTACGTGTATACATATACAGTATATGTGTATGTATGTAAATATGAGTTTGGATGCCTTATATTTATATTTGTATTCATTTAGTCATTTTTATGCTTCAAATGCATAATTCGCTTAAATATGCATATTATTTACTAATAATAGATTGTATTCAACCACAAAACAACGATCATTTATTAATTAATACATTTTTGAAAAACCGCGATAGTGTGAGAGTGTGATGTTCGAACCACGATGTAGCAAGGGACAACTGTATTTTTGTATCAGTGTGTTATCAGTCACAATTTCCAATCTTTTGACAAAGAAAGCAAGAACACTGTTGATTCCAAAGGATAACAGAGCCAAAGTAACTTTACAGAAATCAATCTGATGTTCATACGACATGTCAGGAGCTGCCAGTCGCTCATCTTTCTCTTTGTACACTCCACGACTAAACAAGTCTTTTAACAGTCTTGCACCCACCGCTGACCAAGAGAGGGCAGTGATCTGGCTTTGGTCGTTGTCACACATTTTTGTTGGCTTAGATTTATCAGGCTGCCTATTTACTGTGCATAAAGAAACTAAACTAAACCTTATACGGAGTTCTCACAGCCAGGCACATGACAGACTGACGTTTTTTGTTTTTTTTTACATCGCTTACATGTAATGAACAGCTTTTGTGTATAATTGCTGAGAGGTTTCATTGCACTCACTGTGTTGTGACAACTAGCGTGTTAAGGGAATTACCCGCAGTGAGAAGATGTAGTCAAGAACAGAACAAAAAGTCAGGCGTTTACGCCAATTAGTAAGGCGATCAATTTCAGTTCCTTCTTCCAACTCCAAAGCTTGGCGACATGGAGAAAAGAACAAATCACAGAAATAGTGCAGAGCAGTGGAGGTGTGTTGAAGTAGTGCAGGTGAAATGATCTTGTGGTAAATAGTGAGAGGCTTCAACACCCTTGAGCAACTTTTGATTGTTCTTATTGATCGGTGCTGGATTTGGAGTCTCCGCTATACCTGGGAATGGTGTTGATCATTGTTAATGCATGGAAGTTATAAAGCAAAAAACAAACAAAAGAAGCAGGAGGATTTTACAACTCTTTCTCCCGTATTTCTGGATATTCCACTTTTCCAACAAGGCAGTCCAGGTGTCATGCAAATATGCAGCATCAAATTTGTAGAAACCTCCCTCTGAAATGATTTTCTAAACCCCATTTTCTGTTGATCCATGCTCTGAATATATTTCTGCAGATCTTATTATCAAGCCTGTGAAACCTAAAATAACCTTTTTGCTGGTGAGGCATGTCAGTTTTTCTTCTCAAGTCTGTTTAAGGGGTGATTATTTTTGACAATTTTTGACTATTTGACAATTATCATGGTGCTCTGCAAATTTAAATTAACTTAATTTATTTATTTAAATAAAATTAATTATTAAAATTGGGCACAAGCGCAGTGGCAAACTGGTCTCCTCGCAGGAAGGTATAGACCTACTGTACATCTGAAGGAGACGTACGGCGACCCCGCAAGAGAGCAGGAGTTGGGAGAGTGTAACAACCTTATAAAACCCCCTGAACCAGAAGTGCAGTTCGACATGACAGAGCTGCAGCTAACGGAAATCAGGGAGGTTGTCCGCAAAGCAAGGGCAAGCTCTGCTCCAGGACCGAGTGGCACTTCATACAAAGTGTATAAGAACTGTCCCAAACTCCTGCTGCGTCTGTGCAAAATCCTGTGAGTCTTCTGGAGAAGGGGGAGGATCCCTGGCCAATGGAGAGTTGCTGAAGGGGTTTGGATCCCAAAGGAGGAAAATTCCACCCAGCTTGACCAGTTCCGAATTATTTCCCTGTTGTGCATTGAGGCAAAGGTTTTCTTCAGCACTGTTTCCAATTGGCTGTGTACCTACCTGGCAAAGAACACCTACGTACATCGATACATCAGTCCAGAAAGGAGGCATTTCAGGAATGTCAGGTTGTCTGGAGCATACGGGTGTGGTGACACACCTCATTCGGGAGGCCAGAGAGAACAAGGGCAACTTGTCAGTGTTGTGGCTTGATCTGGCAAAAGCTTTCGGTTCCATTCCACACAAACTGCTTCAGCTCACTCTGACGAAACATCACGTACCAACAGGTGCAGAGACCTCATCGCTGATTATTACAACAATATCAGGATGAGGGTCTCTTCAGGAGCAATAACATCCAGTTGGCACAAGGTGGAGATTGGTATCATCACAGGGTGCACTATCTCTGTGACGTTGTTCTCCCTAGCCATGAACACGCTCACCAAGTCTGCTGAACCAGAGTGCAGAGGGCCCCGCACGAACGACTGTCAGGCTCTACAACACCTGCACCACCTGAACCATGTTGTAGTCACTATATATTCTTTACTTGCGTATCTTGCTTGCTGCTGTAACAACGGGCAGGAAATGGAGGGCTGAGGAAGCAGTTCAAGAGGCAGATGCTAGGCTGCACCACAGGTGCCTGGTGGGAGTGGTCACACGAAGCCAAGCAGGGCTAGGTTCCTTTCCGTGTCCCCAAATGAACACCAGGGGGAAGGAAAGGCGACGCCTTGTTCCGGAGAAGGTGCGAGCAGCAGTGGAGAAGACCAGAACCTACAAGGCAGTGGGAATGAAACATCAGGGAACTTGGATAAGATGGGAGAATGCGGTTGAGAGGAAAGTCACTTGGGCAGAGCTTTGGAAATCTGAGCCTCACCGCATTAAATTCCTCATCCAGGCAGTGTATGATGTGCTTCCAAGCCCGTCAAACCTGCACACATGGGGCATAGTAGAGTCACCAGCATGCCCACTGTGTTCAAAGTGAGGAACCCTGGAACACATCCTCAGCTGCTGTACAAGGGCACTTGGAGATGGACGGTACAGGTGGAGGCATGACCAAGTCCTTAAAACCAACGCTGAGGCCATCAGCTCAGGACTGGTGTGGGCAAAGCAGTTCCGTCCCTCCAAGAAAAACATTGCCTTTGTCAGAACTGGGGACAAGCCAACTCCTGTCAGAAGAACAACATCTGCAGGCATACTGATGTCTCCAAGAGACTGGCAGTTGTTGGTGAATCTTGAACATCAGCTGAAGTTCCCAGCCTTATTGCTGTCACCACCCTGCGACCAGACATTGTCCTCGTGTCAGAGTCCACCAGGCAAATAGTGCTGCTTGAGCTGACAGTCCCCTGGGAAGATCGACTGGATGAAACCTTTGAAAGGAAGCTCTCCAAGTACGCGGGACTGGTCAGCGACTGCCGGCAAGTGGCTAGAGAACAAGGTGTCTCCCTGTAGAGGTTGGATGTAGGGGTTTTGCAGCCCGATCCTTGGACAGAGCTTTCAGCAGTTTAGGCATCGAGGGAGAGAGAAAGAGAGAGCAATCCGCAGTTCCACCGATGCGGCAGAAAGAGCGTCAAATGGCTTTGGCTCAAAAGAGGGGAGCCATGGAGTCATGGAAGCTAGCTAGCCGTCTGGACACAAGCTGGGGTCTGATCAGACCCGGCTGGGTCACCTAGAGGAGGGCGTATGATGTTGAAAGACCCAAAACGCCTTAAGATCCCAGGAACCTCACTGAAGATGTGTCCAGACTAGGCATCAGTAGATGTATGTACACAGCAAAAATTATAAATAACATTAATTTCAATTTAACGATTGGGTTCTTGCAACACAACATAGTGGATCTTTTTCAGTGGACATGAACTAGTTTAGCTCTACATTAGAAATGCATTGCTAAGACATTTTAGCATCAGTGTAATAGTGTGTCAAAAGATATGAATAACATAAGTGGCGCCCCTATCCGTTGTGCTTAAAATGCTTTGGAAGATGTGCTAGCATACGTGTAATACATATACCGTCAAAGCTTGATAATCATTAGACAAATGGTCTAGATGCTAAGTCCCACATGTACCGCTGCAAAGTTGTTTTGCTTGATGGCGTCCGTGTTTTTTGACCAAACTTACTCAAGTTCCCCACACATGTGCTTGCTCGTCTCCTTTAAAGGTGTGTAACAAATCCCTTGTTTTTGCTGCTACCACTCTATCGTGACAGTGGGTTGTTAATCTGTTTTAGAAATTCCAAGTCAGTCCAATTTACAGCGTTTAGTAAGAGCTACATTTTTTCTATTTGTCAGGAAAATAATAGCACAGGCACAGTGCTTGTTTTGACTAAGTTTTATCTCTTTTGTGTAGCGGTTCAGGAGTTGAACAGATACATGAACAAATACAGTGGAACCTTGGTTTGAGTCATAAAAGAAATTTACTCTTAACTGAATCACTTTTTCCCCTAGGAAATAATGTAAATCCAATTAATCTTTTCCAGAAAGCAAAACACCTTTTTATATATATAGCAGCCACAAGTAAAGAGCCCCTTCTTTCGAGACTCTATTATTTCCACTTTAGGAAAATTGCCTTTTCCTGGAAATGTCCTTTTAAGTGCGACAACGTGTTTTATACTGTAGCTTAGCGATAACAGTTAAAGCGAGGGTTTGACAAATGGCATCAGTCCTGATGGAAAGCATGATCACGATGTCAAGGTTTGTCTTATTCACTCTCTGCCAGATAGCACTGCAGGACAGCGAAGAATCGGGGTATCTGTCCTCCACGTCTGAGTAAAATGTTGTGCTATTGTCTCAGCGCCTTGGCCCCCCTCCCCCACATTTTTCCTGTATTGATCACAAATAATGGTCCTCTTGCAGTCACTTGAGGAGAGTGCTATTAAAGCCCCATGTGCTCCAGCCGCTCTCTAAACACTGACTCACAATATTCCACATAAGAGGTTCTGTTGATGTCCTCAGCTTCTCACATACTTCACATCCTTGTATCATACACGCATGGAGATAGCTGTGTTGCAAGGTCACGTTAACTTGAAAACACACGGTAGCCGAGAGCTCAGTCATCTTCATTTGGGCATCAACTATGTACAAATGTACATATGTGCTTCAGGTAAAGTGTCAATCCGCTTACGCTACCTAGGCACAAAAATAGAATTGCTGTAGATGTTCAGGAGGAAGGAGGAGCTGCACGGTCCGTGAACTGCCTCCATTCCGCTTGGTACCGTGGGGAGCCGAGGGGGGTGCACCCCTGCTGTCTTTATTGTCCGCCGTCGAGCAAGTGAAATAAGAGAATGCTAACGGCAGCTGGAGGAAGGAGCCGGAGAGGGGATGCCGAATTCGGGATGCCGTTAGATGACAAGGTGGACTGGGCTACCAGTAGTTCATTTCCTATGGCCTGGAGGGAGAAACAGAGGTTGATTAACGGACATTTAATTATTTGGACAATTCTGTTGTCTGGTATTCTGACAGATGATACTTTTTGTCTAAATTCAGGACATTCTGTGTTATTGTGTGAAAATGGACTATCTCAAGAAGCTCTGCACCAACCCCAAGTTTTGAACTTATTTTGGCACCTTTCTTGCCTACAGATCTCGACTATAATTCCACATCTGTTTACTGACACCACGAGCTTGTGTACCGTCCAGCGCAGTGATTGGCAACCTTTACCATCAAAAGAGCCATTTTGCCTCCCCTTCCAGTAAGAAAAAAACCCAAAAAAACTTGTAAATAAACTTGCCTGTTACAACAACAAAATTCAACAAACAGAAGTACAGCGTGCATGTGTAGGCCTACTCTGAAATCATTTAAACACTGAACTCTGTCAGCCTTTTTGAATGGTTCCTGTACTTGTTTAAATGTAAACCCCCCCTCCCCCCCCCAAAAAAAACGTAGCCAACTTTAACATAAAAAAGTTAGAGTTCACATTTCTGCCTGTCAGTGTTGTTTGCTCAATAGCATTTACGCCTGTGCTGAGTTGTCATCAATAACCATTCTATTTGTCCTGTCCTTGACTGTCTTTGCAGAGAGAGGCATTCTTTTATTTTCTGAATCATTTCTTGTTTATTTTTTAATTGGGATAACAGATTCTCTGATATTTTTATGAACGATTCTTTCATGCCTTCCCATCTCTTGTGCAGCCCAGTGTTGCCAACTTGGCCATTTTCTCATTAAATCTGGTGACTGTCCAAACCCTCTTGGTGACTTATTGTCCCAAAAGCGATTAGCGACAAATGTAGGGACTAGTAGTTGGAGACTTAGTGAAAGCACTGTTTATTGGTAGAGTGAACACACGTATTGTTCTGCGGTTGCTGCTGAGAGGTCCGCCCCGGCTCACAGCAGTCACAAGTGGTATTGCACAGTCAGCTCCTGCGGCACACTATTTGCCTCTCTCGGAGTCACTAGCTCAGCGATTAGTGTGTCACAGGCTCCGAGCACAGAGCTACAGTGCGCTTCTCATTATAAACCATATTGTTATGCTGTCTTTAATTATATAGTTTTATTCTACTGCACAATAACTTGCTTCAGACTCAACTCAAAAGTCCATCACCTTTTTTCTCTTCAGGGAGACTCAATAAATACACTAGCCTACCTCCCCTTCCCTTGCTCATCCAGTCAGCAGTCAGAACGCAGTCCAGATGCATTCCCGGACTTGCGGTGAGTCGGATATTTCACATTCTTTTTGAAAATGCACATTTCCTTTACTTCGGTGTTAAAAAAAATCACTGCGTTTGCCAAAGGGAGATGCAACAAGGAGGCTGATGAGCCGCATGCGGTTCTGGAGCCTCGGGTTGCCGAGCCCGGTCTACCCTGAGGAACTAACTTGTTAAATAAAACAAGTTATGTTGAGTGTTGACAATCACTAACAAGACAAGCTAATTGTTGCTAATGTCTGATCTTCAAAGGCATCCCTTTTGTAAAAAGTTGTTAAAGTTAAATGTTTAGCATTAACATCGTTGTTGTTTATTGATCTTCATAGTAGTTGGTAGCAGTTGTGTTTATTTGTCTGTTACATGTTGTGCTGTCATCTCTGTGTTGGCACCATGATTGTAGTTAGTGTTCTGTCCAGTGACATGCCCCGCGCCCCCAGCCTTTTTCATTTAACTATCTGACAAGCTCACTGTTCAGTATTGGCTTGTTTTTGCCCTAGCCACTACCAGGATTCGCGGGCCACGCTTACACTAATCTTTGATGTCAAGTAGGGGAATGCAAGATGTGGCCCTGTTGGCCGCAACTTTGAGACCCCCTCCTCTAAGGTATATCCAAGTTCCATTTCTGTAATGTTGCCCCTTCAGAATATATACTGCAGTATAATATTTCTCAGATGTGAGAGCTGTACTTACTCTTGTGGGATATTGTACATAATTAACTTCATATATCAGTAGCAGTTGTTATAATGCAGTGCACTGTGCACACTGATCACCTGAGCATTAAGTCCTCATCAGGATGTGTTTATTCTTGGAAGGTCAAGGCACCAAAAAAAGTGAGTGATGACGACAAGGGTACAACACACCTGTGTGGGTATTTTTGTATCCAGAATGTTCCGCATGGTTACTACGGTTTCGGGCGGGGAAGTTGTGCTTCGGTTTTCTTTGCTGCCATGGTTGGGGCTTGTGGTACTGGACTGGCCTACCGTTGGCTGCTGCTCAGATTCACTTCCAAACACCCTGAGGGCATTCCCTGATGCATGACAAGACATAGGACGACAAACAAAGTTTAGCCATGTCAGCTTCGTACATTTATCTTAACTCATGGCGATTTAGTAGCATTGGATGCCTGATGTCAAGACAAGACAAAAAATATCTTTTTTGAATGACCCATGTTCATGGGGACATGGCCTCAGTTTAGACTTCACAGGCAGGGGATGGCCCAAACAAACCAAATAGCATCAGTATTCTCCGCCAGCCTGGGCACTGCACCTGCATCTCCACATCGGCCTCATTAACTCATAGAACCTTGTGAAATGGCCAAACTACTCTGAGGCGCTCTCTGTGTATCTTTTCTCGGCAGCAGGCCCGAGAGAGCCGCTCTCATTTGTGCCACGACGAGCTCTGCAAGCCTTCCGCTGGCAAAAACGAGTGCAAATCAAGCGAGCGTCTCTGGAAAATTATTTGGCAATTGGAGAGCGGCGCCGTGCATGGAAGCGTTTATGTGGCAGCGTCATTTTGGCTTTCACAGGTTCAAGCTGCAAAGTGCAGATCCTGTGTGCAGTCGCTAATTAGTGTGAATCCTGTGACAACATCTAATTATATCGAGAATAACCATTATGGTGCAGTCAAAAATGTATTGTACACCAAGCATACCTCAACTCCAATAGATACAGCAAGTTAACAGATCAGACTAGCCAGCCTAACCAAACCTGCAGTTACTTATTAACCAATAGTTTTTCAGTCTGTGATGTGTCTGGGACAAAGAACAGTAAATGCCAAACATAATATCAACATTTGTATTCCAATCCCAATATCAAGATCAGTTCAGTTATTATTTTCCTAAAGAGTGAAAGTCTGAGCAACCTAGGTGGAACCAGTGTGAAGAAAATGAGTAATAAAAAGAGAAACAGTGAGATACAAAGGATATCTAATTATGTTTATCTATAAAAAAAAAAAGAAGGGGATGTTTGATTAAAATGCACTGCTGTTTGAGCATGCTGGCAAACATCTGTCTGACGGCATCCCGTGGGGCTCTGTCCCATCATGATGTTGCCATTTTTTCATAGACGTCATGGACATGTTCGGGTTCACATTATTATTGTAATTACTCTGACTAGTCAACAGTTCATCACAGAAGAAAATCAGCCATTGACTGCAGTTAGACAAAAGCTACCAAAATAAATGATTAGGTCATTTTAGGTACAGTATGTCAGGTCACAACAATGTCAAAGAGCTTGTACAAGTACACTTATTCTTTTCTTTCACTTCGATTTACCACCTAACTTAACCTGAACCATTTTCTTCTTCTGTGTTATGCCAAAGCAAATACAGTAGTGCCCCTGAAGTCGAACGGCCCACAAAGTCATGCGATTTAAGTAACACTTTCTGGAATTTTCCGGATGCCTTAAAAATCCGAGATTTAGCTGTATGTTTGAGCACACCTCGAAGTAAGAGCAACAAAAAACAAAGTTGAATTTGACAAACTGTACCTGTAGATTTGTCCCTACCAAATATTGTGACATCACTACTATTAACAACATAAACAAATAGCAGTAGCTCAGAAGTATAAACCGTAGCTCCAACGGATTAACAAGGCGACAAAAGCCGGTATCTTCAACGATGGTAAAGGGCTGGTCATCCAGCGGCATCATTTTCTTGATGAAATTACAGATCGCTTTATACCTCAGATTGTCTCTGGCAAACCTTTTTGCACTTTTCAAACGCTGTGGCGATGGAAACAAGCCCCGGGTGTCTGATAAGGTTTGAATTGGTGTTGAAACTCAATATTTTTTTCCCTCATCGCAGAATGTATGTATGAGTATTTTGAGTATTTAGCAAAATATTTACCCCTGAAACATTGAGAAGTCCTACACAAGCGACGCCATGTTTGCTTAAAAATGAGACAGTTTGCACGTCACAGAAAAGGAGCACTTGATTTGCTCACGCTAACCCGCTCACAGCACAGTATGGGTAATCCCGCCTCATCGTTTATTGTAGCTATTTTTTATTGTAATCAGATTGGTATTGGTATGATGTCATAATTCCTCATATCGGTCCGACAAGTATCGGTCCGATAATTGTCATGCACCCCTAATTTAAAGCTATAAAACCGCACTAGGTTACAGTATCGCTCTATAAACACCTCACTGTTCTCTCGCTACTAAGTGTGAGTAGTTTTACTTTAATGTGGTTTTATTCTACAGTGGTTAACTTCACTTCTCACTATTGTCTGAAGGATGCTATTTAAAACCTGCATGTACAGTTAATAAAGCTTTGACCCAAATTCTTTCACCTTACATTACTTCCTGTGGGAAATTTTGTTTTGAAATTAGAACAACTTCAAAGTCAACCAGTATCGATTATGTTTCACTTTGAAGGTTCCATCAGTCATTAGACATCTTGACCAAAAAAATCAGTACAGCGTCACTCACTGAGACAGATGTTGTCTGTGAAGTAGCCCAGGAAGTCCTCACATTCTTGCCTCTGGTTGCCGCTGGCCAAGCAGGAGCAAAACGGCGCCACGCTGGATGTGGCATTGTCGACGTAGTTGGGTGTTATTGTACTTCCTGTGGAGAAAACAGCACCTCGTATCAGTCAGTCTTTTGCATATTCATTTGCCAGTGCGTTGTAGCGCTAATGGGCACCGGCTCTCCTTGACACCCACCTGATGTAAAAGAGTGTATGATATAATATATACAACAAGGTACTCCAACTTTTTAGTTTTCAGGTCACAGAAGTGTAAAGCCGTGAGATATATTTTTTTTGTTCTGTGGCGATGCAGTGGAGATGGGATTTTAAGTGCTTTAATAACTACAAGCCAAGTGTGTTTGTGCCGTGGGGCATCGAGTGCATCGAGTTATTCTTCCTCCTCTCTGTGGTTTGCAAAAAGATGGATATTCTTTTTGTTACAAAAATAAAAGCCACTTTAAAGGCCTCCTCTAATGAGAGATTATTTGCATGCGGTTTTTGCGCCGTCGTCTTCAACATTGTGCTGTTTGCTTGAGAATTTCGCAGATTTTGTTTACTTCTGTGGCTTGCTCGTCAGCCTTCTAGCTGTGCAGGTCTTGAGCGTCATCCTCTCAAACAACAGATGCCGCCTTTTTACGCTGTATATACAGCAACTCTGTCTTTCGCTCTCCCTCCATCTGTTTGTCTTATGTTCCTCTCAAGAAGATACGTCTTGAATACATGCACCCACCGATAAGCCCTGTGTAGGCGAGGAGGCAAGCTCCGTAGTTTCTTTGCTTGCAGCCGCTGGCAGACGCTTCAGAGGGCTCGCAATCGTACTGAAACTGTGCCAGGCGAGACCTACACAAGAAGGAAAGGTTCTGCTTAGTGATTGATTCTTGTTTTGTTTCACGTAAAAGAAAAATCTTCCTTTCACTTCATGCATTGTTTTCCTCATTATTCTAACAATATTGCCCAGCATGTTAAAGACAAAAAGCTGAAAATGTGATAGGACTAAAATACAGTATTTCACCCCCAACTGGAGAGCTGGGATCATTAGTAAAACTTTTGAGTCAAATGGAGCTGTGGAAAAATAATGACCATGACCAGAGATTGCAATGAGCGATAACTCTGATCCATCTGGCGCTTTATTCGTGTTAAATATTTCATGTGCTACTCCAAGAGGCTCTCTGGGGTGTTCTCACCAAATGATGACGAGGGTAAGGCTTGAGGGTAAAACAATAGTTCATTTTTTGACTCATTGGCTGTTTATTTGCTTTCAGAAAGTCTGAAAGCTCTACAGCAGTGACCCCTATTGTTATGACAAGTATAGTTACTGTGCCTGTGAATTCAATCTGGGAAGGTTTGAACAGGGTCTAGTTGAAAAATCTATCCACTGCCAGGCACTTTGGCACCAAGTTTCTTAGAAATCTGAGTAGTACCCTTCAAACCAGATTTGAAAAGGGTCCAGTGCATACTGACTACAACACCAAAAACAAGACTCTTTGCCGTGTTATGCAGATAGCGTACACACAAATAGCAGGATATAACTGTATTACCCTTCTTGAAGTGGGTCCATGTCTCACACAGCTAACCCATTCTAATCCCCGTAAAGCCTCACCCATCTCCCGTGTCAATCACACTGGGGGTCACCTGTCCCAAGTGTCCTCCTGACTGGTAATGCCACGGATGGACTTACCAGCCCACATCTGACACCATATGTTAAAAAATTTGAAGAGTATTATTGATTGTGTGCAAGACAGTAGTGATGGCATGCTCCATCACAGGCGCCCCTTTCTTTTTCTCCTAGTGCCCAACCATCTCCAGAGTAAGTCATATGACTTGTATAGAGGTCACTGAATATGCCTTGAATAGCCTCACCACTAACCATCTAATTTCTGACCCAATCTGGCACAGAAATGTAGAATGTACAGTATGTATGTTTATAAGGTCATTATTAACTGATTTTGAATGAAATTTGGGATATGGAGTTTCGATACAACCCAAGGAACTTGATCCAAATTTAATCCAAAATTCCGGTGCTGATCCAATGGTTTAATGGCTTAATTTTATCCAAATTAAGATAAGCTCAGAGTGCGGACGGGGCCCGATATCTATTTGTATCCGAGTGAGCAATGAAGCTTTTATTCTAACCTGCACACGTAATCAGCCTCACATATCCTTCTCTGTGTAATGCAGCTGGGCTTCTCCATGCTTTCGTATGAGCAGATCGGTACAATGGTCTGCCGCCGACGTTCCGCGCAGGCTGTGTCCGTGCAGGGGCAAAAGAGCAGCTCGTGCGTGTAGTCGGCGGGGACACGGTCGAAGAATCTGCGCAGGGCCTTGTTGCATTTGGCACGATTGCACAGGCCGGATTTAGCATTGGGCTTGATGCAGGCTGAGACGTACTCCGTGCGGAGCTTCTGGCACAAGTCGTCCACGTTGCAAGCCTTCGCTGCATCCAGGCAGCGGTTCACTGTTGCTGTGCCAATATCGGAGTCTAAAGACAGAAACAAAACTGTTTAGTTTGTCACAAAAGTATTGAGTTGAGTATTGAATTTGCTTTGTGAAGACACTGCATGAACAGTAGGTAATTCCTAAGTAAATCAAATGACATTTTATTTATCTCATTTCAAATCCATTGGTATTTGTGTGTGACTCTGACAAAGATATCATTTTGGATTCAGGAATTCTGTTCAGATAAATGGCAACACTTGTGTTGCTGTCTTCAGAACAAAAAGCACTTGTCTTTGCCTCAGGCCAGCTGCTGGGAAAATCCAACCGCGCTCCAAAGGCTACAATAGAAAAACATGAAAGTTAATGAAGGTCGGTCGACTTGCCTGCTGTGATGGAGGCCAAACGGACGTAGTCATAATCCCTCTGCACCGTCTCATAAGGATAATTCTCCACCAAGTTGAGGCCTGACAGAGGAAATAGGGACACAGGTGGTTTGAAGCTGTTTTGCTGAAGGATCTGTAACCTTACCCGTCAAGCACTGACCATGAATGATGGATTGGTGAAGGCTCCAGTAGATGCTTAAGCAGTTCTTCTCCTTCTTCATGCCCCTTTTGCACTGGCAGCCATGCAAAGGGCTTGACATCAGGGCTGACACTGCGTTGGCACACTGGCTCCTGGCGCCGGGGCCCAGCTTCATGCTACCATTGCCTGCTACACACTGACGCAGAGTGCGGAGGCGTGGACTGCAGGTGTCGTCGCTTGAACAGGAGTCTCCGGCCATCAAGCAGTCCCTGCCTGCCAGTATGACCTCCAACAGAGCTGTGATAGAGAAGTGAGGAGTGTTACATTCAGCAGATGTTAGACCAGACTGTGCACAGACTGAGCAAGGTCTTAAAATTCACACAGTACTGTTTGAGTTAAATTTTTTAATGTCCTGTGAAAATTTGCAATGACCCATGGCATTTATTTTGAGGTACAAAAGCCGAAGACGGAATTTCTTTGGTATTCTTTCAAAGTACCGCCAGAATACAGCTTGTGAAACATTTGTAAAGCACGCAAGGCCTTGTCTTGAATAGGTTTGATAATGAAAGATTCAAGGCTTTTCTGTCTGGGGCTTGGGTCTTGAAAAGACAGCATGGTGACGTAGTTAGCGCATCTGCGTCTGGTGTTTGACTCTGCATTAGAACATCCGTGTGCTGTTTGCAAAACATGTTGAGGACTCTAAATTGTTCATAGATGTGAATGTGAGTGTGAATGTTTGGTTCTCTATATGTGCCCTGTGATGGACTGTCCAGTCTAGGGTATACCCCATCTCTTGCCCAGAGTCAGCTGGAATAGGGTCAAGTTCACTCAGGACCCTAAGGACAGTGACATGCGGTACTAAAAATGGATGGAGTTTAAAATGAAATGGGTAGTTTCATTTTAAAATAAATGTCGATTAAAAATGGAGAGCATATAATACTTTTTTGTCAGAGTCCATAAAAGACCCAGAGTCCTCCTGATTTTAATTGCTTGAGAGTGGTGATCTTTAAGACATTTCTTCCCTTTGTTCTTGTCCTCCATGCATTTTCTAAAAGCCATACTGTCAAGGAAGCTAAGTGTGGTGATTGCGAGAAGAAAGCACCTTCTATAAAGTGTGAGTGTCATCCCAAAAAGCATGGCCTGTCGCACGTCGACTTTAATCTGACTCTTGTGAACTCTCTGACATTGGATTCAATCAAACCTGTTCAGCAGATAATTCCAGGATGCAATTCTCTAACCATCTCATCACCGACATCACAAGCTTAAGCGAGAGTAAGCGCTCATCTTCAATTCATCAGATGTCAGCAAAAAACGTACAATACAGAGGACGTACCAGACCTTTTCTCTGCAGCTACACGTCAGTTTGTGCTGCATGGAGGCATAAGATGGACTAGACGCCATACATCATGAATGCAAATGAGTAACTTGATTTGACATTTTCCAATAAGCCCATCTCTGTGTACCACTGGCTTTAGCCAATTAACCATGTCAGTAATCAATGTGTTCTGATGCTCAGTTAAGTCTTCACTTTCACTGGCACATAAATCACCCGCAAATTAGCCGATCAGTTACACACCGACTAAATTGTCCACTTCAGGACAGATAAAATGGAAAATTAAATGTAATGAAGCCAACTGGACTTGAGTGAAGTGGAGGCGTCACTCCCCGTGGCACCATCACACGTGCTCCTATGATCCGTAAATTGACTTTATGTCTGGATTAAAGCGACTGTCCCCGGTGTGCCAACATCAAGCTACTTGAGTGACAAGCCCTTGAGTGACAAGCCTTTTTCTGAGGAGCCAAACAGTTCACAGTGTTATTACACGCTCATCTGCAACTGAAGTGCGCCCACAACTGATGCCTGTCACTTTTTTTTTTTGGTGGGGTAATTCCACTAATACATAAACAATGAAATACAGTTAGCCTTACAGACCAGAGTATTTACAAATCTAAGTAGGGATAAGATGATACAAAACGTTGTAGGCTTTTCTTTCTAATTTACAGTCATCCCTCGTTTATCGCGGTGACTTGGTTCCAGACTTGAATTTCCTTCTTTATAAAAGGAATATTTTTGTAGTTATGGCATAGAAAACCTGTTTACGATCTTGTAAATATGTTTAACGTTATTAGAGCCATCTAGACATGAAATAGCACCCATATACCTGTAGTCACATTTACAATTCTATTACCTAATATAGTAGATATATTAGGCCATTTAAGACAGTTTACCTTGTAGGGGAGCAGATCAATGGCAGACAGGAGATGACGTTGGGGGTTCAGAGTAGAGTTTAGCTTGTTGTGGGCTATGGCCGCAACAGTAACCCGTGTTATTGTTATAACTATTATTATTAGTCAGTATCATCAGTATAGTTATTATTGGAGATTAAAACGTGACAAGATTTCTCATTTGGAGAAAAGCTGTATTGCAAGAACAGGGCAGCCATCAGGAGCTGTCCAGGAGCTCATTGATGCCCTGGTCCAGATCTGGGAGGAGATCCCCCAGACACCATCCGTAGTCTCATTAGGAGCATGCCCCGACGTTGTCAGGCATGCGTACAAGCACGTGGGGGCCACACAAACTACTGAGAATCATTTTGAGTTGCTACAATGACATTTTAGCTAAATGGACCAGTCTGCTACATCATTTTTTCACTTTCATTTTTGGGGTGTCTTTGATTTCCCCCCTCTGTAGGGTGATCATTTTCATTTCTATCAAATTATGTGGCATCATTTTGTTACTAATACATCACCCACTTATTATCAGGAAAAGATATTCAAGATCATTTTTCCCCCAGTTTAGATCTGATGTGTTTTCGAAGTGTTCCTCTAATTTTTTTGAGCAGTGTATTTGCCTAATACTAGTCTCTTTAGTAGTAGCAGGACATTTGATTCACACTTTTACCATGTTATTATGAGCCATGAGTGGTTGCATTCAAAGACACCACATAATTTAAGCTGAATTCTATGTTTTGAGTGTTGTGTATTTTCTGCGATTTCCAAGCATACCTAAATGAAGCAAAATGTACTTCAACAGTAAGAGTTACGTTAGTGAGTGATTAAGAATATACACTTAATGTCATATAATGTGTATATAATGTTTTATATATCTATATAAACATTTTTTCTCTGCTGTCATAACAGAGAGGTGTGGTGTAACATGATGCTAATGCATTAATTAAGCAAAAAAATTAAAAAACGTAATTGATTAAATAAATGTGTTACTCCTGGTATTGTGCTTTTTTTGACAACCGTAATTATTTTTGCATTGTTCTAATTGTTTATGTTGTGCAATGTGGCAACTGTCATTAATTGCTTGGGATAAGAGTGACTGCATTGAGTAAATCACACGTCGTCGTCACGAACGCAAATGTAGCTGTGGGTGAGCAAGCGTTTCATGGGTTTTGACTTTTGGATTGTTAGTCTTTTTATTTATTTATCTTCTGAAATATGTTGAGTATCATTAAGAACTTACAAGGAGGGATCACATTGCAGTCATGAGTCAGCTACTGTATGTTGCGCATGTGATCCTGCCGTCCTCTGACTCACCTCTTCCAATTGTGGCAAAAAGAGCACAGATCAGAGCACTCACCCTAGCCAAATATGCCGGACTTTAGGTGTGAACAGGGCCCAAGCATGGCACGACTGGCCGAGTGTGAGTACATCATAAGACACAAAGGATGTGCAATTAACCACCGAATGCACAGAATCTATAGTTCCTTGTTGACACATCTACATTACCCGGCTACCTTTCAAATGAGTTGATTAAAATTGACTTTCTAATTAATGCATCAAAAGTCTGACAGAGCTTCCTATAATTAAAATCTGGTAATTTTAGGCATCCTCAAGTAGGCTCAGTAAAAAAAGCAAAAGTTCTAGACACCTGACGAGACCCCTATATGAACCCTGTCCGCCTTCATAATGTCACCTTTTAAAGGCAACGGGCATTAATATTAAACATTAAAGTCAGGCCATAATAAGTGAATCTAAACTTCGGAAGCTATGAATTATCATCTCTCTGAATATGAAGCATGTATTTTTTTGCCCTTCTAAAATATTTGATTTTAGGGCACAAAGTGAGCTATTTCAGACATCAAAGACCTGGTAGTAGATTGATTTTGAGACAGCAAACTATTCAAAATGAAGCAATGTCACTTGGCTCACACTTCAAACACCCTGCATTCGCTTTTCCTGAAGAAGCAGTGTCATTTTCGCTTCAAAGTGCTGAAAAGAGATGCCGTCACATTCAAAGCACAATGTGCCTAAAATGCAAAACAGTTTGACCTTATATCCACCCAACAATTTTGATTGCTTAGAAAGCCAGATACGATCTGTCACATTCTTAAGATGGCAATATAGCAAATGGGGGAAATTGTAACGTAACAACCCTGTTTTTAAACTTCAATGCTTGACCCCATTGGGTTGGATTGTCTTGAAATGTCTCACGGAGCTCAATGTGCTCTATTCCAACACTTTACTTTAGGGCGTTTAGCCGAATCACTGTGAAATTTGAGACACACCTGCAGGGTTTCCCCTAGGATTTTTTGAAGCTGCCGCTGTGTTGTGCCGCTGATGCATCCACATTTAAAAAAAAAATTAGAAATACCAATTTTTTGTGACTTATTTATTTATTTCTTAGCTTAGTTTTCTTTTTTTTTACATTTTTCAACAAGCAGAACATGAACGGGAAGCATTGCAAAACTGTTTTTTTTTTATTTAATTTAACCTAACCTATTATTCAAATAGTACCATGTGACTAGTCCAAAGTATAACATTTTGTAGTATTTGACACAAACATTGTTTTAACATTGAATTTGATACCCGTTTTAGAATAATACAAATACATGGGAAATGAATTTTTCAATAATATATTTAGTTCACAATAACACAATTAACAAAATAATAATTTAAATATTTTTGTTGTAAAAATCTCTCCTGTATTAACTTTATTAGTATAAATTGAGAGTCCAGGGTTATGATAGTGATAGCACAGGTGTATCCAGCTTGCAGCTTATTAAATCTATCTATCCATCCTTCCATTTTGTATGCCGCTTATCCTACTTTGACAAAAAGAAAGGAGAGGTGAGCTATTTTATGAGACTGCCAACATTGAAATTGCACTTTATTTACAAAGCACATGTCCACTCAGTGTGCTCATTTGTCATTAAATACAGGTGTCAAGTTTGAATAGAAAACTTATAAAAAATACTAAGAAGTGAAGGAAATATGATTTGGCGAACTACTCAACATCAGCTGGTGCGCTACTGCTAGCATACAAGCTACCTGTTGGAGATCCCTGCGTTAGCGTCACCGTCTAAAGCTGTACACACTACGTGTTTCTGTTGAACACCTTTGACACACAACTAGTGTTTTGAAAACAAGCCATAACTATTATAATGATAACAAGAGCGCAAGATTGTTAAGTGACACTTTAAGAAAACTAAGTTGTGATGATGATTGGTGTATCCCATGAGCAAAAACGACAAAAACGAGCTAGCTAGATGCCGCCAGCCAGGCAATATGTGTGAACAAAAATGTCAGAAAGTCAAATCAGATTGAAACGATAGCGATCACACACACTGGCATAGATAGGTTTAGCATGTGACAAGCCGTCGTCAGTTGACTACACATTTTACAGGCTATTGTTCATTCTCCCGATAATAAGAAACAGAGTGAAAGTCAACGCAAGCCTTTCCAGTACATGCTTATCAAAATAAAGCGCAGTGAAACATTTTTATGATATTTTAAATGGTTGTCAAACTAATTGTGGTCAATATGTTTAAACCCCCTCCTCCCCAAACCCAGTTTTAAGGTGTGGCGGCTTTTATTTTGTAGTGGCGCACTGCCGCGATCAATTACATGGAGCGGAAACCCTTCACCTTTAAGGGACTCATGTATGTAAAATATGATCTGGATTGGTTGAAAAACATGGCTGCTATCAAGAAAAATATCTTTGCAAGGGCACGCGTGGACCTTAGCAACTTAAAGCCGTGGCCGTCTCTTGTGTCCCTGTAGTGATCCCATAACCTGCACATTATCAATGTGGTGTAAACAAAGAATAATAGTGTAGACTGTAAAGTTTACTATAGGGGGTGTTATTTCATGTCTACAGGGATCTAATGAAAGTAAAACAAAAAATAAAACGTATTTAGAAAGTCATAAACAGGTTTTCTCTGTTCTGACTAAGAATATACTCCCATTTATTAATCTTGAATCCTACTTTGCAGAAATTCACTTACCGTGGTCGGGTCTGGAACCAATTAACTGCGATAAACGAGGGACAGCTGTATTATACTATACTATATTATAATATACTATACTATACAGTGGAACTTTGGTTAGCATCTTTAATTCGTTCCAAAAGGTCCATCTCTAACTGAAACAGACCTTAACCAAATACATTTTTCTATTAAGAAATAATGTAAATCCAATTAATTTGTTCCAGAAAGCCAAAAATGTTAACACAAAACACGTTTTTATAGTTTTACTATTATCGTTTTACATGCATATAAATACATATAAATAATGAATGAAAGGGATAAATGAACATTTAAGGTTAATTTTACCTTCATTGAAGATGTGATTCTTGACGTCTTTGGGAGCAGCACGCCGTCAGTGAACGTAAAAGCAACCTTAAATATTCATTTAGCCCTTTCATTCATTATTTATATGCCTTAAAATTATTTTATACATTTAAAACTATAATTGTAAAACTATAAAAATGTGTTTCGTGTTAACATTTTTGAAAGGTGGGACTTCGCAACTACCGTATTTTTACCGTATTTAAAATTAAGGAAATATATATATTTTTTAATTATTATTATTTAACTATTTATTTATGTTATTTATATTCTGATATACAAGTAACAGGACCAGCCAAATTATGAAAAAACTGACTTATAGTCTGGAAAATACGGTAATTTAAACGCTTGAGTTGCCTGAAATGTGTCATTCCTCATCGGGTGGTTTGTTTGGCGGCTCTAAAACAAGTTAAAAAAAAGTTATTTAACACAACTAAAGATATATTTGCTTTTGTCTTAATTGAGCGCAATAAAATCTGCAGACCCCCGTATGTAAAGTAATTAACTTGCAAATTTGATCCGACCTTGTCTCTGTACACATTTAAACAGTGTCTCTCCTGCGGCTGAATGCACAAGATGATGTGCAGACATGGTATGATAAACCGGCAGAGACACAAATGCCAAGTGGCAGCCCCTCGGATGCTTAATGGAGAGCTAATGTTGTGTCAGTGTCGCTTGTGGTTCAGAGGAGACGGGAAATGAGATCAAGTAAGCCTCCTCTGACTCGCAGATCCATGAAGGCTTATCAAATGTCAGAATCTACGCACAAATGCACAGCGGCATATGCAAGTCATAATTTGTCATCCCTTCAATCAATGGTGCGCACTGGTCATCATTTTTCATCAGTCTGTTTTCATCTTTCTTTCTCCCTCAAAATCAACAACTTTACTTTAATGACGTTTCTCACACTGTTCAGTGCACGCTAATAGAACACTCACTGTAACTTCCAATCGCCAACCGAATTTGAGCAGAATTGGTTGAAAAACATGTCCGCCATTAAGAAAAGCAACTTAGCAGGGGCACGGTCAGGACTGAGCAACTAATTAGCCATAAGTCATTGACTGTTTGTCTAATGATTATAAAACTTGCAGGATATCTATATTGCATGTATGCATGTATTCCAAACCATTTTGACCACAACCCATGGGGGGCACCATTAATCTTATGATGTTGTGCTATTTCATAGCCACCGAGCAATTTGAAGTAATCATAAGGAATGGCAGCTTGTACACCAAGATGATCGTAACGTAAAAATTGTAGTTATATGCTATTAAAAAAATACAGACTAGATTTGCTGTTTTGATCATCAGCCCATACAATCAGGTGATTGTATTCAGAACACTGGTGCCAGCAACTCATACAGTCATTTGTACAGATACTGTAAGTAAAAAAAATAAATATCAGGTTCTCAATAGTATTTAAAATTTGGTGGGGGCGTGAAAAAAAATTCTGTCCCCTAGGAGGTGTTCATGACAGAAAAGAATTGACAACCACGGCTCTAAACCAAATACAATCTCATAGTATGGTACTGTAGTTTTACAAGGAAGGGTAGTACTGCTTGTGCTTCAGCACACTTAGAAAAGTGATTTTGCCATGAAACAAAGAGTTTTTTAATGGAGGTTACAAAAAGGCTATTTATTAAAAACTACTTTTGGCCTCTCCTACTCTAAACAGTAGTAACATTGTGATCGCCCTCTATCCTGCTGCCAGCCAGCTGTGGCTGTCATTCCAATGCCACTACAAGAAAGAGGAGTTACCGTACTTTTGCTTCCAGCATGCATTCAGATCTCGGGATCCATTTGGGGTCGGTGTAATGAGGCAGAAGCAGTGAGATGTTGTCGCTACATGAATCATGTGACGGAATTTTTCAGCCCCTCATCACCATAAAGCCTCTGAACATGGCAAAATCCATAGTGTGCTTTATTATTATGCCATAAATCCGCAGGCGTTTGCTTTGTTTTCCAATTTTATGGATCCAGATGCACACTAAACTGGCGATGTGCGACAAGTGCGTCTGTTTTTAGCTCCATGTTATTTAAATGTCTTTCATGACCTCTCCAAAGCGCCGCTGCTTTATGTCTCACTTTGATTTTGTGTCTCCAGCTGAGCTCGGTGATCTGTAATCATAGTCCTCGTGCATCCATGAAAGGAAGCAGATTTTCTGTAAAATAGCCGATACAAAGATCACAAAAAGTTAAATATGGGTCAACATGACCAGATGTTAGCCTATCGCATTAGTCTCTGGAGCGAAGGAGTTAATCACGGGGCGCCCGCGGGAGTCCAGCTCAGTTACATAGTTTATAGGGGCTCCTTTTTCTCGTCACTGTTTTTAAGAGGCTCAGGAGAAAGGTCACTTGCAGACCAGAGATATATAAAAGCAGGGTGTGACATGAAGATCCAAAAGTACATGAGCTCCCAAGTGCTCAGAAGCAAGTTCTACCAACCAATTAACGAGGACTTTTGGCTCTGTTTGAGTTTATCATAGTTGGTGTTGGGTAGAGTGTAAGTAATTGCAAAGGATACCTGAACGTCATACTTGGAAATGATCATGTTATATGTGGGGTGTAATGATACATTGATTTGTAGTCATATTTTTCAGTACTGAAACATTCAATTAAATTCCTCCCACATTCTAAAAATATGCATGTTAGGTTAATTGGAGATTCTAAATTGTAGGTGTGAATATAGACGTGAATGTGAGTGCAAATGGTTGTTTATCTATATTTGTCCTGCGATTGGCTGCCAACCCGTCCTGGGTGTACGCCGCTTCTCGCTCAGGTTCCAGCATACCTGTTACCTTAGTGACGACAAGCGGTACAGAAAATTGATGGATGGATGGAACATTCACTATGTACAGAGTCATTGAGTGAGGTCACACGTCTATGTAAAAAAATACAGTGCAGCCCAGCCTTTGGCTGGCGCTAGTCAGGGTTAGCGACAGTGCCAAGGAGAAGCCAGAGTTTAAAAACCCACCTATGTCACTAAAGTCTCCTGTTTGGTAACACTTGAAAAATTGTAAACTATTTCTTGGTTTCAATTTAAAACCCGATTACACAGAAGCTAAGCTGGTTTACTTATTGCATTTTGTTCCTTTACTGTACCAAAAATCAAGTATAATGTGACCTAAAATCAAAGTACAATCTCCGTTTGGACATCTTTGTGTGGAGTTTGCATGTTCTCCCCGTGCGTGGGTTTTCTCCAGGTACTCCGGTTTCCTCCCACCTTCCAAAAACATGCATGTTGGGTTAATTGGCGCCTCTTAAGTGTCCATAGGTATGAATGTGAGTGTGAATGTTTGTTTGTCTACATGTGCCCTGTGATTTGCTGGCGACCAGTCCAGGGTGTACCCTGCCCAAAGTCAGCTGGGATAGGTGGCAGCATACCCCCACGACCATAGTGAGGACAAACGGCATAGAAAATGGATGGATAGAGGTTCGTATATTTTTTTCCCACAACTGACTAGATTAGAATAAGTTGTCCTCTAGTGGTGACACAAATGAACTACGATGTTGTTCTGAAGTTTATTCATCACTGGGCTTTCACTCATCCCTCAATCTAAGCAACATTACATTGCATTACAAATGATTATGCATCTGATTTTGCTAAATAGTAAATATAAATGACAGTCACAATAATTTTCAAGTCATCAACCTTTAAAGTACAATTTGAATGTTATTGTACAAACGTTCCAATGATTAAAATTAAAATTAAAAACATAAAATGCACTGTTCCACATTATTATGCACAACAGAGTTTCAAAGCATTTCATTGGTTGTTAAGAACCGAAAATGGTCATTTGTTGAATTTGCAGCATAAGAAGGTCATATTTACTGAAAGCAAAAGCTATTTCAATCACTAACGTTTTAACAGGCCAAGTTACATGTTAACATAAGATCCTTTCTTTGA
The DNA here is from genome assembly GCF_027744805.1 of Dunckerocampus dactyliophorus. NCBI lineage: Eukaryota > Metazoa > Chordata > Actinopteri > Syngnathiformes > Syngnathidae > Dunckerocampus > Dunckerocampus dactyliophorus. The sequence goes on along the minus strand of NC_072829.1, from coordinate 8,639,672 downwards.
CATAACCTTCAAAATTTTTACATTGAAGTTGTGAGGTTTTTTTTAGAGCGTTTCTGCTACAGCTGCTTCTGCCTTCCACCCTCATAGATTTTTTGCTTGACGATGCTGTTGAGGTTCTCAATTGGTTTGAGGGTGAGGGGAGAAAAGGGGACCAAACCATGAGTTGTTCTCCTTTTATGCCCATAACAGCCAATGACAAAGAGGTAGTTATTATTTGCAACATGAGATGCATCGTCATGCATGAAGGTCATTTTGCTACAGGTAGGTACGGTACAAGGTACGGTACAAGGTACGGTTCTTCATCTTCATCTTGCCATGGTCAGTCAGAAACTCTACATACTTTGCTGAGGTCATTGTCACACCTTCAATGACCATAAAGGGCCTACCAGCTCTCTCCCAATAATTCCGATCCAAAACATGACTCAGCCACCTCCTTGCTGACATCACAGCCTTGCTGATATGCTGGCCATACTCTACTTCATCCACCCGGACCACCCACGGTTGCACGGTCCTCATCAGTAAACAGGATTGTTTGAAAATTTATGTAAAGTATGTGTTGGCCTACTGCATCGTTTCTGCTTGTGAGTATTGGTTAGGGGTGGCCAAATTGTAGGTTTATGCATAACTGCCAGCCTCTGGAGGATCCTACACTTTGAGGTTCATGGGACTTCAGAGGTATCAGCAGCTTCAAATAGCTGTTTACTGCTTTGTTATGGCTTTTCAGCAGGTGCTCTCTTGATTCGATAAATTTGTCTGGCAGAAATATTTGTCATTGTGCTTTTATCAGCACAATGTTGCCTGCCATCTGAATCAGCCACAAATTTCTTCACTGTAGGATGTTTTTGTGAATTATTGAATGTTTCCATGCCTTGTCCAAGTCATTGCAATATTTGTTGCTTTTTTGTCAACAGAGATATCCTTTTTCTTTCCCATACTGCTTGAAATCTGTGGCATGCTTAATAATGTGGAACATCATTTTTAAGTGGTTTTGTTTTAATTGGGCTCACCTGGCAAACTAATTATGACAGTTGTCCGAGATTGATATATTATTGATATATATTGATATATTATTATATTTGATATATAAGAGCCCCAAGACACAATGCCATTGATTAAATGAATTGAAACCCCCCCAAAAATTGTTTATGATACTAAAATCCTTTTTGCATCATAATTTGGAACACAGTGTGCGATGAATTCAATGTACAAAAATGGATTTTCGATCACAGATGGTATTTTTAGAGTTTAGGTTTGAAAAAATAACAAAAGGAAAGAAATTTAAATGTGTGGGCGAGAAAGAGAAAAGTGTATGCTCTGAAAGTTCTCATTCAGAACTTTTTAGAAACTACCGTACAGCCTTGATTTCAACTGAATTACAGTACAGAGATTAATATATGACAGATTACTGATGGCTCAATGTGCACTGAACCGACTTGTCATATATGTTTCTTTTGTGTGAATTTTTTGGACGACAAGAAAATAGGGGAAAAAAGACATTGAGTGGGGAAAGTAATGGGGTGAAGCCGACTGAATAATTCCCCCTTTAGCAATACACTTAAGCGTGCGACGCCGTAATCATACAGTGTGCTGCGTTACCATATTGATGATATTACAGTGAATGCTCGCCTTATTTGATCTTGCATCTCTCGATGGCCATAGCCGGCTTCTGCTGAGAGCTGCATGCGTCAGCCACCTGACAGCCAGTTCAAGGAGTTCATCCTGTCATCTTTAAATATGATGCATGATGTGCAGACTAGTGTGGTTAACCAAGTCACTCAAACTCGTGCATACAGTAGTTCAGTTCAGTTCAGTTTATTTCAACCAACCAAATTAAAACGAACATTTACAAATACAAAATAATGGAACATTAGTTGAAAATGAGAGGGCGGAAGCAAAGCTTATAAAAATGCTCTCCCATGATCAATAATAATTAACAAAAAAAATATACATATATATATATATATAAAATCATATACACTGAAACCCAATTCCAAATACTTGAAAAAAATTACATATAAAAATGACATAAGATTCAAAATACTTGAATTCACTAACACAAGAAAAAATAATTAATAAAGACAAAAAAATTAAATTACATTTCTTAAAATAGTTTAATAACATAAAATATAAAAATCGACATGGCAGTTACACCAACTGTGTTTCATTTCAGTAAATAACTATTTGATGCAAGTTGTTACTCACATAAAAATTACAGTTTCATAACACCTATGCATACAATTTCACAATTACGGTGCATGATTAAGTGTTAGATAGTTAAGACTTTTTCATTTTGGATTTGAAAAGTAGTTGTGACTTAATATCTTTAAGTTCCAATGTTAATTTATTCCATAATTGGACTCATTTTATTGAAATACTGTTAGTGTTGTTCTGATATGCATTTGATAGAATTGGTTTACTTGCCTAATTGAATACTTACATTCTTTGATGTGAAAATGTTGCAAAATATTCCTTGACATTTGATTATTAAACATTTTATTACCAAAATTATTACCAAAATTGTTTTCAGTTCAACAATATCTAAGAATTTAAAAAGTCTCAAGTTATTGAATAAAGGGGTTATGTGATCATATTTACTTGCATACAAGAGTATTCTGATTACTTTCTTTTGAATTGTAATTATTTTACGTAAGTTATTGGATGTTGTTAACAGGCTCAAGAGCCAGTAAGATGGAGGTACTTTTTTCGTGGTGAAAATGATTAGTTTGGCCTTACGTTTTGATGGTTTGTTTTTTTTGTTTTTGTTAGTACAACATTCTTCCATCCATTTCTATGCTGCTTGTCTTCACTAGGGTTGCGGGGCTATGCTGGAGTCTATCCCAGCTGACTGTGGGCAAGAGGCTGGGTGCACCCTGAACTGGTCGCCAGCCAATCGCAGGGCACAAATAGACAGACAACCATGAAATAACTAAATAAAACAATATTAATAATATTAACAAAAATATATTTCTATGTAAATTAAGAATAATGTTTTGAGAAGAGAAGCACAAAACAACGTTGAAACATTCCACTTTAATTTAATTATTGAATTTTCCCCATTGTCAATCCAAGTGTCCCAAATTGATTGTGAATAATTTCTCACCCAACATTGTTTGGATCAGCACACCAGTCAATTTTCAATTAAATCTCAATTTCTACAAAATTTGTATTTCCTTTTTTCTTTCACTTTCAGGGACCATTGTCAGGCTCGAGGTGAGCAATGTGGAAGGATCCCAGGATGCAGACATGCGCAGTTTTAATAGAGATGCAAAAAAACATAAGACAAGAATACGACCATGGGGATACTACCATGTGAGCTGGGCTCCTGGGCTGCAGGATGGCAGAAGAAGACAAGACACTGAGGTACAGTAAGTCAATCAGTAGGAGACTAACATGCGGTAGCAGGAACAGCGAAAGGGAATTATCCAGCATAGCCTAGCTGCAGCTGAAGTGATTTTGAATGGGAGCTAATGAGGAACAGCTGCAGGGGTTCAGTAGCTCCGCCCAGCTGACATTCAGAAGGTGTCAGGATCTGAAGGAGTATTTCACAATGTAGCTTTCTTTTTTGTCCACCTCAGACAAAACAAGCCGTGCAACTATCTCATCCAATTAATGATGAATCTTGGAGGAAACACCTGGTTTATCACTTCCTTTTCCATTTATTTTCTTTTTTAACCATTTATTTTGTTAATTTTGTATACTTGTATTTCCTTATTTCCTTTTTGTTGTGCAGCAACCTGTTCTGGCACTATTTCACTCTGGAAATTGGATTGAAAATTATGCCACATTTGCTGTATGTTTTATACTTTTGTCTAAATAAAAAAAATTGAAATAAAAAAATCTCAACAACCACCTTCCGGTCCCTTCGGCATCACTCAGGCAGACTCAGCGTAACACTTCCTGTATTCGGTCATCAAGTCATGTGCGGCCATGTGCGGACCTTTTTGTAGGGGTTGTAGACTCCTATAGAGCAGCTACACACGATAACCCGCACAGAAAGCTTTCTAGATCTTCCAGACTTTGCACCTCTTTCTACAGTGTTTTCATGGGTTTCCTGCCTCCCATCTGAAAGGTCTGTGTAATTTACTCCACCCCCGGCCCTCCTCCAGCTATGCCTCCCGCCGAGCCCACTCTGTTGTGATTGGTTACACTCCCAAGCGCTCCAGAGGACTTCAGGACAGCTGCCGAACCTCTTTTGTCCGACTACTTACGCAAAATAAGCACAGTTAGGACACTGATAAATAGTTACTTACAGCTTGCTGTTCTGACTCTTCAACACGACCAAGTAACGTTGGAAAAGTCATCGGACTTCAGCAGCAGTTTGGCAGATAGTCCAACTTCGTATTGGCCCATGTTCCAAAACAGTCTGGTGTGAAATGCCATTGACAGATGAGCATATTTTTCACTTGCTGGACGGGAATCAGCAACTCCAACCACTTCTGCTTGATGCTTGCGTCTTTAGGCACACCCCAACAAACATTTCCTGGGAGCCATTGCTCGACGTTCTAACACGATGAACAGAGCGAAGCAGAGCGGGGGTGCTGGGCATGCCCATATAAGGAAGTCCGGGTTGCATTGACGTCAATGGAACTCAGTGTTAAAAAAACTCTGTAAAACACAGCGTGCAGAGCCGTCCAAAACTGCTTTCAGGGCTCAGTTCCAAATGCGCAAATGTAATTATCTGATGTGTTGGCATTGTTTAACACGAGAATACAACATTGTAACAACATTTATAGGTCAGAAAAGAGGAAGCACATAATAGGTCCCCTTTAAGCCACTCATTTAGACCACACTTTTTTACCCACAGTCAAACCACATACTCCGACAGCCAGTCCACCTTAAAATACCTTTTCTTTTCTTTTCTTTTTTTTTTCTTTTTTTTTTTTGAACTTTAGCTTTGGTGAGTGGATGTGGCACTGTCCTTTCGTTTCATTATAATACAGGGTTAGCATGCAGGTTTTAGCTCCCTTAACTCCCCTGCACCAGTAGCTATATGCTAACCTGCAAAAGAGCGGCATGTACTACGTAATGCGCTGTTAATGAATTGATTGGCTACATAAGTAAATACGTACCAACTGGATTATTGTGTTTTTACCGCTTTTTTTTCGCCTATCACTCACCAAGTTGCATTGCAAAATGGTACAGAATAAAGGATGTGTTTATTTTATTTACAGTTCAGGTGGGATTTTATTTTGTTGTGCTGCAAGGATTTGCTTTGCGCTGAGAACACAACATACTTTTAGGGTATGACTAAGGTTATAGATCAATTTGTGGTCTGATTTAGAATATATGAAAGAGAATATATGATAGATAGATAGATAGATAGAATATATGACAGAGTGCTCTTATTTTGAAGGCCGGAAGAGTGTTGCGTGTGCTGAGAATTGCTATTGACATTTGATACGAGCTGGGCGCAAAAATAAACGTGCCGCTCGTCTTTTTTCACTCAGAAACTGCACGTTGTCAGTGGGCATTGTAAAATGGTCCTTCCATGAACACTAGAAGTCCCAGGGTTTTGTTACTCCTGCTCCCATGGCTAGAGGACAGCCAAAAGGCTGTGTGGTTTAAAATTAATAACTCTATAACCTACAATTGCCCACCTTTTATTTTTGTAAACACAGCCATTACCTGCCAGATTAGTGGATCACAGATGAAGACTGATTGTCTGAATATATTAGAATATTAGTTCAAAAGTAATCTAGCCTCGACTGTTAAAGTCTACTGTTAAAGCGGTAAAACACAACATGGTAAAACACGGTAAAACACACACACAGCTGCACTAGCACGTTCTGCTAAACCCCGCTAGCTTCCATTCACGCTCCGTAAGAGTGGAGTTTCAAAGGGTTGTCGCCACCGCTGTTTGCATGTTGCAATTCCGTCCGCGATTCTGTGCGGAAATCATAGGGCCCTACAATCTCTTCAACGTAATAGTATTTTATTGACGGTCCATAGTGTAAACAACCAGCAGTTACAGCGGCACATCCTGGCACCCCCGCACCATGACACAGCAGTCCAGGCATGGTGAGGGGGAACTGCCGCTTTAGCTACGGAGCCAAATATCTAACGTACGAGGTGAAGCTAACTTCACCACGGTACACCGCGAACATGTTTGCATGGGTGTGTTGCGTTTTCTTCTTCTTCCGGGTGGCATGAGTTGAGTGGCAACCAGCTTTGAAGCGTGTTACTGAACCTACCATGTTGGAGTGTGGCCCAGAGTTACAAATGTTATATGGCTACCGGGTCGGCCTAATCTTGTGACGGAAGATTAGGCGGCAGTCGATCCCGATCCTGAAGATCGGATTGGGACATTCCTAATTGAGAGTACATTGTATCAAAAGCAATAAGCTTGAATTTCTCAAGAGTATTTACCATTGTAATTGGAATGCCGAGCATTTAAATAAATTTAACAAACAACATAATAAACAAACAAAAAAAGACAAAAAAAAATCAATGAAAATAAAATGGACTCTGTCTTTTTTTTAAGCAAAAATTACACCTAAATAAAAAATCATAATCAAAACCAATAAAAAAATATAGTCTGTCTTGCTTAAGAAAAAAAACACACTCCAATAAAAAAAACAAACATATATGCAGTTATATAGTGTATTGTTAAACTAATGTAGGCGGTAATATTTTAGCTGGACCACATATATGTGGTGGTTCAACATGTCTTGTTTCACTCACTTCACTGTTATACAGTTTAGAAATTGTTGTTTGTGAAATGTACAGTCATGGAAAAAATGATTAGACCACCCTTGTTTCTTCAGCTTATTGATCCATTTTAATGCCTGGTACAACTAAGGGTACATTTGTTTGGACAAGTACAATTATGATAACAAATAGAGCTCATAAGAGTTTAATTTAAGAGCTGATATCTAGCAACTTCCATGGTCTTCTTGATAATAACCTAAATTGCTTAAGTTCTTCCATGAATAGTTATAGCATTGTACTGCCAAAAAATTAACTCTTATGAGCTATTTTTGTTGTCATTCTTATATTTGTCCAAACAAAGGTACCTTTAGTTGCATCTGCATTAAAATGAACAAGAAATGAAAGAAGCAAGAGTGGTACCTTCTCCCAGGCAATTCTTACTGTCGGTCAAACATTTTTAACATTTCCCGAAATGTTGGCCTTTCAACCGTAATGAAAGGTTGTATTTCTTTTGCAATGTAGCGAGTGACACTGTCTTTGAGCATGCACCATTATGCGCTGTTTCGTTTTTTTAAATTTACTTTGCCGACCAAACGCCTAGATAAGCGTTACCAGTCGGGACGAAGGCTCTGCTGGACCTCCATACTGGAGCTCTGGCATTCAGCTTAGAAACTATCGCTTTTGTGCCTTCATTCATATTAGCGTTTGCTTGCTAACTTTCTGCTAGAACTCTGTCTGTGTATTCACTCACTAGTAGCCCCGTCTCCATTGGGACAAAGACGCTTAATGACTGAGAGGAGAGTTCACGCTCTCCATTCACTCCACTATAGAACCAATGTACACAGACACATGCAGAGTGAACCCTCTTGTCATCCAGCCTGTGTGGTAAAGAGAGACTGGGAAAACAAAGACGCATACATGCACGACAATTTATCAAGGCCAGCAAAATTATCGACTTTGTTTTTTTATCGTTCAATTAATCGATTTATCGTTATCGTGACAGGCCTACTCTTCATCATGCTGTTTTGACATTTTAACATAGTGAGAGCAGGACGACACCTAACAATTCATCAACAGTACCTCACCATTGCGACGCTTCAAGTCGGATGTTGTCAGTGAGAAGTGACCACTGAATATTGAATATCGAGTGTTATCAGCAGTTTGCAACTGAGATACAGAGATACTGGGAAAGTCACATGAGGGCATGCAAAAAAAAACAGTGAACAGTTGGACATGTGCATTCAAAAGTTGAGAGAAGATAAAATGAAGTTCACCTGTAAGAGGTTATAGTGCATTTTAAGTTCATCCTGAAATTTCACCGGGAAGCCGAATGTCTCTTAACTTTTTGTGAGTAGTGCATGCTGTTTTAATGAAGTCAAACAGCTGTTTCTACCTGTTTTGAATAGCTTGTACTGAACTACTGAAGCAAGTAATCTCAAGCAGCAGTTTGTACTGCAAACACACTCTCCCCTCTAAGCCACTATACATCCACTGATAGTTCTGGAAGATATGCCAAGCTCATCAAAAAAAGTCCACCATTCTCAACTTTGCTCGGAATTCTTGCACCAAGTGGACATTCAGCACTTTTTCACTACATACACCTTTTGTAGTGTGGTTCAATGCTTATAAAAACACAGCAGGTGGTGTGCATTAATGTAGTATATTCATCATGATGCATCCCTGCAGGAGTTCCCGATCCCCAAGGAGTCTGTGGCTGTAATGTGTGGTGATTCTTGTCTAGGGACCACATCCTCAGGAACGCCTCTCCGGTTTCACTGTGATTACTCACACCGAGCTGTCCAAGCATTCGTGGCATTCTCTTCATCCGATTAATTAGGGCCTTAACAAGGCTCCAAGAGGGATGGGGACTTGGATCTGCAGGGTGGTGACAGAGTCAAAGGCTTCCAATGCCAAATTCTTGCTGCCACGGCCTTAATGAGGCACAAGAATGTACAGCAGTGTCAGAGAATGCTACCGTTTAAGTTTCTGTACGCATTTTTAAAAATGTCCTCATACACTATACAGACAACAATGGTCTAGTCGAGTTTTTTCCCTTTGCAGCAGTGTGTAAACATGCCGGCACAGTATTGTGTGTGTCAGATGAGTAATTGGTGAAACCCTGTCCTGAGAACATTGTTGACATTGTTGTTTTGGTTTGACTTACTTAAAACACGTATGGATTAGACTTTACACAATCAGGATTCTGGGGCTGATTAGTGACGTAGTCACAGGTCTATTTAAGAAGTGTAAATGAAGCTGCCCGCTCAGTGAGTTTTTGTGGTAGAGGAACAATACTTATACCAATGGAATGGCTAAGTGTTAACTGTCAAACATTTGTTGTATTTGTCTTTTGTTTTATGAAATTCTTCATGACATATGCTGGTCTTGGACTGTTTACTTAATTTAGACATTTGGTCATTTAACTGTTGTTCTGTTTTTTAAAATCGGTTTTGTTGAGCTTTTTTTTTTTTTTTTGAGAAGTGCTTCTGGTTATGTGGATGTATAGCCTGTGTATGATAGCTGTTACCATAGCAACACGCAGGCAACACAGGTTCCATTCGTTTAAAGTTGTTTTCACACCCTAAAGATGAAATGCAAGGGTTAAAACTGGAACTGAATGATTAGTCAGTATTGCCAATATTTCCATATGTAAGTTTAACTTTCCGCGACCCTAATGAGGATGAAGCGGTATAGAAAATGGATGGATGGATGGAAGTTTAACTTTTTATTTTATCGTGTACCTAAGTCGCGTTGATGACCCTCAACATATGCAATACTCAGCATATCACTGCTGAGCTTGTGCTACAGAAAACCTCACAATCCTGGAAGAAAACTTTTAATAACCCCAGTTTCCCAGAGTTACAAAAGTATCACTGAACTTGTGAGTTGGGGATCTGCCACGCAATTTTTTGGCTGCATCATTGCCTGCGCTGGAATGATTAATCTTGCCATGGCAAACGGAGGTGGCATCCTCCCCCCCTCCTGCATGAAGCAGATGTTGTAAATCCACTGCTGCTCACGCAGACAGGTGCCCTCCAGCCACTTTTTTTTGCGTCTGGTGCCTCGGTAATGGCGCATTTCCTTTCCTTTTCCTGGAACACAGGGGGAATGAGGCAGCACGGCGTCCAACCTCTATCATCTCCTCATTAGAAGATTATACAGTAGAAGATAGTTGACCAGTCACCTCAGAGAGCGTACTGGTGAAAATTTAGGTGGAGAACACATTTAAGTATTTTCAGATGTTAGCTCTCTGCAGTGGTGATTGAATAGGATTCTTGCAATGGAAGGAGCTAATGTTGACTGTCAATTTAGCACAATGGGTTGTGGTCAAGATGCTCAAGAAGACATTACAACCTACACAAAGCCGCACCCCTGGAAAGACATTTTACTGGATTGAGGGCATGTTGTTCAAGCAATCTTGCTCAAACTTTACACACGTGCTTGTCAGTCCCCTAAAGATGCGTACGACATTGTGGGGGGAGTTACAGTGGGTGTTTTACATTAAGCTGTGTCAGAAATTTCAAGTGAAGTGGCTTAAGGGGTCCAACTTTGGGGGTTAATAACAGGGCCACCTTGTGGTGTATTTGTTAGAAAAATAATGATAATAGCTCAAGCAACACAGTGGTGGTGCATGTTTTGACAAATTTTCATCCTTTTATGTGCATCGTTTCAGAAGTAGAAAAGTTAGCTGATACAAACAAAACAAAAGCATACAATCATGTGAAAATGTATGGACACTCCATGTCGCTGTTTGTTTTATTTGTCATCAATTTGCCAATTTAGAAAAATGTGAGCGGTTTTGAATGTAAAAAAGCCAGATAACAGTGGTGCTTTGTTATACTCAAGTGCATTATTTGCATTTTAACCACAAATCCTATTGAAATGTATGCATTGTCTAGCCATGCTCTTCTTATTTACATCAATCCATACCCTCATTAAATGCTACCAATCAATTAAGCAAGTGCTATTCCTTAGGAACCATCTGTCCATCCTTTCAGCCAGCTCCTGCCCGATGTTGTTGTCATGTCCAGACTGTCAGTGACTCCTATTGTGTTATTGGGAATTATTTTACATCATCTTTATTTTATAGCCTCTGCATTTCCCATCATTTGCGTCTATGGAATCCAGTGTTCCTGTCAATCTATGATATGGAATTAAATTCAGGGATTGTGACCTGATAGTGATGCTTATGGTCACGCGGCCATTTCCTGTATTTCACATATCTATGCTGCATTGATAATTCAATTTATTTGATGCAAACGGACGTTTCCAGACATTCCTTTTTTATTGTGGCTAAGTTTGGGCCACACATGGCTTTGGCTGATTTGATTAACAAGAGAGCTCCTCCTGGGCATAAGAGATGGCAAATTAATTCCAGTGAAAAACTGTGTGTGTAGCTCAGCTGCTGTATGTTCTGCCCTGGGAACGCAGATAAGAAACTATTGTGTTAGCTGGTGGTATTTACATGCAAACTAACAATGCAATACTGATTAATTCTATACAGTTGCAGGCTTCAATTATTCTTTAATGAAATTTCATTAATAATTCAACAAAAAGCACAACTACAGATATCAAATACTCTTGCTTACTGGCTTCATTCATTCCAACTGTCAGGAAATCTGTGCAATGAAACAAGGTGGCTGCAGCCGTCATGGTGCAAACACGTACAGCTGAGATGCTTTCTTGAGCTCTGGGTTCGGCTCATAAATGTTTCAAATTGTTTTCGGCTTGCATTGCAAAAGACTTTTGACGTAGCCGATAACTTATGGGGGGGCAGCGTAACAGGCTAATGTTTATGGAAGATTGATATTTGAGAGATGGCAAGGCTAAGGCTATAAAAGCCAGGATATACTTTCACCAAAGGAATGGCTGAAGGAGATGAATATCAGTAGCTGCAACAGGGCATCGGAATTCTAAACCCATTGTCTTCGGCAGGGGTTTGTCTGACTACTGATTTGGAATTACAAGGTGGCCATGTTTTTTAAACAATCTTGCAGTTTACAGAATTATGCTTGTCAGTCCCCTAAATGTGTGTTCCAAATTCTGTGGTGCTTTGGCTGAACACCCTAAAGTTACAGTGGGTGTTTTGTAGAGTGCATTGGGCTGTGTGACAAATTGTCCGTAAGGCAATGCGCCTTATGGGGTCAAATATTGGGTTGTAGTACCAGCGCCGCTATGTGGTGCGGTCTGGGAAAATAATAGCATAGGCAACACAGTAGGGGTGAATTTTTTTTTTTTTAACAAATGTTCACCCCTTTGTGTGTAGCAATTAATTATAGAAGAGTTACACCATAGGGTGTCCTAATTTTCTCACATGACTGTATCTTTTAATGTTTTAATGGGTGTTGTAACGTGTTGTGTTGTGGAACACATTACTGTCAACTAATGGAGTGAGACACGCATTTCCTTGTTCCATTTCACAGTATTGTTTGCTAGAAATGAGCAGCTACTCATTAGTGAGCTAAAATGTTTTTATTTTCCATCTACTTAACTCCCACTACTTAACTGTGTTTTTGCAGATGATATAAACCCTGTATGAAGTCACGTTACCATAGTAATAAAATGCTACACATTCGACAGTAGTCATAATAAGGAAAAAGCTAGCCCTCTACACGGCTAACGTTATGTTAGGTACATTACAGGTACAGTAAGGTACATTAACCTTAACCTCACTGATTTGCGCTACGGTAATTTTACATTGTCTTGGATCTTCTGCTCCATTCGGGAGGAGATGATGCAACATACAGGGGATGCTGTTGTGCTATATACTGTAAGCGCCGTGTTACAACGGACACACGTCCTGGTGTTCAACCTGCTGTTTAGCCACATTTTCTTTTTCTGTTTTTTACATTTTGTTTTCCTTCTCTTTCGTTGCCTTGTAGCTTTCTCTCGCCTCTTCAATCGTCCCGCGCCTTCAAATATCCGCTTCGTCCTCTGCGTGGGTGACGCAAGCGCGTTGGTGACATAAGCGATTCCTCTAGGCACAAAAAAAAACCTCATTTATTTTTTGTAATCGAGGTACTCAAATTATTCGAGGAATTGTTGCACCCCTAATTTAAAGGTAAAAGCTGAATGTTGCTGAGTAAGTGAGAGTCTAAAACGGCAAGCCTCCTTTTGTCACCTGACTTCTTTCTTTCTTCATTCATTTCAACCATGGAAAGTGTGCCAGAGCGCTTCAAAATTTGGCTGGAATTCTGCATTCTGCAAATGAACGGTCGGCGCAGCGCAACATTTGCAACGCCATCATATCATGCGAAGGAGGGGGCACCACTAACATGATTAAACACCTCTGGTTTCACGGTGTACAAATTACAGTGCCCTGTTTTTGACGCACTACGCCGGACTTCTTCCAACAGATCGGTAAGTAAAACAATAAATTACGTCAGTCTTATGCCAACATTGAAGCAGTAGCTAACGTATCGAGAATCGTTAGGAACCGGAATCGAAATGAGGAATCGGAACCGGTATCGCTCAAATTCAAACGATCCCCAACCCTACTGCAGACCCTTCACACCCTGGACACAAACTGTTCAAACTCCTCCCCTCAGGTAGGCACTACAGAGCACTGCACGCCAAAGCAACCAGGCACAGAGACACTTTCTTCCCCCAGGCCGTCACTCTGTTGAGCACTTGAACACGTCAGACTAAAAAAAAAACAAAAAACACTTGAATGTAAATCCTGTTTTTTCTAATGTATATACTGTTTTTTTTTTTGTTACAAATGCAGATCATGTCCTGGCGTATTAATCACACGTCCATTTGCTTGCTCATTATATCATTATACCTTTTGCACATATCAATCTTACTTTTTAATGACTCTTTATTTATTAAGTGTCTGAGTATATGTACAGTGAGAGCTATTTAAGCCAAATTCCTTGTTTGTGTAAGCATACTTGGTCAATAAAGCTGATTCTGATTGTGATTCTGATTCTGATATTACTTAAAACTGTTTTCAAGTTTTTAAAAAAAACACAAATTTTTAAGGTGTGGCGGCTTTTATTTGATCAATTGCAGTACATGTAGAGGAAACCCTGGTACTGTTGTTACACACCTACCATATTTGTTTGTTTATCTGTGTGTTTTAGCCTTTTTCTTTGATGTGGAAAAAGTCGCAAATGAGATCTGTTTATTTGTCAGGACTGTCATTAGCTCTGCTCCTTAAAAAAAAAAAAAAACATTGACGATTAGTCAACTATGGGCAAAGTCTAACAAATCAGTTTTGACTATGAAAGTCTCTTGTCGAAGACAGCCCTGGTTCAATTTTGTCTTATGGGAGCGTCCTTGTGTTTTGTCCATTTACTCTGTGGTTATTCAGGTCACCACACCTCAGAGAGAGAAAGAATGTAGCAAGGAAACAAATAAATTTCATTTTCATTGAAAATAAACATTTACTGGGTTTAGATATATCCTTCTCAAAACGAGTGGCCATATGTAGGTCTTGGTGTGCAATGAAAATTCTCATTTCACACTCAGCTAACCTGGGAAGGTATATGTACTGTATGTCCTTGGACCTTTTGTCGGAACCCCCACCTCAAGAAGTTCCTTCCATCTATCATCATGAAAATCCACTCACCCTTAACAGTGTCCAGGAAAGATGTGGAGCTCACGCTTCCTCTTAAAAAAAAAAAAGGCTCCAATGGGGGTTAGGTTAGCTTGTCTGAAACAGTTTTTCTTGCTGGGCTACCACCTGCAAAATCTGAGCTAATTGCGTTTTGCTGTTCTTGTAAGTACCTTTTTTGTCTGATCAGTAGTACCATCTATCTCTTAAGCATATAATGATCAAAATATCTGTTTGCTCAACTTAATGGAATTGTCTTGTGTCTTGTATTGTAGTACTCCCAACACCCTTCGTCATCCTCACAGATGTAGGAAAGAGTCACGCGGAGAATGCAAAAAGTCTCCAGGATAATGGTCATTGAGGACAATGTTGTGACAGCTTGAGGAAGGAGAAGCAGGGATAAAGACAGACACCAGATACTGCGTATAACTGACACTGTTGACAATATAGTTTCATTGAGTCGGTCTTGATGCAAGAAACTGGGCGCCATTGTTTTTATACTCGCATTTAAGCCAAGAATACGGAATAAAATGTTATGTAAGGAAGACATAACATGGAAAGCAACCATGTTTCCTCTAAGTAGTGTAGTGTTGCATCCGTAAACAACCTTATGGGTGTAACGGTATTTATATTCATAGTCAGATTTTTCGGTGTTGAGGTGTACCAAGGTCCCACACAGAACACATTGAGTGAGAGATGGGAAGTGCAACCACCTCGTGATATAGTCACGCGTCTGCTACTACAGTAGTAGTAGTGGCTACTACTAGTACTAGGAGTGGCTCTTGAAGTAGAGCAGGTGGTCCAGAAACTGGAGTGTTGGCGGTTCAAACCCAGCTTCCTCCTTCCTGGCCACTGCTATTGTGTCTTTGGACAAGACACTTGTCTAGTTCATAAATGTGAATGACTTTGGTGGTGGTTGGAGAGGCGAATTGGCAGCCATGTTTCTGTCAGTCTACCCCAGGGCAGCTGTTGCTACAGATGTAAACTACCACCACCAGTGTGTCACTGCGGAGTGAAAGAATAATGGGGTTATTATTAGTGTACAGTTATGGCCCTTATGTGTGTCTAGCTTATTGGTGCACAAAATACATCAAACTTTTGTGACCTGACTCATTTGCAACTCTTTACAAATGAAACACTCTACTGTACCAATCTGAAACAAACATGGCTTTAGACCAGGGGTGTCAAACTCGTGCCATGGAGGGCCGAGACACTGCAGGTTTTCTTTCCAGCCAGTCACTAAAGCAGGTGATTTTAATGATCAACACCTTCAGTTTGAGGGAAAGAGCTCATCAATTAAATCACCTGCTGAAGAAACTGGTTGGAGAGAACACCTGCAGCGTCTCGGCCCTCCATGGCACGAGTTTGACACATGTGCTTTAGACCCTAAGTTCCCAAAGTGGGGTACGGGTACCCCCAGAGGTACACCAATTGTCATGGGGGTACGTAAATAAAAATGGAAAACAATTAGCATCTAACACTCACAATTACGAGTGCCTCAGTGCGCTAGGAGAACGAAGAGTATGAAGTTGTTCATTGCTGCGTGCATTATATGAACAAATAAGTAAGTTTGATGATTTATTCGTACATTAAGAGTGTTTAATCTTGAATATTTCATTTACTGTATATTGGTGTTCCAATCCCCGCACGGTGCAGCAGTGAAAACCTGTCACTGTGGGCATTCCCCCAAAAATAATGTTTTATCGTTGGTTGTGCAGTATGTATTTTTCTACTTCGATTACTGCTTTATCAGGACTGTAAAACTTTCCCCTACAATTTGGTATTAAATAAATACGCCTTAACCCACAGCCATCGTGAGTGGACATAAAAGTGAAGCTCAAATTCAACTCATTCAGAAAGGAAGGATGCCAACATCAAAATGTAATAAAAGATATATGTATGATGATTACTTATCTATTTATCGGTGCCCATGTGAAATTTTATTAAAATATCCCGCTAAGGTTTTAGCCTTTGTGCCACTTTGGCATGGAAACTTTTAGGGATGCTCCGATTAGGGTTTATACTGACGATTCCAATACCAATCATCCATGAGTGAAATCGGCCGATTCAGATACTGATCTCATGGATTAACTGTACATTTTTCTCTTTATTTATGAGTGCCATAGGCCAGGGGTGCCGTATAGGGGATAAGGTTAGGACAATTCAGGTCTCCTGACTGCCAGGCCCAAAAATTTGTCAATTATGCAAAAATAATAGGGGTCCAGATTTCCTGGCTGCACCCCTATTATTGGCCATATGATAAATTCACCTTGATTTAGACAAAAACATATATTACTTACTCTTTCAAGAGAACATATATCACTTGTGAAACTTACAGAGGATGAGACAATTTCTTTAAGGAGACTTTCGATGTGAGAGTTAGGGATACTTCATTCGATCGGCCACCGATCAGTATCGGCTAATTTCTGTGAAAAATCATGTGATCGGCATATGCCGATAAATGCCTTTCAACACCGATCACCTGTGGCTAATACTATTGCAGCATGCAACGATCCCTGCGTGCAGTGTAGTGTTTTGCCCTAACTAACGTCTTGGGCAGTGTCCTTCTTCACATAGTGCACGTTTGGCACACCTGCGCACTGTGCAACAACACATCATCAGTAGGGTAAAACTAACCTTTCTCACGAGGGTCTAAACCCAGCTCACGTTCCCTATTAGTGCGTGAACAATCCAACGCTTGGACAATCATGTCAAGAAAAAACAATCATGTGGAATTAACTGCCAACACATGCCATGAAACCTGGGGGGGTAGCACGTTATGAAGCTTTAATTTAATACGGCATTTGAAGAACAAACATGCACTTGACGGAGTATGGTGAATTTTCAAGGCTCACGGTGTGATCATTAGTCAAATCACAATTAAAGCTTTTTAACGTGCTGTGCCGGCGTGATATTTTTCGGGGCATGTGTTTTCATTTTATATCACTCTTACAAATGACAGCTAAGTTCCACACAGCAAACATGTTTGTTTTGGCTTTGGCACGCCTGCACAGTGTGAAGGAAAGTGGGCGGGGGACGCTTCTCCAAGACGGCGTCACCAACGTTTTTCCTTGTGAGAGCTACCTTTACAAAATGAAAATGGCCAAGAACTAGTCGTTGTAACACATTTCATAGCTTATTTCAACCCAAACAAACCAAATATGCTTGTTTTACCAGAACATTAATAAAATGCTGGTATCCACAACTTACATTTTGTATTTCCGAATGCATTTATTTCTAGTGTTCTCACATTATTAACTGAAAACCTGAATGAAAAGCAGGCTTGCAGGCGCCTCATGTGGTCGTGGGAGGATCCCCGGTGCCCGCGGTTACCATGTTGGTGACCCCTGTGTTAGAGCAAGACACTACACTACCCACACAGGGATCGCTATGGGTTGTAGACTGCAATAGTACTAGCCAGAGGTGATCGGCTTTTGTGATCACCGTTGAAAGGGATTTATTGGCGTATGCCGATCACATGCTTTTCCACAGAAATCGGCGGATATTTATCAGTGGCCGATCGATCGGAGCATCCCTAGAAACTTTCACTGCTGCAAAGACAATTTTCCCTCAGAGTATGCAAAAAGCATGGGGAAATGGGTGATAATAACCTGCAGAAACAAACAAAAGGGGATCTTCACGGTGGCATTTGGAAGCATTCTCAATGAGCTCTATATAAGATAAAAAAGAATGACTGAGAACATTAAATGTGTGAAAAAGTCAACCAATTTAGATATTTACAGATATTGTGCACGGTTCTAGGCTTTTAGCTTTGTGCAAACAGTTTGGGAAAGGCCTTCTTTCTTCCCCCATGCACCAGCATAGTTATGTGAGCTACAGTGCTAACATTACACTCACATTTTCATAGCATTATCATTCTAGATTAGCTTCTTTACTGAAGAAAATACCAAGGTCCCATGTCCGTAGCTGATCGACAGTTAGAAGAGTTTTATTTTAAAATGTGTAGCAAAGCCTCTTTTTTTTTCCAGAGCTGTCCTCGTGAAGTACAGTCCATATATACAGGTGTGGTTCATCTAGTGAATCAGAGGCAGCATCATGTCCGTTTTACCTGACGTCATGAAAACTCGCAACTTCAAAAAAATGGGCATTTCAGCACCTCTCCTAGCAAATTAGGTAGATGATCGATCATTCTCACATTTGGTGCTTTTAAACATGCTCTAGGGACTAGGGATGAGCGAGTACACCACCATCTGTATCTATTCACCCATCTAAATTATCCGTATCTGTAATCGTCGTGGATGTGGCATAAACCTGAAGTGGGCATGTTTTGACCGAAAATGGGGGGGGCTTAAAGTGGTACATTATTTTAAGTCTGAAATTGACATGAATTGATCAGAAGTTGCTATATTTAGTGTTTATTATTCAGCTATATGCGTACTGGGTATGTGTGTAAGTGATCTGTAAGACTTTATTATTTAATTTTTTTTTATGATCTGTGTGAAGTTGCTGATTCATGCAAACATCCATTGATGGCAAACAGGGAAATAACCTGTCAGCCTTGTTCACTGTAGTTTTCTCAAAAGCACTGTGTTCAGTACTACAATCAAAGTTTTCCAACTTTATATCACCAGCCAAATTAGAAGCAAGCAGATGAAAAAAATAACCCCGGCAGTGACTGACGCACAAGGACACATTACTGTTAGGACAGCATTAAAAAGTCACTTTTACATAATAGGAGGCGTTAAACCTCCACTATTCACCTTCTACTGATGTCACGTTGCATCTGCATGCTTTTGGAAATGATTCTCTCCTACTCTCAACTTTGTGTAGTGATTGAAGTCATTACATTGTAATATTGTAGGCAGATGATTATGGCAGTCATTGAATAATGACACCGTAAAAGGTCATCGCAGCGAGACGGACATTGCTCAAATGGCAATGCGTCGGCCTGGCTATCTCCTCTGCAGACTTCACAGCCTTAATAATTAAATAGTTAAGGCATTTTCAAAGCTCTGACAATGGTTGGAGAAGTGAGCCGATCCGCGGGAAACTCATAACAGCCTTTCTGTCTCTAAAGCTTTTAACGCCAAGCTCAGACTACAGGGAGGTAAATGTTGCTGCGCTTTATTGATAGATAGAATACGCACATCCTTGATGGAGTTTTATTTCCTGCTTGCACGATGCACACGAGGCCTTGTGGTGTAATAATCAGCGATGTTAAAAGTTCAGTATGAGGACAGATGCAAGCTACTGTAGTTATGGCTGTTACTTTCTTTTCTACAATGTTTTGATGTATTGCAAATAACACTCACGCTTTAGTCCAATTTGGAAATAATTATCTGATGGCGTGTCTTCATAAATCATATACTATGTTTAATGTAACATCACTGAGCACTTTGGGGGAATGTAGTGGAGACTTAAAATGCTTAAACTTGCTCAACACTTGCATGAAAACTCTAGTTTCACTTTTACACTCATATTTACTGAGCTTTGAAGATGTTTACTTGTTGTTTAAACTCTTCAAGACGGTGTTGTTGTGCGGTGTTGCTTGGCTTCCGATAAAGTTCAAGTGTATACAGTTGTCTCTTGTTGACCGGACTGCGATAAGTGAATTTCTGCGAAGTAAGATTCAATATTAACTCATTCATTACCAGACATATTTATACGTTTTTATAAACCCGAACACCTGATCCCAAAGACGTATTTATGTATTTTACTTTTCTTTTGCGGCAGAGGCAAAAAGAGGTGATGACACAACTGCACACTAAAAGATGTCACTTTTAGAGCAGTTTTAAGCCATAAAAGCAATCTCAAGTAGGCAGAAGAGCTCGGCATGAATCTTTTGCATGTAAAAACACACTCGACAGCACGGAGGAATTGGAAAAGCATGAAAGAGTGTAGCGTGCAGAAGCTTACACAAGCTAATGCTAAATACCCTGGGTATCCAAACTTTTTCAGAAAAATTTTACACATTTTGTCCATTTAAGTTGCTAAAACAATCTAATGCAAGTCAATATACTGTATAAAAATCTGAACAAACTAATTTTACCTTTGTGTTAAAGGTGACAAAGCAAATTAGTGTAATATCTAATAACATACAGTATCTCATTAATAATAAATTAATTCCATAGCTGAGATTTCTTGCGTGTTGCATGTAGTATGTGCAAGATTTTTGCATTTAAAGTGAACACGTAGCTGCACAGTGGCCTAGTGGTTAGCATCTTGGCCACACAGTCAGGAGATCTGGAAGATCTGGGTTTGTATCTCCGTTTCAGCATCTCTCTGTGGAGTTTGCATGTTCTTCCCCTGCGTGCGTAGGTTTTCTCTGGGTACTCTGGCGTTTTCCCACATTCCAAAAATTGCATGTTACTTTAACTGTGACTGTGAATGGTTGTCTGTATGGTCTATACTTGCCCTGCAATTGACTGGCAGCCAGTCCAGGGTGTACCCCGCCTCTCGCCCAAGTCAGCTGGGATAGGCTCCAGCATACGCACGTGACCTTAGTGAGGACAAGCGGCATGAAAAATGAATGAATGAACGATCTCTAGAAAGCAGGACAAATGTTTCTGTTTTAGTTCCACGTTAATATTGTAACCATGACAACAGAGTCACATCCCCCCTCTTAAAGCTGACCAAGAACGTATTGGGTGGGCGGCATTGGATGCTCTCACTCGGGTTGTTATGGGAGTATTTGAAAATCTGTCTTTTCCAATATTGCTCATGTAAATGTCAGCGTTCTTAAGTGGAGTACCTTGCCCACATACTTTGTATTGCTAAAGTACATAAGATACTACATAATCCAATTTTATGGTGCTAAATAGTGATGACGAGGCATAAAACTGGTTGAAAGAACACATCAAATGTAAGTTTATTATCCAGTATTTATTATCAAACGTGGATGTGTTATAAATGGCCGTGTTCCACGTGCTGAAGATGTTATGCCGCCTGCCTCTGACGAAATCCATGACAAATGCCTTACAGGAGGTCAAGCCAATATGCTCGGTAATGGCGTGCTTTGCGGTACTTATCTATCACGATTAAAGACTCAGGTCACATCCCACAATGTCGAAGCCATAAAGTCCAAAAATACAGTTGGACTCAAGCCGGGTGCTGATACAGTGGAAATCTAAACGAGGGAATTGTGTAAGAATTTAATAGGACATCATTTTGTATATTTTCCCCTGAAAACAGCAGCTAAAAGCTATTGATGTAACAGTTCACAAACATGGTGGACCTGCTATGTTAAAACACTATATTTTGCTGCCACAGGGTTCCCCTGTATTGTGTCGAGTTCACGTGACTCTTTGCAAAGTGCATCAACCATTCCAATCATACTGAAGTTGTTACTTGTTTTTATTTTGATTGAATACACAGTTGAAATTGTAAACATGTTTTTCTTATGTGTCCAGACCTTAGGGACACTCTGTAGTAAATGGGTGATATTGTCTTCAGAACATTCATACCAAAAGGTCATGTTAAAATATGGCTTCTGTTTTCTACAATTGCATTGTTTTTTCTGCAAGATTGCACTAAATGAGAACGAGCTCCAGTCTGTCCCAAGGTAGAACAATAGGCTGAGCACACCAACACCAACCAAGGTAAACAGTTTTACAAATATATTTGTCCCCAACTTCTTAATGGCTGGTGAGGCACTGATTCTTTTGAGGTTTTTTATGTTAATACAGGTTGCTCATTACAGGATAATTTTAGAAACTGTGTTCTTACATTTTATATGTATATGCAGCTCTGATACTTTGATGTGAAAGTCTGATCACCTCCTTGTGAGCTTGCAGTTATAATCCTCCATATTGGCAGTCAAATTCATTCATTCATTCAGCAGAGCATACAGATATCTTGCATTTGACTTGCTGCTCTCCAGCTGCTGTCAAAAGAAAAAAAAAGTGAGTACTGCAAGCGCC
The DNA here is from genome assembly GCF_027744805.1 of Dunckerocampus dactyliophorus. Classification (NCBI taxonomy): domain Eukaryota; kingdom Metazoa; phylum Chordata; class Actinopteri; order Syngnathiformes; family Syngnathidae; genus Dunckerocampus; species Dunckerocampus dactyliophorus. The sequence continues at coordinate 8,617,586 of NC_072829.1, read as the reverse complement.
TCCCGTATGATATTTTCCTGTATTTTATTTCCCAATTAGCATGAATAATGATGTCACACTTACATCAGAGACATTACACAGGCTGTAGAAAGTCATGGTGTATAATAAATGTTTCTGCAATATTATATCATTGGCGACATGGTGACAAAATAGAAACTGGAAGGTGCCATGATCCTACTCATTGCAGTCACTGAGTGCACTCACTTAGTGCACTCAGACAGTACCTTGGGCTTATCTACTAAGCCAGGAGGAGGCACTCACAGCAGATTCAGGAAATGTGCAATTTCAGTGATTTTTACTTAACGTGGTAAAAACGATTGGAATCATACAGAGAATATATTTACAATACAGTTCAGTGGACTCTGCCTCAGCTGCCTTCCCTGTCTGCACGTCACTGGTTTTTGACCATATACTGTGGCAGGGCTCCAGACTGCGACTAAATGGTTGCATTTTGCTACTAAAATATGACACATTGCGAGTACATTTTTCATGTACTCTTGCATGCACAACCAGATAAAAGTATGCTTCTTGTATTGAGTTGACAAGTGACGCACTTTGCCCCTTTTTGCCGTGAGAAGGAAAATAGTCTGTAAAATGTCGAGTCAGTTGATGACAGCTTGTCACAGTCGCTAGCTAGCTATAGTTATCCGCCTAGCCTCTGGTCCATAGACTCCAATTGTGACTTTTTCTTAAAATTTTGCATTTTGTCTTTTGTCATTTGGAGCTTGTTTTTGTCCCACAGGGAAGCTACAAGTGGCTGTCAGATTCATGATGTACGTGCTAAAAAAAATAAAAAAATAAAAAAATTATATATATATATATATATATATATATACTATATTGTTATATACAGCATATGGGTCGCACGGTGACTAAGTGGTTAGCATGTCGTCCACACAGTCAGGAGATCTATAATATCTGGGTTCGAATTTCCGTTGGGATTCTCTGTATGGAGTTTGCATGTTCTTCCCGTGCGTGCATATGTGGGTTTTCTCTGGCTACTCCAGTTTCCTTGTTAAGTTAATTGGCGACTCAAAATTGTTCTTAGGTATGAATGTGAGAATGATTCAGCTCAGCCAATACGGATACATTTCATACATTGGCACTGATCAATATTACCAACGCTATAGACCACAGAAAGTGTGCAGCTGCAGTATTCATGGATCTGACAAAAGCTTTCGATACAATTAATCACAACATTCTAATTACAAAATTAGAAAGGTACGGAATCAGAGGGTTAGTTTTGAATTGGGTCAGTAGCTACGTAGTAAACAGGAAGCAATATGTGAAGCTAGGAGAATACACATCTGCAAGTATAGATGTTATGTGCGGAGTACCCCAGGGGTCAATACTGGGACCAAAACTGTTCAACTTATATATTAATGATATATTTAAAGTGACGAAAGACCTAAAGCTAGTATTATTTGCAGATGATACTACTGCTTTTTGTTCTGTTTTTTTTTTTTGATGTACTAGTTAAGTACGGATTACCTAGTATGAGGGTGTCCTAAACATAAACATGCTAACTTTTCTTCACTGAATGTTTTGAACTCCTTTTCCTGTGCCAGATTCCATGATGTTGTCTGCCTTGATCGTTTGTCATGCACTAATGGAAAGTTGTTGGAATTGACCCTGTGTTACAGTTGCAACTTCTTGATGGGAACTGGTTGTGAAATATCTACCTTCCCAAAATAATCCCAAAGTCCCTAAAATTGTACAAAACTCTGTATAATTTACAGCTTCTGTGTGGATTTGTCAACGTGAGCGCCCGTGCACATTTATCATGCAGATAACATCAAAGCCTGCATCGCCTGGACTACTTGCCGGGCATCCGTTTCATTTTTCATAACAGCAGCGGTAATGCAGTTTGAACTCTCTGTCTCTCACACTATGTCTCTCACACTAGCATTATACTGACCCTCCAGTCGATCCACACTTGAGGACCTCTAGCAGGCCCAGGCAAACCACAACAAGTCAACCAAACGTGCAGTACAATTTATGACCCTTTTTTGTGGTTTTGTTTTTGATTCCTGCAAACAGCTTAGCAGGTTCCCAATCAAGGAACATGTCAGTCATTGCTCCTGAGCACGGACATATTTTCCTGACATGAATCAGCAGGCAACCCTTGAAGGCATCTGGCTGCTGTGCGTGTTTTTGTGCCAAACATGTGAATCAAAACTTTTAAGCAAGCCAATTGGAAGCATATCTGATGTGTACTTAAATTATTTTAACATGCATAAGGTTGACACCCTTGTGTAGTCCCGGGGAGACAATGCACCAACAGCAGGTCAACAGAACACCAGAACACCCCCTCCAAAATCAATAGTGCACCTTCTTTCAATTACACAGAGAGCAGGTGTCACATTAATGTTGCCAATTTGGGACTGTTTACTGGAATAAACAGCTCAGCAGAACATGAATACTTACCACTATATAAAAGGAATGGCTTATTTGTTATGGACATTGAAGTGCATCGCATCGTTACATTTGCACAGTTCAACATGTCCAAAAAGGAGTACTAAGAGTTTCCTCCTAATATGTTAAATAATAAATGAATAGAAAATTAATAAAAATAAAAAGATTAAAAGTACATTAATGCATGACATAATAGCACTGAAGCAGGAGTATGTGTATGTATGTATGTATGTATGTATGTATGTATGTATGTATATATATGTGTGTGTGTGTCTGTGTTAGGGATGCTCTGATCAGGGTTTTATGCTGCCGATTCCGATACCGATCATCTATGAGTGAGATCAGTCGATACCGGCACCAATCACATTAATTAACAGTACATTTTCCAATTATTTATGATTAGCGTTATTGGTCAGGGCCACCATTAGACAATTCCAAGGGCCCCTGGCAAATAGGTCAATATTAAAAAAAGAAATGTTTGGGCAAATTGTCTTTTTTTTGCCTGCATTTGTGTGAAACAATTTTTGTACTATTTGACAAAAAACAGAATTTAGTATAATGCTGTTTTGTATTAATATGAATACATAGTAAATAAACAGTTTAACAGTTATTTTTTAGCTCAAGATATAAAAACCAAATTAACAGGATAAAATAATACAAATAAATATATTCATTAAATAGAAATCTGTCCCGCTTAACGTAAAAGAGAATACATTGAGTGTCCAGGTTGCAGGGGTGTCCAACTTTCATCACTGTTAGACGTCAACTATTTGTGTTTTATTAATGACCGACAACATTTAAATTGTACACTACTTTATTTACCAAGCAGATCTCCAAACAGTGTGGCCATCGTCTTTATGCTTTTTTGTGCTCATTTGTCATTATATAAAGGTATAAAGTCTGAATTCAACGGTTGCAATAAAAATATATATATATTAAGAATTGAAGCAAATATTCGTTGAGCCTTTGTGAGCTACTCAAAATCAACTGGCGAGATAGGAGACCCATGTCATAGCATCACCATCATAAGGCTGGACCCAATCAGTGTTTATGTTCATTAAACTACACACAAATAGTGTTTTGAGGACGAGACATAATTAGTACAATGACAACAAGAGAGCAAAATTGTTCAGTGACACTTAAAAGTTGGTACGTACCCCATGAACGGGATATCCACCTCCGTGTGGGACAAAAACAAGCTCCGAACTAACCGCATTGCTTGTTTGTTTTAAAAACAAAATGTCACTGTCGTAAAAAGTCACATTTTGGATTCCGAAGACCAGAAGCTAAGCGGATAATGCCAGTTATGCCAATGTAAAGTACAGCCATTGACAGCTCGGCAAAGTGCAGAAACAAAGATGCAAGAATAGTTGACCGATGATAGATTTGGTAACGGAGTGATCAAACACACGGGCATCGATTGGCATAGCCTGTGTCAAGTTCAATACGAGATGCATCATTTTGTTGGCAAACCTAAGTGACACAGCAGACATGTAGGATTTGCCGCCACATGCCGATCATTTTTTTCGGCTTTGAAAGGCGGTTTACTGGCATATGCCGATCATGTGTTTTATTTACGGAAATAATATTGATAGGTGGCCGATCGATCAGAGCATCCCTTAATAAAAAATATATATATATATATATATATATATACTGTATATATGTGTGTGTGTATATGTATATGTATATATGTACTGTATATGTATGTACAGTACAGGCCAAAAAATTGGACACACACAATGCAGCCCCATGGTCCCAACCCCATTAATAAGGAAGAAATTCCACAGAAATTCCATTAAGTAACACACCTGTGAAGTGAAAACCATTTCAGGTGACTATCTCATGAAGCTCATTGAGAGAACAACAAGGGTTTGCAGCGCTATCAAAAAAAGACATAAAATATACAGTATGTCTAAAATATAAGACATATAGAGTTATTCATTCATAGTTTTGAGAATCTACAATGTAAATAGTCATGAAAACACATTGAATGAGGAGGTGTGTCCAAACTTTTGTTCTGGACTGTGTGTGTGTGTGCGTGTGTGTGTGTGTGATATATTATATATATATATAATATACTATGTGTGTATATATAATATACTATGTGTGTATATATATACAGTATATGTATTGCAGTCATTTTGGTGCATTAAATAACACTTACCCGAAGTTGTGAGGTGGAACAGATAAACCCCCCAGAGGTCCATGTCTGCACCAATTGAGAATTTCTTCTTTTTTTTTTTCGTTGCTATAAACGTACACCTTGAGCCAGCTGTTCAATTACACGGCAAGACGTGGGTATCCTGAGATGCACATTCTTCTTATTATTATTATTGTTGTTAATATTATTGGAGGGAGAACTGGTTTAATCTCCTCAAAGCCGTCAAGTCGTCTTTTGGTGCCTTTTTATAGCTGATAGAATCCCATCAGGTGATCCCAGCTGCGGTCGCTCACTTGCTTGCTGTGCAATTGGAGCCCTGCGTAATAATGAGCGTGAGTGAAAGTTCCACTGTGCGCCTTCTTGTCCATTCGCAGTGTGTGTGTGCTTGTGAGTGAGTGAGTGAGTGAGTAAGTGTGTGTGTGTGAGAGAGAGAGAGAGAGAGAGAGCGACAGAGAGAGTGGGAGAGAGAGCAAGAGATTGGGAGAGTGGGAGTGGGGTAAGATGAAGCCTCAGGGTGGCCGGATAAGTTTTGCTGAGGCTCAATTGCTGCCTGAATTTAAACATTTCTGCAAATAGTACACTGGTTATTTCATTAGGTACACCTGGGACACAGGTATACATCTAAGTTGCAATACAGGAGCTGTATAAAAAAATTGTCTTCACACAATTTAACAGTATATTTAACATTAGGAGCTGTGATGGTCAAAATATTACAAACAGCCGTCATAGTGAGCATTGTAAGTTGCCTGCACTGCAGTAAACATATTGTTGAATTGATACCTCTGTATCATCATCATTGTATATGCAGAATTTTCCATGTTTTTAGGTTGGGCAGGCGTACCTAATGTTGTGACCTGGTGAATACATAAAATGTAGTTGTTTATCGGTGGTGGCGAGGCCGCACGGTGGCCTCGTGGTTAGCATCTTGGCCACACAGTCAGGAGATCGGGAAGATCTAGGTTTGACTCGCCATTTAGAGTTTGCATGTTCTCCTGCGTGCATGGGTTTTCTCCGGGCACTCCAGTTTCCAAAAACATAATGCATGTTAGGTTAATTGGCGACATAGGTATGAATGTAAGTCTGAATGGTTGTTTATCTATATGTGCCCTGCGATCGGGCGAGTGGTGGGGTACACCCTGAAGGCGAGGGGTAGTCTCCAGCATACCCGCGACCCTAGTGAAGATAAGCGGCATAGGGGATGAATAGGTGGTGGCATGTTGTAGAATAAGCAACAATTCAGGTGCATCTCGATCAATTACAATATATAAAGAGTGATATTCTGTTGATTCACTGCACACAAGTGAAATATTTCAAGAAAGTATTTCTTAATTTTTGTATTATTCTGTTGATTTTATAAATAATAAATCCCCCAAATTCAGTATCTCATAAAATTTGAAAAAATGTCAAAAATTGGGCTGCATGGTGGCCTAGTGATTAGCATGTTCGCCACACAGTCAGGAGATCGGGAAGATCTGGATTTGAATCGCCATTTGGAGTTTGCATGTTCTCCCCCTGCGTGCATGTGTTTTCTCCGGGTACTCCAGTTCCCTCCCACATTCCAAAAACATGCATATAGGTTAATTGGAGGCTCTAAATTTCCCATAGGCATGAATGTAAGGGTGAATGGTTGTTTGTTTATATCTATATTGGCTGGCGACTGGTCTAGGGTGTACCCTGCCTCACTCCCGAAGTCAGCTGGGATAGGCTGCAGCATACCCCCACCACGCTAGTGAGGACAAGCGGCATAGAAAATGGATGGATGGTATTCAAACATTGTAACTTACTAGCTTGCCCTCCAGTCAGTAAATGAACTGCAAAAACCTCCTGAGCCTGTAATTGGTCTCTCCTCAAATCAAATATCTTTTTCAAGATATTCCAAATTATTGAGCCGCACCACCATGTAATAACTTGATATGTCATCTATCTGCAGTATAGTCACTGGAACCTACAAAGCTGAAAGTCCAAAAATAGTACAATTTGAACTTGAACCCAAATGTTGTTGAAAAATATTCTTTAAAAGTTAAAAAAAAAAATTAATCATACAGAGAAAAAGTGTGATGATAACCATAGAACCAGACATTATTATAGGTACCACTTAGAAATTAAATTTCAGCAAGATTGGTTGAAAAACATGGCTGCCATCAAGCAAAACGCAACTAATTGTCCATCAGTCATTGACCATTTGCCTAATGATTATATAACATTTGGGATGTTATTAGTAAAAAAATATAAATATTGAAGCAACATTTTACATATTTTTTGCCTAAATTAAGCATTTTCAAGGATAAAAAATGGCTAAATGATGTAAAATACAAATAGAAGGCGTTCAGAAGACACATTGTGAATGATATGTAGTATTCGACACTGGTCACCACTGGTGAGACACAATGATTGGTGTGTTACACAAAGACACACAAGACTTGATCGCATGAACAACAGGCTTTTATTGCAGATTTAAATTATCTCACAAAGTTGCAAAGTCAGCTAGGATAGGCTCCAGCATACCACCGCGACCCTAGCGAGGACAAATGGCATAGAAAATGAATCAATATTGGCTAATACAAGAGTAAAGGTGACTATGGGGTGTTAGTTCATGTCTAGAGGGCTCTAATAATTTAAAAAACTGTCTTTAGAAGATCATAAACAGGTTTTCTATGCACTAACTGCGAAAATGTTCCATTTATGAATCAGGAATCCTTCTTCGCAGAAAGTGGGTCTGGAACCAATTAACCGCGCTAAACGAGGGATTGCTGTACATGTATGCTAGTGTGTCTTCCAAAGCATTTTGACAACAATCCATAGGGGCGCCACAGATGCCATTTACAGACTGTATGTATTTAAACCACCGTGCTTTGTAATACAATGCTGTCAGTTTTTCTCAATCGAACTGACTCTATCAGCTTATGATTTCCATGTGGGTTTCAGGAGAAAAGCGTTCTTTCTTCTGTTGTCAGCTCAAGGTTTTTATGACCGTCAAGTGTGCTCAAGTAGCATGGAGGTGATGGAAAAAAGAAAAGTAGGAAAAGCTCAAAAACAAACACAAGGTGAGGCTAAACCTCTCATTTTGATGCATATCTTATTTGGAGGTTGGCCGTGTGGTCGATGAGTTAAAGTCTTATGCGAAGTCAGAGAGAAAATTAAACACACAAAAAAAGACCTATACGAGATCTTGTGCGCTTCTCAGAAGAGGCAGATTTGGGGCACTCAACGAGAAACCTATTTTCAACAAAGGTTTCCCATACAGCTTCGAGGCCTCGCAGTCCAAATTCATGCTGACAGTGCGCCTCTAATTGGTTCTACAATAATATGCGAGCAGTCAGGCCGTTGTCTCTCGTGGACTCCCTCTCAGGTCAGGTAGCTGTAGGTGCTGGGTGTAGTCACATTGAGGGTTTCAACTGTGTTGTTTTTTTTTTTTAAATACGAAAACAAGACTTTTGGAGGCTGAAGAGCGCTAGCCATCGAGCTCAAAGCCCGGACTGTCAAAAAAATTATAGCCTCTTATATATATTTGATGAATTTGGGAAATAACAGCCTGTCTCAACATATTGCCTGCTTCCAATTAACATCTCATCCAATTTGCGGTTTGGGGAAAGAAAGCCCTGGCTATAATAAGAGTATTTACGGTATGCCCTTTTTCCACTGCAAGGTTCCTACTCTGCTAGGAATGGCACTGCTTGCTATTGACACTTTTCCACTGGCAAAGGCAGTCAGCTATTTCTACTACCCGGTCAGTCGGGGGTTCCAAGGGTCGCTCGTAGTATCATTGCTGCATTTTAAGCTACAAATTACAAAAATAAGCGAACATAAGCTTAACCTGTTCATGTGGCTTAGCTATGGACGCTGCAGTATTAAGTTCCACAGGTTCCACTTTGCTGTTGTCTCCTAATCAGCCACATGGTGAGAAGTTAATACAGGTTGTCCTTGTTCCCCTCCATTGATGTTGTTTGTTAGCATGTCTTGGATATATTAAATGTGACGTAGTTTTTGCCATTTGCTGGAAACTGAACATCCCAAACTGAGCTGACGTGGTACCGGGCTGTGGAAAAGTAGTAATAGTTTAACGTTGAATGGATAAAACCTTGATAATGTATATTCATGTCTGATCAATTTTGTTTTCTTTTGCTGCCTGTGCATAAACACTTGGCCGAGAGGCAGATCCAGTCCTGGATCACTACTGACCACCAGGGCCGCACAGCTCCATTTTCAGAGCAGTTCGCTGTTTTGAAACAGACTGTAATTGATTTTTCCCCCTCCCTCATACTAAGAATTCTAGTTTGGCACCATCTGTTAATTTTATGGTTCAGAAGCCCTTTTTCGTTCGGCGAGCTCGGATGTGCATTTGAGTTTGTTGACCGACCCCATTTAGTGCGTCTCTCCCAAACAGGCAACCGCAAATGGAGTTTCCAGATGATCCATGCAAACAAAGCTGGCGAGGAGCAGATAACAAAGGGTCACTATGTTGGAGCAGCCAGACTCAGAGTGTGTGCTTTACTGCATGTGTGTGGATGATCCAACTGTGTGGCAAGGCCACGGTGAAGACCCTCTGGTGTTATCTTTGCTGCCATTCATGCCTTTTCTTCCACAGGCTGGCTGCATTTAGTCGATCTCTTTCATACATTTTAGATTCCTGTGTTCTTCGAGGACACTTTTTGCTTACTCAGCCTACAAGCATTAATGTCTTTGCACCTCGGCGATAACAGAAGTCTACCTAACAAGCTTGCGACGACAATATCTGCAACAACACATTAGCATCTCTGCAGGGATACTGTTAAGTTAAAATGTGAGCAGAATGGCTCTGCAAATGTTTTATGAGCCTTTAAAGAGCCACGCCTCTCAATGGGGATCTTTGGGATAAGTATATATTACACATTATCTGCAAGGTGCAGCATTTGCAGTTTAGATCGACATCAGATTAAAATAAGAAATGTCTGTCGAATGTTTATTTCCCCTTTACCTATAAAAGTGGATTAATGGTTCGTTCACACTTGTCATGTTTGGTTCGGTTAAAAGAAACTCTTCTGTGTTTCCTCTGCTAGTACGGTTAGTTTGGTCAAGTGTGAACACGATTATCTGAACCCTGGTGCGCACCAAACAAGTTCAGTGGAGACTGTTTGACAGATGTTTTTCTCTGGTGTGGTTCGGTTCACTTAGCTAAAATTTGAACGCTGCATGGATCAGAGGTATGAACCAGTGTTTACCAGTCCACAAAAAGCATGCACAAATGTCAAATATATAAGAGTAAATGCGTTGGAAGTGCTGTCCCTCTGCTCTGCTCTCTCTCGTCAATGGTGCTCTTTAAAAGTATCGGAATTTTCCAATGTATAAGTGTACATTGTGAACTTTGTCACTACCGGGTTCAGTACGAATGTGCACAACACGTCTACATTCTGGTACAGTAGGTGGCAGTATGCACCTCAACGTCAGCGGGTATGACGTGTACGCCTGTGATGCTACGTGCGTAAGCTTTACGTTGGGTCACTTGTGAAATGTAGATGGATACTTTATTCATCTCCAAGAGAACAACGCAGCATTTTATGTTTTGTTTTATATTTTATATCTACGGTATATTTAATGTATCTGTACTTGTGTTTAATTACGTCAGCGGATATGGCGTGTACGCCTGTGGAACTACATACATTATCGTACGTAAGGTTTACATAGGGTCACTTATGAAATTGCAGGATATTAGCCATTATTTCTGCTGCATTTATCCTCCACGGCACAGTGGCACCTTTGTGGCCCCCTTTGAGTCATCATAGCGCGTGGATCCCTGTGTGGATTCTGTTGGATACATCTCTGCTTTTATATGTTACATTTCCTTTTGTTTTCATTCATAATAACAGGCTTTGCAAAGTTGGCGTTATATTTATGGTGTTTATTGTATTCAACATTTATTGAATTCCAAATCCAACAATGTTTTACATTTGGTTATAGTAGAAACTGTGATTGATGATGCTCACTCAAGTGTGTGCGACAGCGACAGCAGGCTCAGCAAATGCCAAGAATGGTGGCTTCTCTGCGTGTTTTGGTTGTTTCCTGAGCTTATTTTTGCCCTTATGATGGACTATCTTTGTAATAGCGATATCCGAATTACATTAGTAGTAGTTCTGAAGTACAGGAGATGTCACAAGATCAGAACATGCAAATGCAAATGCAGTTTTTAGCCAAATATTGTAAAAATATTGTAAAGTTGGTAAATGCAGCAGAATATTAAAATAACCTACAGTATGTATTCAACCTAGCAGACAGCATTTTGGCTTGGAATATTTGAGGTATGTCACGTAATATGTCACAAAATCTGCCCAATCAAGTCCTTACTTAATACATTTTTTTTTACTATACAGCCTTTGGTCCCGGGACAAAAATACCAGTGTCATTTTTGACCTGGATCAGAGTACCGTAACACAGCCTCAGGTTGTCCTGCTTGCCCCTCAAATTAAATATGCAGACTCAATCTCGGCTTGGGTTGTGGCAGGGATCAGTGTCTTGAGCCACAGCTAATGCACTGATGATGGCTGCGGATCCCTGACATCTTTTTATGGATAGAAGCAGAAAGCTCCCAGTTTTGGCTCCAGGCTAACGACTATTGATTTCCTATCTTGTGCAGCTGCTGCTGCTGTATGGACACAACATTAATGAGAGATTCGTTATTGCAGACGTCGTCATCGATCTGTCAAGGTGTCAGCTTGTGGGGGGGGTCGACGGGCTTTTGCAAATATTCTTTAGGTCCGTTTAACAGCTCTACTAGTATGTATAGTATTTCCTACGGGAAGGCATCATTTGCGTGCATGCCATTCGCCAATGCTGTTGTGCACAGAGAATAGTGGACTTGGCAATTTTGTGCCTTCTGAGATAGTATCAGAGGCAGGACGTCTGTGTGTAAGGGAATTCATTAATGCTGGGACAGGGTGTGAAATTTAATGCCAGACATTCACGTCTCCTGCCATGTTGCCAGCTGATGTCGCACGCATCTAATTATCTAATTACGAGATGCCCCGTTGCTGTGAAAATGCACACAGTTGCGCTTTTGCCAGGTTTTCCGTTTACGGCAATTATACGCCTAAGGGTATTCCATAAATGCTTCAGTCTAGGTGGACTTTCACATAGTGTTTCAGTCTTTAAAAAGTCACATGGCCAAATTACTGGACTGGCATGCATATTAAAGTGTTTTCAGCCATTTTGGCAGGGCATGTAAGCACATGTTTGTAAAAAATGAGCAAGATTGGTTGAAAAACTGCATTATTTATGTTTGCAAAGACAGAATTTTGTTGGAGTACCTATTGTTATGCCCCAGCGTGTATCGATGATGGTTTGTTGTAACATTAAGTGTCAGTATGTAATAACTCCATCTCTGCCATCTGTCTATATACAATGGAACCTCCAATGTTTAACACCCCCAAAAGTGGTCAAATTTGGGGTAAACACAAATTTTGTGAGAAGGTATGGTTGGTATGGTGGAAAACTGATGATAACAATAGAACCGGAAAATTATGGGGTGTTTTAATTTTTCACTTGACAAAAAAAACATGGCCGTTATCAAGAAAGACGTCTTTGCATGGGCATGGGCACACGCCGTTTTCAATGGAACCTGCCTCATAGGGCGATTATTGTAGGTCACGGTCCAGCCAAGCGACATGCGACATTTGTGCGTGTGAAAGTTTGTGCTTGTGCGTGTCATGCGACGCGATCCCAGAAAGTTGAAAAATGTTTAAATTTTCATCTCTGTTGCCCAGACGAGGACCAATCAGTGGGAGTTTCATTAATCGACCAATGAGCGGACAGGATGCTAATCAGTACGCTATACTTGCCGTGTCTGATTTCCCAGAGCTATTTGACATTTCTAAAAAAATAATATAGAGATATAAAGAAAAAAGCAGAGGCTTGGGAACTCGTTGGTGCCAGAGTAAACATATCTGATAAGTTTACATTAATTTACACGGGCATTTATGTAAGTTTATCTTCAATACTAGCAAGATCCGGTACTAGCAAGAGTCCTCGATCAACACTGGCCGCTTTTCCTCCTCTGAACTACTTTGATACCCCGAAATTCCCTCCACATCTGACAGCCAATCAAACCGTGGGAGACTTGTACAATTTGCTCTGGATGTGAATGTGTCGCTCACCAGTGTAGCTGGTCACAATCGCTTGTCACCTCCCGTGTGCATGGTTTCATATGCGATGGTGATGAATTTCGCCAATCGCGGCCGTTTGTCACCTCCCGTGTGTGGCGCCCATTATTTTTATCTTACTGTATGGGTTCCAACTCAATTGCCACGAAGTTTAATCAGATGAGGACGTCCATTGAATACAAAGCTAAGGCCATTCCTTTTTCTGCATTGCAAGAATGCCGCAAACTAGGCCTGTCACGATAATCAATATATCGATTAATCAAATGATGAATTTAAAAAACAAGGTCGATAATTTTGCCAGCTTTGATAAATTGACATGTGCATGCGTGTTTGTTTTCCTTTTTCTGCTCTCTTTACCACACAGGCTGGATGACAAGAGGGTTCACTCTGCATCTTTCTGGCCGCGTTGGCTGCCTGTTGGAATGAAAGGAGAGAGTGAACCCTCCTCTCAGCCATTCAGCCTCTTTGTCCCAGTAGGTGGATGCGGGGCTGCTCGTGAGTTGATACACATAGGTTAGCGTAAGCACAAGTTAGCATTGTGAGCAAGCAAACGCAAATATGAATGAAGGCACAAAAGTGATGGTTTCTAAGCCAAATGCCACAGCCCCAGGATGGGAATATTTCACTTTTAAACAGAATGAACAGGGTGAGCGCATGAACACAGGACAGTAGTACTGTAAGTAGTAAGTACAGTAGTGATGATGAAGGGAAATACGACCAACATCGAGCGACGACAGTCAACACTTACTGAGGCGTTGTGTGGGCAAAGTAAATATAAACAAAAAAGCTCAAAATGGTGCACACTCACAGACAGTGTCCTTCGCTACATGTTAAGGAATAGTTCCTGGTAAGGAATAATACCCAATGTTCATTATTTATTCAAGTGCAATTTTCTTTACAGAGACTTAATACTCCATTTTATTTATTGTTTTTTATCATTGTGTGTACTTTTTATTGATGTGTTTTTTTCCTAATAGAAACGGGGTTTACTTTTTTATTGTTTTTGGCTGTGATTTTTATTTAAGTGCAATTTTTGCTAAAAGAGACTGAGAGTCAATTTTATTTTCACTGGAATTTTTTTTATATTTAAAATTATTTTATTTAAAAGCTCTCGGTGGTCTAGTGGTTAGCACGTTGGCAAACACAGTAACAGCTTGGAGATCGGGAAGACCTGGGTTCGATTCTCCCCTGGGCATTTCTGTGTGGAGTTTGCATGTTCTCCCCGTATGCCTATGTATGAATGTGAGTGTGAATGGTTGTTTGTCTATATGTGCCCTGCGATTGGCTGGCGACCAGTCCAGGGTGTACCCCGCCTGTTGCCCGAGGTCAGCTGGGATAGGCTCCAGCTGGCTAATGAGGAAGAAGAAGCGGTATAGATGGCGATGGATGGCCCTTGACATTCCAGTTACAATGTTACGTACTCTTGAAAAATGAAAGTTTATTGCTTTTGATACGATGTAAACATTATTAATGAAAAATTGTCAATTGTCAATAATATAATTATCCACAATAATTTGGAGGACAATTATCGTCCAGCAAAATTTGTTATCATGACTGGCCTACCTCAGACTGATCGAGGTGTCCATAAAGTACATTTACACACATGGACAGAAACCTTTTCACCGAGTGCTGAATGATCTTTGGCCTCAGCTACTCGGCCATTTCAAGTCTGATATGATTTGAAAATCAATGGATTTCTTGCTCTGACGTAAGTGGAATGATCCATGAAAGATTTACAGAGTTCTCTCCGGAGCTAATCTTATATGGTCTTGGGTTTGGTTTAAAACATTTTATTTTTGCAGCAAAACCACAAATAAAAATGACCATTTTGTTTCTGTCATAGGTGATTATTTATTTTTAGATCCTGTTATTATCATAATCTTGACAGCCAAGCTGTAATGTTACTTATTCCGCTTAATTTCTCTCTCTATGTCATGCCAAAACAATGACAGGATGCTTTTTAGTGGTTGCTGTCAGAAGCCGACAGATGCCCTCAAGGGAATATTTTGACTGTGAACTCATTCTGTGGTTCAGATACTGTTGCTGTGCAATTTCTCTGATCAGTATAAGTCGGTGTTATATATAGATAGGAGTCAAATGACGTGGAAAAGCAAAATAACATAACAAAATTACTTTTTCCTCAGTTAAATTGTGATTTTGTTTGGAGGGAATTGTGTTTTTAACTCACTTTTAGCTCATTTTATCATCTATTATGACCTCTAAAAATGTGTTTTCATGCACCCTGTCATGGCTACACCATCTATTGATCTTTGTGTTTGAGTGTCGTCTCTATTACCAAATATTGGATCTTTGAGTTCAGCTCATGAAAAAGTGTTTCGTTTATATTTTTGTTCTATTACCAAATAACATGTTTTGTTTTCTTTTTTTTAGTTTTGCTGAGGTTCAAGAGTCTGTTTTTATTAAAACATCTTTTTTAATTTGTTCATTTACATTTCATTGTTAATTTTCACTGTGATTGTTTTCATTAGCTGCTGTGCATAACTTTGAGTTTTTTGTGGCCTTCATAAATAAAATAAATAATTTTGGTAGGGTCCCCATAAGGGTCCGGGGTAAGCTAGAGCCTAACCCTGTAAATAAAAATGTATTTATCAAAGAAAAAGAAAAAGTCAAACATTAAACGTATAACGTAAAATATTGTAGTGCGTTAACGGCGGTAATAATTTATTTCATTTGTTACGCTAATTTTTTAAATTAAATTTGCGCATACACATCATGGCAAGCCAAAATGTAAATCACTTGACAGCCCGAGTTTTTACACATTTGAGTGATATTTGGCATTGTTATTAAACTACAAAATTCTGATATACTGCGGGGATCACTGACTGGCGGACCGTGATCCGAGTCCTGACCCAGATGTTGTCCAATACGGACCTGGGCCTATATTCAATAAATTATTGAAGTATTTTAAGTTTTGATGAGGTGCTTCTATTTTTTAGACTTTATGGTACTGGTTGATGAGCTTGGGAAATCCACTAACCAATTGCATGCATGTTAAGCCACATCCCACATGATGCTACTCAGCCAATCAAATCTGTGTAATGGCGCTAATGACGAACCAGTGAGACATACAGGGAAAGGAGATAGAAAGGAGTGATAGATACGGATGAAGAGGACAGCGAGACAAGTGAAAATTACGGGGAAAGCAGATAGATATGTCTTATCAGCAGAATGTCGACTGGGAGTTGTGCAAGTCGAAATATTCAGATACTGTTGGCTTTTCGGCAGCAGTACACATCCAATCACTGCTGTCGGTTCTCAATCTTAACCTCGGGGGGCAGACCAGACCTTTGCTTGAAAAAATCTTGTGTATCTGGACCTATTTGAACCTCGATAGGCTGTATGTTCTCTCAGCTTCACAAATTGCTTCCTGTTCGTTAAGTAGCTTTTTAGCCAGTTCAAAACTACCCTCCTGATGCCATACTGTTCTCATTTGTTGATTAAGATGTTATGATTCATTTTCCAACTATCCAGCAGCACACTTGAGTTTCCAGTGACATTAGCTTCTTCTTGCCGTCTCACTCCACAAACACTTAAGACGCTACATTCTGCCCCAAATACGATAAATTAAGCGGTTAGCTGATTAAAGTAACCAAAATATGGAGCGCTTATTTCCCTTATATGATGGGAAGAGAGCTGCTGTGTTTAGTTTAACATGCTTGAAAGTCCGTGTTTATGTTATCAAATGGAGATGTACTCTGACTGTGCCAGACTTCACGCTAAATATTTTCGCAGATGGTGACTCAGTTACTTGTCACCCTTACAGATGGTCCGTGGCTTCCATACCATTGTGTGGCTATAAGCTTGTATTACTCATTGGCGCTTCAATCTGACGTGGGCCACAGCTCCAGATGCAACGTAGAGTGAGAAAGAAACCCGCAGCGTAATTATAGAATGAATAAAATTAGATGAGTTTGAAATGGGAAAAAGTTCAGTTCTTGCCAGAATAATGTGAGACGAAAATGCGTAACATCCCGAGTATGAAGTTGTTCATTTACAGAAACGATAACAGTTTACAAGAAAACAGGTAAGAAGGTGCAAAGAAAAACTATGGCAATGTGGCTTTTTTTTTTAACAAAATAATGCAGTTTCACACGAAAATACAATCTATGACAAAACTTTGCTAAAATAAAGTTGCAAATAGGGGTGATTATTCTATTTTACCTGACAAACATACAAAAAACCCTCAAAGGTCATAAAAAACCCCCCAGTTAAAACTGTACAAGTAAAAATCTGTACAATTGTACGTATAAATGTCAGGCTTGTTGGGAGGAGTCTGGTGTAGGATCCCAAGATGCAGCAGCGAGACAACTCCAGGTACGGAAAAAAATCTTTATTCCAACACAAGGCAGTATAACCAAAAAGAACAAAAAACAACGGTGCCAACTAGAGTCCAAGGGCACCGCGATAAAAGGAGTGAGGCAGGTAAGGAAACACAAAATACCTGAGATGCGTGCGGGTTGCCAGATGAGCAGGCGGAAATTCTAACATGCACAAAAACAATGTCTAGGAAGACAAAAGGGTGTCACAGGTACAGTCCAACGCGAGGAATAATCCCACGTCTTCCAGACGCAGCCACAGGGATTAAGTAGCCGAGAAAATGAGATACAGCTGTGCTCATCAGGCAGCTCCGCCCATCTCAGGAGGACCAGCATCTGAGTGACACAGAAAGCACGGCAGTAACTGAATCTAGAAATCAACTTAATGAAAGCAAATGATATGTCACCGTAGAGCGTGACATTATCCCCCCCTCCCCTCAAGGAACGCCACCTGGCGGTCTACCAGGCTTGTCTGGAAACTTATGGTAGAATTCCGAAAGAAGAGTGGGATCGAGGATGAGCGACCGGGAAACCCAGGAGCGATCTTCAGGACCGTAACCCTCCCAATCGATGAGGTACTGAACACCCCTGCCCCGTCTCCTGGCGTCCAAAATGGATTTAGCTGTAAAGGCGGGATGACCATCGATCAAGCGAGGAGGGGGAGGAGGCACTGGTGGCGGACTCAGATCACTCTCGGCGACAGGCTTAAGGCGGGACACGTGGAATACCGGGTGCGTCTTGAGGGAGGGAGGAATCTTGAGTCTGACGGACACTGGCCCCACCTTTCGATCCACTACGTAAGGTCCGACAAATCTGGGAGCCAGTTTCTTGGACTCCGCGGCTAGGGGCAGGTCCCGGGATGACAGCCACACTCTCTGCCCGGGTTGGTAATCCGGTGCTGGCTTGCGATGACGATCCGCACTCTTCTGATTCCGCTTTGCAGTGCGTGAAAGAGCCAACCTTGTGTCGCGCCAGACCCGGTGGACCCGGCGAAGAAAACCGGCCACAGATGACACTGACGATTCTGCCTCCTGGGATGGGAATAGTGGAGGCTGAAAGCCGTGGACTACATGAAATGGGGAGAGACCAGTAGAGGAGCACACCAGGGTGTTGTGGGCGTACTCCACCCAGGGAAGGTCACGGGCCCAGGATGTGGGGTGCTGATGGCACACGCACCGTAGAACAGATTCCAGGTCCTGGTTAGCCCGCTCCGTCTGGCCATTGGTTTGAGGGTGGTAGCCCGAGGAGAGGCTGACAGAGGACCCCAACGACTTGCAGAAGGACTTCCAGGTGGCTGAGGCGAACTGGGGACCCCTGTCAGATACCACGTCGACGGGTATTCCATGGAGTCGCACAACGTGCTGGACCAAGAGTTTGGCTGTCTCCAGTGACGAGGGAAGTCTGCGTAGAGGGATAAAATGGGTAAATTTAGAAAATCTGTCCACAATTGTAAGAACGGTGGTGAACCCCCTAGAAGCGGGCAGACCAGTAACAAAATCCATCGCGATGTGTGACCAGGGGCGGGAAGGGATGTGAAGAGGTTGCAGTAATCCGGCTGGTGGTTGGTTCGATGACTTGTTCCTGGCACAGACGGAGCAGGCTGCCACGAATCTTTTGGTGTCGGTGTGGAGGGAAGGCCACCAAAAGCGCTGGGCCAGGAGGAAGGCCGTGCGTCTGGCTCCTGGATGACAGGCGATCCTGGAACAATGCGCCCAGGTCAGAACCTCTGAACGAAGGATACGAGGAACGAGGAGCCGACCTGGCGGACAACCTGCCGGAGGAGGTGTGTCCCGAACAGCTTCTGCCACTCTCTTCTCCACTTGCCACTGAAGACCCCCCAGAATGCGGGAATGAGGAAGGATGGTCTCCGGAGGACACTCCTCAACCGGGGGGGCGAACATCCTGGACAAGGCATCCGGCTTGCCGTTGCGTGACCCAGGCCGATAGGTCAATGTAAAATCAAACCTGGTGAGGAACAGTGCCCACCGAGCCTGGCGGGGGTTGAGGCGTTGAGCTGCCCGAATGTAAGCGAGGTTTCTGTGGTCCGTGAAGATAAGGAATGGATGTGTTGCTCCCTCCAACCAGTGCCTCCACTCCTGCAGGGCGAGGACTACCGCCAACAGCTCCCGGTTGCCAACATCATAGTTCCTCTCAGCGGGCGAAAGACGCCTGGAGAAAAAGGCGCAGGGGTGCAGCCTCTGGTCGTGACTGGAGCGCTGGGAGAGCACGGCCCCGACCCCTGTATCAGACGCATCAACCTCAACGGTAAAAGAGAGAGAAGGATCAGGGTGGATCAAAACAGGTGCTGAGGTAAAGGCGGACTTAAGGCGCCTGAACGCCAGGTCGGCCTCTGGCGACCAATCAAAGGGGACCTTAGCGGATGTTAGCTTGTTCAGAGGTTCGGCTACTTTACTGAAATCTCGGATAAAGCGCCGGTAAAAATTGGCAAATCCCAGGAACCTCTGCAAAAGCTTTCTGGATGTAGGAGTAGGCCAGTCCACCACTGCCTGAATCTTGGCAGGGTCAGGGCGAAGTTGGCCCTTCTCCACAATAAACCCAAGGAAAGACACCGAAGAGGAGTGAAAAGAGCATTTCTGTGGTTTAACGAAAAGCCTGTTCTCTAATAATCGTTGCAATACGAGACGAACGTGGTGGTGGTGCTGATCGAGTGAGGTAGAGAATATGAGAATGTCGTCCAGATAAACAAAGACGAAACGGCCAATCATATCGCGGAGGACGTCATTAATAAGGGATTGAAACACTGCGGGGGCGTTGGTGAGTCCAAAGGGCATGACACAATATTCAAAGTGCCCCAGAGGAGTGTTAAAAGCAGTTTTCCACTCATCCCCGTTACGAATGCGCACCAAGTGATAAGCGTTACGTAAGTCCAGTTTAGTGAAAATATTAGCATTGTGGAGCGGTGTAAAAGCGGAATCTAGAAGGGGTAGAGGATATTTGTTGCGTACTGTAATTTTGTTGAGCGCGCGGAAATCAATACATGGCCGTAGGGAGCCGTCCTTCTTTTTAACAAAAAAGAACCCCGCCGCTAGGGGCGAAGAAGATGGTCGGATGTGACCAGCGGCGAGCGAAGTGGTAATATACTCCTCCAGAGCACCTTGTTCAGCTAGAGAGATGTTATACAGGCGAGCGGAGGGAAGAGGTGAACCAGGAAACATATCAATAGCGCAATCATAGGGTCTGTGGGGGGGGGAGTGTCATGGCGTGGTCTTTACAGAAAACCCTCCCAAGGGAGTGATACTCCCTGGGAACAAGTGAAAGGTCGGGAGAAACGAGTGGGGAGGTGTGGGAGGGCGTGACAGGAAGTGAAGCTGAGCCTAAACAGTGTGAATGACAAAAAATGCTCCAATTGGAAATTTTGAACGTAGACCAATCAATAGTGGGGCTATGACGGTGAAGCCAAGGAAGACCCAACACCACGGGAGCAGAGCGAGAAGGAATAATAAAAAAACTAATGCATTCACGATGATTACCCGAGAGTAAGAGGGAAAGGGGGCGTGTCTGAAGCGTGACGCTAGCTAGGTGTAGACCGTCAAGAGAACGAACATGTTTGCGAGTCTCAACAGGCATAGTGGGAATGTCCAGCTGTTTAACAAGACCAACGTCAATGAAATTCTCGTCAGCTCCAGAGTCAATAAGAGCGCTAATAGTGTGCCCCTCCCTCCCCTGCCAAGACAGCGTACCTTCCACTTGGAGACGCCCCACTGAGGGACTGGAGGGAGGAGGAGGTGAAGATCCTCTCTCCGCTGGAGCGCTCGTGAAAGCAGCCGATCGCCGTGAGTGAGGACGACTTGGACAGCGGGTGATAGTGTGGTCCGCTGCTCCACAGTACAGACACAGCCGCAGGAGAACGCGACGCCTCCTCTCCGTGGCCGACAACCGACTGGCACCCAGCTGCATCGGCGACTCCACCTCGGCGGTCTCCAACGAGGATCCGGACAGTAGCGGAGGAGGCGGCAGGGATGGGGGGAGATCCAGGCGGCGAAGAGATGACTGATCGGCCGTGTGGGGAAGGAGCCCGCCCCGTTGTCGGACACGCTCCCGCAGGCGGTTATCCAGCCGGATAGAGAGGGAGATGAGTTCCTCTAGCGTCCTCGTCTCGTCGCGGGCAGCCAACTCGTCCTGTATACGGGAGCTGAGGCTGGCAAAAAACACGCAGCGGAGGGCTTTTTCGTTCCAGCCACTCTCCACTGCCATGATGCGGAACGTGATGGAATGCTCCGCAACTGAATTCGAGCCCTGGCGAAGAGCCAAGAGCCGGAATCCGGCCTCTCGTTCCCGCACTGGATGATCAAAAACGCTCCTCATCTCCTCCATGAATGCCTGCAAACTGGTGCGGAGCTCCGGCTTGCTCTCGCAAACAACCATAGCCCATTTGGCGGCGCGACCCGTGAGCAAGCCAATTATATAAGCCACCTTGGATGAGTCGGAGGCATAGGTCTGAGGCTGCTGGTTAAAAATCACCAAGCAGTGATGAAGGAAGAGTCTGCACCCACCAAAGTCTCCCTCATACCTTGAGGGGTGAGGGAAGTTGGGCTCACGTGGTAACTGGCTGGGTGACATGAGCGTCAGAGGACCAGGCGCCAGCGGTGTAGACGCCTCAGGCGCTGTGGTGACAGGGGAGCTCGCCATGCGGGCATGCATCTCCCGGACGAGGGTAGACAAGTCCTCCAGGGCCTGGTCATGGCGACTTAGCATCTGGCCCTGGGCCTTGAGGGCGTACTGCAATTGCTCCTGTTCTGCGGGATCCATGACTCTGGTGGGATTATTCTGTCAGGCTTGTTGGGAGGAGTCTGGTGTAGGATCCCA
The DNA here is from genome assembly GCF_027744805.1 of Dunckerocampus dactyliophorus. NCBI lineage: Eukaryota > Metazoa > Chordata > Actinopteri > Syngnathiformes > Syngnathidae > Dunckerocampus > Dunckerocampus dactyliophorus. The sequence continues at coordinate 8,595,714 of NC_072829.1, read as the reverse complement.
AGATGCAGCAGCGAGACAACTCCAGGTACGGAAAAAAATCTTTATTCCAACACAAGGCAGTATAACCAAAAAGAACAAAAAACAACGGTGCCAACTAGAGTCCAAGGGCACCGCGATAAAAGGAGTGAGGCAGGTAAGGAAACACAAAATACCTGAGATGCGTGCGGGTTGCCAGATGAGCAGGCGGAAATTCTAACATGCACAAAAACAATGTCTAGGAAGACAAAAGGGTGTCACAGGTACAGTCCAACGCGAGGAATAATCCCACGTCTTCCAGACGCAGCCACAGGGATTAAGTAGCCGAGAAAATGAGATACAGCTGTGCTCATCAGGCAGCTCCGCCCATCTCAGGAGGACCAGCATCTGAGTGACACAGAAAGCACGGCAGTAACTGAATCTAGAAATCAACTTAATGAAAGCAAATGATATGTCACCGTAGAGCGTGACAATAAAATCGCAAATCATGAAAATATGTGAAAAATGTGGAACTTTGGACAAAAAAAAATAACGTTACATTACTTATTACTCGTTACGTTACATTATTTTGTTCAAATTCTTATTACAAAAAGTACAAAACCAATGCAATTTATGAGAACATAGGTTAAAAAAAAAGTCATTTAAAAAAACCTAACGTTGTATGAGAGTGAAATTGGGAAGAAAATCAAAACAAAAAAATATGACTAGAAAGTAAAACTTAAAACCTCTTTGGTTGGCTGGCTACCAATACTTTCACATCAGTTTAGTTGATTTTCAAGTGAAACAACAAAAGACATTATATGTTTTGATACTCGAGCACTGATGGTACAGTACATCAATGTCACATCCAACACCTTCTATTACACCTCAGGCCTCAGCTATTACCTCTCATATAATTACAGATAAAAACGGAGAGCAAAATGATCCGGTTACCTTGCCATGGACCCATGTCATGAAAGTAGGGGGTAAGAGTGTGTGTGTGTGTGTGTGTGCGTGCATGTGTTTTTTGTGTGGTAGGTTGCATAAAAGGTGATGAGGTTATCAGGAAACATCTATCACCTACTTCCTGACACTTCCAAATAATCATATGACACCCAAATCAACAGCTCTGTACTTTCAGCATCTATAAATGCCGTCGGTAGTCGTTTTAGCTTGAGTGAAGGTGCAAGAAACAAGAAAAAAAAGCTGTAAAAAAAAAAGTTGTAATTTCTAAAATAATGTACTTTTAACTAGCCAAATAAAGCCGTGTTGCTGTACCAGTTTAAAAAAAAAAGGTATAACATTGCAAGTATAAAGTCAATAATTAGAGAAATAATGTAATTTCATGAGAAAAATGTAATTGCCAAAAAAAGCTATGACACTGAAAAAATAAAGTCATCATTTTTCATAATTTCTAATTGGCTTTGAATGTGTTAGGTGTTATAGCGCCTTCTGTTGCTGTGGCATGCACGTTAGAGCCTGTGACTAAATCCATTGGCATTGGCAAAAACATGCGTGTTAGTGTTAATTGGAGACTAGAAATTGGCCATAGGTGTGAATGTGACGGTTTGTTTGTCAGTATGTGCCCAGTACAGGGTGTACCCTGCCTGTTGCCTGAAGTCAGCTGGGATAGGGTCCAGCTCACCCGTGACCCTAGGAGAAGCGGTATAGAAAAGCAATGCCTGGATTAGTGCTGTTTTTTTTAGTAAAACTCCATGCGCAGATGGACATCTGTTTCCTGGAAAGACCTGCTGTTTCTTCAGCGGAGCTCAAAAGGTCCAATTATCCTTTGGCTTGAGTCACCACAGTAGACTTCTTACTTCCATGAAAATAAACATGCTAACATGACGTTATACAGCTTGACAATGTTGATTAAAATGCACGTTTTTATTCCAAAACAGGAAGTATTATGGCGCCTGAGTTTCTAATTAAGAGCTACTAAAGGTGCAAAGGTGGGGTCACACACTTCAATATGTCGTTTTTATTACTTGTTACCACAGCGACGGAGAGAAATGATCCTCATTGTGGCTGCACATGTCTTTGTTATGAAGTCTGACCTGACCTGCGTTCTATTGCATTGATGTTTCCTTGCTGCTGGTGTGCGTTTTTCCCCAGGGGAGAAAATCTATTAGCAGAAGTACAAGGCAAAATCTGGTGAGGGTCAAAGGGCACAGGAGGGGACAACTGCTGTTAGCTATTTTGCTTGTTAAGTAAAGAACTCGGCTGCTGTGTTATTCCTCTGCAAACTACTAAGCAACTGTGTTGGTGTGTACAATTTACAGTATGTGTAGGAGGAGGTTGTTGCAGTTTTTTCTTGAACTAACAGCCGAGTTCAAGACTGCCCTCAGCAAAAAAAAAAAAAAAGAAAAGGAAAACAAAACATATTGAGCCTTGCATCTATTGAGACTGTTGCTATTTATTCTATTTAGATCTGGGGTGCCAAAAGTTCCACCTGGGGGCCATTTGTGGAACATTATAAAAATAAAATTCCAGAAAAAGAGTAAAAATACAGCAAAAAGGCACAAAACTGAAATGCTGATACTTTTACTAATAATAAGACAAAGCTTTGTCTTTATAAATACAGTACCGGTGTGTGTGTGTGTGTGTGTGTGTGTGTGGGGGGGGGGGGGGGGGGGGGGGGGGTATGTGTCATTTCTGTGTGGAGTTTGTATGTTCTCCCCGTGCGTGCTTGTGTTTTCTCTGGGTACTCCGGTTTCCTCCCACATTCCAAAAACATGCATGTTAGGTTAACTGGTGACTCTAAATTGTCCATAGGTATGAATGTGAGAGTGAATGGTTGTTTGTCTATATGTGCCCTGCCATTGGCTGGCGAACAGTCCAGGGTGTACCCAGCTTCTCACCCGAAGTCAGCTGGGATAGGCCCCAGCATACTCCTGGAACTCTAGTGAGGATAAGCGGCATAGAGGATGGATAGATGGAGTATATATTTGTCACTAGCGATTACATGGCCACCAGTCCAGGGTGTGTACCCTGCCTCTCCCCCAAAGTCAGCTGGGATAGGCTCCAGCATACTCCTGGAGCCCTAGTTAGGACAAGCGGCATAAAATATAAATAGATGGATATTCAGTCTGCTACAGATGTGGGAGCTGTAATTTTGATCATATTTTATTATTATTTAGTTTTTATTCAGCGAATAGGGTAACCTAGCGTTATATTGCTGTTAAAATGTGGGTATAATGTTAGCACTGTAGCACACATAGCTATGCTTGTCTTGCTAAAGTTTGTGTCCACCTGTCCCACTCCTTGATGTTACATTGTTGTATGTAATCATGGCTGTATGCCACTACAAAATAAAAGCCGCCACACCTTAAAAATTTGGTTTGTTTTTTTTTAATTTGAAAACAATTTTCAGTAATATCTTGTGTGAATGGATATATATATGCTACATAGTAGATGCATATATAGCTTATTATTTACGCACATATTGGTTTGGTTTGGTTTGGTTTGGTTTGGTTTGGTTTATTTGAACATGAAGGTTACAATGGAATACATCTCGTGAATCATTCTTTGACAGTTCCACATGTCCAAAAGGAGTAGGAAGAAGCAAAGCTTATTTAATCCTACCCCCCGTCTATTCCACATCTATTACAACACTTGTTATTCACTTCCTGCGTTCCATGTCATGTTTTCTGTGATAATCAGGATAATACATAATAGATAACGGTAAGACCCCCCCCCAAAAAAAATATAATAATAATAATAATAATAATAATAATAATAATAATAATAATAATAATAATAAATATTTGAAATAAATATGAATAAAGAACAAAACTTTTTTCTTTTTTTTTAAACGAAACAAAAAAAAATAACGAACCTGACAGAACATCATTGTGATGATCAAGACTCTTCTGCCTTGTATTTAGCAAACACCAACTGTTTGTATTGTTTTTTGAATGTGCTCATCTCTGTACTTTGAGTTCTTTACTCAATCCGTTCCATAATTTAATTCCACACACGGAAATGCTGTGGGTTTTCAGCGTTGTTCTCGCGTATAAATGTTTTAAGTTTAATTTTCCTCTAAGATCGTATTTCTCCTCTCTGATTGACAAATACTGTTTGAGGTTTTTTGGTAACGAGTTGTTATTAACTTTATACATTATTCTAGCAGGTTGAAAGTCTACTATCTGCAAATTTTGATATCTGTGATTTTAAAAATAAAGGGTTTGTGTGTTCTCTATACTTGGCATTATGAATGATCCTCACCGATCTTTTTTGCAGTACAGTGAGGGAGTGAAGATTGCTTTTGTAATTATTATATATCTCCACACAATACGTTAAATATGGTAATACTAAGGAACAGTACAGGATGTGGAGTGATTTTTGGGCATATTGACCACAGTTAGTTTGAAAATGATTTTAAACTATCATAAAAATGTTTCACTGCACTTTAGTTTGCGTTATTTTGTGCCTTGCTGGCACTTGCACATGTGTGACCAGATACGCGACACGTCTTTGGTTGACTTTCAGTTTGTTTCTTATTATTAGGAGAACGAATAATAGCCCGTAAAATGTGTAGTCAATTTTCAATAGCTTGTCCCACGCTAAGACTATCTATGACAGTGTGTGTGATCGCTCACATTTCAATCTCATTCCAATTTCTGGCAAGCTAAGAGCTACGATCATCATCACTACTTACTGTTTTAAAGTTTCACTTAACAATCTTGCTCGCTTGTTATTATAATACTTACGGCTTGTCTTCAAAATACGAGCTGTGTGTCGAAGTTGAGCAACAGAAACACGTCGCGAGTACAGCTTTCGACAGTGATGCTATCACAGGGGTCTCCAACAGGTAGCCCACCAGCTGATGTTGAGTGGTTCACCAAAGAATATTTGCTTCACCTCCTAGTATTTGTATAAGTTTTCTATTCAAACGTGACGCCTGTATTTAATGACAAATGAGCACACTCGGTGGAGATGTGCTTTGTAAATAAAGTGCAATTTAAATGTTGGCAGTGCTCTCAGCAACTTTGCAATGTTAATCAATAAATAAGTCATAAAAAATTGCTATTTGTCTTTTTTTTTTTTTTATTGCAGCAGTGGCAGTCCGCCCTTCCATACAGCCCCCCCACCAGAGCTTAAAAAATCCTCGGGGAAACCCTGTGGTATATGGCATCATTGGACAAGTGCAGACTTACAGTGTATATGCAAAATGTGGATAAACTATGATATGGTATGGTTTTAACTTATTTCAAACATGCATCACGTTATAATTCACAATCCCACATGTGCGATAAGGAGCCGGAAGAAGCACAGCTTATTTACCCCCTCCTACCCCCTCTTTGTTTGACATCAATCGCTCATACATTTGTTCACTTCTTGTATTCAACATGTACGATTTACAAATAAAGTCAGGAAATGATCACGATGTAAACAATGTTACAGTAGAGTTAAGGTTTGTAGATCAATATATAAGTTTATGTTTATGAGATTGTGATTACTTTGAAGGGTTCATTCAATTCCATCCATCCATTTACCGCTTATCCTAATGCTGGAGCCTATCCCAGTTGCCTTTGGGCGAGAGGCGGGGTACACCCTGGACTGGTCGCCAGCCCATCGCAGGGGTTCATTCAGTTGACTCAAATATTGCTTGATGTTATTGTAGTTTGCACGAATACTTCTGCTGTTGATATATATACTGTAATTAGGGATGTCCGATATTATTGGCCCACGGATAATGACATCGGTAGACATCAGTATCGGACTTTTTCCCGATAATGAAAATCGATATTAAAAAATGCTGTATAGACGGACATTTTAATGTTCACATGGCCAGGATGACACCACAGTATGTTCACATACATTGCAAGACCACCTCCTTTGCACTTTCCACAGCCTCTTGTGTTCCTGGCCGCTCTGACTTTTTTGAAGTCGGCTCGGAGAGTCCGTGAAAATTTTGCTTTTTCATATGATATCGGGGGTATTTTCATTCGTATACATGTTTGTTAGGTAGATTACATTTCCTCTTCAATTTCTCATCGGATTTACACTGTTTGACCACCTATAGTCATACGACGGCTGTGAATGTTAAGCCCAACTTTAAGCCTTTCAAACTCATGGATCGGAGCTTCAGGAGAAGATAAAAGGTATGTAGGATATACATTTAATTATACATTTAATATCTATCTGCAGATGAAATTTCTTTAAAAATCTGATAGTCCAAATTATGTTCATTTTGGCCGGAATTACTGTGTTCATTTTAGTGTGCATGCGTGCTGCTGCACAGTGGCGGTGCCACGTGATGGCCAGTGGGGTGGCGTGGCCATTTCGGGTATCAACTTAGTGCCACTCATATGTGAGTAAAGGTCTCACCTTGACCACCCAAATGAAAAAATTCTGGCTCTGTCACTGCTGCTGCACTAAGAGTGCCAGGCCTACATGAAAATTATGACAATTGATTTTCTTCCCAGGACTTTTTGATGATCAATGTAAATGTAAATGGATACTCTGTGGACTTTTAAAACAAATTTCACAAGCCTAACGGCAAGTATTTCTCAGATGTTTTACAATGTTGTACAATGTTGTTTACAGCCACGTTGAGAAGCTAATTGCTGATGCTGTATCCATTAGCTTCACAGGAGATATGTCATGTTACGCATATCGGTATCAGCTGATATCGGTATCGAAAATTGAGAGCTGGACAATATTGGCATATCTGCAAAAAAATCCATATATATAATTGATAATTTCTTGTTGAGTTTAATGTTATTTTATTGTTCCTCCATGTAGGAAAAGCAGCCGTTTCTAGTATAGGAAAAAAAAATGGTTGTTCTTGTCTGGATTTATATCATTTTCCACTTGTTTGTGGTGTGGGTAGCAAACAGTGTTGTATTGCAAATGTCATTAAATGTAGATAAATGGGTTCCTAATTCCGGTGCTTCTTGTTGAGCAGCCCCTTGTGAGGTGCTGGTTACTGTTAATGAATGTCCTTCCAGCTGCATTGTTCTGTGTTTGTGAGTTGTATCTTTCATTTTCCTTGTTGTCATGGTGATGTGATCTTTAGTATTTATCCACGTCCTTGATGTACTTAACAACAAGCACTCTGGCCTCTTCTGGACCTCCATTTAACTTGATTTAGAGCAGTTGGTGCTCCAAGTGTCTTGAATTTTCCCCTGCTTTCTCAAGTCGCATGCTTTCTTGGCGATGTCAGCATTAAGTTTTGTCAGATGCTCCATCATGTAGACATTTGTACCTTTATTATGACCTAGTATGATACCTCATGTCTTAGGATAAGGGGGGACATCTGTCACTTCAATCTGAGCAACACTTGTGGGCATGTTTCTGTGCAAAGTTTAGGAGTTTATAGACTTTGAAGTCCCGTGTGCATGCAGCAGCAAGTCCACACGCAGCTCATACTTGAGCCGATGCTTTGCTGAACCGTGGCTGGGGTGGCAGGACGTGATGGGTTGTCCAAACACCGCTAATGGTGAGGTGGGGTAGCGGGAATGTAAAATAACGTGGAAATAGAGGGAGGCAGACGCCGTACTAGAGTCCTCGGCCATGCTTTGCCATTCCTAATGGCAAGTATTTCTCAGATGTTTGCTTACGCAAGTTGTACAATGTTGTTTACAGCCACGTCGAGAAGCTAATTGCTGTTGCTGTATCCACTAGCTTCACAACAGATATGTGTTTAGATAGATAGATAGATAGATGGTTAGATAGATGAGCAATAACAAAATAGAATAAGAATAAATAAATAAAGAACATATCATGTCAAATTTGTAGTGTTATAATACATAATAAAAATAATACATAATAAGGTTATAAGTCCTATCCAGTCCAGTCTTTCCACAACAGGAGATATGCGATGTTACACATATGAGTATCAGTTGATATCGGAATCGGAAATTGAGAGTTGGACAATATCGGCATCAAAAAAGCAAATATCTGACTTTTTTTTTTTCCTTTGCTTATTTCTATACCATAAGAGCGACACACAATGCAGCGTTAGCATCCTTTAGCACCTTAATATCTTTGTGAAGTGCTCTATTTTCCTCCCTAAGGTTCTTGACCTCATCACGGATCTCAGAGAAGCACCTCTTGAAGTTAATATTCTGTGATTGTTTGATTTCCAATTTGTGTTTGCAGGCTTCTTGCCTTATTTGTGTTACACTTTCCTGTTGTCGCTCTGTCATTATAGGCCCTTCTCATTCAACAGCATATAGGAGCCTGATCTCGGATTTCCGGGGCCATGATCATTTAACCTTTTGCGTGGCATTGTTGCTAGACAACCGCTTTCAGCCTCAGCACTTGGCTGGTTAGCTTGACATGCTAGCAGCTGTCAACACTTTTAACGAGTTTATTTCAATGAATTCGTACCCCTCGCTGGCCCGAGTTCAAGTCGAGGTTGGCAGCAAGCTGTTCTGATCAACAACAACAATAAATAAGTGGATAATGTGCACAATTATTGGATACATACGCAGCTCATTAGCATGGAAGCTACAGATAGACAAAATGACGTTGAAATTTAATTACTTTTAAACTGTCTAAATTCCAGCATCAAGGCTAGATTTGGACAACACAATTCCAATACACTATTGTGGGAACTCTGGGACAGATTTAAAATTGGTGAGAAGTACGATAAGATGAAACCTTTTGTAGCTGTTAGAATGCTAGTTGTTTATAGTACAGTGTTGGCTATATAACGTTCATGTTTGTGATATCACAACTATTCTTTGTTATTGTTTTCCTCATATTACACATATACTATAATACTATTTAATTGTTATTCATGAATTCAGCTTGAAAAAAGATAGATTTCAGCATTTTAAATTTAGCGTCAGCTTTGACATTCATGTCAAATTTGACATCAAACAGTTGTATGTGTACATTTCTGCAGCAGCTCTACACGCCTCAGAGATTTGTGAATTAATCAAGTTTTAAATAAATAAATGATCTGCCGATAGGTGCCGCAGCAGAGGCCGTATCATGACTCTGTGTAGCGTTGCTATCACGGCTGTCACTGGAAAGCCTCCCACATAACGTACAGCCAACATTATAAATAATAATGCACTCTGCTGTAGGTGTCATCCCCCCGCTTTAATAAATAACCACTCCAACTAGCCGCCCCCTTCTCATTGTGCGTGCGCTTTATAGTATTTACCCCGAGCAGGAACTGCACAAAAGCTTTTCAAATCAAACTGAATTTGATTAGTTACAGACTTCTCCGCCCCTCCAAAGGAACAAAGTAATGATTTTCATCCATTTTGATTATTACATGTCACCCGTCACGGCGTGAGTCAATGACACCGCAGGGACAAGACGGTGCTTTTAAATGAATGAGATGTCTTTGCCTTAAATATTTCAATTGGAATAGCTGTCGTCAATCACAGCCTGCTCCTCTGTTGACATGTGACACACCCCTCAATTTAAAAACACTGGGCTCACAGTTTCAAACGTTTCTGGACAATTCCACAAGCCAAACTAAAAGGTTGTATCGCTCATGTACCGTAAGTAGTGTGCCGTGTAGGAACTGAAAAATCTGAAAACGAATGACGACGAAAACAGTGGCGTGCGGTGAGGTTCATGGCAAATGACGCACTAACTCCTTTGAAGTTTTTTTTAATGTTAATACAGGTTGCTCATTACTTCTTACTACTATTTATTTAGTTATTTATAACCTTAAAAACATCTGTGCACATGAAGTATACACACTCTATCTTTCTCCAGGAAAAGCTCTGATACTGCTGTAAAAGTCTGATCACCCTCGTTAAGCTTGTCTATATGATGCTGCTGCTGGAACACACTGGCTTTTTCTCTCTATAAAAGGACGTCACCAACAAACACCTTTCAGCTCATGCACGCCCCGTAAAAACAATTGGAATCATACAGAATATACTTTTATAAGACAGCTATTTTATGTTATTATTGTTTGTTTTTTCTCTTTCATTTCGACAGCTTGACCAAAGCACGTCACTGGAACACATGCGCCCCCAAAAGTAAGCCACATTAGCTCCAGCGTACACTAATGAATGCTGACCTACTTTAAAGGCAGCACATTAAAAGATCGTTATATGACGTCAACATCGCTCACATGAGAACGTCCAATTAACAGAGGAATGAATGATGCTCGTCATTAAGAATCTGACTTCTTGTTCCACATTCAACTAAATGTGCATGCATGTGGATGAGATCAATGATAATCTTAAGTGACTATGTCAAGCTGCTCACAAAGGATCCAGAAATCCTGGATCGGGTTTTTCCCGACGTCCTAGAAGGCCGTGGGTGGTACCATTGGAAAGGTCACCCCTATAATTGTGAGAGTAGAACTCGGTTTCAGCCTTGTATGACCTTCGGTTAAAAAGGTATTTCAACCAGAATGATCCGTGGACTGCTCAAAACACCAAAGTACCCCACTTAGGATACTTACTATACGGTCATCAGAACATCGCAGCCTTGTGTTTTTTCCCAAATTAATACATGAATAAATGATCACTGTTTCATGGTTGACTATGGCCTATTATTAGTAAAAAAAAAAAATGCATATTTAAGCAAATCTTACAAATTCTTTGCCTAAATTAAGTATTTTCGAGCATAAAATGGCTAAATGAGCTAAAATACAAATACAATATAAGGCATTAAAAGACGGTGATGAAATGTATTATTCTACGCTGATCACTAGGTGTTACTACTAACAGGAGGTGTGGACTCAAGTCACGTGAATTGGACTCGAGTTAGACTCGAGTCCTAATTTTGATGAGTTTGGCTTTGATTTGACAATATCATCAGAGACTCGCAATTCCACTTGGACTTTTACATCAATGGCTCGGGACTTGACTCAAACTTTAGTCTGCTGACTTGAAAATACTTGAGATTTTCAGTGAATGTGTTGAGTAACGTGTCTGCCCGCAAAGTGTTCAACTAAAGTTAATTGTGATGTCATTTCCAGCAAGACAATATATTTTCTTCTTGAATCTGCGTCACTGAAGGCATCTATTTAACATCCAGTCAGGTATAAGAACAACCAACGAATGTGCGGATTACATTTCTGTGCACTGACTAAATCCTGAATGCTACAAGTATGTCCGCTGAAAAGTAGCCATTGGCTGCCTTGGAAGTTGCTAGATGTTGTCATCTGCTAATTTGCATATGATGTAACAGATGCTGTAGGAAGAAAAGCATAACTTCGTAGCAGAGTAGAAAAGTGAGTAAAAACATTTAATTACACATTTAGAACTACAAATAAACGGGATTCTTGGTTTGTTTTTTTCATACAATTTTAAATAAAATTGACCAATTTTGTCTGGCAACCAATCCAGGGTGTACCTAGGGTGTACCCTGCCTCCTGCCCAAAGTCAGCTGGGATAGGCTCCAGCATACCCTTGTGACCCTAATGAGGACAAGCGGCATAGAGAATGAATGGCCTTTTTTAAAATTGGCCATCAGTTCATCAAAATAAAATATTTGTAATAATTTATCTCTGCCAGCGTCTCTCAAAGTCTCGACAGTGTAATAATTACATCCGGACTTGCCTGAAATGAAACAAATCCTTTGTTTCATTTATCGCGCTTCCATCTTCCATCACACATTCTGACCTCTCAACAGCACCTGCTGCTGTTCATTGAAAATACAAACTACAGAACAATATGTGCTTTCACTTTTAAGCCCCCAAATACCAGAAAACTCTCCAACGACACCAGAAAAAGTCGCCAGCATTGTCGCTAGTCGCTTTTTAGAAAAAAATGTTGCCAAGAGGGTTTGGAATGTCGCCAGATTTAGCGACTAAATCGCCAAGTTGGCAAAACTGGCTATGTCAGCACTAATTTTCTGTGACTAAATCTTGACAAGCTGGTGTTATTTTATTTAAAACATAAAACAATTAAAAATGCATTCATTGTATTTGTCAAATTTAGTATATCGTTCAATTGTTCAAATGGCTTTTTATTTGGGAGACGCTAAACATTGTGTCTGACATGTAAGGACTAAACGATTTCAAGCCTATAACTTCGGATTGACTCAATTTATGTTATCACTTGAGACTTACCTTGGAATTGCACGTCTTTACTTGAGACTTGAGATTAAAGACTTGAGACTTACTTGAGACTTGCAAAGCATTGACTTGCTCACACCTCTGCTAGTAACACACAAGCACCGGACTTGATCGCCAGAACAACAGGATTTTATTGCAGGTTTGAATTATTTCACAACAGGCTCAATAATAATAACATAATAATACTAATCATAATCAAGTGTTAGCAACACTAGCAAAGCTATAAAAAAATAAATAAATAAAAACATTAAAAAAACAAAGTGAGCAAAATTACAGCTCCCACATCTGTAGCTATGGATAGTTGGCAAAGCTGCTGCCTTTATTTTAAGATGTGTAGCAAAGCCTGCCTTTTTTTCCCCTTAGGGTCATCTAGCTAGGGGCGAGTCGGAGGTGGTAACGTCCATGAGGAAGGAAGATTTTTTTTGTCATGACATGATGAAAGTCCGAAATGTCAAAAGCGAGCATTTGAGGGAGATGATGGCATTTTTTCACATTTGGTGCTCATAAACAGGCCGTAGGGACACGTATTACTGTTAGAACATCATTAAAAAGTCACTTTTGCGTAAAATAGTGAACATTTAAATATCGATATCTAACCTGGATAGCATGTAGCCAAATAGCATACTGGCTAATGACTGGTATCAAAGTGAAAAGAAAAGCATATTGTTTCCTGGAAACATTAGTTGAATTCTGAATTGTACACTGTAATTAATGAGACGTCTTGGTGACTGTTGACCTTCACCTGCGAGGTCTTCAGAGGGAGAGACATGTTGATGAAGTGGATGTGCAATCAAATGGGATTCATGCTAATTGTAGTGTATTATATAACAAGCATTACCCTGAGTGATAATTGGCCTCATTATGCTGTTGAGAAGTGAAACAAGGTTGACAAATGTCACAGGCTTTGAGTAACATGTTAATCCGGTACACTTCAGCCGACAATGTAAGAAAGGAAAAAAAAATATGAAAACATGGTCGCCGATTGTTTCATTTTTGAGTCATGGCTAGCAATCATGCCAGCGGGAAGCCAGAGCTTGAAAAGGCACCGAACAGTGGTTGTGATTATGGCGCACTGTTACACTCTGAATCAATAGGAGGATGTTTCAATGAATGCATGATCCATATGAGCAACATGCACTGAGGCATGCTACCATATGCCCCAACTGTCCAGCCATGCATTGTTACACAAGATGCGCTTATTCATCTCAGCGGGAAATGTGTCCTCCAACGTGTGTCCTCAGGGGAACCAACATTGGAAGATTCAGGAATGGCTCAGCTAAAAGAGGATTACATCTCTCTGAGTCTTTGCAGTCAGCAGGAAGGGAGGTGGGTTGTGGGGGGGGTACAGATGCTGCAGTGATGCTGCTGATAAACAACAAATGGCTGCAAACGCTAATAAGCATCAGGTTGAAACCCCCCAAAAAGGGAAATGTCAGGACATCCCAGGGTGATCCCTGCGTAATCCCGCAGTAATAATGACTAATACGGCCTATCTGGCAGTAATTTACATAATTCTTCAGGGGGTATTAGAATCAATGCACACATGAGCTTAATGACAGACAGCTGTTTGCTTGCCTTTACGGTGTGTCAGATTGCTAACTTTGGGGGGATGTTGGGGTTCGTACATGATAGCGATGTAATTTATCTTATCTCTTGAGTTTTTCCAGAGAGATTTCCAGAGGTAAAAGGCAGTGTGCTAGCATGAATTCACTTGAGACAAATGTGCACATTAGCACTCAATAAGTCATCAAAACGTACCTTTATGCATTCCCACATAGTATCAGCATTTGACACCAAATATGAGGTGAAAGAAAAATGATAAAAATACAGTAGTAGTCTATCTGTGCGGCATGAGATAAAGTTAGTACAATGGACATGCGTCAAGTGAGACGGATGTAACGGAGAGAATCCGGCCACTTTTCAAAATAAAACATAATGGAAATTATTTTTTCTTTCTGTGCGGCCCGGTATCATATGACCCACGGCCCGGTACCAGGCCCGGCCCGGTAGTTGGGGATCACTGCTGTACTGTACATATTTTCCCTAACGTACAGTGAAATAATAGTATAAAAAGTATAAAATATGAAATAATAGCTCAACTAAAATATCATATTACAAGTAGTATTGTTTATTAGTATTATTAAAATGATTATTTCCTTATTATGAAATTATTCATCGTTATGAGCTTTTACAGAAGTGACATGTACAATCTTCAGACATTATTTGACATCATTTTCAGTGACAGAAATGAATTTAAAAGACACAGCAGGCAACATTCACTACTCATTCCAATATTCCATAATGAACACAAAAAGACAGCCTGCAGTTCTATGATTCTGCCCTCTATCGATTTGATTCTCCTCTGAACATATGAGGCGTGGAACGGGCCCGGTAAGGATGGAGGGGGAGAGGAGGCCTCTGTGAATTAGGAGAGCATTCACAGCGTCTCTCCAGGGAGCTGCGCTGATTGCCTCCAGCACTGCTAATTGATTTAGTGCAAGGTCGCCCCCAGTGACAGGAGGCCAAGGGAGGAATTTCCTGTTTCTGCATGTATAATTCAGTGGCTTCCTGTGCCAGCGCACGCATGCGCTCGCTGTACAGACCGTGCACTTTTAGTTGTCTTAATCGATGGAAATGAATGCAAGCATAAGACTTTGTTTATGTGTTAACTGAGGCTGCTTGTCTTTGTGATGTCAAGTACATACCGTGTATACAGTAGGTGCTCTTCTGGCCTAAGACAGTCGCCATCTTCTTCATGCCTTTGCCGTGGTGTACAAAACAACATTCAGCCTTATTTCTTACAACGACGTATTTCTTTACCTATTTTGTGAGATTTTGTGAGAAAATGATATGACTTTAAGATTCCACTGAGGTTCATTTGGGTGGCTAACGTCACCGCAACATCAACTTCCCCACGACTTATTTACACCTTGTCAAGTAGTGTTTATGTCTAGTGCACGACAAAAGTATGCGTGACGTGCATTGTTCCCGCATGGGTAGCCATTGTCACCACGCTACCCGCATCCGTGAAGTAGTCGTGGCATTATTTGGTCCTGCTGTGTCGCGCTGTGTCCTGCGTGAAGCCACGCAACAGCAGTCTTGTACTGATACTGTTCCCTAAAAAATGAAAACTCATTCTTGTAATATTACAACTTTTTAAAGAATGAAGCATGAATGTATTCTTGTAATATTACAACTTTTCACCTAATATTATGACTTTTTTTGAGGAAAAAAATATTTTTTTCATAATATTACAACTTTTAGAACAACTATTACAACTTTTTTGTAGAAAAAAATACATCCTAGTTGACATTATGACTTTTAACAATATTTTAAATCTGAAATCATTAGAAGTTTATTCTTGGAACATTTGTTCCCATGACGTTAAATCTTTTTGTAATATTTCCAGTTTTTCTAGAAGAAAAATGTCTTTATTCTCTCCAAATTATTAGGGTTTTTTTCTTGTAATATTATGGCATTTTTCTTGAGTCTCTGTAAATTTATTCTTATAAAGTTACATTTATCTAGAATATTTAGATATTTTTTATTTCTGTAGGAAAAAAAATACTTTACTTGACATTTTTTCTAGAAAACATGTTACTCTTCTACAATTAACAATTTTCCTTGGAAAAATCTGACTTTATTTTCCCGGCTTTATAATTTTTTTTTCTTGAGTCTTTGTAACTTTGTTCATGTAATATTGCAACCTTTTTCTTATTCAAAACAGTAATTACTTTTTCCTAAATTATTCTGTCAACATTGTCACTTTTTGCTGAAATTACTTGTAATATGACAACTGTTTCCATGAATAAAAATACATACAGTCAAACCTGTCAATAGCGGCCACTAAAGGGAAACGGCAAAAGTGGCCGCTATAGGCAGGTGGCCGTTATAAACAGGTTGGCGGCCATTTTGAATTTGTGCGCGCACATATTAACATGTCTGTGATTAGAAGCTTGTTGTGTTTGCAGATACATAAAATTATACTGTTACATGTTGACCAGTAGAGGGCACTGTGGGATTGCGGATAAAAGTTGTAAAGAACAACTAGGCTTGTTATTCTACACCACCCACAGAACAAAGCTGTGCTACAGAGTGTCATTACAGCTTTAGTTCATCAGGAAGTGACGGGAAGTGACGGTGCGACGTCACGAGCAGGAGAGCTAGGCTCAGTGCTAGCTGTGAGTGTCGAGAGAGTTGGGAAGTGTGTGGATGTTGGCGTGGATGTAAAGTCCTGCAGTGTTCTCCGCTGTTAGTAAAGCCATTAAAGTGCATCGGCGACGTGAGTCTCTCCTTCCTCACAACAAGCATCATTACAGTATTGACCAGTGCACATTGTCTCACACCAGGAAATAAATGGTGTCACTGTCTGCAACAAGCTCCAAAGAAGATGGCTTTTTTTATGTGGAACAACAGACAGTTTGTGTGGATCTTGTGAATGATTGTGACTGAGCTAGGACTCAGTAATTAAAGTCTACACACGACGGCTTCATTGATTAAAAAACGAAACTTTTTCGTGCATGAAGCTTCTGCTTGAGTTGGCATTTTGGCCGCTATATGCGGTCAGATATTGACCAAGGGATACAAAATGGGTGGCCGCTAGGTGACTGCTATACACAGGGTCTATAACACGTAAATTTTCTGCGGGGGATTTTTCAGTGGCCGCTCTTGGCAGGTGGCTGTTATATACAGGTGGCCACTATGACAGGTTTGACTGTATGTATTCTTTTAACATTACAACTTTTTTGCCGGAAAGAAAAAAGGATTTATTCTTTCAAAACTTTTTTCTGGTAGTGTTTTAATTTTTTTCTTGAAAAAATTGGATTTTATTCTTGTTCTTCCTCTTAACATTCTGACTAACTTTCATTCTAGAAAAAGAACAATTGTTGTAATGTTAAAACTTTTTTTTTTCTAAATATTCTTTCTGGGAAAAATAAGATTTTATTCTTGTAATATTAACACTTTTATGATATTGTTAAGACTTTTTGTAGATAAAATAGGATTTCATTCTTGCAACATATATTTTTCTCTTAATATTCTTGACTTTTTTCCCCATACTTTTTCTGCTCACTGTGGCCCTAGTAATCTTTTGTACATCTAAACAAAAAATGGATAAATACTTATTACCTATATGATACCATTATTGTCATTATTCTGTTATTATTTATGCAAATCTTCTTGATTAAAAGTGTTGACAGTGAAAAATGAGTATTTCAGGCACACTTGTACAATATATGAGAGAGGAAGATGCTGAAAGGAAGCAGAATAAAAAAAAAAAACACAGTGAAGCTTTCTTTTTGTGCTTAAGCAATGTCCATGGTGGCTGCGGAGCTTGACTAATGAGACGAAGTGGAACACATGGTGGTTTGGGGCCTCCCGTGCTGCTCAAAGTGTCCTGAGGGGGAGCAATGATGAGGTAATGTGGGGGCTTTCACACAGTGGTCTTTTCATTACAGGAGCAAAGCATCGTATTCTTGATCATTCTTCAAAAGCACAACATACGTCCTTGAAAGGCTGCCTCTGAGGACTTTTCATTGGATTGACGTATACAATTCCCACGAGCGGAATGTGGGGGGCAAAAGCAAGATTCATTCTCGATTTACCGGTCAATAATTAACCCAAATAGTGCATCATATATTTTTATACAATTTAAAAAATAAATACATACAGTAAATAAATATTTAAAAAAAAGAATTTTATCAAAAATGAGATGTCAAACTAGTTAAAGGGGAAAAGTCTGATACTGCATTTAATGAGATAAAACCATAAAATAAACGTTAAAAAATGAACAAAAAACAGTTTATGAATGTTAGTCGAGTTTTGGTGCAAGTCGGATCTTATACCTAAATTATAGCTAAATTAACTCTTAAGTCACTCACATGGTACACAGGACACATGAAGGCCGTATAGAATACAGTATTCAAAATATTAAATACAAGAATTAAATGAAACTCATTTTACTTTGAAAGGGCGTTGCAAGGGAGGGAAAGAGACTTGTTGGGATGAGGAAGTCTTAATAATGGGACCACTACAGTACACTGTGGAGTTATCACTGTCCTTTGCAGAGTAGAAGATCCTTTCACATGTTGGAGAATTCCATTTGTATCTTTCAGGATGGGCATGCAGCCAATATCAATTAATTAAAGTGTCTTATGATGCAGTGTTCTATATGCTATATTCTATATGCACTTTGTTTACGTGTTGCCACCAGGCGAGTCTGCCTCACTGCCTTGGGAGACATATTGGAGGTTAAACTTAAATACCATAATTTCCAGGTGCAGGTGTCCACGTCGTGACATGTAGTACACAGAGAGATTTGTTTTACTTTTAATTAAATGTTTTTTTCTGAAGAGTGCCGAACAGTGCATGTTACGCGGCTGGTTAAACAGTAAGCTACCAGAAAAGTCGCTGCCATTGCTGTCTCCATCCTCCTCCTTCCGCACTAAACCACTAATGTCGTCTTCTTCAGTGTCGGAAACGAACAATTCCCTCGACACACACCCTGCCAGTCTCTCTCCCTCTTTCGTTGTCGCTCCCAGCCCCCGAGCCTGTACTCTCCTCCTCACCACGCAAGCAGTCCAGCCCCCCAAAACCCGCCGGCAACAGTGGACCGCTCGGCCCTGCTCCCCACTGCCAAGATCCACCGGCAGACCCGAGCAAGAGCCGCTAGATCGATCGCCTGCAACCTGAAAGTTGCATCACATGCACCTCCCCAGGGGTTGTCCATGCACGTACAAAGCGCAAAATGGCTGCTCCGAAGCACACGAGATGAGTCCACAAATTAGCCGCACCGGTGTATAAGCCGCGGGGTTCAAAGCGTGACAAAGAAGTAGTGGCTTATACACCAGAAATTACGGTAGCTAACGCAAAAGAACAAAAATGATGGTGTCCTTACTCTGTGTTGCAACGCGACTACTCTGCGTTACTCCGCCAATGTGTTCATCCGCCTAAGCCTACTCCGCCACACGAACGTAACTACTGTAGTTGTCTTTTTCATTTTGTACACTACTGATCATTTATGAGAGTGTGTACGTTAACTTGAAACGCCGTAAACTGAGGAGCACCTCTAGAAGAAACGTGTGACCTGCTTGTGTTTCTCCACCGAGTGCTCAGCCATGTTTTGCTTTGGGATCAAATACTTCTTTCCTTCAATCAAATGCAAATGACTGTAGAATATTGATACATTTTTCTAGAGTTTTGATTACATTTTGTCTCTAACATTTTGGACTGTTCATATCTTTGTACGGAGGTAAACAAAATCAACGGGATGAAATCCTTCTTTCCCCCACTGCATTATTTACAATTTCAGATAGAATCGTCTTTTTTTTTCTTCCCCCATTTCAGAGTAGTAGAACTGTCCTATTGAATTGTTCTTTTCTGGACGAGATGCTAATCTGCAGTATGCACCAGCTATCTATGATTAGCATGAGTGTGAAGAGTGCGGACAAAACATCCTCACATCATTGGACAGTCAGTGTCTCTCTATGAAGCTTTGGCGTCATCCAGCAAGGATGTCGTGAATGACCTACAAGAGATGAGAGCACAGATTAAAGATGAATAGTTTGGTTTTGGCCAACATGAGTCATGTGGTCTCAGTGGGAAGCTATGTGCAAGTTGACCTCCTGGAAAAGTCACACGCTGACTTATTGGACAAATAGCTGAGAGGTCTTTTATTGCTAGCAGAAGACATTGATGATCTACACGCTGATTTATCGTCAAATCCACACTTGTATTGCTAGGATTTTGCATTAAAAACTGAAGCATAAATCAGCTCTTATCCAAGTTTGTAAAATGAATGAGTCAAGAATCATAATAACATTGCATTTAAGTCCCTTTAAAGCTTGCGTCATTTCCTGCTTGCTGTGTCCTGAAAATGAGTCCCTCTCTCGTCAGGGGCTGGACCCTCTGATCAAACAGACAAGAGGATGAGGAGGAGACGTGCTGCTGCCGGCACAGCGTCCATCATGACAGCAAACATGGAGGAAGACTGGCCTGTATGGCCTGCTGCATCCCAGGTGTGTGCTGCATTTTAACCAACACGTCTTCCCTTTCTCTGTCTCGTGATTAAAACCAACACAAACTGCACTTAGACATAGCTTCTACCTTGGAAATGAATCGAGGGATGTGAAAATGGTTGATACATCATAGCGATCCCCAGATGCCATGCATAAACGCCCTCTTGGGACTTTCAGCAGCGTAGGGAGGACATCAGAGCGTATTTACTGAAGGTTTTCAGGGATTTAATTTTTTTTTTGAGACAAAACTGGTAATGTCAGTAAATGCTAAGTATATTTTGGGGGGGGGGTTACTGTCTAAAGTCATTGTCAAGTCAAGTTGTGTAATAATGTATTAAAAATAACATCATCGTGTAATGTATTATAATTTAGTAGATATTAGGGCTCGTGGGGCCCGGCCCGAAGAAGCCACACGGGATCTCCCCCCGTCGACCCACCACCTGCGGGGGCAAGCATAAGGGTCTGGTGCCATGTGCTTTGGGAGGCGGTCGAGGGCGGGTGATTGGGCGACCTGATCTTCGGCGGCCAAATCTGGTTCTTGGGACATGGACTGTCCCTTGAGTACAAATTTGAATCTAATTAGTTACACTTTTCAAAATAATCATAATTAATCACCATTTGCAATTGTGTGTGAAACATGCCCTTTTATTTGACTATATTTTATGTTCAAAAAGATAAATGACAGGACACAATTATATGCATTTGTATGTTTTAACAGCTCCAAATGAACTGAAAATGTAACTGAAGTTTAAAGATACCACACGTCTGAAAATGTATTTGCCTAACACTAGTCTCTTTAAAAGTAACAGGACATTTAAATTACACTTTAACCGTGTTATAATGAACCATGATGGGTTGCGTTCAAAGACACCACATGATGTAAGTTGAGTGTAGATGTACGTATGTTCTGGGATTTCCGAGTATACTTACATGCAGCAAATTGTACTTCCGCAGCAGGAGTTACGTTAGTGAGCATTAAGATTATCCACTTACTCTTTTTCTTTGTCTTTCACTTTATTTAGACCACACAGACGCATAATAAAGATGTATTGTGACGTTCGGAGTGTCCGTAAACACACCACCTGGTCGTCTAGTGACAATAAGGAAGTGTCGTCTCCATCATGATTGGATGAGACGTGTTTGAGAGTTGGAGATGCATATATGTTAGGTCAAAATAAAGTTATAGAAGAGTGTCAGACCCTGCGGGGGGGACACTATCGTGCTTCCTTCTGCCATCATAACAGCAAGGTGTGGCTTGGCTGGAGTAGGCTCCAGCATACCCGTGACCCTGGTGAGGATAAGCGGCATAGAAGATGGCCGGAAAAAATGTTGGAATATTGGGCCGCACGGTGGATGAGTGGTTAGCATGTTGGCCAAACAGTCAAGAGATCGGGAAGACCTGCGTTTGAATCTACTCTTGGGCATCTCTGTGTGGAGTTTGCATGTTCTCCCCGTCCGTGCCTGTGTGGGTTTTCTCCTGGCATTCCGATAGACTTCTGAGGGAAAAATATATATACTGTATATTATGAGAAAAAACTCAATTATAAGACTAAAGCTGTGTTATTCTCAACAAGGGCTGCACTCTTAAGAGGAAAAAAAAATCATATTCCCGAAAATATGCTCATATATTTTTAAGTAATTCATGCAGAAAAAGTCAAAATGCAGAAATTTACTTTTAAGCTGTAACGTTATGAGAGTAAATTGCGACATTGGGAGAACTCTAGGGAATTTTTTCACTTCTAACATTACAATAACAGCTTTTCTCGAATAACTTTAAAAAAAAGATCATAATTTAAAAATAAAAATAACATGCTAGGAGAAAAATCCTCATTTTCCATACTTGTTGGATTATTTCTTGTCTAAAAATGTCAAAAAATAAATTGAAAAATATGGGGGGAAAACGGTATTGCTCCTCGGAAAAAGTGAGAATGTTATGAGAATAAATGTTTTTTTCAAGAATAACGTCATAAATGACACAAATGTTCACAATTCTTATTTTCATGCTATGTGGTGATGATCATACATTAGTTCTGTTAATAAATATCCTAATATGCACCCACGATTTACAAAATAAACTGACTAATTAGTCCAACTCTCTTCTGCATGGACAAACATTTGATCAAGTGTGCAAATAGTGTGTGTGTGTCGCAGATAAATGACTGAATGGGCTCATCTCAATGCTTTATACTGCACTTGTAAGCAGACTGCTTGCTTTGCTGCTATTTACAGTAAATGCGTGTTTATTCCCAATTACTGAGGAATATGGAGAATAATAAGCAACGTCAGAAGTGTGTGCATAGTGCTTTTAATAACGACCTTGCTTACTGAAATAGACAGCAATACAGTATTGTCATTTTTTGGATTTTGCAGACCATACAACAGTCAGTTTGGTTGTGAGATTTTGACATAAGTGATAGCTGCTCAGTTGCATAAGATCCACATACAAGAACTGTATGGACAAAAAAAAAAAAGGCTATTACAAAGACACATTTCTCACTGCTGACTGACAGTCAGAGACGTATTTGTATAACATAAAGTACTTTGCAGCGGTGCATCAGACTGACAGCTGTTTTTAATACTTACATCAGCGTACAGTACATACAGTACAGTATATGTATACCATCATTGAAGCACCATTGTGACAATGGCTTCCACTCACCTAAAGCGCTACTTGTGACACTTGAATTTAAGTGTACGCTTTCACCTTTGCGTGTGGACATATACAAAAGCTGAACAATGACTCACTCAGAGACAGAGACAGACACACACACACCGTTTCCAGGGTTACATAAGGAGGATGTACGATGCAAAGAATTATCAAGGACCCACTGAAAGACAGAAAATATGACGTAAGACAAGTCATAATATTGAACGCTCTTCTAAGAAAAAAAGCCATAAAATGGGAATGTTTAGGGAAAAAGTTATTACGAGAAAAAAATCCATTCATCCATTTTCTATGCCGCTTATCCTAATTAGGGTCGTGGGGGTATGCTGGAGCCTATCCCAGCTGACTTTAGGCAAGAGGCAGGGTACACCCTGGACTACTCACCAGCCAATAATAGCAAGGCACATGTAGACAAACAACCATTCACGCTCACATTCCTACCTATGGACAATTTAGAGTCTCCAATTAACCTAACCTAACATTTGGATTGTGGGAGGAAGCCAGAGTGCCCGGAGAAAACCCACGCACAGGAAGAACATGCAAACTCCACACAGAGCTATTCTCATACAAACTAACTTTGCGGCCAAGATGATAATCACTAAGCCAGCGTGCGGCCCGTCTTTAGAGTGTGTCCCTCACGGTTCCTTGGTAGAGTCAGGGTGACAAAAGGAAAGATGCTGCTCGTTTTGATGACAGTGCTTGATGTCATCATCCAGTTTTCCATAAAACTCTTCTGTTTACTGCAGTTTTAAATACATTCTATACAAATAAACATTGACTGATCCAGGAGAGTCTCGAAAATAAAAATAAAAAAAAAAAAGCTGAAAGGCGTTGAGGGGATGGATCTGTGAAAAGTAGCACTCGTGTTTATCCTTGTGTCCTGCGGGAGGATGGATGACTACAACGTCAGCTCTTTTTAATATAAATCACACGTCCGTCATCTCATCCTCCATCTCATCGCCCTCCGTTTCACCTTCAGCCTCCTCTTCCTCCTCGTCAGACGTCACATCCGGCTCGTCCAACTGGGAGACGCACTTGAGACACGAGCAAACAAACATGTAGTTCTCCCTGCAAGGTGAGGAGAAAAACAACAGACTAGCCAAACTTTCTGAGTGTGGTGATGCAATTCAAAGAGGGAGGGTAGCGGAATCAAATGGATCAATAAACGTAAGCTTGGAGCAGCCGCCGTTGCCCCAACACGTTTGCCTCCAAGCCGCCCATTACTCCATGGCAGACATTGATCCGCACGCGCTCTCGGCCCTACGAGTCTCATTCAAGTGTTCCATCTCAGGAAAGACATTTTCTTACCTCAGAATTTTGTGTCTGCTATGGCGGCTTCTGTCCCGCTGACAGCAGTCCAAATAACTGATGCAGATCTCCTGGGAAACAAAGGAGTTTAACAAGTTTCAGTCCAAGCAGCTGCTGCAGACGCACACGAGGTGGTACGATTCGGAATGTGAGAAAACCTTCCCGAGAAAAGACGCCACTATAGCAGAAACACGCGTACAAATACTACTCAAAAAACATCACACTTCACAAATCACTCGGTGTTATATTTGCCTCCCGACGTATCCCTGCGTACTGTCGCTTCTCCATTCTCGTGTGACGGAGCGCCGCGGCCATCTTGTTTACGTGTGTTCCACAGCGGAAGAAG
The DNA here is from genome assembly GCF_027744805.1 of Dunckerocampus dactyliophorus. NCBI lineage: Eukaryota > Metazoa > Chordata > Actinopteri > Syngnathiformes > Syngnathidae > Dunckerocampus > Dunckerocampus dactyliophorus. The sequence goes on along the minus strand of NC_072829.1, from coordinate 8,571,415 downwards.
ACGCGAGCGTCTTTGTCACGTACACAAGAATGGAGAGGCGACAGTGAGCAGGGATACGGCGGGAGACAAATACAACGCATAGCCATTTGTGAGGTCAGATTTTTTTTTTTCGAGGAGCCATTTTTGTGATGCAAATGTACTACTCTTTTGAACGCATATTGTTTTGAAAAGCCAAGTTCCTTATTTGTGAAACCCCAGCGACTCCCTGGAACTAAGTTCTTCATCACCAAAATCCGACCAGAACTGGACTTAGGACACCAAGTGGGGGGGTCAGTCGCTGTTGATGGACTACAATGCTGATGGGGATGTCATACAACTTCATGGCAAAAAATCCAAACTATCCCTTTAAGAGAATACAGTATTTTTGGCATATTTATACAAAATAAAAGTAACTCATAAATTATGATGATAAAGTTGTATTTAATGAGGGGACATGTTGTAATGTCAGGAGAATAAAGTCAGATTTTCACAAGAAAAACGTTGTAATACTACAAGGAAAAAACATGATTTGCTAATAAAGAATATTTTTTTTACGAAAAGTCTTCTTAGTAGAATAGCGGTGTGTTGCAATGCTCGGAGAATAAGGTCATTTCTTGATTATTTTATTTTGTCTATAGATACATTACATTCTATTAAACAAAAAAGAAAAAAGGTTATTTGTAAGTAGAAATAAAGAAAAAATTGGTAACTTGTGTGGAAATGTTCCAAGAAAACAAAAAATCTGAATTTGTAAAATCTCTTGCTGTTAGAAGCGCTGCACATAGCGGCCCACATGCATGACCCCAAGTGTCCCCTGACCTCTCCAGGATTGATGTCGCTGAGGGCACTGAGGTGAAGCAGGAAGTTGTTGTCCGGGAAGGAAGCCTCGGCATTTGGCATGCAGCTGTGATTGCCTGAAAAATGATATCACACTTTAAAAAGGTCTTTGCAAGAAAAATTATAGATTAAAAAAAAAAAAAAAAAACTACGTGCCTAAAAAAATGGAACTCGTAATAAAATATAAACAAAATATTGTAATATCTATAAAATTATAATTCCAATAAAAATAAAAATAAATGTGCACTTACACGAGCTTTGGAGTAAAAAGAGACCTGAGCCTTCACAGTTTAGAAAGTCTCCCGTTTCTGCAAAGCAGGCAGAGAAAACACACAAACACAGGTTAAAAAAAAAAAGAAGCTACAAACAAAATGATTTTTAATTTTATAAAAATCTATGTGTTTGACCTCTCTCAATGTCTTTGTACAGCTGGTCGATAAAGGAGTCCAACTGCGCCCTCTGCTGGGCAGGAAGATCAGCTGCATCGCAGGCATGAACCCACTGACTAAGGGAGCTGACAAAAGATTCCTTCATGATTAATGCATGAAAAATAAAAGGATGGTAAAGAAAAAAAAAAAAACGAGCTAGAGCTGACCTTGTTCCAATGCCTTGTCCGTTGGTTCCAACCAGAGCGAACAGCGAGCGGAAACCCTCGGGAACAAACCACTACAAACAAAACCACTACTTTTTATTTAGTTAGTAGGGTTGTGAACGATAAACCGAAAGTCAGTCTCTTCAACAACGCGAGAGCCTGGCCTGCCAGTGAAAGGACTGTCGCACATTCACCGTAGCTTAACACGACCCAAGACAAGAATGGCTGCGTACATTATAGTGATCTACCTTATCATATATTAGGTACTGTGTAAAACTAAGCCAGGAACAACATGGAATTAAAAGCACTCAGTGAATACAGAGCCACCATCCACCCGAACGAGCCTGGAGTTTGTTTTGCACAGAGAAGATTATACGTCGCTGTGTGCTAGCATGAATTAAATTGAGGTTGTGCACAAATCCAACAAACCTCAGTGCACATTAGCACTCAATGAGGTCAACAAATCTTACCTTTCTGCTTTCCCACATAGTATCAGCATTTGGAACCAAAGATGAGGTGAAAGCAAAAGGGTGAAAAAATACAGTATAGTAGTCTATCTGGGCACCTTGGGATGACGTTAGATGCGTTCAAGGACCGTCGAACAAAGAGGGACATGTCGCCGCTCGCAACAAATAACATGCAAAACTGTATCCCCGCTGTATATTCGTTTTTGAATAAAATAATGGCCCATTCTTCCAAAATTGATATCCAGGTACATAACATTTGAAGTAGTTATTTACTATTTTTTTTTTTTTTTTTTTAAATCATTAAGTTTGAGGATATGTGCCCTTTTACATGTTTGGAATGCTGTAATAATGCCACTTTTATTTAAGAAATTGCCTCTTTATTTTATATTGTAGGATGAATGTCTACATGAACAAATATTACCCGTAGAATTGAACTGAATCTAATGGTATCGTTGATACACTGTATCGAATCATTCTGTTTTTAGAATATATCGTAACCTGTGTATCTAGATTCAAATCCAATGGTCTCTCACAAAGATTTACATCCCTACTGAACATTGCGCTTACCCTACTGAGATGGTCATCATACAGAGCTTCTTTGAAAAGACGCTGCAGAAAAGCCAGCTGATCCTAAAAATATCACAACGTCACGACACAGCACGCATTCTACACGATTTCACTTTTTTCCTCCTCACAAGGGCGACTCACTCTGAACTTCTCCCCCAGCAGCTTGTGGGCCAGCTCCTCTTCCTCATTGGCTGTGCGGCTGCAGAAGTGCGAGAACAGCTTCTGCCAGTGTGCTTTTTCTTTGGCCTGCAAAAACAACATTCTTTTTATAGCGGATGTAGAAAAGAGAGTATCTGTTAAAACACGGGTGTCAAAAGTGCGGCCCGGGAACTGACTGTGGCCCATGGCACATTTTAAAAATACAATTAAACAAGAAAACAGACACAAAAAAACAGCAAAAAATTGAAAAACGAGCTGCAATTTTTACATGAATAGAGTTGAAATATTAGGAGGATAAAATCATATTAAGAGAAATTTTGTAATTTCACTACAAAACATAATTTTTCGAGAATCAAGTTGTAACATTATGAGGTAAATCTATTCCTTTTTTTGACGCAAAAAGTTTAAATATGAAAGAAAAAAACATTTTTAGTTGTAATATGACAAATAAGCACAACCAAGATTAAAGCCAAATTATTAAAGTAAAAAAAAAGTCAGTGTGGGGAAAAAAAAAACTTCTTCGCATATCGACATGGGTTGGTTTACAAAATGGAAGATATCCAAGTGGCCCCTGCATCCTTTTGATTTTTCAGTATTTTATCCTCCATTAGGCCCATCACGATAAATAAAAAAGGAACTTCATCATTTTGCAGGCCTTGATAAACTGACATGTGCATGCGTGTTTGTTTTCCTTCTCTCGCTCAACCAAATAGGCTGGATGTCAATTAGCATCCAGCAAAATGCGTTGTAGTGCCAGACCTCTCCTCTAGGGAATAAGTTTGGAAACCCGTCTTAAGACGTCCTTGAAAAACACTCACACATTTGACCTCATGGTACATTTTTTGCTACTGACTGTGCACTCATGCAGGATGGATACATGTTTGGAATATAGCATCACAAAGTCAGCTCACTTGTTTGACAGTGGCGACCATTCTGGCCATCAACATGATGCTGGAGGTCTCAGGAGGATAGTGGACGCTCCTGCAGAAAGAATAACATTTAAAACCAATAAGACACAAGCTGTCCAATATAAAGCATGACTGTCACCTCCATGCGTCTTTCAGCTTGTTGACGGGGTGGTCTGGATCTTCCTGGGACGGGCCGAGACACAGAGCTCGGTGGTACTGATCCGCCGCCGCTTGCCGACACTCAGCGCTGCAGTACATCACCTGCCACCATACAGGTAAACAATGACGAGACACGACATGAAGCCTGTGAAAGTCTGGGGTGTGGACCCTGACCTGACACTGAGGGCAGACTTGGTGGAGCTCTGGTCGAACCCGGCAGAGTTCAGGGTACGGAAGGCTGAGTGCAGGGTTGCTGCTGAGTCGTCTTGCATTGTCCTCTGCTGTCTCCAGCGCTCGCAAGCAGTACTCGCATGCTGTTAGAAAAAAATATATCACAGTTCCATGTCAACTATGTGAAATTCAATCATCTTGCTATTGTTTAAAATCTCACCTTGATATTTATACAACGCATTCCACAGAAACTGGGCACTAACGAGTGGGCGCTCAATGAAAATGGTCCCTCCCTTCTTGATGCTTCTCTTGGCAAACAGACCTTTTCCCTTTGACACAAAACACAGGCTTCACTACACATCTTTAAATAAAACAGAGTTCTGCCAACTCTGAATCAGCTACAGTTGTGAGGGTAAGCATTGTTTTTCTTCAGCAACTGGGGCCTAGTTGGAGGTTAGCCTAGTTACTGAGCAACCTCTAACCAGCTGTTAAAATGGGAGTGTAATGTTCGCACAGTAGCTCACATAGCTGTGCTAGTGTCGATACAGTTTGTGTCCTCCTGTCCCACTCCTTGTTGTATGTCACACAGTATATGATGTCTATTAAGTTGGACAAGTGCAGACTTACAGTGTACGCAAAAAGTGGATAAAGTGCAAAATAGCGCGTCTTGGACCCTCACACTCACGCTCATTAGCATTAAAGCTACAAACGCAAGAAACGGCATGTTCCCAGTAGGGGTTACTTAAAACAAAGCACTTTTCAACTGTCTACATTCCAGCACAAAGGCTATATAAGCTATCTAAAAACAATCATGGGGCACTTATTCGGATATATAAACAACCTAAATGGTCGTTGTTAAGATACAACAACAGACAATTACAGCCTGCAGCACTTTTAACTGGATGCTCCACGTCTCTCGGCCGACCAGCGCCAAGCAGCAGCCCAATTTTGAAGCAAACAAAATGGTCAAAAGGCGTCACCAAGTACACTAACCTTGATGTTGTCGATGAATCTCACATCAACACCGCCAGCAACTTTGCCGGGGTCCACGCAGAAGGAAAACATGTCATCCATGGGGGCAGCCATCTTGCCACACAACCTTTCACCTTTCTATCCGGGTACTCTTGCTTTAAATTCCGCCGCGTGTAGCTTGGAACGCCCTCTGACGGCCATTATGTAAAACAGCAGCTAAAGCATGCAAGCGAGCTCAAACTCTTCAATTTTTTTTAAATAAAGAAAAACTTCACAGACATGGGTGAAGATAATTTTATTATCTATTTTCAATTATGTATTTTTTCCAATAAACCTTTTAGTGGATTATACAATAAACCTTTTAGTGGATTATACAAATATTTAAAAACAGTTCATATACTCATTTCATATAGGTACACTCATATACAATTTTCTAATAAAACTGTGCAAAATAACTAAATGAACGACAGAAGCCGGTTCGCGTCGTTGGGTGCCGAATAGTTTTTTCTCGTTTTTTTTTTTTTGTTGTTAAAGGCGAATGTCATTGGTCAAGACGTGTGGCGGCGGCGCTGTGGCCACACCGAGCAGGGGGAGGGGCGGGGTGGTTCTCTTACAGCCGAGTCGTTCGTGAGAAATTTGCATGAAGCGATTTGACCTATTTTGACTGAATTTGTCTATTGAGATGGGTCTTTGTTTTTATAATATAACATTATATTACATTTTTGTAGCTGTTCATTGAGGTTTGAATAAATCCATTTAAATGATAAACATTTGATATCATGTTTTTTTTTTTACATTGGTAATTCATTTTACACAGAACACATTGTTTGGTAATAAATTAATTTAATAGCAAAAACAATCTGAGGAGCCACTTGGGAGCCAAAAGACGGCTGTTTTTAGTGAGCCGATCCAAAAGCGAGAAAAAATTTCCATCGCTACTTCCAATCTGCTTGCGAAAAAGGAAAAGTTTTACATCGTTGGTGTTAAAATACTAAAATAATGCCAGTGAAGCAATTCAAAAACAGAAAAAAAAATACAGTAGAGTCTCCACATTTTCACATTGGCAACGTTCTCATGCATGTGTTATGACTACGTTGAAGAATATTTTTTATTGTATGAATATATTATTATTTACTGCAGTGCTTCTCACAGTTTAAATAGATAACCAGCATCTTGTCTAACTAAAACAGGGTCATTAAAAATGTCATCCAACTAAAATAAAAATACAATTCTTGAGGAGTACAAATGGTTTGAAAACATTTTACAACTCAGTAAAACGTAATGCAAACCTACACAACAACAATAATTACAACAATAGCACCGTTTTATATGGCAGCTGACGTCTAAGAATTCACTGATGCTCAGTAAAGCAGCTCTCACCAAGTTCTATACCGCAGCAACAGTTTTAGCAAGTTTTTCATTACGAAAGTGTTGCTCGGAGGGAAGATTTATCAGCCAACTGCACTCGCAAGCTGTCTATTCCTTTCCCCGTTTTCAAGCGGGCTCATTTTATTGTTCAACAGGAGCGTTAATACTTCCAATAAAGAAATCTTCTGTCTAAAAATGTGATTTGGCTGACCAAATGTACATATATTATTATTATGTACTAGAATATAGTAATTTTAATAAAGTATTAGTACATGTATTCTATAACAAGTTTATATTAAATGTTACAAATTATTATTTTAGAAGCTTTTACAGCTGAAGTTATTAAAACAACCCTAAATACATTTTTTGTTAAAATTTTCATTAAATTAAAAACAACATTATAAAACATTATGAAAATACTAATATGTTATTATTATTTATATTTACATGTATTTTTTCCAAAAAACAATATCATTATTTTTTAGTTTTGCAGATAAAAGTAATATACATATATTCAAATTGCAAACTTTTGGCATCTATTCTTGTTTTTTTGGGGGGGAAATACAGTACGTTACTGTTTGTCTTACAAGAGTATTTGTGTTGCCCTCTTGTGGCAAACACTGTTATTGCAGGTTTAGAGTGTACTGTATTTCCACGGTACTGTAAAATACACTTTTAATATCTTATTATATTTATGCTCATGCTCTTAAAAACTGTAAATAATTGTTAAAAGACTGTGTTTAAAACACTGTTAGGATGGTAGGAAGAATTTTTAAAAATCCCAAAGCGAGATGAACGCTCGTCTGGTTTCCTCCCATCTTCTCTCCTCCCTGAGCGCGTCGGGCGCCATCCATCATAAACCTTTGTTGTAGGTCACCACCTTGCAATCTGTTGCCATGGCGATCTCAGGCTCCAGGCGAGACACCTCAATCTGTGAAGAAGAGGAGCGGAGAAAGGCTTGAAGGTGAAACTTGAGCGCTACATCTCCTCTAATTAGACGCAGGGGGGAAAAAAACGAGGCATCTGGACAGACTTTCACCCCCCCCCCCCCCCCCCCCCCCCCCCCCCCCAACCGGGCCTTGAATCGTGCACATTTGGAGCATGAATGCAGCGATGGTGTACCTGTGACATCTGTGGGAAGAGGCTGATGGCCACAGGCAGAGAGAGGCCGAACGTAAGCAGACACACCAGGCTGTGGACGGGCAGCATCAGCCTGCGCTGCTTCTGCAGAAAGCGCAGCCTGCAAACACATTCTTACATTTAGAAACAGAAGCACAGGAGAAACATGAGGCGGCGTACGCATCCCTCATGGACTCACCAGCCTGCAGTTATTTTGGGATATGTGTGTGTGTGTGTGTGTGTGTGTGTGTGTGAGGGGGGGGGTCGTGCAGAGTCGTTCAATTCATCTGCCTGCGTGAAGCCACCTCAGGGTGCAATTATTCAACCTTTTCTATTATTAATGAACAGAGCTAGAACTATTTCAAAGATTCATGAATAGCCAAGGAAATGTTCAATGGCATTAAATGTATTCTAAAGATATGAATTATATTATACATACTAATACATTGTTATCAGCTTTTGTGATATTAAAACATTTAATTATTCCAAAATTAATCTGTGAGAAGAAATGCACATAAACGCTCCACATGTGTTTTAAAGAGGAGATGAACTACTCCCAAATTAGACTAGTAATTTACAGTAGTCAGAAGTGATCTTTAAAAAAATGTACATTTTGACTTCATGTATACATTTTAATTAGCATATACATTTTTGAAATTCTGAATTAATGAATAACCTAATTGCAATAAAAAAAAAAATTTACTTATTCTTATAAGATTATTAATAGTAGTAATATTATTACAACAAATAATTTATAAACAGATCGTTATTCATAAAAATAACAATAAAAATCATATAAAACATTTTAAATTCATTCAGAACTTCTAAAATATACAAACAATATGATATAATATACAATGATATAATTATTACGTAAACAATATTATCAGTTAGAATAATTATTAACAATAATGTGTACCAATAATATAATACACATGTAATTATATATACAGTATTAATAGAAATATCAATATTAATATTATCATTCTTTTATCAGCATAGGAGGCCTTTTTTGCAATAATTTTTGATAATATTAAAAACTATTTTGTTCTTTGTCTTATAATGTATTACTTTAATTATTAATTATGTACTTTTTTACATTTCTACCATTTAGTTTCTTGAATTAAAATGTGTACTCTGCTTATTAGAACACACTAAGTTAGTGTTTGATGACAAATCAATGAACGGACCTGTCAGTGTCTCCTTCAGCTAATTATGCTAAGGAAGTTAGCATTTCCTTCTTGAGATGTGTCCTATGCTGCCCCCTGCTGATTAGGAGGCTGACGTATAAAATGAAACTTATTTAAATGTTATTTGATCTACTTATACAAAAATATACTTGAGATACTATTTTAGCTTGAAGCTGTTTTGTGGTGTTAAAGAAACAAGAACTGCTAGCACAGCTGTCATACTGTCTGTGTTGCTGTTCCAGATTTTCAAGTTGGAACTTTTTTTGGTTTGCCTGAGGCTGCTGCTGCTGCTCCCACTAAACATGCTAACACGCCTTGTTGGGTCCTAGCATGTCAGGATGGACAAGTTCCCCCCACCAAGGACGTTATGCCTTTCACGGCCATATGTTGGCGTGTTAACACGACAACCGAGAAAGCACTCTACCCATTTGCACAAAACGGGTGGCAGCCTGTAAGCGCAGAAGTCCAGATAGAACCAATCAAAGTTGGTCTATCAGGCATGAAATATTTAACATTGCAAAAGCAGCTACGCATGCATCTTCATTTCAACTTTATTTAAAGATCAAATATTCTGAAATAAGTGGCAATCTACCTGTACTCAACTACTGCAGTATGTACATGTTTTATTTGTACTTGTACTCACTTTGTTTTATCATTACTTTTTTCAATATCCGACATTGTTTGTAATTTATTTATTTAGGACTTTTAAAAATGTGTACTTTTATTTACAGTTTTCTTTTTCATTCATAATAATTACGTTCAAAATATTGTATTATGTCTTTGTCTAATATTGTATTGTGTCTTTTTTCAAAATGTACTAATTGTACTTTTTATTTTTTATACACTTTTTAATTGAAAACATTTTTAAATTCAATATTAGCAGTTTTTTTAGTATGCCTTTTTAAATTAATCATTTAATAAGAATAAAAAAACAAAAATAAATTTAATATTAGCATTTGATTTTATTCCACTGTAATTTATATTATGTATTTATAAATATATAAATTATATAAATAATTTTGTTTTTAATATTTTTTAACATCCTACTAAAGTGAGCCATTACAGTTCCTTTCCTGCGTGATAGATGGCGCTGTGTGTGCTGCTGTCAGTGTGTACCAACCCTTCTAGGTAGGACATGACGATGGGGGGCAGCACAAAGATGGGCATTGGGAGGACCACACGTGTGAAGGCCGTCTCTGCAATGGCCTGGGGATGACAACATTGTGCACACGCTTGGCTTCAAACACGCACATCATTTCCTCCATCAGGAGATCAGATGGTAGCCGAGTGACGCGAGCGGGAAATAACACGTTTGCCCCCGACCACCGCTGAAATTGTGGAGTAAAGACAACGTAACTCACGTGTCTGGCGGCAATTTTGGAGGAGCCCACCACGTCGCCATTGGTGTCGAGCACGTCGATGCCTTCGGACAGCTCGTTGTGTCTCATCAGGGCCACGTTGCAAATGTTTGCACTCGCTGAGACAAGAACGTCGGAAGACAACGCCTTCAGTGCAGAAACGCTTTTGTACAAGAGCCTGACTGCTGCTAAGTGGGGTCCCTGTCGGGACGTACCAACTGCTGGAAAAGGGACAAATCGCTGGATGACCATTCTGGTGGCAGGACTCAGCTTGTTGGCTTTCTCAATCAAAACTTTCAGTCCCACCTAGCAAACACACACACATCAACCATTAGCCCCAGTCTTTTTCCTTGTACTTGAAGTAGTCTTTAATGGCTGTGAAAGTTACTGTACTATCACGTACACTTGTCATGTATACTTGTCATGCATGTATACTACCATACTACTATACATGACAAATACAAGAGCACTCACTGCAATAGACACAGCACTGGTCACAGCTCCAAAATAACCTTGAAGGAACCTGGAGGTTGGCGTTGGCTGGAAACACACAAAAATATCAGAATTTTATCTCTTGAGACAATTCAGCTGAAATTGATACTTGGATACATTTTCAGTGAAGTATAACGTGGTGTTTTTACCTTGGTAGCGTTGCGGTTGGCGTAGTTGACACAAGCATTGTGACTCTGATTCAGCCACTGGAGCAAACAAAAGGCCATTAGTCAAAACCAATAGATGTCTTGCTCTTCCTGGAACCAAGACCTGGCAACTTCAACACGATTGTTTGAGATGTGCAACGACCAACTTCACATCTGACTTCTAATTACCTTTAAAATCAATAGGTTTCTTGTACCGCAGCCACCTGCTGATAGCTCCCAGTCACGTTCTTGTTTTTGAGGTTAGCAAGCTGCCCATTAAAACTGAGTTGGACTACCTGCAGTCATCCGGTGTACGTTGCTCGTCATTATTCCAAAAAATCAACAGGCATCTTGTATTTGACTTCAGCTTACTTGGCAATCTGGTGCAAGTTGTCATTAAAAATCAATAGGCCTCTTGTTAATGCCTTCAGCTAACCCAGCCATCTGGTGTCATCACACATTAAAAATCCGCAACAGCCTTATCATTGACTTCAGCTCCCTCAGCAATCTAGCGTCGTCTGCATTTAAAATCAATAGGATTCTTTCCCCCCCCCCTTTAATTGGATATCGTAAAAATCAATAGCATTCTGATTTATCCCTGCCACTTCATGTCCGCTGACATAAAAAAATGAACAAGGACCTTGTTTTGGGTTCCAGCTACAGTACCTCAGCCACCGTTCAACATCGGCCGTATGATGTCAGCTGCTGTTACAAATGGGGTTCCTGTTTTTCAATTTTTCAATTACATCTGATGTCGCCTTGTATTGAGCTACTTTGGCCACCTCTTGCCAGCTGCCATGAAAAATCAATAGGGTTCCTGTTTTCCACTTTGGTTCCCTCATCATTTTGGTGTTTTTTTGGTTAAAAAAAAATAAAATATGTGCTTGTTTTTTATTTCAGTTATCTCAGACACTTGGTGTCAGCTGCAGTTCAAAATCAATGTTGGTGTGTGTTTTAAAATCCATTACAGTGTTCCCTCGCGACATCGCGGTTCACCTTTCGCACATTCGCACATTTTTTTAAATGAACGCGCATTGTGTTCTGCTGGTGCAGTGGGACCTGGGTTCCTCCTGGTCCACGTCAATGCCCAACCTCATGTGGCTAGTGTATGCAGGTAGTTCCTGGAGGATGAAGGAATTGATACCATTGACTGGCCCCCACGTTCACCTGACCTAAACCCAACAGAACACCTCTGGGACATTATGTTTAGGTCTATCCAGCGCCCCCAGGTTGCTCCTCAGACTGTCCAGGAGCTCATTGATGCCCTGGTCCAGATCTGGGAGGAGATCCCCCAGGACACCATCCGTAGTCTCATTAGGAGCATGCCCCCACGTTGTCAGGCATGCGTACAAGCACGTGGGGGCCACACAAACTACTGAGAATCATTTTGAGTTGCTACAATGACATTTTAGCAAAATGGACCAGTCTGCTGCATCATTTTTTCACTTTCATTTTTGGGGTGTCTTTGATTTCCCCCCTCTGTAGGGTGATCATTTTCATTTCTATCAAATGATGTGGCATCATTTTGTTACTAATACATCACCCACTTATTATCAGGAAAGATATTCAAGATCATTTTTCCCCCAGTTTAGATCTGATGTGTTTTCGAAGTGTTCCTCTAATTTTTTTGAGCAGTATATATACAGTCAAACCTGTCTTAGCGGCCACCATTATAGAACGGCCACCTGCCTATAGCAGCCACTGAAAAATCCCCCCCAGCAAATTTACATGTTATAGACCCTGTGTATAGCAGTCACCTGTCCAACGCGGCCAGCGGCCACCCATTTTGTATCCCTTGGTCAATATCTGACCGCATATAGCGGCCAAAATACCGACTCAAGCAGAAGCTTCATGCACAAAAAAGTTTCGTTTTTTAATCAATGAAGCCGTCGTGTAGACTTTAATTACTGAGTCCTAGCTCAGTCACAATCATTCACAAGATCCACACAAACTGTCCGTTGTTCCACATAAAAAAGGCGTCTTCTTTTGAGCTTGCAATTTCCTGGTCAAACATGTAACTTTAAGAGCATTTGCACCAAAACATTACCGCAAATTAGGCTGGGAACAGGACGTGCTCCCAGCGACGCTACAATAAAAAAAAACATACGCTAGCGTGCACGCGGCAGCGGGAGCAAAACTGAGTTCGGTTGTACTAATTGAAGTATTTTAGAATGTACTCACGTTATTTTTCATCAATCCTCATCCACAAATCCATCAAAGTCCTCATCTTCTGTATTCGACACAATAAAATCCGTCTTCTTTTCCATTCGCTACTAGTCCGTTAACTTGTCAGTGTTATTCAGCTCCAAAGCAAAGAAGGAAACTTCTCCTGTTGCTTCTGCCAACTTTATTTCTTGAACGCGGCCACCAGACAGCAGCTCAGAACACACACACATCTCTCAGCATCGTCTCTCCTTCCTGCTTGCCCACAAGGCAAAGGTTAAACAAGCCCCACTACATAGCTGTCCAGCCAATGCCTGTAAGAAATGACACCGTTTATTTCCTGGTGTGCACTGGTCAATACTGTAATGCCGCTTGTTGTGGGGAAGGAGAGACTCACGTCGCCGATGCACTTTAATGGCTTTATTAACAGCGGAGAACACTGCAGGACTTTACATCCACGCCAACATAAACACACTTCCCAACTCTCTCGAAACTCACAGCTAGCACTGAGCCTAGCTCTCCTGCTCGGGACGCCCACCGTCACTTCCCGTCACTTCCTGATGAACTAAAGCTGTAATGACACTCTGCCGTACAAAAAGTAAAATATTAAAAACAAGCGTAAGACATTACTAGCACAGCTTTGTTCTGTGGGTCGTGGATATATTCTATCAATTATTATTAAGCCTCTAGCTTCCTTTTAGTAAGTAAAAACCTTGGCTATGATTGCACTACATTGTCATGTAGACCTACAAAGTACACTTGGAAGAACAAGAGGTGAATAAATGTATTGCAACTGATGTGAAACTGATCAGGGGTAGGATTAAATAAGCTTTGCTTCTTCCTACTCCTTTTTGGACATGCAAAATTGTGAATTGTACTATGTGATGTGCTACTGTTTGACTCATGCATGTTCAGGATTAAAACCATGAACCATGAACCATGATAATAACAAGCCTAGTAGTGCTGTACAACTTTTATCCGCAGTCCGCAGTATCCTCTACTGGTCAACATTATTATTATTATTTTTTTCCCTTTTTTTTCCTCTACTGGTCAACATTCAAACTGGACGCCAACCTGTATAGAGGCCACTTTTGCAGACTCCCTCTAGTGGCCGCTATAGACAAATTTGACTGTAAAAATTATATATATAAAGAGAGAGAGAGAGAGAGAGAGAGAGAGAGAGAGAGAATATATATGCAAGATCACAAGGACTTGTTTGACACCAGCAACAGTCCAACAAATAATCCCACACGTTATGACAGTGAATGCTTAGTGTGGTGTGAGGAGACAATAGAAAGAAAAGAGGCGTTGTCGTTGACATGCAAACGATGATTGATGATTACCTGCCATATAATGGTGGACACCACTGTCTGATTGGGCAGGAGGAGGCCAATGACCTACAGTGGAGGACAGTCAGGGGACAGCAGCTTATTTTAGGACAAAATAAGCCTACTTTCTAAAAAAAACCAAAAATGAGCATGGGAATGACATCAGCCTGAAGCCTTTGACTCAAAATGTGATTGCAGCAACACGGAACTTACAATGGGCGTTCCGAAAGGTACGTAACCTGCGCAGGCCGGAAAATAAAAACACTGAGCGAAGAGAACGACAACAACAATAATAAACATGGCCGACTCGACATAGCAAAGATCTTCATCTCCTTAGCTCGTACCTGACATTCGGAACGGCATGAAGATCTTGTCGCCTGTGTCGGGATGAATGATGGCCTGAGATGACATCATGACAGTATGACATCATCCTGGTGTGCTCGTGTCACTCGTGTTCACAGAGGACTCACCTGCTTGACCTTTTGGGCCTCCCACAGCTTCTCACACACCAACGCAAGGCAGCGCATGGACAGACGACGTTAAAGGTTAGTATGTTCCTATACAGTAGATATTGAAATAACGTTGTCTTAACTCACCTGAAGATCAGAGACTCCTGTTGGAAGCGTTCCATGTTTAAAGTCGTCCAGGAGTTTGATGCTCTCTTTAAGACGCGTCTATGTTAAAAATAACATGCTTTGTTGGCGCGGCAATCCGGTTTACAAGTTTCATCTTTGCATTCATACGTAAAACACGTTAAAAACACACACACACTTCACATAAAGCGTCCACACCCGACTTACTACTTATTATTGTTATTGTTTGGGTGTTTTAGCACGTGCTAATTTGCAACATCGTCCACAGGAGGCTTTTGAAATGATTAAAAATAATAAAAGTAATAAGAATAAAAAGAAAATACAGTGTACAATAACAAGACAACAATAAACCAGAGGCAGATTTTCAAGTTACATAATAGGCTAAAAAGAGAAGTTAACATGGTCAAGCAATCAACCAGTTACAACTTTTCATGTCAACACTGTTGTTTAGATTTTAGCCATTGCTTGAGTCCTCTGCTACCCAAAAATGTCATTCAATACTTCCCTACGAGAGAGGAGAAATATGATCTCAGGGAAAAACTAAACTTAAAACGCACGAGAACAATGCTAAAAACACACAGCATTTCAGTATGTGGAATCAAACCATGGAACGGATTGAGTAAAACACTCAAACAAAGCACCGAGATGGGTGATTTCAAGAAACAGTACACGCAGTTGATGTTTGCAAAATACAAGGAAGAGTCATTAATTTGTTATGTTTATGTGTATTCATTATTTGTAGTTATTATGATTGTGGAAAAAAACCTTGACAATGATATGACCATATTGCTACATTACCTTAGCACTTTTCTATGTATTAAAAAGATCACATATGAAATACAGGAAGTGAATAAATGTAGCAACAGATGGGAGATGGACGAGGGGTAGGATTAAATAAGCTCCGCTTCTTCCTACTCCTTTTGGACATGTGGAACTGTGAACTGTATTACGTGATGTATTCCATTGTAACTTGTATGCATGTTCAAATAAAATGAAACCATTACCATTTGTTAGAACCATTACTGTTGGTCTCAATTTTAAATGAGTGGGTAGAGAGGTCCAAAGTTTTGCCCGCTTTACAGAGAAAGCAGACTGACAACAGCTCATGTGCTGTCTCTGTGGGAGCTCTGATGCCCAATGGCCAACTGAGAACAATGGTGACACACGATTATTTAGACATTTCAAAAACATAATTGTATTAAAAGTGGTGCCACCTCATTGGTTCCCGGTCCATAAGTTTGATTACTTGCTTGTACTGTATATTGAGATTATAGGTTTTAATGTGGTTGAAGAAGCGTGTGACCATCATGTAATGCAGTATGATAGATAAGACAGGATCTGTCATGTCCTGTGGTATTGCTTTGCTGCCGCCTATCTGCCTTGTGTTGCAGTACGCTGCTGGCTGGCAGGGGCGGGGCCACCGGCACACCTGTGGTCAATTACCGCTGGCTTCTTAAGCACGGCTGAAGCATTTCCTTGTTGCGAGATCGTGAGTCGGACTCCACCCGCTCTCCTCTCTGCCTGGTCTTGTGGTGTAGTGTGCTCTGTGTTCTGGCTCGGTATTCCAGCAGTGCCTTGTGTTTTTTTTGCCTTGTGCATCCGTTGTCTTGTCTGGCTTTTTCCAGCAGCGCTTTGTATTAAGGTTAGTTTTTTCCTGCTAGCCTTTTTCCTGGCAGTGATTTTGCATCCAGTTCTTTTGTGCTACTGGTTTTGTTTCTTCTTTACCTGTGGACTATACTTCAGAGCTGCAGGTGCCATTTTGAATAGATTTAGTTTACTCATTAAAATACTATGACAATATCAAAGGCCTTTTTTAGATCCAGCCCAAACAATATTTCCTTTATCCAGAGAAAAGTATATATGAATTTGCATTTTTATATTGTCTTATTCCATATTCCATATGGTTTATTTTATTTCAAACTATTTCATAATTACTATTGTGATGATTAAGCATTTAATGTAATATTACGCATGGTGGCTGAATGGTTAGCATGTTGGCCACACAGTCAGCAGATCAGGAAGACCTGAGTTTGCATGTTCTCCCCGTGCGTGCGTGGGTTTTCTCCGGGTACTCCGGGTTCCTCCCACTTTCCAAAAACATGCATGTTAGGTTAATTGGCGACTCTAGATTGTCCAATGTGAGTGTGAATGGTTGTCTATATGTGCCCTGCGACTGGCTGGCGACCAGTCCAGGGTGTACCCCGACTCTCGCCCAAAGTCAGCTGAGATAGGCTCCAGCATACCCCCGCATATCCTAATAAAGATATGCTGCATAGAAAATGGATGGATGTATTACTTTAAAATAAACTGTTGCAAAAAGGAGGTTTTTAGGTTCCATGACGGCAACTTATTGTCTTGTAAGTGATCACTAACATTCCAAACATACTGTAATTGTATGGAAGAAGAAGTAGTTTTACCTCCGACACGAACAATGTGCTTGGGTCAATGATGTCCACAAAGTGTCTCAGACGGCCAAGAAACGAACCCTGGAAAAGACACAATTTTATTATACAGTGGTTAACTTACTTTTACAGTTGTTACAGTTAAGGACGTTACAATGTGAAAACATTGCCTGTAGATTTCATGAAGGTTGCATGATGGTGAGGGTTTGATTTTCTATGGGGAAAACTTTTTGGAGGCTCTGCTGTCCACAAACGGTTAAAACCAGAAAAGCGGACTGAAGAAACATAGTTTGCATGCAGAGAAGCATCCTTTCTGTGTTGCCTTCACTGTCCCCATCAGCTGTTGCCAACAGCGAAGTATGTGCCAACAGCACCAATAATAACTCTAGGAGCCTCTTTGGCAAAGCAGATGGGCCAAACCAAGGCGGCTTCAATCACATTTCCCCAACAGATATTTATCCATCAGGACGTAGCAAACCGCATTGCACACCATTTATATGACGACTGTCAACGACCTTCACTAAAAACCTGCACGATGCCTTCACTGCTCCCCTTCTGCCTGTGTTGC
This sequence comes from Dunckerocampus dactyliophorus, assembly GCF_027744805.1. NCBI lineage: Eukaryota > Metazoa > Chordata > Actinopteri > Syngnathiformes > Syngnathidae > Dunckerocampus > Dunckerocampus dactyliophorus. The sequence goes on along the minus strand of NC_072829.1, from coordinate 8,553,877 downwards.
AGGAGACAGGCTCCATGTGAGGAGCAGCCTTTAATTATGCATGAGTTCCAGCTCTCTGGGGGAGAACACAACAAGGCTATAGCACAGACGCAGCGCACACACAGTTATTGCTGATTCAAGAACTGGCCTGATTTTTTTTTCTTTTTTTTTTTTTGCAGCTACAGTAGATGTGAGAAAGTAAAAATACGGCTGGATCTACCATTTTGATAAGCAAACCGGACACTGATACACACTGTATTCACATGCAAATTTGTGCCTAGTTATTTTATATTTATTGCCATTTATTTGGTTCGGATAGTAACTACGTATATGGATGTCAAACGTGGACATGAAGTACTATTTAACAATGTTTATGATTGTGGTAGCAGCATGTGTTGTAGTTGAACTAGACTGCTTCTAATATTTGGTAACTTATTGTATACATGGGATGGTCAAAACATGAGAGCAGTGGATGAGCATAAATAACTGGACGTTTGGTGGATGACCACAATGTACACCGCCAGGCATTACTCACATGAATAATAAAAGAATGGTATAGATAATGCATATTGTAACTATTTAAAATAATTATGTAATTAATCAATTTAATTATATTATTTTAGGAATTATCTAGTTTATACAAAAAAGGGTTATATTATGCATTAATTTTAATTATGGTATGTAATTCATTATTTTAATTATAATGATTATTTTATGACTTCTGTTTTACCTGTAGTATTGAATTTTTTTTTGCTCGTTTGCAATATAGGGTACATTTACAACCATTTTTCTCAATTAGATTATACTGACATTTACAGACATTTACAAAGTACAAATTTGTACTTTGTGAAAAATTATTTTAATTCAAGATAATTTTTTTAAATAAATTAAGCAGATTACCGGCTTCTTGCTTACTGGAAGTTTTTGCAGCTGACGGAAACGCACATATCTGAACTTTGAGACATTTAAAAAAAAATAAAAATAAAGTTTTTTTAAAGAGATTGGCTATTTCTCTCTGAATGTTCTGAACTCCTGTTTCAGTGTGGACTTTAGCAGAATCAAGGTGACTGAGGTTGTTGCCGTAGCGTGGATGTAGCACATTATGTTGTCTTTTAGACAGCAAACTAGTTGGGACTTAAACAACAGCACCTCTACTGGCTGCAGTCAAATAGTGCTTTTAGACATTAATAATTAACGTATTGACTGGAATATAATTTTTTTTTTCCTGAGAGAAAATGTTGAAAAAGAGCTGTTGTCTCATTCGCTGTCTAGTGTTTTCAGCTGCTCGTATTTTAGCAACCCACTTGTTTCAGCTCTACGTATTCATATTACTTTCCTTTCCCCTCTGGAAAAATGTGCGATGGGGGTCCAAGGATGGCAAAGTTTAAAACAAAGGAGCAAAAGATGGATTAAAAATAAATAGTTATAACTGAAGTAACACAAACTGCAAATGAAAGTGAATCACGCGTCTTGTGTCCAAGAAGATGACGCTACATGCTATTAGCTGTGAAGCCGTCCGTCTACGGATCATGTAACTTTCTACAGCTCTTTCGTGTTGTCGTCATGTTTTAATGTGTGTTTAAATGACATCTGCTTTGGTTCTTGTGGTTGTGCTCAGAGGCATAAAAAACAATCACCATTGTGGAATATTGATCACACTATACAATACAAACTCTGCTATGTGATGACTTTTTTTTTATTACTGGATTACTATTGAATCTAAATTGTTGTGTATGGACATTCCAGTCTTACTTTACTAAATAAAGTATTACTAAAGGTGTTGTGAATGTTCTCACATATTCTTTATGCAATCTACCAACGTCTTATTGTTGCATACTTATTACTAACAAAACACACACCTGATGATTTTCACTCAATTTGAATACGTTTCTATACACCCGGGACGCGTCCAGGTGTCATGTCTCATTAAAAGTGTCTTCTTTGAGAAGATGCTGACATTTATTAAAACAGTTGGGTTTTATTGTATCCATATATTTAAAGGAGACCTATTATGCTCATTTTTGGGCCTCTGTGTTGAGGTCTGGACTCCTATAGAGCAGCTACACACGATAACCCACACAAAGCCTTCAAGATCTTCCAGAATCTGCAACTCTTCCTGCAGTGTTTCCTTGGGTTTCCTGCCTCCCGCCCAGATGGGCTGTGTAATTTACTCCACCCCCGGCCCTCCTCCAAGTGTGCCTCCCGCCGAGCCCACTCTGCTGTGATTGGTCACACTCCTTCCGCTTGCTGTATGCACACTCTGTAATGCTACAGACAACTGCCTTTGTCCGATTACACAAATTAAACAGTGAGGACACTGATAAATTGCTACTTACAGCTTACTCTTCTGACTCTTCAACACAACCAAGTAACGTTGGAAAGGCGTTGGACTTCAGCAACAGTTTGGTGGATAGTCCAGCTTCGTATTGGCACATGTTCACAAAACAGTCCCGTGTGCAGTGCCGTTGACAGAGAAGCTTATTTTTCTCTTGCTGGCCGGAAATCAGCAGAGACGTCCAAAACTGCTTCGAGGTCTCACTTCCAAATGCACAAACTTCATTATCTGACACATTGGCATCGTTTAACACCAGAACACAACATTGTAACAACATTTATTGGTCAGAAAAGAGGAAAATAGGTCCCTTTTTAAAATATGACTTATTCCAGCTTTTATAGCTTTCATTTGTCTCCTTGTTGGTGTAAACATTGCCCCCTCCCTCTGGCTTTGTCTTCTTCGCTTGTGAATTGAATGTTGTTAGGAGCGATGCAAACACTCCAGAGATTGGCGTTTAGGTACCGAAAAATGGTACCTTTTGAGTTTACGTAAGTCGTTGCTCGGTATTACCGGCCTGTGCCCATCCCTAATGTTGACATTTTTCACAAAAAAAAAAGATAATTTTCTATTCAGGTCAACACGGTAGCATGCCCTTCCATGTTTTGCACACACACAACACATCAAAAATAGATTTTTGTTGTCAAACTTGCACTTGCATCCTGTTTTAATTGTGCTGCTTTCATTTCCTCATGCAACACAATAAAAGTGAGGTGTCTTATTTTGGACTTTGCTCCCTGCAGAAGGTAAATAAGTAATTCCCAGGTGGCTGCAGCTGAATAAGAAAAATCAAAAAATGTTTAAATGTGAAGGTCACATGCGTTTCCCATGCAAACCATTTTTCAGGTGTGAGGGTGGAAAATGGAGTAATGGGCTTCACATGGAGGGGAGCAGCCCATCAATCTCTAACCCAGGTTGTGCTTGGGGTGGGGGGCTTCCACAAGGTTATTGCTTTGTGTCTGATTTACACTCTTGTCAATTTTATGAGCAAGAGCACACACTCAAGGTGCTTCTCGTGTATGTGCAAGCAGGACTGCCCAGTTAAACCTGCAGTGACTGCTCGCTAATTTGTTACGGACACTAGTACGTAAACTCGTAAAATTACATGCATTTCACTTAAGTTGATGGAATTTTGCCAACAAGCAAACAAAAGACGCAACTTTGGCTGCAAAGTGGAAGCATCCCGAGGAGGAGGAGGCTGTTTTCCCATCAGAGAACCTCTCCTCTTCCTCACCGAATGCGAAAACCCAATCAAGATAAGAAATCAAGATAAAGACCACTTACCTGATCGTAGCGAGACCCCCCGAGCTGAAAAGCGGGGCAAGCCGCATCCTCCGCCATGACAGCAGACTGTCTATCTATTATTAATGAACCCAGCGGACGTGTCCTCAAGTACACACAACTCTCCCTCGCCGTTCAAAGTAAGTGAAAGGAGGGCTGCTGCCTGCTGCCGCGAAGCCTGCTGGGAGATGGTGTCCTCTCGCCCTCGCCAGCGCTAGCATAGCAACAGCGCTTGACTACACATCCCGAATGATCGATGATGAGCACCGGTTACATAACTGCTCCTTATCGATCTCGCAGCTCTGATAACAGCCTGGAGATATATACAAAGAATGTTTGGGTTATACAAAAATAAAAGAATGATAGGTTTGGACTGTGTGCACCAAAAGGCAAACAATAGTGGTGATTGTCCTTTTCATGAACTCTCCTTTTTTAATAAATATATATTTTTTAAAACAAATATACAATACATTTAAAGAAAAAAACCCTGAATGGAACAATGATGGGAGTTATTTTTTTTTGGCATGAAGGTAACAGTTGGAGTGAGTGCTCCCTCTAGTGGTCAGGACTGAGCATCACAGCAGACAGTCAACACCAAGCCATACACTTGCACAGTAAGGTTTACACTTTATTATTAGTAATAATATATAACACTGCGGTAGGGTGGGGCGCTTTAGGAATATCTTAACATGTCTTTTGCAGGAATATTTTTTCTTGACTACAGTAGCGTGAAAATATAACAACATTCTTGTTGGTTTAGCCTGCAGCTGGAACAAAGCAGCAAAGGAACCAAGTTTTCAAAATGTCAATTCTTCAAAATATATCATGTATGCAGTGCTAAAACATAATTTATTTCTAACCTGTCAGTATTTTACATTGCATTTAATATATTAATAAATTATTATTAATGTTCTACTAGTGAAATATAGTGTAATAATAAAATATGTTATCATTACTACTAGTTTAATTGCTACATTTGAATTTGTTCTGACAGCAACAACACAGCTTCTTCTAGTAAGCATGAATAAGCATCTGCTTAACTGAAGCTTCTCTCTTATGGTGTTTTTGGTGTAACACTGCATTAGCTGCATGCATGTTGTGTAATGATGTCTTAACGGGGCAGTATCAATCGTCGTCTCTGTCCAACATTATTTAAAGACTTTGCTATTTCCCAACGAAGGAGGCGTGGTGGCGCCGCCCTCACTTGTGTCTGGAGCGCACCTGCAGCAGCGTGGGAGTCTGCTCCATGATGCGCAGCAGCAGGTTGTCGATGTAGTCCTCCAAGTCGCGGACCTGCGCCTTGACCTTCTTCAGCTCGCCCTCGCACTTCTCCAGCTGAGCCTGCTGGCGATCGGACGCCGCCTGCTGCTTGTGCATGTCCATGTCCTGCTGCAGCAGCAAGGAGATGAGCTCCATATTGGTCAGGTGCTGGTACAAGGCGCACCGGTCCTCTGCGGGCTCCTGTTGGGGGACACACAGACTTTTCAAATGAGACTCTTTGGCTTTAATTAAAAGTGGTTGTTCATTGGAAAAAGTGGAATAGGGTGGATTATCAGAAGATGCGCACACAGGTTTGTTCAACCGTTGATTCTGTTTTTGGATCAATAGTCCCCATACGTGATAATGGGTCACACTTTCTGTCATCATGCAACCTTTCACTGCTATTCAGGTCGTGTTTTATGCAACATTTCTGGATTCCGTATGAGAAAAGTCATTTTCATGCTCAAGTTATACCTGAATAGCAGGAAGCAAATGAAGTCATCACAAGATTTAATGCCCCACAGCGTATTGATTGCACTACAGTATTAAGAAATGCTTGCTGAGGCATTAGTCTGGCGAATCCTTCTGTGATTTACTATGGCGTTTTAATGACTTGACTGTCTGGCCATTAACACAGAGCCATACCTCTTAGGAATTAGGCGCATGCTAGCAGAAAAACTGCTAATTTCACCATGCAGATGACGAAGATTTAAGTCACCTGTATTTTCTCCGGCTCGGCCGCCACCTGCTGGGCAGAGCGTCCCGGATTGATGGTGGATTTCAGTTTCTCCAGGACTGAACGACTCTCCTTCTTCTCTGACTGACTCAGAGGCTTCACAGGGTGGGATCTGCAAGGGTAGAGAGGTCAGCATGGATAAACCACTATGTTACTCACTACACAGTACAATGCTGTACTTAAGATGTTCTATTGATCAGCAAGCAGGCACACACAATATTGGCTTTTTGATTCATGTCTTCTGTGTTGTTTCTTATTAGTTTACTGGATATCCATGTTATGGCAATACATGATGGGATTTAGTAAGTTTAGTGAGGTACAGAGTTTCTAATTTGGATCTTGAGCTGAAAAAGTTTGGGGAACCCCGGTCTGGATCTAACAAAACATGGGCAAGCACAAGACAAGGAAAATGACAAAAGCACCATTTAAATTCCATGGTTGGACATATATACCGGTGTATATATACTGGATCACCTATGGTGGCCGTATTGGGAAGATCACGGAAACAGAGAAGAAGAAGACATGGAATCGGATATTCAGCAATGATATCAGAAATGAACATCAAGACCTTCAATGTAAATGGAGCCCAAGAACCAGCTTGCGGAAGTCAAACATGACATGAAACAACAATAAATGTGAAGCAGTGCACAGCACAATGCAGAACTTACAACAGTGTGAACGCATTAAGCAGCAAACAAGCCAGGCAAACAAGTGCACAAAAAAAATAAAATAAACATGTCATTTTCATTTTGACTAAGCGCCTGTCATTAGCTATGGAAGAGCTGCATGTGGTTCCCAGTGTGAGTACTCTCACCTGCTCTCCTGGTGCAGGGGCAGGTTGCAAGCTGGCCGAGTCTCCTCAGGCAAAAGTGTGTGCAGTGCATTGAACTGGGGCTGCTCGGCGGTGGAGGATGTGTAGGGGGCAACAGTCAGAGACCTACTGACCCCAGTGCTATGTGACCCTAAGGGACGTATGGAGGGGCAACAGGCAGGGGATGAGGGGAGGTTTGCAGGTGCATAAGCCAATAAGGTGGGAGAAGAACCCTGCCCGGTCTTTGGAGGGCTTCTCAAATGAGGGGCTACTCTGGCATGAAGGACTTCAAAAGTGATCTCCGAAGGTTTTCCTGTGTCAAAGTCCCCTGATAAAAACTCACTGCTTGAAGGTGTTTGTGATTTACTCAAACTATCAAATTCCACATTGGAGGACAGAGATGATTTAATGGGTTGATACGAAGACGGGCCTTCCTTAACGAGACAAGAAAGTGGACCAATATCAGTTCTGCTGCTCACTCTTGACATTCCTTTTGGTCTAACACGTGCACTAACCACCCGCGGACACACTTCCGTCTCAACTTGAGGGTTCCCGTTATCATCACAGTCATTTTTGGTCTTCTCTGTTTTATCGTCACTGGAATCACTTTCCAAATCAGGTTGATGCCTTATGAGATGCTTCTGTGTTTCGCCGTTGTCCGTCTCATAAGGAAATTCCTGGCAAACTGGAGAGACTTGGCAGGCTGTGTTAGATGGTGTGGTTCTTTCTAAAGAAGAGTTCCTCTCAGGTATTCTGGTGTCTTTTGAGGTGAATTCATCCATCTGTGTGGTCTCCTCATGGTAAACATCTTGAGACACTTGTAGACCGGTCTTACTCAAGCTGCCTAGGCCTTTGGCCTCATCAACTGCCTCTGACTGAGAAGATCCATCGGAATCAATAAAGTTGATATTGGAATTGCTCACATTCATGTTCAGATCTCCTAAGTTTGGTGAGTAAGTCACATTATTGTTCATACATGCGGGTTGACTCATAATGGACGACTCCACAGGCTCTACCAGAGGGGGAGTCCGACCAGCCTTTAAGTCTGGCGATTTCCTCAAAAGTTCAGCGACAGACATATCACAAGCTAGAAGATTCCTAAGTCCTGTATTGTTACATACAGGAAAAGTGGGCTGTCTAGCGTTTCCCATGCCAACTCGCCCATATAAATCTTGCTCAAACAGCACGCCCCCCCAGAAGTCACTGTTATCTTCCAGGGGTTCATACTTGAACTTCTGAAGACTCTCTTTGGGTCTGAATCCTGGTGAAGGGATTATTCTGTAAGGCTGAGTGTTAATGTTAAGGGAATCTGATGTCTCACTGTCAGATGAAACACTCGGTTGAAGTATCTTACATTCTGCCTCTCTCCCGTGCTGCAGTGAAGCCACTCCAGTCTGAGAGAGCAAGCAGGCTTCTTTCTGGACTGCCAGCTCTTGGCCTCTGTGAAGCCAGCCATCAGAGTATATCTCATTCACTGGAGTTCTTATCGGTCTCCTTGGCGGTAAAGGCGGTGGCTCCTCCTGGCGCATTTGGCACTCTTGTGTGCAATTGTTGGCAGGGCTGTTTGCTGCCCTCCTCAGAATGGATACTGGAGTGGTTCCCTGAAGAGTCTGAGTTTGATTGCCTTTCGGTGAGTTGAGCCTGCTTGAGGCAAAAGTGTCAAACGAGTCTTCCCATTGCTGTGTGCTCTCAGACATGGTGGATTTCAGTGCAGCTTTAGGTAAAAACTCAGGCAACGATATCTGCCTAGTGACAGGCCTGGGGCGCTCCCGTTTGATGGAGGCCATGCTGCTAGCACCTTGAGTGGAACTGGGAGTGTAGTTGCCAGAGGGTTGCGAGTTGTGAAGGGAGGGTGAGGAGCCAGGTGCAAAAGGGGGGGACCTCTGCAGATCCTCAAAGAAAGGGTTGGAAGGGGAGATAGGTGTCGATGGAGGGGTCATGGGATGGGTGTGACTCTCAACGGGCGAGCAGTGACCCCCAGCATGGGAGTCAGGGGGTGAGGAAGGAGGTGGGATGAGAGGGGATATAGCTGAGGTGTTTTCTACTTTGGGAGAAACTTCCAGCCTGTAGAGGAAAAGAGGGCACAGTGGTCCTCTTAGTCAATCATGCGCCAGGGACCCAAACACAGTCACCAAAATATTAGCTGACATTTGTGCTACACTAACTTTATGCTTTCAAGACACAAAAGTAGCCAAATGATACAATCACAGATATCAGATGTGAAACTAAAATCAAAAGAAGCAAAGCAGATTTGCAAAAATAATCAAGCATGAAGAAAACCGTCTGCCTAAGCTCATATCGACATGGATGCAGTGAAAACTATGGAGTGATTCGGTGGCATCATGACTGTGAAATGAGAAGACACATGAGCTAACTTAGTCCCTCAGGAGCAAATGAACCCGAACTGGGATGAGCCTGGATGGAGAGGACTTTAAACAAATGCCATCGAGGCTTGATGGGAGCCCAGACATCCCATTGACTCACCTTGGCTTGTTCTGGGATTCTGAGGATCCGAACCACCCTCTGAGCCTCCCTTCGGAGGTTGATCCGGCCTGGTTCCCATCTGATTTTGCAGGGAGAGAATCACTCCTACTACCAGAGAATAAGGTCTTTTTTAGCTTCCACCCTTTGTCGGAGGAATCAGCAGCAGAGGGGAGGATTGGCGCTGCTGCCTGCACAGGACAACATTCTATCACAGCTGGCTGAGCTTCCTTTTCGTCCTCCTTTTCCTCTTTCTTCATCTTGTCAAAGGACCAGCGTCTACCCTCGCCAAAGGAACCTTTGTTCTCGCTTCGCTTGGTGATGTTCTGTAGAGAACGGGACAGTGGGGAAGAATCCTCCGACAAGACCAGCTTGGACGCCAGGGCCCCGGCGTTCTTTGGAGTCGACGGCTCGGAGTCATACACATGGCTGCCATTTATACACAAGGAAGACTTGGACTGAGACATGCTTTGACCTTTGAGGGACTCCACAGTTGGATTTGCCCTTGGGGCAGACGTTATGATCTTGCTAGCTTCATCGCTAAAGGCTCTCTTGTGGGTCAGGATCTGTGCAGCATGCTGAGAGGTGAGCACTGCGGAGGCAAACAAAGGCGTTTACAACAATGCGGAACATTCTCGGTACTTAGTCTCAGAACATTGGGGGAAGCCCATAATTTAAAAATTATTTCCTTTAGCTTGGGTTCAGAAAGCTGAAGCTACCAGTTAGCAGCGCTACAAATGATATTATAATAAAACGAACAGCCTAAGTCAAACTAAAAATAGTTTGAGATTAATTATCACAACCAGCCATCCACAAAGGTTGAATCGAGGGACATTTATCCTATGTCTCTGGTGGGTGTGTACCCTGGGGATTGTTCAGGGTTGTTCAACAAGAAGTTGTTCGCCCAGCCTGGTGGCAAAACAACTTGTTAGTGGCCACTCTTCCCGTGGAATGAGATAATCCTTGGGGGACAGATGTTAGGACACTGTTGTTAGCAGACTTGGGCCCCTCAGTTGCCTCAATTCAATCTTTGCGGATTACCATGCCTTGGAACAACCAGCATAAACGTTTTCAGAATCACAATTGTTATTTAGCATTTGCAGCTAGTTCTAACATTTCAAACTAGCAAGAAAGCTTTTTAGTCTAAAAACAAAAATGGTACAATTATGTCAAGAAAGAAATACTGGAACATAGTTTTTATATATCACTTCAACATACCCTGAATAATTAACATTCTTGCTAGCTACAACCAATCATTCTCTTGTGTAAAAGAAAAAAAAAAAACTACCTGTTTTTGTCAGATCCCGCTCTCCACAGTGGGCGTCCACTCTTGTTACTGTGGTGTAGATAGGCGAGCTTGGGAGATCCGAGAGCAGGCCTAGAGAAGGCGGAGGGCTAGGGGTGTCGCTGCCCATGGAAGAGGCGCTGATCTCTGAGGCCAGGGACGAGCATGACCTGGTGTTGGATGACTTCCGCAGCTTCCCTGTGAAGAAATCTTTCATCTTGCTTCTCTTTTCTTCAGTTATCTCTGCGTTATCTCGCCTCAGGCCTGCACCGGCGCTCCCGTCCCCGAACGACTGTGGACCGGTGGATGCAGAGAGGGCGGCGTAACGGCCTGGCAGAATGGCAGAGGACGACTCCACGTCGGGGCGTTTCCTCCCCGTGACGCGATCCTTGAGCTTGCCAAAAGCGGAGCGCTGCTCGTCCTTGGCGGTCAGGTCGAACATGCTGGCCGTCATGTTATTGCGAGTGAATTGGACCGTCAGTTGCAATTCGCCACGTTCCTTTTCCTTTCGTCCTGCTTTCGAGTGGAGCTTGAACCACCTGGGAAGTATCACACTTTTTGTTAGGACACTTTTGTTTCTGGTTCATTCTCGTTTGTCATTCTCAGTGTGAACACACTTGAGCACTCAAAATGCTCAGTGTAAGTACAGAAGTGTGAGTCCATCTGTTTGTTAATTAGCAGGTTACTTCTGGTTTATGGAGGAGGACAAGCAGATGAATGGTACCATAATCATTTTGTTTTCTGTATCTGCACCTTTATCCAGATTCTCACCAACATTTAATGGCTTCTTCCTCGGCCCATGAATCACCCCTAGTGTGGATTTTTGGTACAGTACCGCTACCTACTATTTACTATATCAAAATGAGATACTTTATTCATCTCCAAGAGAAATTCATTCATTCCCAGCAGCTTTGCAAAAATTGTCATAATAAACTTAAACACTTAAAAGGAAAATCTAACAAAGCAATCTAGGAGGGATAAGAAAAATAAGAGAATAGAATAAGACTAAATAATTACGGAACAGGTGACTTCAAATTCAAGGGCAAAATAATACATAAGGTGAAAAAAAATTACATTTATGCAAAGCACATTGATCTGCTTCTGCTTATGAAATAAACTTGCCTTGCCATACACAGTATATAATCCAAACCTACATGGCCCTGTGTGAAAAAGTGACTGCCCCCTAAATCAAATCAAATCAAATCAAATCAAAGTTTATTTGTATAGCACCTTACAACATCCCAATGGTGCCCAAGGTGCTTCACAAGAGTAAAAACACGCAATAGCAAATGACAACAGGGTAAGATCGAATAAGATAGAATAAAAACAACTAAAACAATAAAATAAAATCAAAATACAGGCACAGAATCACAACTAAAGTACATATAATCATCATGTGTCGTAAGCAAGTCTGAATAAATGAGTTTTTTAAAAAGATTTAAAAACTGACAACTCTGTAGTAGATCGTAGCGCAGGTGGAAGGGAGTTCCAAAGTGTGGGGGCAAATGCAGCAAAAGCACGATCCCCCCATTTTTTGTATTTCATCCTTGGGACTTCTAATGTTGTGTGTTGAGAAGAGCGCAGGGCCCTGGAGTGGTGATGGACAGTTAAAAGCTCAGCCAAGTATGCTGGAGCAAGTCCATTAATGGCCTTGAATGCAAATAAAAGGACTTCAAAATGTATTCTAGACTGTACGGGGAGCCAATGGAGAGAAGGAGAACTGGAGGGATATGGGAGTATTTTGGAGTATTAGTAAGAAGGTGAGCAACTGCGTTTTGTACCAACTGGAGCCTGTGGAGGAGGTACTGTTTTACGCCAGTGTAGAGGGCATTACAATAATCAAGCCTCGAGCTGATGAAAGCATGAATCGCTTTTTCGAGATCTGTACTAGACAAAAAGGGCTTTACCTTTGCCAGGAGCCTGAGGTGGAAGAAACTTGCTTTGACCACAGAACTAATTTGCTTATCAAACTTTAGATTGTTGTCAAAAAACACACCAAGGTTTAATGGCAGGAGCAAAAGGAGGGGTAAGACTGTCAAAATTGGTTTCACTGTTCGGTGAATCGGGGGTAAAAACAATGTAAAAACAATGTAAAAAAACAATGTGTTTTTCCTTCATTTAAATGAAGGAAATTCTGAGACAGCCATTGTCTGATGTCATGAAGGCAGCTATGGAGGGGATCTAGTGCGTTCTTGTCACTGAGCATTACTGGTAGGTAGAGCTGTATATCATCGGCATAAAAATGAAAATAGATATTGTGTCTGGAGATGATTGGACCCAGTGGTAGCATGTATAGTGAAAATAAGGTGGGCCCCAGGTTGGAACCCTGGGGCACGCCAGAAGAGAATGGAGCGGTTTTAGAGGAGAAGTCATTAATCATTACTGAAAAAGTCCTGTTGGTGAGATATGACATGAACCATTTCAGCACAGAGCCACGTAGGTCAACACAGTGTTCAAGGCGGAAGATGAGGACTGAGTGGTCCACAGTATCAAAAGCAGCTGTAAGGTCTAAAAGCACCAGCACAACAGAGTTTTTTGCGTCAAGGGCTGTGAAGATGTCATTGTGTACTTTCAATAACGCGGATTCTGTGCTGTGACGGGTTCTAAAGCCAGATTGAAATTTGTTAGCAATATTATGGATAGACAGATATGACTCGAGTTGTGAGAAGAGAAGTTTCTCCATGACCTTGGACAGAAAGAGCAGATGTGAAATTGGACAGAAGTTGGACAGACTTGATGGGTCTAGGTTCGGTTTTTTAAGAAGTGGTCTAATTACAGCTTGCTTAAGGGCAGTGGGGACTATACTCATTTGAAGCAGCTGTTCATAAATAGAACAAGGCTGGGATCAATGGTATCTATAACCTCCTTCATTATCCTTGCAGGGATAATGTCTAGAGGGCAGCTGGTGGGGTTTAACTGTTAACTAACTAAACCTAGTAACTGGTTGGGCCACCCTTAGCAGAAACAACTGCAATCAAGCCTTTGCGATAACTTGCAATGGGCCACTTACAGCGCTGTGGAGGAATTTTGGCCCACTCATCTTTGCAGAATTGTTGTAATTCAGCCACATTGGAGGGTTTTCCAGAATGAAGCACCTTTTTAAGGTCATGCCACAGCATCTCAATAGGATTCAGGTCAAAACTTTGACTAGGCCACTCCAAAGTCTTCATTTTGTTTTGGATCATTGTCCTGGTGCTGAACCTAAGTTTGTTTCAGCTTGAGGTCACGAACAAATGGCCGGACATTCTCGTTCAGGATTTCTTGGTAGACAGCAGAATTCATGATTCCATTTATCACAGCAAGTCTTCTAGGTCCTGAAGCAGCAAAATAGCCACAGAGCATCACACTACCACCACCATATTTTACTGTTGGTATGATGTTTTTTCTGAAATGTGGCATTACTTTTATGCCAGATGTAATGGGACACACACCTTCCAAAAAGTATAACTTTTGTCTCGTCAGACCACGGAGTATTTTTCCAAAGGACTTGGGGATAATCAAGTTGTTTTCTGGCAAAATTGAGACAAGCTTTAATGTTATTTTTGTTCAGCAGTGGTTTTCGTCTTGGAACTCTGCCATGCAGGCCGTTTTTGCCCAGTGTCTTTCTTATGGTGGACTCATGAACACTGACCTTAACTGAGACAAGTTAGTCCTGCAGCTCTTTGGATGTTGTTGTGGGGTCTTTTGTGACCTCTTGGATGAGTCGCCACTGCGCTCTTAGGGTAATTTTGGTTGGCCAGCCATGTAGATTTAAATTTTCTTTCTCCCTCAACAATAAAAAGTTTCATTTAAAAACTGTATTTTGCATTCTTTTGTGTTGTCATTGACTAATACTTACATTTGTTTGCTGATCTAAAACATTTAAGTGTGAAAAACATGCAAAAAAATAAGAAATCAGGAAGGGGGCAAACACTTTCACACCACTGTGTATAGTGCACCAGAACAAAATACAACAATGAAAAAAAAAAGATTGATTTCCTTCTGGAAATGCCTTTTGTGTCAGCCAATATCGCTGCAGGGCTCAAAATAATGTGACCGCTGTCTGCGACAACTACATTTTACAAAGCAACAAATCAACATTTGATGCAAGTTGTATGACAATATAAGCTCTTAAATCTTTGTTGAGACAAGTCCACAAGTGAACTTGTTTTTTTTTTTTTTTTTCCTAAAAAGAGCAAGGAGAAATTCCGAGTGTGCTTCACAGAGTGTAGAGGGGGCGGGCAGAGAAGCCACAATTGAAGCCAGATGTGCTGCCTGCTATGGTGGAAACATCACACTAGTCAGTGAGTGCTGTTACATCACCTGTGCCAAAACAAAGTCACAACTCCTTTTAATTTGTTCATCTAATAGAGGCCGCGTGTTCATGTTTTTCAAGTGTTTACAAGTCTCACAAACACGTATCTGACAGTAGTCCAGGATAAAAATATTATGGCCCGACATGAACTGGATGTCATCCCAATTGAAGAAGCTATGAGGAATTTTATCCGAATGTGTCATGTAAACTTCCACTCTTAACAGCATCATCATGACACTAACTGCAACTCAGGGGTTCTGTACTATCTTTCTGTACTATATTGCGCTTTAAAGGTGTTTATAATACCGCAGTTACCTCTGTGGTTCAATGACAGGGGCACAAGATTAAGCTAAATTAAATGAATACCTTACTGACAGACATTTCAAAATCAGCATATGTGTTAATTTAATTGCAGATGTAATTTGCAATTATTTGCAAAGACAGAATTTTTATGGATAGTATCACAAGTAGTGAGATAACATTTCAAATAAGCATTATACTATATAGACTGTATATTAAGTCAGTGAATTGAAGAGCAGTCCATCTTTGTTGTTGTCGTTGGAATGTGTCAGGCAAAAACGGGGGTGTAACAGCAGTCCATTTAGTACAATCCACACTAATCTACCCTGAAGGATTCGCTATTAGATTTCAAGACAAATTTAAAAGGGCCAAAACAAGGAACCTGGGTTGATGGGTTACGCTTGAGATGGTGAGTTGCATGGTTATAACAAATGGTATTACAGTTAGAAATAGCAGTATTGCCAACAAATGTGCAGGTGTGCTGAAATTCAAGCGTTACACGCCACTGTACGCCTAAAAGTGAAGTACTTTTTAAAGAATGTTACATTTCGATCACTGTGACATGAACCAAACCATGTGACCCTGCGTTTAAACACCAAAACACTTACTCGTCTCTAGGACACGTCCCATCCTGGAACATGCGATCCAGCGGAATGACGGCCTGACCCAGAAACACGTCCAGCCCAATCAGGACCCGGTGCATAACGGTGAGGACCAGGTCGGCGCTGCCTGGCGGGTAGGCTTTGCGGCCGCATCCGCCCTCCTCCTCCTCCTCCAGGATGCCAGGGAGGAGCTCGAAGCAGCACTCCTCGGCCCACTCGGGCACCTCGGCCTTGTCCACCAAACCCGTAGTGTACTTATCCTTGCCCACCTGGACCACCGCGTACAGGTAGCGGCTGCCATGCTTGCTCTTAGTCCGCAGCCCCCTCGCCCGAAGCACCGTGACATTGACGTGTGTGGGCACCCACCGCTGTTCATCGTCCAGATCGATGAGCGACATCATCTTGCACCGAGCTGTGTCCCCGAACCGGACGTCTTGGAGCCTGGCCGGGTTCGCCCCAGGTCACTCGTCAGGCTGCAGGGCGGTCCAATCTGCATACATCCATCCCAGGCCCAGCCAGACAAACTGTGTACTGAAAAGAATGTCGCACAGTTAAAGCTGCAGAATACCCAACGAAAAAGACAAAAACGAGATGTTAACATATCCTGAAGTTCGTCTGGGCGGAACCATCAATGTCACATGGTCGCTTTGAGGTCCACGTGTGTCCAATCTGCAGTACGTCATTGCGTCATCGTGACGGGATGATACAAGACAAAGATGTATCATACGAAATAGAGGCACAAACGGCTAGACGACGTTTATAGTGCACGTTAAACAATTTAAAATTGCATTTATGTTTGAAAAAACGTAGGCTATGACGAGTGTGGTGCAGTCCTTTAGTGATGCTTTGTTCCTTCGCAGTGCAACTCTGGCGTCCTCTAGCGAACGTCAGGGCGAAAGAGACTAAATTCAAACATTTTGTAAGAAGCAAACGTAAAGAATATTTCCTTCAAACAATACTGAACGCTTCCATCTAACCAATTAAAAACTGCCGGATATAAAGTCTCTTTCACTTTTACATTAACATTTTGCTCCCTGCAGATGTAACATAACCTGTTGCAACAATAAAATCATCAAAGCATGAGCAGCTAGATCTAAAGAAATAAATTCATTAAAAATATATTGGTCTCACATAAAAGACACAGCTTTGTGCTTGTGACATGAATAGTGCTATCTAAAGTGCAATACTATATGAATATATTAATAATCACATAGATCAACAGAGTTGGATAGTTCCATAAAACATGTTCATGTTAAATATAAACATGATTAGTTATAAAAATATAGCCAATACACAAAAAAAGACAAATGCATAAAGAAAGTTCGCCAGATAGCTAGCACAGCTAGCCAGAAACTGTCCAGTAGAGATTGATAGATTGACGGCCTTGCTACTTAACAACTTTATTAATCAATTATAAAACATAAAGTGAAACTGATTTTGTAAAAAATCAAATCTATTTTGTTTCTTGTCACAGTGTCGATAAGAGCCATTTCAAAGGGTACAGGAGTGATAGTTCACATAAAGAATGTTCACATTCAGAGCACGACAACATAATGCAACCTTTTTAAGTTTCCAGTGGCACTTTTCTACTTGGATTTTTTTTTAATAAAAAAAAAAAAACTGGAACACTCGCACATAGGTTTATATTACACATTAAGTACACAACATTGTTAACGAGGTTAATGGTACATTCAGATGTAGAATGGCCAAAAAGAATGACTAAGAAGTGAAAATCTCCTTGATAGCAGGAGGAAAGTGCACATAAAAGATGCTGTGCTGTGCTACAGTTGGGGCTGTCAAACATTGTAATGACATACATAGTATAACACTGCTAAGTCGGACACTGTGGAAGTTGTAGATTAAATTTAAGGCATTGTTGTATGGCAGCAGCACCTAGGGGGGAAAAAGATGAAATACCTCAAACAAATCTAGGAGACATCATTGACCTTTTGCGGGATGTCATAAAGCTTTGGTTGAAACTGCACAGTTGAGCACAGCAGTCAGTCAGTTACTTGTAAGAGCCAAGAGAGGGCCAATGAGGACGCATCACCTGCAGAAACAGGACAAAGGGTATTGTTCATGCAAAAGTGCACAGGTAACAAAAACGTACCTCTTCGGGGGTCACTCATTTAAAGGTGCTTCATCACAGCGTTTGATGAGGTGGATAACATTTTATGCTGGGGGAAAAAACTCTAAAGTTACTTTGTGTAATGGAGATGCTTTGTGGGTTTAATGGTCAGGACATGTCACAGTCTCAAATGTCCCACTTTTTAACAGAGTTGAACAATAACAATGGATTTAAACATGACACAAAACCCTTTTGAAAGTCTAACCTGGATTAAATTATTTTTGTAGGTGTTTTTAGGCTACATATTTGACACAAAAAGAGGCTTGTGATAACCTCAGGTGGAATGTTTTTATCCTGGTGTCAACCAGGGGTGGCCTATGATACACGGACAATGTTCTGCCCATGAGTGCATTCAATCTGGCCCACCATGCAATTCTAAAAACAAGTGAAATCTCAGAGGAACTGTTATAAAAAGCATCTCATTCACTGACAGTAAAAGAGTGTAAAGTGACCGCATATGCTCTTGTTGTTCGCCTCCTTCAGTCTAACTGGCCATTGTGACATCCTTTCATATAGAGCTCGTCCTGCGACAGGTGTCCATCAAAGCTGTCCATGTAGATGCCGCCGCCGCCAATGCCACCGCCGCCCAGGAACGTGCCGACGGCACGGCCCTGCCGAGCGTGTCCGACAGCATCGCTGAAAACTTTATTGATCTGCTCCTCTGAAGGCATCCACCAGTCTGGGTTGGAGGCACAGTGCATCCGGATGAACTCTGACGGGAAAACATATAGCCGGGAGCAACAAAAGAACATTTATTTGGTTCAGTCGTATGTTTAGCATGTTGGCCCTGAAAAGCAACTTTATAACAAAAATGACGTTAATTCAAAACAGAAGTTATCTCCAGGCACGTCACACATGGAGCAGGTTTAGCACAACGTGCCTCATACATAAGAGAAAAGCAACTACTTTGGTGACGGTGGCAAGGAAAAACTGCCTCAAAGGGGAAAAAAACTTGAACTGAATTGAGTCATCACTGTTCAGGAATGAGATAAACATTAAATAAACATTAAAAGCAAAACTAGCTTGGTTTTCTTGCTTTGAAACCCCCATGGGGTGTCATTATTCATTTTTTCACAACTATACGTATTTCTGTGTTTTGCTGTATTTTTTTATTAACTGCACAAGATGCAGAATTTAAGTATTATGAGTCCTCCACATCCAGGAGCTTTATCTACCTCTACTTGCACTTTAAAGTTTTGACTGTTGCTGCGAAACTGCGTGTTACACTTGCAGTAATGTTTACAATTACAACTCTACAACAGCGGAACTTATACTGGCTGAGCAGTTTGCTCCTTATTGACATTACAACAGTGGTTCTGTTTCTGCTGTGTTGGGCAATATACAGTACAGTCTTATGGAAAAATTAGGACTCCACATGGTATAAATCTTCTACTCCTGAACCGCTGCACACAAAAGGGTGAAAATTTGTCAAGACTTGAATCCCTACTGTGTTGCCTGCGCTATTAATTTTCTGACAAATACACCACATGGTGGTAAGTCTGATGATTATGTTGTGCATTAAGAGTGTTTAATCATGAACATTTAATTCATATTGGTGTTCCAACCCCCACACTCTGAAAGCCTGTCAGTGTATGTATGTGTCAGGATGAGAGAGTGGGGATTCCCCCCAAAATGAGGCTTTATCACTGGCTGTATGTATTTTTGTACTTTGCATACTGCTTTATCATCTTTGTTAAACCTTCCACTTTCAATTTGGCATCAAATTAATATGCAGACTTAAATCATAGCCATAGCAATTGCAAGTGGACAAAAGTGAAGCTCAAGTTCAACCCATTCAAACGGAAGGATCCTAACATCCGGCTGAAATGAAAGACATGTAGGATGAACGCTTATCTATTTATCAGTGCTCATGTAAACCTTGTGAAAAAAAATGTGATCAAGTTAATGAAGATTAGAAAAGGTGTATCTTTTTTAAGTGTGCAGGAGTAGCGGGTATATGGCTTCAGGTCAAATGTCTGAAGGGGTACGCCACTGTAAACAATTTGGGAACCACTGATTTACGTCATGTGAAAAAAATAAGTCACCCCATGAGGAGGTGTATAGAGCAATAAGTTTGAAAGTGCTTACTAACAGACGTCCACATTTCCAAACTAACAGCCATAGAGAGTGAGCAACGGTTATTACTAACATCAAAGCCTAACTGCTATCTAAAACGGCCTTATAAACAGAACCAGTCTATTGGTACCTCTGAGGCAGCTGACTTTGACGGGGTTGAGCGGTCGCCTCTCCAGCCCCGGCTCCCTCAAGTGGACCGAGCGCTTCCTTTTGCCGAGGCCGCAGGAGAACTTTAGTTCGTCGGTGGTGAAGACGTAGCGGATCAGGTAGCGTAAGAGCCGCCTGCCGTCCTTCTTGGAGGAGTTGACGGCCTCGTCCCACTGCTTGCTGGTGATGAAGAGCGGGTAGTTCTCCAGCAGCTGCTTGCTTCCCTGCAGGGAGGAAACACAGCGTAATATTTTAGACCTCATGTGGTACACATTGGAGACTCCTACAGGGTTTATAGCACCATCTACAGACAATTTAATCAATGTTGCCAAGGCACCACACTTGACTTCTTCACCAATGAGGTTGCGCTTTTATTGTTTATCTATAATTGTTAATGAGAAGAATCAGGAAAAACGACGCCAGCTGTAGTTCTAGTGGAGGGACTAGCCCAAGACAGAACTAACCAACCATCAATGGCCAAAATACTTGATGTTAAATCTCAAATTATGTCATGGTTGCTGTCCAATAAAATGCATATAGCCTGGCATTTTTTGTGTTTCAAAAAATGATAAAAAAATAGCAAAATGGAGATATTTGCATACTTTTAACTGGACGATAATGACAAACTTTCGATAGCAGCTCCCAAATGATAACTGGCATTATGTTTCTGTCCTACATAAGAATCCTGCTGATTTTTAAGGTTAAAAGAGGTAAAATTCAGCAATTTCAGATATTATTACTATCCTTCGTTTCTTATTGTCAGGCTGATACCTGATCCAAGAAGGAAGGAAGGATTTCAGACACTTGTTTTTACTCATCTTCATTTACACTGAATAAAAATAAAACCACGAACCTCAAATGCCGTCTGCTGCTCTTCTTCCTGCAAAGACATTTATTTTTAAGTGCTAAACACTCAAATTTCACCACCAGAAATACACATGCAGTAGGTTCTCCGGCTATGGCTGACTTTTCAAGTGTTCTTCTTACCTCTGTGAGCTGCTCTTCTGGTATCGGTGGCATCAGCTGGTTGTGAAACTCAAGAACATTCTTGAAATAATCAAGAGCGTCTTGACAGGGAACTGTGTAGAAATGGGCGTAAATAACAACAACAACAACAACAATAATATTATGGATTTGATTTTCATTCACATTCATACACCAGGGTGGGCAAAACTGGAAGCAAGGTTGGTGAAGTGTCTTGCCCAGGGACATGACAACAATGACTGTGGGTGGAGGGAGCGAGGATCAAACCGCCAACCTTTAGGACGACCTGCTCTACCTCCTGAGCCACTGCCGCCCAGTGAGAGCAGAAACACTAACACATAATGACACAATGCCCAAACACTGTGAATCTCCATTCATCACTTCTAGTCGAGTGTTTCTTTGATGAACACACCTGGGACATTCTCCAGCTTGTTGCGAAGCTCCTCATTCTCCTGCTGCAGCGACAACACCTCCTGCTCCAGCTCCAGACAACGTGGGCAGCAGCTCTCCTCCTCGTCTTCCTCTTCGGGCAGTGTGGAAGAAGGGTGTCCGTACGAGTCGGACGGTGTCGGGGAGCCCCATCCCCCCAGGGTGCGTCTTAGAGGAGAGACGGGCTCCGCCAAGTGGCACTGCTGCTCCTCATCCATGCCCACAACCAGACGGCCCTGCTGTTGCTGCTGCTGTCCTGAGAGCAGATAGTTGTGCAGGGAGTCTGTGAAGATGCGGAGAACGGCAGAGGTCTGTTGTTGGTTCAGATGGCTTTGTTGGGCCTCCTCTTCTGGCTCGGTGGAGGAAGAGGAGGAGGAGCTTTCTTCAGGCTTGGACTTGCTCAATGTGGAGCAACGATGGGCCATGGACACGTCCTCCAGCTTGATGTTGGTTGAGGGCAGGGAAGACGGCGATGGCTCCAGCAGCCGCCCGTTGTTGAGGAGGCTGAGGACACGACTGCATTCCTTGGCGAAGGCGTCTAAGATGAGACGGTTCTCTGCACAAACCCCCCCCCCCCCAAAAAAAAACAGCTAAGTTAATCGGCAGGTGTGTTAAAACAAATAAAAAATTGCATCTTGTAGAAAAAATAATTAATTTACTGAGTGGGTAAATAATTATTACAAGTAGATTTTAGAATAACTGTTTGCTTGATGTCTATTGATTGAATTACTGTTGAGCGTTTTAAAATAAGTACAGTGTAGATATAACTGTTTAATCAATTAGTCTAATAACTTAGTGAATGATTACAAGTAGTTTATAGAAATCATGCTTTATTAAATAATTAGCAGAGTAGGTGAAAATCTGTTTAAGTGTGTCAAAGGTTAAACAGCCAGAATGTAGACAAAACTACCTTGACATAGGCCGAGGAAAAGAATGTTTTGTTTATGTCAATAACTACAGTAAGTCTTATCGTCAGCGAAGGAGCCGGCTATCATCTGGCGTCACAAGCTTCGTCAAGGAATTCAGGAAAAAGTTATCTTTGAAGGGACTGGCGCCAATGGTCTGAGCAAACAAGTGTAAACATGAGTATGGGACAATCGGCGGGGAGCGCCCTCTCATTTTCAGCCAGGAGATGGGTACAGGTGAAATGAAACGGGGTCCAGGTACCTGTAGACTGCGGAAACTATCCTGTCTGACTTATTTTTCAATGATTATGTCTGATTTATCTTTCAATGATTATGTCTGACTTATTCTTCAATACATTTGAAAACCAATATAATTTGTTGTGAAGGTCTTTCTTCCTTCTCATAACTGGAGATTAAAGAGCACGCAAGGGGGAGGTGAAATTGGCTTAATTCATTTTCCAAAGTGGTACTTTGACCTTTAGGAGGTTGTGGAGAATTTCATCTCCAACAACCTCAAATAGAGATATTAATTTAAGAGTATTCATTATTGTGTTTCAGAGGTGTAATGAGGAACCAATCTGAGATGTAAGCAATCAAAAAATGATGAATGATTATTTTCTTTCTAAGCATAGTATTTAATAGTATTCCTTTTAGTCCAAGCGTGCTGCCCATAATCATTCAGATGTGTCTATCAGTCTGCCACAGATGTGTCACATTTATTAATAATACGGGCTTGCTGTCTCTGTGCACTCGTGGTGATGTGGCTGATATCATCCACCCTGCAACCCCGCCTTTCTCCCCTCTCTTGTGTAGCACAGTGAGCTGAGTAGCCTCATAAAATGTCATTAAAACCAATGCGCTCGGCAGTGGAGAATTTATGAGGCCCATTTGTTTGAATCGCAACACTTCGAGAAGGGCATTTTTTCTTTGTATTAATGCCTTCTGCCTTCGTTTATTTCCAGTCAAGGGAACATCAGTGAAGAGGATGAGTTGTGCATTCTTCTTGTTCAGAAAATGTCATTTTGGTGGACCATTTAAGATCATTTCTTTTCTGTATACCTTCTGTGAATTGATACAGTGGAGCCTTGAAATTTGAGTACCACAGTGGTTGTACAATTTGACAACGTAACCAACATATTTTTCTGTAAGCATCTCAATTAAGTGAGCAACAAATCATTATCTTTGGGAATCTGTTTTGCTTTTTCTTTGACTTTTTGCTGCTTTGTCTGCTACACAACAAGCGGTAGCGGGGGGTGTGTGTGTATGAATGTATGGGAAACACTGATATACACTGTGTGCACAATTATTAGGCAAGTCAGTATTTTAACCATATTGTCATTTTTATGCATATTTTCCAACCCCAACCTGAATAAACTTAAATGCCTATTGGGTTTAAGCATACCAGGTGATGTGCATGTGTGTACTGAGGGAGTGTGTGGCTTTAGGGCACATGTGTCAAACTCGTGTCTTGGAGGGCCAAGACGCTGCAGGTTTTCTCTCCAACCAGTTTCTTCAGCAGGTGATTTAATTGATGAGCTCCTTCCCTCAAACTGAAGGTGTTGATCATTAAAATCACCTGCTTTAGTGACTGGCTGGAAAGAAAACCTGCAGTGTCTCGGCCCTCCATGGCACGAGTTTGACACCCCTGCTTTAGGGGATCAACACCCTTTATTAGGTGTGCACAATTATTAGGCGGCTTCTTTCCCTCTGGCAAAATGGGCCAGAAAACAGATTTAGCAGAAGTCAAGAACTGTAAAACATCTTTCATAGGGATGCAACCATGCATTTTCTCTGCTGCTTATCCTAATTAGGGTCGTGGAGCCTATCCCAGCTGACTTTGGGCAAGAGGCAGGGTACACCCCGGATTGGTGCAGGGCAAATATAGACAAACAATCATTCACGCTCACATTCATACCTATAGACAATTTAGAGTCTCCAATTAACCTGCATGATTTTGGAATAAAAGGCAGTACGTTAGCATGAATTAACTTGAGACAAATGTGCACATTAGCACTCAATAAGTCATCAAAACTTACCTTTATGCATTCCCACATAGTATCAGCATTTGACACCAAATATGAGGTGAAAGAAAAATGGTAAAAAATACAGTAGTAGTCTATCTGTGCGGCATGAGATAAAGTTAGCACACGCACAATGGACATGCGTCAAGTGAGACGGATGTAACAGAGAGAATCCGGCCACTTTTCAAAATAAAATGTAAAAAAAATGAAATAATGGAAATGATTTTTTCTTTCTGTGCGGCCCGGTACCAAATGACCAACGGCCCGGGGGTTGGGGACCACAGCAGTCTTGAAATTGCCAATATATTAGGACGTGACCGCAGAACCATTAAATGTTTTGTTGCAAGTGCACAAAAGGGTGACAAGGAAAGGGTGGAGAGAAAAACATGCAAATTAACTGCCAAATATTTGAGCAAAATCAAACGTGAAGTTTCCAGAAACCCATTCTGCTCCAGTGCTGTCATATTCCAGAACTGGAATCTGCCTGGAGTGTACAAAAGTACGGTACATGGTGTTGGGTGCTCAGAGACATGACCAAGGTAAGAAAGGCTGAAACCCGACCACCACTGAACAAGACACACAAGTTGAAAGGCTTTGACTTGGCCAAGAAATATCTGAAGGCAGATTTTTCAAAAGTTTTATGGACTGATGAGATGAGAGTGACTCTTGATGGACAAGAAGGATGGGTCTGTGGCTGCATCAGCAATGGGCAGAGAGCTCCACTCCAACTCAGACACCAGCAAGGTGGAGGTGGGGTACTGGTAAGGGATGGAAGTATTAAAAGATGAGCTTGTTGGGCCTTTTTTCACACAGTGGTACAGAAAAAAGTGTGCATCTTTCAAGAAGAGCATGATTTTTTTTATGCAGGACAATGCTCCATCTCATGAATCCAAGTACTCCACTGCGTGGCTAGCTAGTAACGGTCCTAAAAATAATGACATGACCTCCTTGCTCACCTGACCTAAACCCTATTGAGTACTTGTGGGCTCTTAAACGTAAGATTTACAGTGAAGAAAAAAGGTACACCTCTCTGAACAGTGTCTGGGAGGCTTTGGCTTGTTATTGCAAAGAAGGGTGGCTATATTGGTCACTGATTTATTTTTGGAAATGTTAGAAATATTTATTTGTAAAGTTTGTGCTGTTTGTTTATCATTCTGACTTTAAAAAAATGAAAATATCGTAGTGAGATGGGAATAATTTTGCTTTTCTTTGAATTGCCTAATAATAGTTACCTAATAGTTGTGCACACAGAGATATTCTCAACAAAAGCCAAAACCTCACTTTCACTTCCCTAAATATTCAAGTTTGAGGTTTCTTGCTTGTTTGTAGGTGACCAAATACTTATTTTCCACCATAATCTGCAAATAAATTCTTTAAAAATCAGACAATGTGATTTTCTGGATTTTTTTTTCTCATTTTGTCTCTCGTAGTTGAGGTACACCTATGATGAAAAATGGAGACCTCGCTCATCTTTTAAGTGGGAGAATGTGCGCAATTGGTGGCTGGCTAAATACTTTTTTGCCCCACTGTGTATATTAAACAAATGTGTAAAAGTTAAGATCGGGGTGTGCAAAGTGTGGCCTGTGGGCCACTTTCAGCTCGCAGCTCGTTATTTATTGGCCCTGGGCATAGTCCACAAATACAATGAATTCATTATTAATGAGATATATTAGATATTACACCAATTCGCGTTGTCGCCTAGGACACAAAGCTAAGCTTTCAGTGTTTTGTTCAAATAGATTAGCAAATATTGACCTCCATTGGATTTCTATTAGCATCTTTAATGGACAAAATGTATCCTTAAGTTTTTCTGTATGCTGCCCGGGTTAAGATGATAAGAATGTGGAATGCGTGAGGAACATCTTCAACGCATATTATGCCTTGGTCATTAAAGTACCAGTTAGTTTTTTACTGTTTCATGTAATCATGTTTAATTTGAATGTAACATGCTATATGTTGGACGTGTCATTTGTCTTGCTGTTTGCTGTTTAAGACTCACGAAAACGGATCATTCCCATGAGAAACAAGGTAGTAGGTTAGAATGACTCTACTATTTCCTTCATTTTATTACTCTGCTCCAAGCGTCAACTGTGAAGGCAGTCATGCGCTCTCTCTACCGTCTTTCTCAGTGGGTTTCAATGACCACCGTCACCCCTCAATGACAAGCGGGGAGCCAAATTGCAGACATTTTTCAACTCAAACTTCTCAAATATCTCATATTTAAAAAGGGACTGTTTGCAGCACAACATCAGTTGCAAGTAGTGAGACGCCATCTCTCTCTTCATGGCGCGCTCTTCTTCAGCAGATAGTGATAGTGCTGTGTCTCGGACGGATTGCCCATTAAGACCCAACTTGATGTCCCTCCCCTCCCGCTCAAGCTTGACAAAGCTGCCAATAAACATGGCACGCACCTCGCAGCAGCGTAGCAAGCGAATAGCAACGACAACATCGCAAGATGCATTTGGTCCAAGCAAAGACTCGCGACCCATCATTTGACAATCACTGCTCTATATGAATGCCCCTCGCTGTCTTGTAGTTTGCCACTTGAGACTTGCACACAGCACTGATGCTATGTGCAACCCTCTCCATTTTTATAAGATTAAACCATTAGCGTTTAATACAAACAGTGGTTAACTTTGTTTTACTAGTGTATGACAGTTTTGAATGTTAAGTTAATAAAGATGTTATGATGGCGACAGTTTGATCCGTTTCTTGTGAGCATTGTTTTCGAAATCCCAGTTTGGCTCGCATGTTTTTTCCCATCTTTGAGCTACTGCTCGTCACACACGTCTACAGGTTTATTATTACACTACCTGAGATCACACTGAACTCTGCACCACTGCTGCAAAGCAACAATAAAGCAGCGGTGAGCTGCCAAGTGTGATAAAGAGATTAAAAACTGATTAGAGGATGAGATGTCTCATGTTTAATTTTGCAACAGCGGGGATTAGATTCATTGCTTTCATCTCAGGGTTGGTCTGCCTTAGACGCGCCCTCCCATCCTTCCTGGGCACACAGCCTCCCCACCCCTTCAACCCCTGTGAACAGCAGCCTGAGGGGGGGACAAGCAGGAACATTGTCTTTCAACGGGAGAATATTAGGGGTACGCGCACGCACACACACACACACACACACACACGTATAAATATAAAAAATGCATGTGTAGTCAGTTCAGTCCCATGCCATTTTGCCCACTGGAGATCCAATCATGGCTGTTCTCATTACAGCTGCACATCAATCACAGCTAACGAGAAAAAAATGGAGAAATGAAACAAAACATGACGCCTTGGGAGTGCGTATAAAATAGATGCTGCTTATATCATTCCTTTTAGTTCACTGCATTGAATTGGATGCACTATTGATGGTGATGTCTGCCAAGAAAGGCAAAATATGCACCTCTTTATATTGTATATGTGACAACATAACACGTTTTTATGACAATGTACATAAAGCACAATAAAGTGGAAGTGGTTGCCATGCACCTGAACCTGAAGTTGTAAACCTACCTGAGCTGATACCAAACGTGCAGTCTGGAGACTCCTGCTTCAGACGTCCAGGGGACAATCTGCACTCGGCTATGCCGCTGATGGCGCGTCTCTGCTGGGCATCCAGAGCGGCGCCACCCGCTGCTGCCACCACCGCTGAGGTGGATGACGGGATCCCGCAGCTGGGCCTAGTCTCGCCGGAGAACCTCTGGCGATGGTAGTGCTGTGTCTGGAAAGGGTGAGACGGCCCGGGATGTATGATGAACTGACGACCGTCACAGAACAGCGGAGGCTCCATTACGGCGGAGCGGTCGAGGCGCGACTTGTCTGCCGGTAGCTTGCTGTGGAGGCTCCTGGCGGGGACACCGCGTCTCATTTTAGGGGCGGAGGGGCCTTCGTCCGCGGGCTGCATCTCACCCTCCATCCCTTCCTTCCAGGCAGCCAGGTGGGTGCAGGTAAGGACTGGTGCGATTGATCGATCCGTCACTGTCTGGATCGGTTCCCCTGGTACACACCGAGAAGAGGAGGGAGGGTGATGAGGCTAATATTTACTGACATAACGCCTCTCGCCAATCCCCAGGCGGGAGAGTCGATGTTGAGACTGGTCCGGGGGGCGCGGGGGACATTCGGGACTTGCCTTCTTTGTAGTCCACATCCCTGTAGACAAAACAGTGCTGTAAAGCTGTTGTGAAAAAAAGAAAAATGCAAAATTAAATGCAAAAATGCAAATTTCGCATAATATACTCTCAGCTATCCTTGAATGTGTTTGCATAAGAAAAGCTAAGGTTCAAATATAAACACTCCTAAGTGCATTTAATATTGCTCAAACACACACTATTTTTCGGGTTTATCGAAATCGGCATCCAGCTGGATGGACTGACAGCAAAAGTTACTTGTACCACAAGGGGGCGCCATATCCACACATATGTACACACATAGACTAAGAAACCGCTGTTGGATAATACTAAGACCTGTTTTGCCTGTTACTTGTAAAAACCTACACTAAACGAGAAGTCAATGGTCTCTATAGGCAGTAAACAAAAAACTATAAGGGTATGAAACAGGGAAAATAGTGAGAAATATGTCTATATGCAGATGTAAGAAAAATAAAAAAGAAAAGAAAGAAAAAAGTAAAAGAAAAGAAAAGTAAGAAAAATGTTTTTCCACACTGCAAACTACTTCTACTGTTAGACGACTACCTCCTTTGACAGTGTCGATCAGAAACGAGCATTATCGTTGAGCGGGCAAAAAGCTTGATAAATGCGTGTTAGCCAGGTGTACTTGATGTTAAGGCTAGTAACTCTAAATAAAAAATGTCTCATCTAAGTTAAAGCCGACACATTGCCAAAAATATTCCAAATAAAGTAAAACAAAAATGAGACGGGAACCTATTTCCCTTCAAAAAGCTTTACATTTAGTGTAGTTTTTGCTCTACGACTTCATCCAAATGGCACCAAATGTATCAACTTAACATGTGTCTTCAATAAAGTCCTCTTTAACTTTTCAGGTTCCCAGCACAGGTTTTCATGCTAAATTGAATAGTCAAGGTGATAATCAAAAAAGACACATCATGTGTGCTAAGTGCGCATTCACGTGCAAGGGGGCAACATTGCACAACGTTGGCACTTTAACATTTATCCATTTAAAAAATAAATAAACTGGAGCAAAAACATATATTTTTTAAACTCTTTGCTGTATGTCTTCTTGTTGTATCTCATTGTGGCCACTAGATGGCAGTGTTGACGTGAGTACTCACGCAAGGACTGCAGTGACATTTCCGTCTGCTAATGTTGGCCTAATTATTAATATTTCATATTGTATTTTATTCCTGGTGCTCATGTGAGCATATCTATCTTATGTTCTTTTTTTGTCCATGTCCCTTCGGGAACCTCATAGGTTCTCAATAAATGGTGACGCCATCTCCGAATTAGTTAAACTGTGAAACAGTGGCACTTTCATAGCTGATTCTAAGCTATGTCCCGACCAGGTTTTGAGTTTAGCCGAAGTTACCATGGTGACAGAGCTGCTTTAAAAGAGAGCTGCTGAACACGTAAGTCCGGCTTTCAAATCAACACAGCTCGCTAACCCACTAAACTCGCTTCGCCGTATACCCTCTAGCTCTTTGACAGTGGGATCAAACATTGAGAAACAATATTAAAGAGCTATCTTGGATTGCGCTACATTAGCCTGGCGTGCCTAATGGTAAGGGGCTCGTGTGTCTAACTTAAAAACGTCACGTCTAAGTTCATGCTGACATATTAATAAAAACACACCTTATTAAGTCAAATGAAGTATTCGAAGAGACTACTTTCCTCCAACATTTCCCTGGGTTTAAACTTGGCATGCTAGCGTTATCTTTAGCCTAGCATGAACAGCTCTCCTCTCCTTTAGTACGCAACCGCGCGCGACTGATTGCTCTGCTCTCGCGCGCGCGCTCTCGCAGTGACGTCACCACACGCTCCAACTATGGAGCGAGCAGGGCGCCCGACTTGAGCGCACATAGCGGTGGAGCTCCGCGGGAGGAAGTCCACGCAGAAAGAGAGACATTGACACAAGACTGACGATGAAGAGAAAAGCAAATGGAAAAACCTCAGGTTGCTTTCATGGAAGAAAAAGACAAAGTTAAATCATTTCTAAAGTGACACTAAATTGGCTAAAAGGAGTCTGTGCTGGGTTCACTGACCCGTTTTTGGATGTAGTCAAGATGACTTAAGTGGATCTAGTTTGCCCCTTACTCGGATCCCCACCATCATTATCACCACCCTCTTCTTCCTTCCCCGCCGGGATGGTTCGCCTGCTCAGCTGCCTCCTGCTCGGATACGTAACTTGGAACTTGCGGATCTCTGACGCCCAGGGGGAGTACTGCCACGGCTGGCTGGACGGTAACGGCAACTACCACGACGGTTTCCAGTGCCCGGAGGACTTTGACACGTCCGACGCCACCGTATGCTGCGGCTCATGCTCGCTGCGCTACTGCTGCGCTGCCGCGGACGCTCGCCTGGAGCAGGACGGCTGCACCAACGACCGGCCCGTGGACAACACTGAGTATGCTGCACGTAGGTCCAGTGTCTTCTCTCTAGATGGTGGGGGGGTCCTCGTTCTGCGTCAATAAACATGCATTTATATATTAGGCATCATGACATAATGCGTAAATGTAACCAACAACAACAACAAAACAAAACAAAAAAACAGGAGACACACTTTATTTATGTAAATTTAATTAGTTTCAGGTTTCCAACTCAAGTTTTTACATGATGTATGAAGCAAAAACACTATTTAGTATTTTAGGACCGAAATGTTGTCATGTCGTTTGACTGACGGCAGGAATTGCCTAATGTGGTCACAGCACGTGCACTTTTTCATCTTAAATTAAATAAATTAGGTGATGATTCACACTAAAACAAACACCTTGAAGCATTTTAGTGTCTACACTTGGTCTCGTTTCAGAATACATAACCTGAAGAAGTTTTTGGTGACTTTTTATGATCAATATTTAACATCATTTTAAGTTTATAACATTTGTTTCTTTCAGCCGAAATGTAATACGTGACACTGTAAATGAAACAAAAACACTACATTTTTTCCACACTGTCTGATTTTAAGAGAGGATTTGTCTCATTTAGACAGAAAAAGTGTACTTTTAACTAGAGATGTTCCATAGTGGCTTTTTACCGATATACAGTTATGTTCCAGCACTTCATTACCTCTACAAATATCGACCGATATCAATACAGTATGCGCAGCAGCTCTTCCCTCGAACTAATGTCAGGTGACATCCTGTGTAATGAATGAACACATTACGCTTCCTTTACTGCGATGCCACTAGATGCATTTTTCAAATAAATGCTGTTAAATAAGACAAATACTGCAAATTGCAATGTAAGTTATAGAAAAAGTACTACATTTATTTTAAACATTGTTGCAACAAAATAGTCATTAAAAATCATCCTGACCAACAGTCAACTAAAATAAGCTGATTTACTATCAGCAAGTAAGACAATACATTCAAAAATAAGAATCCAATTTAAAAACGCTGGCAACAACACAAGCTGCACATTTCCATGTGGCACAAACATCCATGTAGGAACAACGTAAAATGGGGAAATTATGAATATAATATGAATATAAATAAATTGAATATTTTTGTAGTTAGAGGATAGAAAACCTGTTCATAAATATAACCTTTAACATTATTAGAGCCCTGTAGACATGAAATAACACCCTTGTAGTCACCTTTACACGCCGAATATTCTTTGTTTACACCACATTGCTCAGCTGTAATGCGCAGGCTATGGGATCACTGCAGGGACACAAGAGACGGCCATGATTTCAAACATTAGCAAGCTAGCAAGCTAACTGGTTGGCCTTGAATTTATTTACTGCAGTCTAAACTTAAGGAAGGGTTTAAAACGGAGTGGGGAAGAAGGACAAAGAAGACAAAAACTTACCACTTCCACCCTGAATGGGAAGATAACTTATTTTCACTCCATCATGTCAGACGTGCCATTGCTGACCCCATGCAGTGTGACGGTAATCTAATGTCATGTCTCGATAATGGAACATTACTGATGTAATGGTACATATGCCTTTGTCTTTCAGTATTTTTTGACTAACAATACGCTATAGTCAACCACGAAACAGCAATCATTTATGAATTCATTTTTGAAAAACCGCGATAAGAGCAACTCTAATTCCATACGGAAGACATATTGAGCTAGCAAGCTTATTGTTGTGTGGAATGCAATGTCATCATTAGCGCGCCAATATCATTCCGCCTGCAGAGAGAAACGATATCGGTATGAACCAAGTCACATTTTTATGCCAATATCAGTCGATAATATTGGTTAGCTGATACACTAGCGATTAGCATTAGCGATTTAAAATGGCAATTTCGAACACCTCAGAATATGACGACTGAATACATAACTAAGATGCACATGTAACCCGCCCTGTTTCGCACTGCCCGCACCGGGGCTTGAACACCGTACCTTCATAATGGGAGGCGAGGGCGCTGACCACACGACTAAAAGCCTGGACTGTCGGCTGAGTGTTCAGCGCAGTTGATACACTGTATAATAAGTAAGTGTGTCACGAAAAGTACAATGAAAAAATATGACTGGACAAACTTTTATTTAACCGCATCACACAACAATGCAAGTGCATTTTGAAATGTTTACTGTCCCACACGTTGACGATATTATTGTCAACATGTTTTAAGACCAAACAAACCACTGTTATGATAATGAATAATAATATCATAATAATGCAGTATTTACTTTAACATGTCATCTCACTCTGTAAAGTGGAATTGCCATTTGTGACATGAATTTTCTCACAGGCAATTCGTACTGTCTAACATTTGCAGCATTTCTTGAAATGCTGGCTTTTAAACTGTAATAAAGAGCAGCATTTATTTTGCCATGACTTTCTGTGAACGCACACAATTTTGTGCTGTTTCGTTTGTATTTATTTGCCGACTAAACAGCTCACTGAGTGTTGACTGCCGGGACAAAGGCCTTGCATCTCAATGTGTAGTTTTTTTTTCCCAGATGGGAAAACTGGGTGGGGCGGATATGTTTGAGGTGGACAAGTTTGTTTTGTTGCCTTTTATGTTGCGTCTACTTTGGAATAAATTGGGCATACTGGCTCATTCGTGTTGATGGGTTCACCTTGCTCATTATTTATATGCCCACATGCGGGATGTGGCATTTGGCTTTACAAGCATCTTTTTCCCCTCCTAACTTCGACTATGTTACCTTGCACTGCTCCTTACAAAGCTCCACTCTTTTCCTGTGTGCGTACGCTTGCGGCTCCGCCTCCCCTCACCGAGACAAAGCGAATGACTGACAAGAGGTCTCACCCTGTCCGCTGTTGTTCTATGAAGCATCCAGGTACTGAACCAATGCACAGAGTGAAACCGCCTGCCTCCTGTTTGGAGACAAGAGACGAGGAAAACAGACACGCATGCACACGGCAATCTGTGGATGCCGGCAAAATTATCAAGTTAATTTTTATTTATTGTGTGATGAATTTATTTATTATTGTGAGACAGTTTTTCTTCCCATCGTGTTTTAATGTCCATGCCACCCCTAATAATTAAGGCTCAGCAAGAGACGGGATGGCACAGGCAACTTGCAGACTAACGAATGTTGTCGGTCTTCTACGACTACGGGTTTCAAGTTGCACTACAGAGTGTTGTCGCCACCAATGGGAGTATTACTTGATGACACCCCGCTGCATTAAAACGCCCCTCCAGAATAATATGAAATAATATCAGTGTACATTGAATAAACGCATTGATAAACAAAATCGAAAAAGATGATAGTGAACATTTTATGACTTACAGCAGGGCAAACTAAAAGTGGTGTCTTCTTGAAGATCACTGTTTCTTCTTAAGTGACACATTTTATGTACAAATACAATTCATGAGGTCATGAGTTTCCCGACAGAAGTTTCTCTATCAGTTGTTATGTGAGTTTAACACATCGGGTGATAAATAACACAGAAAAACACAGAATTCAAGCGCTTAACCAGCTTTCACCCGATAGCACCCCACATTCAGTTGCATGAAAAAAGCAGGCTTTCAGTGAGATGACATAATAAGAATGTATAATTAGGCACAGCTCTCTCACTGTGAAGTCATGCCTTTGACTTCCTTGAAACATTTCAACGTGTAGCATGAAGTCATTGTCGCTTGTGAAAAGTTAACAGTGGTCCACTTGAGAGCTTTATCCATTTCAAATTTCCCCAAAATGGATCAGCCAGCCAGCGGGGTCGGCCGGCCACAGGCGTGTGGAGTTGACCTCACACAATTTCCTTCTTCTTCTTTTTTTTAATTCCCTGAAAAAATAAATAAACACTCAAGCGATTTCCTCCCGAGGAGTGCACACACTCGGTGGAGTGTAACCTGAACTGTTTGTGTTGTTCCCTGCTAGAATGTGTACCTGTGGAGGAATACATAGAATTGATTGGTAACACATGAAATAGTATTCCTGGCTTTGGCATGGGGGAATATGCCTACAACGTTCCACTAACCAGGCAAATACATTGACTATTTCATGACATCTGAGGTTTTTTGAGATTTCGGTCCATAAAATGTGTACGTTATTTTGCGTTGAAACAGCCCTGTAGCTCACATTTACGATTGAATGTCGATTGTTTTGACTGTCCACATTGAAGTGACCGATATCCGGTATCAGTGTTTACATTTGCAACAAACGCTTCGTGTCTTTGAATGCTCTCTCTGCTGTTTTAAAAATGAACTTTTTGTTGTTTTCTTCCATCAAGAAAAGTACAGCAAAAACCCTTTTATTTAATTACGACACAACAGGTTACATTTTGTTGCCATTCCATAACAAAATTGCCAGTTCTGTCGAC
Source organism: Dunckerocampus dactyliophorus (assembly GCF_027744805.1). Classification (NCBI taxonomy): domain Eukaryota; kingdom Metazoa; phylum Chordata; class Actinopteri; order Syngnathiformes; family Syngnathidae; genus Dunckerocampus; species Dunckerocampus dactyliophorus. The sequence goes on along the minus strand of NC_072829.1, from coordinate 8,518,964 downwards.
TATAAAACGGTAAGAATAAATCATACTTTATAATGTAAACGGCAAAAAATGCTTCCCAAATTGAACCGAACCTTTGATGGAAACGAGGCTTTACTGGAGGAATCTTGTTCACAACTACAGTGGTGCAAAGAGTCGTATTACTACAAACAAAAGGTCGTAATTCAATGCTAATCCTAAAGTTGGAATATTCACAAATATAAATTTTACTGTGATAATTTCAGATTATAACAAGCAAAGCTGTGATTTTACGAGCATGAAATCATTATTATGAGGGAATGATATATACAGTATATAACTATATTGTTCTCAGTAGGTTCACAGATAAGGTGGAGCCTATCTTGGCTGCAGGAAGGCTGAAAAATAAAATATGAAACTATTTTTTTTTTGTTTTGTTTCACCCTATCAAGCTATTATTGTTATTGTGAGCCCATTCATCCATTTTCGATGGCACTTATCCTCACTAGGGTAGCGGGGGTATGCTGGAGCCTATCCCAGCTGACTTTTCGGGCGAGAGCCGGGGTACACCCTGGACTGGTCGCCAGCCAATCGCAGGGGCCATATAGACAAACAACCATTCACACTCACATTATGTTCCGACTTTATTCCTGCTAAGTTCTTTCCATAATTATGACATTTGTTCCTCAATATAATGCTATTTTATTTTCATAAAACTACGGCTTTTTTAATACTCTAAAATTATCTGACTTAAGATATGACTTTTAATTAGGGCTGGGTATCTCAGGGTACTTCATCATACGATACGATTTACGATACATGGCTCACGATAACGGACCGCACGGTGGCCTGGTGATTAGCATGTTGGCAACACACAGTCAGGAGATCGAGAAGATCAGGGTTCAAATGTCCGTTTGGCATCCCTGTGTGGAGTTTGCATGTTCTCCCCGTGTGTGGGTTTTCTACGGCTAATGTTCTAAGTTCTTCATAGGTATGAATTTGGGGTGGGAATTTCTGGCCACCTCACGATTTGATGCAGAGGCCTGCGATGCGATGATAAAATGATTATCGATGCATCTTTTTTTGTGATCGTTTGCGGGTTTTTTCATGTATATTTTTTTTATATGTATTGTTTATTTTTACCCACTGTGTGATAGTAAACAAAGCGTATTTTATTAATGATCTACAATTAAAATAAACATGAAACAGATTAATTGACTTCCATTATCATTCGCAATAAAAGTTGCGATTGACTTCGCCTTTTCCGAGTTGGGTGGAAAATTAGTTATCATCTGCTCGGTGGTTCTCTAGTTGGCAGCAACTTCAGCTGGCTGTTGTTTTAAAATGTTGTTTTTTGTCACTCCTACATCCATTTTAATTCCAACACAATGTACAGAATTTGTTATCAGTCTGTAACACGGAAGTGACAGTCCTCTTTCAACCAATCAGTGTGTCCTACAGAAGCATACCAAAGTGTATACCACTGCGACCGGCACTTGAACGAAAAGGTATGAAACATTCGCACCGCTGGGACAATGTATAATGAAAGCGACAAAAAATACATACCAAGCTGTTTGGTGCAAACGTGGATTTAGTGAACGAAACAAATGAAGAACTACACGGTGGTACAAAAATTAAACCTTAAATACTGTTTAGTTTTGTCAGCAATGACAAGATTTTGCGGTAATTTCGATTTTCCACAGTTGTTTTTTTTGGAGGGGGTAAAGGGATATTATGGGTATACGTAACGTAATGGATCGGTGCAAATACAAGGTTTTTGTATTGTATCTGTTTACATATCATGTTCTTACCTGATTTTGATTTGCACATGTCCAAGGCCTGAATCTGTTCACTCAGTTGACAAGTGTGTTCCCTTTCAGAGCCTGTCTACATGCCCTTCCTCATGGTGGGCAGCATGTTCGTGGCCTTCGTGGTGGTGGGCTCTCTGGTGGCCGTCTACTGCTGCACCTGCTTGCGTCCCAAGCAGCCCACCCAGCAGCCCATCCGCTTCTCGCTGCGCAGCTGTCAGGGAGAAACCATCCCCATGATCCTCACCGCCGCGCCGCCCAGCATCCGCGCCCCTTCGAGGCAGTCCAGCACGGCCACCACCAGCTCCAGCTCGGCGGGGGGTGGCAGCTCCATGAGGCGGTTCTCCATCGGCGGGCAGCAGCAGCAGCACGGTTGCCTGGTGTCGGCCGCCATCTCCTCTCCGGCTTCTACTCCTACACAGACGCATCAGACTTTGCCTCCGCCACCGCTGCCGCCCCCTTACGCATCTCCTCATGCCCTACCCTCCGGCCACACTCCCTCACACCCCCCTCAGGGCACCGGCTTCCTGCTGCCCCAGCAGTACTTCTTCCCCTTGCAGCCAGACCCCTTTGCTTCTGCTAAAGGATTTGCCGACTTTGGGCAAAGTTGACAGTGTTGGACGGGGATCTGTTTGGAGGACTTCTACGCACTTTTGTATAATATGTACAGAAACGACACTTTCTACAAGACATTCCGGAACCAGGGGATTCTATTTTTGACAATCCTAAGGACATCTGAAAGATGTTTTTGGTTTATCAGTAGACCAAAGCGGAGGCTCCCACCTCTCAGCAGACTTCACAGCAGGAATGCGGCGCTGAGATCTGTCATTGTCAGTGCTCAACGGGCCTGTCGGTGGAGGCTTAGGTTGCATCAACAGGTAGCGACTGGAAAAAAGGACTCCTCTTGTGTGTGCGGCGCCATTGCTTACCCGACTGTGAAACAGAGCCGGGAATCAACGCCGGACCGTCTTCCCTTGACGCGTTGCCGTCGTAGCAACCTTGATTGTCAGCATTTGTCACATTCCGCCTGCAGCTCTTGTCTATTCTTGTCAGTTTGTATCATCTTCTGCTTTTCTTGCAAAATACACCTTTCTCATGACCTCTACCAAATATCTTGGCTGCCTCTTTTTGCGTGAGGAATCACTCATTTTGTTATCCTCAAGAAGGAAATGGTGGGTCATACATTTTCCCTCATACACCAAATGAGCAAAAGTATTGGGACATCCGGCATTAAACCTCAAGGTAGTGAAAATAGATGAGTTGGTCCTGCCTCCATTGCAGCTGCAGCAGCTTCCACTCTTCCAGTACTTCCAAGTTATGAGAAAAAACTCGTAAAGTTCCGAGTATAAAGTAGTAGCTATATCACAAAAATAATGTCGGAATCGTCAAGAGAAATAAAGCAAATAATTTGATGAATAAATAATCAAGTTACATGAGAATTAAATTTTATTTCAAGAAAAAAAAACATCTAAATTTTATCATAGTTAAGTCAGAATATAACGATAAATAAGTCAGAATTATATGAGATTAAAATCCTATTTTTGTATGTGAAAGTCATAATTTGACCAAAATTAAGTACATTAATTTAAATATTACAACAATAGTTGTAACTCTAGACCATTAAGTCAGAAAATGTGAAAATATTAAGTAAAATTGTAATGTTACTGTACATTTAAATAAAAGTTGCATGATTATTTTCTGTCTTTACATGAAAAGTCATTTCTGAAAGAAAGTTGTATTATTGTGAAAAAAAAGTATGAGAAAATGCTGTTATTTTGCATCATTGTGTAATTTTGTTGGGCTTTTTCAATCATCAAACCAGAATTGTTTTTCTTAAACACATCTTTAGCAATGTTAGTGTTTAGTGGGCTTCCTCCACAGCAAACTCATCCAAACATGCCTTTGTGGACGTTGCACTGACATGGGACAACACTGGGGAAAAATGAATTATCAAATGAACTGTGATTAAATTGAATGGTTTACACCTAATCAATTGCAGTTTCATTACAAAAGGTCTTATTGCTGTAACTGTGATAACAAGTAGAAAAAGATCTACAGTACCTATCTGGATGCTGGAAGCTCTTCAATGTGACTTTTTTTGCTTGATGAACGCTTGAAATACATTTAAATAGGAAATAACAACTGAGGCTCACCTGAATGCAGAAAAGGGTTCTCAGAGTGGAAAATTTTAAACGAATAAAAAAAAAATATAAAAAACGTATTTAGTGAAACATGAAATTTCCAAACTACTTTGTTGTTTACCAGTCTAGCGTAAATATTTAGAAGCTATCCCTCGGCATCTGATGTCTCCACCGCTCGTCTGTCCGCCCTTTCCTGTTTAGTTCCCAATATCCTGCCCGTCACCATCGCGGCCACGCTTACGTAAACGGCAAAGACGGAAGAAGTCGGACATTTGGTTTCCTCCATGAATGTAAAGTTTATTTCAGTCGTCCTCCGCGGACAATAAAAGACAACACTTATACATTTGCAGTCCCGACATGCAGAACAATCATGAAAGCCCCCCAAAAAAAGAGCAGAGAAAAATGTTTTTTTTTGTTTGCTTTTGTAAAGTGAAGTGGTACAAGTTTGTGTTATCCACTCATGCAGCGCACAACTTAGAATAAAAAATAATAAAAAAAAGACGACAACAACGTCCACATTCAGCAACAGTTGACAACTTCAAAGCAGTTAGAGCTGTCCCGTTACAAACGCCATGAAACCCAAAAATCGGACAGTAAGAGTAACGACAGAAAATAAGCTACATCGGGAGCGGCATCTCCCCTTCCAAGCCAACTGAGCATCGTAAAGTCACACATTTACCAAAAACGCTCCGACGAGCCCACGCGGAACATGCATCAGCACACAGGAGGACACCATAGCTAGACCTGGGCTCGTGCACGTAGACCAGTATGAGCAAGCATTGAAACACACACACACACACACACACACACACATACATACATTAAAAAAAAAACACACCAGGAGATAATACGTCAACAACTTCCAGTCTCTCATAGAAGACTACCAAAGACTGTTAGGGCCACACTGAAAAGAACAAATGAATAATACAAAAAGAAAGTTGTAAATATGACAATAAATAAATAGAATAAATATCACAGAATAAAGTTAGAATATTCAAATAATAATTTTAGGCAAATAACGTCGGAATATAAAGTCGTAATTTTACTAAATGTATTACAGTCCAACTTCGGTTTTCGTACGCCCAAGTTTTCATCACTAATTTTTGTGTGGGTTTTCGTACAATATTGCACGCAACAAACGAATGTTGCGAGTGCCAGCAATTTGATAAAGGTGAAAAACACTATTGAATTCCATCTCTTACCATAGGTTCCATCTATTTGTCATTTATATATACCGTATATAAATTATTATATACGGTATAAATTATTATATTGAATTATACATTCAATGTCTGCATATAAAAGTATAATTATTGTCTATAAAATGTATTTTTTATTAATAATATTTTGGGTGTCTGGAACGAATTTATCAGCTTTACATTATTTCCTATAGGAAAAATTGCCACGATTTTTGTACATGCTGTTTTTTTTCTGACCTTCTTGAACGAATTAACAAAAACCGAGGTACCACTGTATGTGGGGAAAAAAATATTTCCTCGTTTTAACAGAATAAAATCTAAATGTCACGGGATGAAGCCGGAATCAAGTTGTTTCGAGTAAAAAGTCTGAATTTAGCATCGGAAACGTGAAATCGTAAAATCTTCTGACTTTAATTCTGGTGTTGTTACAAATTTCACCTCATAACGTTACAAACTTTCTGTCGTAGTATTTATTTCTTTATTTTTACTTTAAACACTACAAACGTTTTCATTGCGAAACGTGACCGTAACATTACGAGTTTACTCTTCTAACATTGCGACTTTCCTGTAACTTTACCAGTTTTTTCTCATCACAATATTACGACTTTATTGCTGTGACAATATAACTTTGGACTTGTAACATCACTTTCACTTCATATTACGAGGTTATTCCCATAACATTGGGATTTTTTTCTCATAACAGTACAACTTCATTTTTGTTACATGACATTCTTGTTTTTTTTCCTCGTATTTTATTCCCCTAACATTATTAAATATTTCCTGTAATAGTATGACTTTACTCCCAAGGTGTTACTGTTTTTTTCTGTAAGATTACGACTTTATTCCTCTAACATTACGCCCGTTTTCTCTCTTTCAACAACTTGATTCCTGAAACATTGATTTTTTCCCCCCGGTTATTTTACTATTTATTTTCTTTGCTGTGTTGCCCTAATATTGCTTCGTAGAAGACGGACATGCAATGCGTACATACAGTAAAAGTTAACATAGCAGAAGTGACACACACATAAAAACACACGTACATCACATGCACATGCACTCACGCGCGCACTGCACACACGCACACAGTCAGAAGTCGTATCTCCCATAGGGAGAAGAAAGCCATCGCACAGACATGAAGTATTAAGTACAATAATTAGAAATAAACCAAGCAGTAACAATATTAACCACTGAGAGATGTTTAAGAAAGCGCCGTGTCCTGGGGGGGAAGGGGCGCGGTTGGGTCGGGGGTCAAAGGTTACAAAGCCAGTCAAATGCAAAAATGTGTGTACATCTCCAAATATAAAAATACAAATCCACAAAATAATAACTATAGGTTGTCGTCGATACTGGCGTACTGGAGTTTCCTGGGTATTTCTTCTCTCTCGTAAGCTAATGGCACTTATGTTGGAAGGATTCCAATCTCCACTGTTAGGGAAACACAACCACTACTGTCTGAAATCTTGTTTTTTTTGTTGTTTTTTTGTTTTTTCCTTGTACGTGTGCATCCTACGCTAGCTTGTTTTCCTCTGGGATGGAAACGTAGGCACCTTTGTGATTGTGGAGTCAGGAGGGATGTGTGGAATGCTATCATCCATCAAAAGCTGGAAACCGGACCAAAACAAATCCAGACTAAAAACCAGGCACAGTATCTATTACATTACTTCAAAAAGGAACAAAAATGTGTTTTTTCTAAAAGCGAGGATGAAGGCATGATGCAAATGTAAGGCTTTTACACATGACACGCTTCCTTTAGTGCAAAAAAAATAAAAATAAAGTAACTTAAAAGTCTGCTAACAAGGAGATCGGGTGGTCAAGTTTTCCGAATTCACGAGTACTTCACGAGATTGTACACACGACTGCTCTTTGGCAATCTGACGCCACCTTTTCTATTCTTTGATGTGGGGATGAGTCGTCACATTAAAAACAGTGTTTCGTAGGGGTGGAACGGTACATTTCGTAATCGTACAGAGGCGTACAGAGTTCCCACACAGGACACATTAAGTGAAGGACAGGAAGTGTGGCTGCTTCATGATACAGTCACTGGTCTACTCTGTAAACAAACACAGAGGAACCTTGGTTAGCATATGCCCCGGTTAACATTTTTTCCGGTTTAAGTTGAAAATTCACACCAATATGTAGCATAGAATATGGTGCGTGTTTTGTCGTGTTATTGATACACTGCGTGAGTGAGTCCAACTGTGTTCTTAATGTATTTTTTTTAATCACAAAACGTCCTTGTTAGCAGCCTATTAGCTTGCTAACAAAATGGAGACCAGAACCGGAAGTCGTTAGCGGGTGGCTCTGTAGTTTGTTGCTAACTAACACGGTTACGCCACAAGTCTCTGCTTTTCTTTTCATCATGGCTGCAAAATAACCCGAAATGGAGCCGAAGAAAGTTGCAAGTGCCAGCATTCAACAAATAGCACGAAGGTGTTGTCCATGTGGACCTCGCTGCCTCATCGCCACCTTGTCAACAACCAGGTCTTCGATGAAGGTATCAATTATCCCTTTCACTCGTTTTCTGCATGTAAAACTACAATTGCAAAACTATAAAAACGTGTTTTGTATGAACATTTTTGGCTTTCTGGAAAGGATTACTTGGATTTACATTATTTCTTATGGGAACAACTGATTCTGTTAGAGTACGTTTCGTTTTGAGTCGCACCTTCTGGAACGTAATTAATGAGGCTAACCAAGGTGCCACTGCACGGTGCAGCCGTGTTTGTCTAGCAATAACGCCAAGCAGAAGCCAGAGCTTGAAAACCCTCTTCCGTCGTTAAAGTCTCCAATTTGGGAACACGTGGCCTTCCCGGTGAAATACATAAACCGAGTACTTTACTTTTCCGTTACTTTCCTTACTTTACGTTACATTTAATTTTTAAAGCTAAGCAGTTTTATGTTTTAAAATTTTACTCCCTTAACTATACTAAAAATAAACCAAATTGTGACCTACAACCAAGGTACATACCAAACTGTGATTATGGCGTACCGTTACACCCCAGTGTTTCGCATTTAAATCGTCCACAATGATTTCTAGTGTGTTTGGTTTAGCGCTAATAACCGTTAATAACTCTTCGCTCAATTTGGGGGATGAGTGAGGACGAAGAAACCACCATGCTCGTCAAACAAGCGCACAATTCATTTGTTCCCTTTCTCAAAGAATACGTCATTCCATTCTTATCTGTCTGTGGTCATAGTAAGAGTCCAAAAATGTCATCCTCCTTCCAAAAATACAAAAAAAAAAAAAAAGAACACCACTAGAACAGTGGAACTTGTGGCTTCGGATTGATTGGTGGGCGCTCACCACTCTCTGCTCCTCTGCTTGGTGGTGTCGTACGCTCGGATCACCTCCGACTGGGACACCACGCCGTTCTCGTCTTGGGAAAAGGCGTAGCCGTCTGCCGAACGGGACAAAACGTATTAAAATCTAGATGACATACAGCCGATTACTGGGGAAAAAATGATTGATTAGAGACAAGCAAGAAAAACAGCACGCAAAAAAAAAGCAGCAAATTGAATAAAGTTAATGAAATAAATCGTTAAAATGGGAATTTTTTTTAAATCGTCCATTAAGTCATTTAAAAATAGCAACAATAATATTTATTTATTTAATACATAAACTATTTATGTCATACTTAAGAAGGGATTTAATACATTGTTCTTTCATTTAATTTTCTTATAATAATACATAATATCAACAATAATATTTATTTCATTATAATTATGTATTAGTTGATCACTTAAAACAAACAAATATTCTACAAATAAAATAATATACTACTTACTCAACTTCATGTAATTTGATGTAATATCAATTATTATTATTATTAGAAGTGGTTTTGTAGTATTATTGTTATGTTAACTTACTTTAACCACAATTTATTACATTTATTTTCATTTTTATTAGTTAATTTCTGTATTTATTGACTTAAAATAATTTTATTTTGGCCTCCTTTAACAAAAAACCTTTACATTGAATTTACATCTTAAATATAGAAAACATTTTTTGTTAATTGACAATTTCATAAGAAGAAAAACACCACACTTCCTTTTGGCGCTAAATCAGGGGCTAACAAGCTCGCAAGAATCGGTTAGCTGTTAGCTCTTAAAGACACATTAAAAGCTAAAATAAAAGCAAAACAAGTTATCAAACCCACACATTACAATGTTAAAGCTCAATTATAAATATTTCATTGTGTTTTAGTTGCAATTTTTGGAGTATGAACAAAGTATTTTGGACAGCGCTAGGCTAACGCTAAGAAAGCTCAGTGGCTGACACTTTGATAAAGACTGTGATAAACATTGAATATACTGTACTCCTTCAAGATGTTGCATTTAAAGGCACAAAACAAAGAACTAAGAAGAATAGCCTAAAGGTTACCTAAGCTAATGGTTCCTAGAGTTGCCCTTTAGTGTCTCACCTTGAGGTGTCAAATGAGCGGGTCAGTACCTGGGGGGCCAGCGGGTCAGCTCAAAGGAGCGTGCTGAGCCAGGGGGGGGAATAACAGCGCAACATTTCGTCATTTCACCTATTTTTTTCTTTTACTAAGCTCACCGCAGGACACAGCAGGCACACGAGGAAGAGGACAGGAAGGCATGGAACCAAAGAAAGAAACGAGGGAAAAAAGGAAGGGGCATCTAATGAGGAACTCTAATGGAAGCAGGTGCGGGCTTGAGTCATTATTTCAAATGTAATGAAAGGAATCACACAACAAGCGACTCATCCCCACCTACGAGACAACAAACAAAAAGCAAACTGATCAGACAAAAGGACACAACACAACAAAACACAACACAATACAAAGAAATAAAACACAAAATCAAAAGAGACACCTTTCAACATCCATCAGTGTTATTTGTTGCGGACTAATCTAAAACTTGCTACAGTGGTCTAATCCGTAATGCGAAGCTTTGAGTCCGAGCTCCAACTAAAAACGAGAAGGAAGACGTCGTTCAATATTTGCATTTGCTTCATCGGAACTTTTAACAGGCTACACTCGCCTAATTACACGTCTTAGTTGTGTTATTATTTATTTATATTTTTCGTTGTACGTTTTCATCAAATAATATTATTTTTGAAAAGTAAAAAAACAACAAAGAAAAAATAATTTATTTCTACTTTTTTTAATAAAGCTTTTTTTTTTTTACAAGTTTGAATCAACTTGGAAAATCTGTTACTCGATACTTTAAGAAATTACAACTAAATTTAACTAAAACAACTAAAAAAACAAATTAATTACAAGTATTTGTTTTAGTTAGTTTTAGTTAGTTTTTTTGTTGCGTTGTTTAAATAGAGCTGTGATTACTATACTCAACAAATCTGTGGTTCATTTTCCAGGTTACTGGATTTTGTCATCATCAAAGAAATCAAAAGTAGCTAGCTTAATTATATATTTTGGCAAGTCTTTTTTTTTTTTTTTTAAATACAGTTGTAATTACTCGACAGTTCCTTGAAAAACCTGAAAGTTACTCGATATTGTCAAAAACAAAAATCAAAGGGCAGCTAACCTAATTGGAACGGAGCTTTGTTTACAATGTTTCATCGACTACAAAAATCTGCTGGTAACTTTCAACTTACTTGATAAAAGAACTAAAAGCCACTAAAAACCAAAACACTCTAGTTTAATATTAAAGTAACAAAAAAATCTAATTTTTACAAAGCAAAATGTATTTGGCCCCTGCGAGAAAAATGAAAAACTACTTAGACATTAAAAATATGACTTATAATAACATTATATTAAAATATCAGGTCACAAAATAATAAATGCAAATAAAATATAATTTGAGGATGAGTTTTTGTGAATCTGCTCTGGAGCTAATGTTGATCCCGTCTGGCTAGTTTTGGTGTCTTCTGGTCTTAAAACAAACAGTAAGCCAAAGAACAAAGCAAATTTTAAAGAAGATGAACAAAAAGGGTGACGAAAAGAAAAAGAAAACAAGATTTCGACACAGTCTCCACTTGACAGCTCGTTATTTGACACGCCGTCGTCCTCATGCTGGAAGTATTTACCATCTCTAATTTGCCATGAAGGTGACTCATCGGTTTAAGGTGGCGTCAGCTTCCTGTTCTGGAGTCTTTGGCCTTTTGTTGGTGCAGTCGGCAAAGTAGCCGCATCACAGCCGTAAAAGAAGCTATCAATAAGCCATTCACACTCAGTGAAGGTGGGATGTCGCCGTAACTTTCAACACAATTGAGCGGGTAAAAAAAAGCGTCCGATGTTAAGTTTGACACCTGTGTTCTCGCTTTGCGCTAGTCTCTTTCAAACAGGTACAGACACGTCACTGTTACAGCTCTGATACTACCTCAGAAGGCTGAACGTTTCCAGAAAGAATTAGTCTACTCTAGGCGAAAAAAAGATAACGTGGCGGGACCCGTGAGTGTCTGATGTTGAGCTTCACAGCCTTGTCCTGGCTTCCTGCTAGTCCCTTTTCAAACAGAAGCAGACCTGTCTCTGTTACGGCTCAGATACTACCTCAGAAGGCGGAAAATTGCCAGAAAGAATTGGTCCGTGACAACATGGTGGGAGTAGGGAGTGTTCGATGTTGAGCTTCACACCTGTCCCGGCTTTCAAACAGAAGCAGACTCTGTTACAGCTCTCATACTCGGCTGTCCTGATTATAGAGGGGCTGTCCCACCACTGTTAGGACCTTTTATGACCTTTGTACCCTGCACGCTGTTTTCCGTGTTGTTGTTCTGGGGTCTCATCTATAAAAGTGTGCGTGGAATTCTGACTGAAAGTCTCCGTACGCCAGAAAGCCAAGTGTTCACCCTCATAAAAAGCGGCGTAAGCTCACTTTGACGCAGTTTGTGGTCTATAGATTCCACCTTAAGTACAGTAGAAGTGTATGTATTCAACGCACGCCCTCGCCACACCTCCACTTCACTGGAGAAGGTCGATGCAAAGTGACTCATGAATGTGGCGTCCATATTTAAAGAGCCTTGATTGCATTGTTATGGTGGCTGCTGTGACGGCTGGTGAGAAGACAACGACAAAGAAATGGAGGTGGAAATACTAAAAAAAAAAAAAAAAAAAAAAAACAGCAGTGGCATAACAAATAAAAGAAAGATGATCGAGTGACAGCACGTCCACTCATCGGCGTGTATGGAACTTCGCACACATTTTCATTTTTAGCAAACTCTTTTTTAATATTTTGCACACTTCAGTCCAATATTGCACATTTTGGATTCAAAGAACCTCTCATTTAAAATGCAAAGAGGTACCTGTCCTCCTCGTATCGCCTACATTACATTACAGTACACACAGTACATTAAAGTACTTCATCCAAAGAAAAGTCCAAACATGGATGAAGTTACGTCACAGATTGATTTGCTGTATTTTTAGACAGACATTTTTTAAAATATTTAACAGTATGCTGACTTTAACACCATGGAAATGTTAGGGATATTGTTATTATTAGGAACTAATTTTGTGTATTAGTTATAGTGAATCACAACAACACAAATGAGCAATCATCCTTTGTAGAAAAGAAAAACTACCGTAACAAGAGTAACAATGCACACGGCCCTGACACACAAGTACAGGCTATGCTAACACATGTAAATGTTGATATTGATGACATACTTAACATATGCAATGAAGAACGGTCTTGTTTTTTGATAAATGGTCCGCAGCGCAGCGTTGAGGACATGCATATTGGCTCTTTATCTTATAAACTTAAAACACATATAATTATTTGATCGATAAGTTAATGTTTATTACAATTAATGATTATCAAATACATAATAATATTGTCATGATAATCAAATGAAGTGGTTAGATTCCAAGCCCTGCGTTGTTGTTTTTTTTATGTATCTTTTAGTCAGGGTACTAATACCCTCATGTGTAATGGTGTTTATGATACTTTAGGACTACTACCATGAATCCATTTACACTCACCACTCATATGTTGTTTGATTATGTTGATTAATAAACATGTAAAATGGCAACACTTTCCACACAGCCAATAACGATGTGACGGTTAAGTCAATGACTGATGAACCTGCATTGGCTTCATTGCTTGTTCATTTCTAACGTATGACTTCACTTCACGCTGGTGTGCACACTCTTTTTATCGATCAGGAGTCCTCAAAATTTTCCAATGGTCATTAAGTCACGGCACACTTTTGTTTAAGTCATTTTCAATTGTTATTTATGTTTATTATTTTTTACATTTTTATTTATTTTTATTATTGTTTACACTTTTATTTAAGTATTTTTTATTTTGATTTATTTTATTTAGTCTTTACTTATTTATTCCTTCATTTATTTATTTCAATAATTGTATTTGTTTTTAACTGTCTGTCATCTTTTGAAACATGAATGCACATAATTACGTAATAATTATGTCCAAGGGGCATTTTTTAGGAAATTTACGGCAGTTTGTAAAGTAAATGAGGAAGAACATGATGACTGCATGCATATAAATAATGCATAAAATAAAATGAAATATCAAAAAGACCACAATTTACTTGACATGAGGTGCATGAGGTGCATATTAAATATTTCAATGAAATTTCTTACTTGTCTGTGACCCACCAGAATGAATCTGCGACCCACTTTTGGGTCCCGACCCACCAGTTGAGAACCGCTGTTATTGATCACATACAGTTCTTTGAGTGGAAAACGGCAAACACAACTTTTTGGCCCATTTGTGCGTACACAAGCTTTATAGATGAGACCCCTGAACATGGAAAAAAGGCGGAAAAAGGCAACTTCTACCGACCGTGTGAAAGGGGCTCCTGCTATCAACAACAGTAATAGGGCAGGGGGAGTGTGTCGGGTCTTCAACTCTACACCACTGTCCCGGCATTCCCTTTTACACAAGCACCAGCCCACTTCTGTTGCAGCTCTGATACTGACCCTCAGAGGTGGAATTTTGATGGAATGACTTCCTCCCCTATTCCGTGCCAGTGCAGTTTATACAGAACAGCGACATGGGGGGGCTTTTACAAGGAGGTTGACAGGGGCTACTGCTTTCAACGTAACAGGGTGGGAGAAGTCCGTCTTGCCACTTTTTCGAACAGAACAGCTACGCCAAAAAAACTCCTGTGTGAATGGGGCATCCCATGCATCTTGGGATGCATATTACAGCATTTTTAGTGTTTTTTGCTGTTTGGGATTGTTTCTACAATGGTCCTTACTTTATGCATATGTTCTTTACTGTGCAGCCTTTGGTTCCATGAAAAAAATACCCATTGAACGCTACGGAAACGGCACCAAAGTGCACAGTAAGTATCTTTTTAAAAAACATTTTTGGTCTGGACCAGAGTACCGATCCAAGAGTGTGAACTTTGTGCAAGAAAAATACATTATCGGAGAACAAGACAAGGATGTGAACTCACGTAGCAGGTTCTGCTGCATGGACTCGGAACGGTACAGACTCACAGTGCTCTTCTTGAAGACATTCTTCAGGAGCTGGGCCCTCTCCGTCAAACTACACACACAAAACACACAAAGACACACACACACACACAAGTGCAGCCAGTGTGTTAGCAGCATGCTGAGAGCCACAGGCTGATTTAATGATCCATTCATCAAGCACCTCCAAGCCAGCCAGCGTCTACCTGCTGGCTCCAACACCATGTAGGGAGACAAAGTGGAAGAAACACAGGCGGGAGAACAAAGTGTGTGTGAAATATGTCAAGCAGCAGGCTGCAGGAAAGGAATTCATGTAAAGCTAACAAATGTGTGGACTACATGTCTTTATGTGTGCGCTATTCTGCGTGTGCTTTTACATGTAAAAGTGTGTGTGTGTGTGTGTGTGTGGCTGGGTCTGGGACAGCGGCCAGGCCGAGGGATCACTTTCAGCCAGCAGGAGATCTCACACAGATCTGCTTCATGCTAATGGACGCTGCAGGCCTCAGAGCCCAGACAGCTGCAACACCCCCATCACTCCACCTCCTCCCGGCCAATACACACTCATTGTATCGCAGCAGCGCACCTCTCACATGATGACAATCAGCTTGTCGCGAACACAACGACATGATTGCTGATATTACAGTCAAAACCCGGCGGATTTAGCTGTAATTTGGAAGATGTGAGTCCTGATTTTAACTGATTGCACAGGCTAGTGCAGGATTCTTCTGATCCTCGTAGGGGAATTTCAGGGAAGTTAGGTGGTATTTGTCATAAAAAATGCTGCAAAGGAATGTTACAGTTAAGATTATAAACAGGTGTTCCCCCCTCCTCGTTCTCTCTTTCATGTACTATCAGTCTTATTTTAAAATACTTTTATGACAGTTTTCTTTTTTTTTTTTTACTTTATTGTATTTATTCATTTATCCTCATAATAATTTTAAATTTGAGTTACTAGTTTTGTTATTTATCACTATTTTAGATCCTTACAAAATTTCTCTTTTCACCTTCCAATTACGAATTCAATTTTATTCCTATTGAATTAAAAGCTGCTATACACTGGATCTTCTTTAATATATTCTTCGTCATAGATGTTTTTAAAATGTATTTACATATATTTATTAGTAAATTTTTAATTATATTACATTTATTTATTATTATTTTTTATAATACGTATTATTGTTAATTTATATATATTTTTTACTATGTTATTATTACAGTTGTTGTTACTCGTATTAATAGTAGTATTACTGATATTGCCACCATATTAAATATTATTTTTAACATGCATTTATGACCATTTTTTTATACGCTCTGTAGATAATATTAGCTTTTTTTTTAATGCAAAACGCATTAAATTGCATTTTTTAAATGAGGTTATCTATAGTAAAGCAAATAAACATGCTTTCAATTGTTTAGAAATTTTAGTTGGAATTGCCATTGTGATCAACAGCTGATGAATGGATTATTGTTTTTTTTTTTTGTTTATTTGTTTTTTAGCATCAATTTCTCAGACACAGGGTTAGTCTTCCATATGTTATATGTATTCTAAAATATATATTATTGACAACACTAGATTATAAAAATGTATGTTGCGGTATAGTTTCACTGCTCACCAGTGCATGAACTTAGTTTTTAATAATTTAAGTAAAAGTATGTATACTTAAATACTAAAACACTTGTATTACATTTTTACAAAGTATGACTCCAAAAAGTTTATTACAACAGTGAGTAGCAGCAGTGCAAGCAAGAAGGTTCTCTGGATACTAAAACAAGACCCACTACGGGTTATTTAAAAAATATTCCATTAGAGTGTGTATGTATGTGTGTGTATGCTATTTGTTATTTACAAATATTTCAGTTTTAAACACACTGCAAGTCACCTGCCCGATTAATAACACAACATGACAACGTTAGAAAAAATGGAAGAGCTGTAAGTGTATAAAATAGTGACGTTAAATTATTGTCTTATGTCCACACACACACACACACACACACACACACACACACATTTTGAAGACCCTCCATAAAGGCACATGTGCCACTACCACTAACCATGAGGCCATTTTTAGCCAATCAGAAGCTTGAAGAAAGTCATTTCTGGAAAAGTCACATTTATAAAAATGAGACAAATGTAAAAAAAATAATAATAATCCAAAACACATACAAATATATGTTTTTGATGAAAAATACCTGTGTTTGTGTGGACCTTTTGGTTAATTTTAGGGTGTGTTCATACTGCTCATGTTTGGTTCGTTTAAAAAGAACTCTGGTGCGTTTGCTCTGCCAGTACGGATTGTTCTGTCAATGTGAATGGGATTCTGAAACCTGGTGGGTCTCGGTCTGCTTGCAAGTTAAGCTTACTTTATACATACTGTATGTTCTTTACTGTGCAGGATGTGGTCACATGACAGCACTACCAGCATCACCGCTAAAAAATGCATACCAAGTATCTTTTATTACTATTGGTACAGACCAGAGTACCAAAACACAAGTGTGAGTGGAGCCTCATGTTTTTTTTTAAACTCTGTAAAATGTGTTTATGTGGTCTCTGTGCTCACTTACTGCTTCCTGAGGTCAAATTCATTTTGTTTTTAGTGTGTAAAAAGACATAAAGACGTGAAGTAAAAGTGCTGCGTACCTTTTCCCCTGTACTACTGCTCCGGGATCTTTGGATAACGCCTCCAGCTCCTGCACCTCATCCACCAGCGTCTTAAAACACACTCTCTTCACCCTGTAACCAAACATCAAGACAGAAAAAAACATCACTGAGTAGACTTTAATATAGTGCAGATGCGGACTGAATCAAAGGCCAGCCGAAACAAACAAGTCGAAGGAGAAGATAGGAGGAGATTCAGGAGGAATTTCCTGCTGAGGAGACTCACACTTTGTAGGCCACGTCAAAGACCAGCGAGGTGATAGGGATGAAGACCAGGCCCATCCAGAAGACCCCCGACGAGAACATCATCTCCGCCTGACAACACACACAGGTCATTGTAAGACAATCAGAGCTTAGCAGCCTATCAGATAACAAGAAGAGCTCTTAGAAGGAAGAAACACCTGATAACAGGCAACCTTCATCATCCTCTTCAGTGGCCCTTAATGAGAAGCATGCATGACAAAGACGAGCCAAAACAAACAGTCGTGTTGTGGAAACGCTGAGGGAGATGGAGCCAAAGAGCCCTAATCTGGCGTGACTAAATGATACCATGCTTTTGTCTGGACCACAACCCCCTCAGGCCTCCCGGGTGGAGGAAGTACCTGTGAAGGATTGAGGGCGCGGTGTGTCTTTCACCTGAAAGCAGCTCCTTATAGTCCAGATCATTTTTTTGATGATCCAGTAGGGAATTCTATCCAATTCTCTAACGTAAATGTTGTAATTATAGTTGAGGACTTAATTGGAAGCAGGAGAGATTTCCAAAACTTCAACCTCATTTTAACGTTAATAATGATGTGCGGCGCATGAGAAAGCGGAAAGAAAAATGTTACATGGCTGTCAATGACATTTGTGATGCCCCTTATGGGTTGTGGTTACAAAGCTTTGGAAGACACGCCATCCATCCTCTACACCGCTTCTCCTCATTAGTGTCGCTGGAGTCTATCTCAGCTGACTTCGGGCGGGGTACACCCTGGACTGGTCGCCAGCCAATGGCAGGGCACATATAGACAAACAACCATTCACACTCACATTCATACCTATGGACAATTTAGAGTCGCCAATTAACCTAACATGCATGTTTTTTGGAATGTGGGAGGAAACCCATGCATGCACGGGGAGAACATGCAAACTCCACACAGAAATGTCCAAGGGAGAATCAAACCCAGGTCTTCCCGATCTCAAGACTGTGACTGTGTGGCCAACATGCTAACGACTAGACCACCGTGCAGCGGAAGACATGCCAGGATGCATGTAAAACAAATATCCTCAAAGTTCTATAACCAGTAGACAAATGCTCAACGACTTATGGACAGTTGTAAGTCCCACTGCGTTTTGCTTGAAGGCGGCCATGTTTTCCAAACAACCTTACTCAAATTTTACACATGTGTGATTGTCAATCCCCTAAAGGTGTGTACCAATTTTTGTGGTGATCTGGTCAAACACATTAAAGTTACAGTGGGTGTTTTGTATTGCTGTCTAAGAAATTGCCGACTTACTGTGTAAAACGTAGGGGTTTGATAGCAGCTCCACCATGTGGGGTATTTGTCAGAAAAATAATAGCATATGAGACATAGTTGGGGTGCAAGTTTTGGCTAATTTTAACCCCTTTTTTTCCACATGTATTTTGCACAATACAGCAGCACGGTGCAGTCTAACGCGCATGAGTTTGCACACTAACAGCTGAGTAGCCACATTTTAAAGTGCATGCGGAGGTAGATAAAGCTGTTGGATGCTTGACTACTCATGATACTTCAAATGCAGCTACTGCCATCTTGTGGAGTTATTTCTAAAAAAAAACAACAAAAAAAAAAACGTTAGGAGGGTGCCAACAGCCACTACGATTTTACACCCGGCCCTATGCAAAACTAATTAGCGGTATCTAAATCTACAAAGCAGACGCTATCTTTCCTCACTAAGTATGTATGTCAGCAAATGTTTTTATATGGAATGGCGGCGCTTCAGAAGATTTTGTATTTTGGGGGAGGGGTGGGAGGCAGTAGACATCTTTCAGCGCAGGAGCATGTTTACTTTGGTGGGCTGCATTGAAACGTTCTGTCGTGACGTGTCAAAGAGCGCTCCTCACATTGTGATGGACCGCTTGTACAAACTGCTGGGGTTGGGGGGTGGGAGGCACCTTAGCTTTGCGCTTCCTGTAATGTGACACACACAGGGGGCCCCCATGATGCGCACACACACACATGCGTGCACACACATAAACACATCACCATCAGTGTCAAAAGTATCAAAGCAGCCTCGTTCGCTCAATGAGCGATTGTGCTCGCTATTAGCTGCAAATTGGCTTTGATGTGCGACGGGAGGAAACCCCAAAACGGCAGCAAATCAAAAATGTCTTTGAGATGCGACATGGATGAATGGAGCTTTTCTGTGCAGCTCCCTTGATGACGTAAAGAGGCGAGGGAGCAAATTAAACCATACATTTATGTCAATTTTTTAAATTACCCACATTCACGTGGAAATTCAGCCTGTTTTTCTTGTAAGTTGCTTTGATTATTTTCATGTTCTGTCTTAAACGGCAGTGTTTAAGCTGTCTGGAGAAGCTTTTGACAAATAAATCAGCACATTAATAATCATCCTTTAGAGCAAGTGAACTTTACCCAAAGAGCAAACAAAGCAACAATAAATGTTTGCCTTCAGGAATCTACATGAGCTCCCCGGCGGCCAGCAGGGCCTGGCGGTGTCAGTGGGCGCGAGCGCCGCCTCATACCAGGGGGCCCTCGGGAACTTGGATGGGGTGAGTGGGGTCCTGGAAAAAAAGGGGTGTGGGTGTACTTTTGGGACAAACTAATAATCTTGTCTGACTTGTTTGGACAGTGGTGTCCGCTGGTGTTTGGACAAGACACCGTGGGTCTTCCCTATGCCAGTGGTTCCCAAAGTTTTTACAGTGGCGTACCCCTTCAGACATTTGACCTGAAGCCATGTACCCCCTACTCCTGCAGACGTACAAAGCATATACCTTTTTATTGAACATAATTAATTGAACATAATTAATTGGTTAAATCATTTTGTAGCAATTCCGGGTCAAACGTGTATTTTGCATGGTGACATTTTGCTAAAGTTTCACATGAGCACTGATAAATAGATAAGTAATCATCCTACATATCTTTTCTTCCAGTCTGATGTTGGCATCCTTCCGTTTGAATGGGTTTTTTGTCCACTCACGATGGCTATAGTTGAAATCTGCACATTAATATAATACCAAATTGAAGGGGAAAGTTTAACAATCATGATAAAGCAGTTTGTGAAGTACAAAATACAACCAACCAACGATAAAGCCTCGTTTTAGCGGCTCACTCACAGTGACAGGTTTTCACCGCTGCGCCGTGCGAGGGTTGGAACACCAATATAAACATAATCTTCGCAGATTAAACATGTACAAAATCATCATCAAACTGACTTTTTTCTTCATATGATGAACGCAGAGCTATAACCAACTTTGTGCTGTGTTTCCTTTCTGCTCCAGTCTCCATGCGCCGTGAGGCGTTCAGATGCACTTCTAATTGTGTTAGTTGCTAATTGTTTTTCATTTTTATTCATGTACCCCAATTACAATTGGCGTACCCCACCTTGGGAACCTAGGCCCTATGCTATTCCCACAAAGTTGGCATTGTAGCTTGTGTGAGTGCTAAAAACTGTACCACATTTTTTAACTATTTATTTCTCGACTACTTCTTATTCCACCTCGTTTTTGGTCTGCTAACTCCAACATCAAAATGTTCAGCTAATTCAGGACACGTCAAATTTTTATTCTAATATTTCAAATTCCGCCTCTTTCGGTCTGCTGAAAACAATTGGAATAAAAACTTGTAACAATAATTTACCATTTGTAATTACTGTAAATTCCACTTATTCTATTTGGGGTGACATAGTTGATGTTTGCTGGTTTGATCCTCGTGTAATTGTTCAACATATTTATACATTTCAACATATCATTCTCCATTTTTACATTCCAACATTTCAAAATTCCGCCAATTTTTTTTTGTCCACTAACTACTCCCACATTTTTCAACCGCTTCAAACCATTCCAACATCAAAATGTCGAGCTCATTTGGGACACAGAGGCTATCGATCAGGACTTTTCAAAAAATTCCCCACATTCTCCATAATTCAATATTTTTCTGTGACATTGAAAATAGACAACGTCATTGTCGCCCCCTATTGATGGAAATTCATTTTACATTTATCTTCACATGTAACTTGCTGCTGTGCAAGGTGGCATGGTTCAGGTCTCCCAGCCTGATGTTTGCTCGTTCGATCCTCAGTCGGTGAATAGATTTGAACACATTTTTAGGATATTTCAACATTCATGCTACATTTCAGTTCAGCTTCAGCATGCACGCACAATTTCTACTGAAATTGCTTGATCAAGTTCATTGATGAATTAAGAGTTGTGTCTGAAGACTTAGCTCTTTGGCCAAAGGAACCATTTTTGGGAACATAGCCCCCAATCACACTGTTGGAGCTAAAGTAAAAAAAATGAAAGATGATATTTCTCCCAGCAAATCAGTCAAGAAATAATTCTAATTCAGTAAAATTTAAAATAATAAATTAAATAATATAATAAATTAAATTAAGAATGGTTCAGCCAACAAGATATGATTTCTCCCAGACAATCAGTCAAAAACAATGCAAATAAAATAAAACATTATTTGCAATCCTGTCACATTGTTTTTGCCCAGCCAATCATTATAATAGTTAATAAATGTGATTTTAAAAACTAATCTAATGCAGCTCTCACATTGTTGAATTAAAAAAGAATAATATTTTCTCAGTCAATGAGTCAAAAATATTGCTAATAAAAAGTAATTTGGACTTCAGTCACACTGTTGCAGCAAAAAAATAAAAAATAAAAAATCATGAGTTCTTCCGGTCAACTAGTAAAAACACACACATGCACACACACACCCACACACACACCCACACACACACACACACACAGATCACAGATATTGATATATATACTTTAAATTTCTCCCAGCCAAAACATGATAGTACTATTTCCTCCATGTTTTAACAATGTACCCCATTTCAAGGCATACAGTGGCTTCGATCACAGTATAATAAGGTCAAATAATGTCATATCTTCTGCAACATTAACTTGAACGTCTGTGATGATGAACAAACAGCAAACAGAGATATTCTCTTGAAAAAAAATGAAGTGAAAACAAATCTTCTCCTTTTCAATACTGCTCTGACAGCCTTGTCGACAAGGCCCGGCCCCTAAAACAACACAGGCACCGACAAACCTGCCAATAACGCCACAAAAGAGCTCCGCCGGGGGAAAACAAACAGAGACTTTCTCGCTGGGCTCGTCCGTCCACGCCGCGTGTCTTCCAACAAAGACAGCAAACCTTCTACACAAACATTTAGCAGTCAGCGGTTTGATTTACAGTGTTTGGAGAAGACCAGGGCGGCTTTTGTCACTAACAGTTACAGTGTGTTATTGCCGCTTCACGTGCGGTACAGAATCAATAGCTGAGAAGAATAACAGGACACAATCTGATGATAAATGACGTTTGTGGCGCCCACTATGGGTTGTGGTCAAAATGTTTTGGAAGACATGCTAGTCTACATGTAATACAGATATCCTCAAAATGCTCAATAACTTATGGATAATTAGTTGTAAGCTCCAACCATGCCTCATCTAATTACATGGAACCTGTTTACGTTGAAGCCTCTCCGACTGGCTGACTAACGTCAACATGAGCGGTTGTCGACATAACCGAAACCAAAAATCGCCATTGCTTTCACATTTACTTGTGACATTCGCCAGCATGGGTCAATGGGTGATAAGATTTATGAACCTGTAGCAGTTTGTTGACATGATTTTCCTCTATTATGCATATTGTTATTTTGATTCATTGGTCTTCATGACTAACATGAACACGAACATGAGCGGTTTGTTCCAGCTTCTGAAAAAGCTCAGTTCGAGGAAAGAAGAGCAAGGAGGAAAGTGAGGCACCCGACACGGCAAAGACTGTCATGCCAGGATCGGACTGCTGAGCCACTACAGACAATGCTTCCATCAAGTCTAAAGTAAAGACAAGACTACTATGGCGCATAACATTGTCTCTCGAAGACAAAAGGATGCTAGAGATTTTCATTAGGAATGCTCAGATCGATCGACCACCGATCAATATCAGACGATTTCCATGGAAAAGCACGTGATGCCGATCACATGCTTTTCTACAGAAATCGTCTGATATTGATCGGTGGTCGATCACGTCTGGCTAGTACTATTGCAACCTGTAACCTGTCGTGATTCCTGTGTGCAGTGCCTTGCTTTAACGTCTTGGAGAAGCGTCCCCCACCCTTCACATTGCGCAGGCGTGCCAAAGTCAAAACAAACATGCCTGCCGTGTGGAACTTACCTGCCATTTGTGAGAGTGATATAAAATGAAAAATAAAAAGCACATTAAAAAGCTTTAATTTAATATGGACAAACACTTGACAGAGTACGGTGAGTTTTCCAAGCTCACAGTGCAGCATCAGTCAAACGGCAGCTAGCGCTGCCAAAACGGCAGACATTGCTCGCCTGTATGTGCGTGACAGTCAGATGGCTAAGCAAATAGCCCGAAAAATAATTGAATTAATAGGACTAGTTGACCAGCCTTTCTCAGTGGAGGAAGACACCAGGTTTGCCAATTGCTCTCTGACTTGGAGCCCACCTATGTGCTGCCTGGGAGTCCTGCTAGAGCTCCATCAATAGACTCTCGCAGCCAAAGTCCGCTGAAAGAAGTTGTCTCATCATCTGTAGGTTTCACGAGTGATATATGTTCTCTTGAAAAAGTAAGTAAAATACATGTTTGCCTAAATTAAGGTGAGTTTATGGTTCCTTTTGTCATATAGCCAACAGCAGGGGTGCAGCCAGGAATTCTGGGCACCATGAAAATCAAATCACGTTGAGCCCCCCGCCTTTTATTTTGTAATAATTACCTATTTTTTGTTTTTCCCTGAGTGAAAGGGGCTTTAAATATGTAACTTAATAGCCCAGCAGACATACAATAATCTACCATTTGATATCATATATCTGACTTTGTGTGGTGGATGATGGATCCTGCACCTGTCCAGTCATGACGACACTCCAAAAATATAAATCTTGCCCGACATTGATGAATGTGTGCGTGACGAACGGAGAAAGAGGAGGGCTTCTGGTGTCCTCAGGCTGTTTTTGACATATTGGGGTTAGCAGGGGGCGGAGGGGAGGGATGAAAAGCTGACGCATCAACTAGGGTGTGAGGAGAGAGAGAAAAGAGATGGCAAAGAGAGGAAGATGTATGAGCAGACTGAAGCTGACGTAGAGGCAGGAGGGGGTTAGAAGATGTGGCCCAGCGTCAAGTCTTAGGCATGATCCTGCTTCTTCACAAGCTTCTCTGTGATGCAGTTTCAGGTTTCACACAAAGACAGCAAGAAAGAAAGAGAGACGTGTCCTTGTTTGATGATGTACTGGGGAGCAAAGAGGGAAAGAGGTCGGAAGTCGTGTGGTGTGTAAGGTTACCAGCTTGCCACAGGACAACGTTAGTGTGTTCAATGGAGTGCTGCAGGGAGGGGATGAAAGCAACACCAGGCGAATCTACTATACTTACACACACAGCTGCATGATAGTGCATGTTGCAAGTAAACACATACTTGGGTTCACCTGTACCATCTAGTAAGATCCAATACAATAGGCAAATGTTAAAAATAAAATATAATGCAATAATAATAAAACTACCGTAATTTCCGGTGTATAAGCCACTACTTTTTTTTCGTAAACTTTGAACCCTATTTTTACAGCGGTGCGGCTAATTCATGGCTAAGTTTGAATCTTGTGACATCTTTATTCCAGAACTACTACTAATTGTTTAAATACTTTGCCGCTCGCAAGTCAGTGAGGAAACAGTCGCTCTTTCTTTAGCAGGAGCCAATCACGAGCTATCAGTGCACTCATGACGAATTTGTCAACCCATTAAAAACGGCAGGTCATTATATATAACAGTAGAACAATATAACAGTCTGACTCACGGTGTCATTACAAAGAACACTAAAGTCATCACACAGCAACTAAACACTCAAAAGGAATACCGGAGAAATATAAAAACATGTACCAATATGAGTTTCAAATGAAAACAAGCATTCATTGATGCCTGCCGGAGCACTGCAATGATGTCAGCCTCCCTCTGGGCTCCAGGCTCCTCTGACTCCCTCTTGTGGACAGAGGCAGCACTGCACCGCCATCCGTCCATCCATCCATTTTCTATGCTGCTTGTCCTCCAATGAATGCTTTGCTCAGACGAAATGCATTATGGGGAAACTTTAAAATAGTTTGCAATTCTTTAAAAGAGGTTTAAAAGTCAGGACTCGTACACACCACAATATTTTTTGACGTGGACATGTGTGGCTTATAGTCCAGTGCGGCTTATATATGTCCAAATCTGTTTTTTCCTTTAAATTTAGTGGGTGTGGCTTAGACACCGGTGAGGCTTAGACACCGGAATTTATGGTATTGTTATAACTATACGTTAGAAATACTGCTCTGACCTCACGTTTTACAGATAAAAAGTCTGAATATTATGAGAATAAAGTCCCAATAAAAAAATACAGTGGTCATGTCAAGAGACAAAAAGTAAAAATTTCTGACAATAAAGTTGCAATTTCATGAGAATTCATAGAAAAATATTTTTACAAAAAAAATCATGTATTGATGATTAATTATAAAATAATAAATAATTATAAATATATAAACTAATTTGAAAAATCTTCAATTACTCATTTGTATAAGAAAAAAGTAGCACAAAAGTGTGAAAGTAAAGTCATAATGTTATGGAGATAAACTTGTTACACGAGTTACATAGAATTACAATAAAGTCATAATTTTATAAAAACTAAAGTTGTAATTTTACAAAAACAGGCGATAATCTCGCAAAAATGCAGTTGTAGTAAAAATAACTAGTACGAGGATCAAAGTTTTACTTTTTTTTCAGGAGCCGGAGTCTTCATTTCACAAAAAAAATATGTAATAGCATGAGGAAAAAAAGTCAAGAAAAAAATGTCCTAATATGAAAAAAAAGTTATATGTTTATGACCAAAAGGGTCATAATATCATAAGAATAAAGTTGTACTTTTAAAAATATAAATGGCAATAAAGTTCTCATTTTATGGAAATAGAGTTGAAATAGCAACAAGTCATAATGTGAGAAAAAAGTCATTTTACAAGAAATAGATGACATGAGAATTAAAATTTATATTTTTTAAAATCATCGATGGGTTCAATTCTCCCCTGGGCATTTCTGTGTGGAGTTTGCATGTTCTCCCGTGTGCGCGTGGGTTTTCTCCGGGCACTCCGGCTTCCTCCCACATTCCCAAAAACATGCAGGTGAGGTTAATCGGCGACTCTAAATTGTCCATAGGTATGAATGTGAGTGTGAATGGTTGTTTGTCTATATGTGCCCTGTGATTGGCTGGCGACCAGTCCAGGGTGTACCCCGCCTGTCGCCCGAAGTCAGCTAGGATAGGCTCCAGCATGCCCCCGCGACCATAATGAGGATGAAGCGGTATAGAAAATGGATGGATGGATGGATCATAATATGAGGGCAAAACATTTATTTTATCAATTAATATAAGTCATAATATTATGAGAATGAAGTTTGAATTTTTTTAAATGTCATGAGGAAAAAAGGTCATAATGTGAGGAAGTTGTGATATGAGAAGAAAGCCAGAATTTTACACAAATAAACTTATAATACTGTATATGCAAAGAGGAAAACGTCATACTATTAGAAAAAAGTTGGAATAGTATGAGGAAAGTGTCCTATTATGAGAAAAAAGCTGTATTTTATGACAAAAAATAGTCATAATATTATATGAGATTAAAATTCCGTAAGTAAAAATGTTGTAATACTACATGTGATTGAGACGAAGGAAGGATATATAGAGAAAAAAAAAAGAAACTCTACTGGCAAACATCACTTGTGGACTTGACAGTTCCATCAGAGAAAGAAGACGCAAGGCCCACAAAAAGAAACAACACTTTCAGGGTCAACTGCTTCCTGTGACATGAACGTCGGAGCCCAGCTACACGGCTCGCCTCGCTTTGTTTTCCTTCCAGACTCAAAGTCACCTGCGCATACTCAGCGCCCAGGGAGGCCGGCGTAACACAAACAGCCGCCTAATTGGACCAATTAAGTTATTATGCAATACAAGCCGGAGGTCTGACAGGTCCTGAGCCTCTGGTTCTCCTTACGGAGGAGCGCTCGCAAGCGTCTGCCGCACAGAGTCACCGCTGAGGCAACACAGGTCGTACATAACGATGCTTACCTCGCCTGACATGTCGGGGGCCAGGGGGATGAGGGGCCACAAGGAGGAGTAGATGATGAAGAACACCACCCACAGCACAATGCTGCCCCAGATGGCGATGTGACTGAACTGCAAATAACAGAAGTGTCAAAGAAGTAATCTGGCCAAACTGAAAAGAAAAAAATATTTAAAAAAAAAAACTAGAAAAGAAGAAAAACTCACTAATGCGAAGGAATAAAAGTATAATCATTAGATAAAAGATAAATTACTAGACAAAAATTATCAGAATGTTATATGAAAAAAACAACATGAGAATGACGCTTTCACAATGAATTTGTCAGTGTTTTTAGAACAATGTTTTACTTTTTTTTTTGTTTAAAATACTCAACTCTTGTGAAAATTAAGTTGTAATTCTTTGTGAAAAAAGTCTGAATATTGTGGCAATAAAGTCGCAATTTTGTATAAATAAAATCATATTTTTACAACAAAAAGTTGTGAGCTAATGCTATGAGAATCAGGTTGTATTTCTAAATGAATGCCAATAAATTGAGAGGGAAAAATAAGTCAGACTATGAGAAAATAAATGTAGTATGGAAAAAAAGATGGAATTTTCTGAGAATAAAGTTATAATTTCAGGAGGAAAAAAGTTGTAATATGAGGAATAAAGTAAGAAAAAATGAGAATAAAGCACGGCTATGATTAAAAATAAAATCCAAATTTTATTATTTTAAGTATGGAAAAATTGTATGACAATGGAGTTGTATGTGTATTTTTTTTTAATTTGCATTTTTATAAGAAAAGTTGTCATGTTATGTGACAAAAAGTCATCATCTTTTGAGAATAAAGGCAATAGTATTACAAGACGTTGTAATTTGATGTGACAGCAAGTCGTATTATCAAACAGGGTGTCATCTAATGAGAATGAACATTACATGACCAAAAAAAGGAATTACAGAAAAATGTTATCATTTCATGAGAAAAAGTTATAACTATCAATAAACTTTTAATAGTATGTGAAAAAATGTTGTAACTTAATGAGAAAAGTTGCCATCTTCAAGAACAAAGTTGTAGCTGCATGAGCATAATATTACGACGTAAATAATATTTTAATTTGACAAGAAAAAGTCCTAATACTTGTACGTCATGCACACATACCATAGTCCAGGATGATGTTTCCAGGCCGGCTTTAAGGCAAACTGTGATGACCACAAACTGTGTGGGGCACAAATGAGAGCAAGATGGAATTAAAAGGTATCACGATTAGCAAGCAGGAGCATCAGTGTACTTACTGTGTAAACCATGTTTCCTAAGAGGAGATAGTCCGGAGTTCTTCCATTGCCAAACACTGTATCTGTGAACGCATTTCAAGGCTTTTAGGATAAAAAAAAATGGTTGTTTTGATGCTTACATAAGAAGGACAAAAGTATCGGGACATGTCATTACACCATACAGGGCTTCCACTCAGTAGCTAATGAGTGTTGGCTCTGATGGTAAAGTGCTCCCACAAAGTTGGACGGATACAATTGTCCGACATGTCTTAACAGACTTTTGTCCAAAATAGTGAATTTATATCCTGAAATTCTGACACATGGTCTAAACTGAGAGGAGGGAGTCCGTTTTCCGTTTATTTCCGGACCTCCCCCTGTCTGGAGTTCATTGAGGCTTCGCTGAAGAACTGTCAATCTCAGCGAAGGAGTCTTTTGTTTCGGGGAACGGGCCTGTGCTTGTGTGGTCCATGGCTCAGGACTCAAGGATTTCAATTCTCTCCGCACTAAAACGTAGCAGTTGCACTTCTGCTATTCGGATAAAAGATGAGTCCAGCCTGTGTATACGCCCACCACTTAACGGAGGGCAGGCTTCGCTATACATCTTAAACTACAGCCGATCTATCAGTCAGTCAGCACCAGACGTGGGAGCTGCAAGTCTGATCATTTTGTTTTTCCTGCAGCAAATAAGCTAACCTAGCATGATGTTGCTTTTAAAATGTGTGTATAATGTTAGCACTCTAGCTCACATAGCTATGCTAGTTTTGCTAATGATTGTGTCCTGCTGTCCCACTCATTAATGTTAAGTTGTTTTATGTGATATATGGCATCTACTACATTGGACAAGTGCAGAGTTACAGTGTGTATGTATAAAGTAGATACTGCAAAGTACACAATAGCACTTCTTGTGAGGTGGCCAGAGATTCCCACCCCTAATGTGCATGTGTGTTTGTTTTCCTTCTCTCGCTCTACCAAGCTGGCTGGATGACAGCGGGGTGCTAGCAAGTGCACACACAGAATGCTGCAAGTTAGCGTTGTGAGGGGTAACAAGTAAGCAAATGCAAATGGGTGATTCTCCTGAAAGGAGTACCAGCGACTGTGCAGTTACTTTAATGGTCATGACGCACAGACTACACAATCTGACGTCAATTTCAACTCATTTCCGCGTTGTCATTTTGTGACATGAAAAAATTTGTGACAAAGACAATCAAACAAATATACAAATGTTTCAGCTGCCATGATTCCCAAAGTATAACACCGCATTTTGCTGCATCCAAAACATATACTTTGACCAAACTCTGACAAAGCGATGCACCCCATTAAACATAAACAGTGTATTACCCACAAAGTGTTGCTAAACGTGAATCAAGGAAGTGTATGTGCAAATGACCTGATGTCTGCATTGCTACACAATGTGAATTTCACAGTATTTCCAGATTATTTCTCTGTTTTTTGGTCAATATTCAGACAATAACATAAGTGACGCTGATTCAAAATTACAAATACTGTGATTGCCTTTGATTTGTATTCATGCGCAAATTTTGCCAAAAGACGCTAAGAGTTAATTTTATTTTCATTATTTTTCTTGTCTTTGTTTATTATGTTTGTTTAATTTATTTAAGCTGGAGAAATGTAAGTTAATTGCTGGTGATACAATGTACTTACATTATTATGCCAAATACTATCATTACATTAATGAAAAATTGTCTCAAAATAATGTTATAATAATGATAATAATAATATCGCTTATCTGCAATAATTTCTTGGACAATTATCGTCCAGCAAAATTTTTTATTGCGACAGGCCTACTCCTCGAACGTGATTGCAATTCACCGGCAGGCGCTTGTATGTGCAAAGTGCCAATTAAGTATGTGATGCTGACTGCGTTGCCTCACCGTGCTGGAAGGCTTGAAGAGGGAACCAGAAGAGGATGACTGAGTGGAAGAGACCGTTCAGACAATGAGCCCAGAAAACCTAAAAAAAAAAACAGAGGAGGGGGTTGGAGATGGTAGAAAATTCCAAGAAGAGAGAAAAAGAATGAAAAAAAAAAAAGCATGAGACAAAGAGTGTGTGGAGCTCCTGCCTACCAGGTGACCTCTGACCTGGACCCTTTGTGCTAACCCAGCGCTAGGCTAAGTGGAGGTTTTGTCGGGGCCCCCTCGCTCAATGGCCACCCCGCTGACAGACACGTTGTATAGTGGGTGGGGGGGAATTGGCAGTGAGAAGTAAGCACACTAATATGTATCTCACAAGGAGAAAAAGAAGTCGTGTAGAAGGTAACAGGTCTATTGCCTTGACATTTGTATTGGTAAACCTTATATACAGTATATCCTCATTTCTTATTTTTTACATGCTTGTCACACTTAAATGTTTCACATCATCAAACTAATTTAAGTGCTAGTCAATGACAACACAAATGAACACAAAATGCAGTTTTTAAATGGAACTTTTTATTATTAAGGGAGAATAAATGATTGCCCCCTAAATCTAATAACTGGTTGGGCCACCCTTAGCAATGAGTCTCTTACAGCGCTGTGGAGGAATTCAATTCAACTCATCTTTGCAGAATTGTTGATATTGAGCCACATTGGGGTGTTTTCCAGCATGAAGCGCCTTTTGAAGGTCATGCCACAGCATCTCAATAGGATTCAGGTCAGGACTTTGACTAGCCTACTCCAAAGTCTTCATTTTTTTTGTTTTTTGGTCTTTGTGACCTCTTGGATAAGTCCTCGCTGCGCTGTTGGGGTAATTTTTTTTGCATAATTTTTTTTGTATAATGGCTCTCACTGTGGTTCGCTGAAGTCCCAAAGCTTTAGAAATGGATTTATAACCTGTTTTAAATATATATATATACAAAATTTTTTAAATATAATAATTTTGGTTCGCATCAGTTTCTTGAAATGCTCGGTTCGGTTAATTTTTGGTACAAAAAAGGAGGAAAAAATGACTTCAAATTCTTTTATTTAAAAAAATGCAAACATTTTTTTTAAATAAATAAAAGTGACCCATTTGGGTGAGATTTCAAGTAAATTAGACTCTTGAGTTTTTTAAATAGAAAAATACGAATAAAATAAACTGTTGTATTTAAACAATTGTTTAAACATTGCGGCTAAATGTAAAGGACAGTTCCAGTTCAATAGTTCTCTGTTACGTGTGAAGTCCAACCATCTGTAGTAAGTAAAATAGTGGACACGTGATAGCTCGTTGACAACAGCACTTTTAGCTTTTTCATAAAGTGCTGGGAAACTTTCTGGCTAAAGTGAGGACGTGATGGTATTTCATAGCGAGGTTCAAGAACTTTAATCACATGCTTGGTACAACTAGAGGTACATTTTTTTGGACAAATATAAGGATGAAAAACAAATATTCTCATACAGTAAGACTTCAATTTAAGAGCTGATATCGAGCAACTTCCATGGTTTTCTTGATGATAACCAAAATCACTTAAGTTCTTACATGAATAGCTATAGCATTGTACTATCAAACAATGTAACTGTTATGAGCTATTTTTGTGGTCATTGTTGTATTTGTCCAAACAAAGGTACCTTTAGTTGTATCAGACATTCAAATGAACAAGGAACTGAAGAAACAAGGGTGGGCTAATCATCTTATCCATGACTGTACTTAAAGCCAGAATTCTCAACAACTGAATATGGACGTAATCTCGTGGCTATAAAAACTCCAATACCAAGTGTTACTGCTTTGGCCCGATCAGAGTTGCTTGCTAGAGGTTGTTTATATGCTGGAGTTATCAGTGTTTGCACTAAGCTGGTTTTCTTTCTTTTAGATGTAACGTTCACTGCCAGATAATGCCGCTTTAAGTGCGCTAACATGTTAGACGTGTTTCCTGCAGCATACCCAATATCCGTGGAACAATGTCGACACACAACTTTGGATTTATCCACTTGCCTTTGTCCATCCCTAATTTTAACAAGGAAGCCAAAGTGTTCCCAAACAGGAGACCGCAGTGAGATGGGAGGGTCTTCCAGCTCAGGCTTCTCGCTTGCATTTGCCATGATGTCATTTGTCACGCCTGCGAGCTACGAGCGTTGCTTCCCATCAGTCGGTAGTGTCCGACACGCAGAGGCGTCCATGCGGAAACTCGCCCAGGACTATAGTTCCGCGTGAAGCGCTTAAATCACTCTAGTAATAAATGTTATGAGAAAAATTGCATAAAATATAACCAAAATGGTATGCAAGTGGACCGAACCGAAGATGCACAACCGAAACGGTTCAATACATCCATGTGAACCGTTTCAGACTTTATATGTATTTATATGTATTTATATATATATAAACAAACCTGTCTATAGCGGCCACTAAGGGGAGACGGCAAAAGTGGCTGCTATAGGCAGGTGGCCGTTATAGACAGGTTGGCGGCCATTTTGAATGTTGACCAGTAGAGGGCACTGTGGGACTGCGGATAAAAGTTGTAAAGAACTACTACTGTAGGTTAACAAACTGCTGTTAATATAGCAATTAAAGTGCCCCACAACAAGGGGCATTACAGTATTGACAGGTGCACATTGTCTCACACCAGGAAATAAACAGTGTCACTGTCTGCAACAAGCTCCAAAGAAGATGGCTTTTTTTATGTTGAACAACTGACAGTTTGTGTGGATCTTGTGAATGATTGTGACTGAGCTAGGACTCAGTAATTAAAGTCTACACACGACGGCTTCATTGCTTAAAAAACAAAACCTTTTCGTGCATGAAGCTTCTGCTTGAGTCGGCATTTTGGCTGCTATATGTGGTCAGATATTGACCAAGGGATACAAAATGGGTGGCCGCTGGCCGCGTTAGACAGGTGACCACTATACACAGAGTCTATAACACGCAAATTTTCTGCGGGGGAATTTTCAGTGGCTGTGATAGGCAGGTGGCCGTTCTATACAGGTGGCCGCTAAGACAGGTTTGACTGTGTGTGTGTGTGTGTGTGTATATATATATATATATACATATATATATACAGAGAGAGAAAGAGAGAGAGAGAGAGAGAGAGAGAGAGAGAGAGAGAGAGAGGGCAAGAATGAAAATGCACTAGGTCCCCAACTTACGAACACCCGACTAGCGAACACTCGCGGATACGAACACAAGCCGACTGATCTATATTTTATTTTATTTTACCTTGTAGTCAGTCGCTCAATCAATATTTATACTGCTACTATACATTCTTGACCAGTAGAGGGCACTGTGACACTGCTAATGCAGCCTTAGAGCTAATGAGACCAACACAGGAAGAGTTAGACGCTGGGGAGATACAGTGTAAAGCTAAACAGAAAGCTAAATTATACAACCCGGACAGAGCGTGTGATTGAAGTTTATGAAGAGTTAATAGGCCTGCTTAATTCTACACCACCAACAGAACACTACCTCTTTTAGAAGAGTCTAACGACGACGACGATTTGTCCTTTTTTTCAATAACTCCTCCTCCAACTCCTCCACAACGACGTATGCTCGGCGACTCCTCTTCAAAGGTAAATAACATTTATCATTACGTATTATTATATCATTTTTATTATTGTTTTTTTTCATTATTTATCCTCGTTTAATATTACTACTGCATCCAAACTCATATTTACATACATACACATATACTGTATATGTATACACGTAGATGTAGTACCTATATCATTGGTAATATTACCTTTTCCCCTACTTAAGAACGATTCAACATAAGGGCGGTCGTCTGGAACCAATTGTGTTCGTTAGTTGTGGACTTAGTGTAATAAAAAAAAATGTTTTATGTATTTTAATAAGGCTATTACTATTACCAGTACCTATACTAATATTTTTTCTGCATGATTGGTTAATTTTTTTTTATAAAGTTATAGTATTACGTTTATGATAGTATTTCTTTCTTCTTTTTATTATAAGGTTAATATTTTTTTTATTTTATTTGTAAAATGTATTCATTTATGTATTTTTATTAATTAGCATAATATAAATATTTACTGTTTGCAATTATTGGCTGGCTTTTTATTATCAGTATACTAATTTAGAAAT
Source organism: Dunckerocampus dactyliophorus (assembly GCF_027744805.1). Lineage (NCBI taxonomy): Eukaryota > Metazoa > Chordata > Actinopteri > Syngnathiformes > Syngnathidae > Dunckerocampus > Dunckerocampus dactyliophorus. The sequence goes on along the minus strand of NC_072829.1, from coordinate 8,484,282 downwards.
GTTAATTATTTGTTGAATTTTTTTTTTTTTATATATATTTTATGTATTTTCTTTAATTTCTGTATCATTTATTATTTTAATATTACCACTACCCTTGCAATGACTGGATTTTATTGACATATTTCTTCATAAAAGTTGTTTTTATTTTTTTTTATTATTATTATTTTAATATTAATACAAGTTTTTTTTGTAATGGCTGGCTAGGTTTTTAATTATTATATTGAATAAAATAAAAAAATGTAACGTCATATTACTTGTCATATTACTTAATTACTTGTTGATTTGTTATATGTTTTGTTTAAAATCTATTTTTATCATCATAAAATTATTATTATAATTATAATGATTAACTATTTGTCTGCGTGAGGTGAGGTTCTCCCAACGCCTAGTGAGGTATTTGACTGGTAAAGAGTTCCCTGAATAAGGAAGCAGTCCTTTTGGGAGACAACTAAATAACGGGTGAGGTGTCAACGCACTCACAAAGTTGTCATGGTAATTATTAAAGGTCATTAATGGGTGTGGACCAAAGCTTGTGTCTGTGTCTGTGTAAGGATGATGCCTCCACATGAAGTCTTTCCCCTAAAACGAACCTACTTCAAATATACATTCTACAAAGACGGTGCCAAGCAAAACACTAATGGCCCATGTAGCATGAAATTAGCGTGAAATGTATTCTGCCAAAAAAAAAAAAACCTCCACACTGGACCAAGACGTTAGTGTTGTTGCAGAGAAATTAACGCCACAACCGCAACTTAAATTGTCACATTTGGGATCGTTGGCCTCTCTCTGGCAATGCAGAATTTTAAAAACACACTTTTGCTCTCATTCAGCAAAACCATCCATCACAAATCACGACAAGTAGCTAACCTTGAAAAGCGGTCGTTTTGTCAGATTGTCACAGGTTTCAATAGCAGTGCTTTAAATAGGACTGAAGAGTGGGGGAGAACCATAACTTACAGCTTCTACACCACAACAACTATTCAACTATTTGTTCTGGGGCCACATTTTTGGAAAGCCTAAGGGACTTCTCCCTTCATTATTAATCATATTTTATATATAATGTCAGCGCAAGCCTATTATACCTTAAAAAAATTAATTTCATCATATGATAGTCATAAATAAAGTAAAAAAAACATGAATTAAAACACAAGCACTATGTTAACGCTGGTCAAAGATCCTATAAATGACAGGAGTTTTCTGCTGTTTTTAGGAGTCTCCTGCCAAAAGACTTGTCAAAAATCCTATGCTATTTTTTATTTGTATTTTTTTATCCCTCATTCATAGCGGTTAATACCAGACCTGACCGTGATAAATACATTTCTGTGAAGGATTCCTTATTTATAAATAATTTACGCAAATTATTTTGCGTAAATAGCTTCTACAAACGGTTAGGGCACTACCCAATATAGTAGACATAATCCAAGAAAATAAGCCATTTAAGACATAAATAAAACTTGTGCTCGCATGTGTTTCAAAAAATGTCTTCTTGACATGTTGACGGGAAGTGATGTTTGGGATTCAGAGTTGCGTTTTAGCTGCAGTACGGCCACAACAGTACCCGTGTAATTATTATGATTATAATGATGATAATTATTAGTTTTGTTATTGTGCCTCTTGTGTGATAGATAATTCAAACCTGAATTGTTGACAAATTGTGATCAAGTCTGGTGTGTATTACTAGTGACACCTAGTGACCAGTGTAGACTACAGTTCATCAGCGTGCTTTAATCCTATATTTGTATTTTAGTTCACTTAGTCAATTTTATGCGTGAAAATGCTTAATTTAGAAGAAGAATATGTAAAATATATGCTTATTATGCATATTTTTTAATAGGTCGTAGTCAACCACAAAACAGCGGTCATTTATTAATTAATTCATTTTTGAAAAAACGCGATTGAGGGCACAATGTTCAAACTGCAAAATGACTGTACTGCAAAAATGTTAGTCACAGACCCTCTATTTGACAGGCACGCTCTGCTGCTTCCCAGGACCTACTGCATAAAGTCAAAGATATGCTTTAAGGCAAAAGTGCTCTGTTATTTTTAAGGACCTTCTGCAAAAAGGCTAGTCAAAGATCTTCCATATGAGAATCACACTTTGCCGTTGTTAAGAATCTGCTGTAAACATGTGACTCCTAAGTCTTGAATTGAAGTGGTGGGCCAGTCTGATGTCATTCATGGGCTGCATTTGGCCCATGGGCCGCCAGTTGAATAGTCCTGTTGTACACGTTGGCCTCTGTGGTCACAACCTCCTCACCTTTCCTGCACACTAAACAAAGTCCAATTGGGAGGGGGGGAGCTCACACCCTCCTCCTGCACCCCTCCACCCCGCCCAGGATGACCTCACACTCTATTGTGTGCATAAACGCCAACACATCAAGCGAGGGCTGGCAGGAGTGCAATCAAAACCCTTCCAAAATGTTCCTTCCCTGGTGCTGAGATGCTGCCTAAATGATCGTTCATTGAACAAACACATTTATGCCAATTAGCCTCCCAGTGGCAGCCTCAGTTTGCACCCAGTGGGGGGCAAACAAGCCCGCTGAATGCTAATGAAACCAATAAACACTTATCTTTTGTCACAGTGGGAACCCTGTATAGTCCTGCAGAGATTTTACACTTAGTAGCTTTTTTTAATTGCAAAAATAAAGCTAGTAATTACAATTACTATGGAGTAAATATTCTGGGAGGTGTATAAGGTGCAACGTGGGAAGGGAGGAACCAAGTAAAGAACATACAAGAGAAGAAGGTGGCAATCTGTGTAAAGTCCACAGCCACATAAAGACCGGTTTATACGTCAGTGACCTCAGGTTGTTAAAAAAGTGGACACCCCTGCTTATTACCTCCTCTCATCTCAACACAAACAGCTTTAATTCACCTGAAAAGACCACAACTTGCACCACAAAAGCCAGCGCCAGCAACAACAACAACAACAACAACAACAACAACGAGAGGCTTCTTCTAAAGTGACATAAAAGTAAGTTATGTCCATTATAGGGTTGGGAAAAGCAGTAAAAATGACTCAGATTTGAGTACAAAACCTGATTAAAATGTACTTCATTGAGAATTCAGTTTCCTAAATTGCAGTTTTTATTCCCAATATGATATTTTTTTAACAATTTTCATGTAACAGAGGATTGTAACTATGTTCTACAGTACAGGCCCCTGAGAAATGAAGTGTATTACCTGGCTGCAACCCGCAGAGGCACTGTTGATTCAATCTCAACTAGTTCGCTGTCTAAAGAATAAAACATGTCTGCTCTTGGAAAAGTTGACGAAAACATTTGCTGTAGAAACCATTACTCTCGAAGCTCCAAACTTTTACCACTGAGGGCAGAATACTGTAAAAACAGGATATGGGGCCATTTTGATATTTTTAATTTAAAACAAAAAACAAACAGCTAAAACCAATCCAATCTAGATATTATACAGTTAGAAGATATATATACAACTATAAACTTTGTGTTTATAGGTGGTAAAGCATATTATTATTTGTAGCATCAACATTTCGACTTCTTCCTTGCCGTTTTTGCTTTTTTTTTTTATTTTAGCTGGGTTTTTTTCTTGTTTAATTGTATTTTTAGCATGTACCCCCAAGCCACATTGATCATACTGATTTAAAGAAAATGCATAATTCTCCAGGACAAACGCTAGCACACTCTCTTCCTTTGCCTTCTCTTCTTTCTCCTCCACCCCCAAACGCTTCCAGCCGTCTGACCCTGCCTGCCCCTGACCCCCATGGCCAATCGCTCTCTAATCCACCTCCACGCAGCACTAAGCAGGTCACCACGCCTGTGAGGAGCGTACAGGAGCCCACTGTTACCCACTGTGGAAGACGTCTTTATTGCTATCTTAACAAGACGGCCCCACCGCGCTACTATCCATCCCAACAGTCCCCCAGCATCACACGTTGTCCATTAAGCTAATTAAGAGAAGGAGAAAATGAATATAAAGTGCAGCAGAGTGGTTTACCTTGGTGTTGAAGCCCATTGCATTCTGGGAGGTTTTGTAGAGCTCGGGGTACTTCAGCATGTTTTCTTTCCGACAGGAGCGCTCAAATATTCCCAGAGTGAGAGGAGGCAGAGCAGTGAAGATCTGGACAAGAAATTACAACACATGTATGGAAAAGGAGGAGTAAAAAAAATAGGAAGCAAACCAAGATCAACAAAATTCCAAAAACAATTCATTTCAGTTCAACTGTCCTAAATTGTGTAATATTTGTCTTGAGCTTATACATATGTTGTACAATGGCAATTTTTCTTATTGCTATACTGGGAAACACCAAAGGATTGTCTTTTTGGATTGAATCTTGCAAGATGTGAAATGTTGCACACAGCAAACGCAGCACACACTACAAAAAAACAGTTGTCTAATAGTACCGTATCTGCAAGTTAAGGGGCCCTATCCTTCATTTTCAACTTTTCAGACTTGTGTAAAATGTTGGACACATCATCTACATGATGTGGAAGTGGCATATCAGGAGGTTGGTGTGTTTTTAAGTTTTTCCTGGTTTAATTTTAATGCCACTCCTAAATCTTGTGAAGGGTTGGGTACAAGAACTTCACAAAATTTCCACAAGCTATGTCTCATTTATGTACAACTCATCTTAAAAAACATGTCATCCTTTGGGATTCAAACCACCATGAGACACTGAACTCATGTTTATTTTATTTATTGTTTACTTGTACTTTATGTAACAAGTGTACGAATGTGTACTTGTGTTAAACTACAGTATAGTTAAATTTTTGACAATATAGCAATACTGTTTATTTACATTTGAATTATTTTATGTCATTTTAAGAAGTACAGTCTTAATTTTGGAAAATCTAATTACATTTTTTAATGCAGAACTGGATTATTCTGAGACCCAAACCGGTTCCCAACCAGAGGTGCTAACATTTAAGTGTTGTGTAATATATATTATGTATATACGGGTATTTTAACATTTTAATTGTATTTCCATTGTTTGTGTCATTGTTGTTTTTGTGAAGGCCCTTCGAGGGACGAACACTGGAAATAAGCCATGGCTCTAAGCAAGTGCTATGGTCTGTGACATATAAAATGCATACGCTTGTCCCTATCAAATAAATAAATGAACAAAAGGAATGCAAGACCAAATCAAATGTTTTCTAGAGAAATAAAAGTTTAGGAACCTCTGTCCTAAAAGTATTAAACTGAAAGAAACCTGCCTTCAAGATACAGGAATAAAGATAAATATGAATAATCAAGTTAGCTTGAAGGTCAAGGCTGAGTCGTGTGCAGTGTATGTGTATGTGGTTCTTGGTTATTGCTACCCTTGCCAATATCTTCAATATAGCTTAAAGCAAATTCCTGTTGAGATTTCTAGTGGAATTCTCTTCATTCCTTCCTCTGTTTGGTCCATTCAGTACGTGTGCAGCACGGAGGAGCAGTGACATTAAAACCTCTCATGTTTCTTCACTTTTGAATGCTCATGCTTCACATCCGCCCGCATGCAAAACTCATCTCTTGACTAACTCGTATTGGAGTCTAAAAGTGGGGGGTGCTTCACTGGGTCAGTTGGTGTGACTTCTCAGTGGGCCCATCGGGAGCAAGGGTCCACACGACATGCACCACTGGACCCCTTTCTTATTCAGAGGAAGATCTCCATGGAGGGGCGGATTCAGACCAGTGCCTCCGACAGACTCCCACGGAGCCACAGGAATTTGCACAAAGTCAAAGACTGCACCCCCAGTCCTGCTAAGGTGGTGCTTCATCGTGGAATTAATGCGAGAAAATATCCACTTAACTGCATAAATGACTTGCACCCTGATCAAAAAACATGCAGATTTTTACTGCAAGTCTTGACAGACTTGAAATATGACTTCATTAGGAGTGGCCCCATGATAGAGCCCTGTGGGATTCCCCTTCCTCTTTCTTTTTAATATCATGCAAGCATAGCTGCACTGGCTAAACTACACTTCCTGGGGCAGAACAAACTGTTGTTCTTTCACATTCGTCACATAGTTGAGGCCACAGGGGAGGTTGGGGCTTTGACAAAAGGTCAGTAAACACACTGGAGAGTTGTCAGGATGTTAGCGACACAATCCGTCTATGAAGAGATGATTGGAAGCACAGCTCTTTGGCGGGGAACCCCGTAAGCACAGCTTTTTATCAACACTCACCACGTTGTACAGGCCGATGCACCAGCGCTCAAACAGAATCTGACCCGAAAAGCCATTCACAAACGCAAACCAGATCTGTGGGAGACAAAAAAAAGACAAGTGAAGAGTGACATAGCAGAAGAATAAGAAAATATGTGTGATTCTGATTTCAATCATTTGGTTGTATATTTTGGAGTGCAAGCTTCACCCAAAGAAGCAACTAAAACAATAACAAATACAGTTATTGTAGTAGTAGGACCATGCCCGTGTCCATGCAAAGATGTTGTGCTTCACAGCGGCCATGTTTTTAGACCAATCTTGCTCAAATTGTAGGCACATGTGCTTGTCAGTTCGATAAAAGTGTGTACCAAATTGTATGGTGATTCGACAAAACACCTTCAAGTTCCAGTGGGTGTTCTGTAGAACATAGCCGTGAGTTATGTGAGAAATTTCAAGTCAGTTCAACTAATGGGTTTAATAACTGCACCACCATGTGGTGTTTTTGTCAGAAAAATAATAGTAGCCCCCCGCCCCAACACAGTAGGGGGGGCATGGTTTGACAAAGTTTCACACTTTTGTGTGCAGCGGTTGTGTGCAGTACATTGCTTTACACAAATAAATACACACAGTCATGTCCAAAGACATTTCGCTTGATGGTGACCATGCCTTTCTACCAATCGTACTCAAATTTTACAGACACGTGCTTGTCAGTCCCCTAAATCTGTGTGCCAAATTTGGTAGTGATTTGGTGAAACGCCCGAAAGTTACAGTGGGTGTTTTTGTGCAGCACATTGAGCTATGTGAGAATTTCAAGTCAATCCAATTTTTTGGGGTTTAATAACAGCGCCACCGTGTGGTGTATTTGTCAGAAAAATAATAGCACAGACAACACAGTAGGGCCACATGTTTTGACAAATTTTCACCCATTTATGTGCAGCAGCGTGCAGCAGCTGAAGAGTAGTGTTAACTTACACACTTGTGTCCTACTTTTTTCACATGACTGTATGTCTGTGTTGATTGTAAAATAGGTTCCTTTTTTTGCATGATTTCTTAAAAAAAGCAGTGAGTCAGAGATGGGTCAAGAAGCAGACTGTTGTTATCAGTCACGTCTGGTGAACATCAGGGCTGCAGAGTTTGAGGCTAAGCAAGCACTTTCTCGCTTCATTTGACTTCATTATGAAGGCATGAGCTGCCACAAATCGGGACGGAACCTATTTGGGGATCCCACCCGTCACCGCCACTGGGCCCCCCTCTCCTCATCCCACCACTTAAATTGTGAAAGAGAATGCATGCAACCCCCCTTAGCTGTCTTGATTGAGGGTGGAGAAGGCATGCCCGTAAAGACCAGGATAGAAAAAACAGGATAGATTTTTATGTGTGTGTGTGTGTGTGTGTGTGTGTGTGTGTGTGTGTGTGTGTGTATGAGGGCCCCCCTACACTACCACGCCCACCGAACCCAGACCCCAGCCTCCCCTCCATCAGGTGCAGTCTACCATGAGGCTGTTGCTTTTATACAAGAGGGGAGCATTTTTACACTGGCATGGAATGTTCACTCAAAGCTCGTATTTGTTTGTGGAAGCCAACTCTTCTACTCCTGAAGCGACTGCTGCACACAAAAGAGTGAAAATATGTCAAAACATCCACATCTACTGTGTTGCCTGTGCTATTATTTTTCTGACAATGTTACTAAACCCCAAAGTTGAATTAGAAATTTCTCAGACAGCTCTACAAAACAAGAGCAAGCTTGGCTGAAAAACATGGCCGCAGTCAAGCAAACTGTCTTTGCAGGGGCACGGGTCGGACAAGTCACTGACTGTTACAAAAAAAATGGATGCTCGCATGTCTTCCAATGCATTTTAAAAACAACACATAGAGGGTGCTACACAGGTTATTTCCAGTCATTGTAGCTCAAAAATGTGGACACACCATTTTGTGAGGCTCTACAACTACAGCAGTAGGTTTTGTGAGTACAAGAAGTTGCTAGAAGGTAGGCTGAACGAGGAGAAGCTAGTGGGCAGGTCACACTCCTGAATTAATTACAGCTCAGCCCAATGTGAGGTTGGGCCTGTTTATTGTTGTGCTAAGTTAAAACAGCCTCCTATTCAGAGCGTGCACTAACTGCTGTGTTTTGGCCTGGTCCTCAGGGTCCCCCCAATACGTCCTCTGTCTCTCAGCTCTCTCGAGGGACAGATGCATTGATTTGCTCATTAAGAGGAAGTACCGGGCAGGATTTTCTTCCTCTTTTCTTCTCCACATTGACAGCCACACAGCGGAGGGGTGTGGCTGGCTTCTCTCCCCCAGTGCACATCTTGAAAACCCAAGCCAAGGAGGGGAGGGGAGCGAGCCGAGGCGATTAGAAGACTCTTTGCATATTCATCAGCTAATGAAAAATCATTGATTGTACAGCCTGGCTGAAAAGTGTCAGGACTCTGGAAGGGCTTGACGTTTGTCCCGAACAATGAGGGCCCTGATGCTCTTAAGCATCGCATTGCAGAATCTCTAATAGAATTCATGCACAAAGCCACCATTGAGTGAAAGAAGTATATGTGTATCAAAAATATGTGGCGGTCCATGCACGAGCGGCGTTTGCCATGCGAAGCACGGCCACCCCGGAACCACTGAATACGCTTTCATGTAATGGCCTCATAAATGCCACTTGTCCGTCAGTGGGCTCTGTGGCATCGTGGCAAGGTGTCAATCAAACATAAGTGGCCGACATGATTGGCTATTTGAAAGAAGTTGCTATGGTTCTCTTTCCCTTTGAGTGTGATTGAATCTAGCACCCCATTCATTGCGCTTCTTTAGTTAACTGTGGCGTTTGTTAGAAAAGTGGGAATCGTGCTTCACTTTAACTATAAAAATAACCGCATGATTATAACCAGGAAAATGTGCCACGAATGGATGAAAACTGACACTAAAAATGGAACAAACATTCGTTGCAATGCAATCAATCATCCTGCATCCAGCACAAGACAGCTCACAACAGCCTGAAGTCGAAAGTGAAGCAAAAGAGCAAAAACAGGCTCAAGCTGTACATCCATGTACATGTTGTTATGCTTAAGTCCTGTAAGAGGCAGTTCTATGTACAATGCCAATGCTACATCCAACGCTAGCAAAGCAATGTGGTTCACTTATTATTTGTACCTTGATCCATGTGAAAGACATCAACAAGATGCTAGGGACATTTTGCGACGCTCAGTTTTTTTAAGCCATTTTTTCCAAGTTAGATTGGCTGTGTTGAAAGAATATGGGTGAAAAATGGCAAAGAATAATCCTTTTTTAAACATTTTAGAACTGTCTCTGTTCCTTAAATCAAACTAACATGGCAACGCTACCCAAAATACCAAAAGACATCTGTTCCTCATGACAAAAACTGCCCCACTGAAAATGATTGAAAATGACATTTTTGAGCCCACATTAATCTGAACATAAACGAATGCAATCCTTTATTAAGATTTTAAATTGGACTCATGGCTTTTATTTTTTTAGGAATTTGTCCACCAGATGACGCCATTTTTTTCCTATTGAAAGCATGCAGCAAAATGTTTTACCTTTCACTGTTTTCAGTTTTTTCTATATTAATATACAGTTATCCCTTGTGTCGCGGTTAATTGGTTCCAGACTCGACTGCGATAAGTGAATTTCCGCGAAGTAGGAAATATTACTAGAATATTAATAAACAGAATATTTCCGTAGCTATAGCATAGAAAACCTGTTTATGACCTTCTAAATACAGTTTTTGCCATTATTAGAGCCCTGTATACATGAAATAACACCCCTATAGTCACCTTTACAGTCCTAATATTCTTTGTTGACATCACATGTGCAGGATACGGGATCACTGCAGGGACATAAGAGACATAGTATATAACGAGCAACCGAGCTAACTAGTTCGCCTTCACTTTATTTGTTCTAAACTTAAGAAAGTGTTTAAAACAAGTGGGGAAGAATTAAAAAGTAAGAAGCCAAAAACATACCACACAAAGCCAAAGAAAGTTGCAAGTACCAGCATTTTGACAAAGAAGGTGAAAAACACTATTGAATTCAATAAATAACTCAGGACAACACAGGAAGGTGGTAATGGTAGATTTCGCCACCACATCGTGTCTTTGGAAACAGCCACGTCTTCAGTGACGGTAACAGTAACCTTAAATGTCATTTATCCCTTTCATTTGTCATTTATATACATTTTGAATTGTTTTATTCATGTAAAACTACTGTAAAATGAATTGTAAAACATCATAGACGGGCAACGTAACATATAGCTGATGCCCGGTTCCGGGTGCCATCTTGTCAGCTAGCTAATTGAATGCTAACGCAGAAGGACGTTTTGTGATTTAAAAAAAAAAACATTAATAATACAGTTGGACTCATGTTGTGTATTAATAACATGATGTGCGCCATACTGTACGCAAGCTGAGGCAAAACAGTTACCCTGCAGTTTTATCATGTTTGGGAATCTGGCATTTTTTCGTAATTAGGGTGAAATGTGTTTTATTTTTATGTGTTTTAATTTAAAGGACCACTTAAAGGGTAGAGGTATTTGACAAAATTTGAAGTTTGAGAAATCTGTCCAAAACTGTGCAAGACAACCATCGCCACCAACCAAATATCATGAGAAATTCATGGCTAACCACATCCAACAAGACGTTCCCTAGTTACCTAGTCGGCCGGAAAATTGGGTTTAAATATTACCCCAACTTTGTTGGAATAAGGCAATTGACAACATATACTGTACCTATAGCAAAAGCACAGACAATTAAATATGGCCAATGTGAAGTGCATAGACTAGTGGAGTCATGCTGAGGCTGAAGTATTATCGTGTCTCATATGGCCCCAGGTACAAGATAATAATCTCCTTCAGCATCTGGAAGTTGCACAGCCTGGGAGTGACGGGAAGCACAAGCTAGGACAAAGCTAGAGTTATAAGTGTGACAAAGTGATAAAGATTCCAGGCTCCTATTATTTCCTTCAATCCCCTGAAGAAGCATCACATGAGCAGAAGAGCGTGGAGGTACATTCACAACAACAAAAGGAGCGCAAGAAGGATGACGAGACAGGCCCCGCAGACAACCAACGACACAAAAAGTCTTTTTGAAAGGCGAACCACAAGCGCTCAAAAGAGATGTTGCATTTCCGCGCCGAGAAGAACACACAAACAATCTTGAGAGGAATTTCTGACCAAGATTCGATTGTGGGCTGTGGTCTGTTCGGAACGTTGTGGTTCGTTTACAATGGCGGGCCGACTGTACAAGGAGAAAGACGGACAGACGAGGTGGGAGGGGCGTTTGAACTGCATCACAAGTTGTGGCAGTAAGATTAAAAAAATATTTACCCGCATTACATGTGATTAAAAGAAGGAATGCGACCCTGAAGCACAGTGGAAACAGGAAAACCAAACTACAAAAAATTGTTGTTTTTAATGTATTCGAGTATCAGAAGACTTTAGACATTAGAAGTGGGCATATGCTGCAAGATCTCAGTTCAGTATGCACCAAAGGGCACTTTTTCTATGGCTTTTTGCAACATTTTCGCATCATCAATTGTGGTAGGCTGTTTTATGGGTACGGTTCATGGCTGGTGAGGCACTGACTCTTTTCTGTTGTTGTGCTAAGTTAAAAAAGCATAAGTTTTGAATTATTTTTTAAAAAGATTGTTCATTAAGAGGATAACAACAAAGCGAAGACAATAATTCACTTTTGTTTTAAAAAAATCTTATAATTGATTATTTTCAAATACTTCTTAGTATTAATATTTTATTAACTGGAAAAAAATTCTGTTCTTACTTTTTATATGTATATGAAGTTCATGTAGCTGTTCTTTCATTCGCATTTGACTTTCTGCCAACCACTGCTGCTGGAAGAACGGCAGTGACAGGCACATTCCAGCTCAAGCACGCCCGACCCCTTCAGGATGCAGCGGCACTGCAAGTGCCTCAATGATGCCATTTTTATTGTCTGATTAGAAACAATAATGATGTCGCGCTTACATTACAGACATTACACAGATTGTAGAAAATCATGGTGTATAAGAAATGTTTCTGCAACATACTATTGGCGACATGCTGACAAACAGAAACTGACACCACAAACTGGCAGGCTCCAAAATCCAACTCTGTGTGCACTGAGACGTTAGGCATGCACGTTCGCAGCAATCTCACCTGACCAGGAAACGTGCAAGAAAATGTTAAAAAACGATTGGACTCATACAGAAAATACATTTAGAATATTATTTAATGGACATATATTAATATTTGTTTTATGTTATCATTATTTATTTAATTTTTCATCATGTTTCTGCGGAACAGCTTTAAATTGTTGACCCATTTTGTGGTCCCTGAAACAGGCCTTTTTGGATAATTCTGAAATACACATTATTTTTCAATTTCGGGTAAACATACCTTGTTTTTAACCTCTGGCACTTCACCACTTACCTTTGTTTCATTTCAAGCTGTTCATTGGACTTGAACGACTTGAATTTCAATAAATAACTGGAAAAATTGGGGTGTTCTAAAACTTTTTGTAGTGTATACATGTACAGTTTGTCAAATACAACTTTGTTTAAGTTGTTCTTACCACCAGATGTGCACAAACTACAGTTAAATCTACATTTATATATTAATACCTCTAAAACAAATGTCAGTCTCGAGAAGCAGGATATTATCTGTATCGGCTTAAAAAAATTGTGCATGCCTATTTTTTGTTCCTTCCAGAACACCATCAAATTTCAAAAGTGAGTGTTTAAGCTCCTCTTCTCTCAAAAGTGGAGCAAGCAAGTGAGGGAGATGATAGATTTTCCTCATGTTTGGTGCTCATAAACAGACTATAGGGACACATAATACCGCTAGAACATCATTAAAAAGTCACTTTTTTATAATAGGGGACCTTTAAACAACAACGTACATCTACTGCCCTGATGCTGTTGACACAGTGTGGTTAATTGTAGCATCCTGTCTGGAGGCTTAGGAAAATAAACGACCATACTTTCTGTACTCCATGTCTACTGTGCTATGTTGTGTGGTGTCCGACATAATCAATCATGTACAGAAGAGAGTAAATGTATTCCACAGGCACGACTCCTTGCCTTACAGGAAGAATGGAATCCATCACATGGCCGGACATTACATGATGGTGAGCATCTAAGTGCATTATGACATCATGGTGTGGGAAGACGTGCGGTGGGAGAAGACGCAAACAGTGGGGGCCGCCACTTGACAAGCAAGATCAAAACACAGGAGCGCCTCCGCTGATAAAGGCAGTGCTGATCGGACACACTTTACCCTCCCATTCATGCTGCCTTGTAGCTTTGAACTTGTAATCAGTGTGAGGGCTGCTTTGTGTCGGCAGCCAACTGCGGCATTCACATCCATCTTCAGTGGGTATTGAAGAAAGAATGCCAAATTGGCCAATTAAATATGGCAAACCTTCATGGTGGTCCTGGCAAACTTTATTACATCTCTTCAATCTACTGTATAGCTTCCAAGTATTTTCCTCTCTCAGTCTTTAAAACCATCAAGAAATCCAATGTAGAAAGATTTACAGTAAATGTCATTAATCACATTGACTTGGAAGGTTGTCTTTGGTTTTTCCATCTGGACTATGTGTGTTTTCTTGTTTGCGTCTTTTTATCCAGCAGTGTTGATTTTGGACATATGTGGGGTCCTTCAGCAGCAGCACAAACACAAAAACTTGTACGCATGTGATCAGGTAGTGTGGAAACGTCTACATGCTTGTTTTGGCTTAACTTAGAATACAACCTTAACCACTGTATGTTTTACATAATTTTTGGGGAGATGAATAAAGATAAAGATGTAGGTAGTCAACATTGGGATTTTTTGGCACATTTCCTAGATTTTTTAATATCTACAATGGAACCTGAAGCGTGTTTTTTGGTGAACGTTGAGAATTTACACCACAATTTTGCCTTGGTTTGCGTACACTCTTTGGTTCTGTATTCTTAATGTGTTTTTTTTTTTTATTAAAACATGTACTTCCTTGTTAATATCCCATTAGCTACCTAACAAAATGGCAACCGGAACCGGAAGTTAGGTCCCCCGTCTATGATGTCATCCATGGCTGATTCTCAAAAGTGTTACCACGTTTTTATAGTTTTCTAATTATAAAACCATTTTAAATGCATATAAATAATGAATGGGATAAATGAACATTTCAGGTTACATTTACCTTCAGTGAAGACTGCTGCTCCCAAAGACACGATGTGGCACTGAGACACCACAGGGACACCACCTTCCTGTTTTGTCATGTCTTATTTCTTAAAATCAGTAGTTTTCACCTTCTTTATCGTAATTTTGGCACCCGCAACTTTCTTTGGCTCAATTTTGGGTTACAGTGATGAGGTGAGAAACACTATTGAATTCAAGAAATAACTCATGTCAAAACAGGAAGGTGGTGGTGGTGGTTGATCTTGCTGCCACATGGTGTTTTTGGGGACAGTCACATCAAGAATCACGTCATGAAGGTAAAAGTAACCTTAAGTGTTCATTTATCCCTGTCATTCATTATTGACATGTATTTATATGCATCTCAAATTGTTTTCTGCATGTAAAGCTATAATTGTAAAACTATAAAAATATGTTTTGTGTTAACATTTTTGACTTTGTGGAATGGATTAATTGGATTTACATGATTTCTTATGGCAAAAATTTTGCCATTTTGCCAAGACGTTTCGGTTTGAGTCAGACCTTCTGTAACGAATTAATGATGCTAACTAAGGTTCCACTACATATTCCATCCATGCATATTATAATATAATAAAAGAAATATAATAAATGAAATACATGGGAAAAACCTTTAACAGTTTGGGTGACAGTCTGGCCCTGGTAGAGATTATTTCTTTTATTTCTCATGAGAGCAATTGTTTTGAATTTGAACACAATATTGTTTTTTATGTAAATGCTGCAATTAAAACCATATTCAGTCTCTAATTCGGTCTCTAATTAGTGCCAGGTGAAAACATTGGCATTACCATCTGTGGCTGTGGGCAACCTCCTAAAGTAGTTTTTTATTAACTCCACAAGATGGCAGTGAGTGTATTGAAGTATCATGAGTGCTCAGCATCCAGCAGGTTTAAAATGTCGCTACTCAACTGTTGCTGTCAAACTCATGCATGTTACACTTGCCGTAGTGTTGTTTACATTACATCATCAGTGGTATTACTGCTGGTTTTGCCTTTCTGATATTACAATATTGGTTCTGTTGCTGCTGTGTTGTGTGATATACTTGTTAATAAATGTTGTGTGATATACTTGTTAATGTGATCAAAGAGCGCTATGATTTCCTTTCCACCTTTTCATGCACTCCAAGTTAATAAAGTAAAAAAAAAAAAAAGTTAGTATGTATAATGAGTTTAGAAATTTAGGAAATAGCAGCCTTTCATCAATTATCGCCTGCTTCCAACTGAATAAAAGCGGTAAAAATAAGAGCATTTATTGTATGTTATCAGCTAGTATAAGCTACTTACCTCAATGATGTAAAGGACGATGTTTTTGTAGAAGCAGTAGAGGATACATTTGGCTACACGATTGTAATTCCAAGCTCCGTGGACGAGCAGCAGATTCTTCAAGTATTTGAACTGTGCGGGCGGGAAAAAAAATCCCACAGTAAATTAAATTGCACTTTACAAACAAGATGTCACTAAAGCCACAATAGAAACGTCTGGATTATAGGAAGAAACAGCAGGAATTTGTCCTAGCAGGGAGATGGTAAAATAATAGCGACCCCCATCAAAAAATAAGAACGACATTATGTGGGCTCCAAAAGTTCAGCGTAATCGTTACATGACTTTAGAAGGATCCTTCTATAAGCACGCCTGTGGTGAGTCTAAAATTGCAGTGTAATTTCTGGCTGATAAGTGTGATTATACTGGAACGTTCTTTACTTTACTCTCCAAGTGACTGAAGAAGCACATTTTTACTAAGTTTACATTTCATCCTTTAGCTGTCTGACAAAGTGAGAGTGTGAGAAAGGACAGCTCAAGCAGTTTAAGCCTCAAACTTCTACACTGGCATCTTGTAATGGAAGAAGTGGTGCTGTTATTGCCAAGGCTGCATTGTAGTTCGGTACTATGGTCCAGACCAAAACCCAAAAGAAAGAAAAAAGCTTTACAGATACACTTTGGTGCGGTCCACACTGGTATTTTTGTCATGTGACCGAAGGCTGTGCAGTAAAGAACATTTCCATAAAGTAACTCAAATATTGCATACCAAATACCGTCTGATAGGTTGAATATGTGGGTTATTTTTTATATACCAGCTTAGGCTCTGCCCACATGGAAACATTCTTGGGATTTTTTTTTTTTGGTGGGTTGTCCACACTGCCAAATTAGAATATAGTTGCGTCCAGACGAGAACGCATCACTGAGTGAAAATGATGTAAAACACAAGGCACACCTACATATATGGCGCTCTGAACATGCATGCAGACGGAACCACGTGACACTCCAAACCGCGGAAGGAGAAAGAATACATGAGCATAAGTACGTCGTCTTCCGCTTACGAGAAGCGGAATTACTTCTGCGAGTCATTATGGAGTACAAGACAACAAAATATCCGGAGAATGCCGACTGAGGTGAGTCGTATCCGTCGGAATATTCAGATATTATGTCGGCTTGTCGTCAAAGCTCACTTCTGGTCACATGACGTCGACGAGGCGGCGGTTGGTCGGTGACATCATCGGTCTCGCATTGCCTGTATAGACGACAACGACAAGCCGGCGTTTTCAGATTTTCCCACCCTAGAAGCCGTTTAAAAAAAAATACCATTTCAGGTCACCCAGAACGCCATCCCCGTGTGGATGAGAGGCTGAATCGATAAAATATTTTGACGTTTTGATTTGAAAACGATTTGTGTGGGTAGCCCCTTAGATTTCACCAAAAGCTTCTAAAATATACCTGTACTTTTAAGTAGCACCTTTGTCACACATACACACACACACACACAGACAGAGGGAGAGAGCAGAGCATATTTTCGCTTACATGTCACTTCTGCATGGTTTTTGCGGGCATTTTAACACTGGTGCATGTTTTGGTCCATGCAGTGTTCACATTTAAAACCCAACTGCACAACAGTCTGCTTGTTTGGTGCACACCAGAGTTCGAATTGACCAAATGAACTGTACTAACATGTGTGAACACACCCTAAAATACTGGTGGACCAGCCTGGACACTCCTTTGGTTGTGTTGTGTTTGCGTTAGTGTGGTACTTGTACAACATGATCATACAGTGTTTACTACCTGCTGAGTAAATGAAATCATCACTGCTGTTGATTTCTATTGACCACAATGTAATGTCTTAATAAAGTTACACTGTGCAACCCCCCCCCCAAAAAAACAATCCCAGTTGTTTGCTGTGCTGTTTTAAAAATAGTTTTCTTAAAGCTCAGTGACATTATCTCATACATTTAGGGATAAACTCATACTTTTAAATTCATAATTTTAAATTCAAAGATAAATCCATAACGCACACTTTGGAGCTTGTCATAATTAGTAAATGAACGGAACAACTAGAAGTTAGCCAGCTTCCCAGATTGGATTTCACTTTCCCAGTCAGCAAATTAGAGCTAATGTTGAGCTATGCCAACACAGAGAAAACACATCGGCCAAACTCTGGAAGTGTAATTTAATTTTGCCAAGTGGATTATAAGAGGCCACCTGTCTTTGACAGACATAAACCTTGGACACGTAATGCGGACTGAAGCGGGAACAAGCCCGGCTCTCTTGAATAGTAATTGCATACTCAAGGACAGAGCATGCACTGTGTTGGACGCAACTATTGCTTTTCCCATGCTCTGGAGCCCTGTGGCGGCAATAGAAAAATGTTGCATTGAATGGTGTTCTGTGTATAAACACAGCAGCGTTTTTGTTGCACTAAGGTATCGCATATCGACGCCGGGTTGCAGACATTCTTGCTTGGAAGTACAGTACTTGTTTACATTTTGCCGCAGTCTGTTCCTGATGTAGTTGGATGATGCTTGTCTTACAGGTGTTACCACTTCACTGTCAAAGCTGATGGCCTGGAAGGCATGAGAGGCTTTGTTGCTCAGAACAAATGTGCCAAGCTATCACTGACACTAACGCTAACAACATGCTTGACAGCTATTATTTTGGACTTTTTGGAAAAGTCAACAAGATGATGTTGCCAACAACATGGCAAACATAGAACATGAATGTTAGACATACAACAAAAACAACAGGCAACTTGAACTTGAACAACTTGGGCCTGGCAACAGTGATATGTGTGTTTGTGAGTCTATATTATGTCTTATTTATGTCTTATTTCCTCTTATTACGTCTACTATATTGGATATTACGAGTGTAAAGTTGACAATAGGCACATTATTTAATGTCTAGAGGGTTTTAATGTTAAAAGAAGGTTGTGAACAGGCTTTCTATGCTCTAACTATGAAAATATTGCATTTAAAAATAAAGGAATCCTACTTCGTTGAAATTCACTTATTACGGTCTTTATACGCTCTATAAAGTTTAAAACAGACATAAAGATGGTAACTGTAACGTCAACAAGTACTGTTTATGCCAAAATCACAAAAAATTCCAAGTCGTAAACCAACACAACATATCCCATGGGACATCCTCCAGTTGTCTATGATACTGCATGTGTATACAGTCTTCCATCGTTTATTGCCGTTAATTGGTTCCAGACCCAACCGCGATAAATGAATTTCTGCAATATAGGATTCAAAGTTAATAAATGGAATATTTTCGTCGTTACAGCGTATGACACCTATGCTAAATACAGTGTTCCCTCACTCTATGGTGGTTCACTTTTCACAGATTTGCAGAATTTTTTTTGGTGCTTTTTTACTATTACAGCGTATGAACGCTGTTACAGGCCGAGCCTGGCCCTTTAACAAGAGCAAAATGTGAGAAAATGTTATTGCCTGTGTGAGAAAGGTTTATAAAGTGAATGGTAAGGGGTTTTCAACCTTAAAACATATATGATATATAACATATACAGTCAAACCTGTCTTAGCGGCCACCTGTATAGAACGGCTACCTACCTATAGCGGCCACTGGAAAAATCCCCCGCAGAAAATGTGCGTGTTATAGACACTGTGTATAGTGGTCACCTGTCTAACGCGGCCAGCGGCCACCCATTTTGTATCCCTTGGTCAATATCTGACCGCATATAGTGGCCAAAAGGCCGACTCAAGTAGAAGCTTCATGCACAAAAAAGTTTTGTTTTTTAATCAATGAAGCCGTCGTGTGTAGACTTTAATTACTGAGTCCTAGCTCAGTCACAATCATTCACAAGATCCACACAAACTGTCAGTTGTTCAACATAAAAAAAAAGCCGTCTTCTTTGGAGCTTGTTGCAGACAGTGACACCGTTTATTTCCTGGTGTGAGACAATGTGCACTGGTCAATACTGTAATGCCCCTTGTTGTGGGGAAGGAGAGACTCACATCGCCGATGCACTTTAATCGCTTTATTAACAGCGGTTTATTAACCTAGTAGTTCTTTATAACTTTTATCCGCAGTCCCACAGTGCCTTCTACTGGTCGACATGTAACAGTATAATTATATGTATCTGCAAACACAAGCTTCTAATCACAGACATGTTAATATGTGCGCGCACAAATTCAAAATGGCCACCAACCTGCCTATAGCGGCCACCTGCCTATAGCTAAGGGGCTAACAAGCTAGCGAGCTAACCAGTTAGCCTAGACTTTATTTCTTCTAAACTTAAGAAGCCCACAACTTACCACTTCCCCAAGGAATGGGAGGAGAACTTTTTTCAGTTTATCATGTCGGATATGCCATTGCTGACTACATGACTTCATACAGCGTTAAGGTAATGTAAGGTAAGGTAATGTCTCAATGTGTTTTGTCATTACTGCCGCTTAGTCACCAGAATACTACATATCACTTGTATTTCGATATGTTTTGACCAATAATAGACCATAGTCTACCATTAATGAATTAATTCATTTCTGAAAAACGGTGCTATAGAAATACATAATCAAACCGCAATATTGTGAGGGACAACTGTACTGTATGTGACAAAGGTGGTCCGACAAAACAACCATAACAATCCAGTAGCTCAAATTAGAAATTATGAAGGAAAAAAATCATAACTTTATCAAAATTGAAGAAAGAAATAAAATGTTTGGCCTATGTTGTTATCTCAAGAATTATTACAAAAACACAATGTAATCCAAATAAAACTGTGACTTGTGTCCCACTCACAAAAACACAACAAATGTAACGCTATGTTTATAATGCATCCCGCAGGAGCCCACAATGGGCTCCTGTACAAATATACTGACACTCACCTGAGCAATGGAGTAGTCGGAGGAGTTGGCAGCCTGCAGGCCCTCGTTGCCAGATATGCCCACGCCCACGTGAGCTGTCTGAATCATCCCCACGTCGTTGGCTCCGTCGCCGATGGCCAACGTGATCACCTTCACTTGCTTTTTCACCATCTCCACCACCTCCGACTTCTGGAGAGGAGACACTCTGAAGGAGGAACACAAAAAAAAAAAAAACAGGTGACCTATTTTCACCAATGTTCCGTCATATGGAAAAACAAAGACCTCTATTGATTTTTAATGGTAGGTGACACAATATCAGTCCTGTCATATGTTTCTTTTTTGGACTAAAACATGTTGACCAGTGTTATGCCACATACCAAAGCAAGATCTCTATTATTTTTTAAATATGTCACAATATGGCTGAGGTACATCCGGTCAAATGACATATTGGTACAGGTTCCTGGTCACATCTCCATGAATCAAATGAATCAAAAATGGCAAACCAATCATGTGGCATAGGTTTAAAATTTTGGATGATAGGGCAGACAATACGGCTGAGCTAGCTGAGGTTAAAAGTCATATTGGCAGCTCCTCACCACCTCTTTACCAGCCAAAAATGTCAAAGTAATCATATGGAATAAAAAAAACAAAAAAAACAAGGACAAGAATTCCGTTGATTTTAAAAGATAGATCATAAAATGGCTCATGTACCAGAAGTTAAAAGCCATATCAGTGTCTGTTCCTTGTCACCTGTCTACCACTCAAAAATGTCCATCAACCTTATACCATATGCCGAACCAACTTTATTTATTTTGGATGACTTGTATAATAATAGAACTGAAATAATAATATGGGTACACATTACTCATCACCCAAGAGAAAGACAAAACCAATTCAAACAATTGTATGCTAGTGTATAAAAATTGTACAAAAAAATAAAAAATAAAAGAAATTCTCTTGATTTTGAATGAGCCATATCAGTGCCTGTTCCTTACCACCTGTCCACCAATTGCGTGTCACATGCCAAACCAAGAACTCTATCGATTTTGGATGAATTGTATCATAATATAGCTGAAACAATACCAGAATCAGACACTCATCCATGTATGCAACATGTAAAATCCAAAAGTTCTGCTGATGTTGAGCAATAGGGGACACAATCTGGCGGAACAGTCTGAGGTCAAATAGCATGTGCCTTATTAGTGCTCGCAATTTTGATTCCCCACTTCCTTACAAGTTGATTTTGGAAGGCTCACTTCAAGTTCTAAGACCGTGGCAGAGCATAAGACAGTCCAGACGCTGGGCCTTGTGCTTATTATAACATGACACGTATCAAGCATGTTATCTAACGCAACCTCCATGTTTTTCCCCCTAATGTCACGTCGCAGAAATTGTCTTCTTGTCCTCTGTTGACTTTCTCGGACTGGCCAATCTTCTTTTGTTCTTTCTGCACTTGGCATCAAACAAAAGCAGTGTTGTTGGCTTGTCTGTGGACTTATTGTACAAAGTATGTTATACTGTAGTACAATTGCAGGCAATGACATGAAAAATGCTGAAACGCTTGGTGGTGGTGGGGGGCGGGGGGTCCTTGTGGTCTTGTAATGCCAAAAAGTCTCCACAACTCTCCAACTGCTTGTAAATACTATTTGTCCCTTTAGAAGTTCCCCATGTTTCATGATTCAGCATGCTCTCTCAAAGTGTGGCGGGCTTGTAACAGGGCCTTGGTGACCTCCATCACTCACTGCTGTTAAACTTACAGCTGTACACCCTCCTTACATGTCCGCATGGTTGTTCTTTACTGCGCTCTGAGGAGTTTTTAACTCGGCAGACATTTTTTTTAAATGCATTCATGTCCTCTCCGGGGTTTTTTGGTGACGTTGCATTGTGTGCTCTTTTTGCCTTTTGGACCTTGGAGATGCAGCTGTGTACATTTATGCACTGATGTCTTTCCAAGGAGTTTTCTGTCCATCAGTATGAAATGTTCCATTTTAAAAGATAGATTCTTCAGCAACGAAAATATCACATTGAGTGAATAATGCTAAAAGATTGCATCACCAGTCCAGGAAGGAGTACACTACAATGAAACTTCAAATGCGGAATTCCCTTGATATTGAAACATTTTTGGGACAAATATGCTTCCAAAGTCACATAAAACTTTGTAGTTCATGCTGCGGTCATATACAGTCATGTAAAAAATGATTAGACCACCCTTGTTTCTTCAGTTTATTGATCCATTTTAATGCCTGGTACAACTAAAGGTACATTTGTTTGGACAAATATCATGATGATAACAAATATAGATCATAAGAGTTGAATTTAAGAGTTGATATCTAGCAACCTCCATGGTTTTCTTGATGATAACCAAAATTACTTGAATGAACTTACATGAATAGCTATAGCATTGTACTGCCAAAATATTTAACTATTTTTATTGTCATTGTTGTATTTGTCCAAACAAAGGTACCTTTAGTATCAGGCATTACAATGAACTAGAAACAGAAGAAACAAGGGTGGCCTAATCATTTTTTACATGACTGTAGTTTAGACTTCTAGGGGTCAGCAAACAAAAAAGAATCCACTCCCGAAATTGCTATTTGTTGTGAGAGTTAAAGTTTGATGTTTTAATGTGGTTAACTTCTTTTTACACTTATGTAGCAATTAACACAACAGGCTTGCAGTCAATATAATTATTTTTCATGATTAAAGTGCTCATGACACCACAAATGCATATTTCCCATGTTAGATGTGTGCTCAAATGTTTACTTGATTTTTTTTTTTTATAATTTTTGCTGTGTCTTCCGGAGTCTGGAGAAGGCGGAGCAAGTGACGTTTATACAGAATTTCGCACCCCAAAGTTAACACGCCATTGCTGTCTCAATTGTTATGTTCCAGTTCTGGATTAGTTTTTGTTATGTTGTGTTTTTTTTATAAATATATATTATGCCCGCCGGTTGTGTTGAAGGCTTTTGCTGGAACACTTAAGGAGACAGAGTAAACTTGTTCACATTTCTAAAAAAACCCACCATTCTCTGCATCAGAGAATGCACACTCACTCACTATTCACACTCCTACCGTCAGGCAGACGCTACAGGAGTTTGAAGTCCAGGACCACAAGGCTGGCAAACAGTTTTTACCCACAGGCCATCAGGCTCCTCAACGAAGCACTCGCACACGCCGCACGCAACACACGCACACACTCATAGCACTTTATTTATTTATTTATTTGTATTATTTACTTGTATTAATGTCTCGTCTGTTGTTGTTGCTTAATTTATTGGTATATATGTTTATGTGTTTATGTTTCTTATGTTCTTATTCTTTCATTTGATTTCTTTCTTTTCTTGGGAGAATGAACAGAATAAGATTTTCATTGCATGGTATAACTGCTGTTTTACCATGCACATGACAATAAAACTCTCTTGAATCTTGAATCTCTTGAATCAGATGCTTCATCAAACATTGAAGGACAAATGTTTTAATACTGCCGCGCAGATGGAAATAAAGAGTCAAAAACCCACAAGACGTTTGACCATGGAAAAGTGTGCCAAGGTGGCAGTAGGTCAATTCACATTTTATCTACCAACCCAGCTAACACATAACAAAAAAAGAACATTAGTTTGTGGTTCTCCAATAGGTAGAACTAAACCAAGGGAGAACGTTTCTAAACGAACGTTAGGGGTGAACATTGAGGGAACCAACCATGTAACCACCACGCAACGTTCAAAAAACGTAACACTGCAACCAAAGGGTCACCAGCAGATTTGTTTCTGCAACAAAAATGCTAAGTTTTCATAACATTTTGGGAACAAAACATGGCTCGCTGGGAATATTCTCTATAGTAGCCAGCCTAGTGTTGATTCCTAAGTGTCTTGGTTATGATATGCTAGGTGGCTAATGTTGTCACATGCAACTATAAACCCAAAGTGTCGTCTTTGATTGAGCATCACTACAAATCTTTAAAAAATATGGGCTTTCATGTCAAATTGCTAGCTAAACAACGCTGTGACTCGTCTTTCCAGCCTATCTCGCAGTCGATCTGTCAGCTTCAGTAAGTAAATCCACATTTAATAGTAATTTAATAGTAAGGGGTTTCACGGCAGGGCTAGATAAACAGCAATCGGCTGTTGACTGCTATTGTATTTTGCATGTGCATAGAGCTGTCAGTGTCACTTACTGACATACTTGAAAAAACATACCTGCGGCCAATTTTTTGTGTGTGTTATATCATAGTCACCGCAACACAGTATCAGTGAAAGTTATTATTATGTTATTGTTTTGAATATGTCACTTTGTTGGCTTTGCTGTGAGTTCATGCCTGCATCTGATTACATTTGGTTACCAGAATGTATTCTGGTAGTGACATCACATGCAAGATGGGATCAGTTCCTAAAACTCGCTAGCGGGGTTTTCACTGGTATTTCATAGTTGTATATTTGTCTATGAATGCAATATGACAAAAAAACATGTATTACAATTTTAGTTCAGTTATTACAGCCATTGGTTTGGCTCATTTCTTGAAAGAGAAATAACATTCTCAAATAACATGGACAAACTCCAAACAACCTGGAAATTGAATTGAATTTCTCATTCATTTCATCAAATTGCAAATGTCTCAATGTGTATGTGCATCTTTGTAAATGATTAAGTATAGGTAGCTACAGTTAGCACAGTTTCCAACTGAATAGATCTTGTTGATCTAAAATGATTGTCGATTCTCAGGTGTAAGGGTTGTTCTCTCCAAAACATGTCGGCACCATTTCATTGTATAAGTCATCACATGCACAACGGTCTGTTCAATTGTCAAAATGAGTCTGTAATATACTGCCATATATGTAATATGCCATATATGAATCGCTTGGAACATTGGATAGATTGATTATTTGACGGTCAGGTGAAACTAGAACTTGCACTGTCATGTGGATGAGAATCTGTGACCAGACAGACAGCAGTGTGAGGACGCCGAGGAGAGCGAGGACGCTGGCCAGGAGAGAGAGGGTGAGGACAGCGACCAGTGAAGAAGTGTCAGTTATGAAACTGCAGCTTTATTTACAGCACCGTAGGCGACATCATTTCCCTAGTATCTTGATGTGTTTAGATTAGAGTATGTTATACTAAACATGTTTTCTTCTTATTACTTTAAGTTTGTGAATACCTTATGTTGTGCTCAATTGCAAGACTGATCGGCCAAATGATCTTTTCAAAATGTAATTTGTTTCAAGAAAGGAGCCAAACCAATGGAAAAAAACTGTCAGTGGGTACTTTCATTTTGTTATTGCTTTTTTCTAACATTTGTGGTCTCATAAGCACTACTTAGCTGATTAGCTGATTGATTCAGTGTCAGCGAGTTTGCTGTCTAAAGAAGCCTAACGTGACTTGAAATAATTACATGTTTAAAAAACACTTTCCTTACAGAAATAATGTAAAACAAACTATACTACTACTAGGGTCCTGTGATTTCCACGTTAACAGAATCAAGAGCAGAATCGCGGGAAATTGGCAAAAAAAAAAGAGACATTTAGTGTTAAACGAGGAATCTCGAAGAAATTGACATAATGTGAATGAAATGCTGTAATCATGAGGAGAAGGAATGTTCGTGTGAAGAAGTATTTCCCCGGCGGACCGCTCAATTGTGGCAGAATCTTATCACAAACACTAAACCGACCCAAACTCCCAAACTAAACATGTCACAAAGGGTGACCTAAAACACTGGCAAAAGTTGGTTGAAACGGAGCGTGAATGTAAGCTGGCGGGGTTAGCTTAGTTTAACAGAGCGTGCTAGTATGGCTGTGTGTGTGTGTGACCTCAGCATGTGACCGTGTTGTGTTTGACCGCTTTAATGTAAGGATCGCTTTACACTGCCCGCTGACGACATGCAAGTTGTGAGTGTAAAAAACACAAAGGCAGGTTTATTCTTGCACCCAGCTAGTCTTAAATGTAAACAGACATTCTCAATACACACAGAACACACTTCCAGCCTTCAAAATAAGAGCGCCGTTTGTCACATATCGTCTAATTGTGTAAACAAAATAAGAGTGTCATAAAAAAATAACTTACATGCAACATACAATGCAATTGGAATTGCATCTGTGACTACATCTTCCTCAATCACAAGCATGGGCATTGCAGTTTGCTGAAGATTGTGCAGCAATGTGTGCACAGGCTGGCATCCCTTAGAAAGGTTAGGCAGGCTACATCCATTTCTGGATTACTGGGCAAAATTGGCCAACGATGTATTGCATCAATAAATGTAAGGATTTTTGCATTTAATTAATAAACATTTATAGTATAATAGACACACTCTACGCTGGTAAGTGTCAAATCTAAAAAACGGAATTCTTTTTTTTTTTAATTCTATTTTTGAAAATATTTAAAAAATATCTATTTTGAAAACGGAAAAAATGGAATATGGAAAAAAATAAAATGGAATTTGGGAAAAATTAAAACGGATTTCATAGGGCCCTGTATGACCTTACTGCTTTGTTCTTGGGAATTAACAATTGCAGTTTAACTTATTTTTCGCTTGTGTGAATGTTAAAGTAAGAAGTAAAAAAAGTTTTACTTAAGTTTTATGTCGGCCACAGTTTGACCCTGAAACATCATTCCCCCTGAGACGAAAACGATCTGAACAGTACTTGCTGTGACCTGTCATATGAAATGCAGAAATCCATAGAAATGAAATGTAAAGGTTTAAAAATGCTGGAAAAAAACACAGTGCTGACTGGCGGTCAGAGCATGAATACGGTGCTCGACAGCTAAAGTACTTCCTGTTATTTATGTGGCCTGTGCAGGTCAACAGTGCACCTCCATAATGTTGCAAGTTGACATTCTAAATTTACCTCCGACTATAAAAGAAAAAAACCTTTAAAGCTTCAGCTGTAAAGTCTGGCGATCATCTTTATGATGAACTGTAAAAGTAGCTTGAGCAACGGAAACTTGCGCAATAATGCAAATGATGACCTGAGATCCTGGGGACATTTTGCGTCATTTGCTTTTTTATTTTCAAATATTGTAGCTGTACTGAATGAATACAGGTGAAATGTGGCAGAATATGGCAACGTTGCACAAAATGCAACACGTTTAACCCTCAAGGCAAAAAATATCCCTTTGAAAAACATTGAAAATGACATTTTTTATCCCACATTTATCCTAACATAACTAATGTAATCCTTTGTTAAGATTTGAATTTGAACTACTGGCTTTTTCCATTTTTACTTGTTATATTTGTCCACCAGATGGCACTAGTCTTTCCCATTCCAAGCATGCAGCAGAATGTCACTACTTTTACAGTTTTCTTGCTACTGAAATGATAAGTGTGCATCGCTATTGATACTGGATAATGGTGTGTGTTAAATAAAGTGTGTGTGTTATTTTTATTGTTTCTGTTTATTGTTTCTTTTTACTAAACAACAGTGGAGCTCCATAAACATACCTGCCTTTAAAAAATATAAAAATATAATTAGTATTTGATACACATATTTCAGAAGTATGTTTTAAAAGACAAACTTCTTTAAAGAGGGAAAAAATATGTAGTGTTTTTGCTGCAATTTTTGGGCCTCAACTATGAGTTTTTGTTTTAAATCTGCTACTGAAAAAAAATAATGCATGAAAGTCAATGGCGATGGAAATTACTGACACAAATAATAACAATAAGCAATTTAATTTATTTTATTTATAAATAATATCAATATTAAATGATTTAAAAACATCAATAATATTATCATTAAATTATTATTAAAAATAATATTAATATACATTTTCCAACTGTTTTTGGGAAGCTGACATTTTTTGTCATTTTTTTTTAAATGTGTGAGTGAATAAAGTGAGTAAAACACATCTAACATGAAATATTGGTCTATTTTTATAAGTCATTTTAATATTTATCTTGACTTTGCTTTGTTTTTTAAATTTTTTTAATTTAAATTCCTACCTGCAGCATATGACAGCCTTGCAGGACAGTGCGAGGTCCAGGAAGTACTGCCGCACTCCGAAGGTGAGGGCGTATTTGAGCGTCTTGCCGTCGATGATGAGCGCAAAGTCATTCTCCTTGTAGAGAGCGTCTCCCAGCATTCCGCAGTGGTGGCTGAGGGTCTCCCTTGTTCTCTGCCGGTGGGAAAACATTGAATGCGTTTCATGATTAGAGCACTTGATGAATTCCCGCTATTATTTCCAGTCTGGTGGATTTTCCATCTTTTTATTGAATTGTTGATATAATCGCTTTCTCACAGTAAATCACTTTGCTGCTGTTTTGAAACACGTGGGTCTAATTTGGAGATGGATGTTAATAATTGCCATTGGCCGAGTTTGTCCAATTGTTAACAGATGCCAAAACACTATAATATTATTATAAGGATGTCATTCACGTTAATAAATGGCATATACCTTCTTCTGATAAAACTCTTTTCATGTTGTTTCAGCAAATTACTGCATGTTGATGGAGAGAAAGAAACACGAATGTATACAACGTATAATATATGTCATTTATAAAACGCTAAAATGGAATTAGAATGATTACATCTGAGCCAAAAAGACATTTTTAGAGGGGGTAAACATTGCTTTGAGGCGTTTCTGGTTGGCCTTCTGTTTTCTTTAACAATGAGAACGTGTCGACCCAAAGGGGATGAAAAGCAGAGAAAACGAGATGATGGATGAGCCAACACGGTAGGCTTCCATGACGCGGACCTTGGACTTAATTTACGACACCGCAAATATTTTGTAGAACAATACAAAAGACCTCCACTGTAGTATTTGTACCAAAGGACGACTGTTCCCTATGCTTTAAAAGGTCATCAACGTCCACTAGGTGATGTTCGAAGACTTGAGTCATATTTTGCTACACTGACGAGGCGTCCATGGGGGGTGCTAACGCAGGTACTACTAAGAATGGTGCACGAACAAAAGACTGATGATGACGAGCGAGGGTGGAAAGCCGTGGGACTAACTTAAGGATTTACTGTCCCGACTGGAAGCACATGGACTGGATAGCAGGACTAGTGAGATCATCTCTGTCTTCCACCATCTTCCACCCAGATGGTGAAGCGCTTAGGACAGGGGTCGGGAACCTTTTTGGCTAAGAGAGCCATAAAAGCCACATATTTTAAAATGTATTTCCGGGAGAGCCACATAATATTTTTTAACATTGAATACAACTAAATGTGGGCATTTTTAAGCAAGACCTCTAAAGTCTCTAAAGTTATTCTTTTTATTAGCATTGTTATACTGAAGCTATCCAATAATAAATAAAATACTTCTTACCATTAATGCGACTTCTGGTGCTGCGTGGTTTTGCACCGTACTCCGTATCTTTTTCTTTTCACCATCTTCTTCGTCAAAAGGGTCGGCTCTACAGAATTAGCTACTTCTTGACATCTCAATGATGCGCGTAGGCTACCGCATTATCCAGTCATAATCAAATTTTGGTGTCTGACCCGGAAAATATCGGAAGGACAGCTGGCACTGGCCACCCCACATTGAGGTAGAAAATGGATGGATGGACTAAAACGCATAAGAAAGTTTTATATTTTGAGCATTATTTTTAACACTGGGATTTCTGTAATGTACTTTAAAGGTGAGCGTACAAAAAAAAAACTAAAATACATTTTTATCGTGTTAAGACATGTTTGAGAGCCAGATGCAGTCATCAAAAGAGCCACATCTGGCTCCCGAGCCATAGGTTCCCTACCCCTGGCTTAGGACATTCAACATCAGAACAACAACAAGAGATGATCGTACACCTTCAAGGTTTGGAAGGATATGGAAATTATTTTTTCAATAAGAAATCAAGGAATATAAAGAATCTGTTCCAGGGTAAAACTGCTGCCATCATTCAAAAATAACAAAGACTTTATGACACTACACTACATTATACAACAAGTATATAAATAAGATATCAAAAAGATAAAACAATAAACCTAAGGTTTTTTTCGATACATTTTAGTTGGTATAAAACACTAAGAAAATTGCGTTTCATCATGTAATTCCACATTCTTTCACGCCATGTTGTACTTCTTTAGCCAGCATGACTGAGACTGTGTGACTGAAAAGGGCTCACTCAGTTCATGCCATTGTTCTATGGAACAAACGTGCCAAGGTGCTGAACCCGCTTCCTGCCTGTTTGGAAGCACGAGAGAAAGAAAACAGAAACGCATGCACATGGCAATACATTTAGGCCGGCAAAAATTATTATTAGTTCATTTTCATTTATTGTGTGATTAATTAAGTTATTTATTATCGTCCTAGTCCTAGTGCCCGCGAAACATTTTTTTCTGACAAAGAAATATTGTCACGTTTTAATCTTGCGAGATCTTGTGACACCCCTAATATATGTATATACGTGTGTGTGTGCGTGCGTGTGTGTATACAGTGGTGTGAAAAAGTGTTTGCCCCCTTCCCGATTTCTTATTTTTTTGCATGTTTGTCACACTAAAATGTTTCAGATCATCAAACTATTTTAAATATTAGTCACTGACAACACAACTGAACACAAAAAGCAGTTTTTAAATTAAAATTTGTATTATTAAAGGAGAAAAAAAATCCAAACCTACATGGCCCTGTGTGGAAAAACTGACTGGCCCCCTTGTTAAAATATAACTTAAGGTCAGTGTGCATGAAAAAAGGCCTGAAAAAAAAAAAAAGAACATTAAGACTCGTCTCAATTTTGCCAGAAAACATGTTCATGAAGAGCGTTGGGAAAATACTCTGTGGACTGATGAGACAAAAGTTGGACTTTTTGGAAGGTGTGTGTCCCATTACATCTGGCGTAAAAGTAACGCCGCATTTCAGAAAAAGAACATCATACCGACAGTAAAATATTGTGGTGGCAGTGTGATGGTCTGGGGTTGTTTTGCTGCTTCAGGACCTGGAAGACTTGCTATGATAAATGGAACCATGAATTCTGCTGTCGACCAAAAAATCCTGAAGGACAATGTCGGGCCATCTGTTTGTAACCTCAAGCTGAAACCAACTTGGGTTCTCCAGCAGGACAATGATCCAAAACACACCAGCAAGTCCACCTCTAAATGGCTGAAGAAAACAAAATGAAGACTTTGGAGTGGCCTAGTCAAAGTCCTGACCTGAATCCTACTGACCTGAAAACCCGCTTCATACTGGAAAACCCTCCAATGTGGCTGAATTACAACAATGGCCTAACCAGTTATTAAGTTTGGGGGGCAATCACTTTTTCACACAGGGCCATGTAGGTTTGGATTTTTTTTGTCCCTTAATAATAAGAAGTTTCATTTAAAAACTGCATTTTGTGTTCAGTTGTGTTGTCATTGACTACATATACTGTATGTATATATATATATATATATATATATATATATATATATATATATATATATATATATATATATATATACATATATATATATATATATATATATATATATATATATACATATACATATATATATATATATATATATATATATATTTTATATATAACATATTTTGTCTTTACAGGACAAAAACTCAGGGACGTATGCTCTTTGGAGAGGATGTGTCTGCTCCAACCAACCACACTGTAACCCTTGCTCACCACATCAGTCGCCTTTACATGACATCATCGATTGATTACCGACGCATCGATGCATCCCTCGCTACATCACGGTTCACCTTCCACGGACTCGCTGTTTTGCGGCTTTTTTATAATGCAATTTTGCATGTTTTTTTTTTTTTTAACAGCATATGAACGCGCATTGTAGTCTGTGTCCTGGTGGTGTATTTGTACCGATAGATACATTAGTATGTATCTATCGGTGCTCTGTTGTACGTGTCTGTTATTGTATTTAGTACGGCTATCAGTAGAGGGTGCCGTACAGAGTTGAAGACATCCATCCATCCATCCATTTTCTATACCGCTTCTCCGTGTGCAGCTAAATATGTTGTCCCTCCACCTCTTCTTAATATGTGTTTATGTGCCTGTACGAGCATTTTAGGAACCAACCCACAGTAGAGCTAATAGCCGGCTAAATATACAGATATGGGAAAAATTATTAGACCACTCTTGTTTCTTCAGTTTCTTGAATTTTAATGCCTGGTACAACTAAAGGTACATTTGTTTGGACAAATATAACAATGGCAATAAAAATAGAGTCATAAGAGTTAAATGTTTTGGCAGTACAATGCTATAGCTATTCATGTCAGAACTTAAGTGATTTTGGTTACCTTCAAGAAAACCATAGAAGTTGCTCGATATCAGCTCGTAAATTAAACTCTTATGAGCTCTATTTGTTATGATCATTATATTTGTCCAAACAAATGTACCTTTAGTTGTACCAGGCATTAAAATGGATCAATAAACTGAAGAAACAAGGGTGGTCTAATCATTCTTTCCATGACTGTAGAGCCACAACGGTCCTGATTGGCTAAGGGAGAAACCGCATTTGGGTTCTGCATCCTTATTGGCTAAGGGAGAACCCAACCATTTTGTTATGCCTTCTAATTGGCTGGAGACCACAGTCAATCAATCTTCTTCGTACAACACTGCCATGTTTCCCATTGTATGATCACTAGCAACAGCTTGTAGTGAACTCTGAACCCTGTGTGTTTGCACATTTTCTCTCTGACAAAACCCACAATGTCGAAGAAACGTTCCGCGCCCAAAAGGCAGAGGAACCCAACCAATATGTTTTAACAAGAACACAAAAACTCTACAGCCGAACGGCGCCAGGACTACATAAGAGGGAGGTCAGAGGAGTGAAATATGCGTGAGACTCTTAATAATTTCTTGTGTCCAGCCTAGTATGTTGATCATTAAAATTCAAACAAAATTTGAACTTTAAGAGTGTTTAAGCAAGAGAGAAGCATGAGAAAATGTTAATGCCAGTCTGAGAACAGTGTATGTAAGTGTATGGTAAGGGGTTTTACAGCCTTCAAAATATATAATCATTGTAAAAAAAAAAATCAAGTTGGCTACTTCGCAGATTTCACTTATTGTGGGCAATTTTGGGAACCTATCCCCCGCGATAAACGAGGGAACACTATACAGTGTCCAATATGTCAACGCGGTCAGGCAGGACCAGTGGGATCATGCAGTAACGGCTTGGCATAACAAAACTCTTGAAACTTCATCTTAAAAGAAATATTTGGACAACAGGGCTTTGCAAGAAGAAAGCGAGCGAGAGATGATGGATGAACACAAGAGAGACAGAGAGAGGGGAGACAAACAGAGAGCAGCTGGCCTGATGTGAGCCTTCTATGCCAAACTGATACATTTGTGTCATATCTGCATTTCACCACATGGGATAAAACAAAGCTCCACTAGTAGTCAAATTTGGGACACAATCCATTCATCACACACTGCGATGGACACTCATTCAGGGAAGCCATGCCCCCCCCCAACGCTAAATTACGCTACGGAGTTTCAGCGCTAATTCTACATGTCTCCTTCTAAAGACCTTTTGTTATAGCTATAATGAGCCGTTTAGCCTATGTGAATCGCTAGTGTTTGGTTTTGGGAACGGCTATGCAGCATCCATTCAGGGGTCCACAAGAGCTCCCCATAAAGACTGAGCTCCATTGTTGATAGAGAGCCAGCGGGACAAGACACTCGTGATGTGGAATGTGGGTGTTTGCGCAGATGTAAAGTCGTCAACTGTCTTAGACCGTGATCCACAATGAATGGTTAATCCAGTCCAGATAGAGACGTATGTACGCTAAACCGACCTGTCAACTACAGCAGTTGTTGGCTTTTTAGAACGGTAGCACCCACAGTCCATATTTTTACTTTTTTTCCACAAAATAATGCATTGTATTTAGTAGCAAAATGACATATTTCCATGGTTTTGCAGTTAAAAGCATGTGTTGCCATATTTTGTGACTTTTTTCCCCGTTTTGCAAAATTAAGACAAAATTGAGTAAAATGCAATATTCTTATGGCAACTATTTCAGCAGAATATTTCCGCAACGTTTTTTAATCTCTCCGACGGGCTTGTTTTCATGAGAATTTTGCATGATTTCGCACAAAAAAATGTTACAACCTGAAGTATTTCTGAGGTTACATAGAAGATGTATTTTTAAAATAAGAAATATAAAATAAATAAATAAATAAAGCAATAATGCTAATGTGTGAAAATGCTTTAAGATTTCATTTTTGTTATTTTTTTTCATGCCAGTACTTAATTTTGATTAATTTTCAGCACATGTGGGATTTATTACATTTTCTTCACAACTTAGAAATGATTTTATTTATGCATTTCAGTGATGAGTTGTGTGATAGATTTTTTTTCTTTAAAAACTTCACACTCTTTACTGTTCTCTGGTATTACCATATCTAACTTAGGGAATGGGGTAATAACTATAAAAGCAATCGTCAAACTCTAAATGTACTGCAAAAAATATCAGTGAGGATAATTCACAATGCCGCGTATAGAGAACATACAAATCACTTAATTTTAAAATCACAAATATGAAAATTTGCTGATTTAGTACATTTTCAAACCACTAAAATAATGCATAAAGTTAATAATAACCTGCTACCCAAAAATTTCATACAATACTTCTCCACAATAGAGGAGAAATATGATCTTAGAGGAAAGCTAAACTTGCAACACTGATACGTGAGAAAAACGCTAAAAACCCACAGCATTTCAGTATGTGGAATTAAATTATGAAATGAATTGAGGAAGGAACTCAAACAATGCACCAAGATGAGCTAATTCAAAAAACAATACAAGCAGCAAAATACAAGGCAGAAGAGTCTTCAACTTGTTTTGTTATGCTTTTCTCAATTTATTATTATTTGTTTATTATTATACTGATTATTATATTAATTGTGAAAGCTGTCAACGTTGGTAACAAATTGATTAAATTACATTAAAATAAACTTGCGTAATTAACATATGCGCATCATGTCAAGTCACACCTCTCTGTTATGACAGCAGGCGGAAGCATAGTGTAGCGTGCCCACACAGTCACACAGTCTGACGCTCTTTTAGAACCATGACCTGAACACATCCACAGCAGTGCAATTCCAACACCGTATATGCATCTCCAACTCATTAACATGTCTCTAGTCCTCCTTGGAAAGACACTTCATTCATTGTCACAACATGCATTCACGGACACGGCAAAAAACACAATAATATCGTTATTACGCATGTATGTGTGGTCTAAACAAACAGAAAGACAACGAAAAACAACAAGTGGATATTCTTATCACTCACTAACGTAACTCTTAATGCAGAGGTACAATATGGTGCATTTAAGTATGCTCGGAAATCCCAGAAAATACATCAACACTCAAAACAAAATTGTGTCCTGTCATTTATCTTTCTGCTCATTTATCATTTTGTTCATAAAATACTGTACAGTAAAAATTGGCATATTTCACTCACAGTTGCAAACGGTGATTAGTCATGATAAATTAATTTGAAAACTGATTTAATTTGATTAAAGGTTTTAATCATTTGACAGCCCTAATAAATATAAAACATAATAATTGCTAATATATATATATATATATATATATATATATATATATATATATATATATATATATATATATATATATACATATATATATTTCCTATCATTGCTGATGTTACATGGCTGCAGAGAAGTGTGTTTGAGGCAAAACACAAACACTAAATCACTGTAAGCATTTTCAAGCCAATTTTCATGATAATTTTGCAGGATTCCATTGAAATTATACTGTAATTATACCGTAATTATCAGAAACTGGGTAGTCGCTGTTCAACTTTTTGCACAATTTCATGCTAAATTCTGATGGGACCGAGCCACTTGAAGTGTCGGGCCAACCACATAAAAGAAGCTGCCGTTTAAAGTGCCCTCATCCTACTTTGAAGAGCAGGTTTCACTTGAGCAATGTAAAGGTAAAGGTGATTTAGCACAGGGTGATGTCAAAAAATGTTGTCCAGCCTTTGATAAGCATGTGTACAATTCAGCGAGGAGCGAGGGAAGACATGCTCCAATTACTCTCTTGTGCAGCACATGGCCATGGCTGCGAATTAGCGTCTGGCCCTGCGTCGGTCTCTCGGTGCGAAGGCTTTCTGCCTTTTTTTTTCAACAAAGTGCCTTATGTAAGCATCTGTTCAACCACAACAGAATGGGAGGTGACATTACAAAGTGCCGCTCCATGCGCTTTCCAAATCCACCGACCCCAATTTTTTTACTTCAACTCAATTTATCATGCTTAACGAGTGGCTGACAGAATGAAGGCCGTCTGTCAACGCCGCCGAACACTCGCCTTCTTCCACACATCTCTTCTCACTATTTAGCCTGAAGTTTGTTCTCCTTCTTTGCCTTTTTCCAGTACAAGGATTTGCGCTTTGCCTTCTCACAAACGACAGACAAGGCTCTCCTGCCGGGGGTTAACAGACTTCCCAGCGGGATGTCTTACAGACATTTAATGGAGATTTAGAATGTGTGGTGGTGGTCTTGGGAGGCTAGTTTGCTCCCTCGAGGCACATTTTTGCGTCTTTTGTTTGTTTTTCTGGCAAATACATCATATTAAGTGGCAACAGAAGAGCTACATATACAGTATGTATTAGTAATTGTCACAAAACTTAGCCCACATTTACATAACAATAGGAGTGTAACTGCATGCTGTAGTATGCATGCCAAGCCAGTAGTTGGTTACTACTTGTAGGTATTAGTATTATTATACTAATGAATAATACAAATATCAATATACAAAGTAAAATTATGGAAACGATGAACCGATGAGTGTAGCCCAGTCCTTCTTAAATAGTGGGGAGCAAATGCGATGCCGGGGGGGGGGTGCGTGTGACCTTGAGGAACATGCTTTTTTTTTGCCACACAAGAATAAAGTGTAATTGCACACCCACTACATTAGGTGGTAGTAGCGCTCCCATTGTCAGAGTGTGTGCAGGGAGTATTAGCTCTATGGCGTAGGGCAGGGGTGGCCATTATGTCGATTGCGAGCTACCGGTTGATCGTAAAGGTAGTTTGGGTCGATCGCACAAACGTCACTTTGCAGATGTCATGTGACATCAGTCAGCTGACATTAAGCTCCTCTCCTGATTCGCTCTTGCGACGTCTCAAACTACACACAGAGATGCAACTTTCATCTTTATTAGTCCGATGCCTGCATCTATAACAAAAGGTATCCGTTCACTTGTAGTGGATAGGTATGTAGACAAAAAAGTCAATTATTTGATGGCTTTGCGTCGCGTCATGAACTCCACTATAGAAATGTTTGTTTTCTGCACTTCTGTTTTGTAAACTATTATTTCATGATTAATTGGAAAATGTGCCCATTCCTGAAACCCTTTTAATATGTTGCTTTGACTTTTGCATAATCATTTTCAGTCCTTGCAAATCAGTATTGTTTGATAGCAAATGCTACCTGGACGTAATACATGAACTGCCTGTCTAATGAATGCTACGTAGCTATTTTGTCTGACATATTACAGGTACTCAGGTTATGTACACAATTGTGTGTAATTATCTTTATTGTCATATTGAACTAAACTGTGAATTATTGAATGATATCAAGTACTTTGAATACCTGGAAACTTTGAAACTGTGAATGTGAAATACTAACCATTAGTATTTACTACAGCAGTAGCAAAGTTTACCAGTTAGACTTTATGTATATGTTGTATGTTTTATAGTAAGAGATGGATCATGTCGGCTTGTAACTTGCATGCTGAAAAAGTGAAGTGCACCGTGCATGCGCACACACAGCACAGAGCAGGAGTTATGAAGTGCAGTGAACAAACCCTCCAGAGGCACCATGGAAAAATACTTAACAGTGATGATAAAAAAGGCGGAGAGAGACAAAAAGTCATCCGAAAGCTAAAACGAGGAAATATGACGAAGCGCAGACAGGACTTGGCTTCACTGTGACTACGGCGGGAGACGAGAAAAGACCAGTGTGTTTACTGTGTCTAAAAGTGTTGGCTGCAGACAGCATGAAGCCAAATAACTAAAGTCGTCACTTAAAGACATTACACCCCGTTCACGCTGATAAACCGCTTGAGTTTTTTCAGCGAAAACGTGCCGAATATTGCCAACAATCATACTGCTTTGTGAATGCTGTTACAGTAAGCCAGCGAGCACAGTTAGCATCATATAAGGTGGCGTACCACATAGCTCAGTGCGAAAAACCCCACACCGTAGCAAAGCATGGTCTCTGACATGCTGAATGACGCAAGTACTGCAAAGCGTGCCATTAGGTCTGACTTCCTCATTCTGATATAAAAAAATAATCTGCACAAATTGTTCTATTCATGTTTGTTTTGTAGGTTAAAGTGCTTTATACTGTATATTGTGCTCTGAGTTAATGTTGCTGATCAATTTTAATTTATTGATTTTATTCAATTTTATGTTTCAGTATCAAGTGGTTCAATTAGTCGGTCAAAGAATGTTTATAGTTTAAATAAGGATTCGATTTTTTTTTATTTCAGGCAAATTGATGCACTTTAAATCTTCTGTTTGTTGTAAGCTGATGTACTGTATATGTCTTTCTTTTTTCCTTTTCTTTATTGTCAATAAGGATAAAATGTTATGCAGACAATTTTAAAGACAACTGATACTATTTATAGTCGTGGCGGAGAGTGGAAGGAGGTGCGAAATGTTTTCTTCTTCCTAGAGGAGGTGTCACAGAAAATAATTGAGAAGCACTGGTGTCGCCCCATGCACATTCTTGTTATAGCTAATGTACACGGAGGAATGGGACATTATGCGCCTAGACTATAAAGCGTCAATGTTTTAGCAAACCCAAATAGAAAGTTAGATTGTTGAAAAATGTTGGATACTTGCATCAAGTGTGTCCTCGTTTATCACCAGCATGCCCATGTTTTTGGTCAGCAGTTTGCAGGAATGTCCTATGGCAGGAAAAGAAAACCAAAGCATTACAATACATAAAAAAAACAACAAATCAAGCATTGTAAATAATGTACATGGAAACCGCAGCACCACTTGTTTATTTCATGGAGCTTTGGAATGTGCTGTTGTATCATGAAATAAATAAATAGGTCCAAGACAATTATTCAGTATTATATTTCACAAGTTAACCCATTAGGTCATATTTGAATGAAAAAGAACACCTCCATAAGGAAATTAATAAATATGTTCAATGCAATTATTTTACATTATATTTCACACTTTAACTAATTAATGGACAATTTCTTACATTATTTTATTTTCATTCAATTAATTCCATACATGTGTACTCATTGGGTCCCATTATCGATGAATTTTTCAGAAAAAAACAATAAATAATTTTAATACAATTATTTCAGATGATATTTCAGAATTTAAATAATTAATGGACATATTAATGGACATATTAAACACATTAAAATGCATTATATTATTTTCTATTCATATTTTAATTATTTAAAAAATCAACACCTCATTACATGACTGTGCGTTAGGTCCCATTGTCTATGTATACATTTGTCCAAAAATGCACAGATAGTTTCAACACAAGCAGGAGCAAACATCACTGGCGGAATGCGTCTCCACCACATTATTTTTTAAAGACAGCAGTTGAAAAGCAGCAGCTCGCAGCCAGAGTCTCGGGACATGACTAATGAGTTTGGTTTACAAGGGCTTCTCAGCTTCCTGTTTTAACAGGGAAGTCACAACTCTGAGTTACCTAACATGACTCTCTGGGGAGCCCCTCTGAGCTCCCGGCTGGGACAGATGCTCAGGGTCACTGGCAAGATGGTGGAAGGGATAAACGTCCCATTGGGGGGGGGCAAACGGGAGTGTGCAGCAACATAAAAAGCAACAATCTAGCGGCTTAACCACGTGAATATTTGCAGGCTTCGACACTTTTCTCCTATCTGAAAACAAATTGCCAGTCCTTAAAGGGGTTTACCGCAAAGCTTCTGTTTTTTGGGTGTGTGCGGGTGGTATTTTCCCTCAGTGAAAATGAGATAAGGCTACACAGAAAACACACACTGGAAACAAGAGTGAAAACCAAACACGACTGGGGACTGGTGCTGGCAGATTGTTTTCTCAAGTGCAAGAAGTGCAAATGTCCAAAATGTTGAAAAATGTGTGGCAAACGTCTCCGCCCCCCCCCCATCTCAACGCCGTCTCTGCTCCCCGTCCGCTGCTGCCACGGCCTCATTTCCGTGTTTACCTTCAGCTCATTTGACGGCCGCCCGGACAGAGAATGTTGCATTCCTGGCCTGTCATCTTCTCAAGCGGAACTAAACAGCGCTCCCGCAGGACTTGGGGAATGTGCAACAACGACATTCACGTCCAGGCCGTCTCTGCTGTTGCAACAATTAGGACATTGTGACATTTGACCCTCAGAGGGCACTCAAGGCAGACACTACAAACTCCAGGGAGACAAAGCGGTGACATATGTGCCAAGGATCATCATCATCTCTTTGCCGTCATATTCAGCATAACTACAAATGACCACAATGTATTCCACCAAGCATCCTATGACAATGTACATGTGCCATAAAAGCAATCAGGTTACATTGAATCTATGAGGAAAAAATGTCATAACTCCATCAAAAAAAAAGATATGCAGATACAATTTTTGGCCCATGTTGAGAACTATAGGTGTCACAAACACACAAAATTTGAACATCATCCAATAAAAACTGTGACCTGTGTTCTGTGCACAAATAATGTCAGCGGCAAACATAGTAAACGGATGACTATGGTGCTGAACTAATGAAAAATGTGCTGTAAATGTTAGTACCGTATATTACGGACTATAAGCCGCTACTTTTTCACACACTTTGAACCCTGTGGCTTAAACAATGATGTGGCTAATTTATGGCTACAAGAACTACAGCTGCCATGATGGTTATAGTGCAGATTCAGGAGGTAGTGAAGTGGACACTAATATCACGTTTTGAAGTCATATGCAGCAATCTTGTATTGATCTGACAAATCTTAAGTAAGTTTAATCAAGTGTAGAACTACTACAGCTTCAGCTTGGACTCTCTGGACCGCAGCAGCTGTTGAACTCCGATGAAAATGTACAAACGATACAATTAGATTCTACAGTTAATGTTTGTTGATGCAGACATTAATCTTACATTATAAGATAAAGAAGGCAATTATTTGAAAGTGGCATTCTTGCAGTATTTTCAAATGTGTAATGTATTAAAATATTTTATATTAAGCTATGGTAAAATATTTCATTTATTTATTTATTTATTGTTATTATTGCAAGGTGTATAGAGCAGGACATCTTCCTATTTGCTTACATTCTTTATCCTTGAGACCAATTTGGTCCCATTGACTCTTATTTCAACCATATATTTAGGATCATTTACTGTAATGCCGGCATTCAATGCTTTTCCCATGGACACCTAATTTTACGTAAAATGTTACCTAAATTTACCGTAAAAATAAAAGCACCTCCCCCCCTTTTGCATATTTGTTATTTTTCCCATTAAAATCAGGTTTCCTATTATAAAAAACGCATCAAAACATGAAAAAATATTTTCCAAAATGATATGTGGTTAGGTGTGAAGATTTGATGTGGTGGGAATAAAATAAAAATAAAATTAAAAATGTGAATGAAATATTTTATTGCAAATACCAGGCCAATAATTATTGGGTCGACATAAGGCATTATGATGTCATTCCGATAAATCCGATGATATTAAAAAATAGCTCCAATAACCGATAATTTTAAAAAACCCTCCAATGAGGCGAGATTACCCGTACTGTGCTGTAGTTGGGTTAGCGTGACCAAATAAAGGGTTCCTTTTCGCATACTTGTGAAGTACTGAAAACACATGTTGTAAATAAACATGGTGTCGATCGTGTGGGACCTCCCCACTACCTCAGATACCTCACGCACTAGCTGCACCAAATGCTCCGCAACCACTTCACGACGAGGGAAAAAAAAACATCGACCATCCACACACTAAACCCCACCAGGTATTCGAAACGCCAGCATCGCCACAACGGCGCCCCATAAGCCCACAAAGACGCCCCCACCACCACATGTTGAAAACTAAATGGGTTGATTTCAGTTCCTACAGCGAAAGAGTGATGAAATATTTTGGTGTGTGACATGTTCAATAATTATCTGACTTAAAATTTCACCAACATCTTGCCATATGTTTTAAAATTGTTAAAATTAAATTATTTTAGCGGGGCTCTATACTTTTTCCAAGGGTAGGCGTACTTTAAAAGAAACATGCTACAGTACAACACATAGATAGGCATGGGAATCGAATGGAGCGAGGTTCCCCATGTTGGACACATTAGCACACCAATATGTTTTACATTTTTTTTAGTCGCTGAACTGACTATGACTGGTCTCCACCAGGATAAGAAGTGTTTGTCTGTTTTGTTATATTTGGAATGAAGATAGCTCTGAGCCTCAGTCAGTGTGGCTTTTTTGTCGTTGGAGTGGTGAAAATGTTGTTTCTTGTCACTTTCCTGCTACTTTCATATCAAAATGTACATCGAATCATTCTTAGACGTTTCTGCAAATGACTTCTCGTCACTGGTACTGCTTTTTCATAAATCTGGACAGCGGGCACTTTGCTTCCACCGAGTTCTGGCTCTGACCTGTCCGGATCGTTACGTACTTTGAACCAACAGCGCTGGGAGCGTGTCCCAGAGCAAACAGCGCAGCGAGCCAACCACTCCGATGCTGTCAGAGTCACTATTGTACATGACGGCGCGATAGTGCCAGATGAGCGCCGCCCTCAAATAATGATGGGTATTTACAGCACAAGTCGGATCAAACCGACTCGTTTAAACGCCTTTGAGTTGAGTCAACACAGCTGGCTTCTGCATGATTTATGGCGGGTTGTGCCAAGTGTGGCGTTTGGGTGGTTCTAGACTTGTGAAAGTGGGCAAACTCGAGCTGGAGAGATCACCTTTCAGTTTGGAAAAAATATAAAAATGAAAGTCAATATTGAGAGGACATTTTACAGCAAGTCTGTAGAAGTAGCGCTCACATCTGGGCACAAAGGGCCGATTGAGCATGCCCACAGTGGTAGGTATGGGCTCACACCAAGACACTTTAGATATCCTTTTTCCCTGCCATTTTTGTTCACGTGTTGGCCGCTATAATACCAGCGCTGCATAGAGACGGAGTGTGGACTGAAATGTTCTGCAAGAGTCAGTCATTTGCACTTCTAACACATTCTGTGAGGCCAAAACACCCCGAGGGGAACCAGACCCGACTGCTTGTGTACATGTGCATGTTATTTACTTCATGTCAGGAAGGGGGGATCATATATCATTGTGTGGGACGTACAGCTTGTCTTTTTAGTTGGTCTTAGTGGCTGGAGAACCTTTAAAAGGGTTTAATATCAGGTTTAACATCTGTGCCCTAACGTAGGCAGCCGCAGACTGAGCAGCTTTTAGTCTTTACGTGAAAACCACAATGAATGCAAATGACCTTCAGGATGGAGTTTGGTTTGCATGGTGCTGCTTGGGAGGCAAGTCACCTCACATTAGGACTTCAATGCATTTAACATTCTTAAAGGTCCCATAGTATACAATTTTAAATAAGTCTCAGAGGTCCCACAATAGTGTATTGGGAGTGTGTCTTCCGAAGTCTAGCCTTAATACTGGGATTTAGACAGTTTTAGACAGAAACACGCTGTTTTGTGTGTATGCAGCTTGAATGCAAATGAGTTGCATTTGTCCAACAGTGAAGAAGAAGCACAAAAAGCATTATTGTGTATTTTATCCACTTTTTACATATACGCTGTAACTCTACATGTGTCCAATGTAAAAGATGCCATATATCACATACAATAATGTAACATTCAGGAATGAGATAGGAGGACATAGCTATGCGAGCTACAGTGCTAACATTACACTCACATTTTAACAGCAGCATCATGCCAGGTTAGCCTATTTGCTGAAGAAAAACTAAATGATCAAACTTACAGCTCCCACATCTGTAGCGGAATAACAGATAGTTGTCAGAGCTCCAGGACTTATTTTAAGTCTGTTTTTTTTGGGGTGGGGGGGCTCATGTATGTAGAGGAGTATCTACAGTCCATGAGGAAGGAGCTTTTAAGCACTTCATCGCTCACAAGTGGAGCGAACTGGTCAGGGATTCACATTTGGTGCTCTAAGGACACATCCATCCATCTTCTACGCCGCTTCTCCTCATTAGG
Source organism: Dunckerocampus dactyliophorus (assembly GCF_027744805.1). NCBI lineage: Eukaryota > Metazoa > Chordata > Actinopteri > Syngnathiformes > Syngnathidae > Dunckerocampus > Dunckerocampus dactyliophorus. The sequence goes on along the minus strand of NC_072829.1, from coordinate 8,439,813 downwards.
GTTGCGGGGGTATGCTGGAGCCTATCCCAGCTGACTTCGGGTGACAGGCGGGGTACACCCTGGACTGGTCGCCAGCCAATGGCAGGGCACATATAGACAAACAACCATTCACACTCACATTCATACCTATGGACAATTTAGAGTCACCAATTAACCTAACATGCATGTTTTTGGAATGTGGGAGGAAACCGGAGTACCCGGAGAAAACCCACGCACGCACGGGGAGAACATGCAAATTCCACACAGAGATGCTCAGCGGAGATTCAAATCCAGATCTTCCCGATCTCCTGACTGTGTGGATTGTGTGCTAACCACTCAGCCACCGTGCGGCTCTAAGGACACATTTTACTGTTAAAACATCAATAAAAAGTCACTTTTGCATAATCAAGAACCTTAAAATGTCATTAAAGTGTAAAAAAACACAGCTAACAGTAAAAACAAACAAAAAAGACTTACCGATGTTGATGGCTGTCTCCTGCTTGTCCCCGGTAAGGATCCAGATCTTGATGTCGGCCTTCATCAGAGTCTCTATGGTTTCGGGCACCTTATCTTGGAGCTTGTCCTCGATGGCAGTGGCCCCGAGCAACTGCAGGTTCTACAAAAAAAACGAGACACAAATGAAAGTTGCAAGCAGCGTTGAACGGGCACCTCGCACCCCCACGCAACTCGGGGTTCATGTGAGTCGGACGGCACGCGGACACAGGACTCGACGACAGTATCCCTAGTTTGAAAATAACAGCGGTGTCTCCCGCAGAATTTAATTATGCATATTATGTATCCAGTAGGGGGCGCTATCTGAGTTGATGTATACACACAGTCTCGACTGGTGGGGTGACCTAACCCACCATAAAAAAATTGGAGCCAATTTGACTTTATAATTGACGTTATAATTTTCGACCAGGAGGGGTGCCACTGGTGCCAGGGTGGCCATGTGGTCACGTCCTGTTCCATGCCCCAACCCACCATAAAAGATTTCGGGACGATCGGACCATGTAGAAGTTAGTTAGAGCACTTATACATTTCAATTATTGTATACAATTAATGTAGAAGTCTGACCTTGTGGAGTTATTTGAGTTTCGTGTTGCTCGGGGAGTCTCAGAGGCTCCGCCCACATTCTATTGCATACGTCAAATTGGTTTGCAATATATAATCGCCCATATGACCAGTATCCGTGATTTTCATGTGGCCTCATTTGCTTGAAGTGGTTTGTCGAAACACAACCCCTGGTTTTCTCCCCAAAATCGCCGCCGCAGACCAAAATGGCCGACTTCCTGTTTGTTTTGGAATATGGGTTCTTGAGATTTTTTTAGGCAGCCAGTAATGATTGACATCTCCACCAAATTTTGTGATGATCCATGAAACTTGTGGTGGGGGTTAATTTTTTTTTTTTAATTTAAAGGGGGTGCTACTGTGTGAATTTTGGGAGTTTATGTTTGGGACCACTGAAATATATAAAAAAAAAAAAAACACACAAAAAATATTAGTGGAAAGGAAATTTGCAGAATAATAATAATAATAATAATAACAATAATAATAATAATAATAATAATAATAATAATAATAATAATAATAATAATAAACATAGCAGTCTCAATAGGGCCTTTGCACTGCTTGGTGCTCGGGCCCTAATAAATAAGTCAACTAGACCTGATCAGTTCTCACAGTCGTTTAGGACTCCTTTGTTCCATCTTGTTAGATGTATTATCTTGGGGGTTATTGGTAGACAAGAAGATCACATGGATCAGGATTTCAGCCCCCAGTCAGGGTGGGACCATGCAGACACTAAGTCAAGTCAGGCCACGACATAAAACATGTGAGTGATGAATCGGTGTCTTATCGGTGCATCAAGTTAGCCAGCCCATATGGAGAGTCTTTACCAATCCAAATTGTTTATACAATGACTGGATCAAGGGTCAGCAATATAAGGAAGATGTGGCATTCTTGGTACGCTGTAGCCTAACCAATGGTACGCATGGTTTAACCCATAACCTTGATTACGTTTACACTGTTTGGTATTTAACAGGATTGTGCTGAGACTACATTTACTGAATCACTCCATTCCTCAATTGTTTTGTGCCATGGTATGAAGACACCACGTTTTGCTGCAAAATATGGACTTTTTGAATGAATTGGTTAGTGAATCATAATGCCTTTGTTTGATACATTGATACATACAAAATGAACTACAATACAAATACAAGGCAGAAGGACCATTATAATTGGGAATGTACTGTAGTACTGTATTCTACATTGGCCACTAGGTGTTGGTGTTTGGTGAGACTAGGGTCTGACGTGATCGCCAGAAATGGCATTTATTGCAATTTAAAATGATCTCACAACAGGTACAATAATAATAACTTAATAATCACAATAATAACACCAGCTACTATTGGGGCCATAACCCACGACAAGCTAAAACTCAACTCTGAACCTCTGACATCACTTCCTGTGCCCCACACATCGGCCCCCCCGCCACTAAGGTCCCCTAGGGAACACATTTGCTGTGAAACACACACGAGGAGGAGGTTTTTTTTATGTCTTAAATGGCGTATTTACTCTTATTAGGTCTACTATATATATATATATATATATATATATAATACGAGTGTAAAGCCATTTAAAGCCTCCACTATATAGCCACTACAGGAAGCACGCTGTCCAGAAAAGAACAAGGAACTGCCAACATGTGAGTCTGTTATCTTATTTATGCCTAATATGTCTTATTTTCTCTGATTATATCTACTATATCGGGTAATATAAATATAAAGGTGACTATAAAAGGTGTTATGTCATGCATAGAGGGCTGTAATAATGTTAAAAAAAAACATATTTAAAAGATCCAAAACAGGTTTTCTATGCCATAACTACAAAAATATTCCATGTATTAACAATGAAACCTACTCCACGGAAATACACCTTTCATGTTCGAATCTGGAACCAATTAACCGTGATAAACGAGAGACGACTGTAATTGTAATAAAGCAAATAAATACATACAAACAACATTATGAATAACACAAAATGAATGAATAAATGATATCAGACACTGTGGTTTCTCAGCATTCTTCTTATTCCAGGTACCTTGCAAACGGCATATGCTTGTACTGTTTCTTAAACTGGCACATATTGGTACATTCTTAGAGTTCCTTGCTCACTCACTTCCATAATTGTATTCCACTTATTGATATTCAAAAAATTTTTGGTGCTGTGCGAGCATACAGATGTTTTAAATTTTACTTTTCCTTGAGGTCGCATTTCTCCTCTTCTGTTGAAAAAACAAATGTTATGTATTATGTGACCAGTCTATGCACCAAAATGTCATTTTAAATGTCTAAAGAGATTAATTGGTACTTGAATGAAGATAATTCAACTAGAAATAAACACTTGGAACTTAATGCCATAAGAAGTTGAGTGTTGATGTGGGAATGTGCTCCTACAGTGCTCGATAGTGACTCAAAGGCGCCCCCCTGTGGCTTTTTCACGTACTGTATGGCAGTCTATGGCCTACTGTGGTTTATATACACTCACTGGCAACCCAGGACCACACTCTTGCCCACTAAGCAGTGCATGTTGCATTTTCCCCCCTGGAAAACGTTCATGTTTATTCTGTGATAGACGACTCCCATTTGTGTGAGTGGGGGAGGTCGTGGAGAAATGTGCCAAGTGGGTGATTTACGACCGTGGCTTGCTGTGTTTGACTAGTGCTTCCACTGGACCCACCACACACAGAACTACCTGTGGGCACAGCTTCTCATCTCACACTTCTTTTTCCAGATATTTGAGCGTGATTACATTGGCCACACTGGTGAGTCAGGTGGCTTTTATCTGGCGTGGACGTAGAAAGCTTCCAAACATACGCTCTTGTGCAGTGGAATTAACTCATAGCTTGTTAAAGCTTGCAATTAATCAAGTTCAAGCAGGGAATGGTACATTGTGTGTATTTGTACAAGAAGGTGTCCTGTGCGGCTGACCTTCTCGATAAGTTCATAGCTCTCCTCCAGCTTGAGGGCTCGGTTCTGTAGGGAGGTACAGGCTCGATGGTGCAGCTCCTGCCACTGCTGATAGGACGACTCGCTGATGTCCGCCACGGCAAAGCAAAGCGTGCGTAGCCCTGGATGACAATAATAACGACATGCTGAGCATGAACACTACTCAGACACCTGACGCCATTTCTGAATGAATGAGTGTACTAAATTAGTTTGTTTTTTTTACACCAAGTACCACCTAAAATGTTTTGCTTTGCAAGTACCACCGCTTTTGCAACTTCCGCTTGCAATCATAGCCACAGTTTACCTTCAAACATGCGGCTGGTACTGGTACAGATAATTGGCTTGTGGTGTAGTTACATGAATATTTCAGCCTACAGCATATTTTAGTATTTGGTGCTAGACTATTATAGGAAAAATAATAATTTACTGAGTGGGTAAATAATTATTACAAGCAGATTGTAGACTAACTGTTTGCATTGATGTCTATTAATTGAATCATTGTGTTTTAAAATAAGTACAGTATAGACATAACTGTTTAATCAATTACCTGTAGTCTAATAACTGACCATGATTTGTTGGAGATGAAATTCTCCACAACCTCCTTAAGGTCAAAGTACCACGTTGGAAAATGAATTAAGCCAATTTCACCTCCCCCTTGCGTGCTCTTTAATCTCCAGTTATGAGAAGGAAGAAAGACTCTCACAACAAATTAGACTGTTTTCCAAATGTATTGAAGAATAAGTCAGACATAATCATTGAAAGATAAATCAGACATAGTCAGACAGGATAGTTTCCGCAGTCTACAGGTACCTGGACCCCGTTTCATTTCACCTGTACACATCTCCTGGCTGAAAATGAGAGGGTGCTCCCCGCCGATCGTCCCATAGTCATGTTTACCCTTGTTTGCTCAGACCATTGGCGCCAGTCGCTCCAAAGATAACTTTTTCCTGAATTCCTTGACGAAGTTTGTGACGCCAGATGATAGCCGGCTCCTTCGCTGACGATAAGACTTACTGTAGTTATTGACATAAACAAAACATTCTTTTCCTCGGCCTATGTCAAGGTAGTTTTGTCTATATTCTGGCTGTTTAACCTTTGACACACTTAAACAGATTTTACTCTGCTAATTATTTAATAAAGAATTATTTCTATCAACTACTTGTAATCATTCATTAAGTTATTAGACTAATTGATTAAACAGTTATATCTACACTGTACTTATTTTAAAACGCTCAACAATAATTCAATCAATCGACATCAAGCAAACAGTTATTCTAAAATCTACTTGTAATAATTATTTACCCACTCAGTAAATTATTTTTTTCCTACACTATAAACTAGTAAATAATAAGCCAATTTATTACATTACAAGTCTTCTATTATTGTATTGTGTTAAGACACGCCTCTCTGCTATGACGACAGACGGAGTTCCCCACTGTGCTTCGAAACACAGTGGAGCGTCCCCAGACAGTCACATAGAGTCTGACGCTGTTTTATAACTTCATTCTGACCTGAACACTTTAAGAGCAGTACAATTCCAACACCATATAATGTATATATTGGAGATGAGCTGGATACTTGTCTAGTTATGGATCATGCATTTTTGCCGAGTACAAGCACAAAACACGTACAGCTCGTCATTATCCGTAATCGTGATGACTGAAAAGCCACATTATGTAGTCACTCTTCACGGTCTGTGATTGGCCGGTCACAAACAGCGACCGCCCCTCCCAAGACATAAACACAAATGCACGGCAACATAACATCTCAGCTATCAGCAGTAACACTAAACATATTGAAACAGCATGCTAACAATATAATGAATTGGTGGCAATGCTGACTAGGCTAACCTAGCTCAGCGGTTATTGACTAGCTCGGCAGGTGGATGCTGCCACACAATACAATATCACAGTGCAAATAGCGTCTAGCATTGAACGAATGCGAAATAACCAGGTTACTCACGTTTATAAACGCACACTGTTAGTTGAACGTCAAAAACAAGGTCCGTGTTACGACAACAAATCTCAACGCTCCGCGGCTGCCCTGGTGCATTCATGTGCCATCTCGCGTCGTAATCGAGAGCTACATTTAATCCCATGTTAACTTAAACGGAACAAAAGAGAATGGGCACTACTAAAACAGCCTTTTGTACAATTTTTAAAGAGTTTATATATATATATATATATATATTGTCATTTCCAGTTTACATGTAAACGTGTTTTAAACAAGAATAGGAACCCAAAAAACATTAGGTGCAGTTTGCAGGTAAGCGGTACTATTTGAGCAATCTTTACAACAGGCTGGCGAGCGACTCATGTCGTCCTTAGGGGCCACCTGGTGCCCTAGTATGTTTCTCCAACTCACACGTCTTTAGGTCGTTACACTTCTTCATTGCCATTACAAGAATGCAAGATGCGTTCAGGGGCACTCCGAACGTCACAAAAACGTCTTTATAATGCATGCATGTGTGTGTGTGTGTGTGTGTGTGTGTATCTGTCTATTCTTATCATCACTCTAGTGAGGATGAAGCGGCATAGAAAACGAATGGATGGATGAATGCATAACAATAATAACACTAACAGCAATACAGTAATAATAACATTAATGATAATGGCCCTGATTAACAGTAGACATGTAATAAAATTAAATAACGAGGAAAATATAATAAATAAATAATACATAATAATTTAAATAAATATGAAATACAAGTTAAATAAAAAATAATCACTAAATATTGGATAAGTGGAATGCTGAACCGAGATAAAATCCAATAAACCGCTTTTACAGTTCTACTTAATTGTAAAATGTTGATCAGATCTGAACCAATTAAAATATTTTTGGTAGAGATGCTGTTGTATTTAATATCAAGCTGGTTCACATAACGGTAAATATATATTACATGCGATGTTATGCAGTATTTAGTCTGTGGTACTTCTAGTGACGTCGTACCAGTAATTGCCACTGGGGGGCAGTATTAGCACAGAGCCTTAAAATGTAGCGCTGTCTGCGCCTTTGATATTTAGGTGAAGACATTAAAGGGATTTAAAGTTCGACTATCCTGACGGTGATGATAAATAAAACAAAGAGATTGTATGTTACTGTACGCCACAAGGGGGCAACGTTGATTCACTCACCCTCGGTGGCAAACTGCTCCAGATGCTTCAACGTGATCTCTTTGTACCGAGAACTGTCTGCCAGTCTGTCATAAATCACTGTGTCCTGGGGAAAAAAACCCACGCACGCACGCACACAAATACACGCGGCGCGCACACACACACAGATGCATTAACAACTGACACCCAGATAACTCATTTATTCTCAAACAACCACATGTTGTCTTTCAAGAACTGAACAGCCATGCATCTCTGTTGTTTTTGTGTTTCTAGAAGGCTCCCTGACAAGAGCAAGTAAGGAAATGAGTTTTCTGGCGGGCGGGTGTTGCTATGGTGACAGACACTCACGGCTCCTTTGCAGTAGAGGCGGATCTTTCCGGATGGTGTGCGCATGATGACTGACATTCTCTTCCTGGCACTGTGGAAGAGAGAGAGAGAGCAAGAGAAGGTGTTACATGGTGAGGTGTTACAGTTGACAAATTATCACGCACAGCTTGAGCATGCGGCGGCTAAAATTGGACAAGATGGAGGAAGGTAACACCTCACTGCAGGAAACCATCACAAACTGCTGAAAAAAAAACAAACTTCAGTATCAGTAAGGTTCTTGCTTTGACAACAATAATCCCTGAAAGTTAGATGACGGTGGGTTGAAAATTGTGAGCACCTGCGTTGTAAAAAAATAAATAAATAAAATAAAAAAGGGCTAAGCTACACATCCTAAAATAACACCTGAGACTCTGCTGTCAATTAGTCCGCTACGGACATGGGAGCTGTAAGTTTGATCGTTTTGTTTTCTTCAACAAACAGGCTAACACAGCATGATGTCGATGTTAAAATGTAAGTGTAATGTTAGCACTGTAGCGGACGTAGATATGCCAGTATTATAACATTTGTGTCCTCCCCCACCTTCTAATAATAGCAATATGTCAGGGTAATACTACTATTTAGGACTGAATAGAATTCAAAATAAGTAACATTCTAGTCTTTAAATACAGAAAAAGGACCACAAATGTAGGTGTACATTACAAAAGCAGCATGAAGTAGTACATTCTTATAATAGATTCTATTAGAAAAATAATGTGGAAGACAGGAAGTGAACAAACTAGGTAGGATAGGAAAGCAGGTTGGATTAAATAAGCCTGTCTTTTCAGACATGTAAGTGCAAACAAGATGTTCCTCAATTGAACTTTATTATGCATGTTTAGCCTTAGTCACCCTTTAGTCATCTACATAACATGCAAAATGTGCGCTGATGGCCTGTTTGGATAGCTACTGCACATGCTCAGTTGTGTGCACCAACATTAAATAAAATAACCCGTTTCTGCAGCCATACTGTACCTTGTAAACTCCAGCACATGAAGCAGCTCATACTTCTCCTCGTTCCCCAGCTAAAAGCATCACAAACAGAGTCAAATCACAACAAATACAAACAATTATTCGATTTTAGCAGCTGCCTGCACAGAGCTGATGTTGGACGAACAACAAGGTGGGATTCAATTAACTTCTCTAATTAAATGAACAACGAGGTACAAGGCCGAATGATTAAGCAGAGCAGAGCTAAGCTGTGGTCTTAATGAAGCTGGAGTGTCTTCTGGAGATGCAATGTTCTGAAAGACGGGAACTGGCTATGACCTCTCCGTCTCCGAGTGCGACCATCAGGTTAGCCAATTACGGGAGCAACAGGATGGATAACCTACACTACACACACACTAGTCACACACTGCAACACTCAAGCTATCACCAAACAGAAGATGGTTTGTTTCTTTAGCAGGATCACGGAAATAAGTGCTGGGTTCTATTTTAAAATGGTACATCTACTTTTTCTATTTTTCCATATTTGAGGATATGGGATCAAAAGAATGTGATGAAAGAGAACTTGCGTCTTTGTCAGGGGAGAGCATTGAGTAGCATGTTGGGTAGTTCACCAAAGAATCTAGGATTTTTATAAGTGTTCTATTCAAACACGACGCCTGTATTTAAAGACAAATGAGCACACTGAGTGGAGAGGTGCTTTGTAGATAAAGTGCAATTTAAATGTTGGCAGTGCTCTCAGCAACTTTGCCATTAAATGAACAGTTTTGCAATGTTCTCAGCTCATGTTCTGGTAGTTGTTGAAAGAAGTTGAATACGTTAATAAATAAATAAGTCATAAAAAATTGCTATTTGTCCTTAAAAAAAAAAAAAGACCCAGCAGCGGCACGGCGAAGCGGCACGGCACAGCGGCGGCAGTCCGCCCTCCCATGCAGCGCACCACCACAGCTTCGAAAAATCCAAGGGCAAACCGTGTAACTCCATTCACTTCATAAATCATAAATTTATTTATAAATCATAAATTTGCTAAATATTGCAATAATATTAACTCATTCAATACCAAAGACGTAGTTATACGTTTTTATAAACCCAAACGGCCGATCCCAAGGTTAGGTTTTTTTGCACGAGAGGCTGATGACGCAACTCTCCACGAATGCATTTCGCTTCAGAGCCAATTTTAAGCCATAAAAGCGGACACTAGGTGACAGAAGTGCATTTGACAAGAGGTTGGCAGAGATCGTGTGGACAGAAGAATCACACATGGCAGGAAAAAGGAAGTGGGAGAGCGTGGAGGAGTGTCATGTGCAGAAGAACGCACACACATAGTTCCGTTCCAAATGTGAAAATTGTAAATAGTTCATGGTGTTATATTTGCAATAAATTATTTTGGAGTAAAAAAAAAAAAAAAAAAAAAAACAACTTTTGTGTTGTTTATGTTGTGGTATCGTTGATATTTGAGCTGTCACAAAAGCAAAAGATATTTGTGTCAAAGTGAACATTCTATTGCTGATTACTAAAGAATAGAAAAGGGTAGAAACAACCTTTTTTTCTTATAAAAGACAGGAGTCTAATCTTTCTTTTGGTAGGTTCCATGTTTATACAGTATAGCCATAGCCGTAGAACACAATATTCACAAAATGGTCTAAAATCGCCGGTACTGAAGGGGTTGTCTTTTGAAAGATGGCTGGGATTAAAAGAGCTAATACAGGTGCTGCTCAATAAACTAGAATATGACCAAAACGTTGATTTATTTCAGTAATTTCATTCAAAAAGTGAAGCTTGTATATTATATACATTCATTACACACAGACTGATATATTTCAAATGATTATTCCTTTTAAATTTGATGATTATAACTGGAAAATTAATGAAAATCCCAAATTCAGTATCGCAAAAAATTAGAATATTACTTATGAACATTTAAAAAAAAAAGGATTTTAGAAATGTTGGCCAACTGAAAAGTATGAACAAGAAAAGTATGAACATGTACAGCACTCAATACTTGGTCGCAGCTCCTTTTGGCTGAATTACTGCAGGAATACGGCGTGGCATGGAGTCCGTCAGTCTGTGGCATTCCTCAGGTCCTCCTTCAGGTCTTCTGCATTGTTGGATCTGACGTATCGCATTTATCGACCTTGGACCTCAGAAAACACAGTGGACCAAGACCAGCGGATGACATGGCACCACAAACCATCACATCACTTTGGAAATCAAGGTCTACCGAGTCTTGTGGGGGCACTAGGATCTCATCTCTGCTATTTGCAGACGATGTGGTCCTGATGGCCTCATCGGGCTGTGACCTGCAGCGTTTACTGGGACGGTTTGCATCTGAGTGTGAAGCTTCTGGGATGAGACTCAGCACCTCCAAATCCGAGGCCATGGTTCTCAGTCGGAAAAGGGTGGATTGCTCCCTCCGGGTTGGGAATGAGGTCCTGCCCCAGGTGGAGGAGTTCAAGTATCTCGGGGTCTTGTTCACGAGTGAAGGAAGGTTGGAGCGTGAGGTCGATAGGCGGATCGGCGCAGCGTCTGCAGTAATGCGGTCGCTGTACCGGACCGTCGTGGTGAAGAGAGAGCTGAGCCGGAAGGCAAAGCTCTCAATTTACCGATCGATCTATGTTCCCACCCTCACCTATGGTCATGAGCTTTGGGTCATGACCGAAAGAACGAGATCGCGGATACAAGCGGTTTTCTTCGTAGGGTAGCGGGACTCACCCTAAGAGACAGGGTGAGGAGCTCGGTTATCCGAGAGGAGCTCAGAGTAGAGCCGCTGCTCCTTCACATCGAGAGGAGCCAGCTGAGGTGGCTCGGGCATCTAGTCCGGATACCTCCCGGACGCCTCCCTGGTGAGGTGTTTCGGGCATGCCCAGCCGGGAGAAGGCCCCGGGGAAGACCTAGGACACGCTGGAGGGATTATGTCTCACAGCTGGCTTGGGAACGCCTCGGTGTCCTCCCGGTGGAGCTGGAGGAGGTGGTCGGGGACCGGGAAGTCTGGGCTTCCCTACTGAGACTGCTGCCCCCGCGACCCGGACCCGGATAAGCGGAGGAAAATGGAATGGAATGGAATGGAATGGAATGGAAATATATCAGAGTGTGTGTAATAAATGTATATAATATACAAGACTCACTTTTTGAATGAACTTACTGAAATAAATCAACTTTTTGGTCTTATTGAGCAGCACTTGTATATGGAAGATATTTAGATAGTAAAACCAGTTGCACCGTATGGGAGGATGCTGAGGTATTATTGATGTGCCAGTCCGAGGCACCTAACTCCATTCACTTTCCATCAGTCCTGTGTGCCATGGATTTTGCAATATTTATAAGACATCTTGTTATTTTTTTTATATTAATATATTCATACACCACACTTTGCAGTCAATTAACTTGGTTAACTATGGTAGCCGTTTAGGCAGCAAATTAGTCGAACCTGAATTACATGCATCCTCTGCTAAGCAGGAAATGAAACTCACCATTTCCACAATGACGCTGTCTGGGGTTCTACCAGAAAAAACAAATCCCAGGTTCCGTGCAGCTCTCACCAGAGCGCCTTCATCTTAAAAGATAAAACAGAGAGAATATCTCAATGTTACAGACAAAAACCCATGACATGTTTTGTAATAACAAGCGCAGCGTTTACAGGCCAGGTATCTTGGAGGATGCTGCAGGGTGAGAAAAAGCTATCTGTTGTTTTCCTTTTGTTGTTGTTGTTTTTTTTTTTTACAGTTCACTTAACAAGCTCATCCCCCATTTTGCTTTGAAACCCCAAAGCGCTGCGCGAGCAGGATTGTTGTCTGCAATCAGGCACAAAATAAGCAGAATGTTACATTAAGCACCTATTAAAAGGCAATTTTCTTTGTTTATAAAAAGATATTTGTCACAGTTATGACATATAAACATTTGTGTATGATGTTGCATTTACATGTGACTATTATATACAGTTACAGTCTAGTTGCGTGTTTCTAGACAAGTCAACGCAAGTTGCAACAATTCTTATTCTTTTTTTGGAACGAGGGCCCACTCAGTGTTTACATTTGGAGCAGCAAGCAAATGCCTCAAGGGATGGTGGCATTTTGCAATTCCATTAAGACTGTCCCTTTATTTTATTTATTTATTTATTTATTACATAATTTACATAATGCTGCTGCTTGCGGCACCAATCATGTTTAAACGCAGTAGTAGGAACAAGAAAAATTCTGAATGTTTCGCTAACCATAACAACAATGACAGTAATAACTCAGATAATAATTCTGATAATGATAATAGCAATAATAATTCTCACTATATCATCATTTTTATTATCATTATCATTAGTAGTAGTAGTAGTAGTAGTAGTATATTTTTTTAAATAACACTGATAAAAAAAAATCTAATAAAATGTGGCACCATCATTCCTATATTATACAGGGTGATTCGAAAAGAATGTGCCAAAATCAGCACGCAATATTTGAAAAAGTAAAAACAATAGAAAACTCCAGCTTGGACACACGTGTTGTACACACCATCAAGTTTTTATTTCATGTTTTACAAGTGCTCAATGTGGCCACCACCGGCAGCACGGACAACATCAAGCCAATATGAGAATTCCAACATGTTGAAAAAGTCACAGTGTGAACAGCGTGTCACTCTGCGCTTGGCCTTCCGGATCCCCGGACCTCGTTGTGTGTGACTTTTTCTTGTGGGGTAGTTTATGTTCCACGACTTCCAGTAAATATCGATGACATGAAAGATCGAATAACAGCTGCAATCAACACGGGGAGCGCGTCATCCTGATGCACATTTGGGAAGAATTCTCATATCGGCTTGATGTTGTCCGTGCTGCCGGTAGTGGCAACATTGAGTACTTGTAAAATTGAATCACCCTGTACAATATATACTAGTTGTATATATATATATATATATATATATACAGTATATATATATATATATATATATATATATATATATATATATATACTGTATATACATAAACTTTTTTTGTACATAATTTATGGACTGCTGCTTAATAATAATGAAAATAATCATTATAATAAAAACTAATTCTCACTCTTATTATGATCATCATCTGTATGATCATTCTGTCATAATTAGTAGTAGTAGTACTACTACTACAGGGTGTATAAAAAAAAAAGTAGACTCTCCACAAACTAGCCACGAAAGTTACAATTGAATATTTTCATGACATTTCTTTATTTGCATATGTTGGTATGGACATTATCCTTTGGTCCATACCAACATGTATTGCATAATTGCATGCATGACTGAACACAGGCCCGTGGGCAAAAAAAAAAAAAAAAAAAAGAGTTAAATGAGAATAAAAATGAGAATTTTTGTTCTTCTACGCTGCGACACCCAGATTAACCCTTTGTTTGATGCTGTTTGCACTGGGGTAATGGATGTAAGTTTGTGTCAACTTAGTCCTCAACATAACCTCCTTTCTTTAGATGCACAGTTGCGCTCTCCTCCGCATGTCCTGCACTGCTCGCCTGATCATTCCCGTCCCTTCGGAGGATGTTAGCTCTGATTCACCGTTCACTGTCGTCGAGGTCGTGTGGTGGTGTCACATATGCTTTTGATTTGAGATGGCACCACAGAAAAAAGTCCAGCGGTGTCAATCAGGTGACCTCGGGGGCCATTCCACTGGGCGGTCCAAAGCAATAACATGGTCACCAAAAAGCTCTGTCGGCTGATCAGTTACAGTTCTCCTCCGGTGTGGTGGAGCGCCATCTTGGGCCCACCAAGCATGTGCCAACCAACCATTTCATTGAAGACGAAAACACGGCTTTCCTCTGAGAAAACGAACGAGGTGCTCATTCAGCATTCGGAGATAATAGTCACCGTTGATGTTGTTGCGGAAAAAGTACGGTCCAACAATTAAACCATTTCCGATAAAACAAATTTAGTCGGAATAATCTGGGTATCGCAGCGTAAAAGAACAAAAATTCTCATTTTGCATCACAGTTTGTGACTTTGCCTTAAATTTTAACCCTTTAATTTTTTGGAGGATTTTTTTTTTTTGCCCACAAGAAAACGGGCCTGTGTTCAGGCATGCATTGAATTATGCAATGAATTTTGGTATGGACCGAAGGATGATGTCCATACCACATATGAAAATAAAGAAATGTCATGAAATTGTAACTAGTGGCTACTTTTTGGAGAGTCTACTTTTTTTAAATACACCCTGTAGTAGTAGTAGCAGCAGCAGCAGCAGCAGTAGTAGTAATGTTTATCATAATAATAGTTTTGTTTTAACATTTTTTTTTAAAATGTGGCAACATTATTAATTACTAAATTTATCCTATATTATATGTTTTCTTATTTAATTTTATTTAATTTTATTTCCATACTCATTTATGTACTGCTGCTAAGGGCAATGCAACAACAAGCTAAATGCGGCCTGCTTGTCTTAACAATAATAACAACGACAGTAACAATAATATCAATAACGATTTACACATTATATAAAATATTATTTTTCAATCAAATTCATATAATAATAATAATAACAACAATAATAATAATACATAACTATTATTATTCTAACTATTATTATTATTATGATTATTGTTAACAATACGGTAATAACAATTCAGCTTTCTCCCCCTCGTTTCTTCTGAAATACTGTCAAATCTCACACACAGGTGCACATAAGTGGACATTTTTCTATGTAATGACACAAATGGGTGCGATGAGGAAGGCACGGTGTACCTGGAGATGCCGCCTGGTAGGTGATTGTTCCATCGTTGCGTTCGGGGACTGCGGTGTGGCAGATGGCCATCATGGTCATGAACTCCAGGATGACAGCAGCTGTCGGCTACAAGAAGAGGAAAAGGCACTGCAACTGTGAATTTATGTATGTATTTATAACGTACATAAAAACATTATGATGCTTGCAATTAAGACAGAAAGGACACAGACCGAAAGTTTTCAGAGGCAAGAAATCCTCACAGAGGAAGAATCCATCCTTCCTGTGCACCTTGTGAACTTGTGTGTGGTTTTGCATTTCTACTTATAACCTTTCAGACAACATCAGCAACACATTGTTCGCCGCAAATCAATATTTCATACCAGAGAGGAGACATGTACTGTAGCTAAAGGTCTCACGGGTGCTTTAAAAATCCTCACTTGTCTGATACGGGATAGTGTCTGTCACTGAAGCGCCTCCTAATGATAACTAATGAGGTTTGAGGATAATTACTTCATCATTTGAAAGTGAGAAAAACATTCACTCATGCATCTGCACATGCACAATATCTTTTATGACCCCGTAACACGAAGCACGAATCAGCACAAATCAAGCAGAACCAGCTGGAATGAGAAAGTTTCAAAATTTGCGCCGCATGCGGGAGACGTTTTGAAATTCATAAGCTTAGCTCCTTTTTTCCTTGGCGGCATGACGTGATGTGAATAAGGCGACGCTTCATGGTCATGTTTCAGTGGCAGCTGGCTGTGTTTTTTTTTTTTTATATATGAACAGAATGTTTGGAATGCTGTTGGAAGATTTAGAATGCAGTCAGAGGGCAGCTAGTATAGCTTTCGAATGATTGTCGATATTTTTCCAATTCTAATCCACCTTGAAAGTTTTTATCATGGCAAGCCATGGCAAGGCATGGCAAGTTTATTTATAGAGCATAATTCATACACAAGTTAATTCAAAGTGCTTTACAGGAAAGAAGGGTAAAATCACTTAAGAAAATCACTCCATAAAAACATCAAATCAAAATGAAGAGTGCAGATAAACTACTTTCAGTTGTCACATGCACAGCTGAAGAGAGGTGTTTTCAGCCTGTATTTGAACATTGCCAAAGTTGAGGATTGTCGCACATCTTCTAGAAGGCTGTTCCAGATTTTGGCAGTATTAAACTGAAACGCATCCTCACCGTGTTTAGCCCAGATTCCGGGCATCCACACAAGATCACTCCCTGTGCTTCTCAGAGCCCGAGATGTTTTATGTGGCTCACACATGTCTGAGATGTACTTTGGCACAAGACCATGAAAAGACTTGTACACAAGCAGAGCTGTTTTAAAGTCTATTCTCTGATCGACAGGAAGCCAGTGCAGAGGCCTGAGGACTGGACTAATATGGTCATATTTCCCGGTTCTAGTCAGGGCTCAAGCAGCAGCATTCTGGATGTACTGCAGCTGTTTTACAGCTGGTTTAGAGAACCCGGTGAGAAGGCCGTTACAGTAGTCCAGCCTGCTGGAGACAAAGGAATGGATTAGTCTCTCATGCTCAAAACATTACGGCAAGCTACAAGAATGGGCCCTAATATTTGGAAAGCATTCCAAATGCAGTCACAATTTTTAGAATGCACTTCAAATATCCAGGAATGAACCAGGAATTTTCATTCCGACAGTGTTCTGGCTCATTCCAACTCTAGTGTGACTAGAGTCTTAAAACTTTACAGTGCATGGCAATGCTTGAATTTTAAGTTAAAGATGCAAACCTTGTCTAAAAAAACACAAAGGGTGAAAACTTCTTTGTCAAGATGTTTACAGAGTCCTGCAAAAATTCTGTAATATGCTTGCCAGGCCAATGGGCGGCGATGTCCCTTTAAAAAGAAGCACTATGCTCATGCCTCTCAGACAAAACAGCTGAGTGCACACAAGAGTGGTGTAGTAAATGTACATTTTGCAGTCCACCATTGTTGTTTTGGTTGTGACGTACTTGCATGTGCACTACATTGAACACTGAGAACGCAAGGACACATATTCTGATTTCATCAACTAGACCTTTCAGTGTTTTTAAACGAAACAATAATGCGCTAGTTAAAAAAATGCTTAAGATCAATTCAATTCATTATTTTAAAGATATTCTCAGGATGGAAGACGTCGCTCAGAATGTGCTGAACTCCTGCTTCCATGCCAATGGTGTCCTACTTTAGACAGTAAACTAGTTGTGACTGAATCAACAGTGCCTCTGCTGGTTGCAGCCAAGAAGTGCACCTCATTGTGACTCAATCACTTGAAGATGCAGTAGTAACCAGCATTCTATTCCACACAAATCAATAGAATCCTTAATTACAAACTACTAAATTGTGTAAACAAATGGCCAAAACACCACAGCTGTATCCATTTTTTACATTTACAAAAATGAAAAGACTTCTCTGTTACCGAGAATCTCCAAGGAACCTGTGTTGTCCTTCCCAAACAAAAGGGTGTGTGTGTACAAGCTCGCCATTATTAAATCTGCTTGTCTGGTCGTCCATGGCAACCCTGCTCTCTGACAAAATGAATAAAGGCGAATCAAAGGGTCTCTTGAAAATGAAAGTACACACTTTCTATTAAGATCCAGGTGGCCATGAAAGGCCCTCTGCCGCCACCCACCCCCTCCCTCTGTGTCCTCTGAGTATGCTAATCTCGTTTGGGGTGGACAGGTATCCTCTGAAGGACGAGGAGCCTTTTGAGTGGTGAGAAGATGTATGAAGGTTAAAGCCTCCAGCCAGGTTAGCATGGCTGGTAATTGTGAAGTTAAGGGGCGTATTATGCAAATGAGGTCTTGACAGGTTCAAGTCCAAAGAGCCGAAGAAGCGGTCTTGTTGGCGAGAGAATACTGCATGGTCAGCAATAGACCATGACCCTTGACCTCCACTGACTCCTGGGTCATCGCCCTCTGTCACAGCAACAGTGACAGATGCCCACTTTGGACGTGGCCAGTGTGGTAAAAGCTGGCGGGACGAGGGAAAAAGTGTCAACCCTCAACTGCATTTTGATCACAGTATGTCTTGTCAAGGAACAACACTATAGAAACTCAACTTGGGTATACAAATACAGTGGACGCCCCTACAATGTAAATAATCCGTTCCAAGAACCTTTATGTTATAGGGATTTTATGTTATACGAAGCGTAAAATACATGTAAATAGCCTAATCCGTTCCAAGATCTTCCCAAACTCACACCTTTGGGCCTTCAAAATATTCAAAGTCCACCAAATATGGTGGGAAAATATAAGAAAACAGCATAAACATAGTAGAGTAACATTCCAATATAAAATAAGGTAATAAATAAGATTACTGTAAATGAATAAAACTGAAAAACAAAAACAATCCTACCGTTCACGAGATGTCTTGATCAGGAGCGCAAGTGGAGGCAGGAAGGAGGAGGAGGACTAGCCTGAGTCGAAACGCGACTCAAAGAGTAAGGTAAATAAGGTATAATGGTCGATGGGGAACGGCCGTATAGTCTAGCAACATCACTTAATTTCATACCACGTCATGCTTCTGGATCATTTCCTGCTATGTTTCAATCGACAACTTTTCCCTTTTTTTCTTCTCACTTACACTTGGTTTAGGGTCCATGACTCCGGTAATTTTAACACAAAGAAAAATAAACAAATTAAAAAGAGATTTCAATGTGTGCGAACTCGTTTAAGGGCGACTACGATGAGGAACTGAGCAGCATGTCTCTCACATACAAACTGGACGCGCTGGATTAGTCAGCCAATGAGATGAGAGCGTAGGCGGTGCCCCGATAATCAGCTAAGGAGAGCGTGAAGCCAGAAGGCGTCACCAAGTGTACTCTGTTAGTCTCTCTGTCGCTTGCAGGGACTTGACGCTTTACGTTATATGGAATTCCTTACGTAATACGATGCAAAAACCTTACATAAATTCTTTACGTTCAGTGGAATTTACGTAAAAGGAGGTTTACGTTATGCAAGGTACTACTGTAGACTAGTCAGTGTACAGCTTGTATCATAGTCTCCATTTCTTATCCACAGAATAGTCAACACACAGCAAATGTGGGGCGTCCTCAAGCAGGAAGGAAGACGGAGGAGTGCAAGGTATCTAACGTCCACCAGCGCCACCAGTGATGTCATCATGGAGGATTGGAAGAGGATGCCAGTAACAACCTCCGGTGAATACCATGCCCAAGAGGATTAAGGCAGTGCTGGATAACAAGAGTACTCACACTAAATATTCACAACAAGGACACCATTTGGACATGTTCGCTGTGAGGTGTGCTCACTTGTGTTGCTGGTACGCTGTCTCATTTTCAGTGAATCTACACCACTATACAAGCTGTACACTGACTACCCTAAAGCATATTCAAGTTTATTTTTTGTTGTATTGCCCCTTGAGAAGATACAAAAAATGCTAAAATGTCTGATACTGTATGATTTTAATGGTGTCTAAATACCAGCACTACATTAACACACACACGGCACTCACTCTCCTCGCTAGCCTTCCCCACCGTGTGGCCGTCCCTTTCAGTACACGACAAACACATGCCAAGTCTTTTTCCCCTCTTCCCCCTCGATAAAACAAACCAAAGGTGCACACTTGGGAGTATTTTATCTTCTATTGCATATATATCACACCTATACACACGCATACACGTCACTTCCTCGGTCGCTCCGTTGCCCCGGTCCAAACCGCATCAACGCTTCCGGGGTGTTTAAATAAGGAGGTTTCGAGCATCACGTTGGTCACATGATGTGACTCATTTCATAAGTTTCTCAAATGCCTCAAAAGGACTTTATTATCGTTTGTTTTGATTTATTATTTATGTTGGGAGTATATTTAGCCCATTATGCCAATTATTTTGTTAAATAAATGTTTTTTTATTTATTAATATTAAAGAAAGGGTTGATGCCCAATAGGAGGGGCTTAGGGAGTTTAAGAGGGGCGCATTTTCAGGCAGGTAGGGGAGTCTAGGTGGAGTTACACAGCAGGTAACGTGGTTGATTACTTTTTTTTGGACGAGTTAACCATGAGTGACTGCAGTACTCATTGTTTAAGTATTTTTTTCTGGCTCATCTGTAAATATATATACTTTTTTTTCTACTTTTTACATTCTGGCTCTTTTTCCACTGTCAATATTTTGCATTGTTCTACATTTGGGATCGTGGCACTAAATACCACCTGAGCACTCACCCCTGACTTGGCGTGAGTCTGACTAGATCCCACCACAGTCTGTCTCTGAGGTGAAAGGAGGCACAAATGTATGTGGCTGTCATGATCACAGATTTGAACTCTACCAACAAAAAATGCATTATTTGTGTTCTTTCAGTACCACATTGAATTTGCACAAGGAAATGACGTCGGATTCTCTAGCATACTTAGCATGCTGGTAATCAGCAGGGTTCACGTTGCCATGGACACAGGTCACATTTTATAGCTCATTAGCATGCTCGCTTTGGATAATTAGTATTAAGCGAAAAGCTGGCTCCAATGAGGGGATACATACTTTAGATACTGGACTGTGTTACTATGGATGTTCGCAGTAAATGGAAGAAAAAATGATCTACTATTTGCAGTCAAGAATTCTGGGTCCCATGAAAAAAATCAAGTTGACCCCTCCTTTATTAATTACCTATTTTTGGGCCCTATTTTTGGATCATGATTGGTATCGGAATCAGCAACATAAATCCCTGATCGGAGCATCACTAGTTGAAACCAATGTGACTCATGTAGGAAGCAATCCAAGTGGAAGCAGGAAAGAGTCAAATAATACAGTGTCTAATGTTAAGATACCGCATCCACCCAGAGCAACAATGAAATTAATTAGGAGCAGGATTATTGTAAGACATGCAAACAGTGGTTGCTTGTGACGGGCAATTACGGTAGTGCAGCGCCTTGCTCCAAAATAGGATTATTACTGTCTTTTTGCATACAATACACCTGAACCATCATGTACACACCACGCACAACCCCTGACTTTACTTACATGATTACTTTGGAGGTTTTCCAGCAAGCTTGGGTCAACAAATCCGGACTCCTCCGACGAGTGCGTGCTGTGCCTAAAAAAGACCACACACCCAAGTCAAAACCAAAAGAAGGCGCTAGAATAACATACAGTAACCACTACAATAATGGAAAGAAGAACCTACAGCAACAAGTGTAGGAATCATTTGTTACTGGATGTACAGTACAAGGTAAAAATGTCCATCACTGTTTTCCAAAGTCAAAGCTGATGTGTATGAATACCTTGTTTTGCTAAAAAACACAAAGATAATCGGCCTTTCATGGATGACTTAAAGAAATAAGAAAATATTCTCGTTATTTGACAGGCTGGAATCAGAGGAAATTCACATTATTAAATGACAAAACGATTATTTGAATACCAAAATAGCGCAAATTATTATATTATAAATGGGCTGATCTTACAATTACTTGTAAGATTGTCAGATTTAGGGGGTAAATTGGGGTAAATTAACAGTTACTGAAAAATGACAAGTGACTATTTTTAATCATATATTTAAAATGTAACATCATATGATTTGACAATACTACACACCATTACACTACACTTCTAGTAAGTCGCGCTAGTCCAGCGGTGGGCAACCTGCGGCCTCCATGCTGCAGGCACCCTTCGCTGCGGTGATTTTTTTTTTTTTTTTTTTAACACCGAAGTAGGTGACGTGCATTTTCGAAAAGAATTTGAAATATCCGACTCACAACAAGTCAGTGAATGCATCTAGACGGTGTTCTGACTGCTGATTGGATGAGAAAGGGAGGGGGAGGTAGGCTAGTGTAAGCACTAGCGTGGGAGAGAAAAAAAAGTCTGAAGTAAGTTACTGCGTAGGAACGAGAGCATAGCAATATACAGTAGTTTTATATAAAGAAGCGCGCTGTAGCTATGTGCTCGGAGCCCGTGACACGCTAATCGCCCAGGTGGTGACTCCAGGAGAGGCAGGTAGTGTGCCGTGGGAGTTGACTGTGCACTCACCGCTCAGAACAATATGTTCTTTCACTTTTTACATCTTCAAATACCAGAAAAATCTCCCAGAGAGGTCAGGAAAAGTCCCTACATTTGTCGCTAGTCACTTTTGAGAAAATAAATCACCAAGAGGGTTGAGATTTAGCGAGAAAATGGCCAAGCTAGCAACACTGAGATGGTAAGGAGGGGGAAGTCATTCACAGATGGAGAATACATGAAAGAATCGTTCATAAAAACGTCAGAGCATCTATTCGCTAATTAAAAAATAAACAGGAAATGATTCAGACAGTGAAAGAATGTCCGTCTTTGCAAAGACAGTCAAGGACAGGACCAACAGAATGGTTGATGACGATTCAGCGCCAGCGTAACGGTATTGAGCAAACAACACTAATGTGTGAACTCTGATGGACTTTTTTATGTTAAAGTTGGCGACATTTTGTTTTAATTTCACACAAATATGAGAACCGCCCCAGAGTTACGTGTTGAAATAATTTCAGAGTAGGCCTACACATATGGGCGCACTTCTGTTTGTTGAATTTTGTGGTTACAACAGGTAACATTCAAAAAAAGATACAAATTTTTACAAGTTTAAAAGTCGTGTAACGTTTTGCAGCTCCAGACTATTTTTTTTTTCCTGGAAGAGGAGGCAAAATGGCTCTTTTGATGGTAAAAGTTGACAACCTCTGCTGTAGTAAAAAAAAAAAAACAAAACAACAACAAAAAAAAAAACAATATTTATAATTATATATAATAATGATAATAATAATAATAATACATATTTCTTTTATAAAAATAATTATAGTAAAAATACAATAAGTATATTATTACGATTAAATGTGACAAATGTAAATGGTTGTGTAATACAAAAAATATTGACCTATTCATATGTAAATATTTCAAAAAGTGAAAAATATTAATTATTATTGAATGATACACTATTTGCATTTGTGAACTATGAATATTTATATAATTTCTCTTCATTTTTTCAAAAATGACAAGCAACATTTCATTTTAAACAAGTTTTTTTTTAAATCCTGATTTAATAACATCATATTATTACTGTTATATTTACATTGAGTTACATTGTATTTGTATGAAGATGTTACAACATCATTGTTATACTAATTATAATTTTAAAAATATATTTAAACAAAAAAATAAATATTCAGCCAATTTATTCAAAACAACATTGTGCAATATTTTGAACTAAAATAAATAAAATGTAGAATTATGTCGAATTTATCTTAAATGTAAAAAACAAATAAATAAATATTTTGTTTTACTGCATTTGATGAGCAGTAGCACACATGCGCATCTCCTACTTTAAATAGAGTACATCAAACAAAGAGATCAGGACCACACAGCAAGTTTCAGACTCGTCTGACCTGTCGAGCTGCGTGCGATTAGTACTGGTATTAGTAAGCAAAAGTGCAGTGTAAATAACACAGTGCAAAAGCAGCTCTCATCCTCAAGGCAGACAGCAGAAACAACTTTCATACACTTTTCCTCTACATACCAAAGATGCAGTTGGACATTTTGGTGTGATACAATTGTGAAGGAAAACCAAAATAATATTTTTGCTGTAACATTTCTCACAAGAGAAAGGCTTCTTGAGACGTCATCTGTACTTCTGCGAAGAAGGTGTCGGACGTTTCGCTCCTCATCCGAAGAGCTTTGTCAGCGAACTAATAAGTGCTGGTAGCCTAGGCCTTAAATACAGTAAGAGTGGGTAGAATTGGTGTGCCAACACCCTCCTTCTATTGGTTCCTTACACTAAGCCTGGGCGGAGTAGTGGTATAATCCTCTCCTGCTATTAACACCTCCGATAAAAGGGAAGTGTCGCTCCCTGAGTTGGGTATGAACGACTCTGATACTGGCTCGTTAGCATCTATTGTTCTGGCTCGGCCCTGGCTTCACCTCATTTGCAAGACTAAGAGCTGTGGGTTTTGGTCTCAGTAACCTGCTGAACACAGGGTCCAAATTAAACCTCAAACCACCATTCCGATTCAATGATGGGTTCTGTTGTTTGACAAAAATAGCTTCCTTTACTCCTCTTTCAAACCATCTGTTTTCTTTGGCCAAAATCTTTACCTCGCTGTCCTGAAAAGAGTGATTGGTATCTTTAAGGTGTAGATGTACTGCTGATTGAGGACCACTAGAATTGTCCCTGCGATGTTGATAAAGCCTTTTTTGGAGCATTTGCTTAGTTTCCCCAATGTAGTGCTCTTTGCATTCCTCATCTTTACAGTGGATGGAATAGACCACATTGCTCTGTTTCTGGTTTGGAGCCTTGTCTTTAGGATGCACTAATTTTTGTCTCAGGGTATTTACTGGTTTGAAATAGCTCTTAGCTCTTAGTCTTGCAAATGAGGTGAAGCCAGGGCCGAGCCAGAACAATAGATGCTAACGAGCCAGGATCAGAGTCGTTCATACCCAACTCAGGGAGCGACACTTCCCTTTTATCGGAGGTGTTAATAGCAGGAGAGGATTATACCACTACTCCGCCCAGGCTTAGTGTAAGGAACCAATAGGAGGAGGGTGTTTGCACACCAATTCCGCCCACTCTTACTGTATTTAAGGCCTAGGCTACCAGCACTTATTAGTTCGCTGACGAAGCTCTTCGGATGAGGAGCGAAACGTCCGACACCTTCTTCGCAGAAGTACAGATGACGTCTCAAGAAGCCTTTCCCTCGATGGACAACTCCTGTACAACTGAGAGCCTACACAGACACATTTCTCACAAGAATCACCCAGTCTCTTTTCAAAGCCAAACATAAATAAATGATCGGAAACAACATTAGTTTCCTACTAGCACCATAAATGTTTACCATTACAGGGAATAATTCATGAGAAGAACACGCTGATAACATCTTTAATGAATGGAGAGTCTCAATAACAACCTAGATGGCTAACGGAGGCTAATAAAAGAAATGATGTCTTTCATTATCTCTGCAACCCTAGCCTGTCTAGTGGGCCGTGCGCCGGCTGCCCGGGCGCTATCGATCCAGCCGTTCCATGACAAATGGCGTCCTATAGATCAGGCTGACAGCAGTTTTGTCCCTGGCACTGCAGGCTTGATAGAAACGTTACCACCGGTGACTGCCAGTGGCGGCCATAAGTCTTCTCAAGCCCTCAGAAGAGGCTGCTGAGAGGCCTGGCGGACGGGCCACTCCCATCTGCGGTACGTGCGGGAGGGTCGTGTCGACGCAGACGATGCAAATTAAACAGAGGAGCAGGAGTCAATATTGTGGAGATCATCTGGAGGTTACTTGGACGATTTATTGAAATACACTCGGGAGGCAAGCAGGGAATTATTAATTATTTCTCAACTGGAAACTGACCCTGAATGCTGAGAGATCAGGAGTTAAAAATAATCAAAGATGACTAGTTTGCTGGTTGATGCATCACAGCATATCATATCAATCCCCAAATACGATGCAAAGACGCCCTCTTTTGGATGTCCTTGCAGAAATAGTCCAATATGTCAGCCATTCTCAGAAAGTAACTCGCTTGTCCGCAAATGTCACTGCAGATATTCCAACAAAGTCTTGATGAGGCGGTGATGCTAGTCTGACCGCACACATAGCAAAGCTACTTCGCTCGGGGGGCTTACTCTACATTTACATGTGACATTAGCTTATGCTAATGCAGCAACAAGGGTTGAACATGCTGGGGTCATCATTACATTGTGCAGCTTATTTCACACAGAGAACCTCCACAACTGCTGCATCAGAGCCGTAACAGGACAGCCGGCGTTTAGCCACCATTGACGGGATATTCACGCAACTGTGTGCGCTTTCGCACGGCAACACAGCATCTTGCAATGCACACAAAATGTGCACACCCAGTGTGTTGCCTTTGCTATTATTTTTCCAACACAATCACCACATGGCGGCGCCATTATTAAACCCCCAACGTTTGATGCCCATACATTTCTCACACAGCTCAATGCATTGCTCTCTAAAACACCCACGGTAAGCGGAATCACTGCGAAATTTGGTCCACACCTTTAGCGAACTGACAAGCGGTGGTATTTAAAATTTGAGCAAGATTGGTTGAAAAACATGGCCACCATCAAGCAAAACGTCCTTGCAGGGGCACTCAACTAATTGCCCAGAAGCCTTTGATGATATATGCACTGGCTGCACGCTAGCATGTCTTCCAAAGCATTACATTAAAAGCTGTGTGAAAAAATGTACACGTCTGACAAAAATACTTGTCAGGCAGTGACAATTACTTTCAACACAACAGGGCAGGAGAAGTGAGTGTTTCACTCATCTAGCATTGCAGACATCCCTTCCACACAGGCGCTGCCCCGCCTTTGTCACGGCTCTGATACTATATCCAAAGGTGCAAAATTGCCAGGTTGGCCCATACTCCTCTCCAGCATCGCTGAGCGCGGTCACTTATTGATTAGCTGCCAGCACAGCAGGGGTCCCGTCACGGCAGGAACAAGGGTGCAGACGGCTCACAATCAATTACGAGGGGGCAGCTTCTAGATTAAAGCTGAGGCACTTGAGGCCTGGATGGGTTTATAACTTACCAGTGGGAAACAGACAGGCTGCAGTTTCACATCTGTATCCCTGCGCAATGTGGACGCTGCTGTGAGCATTCGAAAGCAGTATTTGGCAGTGTAACTATGTATGAAATTCTGACGGTATGAAAACCTTGGGCAAAAATACCACGGTTTCATGGTATTATAATTACAGCTTTGAAATGTGTTATTTTGAAATATCTTTATTTAGAAGACAAACAAAGTCCATTCAATTTTTTTTTGTCATTTTTAAACCATATACAGTAAAAGAATGACGAAAGTGGAAAATATGCATTTCAAATAAATAAAAAAAAGAACTGAAACCTTTCTAACTAAATAAATTAATAAAATGCAGTTGCAGTCATTGCAGTCTACTGTGGCTAATCCTGCAATTCAATCACAACACAATAAATATTTTCTTAGTAAAAAAAAAAAAAAAAAAAAAAAAAGGCAAAATTCAAATAAATGCAATCAAGTGACTCAAGAAGGTCACAACAATTTATTTATTTATTTTTACATTTTTTATTATGTTATTATTTCATAGTGGTGAATGTGCAGGTCACACTTTTCCACAAACGTCTGTTTCCGGGTGATTTATTGTGAGCAACTGAAACATTGTTAAGTGGTTGTTGCTTGTTGTTCAGTGGAGAGTAAACTGTTTGTACCACTCCTGTCTCGTTCTGAATGACATCTCCACATTTGGTGACCCTCGACGTGAGCAACATGTCCACCGATAACAGCGCCAACGGCAAAAACGAGTCACTAACGAGGCAGCACACGCCAGTGCTATCCATACCTGACTTTTGGCAACACAGCACACGCATTTGTCACAGGACGTGACAAAGTATTTGCATGCAGTGGCCGCGCTGGACCTCCACTTTCTCTCACACCGCAGGAACGGCATGACGGATAATTTTAGTGGTTTTGAAACCATGACCATGCTGTACCTTAAAACCGGTAACTGGCCCATGCTTAGTAACTACAATGAAGAACCAGCAATGATTACACCCCGGGACACTCTTTCACACATTTTCAGGCTCTGAAAGTACCGTTTTCATTGAAACAAACCAACATTCATTGTCGTGCACCTTTAATTGGTAGTGTGTTAGTAATCCATTCTGTACATAAAAAACCTCTCCATGCATGAATGCAGCGTTACAATTAAGTTTCTGAGCAGATAAAAAGCAGCAAAAGTACACATAGACATCAACAACCCATGCACAATAGTTGCATGCTGTTACTGCACATATTAACACTACTGCAGATGGCTGTGTGTGTGTGTGTTTGTGTGTGTAGAAGGATAGTTGTGTATTATGCGTGAGAGAACGCAAAAAAAGCCTCCAACAGTACTGAACCTACATTTCCACACTTCCAAAACATTACTCAGTTCACAGAGAAACACGAGTCACACTGAGCAGCGTTGCGTTCCAAGTATCCTGCAAGGCAAGGCAGCACTATCACATCACAAAAAGCAGCAAAAACAAACCCAGGAGCAAAAAACAAACAAAAAAAAAACACGTCACACACATCACACGTCTTACCCGTCATCCTCCGCAAAACTACCATCCTCAGCCTCTGGCACGTGACTGTCGAAGCCAAGGTGGGAAGACAAAAATAAAAGCTTAAATGACGTCTGTTAACATTGTTCAGTAATATTCTAAATACAGAGGCCTTTAGGGCTGGAGGATGGGTTACTATTATGGGACAGTTTAGGATGTCACGGAGAACTGGAGCTAAGGTATGAGGGTTAGATCCGGAGAGGGACGATAGCAAGCCTCCAAATAACATAACATAACAAAATATGTAAAATAGCGTAACACAGGATAACATAAAATAACACAACGTAATGTAACATACCCGTATAACGTAACAGATAACATAACACAAAATAATTTTAAAAAATACGACATAACATATTGTTGTAACGTAGCATACAGTATGTAACATAACAGAATGTATCATACCCGCATTACATAACAGGTAACATAACATAATTTAACATGGCCTAATGGTCGTAATGTACCCGTATAACATAACAATGTAACGTGGCATAGTGTAACATAACATGACGTAGCGTACCTGTATAACGTAACAGATAACGTAACACATAACAACATAATGCGCAATATGATATACTGTAAGTTAAAGTAACATAGCCAAAGTAGCATAACGTAACGTAACAGTGTAAACATAAACACGACACATCAGTACATAACATAACGTAGCATAACGCAACCTACAACAACATAACATAATGTAATATAAAAATATAATATGTATGTATAACATATGTAACATGACAAAATAGCACATTATGTAGCGTAGTGTGAGTAGCACTAGCGTGATGTCACGTACTGTGTAAGATATAACATAACAAAAAAAAGTAACACAGCTTAAGTAGCATAATGTTACGTAAAACGTAACACAGCAACATGTAACACAACATAATACACAATAAAACATAATGTAACGTTACCTATAACAAAGTAACATAACATATATTAGAACGTAAGTAAAATAAGTAGCGTAATGTGTAACATAACATAACATGATTACAAAACTGACAGTCCTAAAACATGTTTTATTATTATTTTGGTTAAATAAGCGACAATGGTTTGCCTACAAAATCCTGTAAACCTGTAAAATGTATGTGAATAAATTTAAACACGAGGCAAAAATCTAAACGCTTAAAGGGAAATGCTTTGTTAAAAATGCGTTTACGATGTGCCTGAGGCCACAATAATGAGATAAGAAAATACGACCAAAATAAACATCAACTTTTTGTACCTTCAGTAAGTAATCAAAAATTATTTGATTTCATCTTTGCAACTGCTATATCCAAGAAATAATAGTCCTGTGCTAGACAAAAGTACATTATTGATTAAGAAAGAGTAAAATGTATTATATAAATGTACTCTCCATTGAAATTTCATGTTGGGGTGCATTGTGTGTGCTTCACTCAGTTAAACAACACCTCTCCTTGAGATTTGGACTCCATTCCAGTGGAATTAATTAATGTCTACACCCTCGGGGATGACTTTATTAATTACAGCAGTGCTTCATTTGTGGAGAGGAACACATGCAGGCAGTTGTGTCAGTGTTTTGTGTGTGTGTGTAGTGTGGTGTGTGTGTCACCCAATTACAAGTCACGACTTTGCACGCGTGCTTGTTCATGCACTTGTGCTAAAAATGTTCTTGTGTTTCCCCAACCCACATCCACATGTTTAAACTTCTAATGCATGGAAGTCAAACAGCAGAGTTTTTTTTTTTATTCCACATGAAGACGCACGCATGCTATTTAGCAACAACGCACGACTAAAGATACTCGACTTAACCTTAGGCGAGCAGTGAAATAGGACATCTGTGATGGGAATAGACGCAAAAGTGCCACGTGGCAAAAAGGGATTTCAGCTTGTTTGTTGAGTGGGAACTATGATAGTGCAGAATTAGTGTTTGTGGATAATATTTTAGGCGTAAACAATGACAAGTGCTGTAAGCAGCTACTGGAAATGGACTTTTATGCAAACAACAACATAGTTTTCCCTCATTAAAAGCAGTCTTCTTCTCTTCCTGCGACGGAGCACACATTCATGATCATTAGTTGGAATTAAAAAGCGTAGGTCAAGCCAAGACTGAAGCAGAGTGACGGAAGTGTGTCGGGGAGAGCGTTTATCCTTGATGGCCGACAGACATGACCTCATTGGATTGATAGATGAGTGCCAATTTGGAAAAAAACAACAACTATGTCAGTGGCCAAAAATGTTTTAAACATCAAGGATGAAACTGTGGCACAGCCATTTTCTCAAATAAGTTAACTGCTAAGGTCATTTGAACTCCCCTGCTAACCAAAACAGCAGAACCTACTGACGATCTTTCACACCTTCAAACATGGAGGCTTACCACATGTTGTACGAGTTCTCAGCGCCGCATTAACAATAATCATACATTACCAGGAGATCCAAAAATGAAACTGCAGCACACTGTCTTTTCTCAACATGTGATCAATCCGTAATATCATGTGCATCCATCTTTATGAACCGGCAAGCAATGCAAAATAATACAATTCTCCCTGTTTGCTTCTGTTCTTGCTGTATTGTTTCAACTCCAGTTGCACTTGATGTATATTGGAATATAGCACACCAGTCAAAAGTTTGGACGCACTTGCTCATGCTAATGAATGAGAAGGTGTGTCCAAACTTTTGACTGGTACTGTGTTCTATTTTTTAAGTTGTGATAAAATGACAAAAGTTTACAGTAGATACAATATTGTTTAGCTTCATTCCAAAAATACATTAGTATATAGGCCCACCCCCATAGTCAATGCCTCCCACCCTCTGTAGCTGAGTAAATAAACAACCCAACCACTAAATAAGAAAATATCGTATTTTACCATAACTTCACTTGTCAATTTTTAACATTGTTAAGAATATTTGTGTCGTTGAATGAAGACATGACTCAAATTGGCGCTTAAACGGGCATTAGTAAAATCCATACAGAAAGAAACATTCATAAGAACGTTATCCATCCATTTTCTATACCGCTTCTTCCTCATTAGGGTCGCGGGGGCATGCTGGAGCCTATCCCAGCTGACTTTGGGGCGACAGGCGGGGTACACCCTGGACTGGTCGCCAGCCGAACGCAGACAAACAACCATTCACACCTATGGACAATTTAGAGTCGCCAATTAACCTCACCTGCATGTTTTTGGAGTGTGGGAGGAAGCCGGAGTACCCAGAGAAAACCCACGCGCACACGGGAAGAACATGCAAACTCCACACAGAAATGCCCAGGGGAGAATCAAACCCAGGTCTTCCCGATCTCCAAGCTGTTACTGTGTTGGCCAACATGCTAACCACTAGACCACCGTGCGGCCCATAAGAACGTTATATTTCTAAATATTGCATTATAGTGCACTGTATATTTTTATCGAAATTATGGTCAAACTAAATAATACAAAGTGAATATTCAATTTTAAATGGTTCATCTGTCAAGGAAATGTAATTTCCTCAAATTATTCATGCTTCTTGGAACAGAGTCCAAATAAAACCTTCCCTTCTAGCCTTGTCTCCGTCATTGATAAGGCTTTTCACTAATGGGATTAATGGTGTACCGTCACGGCTGTAACTGACTGTAACAGTAGAGTGAGTCTTTTTCCTTCCCAGAAGTGTTCAACCTTTCAGGCTGGTTTTCTAAAATGTAAATGTAAAAAAAAGGTAAAATTCCAAAGGCAGCTTTGCAGTACAAATACACCTGTTACATATAGGTTATCTTGAGAGGAGCTGTGATGAAGTCGCTAATGACAAGGCGAGGGAGGAGAGAAGACAACAGATGGTACCATGATGTGCAAGGTGAAGGCAACAGGAAGCAAGAGAAGGGAGCAGGAGATAGGTGAAAAGGGTTGAAGGGTAGGTGGGGTGTTTACGTACCCGTAGGCCACGCCAGCGATGGTGCACTTCTTGAACTGCATGACGTTGCAGGTCAGCGTGCCCGTCTTGTCAGAGAAAATGTACTTCACCTAGTGGAAAAAACAGGAGAGCACATTTCAAATGGGAAGTCATCATTATAATATTGTTTTGTTTTGTTTTTTTTACCTGGCCTAACTCTTCATTCAGGTTGGATGTACGAGCCATGGCAGGTGTGTTTGTCGGCTCGTAGATCATATCAGTGTCCTGGAAAGTCACAACAAACAAATATATTAACTACAAATGCATGGTTCCGTAAACAACATCATTTAGAAATGGGTCGGTTCTGTATATACACTTGTAGATCGCTAGATAGATTGATAGACTGAGCCTTTGCAGGAAATTGCTTTGTTACAAATAATACACTGAAAGTCTGTGTTTTGTTTGTGTGTGTGTGTGTGCGCGCGCGCGCGTGTGTGTGTGTATTAAAACAGTGCGGTGGCTGTTGGTAGGACAGTACCATACAAAGGTAAAATAAATACCTGGAAAAACATTGTTGTGTTTAACTTCTTTTGTCAAAAAGATATTGAGGCCAAATGAGGACTCACTTAAAGTTGCTAAAAAAAAAAAAAAATTATGAAATTTTAATGACTACAGAGACACTGCAGATAGCAACAACAAAAAAACCAAAAACTTAGTTGAACTAGTCAGTGGCAATGACCTAGTTGGGAAGTACACATTTTTCATGACTTTAAGCTGATCTCGCCTTCAATATAGCCTCATATCTCAGAAAAGTAGGCTATACTCCTCATATTTCAGCAACCATTTTTATGACAATACATCTACTTTCCGAACAATACAATAGTAGTGTACAGTGCAGATAGCAATATAGATTTACTATCCACTCAAAATGAAAACCGCAGCTCCCCGAGTGCCAGCAGCACTCGTGCAGCACCAGACCATGACGCTACCAATTATCTTGCTACTCACTTGTTGCCAGCTATTTAGACAATAATGGCTGGGTGTTGACTCATTTTGAGTGGATAGTAAATCTATACTGCTTAGGGATGGGTAACTTTCACATTTGAACCAATACGGTACCGATGCCCGGTACATCGGAATTGGTACCAACTGCATCGATTTTCGGTAGTTTTGTGGATGTTATGTGGTAATAAATGTTAATTTGTTTAATAATAAAATCTCAAAATTTGTCAGTGTAACATTTATTTTCAATATATACACTTGAGCAGTATATCAGAACAACATCCAACTGTTTGTATTATAACATTGCAGTTTTCACATAATTCTTTTATATGAATATGCGGTGTTTTTCTTAATAATGCACAAATTAAATTAATTTTAGTATAAATTTGGGTTGTTATTGGTCACTAACTCGCCGACTGTAACCGGACGTGACTTACATCACATGCAACCCAGCTGTCGCCGACTCTTCCAGTCGCTCACAGTCACAAAGATGCATTTAGGTACCAAAACGTGGTAGCGTTTGATTTCATGGAAATTGGTACTCGGTAGTACCGACGCATTTCAGTCTGCGCCTATAAAACTACCGAATTCAGTACCCATCCCTATTACTGCTATACAAGCTGATCACTGACTACACTGAAGTATATCAAAGTTTACTTTCTATAGTATTGACCCTAGTATTGAGGGGTACACTCGCTTTTGTGAGAGACTGTATGTCAAAATAAGTTTTCATCCTGCAAAGCGTACATACGTACAAGCGTACGCGTACATATTTGGCACTTCAACCCCAGACTCACCCAGTTGATGAAGAAGGCCTGGATGAACTTGATGACCTCCAGAGTGACCAGTAGACTGATGGGGATCAAGTTGTTGAAGAGGATGATGAAGGTGAGGAAGTTGAGGCCAAAGTTAGCCGCCCCGCCATCTATCGAGGAGACGGGTTTGGACACAGGAAGTGATACACAGGACGCATGTCAGCGCTCGTTTCATGAGCATCCATCAGTTAAATGTTCAAGAGCCCGCAGGTACTTCCAGTCAATGGTCACTGCTAACCCAAAGCAAGGGGGGCGTGTTGGGCTAGCATGGAGCATTAGCTGGAATTAACCCATTCCATCCACCCAACCTGGTCTTCAAATTTGACGTCCCACAGATTGAGAGTGAGGGACTATCTAGATTTTTATTAGTGTCACAGCAGCAGCCTTGGCATCCAGCATGATCCAGGCAATGAATTCCAAATGAAGCACTGTGCAAAATGATGCAGCTCCCTCCCCCCCACCCAAAACATAAAACAAAAAAAGCAATCAATGATCAACATAGAACCCCACGGACACCAAACATGAAAACAGGAGGGATGTCATTTACCTTTCCACAGCTTGTGCGGGGGAGCTTGCAAGAGTTACCTTCCTCAAGCCAACTTAGCATTGCGCTTGATAGGGAGGGGCCCCTTGCTGTGGCAGAACCATAGCAAAACAAACGGATGACACAAAGGAACTAGCGGGATGGAAGCGACACTGCTACTGGTACAACAAATACAGGGAGTCTTGGAAGTGTGGTGAGGGAGGGAGGGTGGGCAGACAAACATACTGGATGCTCTCAAGACAAAAAGGAGGGAGAGTCAGTCCATAGCACATTCCCAACCAACAAGGAGTGGAAAAGAGCGGGTGGATGGCGCCAGCGTGTTAATGTTAATGATGGCCACTGCATCGCCACATCGTTAAGTGCCTTTACTCCACAATTCATCTGTTTGCTTTCAAAATGCACTGCAGGACATGCACCAGTGCAAAACCCCACCCATATACAGCGGAATCTCTACAGCTGATGCTGCGCATTAAGTCCTAAGATGTGTATTCCACCAACATTTCAGCGTAAAATAGGCCTATTGCAAGAAAACCTCACTCAGTAAGCGTCCCAGGACTAATTCAGGGGATTTAATTCTGTAATTTTGGGGATGCGTTTTTCTTTGGATTTTTGGAGCATATCAGTGGCATTTATTCTAAAAGATGGACGGTCGTTCTGGTTGAAATCACACATGACGTCAGTATTCCTCAACAGAGCTTATTTCAGCAAGTATCGAACGATTTACTTTGCATTCTGCTCTTTTGTTGACTTTCTGTGGCCAAATATTCTGAGAGAATACATCAGAAGCAGACTCACATCAAAAGCAGCAAGACTCTGGTGGTTAAGATTTTGTGCGGCGTACAAGTGCATTTTGTCACTTATTGTCACTGTTAAGGCTTTTTCTTTGGCTTTGTAATATTTTCTGATTAATAATGTAATTTTTGCTAATATTATGGACTACCACTGTCATGGTGGACCACACAATAGTTCAGCTTTTCCTTTGGCTTTTTATAACACTTACTCCAAGAGACATTCTGAGAGAACCGGACTCACTCCTGCACTCAGTCTAACCAAATGTCACTTGTCAGCGTTAAAGCCCTGTATTTTACTTTTGAGTGGTGGTTATCTTCTTTTTACACTTGCTTTTTCTTTGGCTTGTATGCGACACTTATTTGGAAATATGCATCGTTTTCATAGATGAAGTAACAAGACCTCAACATACACGTTCAGAGAGCTTGAAAAGATTTACTTGGCATTTTGCTTTTTCTTTGGCTCTGTGCAGCCAAAGATTCTAAAAGAACAATACAAAGAAAGTGAACTCACAAAAACGTGACAGCTTGACCTTACACCGTCACTGTTTTGTCACTCCGGCAGTTAACCAATACTGTCACTTGTTGTCACATGATAAGGTAGAGGGGTTTTTTTTGCGGTTAGGTTTATATGAGGTTAACTCGTTTATGCACTTGCGTGACAACTAAATGAAATGTGAATCACCTTCAAACTACACCTTTGTCATGAGTACAAGCATTTTATTGTTTGTTTATTGTATGTTATATGAACAAAGCCTATACACTCAATAAAGGTTTTATAATGACAACAGTTAGAACCTGGAACAAACTATTTCTATTATTTCCTATGAGAAAAAATTGCTTTGAAATTCGAACAAATAGCAATGTTTAGCCTTAGAGGTTCCACTATTCTTTGAATGTCATTTTTCACCATCAACCATTAAAAACCACAGCTCGTTGCAGAAGTTGCGTTATTATGTTTTGTAGGTTTGAATTTGCAGACTCAACTTTGTCTATTTGGCTTCCCTAAAATGAAAGCCAAAGCAGAACTAAACCGCTTTGAGCGGGACCACGCTGCCAGTTGAGCAATCTGACTAACTTGAATTCTATTTTGAGATAGCGAGTACTGAAGAGTACAATCTAGCAGGTTTGCTTGAATGCATAAATATTTACCAGTGTGTACTCTATGGCCGCCATCTGCATTATGTTATCACAGCGTACAGGCTTAATACAAACGATTGCCAGCATCAGCACTCTGTGACCGCCCAAAGTCACATTAATTATTCACCGGGCTTCAGGGACATCCGAGCCAGCGGGATGCTGTGTGTGGCCAGCTAACGCCAATTCCTTTCCATTTATCTTTCCAATGTTGGTAAAATGGCGATAATTTGCAAAAAAACATAAGTTGACAGGCTTTCCACCTCTCTCTTTTGTCACAGGTTGGACAATGCGCACTGGAAAGAGCCTCACAAGCTCCTTATTGAGGGACAATCAAGTCTCAAAATGGATACTTGCTTTTATGACTTACACTGCCCCTAAAGTGTCTTAAAAGGTGTGTTTTAACGCCAGAAACCCCTCACCAATACAAGCAATAGAGCACAAAAAAGGGGTAGAGTGTAAGTCGTAACGCAAGCTTAAATCGACCAGGACACGACCTCTCCTACAAGCCTATCAGGGCACAGAGTAATGGCCGAAGTACCACCATGATCACTTTGCAGACCAGAGCTTCAGCACTGCAGACCACCTTGCACTAACCAGTTATTTATCATTTAAATCTGACCAAATAGTTGTATTACAACAAGTTCAAGTAGAAGGGGCTGGAGAGCACATGTAAAAACTAGGAGTTACTAGTAGATGTGCTGTTAGTATCTACGTACTACTATACAACTTTTTTACCCCAAAGGGTAAAAATAAATAGCATTCTTGGCTATATTATAGAAAACTAATGGCAGATAGTTTTAAAATAATAGGCTGGAAATCGTAATTTACCTTTGATCTCAGATGCCGCAGACGTTTTTGATTCAAAGATTAAGGCTTTATTTTAAGAAGTGTCACTAAGCCTGCTGTTTTGTTTGTTTGGGGGTTTTTTTACGAAGCTGTCCTCCGTAAAGTGGTGGGCTCATCTGGTTAGGGGTGTGTCCGTAGCAATTTCATGTTCATGAGGAATGATGATGGCACCGATCAGATATTGAGTTCCGATACCAGAATAATTCACGTATCAGAAATTTCCAATACCACCAGCAGAGATTTCTCATCCATGAGCCACATCTGTGCTTTAATGCTGTAAGCTTGTTGTTGTTAGCAAATGTAGCCAAAAGAGTATCAGCAAACGTAACTGTCTCCAAACATGCACTGCACTTTTGCCACATATCCACACACACACACAAGCAGTCTTCCAGGTCGCTACAGTATCATTCTTGTCTGTAGAGAGGAGTTTATTACACCCTCATATAAAATCAACAACAATGATTGTGTACCACCCAGGCACAAGCTTGCACTGCGTCTGCAGGTCAGACAAGGAGAAACCGCAGCCAGGTTGAGCACCACAATGTTATGGGACCCACCATCGCGCCAGGCAGAAAGGTGCACTATCAGCGCCCCCAAGAGGATTCGCAGCATCCTACACAAACCCCAAAGATAAAACATCCTAGTGATACTGGAAGCAGGGAACCTCCAACAGAGATAGCTAGAAAACCATGCCAGAAATCCAAAGGCAACTGGCCAAAAGCTTCGAGCAGAGCCTGCATGTCATCCTTCAGAACTCCCTCAGAGGCAG
Source organism: Dunckerocampus dactyliophorus (assembly GCF_027744805.1). Lineage (NCBI taxonomy): Eukaryota > Metazoa > Chordata > Actinopteri > Syngnathiformes > Syngnathidae > Dunckerocampus > Dunckerocampus dactyliophorus. The sequence goes on along the minus strand of NC_072829.1, from coordinate 8,401,922 downwards.
TAAAACCGCCAGACTGAATCTATTTGGAGACATCGTATATGAGGAAGGCTGCAACAGATATGGGGAACTGCAGCTGAGATATACCCGTCCTCGACAGAACAGCAGATGAGAAAAAGAGATCAAGCAGCTGGTGAAGGATCGCCGGATCATGGAAAAAGGTGAAGGACCGCAAAAAAAAGGGTCTGAAGAACTTGCGGGCCAAATTAAAAACAGGCTCTTACAGGCTCTTGGACCATAGACGATCAAAAAACGGCAAAGTCGCAAGGAAAAGGCAAGACAAATGTTCTTACAGGACCCATTTAAGTACGTCCATAGCCTGTTGCAAGAGAGAAAGAGAGGAACGCTGCACACCACCAAGCAGGCACTGGAAGACTAGGTCAAAGCTCAGACCAGCGATGACTTCGGACACAGCCCTCTCGGTTCACAAGGTTACATCCCTGCTCCACCAGAGCTATCCTTCCAATTTCACACCACCCCTCCAAAATGGTCAGAAACCCACCAGGTCACACAGTGAGCGAGAGCTGCCTCAACAGCTGGACCAAACAACGTGCTGTACAAGGTCTACAAAAACTGTCCCACCGTCCTGAAGCTGGAAGCTGATGAATGCGGCCTGGAAAACTAAATCCATTCCACCTTAATAGTGCATCTTCAACTCCAAAGAGAAAGTCTCCTGTAATATCAGCCAATTCAGAGGCACTGCTCTTGTGAATGTGGAAGGAAAAATCTTTCTCTCTGTGATGGCAAGGCGGATGACCAGCTACCTCCTGCCAAACAGATATATTGATACTTGTTGCCAGAAGGCAGGGGTTCCAGGTTTCTCAGGCTGCATGGAGCACTCCATTATGATGTGGGAGCCGATAAAGACAGCCAAGCGCACTACGTCAGACCTACACGTGGTCTGGTTGGACCTTGCAAAAGCCTGCGGATCTGTCCCCCACCAGCTCACCAGGTTTGCCCACAATTTTTTTCCCCACATACCACCATGAATTCAGAGTCTCATAACCAACTATTTGAACAACCTCCAAGTCTGCTACTCATCCTTGGTCAACACAACAGGTTGGCACCAGCTAGAGAAAGGCATAGCAATGGGCTGCTCCATCTCTCCAATGCTTTTCACTGCAGCCTGTGAGGTAATCTTAACTGGTAGAAGACAAATGGTCAGAGGAGTAAAGACCCTGTCAGGACAACAGCTACTAGCACTAGAGCTACATGGACGATGTCATCAATCTCCCTCAGACTGCAACATACACCAACCAGCTGCCTAAATGGCTTGCAGAACTGGTGACATAGGCATGGATGAAGATAAAGCCATCTAAGTCCCGTAGCCCATCAATCCGGAAAGGGACCAGGAAGGACAACATTACCTTCTCAGTGAGCAGCAAAGAGATCCCACTTGTAGTAGACCAACCACTTTTTACACTTTTTTTCTACACAGAAGACCTCTCGGAGAAACAGATGGCTACCGCCATAGCCGCCCAACTGTCAGAAGAGACAAAGAAGATAGACCAAAGTCCCCTTCCCAGAAAGTTCAAAGTCTGGTGTTACCAGTTCACCCTTTTCCATCGCCTGATGTGGCCCCTCAAACTATGTATCATCACATTACCAACAGTCCTGATGTTGGAGTCACGGCAAACAACTACTATACATTCGGAAGTGGCTCTGCCTCCCCCGATATCTCACCATGTCAGCCTTTTATGGAAGAAACATCCTGAGGCTTCCAATGGAATCCATCAGCCTGGGCTACAAATTGAAAAAGGTGAAGCTATGGTTCTAGCTCGAAAATTCACCCGACCTAGTGGCACAAAACGTCAAAGTCCAAGTTCGCACCGGAAAGAAATGGGATGATTCACAGGCAGTGCAGCAAGCCTAACATGGCTGAAACACCAGGAGAAAACGAAAACATAGGCTAAAGCCTCAATGAAAGAGGGGAAAACAATGGTGATCTCAAAAGTCAGGAGGGAGAAAGATGAGGGCTACAGAAAGCCGTGAGTAAATCTCAGCAGGATAGGTGGACAAATTGGAAGGTCGTCATCGACAAGACCATCATACGGGCTGATCTATGGAAACTGCCCCAGGCAAGGTTGAGCTTTCTGATCAGGTCCTATTACGATACCCTCCCACCTGTGTTCACAACTGTAGCAACCCGGAAGTTATATTCAATTTTAAGAGTCTTGTGTTGTCAGACTGTCTGTGAAGCAATGAAAACATCAGGTTGAAAGCTTGTGTATGCGAGGAAACAGCTATATTTGCTGATATTGTTCCAGCTATATTTGCTAATATTCTTTTGGCATAGTTGCAGCCGACAGTAACCTTTTTTATTCAATAAAGGAAATGTTGATCGACCACTTCCTTATCATTTTTATATCATTTGTAGATGCTACAATAATAATAATAATATTAAAGCAAACAGAATCTCCAGTATCGTAATAGCATCGGTATCGACAGATACGATACGATACGATTCAGGCATCGTCATCGGATCAGAAGTGAAAAATGTAATTAGTGCATTCCTAATCAGAAAGAAGGATTTACTCGTTGACAAACACTTTGCTTCTCTGTGTGCTACTGTACAATCCTTGACCGCAAAACTGCAAAAAAAATCGTGACTGGTAGTGTTCGGAATAGAAACAAGCACTGATTTTACCTTTGATCATAGCTGTCTAGTGCTTCACTAAAGATCAAATTTAAAAAACGCTCCTGGTAGATCACGGAAAATGAGCACTAACTGTACGATTTTTCGACTTTTTATGATATTTATGATACTACAAGTAAAATGTACCATCACTTAAACGTCTTTTAAATTGCATTGAATCATGAAGACAAATGGCATTACTTCATCAAAACTGAAGACAGAGACACCATCAGGCCAGTGTTGAGATCTCAAGTACTCTTATAAACGTGAACAATTTCAATGTGATTCGAATAAAACTAATTTGTGCAAAAAAACAAGAGACCATCCAACTCACAAACCCATTTCTACAGGTTTCTTCGCAGGGGCATATCTTAAATAAGGTTTAGATTCGATTGCAGAACAAATCTGTAACCAATGTTTAATTGGATGGATGGATGGATGCAGCGGACTACAACTAGGTTTGCATGCCTCCCCTTGTCTTCTCCTGCTTTGAAAAGATGGCAGCAGAGGCCTTTACAAATGTCAACTCCTGCACCACATGTGGTGTTCAACCATACATCAACATGCATGAAGCCTCCTGCCGGGAAGAGTTTCCGGAGAATAAGCTCCTGTCGATGGCAGGAACAGAGCTGCTTTGGTCTGAAGCTTTGGGAGTCGCAAAGTGTTTCACGTGGTGCAGAACAAAGAAAGATACCAAAAAATAAAAAACATGGAGGAAACGTGAGACACTGTTTGCATCAGGCACTGAAAATAACTAGACGGAGGTGGAAGAGGGGAGAACCTATCGTTGGATCCCTGGTATGTGCTTGTCCACGGGAACGGGCCAATAGAAAGTTGGGCAACCGTATGGGGGCGAGGGTAGGGGGCCTCATTTGCTTAGCAAAGGCAGAGCTTCAGTAAGGGGTTAGTAAGGGGAGGTCATTCACGGATGGCCAAGGCTTTTAAATGGTTGTTACCTGGAGCTGTTAAAAAAACGACAACAAAGAAAAAAAAAACAAAATCAAACACAACATTAGAAAGGGAACCAAAAGAGTACAGCAGCGCAGTGATATTCAACCATTTGTCACGCAACACATCTATGAATCAATTAACAGGGAATGTGCTAATTCCCACATTGCCACATATTTCACTTGTTATGCCAAACATTGTTTAACTGAGGCAACGTAACCAAAACAAAAAACAAAAAGACACGGTGCATACCAGCATTTAACTTAGAACGACCAAATAAATAAGCTGATATGGACACAAGTGAGATTAAATATGTGCAATGAGAGGCGGCGTGTGGCCTCAGGGATGGGGGGGGACTCTTACAGTTGAGGTCCATGTACCAGGCGTCATTGCCGCACCGGTACTTCCAGATGGTTTGGCCCACGGAGCAGACCAGAGAGATGGCCAGCAGGCAGCCAAATAGGACCAGAATCTGAAAGTTGGTGATGCGCTCCACATTGGACAATTTGAGCGGAGGCCGAGTGGAGTTCTGGCGAGGCAAACAGAATGAGGACGTGTGGTCAAAGTCAAAATACTATCTGATGAATATCAATGTTTACATTTCATAAATACTGTAGTAGTAGAGGAGAAAAGCATAAACTGTTGGAATTTGGACACAAAAATGAGGCCAGCCCACGTTGGCAGAGCTCTAGGATTTATTTTAAGATGTGTAGCAAAGCCAGATTTTTTACTAAGCTGTCCTCTCTGAAGTGGGGGGGTTCAAAAACTAGGTGTGGATCACAGGTAGACGGTTCCCAATTATGCCAAAGTGACTTTTTAATGATGTTCTAACAGTAATGTGTACATAGAGACTGACGCCAAACGCAACAAAAATCTCCCTCCTTTCCTCGATTGTTCCACTTTTGAGAGAAAAGCTACACATCTTAAAAAAGTGCTTTGTTTGGGCACTCAATTTCACGGAACAATCCAGTTTGTTACGTGCAATATTACACCTGTTCTAAATCAAGAAATCACTTAAATAGGACCAGCTTGACAAAGAAAAGTAGAACAAAAGATCCTCAAAAGCTAGACATCATGCAGAGATCTAGAAAAAATAAGAAAGAAGGAAATTGAGATCTATTAGTGTGGAAAAGGTTAAAAACGCATTTCTAAAGCTTTGGGACTCCAGCGAACCACAGTGAGAGCCATTATCCACAAATGGCAAAAACATGGAACAGTGGTGAACCTTCTCATGAGTGGCCGACCAACCAAAATGACCCCAAGAGTGCAGCGAAGACTCATCTACGAGGTCACAAAAGACCCCACAACAACATAAAAAAATTGCAGGGCTCCCTTGCCTCAGTTAAGGTCAGCGTTCATGACTCCACCATAAGGAAGACGCTGGGCACAAACGGCCTGCATGGCAGAGTTCCAAGACAAAAACTACTGCTGAACAAAAATAATATTATGGCTGGTCTCAATTGTGCCAGAAAACATCTTGACGATCAACAAGACCTTTGGGAAAATACTTTAAAAGTTTAACTTTTTGGAATGTGTGTGTACCATTACATCTGGCGCAAAAGTAACACTTGTATTTCAGAAAAAGAACATCATACAACAGTAAAATATGGTGGTGGTAGTGTGATGGTCTGGGCCCGTTTTGCTGCTTCAGGACCTGGAAGACTTGCTGTGATAAATGGAATGGAATTCTGCTGTCAACCAAAAAATCCTGAAGGAGAATGTCCAGCCATCTGTTCATGACCTTAAGCTGAAACAAACTTGGGTTTTGTAGCAGGACAATGATCCACCAGCAAATCCACCACTGAATGGCTGAAGAAAAACAAAATGAAGACTTTGGAATGACCAAGTCCTGACTTGAATCCTATAGAGATGCTGTGGCATGACCTTTAAAAGGCACTTCATGCTTGAAAACCCTCCAATGTGGATGAATTAAAACAATTCTTCAAAGATGAGTGGGCCAAAATCCCTCCACAGCGCTGTAAGAGACTCATTGCTAGTTATCGCAACGGTTGTTGCTGCTGGTGGCCCAACAGTTATTAGGTTTGGGGGCAATCACTTATTCACACAGGGCCATGTAGGTTTGGATTTTTTTTTCTCCTTTAATAATAAAAAAGTTTCATTTAAAAACTGCATTTTGTGTAATAATATTTAAATGTGTTTGATGATATGGTGTGGACAAACACAGCTCGTTAGAATTAAAGCTACACATAGCACAGTGGTACTGTCTAAAACCACTTAAACTGTTTAAATCCAGCATCAAGGCTAGATTTTGGTCAACACACTTCCAATACACTATTGTGGGACCTCTGAGACTTTACGTATTTACTGTAAAACTGTTGAAAAAATATATAGTAAGGAACCTTTAAAAGTAACAAATAGAGTCTTGTACCTGCATGAGCTTTGTGTCATGTCCTGTGTAGACCACCACACCGTGGACCCACTGTGTGTTCCTCAGCTGGGCTCCTCTCAGTAAGATCTGGTCCGGGCCCAGCGGCACTGTGCTGTAGTGGAAGACACAACACACTTATGGCACAGAGTAACAACATCTTGAAATGCTAATTTTAGTAAGAGTTTCCAGCCTTGCAAGTGAACGACCAAGACCGTAACACATGTACTAAATAACAAAGAAAGGTCACTACTGCTAAAATCATTTACAATGACACAAAAGCACCATTAAGCTATTAAACCCACTAAAAGCCTAATGTACTTTTTGGAAATTGCTTACTCATGGAAGCTTTTTAGTTTCCGGAATGATCAAATTCAATAAAAGATGTCATAAAACTGCCTCTAGTCCCTGGAAGGAAATGCATTTTCCTTGCAATGACACAGCCTTTAAACAAACACATAATTGGATTTCAGTGCACCAGGTGCCTTCAGCCTTTATTGTGGCTCCACTGTGGGCTAATGGACCACAGCTGATACAGAAGTCGGGCCAGAACACCGTGTGCCCACCTGTGTCCATCAAGTCGGATGTTTCCCACAAACTCGTACAGATGGCGGTTCGGGCACTCGCACTCCATCCGCCCCGAGAGACGCGTCAGGCTGTCGATGTCCTTAAAGTCGGCCGTCACTTGGAGACCCTGTTGTGTTGTGTGTGTCAACAATAGCGATATTGCACAACAATATGAACTGTATCATCTTGTAATTACCTGTCGAATTTTAAGGTTTGTTTCACCATCCAAGTTCGATGTTTCGATGTAGCACATTCCCTGTGGTTCACTGTGGATTCACACCCATAAAGAGGTGGCTAATTATCGACAAAATGTGTCCAATTATTTGTCCAAGATGGGAAGGATTGACTACTTCAGTAATACAAGCCACTAGCAAAAAATACTGCCATAAATGCTCCAATTAACGCCTCTATTCAATTAACTGCACTCTCCAACAGTGCATTGTCTACACTTGAATTTTTTTTATTACCTCCACAAGATGGCAGAAGCTGCATTTGACTTATCGGGAGTGGTCAGCGTCCAGCAGCTTTATCTACCTCTGCATGCACTTTAAAATGTCGCCACTCAGCTGAAATCCGTGCGTGTTACACTTACCGTACTGTTGTTTACAATGAACTCATCGGCACTATAAAGTTTGGTTCTCTTGCTGCTGTTTTGTGCACTATTCTTGTTAATAAATTTTCCTTTACACTTTCTCACGCACTCCCTATCATTACTTTTCATATTTTCAATTCAATTATCACCTGCTTCCAATTGATGCCCGTTCTTCTTTGCGGTTTAGGTAAATAAACACCCTGGCTATAATTCGAGCATTTACGGCAATGAATGTTTCTACTGAATGCACTTGAACAACAAATATATTGATTCAACTGCATGAAAAAGCAAAGGGCGGCGACAGTGGAGGGGAGAGGAAGCTCACGAGTGGCGTGATGTGAGCGAGAAGTCGTGCAGAGCATCAAGAAGGAGAGCAAACAAACGGGCGTATTGGCAGATTACCGGGCATGGGGACAGCCTTAGAGCATGCTGGGAAGGTTCCAGCTACTCTTGGTAAGCACTCCTTTAAGCAACAAAAGGGTGCCAGTTCAAGCATGTAGCATGGGAGGGAGGGGCTCATGCCAGAATACAATCAATGAGGTCCAGCCATCCAAGATTATGTAATGGCCAGGAAGTGACTCCTTAATAAAGTAGGGTGGTATTTGCATGATAACAATCCTGCTAAGACCTGATTTGTTCTTAGTGTTTTCACCCAAGCGTCACCACTTAAGATGGTCAGTAGCGAAGGCACTATCCTTTGGGGGAGGCCTACATGGGCACCAAATTTTGAAGGATGCAAAAGTTCTACAAATTAAAAAAAATCTATGTTGTAGGCATAATGTTAAGTACCTTGATGCCAATGCCTACCGAGCTCCTGCCTCCCCTACCTGACCGAGAGTCCATGTTCATAAATGTCTGTAGACAAATGCTTTTGGTTGATCGTCTCATACCAATTTTTGCATCACACAAGATGCTCGGAATAAAACCTAAGTCGCACTTTTGTTCACAGTTTGGCTGGTCATGCGACTTATATATCTAAATGAATTCAGTACATAATTTAACATGTGGGGCCTTTAAGTTAAAGTGGGTTAGTGGTTGTTTTTTTGGTGTAATAATTCATTGAGCTGAGCTTGTTGTGACCCAAACTGAATGATACAGAGCATACCGGATGTTTTTTGTTATACTTTGTATTACATTTCTGCCTTGGAGACTACGTGACTGTAAGTAATGTGCAACTACAATAATATGATACCTTTTTGAATTGAGAAATGTGGTATTTTATACAGCAGCATTGTTTAAGGCACAAATTATGGCAAACTAGGAGATTGTAGCTGCAGTGTCAAATAGTAAAAACTAAATACACATGCATGATTTCCAGTCTGTTTTAAATCATTTGTGAATACAAAAGTTAAATTTTGGTGTTAAAATACGGCTTGGTATGTTTCTACCCACCGGATTGCATCCAGGCGTTATGTCGCGTATTAAAAATGCCTTAGAGAACATTATGACACTTATTAAAGAAGTAAGGTTTTAATGTATTCATATACTAAATATACCAAGTCAAATGTGACTTCTGTAGCTTTATTTGTGCCCTTGTTGGTGTAAACATTCCCCGTATCCCTATGGCTTCTTCGCTATGATGAGACCACAACACTCCTAAAAAAAAAAAAAAAAAAAGCTCACTCTGATGATGGCTTGATGATAGCTTAGTGTCTTACACTCCAGAACGACTTATAGTCCGGAAAATACAGTTCATGACTTGATATACAATACCAAATTGAATTTGAATCACGGGCTGCACGGTGGCCTAGTGGTTAGTGTGTTGGCCACACAGTAGGGAGATCGGGATGATCTGGGTTCGAATCTTCGTTGGGCATCTCTGTGTGGAGTTTGCATGTTCTCCCCGTACGTGGGTGGATTTTCTCCGGTTTCCTCCCACATTCCAAAAACATGCATGTTAGGTTATTTGGCGAATCAAAATTGATTGTTTGTCTATGTGTGCCCTGCCATGTGCTCTATGTGTGACCAGTCCAGAGTGTGCCCCGCCTCTCACCCGAAGTCAGCTGGGACAGGCTCCAGCCTACACACGACCCTAGTGAGGATAAGCGGCATAGAAAATGGATGGATGGACTTGAATCACATTGACAAACAACTCTGAAATACGGTGGCTAGATGCTAAAGGTTCTGGCTACACTGTGAAGGACACCAAAATAAACAATTTTTGGCAGCCTCAGAGCAAACCACATACTGAGTGTATACACAAAGTGAGAAGACAAAAAACAAGTTTGCATTTTCAGGCCCAGCAATGCTGTCGTCGTCTAAATGAACAACTCAAAACAGATTTGAGTCGTCCGTTAAACGATTGCAGTGTAAACAGCCACTAAAGCTATTTATAAAACACAAAATTAATTGGCAAATACTTTCGATTTGAAGAAAATGTGTGCGCATCATTCCAAAATGTGTCATTCTTCCATTCTGGAATATGACAGCATGCAAATTCTCAAGGCAAATGTGAGATTCAGGATACTGTATATGAGAAATAAGAGATTATGGGAACTCCGCTGCTTATGCATAGATAAATGATGAATAGTTCAGACGTGAACATGCAGTTTAGTTGACACACAACATCTGGGAGATAATGGAATGTCTTTGACGCAGCTGTTTCTATGGTAACGGCTCTGTTGGTTTCCTGACCTGGACGACAGTATGACGAGGTCAGCCGGGAGGTGATCCCCGTTGGCAGCTCGGACTACTTCCCCAACAGTCACCTGACGTTAGCACACCAGAGGCAGGCAAGAGAGTGGAAGGGGGAGGACAGGAAACAAAGAAGTAAAAACACATAGAAGGACAAAGAAAAGAAAGTGTTACAAAAAGGAAAGGAGCGTTACAGTCAGTGCTGAGGGTCCTTCATCTGCCCCAATATCCAAACCAGTCCCATTACCACCTGTCCCACCTACAAAAATGATGGTCATCAAGATATAAAAAGATGTAGTGGCAACCCAAAGATAAAATTCTTTCTACTGTATGTTGCTCAACCATCATTCTTTAGGGAGCTAAGAGTTTAAAAGGGCAGAAGAGAGACAGAGGCAGGAGACGACCCAATAGACAGCCATCGGAGTGGACTCTGGATACCTGGATGATAAAACCAAAGCGTCCGCAGGCACGAAATCGAGAGCATTTACTTTAACAATGTCGCCCACTTCCACCTGTAAAAATAAATTGGTCATTGCCGTGCACGTACAACGCAATGGAACAACAAAACAAAACAAAAAAAAACATAAAAGGTAGCGCTTTAAAGAAATTAGATGTGAAAGCATGAAGGCATGAATTATTTAAAGAGACAACATATTGTCAATTTTTGCAAAAATGTTGAAACATAGCAAATATCTAGCCTTAAATCTGAAAAAAGGAACAAAATAATTAGCAAACCAAGAGGGAAATAATAGTCTTTTATAATATGCATGAAAAAAACATCTATGCTGTTATAAAAGCAAAATAGCAACAGGGTCACTTCCACTCTGCAGTGGCCAATAACATGTATTCATCTAAATAACAGATCAGCAAATGTTGGCATAAGTAAAGTGTGTTACCTAGCCAATGTTTGTGTATTCCTGCATGTTTAAATATTGTTTCTCAAAGCCGTAAAGTGTCCTCTAATAAACCAATAGATGAAAAAATGTGAAATGTATGACAGTAGACAACGACAACATATCGCACCAGTAATGCATTCTAAGTGTATGAAAGCACAATTAGATAGTATAGGTTTTGTCAACCATTTGGCAAAAGTGTAAACACAAAAAATCCTCAATAACGATGTTGTGATATCTATTTTTTACCATAATTCCTGTTAAAGGGGCAAAGTTTAGTTTAGAGTTTAGTGAGAAAGTGTCATTCACTCGCTAAGTGTTGTCATTTTAACACAAGCCTGAAATGAATTGGAATAAAAATTTGATGTATTAACATAGCGGATACCCACACATTTGCGATATGGCATTCGCAGGGTTAATTTTTTCATTTGTATTCTCCAAAAATAGGCCGTTTTTTTCTGCAGAAAACACATCTCATTCACCCTAAGTCTAATAGTATATTGTAACTGTAGTTGAGTAAACAAACACCCTCACTAATCAACTAAAAACATGACACTGTTCATGAAATGTAACCTTATTACATGCTCTTTTGTTGTGGGTTGCCCCAGCAACAATAATAACAAAACAACTCTGTTATGAAGGAGAGCACATATCAGCCTTTTGACAGGCTTCACTGGATTCATTTGACGCCTCACATGACACGGGGGTCAATAGATGAAGTGAAAACAGCGCAGCAAACAACATGTTGTGAGAATGCTTGTTAGCGGCACGTTGCAGTACATACCTTCTCCCAATGCACAATCTCCCAGGCGCCATTTCTCAGTACTATGACGACAAATGAAAGAAGAAGACAGACAGGAACAAAGAGGAGGTACGAATGAGATGCAACGCAATTACATGCAATGCTTTGCTTTTCAAAGCCAAATAAGCCCACAACAACAACAATTTTCCGTACCTTGACATTCCTTTTTGTTGACAACGCTGTCTGCATTGTGGCGTTTCTAGAATGAAACAATAAAAGGGAATGTTAATTATGCAAAGGTTACAAGATAAACGGTTTTGGATGACAGTGAATTAGAGAGTGCTCTAAAAGAGGGGTTACAAGGTGAGCTAAGTATCAACCATTTGCATTACCTGCATCGCAAATACCTCCTTCCTCATGAACATGTTACCACCTGTCACTCAGCCCTAGCTAAATGAGCATGCCCACTGGATAAGCCCAACACTTTAAGCAGGCTTTGCTACACATCTGAAAACAAAACTATGCCAACTATCAGTCAGCTACACACGTGGGAGCTGTAAGTTTGATCATTTTGTTATTCTTCCACGAATATGCGAGCCTAACATGATGTTGCTGTTAAAATGGGAGTGTAATGTTAGCACTGTCGCTCACATAGTTATGCTGGTGTGGCTAACATTTGTGTCCTCGTGTCCGACTCCTTAATGTCACCGTATGTGATGTATGACGTCTGTTACATTAGACAAGTGGATAAAGTACACAACAGCGCTTTTTGGAGCCATACACTCTGTGAACAACCACAGTTCATTAGCATTAAAGCTACAGACACACAAAACAGCGTGTTCCCAGCAGGGCTTACTAAAAGAACTTGAAAACCGTATAAATTCCAGCATCATGGCGAGATTTTAGACAACACACTTCCAATACACTATTGTGAGACTCATTTTAAACTGATGTAAAATAATGGATTTTTTTTTTTTAACTGTGAAATATTTTTATTAAACACAATGATTTGTTTGAGACCTTCCCAATTTCCTGACTGTGTGGCCAACACGCTCATCACTAGGCCACCGTGCGGCCTACAATAATATGCAAACAAATAAAATAAATAAATAAATTGTGGGTTGGTGGGAGGGATCAATGACCCTATTGGTTGGACTGCAATATTAGCCACGCCCACAATAATACAGTTATGGTCATGGTTTAATTTATATACTTTTACTGAGCTCTCACAGCTATCTGCCTAGTAGTTTCAATTGTTAAACAAATGGATGGTTGTGTGCAGCGCCCCAGTCGAGCCTTAAGTTCAAGTCAGCACTCTTACTTGCCCTCTTGTCCCACTTGACCGCTAAACAGTCACGCAATCAACAGTGCTGATGTTAGAGGTCTTGTCAAGAGGCATCCAGCCACACAGGCGGACACGTGTGCCGGCCTTGATAAGAGAGGCGTGGATGCATTCTCTTCTGTCCACCCACAACATGATAAACTGTTTACTTGCTCCGATTTACTCCCGCGCTCATTCAATTTCAAAAGCTAAATGGGGAATTCTTCACTCTCCCTTCTCATGTTCTTTGTATGGCTCCACTCGAATCACGACATTACATCTCAGCAACGCGCTCTGTGTGTAATGAAAAGACAGGAGCGGTGTAACGCGGGGCTCAACCTTTCAGCAGATGCTGGGAAAAGTTTCAGTGACACGATAAAGCTCATCCATCATCCCGTGTGCAAGACCTGTCAGCTAATTTCATCCGACCATTTGGCTCATCGCTCCTCGCGCAAAAAAACAGACATGTCAGATGGGAGCCGCGTTTATATGCCTTAGCTTGTTACTTGTCAGCGCCATCTCCTCCTTCTTCCCACCATTTTCGGCATTTGTGCATATTACCCCACAAAAAATGGTCAGAGCATTTGGGGGGGGGGAAAACAAGACAGGTTTCCAACAGGTTCAACAAAATATCAAAGACTGATCCAGATAATGGAACCATTTCAGATACTATGAGCCGGATTATGAAAAAAAATAGAGGACCTTTGTAATTTTCATCATAGCAAGACAACAAATGAAGCTAGAAACATACGACAAACACCATTATATACAGTATAGCCAAGACACGGTGGAATCTGGAGTCTGCCAACGGATTTGTTGTACCTTCAAAAGCTACAGAGTAGATCCAGAAAAAAACGCCGTTACGGAAAATGAGATTTTTATGAATAACTACTGAACTAATGTTATATCATTATGAATCCAATTGCTAATGGTATGTTTTCATGGTCAAGGAAACTAAATATGTAGATAAAATAAATGTACGACTAAAATTTATGGCGTAAATCACAATATCGGGGGAACTATGGCGCTTGGCAGGGGGCTGCGCTCTCCAAGTGCTTTTGTAGTTTAATAAGTTATGGCTTAGTCTATATCCTACTTTTATTTCTACATTAAACAATGTTTCTGTCAGTTTTGTTACTTCTGTATTTATTTATTTATTTTTAAACTCTTTATTTGCATTTACCTTTTATTTATTTGCATCTATTATTATTATTACTTATTCTTAACAAATTGTATTATTTATATACATATTATTTATATTTATTTATTTGTTTATTATTGATGTACTTATTTATGTGTATATATATTTTTTAAATATACACATTCTCTATTATTTTCTTTCCCCATTAGAAAACTTCATCCATCCATTTTCTATTCCACTTATCCTCATTAGGGTCGCGGGGGTATGCTGGAGCCTGTCATCCATCGTCCTTCAGGCGAGAGATGGGGTACACCCTGGACTGGTCGCCAGCCAATCGCAGGGCACATATCGACAAACAATCTTTCACACTCACATTCATACCTATGGACAATTTAGAGTCTCCAATTAACCTAACATGCATGTTTTGGAATGTGGGAGGAAACCAGGGTACCCAGAGAAAACCCACGCACATGCATACTCCACACAGAGATGCCCAAGCGGAGATTCAAAACCAGGTCTTCCCGATCTCCTGACTGTGTGGCCAACATGCTAACCACTAGGCCCCCCTGCGGCTCCATTAGAAAATTGTAACATTTAAACAAAGGAAGTGAACAAATCACCAGCATTGTTGAGACATGGATTAAATAAGCACTGCTTCTTCTTATGCCCCATCAAACATGTTGAATTGTGCAAATGTAAACTTGTTAAGCATGTTTGAAACAAGATGACGTGACATCCTTGGTCACGTGGCCTTTATAGGACTTCCAGGATTTTTGGTTGAGAGCTTGACGATGTAAAAAATTGTACAAAAATGTGCACAAACATCTTCTTTGGTTTTTGTCTCCATGGCAACCGTCCAACCCACCCCACACCACTCATCGCCCTCAATGTACTGTATTGGCTCAACGTCGCCACACCTGTCCGGTCAACTTGTGAGGCACGAGCTCAGAGAGGAAACAGATGCGAGGGCTCAGGTGACCTTCAGCTTCAAGAGTCATCATCAGAGCTACATTCCCAGGTTTTTTCCCTAAACAAGAGAACAGGGAGGGGCTGGGCATGGAAGATAGAATCGGACAGTATACACTAGCGGTCCACAGGGACTTGTGCACGCGGGATCACATAGCAGAGCCACTGCAATACAGTCTGATATGTCGATACACTGAAATGCCGCATTTTCAAAGTGAACAGAGTAAATATTTATATCGCTATTGAGAAAGGTTTCATGTGTTGCTTCTATGGATGGTGATAAGTATATAAATACTGCATATATAGGTTAATTACGTAGCTCCATGAGTACACAGCTGTGATCTCTGAAATCATTGTTTGTTTGCATATGTACATCATGTATGCACAAACCCTGCTGAGGTCATGCGACCATCACTGCCGTGAGTGAATTATCATTGGGTCGATAGCTACATTATCACAATATTAGAATAGAATATATTGTCAAGGGAGACAAAGTAAATTGGATATACATTAGAGTGGTCAGTGTACAGCTTGTATAGATTTATTATCCACTGAAAATGAGTCAAGCAAAGCAAGTGTCAACATTTTGGAGACCAAATAAACCACTGTTATGATAATATATAATAATAATATTGCTCAGTTTTTCTCTTATCTACTTGTCTTTGTCTATTTACAGCTGTCCAGCTGTCCTTTTATAGTTATAATTTAAAACTACCGTAAACAACTATGGCGATTCATGCAAACATCCAGTGATGGCAACCAGAGATCTGTCAGCCTTGTTCACTGTAGTTTTCTCAAAAGCACCGCGTTTAGTGATACGAGCAAAGTTTTCAAACTGACTTTGTATCACTAGACAAATTAGAAGCAAGCAGACAAAAAAAAAAAAAAAAAAACATCAGCAGTGGCCGACGCAACATGAGCTGCTCCATCTTGTCAAATGCACCGCGTACGTAACGAAACAAGTTTACCGAGTAACTTTCGATACGAGCTGAGCTGGGGAAAACCTAAAAAAGAAAACCCGTCCGGAGTGGAGGCAGTGACCAACGCGACACGTTTTCAACTCTGTCTTGTAGCAAGCAGCTTTTCAACTCTGATGAAAAAAAACAGCCACACATCACTGCTGACGCTGTGAACATGAAAGTAGGTTGGATAGCTGGGTGTGCCTAAAGCACTTAATGTGCGCTTCCAATGATGCCTTGTACACTGCCACTTCCATATTACTGTATTATCATTCATAGTAGCTATGCCATAATTCACAGCCTGATTGGTTTCTGGCTGCCCTGTTCTCCCGATACAGCTTTTCTCCGAACGAGAAATCTCGTCACGTTTTAATCTTGCGACACTCCTAGTAGGGAGTGATTTTTTGGGGGTTGCTAACTACATTATCTGTAATTTTGCTTTTTTTTCCTTTTTTTTACAAAGCAAACTGTAGCATCTTAACCTGACAAAACAATGTAAATTGCTAATGAATTCAATTTTTTTTTCTTAATACAATTTGGTGTTAAGCATCTGTGCCAAAATGTGGCACCGATCTCTAAATTTGTAGAAGCTATTTTAAATTCATCTTACCAGATCCTCAATGATCTCCTTTACAGCAGCTACCACAAGAATAAAAAGAAGCGGGACCAGTGTTGTCCAGCGACCAGTGGGAGACACATCTGGGATTTGCTGGAGAGAGGAGGAAGAAAACAGTAAGAGATAAATAACTGGTAAATTGCAGAAGAAGAAACAGTGCATCATGAGCGACAAAAAATTGGTTAAAAGTGGTGCCAAAAAACATAACAGGGATGGCACAAAGGATGCGTAAGAAGAATAAGAAGACGACAAACAACCGGGACTTGATGAGTTGGTCGACATAAACGGGTTTGAGTGTACAGGCAATGAAAATTATACAATTACCATTTTCATGTTACCCACTGATACTCAGGGTTTCCACATTTCATAATCAAATGTAAAACAAGCCAGGCACCACAAGAACAAGAGGTGGTTTTGTTCAAGGTTGCAACATCCAGTAGGCAGTTAATGAAGATTCACCAGCTGCTTTTCAAAGCAGCAACTTCAAGGTTATGGAGGATGGAGGTTTTTCCCTTCATCCGAGCTCTGGGAATAAAGGTGTAGAATAATGCTAAACCTCCCTTTAATCCCACCTGGGATACGGATTTTTGCAACTTTGGATCACATTGCAATGATTGACGGTGGAGAAAAAACATCAATGACACAGCAAACATCCTCCAAGCTACAAAGAAAGACAGAAAAAGCTTTAAAATAAATATATACATACACAAAAAGGACAGGTACAGTAACACATTGAAATGGGGCTACATTGCGACTAATCCATTTTCAACGTGATATAAAGTTTGTTGGGCCAGGAGAGAAATTGAGTTTCCTTTTAATGGAACATAGTATTACATGTATTATTCATAACTAAGCTAGCATAACATTTGTGTGTGTGTGTGTCTTTATGAGCGTATATGCTAAGAAATTACAGACATGACCTTTGGAAATGGTGTCTAGGTCAACGTAAACAGTCTGCCGTTTGCATAATAATGGCAGCGAAGACACAATTAAAGCTGCGAGGAGCAAAGATTTGTGAGGAATGATAGCTTGTGCATGGGGTTAATAGTATCCAAGTACTATATCAGTATACATTGTATAATTCTTACCTGTAAGAGTGCAATGAAAAGGAAAAAGGCGTTGGCCGCCCTCCTGAATTGGGAGTAGAGGAACCTTGGAAGGAAGGTGAGGACGTTGTACTTGGCCGTACTGAAAAGAGAAGGAAACAACGCGAATACATATTAACAAGTTATTCAATTTAAGCATGTAAAAATTACATTTTAATATTCCATTCCATTCATTCCATTTTCCTCCGCTTATGTGGGTCCGGGTCGCGGGGGCAGCAGTCTTAGTAGGGAAGCCCAGACTTCCTGGTCCCCGACCACCTCCTCCAGCTCCATCGGGAGGACACCAAGGCGTTCCCAGGCCAGCTGTGAGACATAATCCCTCCAGCGTGTCCTAGGTCTTCCCCGGGGCCTTCTCCCGGCTGGGCATGCCCGAAACACATCACCAGGGAGGCGTCTGGGAGGCATCCAGACCACATGCCCGAGCCACCTCAGCTGGCTCCTCTCAATGTGAAGGAGCAGCGGCTCTACTCTGAGCTCCTCCCGGATGACCGAGCTCCTCAGCCTATCTCTTAGGGTGAGTCCCGCCACCCTAGAAGAAAACTCATTTCAGCCGCTTGTATCGGCGATCTCGTTCCTTCGGTCATGACCCAAAGCTCATGACCATAGGTGAGGGTGGGAACATAGATCGAACGGCAAATTGAGAGCTTTGCCTTCCGGCTCAGCTCTCTCTTCACCACGACGGTCCAGTACAGCGACCGCATTACTGCAGACGCTGCGCCGATCCGCCTATCGACCTCACGCTCCAACCTTCCCTCACTCGTGAACAAGACCCCGAGATACTTGAACTCCTCCACCTGGGGCAGGACCTCATTCCCAACCCAGAGGGAGCAATCCACCCTTTTCCTACTCAGAACCATGGCCTCGGATTTGGAGGTGCTGAGTCTCATCCCAGAAGCTTCACACTCAGATGCAAACCGTTCCAGTAAACGCTGCAGGTCACAGCTGGATGAGGCCATCAGGACCACATCGTCTGCAAATAGCAGAGATGAGATCCTAAGGCCCCTGAACTGGACTCCCTCGACACCTTGGATGCGCCTCGAAATTCTGTCCATGAAAATGACGAACAGAATCGGTGAAAAAGGGCAGCCTTGGCGGAGGCCAACGTTCACCGGAAACAGGCTTGACTTACTGCTGGCAATGCGAACCAGGCTCCTGCTCCGGTTGTACAAGGACTGAATGGCATGTAGTAGCGTGCCACCAATCCCATACTCCCGGAGCACCCCCCACAGGACACCGCGAGGGACACAGTTGAATGCCTTTTCCAGGTCTACAAAGCACATGTAGACCGGTTGGTCCAAGTTGGTCCAAACTCCCAAGTACCCTCCAGTACCCTTGCAAGGGTGTAGAGCTGGTCCAGTGTTCCGCGACCAGGACGAAAACCACATTGCACCTCCTGTAGCCGAGGTTCGATTAACGGTCGTACCCTTCTCTCCAGCACCCTGGAATAGACTTTCCCAGGGAGGCTGAGGAGTGTGATCCCCCTATAGTTGGAACACACCCTCCGGTCACCCTTCTTGAAAAGGGGGACCACCACCCCAGTCTGCCAATCCAGAGGTACTGTTCCCGACTTCCACGCAATGTTGAAGAGACGTGTCAGCCAAGACAGTCCCTCAACATCCAGAGCCTTGAGGAATTCAGGGCGAAACTCGTCCACCCCCGGAGCTTTGCCACCGGGGAGCGTTTTGACTACCCCAGATACCTCAGCCACAGTGATGGAACTGTCCGCGTTCGTGTCCTCAGCCTCTGCTTCCTCTATGGAAGGTATGTCAGTGGGATTGAGAAGGGCCTCAAAGTATTCCTTCCACCGCCCAACTATATCCTCAGTCGAGGTCAGCAGGCCCCCGTCCCCACTGTAAACAGTGTGGACCGGCTTCCCCTTTCTGAGGCGCCGGACGGTTTGCCAGAGCCTCTTCGAGGTCGACCGAAAGTCGTTTTCCATGGCCTCACCAAACTCCTCCCACACCCGAGTTTTTGCCTCGACCACCGCCGAAGCCGCGTGCCGCTTTTCAACTCTGATGGAAAAAAACAGCCACACATCACTGCTGACGCTGTGAACATGAAAGTAGGTTGGATAGCTGGGTGTGCCTAAAGCACTTAATGTGCACTTCCAATGATGGTGACAGGCGGTACCTGTCAGCTGCTTCAGGAGTCCCACAAGCCATCCAGGCCGATAGGACGGCAGCCCTGACCTCTGGTCTCCACCATCGGGTTCAGGGTTTGCCGCCACGACTGGCACCGACCACCTTGCGGCCGCAGCTCCGATCGGCTGCCTCAGCAATGGAGGCACGAAATAGAGCCCATTCGGACTCAATATCCTCGTCCTCCCCCGGGATGCAGGCGAAGCTCTGCCGGAGGTGAGAGCTGAAGACTCGACGGACAGGTGACTCTGCCAAACGTTCCCAGCACACCCTCACTACACGTTTGGGTCTCCCGGGTCTGTCCGGCATCCTCCCCCGCCATCTAATTCAACTCATCACCAAGTGGTGATCAGTTGACAGCTCAGCCCCTCTCTTTACCCGCGTGTCCAGAACATGCGGACGCAGGTCTGATGATACGACTACAAAGTCGATCATAGACCTGCGGCCTAGGGTGTCCTGGTGCCATGTGCACTTATGTACATCCTTATGTTCGAACATGGTGTTTGTGATGGACAAACTGTGGTCCGCACAGAAGTCCAACAACATCACACCGCACGGGTTCAGATCGGGGAGGCCGTTCCTCCCAATCACACCCCTCCAGGTCACACTGTCATTGCCCACATGGGCGTTGAAGTCTCCCAGCAAAACGACGGAGTCACCAGTTGGGGTGCTCTACAGCACCCCTCTGATGGACTCCAGGAAGACTGGGTACTCTGAACTGCCATTCGGCGCGTACGCACAAAGGACAGTCAGGACCCTTTCCCTAACCCGGAGGCGTAGGGAAATGACCCTCTCATTCACCGGGGATGAAACCAACACGGAGGCACCGAGCCGGTGGGCTATTAATAAGCCCACACCAGCTCGCCGCCTCTCCCCTGCAGCAACTTCAGAGTAGAGCAAGTTCCAGCCCCTCTCGAGGAGTTTGGATCCAGAACCCAAACTGTCGGTAGAGGTGAGTCCGACTATATCTCGTCGGAATGTCTCAACCTCTCTCACAAGTTCGGGCTCCTTCCGCGCCAGAGAAGTAACATTCCATGTCCCAAGAACCAGATTTGGCCGCCGAAGACTAGGTCGCCTAGGCGCCCGCCCTCGACCGCCGCCCAAAGCGCAATGCACCGGACCCTTATGCTTGCCCCCTCAGGTGGTGGGTCTACGGGGAGGAGAACCCGTGTGGCTTGTTCGGGCTGAGCCCAGCCGGGCCCCACGGGTGAAAGCCCGACCACCAGGCGCTCGGGTGAGGCCCCGGTATCCCACATCCGAGCGAGGTGCGGTCTCTCCTTGTGTGTTAATTCATCAGGGTCTTCTGAATCACTCTTAGTCTGGCTCGTCACCCAGGACCTGTTCGCCTTGGGAGACCGTACCAGGGGCATATAGCCCCAGACAACATAGCTCCTAGGATCACTGGGGCACACAAACCACTCCACCACGGTAAGGTGGTGATTCACGGATTTTAATATTCCAAATGGTAATTATTTGTGAAGAACCTGTGAGATCACGTACATTCTATAAAAATATAATATATATTAAACCTTTTTATTTTTAATAAAACAAATGTATTTTGTTTTAATTAATAACACATTAAGATTTTATTCTAATCATTATCCTATCATTGTGAAGCGAAATTCACCAAACGCTCATTTGTTCACCCACTAAAACGCCAGCTGGGGTTAGACCGTCGTGAGACAGGTTAGTTTTACCCTACTGATGATGTGTTGTTGTTGCAATAGTAATTTATTACTATTGCTCCTGTAATAGTAATTTATTAAATATATTGTTCATAGTTTGAGCAAACTGTGGCCGTAGTAAGGTTCAGAGAGAAATTAGGTTTCACTATAGCAACAACAAATGGTAATGTAAGTAAGTAGGTTTGGTGCTCTCACTGAAATTAATATGAGTGGGAGTGGGACTGTGGAACACCACTCAAAAGAAATAACACTAAAGTGTCTTGGCCAAAAGCATACTTTCATTAGGACTCAGAAAGTGTGACTAAGTCAACGTTCAATAAATGAGGAAGTATTTTCCTAACCACATTTCATTTTTGTGCTGGCTGGCCAACACTTCTTAAAACGCATTTTCATCATCTTTCCGAGGCACTAAATGTTTTCGGATCAATTACATTGATTGGTTCTTCACTCCTATGAAGGCCTTTCAGGCACTTTAAGTAACTAGTGTCTGCAGTGCTAAATGAGAATACAGGCAGCTCCTTATGTTACGACGTTTCGTGGTTACAACGCACTCCCATAAATCATTAATACTAGACAACAGGGGTGTCCAAACTTCAAAAGATGCTGGAGGTACTATGTTTTTTAAACCAACCCATGTAGATATGCTGAGATGTTTTTTATATTTAAAGAAAAAAACACGCCTGCATGTCAGCTTTGTGCTTTTCATAATAATATGATTTATTCTCATCATATTTTGACTTTATTATGGTAATATTATAACTTTTTCCCCAACCTAAATTAAAAAGAATTGCAACTTTATTCATTGTTTTGTTTGTTTTTTATACTACAGCTTTTTTCCGATATTTAAACTTTATGCAGTTTTTCCTCTTAATATTATGACATTACTCTTATAATATTTGATTTCATCGTTAAAAATTACTGCTTTTTTTCATTTTGGCTGTCTTTGTTTTTTTCTTTTCTTTTCTTGTTTAATCATATTTTTAGAACGAGTCGAGGGCCAAAAAAAAAAAAAACAACCAAAAAACGCTGCGGGCATTGAATGGCCCTCGAGCCGCACTATAGACACCCTTGCTATATAAAAACAAAAAGAGAATTAGTTGCGTGTGTGGTGCAGAAGAAGAGTCCTGAGAAAGACTGAGAAAGGACATTTTTGTTGTTTTTAGTTAACTTTTGTCCCCTTAGTATGCCTCACAAGTGTGAGGCAGACTCTTCTGACTGCAGTGAGAAAAGGAAAGTGAAAATGAAAAGTGAAATTAGACAGTGTAAAATGCTCAGGAAGTGGAACAAACGGCGATAAACATCGGCTAAATGCACTGTTCATGCACTAAAACGCGGTGACCATTATCAAAGGATCTGCTCCTATGAAATGGACAGTGATAAGCCTGTCTCTCCCTCCCTTCCAATGTCCTTTTCAGTGTTCTAGCTTAGGCCTAGGCCGCACAGTAGCCAAGTGGTTAGCATGTTGGCCTCACAGTCAGGAGATCGGGAAGACCTGGGAATCTCTGTGTGGAGTTTGCACGTTCTCCCGGTGCATGCGTGGGTTTTCTCCGAGTACTCCGGTTTCCTCCCACATTCCAAAAACATGCATGTGGGGTTAATTGGCGACTGTAGATTGTCCATTGTTATGAATGTGAGCGTGAATGGTTGATTGTCTATGTGTGCCCTGCCATTGGCTGGCGACCAGTCTAGGGTGCATCCCGCCAATCGCTCAAAGTCAGCTGGGATAGGATAGGCTCCAGAATACCCCCGTGACTCTAGTGAGAATAAGCGGCATAGCAAATGGATGGATGAATGGATGTATAGTTTAGGTGGAGTTCTACTTTTTTTTTTATTATTGTTTCATTTAATTATGGTATATAATCTTTTTATTACCACATTTTATATGCCCTTCATGTGTTCTGTGTACAGTGTGAATGATTTAGGTGTTAAGTTAGGTATAATTTAGGTATAAGTTCCGGGTGGGGTTTGAGACGGGGCGGTGGTTGGCTTGCAGGTATGGCTGATGTTGATATATGAAGTCTGGAGGACTCAGTTAAAAGGCCGGTGGTTGGAAGACATAAAATATTCCATGACGTACGCATGCCAAGCTACTGTAATGCTTTGTTTACACACACAGATATAAGCAGACTCTCAAGAGACCCTACCCGCCAAGCCTTCTACAAGGGTGGAGCATATTAACAGCGTTTTATTCAACTCAAATCTATCATTCAGGTTGTGTAGTCCAGGTAAAGTGAAAAGAATGAAAGCAGCAAAAAAAGCTTTGTTCAAACGGCGATGCAATGTGATATCAGTCTGATAAAGAGCCTTGTCAAACATAAGGAGGGGTCAAAAAAAGTCCACAATGACGGTGCTCTGTCTAATTCAGCAAATTCCTTTCTAGTGGACTGTTTCTCTGCAGTCAGTTTGTCTTATGTGCAATTGACTGTCACCATTTGTGCCTCAAGGTACAATCTACACTAATGCACCTATAAATCAAATTGTTGGACTCCAAAAGGTAACTGTTTATAGCTTTTTTAAGGACAAAAAGTGTTGTGGTATGGTACACTAACCCTTGAAGAGATCCTGGAGGGATTTTCTGCCCTTCAGTTTTTCATTTGCAAGACATTGGCTGAATATAGGTGAGGATATTTATTAAAAATGTCCTTAAATGGCAAAGTTACACAAAAAGCGACACATTTGTTCCTCAAGACCAAAAATGTCCAATTGCAAAGCATTGAAAATGCATTTTGGATCCCATAACTTACATAAAGTAAAGTAATGCAATCCTTTATGTTAAGATTTAGAAGTTTGACTATTACTATTTTTATACAGTATATGTCCACCAGATGGTGCAACTTTTTCCCCATGTAAAGCATGTAGCAAACTGACAAACAGCTATGATGAGCGTGTGTCTGTGGATGTTGGATAACGGTGTGTGTGTGTATAAAAAAGTACCTGTAGTACTTTTGTTGCTCCTGTAACTGTGAGCTGTGCCGCTCCTTGCAACCTGTGTTGCCTTTTTCCTTTATTAAAGACCTTTTTGTGACTGCAAGTGCCACCATGTCTTGTGGAAAAAAAACATCCATCTATAATGATTTAGAGCAGTTTTCGGGGTCCTGACATTTTTTTCCTGAGGACCTGAAGTGTGACTTTTTGTTTTAAAATGAACACTTTTAGAAAAAACAACATATACAGTAATCCTTTATTTTTCGCGCTTAATTGGTTACAGACCTGACCGTGATAAGTGACTTTCCATGAAGTAGGATTCCTTGTTTAAAAATCTGAATATTCTTAGTTAGAGCATAGAAAACCATTCTGAATTGGCCATAGGTATGAATGTGAGTGTGAATGACTGTTTGTCTATATATGTACGCTGCGATGGACTGGCAACCTGTCCAGGGTGTACCCCGCCTCTTGCCCAAAGTCAGCTGGGATAGGCTCCAGCATTCCCCCGCGACCCTAACAAGGATAAGCGGCAAAGAAAATGGATGGATGGATGGACATCTTGATGATCCGCAAGACATTTAGGAAAATACTCTGACGAGACAAAAGTTTAATTTTTTGGAAGGCGTGTGTCCCATTGCAAATGGCATAGAACTAACGCTGCATTACAGAAAAAGAATACCAACAGTAAAATATGGTGGTGGTAGTATGATGGTCTGGGGCTGTTTTGCTGCTTCAGGACCTGGAAGACTTGCTGTGATAAATGGAACCATGAATTCTGTTGTCTGCCAGAAAATTCCAAAGGAGAATGTCCGGCCATCTGTTCATGACCTCAAGCTGAAACAAACTTGGGTTTTGCACCAGGACAAAGATCCAAAACACACCAGCAAATCCACCACTGAATGGCTGAAGAAAAACAAAATGAAGACTTTGGAGTGACCTAGTCCTGACTTGAATCCTTTTGCGATGCGGTGGCATGACCTTAAAAATGCGAATAATGCTTGAAAACCCTCCAATGTGGCTGAATTACAACAATTCTTCAAAGATGAGTGGGCCAAAATCCCTCCACAGCGCTGTAAGAGACTCATTGCAAGTTATTGCAAACGGTTGTTGCTGCTAAGGGTGGCCCAAACAGTTATTAGGTTTAGGGGGCAATCACTTTTTCACACAGGGCCATGTAGGTTTGGATTTTTTTCTCCGTTGATAATAAAAAGTTTCATAAAAAAAATGCATTTTGTGTTCAGTTGTGTTGTCATTAACTAATATTTACATTTGTTTGATGATCTGAAACATTTAAGTGTGACAAACATGCAAAAAGAATAAGAAATCAGAAAGGGGGCAAACACTTTTTCACACCACTGTATATATACATATATACATGAAAATCAATGTGGCTGACAATCATTGACCCGTATCGGGGTCAATGTTCTAACAACAATAATAAGCATTATTTATGTTTTTTTCCCCCCAATTGAAAATAGCCGCAGGAACAGGAACACCTTGGAACATCTTATGGAAAATACACTTACAAAAATACACTTTAGATGCTTCACTAATTATTAATGGTACATGGATTGGGACCAATGTTCCCTCTAATTTTTCAAGTATCTGAGCATAAAAACGACCTGAGCATTCCTTGGACCTCTGTGAGCGGCATCATACGTGCACACTGTAGTATCGCAAAACCTGAGTTTGTACAAAACCTGAGAACTGAGAACTTTGATTCTGTTATATTTTGTCTATAAGTGGTTTCAAACATACGACAAGGAGGATTCCACAATGTAGCTTTCTTTATTCTGTATCTTGGACAAAATAAGCCATGGTCTCATACAATTAACCATCGGAATCTTGTAGAAAATCCCTAGTTTATAATTTTATTTTCAATTTATTATCTTGTTTACCATTTATATTGTTGAATAGGTATACTTTAATTTCCTTATTTGACTTTCACTGCACTTTTCACTTTCTGCTTTAAAGCAGCCCGTTGTGGCACTATTTCATCCTGGAAATGTACTTGAAATTGATGCCATGTTTGTTTACTTTTGTCTATATTAAAATAAAATAAAATCAACTCACAACAGACCTTTGCTACTTCGGCTTTGCAGCATGTTTTATAAAGCAGCGCTTTTGCAGACACTGTTGCTCTGTTCATTTGTTTCGCCATAATACAGGGTTAGCAAGTAGCATTAGCTATATGCTAACCTGCCATAAACAGCGGCATGTACCATGTACGCGCTGTTAATAAATTGATCGGCTGTGGTAGCAAACAGGATCTTATTATTGGCTGGACAGTGCTCATCATTGTGTTATATGTTCCGCTTCTTGTTATTTCCTGCCACTCACTGCGTTGCATTGCAAAATGGTACAGAATAAATTGTTATGTGCTTATTTCATTTACAGTTCAGGTTGGATTGTATTTTATGCGCAGCATGGTTTTGCGGTGTGCAGAGAGCTTGAGACCAGCGCGTGATTGAGCACGCGCGCAGCTTAGAGGAAACATTGATTGGGACTGATATGACATTTAACCCCAGCTTGAATCTGGCGTCATTCAAAGTGAGTACACGGTAAATTGTAGAGCATTAACAAGGGACATACAGTACGCTTGCAGATGTGGCTTCTGACCTTCTTGCTTCACCATATTGTGCAGTACTTACAGTATGAAATCCCTGCAATAAGGACATCTAAGCGTGACAGCGCTAATGCATAACGACTGCTACAGTCTCTCCCCGGAGGTAGCACAGAAATGGTGGGTGGCAAATCTGACTGATGCTTTAGCCTTTAAGCCGTGGCTTTATCATTCCCATCTCTCAGTGCCGCTCTCATCTTGCCTAAAAGATCACTCACCGTGCAGTATCTACCGGTACTCAATTCTTGCCTTGGATCTCATGAGGCAGCACTGTGGTGCTCATTACCGCTAACTTCCTCCTCTGACGTGGAGAAAAAAATGAAGTTGAAACATTGAGCAGAGGATTATTTCCTGCCAGTGTCCAACAGGAATGAGGCCATTTGAGGGAAGCACTTCCTTTATTCGGATATGTTTCAATTACAGCAAAACCTTTCCTGGTGATACAGCAACAATGTTTATCAGTCAATGTTTGAAATATTAAAACAACTAATGTTTAAATAATAAAATCACATTGAGGGTGAGAGTGACTCAAGCTTGAATTTTTGCTCTCGCTAAGAGTATTTTACTTGAAAGGAAAAATCTTTTTTAAAAATTATATAAACAGAATCTTACAGCCATTATTCTAAACTGAACATTTTAGATATTGAAAGTAACACTGACTCATTTTGTGTAATTTTTTAAAATCATGTCTTAAGACAGGTACGCTTATTTACAGTAAATGTTACTTGTAGTCTTAATTTTGTAACCATTTTTTAACCATTTGTAAAGTGACAAAGGACTTAAAGTTGGTATTATTTGAGGATGATACCACTGCCTTTTGTTCTGGTGAAAGCACACAAGAACTCATGAAAAAGGTCAAGGATGAAATGGTCGTATTAAAGATATGGTTTGATAACGCACAGATTATCCTTGAACTTAAGTAAAACTAAAATAATGCTGTTTGGAAATAGCAGAAAGGATACGTACGACCAAATACAAATAGACAGAGTGGACATTGAAAGAGTGAAAGAAAATACATTTCTGGGGATCATAATAGATGAAAAAATGAGTTGGAAATCTCATATCAAAAATATACAACAAAAGGTGGCAAGAAATACTTCAATATTGAATAAAGCAAAATGTGTTCTTGATCAAAAATCACTCCACACTCTTTACTGTTCTTTGGTATTACCATATCTAACTTATTGTGGGGAGATATGGGGCAGTCATTATAAAAGCAATCTTCACTCACTCAATGTACTGCAAAAAAGATTGGTGAGGATCATTTATAATGCGGCGTATAGAGAACATACAAACCCTTAATTTTTAAAATCACAGATATTAAAATTTGCAAATTTAGTAAATTTTCAAACTGCTAAAATAATGCATAAAGTTAACAACAACTTGCTACCCAAAAATGTCATACAGTATTTCTTTATAAGAGAGGAGAAATATGATCTTAGGGAAAAATTACACTTGAAACACTTACAGTATATGCGAACCCACAGCATTTCAGTATGCGGAATTAAATTACGTAATGGACTGAGCAAGGAACTAAAACAATGCACCAAGATGAGCGAATTCAAAAAACAATATAAGCAGTTGATGTTTTCTTAAATACAAGGCAGAGGAATCTTGAACTTCCTTTATTATGCTTGTTTTCATCTTCTTTATTTATTTATTATTATATTAATTATTATATTTATTGTTCTGTCATGCTTGTTTTTATTTATTTTCATGTATTTATTATTACGCTGATTATTATATGGAATAATATTATATGGAATACAGGAAGTGAATAATATGTACTGCACAGGATGTGGAACGGATGGGGGGTAGGATTAAATAAGCTTTGCTTCTTCCTACTCCTTCTGGATATGTGGAAGTGTAAAATGATTCATGACACGTTTTCCATTGTAACCTGCATGCATGTTCAAATTAAACCAAACCAAACCAATTTTTCTTTATTTTATATTTTACTTTTTGTCTCTTATGCGCCTGCAGTGATCCCACAGCCTGCACATTAGCAATGTGGTGTAAGCAAAGAATAATAGGAGTGTAAAGGTGACTATGTGGGTGTTATTTCATTTCTACAAGGGCATACCAAGGTAAAAACCGTATTTATAAAGTCACAAACAGGCTTTCTGTGCTTTAACTATTAAAATATTCCGTTTATTAATATTGATTCCTACATTGCGGAAATCCATTTATCACAGTTTCCAATTAATGAATACTGTAATACATTATAATTAATTAAACCATATTATTGTAATGATTACATAATAACAGGAATAATTATTATTTTCATTTATAGTATTTTCATATTATCATTTCTTATTTTGTTCAGGTTGTCTTGATAGATATGAATGTTTTTGTAGTATACATTTCATACTCTGTTGATTATTTTTATTTTATTTTTTATTTTTTCTCCATCTAAGGTCCCATGGAAGGTCTATCAATTATTAGTATTAATTAGTATTATCATTATTATTATTATTGTTATTTTAGATTTAGATGATGATGATGATGATGATGATGTTTTTATTAATATGTTAAAATGATAGGATAGGTGCCCGATCGACTTACCCGGTTAAATGAAGGTTAAATAAAAAAGAAACACAACAACGTGACAGAAAACATTGTAAACACCACAAAAAAGCGGCAACAAATGCTATCCCTTCGCTGGTGTCAGTGACAAAATGAGCATATTGTGTTGGAAACATGAGTGCATCCTTATCCACCTGATCCAAGGTAAACACAGCTGCACACACGCACACACACACACACACAAAACACACCGACCAACTGGTTGGACCA
Organism: Dunckerocampus dactyliophorus; assembly: GCF_027744805.1. NCBI lineage: Eukaryota > Metazoa > Chordata > Actinopteri > Syngnathiformes > Syngnathidae > Dunckerocampus > Dunckerocampus dactyliophorus. The sequence continues at coordinate 8,372,252 of NC_072829.1, read as the reverse complement.
GTAAGCTTTTGGCAATTGAAATCACGTCCTGTTTGGGAGCGTCTCCATTGCATCCACAGTGTGTGGTAAATGGCATGCTGACTTGCCAGTTTACATGCTTTCTATTACAGTAGGGCGGCGTGATGACAAACTGAAATGTGGTCATTTTGAAGGGGTAGTCCATGATAGTTAATGTGGGTCATGCGCTGGTGTCCATATTTGCTTCTTCACGCTCCCTTTATACTTTATTATGTGTGTTTCACGTACACAGACAACTACAAAGTAACATATTAAACCACTGCTGCACTCTTCTTTATGTATTGCCTTTCAGTTTCATGCTCTGTGTGTGTGTGTGTGTGTGCGTGCCTGTGTGTGTAAGCACATGTAGAACTCGTGCAGCTAGAATGCCAACAGTAATATTCCTTGACAGAGACCTGACCTGACACTTTTGACCTTTAATGCTAAAAGCAGCGCCATCCTCTGAGAGACAGAGACAGTCACAGTGGAGAAGTGCTGACTTTACGGAGTAGCATCTTCAACCTCAACATTTCATTGAAATAAAATATCAACCCTACAAGCGCATTCTGTTATTTCAGCTAACCAGTCCACAAAAGTATGAAACGCCCCATTTGTGGTGCCCCCTATAGGTCGTGGTCAAAATACTTTGGAAGGCATGCTAGCATACATGTAATACAGACATCCTCAAAGTTTTATCGTCATTAGAAAAATGGTCAATGAGTTACTGTTTGGGCAATTTGTTGCTCAGTCCAGACCGTGCCCTGCAAAGACATTGTGCTTGTGCTTGGCCATGTTTTTCAACCAATCTTGTGTAAAGGTGTGTACCAAACTTGGTGGTAATTGGGCTACACGCCCTAAAGTTACAGTGGACGTTTTGTAGAGCTTTGTGAGAAATTTCAAGTCAGTCTAACTTACGGGGGTTTTAAGGACGCCACCACCATGTGGTGTACTCGTGAGAAAAATAATAGCACAGTCTACACAGACAAAAAAAACTCTTTTGTGTGCAGCAGTTCAGGAGTAGAAGAGTTATGGGGTGTCCTCATTTTATCTGTACAAACTACAGCATACATTTGCCCCATTAGTGCCGAGTCCCATCAGCGTTTAATTGAACCGTTTGTCTACACATCCCAGTGCGTCAGTTTATGTTTAAAGGCAATAAGGACTCGTATTCCACAGTTGCAGTTATAAAAAATGTGGACCATGGCGGAAATCAATTGTAAATCATGTGAACAAATGAACCAACTAGTAGCTGGACAAAGGACCAAATATCAAATAATATCAAAAGCTGAGCTTTTGATAGCTGAGCTACAAAACGTTTATTAAATATACACACAATGTAGACACCTACAAAAAAAAATTGTACCATAAGTATTTCTTACCTGACCCGATTGCTGCAAAACTTTGTAAACTGCGGCTGGTTAAGGTATATCAGTCGGGCATCTTCCTGGTCTGCTAGGGATGTCTTTTCTGATGTGTCCTCCGTCTTTTCATAACCTAAAGGATGAGGAAAAAATGAAAATTTAGAAAAGCAGTATACGGGTATAAACCACAAAAGGTACAAAGTAGACAACAATAGTTTGTATGAAACAAACTCATATAGGCTGCACTCATAATGTTGGTGTTTGCGCAATGAGGTCAATGCAGTGCATGGGCGAAGTATCTGGCCCATAAATGAAGCCTGGACCAGCAGTGAGCACCGCTTCCCACCGGGTTCAACAGAGTGGGATGTAGGCAGCTACGAAAACCAAGGAAACAAAAAAAAATGCCTGTGTGGCGTTGGCTGAGAAGCATGAGCAAACACGTTTTTTTGTTCCCACGAGCAAACATTTTTATTTGAGGTGGAAAAGGGCCCAAAGAAATCAGAGGGACACCTGAACCAGGTTTCCAACTTCAAGGATATTTGCCTAACGAGAAGAAATCTAAGAAATGACTACAAAATGTAAAACTTTTGATAACCAAAAGCTTTTTGTTTTTATGAGTGAGTGAAGCAGGTGTTAAATTACTGTTTGACATGAAATGAAATCAAACTTTCTAAGACACTCTTGAACTTTCTGCTCATATAAACACTGCAAAAGCAGCAAAAGGCATGAAACGATCACTACTTAGGCTATTGTGCATAACCACATGACTGCCATGTTTGGAATTTTCTAACCATTTCTTGGTGAGTTTCGTTCCCGTAAATTCCGGATGATAAGCCTCTACTTTTTTCACACGCTTTGAACAATGATGCAGCTAATTTCATGGCTAAAAAAATTACAGTGTAAGCATCAGGGAATGCTTACAGCACAGTCAGGAAGTAGTGAATTGGACTGGTACAGTGGACGCCAATGTCACGTTTTGAAGTCTTATGCAGCGATTGTGTTTTGATCTGACAAATTTTAAGTTAAGTTTGAAGTGTAGAATTACTACAGCTTCTGCTTGGACTGCTTGGACTGCTTGGACCGCGGCAGCTGTTGAACTCAGATGGGAAAAAAAAAAAGCGTCTCATGTCTCATCATTAGCGCTAACGAGTGACGCTGGGAACATCGACTGTAGGTAGGATTGCAAGGTTTATAGTGTGTCTTTCTGTGCAAATATCCCATGTTACAACGTGGATGCTTGTGGCTTACAGACAAGTGCAACCTATATATGTACAACATTTTTTTTCTCTTTCAATTTGGCTTATGTTCAGGTGGGGCTAAACAACTATTTCACAAGCAAGTCAGAGCTTATCTTCCTGTCACTCACAGACACCAGTAACTTGGTGAAACAGAGACTGGAAAAAAGTGGCTCAGGTTATAGCAAACAGCAAGATAGCAAACATGTCATTTCACTGATACTGAAAACATGATTTTAAAAAAACAAACCCCCCCCAAAAAACGGGTCATCGTAAATTCAGGGTCGTGTTATGTGCGGGTGCTTGCACCCACTGTAGTAATAGAACCCTGAGAAGGGCCCATACTTAACGGGAAAATCAAGAGGATTCATTACATAATGTCATAAATTCGCGGGTTTCCTTATGCTTATGTTGGAACCGAGGGGAAATTACTACAAAACAGCAGTTTAAACAGTTCAGCGGTCAACCACTCATATTTAAACCTAAAAGTTTGAGGAAAGAATAACGGAAAAGGAAAAAAAAAAAAAAAAAAAGTGAATCTAACCAACTTGCTTCCCAGTTTGTATCTGTTTTTTTGTGTGTTCTTTGGAAATGTAGCATGTATTTAGCATGCCCTTTCACAAGGATATCAAGGAAAATGGTAACAACAGAATTTAAATCGCAAAAGTGTTGAGTTTTACAGTTACCTACTTGTACTTGTACGTACACTCTAAATTTCCCACAGGTGTGAATGTGAGTGTGAATGGTTGTTTCTTCAGGCTATATGTGCCCTGCGATTGGCTGATGTCCAGTCCAGGGAGTACCACGCCTCTCACCCAAAGTCAGCTGGGATAGGCTCCAGCTTACCCGTAACCCTAATGAGGACAAGCAGTACAGAAAATGGATGGATACTCGTACTGTATTTATATGACTGTTCAGTTACATGACAACGATTACCATTGACTATTCCATGATGTCTTACGAGGATCATTTTTGCGCAATCCAAACAAATCAAAGGTCAAACAGCCTTATGGAAAGTATTGTTCTGGAATCCCACCTCCTCCTTATATATGCTGGTGGTGTTAGGTGATACAAGGACAAGGACAGGCATAGCTTAGCTTCCACAAGCGTACAAAGAAACGTGTGCACAAGTTTCAGATGGAAAGAGAGAGCCCTTCCGAGACGTGTCACTCTTGCCTCTCTGATCCCTACTAGCTCTCGCCTTACCGTTTTCACTCTCTCCCCGCTGTTACACAAACCCTGAATCTTACTTTACACCTCTTGTTATTTTAATGATCCTCTCAGCTGCACTGAAGAGGATTTAGCCAGGAGTGACAGGCAGGCGCTCCACCATCTTCCCCCCGCATGTGCTCCGGGGGCTAAAAATAGCTCCCCACCCAGTCATCTGGTCACTAGGGGAAACACGGGTCGGCTATCCAGCGTCATTATGCAAGAGCCCACCCAGACGTCCGTTCAGCGCAGGTGATTTATTGGATTAGCGTGGTGACAAAAGGATTGGGACGGTCATACTTGAGTGGGAGGGGGGCGTCCTATATACCTTTAAATGTCTCATGCACTGTTACTATATGAATAAACTATACACTAGAATGCTATTGGAAGAGTGCATAACCTCCACCAAGGCAGGAGAAACCTAATTCAAATTAGCACCAAACTATACTATACTATATACTATACTAACTTCACCTTTTTTTTGTCCATCATCCACAATGTCCATTCTTAGCATTCTTAGCAATGTCCATTCTTGGGATTGTGCTCCAGGCCTCGGGTAAAAAATGCTGACGGCAAACAAGCATCTTGTTGAGTCTTCGTAGTGAAATCGAGAGCCAGTAGTATCCACTCTTCCATCTGTCCCGCTGCAGTGGCTTGAGGCTTTGTGACACTGAGACTAGCGAGGCGTTGTATTATTCCGCCAGATAAATATAGTTTTTCATGTTAGCTGCTACAATAACAATATCGCTGTAGCTTGGTTAATATACAGGTCAGTTATGTAAATGCAACACTGTTTTTTTAGCGGTTCTTTTTAGGGCTTTATCATCCGAAAAAGGTCTCTCCAATGAGGTGCAGTTAGCTGGCTCATGCTAACTCGTTTTCTCTCGTTAGAACGCACAAAAACGGGAAAGAAATATGTATTCATGTATGTATGTGAACTACTGCCATCTGAACGATTACGTTGCATATATCCGACCTATATGTCATCGAAACGAGTGCCGTGCTTACCGAGACTTGGATAAAAGGTACTCACTGATGTGACCACGTATCAACAGGTACATTCATGATGACATGTAATACTTACAGTATTTAGCATATTTTGTTCATTACTGGAACTTCCTTTTTTGCCACATTGATTTCACATAACAGCATAGAAATGAACACCCACACCTAGCGTTAACGTAACAAACTTAAAAATAAAAACACAACAGCACCTCGTGCCTGGTGGCATCTCGAATATGTAGCCTTACATTTTGCTTGGCGCTGATGCGCTGCGGGCGAGTCTGCGGTTAAGCTCGTCGCTAGCCGTCTGATAGCTACTCGGTGTGGTATGGCGTACTGCCAATGCTCCAGTAACGTAGTTCGATCGGCGTAACAATGTTATTAATAATAATAATAACAATGTCGCTGTAGCTTGGTTAATATGCACGTCACATTATATAGTACGGGCCAAAAGCTTGACACACGCAACACAACTGATGGTCCCAACCCCATTAATAAGGCCAAAAATTCCACTAAGTAACCCTGACAAGGCACACCTGTGAAGTGACAACCATTTCAGGTAACTACCTCATGAAGCTCATTGAGAGAACATCAAGGGTTTGCAGCGCTATCAAAAAAATGTATAATACATAAAATATATGTCTAAAATATAAGACACGTTTAGAGTTATTTTACACTTTTTTAAGTACATAATTCTACATGTTCATTCATAGTTTTGACAATCTACAATGTAGTCATGAATAAAGAAAATGCAGTGAATGAGAATGTGTGTCTGCACTGTATGTATGTTTGGAGACTTTTTCAGACTTTATAGACGGAATACGTTTGTCCCGTATGTGCAGTCATGAGCCGTCTGTTTTGATCTGTTTTTATATCGTTAGAACACACAGAAAAGACAAAACCATATGAGTTCACGTCTCACATAAGGATCGTGGATGATGGGCAAAATTCCAAAAGAAGTGCAGTTTTCATTGAACGCTACAGACGCACAATGGCGTGTTCTCACGAGGGCTTACTAAAAGCACTTTTAAAACTGAATTCCAGCATCATGGCTAGATTTAGGACAACACACTTCCAATACACTATAGAGGGACTTCTGAGGCTTATTTAAAATTGTTAAAAAAAATACTATAATAAAGTTTTTCTCAGCTCTGTATTCAATTTCCTATAGATAATCAATCAATTTAAGACTGCCAGTAAAGCCAAAGAACATCTCAGCCACAGTGCAGCAGTAGCAGTAACAGTAAAACAACGGCGCCGCCATTTTATTGATTCACTCAACGATATCATAACCTGCTCTTTCTCTAAAGGCACGAGCTTATCTGTTCCGAAGCTCATTCCCCAACTGTCACTGGCTCACATTCCTACATGCAAGATGGCAATGCTTGTGTATGGCAGACAAAAGAATGGCGAGGAGTTCCAAAAGTGTGCTGGTAAGTCGATCATTTTCAGTCAGAGCACTCATAAGAAGGCTGAAGTGCTACTCACACCGTCAACATTATGTCAATGATCACAGATTCGAGGTCAAAGTGAAGTTTGGTTGATCACGGAATTACTGTCCACACAGACGAATGAAACGAGAGAGCTGGCGTGGCGTCAAAGAGCAGCCGGAGAGAAAGCGAGGCTTTAAGCAGGAAAGCCTGGCCAAGGCTGTGATTGATGTTGTGTCCCTGTGTTGTGAATGAGCCCTCGTCGGTGCTCCGGAGTGTGTGTGTGTGTGTGTGTGTGTGTGTGTGTGTGTGTGTGTTCCCCTGCCAGGTACTGCATTGCACCAGTTGCCGCTGCCATCGCTGCTGCTTAACTCGCTTTTACAGCCTCAGTTGTTCAGCTTTCAGGTAAAGCGTCACATTATATTAAGCCTGTAAGAACTACAGTATTTACTTATGTAGTTAGTGTGTCCCTTAGGTTTTCAGCTTTGGGGGGCAGGTAGTTGGTGGAGGGGTGTTGGGCACTTTGTTCCAAACACCGACACAACCGTAGAATGACTTAAAGAGAAGCACTGTTGCAATCTTATGGCCATCATAAGACAAACCGGATCAGATTGTTTTCCTGCAGCTACTATCTTGACACATCAGTTTAAAGGCTATAGTCAGGCATGGTCCTGGGATTAAAATAGCCTCTCATCAGCGTCCAGCATGCAGAGGGCTTTACGGTAAGGAATCTCCCTGCCTGGAAATAACCACTTCCTAATCACTGTGGATAATGTGCTAAGCCACGGAGGTCCGAGTGGGAGCTACTCCTCACCGTCCCTTTGGTGCACCTGTGTGCCTTTTTTTTTTTTTTTTTTACTGCACTAATTTCATTAGCTGCAACCGCTCATCGATAAGGAACAGCGAGAATGGGCTATCCAGTGTAGCGAGGTGGCCATTTAGACAAGAGAAGAGGGAACGAACAACAAGTGTGACTTGGAAAGCAAAAGGGGAAGCCTCTGGAGGAAGACTCAATGCCAGTCAGTGTCGTAAGATGTTTGCGTGCAGGCCGCGTGTGAGGATTATTGTTTGTGTCAGCCAACAGACAACAGGGAGGAACTGGAGTCTCGAGGGGCCGAATATTTAGGGAGAAAGTGCCCAGTGGGAAAATAGTGGCGCCAGCAAATAACATATGCTGGTCTTCTTGTGTCTCCGTTGGAGAATATCCTGAGGTTAGCTGAAAAGTAACTACAGTGTCTCACATTTCAGCAACCTATTTTATTACAGTATACTTACTATAAAAAGCATGGTCCCTTGAAAAGATATAATAAAGTGTGTGAGGGGTGTACTCACTTTTGTCAGATACTGTAGGACTATTTGAGGGATGATCCTTTTTGTGACACATCATGGGCAGATCAAACAGGTTAAAGAGCAAACCATCCGCTGTAAGATTTACAACGTCTCGGGTGATAATGCGTTAGCACAGGTCAGGCCAAAATGGTGGGGGTGGAAAATGATGGCTGCCACGGCCGTCAACACGAGCAAGATGAAATGCACCTAATGGCAGCCGTGACAGCGACAATGACGACCTTATAGTACACCGTATTACCAGTCAATGCTACATTCCCAACTTGTCAGACTTATGTACAGTCATCCCTCAGCTACATCACAGTTCGAACACCGCACCCTCAATCTATTGCATTTTTTCATAAGCTATTTAATTAATCGCTTTGTTTTTTTGTTTTTATGCATATTTAAGCAAATGTATGGCTTAAATTAAGCATTTCAGGCATAAAAATGGCTAAATGAACGAAAAAATAATTTCAAAAGAAGTGATATGAAGTGTACTTCTGTATCTGTGACTTACACTGGGAAGTGACGTTTGCCACGTCAGATAGCTAGAGCTGACTGTTAGCGGAGTGCTAGCAGAATATTAGCAGTGTAGCGAGTGGCCAACAGCAGCTCCTGTGTGAAAGTTCACTGCATGTGTTCTCTGCTTGTTAGTAAAAACATCAGTAACATCAGCAGTAAAGAAATATTCTACACTGGTCTCTAGGTCCTAGGTTCCCAAAGTGGGGTATTGCTGTAGGGGGTACGTGAATACAAATTATATAAACGGCTTGACTACATTAGCACGAAACACTGAGATTTACGTAATGTGCTCAAATGCTTCATGTGAACAGCCACAGCCGGTAGTACAGTGCAGAAGAAAGGTGACAGCATGAAGCTGTTCATTGTTCTGTGTGCGTTAGATGAACAAATACATAAGCTGATGATGACGTAGTGCATTACAAGAGTTTAATCTTGAAGATTTTTCAAGATCATTGATATTGTGCAGGGTTTGCGCTCCATGTAACTGATCGTGGCGGTGCGCCACTACAGAATAAAAGCTGCCACACCCTTTAAAATGACGGCGAAAACAATTTTAAAGTAATATATTCTATTAATGGATATTTTTGCTATATGGATACATATATAGCTTATTATTTATGCACATATTGACCACAATTAGTTTGAAAACAATTTAAAATACCACAAAAAAAATGTCACTGTGCTTTCTTCATAAGCATGCGCCGGATTTGCCTGTCTTCCTTGCTGGCACCTGACCAGTGACCAGATCTACGCTACACGTCTTGTGTTGACTTTCACTTTGTTTCCTATTATCGGGAGAATGAACAATAGCCCGTAAAATGTGTGGTCCTTTAACAGCTGGTCGCATGCTAAGACCATCTATGCCAGCGTGTGTGATCGTTCACATTTCAATCCCATTCCACTTTCTGGCATTTTTGGCTGGCGGCATCTAGCTAACTCGAAGCAACAAGTGGCTATTACGTTCATGGGATACATTAATCATTGATTATCATCACAACTTATTTTTTTTAAGTGTCACTTAACAATCTTGCTCTCTTGTTATCATTACTTTACATAATGCATATTACGTAATACTTATGGCTTGTCATCAAAACAGTAGTTGTGTGTCGAAGTTGTGCAACAGAAACACGTAGTGTGTACAGCGTTAGACCGTGATGCTAACACAGGGGTCTCCCACTGGTAGTTCATAAGCTAGCAGTAGCTCACCAGCTGATGTTGAGTAGTTCACCAAAGAATACTGGCTTCCCCTCTTAGTATTTTTATAAGTGTTCAAACATTCAAACATGATGTGCTTTGTAATTAAAGTGCAATTTAAATGCTGGCAGTGCTCTCCGCAACTTTGCCATTAAATTAACAGTTTTTCAACAGTTTTGTTCTCGGTTCATGTTCTGCGAGTTGTTGAAAAGTTCAATCATTAAATAAATAATAAAACAATAAATAACAATAAATCATGTTTTTTTATTGCAGACGCATTAATGGTAAAAAAAAAAAAAAAACATATTTAGAAGGTCTTAAACAGGTTTTCTATGCTCTAACGACGAACACTACTTGCGGAAATTAAATTCATAGCAGTCAGGTCAGGCAAATTAGCTTCTTTACTGCTTGCTGATAACCACCAGCATGTGACCGGTCGGAGGGGGCGTGTCTCTATGCAGCTCTGAGCAGTCGTGGGGTTTGCGAGTGGAGAGTGGGGGGCTGGAGCCAACCCCCAACCCTTGACAAATCGCAACAGAGTAGATGCGTTTCAGCCAAAAGGAGAAGAAGAAAGATTTACCCTGTACCCAAATTGAAATGTATGGAATATTTTAATTTCGAAACAAACTTACTTAATCCAGTATCATGAAATGAGCAGGGTAGGGCCCCTGTGAAATAGAGTACCATCTCCCCGACCAAGACCCAATGAGCAAAAAGATCCATATGGAGCAATTCCTACTGTTCTGCCAGACTCCAATGTATCTGCCGTGATAGAGAACAAGCACTAATGACCGCAAGTGAGCCGTTTGCTGGTCAATAAAGTTTCGATGAGGGCGCACGTGATCTGGCGAGAACGAGGCTGCCACAGGATTCATTCAATAACAATAATAATGCTGGGGGGAGGCACTTGGGGTTAGTTGCACTGATGCAACAAAAACAAGTAAGATCAACTTCTACCTACTCCTTTTTTGACATGTTGACTTGGGCAAGTGCAAACATGTGATGTTGAAAATAAACTAAACCAGTACCCAGTGAGGAACTGTGAGTCTGAACACAAATAATGGACTGTAGTTATTAGTGGTGTAACGGTACATAGGCGAACCGATGTCGCACATGGTACACACTAAGTGAGGGACAGGAAGTGTAACCGCCTCGCGATATAGTCATGCATCTACTCCATAAACAGTTGTCCCTCATTTATAGTGGTGAATTGGTTACAGACTGGACAGCGATAAATGAATTTCCGTGATATAGGGTTCAATGTTAATAAAATAAATGTTATTTTCGTAGTTAGAGCAAAGAAAGCCTGTTTCTGACTTTCTAAATACGTTTTTTAACATTATTAGAGCCCTGTAGAGATGAAATAACACGCCTATAGTCGCCATTACACTCCTATTATTCATTGTTTACAAAGCAGTGCACAACTATGCTGGAAGGACTCGAGACAGCCACTAGCTAGCAAGCCAGCAAGATAACAAGCTAGCAAGCTAACCAGTTACGGTTTCAAACAGAGTGGGGAAGAAAGACAAAATAAGAAGCCAAAAACATAACACTTCCACACGGAATGGGAAGAGAACCTTTTTTCACTCTGCATCTATGGCTGGCTACATCAAGTGCAAGGTGAGGTAATATGTAATGTGACATTACTGCCACCGAGTGACGACTAACTATCACTTGTATTTCAATATGTTTTGACAAATTCTAGATAATAGTCTACCAGGAATTTCTGAAAAAAACGCAATATAGTGAGGGAGGGATAATCCGAGTCCCTCGCGATATTGCGAGGGACTTTACAGTGAAACTCAGCTTCTGGCTAGCAGGCTAGAGCTAGTCGTGGCTAGAGACAGTACCGAGAAGAAGCCAGAGCTTGAAAACCCTCTTCCACTGTTAAAGTCTCCTGTTTGGGAACACTAGGCCTTCCCAGTGAAAAACGTAAACAGACAAAGACAAGTTGATAAGACAAAAGCAGTGTGCCGCCATTGTTCAGTACAGCTGTGGAACGGGGTAATAAGGTGAAACTATTGTTGCTGCACTTCAGCTAGTAAGGAACTTTCTTTTTTTTTTTTGGCAATTGTATTTATTAGACAATTACCTGCTAGCAGTTTTCAGTTTTTTATGTAGCATTTTAAAAATCATTCAAACTGTTTACACAAAAGCCAGGCAGTTTTATGTTTTGCATTTTGTTCCCTTACCGTACCCAAAATTAACCAAACCTTAAAACCGAGGTGCGTACCAAACTGTGACTACCAAACTGTACTATTACACCTCTAGCAGTTATCATGGAAATAGGATCCACATTTGGCATCTTTTGCATCTCTCACGTATCATTTTTATCTGCCACTGAAGAAAGATTCGCCCATTATTCTTTTATGCCAGATAAATATTTCAGCAGACAGAGCAGCCACAGTCTATTCATAGGAATCCCAGTCCAGACATGCACACCTCCGCCCCCCACCACACCGTCATCATCACCATTTGTGAATGGTAGGATAAGAGCTGCAGGAGGGGTATAAATACTGCCTCAATTTAAGCTACAGCAACATCGATAAGTCGCTTATCAGATCACAATGCTGTAACCGGCCGTCGCAGCAACAACAGGGCAGCTGCGGGATTAATCTCCCCCTCCCATAGGCTCAGCGGGCTTCAGCGGGATGGCCAAGGGACACGAGATGGCACGGCCAGCTGGGGCTATCTGTGACATCACGGAGGCCGGCCTGCCTCAGATTAGCAAGAGAGCTGCACAGACGGGAGGCTTTCCAGCAACTTTATGAATGGTCAAAGTCATGGGGTGGAGGGGGGGTGACGTACTGTCCAGTCAGACGAGGCAGAAACAGACAGTGGATTGTTATTGATGCTCTGGCTTACTGTACCCTTAATACTGTATAAAGTAGCCAGTCATTTGTTCCCTGAGCCATGTAGACTGATTTGAAACAGTATGAGTGCAGATTCTAATGTGTAGGCTTTGAATTCATTGTGTTTAATGGCAGCCTATTGTACTAGTCTCAGAAAAATGTCGTTTTGTGTGTCTGTAGCTTTAATGCTAATGAGATGTGTCTGTCCCAGTCTGTTTCCAACAGAGTGCGTGTGTCTCTCCAAGAAGAACTGTAGAAAAACAGAATGATCAAACTTACAGCTCCCACATCTGTAGCTGACTCACTGATAGTTGGCAGATCACCAGGCTGTATTTTAGGATATGTAGCGAAGCCTTTTTTTTTTTTTTTTTTTTTTTTTTTTTTTACAATGTGGTGGATGTATATACAGGGCGGGGTCTTCTTGTTAGGGGTGGGTCAGGGGTGGCAAAGAAGGTTTTTCCTTCATGACATCATGAAAAGCCACAGTTTGAGTGCCCCATGTGGAGCAAACAAGTGAGGGTGAGTTTCCCTCATGTTTGGTGCTCATAAACAGACTCTCGGGACACATATTACTGTTAGAACAGCATTAAAAAGTCACTTTTGCATAACAGGGGACCTTTAAAGCAGTATTAGTGGGTCAAATAAGCAAAGACTGCGGCGTATAATACTGTAAATACTGCAAGCTAAGCTAACATTAGCGTGTTTATTTTTGTCGAGATGTAATGACACAAATAAAATTTGCTCGACCAATCAGCAACCACCAGCCAGCCGCATGGTATCAGCTCATCAAGCTTGGAACCTCGGCTGACTCCCAGAAGTAGTACCTGCATTTTGCTAGTGGAAAAAATGTCGTTGGGCTGCAATATTTTCGAACTATCCATCCAGAGACAAAGGCGGGTACTTAAAAAATTCAAAAACTAGTGAAACAAAGGGCGACGAGTTCATCTTCTCACGCGGACTGCCCACCTGCCAGGCGATGACACCTTTCCATCTGACCTCCGCCTGACCTCCATCCTGCAGAGACACGACCACACGACCACTCTTCTTGTGGCACGTGCAAGCTTGAGGCAGTTGTCCTGCTGCTCATGCATGCGTAAGGCGCACAGACAGCACAATTAACACTTAAGTCCATCAGCAGGGAGTGAGGAACTTTAAGCTGTCGCCAAACAGATTGCCGAGTTCTCACATCAAATGTAACCAAAAGAATGATTTTTAAATTATATTTTTGCCGACTTTGCTTCTTTTAAAAACTGCTGCATTGGGTTGCTGGGTTGCAGTTGCTGAGAAGCAGCCATGAACTATAACAGTCATTTGGTCATTGGACGGCTTTGTCCTCACACAGCTTACCTGTCTATCGCCACTTTAGTGTCAATTGGGAGAGAGGATTTGACAGATAAGCGTGAGAGCTAACGCCCCCATCTGTGCCGCTTTAACACGCACGGCCTCTGTCAATCACCTTTAAAAGAGCAGAGGCAGGTATCGACAACCTTCAGGGCTGTTGTTAACATCTGACATCAATAATCAGGAATATTGTCAGTGTCTAATGAAAAACAAAGAAAAAAACGATAATTTTATGGAAAAACAAAACAAATGACTGTTAGTAGACACACTTTACAGTCATCTATTGTACATGTAAGGTTTAAACCGTGGATTTGCTAGAATGTGGACTTAATTGAGCAACAAACCGCTACAAGTTGCCCATTTATGATCCTCTTAGCAAACTAAAAATGACAAAAACTCACAATAACGGAGGTGCATACAGGCCAGGGGGGCAATGCGGGGCAGGGCAGCACGTGGTGGGCAAGGTTCTGAAGTGTGCGCTGATGGACAGGCGGCTGACGGATTAGGCGCTAAGCCTGGCAGAGAGGGCTGCCCTCTCTAGATGGGAGGCATGCCTGGCGCACTGCGTTGATTAAAAAATAAAGGACACTCATGACAGTCGGTGTCAACAGTTTGTGTGTTTTTTGCAGCAGCAGCAGTGGCAGCATCAATTTTCTATTGATGACATATTAGTGCTGAATTATTTAGCTTTCTTCCAGTAGAATGTGCAGGTCTCCGGTAACAATAACAAAAAACATCTCCATTGTGGTGCTGAAGACGGATGACAAATGGCCTTGTAATTAACAGCACAAAAGGTGGCCTTTAAAAAGCAAGTTGCGATGCAGACACTTGTGAACACCTCACTGCTCACTGACAACAACATGAGGTGCACTTGCACAACCTAATGAGGTCCACTAACAGGCTTTTCTAATGTATTTAGCTAGAACTTAGTAAAAACAACTCTCAATGCGATACACCACTGCAAACAACACATGAACTACATTATTAAACATTCAGCTGAACCTCTAAAGGTCCATCTAATCTAGATCCAACACAGTTCTGCCTTTCTAGTTCGCAAATATCTTTGAAGTAAGCGCGTGTGAAAGCTTAAGAGCTTAAAGGAAAACTGCACTTTTTTTGGAATTTTGCCCATCACCCACAATCCTTATGTAAGACAAGAACACATATGTCTTTCTCTTTTCTGTGCGTTGTAAAGATATAAAAACAGCTAAAAAGACGCAGCTAAGAATGCACGTACTGGGAAACCCTTATTCCGCCTATAAAGCCTTTTGAAAACTCCAAAAAGCGTCAACAATGCTCCATTTACATATAATGCAACGTGCATATTAACCAAGCTACAGCGACATTATTATTATAATAGTAATAATTATTATTATTATTACTAACACTGTTACGTCGATCAAACTACGCACAAAAAGAGAAAGATGTGTTCATTTCTCACATAAGGATTGTGGATGATGGGCAAAATTCCAAAAAAAAAGTGCAGTTTTCCTTTCCAGGTTGTACTGTATGGTAAATGTGGAATATGGGAATTTTTGGAAGGTTGTTTCTAGGAATATACAGAATGAGTTGAATGTTTTGAAGTTGGAATGGTTTGAGTCAATTCAGAAATGTGGACATTGTAATTGTTTTCTCTTCAAAATGTTCATTTCATTGGGGATTTTTGGACTGGGTGTTGGGGAATGTGAGAAATATGGAACTTGTACATTTTAAAGAAGATTTTAAAGAAAATATGGAATTGTGGGAAAACCTGGGATATTTTTGAATTCCCCAAAAGACAGCCCAGACATCCTGAATGCAGTGAACGTTTTAAGGCTGGAATTGGTTAAACTGGTTGAGAAATGTGGATGTAGCGGGTGGCTGCTCTTAAGCATTGACACAACAAAGCATGCTGTAGCCAAAGCAAACAAAACACAAAAAAATACTTGCCTGAGCCTGCAGTCATCACACCAGCAGAGAGAAACACACAGTGCAATCAGTTGAATGGACCATATGACATGGTATTGATTCCTGCAGATACTGTAAGTTATTGCTCCTGTCCACAGAGGTTGGAGGTCAAGGTAAGCCACAAAACACATGAAGCGCATCATAAAACACCCAACATGCGCAGTATAGTATGTGTCCAAACTACAGAAAAACACACATCAATCCAAACAGTTACTTTATGGATGCACCTTTTCTCGCATCTTTGGCAAGAGGATGCAGTGGAAAGTTACTGGTGCAGCGAAGGGTCCCAGAGAGAAACACACAATAGGTGTATTGTATGTCTGTGTGTGTCTGTGTGTGTGTGTAGCAGACACTTGTTAGTGTGCTGTCAGGCTTGAGCTGGATGATGTAGACAGGACAGCCAGTGTATGTAAGTCATGTATTCAGACATTCTCTGTAATAATCACATCACATAGCCATTTTGCTCATTTTCACTTCCTAGAAAGGTTTCTCTCATGATGTTCTCATCACCTCACAAAATTATGTCTTTCATGCATTAATCGTCCTAATCACAACACAAAACAATTTCTCCAATGTTTTTATCACCACCAAGAATTGTTTTTTCATCGCATCACCAACAGATTTCTCTCATGTCCTCATTACCACCTAAAATTGTTTCTCTCATGTCCTCATCACTCCTCAAACGGCGTTGACTCATTAGTGATGTTATTAATCACATCACAGAACTGTATCTCATCGCGCATTTCTGTTACGGCTTCATAAGATCGTATAGCTATGTCTCTCATGTCCTCATCAATCACAAAATGATCTATCCAATTTTCTCATCAGCACCTGTTTTTCTCATGTCACAGAAGTACTGTATCTCTATTACCCTCATTATATTTCACCTTCACCTCACAGAACAATGTCCCTCATGTCCTCAACACCTCACAAAATGATTTATCTCATATCGCCAAACTATTTCTCTCATGTCCTCAACACATAAAAAGGTATTTAGTGTCCTCATCACATCAAAATGTTGTCACTTATTTCTCTTCTGTATTCATCACAATATACAGTAACAATGTCTTTCATTTCCTCATCACAAAACTAAACCACCTTTTCAACGCTCATAAATACTTCTCTCATGTCTCTTGTTATCACCTCCCATAAACCACTCCTATCGTGTTGTCGTCACTTGACAAAACTTTTCTGTCATGTTCCAATCACATAACAAACCTATTTATCTCATGTCCCCATCACATCACAAAGTTATGATCACATTACACATCTGTAACTGGTCACTATTTCTCTCATGTCTTTAAAGATCACAAAACTCGATCATATCCTCATCACAAAATGGTTTCTCCAATGTTCCGATCACCACCGCATCAATAAATCACTTGACAAAAAAAAATTCTCTCATGTCGTCACCACATCACAAAATGATTTCTGTCACAAAATTGTTTCTCTCACATCCTCATCACTCCTGAAAATGACTTGAATCTTTGGATTACTCACATCACAGAAGAGAATATTTCTCTTATGTTCTCAACACCACCTAGAATTGTTTCTGTCTTGTCCTCATCACCACCTAGGATCATTTCTTCGTGGTAATGGTTTAGTATACTGTATTTCATCACCATCGAGAAATGTTCCTCTCATGTTCTCATTCCCTCACAAAACTATTTCCCTCATGTTTTGCATGAGAGTGTATCGGACACTTGTTAGTGTGCTGTCAGGCTCGAGGTGCAGGGATGCTTTGCTGGGGCTGTGTGACAGCCAGTGATGGGCATCCCCCGTCTGCATGGGCAAGAACCAGGTCAGATGCATGCTACATTTGTTTCACTTCAGGAGGCATGATTTCACACACACGCACACACACACATATAGAGAGACAATGATGTGTCTTTTTAATATAAAGAGGGCACCTTCCAGTTAGATGGTGTGCAGTAAGTCATATTAAAGTTGACAGGTGTAAAGAGAAATGCATGATAATAATGATAATAATAATAATGAAGCAATATGGCATCCACTCTTGGAGACTTCTTATCTTGGGGGACGCATTACTACTTTTCACTCAGCAGGAAATGAGCACATTGTTTCAACACAGTGCATGACGCATAGTTTCAAGAGAAATTCACATACCGTCTGCACGGGTTCGAAGATCCGACATTGTTCTCTGGACGGGCGGCATCTCCACACACGATGCCGGGCGACGGCACCTGTCAAGTGGCCGCGGCTGGTTAGTCGAGCCGCCACTGACAGCCGCTTCTTCTCAGTGTAGTTCTAAAAAAAAACGCTGGGCCTCAAATCCTCTACCACGCAGCTTATTTGTTGCTAACGTGGGCGTGGGAAGGCAGGCAGGCAGCCTTCGTTTTGTCCGGGAGGGAGACGTGCTCATGGGTCCAACTGCATCCCGGTGGTCACACGGCGGATCTCCTCTCTGTTCCCGCCGCGGTGCAACCAGAGTGAACCTGCCGTAAAGTGAGGCGGAGGGGGGCGGGAGTGTAGTTGCTTTATGGACCGTACCACTCGCAGCCGCAATGGGGGTGACCATAGGGAGGCCGGAGGTGAAGACTATGCCAGGTAGTTTTTCAGTCTGCCAAATAAGTCGTGATTACATTTATTGAACAGTTCTGTTTCTATATGACGTGATGCTTTTTAATAAATATTCACGGTTCGTTTGTTAAAGTGTTATTTAGTCTTGAGCCACCCCTCGGAAGTTGCTATTGTGTACATTATACTGAGGGAACCATACATACAGTAGTAGAGTGGATGAGTGTTGTTTTTTAAGCAATCATACATTTTTTTTTAGCTATAATAATATATCTAACTAACCTAACAGAAAAATGTTATTAATTTGAAAATGTGTTTCTTCTCATTATTTTTTTGGTTTTAATACAAACACCATTCAGTGGTTTGTTATATTGGAATACGAATGGTATAGTACTATATATGGTGTACTATACCATTCATATTTGTACATATGGGTATGTACGTCCTCACCACATCACTTCTATTCTCATGTATTTATAAATTATCATACATATTTCTCTCTGTGTAACAATCACATCAGAAAAAAACAATTTAAGTCGTGTTCTCATCACATTACATTATTTTTCTTGTGTATTTACCACATTGCATCACTCTCTCTCATGTACTGTATGCATCATAACACATGATGCTTTCTCTCATGTCCAACCTTTTTTTTTTCTTTTACTTTGTCATGTCCAACCTTTCAATGCTCAAAACTACTTCCTCATGGCGCCTCATAACATCCTTTCATGTCCTCATTGCATGACAAAACCATTGTGCTCGTGGATCTTTGAGTTCACATCATGAAAGATGACATCCTAAAATGTGTATCGCTTCATAAAATGTTTTTTCTCATATTCTTATCACCACCCACAATTGTTTTGTGCATGTCCTCATCGCATCACAGAACTAGATCTCTCATGTCCTCATCACCTCAGAACATGATTTCTCTCATGTCCTCATCATATCACAAAATAATTTATCTCATCTTCTCATCACCGACAAGGGGTATAGCAATTGAATGAATAAATTAATGTTCTCATTTCTCTCACCATACCGCAAAATGATTTTTCTCATGTTCTCATCACCTCCTATAACATTTTCTCTCATGTCTTCCTCAACATGTAGAATTTTTTATTTCATGCCCTCATTACACATCATAATTTTTTTCTCATGTCCTCATCACTTCACAAAATATATCTATAAATAAATAATAAATATATAAATATTCTTTTCACCACCTACAGTTGTTTCTCGCATGTTGTCATCACACCTCAGACCTATTGCTTTGTGTCCTCATCACACCTCAAAATGTATCTCATGTTCTAATCACATCCCATAACATTTTCCCTCATGTCTCATCTACATCTACAATTGTTTTTCTCATATCCTCGTAACATCACAAAATGATTTCTCTCATACTCTTATCACCCGTAGAATTATTCTTCTCATGTCCTCATCACATCACCACTTAGTATTGTTTCTCATAAGTTCTCATCACATCACAGAACTATGTTGTTGTCACCTGACAGAATTATTTCTCTGATGTCCTCATCACATCACAAAATAAATTCTCTCATATTCTCATCACACCTAGAACTGTTGATCTCATGTCCACATCACGTGCCATAACATTTCCTGTCATGTTTTCATCACCATCTTTAATTGTTTTTCTCATATCCTCATCACTTCACAACATAATTTCACTCATATTCTTATCACCACATAGAACTGTTTCCATCATGTCCTCATCACCTCCAATAACATTTTCTGTCATCTGCTCATCACCACTTAGAATTGCTCCTCTCATGTCCTCATCACAATCACCTCTTAGTTTTGTTTCTCATAGGTCCTCATCACATCACTGAACTATGCCCCTTGTGTCCACGTCACCTGACAGAATTATTTCTCTCATGTGCTCATCACACACAAAATAAATTCTCTCATATTCTCATCACCACCTAGAATTGTTGATCTCATGTCCCCACCACGTGCCATAACATTTTCTCTCATGTCCTCATCACATCACCACTTACTATTGTTTCTAATAGGTTCTCATCACAGAGCGATGTCCCTTGCGTCACGTCACTTGACAGAATTATTTCTCTCATGTCCTCATCACACCACAAAATGATTTATCTCATCTTCTCATCCCCATTTTGAATGTTTATCTCATGTCCATATCACGTGCAATAACATTTTCTCTCATGTTCTCATCACCATCTACAATTGTTTTTCTCATGTCCTCATCACCTCACAAAATGACTTCTCTCATATTCTTATCACCACTTAGAATTGTTTCCATCATGTCCTCATCACCTCCTGTAACATTTTCTCTCATATCCTCATCACCATCTACAATTGTTTCACTTGTGTCCTCATCGCTTCACAAAATAATTTCTCTCATATTCTTATCACCTCACAGAAGTATTTCTCTCATGGTCTCATCGCCACTTAGAACTGTTTCTCTCATGTCCTCATCACCTTTCGAAACATTTTCTCTCATGTCCTCTTGACTTCACAGAACTACTTTACTTGTGTTTCCATCACCTCATAGAAATATGCCTCTCAGTTTGTCTTATATTCCTTTTTGTTTCAGCCTTTTGTCACTGGGAGCCTCCGTAATGAAAAGTAAGGTGTAAAGAAACAAATCCAAAAAGGTGAGAAGCCATGATACCTGTCTGCCGTGCAGTAAAGCATATTACAATACAGTATAGCACAGGACAGTACAGTACCATCAAAGTGTATTCTCATCCTCCCTGCAGTTTGACATGTAAATCACGCTGAGAGCACGAGTGAAGCAGCAGCACCACTGCAGTTGCCTGAGAGAACTGCAACGGTTACAAATAAACACAAACACACACACACACATAAACTCTTGGATGTCTCAAGTGCAGACTGCACATTTCAATCATGCAAAATGTGCCCCGAATGAGACATGGCCAGTCCTTGTACATATATTTACGTTGCATACTGTATATATACTGGACACTCTGGCGTCTCTGTGAGTATTTCTATTCGCACTGTTGTTATAAATAATGCATGGCAACATATTGGATGCCAATGTGTGCTGATGTTGATGAAGAAGCATGTTGTTGTTGTCGCTCTTCTACAGTCGATACTGTACACGCAGCCGCCGTCCATTTAAAAGCAAAACTCTACAAAGATAAGATACAGATACCCCCCTCCTTCTCCTTTTCGTGTTAAGACACATTTTCTCCAAAAGATGCCCCCCCCCCCCCCCCCCCCCCCCCCCCCCCCACACGCCTAATTCAACATCAGCTCGTCACCACAGGGATTTGGCTGTGTGGCTCCTGCGGTTGCTAGGCAACACTGACAAGATGCCTGCCTCCTCCTCGATGGTGTGCTCGTGTTTATGCGCGCAGGAAATGGCTGTAATGTTTTATAACACATATGATGACACGCGTGACTAATTTCAACAGCAGTACACATTTATACTCCTGATAGAGTCATATCAATTAATTTGGCTTTTTTGGGGGGGATGTGACTTAAAATATTGTAGCCTCCTCATAGTTATTTTCTTTTTTTGTACTATTTGTGTGTGATTTAATATTTTTATTTGAGATGACCACAAATAATCAAATGGAATATTCTGGATGTAAATTATATCTCTTAATTGTTCATTGGCCCTATAAATAATATAATGTTGCTGTAGTAAAGCTACTTTCTATGATGGTTTTCTTTCTTGTAGGGTTCATTCTGCTCGCTATGTTACTTTTGTTGCCATTCAACACTAAAAAAAGTGTCTTAAAAAATAGCAATGCAAGCAAACCGTGTTATGTTATCCTTCTAACCAGCGTCCAAAAGTGTAGAATGCAATGTTTGGGCCTTGTTGTGATAGTATTGAGGCTCTAATTGAATTACGCTCTGCCCCCTTGTGGCTCACAAATCAGGCGGTTTGAATGACCAGCTGAGCTCAAAAAAAAAGAAAAAAAGCCTTCTCATGGCACTCAATAAGAAATATAACAGAATGGCACAATTGTCTAATAAAATAAAATAAAACAAAATATAAAACAATATTACGCACTCAAAAACAAAAACGAAAACGAAAATAAATTCAAATATTTTTTTAAAAAATTGCACAATAGAGCTTTTTTCTGCTTGCCTAATAAAATAAATACATAAAATAAAATGTAAGAAAATAATACAAGGTTACTTTTTTGCACTTGTATTTAGATTGGAAGTCAGGGTTTTTGTGGGGGAAATTGTCTGGCATGCTACCATATTTGAATCTCGCTGCTTCATTATGAAACGGTGGCACCATGTGATCTCTCCCAGCCAATCAGCAAAGAATGGTTTAACACACACCTATGATAATACACAGATTAAGCCTCACTAAATATAATTATAATTATGAATTATATTTAGGAAAAATGTTTTAATATATATTTTATATGTATTTGTAATGTAATTAAATGTATTATAATGTATTTATTTTTTTATTATTCATTTAAAACATTGTGCCAGTGTCCCTAATGTGATGATTAGTGAGTGAATTACATTTCAAGTGTTGATGAGCTTGTTTACTTCCATTCACCTGCTGTCAATAATAACTAAAATACTTTAGCATTTATCTTTCTCAAATGGTTTTTGTATTAGCACTTGAAGGTTGGGTAAGTGACAATATAATTTAAAAAAATCTATAGGGCTGTGTGACTAAATTCCCTTCAAAAAAAGACCTTCAAAAACAACAGAATGGCTGCTTGGCATGGTGTTATTGTGGCTTCGTGCTCTCCAATTAAACCTGGCTGGTGCGAAACAACACTGTATGATGCTGAAGAGCAGATAGTCAGAGAATCAAACAGTGACGGATCAAAGCTCTTCACGCCGTGATATGAAAAGTCATTATTAAAATGAAAATGATATGTAAAGACCACGGCTAATTTATTCCAATCACAAGAGCGAGGCACCCATCTGCTGTAACAGTATTACTGTAACATAAGCGGCTTTATGCAGAATGATGTGCTTTATTTCGCCTCGCCCACATGGTACTATAATATAATATGATAAACATATTGTTTAAAAACCTCATCAAAACTGTGCATGTGTGTGTGTGTGTGTGAGTGTGTGTGTGTGTACCAACACAGGGGTCAAACCACAGCACTCATCCAAAGTGATGTTGTCACCACTTGGAGCTGAGGTGTCACATCGCACCGCCTGTCAGACACCTCCTCTATAAATAAACAGTACGTAGAATCAGACATCAACAAAGCACATCATGCAAAGCGTCATCTAAAACCTTACAAGCAATGTTTTAAGTCACATGTTCACACCCTTATCTGTCATTCAAGAAAAAGAAGTCAATGGTTGCATAAACAATAACAATAATTTGATAACAATGTCCCGGGAGGTGAGTCTCTTCCCATTGGGGCAACCGCTTCTTCTTTTATTATCATTGTTATGTATGATGTTATGTAATATGTCAGGTCACAGTAAGTTGTATTGACAGGTCTGTGGTTATCCTCACACTTTTTCTCTTCCTTATGAAAAACACAGGAGGAAGCGTGATCACTGCTCCTGGGAGGCGAGTCTCGGCACAAAAAAACTAAACACAGCTGGCTTTCGTTCTCCATGTGCATTTCATTCTTTTTCCTTTATCGTTACTGTTGACTTAATTTAACCATATTGTACTGAGCAGCCAGGAGCGACCCGTACATGGCAATAAATTTCATTTGCGGTTCTATGGTTTACGAGGATTACTATTGCAACACATCATCAGTAGGGTGAACAATCCAACACTTGAATTGGGCATCGAAGGATCAAAAAGCGACCTCGCTATGACCGCTTGGCCGCCACAAGCCAGTTATCCCTGTGGTAACTTTTCTGACACCCCCTGCTTGAAACCCAGAAAGCCAGAAGGATGGTGAGTCCCTGCTTTCATGGTCTGTACTTATACTGAAAATGAAGCCCTTCCTCGTTGCCGTCACTTGTAACCTGTCGTAGGATCGCACTCACGCATACGCACACACACGCATGCACAAAGAAAAAGCATAGTGATTGTCATTTGACTTGCGAGATTGAACACATGAAGTCCCTTTCCGTTTCTACGGTTATCATCACTTTTTTCCTCTCGGCCACCGGTGGTACCCTTCCGTGGTGAAATCACTACAAGACGAAACTCACAAAAAAGCCCAAGAAAAAGCACATTTTGTTTAACTTTAAAGGCAACTGTTTGCTAAACACAACTGGCTTTCGTCTGTTATTACAGTGCACCACACAAAAAATAATGCAAAAGAGCTAAAACCAAGCATGATGATGGTTTAAACATCAACATCATGTCATGAAAAGTGACAGGAAGTAACGCAGGGTAAGCATTAGCGGGTGTTCCTGGGAGGCAAGTCTTTTTGCGTAACAACAAACACATCCGACTTGCTTCAGTGATTATTGTTGTTGACTTGACGTCGACTCAGCCATGTTGTACTGAGACACCAGAGCAGGGTCCTGTGTACCAAGTTCAATTCCTGGTACTATGGTTATCATCACACTTGTCCACTCAGCTGAAGTTGAAGGAGAGTTGCCTGACTTCATTCATTTTTTTTTCCCCTGAAAAAGTGGGTCTAATTACATTTTACAACCTGAGGGGCGTTGGACGTTCACTCCAGGTCATTGGTCACAATTTCCTTGAGGTAGCTGGGGTCAAAAGGCCAAACGTTATCATGAGAGCTGGTTTGCTTCAAGCACACCATGTGGGCTTATTAGAAGTCTGGGGTCCAAACCTTGAAAACTGAAAACTACGCCGAGTGAGTTGTATAATGCATAACTAGACCGCTATCACCTTACAGTGCTGGCCAGGTTGCCAAGGCAACAGCACATGCATAATTGAATGGCAGAGTGAGTGTGACTGGAGGGTGGAAGGCAGCTTAGGCTGTCGCCCGCTTTCAGATCGGATTAAAAGAAGCTGGCAAATCCATGGCATACACACCCATGTGCACCAAGGAAGGCGCCGCACGGCCACATTGTGCCCCATAATGTAAGACGCCGCAGCGGGCTCTCAAATGGCGGCGGTGGAGCCGGGTCAGGCCAAGCCCCAGAAGCGGGTGAGGTTCCGCGTGGCCTCAGGGAGCAGCGGCCGGGTTCTGAAGGAGATCTTTAAAGACGAGGGGCCTTGCGACTCCCTGGACTCGGACTGCACCAGCAGCTCGGATGCGGAACGGGCCAGCACGCCATCCACCAGCGGGGACGGACCCCCCTATGGAGGATACCTGGGGTCCGAGCTGGATGACAGTGAGAGCGAACCCGACGACCTCCTGGTGTACGCCGGGGCCACCAAGGACTGGACGTTCACCTCCAAAAGGGTCAACATACTCAGCAAAAACGGGACTGTGAGGGGCGTCAAGCACAAAGTGAGCGCAGGTCAGACGCTCTTTGAAAACCACCCCAGCAACAGTGTAAGTCCATTTCATTACCTCCACCAGGGAAGTTCAGTCTAAAACGACGACTACTTTTACATGTATCAACTGTGGCACTCGTGATGGAGATTTGCATTCTATTCGTTTTTATTGTGAAATGCTCCAGCACACGACTGCGGTTATGCATTTTAGTGCAGATCTGGGTATGGGTGAAGAGCCAGGATTTTTTTGTTGACATAAAATGGCATTTGTTTTACATGTTCTCATTGAATAATGTATGTATATTACTGAATTGGGTCATATATTTAATACATTTTGGTGCAAAATAGAGTAAAGGTACAAATTGTGAACCTTAATGGCAAAATTCCGTCATATGCCTGTAGAAATATTATTTGAAATTCCAAACAGGTTTGCATGTTTGAGGTAGAATTCCAGCAATACGAAACTACTATAGGTTTTGGTGCACATCTGGATAAAGGTGCAAGGCCAGGAATTTTTTCTGGCATTACAATTTTTTTCACATTTAATCTTATTCAGGAGGTTAGCATATTAGCACAATTAGTCTTTCAATGGTGATTTCCATACTATTGTTTGCCTCTTTTTTTCCCCGATCATTCATACAAATACATTTTCAGTGCATACCATGATAAATGATTTAAATGACAACATAACTAAACTCAGCATATTGGCATCTTTGACATACTTCCACTCTTTAAATGGAGATTTTTATATTTTTTGATGGAACCCATCATACTATGGTGCATGTCTGGAAATAGGTACAACTCCAGGATTTTTTTGGTGTTTTTTTTTTTTTTTTTTACATTTTATTGAACTTATCAGCAAATAATATACTGTATCATTATTAATGACTATCGAATGCTATGCATGTGGCTACAATGCTAGCATGGGTGGTAATAATATAATTGCATTGTTCCATGGAATCCATCGACTCGTCCAGGAGTTCTCAACTGGTCTCATCCTGGGACCCACATTTTCCCATGGTCATTAAGTGGTGACCCACTTTTATAGAGGTAAAAGCAAGTTTAAAACTGTATTTTATTTAGAAATGGCCTTCAAAACCCATGCACTGCATCTTTTTAAATAAAAATACACTCAATTACATATGAAAAAGGTCACAGCACTTCACAGCACATTATTAATAATAATTATCAGGGGTGTTCACAAGTGTTCACTAGTGCCATTTTTTTCTGAACAAGAAATTTTGTCCCATTTTAATGTGACCCACTTTTGGGTCCCAACCCAGCAGTTGAGAAACACTAGGCTAGTCCATTATTTTTCTCATCTCCGACGTGGAACTCTAGTATGGCCTTTTTATACTATGCTACTACTAGACATTTTGGTGCAGATCTAGATAAAGGTGCACATCCATCAATGTTTTGTTGACCTTGCAGTGACATTTGTTGTCATTTCCTCAATGAATAACGCACGTCTCTTCATGATCCCATAAGACACGACGCAGGAAGTGGTTATCTATGAATTGGAGTCTTGGCAACAGGGTACCATTCAAGTTTGAACATGAACAGCATTGTTATGCGTGTGTTGTTTAAAGTTAGTTGTGCCTTGTGTGGGAGCAACACAACGCTGCGCAGGATACACGCTCCCGCTAGAGGACAAGGTCAGCGTGGAATTAAACATTCATGATACATTTGGTTTCAGTGTGTCAAGAAAAAACTAATCAGGTTAATGAATTCTCAGCACTTCACTTTCTAGTCACCTCGCACGCACACACACACACACAAACAAAGAACAGGCTGTTGCTGCAGGTTTCACTGCAGAATGGAGCAAACAATGCGGCTGTACACTTGATTAAGTGAGATTAGCTTTGAGCAGGGCGCTGTAATACGCGTCAGGTGAGCACGCAACACACAAGTAAGCAACAACAAACAATACAACCAGAAATGATCTCCTTTAACAGTGCAAAGGTTACACATCTATTTTTTTTGGAAATACTAAAAGATGTGTAAGGAAGCAGCAGCTGCTTTAAGTTGGTCATGATTCAAAACCTATAGGGATCTTGTTCTGCCATAAGAGAAATCATGCCATAAAGTTTAAAGAGCTTTTAAAATTGGGAAAGAGTTGACAAGAAAGGTCAATATAAAACTTTACATGAATGACCCTGACCATCATCACAAATCTATATGGTTCTTGTGTTGACGTCGAGCAATCAAATGTTTGAGGATCATTTGAAAATTGGAGCATTAGAAACGTGAACTTTGATCTCAGCTGCCTCTAACACCTAGGGCAAAGTATTATTAGTATTTTTAATCAATAAGGTTCTTGCTTTGACGTCAAGCAATCATCCAAAAATAATGAATCTTTAAAAAATATATATATATAAATATATATATATATATATAAAATGGATGTATCGTATGTACAGTATAATTGCATAACGAATATAAACTTTTAGATTAACAACTACATTAGTGATATTTATTTCACAACACAACCACCCTAAAAGCAATAGGATTGTTACATTGACGTCACCAAATCATATACAGTTGTGTGAAGTGTTTGTCACACTAAAATGTTTCAGATCATCAAACTAATTTAAATATTATTCAGTGACAACGCAAATGAACACAAAATGCAGTTTTAAATGAGCATTTTTATTGTTAAGGGTGAAAGCAAATCCAAACCTACATATGACCGTGTGTGCAGCAAAACAGCCCTAGGCCATCACACTGCTACCACCATATTTTACTGTTGGTATGATGTTCGTTTTATGAAATGTGGCGTTACTTTTACGCGAGATGGAATGGGACACACACCTTCCAAACAGTTCAACTTTTGTTGAGTATTTTCCCAAAGGTTTTGGGGATCATCAAGATGTTTTCTAGCAAAATTGAGATGAGCCTTGATGTTCTTTTTGTTCAGCAGCTGTTTTTTGTCTTGGAACTCTGCCTTGCAGGCCGTTTTTGCTCAGTGTCTTTTATGATGGAGTCATGAGCACTGACCTTAACTGAGGCAAGTGAGGCCTGCAGTTGCTTGGATGTTGTTGTGGGGTCTTTTGTGACCTCTTGGATGAGTCGTCGCTGCGCTCTTGGGGTCATTTTGGTTTTTGTGGATAATGGCTCTCACTGTGGCTCGCTGGAGTCCCAAAGCTTTAGAAATGGCTTTATAACCTTTTCCGGACTGGTAGATAACAATTAATCTCAGTTATGTTTTTATGTTAACGGGGATCAAGCACTTTTTCACACAGGGCCATGTAGGTTGTTTTTTTTTGTCCCTTAAAAATAAAAACATTTATTGAAAGACTTCATTTTGGGTTCAGTTGTGTTGTCATTGACTAAGATTTTAATTAGTTTGATGATCTGAAACATCTGACAAACATGCAAAAAAATAAGAAATCAGGTAGTGGTCAACACGTTTTCACACCACTGTATGTCAAGCAGCCACTCAAAGTTTGAGATCATTGAAAAATTGGGAGCATCAGAAATGGTAATATGAACTTTGGCCCCAAACATTTTGATAGGGTTCTTGCTTTGATGTCATCCAATCACCATAAAAGGTTTGAAGACGTTTTATCAATTAATAGCAGGATGACAAGTATCAATATACATTTTTTATGTTAACTACCGCAGGCTTCATAACAGATTGGATACTGATCAATGAAAAATCAATAGTATTCTTGCTCTGATGTTACGTAGATATTCCTTTCAAGTTTGGAGATGAAGTTAGACCTCAGCATCTAACATTTTGGGTATGACATTCATTTTCAAAAGGAAGCTAAAAAAAATCAATAGGATTCTCGCTAAGAAATCAAACAATGTTCCCAAAAAGTTGAAGATCTGTTATCAATATAAATGTTTACATTAATTACCTGAACATCAACCCAGATTGTGCATTCATTTTTTAAAAATCATCATCTCGCTCTGATGTTGCATAATGATCCCTTTCAAGCATGGAGACAATTGAAAGATTAGGACTAGAGACGTGTACTAATACAAACTTCGACCTGCAGTTGCCTCTGCCATTTTTCGTAGGATGAATACACATATACATATATATATATATATATACACATATATATATATATACACATATACATACATATACATATATATATATACACATATACATATATATACATATATATACAGTATATATACACATATACATATATATACATATATATACAGTATATATACACATATATACTGTATATACATATATATATATATATATATATATATATATATATATATGTGTGTGTGTGTTTTAAAACAACAGGGTTCTTGCTTTGTAATCATTCTTTAAAGCTTGAAAATCACTCTAAGTTTTGTAGTTGACAAGGAAGGTGACACCGAGCATCATCACAGATTAGATATGAATGAAAAACTGATAGGTTTCTTGACATCATATGTCATTTTGGGCTGGATGGTACACCCCCCAAAAAACAATAGGGTTCTTACAAAATGATATCCCCCCCCACGCTTTAGAAATGCTGTGATTTGGCTTTTGAGCTACATAGTCCAAAGATTGATGTCCTTCAAAAGCAACAGAGTTTTTGCTCTAATCGAGAAAAAGGCCCCGAAAGGAAGAACAAGCAGTTAAAAAAACTAAAATGAACAAAATGTTGATATTTTTTTCCCCCTTAGGTGGATTTGTTGCTGGAATTTGGGCGTATTGTGATTTACACCACCAGCTTCCGCGTGGTGAGAACCACCTTTGAGGGCTGCGAGCTGGTGCGGAAGATTTTCCAGAACCACAGGGTGAAGTTTGTGGAGAGGAACATCGCCCTGGACGGCGAGTACGGCAAGGAGCTTGAAGAGCGCTGCAAGCGAGTGGGAGAGCCTCCATCTCTGCCTGTGGTCTTCATAGACGGACACTACCTCGGGGTCAGTACAGGATGGCTCTCATGTATTAATATTCTACGCGCTCAGTGAGGAGTGTGGTTGCAAAGAGGCTAAATAAATAATTACATACAGTGTTCCCTCGCTCTATCGCGGATTCATAGTTTTGCTGATTTTTTTTTTTTCTATTACTGTGTATGAAGCGGTTACAGGCCGAGCCTCGCCCTTTAAGAAGAACTGCATTGTGTGAATTTGAGTGTCTCTCTCTTCCCTCTCTCGGCTGTCTGCACCGCCCATTGTTTTCTGCGTCCTGACTGGCTGTAGACCATTGTCAATCCTGTGTCAAGGTAGCTTGCTTGCTAGCTTGTAAATCAATCTTCGGTTTGGAGGAGGAGGAGGACTGCAACAGGAGGTGCACTGCGGGAAGATGTTTTAACAAGGTTACAAAACCAGGACGAAAAGGCGTGGTCACAGGAGTGAAATACATGATTGACTTAATAATTTCGTGTGTCGATTGGTCATTAAAATTCAAACAAAGCTTTGAACTTTTTTGAGAGTTTAAACAAGAGAGAAATGTGAGAAAATGTTATTGCCTGTCTGAGAAGTGTATAAAGTGTATGATGAGGGGTTTTTACAGCCTAAAACATATATGATAATAGTAAAGAAAAAAGAAGTTGCCTACTTTCACTTCTTTCACAGATTGCGGGCTATTTTGGGAACCTATCCCAGCGATAAACGAGGGAACACTGATATCATTTAAGAAAATCTGGAAATGTTTTAAGCAATTTTTAATTTACTTCAGCTGGGGAATTTTTGAAATATTACAATAAGTGATCACTTTGTAATTATCAAAACTTTTTATGAGTAGTGTATATAGTATTGGTATTGTAAAAATATTATACTTTGTACTATACCACTATAGTTTATTATTTATACACAGTACAGTCTAATTAACATGATGTATGATTGTGATTAAATATAATTTTACATTTTTTAATACATTTTCCAAATGATAACATTATTGAATTAATGTTAATGTAACAAATAAATAATTTCAAACAACATTTTATATTTGCTGTAATTTTTAGATATTTTTACATTTTTGTAAACAACCTATACATTTTGCAACCTGCAACAGATTTTTTTTATTTTTGTCTTTCAGCGTTTCTTGCCAGAGGTTCCACAGGGCTTCAATCGCATGTTTGATTTTGCATTGTTTTTACACTGGGTACAACCCTCCCGTTTATTCGGGCTTTGGACCAGTGCTGGATGTCTCCAGTGGCTGTGTGTTGGGTCCCTGGCCAGTAGCATGCAGTGGTTTGTCAGTATTTAAGTTCCTGCTACTGTTTTTTTTCCAGGGTGCTGAGAAGATATTGGACATGAACGAATCAGGAGAGCTGCAAGACCTTCTCACAAAAATTGAGGTTGGTTGTCAACCATGATGTTGCTGTGGACTACACTTGTGGAACTGACACACATAGATTATTATATTGATGTTTGGCAGCATACAGTATTGTACAAACACCAAAGTGTCAGAATTGAAGTCCTAATGTAATAAATGAACACCATAGCCAATAAAATAGAGACAAAAAAAATACAACATGTCATGTCAATAAGTGAGCGTCAGTAATGGAGGGCCTTTCATTGATTCTGCTTCCAACACATTTGTTCTCTGCACATTAATGTTACATAACCTATTTTTATATACATGTATAGAACTACAGTGATTACCCTACACATACGGTATCATTGAGGATACATTGTGGTCATCTACAGTACAAGCATGCAAGGCTGATTTTTTTCTTGTATTTTATAAGATTGTGTACCCAATGCAGCAGGTAAAATACTCACATATTTGGAAGGCGTGCATGAATGTGTCCTCCCTCCAGCGGGTGCAACACCCCCAGACGTGCCAGAGCTGCGGGGGCTTCGCCTTCATCCCGTGCCCGACGTGCCATGGCAGCAAGATGTCCGTGTTTCGCAACTGCTTCACGGACTCCTTCAAAGCCCTCAAGTGCACTTCCTGCAACGAGAACGGACTGCGGCCTTGTGGGAGCTGCAGCCTGTGAGCATGTCAAGTGCCTGAGAACCGACCCACCCCCTTGCTTTTCTTTCTCTCCATCTTCATGGCCATTTGTCATTGATGAAAGACAAAACTTTGTAATAAAACGTTTTTGAAATTGCTCCTTCCATGATTTACACTGGTATTGATGGAGGATCACATGTTTACTGTTACTATAGTTTATTACAGAAATCACATACAAAACATGAATAGTGACTTCTTCATTTAGGCTTGAAAACACATCCCAACATATCATGACGATCCCTGTGATATCAGACAAATATGCCCCCTAGTGGCTGTGAGCAGACATCAGAGCTTCTATGAAGCAGCGCATTTAATCGGTGCAAATATATTTTTGATGCACAGCCATTATGGTTTGGATGCTTGTCTCTCATCATTCACACAATAGGGGAAAAAATATGCAACAGTATTTAAGGGATCGTTTTTTTGACATGAAATTGTATGACATCCCTGTCAGCAGTGTAGTGCATCGACGGTGACATACCCCCCCACTTTGTCCCGTGAGCATAGTTCTGGTCCGACTTCGGTGATGAGAAACATAGTTCCGGTTAGTTGCTGGGGCCACTTAAGTAAAGACTTTGGTTTCGCAAAACAACGGGCGTTCAAAACAATAATATATATGCATCACAAAAATGCCTCCTTGAAAAAAAATCAGACCGCACAAATCGCTCAGTGTTACTTTTCTCTTTCGTCATATCACGGCGCTCTGTCGCCTGTCCGTTCTTGTGTATGTGATGAAGATGGCTGCGCCGCCTGCATCACACTGTTACATTTTCAACAGCAAACAGCATTAATGAGAATGCTCATCTCTCAGCATTCACAGAAGAGTACAAATACTTTCTGATGGAACCACATTAGCGTGAGTGCTTGTCTCTTGGCATTCACTTCAACCAAGAAAATAAAAATTATGTATTTTTTGTTTGTTTTTCTACGCAATGTGACATTGAGAAGGCTTGTCTCTCAGCATTCAGGGAATATTATCATCTTTTGGTTTGAATGCACAGCAGTTATGGTATGAATCTCATTTCTAATTTTGCATAGCATTGTTGTGAGCGCTTGTCTCAGCAACCAAACAATAAAATTAAAAAGCATCTTTTTGACACACAATCATATATCAGTGTGAATGTTAATCTCTCAGTTTTCACTGAATCATAAAAATATTTTGCTGCACAACAGCACTCATGTGAATGCTTATCACTCCGCATTCATCTTAAAATGATGCGAATTACAAAAAAATAGCATTAGTGTGAATGCTCATCTCTCAGCATTCATTGAATAGTAAAAAGATTTTTTGATGCACAACAGCATTCATGTAAATGCTTGTCTTTCAGCATTCACCCTAATAAGATGAAAATGACAAATAAATGGCATTAATGTGAATGCTCATTTCTCAGCAAGCACCCATACACAGAAATGTCATTTCTCAGTTTTTTGCACAATTATTGTGTATGCCTATCTCAGCATCCAACCAATAGGATTTTTTTTTGGGGGGGGGGGGGGGGGCACAAAAACATAAATTAGCGTGATTGCTCGCCTCTCAGCATTGACTCTAAGAATCAAGTACATTTCATTATTTACACACCTACATTCTCATTATCATGCCATTTTGTGTAAAAAATGTTTATGATCTCATTAAGAGGATGTTGAGAGACAAGCATAATTTGTTCTGCAACCAAAACAAGAGAGAATTGTGTAAAATGTTGAAAATAACTGCTGTCTCTCAGCATCTACTCTGAAGAAAAACACATTTTGAGCAGCGCAGCATTCCCGTGAATGCCTGTCTCTCAGCATTCACTGCATAGGACTTTTTGAACTACAGCAGCATCTCAGAAATTTGCATTGACATTTCTGGCATACAAAGGGACTGTTCGTATGCTGAGAGACAAACATTGACACCATTACTAATCACATACTGGCCTTTTGTCTTGACTGTGGAGGCGTCAATGCTTCCACTGGAAACCAGCAGAGGAAAAAGAAATCCTACGTGGACAAAGAAAAAAGACATACTTGGTGTATTCGATACATTGTAGTTTCTTCATAGACCATAATAGACTACAGGGCAATGCATGAAACAAGTGGGTCATGTTGGTAGTCCAGTGTAAAAAAAAAAAAAAAAAAAAAAAACCCACTAAAAGGATGATGTCACCGACGGCTGCTCATGTCTCTGTGCTGTCATAGCCCTGTACAATGCTGCTTGAACATGATCACACAAGGCAGCACCGTAAAGAGGCTCACAGCATAGAGCATGCAAAGAGACCGCCATTGACACACCATCACCACCATTTCTTGTTGCCCCCCCCCTTTAGATACGCACCTGGTGTGTGCAAAGAAGAGGATAGCCATCCTGGATTATGATAATGACGATAATAGGTTCTGATTCTTGCAGATGGCAGGCCATGTAATTGATGGATGGATGGATGGATGGATGCAGGAGGGATGGGGGGGGGGGGGGGGGTGCACGAGACTGCGCCCCCATCTGCTGGAAAAAGGGTGGGGTGGAAGAAAAACACATCCAAAAAGCGTCTTCACAACAAAACCAGTGATGCCAAAAAATTGCACCAATACGGCGCATTTTGGCATGATTTCTATTGTAACAAATGGTTCAAATACATCACCTTGCACGATGGAAAGCGCACGCACACAACTCACATGCACGACAACAAATAATGGCGGTTAACAAAAACAAAACCTGCAGTTCTTGTAGGAGAAAGGTCCAGTCGTGGTGCCGAGCGTCATGTTTTGGAATGGTGGGTCAATGCGCAGACGGCTTGGAAATGCTTTTTTAGAAAAAAAAAATTGACGTCAACGCCCCCCCTCCGCCATCCTAGTGATACAAGGGCGTCACCTAGTGGAATAGGATTTAAATAGTCTACACTTGCAGGTTCAAAATGTAACTTTTGCAGTCATGTTTATTGATGAGGTTTGCAGTGGTATACAACTGGTCTGCTTCAGCTGTTTCTGATATTTAGGCTGCCTTACTTACCAACATGAGGTGCAAAACATTGTGACAACAGAGGTACACCACCGCAAACCACAATCATAACACATAATACCTATTACAGAGGCTATAAAATATATATACTGAGACACATGTCAGACATTAGACTAGGTACACCAAAACCAAGTGTTAAAATAAAAAGGCCAGCCAATGCACCAACAGAAATCAAAATAATTTAATAAATTATTCCAAATTTGTTCCAACTCCTGCATACGTGGCAACATTGTGTTTTGCCGAGCATCTGCCACCCGCCTCCCAAAGTCACGTATGATACTATGAACACCTTCAAATATGTAGATCCATCCCTCCTCATTAGGATGAAATGACTCTGGGCCCTGGAATAATTTAATAAGAGACGTCTCCAGCTTGTACCTGCAAAATGGGTTCAAAATAAAAGCACTGTCCAGTGAATTTGAACATGATGATGCATGTACAAAGATAATTTCATATACTGTATCCTCTCAGCAAAAAAAAAAAAAGTGAGACAGCAAAAAAACAACATGTTTCTTATACCCTGTTGGTTTACAAATGGGTTTCATATATGTTTATCTTCATAATATACACCATGGAGTAATATTTTAAGACTGTACTCAGATATTTTCAGCTTTGTTCCCCCACATATTTTTTGGATTTCTTTTCTCTGCTTAAATTGTTTCTTAAATAGAAAGGAGTTTGATTTAAAAAAAAAAATGCTGCAGCTATGAATCCGGCAGAGGGCGCGGTCTGACAAGGGAATTCACTCAATATTTTCCCGTTGGAAGATGTTTTGACAAAATGTGATGTTGCCTTACTGCACGTTTTGTAAGTATTTTGCGTTTAATAACTGTAAGAGGAATGTTATTTTGGTCCTGGACCATACCCTCCGCAAATAGTGGGGATCTACTGTACTTTATATGATCATATCACTTTTACCATTTGTAATAAAATCTATAAGAGTTTTCATCAAGTAACCTGTGCATGCAGTGCGTTTGAAGCATTTAAAAAATGCAACCACAGCATTGTGGTTGGCTGTGCACTAGTGAGTGAAACAGTGGTGCTGTAATGTGATGATGATGTGAAGTAGAGTTGTGGATGAGTGAAAGGGAATGTGAAGCCATTGGTTTTCAAAGTGTGAGGTGGGGAAGCTCAATTTGATTTTTACTTACTTCCTTGCAGTTTTACCTTCCCTGAAAGGAGGGTTTACTGTGCAAACCTTTGAAACCCCCTGACGCTCACTAATGAGAATGGGCATACCTGTACTGAAATTTGAGAAATTAGCTTTTTGCAACTAACTTGGATTATGTCTGATTGCATAACTGGCCACAACAGCGCTCAAGCGTCTCACAGTGCATCTCTCATGTCCTTATAGATGCTTCCACACTATTCTGCACTGAAACCTGTGAGGAAGTGGAGGTTTTTTGTATGAAATGGGAGGCAGAAAGTACTTTGTCACTTCATCTCGCAGGTTCTTCTATTATAGAATCTCCAAGTCTACGTGGCGGACCTCTGGGTTGCGTTCCTGTTGGAAGAAGCGAGCAAAATGACTCTAGAAGAAATATATTTTTAAAAGGAGGTGTAGCTTGTTTTTAAAGGTTGGTTTTGTTACCTTGAGTTCCTTCTCCAAGCGGTCCACCTCAGCACCTAGCGTGTCAATGATGTTCTCACCGTGTTTGAGCATGAAGTTCTCTAGATCTTCAGGTGTTTTCACCTGCTGAATGTCCTACAATGAAACAATGATTTAAAAAAAATCAATATCAATCAAAACTGAGCATTGTTATTTTGGAATTTCAGGTATATCTTCTGTATTGGATCTAACTAGATCATTAGCGCATCAAGACAAAAATGAGATGCAAGACCCACATTGAGGATTTGGTCGATGTCCTGCTTTTCTAAATAAGAGCGAGTGACCACTCGGCCATCAAAGTCGACTTCCGCCTTAAAGCGCACTTTGCTTAGTCCCATGTCAGTGGCCTTCACGTCGTGGATGGCTCTGCTCATGACACACACCAACACAAAAGTGTGAAATGGAGACTTCAAGGCCTTGTGTGAGGAAACATTTAAATTTCGTGCCAACCTCACAGCGGGGTCGTTCTCCAAGAACTCTGTGAGTTTCTGGACGCGCTCTGCCTGTATGGAACGCCCCAGCAGTGCCTCTGTGTTTGTGTAGATAAGGAAGGCCGAGACGGTGCCGAGCAGCGTTCCCACTCCCAGTGAGCCCAGGCTGTCATAGTAAGGGTTACCTAAGTTGGACAGGAGGTGGAAATCTAATCAGTTTTAGCCATCAGTGGAAACTAGACTAAGTTCATACACACACAAAGATAAACAACTCTTTCTTCAACTCTATAGGGTTATTCGGTAGATAAATAGTATCAGTATGTGTGTGTGTCAGTGTATATATGTATGTATATATATGTATGTATATATGTATGTATATATATATATATATATATATATATATATATATATATATATATATATATATATATATATATATATATATATATATATATATATACACACACACACACACACACACACACGTGTATATATGTATATATATATATACATGTGTGTGTGTGTGTATATATATATATATATATATACACACACACACACACACACACACACACACACACAGTCAAACCTGTCTTAGCGGCCACCTGCGTATAGCGGCCACTGAAAAATCCCCCGCAGAAAATTTGCGCGTTGTAGACCCTGTGTATAGCGGTTACCTGTCTAACGCGGCCAGCGGCCACCCATTTTGTATCCCTTGGTCAATATCTGACCGCATATAGCGGCCAAAATACCGACTGAAGCAGAAGCTTCATGCACAAAAAAGTTTCGTTTTTTAAGCAATGAAGCCGTCGTGTGTAGACATTAATTCCTGAGTCCTAGCTCAGTCACAATCATTCACAAGATCCACATAAACTGTCAGTTGTTCCACATAAAAAAAGCCGTCTTCTTACTTTGCAATGCCGCCCTGAAAAGATTCAATGACGGCCAAAACGGTCATCTTCCCACTTTGCAATGCTGCCGTGAATAGATTCTAAAATGGCCAAAACACCTGAATAAAACATCTAAAATTTCACTTAATTAGAGATTAGAAGCCCATTCAATAAGAAAGGAGCAATGGTGTGGTGTGCTGTGTGCTGCGATACTGCCCTCTCCTGTGCTCTTTGTTGCAGTACACCCTAAACACCACCATGGAGAGCAAATTGATAACACCTGGAGACGATCAGCAGCAGATACTTAATATGCAAGCGCTCCTTCACCCGCTGTCAGATCGTTGCTATTCGCTCCTCGACTCTAGTCCAGCAGTTACCTACTGTCTGCTATTCGTAGTGAACCTTTCTTGCTATTCTTTTTTCCCTGCCTGGCTTACTCCGACAGCGTAAGCAACCTTTGCTATTGTTCCTGCTTGGTTTTCAGCAGTGTTTTGTCTTAGTCTTACGCTACTCTTTTGGTAGCTCTTTTTGTTCTTTGCTCCTTTTCCCGTTTGTCATCCGGTCACCTTTTGTTGTAATTACCCTCTGTTGTACTTTTCATCTTTTTCTGGTTTGGAATAAACATCTTCCAACCACACGTCGACTATCGCATCTTGGGATCCAATCCACGGCACTCCCCGTTCCCTAACAGATGGTATTGTTAGTTTACTACGATCTTCGCACCTCCGCCGCACTTTATTGTTCACATACACACCCATTCATGACTGCTTCACGCGTATCCTGTTAGATCTCATTCCTCAAGCTCGATCACTAAAATTTTTTATTTCTTGCTTTTAAAATCGTGTAAAAAAAACAAAAAATTAAAGATGGAAATTGATTTTTTAAAATATTTCTCCGCTACTTATATTTTTATAATTTTTTACCTTCTTTGATTACATTTTTAAAATTACTTTTAAACACTGAATTTTTAATTTTTGTGAACATGTTAATATGTGCATGCACAAATTCAAAATGGCCACCAACCTGTCTGTAGTGGCCACTTTTGCCGTTTTCCTTCAGCGGCCGTTATAGACTGTTTTTTGTGTGTGTGTGTGTGTGTATATATACTGTATATATATATATATATATATATATATGTATATATATATATATATATACACACACACAGTCAAACTTGTCTATAGCGGCCACCAGAGGGAGTCTGCAAAAGTGGCCGCTATAGACAGGTGGCCTTTATAGACAGGTTGGCGTCCAGTTTGAAAGTTGACCAGTAGAGGAAAAAAAAGGGGGGGAGGAGATTAATAATAATGTTGACCAGTAGAGGGCACTGCGGACTGCGGATAAAAGTTGTACAGCACTACTAGGCTTGTTATTATCATGGTTCATGGTTTTATTCCTTAACATGCATGAGTCAAACAGTAGCACATCACATAGTACAATTCACAATTTTGCATGTCCAAAAAGGAGTAGGAAGAAGCAAAGCTTATTTAATCCTACCCCTCATCAGTTTCACATCAGTTGCAATACATTTATTCACCTCTTGTTGTTTAACCTTTGCCTTGTGGGCAAGCAGGAAGGAGAGACGATGCTGAGATGTGTGTGTGTTCTGAGCTGCTGTCTGGTGGCCGCGTTCAATAAATAAAGTTGGCAGAAGCAACAGGAGAAGTTTCCTTCTTTGCTTCAGAGCTGAATAACACTGACAAGTTAACGGACTAGTAGCGAATGGAAAAGAAGACGGCTTTTTTTGTGTCGAATACAGAAGATGAGGACTTTGATGGATTTGCGGATGAGGATTGATGAAAAATAACGTGAGTACATTCTAAAATACTTGAATTAAGTACAACCGAACTCAGTTTTGCTCCCGCTGCCGCATGCATGCTAGCGTATGTTTTTTTTTTTTTTTTTTATTGTAGCGTCGCTGGGAGCACGTCCTGTTCCCAGCCTACTTTGCGGTAATGTTTTGGTGCAAATGCTCTTAAAGTTACATGTTTGA
Source organism: Dunckerocampus dactyliophorus (assembly GCF_027744805.1). Lineage (NCBI taxonomy): Eukaryota > Metazoa > Chordata > Actinopteri > Syngnathiformes > Syngnathidae > Dunckerocampus > Dunckerocampus dactyliophorus. Next base: position 8,332,131 of record NC_072829.1, on the reverse strand, counting down.
CCAGAAAATAGCAAGCTCAAAAGAAGACGCCTTTTTTATGTGGAACAACTGACAGTTTGTGTGGATCTTGTGAATGATTGTGACTGAGCTAGGACTCAGTAATTAAAGTCTACACACGACGGCTTCATTGATTGAAAAACGAAACTTTTTCGTGCATGAAGCTACTTGAGTTGGTAATTTGGCCGCTATATGCAGTCAGATATTGACCAAGGGAGACAAAATGGGTGGCCGCGTTGGACAGGTGACTGCTATACACAGGGTCTATAACATGTAAATTTGCTGGGGGGGATTTTTCAGTGGCTGCTATAGACAGGTGGCCGTTCTATAAAAGGTGGCCGCTAAGACAGGTTTGACTGTGTATATATATATATATATATCAGGGGTCGGGAACCTTTTTGCCTAGGAGAGCCATGAAAGGCACATATTTTTAAATGTATTCCCGTGAGAGCCATATCATATTTTTGTAACACTGAATATGACTAAATATGTACATGTTTAAGCAAGACCAACAATTTTAGATTATAATAAGTCTCTGAATTGATTCTTTTTACTAACATTGTTATACTGAAAGCTATCCAATAATAAATAAAATACTTGTTACAATTAATGCAACTTCTGGTGCTGCACGGTTTGGCACCGCACTCCGTATCGTTCTTTCTTTTCGCCATCTTCTTCGTCAAAAGTGGTTGCTTTGCAGAATTAGCAAATTAAAGGAGGGAAGTTTACTTCTTGACATCTCAGTGACGCAGGTAGGCTACCACATTATCCAACAATAATCAAGTTTTGGTGTCCGTCCCGGAAAATATCGGAAGGACAGCTGGCGTTGGCTCTGGCCACCCGCTTTGTGGCAGACGATGAATGGATTAAAATGCATAAGAAAGTTTTATATTTTGAACTTTATTTTTACACTGTGATTTCTGTAATGTTTTACTTTAAAATGTCAGCGAAAAAATAATTGAAATAAATAAATTTTATCTTGTTAAGACATGTCTGAGAGCCAGGAGCAGTCATCAAAAGAGCCACATCTGGCTCCCGAGCCATAGGTTCCCTACCCCTGATATATATATATATACACATACACACACACACACACACACACACACACACACACACACACACGCACACGCACACACACACACACACACACAGTGTGTTACTCCTGGGAAAATGACTTCCTGTTTACCTGTGAGTGAGGTCATTCCCATGCAGCCTGCAGCCAAAATGACCCCCAGCACAGCAGCGGTATCCTCAAGCAGCACCACGTTTGTGCTAGGGTCTCGACTCTGCATCACTGCACACAACCATAGCACCATTACATACATTCAGTGGCTTGGGGAGACTGATCAGGTCTTAATCAATGTGTATTATATTATATATGAAAAATTATACATGAGAAAAGGGAGTCTTTGGATTAATTTATTTTGCATTACTGCCACCAACAGGATAAGAGTGGAACAGTATACAATTTGCATAATATATAGTGATATCATGGGAACATGTATTGCTGTGGAGGAATTTTTGCCCACTGATCTTTGCAGAATTGTTGTAATTCAGCCTCACTGGAGGGTTTTCGAGCTTGAACCTCCTTTTTAAGGTCATGCCACAGCATCTCAATAGGATTCAGGTCAGTACTTCAATAAGGCCACGGCAATGTCTTTTTTTTGTTTTTCTCCAGCCATTCAGAGGTGGACTTGCTGGTGTGTTTTGGATCATTGTCGTGCTGCAGAACCCAAGTTCGTTTCAGCTTGAGGTCACACAGAGATTGGTTGGACATTGGTCGGAGTCCCAAAGCTTTAGAAATGGGTTTGTAACCTTTTCCTGATTGATAGATCTCACTTTTTGACACAGGGCCAGGTAGGTTTGTTTTTCTTTTCTCCCTTAATAAAAAAAAGTTTAATTTAAAAACTGCATTCTGTCTTCAGTTGTGTTGTCATTGACTAATATTTAAATTTGTTTGATGATCTGAAGCATTTAAGAGTGACAAACATGCAAAAAAATTAAGAAACCAGGGAAGGGGCAAACACTTTTTCACACCACTGTACATAGCAGAGAGAGGAAATAAAATCAACACTTTCTGCCATTATTACTTGACCCAATGATCCAAAGATGCATTGCGTGCGGCAGCGGGAAAGTACCTACACAGACATGGCACTTGAATATACTTGAATATTTCACTTGTACGTACCATATTCATAAAAAGAGAGCCCGTGCTGGTGGGCGCTTCTCTTGATCTCATTGATTGCAACAAGTAGTGTGGCTGGAGAAAAAAAACAAGACAATATGAAGAATGAACTGTACTATTCTGAAGATAAATTAAATAAATAATAGATACCTCCTTCAGACACCAGAGAACCTGCCAAAATGCAGTATGCCTGCCACAAAACAATGGATGGAGTTTTATTTAACTTCATATTAATCTTGTACAACAGGAAGGGGTGAGTGAGAGCAGACTCACCCATAGTAAAGACTCAATGGGCGCCGGGTGCAGCAATCCCATGATGCCGTGGTACCAGGAGAGGCCTGCGCCCATCATAAAAATACCCACACCGCTGATGAGGGAGGCGATGTAGCGCATGTTGGAGAAGCCATAGCTGATGGAGAAAAAAAACAATGTTTTATTATTTTTCTAAACTTTGGTGCTCTGGGGTTTGCTCAAGACAAACAAAATAAAAAGCTGTACGGGTGCACTGCGTCCGGGTTGCGGATGGACTGGCTAATTCCCAAGGCCAGCAGGGCCTGATTGCAGGTGTCGGCCAGGGAGTGGATGGCTTCGGAGAACATGCTAGCCGAGCCAGTGTAAATCCACGCCAGCAGCTTGAAAAAGAAGTTCAGCCCATTTCTGTAGATAAAGAAAAGCAGATGAAATAAGACAGGTAGATAGGTAGTAATCTGTTTTTTTGCCAGAGTGAGTCATTCAGAGGCCCTTAATCTCCAGCAAAGTGGCTTTCTGCATGTTCTCATTGTAGGAAATGTCTTCACGTGACTGCATGCGACCTCTAACACAATTATCCTAATTAAGTCGGCCATAGAGCCTCATGTGAGACACAATTCAGTCTTTTATTTTTATTTTTTTACATGACACTAGATGAGCTGCAGCCTCAAATGTCTGAATTACACCACACTTAACTTAAAAATACGACACTACTACTTGTAGTACATGCAATATGTTATTTTCCATGTGGAAAAAGTTGATGAAACAACTTTGAAAGAATGCGCCTAAGTCAGCAGTGCTGATGTGCCTGACGACAAATCGAGAACTTACATGCAAATGGCGACCATGACCACTTTCCCCGGCCCTTGGAGAAACGTTGCCCTCTGGCCTGATCGTGGCTTTCAGAGAACAGGACACAAAAATGGATGACTTAACTGTGGCATTACTTACAAGAAACTTCAAAGACACACAATGTGGTGGTAAACCTGTATTGCATCATAGTGAGAGATGTGCCCCTCACGTCACTGAATAAGGTAACCAAAATATTACAAATATTACACATAGCTCTCCCTATGATGCAGTGCAATTCTACATCACAATCAATCAAAACTTTATTTTTCTAAAGGTTGAATTTTTTTTACAAATATATCTCCTGTACAGGATCTCGTTGGGGGTTTAGGAAAAAAAAAAAAAAAAGGGCGCTACATTACATAAGTACAACTAGGCCTGCCACAATAATCAATTAACTGCACGATAAATAAAAACGGACTTCATAATTTTGACGCCCTTGATATATTGACATGTGCATATGTGATTGTTTTTCTCCTCTACCTCTACCAAAAAGGCTGGATGAGAAGAGGATTCACTCTGTGCATCTGTCTCAACAGCTTTGGTTCTATAATGGAATGAATGGAGTGAGTGAACCGTCCTGTCTCTCTCTCTCTGTCCCAGTGGGGAGAAGCAGGAGCAGCACTCTGTGTGTGCTCTTGCTAGCTGTGCATGTCGTGTGCTACAGTACATGATCTAATACTTTCGAGCCTGTTGTGTATAAAACATGATCTGATGTCAATTTCAGCCCGTTTACGCATTGTCATTTTGTGACATGAAAAAGTTTGTGACAAAGACAATTAAATTAATAAAAAAAACATTACACCTCATTAAACGTAAACAGCATATTCCACAAACAATGTTGAAAAAAGTGAATCAAGGAAGTGTATATGCAAATGAGCACGACTATTTCCGGATTATTTGTTCGTTTTTTGTCAATATTCAGACAATAACAAAAGTGACATAGATTCCAAATCAGAAATGATCTATTTTTTAAGCTTTTTTCCTAATCAATACACTTTGGGCAACTATTGTTTTACATCATTTTTCCAAGCGTGTTTAATTTATTTAAAAGCTCTTGGCATTCCAATTACAATGCTAAATACTCGTGAGAAATTAAAGTTTATTGTTTTTGATATTGTGTACTTGCAATATTTAGCCATATATTATCATTACATTAATGGAAAAAAGGTCTCAAAATAATGTTAGCAATAATATTGTTTTTCGGCAATAATTTGTAGGACAATTATCATCCAGCAAACTTTGCTATTGTGACAGGCCTAAGTACAACAGATCATGAGGCTCACCTTTGTGTTTCCCCAAAAGTCTTTGTATTCCTTCAACAGCTGCTGACTGCGAAAGATATCTATAGGGCAACATAGGAGAGAAACAATGATTGTCATTATTAATAAGTACTGTATTTTGATCATCATCATGGAATTCCCTGGTGCATTATTAATTTTCAATTTTTTTCTATTTTTAATTTAACATATTAATTAAAAAAAAAATTTTCTTCCATACCTAATTATTTTAGATAAATGTCCTGAATTTTTCAGAATCAGAATACTTAAAATGTGCTGCGTTAGAAAGGAAAGTTGCGAGATAGCATCTTATATTAGGTAATATCCTTAGTAAATTGGTCAACCGTGGCAATAATAATATGCATAATGTGCACAGAAAGCTGTTACATAAAAACAAAGCGTATAATGGTTATTATAAGCAAATTACAGCGTACAGGAAGTGAACACCTACTTTCTTGGTATTCTCTCTCCACCTCCTTGCGGAGATTTCTCTCCCTGGTGAGAGCTTCCTGGCTTCCCCACACATCCAGAGCTCTAACGGGCCGAGAGAGAAACAAATCAAATCAATAAAACATTTCTATGAATGGCTAAGTGTGTTTACACTGACTTTGCCTCCACGTCAGAGCGCAGGAACACGGTGAAGGCCTCAGTGTCATCGTGGGGGCTGCGCCTTCGGATTTTGCGAAGCTGCTCGAGGTCACTGAAAGTACACACAGAGGAACAACTCGTGTGAGATGATGCTGCTTCTTGTTAGCTAATCGCGGCAGCGCGGTTACCTATTAACCGGAAGGAATTTGAAGCATGACGGCAAAGAAGTAGCATAAAGGGATACCTCGGTTTGAGACAGAACTCATTCATGGCTCTAACGGCTGTGATGAAGTTGTTCTGGGTATACTTGGATCCATATTCGCGCTTTTTCAGGACAGCCCGGACTGAATGCAGCAGAAACATCAGGGAGGTTTATGTTTACATCATGAAAAGAGGATGGGAATTTATCAAGCTGCACAACTGGCACAGATTCAAACGGTTCTGCCTTAGCGGACGTCTACTGAGTGCTCACATTAATGGATGATCACAAGCACAAGACCAAAGCACTCAAATAGAAAAACTGATGTCTTGCACCAGGAACTATCAGAAATACAAACTGTATCACTCAACATAAAAGTTAAGTTATGTTTATGTATGTTCCTTAGAAGCCTGTTAAAAAAAAGGGTCAGAGTGAGGCAGGACTTTACCTTTTACTTGTATTGTCTCAAGTTTGGTTAGCCCCTTAAGTGGTGAACCTGTGAGAGCAACATTTATCATACAAATAGAAATGACGCTAGTAAAAAGAGAAGTTGTACACATAAAATGATGGAAATGTTAAGTAAAGTTCATCACCTGATGTCGGTGTTGTGCTAGATTTTGCAGGCGCCTTTTCGGTTGGATCTGATGGAGATTTTGGTGGAACATCTTTACCGTTTCCAGAGGTGGAGTAGAAGTGGACTCGGCCCGCTCCCAGTGAGGCGACGCTGCGTTCCGGGGGGCTAAACCACAAGCTAAATGCGCTTGCGGTTTGCCAACCTTCCAGACCAAAAGAGTAAAACCAACAACAACCCAACCAAGCTAAGCTAACACACTCCTTAATCAACTCTTAACACCGGGGGTTGGGGGTGGAGACAAATAACAAATGTTGCAGTGTTGTCCTGTTGAAAGAACATCTACACATTGCCAGTCGCCAGTTTAGCTCCACTTTAAGCCCTTCTCTCGCAGATGTCATCTTATAGTCATTGGGCTGCAGTCAGGGTGTTCAATTGGGTTGACAACTGCTCCATGTCTTTACACATAACACATGTCTGAAAATGTATTTGACTAACGCTAGTCTCTTAAACAGTAGCAGAACACTTTCACGCGTTAAAGGGGTATAGTTCCGATTTTTGGATGAAGTTGTATGACATCCCCATCAGCAGTGGACTATTTAAACTGTGACTTAACCCCACATTTGGTCCCACGAGTCCAGTTCTGGTTGGATTGCCGTGACGAGGAGCGTAGTTCTATTTAGTTGCTGGGTCATTTAAGTAAAGAGTTTGGCTTCTCAAAAACAATTAGCGTTCAGAAGAGTAATACATTTGTATCATACAAATACCTTCTCAAAAAAAAAAAAATCAGACCTCAGAAATCACTTGGCGCTATATGTCTCATGCCGTGTCCCTGCGCAATGTCGCCTCTTTGTTTGTGTGTATGTGGCGTATGTTCATCCGCGACGGAGCGCCGTGGCCATCTTGTTTACGTGTGTTCCACAGCGGAGCTGAGTAGAGATGTGTTTGTGAGTTGGAGATGCATATATGGTGTTGGAATTGCACTGCTGCTGATGTGCTGAGGTCGTAATTAATGAAATAAATTAGTTACCGACGTTAACGCACTATTTTTGACAGCCCTACTATTTACACAACAGCATGTCATCTCTGTCTCTACACGGTCGTGAGTTTGCTGAGGATGTCTTTGTTTGAGCGAGCCTGCCGCAGGTTATCACCGTGGATTACTTTGGAGTTTTTCTATTGATAAGTCTTATGAAAAGACGACCGTGCCCATATATAATAAGTCTTATGAAAAGATGACCGTGACCATATATAACTGGGATCGCATTACAGTCATTGCATGACTCGGCAACACTGCGCGCCTGCACATACAGTACTGTAAACCAAGGGGACACACTGTCGTTCAAGAAATTCTGAAATTCCCCTTCTCATTGCATCCAACCAAATGCACAACCTTTGTGCATTTGCCATAAGTAGGACATAACAGTGTGAATGCATGCCAGAAAATGATTTAAAAATGCTTTTAAATTCTTGATCAGCCTGTTTAGGGTTAAATGCAGTTTTCCGAAAATTGCACACCCTCTATTTTGGTCTAATTGTGCATATTCATGCTCTACTTACAATGGTAGTAATGGTGCAAAATGCAATATTTTTAAATTCTCCCCGGTCTTAAGATTTTGTTGAGTGCATCTTCCCTGGAGCTGGTGTTGGACCTCACCGAGACACTGGGGCTGGGGAAAGCTCGCCTTGTGCCGCCAGGAGACCCTGCAGAAGACCTGCCACGGTCTGTGGGCCAGGCTTGGGAACATCCTGGCTGGACCCGGGCTCGGACGCTACGGGCGTGCAGTAGCTGGCAAAGTCACAGAGAATCCCGGTGAGATATGCTAGCAGAAGCGCATGACAACTTAACCTCATTCAAACAGATTAACTCCTCCAAGTCCTCGCCATTGGAGGCATGACAACCGCCGAAGAAGTGGAGCTAAACCGCTCACACACACACAAATAAAAACGTATTATTATTACGTATTTTGACCAATCATCATTACGTCAACAAATCCCTTCATCGGTGAGCTAACGCTGATATTTCACAAAGTTAGCTAGCGCCGTAAGCTAACCGAAAGAGCGTAATGTTAAGCAATTTAATCGTCACACACCGATTTCCAACTGAGCCAACTACCTGGTGCAGTCGAACGAGATACGCCATAAAAGTCGTACCTTACTCCGGTGAAGTTTGTTCGGCATTGTCTGTGTCCATTGTGCGAATCTATGGACAACAAGCGGGGACTCCGGCGAGTGCTACAAACATAATGAACACGTGACCTGTGACGCTAATCCTCTCGTGAGGGTAAGAGCGGCACACTGGACCCAAAGTCTCGTGAAATGCCACTTTATCGCGATATTTAGTAAACGTGTTATAACTGTTTACTGTATTGTATTATAAAGTACCACTGTAATTTATGCGAACCAGACGTAGTGTTGTTTCTCATCTTATAATGTATATATACGTAAAATGTTCAATTTCAGTTAATAAGCACACAACGTACTGTGGATTAAAATCACTGAATTCATTATCTCGTGTATTTATTAGACATTCTATTTCTTTATTCACTATACAAGGTCTATGTCGGTAATTACTCGTCTAATTTTTTCCCAATATTCAATAATCTAGCTATTATTACTCTTTATTCTTTTCTTTTATTCCTTTTCAGACATGCTGAACATGTGATGTACTTTAATGGAACTTACAACACAGCAAATAAATAAATAAAAACACGCAATAAAAGCGACATAATCCCAACAAAACGTATGAAAACAGAATGCATGTTTATTTCTCAATGCACTGTTATATTCCCTCATTGCTGTCTTTTGAGGGAGTGTTTTGACAAATGACTGACAACATAATACAATAAAATTGAGGTCTTTGGACTTGCCATCCAGATGCATCACTTCCATTTCACACCAATTATTAAAATAGAATCATAATAATCACTCAGTCATCATGACCTACAGTACAATTTCAGAAAGCCACAACTCAGTCGTGTTCCATTTGGGTCAGAAAAGTCAGAAAAATGAACCACTGTGCACAACGAGGGTGGCTTATATGAGTGTAAATGGAAGCGTGTGGTTTTATAAAGCAAATCTTCATACTACAGACTATAATCTGGTGTGCATGTGCTTTGGTGATGGTATCGTGATACCAGAAGGCCACTTGTGTTCTTTTAACGCATGGTAACAAGCTCCTCGGAGGAGGTGGGGTGAATGGCGACGGTCTTGTCAAAGTCCGCTTTGGTAGCACCGAGTTTGACGGCCACAGCGAAGCCCTGCAGCATCTCGTCGCAGCCCAGACCCTGCATGTGCAGACCCACCACCTGTGGAGAGAAAACATTGTTGCAAGCTTTTATATGTACCTCGAATAGAGATGTACTTTTTTTTTTTTTTTTTTTTTTTTTTTAAAGGGGACATAGAAGGCTACCGTCTCCTCCTTGCCCGCACACACTAGCTTCATAATGCAAGGACTCTTGCGGCTGGTGATGGCGTGGTAGAGTGACGTGAAGGAGGTCTTGTAGACCTTCACGTTCTCCTTGCCTCTGGCTATGATGGCCTCCTCTGTAGGAAAATAACTGGAAGTAAGAGTGGATCTGGGAAACATCGGCGGGTCTTCAGCCGGCTCACCTTCTGTGAGGCCCACGGTGCCAATAGGCGGGTGGCTGAACACCACCGTGGGAATGTTGGAGTAGTCCAACTTGGAGTCCTTCTTGCCCTCAAACAGTCTGTGTGCCAGCTTCCTGCCTGCGGCGATGGCAACTGATACAAAACATTGTCATGTGAAAAAATTAGGACACCCTACTACTTATGAACTGCTGCATATATAAAAGGGTGAAAATTTTGTGCAAACATGCACCCTACTATGTTTCCTGAAATTTCTCACACTGATCTACTATAAAACACCCACTGTAACTTTAGGGCATTTAGCCGAATTGTCACAAAACACAAAACATACCATTAGGGGACTGACAAGCGCACGTGTGTAAAGTTGGAGCAAGATTGGTCAAAAAATCATGGCCACCATCAAGCAAAACATCTGCCTTACTAAGCAACTAATTGTCCATAAGTGATTGAGCATTTGTCTAATGATTATAAAATGTTTGAGGATATTTGTATTACATGTATGTGCCAAAGCATTTTGACCATTACGCATAGGGGACGCCACAAATTTAAAATACAGTCATATGAAAAAATCTGAACAAGGGGCACAGTATAGTATTTATAATTAACACAGAGCAATGTGATCTCGTAGGTCTATTGTTTTTGGAAGTAAAAACGCCCTACGTATGAGTGAGAATACACATTTTTGTGATTAAAACAGTATAATAAAAACGAAACAAATACAAAAAAAACTACAATACAATATATGGGTGACAACAAAGAGTGTGAGCGAATGTACTGTATAGACCTCATTTGGCCAAGAAACTCTCGGTGGAGGGTAAGTTGTCTTATCTCACACCACAACCCAATTCCAGATAAGCAGTGAATACAGTATCTATTACGTCACTTCATCAGTAACGACACACTTGAAGGCACGTATTACCGGGCGTGAGAAGAGCTCTTCCACAAACATCTCCCACTGCGTAGATTCCTGGTCGACTGGTGTTCTGGTACTCGTCCACCACAATGTGGCCTCTGTCATCCGTGTCCACACCCTGAAACACACACACACACACACACACACACACATACACATTTACATTACAGTACACTCATAATTAGGCAGATGATTCTGTATCAGAACTGTAACTCAAGATAAATGATAATCTAACAATATCTTTATTATCGTGGTTGTAGTTTGCAATGCATCATACGGCTACCTAACATCTTGGTTATAATATTAGCTACATGAGAAGGACTTTGTCATCGAACAAGAGCAATGTACAATGTTGGCACTTTCTGTTAATGGGCAATCCGACAGCAGCTCGCTTACCTTTGTTAATGAACCATAAATAGAAGAAACACAGCTCTGCGACTAAAAACACACACTTGATGCCCTTTTAATCCGTTATTACACCGGCTTTACAAGCTGAGCTAGCGCAAGCATTTCCCATTCACTCTTTACGTCTGTGTATAAACACACACACAGTGACAATTCCTCTGAAATAACTCTAAATATGTCTTACATTTTTAACATATATTTTATGTCTTATAATTTTTTTTGATAGGGTGCAAACCCTTGGTGTTCTCTCAATGAGCTTCATGAGGTAGTCACCTGAAATGGTTTTCACTTCACAGGTGTGCCTTGTCAGGGTTACTTAGTGAAATTTCTTGCCTTACTAATGGGGTTGGGACTATAGGGTTGTATTGCGTGTGTCCAAACATTTGGCCTGTACGCTAAATCTCCTTAGGGATGTAGCTCTTGCCTAGGTTCATAGCTGAGACCATTTGGGCTCAAAAAGGTTGGTGGCCACTGCCAATATGCCCCCTAGAGGCCGAGAGCAGTATAGAGGGTGACATACTAAGTGCTATGATCTTTCAGCAATGTTAGGGCGTTGATGCATCCTAGGTCCATGTCGTAACCAAATACTATAATCTCAGTGAGTCTAACGTAAAGTACTAACTCTGCAAGTGTTTTGCTTTTTCTTGCCTTTCTTTGTGGGTTTTTGTGATACAACCAGAGACCCAGAAATAAAACTGATTGTGCAAGCACTACTCTCCAGGCTGCTCAGTAAAATGTTGCCAATGTTGCTTTTTCTTTGGATTTTTTTGTGACATGACTACAAAAGGGTACCAGTGATGGCATAAGGGATGACTACAGAACCACAAAATGAACTGACTGTGCAAGCACCACTGTCCTGGCTGCTCAGTACAATGTTGCTTCTTCTTTGGATTGATTTGTTTTTGTGAAACCCCCACAGAAGGGTACGAGTGATGGCAAAAAGAGAAGTGTGATGATGACCACAGAATTAGAAAAAGAACGTGACATATGCAAGCGGTAGTGTCTTGGCTGCTCATATGGTAAGACGCCAAATTGACGACAATTAAAATATAAGAAAAAGGGAATAATGTCGGAAAGTGAGCTCAATTTAGAGTTGATGTGACGAGACTCACCTCTCAAGTGCATGTAGTAACCGCGTCCTTAATTTATCAGTAAAATTCAGGATGAGAAGACAATTTTAATTATTTAAAATTTTACTATTAACAGTTAATTTTACTATTATATGACAGTAACATTATAATGTTACTTAAAACACTGCATGGACAGTTAATATAGGTTTTATGATGGCGAGAGTTTGACCCTGGAACAGATTAATGGCATTTCCATTTTTTTTTCAATGGGAAGAATGTGTTCTCAATTTGAATTGGAGGTTAAACAGCATCTCTGACTAATTTTCCATCCAATAACATAACATTAATAAGTCTCAAAAATAAATGATTTGATATGGTAGACAATGAAGCAGCTGGAATGTAGGTGATCAAAGCAGAAAAAACGTCATGAGAGGACATACCAACTCGCCGATGTTCAGCCCAGACGTGTTGGGCTTTCTGCCGATAGCCCACAGGAGACAGTCCACCTCCTGAATTGTACTGGTCTTCTCCTCGCCATTACCCTTCTCCTGGTCTATGGTGGCGAGCGTCACCTCCAGCCCCGCGTCAGTTTTATGCACTGACTTCACCTGAGAGTTTTTCCACAAGTCCACGCCCGAATTCTGCAGCTCTTTGGTGCAGTTTGTGCTGATGAAGCTGTCAAAGTTCCTCAAAACCTAAGGTGACAGTGTCTGGCCATCACTACATTGCCTTGGACACATCATTAGGTACGCATGCACTATTTAAAGGTCTTCTCACTTCACTCTGTCGTATGATGAGGGACGTTTTGGACCCCAGGGTGGTGAGGATGCCCGCCATCTCCACAGCAATGTAACCAGCACCCACAACGACGCTACGTCTGTTGACAGAGGGAAAAAAAAAACTCAATGCAAAGCGACATTTTTAACATCAATCAGTCACAGGAGAGTTTCAATGAGCTGCTTACTTTGGAAGGCTTTCAAGTTCAAAAAAGCCATCACTGGTGATGCCAAGACTTGCTCCTGAATTTAATTATATTTAAAGAATTGTTTAGTTCTTCTTATTTAATTATGAGTACTTTTATAATAATGAGGAGAGTAAAAGAGGTCATGCATGCCCTTCACACAAAAGCTGATTACTAATTCTAACCCTGAGTAAATCTCTTACAAAGTCCGCACCTGGAACCTCAGTATCGCTCAGCACAGAAGGCTGTCCTCCGGTGGCGATGAGGATGTGTGGCGCCGTGTACTTCCTGCCGCTTACCTCCACTGTCGGCTCAGGATCGCTGGTGAACCTGGCGTGACCTTCGATGGTCTGGATTTTTGCCTGTCGGGAAAGTTATGAACAATTGTGTCTTGTGTCAGTGTCTTGTTGAGGTTTAAATCATTTAAATTAATAGTCTTGCCGATCCGATATCGATCCGTTTTTGTTTTTAAATAATAAGCTTTAGTTACAAACATGAATTTGTCAAATTGAATATGGTTATGAAAATAGCTCTTCAAAACATTGAAAGTAATGCAACCAAAGTATTGCTGAATATACTTTTATATTACACAGCATGACCAACAATATTGTTTGGCTTTTGTAACAAACCTATTTGAGTCAGGTCCCCAATCCAATAAAAGACCCAATAAAAGATAAAATTGGAAAAAATGGGCATGCAAAATAATAAAAAAAGATCAAAGATGGCGCCCTCCGTGGCAGACGTCTCTGTGACACTCTTGAATCTAATTTTAGGGTAGGACTAATCATTTGACATGATTGTAGATTCATTTGTGGTGTGACTTAGAATATATGACTTTTTTTTTAACAAGCAAATGCTCTTCAAAGCAATAGTAATTTGGCGGTCCCTAGAAACAGCCAGCGGTTTAGAGCGGCACTTCCCGTGCAAGCTCCCCGCACCATGACACAGCAGTCTGGGCACAGTGAGCGGGAACTACCGCTGTAGCAACGGAGCTGAATATCCAACGTCCAACATGAAACTAACACCACCGTACAACTCGGACATGTCTGCATGGTGGCGGTGTGTTTTCTTCTTCTTGTGGGTGGCGGGAGTCAAGTGGAAACCAGCTTTGAGGCACATTACCGCACATACAATGTTGGAGTGTGGCCCAGAGTTAGGAACGTGAAAGGCAACTGGATCGGCCCAATCTTGTGGCAAAAGACAGCGGCTCGGCCGATCCCGAAGATCAGATCGGGACATTCCTATTATTAATATTCCCACACGGGGGCTGTGGCATTTGGCTTTGCAATCATCTTTTTTCCTAACGTCTACTAGCTGTTGCTGTGTTTTGCTATGCTAGTGTCCCCGCTTCCCCTCACAGAGACAAAGCAACTGGATGACTGACAAGAGGTCTCACTCCGGCTCACAACTCCTCAATATGTTCTATGAAGCATCTAGGTGCTGAAACCAATGCACAAGGTGAACCCTCTTACTACCTGTTTGGAGGCGAGAGACGAGTAAAGCCGACACGCATGCACAGGCGCACAATATATAGAGTTCACTTTCATTTAGCGTGTGAATAATGTTTTTGTTCATTATCGCAAGAAAGCTTTTTTCCTGAACGAGAAATCTCGTCATGTTTTGATCTCGTGACAACTCTAGAAATAATGTATCTTTGTTCATCAATGCCAGCGTTGCATAGCAACAGGCAGAGCAATTCCACTACATGGCTGATGAGACGTAATTAACCCAGGTAGACACCTGTTGCCGTTCATACAACAGAATAAGTCACGGCATGTTTAGTGGTGTGCCGTGAGATGTTTCTAATGTAACACATGTACCTTGGCTCAATAAAGTTTGGAAAACATGGCTTTAGAGACTCAATGCAAAGATTTGTTCTTACCTTGTCGAGATTGTTACGATAAATGTGGTTCAGACGACGGACATAAGCGTCCCGTTTTGTTTTCAGTGCTCTGAAAGCAGAATATGTAAAAAAAAAATCAAGGGGTGCATGAATGTTATTTTCTTTCCCATCTATCAGACAGGAGAATAAATGCATGAAATGAAACACACATAGGCACACCTTACAAATTCCAGTCCAGCCTCTACTGTATGACACACCACTGATCCCTATCTGCTTTGTTTGTACCACTCCTTCCTGAGCTTTGCTTTTCTATAAACCTTGACTTCAGTGCAGCACAAACAAGACATGACGTGACAGAGTGGATGTTCTTTGCGCTAAAGTCACTTACTCCCAGCTGAAATGAACGCTTCCAACGTCAAAGCCGTAGTCGGCGTGGTCGTGGAGGTACTCGGCGTGCACCGCTGCATTCCACATGACCTGCGTAGAGAAAAAGGGAAAAAAAAGGTGCCTCTTAGTTTAGTATAAAGTCATGGTAAGGTGATTTTTCAATGAAAGAAAAGCGCACCTTCTTTGGGACGCAGCCAACGTTGACCTGGCAAAGAGAAAATATTCTTGCATAAGCTTGGTGCTAAAGTAGTTGCAAGTCAAAACCAATACAATTTAAAAATGAGTTTACAATAAAAAATACGTAACTGTATAAAAAATGTCATGCTTATCACAAAATATATACAATAATACGTGCTACAACTACTATTAGGAGAAATAAGTGTATGCCTGCACAACACTACCAACTTTTCATATATCAATATGTGGAGCAAAACTCAGAAGAAGATATTATTTATTATATATTCTGTATTTATCTATGCACTATACAAATGTTTCTGTCAGGTTTTACTCCTGTATTTATTTTTCACTACTGAATAAGCTATCTATCCGTTATTACACATTCTGTATTCTTTTCTTCCCTGTTAGGAAATTGTAACATGTTAAACACAGGAAGTGACCCAACTATCAGTAATACATGGAGAAGGAGGTAGTATTAAATAAGCTCTGCTTCTTCCTTCTCCTTTTCAGACATGTTGAATTGTGAAAATGTAATCATGTGATGCTCCGTAATGTAACTTTGTTAAACATGTTGGAAATAAACTGAACCGTGAGCATTACCGTCGTTAATCTTTGACACATACAACGCAATTTCCGTCGTGACTAAATGGGGAAGTTCACCAGACTGATGTTTTTGAGTTGAATATGCAACAATGAGTATGCAACAATGAGTTGAGTATGCAACAATGGAAGTCAAACTAGGCGCAATTTCCTCCAATTTACGCAACTGCCCTTCTGTGACACCATTCAATAATAGAGAGTACACCTACACCACCTAATATACGCAAGACTCTTCTCTTCAGTAAATGCATGAATCGTACCAAAAACACTCCATTTTATCCATCCATTTTCTATAGTGCTTGTCCTTATTAGGGTCAAGGGTTAGCTGGAGCCTATCCCTGCTGACATTTTGGGGTGAGGGGCGGAGTACACAGGCCACATATGTACAAACAACCATTCACACCTATGGACAATTTACACCGTCCCTAACATGCATGTTTTTGGGAAGCAGGGAGAACCCAGAGAACCAGGACACAACCCACACTGCAAACTCCACACAGAGCTGCTCCAGTGGAGATTCAAACCCGACTGTGAGGCAGACGTGCTTGTATAGCAGGGATGAGGGATGTCCAAACTTTTTCCACCCGGGGCCAAGTACTGAAAAATCAAAAGATGCGTGTTGTGTTATCGGTGACAAACTGTATTATTATTAGGACTTTTTGTACTGAGACTTTTTCTCAGTACATTAGATCGTTTTTCTATTTCCTATTTTTGCTTGTAATTTTTTTTTGTTTAATTGTATTTTTAGAACGTGCCACAGGCCAATTAAAAACAAGCTGAGGGCTGCAGATGAACCCCAGGCTGCACTTTGGATGCCTCTGTTTTATACAAGTGCATCTCAATAAATTTGTGCACAAGTTCAGTACAGCTTAAGAGACCAATTAGAGGCTCGGGATGTTTCTGCAGTTCATTTTCTGATTACAGCGCGAACCAGTACCAAGACTGAACTTTTTGCGCTTTTTATTATTTTTTATTTTTACATTTTATGAGCTATTGAATTTGGCGTTTTTATTCACTGCAGGCTATAATTTTCAAAATGGTTAAGAAATACATTCTTCAAATATCACTCTGTGTGTAGTGGATGTACTGCATAGAATACAAGAGTCTCACGCTTTGAATTGAACTACGGAAACAAATCAACTTTGCAGACGCAGCACCATACGGATTTTATGTTATTTCACTGGACGGGAAAATTGTAGGACAATTGACCCACTGCATGCTAATGTGAGGGTCTCCCCATACCCCCACTTGAGAAGTCTGATTACAATCTGGTCCACCTTCAACCACAGTACATTGCCTCGTTCACACCTAATCACGAAATGGTATCCTGCAGTGGAGAGACTGCTTCAAAGCCTCAGACTGGGAGGTGTTGCTGAACCCACAGGATGAGGACATTAAGGAGCTAACACCACACAAACACAAACTTGGGTGACACAAGAAGCCAAGGCAGTCCACAATATGAAGAAGGCGGATTTTGGGAGCAAGGACAGAGAGGCAATAAAAACAGCCCTGTTGGAGGTGAACAAAGACTCCTACAGTTTAAAAAGTGGAGCAGAAGCTGGAGGAAAACATGAGTGAGGTCTGGAAGGGTTTTAAAACCATCACAGGCTACAACAACAAGAATCAAACAGCAAGGGAGGCAGTCGAGAGGGCTAACAAACTGATCGGAAACTGATCGGTTTGACCAGCCCATGTCCCCTACACTCTCAATCCAGCCATCCTCCTCTCCGTCTACCTTCAAGACTCTTCACACAGCCCCCTCTCGTCCCCTAGCCCTGCAGCCTCCCGCTGCGCTACTGTTGAGCAGGTCAGGGGGAGGCTGAAGAAGCTTTGCCCCAGGAAAGCAGACAAGATGTGTGCCCAGCTGCTGAGCTGGGGGAACCACTCCAACATGTCTTCATTCCGAGACTACATCTTGGCATGAGAAGACATCTTGCATTAAAAAAACTGGCCCAACAAACTTAATGACTTCCAACCAGTGACACTCACGTCTCACCTGATGAAGACACTTGGAACGGCTTTTCCTCACCATCCTCAAACCCCAAGTGCAACATGCTCAAGACCCCCTACAGTTGCTTTGAGGACACCATTCTCTGCCACCTGGACCAGGGAAGGGTCACAGTCCGGGTCCTGTTTCTGGACTTCTTAAGTGCCTTCACCACCAAACAGCCCCTGATGTGGCAAGACAAACTGGCCCCGATACGAGAGGACTCCTGCCTGGTGTCCTGGATCTCCAGCTATCTCACAGACACAATGCAGTATGTACAGTTGAATGATGTTACATTTGACAAGGTGGTCAGCAGCACAGGCACTCCTCAAGGCACTGTGCTGGCCCCCCTTCTTTTCACTTTATACACCTCAGACGCCTGCTGCAACTCTGAGCTATGTAACATTCAGACGTTTGCAGACGAAGGTGTGTATCAGAGATGCCCGAGAGTTGCAGTACATGAGTCTTGTGAAGAATTCTGTCATCAGGACCCATACCAACACTCTACAAACAAAGGAGCTGGTTATAGACTTGGAAAGTCCAGACCAAGTCCCTGACCAGTTCTGATCGAAGGTACCGAGGTAGAGGGTGTTAGCGCCTCCGAGTACCTCGGGTCAAACAACGTAGACAACACACTGTAGTCCTTTAACGTCTGCAAGAAACTCTTGCAGATGTTCTACCAGTGAGCGTGCCAGTGTGCTCGTCTACACTATGGTCTGCTAGGGAGCACCTCCAAGAAGGACTTCTTTAGTCTGAACAAACTAATAAGGAGGTCTAGTTCTGTGATTGGCATGAAGGTGGACTACCTGGTGACAGTTGCAGAGAGAAGATCTTGGGACAAACTGTTGGCCATCACAGATGATGCCAGTCACCATCTGCAAGCTGATGACTGATGTTCAGGCTGTTCCTCCACAAAACCAAGAGACTTAAAAACTGTGAAAACTGCTGTGCTGCTATTGCCACTACTGCCTTGTATACTACATACAGTGTTGCTGATATTAGAACTTGAATTTCCCTCAGGTTCCAAGGGATCAAAGAGGTAATCTAATGTAATCAAATTCTCTGATTAATTGAGATGCACATGTAGTATCGGCAGTGTGTAGGGAGTTTGCTATTAGCGTCTTTAAAAGCACTTCTATAAATAAAATGCATTATTATCATGAATAGTGTATATATTGGGGAGAATATTTAGCTACACATTGCACAACATAAGATGAACGGCAGACTTATTGACTTTATGCAGTCATGTGGGCACTGTGACAGAAGGGGACATTATTAATGTCTCCATGCTAGTCTTTTACATACTTTACGGTATACCAGAGGCGTCCGGAGGCTCCAGGTGTCAGGTGTTTGAATTGTTACTCACGCAGGTACCTCCGAGTTTGTGACCCTCGATTACGGCGGCGGTGGCGCCCAGCTCCGCCGCCCTCCGTGCCCCGGCCAGACCCCCGGAGCCGCCGCCGATCACCAGAAAGTCGAACCGGGTCACCCCTGTTGTTGTTGTTGCCATACTGCGACGGATCACCCGGAAAGACGAGGAAGGTCGATGTCTGGTGACGGATGAGAAGTAGAATACAAGGTAGGGGGTGTGTGTACGAGTTAGACGGGTTAATATCGCCATAACCAGGAAGCTGACACGCGTGGGAGGGTCCGGCGAAAAAAGCTGCACTGCTGTGTCATTATGAAATGCAACAATGGTGTGTAAATCCTAGAAAACGTCCTCACAATGGTCCCGGTGACGCTCACTTTACAACAACAGGTGTGAACCACAGTGACAAAACTTTAATAGCAATAATAACTATTCGACATCCAGTTTTTATCAAGCTTTATGACTATTTAAAATGTAAAAATAACCTCTAAACATACCTCAGTAGTGTCAGTGAAATGGACACAGTTTGAAGAAAGCTGCTTGTCTTTACAAACAGCATATTTTCACCATTTTGTGCCTTACTGCATCAAACTGTCGGTTTTACAATTCTAAATGTGTCTAAAAGAGCAATTCTCTGTTGATGGATACATTTGCATTGATAACTGAAGTAAACAATACGAAACAGGAAGTTGTTCTTCCGGTATAGGAAAGCTCGCAACCAATCAGGACGCTTAAGTCATTTTCGAAAGCAGCCCTAAGAATCCAGCGTAAATCACATGTCATTGTACACAAAACGTAACGTACCTTACGTATAATTCCAGAAAGAATAGCAGCGGTGCTACGCTAAGTCTGGCAGCCGTCAAATAAATCAAGAGCCAATCATCCGCTTTTGACTGTCAAAATAAAACGCCACTTTAATAATATCACAAAACGTTACATTATTACACAACTTAAATTATTAAAGTCACTTTGGAATAAAAAAAATACTTCTTTAAAATGATAAATTGAAAGGAACTTAAACGTTTCAATTCGTTAACTGTTTAATGAAATAATGTATTTTCTTATTTTGAAGGGACATTTATGTTTTCCGGTGTAGTCCAAACAAGCTAACCAACACGAAGCTAACGACGAAAGCCCCTCGATTTGCAGTGTTGACAGCCATCGGGAAACCATCCGGCAATAATGTTTTAAACATTTTATCCTAAAGCGCAGGCACAATATTTCACCAAAGGTACGTAAGCGGCATTTATCTGTATGACGAATAGGCGTTTTTTCTCCACACCGGGGCGTCGTCTTTGCGACCCCTCTTGTGGCAAAGCCTCACTCGATTGGTTGGGCCTTCACTTTGCAATCAGAGGAAACGTCGGCCCCCCACACCACCAGTTGGACAAAAAAGAAACCTACAGATGAATGTTATTAAATTTAATTGAGTAACTCTGCTTAAGGGCGTGTTGTCAAGGGTTTTGTTGACAAACGTGGTCGAGGGTTGCGTGGATCAGACCAAAAAAGAATGAGCAACGTAGGGGGAGGGGCTATGCTTTGACTATCATCAACACCATATAGCATGTCTCTCTCTTGTCTTCTCTTGTGGTACAGAGCGCATCATTCTCCAGCAGACAACAAGCAGAATCTGATGTGTACTGTGATGTGAAGCTGTGGAAGTGGTGGAGCTGCTGCTGCCAGGTGACCCCCTAAACATGAAGCCCGTCACCTATCAAAGCTTCCCCACCTTGGTGTACGGCGCGCAACCGCCGGTCCTGGTCCATTCAATAAACTCCTCTGTGATGGCACGCTGCGACAAATGTGGATTTGCGTCGTCGGATGTAGAGCTGTTCAAGAGACACGTGCTTGAGCACACGGCGGCGAAACCGCACTACTCTTTTTGCCAGAAGACTATGTTCAGCAAGGAGGAGCTGGACGCCCATCTGCAGCAACATATCAAGCACAGGTTCACCTGCCCCCACTGTGGACAGAGCTATATGAGGAATCGCTGCATGTTGAAACACATTGAGCGTGTGCATAATAAAAACAGTGGTCAAGGACATGGCATGACTAAAAATCCACAGGTCTCCAATACCTTACCCAGCGCAGAACCGTCAACACGACAGCCAGTTGGAGTGAACGTGCCAACCCTCAACACACATGCCGTCAGACTGAACAAAGACGCACAGATTACTAGGACAGTGAACACAAAGGTCATTAATCATCCAAATGGTGTTTCAAATAATGTTACTAATCACAACAGGGCTTTGACGGTTTCGCTCCCTGATGAAGTTTCTATCCCACCTGGCTGTCTGGTGGAACTTGTAGAAGTGAAAACTGTCAATGGGTCAAAGGAGCTAAAACTGAGGCTGGTCTCTCAACAAGAAAACGAGTCAGTCAGGAAAGACACCAGGACAGCAGTTGAACAAAACCTCACAGCGGGGACGACCTTAGCGCCCAAATTGAATCCTCCAAATGCGACAAATTCGAGAAACATGGGGATGTGCTTTGTGAGCAAGAAGCAGTTTGAAACAAGGGTGGCATGTCCACAACGTTCCGCTGTAATCCCTGTCAGCACTTCCAAAAGCCTTGTCTCGAACCAAGCACCGATGAAGAGGACATCGCAGGAAGTCATTAACCTGGCCGACTGCCCCAACAAGGTTTCCAAAATGCTCCACAATCCCATAAGAGAAAGGATGGAAATCCCGAATACGTGGAACAGACCTGTCCCCAATAGAGTGAAACCTGACGCCGTCATCTTCACCAGCCAGGCCAGCAGGGTGGCGCGCCTCCCACACCTAGAAAAAAAGGGATTGTGTGTTTCTCAGCAAAAACCAGATGAAAGGCTACCAAGTATTCCAGAGCGTCAAAAGAGTATTCCCGTCACAAAAGCAGTCATGACAGAAAGTTCCTTTCGAGACCTGTTGACGTCTGTTAAAGTTGAGCCCGATGTAGTTAATCTCCGTGAGAACTCCTCCAAAATCAAGAATACTCCAGCAGGGATCAACGTGGAAAATCAGAAATCGACCTCCTTGAATGTTTCTTCAGGTGCAACTGTCCGAGTGGCACCTCCAACGACCAAGCTTGGCCAGAAGCTTGGCCAGGACAGCGCTACTCCTCAGATGTCTTTCCCAGTTCCCTCCACTTTGCGACAGATGCTCAACGAGTCCTCATCTGTCAAAGCGTCCATCGCTTCCTCTCGCTCCAAGTCCAGCTGTCCAACTTGGCCACAAGGTGTCCGCTCCATGGAGAAAGCGCCAGAGCCTAAGAGCTTCCCCGTCATCTCCTCCGTGTTTTCGCTGAGCCAACAACCAGAAGAGGGTCAGGGCACCATGCAGCCGCTGGTCATGGCTTTGCGGGGCATCGACATGGACAAACTCCACAACACCGAGAGCTTGAATCCAGCTGTCGACATTCGAGATCGGTTAGCAGCACAGGTGGCCTGTGGCCCTGTGAAAGTGGAAGGGCATGACAAAATGATTGAACACCTGCCTGTCCCGGCCCGGAATGACATTAAGGAGGAGGACAAAAACAATGCAAAGTGGGAGAAAAACAGCATGACACAGACAGAGCAAGATGTTCCGTGCTTGGAATCCAAAAACAAAAAGTCAGTTTGTAATAACGAGTCGTATGCGGTGTCGTCTTCTGCTGTTGTGAATCCTGTATATGACATTTCAAAATTCCTAACTGTATCTTTGATGAGAGTGGACGAATGCGGTGCGTGGATGAGCAGCGGGAATGAGCCGGAACCCGCAGCGTCAAAATGCGACCCCCCGACGTCTGCACCGAGCGTCCGCACGGAGATCCAACTAATGCCGCTCAAGGTGGACCAACTGGTGACGTGGCCGGGCCCGGATCAGCCCGTGGTCATCCTCAATCACCCTAAACCACGGTCTCCCGTCCAGGAGACTGTCGACAAAGTTACTGACACCGGAAGCCCAGAGAAGCCTGCAAAGTGCCAAATACTAAAGATGAGGCTGAGCAAAGTGATGGGACAGAAATATGAGGTCATGGGATGCACTGTCAGGGTCTCCCCATGATGCTCACACATGATAAATAATCGTGTACAAATTTGCAGTATTTACAATGAAGACCACAGAACTATTTTAGATATAAGATCTGAAAAACATTCACTACTGTACAATTATGGACATTTTTGTACAATTCTTACTTTCTAATGTGTGCTTTTAATTATCAACGACATTGGTGTTAGTAGCTGTGCAGGAAGCCGGAGAGTGATTCTGTTTCCAAAGTACAAGCAAGAACACAACAGAGCATTTAATTCAAACATTTTTAAAGCCTTACTAGCGACTCGTAGCATAGATGGATGGATGTAGGTAGTGTTGTACAGTCAGTAGCTGCAAATTACATTTATTGTTCGAAGTGGGAGGATTATATTGAAAAGAGGAGAGATACACAGTATGATAGATATCAGTGTGCCAAGTTTACGTTGTATTTTTTTTAAACATCTCAAAGTTTAAGTTTCACTCCCACTTTTCACATTTTTTTCATCCAATTCGAACTGCCGCCCTCTGTTTTTTTTACACTTAATCACTGCTGTGCCATATAATAGAGCATATAACTTTCAAAGATTTCAAAGAACAGCTGGATGGAGACCTTAGCTCAGAACAAGAAAGCATATTAACCTCTGGTGGCATTGTGCTTTATCATGCACAGTTGTGACTATTTACTGCAAATAGTCGTCAGTAATGTTGAGTAATAACCACATTATTAGCAGCTGTGGTACATTTCGGAAAGAAATGTACAGGAATAGCAAAATGCATCCCAGGGGTGCCTTATATCTATTTTTTTTTGCTGCAGGTTTGTGCTTATGTAGTGGTAAAATCAAAAAGAACATTGTGTCACAAATGCCCGCATAGCCCCATATAAGATGATGAACTGAACTCCATATTTCAATGCAAGTAAAGGACAGTCGCTATTTGAGAGAGGTTCTAATCAAGACACTTGATCCCAGAGAAAAAGTATTAATTTCTGTGAAGGCATCGCAGCATGTCATGCACTGCCCAAACTATTCCACCACCTTTTACTGCAAATTGTCCAAAACAAAACAAGTCCCAGTTTTTAGTAATAGACTAGTTGTTTTACATTTTTTTCCATCCAGATAAAGAAAAAAACGTGTCACTAATGTCTCCATACCTCAGAATCATTTATTTGTATTGAGGCCACATATGGCCTGTGTTTCCAAAATCTGTCATTGTGAATATTGACACAAATGAATACAAGAAATGGCTAAAGCGTCCTGCTTTGTGTAAATACAAAAAAAAAGCTTGTTACTGTATTGAGGAGGATAGTTTTTACCCACTTGAAAAGGAGCACCTGAATGCACCATCTGTGTTGTGTTTTCAAGGCTTGGCAGCTTCAATTTGGGTCAGAACAGGAGAACATTTCAATTCAGTTTTATTTGTTCTGTACGCGCTTTTGCGTTGCTTAGTTAACATGTGTTTTTAATGTAATACCACTGTTAGAATTATGCTAGGAAAAAAGTTTGAATGCTTAAAAAGTAGGCTCTTTTGGTTGATTTTTAGTTTGTTGCCAATGTGTATATAATGTAGATTTCTGTCTCTTGCCATTTTATTTTTGTATATGTAAAGTTATACTTACCAGTCACAACATTAGATACACCTGCACAATACAGGGGTGACCAAACTTTTTCCAACCACCCAGGGCCGCATCCAGAAACCTGGATTCATTTTGTACATAAAAAATGCTAAAACCACTCCAGTGTAGGTCAATATATGCTCAATTTGAACAAAACATTGACATTGTAGATTTTGTCTTATAGGTGATAACGTTAATATTTTTCAGACTATGACAAGGGACACACTTTGGACACCCCTCATCTAATACAGTACTGTCAAAAATTATTTTTACACATTTCCTGTGAAATGTTCTAGCTTGGTAATAACACAGCAGCGTGTCAAATATTGTGGTTGCAGTTTTGCACAACTGCGTGTTACAGCTCTTGCATCAGATGCCATTGTGCAGTTGTAGCTAATGAGTATCCTGTGAGGCTCTCAAGTAAGAAAATTGAATGGAGCTCAACCCTGCTGAGAGAATATTTCAGCTTCTTCCATCCCAACAGAAGAAATGTGCTTGAATGTCCTGTGTGGACTTTCAAAAGGGCCATGACTTTGCAAAAGTGTTTTTTAAATGTTTTACTTTTGCCTTTTTCAACACCAGTGTCCTCAGTGTTCCTTATCATTGCACCGTGTTTTTATATTATTACTGTAGTTTTTTTTCTATTAAAACTGTGTTCATGATGGTCATGACCTTAAGACAGGTTGTTTTTTTTAAAACGCCTCATGTTGAGGTGAAATTGGCATATTGGCGGAATTGCGTAATACCACAAGACATCCAACAGATGGTGCTAAAGCTATATCTTGTTAGGGTGGCCCAGAATGGCCTCCACACT
The DNA here is from genome assembly GCF_027744805.1 of Dunckerocampus dactyliophorus. Taxonomy (NCBI): domain Eukaryota; kingdom Metazoa; phylum Chordata; class Actinopteri; order Syngnathiformes; family Syngnathidae; genus Dunckerocampus; species Dunckerocampus dactyliophorus. Next base: position 8,306,477 of record NC_072829.1, on the reverse strand, counting down.
ATCAAAAAAAGTACTTTAATGTACCTTTAGGGGTTGCAATGGGTTGTAACTAAAGATTCTTTTCCGTACTTAATGTACTTTTTGGAGTCGGAAAAAAAGTAGATTGTAACTGGAATAAAATGACAGTAGCATATGTTGTTTTCTGTACTTCTCCAGCATTTTGTCCCTGTATTCATCCGTATTATGGTTCATAGGGGATCTCAAACCTGTTACCCTCTGCTCCTCAAAGCAGGGGTGCTACCAGGAATTCTAATAATTACCTATTTGGGGCCTTTATATGGCGACACTGCTCAAAGCCAAATCCTTATAAACTCGTCAGTGGACTACTACTGGACCCACCATACAGAATCAGTGCCTCAGGGGTGACCTACCTACAAGGGAAGAAAAGCATCTCACAGCAAATGTCTTTTCTTGACCAACTGTGATGTTAAATATACAGTGGAACCACAGAAGTGGTCCAATTATATATTCTATTGAAAATACCACTCAACTTCAGAGTTAGAACCTCCGTCATGCGTGAGACTTCATGACTTCATGAGACAAAGTGAGCAAATCTTACAAGATCACATTTAGCAACACTTTTTTTTTTTTTTTTTTTAAAAAGGAAGAAATACAGTGTTCCCTCACTCCATCGCAGTTCACCTTTCGCAGGCTCGCTGCGCCGAGCCTGGAAACAAAGTTAAATAATAACAATTTAATAAATGCCTGTTTAACAGAAAATCTGCAAGAGTACATCCTCTTAAAGTTTCAGATTTTCTTGTTATTGTTGTAGCTGACGTTGGGATTTGTCTGAATTTGTCACACAATCCCTCATTTTGTTTGCCTTATAGAGTATGGTCTGTACTCCTTCACAAGTCTCCCATCAGCGAAAGATGTTTATTTTGCTCAGTGAACAGTCATTTGCACATTGCTCTGCTATAGATGAATGTGTTATGACTCGTAGATTTTTCATACCGGGCCCTAAGTGGCGTTATTTTCCACCCTCTCACATCAGACTTCAGTGGCTACTCCCCATCCAATGATCTGTGTTATGTCAGATAATGTTCTGTCACATTTGCACTTTTGACCAGTGCTACTGTTTCCGAGCGGATGAGACACAGCGACCAACATATATTGGTCCATCCATTCACTTTTAAATGTTTCGTTTTTCTCTATTAACTTTTGTTGCTTTTGAGCAAGCCATGGTTCTCTCACTTCGCTGCAAGTAAACAAACGATTTCATTGGCTCATTTTGAGCGACATCACCGCATTTGCTGTCACTTAATCATAATAGCTGAAGGAATTAAAACTGCCGTTGCGATCGAGCCGCGAGCATGATTGTATGTTATTATATTTCCCGTTCACTTTAATTGGTCACGGGGCCGTAAAGGGCCATCACTGGGCCGGTATCCGAATCGAGGTCCGCCATTTTGTGATGGCTGCCGTAGACTGATATGAGCTGGAACCAGTTAGATGCGGACACATACAGTAGCCACACCACTGAGCCACGTAGGGGAGCAGTACCACCCCTGCGAGGGTGGGACTCAAGAACAGGACAATAGAGCAGGCACTTCCTAGTTCAGGGCTTCTTCCTCTACCCATTGGATGGACTGAAGTCCAGCGCTGAGCTTTGTGACATCTTCCACACGCTCGAGAAGTTCCACTCGAAACACAAATAAGGACACCAGTGAGTGCTGGAATGAGTGTCCACAGAGTAACAGCTTGGTGAAACTGTGACCTGAGAAGATCCAACAGTGATGATGACGTAGTTAAACACAAAGTTATGACTTTGGATTATTGTTCTGACCCACGTATAGGCCAGTCTCAGCAGTGCTCTGCTCTGTATTGATTTGCGGCCGAGAGCTGTCCATTTAATTAAAAGACACGTTCAGTATGAAGTTCTAGATTCCAATGTGAGAGAGTAAAACAAACAAAAAAGAGGGAGATCTGAGGGGAGGGTGTTCACACTCTATGTTTCCTTCTCTCCTGGATAATTGTAATCTCCCGCAGTGTGACACAGCCAACAGATGGCCCCGGAGAGCCACTGGAGCATCATGTTCTCCCAGCATGACGTTTCTCTCACATCCACACGCTGCTTTCATTCTCTGCATGCTCCCGTTTTGCCGGTGTATGGTGTTTGGCTCATTATATTCACCGGAGCTTTTTCTGGTGCAAAGCAGTATAGTACAGCTGTCTCTATTGCTTTGTCTTATATGTGATGCACAGCTATTTCCTGAAACTGTGAGAGCCAATATATAATCACAGAATGCTCAGTTAAAATTTATAGCGATAATAATTGAACAATATATTTATTATTGTGGTTGTATATTGCAGTGGTGTATCATTTTGGGAGCTCTTTCTAATATTTTCACCCTTTCATAAGGTCTTCTAAATCAGCTAACCTAAAATATTACACAGATACAATATAAAGTTTTGTATCTATGGTTAGGTCTGAAGGTGGTGAATGAGGTTAAAGTGGGAGAAAAAATATTTGTACAAGATGGATTGTTTTTGGACTTTAGGGTAAAAACAGTAACTGTCACGATTGTGTGTTAGCATGACCTCAAGATGCAGAGACGGGAACCCAGTGCAGGTGAAATGGTAATGGTTTAATTTATTTTGAACATGCATACAAGTTGCAATGGAATACATCACACAGTACAATTCACAGTTCTACATGTTCAAAAAGGAGTAGGAACAAGCAAAGCTTATTTAATCCTACCCTCCACCCGTTTGACATCAATTGCAATGCATTTGTTCACTTCCTGTATTCCAAATGTACCCTTTGCCAGTTTTAAATACATAGGAAAATGATAAGGTAGTATAACAATGTGGTAAAATAGGAGCCAAGGTTGTAGTCACTGCAAATAAATTATATAACAGTCATGATAAATAATAATATACAGTATAATAATAACTGACGAAAGGGTTAATAGTTGACAGAAACATAGTTGGATAATGAGTGAGTACAGACAATGTACTCAAAAACAAGTTAGAGTTAGTAGTCAGTGTAGTAGTGGTTAGACACAGCATTGTATATAGAGTACACTGTGGTTCAGGACTCTTCCTCGTACTTTGTAAACATCAACTGTGTGTACCGTTTCTTGAAATCACTGATTTTAGTGCATAGTTTGAGTTCCTTCCTCAATGTGTTCCATAGATTCCACATACTAAAATGCTGAAGGTTTTTAGCGTTGTTCTGGCATGCAAGTGTTTTAAGTGAATTTTTTCCCTAAGTTCATATTTCTCCTCTCTTGTTGAGAAGAATTGTATAACAATTTTTGGGTAGTAGGTTATTGTTAGCTTTATGCATAATTGTAGCTGTACCGAAAATGTACCGGCCGCACGGTGGTCTAGTGGTTAGCATGTTGGCCACACAGTCACAGTCTGGAGATCGGGAAGACCTGGGTTTGATTCTCCCTGGGGCACGCACGGGGAGAACATGCGGGCGTGCGTGGGTTTTCTCCGGGTACTCCGGTTTCCTCCCACATTCCAAAAACATGCATGTTAGGTTAACTGGTGACTCTAAGTTGTCCATAGGTATGAATGTGAGTGTGAATGGTTGTCTACGTACATGTGCCCTGCGATTGGGGCAGTCCACCAGTCCAAAGTCAGCTGAGATAGGCTCCAGCATACCCCTGCGACCCTAATGAGGAGAAGCGGTATAGAAAATGGATGGATGGATGGATGAAAATGTACCAGATCAGCAAATTTTAATAATTGTGATTTTAGAAATAAAGGTTCCCTACAAGCTCCATTATGGATTATCCTAACTGATCATTTCTGCAGTACATTTAGCGAGTGAAGTGCACTTTTATAGTTATTTCCCCATATCTCCACACAATAAGTTAGATATGGTAATACCAGAGAACAATAGAGAGTATGGAGTGATTTTTGGTCCAGAACAAAGTTTGCTTTATTCAGTATTGAGGTATTTCTTGCCACTTTATGTTGTATATTTTTAAAGTGGTATTTCGAGCTCATATTTTCATCTATATTATGAACCCAAGATATTTATTTTCTTTCACCCTTTCAGTGTCCATGCCATAAATTTGTATTTGCGAATAAGTGTCCTTTCTGCTATTACCAAATAGCATTATTTTAGTTTTGCTTAAAATGATAATTTGGATTTTTTGACATGAAGTTGTATTACATCCTCTTCAGCGGTGTTGTGCATCAACAGTGACTTTTCCCCCACTTGGTCCCATGAGCTGAGTTCTGTTTTTTTTTTTATTTTTAAGAAAGTAGTTCGGGCTAGTTGGTGGGGTCACATAAGTAAAGCATTCTGCTTCACAAAACAATATGCGTTCAAAAGAGTAATACATGTGCATCATAAAACCGCTCCCCCCAAAAAAGTCAGACCTCTCAATCTATCGGCGCTATTTCCTCTCTGTTAGGAATCGGAGCTGAGCGGTCAGGCACCATTGCCGCAGGAGAGCAGGTGAGCGTCTTGGGCTGGTGTGGAGCCTGGAGGGGAACTGATGGTGGCTGGCACATGGACTGAGCCGGGACTAGACCTTGAGGCGGAGCAGGCCGGCGTGTGGGCGACACTGGCACAGGAACTGAAGACGGCTGCTGGTGCGTGGGCTCAGCCGGGACAGGAACTGAAGAGAGCGGCTCATCCACCTGGTGTGAAGGTGAAGCATGAAGTGGCTCATCCGCCTGGCGTGAAGGCGAAGCAGGAGGAGCAGGCTTGCCCGCCTGGTGTGAAGGTGAAGCAGGAGGTGACTGGTGGCACACAGCTAGTCCCCCCTTCCAAAGTTGGATTTCCTATGTCCTTTACTGCCAAAACAGAACCAGGGACGGGTGTCGAGAGCTGATGTGGTGCGGGCACCAGGAGCGTCGGAATCCTGGAGAGCCGAGGTGCACGTCTTGACGTTGCACTGGAGGTAAAAGTGGTGCGAGTAAGGAGGACGGCTGGAAGATGTGCTGATGTTGAGCAGGGGCCATAGTGGGCTGAACCGTGGGGCGGTGCTCAGGAACAGCTTGCAGCCGCTGCACCTTGGCTTGGTGTGATAAGGAGGGAGGGGATGACTGCACCTTTGCATGCCGTGGAGCCTTCACTCGGTCGCAGGCAAGCTGGTGTGTGAGCTGTGGGCCCTGGGTACAGCGACTCCATGGGAACCAATCAGCCATCTGGCCCCCACACCATTGTTTCCAGCTCCTCCGATGTGAACCTTGAGATTAATCACCTTGAGAAGCAGCAAGGTCCAATAGTCGTACAACGCAAGGACATCTTGTGGTTGGAGCATTCTGTCACGATGTGGCATGCAGTGGTGTGTTGCCAGTGCAGGTAACAGTCTGTTAATAATGTTTGCCGAGCAGAAAAAAAGGATCCAAACAGAGCTCGTAGCAAAAAACAGACACAGGAAGCGCGACACATTCACAATGCTCCAACAAAGGATGACGTTACCAGCTGAACTAAAAAAAGCAAACACAAATTAGCGGCAGGTGCGTCAGATGAGGAAAGTAAAGGCGGCAAAGAGCAAAGCGGAACAAAACAGGAAGAATTACAAAATAAGAGCCTGTCAGGAACTGAAATGATGGAAATACAGGAAAACAGTCCAACCTGTCACACGGAGCATGACAATAACATTTCTAAGGGGGCCTTTTTTTGTCCTCTTTTATTTGTTTAAAAAAAATCATAAAATATTTAAAATATAAAACTATTGTACAAAAACAAACAAAAGCAATATTAGTAATTTCTTAACATTTATTTTTAGGTTTAGTTTTTTCATCCATCCGTTTTCTATGCCGCTCGTCCTCACTAGAGTCGTGGGGGTATGCTGGAGCCTATCCCAGCTGACTTTGGGCGTGGTACACCCTGGACTGGTCGGCAGTCAGTAGCAGGGCACATATAGACAAACAACCATTCACACTCACATTCATACCTATGGACAATTTAGAGTGTCCAGTTAACCTAACATGCATGTTTTTGGAATGTGGGAGGAAACCAGAGAAAACCCACACACGGGGAGAACATGCTAACACGAGGCCACTGTGTGCGGTACAAATAAGAACACAAACTAACATAAAACACACAATGAATGCAGTAGCTGAGGTCAAATTAGCATGTCGCTGGTCATTATTTTGTTATTTATTATTTTAATTATTGATTTTTAATGATGCCAGATTTAAGATCATAAAACAAATACTATAGTTAATACAATATTATACATAATGTAGTCACAACTGAATAACGTTTATAGGAAATACTGTATTTAAACAAATGATATAATTATGAAAATAAAAGAATACAAATATAATTAATAATTAATTAATTTACCGCATCAAATCCCTATCTCTAGGTACCATGACAGTTGGTCAAAATATGAGAAACAGCTGTCAGAATGATGCAGCGCACTTCTACACCACAAAAAACACAACAAAAACCTCGGACTGCCAATCAAAACCGGCCGTTATTATCTTAAATTTTTTAAAATTCAGAATCTGTCTATATGGCTTTTGTAATGGATCCCATTAGGTGCTGTCCCTAATTAAATGGCTGGTTCCAGTCAGTGGAGAACCACAAAGGCACGGACGCTTAAAACTGCAACTTCCTGAGCCATCACTGTCAGTACGAATCAGTCGTTTTGTGAGTGACATGAAGGCATTACACACACACACACACACACACACACACACACAAACAGCCTCACAATCAAAAGTTTTGTCCTGGCTGTGAAATCCAAAGTCCCATGAGGCGGACTCCGACTTGGAATTGGATTTTGCAAGTGTGTAGCAACACTCAGCAGGGCCTTGTCTGGTCTACTTTGCAGAGATTAGCGGGTCATGGGAAGCGGTGTTGGATGACTCACATGAAAGAAGGAAAGAGAGATTATAAAGATGAAACAGGAACATAAAAATATTAAAAAACGTGTGGCTGATGGGGAGTGGGATTTTGTGGACACTCTGCAGACAACTCTGCGACTTTGCTTCTCTGTGAGCATCAAGGAGCTTGTGGAAACTTCTACTGATGCACACCTCACATGCACATCATGGTGGATTAAACCTTGAAACTTTCCGTTGCTGTATGCTGCATTCAATGATGACCATGTTGCCTTTTCTAAGTGTGACTTTTCATGCGACACAAAGCGTAGAAATGTTCCCGAATAAGAAGAAGAAGAAGAAGAAGTCCTAACAAGTGATGTGTGTCAAGTAAATCTAATGAATCATCAATTTATGTGGGCAGGAACATGGTGACATTTCATTCTTTTGCTCTGTAGGAGAGCATTTCATCTCTGGATTCAATGCCAAACTGCAACATTTTATCAAAGAAAGGAGTCAAATTTAAAATATTAGGACCCTTTTAGCATTATTTCCAGTAAAATAGATACACAGCCAACACTCGGATCTTGTTTGAGCTTTGATTTGTTTAAATTTCAGATTGATTTTCCCATAAAACCTTTTAAACACAAATGAACACAAATGTTTGGTTGTTTATCTAGATAGACGTTCATTATTGTACAATCAAATCAATTCAACGCACTCACGCTGTATATTACCACATCCACAACACTCATTATTCACACTCCTACCGTCAGGCAGACGCTACACGAGTTTGAAGTCCAGGACCACAAGGCTGGCAAACAGCTTTTACCCACAGGCCATCAGGCTTCTCAACGAAGCACTCACACACACCGCACGCAACACACACACACTCATAACTCTATTTATTTATTTATTTATTTATTTATTTATTTATTTATTTATTTATTTATTTATTTATTCATTGGTATTCATGTCTCTTCTGTTCTTATTGCTTAATTTATTGGTATTAATGTTTCTTATGTTCTTTTATTCTTATATTCTTATATTCATTTTCTTGTGTTTTCTTTCTTTTTTGGGAGAATGAACAGAACAAGAATTTCATTGCATTCAAGATTCAAGAGATTCAAGATTCAAGAGAGTTTTATTGTCATGTGCATGGTAAAACAGCAGTAATACCATGCAATGAAAATCTTATTCTGTTCATTCTCCCAAGAAAAGAAAGAAAACACAAGAAATAATAAGAACATAAGAAACATAAACACATAAACATATATACCAATAAATTAAGCAGCAACAAAAAGAAGAGACATTCATACAAATAAATAAGTAATAAATAAATAAAGTGCTATGAGTGTGTGTTGCGTGCGGCGTGTGTGAGTGCTTCGTTGAGAAGCCTGATGGCCTTTGGGTAAAAGCTGTTTGCCAGCCTTGTGGTCCTGGACTTCAAACTCCTGTAGCGTCTGCCTGACGGTAGGAGTGTGAATACTGAGTGTTGTGGATGTGTGCTGTCCTTGATGAGGTTGTGTGTTCTGCGTAGGACTCTGGTTTTATAAATGTCTTGCAGTGAGGGGAGGGCTGCCCCAACAATGTTCTGTGAGGTCTTGATCACCCGCTGGAGCGCCTTCCTATCACGTGTTGTACAGTTACCGTACCAAACAGTGATGGAGGCGGTAAGGACACTTTCGATAGTGCATCTGTAGAAGCAACTCAGGATTGTGGTGGACATGCCAAATTTCCTCAGTCTTCTCAGGAAGTACAGTCTCCTTTGGGACTTCTTCAGAATTTGTTGGGTGTTGTGAGACCAGGTGAGGTCCTCGCTGATGTGTGTGCCAAGGAACTTGAAGGTTTTCACCCTCTCCACCTCAGTCTCATCAATAAACAGGGGTCTATGCGGCTCCTTTTCCCTTGTTCTTGGGTCGATGATCATCTCACACACACACAGCACATCACAGACTATCGACAGCAGAGTAGCGTAGCCACGTCCAGCCAAACCACACTTCCAGATGAGCTGAACGAGTTCTATGCCCGCTTTGACACCCAAACTCCTGATGAGCAGAGAGGGTGGCTGAACCTGGGGAGCACACAGGACTCACCTCTCATGGTGACATCAACTGATGTGCGCAGGGTTCTAAACAAAACAAACCCACGAAAAGCAGCAGGGCCAGACAACATCTCAGGACGTGCACTTCGGGTCTGCTCATCAGAGCTAGCTGATGTGCTTGCTGACATATTTAACCTGTCGCTTACACAAGCATCTGTACCGACCTGCTTTAAGTCCACCACCATAGTGCCCGTACCCAAGAAGAGCAACGTGACCTGCTTGAATGACTATCGCCCTATAGCACTCACTCCTATTGTTATGAAGTGCTTTGAAAGAATAGTCATGACCCACATCAAAAAGAGCATCCCGGTGGCAACTGTGGACCCTCTACAGTTTGCATATCGCCAGAACCGGTCCACGGATGATGCAGTCAACACTGCCATCCACACAGCCCTTTCTCACCTACAGGGCCAGGACACATACGTCAGAATGCTATTTATAGACTATAGCTCTGCTTTTAATACAGTCTGCCCCCACAAACTCACAAATAAGCTCCTCACACTTGGCCTGTCTCCCTCCCTCTGTAACTGGGTGTTTAACTTTCTCACAGGCAGGCCCCAGTCAGTCAGAGTCCACAATCGCACATCCAGCTCAAGAATTGTGAGCACTGGGACCCCACAGGGGTGTGTGCTGAGTCCACTCCTCTACACGCTCTTCACCTACGATTGCGTGGCCTCCCAGAACAACACCAGCATCATTAAATTTGCAGATGACACTACAGTCATCGGACTGATCACTGGTGGTGTTGAAACATCATACAGAAGAGAGGTGGCGGACCTCATAGCTTGGTGTCGTGATAACAATCTCCTTCTCAATACAGATAAGACTAAAGAGATGATCATCGACCCAAGAACAAGGGAAAAGGAGCCGCATAGACCCCTGTTTATTGATGAGACTGAGGTGGAGAGGGTGAAAACCTTCAAGTTCCTTGGCACACACATCAGCGAGGACCTCACCTGGTCTCACAACACCCAACAAATTATGAAGAAGTCCCAAAGGAGACTGTACTTCCTGAGAAGACTGAGGAAATTTGGCATGCCCACCACAATCCTGAGTTGCTTCTACAGGTGCACTATCGAAAGTGTCCTTACCGCCTCCATTACTGTTTGGTACGGTAACTGTACAACACGTGATAGGAAGGCACTCCAGCGGGTGATCAAGACCTCACAGAACATTGTTGGGGCAGCCCTCCCCTCACTGCAAGACATTTATAAATCTAGAGTCCTACGCAGAACACACAACCTCATCAAGGACAGCACACATCCACAACACTCAGTATTCACACTCCTACCGTCAGGCAGACGCTACAGGAGTTTGAAGTCCAGGACCACAAGGCTGGCAAACAGCTTTTACCCACAAGCCATCAGGCTCCTCAACGAAGCACTCGCACACGCCGCACGCAACACACGCACACACTCATAGCACTTTATTTATTTATTTATTTATTTGTATTATTTACTTGTATTAATGTCTCTTCTGTTGTTGTTGCTTAATTTATTGGTATATATGTTTATGTGTTTATGTTTCTTATGTTCTTATTCTTTCATTTGTTTTCTTTCTTTTCTTGGGAGAATGAACAGAATAAGATTTTCATTGCATGGTATAACTGCTGTTTTACTATGCACATGACAATAAAACTCTCTTGAATCTTGAATCTCTTTAGTCTTATCTGTATTGAGAAGGAGATTGTTAGCACGACATCAAGCTATGAGGTCCGCCACCTCTCTTCTGTATGATGTTTCAACACCACCAGTGATCAGTCCGATGACTGTAGTGTCATCCGCAAATTTAATGATGCTGGTGTTGTTCTGGGAGGTATGCAAAGCGTTGCATAGCAGAACTACCTGTTTTACTGTGCATATGACAATAAAACTCTTGAATCTTGAATCAATGTCATCATTCCTCCTGCTCGTTATTAATGATAACCACCACATTGCACAATAAAACTAAACAGAGGGACTCAAAATAATCCACAAAGTCAAACCTAGAGGTACACTTGCTCAAATGCAGGCATATGTATGGGCATGCAAAGGAGACATGTCGGATAATCAATGCGATTGCTCCTCCCACCATTAAGTAACAATAATGATAATCACCACAATAGAAATTTGCACAATAGAAATAAACATAGCGACTCAAAATAATCCACAAAGTCAAAGCACATGCGATCCTGGACAATACAGTATAGAAGTGATAATAACAAAAAGGTATAGATAAATAATGTCAAAACCTAGCAGCAGGAAGGTTAAAATGTTATATAATGCATTTCCTGAAGGTTTTATGATGGACAGTTTTACCTTGGAACAGACTATTTATAGTTCAATTGTTTCTTACAGGAAAGATGACTCTTGTCATGACTTAAAATGACTTAATCTGAACAAATCCAAGGTCAGCCTGCACCCTGGAATCAACCTTCCTGTATCCACCATACGTTGTAATCTATCTCTGCTAATAAGCAATACATTCTTCTATACCTCCACTTCATTTAGTTCTAAAACCAGGAGATTTTGATCGATGGCGGCTCCTCCAAAAAGTTCACAAAGCCATGACACATTGCCGTGTATCATGGCGGCCATCTTCCTCCTCCACGAGCCTCATAATTCATGTCGGGCGACATTGGTTTCCTGGTCATCCACCGCTGTAAGCCAACGGTGGTGCCGCTCCATCCATCATCTGCTGACCTTCAGCACTGTGCTCCGGGCAGGGGAGGGAGTGACTGATGTCGCCACAGACACCGCCTCCCCACACTGGAGGCCCCCACCCGCAACCCCCGCCAGTTATCTGTCCGCCATTATCCGACCCTGGTGTCCGCAGATTCTCATCAGCGCTGGCGGCTTTAATTATTCACGCCACTGAATCGCGGTCTCATCGGAGAGTTGGACTAGACCTTGCTCAGATCTTATCAGTGAGATCTCATCCTTCTTTTATATACACTGCGGATTAGCGCCCGCTCACAGTTATTGAACGCCTGAAGGACGACGGACTACACTCTTTTCATACCGTGGTTCAATACAGCCGATTTAATACTGGTAACTCACATACCCGGGCACATGTTTACCAACTTTTTTACCCACTTTGAGCTTTGTCAGTGTTGCCAACCCTCCAGGCTGGATCTTATTTCTCCGTGACAGGTCCAGGACTGATGAGGACGCGAAGGATGTCTTTTGGCTGCCTGGTGGAGGACAAGGAGAGGAGGCAGGAGCAGGGGTGGGGATTTGGACACAGGAGGAGCTGCCAGATTGACAGGTGGATGGGTCGTCGCTCGGGGCGAAGGTGTGGACGTGTTTGGGGAGCTGTCTCAATAGATAAGCATCGGTGAAAATATGAGAGGCGAGATGGTAATCTCTCGCAGGAAGTCCAGGCGATAGTGTTGCAGACCAAACCACAGGAGGGACACTGACCTTGCAGGCCTCTGATAGATACTTGCTCATTACAAACACATGCAAGCCTGTTGTACACTGTCTGTATTTAGCATGGAAGAGAGTTAGCAAGCGAATGTAATTTATAGAAGCTGATGTGCTGTGTTGCCTTTTAATGCCATTTGCTTGCTTGTTACTTTGCAGGATTGCATGGAGACGATGTGAGCAATCATGAAACTTTACTGTAGAGCAGGGGTTCTCAACTGATCTCATCCTGGGACTCACTTTTTCCCATGGTCATTAAGGTGTGACTTTTGTGACACTTTTATAGAGGTAAAAGCACGCTAATTTAGTTTTCATTATAATAGCCTTCATAACACATGCATGTTGTTTTTTAAAACAAAAATACACTCAATATTATGTGCAAAATGTACTCCAGAGCACAATATTAAGAGGAGGAATGTCAACTACAAAAAATTTATTCTAAAAAAATTATAGTTAATTCATATTCATATATACCAAGGAAGAATAAGCCAATCAAAATATATTTTTCAAAATCAAATGAAATTACATTATTTTACTATAATTTATTAGGGCTGTCTATGGATTAAAATATTGAATCGCAATTAATCACATTAATCACAGTTAATTGCAGATAGAAATAAGTTGTTTTTTATAAGAAGTATCTTTTATAAGTAGGAATGCTAATTTCTTTGTAGTAAATGATTCCATACGCATCTACACACACACGGGTTAAGATATGATTCAGAAGCGATATATTTTAAAAACGGAACGATCTGATACAATTCGATACAGTGTACAAACGATACAATTCAGCAGTTACGTTTGTTTATGTAGACATTAATCTTGCGTTATAAAATAAAGAAGCCGCTTGTATAAAAGTGACATTCTTACGGTATTTTTACATGTGTAAAAGAGCAGACCAAATCCCCAAGCATGCTGTAAGGCAGGCGTCCCCAACCACCTGCCCGTAGGAAACATTCCAGCACAATGATAAAACAACAACAACAACAACACTAAAATCATACGTAAATAACTACATAAAATTGTATGTAAAGGGATATAAAGTTCGGAAATATGGGCCATTATTTTATTCAAAAAATAATATACAGTTACAAATCCCACAGTTTTTTAATATTTAATGTAAGCGGGGACTGTCCCGCATTGTTCGACAGTCCTTGAATGCACCTTCTAATTCTCTCCTACTCTGCACTGATAGACTACTATACTGTGTTTTTCCCCTTTTTCTTTCATCTCATATTTTGCCCCAAATGTTGATACTATGTGGGAATGCATAAAGGTAAGATTGGATGACCTGATTGAGTGCTAATGTGCGTATTTGTGCGGCGCACCTCTCTCAAAAACAAACTCCAGGCTCGCACTGGTGGATGGTGGCTCAGTATTTTTTTCGTGCTTTTAATTTGATGTTGTTCCTGTCATGGCTTTACCCAATACATAATAAATAAGATCAATTATGTACGTATGTTTTCCTATGTGTTGATAATCTTTCCTGGTGACTAGCTAGTGTGCTGCTAATGCTAGTCCTGCTAATGCTATTTATATCCATTCTCGTCTTCAGTCATGGTCACATTGACTAAAGCCCCCAAATAGCTGTCCAGGCCTATGCCTGCCGGTATATAGCAGCTCGTAACCCAAATTTTAGTTCGCAGTTCAGAGCAAAAAATCTGCCAAGAGACAGCTCCCATCTAAAAAACACTGATTAGTTGGGACACTCGTATGCCAAGGTACCACTGTATGAATGACAATAAAAAAAATACTAAAGACTCTTGCAGTCTATGTACTCCGTGACAACTCAACTCAAAGTGACAGTTGATACAAATAACTTTGGTCTTGTTGTGGGAGCCATCTGAAGCTAAACTTACCATTCCAAATACCCTTTTCTTTGTCCAGTTCCTCTTATTATTTGTTGACGCTTGTGGCTCCACATCCAGTGCTGCGTTTCCTCAAACTACGCTGTGGGCTGAGGACGTGCGCGCGTTAGTCGTGCGTCAAAAAAAGCAAAAAACAAAACAAAACAAAACTTTTTGCCCTTTCATTTATATACATTACAACATTTTACACAAATTACAAATGTAATTAATTACATTAGTATGAAGTATGTTTTTTTAAATTTAGAAATACAAATATTTTGAAAATCTTAACATTTAATATAAAAAATATAGTTCAGACTATCACAAAATTACATTCAAATACTTATAATTTACAATCATGTATAATATTTGCTGCGATTGGTTGGCGACCACTTTTCTGTGTTTGATTTATACATATTTAGAGATTTTTATTTCATTAATAAATTTAGTTAGGTTAATTGGAGACTCTAAATTGTCCATAGGTATGAATGTGAGTGCAAATGGTTGTTCGTCTATATGTGCCCTGCCATTGGTTGGCGACCAGTCCAGGGTGTACCCCACCTCCCGCCCAAAGTCAGCTGGGATAGGCTCCAGCATGCCCCCGCGACCCTAATGAGGATAAGCGGCATAGAATTGGTAATGTATTAAGAGGTGATGTTCATGTTTTCTTTTCAACCCCGGGACTGCAATCATGGTAGTTTTGTGATATCGTAGACTTTATAAGCACTACTCTGTTTTGTGATCTTCAGATGTGTCTCTTCTGCAACAAGACGGTTGAAGCACCATCTTCGCATGCCAAGGAAGATATTGATAGAAAGGGAGCAGTTAACACATTTCAAGTGCTTTGATGCCCGAGTCACATGGGTGTGATTCACCATTTTATGTTGGATCAGAAAATTTGTATTATCTGGCTTATCAGAATGGGATCCACTGAGATGTTTTATGTGCTGGAGTAAATTCAGTGGTTTACCTCATGTAGCACAATGTTGCACTGAACAGACATTGCTACGTTTTTATTGTTCTGATGACTAAATCTAATGCAGTGTGCATGTTATTGGCTGTTTCATACAACTTAAGCTGCACTGTTATGACCTTGAAGGTGGTCTAAATGTAATTAATACAATTTTACATTTGAAGCGTTCCTCCTAACACCAATAATGACTTAACATTTAAATTAACTCAGTTTCAGTGTTACATATACTTTCTATCAAATTAGAACTTAAACACCTGAGGACTAAAATTCTAACTCAAAAAAAGGGGTTCAAGATCAACTGAAAAAAAAGAAGCTATTTTTACTCAGCTCTAGAGTCTATGCGATGGTCACTTGTGGGACAAAAACGAGCTCCAAACTAACTGCATTGCTCGTTTGTTTTAAACACAAAATGTCACTTTGGTGAAAAAGTCACATTTGGAGTCCGAAGACCAGAAGCTACGCGGATAACTCTACTTAGCTAGCGAGCTAGTTGCTGCAACTAGGCAAAGTGTGTAAACAAGAATGCAAGAAAAGTCAAACGGAAATAGGTTTGATAAGGGAGACATCGATTGGCGTAGCCCAGGGGTCACCAACGTGGTGCCCGTGGGCACCAGGTCGCCCCCACGACCACATGAGGTGCCCGCAAGCCTGCTTTTCATTCAGGTTTCCAGTTAGTAATGAAAGAACAGTAGAAAGAAATGCATTCTGAAATACAAAATGTGAGTTGTGGACACCAGCATTTTGTTAATGTTCTGGTAAAACAAGCATATTCGCTTTGTTTGGGTTTAAAATAAGCTCTGAAAATAAATGTTACAAAAATGAGTAGCTCTTGGCCATTTTCATTTTGTAAAAGTAGCTCTCACAAGGAAAAACCTTGGTGACCCCTGGTGTGGCCTGTGGCAAGCATGCCAAACTGAAGCCATTGAGGTTTTACAGCGTAGTTTTGATTGTCAATACGGGACAAAGCGCATCCCTTGTCTGTTCAATACGGGTATTGGCAACCCTGCGTGACACAGCACACATGTAGGGTTTGCCGCCGCACGCCGCTCGTTTTTTGTGATCGACTTTGAAAGGCATTTATCGATATAAGAGCATCGCGTGTTTTTTACAGAAATCGGTCGACACTGATCGGTGGCCGATCGATCGGATCTCTAGTTTTAACCTTTTAAAATGCCCCTTTTTGTGTTGCATTGTGTTGCTATGTTAATTGCTAAGCGGCGCTTGCGTAAATATGCACATGCTATACTAGGGGGACCAAATGTCCTGTTTTCCCAGGACATTTACAGTATTTTGGTTTTTCTGTTTCGAGCAAAATGGCTCGATTCTTTTTCGTTAGATGGCAATTCACTAGGTATTACTTAACGGTCAGGTCTAATTACTGCAACATCTTGACCATTGACACATCCTGTTCCTGATTTTGCAGCCACCTCTACTCCTCTGAAATATATCACAGCCATTTTGGAGAGGGGGCGAGGGGCGGGGAGTGAACATATGTCCCCGCCTGCAGTCTGGTTCAACTCCTTGCCCCGGCATGCATGCCATCCATCCACATTAACAACTTAACAACTCTAGGAAGCACAAGGGGACGTACTATGCTATCATGCAATGATGTGTTGGAGGGGACACAAAAGGACATAGATTGAAGGTTAAGTGACTGCAAGATGACTGTAATGAGTCCATCTTGGCTAAGACATGTCAAAGACATCATCATCATATCATGTAATTAAAGTGATGACCAGAGCAGCTCTTATAGCACAAGTAATAGAATCCAAATGCAATGCTTGCAACAACACTTCAGCAGATTGTAAAGCTAGTCCAGGTGCAATGGTGCCATCACGCCAAGGCCTCACACATACATGGGGGGGTGAAAGGGTAAATTTCCCTTCAGGCCTGGAGGAATGTGTGAGCATATCCCCCAGACTCCATAGCTCAGACTCCAGCTTTTATTTTCACCGTGCTTATAAACAATAACATGGCAGCAAATGGCATCTCCAAGGAAAGGAGTGACCTTCATCTCACTCCGCGGAGGGCACGCCATTGCATTCTATTTCTCTGGAGATGTGCTTGACTGAGTAGCAAATCACAGGACGGTGCTGGCAAGACATGACCCTCCATCCTGTTAAAGAGAGTCGAGGTGGCGAACATGTTATTGGCTACAGGAAAAACTGATGGGAATTGCAAACGTGTTAAGGCCAGGAATAGGCGTTGAATGCGTCTTGTGTTTGGGTGATATTACTTGGGCCTTTTGTTGTGTTGCATTGTTGCTGTTAAATTACAGTCAATTATAGCGCCATCTGTTCTATACTACATTGAAATCACTGGAAAAGGTTAAACACAAGATAAAATCAAGTTACTGTGCAATATTTTACAAAGTCAGCATAGAATTTCAGGCCAAATTCTACTAATTTACAGAATTGATAAGAATTTTTTAAAATATTTATTTTTGTCAGTCGTTTACCAAACACAGTTTCTTATATTTAAATAAATATTAATGAGTAATTAACAATAATTTCATTAATTTAGTTTTTTGTGTGGAGTTTGCATGTTCTCCCCGTGCGTGCGTGGGTTTTCTCCGGGTACTCCGGTTTCCTCCCACATTCCAAAAACATGCATGTTAGGTTAACTGGTGACTCTAAATTGTCCATAGGTATGAATGTGAGTGTGAATGGTTGTTTGTCTATATGTGCCCTGCGATTGGCTGGCGACCAGTCCAGGGTGTTCCCCACCTGCCTCCCGAAGTCAGCTGGGATAGGCTCCAGCATGCCCCCACGACCCTAAAGAGGAGAAGCGGTATAGAAAATGGATGGATGGATAATTAAATTAAAAATGAATTATTCTTTAAACATTAATTTAACAGGGTCGTAATTGTGCACCTCCTTATTAAAGGATGAAATACCTGTAAAAATCTGTTTTGTTTTATGTGGTCTATTGCAGGGGTCACCAACGTGGTGCCCGCGGGCACCAGGTCGCCCCCCACGACCACATGAGGTGCCCGCAAGCCTGCTTTTCATTCAGGTTTCCAGTTAATAATGAAAGAACAGTAGAAAGAAATGCATTCTGAAATACAAAATGTGAGTTGTGGACACCAGCATTTTGTTAATGTTCTGGTAAAACAAGCATATTCGCTTTGTTTGGGTTTAAAATAAGCTCTGAAAATAAATGTTACAAAAATGCGTAGCTCTTGGCCATTTTCATTTTGTAAAAGTAGCTCTCACAAGGAAAAACCTTATTGATTTCTATTTATTTATGTATAGCATACGTGGCACTATGTACTTTGTATAAGTTTTACATAGGGTCACTTGGATATACCACGCTATTTCTACTGGACTTGTCACTCTGGACTTCATAAGAATCACGGTACAGTGGCACCTTTGTAGCCGCCTTTGCGTCATCATAGTGCGTGGATCCCCCGGCGGACACAGGTATGTGTCAATGCGATCGCCGAACAAATTCCAATACGCCCCCTCTTTTTTTGTTTTCATTCAACATAACAGACTTTGCAATCTTGGCAGTATTTTTTATACAGTTTACTGAATAATTCCAACAATGTTTTTTATTTGATTTTAGGATAAATTGTGCTTGTTGTTGCTCACTATGAACTGGAGTGTGTGTATGCATACCCGGCTTGACGCAACTAGAGTGACAGGGTTAGCAAACGCCGAGAATAGTGGCTTCTTGGCGTTTGTTGATTTGTTTCCTGAACTTTTTTTACCCTTATGATGGACTATGTTAGTAGTAGCGTGTCCAAAATGCACATTTAAGCGATTAGTTGTGAATTATAGGAGATGTCATGAGATTAGAACATGACCACATACAGGTATTAGCCGCACCGGTGTATAAGCCGCAGGATTCAAAGCTTGAGAAAAAAGTCTAACACACCGGAAATTACGATAAATCATTTTGTAAGAAAATTTTCTGTCCACTAATTAGTAAAAAAGGGACATTTCTTGTTACTTTTTTCAAGGCGCTCATTAGATTAATAGTATTTTACTGTGATATAACAATTATACTTAAATTACAAATGTGTTAATTAATTGGGTTTTCAGGTCATTCTTAAGGTTAATAATAATAATAATAATAATAATAATAGCACTTTGAAATAACAACAAAAAACATGAAAAATATTAGATTTTTATTGTAAAACATTATGCCGTTGTCTGAGCAGTGTCATCCCATAGAATTGACCACATGTCGTTTTCAAACATACTGAAGTATTTAATTTTTTGTACCATTTCTAAGTAAATTCTCCTGAGAACACAGTAAGTTTTTTAAAAAATCACCAGACACAGAAGGTGCAAAGTGCACATTTGTCCTGGGAGGAGGTGGGGGATGCCCATAGGAATGACCCGCTAAGAGCATCACAGCACACACAGACACACAGACACACAGCTCATTAGATAAGTAAGGACATGTAGCAGCGAGGCAGACTACTTATGTGTGTGCTGCTGGACGGCCGGCCGGCATGCAGCAGTTAATAGCCTGAGTCAACAGCGTGTGAAATGAAGAAGGAAATAGGAGTAGACAGCAGACATTAAGCTTCTCTCACACGCCTTTGTCACCCTTTGAGATGCCAGACAGAGACACCAACCCTCCCTGGCACCCCCTCACCGCACATTTCCAACTTCTTGTTCCTGTAAAGTAGGGGTGTCCAATCTTTTTCCAGCGAGGGCCACGTGCTGAAAATGAAAAGATGCAAGGGCCACTTGGATATTTTGTAAAGCAACACATGTGCAGCACATATGCTAAGAAGTTATAGGGGAAAAAGCATATTATTATTATGAATTTGGCTCTTTGCTCTTTTTTTTTTTTTCCAATTTTTGCTGTTGTTTTTTTTAAATTTTCCAAATATTTCAACTTTATTCTTAAATAATCTTCGTAAATTTTCTTCTCATAATATTATAACTTCATTCCCATAATATTTTAACTTTTTCCTCAACCTAATTTTGCAAAATTTACAACTTTATTTACTTTTGTTTGTTTCTCATAAAATTACAATTTCTAAAAAAAAAAACTTTTTCTTTAATATTTCAACTCTATGCCACTAAAATGACATTTTTCTTAAAAATTGCGACTTTTTTCTCATGAGAATACAACTATTTTCTTGTCATATTTTTACTTTATTCCTAAAATTAAAAATTCCAGCTGTATTTTTTTGTATTGCATTTCTGCTGTTTTATTTTAATTTTCCAACTATTTCAACTTCCTTCATGTAAATTTCCTTCTCATAACTATGACTTTATTGCCATAATATTTTGACTTTATTCTTGTAACATTATAACATTGTAACATTATGTTCTGCAACCAAATTTTCTAAAGCATTACGACTTAAAAAAAAACAGCTTTCTTGAATATTTCAACTTTACGGTACTAAAATGACATAATTTTTTCCTCATAATATTATGACACTATTATGACCTTTTCTTCTTTTACAACTTTTTTTCTCTTCATATTTTGACTTTATTTATTGTAAAAATACTGCTGATTTTCCAACTTTGCGATGGTTATTTTTTTAAATGAAATTATATTTTTAGAATGTGCTGTGGGCACTTTGGACACCCCTGCTCTAAAGTGCCCAAACACTATGGTTTGGTATGGATTTTGCTGTCGCAATCGCGCCGGGCCCTGGCCCACGTCAATGGGAACTGAACTGTTGTTATCCATTATCAATTAAGAATGATGAGACACGTGCCCGGCATTCTCTCTATCTGAAGACAAACACACCCCAAAAAGGAAAAGTTATATTTTTAACCTGCTTAAGAGACAACAAAAAGCTGCAAGGAATCAAAGCCAGGTAATATTACAATTGAGATTATTGCGACTAAAATACCTCTCCGCTAAGACGTCTTTGTCAGATTTCCACTGGGAGGGTCTTTAGAATAACTCTCCATCTTTTTCTCTCCTCATTGATATGTTAATGAGAACCTTGTGGGTTTTTTTCCCTTTCTTTTGGGTTTGGAACCCAAATCTTTTCTGCTGAGACTCTCATTTTGCCAAAGCAGGGAGGAGTCTCATTTCCATACCAAATGCTTGGCTCGGAATGAAACTTCTATTAAGCAAATTGTGCCAGTCTAATGATGGGAGACAAAAAAAAGAAGCAAAAACTGCAGTTGCCAAGGTAATATGCAAAACAGTCTCTTTGACTTGTGGTTGAACTATGAGAACCTTCAAATGAGGAAGTTTAGATGAAAAGAAGCACAAATAATATAATAAAGGAACGAAGTAAAATGTGCAAAAATGCAATTTAAAGGTGATGTCCTCAGGGACTCTTCCTTGGAGAAAGGTGATATCTTTTGGTCTTGCATGCAGTTCCATTAGCTCAGCCTTAGGCCACACTCCAGTAAGGTTACTTATTGCCTTCATGCTTTGAAGGAGTAGTAGGTAAGTGGCGTGCAAAAACACATTTACCCATAATCTATATGCAACTCCCAGTATTTGCACATGCATGAACCCCTGCTACTAGCAATACACTCCACAAAAATGACAGACCTGCCAAACACTAGGTTTTCACCTCAAACAACAGGAACAACTCCCCAAATACCATCAACAAAGCAAAAACCGACTCCATAGACATAGACATGGTGCATATTTTGAGACATAGTTTCAAAGTGATGCAGGAGTTGATGTTGAGGGCGTATTATTTTCACATCATTTATTCATAAAGAGATGAATTTGTCAAGTAACCCTCAAAATGTACAGTCATCCATCATCACTTTGCGCTTTGACTTTCGCGACTTCACTCTATGTAGGTTTTTCCAAATATATTCATGAAAAAATATATCGTGGTTCCTCCCTGTTTTGCAGTGGACTACGGCCTATTATTAGTCAATAAATATGCACATTTAAGCAATGTTTCTGTTTTTTTGGCCTAAATTAGGAAATGTCAAGCATAAAAATGCCTAAATGAACTAAAATACAGATATCAGGCCCTCAGAAGATATACTGTACACACCCATTCAGAGACAAAGGTCAGAGTACACATATAATGTAGCATTGTCACTATCACCGGACATGTTGCAGCATTTTCACAGGTTAGTGGTTCTGTGTAAGAACTGTAATTTTTGTACAATATTGCACAAGTACATAAGTATTATCACTGTAGTAAGTATATCAAACGAACCAAACCGGAGGTGAAGAATTTGTGTTGTCAGGTCTCTGAAAGCAAGCCCAAAACAGCAGGGTACTTGGGAATACAAGCGACTTCAAGCCCAAAGTCGCTTATAATAAGCAGACCTGGCAACGCTGATGTGTGTGTGTGTGTGTGTGTGTGAGTTTCATTTAACGTAAATTATTCATAGAGATGACTTTTGAGCTTTTATAGTTTATTACTTTCTCAAATTAAAAAAAAAATCTACCCATGAGACCAGACTGCCACAGTAAAGTAAAATAAATGAACAAAAAAAAATTAATTTAAAACATTTTCATTATTTGAAAGCAGTTATGTCATATTTTTAAGATGCATTTATCTATTTAATATTTTTCAGCACAAAAATAATTTACGTTTAGTAATTTTTTGGATACATTTTTCTGGTCAGATTTCATTGTGCCATTTAATTATTTCAAATATAAGAGAAAATGCTGACAGTAATAAGATTTTTGCTCCAAAAAATATGAATTCATTTGGAGAATCTAAATCATGTTTGTATGTAGGACGCTAGAGACCGTAAGGAGGGATAAAAAGAGTCTGGTGCTGATGCGGTCATTGAAGTACATGCAGTGTATTCCTCTTGGCTCCGAAGGGAGCCTTGAAACGCCTGGGGGCTTCAACAACAAGCACGGTAGCCACAAAATTGAATTCCCTACGTTATCATGATGATATTTCCTTAAAAACTATACCCAAATGAATCACCATGTTAGACAAAAGTTCAGCTATTTCAAAGTATGCAGGAAAACAACATCCTGTCTCTCTGGAGGCTACAATCTTCATCAAAGTGTGCTCAGCTTCCTGTTGCACACTGATTGCGTCCTCCCGGTGGCTGACAATGAACACAAATGGCCGAGGACGGACGGGTATTGATCAAAGTGTGGAGAAAAGCTGAGGGGATTTCATTGACCCCTGTGCATGAGTGCAGCGTGTTACACAGCAACATCAATGGCTGCCTTTCCTCTCCGCTCTCTCAGGGGGGAACTTTTAATCCCCAAACCTGCTTTTAATCTGGGAGCTGAGGAGGCCCACAGAGCAGCACCTGAGCACGCGAGCAAAGATGGCAGAAAAGAACATTTGTTGCCTCATAATCCTGCTTGAGTCAAGGTTGCATTGTGAATTGATGAACTGCCTTTAGGTTCCATGACCGAGGTCACCAATGCAAAATATCCGACTTCATCCATTCATCTGACGTGCAGGTGTACAGCACACCAAGTGTGCACAAACTGAGAGCGTTTTTAACGAGCCAGGCATCATTAATCATCCCTCATAAACCGATGGGGGCTCGTAGTGTTTATATACGTTAAAAATTACCGTCGAGGGGGTGCTGCTCCTGCAACAGATGACTGAATAAATACATCCATAACATGGCACGAACAAAACACAAGTGTGGAATAATTGGAAAAAGTAATGTATACAGTAAGAGTTGATATTAGTCTGAAGTGATGCTTCTTAGAAAAGGGTAGGGTAATTATTTGAACATGTGTTTTGTTGATAGGATCAATGTAGCTGAACCCTCCTCTCACATAGATGTCTTACCCATGCGTAAATAAATTTGCCGATTTTTTCAGGGAACTACGGCATACAGATTTCCTTTTCTTCTTACACAAGATTTTGTGTCATTTTTGTGTCCTTTGGAATGGACACCTTACTGCCAATAAACACAGTAGCTCAGTAACTATACCTGGACACTTTTTGAGCAAATACGGCATATATTTGTCTTTTCTTCTTCACAAACATTTGTATAATTTAAGGTCTCCCCTTGAATACAGTAGATGTCTTACTTCAATTGAATTCCTCATATTTTTACACTCTTAGAGGACGTATCGTTTATGTTTTTTCCCAATTCTTACACGGAAGCCTACTTATGAATAGATGCCTTACTTCAAATGAACACCAGCTACTCTCATGTGCAGTTGAGTAAATAAAAAATATTTGGCTATTATTTGAGGAAATACGGTATACTGCATGTTTTCCCCCTTACTTCTTTCAAAGTACTGCCTCAAATTGGGGCTTCACTTCAAATAGGTGCCTTACTTCCAAGAAAATAAATGCCCTTTGCCGCTTCGTGCAATGCATATTTTGTTACAAAACGGCGGGAAGCCGGAATTGCACCCCAAAGCAGAGACAACAAAAGAGAGTTTACAAAAATTACAAAAATACAAAACAAAAAGTGCACTCAAGCTGAGTGGAAAAATGGTCAAAAATACACAAAACAAAATACAAACAAAAGCTGGGCGAAGCCGCAAGGTAAAAGGTAACAAAGGGAGCAAAAGGCAGGAATAGCATAAGCTAACAAAAGTGCTCACAAAGTCCAGGAACAAAGGTAGGCCAAAAAGCAAATTACGGAAGGAATAGTCCCATCAGAGGCCTAATGGGAAGATTGCTCTGAGGTGTGACCACATGGCTTCGCCCCAAACATCCCCCTCAGGTCACTGCAACACTGAGCAGATAGGTGGCAGCAGAGTGTCTCAAGCAACACATAACGTGTTTACTTTTCTTCTACGAATTTGTTGCGCTTTCATGCGATTGGACACTTACATATGCTTCACTGCTCTCCATTTCGTTGCATTTTGCTGGTTTCGGTTTGGAGTTCAGTCTGTGCACTCCTGATAAACAATCACTTTCTCAATAGTATTTCAAATTAGGGTGCGCGAAAACATTTCTGTCCCCCAAGTGGGGGCATGACAGAGAAGAATCGACAAGCACTGCTTTAAAGAGACAAATATATTGCATATTTGCTCAATTTTTTAAAACTCAATAAACAAGCTCTGCAACTGACAAACATCTGTAATTATAGAGTAGAGTAGGCCTTAATTCAACTTGATGCCTTACTTCAAATACAAATGTGGTATTCTCTGTGTTTGTTCACATGGACACCCCTGGTCCATATTTGAGTATATCAATCTGGATTTGTCTTTTCGTCTTAAACAATCACTTGTAAAAACAAAAAATCAAATAGATGCCTTACTTCAAATACAAATGTGGTATTCTCTGCATTTGATTACATGAACAGCCTCGTCCATATTTGAGTACATGTAGATTTGTCTTTTTGTGGCACATAATTAGTTATATAACAGAGGCCTCCTCTCAAATGGATACTTGATTTCATATAAACACCTTGCAGTCTTAGCAGTTCAACAATTGCATGCCCCCTGAGGGTTTTGTGTACATATCTTTCAACGTCGTAGCAACTATATCACATGACAGGCAACCTATGGTATCAACCTGTGGTTGTATTGTGTTATTCAAGGCAGCGTGCAGTACAATTCAAGTCATTATGACATGTAATACTTAGCTTTGATTCGACCCAGATGCACGCTGTGGCAGAGCCAATGGAAAAAGGTGGAACAATTGCACAATCAGGTTGCGTAAGACGTGGCGCAGCCAAGGCTTCTCAAACACGTTCTCGTCTGCGATGTGAACATCCAGCGTGTCACAACACGACATGTAAAAGTCATTTACAAATATTCCGGGTTTCCCTTTCTTTTATGCGCATCAAGGGAGTCTGTGCCAAAATGCACCGCGGTTGGCTGCTCGTACACACGTGTAAGCAGAAGTGTGTGTGTGTTCTTAGTGGGAGCGATCACTGGCAAACGGAGGCTTATCCCTGAGCCAGAGGAGGCCGTGCCAGGAAATGAGCGATAACAAAACACCACGACGCACAACAGCAGCACATCCCGACCTGCTGGCCGCCACAAAGGGATGATGGGAATGCGTACACATATATCACACAGCACCTCCACTCTTTTGTCTCGTTTTTGAACTAATCTCATGCACATCTCAGTGCAGCTCCAGCATGGAGGAAAACCCACACTTTTTTATGCTGAGCTGCAATGTGAAGAAGCTTATTGGAGCAATTAGCTTGGAGGAGGGAAATGGATGAGTTGTGTGATCCCCCTTGAGAGGACCATAACGTGGAGCCATATGTAATTTACATTCAATTTACTCAGTGTAATGCCTTCAAGGAGAAATAGGAAAGGGCTCTTAAAAATCCTTCATCATTCCCGACAGCTGAAGTACCGGGAGGCACTTCCCCTCTGTGGAGGCTAATAAAGACGCCCGGTCTGCGAAGAATTGCTGCCGGACTCATGGGGCAGAGTGGGCTAAATATTACTATTTATGAATTATATAAAACACACAAATATAATATATAAAATAATTTAAGAAAATGTATGCGAAATATAAGAAGTTTATGTATACCATATATATTTTCTTATTTTCTAAAAAGGATTAAACAAAGGTTAATATGAGCATTTCTTTAGCATTTTGCTAAATTTTTTTCCCCATTTATGCATTTTTTATTATTACTTTTTATTTTACTTCTGTGATGTACTGCAGGCCAAAAAAAACACACTTTGGTCTTTGGACGCTTTTTATATGGCACTCTGTCAGAATTGAGAGCGTGACATGACATCAACTCTGTGAGCAACCACAACTTCTCTCCTCGACTATTCAGCGTGCTAGCTTCCCGTCGTGAGCGAAGGATGGTAATTAAAGAGAGGAGAATGTTGTTTTTGCGGCTGGAACTAATTGATGCGTGACAATGGTCAGTAGATCCAAAATTGTTTACACACGTGGAAATAAATTACGCAGCTTGAGGATTTTTTTTCTGAGGTGCACGTCAAGCTACGCGCAGAGACTGAAGTCTTTGTTATGCTCCAGTTTGTTTATTTGTCCCCCTTCGACATCACTTTTGTCCTATAAAACCATCACTATATAGCCATCATGTGCACAGTCAAGCCCAATACAATATTCTTGTTTTGTCTGGAATCATTACACAAGACTCTCAGGCCTCACAGTGGATATACAAGTAGAAAGAAATCAAGTATTACTGGTACAATAATTGATTATCATGAGCATATCCACCCAGTGGATGCTTGTGATGGGCCATATTTTCTTACTGATAACAGTTCAAACTAGAAAAGCACTCGGAGAGCGCAGACCTCCACCAAGCGCCAAAGTTCACCCCATATTATGATTTACACCATAAATAATAATCCTACATTTATTTG
This sequence comes from Dunckerocampus dactyliophorus, assembly GCF_027744805.1. Taxonomy (NCBI): domain Eukaryota; kingdom Metazoa; phylum Chordata; class Actinopteri; order Syngnathiformes; family Syngnathidae; genus Dunckerocampus; species Dunckerocampus dactyliophorus. The sequence continues at coordinate 8,279,246 of NC_072829.1, read as the reverse complement.
ATCTATCTATATTTTATCTATATTTGGGTTGCTAATGTTTGCTAGCAATGCTAACATTCTAACATTAGAATGCTAACATGTAGCATAATAGTGGTATTTATATAAGTGTCTAGCTATGAAAATGACAAAAAATGCTACAATGTTAATGTCAGCATGCTACCAATGCTAACATATTAACATTAGCATGTTAACACCAAGCATCCATCCATCCATCCATTTTCTATACCGCTTCTCCTCTTTAGGGTTGCGGGGGCAGCATGATAGTGCTAAGTCTTTATATATGTGTCTAGCTACGAAAATGGCAAAAAATTCCGTTATGCTAATGTTAGCATGCTAACAATGCTAACATGCCTATGTTAGCATGCTATCAATGCTAACATGCGAATGTTAGTATGCCAACACCTAGCATGATAGTGGTAAGTTCCCGACATTCTGACATACGGTACATTGAAATGCTCATGACATTGAAACAGTTATGAATAGCAGAGAACGTCTAAGTCAGGGGTGTCCAAAATTTTTCCAGCGAGGGCCACATACTGAAAAATGAAAGGATGCAAGGGCCACTTCGATATTTTGTACAGAGATATGCTAAGAAGCTATATATAGCACAAGAAAAAAATGCATTTCACCGTTGTAATATAGGTAAAATACTACTAAAAATGAAGTTTTTTCCATAATAATACGAGTTTATTCTTTTAAAAATGCAACTTTTGTTCTTCATTCGATTATGACGTTTTTTCTTAATATTTTGACTTTATTCAAATAAAATTACAGCAGTTTTTTCCATTTCTGCATTTTTTTTCAACTATTTAATTTCAACTATCCTCTTGTAAATTTTCTCTATAAATATTTTAAAACGAGAATGTCTTTTTTCTTTATTTCAACATTGTTACTAAAATGATATGTTTCCTCATTTTAGAAATTTATTCTCATAAAATTGAAACCTTCATGTTCAAATAAACTAAACCAAACCAAACTTTTCTCTCATTAGAAAACAATTTTTTTCTCTTAATATTTTCTCTTTACTCTTAACTTTTGACTGGTAAAATTTCTGCTGTTGATTGTTTTTGTATAATTTTCAAAATATTTCAACTTTCTTCTTGTATATTTTCTTTTCTCCTAATATTTTGACTTTATTCCCATGTTATAAATTTCCCCCCAACCCAAGTTTCCAAAAATTACAACTTTATTCATTGCTTTTGACTTAATGAAAATAAACAAAAACTTTTTTTCCCTCACACTATTACTTTATTCTTGTGAAATTATGGCTTTTTTTCCTTGCTAGATTACAACTCTTTTCTAAATATTTTGACTTTTGATCGGTTTTCCAATTTTTGCTGCGCTTGGTTTTTTTCTTAAGTTTCCTTGTTAAATGACATTTTTAGACTGTGCTGCGGGTCGATAAAACCACAGCCGTGGGCCGCAAATGGCCCACGGGCCGCACTTTGGACACCCCTGTTCTAATTCAAGGAAATAGACCTTTCAAAAAATAGAAATATCAAAATGCCACCATGCGACATCACACAAATAAAAGCAAGTAGCGAACCAATCATTAGCAATATTTCCAAGATTAGACAACTACACGCAACTCAGTTCTCTTGCACACATGTAGCAAACATGTAGTTTTCATCTGTAAAAACTGTCTAAAACTGGGAGTTAATGTACCAAAAAGACGGACGACGAAGCTTTTGACGGGAAATATGCCATTTAAGTTAGCTAACTACACTATGTTTGCTAGCTTGTGTTGTATAAGACAGAGGGGAGACGGCGACCCTATTTAGGTTTAACCAAGCATTTCAATTAGTGATGTGTCGGCCGCGAACGAATCGACTCTTTTAGTGAGCCAATCCAAAAGAACTGGCTCTCCAAAAAGAGCCGAAATTTCCATCATTAATTTGAACAATCATATGGTAAAAATACAATTATGAACTCTCTTTTTAAACAAACTGAAGTCCTCCTACCGCTTCAATTTTCATGAAGAAAGATCTACTTTGCAGAAGCTGTAGTAAGTCTGCATTTGATCAACTTTACTTAAGAATTTATCAGATAAACCCATGGATATTTGAGTCCCCTCAAGTAATGAATTTTGACAAAAATCCGCCTCTGGAGTCAAACAAAACGTGTAAAAATCAATCCATGTCAGCATATCACACAAGATCGTCTGTGGTTGGCTTCTTCTCTGGCTTGTTTGGCAACAGAAGAAATGAGGGACAAGATGCGAGAAGAAAAGTTACGTGAAGCACAGTAAGCCAGGCTGTTTTTACATTTTATGGCAGTTAACTTGTTTTTACACTTGAATTAAGATTGTTAAAGCTTGATCTGCTTGCAATGCCAATGATCTTTGCATTATATCCTCATCTTGAAAGACTGAGGGTTTACTATTTTTACAAGGTAAGTGTTTAGTTGCTTTTTACAACTGAATTAAGATTGTTAAAATGCGAGATGCTTGCAACATGAATCATCTTTGCATTACGTCCTCATCTTGAAAGACTGAGATGGTTTCACTGTTTTTACAAGGTAATATGAACAGTAGTTAACTTCTTTTTACACTTGAATTAGGAACGTTAAAACTAGGGGCGTCACGAGACACGATTTTAACATTACTTTTGAGTAAAGTACAATAAAAAATATTTAAAAAACGACAATATATGGCAATCTTTTCATTTAATTTCTACTACGTTACACTCCTTTGCACTGTGTGTGCATGCTAGCGGCCCCGCCTCCACCCACCGAGACAATTAGACTGTATGACTGACAAAAGGCTCGCTCCGTTTATGCCGTTGTTCTATGGAACAAAAGGCGCCAAGGTGCTGAAACCAGTGTTCAGAGTGAACGCTCATCCTGCCTGTTTGGAGGCGAGGGACGATAGAAAACAGACACGCATGCACATGGCAATGAGGCCAGCAAAATGATGGAGTTCATTTTTGTTTATTGTGTGATTAATTAACAAATTTATTATCATCCCAGGCCTGGTCCCCGCAAGACGCTTTTTTTCTCAACGAGAAATCGTTTTAATCTTGCGAGATCGTGTGTTCCAAGATCTTGTGACACCCCTAGTTGGAAGGCAAGATTCTTGCAGCGTTCAATCATCTCTGCATTACAGACTCATTTGAAAGACTGGGGGTTTTACTGTTTGTACAAGGTAATATGAACACTGGTCAACTTCTTTTTACACCTGATTTAAACTTGTTAAAATGCAAGATGCGTGCAACGTGAATCATCTTTGCATCATATTTAAAGACAAGGGATTTTAGGGTTTTTCCATCTTAATATGAACAGTGGTTAACTTCTTTTTACACTTGTTGAAGTGTTCCTTAAAGCATTGTCTGGACAGTTATATACTATATAAAAGTTTTATGACACTGGAGCAGATTATTGTATTTGTATTTCCACTCCTGACTATGGGAGAAATTGTTTCAAATTGGAGGTTTACCAGCATCTAGCATCTGTGTGTGCGTGTGCATGTGTGTGTGTGAGTGTCGAGACAAGCCTTCACACACCAGGTGGACAAACAATCCATTCCAATTAAAGCAAGGAGTCGAGCTGCAGGAGGCCCGCTTCGCTGGGTCACATTATCCTGAATAAGGCAGGCAGACAGGCAGATTGTGATGCTAGAAAAACTTGGCTGCTTCTGGAACTCTGCTAGCTGTGTGTGTGCGTGTGCACGCATGTGTGTGCGTGTACCAGTTCGTCCAAAAAGTTCTTCAGTCAATATTGTTCTAAGCCGAGGACGGAACGGCACCAATAATCCTGCTGGTTCCCAGAGTGTAATGCTGCATGTGGGATGGGGGCACATTATGTGTGTCTCAGATTAATTAGCTGATCTTATGGGGGTAATGGGGGGCTGTAAAACTTTGGAGTGCTGCACAAGTGACGAGACTAATGAGACGTTCATGATCTCTTAATAGCCGAGTGCAGGCAGCAGACTGTCAGTGAATCAACCGTGACGATCCGCACCCTTTTGATTACATAGAGGAATACCATTACTTTATTTACTTCATTTTACTGCACTCAGTGTGCCAAAACAACAGTTTAAAGCCCCCCATTATGTAAAAGTGACTTTTGAATGATGTTCTAATGGTAATAAATACAAATTGATCCTTTTTATGAGAACCAAACATGAGAAAAATCGATCATCTCCCTCACTTGTTGAACTTGCCCCTAGCTCAATATGTACAGTATATACTGTATATATACATATATATGTATATATGTATGTGTATATATATATATATATATATATATATATATATATATATATATATACAGTATATATATATACATACATACATACAGTATATACACGCACATACATACAGTGTACATATATACATACATATATATATATACATACATACAGTATATACACGCACATACATACATATATACATACATATATATATATATATATATATATATATATATATATATATATATACACATACATATATACATATATATGTACATGCATGCATATGTACATGTATATATATATATTATATATATATATATATATATATATATATATATATACACACACATATATATATACAGTATATATATATATATATACATATATACATATACACATATACATACATTTATGTACATAGACTGTATATATACATACATATATATAGATACATACACACATATATACATACATATATGTGTGTATATATATATATATATATACACACATATACATACATTTATATACATATACTGTATATATACATACATATATACACATACATATATATATATACACACATATACATATATACATACACACATATATACATACATGTATATATATATATATATATATATATATATATATATATACACACATATACATACATTTATATACATATACTGTATATATACATACATACACACATACATACATACGTACGTACAGAGCAAGCTTTGCCACACGCCTAAAAATAAATTGGAGAAAAATATTATGAGACCTTTAAAGTGATTAAAATACAGATGGTGCCAATGTGTGCTTAAAAAGCAAAAAAAAAAAAAGCACACAGGTTAACAAAATATTTCATATTTTTGTAAAATATGTGTAAACCATTTGCCTTTAGTGTGAACAAAAGCAAGTCAGAGTGTGAGCTCTTTTGGAAGCCATAAACATTACTTTCCAAAACTCTGCTCAGATTTTTAGGAAATAAAGACGAAAATTATTCAAAAGATTGGCTATCAAAACACGGCGTCAGAGGACACCCTTGAGCAGAAGTATGTTTTTTTTTATACATATAATCATGCGAGTTTGACTTACCGGTCCATCATCACCGAGTTTTTGTTGACATATTTTCCCACCTGTACTTGCTTATGCATGAAATCCAAGGTGGTTGGGGTCACCAAATAACCTGTTGGTGTTTTAAATTCATACGGCGGGCCTTGTAAATGATCACAGTGTGCGTTCCATAAATAAAAATCTATCTGGTATTGTGGATGAATACAAACAAGATGTGTCGCCCTTTATGGAGCAAAGAACCATATTTGCTAAGGTAAACTTCAACCATCAAAGAAAGGTCATGAGAAATAGACAATAATGTTACACTTTGATATCACTGATGAGGAGAAGGATTTTAAAAGGTATGAACAAGTTCTTGTATTTAAATATGTGGATATTTTCCAAATAATTCAAAAACAAAACAAACATGAAAATAATATATATCTTTAATATAGTATTAATTCTTCACTTTAGAAATAAATCTATTTACAGACAGGAGAATCTAGTACACTATAAATGTCTCCAAATGGACTTTTTTTGTGCATAAAAATGACAAATCTTGCATTCCACAAACACAGCAAATATTCTGGAAATATATTTTGATGAATTCAGTGTTTTTTCGTGAAATTATGAAAAAAATATTCCGCAAATAAGACTTCAGTAATGGGGTGTAAAAATAAATTAAAAAAATAATAGTAATAGTCAATATTATTATTATTATTATTATTATTATTGGGAAGTTGGCAAAAATTGCAATATAACAACTTGTGTTGCCTTGAAAAGCTTTGTTACATTTTTTTCCACACCTGTTTTTTTTTCTGACAACCTTAAAAAATGTATATTTTCCACTAAATTTTGCCTATTTTTTTGTATGAAATTGTACAAAATGATCTCCATTATAGGCTCTTACAGCACACTGCCTTAATCTGTGCACACGATTAATTAGAGCGGGATTAAAAGGAATAAAAAGACACACTTATTAAAGGTTCGTATGTGGCTTCTCTCCAGAAAGTGAAAACGTAGCAGCCGCTGAATGTCCTTGAGGTACATTTAATTAAGTTGAAGATGCGCTTGATAACATGGCGACATGGATGTGACTGCCTGTGTCGCTAGGGGCCGTGTTTTTGACCAGTGAGTAGAAAAAAAGTGACGACTTGGTATAAAAAATAGACTTAGTATTGTGTTCATGTTAGTACAACAGGGAGGCTTCACTTCCAGTTGAACGTTCGGCCCACCAGCTCAAAGAACTTCCTGTTGGGTTCCTGGAAGAAGTGGTAGAGTTTCTGCAGGATGGCGGGGGCCACGTGAGGGTGGGCCCTGCCCTTGGAGTCGTGCAAGCAGCGCTCCCGCCCGTGCTCCCTCAAACAGTAGAATCCCTTGGTCTTGTTGAAGTAGAAGTTGGAGGCGCTGATCTGCGACTCCAGCCTCAGGAAGCGCTCCACCTTCTTCATCTCGGGCAAGGGGTCCCGGATGAGGCGGTCGCCGTCCACCACGTGGATGCTCTCTAGCGGGAAGTAGCGCAGCCAGTTCTGCATGTGCAGGTAGTACAGGCTGCGGTTGAGCGCCTTGTAGCCCAGGTTGACCTCGCCGTCCTTCACCAGCACCGCCTCAATGGGCTGGTAGCGCTTGTGCTTCTGGAGGCGGTTGTAGAAGACCTGCGTGTAGTCCGACAGCACCCGCTCCGTGGGGTCCCTGAGGATGAGCAGCAGCTTGGCGCCCGGGTCCATCTGGTGGATGCGCTCGGGGACTTTGGCGGAGGTGAAGTAGGCGGGCGTCTTCTCCACCGTCAGCTGGCCGGGGAAGGCGAAGGGCATCTGGCTGCGGTACCAAGACAAGCCCTTCTGGAAGTGGTTCTCCCAGTCGAAGAAGTGCACCTCGTTCTGGGCCGCCGCCACCCCGCTGTGCAGGCTCAGCATCTCAATGAGCGCCCGCGTGCCGCCTTTCCTCACGCCAATGATGATGATCCGCGGGAGCTGCTGCACCGTCCCGTTTGAGTGGGCGGCGGTTATGTTGTCCGCCTGTGGCGACAAAGTGGGCGGCTGCCACTCCAGGGCCCCTGAGGAGGGGACGGTAGGGGACTGCATAGCGAAGAGCAGCACCCCGAGGAGCAGGGCCGCCATGATGGAGGTCCTGACCCTGGAGGATTTCAGCCTGGCGTGAGGGACAAGACTGGAGCCCACATTGAAAGAGCAGCTGGATGGAGACAATGGAAGCTGTGACGAACCAAAAAAAAGTCTCTGCAAGGGAGACAAAATACCAAATGTGACCTCGTTAGTCAAGAAAACAACATAACCCACCAACATGAGAACATCTCAGCGCAAAATGTTAGGCTCGGTCAACTTTCCAGTCAAGTTTCTCCAGTGCTTAATCCTTCATTGGCAAACGCTGTCATTTAACTGTAAACGCTTTACAAGTCAAAGTTCACAGGAAGGTTTTAGCATGCATGAGGTCAACTTTACAGTCAATTCATCCAATAAATAGGAAACCTTTACAGATACAGCAGGGTTGCCCAACATCCAGTGCCCAATGCCCAAAATGCAACAAGATAATAACAGCATTACATTTATTTCTACCTGTCAAGATCTCAATACTACAGTACTATATACTGTATATGTTTTAATTATATAAATGTATAAAGAAGTACAATTACTTGACATTATGCAACAAAATAAATGTAATTTGAAAAAGTCTAATCATAAATATGTTTACATTTATGTCTAGCTATGAAGATATTAAAAAACAAACGTATAAGAAGGTACAATACTTGACATAATGCAACAAAATAGTTTTTTAAAAACATAATTAGAAAAAGTCTAATCAAGTCTAATCTGTATTATAAGGATTTTACATACTTATACATATTATAAAGAAGTAAAATTACTAATTGCTAGTCTAACCATGAATATGTTTACACTTATATCTAACATTATAGGTAAACAATATCAATAAAAGTGTAGCGAAGTACAATAAGTTATGAATGTTTTCCACTTCTTTTAACAAGAAGCCTGCAATCTGCTACATGATAGAACAATAAGAGCTCCATGCAGAGTAATACTGAACTAAACATCATATGCTGCATGCATTTACATCAAAGCAACAAGAAATAATCCCACCTTTTTTTGTACTTGGTCTACAATAGTCCACACGACCTGCTCTTCATGTGGAGCATCCTCAGATCCTCTCTTCCAAAAAGCTCCACTTATTTCTGTGGATGTTCACAACGAGCACAGCGGGGGAGAGAGGGAGGCAACATTAACCAGGAGACAGAAGGAGCTTCCTCCTCCTCCTCTGAGCAGCGAGTGTCTGGTTCTCCTCCTGGGGTTCTTTACGGAGCTTTTTTTTTTCTTCTTCTTGTACGCCTACATGGTGGCCACGCCCCCTCCTGACTCACCATGACGTCACGTTGTGGTATGTGACTGGAGAACACTGCTGGCATGTGGAGCACGCAGCAGGAACATGCGAGCTTGGATATTATTGACATGTTTAATTGATACTCTATTTAAATATGAATAGAATTCACTGTATCATCAAAAAAAAAGGTCAGAAGTATTTCTTCTGTTTCTGCTGTGTTTGCCTCAGAGTGGGTGAGAGACACTCTGCAAAATTATAAAAATAATGTATTAAAATAAATGTAAAAATTGATTATACATTCTATAATTTAAGAAATTATTTTATTTATTTATTCCGTTTATTCATTTACTCCAGGGAGGTTTTTTATTGGCTCACGGGACATTGCAGAAATACAATTAAAACAAAAAAAGAGCTTGATTACAAAAATCAAAAAAAAAAATATATATAAAAAATAAATAAATATATGACAATATCAAAGTGGTATCAGTAAAAACTAGGGATGCTCCCTGATCAGGGTTTTATGCTGCCGATACTGACACCAATCACATAGATTAAGTGTACATTTTTGAATAAAATAATTTTTTTTTAACCCAAACAAACCCAATATGCTTGTTTTACTAGAGGGGGGGGGGGGGGGACTAGGACAATCAGACGCCTTCTTTAAGGAGAATTTTGATTCAAGAGCACACAAGCCTCCATTCCTCCACCGTCCAGTCTGACGAATCCAACCACTTTTCGAGCTATCGGCCCCGAACCTGCGACTGCCACGCCGCCGCCCGACCGATCATCACATCGCAAGCTTCAAAAACACACCATACCCTGCCCCCCAAATGCCAAACCAAACTAAAGGTTTTTAACGCGCCACACCCCGTCGAGACATTTTTCATGCACGGTGCAAAACTTCTATCACTCTCACAACGACAGGTAAGTCTCACACAGCAGACATGTTTGGTTGTGGCTTTGTGAAGGGAAAGTGGGCGGGAGATGGTCGCTATAGGCTGGATGCTGCAGTGGGGGGTGGAGCTGATTGACGGCGCATATGCCGATACCGTGCTTTTTCATGGACATTGGCCGATACTGATCAGTGGCTGATCGATCGGAGCACGCCTAGCAAATAGATAAATTCATTACAAGCGATACGTTAAAAAAATAAAATAAATTAAAATAAGTCAGTACATAAATTAATACAGCGTTGTGAATTTTAGGCAATTATTTCATGCATTAATTTATTCATTTACATCTCTTTCTCTCACAGTGTGGATAACAGAACTATAAAAATCTATTTGAAAATAAATAAAAACACAAATTTTGGAAGAAATTAAATAACATCCATCCATCCATTTTCTATGCCGCTTCTCCTGTTTAGGGTAGCGGGGGTATGCTGGAGCCTATCCCAGCTGACTTTGGGCGAGAGGCGGGGTACACCCTGGACTGGTCGCCATCCAATCACAGGGCACATATAGACAAACAACCATTCACACTCACATTCATACCTATGGACAATTTAGAGTCTCCAATTAACCTAACATGCAAGTTTTTGGAATGTGGAAGGAAAACGGAGTACCCGGAGAAAACCCACGCACACACGGGGAGAACACATAAATGCCTCAGGAGAGAATTGAACTCAGGTCTTCTCGATCTCCAGACGGTGACTGTGTGGCCAACGTGCTAACCACTAGACCACCGTGTGGCATTAAATAGTAAACAATAATGGTTAATATGAGTTTCCACTTGCCAGTGTTTCCCATACATTAATTTACTTGTGGCAGCCCGCTACTAAATTTGGATCGCCACAGAGTCATTTGGTGTTTTTTTTGTTTTGTTTTTTTTGGCACTACCTGTTTGCCCTTGTTCATGAACACATTATAATAGGACTGACTGTGTAGCTTGTCGTTGCAACTCCATACAGCAGACGGCATCGTAACGCTGCTTCTTAACACACCTCATACGCACGTGGAAGAAAAGAATAAGACGACGTAGCAAGAGGGAATTCAGAGCTGCCAGTTTAGCGACTCAAAAAAAGCAACTAGTGCCGAATGTAGCAACTTTTTCTGATCTTATCGGGCACTTTTAGGGACTCATATCACTGTTTGGGTCCTGCTGTGCTAAAGGTTGTTAAAAGGTGTTTAAGGATACACTATAATACAGTAGTCCCCAATTGACCCACAGACCGGCATGTATTCCCACAAATCTCCCGCGGACCGGGGGTGGGGGCGCGGTGGGTGGTGGGGTGGGGGGTGCGGGGTGGGGGTGGGGGGGGGGTGCGTGGGTTTCGTACATTATAGCGATCTCATTTATCTTATTTATTATGTGTAAAACTAAGACATGAACAACATCAAATTAAAAGCACAAAATTAATGCCGACCCACCATCCACCAGTTCAGAGAGATGATTACATCGCTGTTTGACGTGTGTGGTAAAAGGCAGTGTGCTAGCATGAATTAACTTGAGACAAATGTGCACATTAGCACTCAATAAGTCATCAAAACGTACCTTTATGCATGCGCACATAGTATCAGCATTTGACACCAAATATGAGGTGAAAGAAAAATGGTAAAAATACAGTAGTAGTCTATCTGTGTTAGCACACGCACAATGGACATGCGTCACGTGAGATGGATGTAACAAAGAGAATCCGGCCACTTTTCAAAATAAAACATAAAAAAAAAAATCAAAATTATTTTTTCTTCCTGTGCGGCCCGGTACCAAATGACCCACGGCCGGTACCTGGCCGCGGCCCGGGGGTTGGGAATCACTGCTATAATACGTACAAGCAGGAGGGCTTTGCAAGAAGGAATATAAATGCATGGGAGGTGGAATATGGATGCTCACGATACACACACACACACACACACACACAGGACAATCATCTATGTTCAATCTGCTTAGTCCAGTGCTTCTCAAATAGTGGGGTGGGGCCCCCCCTGGAGGGGCGTGGTGAACTGCCAGGGGGGAACGTGAGAGGCAGGGAGGACTTTCAGTGTTAGTGCAGACCTGCCAACATGTATGAATTTGTTGTAGTCAGCATGCAATTTGACTCTTGAACACGCTTGTATGCTTCACTGCTCTCCGTTTTGTTGCATTTCGCTGGTTTCTGTTTTGAGTTCAGTCTGTGCAGTACAGATAAATAAATAGATATTATCCGTTTCTCAATTGTATTTCAAATCGGGGGGAAGCAAAAATATTTGTCCCCAGTGGGGGCTTGACAGAAAATAACTGAGAACCGCTGGCTTAGTGGGAGGAGACATTGCAAAAGGTGCGCTTGTGTATTGCCTATTGAAACTGACAGAGGCCGGTTCTTGAGGTACGCCTGCAGCTGTCGGAGTCATGGTGCTGCATTGTGTGTACAGTAAAATCCCACTTTCAAGAAGCCTCAGAGCACATTAACATAATAATAGCGCAGCTAAAGAGCACAAATACCCTCAGTCGCTCACATCGGCCTGTGTAGCATTTTCTCTTGTGTGCTTGTAGCATCTGCTGCTGCTTCCTCTTCTCATCAAATTGTTCCCCCGAAGAAGAAGTTAAGTCTTTTTACTGCATGCGTGACAAAAGCATTTCAAACCAGTTGAACAGGCTCCTCATGGGCGCTCAGCATGTTGTCCGTAAACAACGTTTCTAGATATGACAAGTTTTGCATGGCAGCTACAAAGATCTTCCTGTACTGTATGACAGGACGTCGCTTTCTTAGGACCGGCTGCAAAAACGTAAAAGCAAAAGATCCTTCCTGTTTTTTCCCCCAGTTAGGTCTCCTCCTTTTATCAATTTCGTTAAAAGTTACATCTTTTTGGATGGTGGCCGTTAGAAGTGTGCAGACTACAGAGTGACCTTTGTGTTCTTTCTTGTATTTGCTGAAGTGTGCAACCCTGCAGCAACACAGTAGTGTATTTTCTGCTCAGCGACACACTACAAGAGTGCACATACTGTATTTGGCTGAAGTGAAGGCGATGTTGCTGCATTGTTGAGCATCTCATCACCCACTCAGGACCTGAAAGTGTATTAGTTTGTTCTCTTTTTGCATCGACCGTGTTATAACGTGATAAATTAGTTAGTACTCATGCAGGAAAAATGCAAGATTGTGTGATTATATTCGATATTAGATTGATGTTGATTGTTGTATTGTCTACACAGGGTTTCAAGAGTGCGTTTATATGTCCCCATATTATGCAGAATTGATGTTTTAATGATGTTGTAACAGTAATGTGTGTCCCTGAAGCCTGTTTATGAGCAACAAATGTGAGAAAAATCTTTCACCTTCCCTCACTGGTTTGTTTCACTTTTGAGAGGAGAGGCGTTCAAATGCTCACTTTTGAGTTTGCGGCTTTGCATAACGTCATGACGTCCTAAAGGACACGACACTGCCTCTCACTCGCCCCTACCTAGATGGGGGGTGTACACACCCACCACTTCTCAAAAAACAGCTTTGTAAAAAAAAAAGAAGCAGGCTTCACTACACATTTTAAAATAATTTCCAGAGTTCTGCCAATTATCTGTCACTTAGCTACAAATGTGTGGGAGCGGAAAGTTAGATCAGCAAATAGGCTAACCTAGCATGATGTTGCTGTTAAAATGTACACGTAATGTTAGCACTGTAGCTCACATGCTGTAGCTATGCTCGTGTTGCTAACATTTCTATCCTCGTCGATTGTATCCTCGTTGTCCCACTCGTCGATGTTCCGAAAAGTTACTAAAATCACTTTTAAAACAGTCTAAATTCCAAAATGAGAGATTTTGAACAACACACTTCCAATTCATTAGTGTATTCTTGCATATTCACAATTTAACATTCGCAACCCCGCAAATTTGCGAATCTTTGATCAAAACATGATTTTTTTGTGGAAACTTGCCATTCTATGCTTATTAGTACAAAACTCACTTCATTTGACATAAGTTGGTAACGCTTGAGTAATTAGAGGCAAACTTCAACTTGTTTGAGGAGGTGGGAAGTCCACGTGCACACTTCCAACATTAACTTACTAAGCATGCCTTGCGGGTTCTAAATTAGTGTAACATTGTATTGTTTTGCTTGCATAATAGTGTGTACACATTTATTTTGATACCCGCATAGTCCAGGCTTGATTCGAGTGTCAAAAACGGGTGTCTCAATTACTTGCCTTTTTTTGCCATTTGAAGGTGGTCACATAACGTAACCCCTTTCGGACCTCTGAAAGTCATTCAAAATGGGTAAAAAGTAGGGGTGTATAGCATATTTTATGCTATTTTTCTCATTGAATTTATTACTAGAGTGGCTTCACGCGGAACTAAAGTCCTGGGCAAGTTTCCGCACGGACGCCTCTGAGTGTCGGACACTACTGACTGACGGGGGAGCAACGCTAGTAGCTCGCAGCGTGACAAATGGCATCATGGCAAATGCAAGCGGGAAGCCTGAGCTTTGGCTTCCCTGTTAAAATTAGGGATGGACAAAGGCAAGTAGATAAATCCAGTTGTGTGTCGACATTGTTCCACGGATATGGGGTATGCTGCAGGAAACACACCTAACATGTTAGCGCACTTAAGGCGGCACCATCCGGCAGTAAATGTTACATCTACAAGAAAGAAAACTAGCTTAGTGCAAACACCAATAACTTCAGCATATAAACAACCTCTAGCAACTCTGACCGGGCCAAAGCAGTAACACTTGGTATTGGAGTTTTTATAGCACATAATGTAGTACATATATGCACAGTATATATATAAATATATATATATATATATATATATACACACACACATGAGTTGTCTGCAATTTGAATTACTGTTGGATGAGAAGGACAAAAGGATGTAAGATGATAGCCTCCAGCAGCTCCAACTTTGACCGTTTGACCGACAAACATGCTTCCAAACATGCATGACGTTGATGACACGACTGCGTCAACATTTTGCAGGACGAACAATTGCATCATCTCCATTGTGCCGGGGTATGCTGGTGGCTGTCACACAGTCATGGGAATGCACGAGAGAGTCTTCCTAACAAGTCGTGACAAGGCTTTCTCCTGAGGTGGATGTACGCTGGCGGCAGCAGACGCTTCTCTGCTGGATTAAAGTGCATCAAGCAGCGTGTTTTTTTTTAATTTTTTATTTTTTTACATTATTTAAACACATAAAACATATTCTTTGATATTGACAACTAAACAAATAGATGGTGAATAGTGTTACAGTCAATAAGCATCCGTTTGTTGACATTCTGTAAGTGTAAACATTCATTAGCACTCAGGAGCTGAACGCTGCTCTTCCTGTGGGCTCAGCACAGCCACAAGGGGATTACTATTTATAACTACTTTTTTTTTTTTTAAAAGGTAAGCGGCATGTGTATACAGATAATTACTGCAGAGGTGCAAATCCTTGGAAATGGATGTCAAGTACCTAATGCAAAAACACTGGTCAAAGAACCTCTGTATGCCAGGCGCACTCTGCTGTTTTTAAAAAGGACCTACTGCAAAAACACAACTCAAAATCCTGCTACTTTTAAGAACCTACTGCCAAATCGCTTACTTTTGGCCTCCACTATGTTTAAAAGGACCATCTGCAAAAAGACAAGTCAAAGATAATCTACATGACAAACCCTCTGGGATCCCCAAGGACTTTTTTTGTCCTTGCAGGTACGTTTTTGCTTTTTTTTTTTTTTTTTTGCTCGTAACTTTGGTTGTGTTAGTCCATTTGGCATGATTTTTCCTAAGATGTTTTTTTTTTAATGAAAAAAAAAATCCTAAAATTCAAATTTAAAATTTGTTTCTAGGTCAACCAGACGCCCAGTCCAAAATCCCCACCCTTTCGGGTACTTCAGACAAAAAGGTCTGCCCCCAAAAAATGCTCTAAAAACATAACAGATTTCTATTTTTGCTTAGATCTCTCAATCAACTTGAGTTCTAATAAAAAAATACCAAACACGTAAATATTTGTATTATTTGACCCCAATTACTGTATGTCACCGTCCAAACAAAATGAGTTATTTTCCCATATAATAAATGTAAGGGGGCTCTATGTCAAAGCTTAATTATACATAAGATTAGTAGTAAAATTGATTTTGACGATTTATTTTTTTTGCAGGGTCAGATTCCAAATCCCCCCCCCCCTTTTTGTGCATGCATAGCAGAGTCTGCAGAAGTCTACACTAGCCTAGAGTTGTCGGTAGTTGCTTTTTTGAAAAAGAGTATCTATAGTTCTCTGATAACTGGCTAAATATGGTAGACTACCATGAATAAATGAATGTGTGGGGAACAATGAGGTCTATGCATGTTCTGTGTGCCTGCATGCACGCATGGCCATGTGCATGTGCACGTGTCCGCGTACACGTGTAATGTGTGCGTGTGCATGTGTGTATGCATATGAGGTGGAGGGACTGAACTTTGCTTTGTGCAGCACGAAGGGTGCACGTACGCACACATACCTTCATTTATTCATGGTGGTCTACTATATTTCGCGGGTAATCAGAGAACTAGAGACTGTATGCTCTACTCTAGGCCAGCGTAGACTTCTGCAGACTCTGCAAAGCATTCACCAATCACTTTCTATCATCATTGAGCATGAAGTGGAGGTATAAAAAAAGACCACATCAAGTTCGGACACTGTTAAATTATTATTATTATTATCTACACTTTTATTTACAGTAAGTCATTTTATTTTGTTTTATACTTGTATTCTTTCATTTATGTATTTATTTATACTAACACACTTGATTTACTTTTTAAGTCAAACCAAGCAAGCGCATTTGTTTTTTAAAATCCCCATTGTCATCTTTTAAAACATGAACACACATAATGACATGTTCCAAGTGCATTTTAGAGGAATTTACTAAGGGATTTTGGCAAGAAAATAAGTACTCAACTGCATGCATAAACATAATGCAGAAATTAAAATGAAATATCAAAATTGCACTAAATAAGACCACAAAATGGCATATTTCACTTATAACAATGAATGTAAACCACACAGGAATGACTACAGATGACTAAATTATTACTCAATTTTAAATTTAAAATAATAAAAAAAAAAAACATCAAGTTGTCTGCGACCCAACCAGAATGGATGCGCGACCCACTTTTGGATCCCGACCCACCAGTTGAGAACCACTGCGTTATATGGCAGGAGCACTCGCCTGCTTTTAAGAACTTGCTGCAAAAAAGCTAGTCCAAGATCCTCTATATGACAGGAGCACTCTGCTGTTTTTAAGGAGCTACAGCAAAAACGCTAGCACAGCCCCCAGGGGATTACTCTTTATAAGTAAATAAAAAAGGTAAGCTGAATGTGTGTGTGTGTGTAATTAGTGCAGAGGTGCAAATCCTTGGAAATGGCCTTCATGAGGCACAGTGTGGCTTAGAAGGGGGGATAATGAGCGGTGGGGGATTAACCCGGCTCGCTCGGAATGATGCTGCTGCTGATGCTGCCACCAGCCAGGCTGCCCATGCCGCTATCCTCCATCCTTCCCTGGAAGGCAGAGAGAGCTTGCCCAAGGCTGTTTTGATCAGCGTGTGATGTGATGCTGTGTGACAGGCTGCAGACACACACATTTTAAAAAAGATATACTCCACTCAGAGGATTAGTGACAAACTTCTGACACAGCGGAGGATGAAATATTTCACTGCTCTTCATCGCCATTGGATGCTCGTGTGTGTGTTTAGGATGGAGGTGTGACTCAAGCAGATTTCCAGCATACAAAAATAAGGATTATCGGCTATTTGGCATAAATAAAGTTTAAGAAAATCCACTGGACTGCACCCTTATCTTCTCCCACTGACAAAGAATGAAAAAGATGGCAAACAACGCTTGAACAGTCATGTGAGAGGTTGAAGAGGATTGTTATTAACTTAAAAACAGTATAAGAACCAGCTGGTGTTTACACTACAGAGTGTGAATACCTCAACACATGAGCTGACCTGTCATAACTGAACACTCGCTCACTGAAAACTATGTGGGAAATGTGCATTACATCACCACTTCATCAACAAATTCTTCTTTTTTAGCTTCAGAACGCTGCAAAAGGAGTCCCTGGGCCACACTAAAAGTAATCCTAAGAAAAAAATCATGGTAGACTACTATGAGAATGTAATTGAAATATTACAAGAATAAAGTTGTTTAATTAATATCCAACTATGTTCAAGAATATTCAACTTTGTTTTTGCTCCAAAGAAGAAAAGTATTCTTGAAAAGAAACAACTTTGTTTTTATACATTGGTGTGAAAAGGTCTTTGCCCCTTTCGTTTTTGCACGTTTGTCACACCTAAATGCTTCAGATCGAACAAGTTCAAATATTAGTCAATGATAACACATCTGAACACAAAATGCAGTTTTTAAATGAAACTTTTTATTAAGTAAGAAAAAAAAATCCAAACCTACTTGGCTGTGTGTGAAAAAGTGCCCCCACCCCCATTAAAACATAACTTAACTGAGATTAATTGAGATCTATCAGTCTGGAAAAAGGTTATAAAGCCATTTCCAAAGCTTCAGGACTCCAGCCGACCACAGTGAGAGCCATTTTCCACAAATGGCAAAAACATGGAACAGTGGTGAACTTTCCCAGGAGTGGCCGGCCAACCAAAATGATCCCAAGGGCGCAGCGACAACTCATCCAAGATGTCACAAAAGACCCCACAACTTCATCCAAAAAACTGCAGGCCTCACTTGCCTCAGTTAAGGTCAGTGTTCATGACTCCACCGTAAGAAAGACACTCGGCAAACACAAAAACAGCTGAAGAAATGGCTGAAGAAAAACAAAATGAAGACTTGGCCTAGTCAAAGTCCTGACCTGAATCCGACTGAGATGCTGTGACATGACTTAAAAAAAAAGCGGTTCATGCTGGAAAACCCTCCAATGTGGCTGAATTACAACAATTCTGCAAAGATGAGTCAGCCAAAATTCCTCCACAGCGCTGTAAGAGACTCACTGCAAGTTATCTGAAACACTTTGTAGCTTTGGATTTGTTTTCTCCTTTAATAATAAAAAGTTTCATTTAAAAACTGCATTTTGTGTTCAGCTGCATTGTCACTGAATAATATTTCAATTTGCTCGATGATATGAAACATTTAAGCGTGACAAACATGCAAAAAAAAAAAAAGAAATCAGGAAGTTTTTCACGCCACTGTAGTTGTGACGTTCCCCCATCTTAAAATTTTGAGAACAGGCAAGTCAAATTCTCAAAAATGTCAAATAAGTCTAATTGGTACTGAATGCAATTCAAGTTTGTTTTTTGTTGTTGTTGTCAAAACCCATTGAGAATAAATTATACAAGAGTCATTACTAGAAGTTCTGCTTCGCATCTTGACTTCTGATTTCAATGTAAGTTTGTTAGTAAAACATTAAACGAGAATGATGGAGTAATCAAACGTTGAACAATATCATGAGGCGTACTGTATGTACATTTACACGATATGGTTTCACAGTCACAGGCGTTTTTTTCCCCCCAAATATTCACCTTTTCACTGTAAAAAAATAAAATGTTTGTCAAAAATACCGAACTTCAAGTGTACAGTGAGTTTCGACTTCAATGTTGCTTGAGTCCTAATATGTACAAAAGGCCAGTTGTTTTTAAATTGTGCAGTTTTTATTGCAAAATATGACAGTTTGAGCAAAGCATGTTGGCAGCTGTCCATCCATCTTCTATGTCGCTTATCCTCACTAAGGTCGCGGGGGTATGCTGGAGCCTATCCCAGCTGACTTTGGGCGAGAGGCGGGGTACACCCTGGACTGGTCACCAGCCAATGGCAGGGCACATACAAACAAACAACCATCCACAATCACATTCCTACCTAAGGACAATTTTTGAGTCGCCAGTGAACCTAACAAGCATATTTTTGGAATGTGGGAGGAAACTGGCAGCTGCATTATGGCACTATTTCTGGGGAAGCATTTCTTCTTGTATTTTTTGAGGGGAGATGTCCAGATATGAACTCAAGTTATATTTTCTGATGGGAACTTTTTCTTCTGCCTGACATTCTGGGCACTGAAAGTTCAAACAAAGCGGTTTGTCAGTTCACTCTTAACACAAACATCATGTCTGAGTTATATGCGCCCGTTTCTTTGTCTGCCAACAGTCAATTTTTATAAAGTCTGTGTTGCGGGTACGAATGAAAGGCTCGTTGTCGTCAACCACATCAGTGAGTGGCATCTGTGGAGCATTAGCTCTCGCTTCTCATTCAACGCCATGTCGTGCGGGTACTTGCATGCATGCTAAAATGAAACGTACTGTAAGTGCAACATGGGTTGCACTGTCGTTCATCAAGTTGTTCCCAAAGATCCTCAGTGCACGGCGGGGAAGGGTCAGAAATGGAATAGTGTGTGTTTGAGCTTATAGAGGGCAGCAGTTAGGAGTCTCTGGAGGCCTCTTAGAAAGGCCAACTGTCATACAGACGTGCTATGAGAAGAGAAAGGAAATCAATGACCATAATTGTTCAATAACAGCAGACACCGAGGAGAAGAGATTGCGGGGTGGGGTGGCTGGATGGATTGGAGGGTGTAGGGGTCAGTAATGTTTTCATAGGAAAAAATTGGTACGATAGGTTTACACAGCGGGGTAATAAAGCTCTCTCTCTCCGCTCAATCGATTTGATTCCAAAACAATTTTTCCCCACAGGAAAATAGAAAGAATCTGTTCCAGGGTAAAACCGCCAACATCATACTGTTTATCAATCGTACAGGCAACGTAGCAGCAAGTAAAGTAACATTTTAACATTCTCAATTGCCACACAAGTGTACAAATAACTTCAACTCTTAACACGAACAAATACAAGTAAAATAAAAAAAACGGACGTGTGGAGAGGAAAAAGAATCATCTGAAGATGTGTCAGCTTCACGTGTCACGTTTTTTAGGCACAAAGACGTCAGCCACACGCAACTGGAAAACTCTAAAGCAATAAATTGTGTGCTCAACATGAACTTTGATGGTGCATGTTCCAGGGAGGCGCATTAACAGTAAACACAGCCATGGGAAAATATGGCAGATATTGTACTGAGCAGCCAGGACAGAAATGAGAAGCTCAATTTCTGGTTCTAGGGTTGTCATCACGAACTGTATTTCCCGTTTGCCATTACTAGTACTGTACCTCAAAAGCAAAACACTCTTTTGCAGTTAAGTCTTGCAGACATTTTTGCGTGACATATTTTCCTGAAAATCTTGAATGAACTCCAATTTGCACCACTTTAAGGGCATTTAGCTTTGAAGCTTCTACTGGATGTCACCTGGGGGGCAGTGTCCATCTTGCCCCTCATGTAGAGTCCCCGCCAAGACTGACATGAATGCTATAAGCCATCAGTGCCCCATCTCTCCACTACATTTACTTTGTGTTCATTCCTGCTCGCTGCTAGCAGTCAGCCAGACTTACGAAGGAAGGATCCAGAAGAAGTGGTATCCTAGCAACAGTGGCACACATCTCTTCTCTTCTTGTGTACAGTGATTGTGTGCATGTGTGTGGAGGAAGTTGCCTTTAGAATGCAAAGCACCACCCCATCTAACGACTCCACGTCCAGCCACCCCAACCTGGCGTGTCAGCAACGCCCATCAGAGCGGGAGGTAACTCAGGGGTGTCCAAAGTGCGGTCCAGTGGCCTTTTGCAGCCCAAGGCTGTTTTTTCGGCACATTCTAAAAATATCACTTAAGAAAAAAATTTAAAAAAAAATAAAGTCAAACTTTTAAGAGCAAAAAGTTGTAATCTAATGAGAAAAATCATAATTTTATTACAATTCCATTGCAATAGGAGAAAAAAAATGTTATTTTAGAAGCATATGGTTGAAATATTTAAGAAAAAAAGATGTTATTCTCCTGAAGCCGTAATATGAAAAACAAAATAAAGTCAAAATGGGAATAAAGTCATAATTTTCTAAGAAAACTGATTTGAAAAGAAAGTTTGATCTTTGGAAAAAAATAACAGCAACATTTAGGATAAGAGAAAAGAGCAAAGTTCATACTAATAATACACTTTTTCACTTATGTCACAAAGCCGAGATGCAATTTTTTCCTGTTTTCCAAAACATGAAAGTGGCCCTTGCATCCTTTCATTTTTCAGTACGTAGCCCTTGCTGGAAAACATTTGGACACCACTGATCTAACCAGTCCCTCCTGTTACCCGCCCCGGCTGCCGTGAGGTCATCGGTGGCGCCGTGCCCGCTGACCTTTTCTCTACAATGTCGACATTCCCAGTGCGCATGCTTTACAAGCACTCGGGCACGGGAAGTCTCATTCCCGACAAGTGGATACAAAGAGAAGAATGGGTGGAAGGCGTCCAAACAGTCTGTGAGGGATGGAGCATCTAATTGAATTACTGATGGCCCCCCCTGGAAAGATCTTGTTTTACATAAGCCCCCTTTCAGCGTGATTTACTGTGTTCATATTTAAACTCCTGGGAAATTTCCTAAACACTTTCACTTGTGTACAACATTTACAACATGTCTTACCAATAGAAACTATGATAAGATCAACATACCATCACTTATTCCATTTAGATGATGTATTCATTACACTGTGGAAACCATGCTGGATGAATCATTTTTCTAACATACAAACTCTTACTTAACCATGACGTAATCTCACATATGCACTAGAAATACCTGTAGACATGCACAATGTACCCCACCAGACATAGTATATAGCACCTCACAAAAGTGAGTACACCCCTCCCACTTCTGCAACCATTCTTATGACTACATCGGGGACAAAACAACAGAAAGTGAACTTGTTTACACTTCAGAGTAGTCAGTGTACAGTTTTTATAGCAGTATGGATTTCCCATTCACTGAAAAAGAACCAACACACACCCGTTGTCTAAATAGCTGGCCACACAAGTGGTTACCCTACAGCTGAGCTAGCATCATGGTCTGGGGATGCATGAGTGCTGCTGGATGAGCTGCGGTTCATTAAGGGTAAATAGGTAAATAATAGGTAAATAACATCAATAGAGGCACGTCACTGATTAGGCACACCTCCGCTACTTCACCTCTCTCCTCCCACACTGAAAGAGCTCCAGTGTACGTACCCTCAAGCACGCACACAAGTGTTTTTATTGTATTGTATAATTATATTAATACAGTCATCCCTTGCCACTGTGCGCTTGTGTGCGCTTGTGAATTTCGCAGCTTCACTTTAATCACGATTTTTCAAAAATATCTTAATAAATCAGTTTCGTGGTTGAATACGCCCCATTATTACTCGAAAAATATGCATATTTTACATTTTTTTGGCCTAAATTCAGCATTTTCAAGCATAAAAATGGCTAAATGAACTCAAATCCAAATATAATAAAAAGGTATTCAGAAGACACATTCAAAAGACAAGTGGTTTTTATTGCAAGTTTGAATTCTCACAACAGGCACAATAATCCCTAACAAATTGCGGCCGTAACCCAAGCTAAAACTCAACTCTGAACCCCTGACGTTGCTTCCTGTCCCACTCAGCTCCCCTGGCACCTGAACACATTTACAGCAACACCCCCGAGCATGAGTCTTATGCATGTCGTATTATATGTCTTATTAGGTCTACTATAATGGTTAATCCGAGTGTAAAGGTGACCATGGGGTGTTATTTCATGTCTAGATGGCTCTAACAATGTTCCAAGCCATATTTAGGTCATAAACAGTTTTTCTATGCTGATAAATATGAAAATATTCCATCTATAAATAAATCCTACTTTGCGGAAAATTCACTTATCACTTGGTTCTAGAATCAATTAACCAGGATAAACAAGGGATTATTGTATATCTAATGTATGTATAATAATAAATTAACGAGTAATTAACGGGGGCATGCTGGAGCCTATCCCAGCTGACTTTGGGCGACAGGCGGGGTACACCCTGGACTGGTCGCCAGCCAATAGCAGGGCACATATAGACAAACAACCATTCACACTCACATTCATACCTATGGACAATTTAGAGTCACCAATTAACCTAACATGCATGTTTTTGGAAGTGGGAGGAAACCCGAGTACCCGGAGAAAACCCACGCACGCACGGGGAGAACATGCAAACTCCACACGGAAATGCCCAATGGAGAATCGAACCAGGTCTTCCCGATCTCCAGACTGTTACTGTGTTGGCCAACATGCTAACCACTAAAAACAAAAGTCTGTAGTCTTGGATTTTATTAGTATACGAACAAATAAGATTTATACATGTAAACATGAACAAAAATAAGTGTAATGCGTCTGCATTCCCCTTACAAAGTAAGTAGCTGCGCCCCTGCAAAGTTATAAAACATTTAAAAATGCAGCTGCATTGTTTTGTGACTCACTTTAAAAAGCCTGTTAGTCTGGTCGCATATTTTTTTCTTTGTACTTTTTTTTAAAAAGCAGAGTTAAAATCTCGACTCGTCTCCTAGACCCAATATCGTTTATGGTCGCATCTCGTGAGCTGAGCGTATGGTCACACCCCCTGGTGTTGTCTGTTGACAAGGTATGGTAAAATGCTTGCAGAAAGGTGAGGGGTGTACTCACTTCAGGTGAAACAGTATGACGCACGTTTGCCTTGCATTTCATCTACTTCACCTGTCACTTATAAAAACAATAGCTTTGAAGAGAAACACTCCTGGCTGTATATAAAACTGCATCACTGCAGATGTTTCTCTCCACCATTTGGGGTAAATATGTCGCAAGAAAACAACCCATGAGCATCTTATGCATGTTTGCTCACATGGACTCGGATGCTCATCAATGGTCTGACACGAGGGTCCACTGCAGGATCCCAGAATGCAGAGACGAGTCAGTCTGTAACAAAAGTTTATGAAACAATAAGGTGTCCCACAGGAGGACAATACAAAAACACAACAGTACAACAAAAACCCTGGGCCGAGAAACTCGCGGGGGGACCAGAAAGTAAGCTCACACAAAAACACGACGCAAGGGAGTGCAGGAGACAGGCGAGAAGCAGGGAACAATCTGGCAACGGGTAGGCATGACAGCGCTGCTAAAGTAGTTGTTGGTAAATTGGCTGCAGGTGTGTTCAGGTGACTCCTCCCAGGCAGGCGGTAGTGTGCTGCAACGAGACAGTAGAGCAGTTCTCCAGATCATGACATGGTCAACACCAAATTTATTGTTTATGTTTTTTTTTTTGCTGATTTAGGATCATTTTGACGTGCTGAATCCAAAAATCACATTGGTTTTGCTCAATCAGGTCAACTTTCTGAACTAAGCTACATATTCATTTCTTGACATTTTTGTTTACATGTACAGGTATTTTCACGTCATATGATGCAAAATTCTTTTACATTTTTTGCAATAAACACATTTTGAAGATTTTGCATGTGCCAGTTTATGACTAATTGTTGTTATAGTACAGGTGAATTAAACGGCTTCAATGGACCTTGCAATGGTGAATACACCACTGTTCCTAACAGGAATCCAGTCACAAGTTTCATAAAGCGTACTTACCATGCTTATTTGGGTAGTAAGCTTGGACAAAGCTTGGGCACCACACATGGTATGCAAGTCATGCACCGAGTATCGTGCATGCACCGTCCATGGACCAAAGGCAAGAAGAGTTTGGAGGGAGCCGACAAACCATGTCACTGACTGCTACTTTTGCGCTATTGATGAGACTGGGATCAACAGAAAGAACCGAAGCAGCCTCAAGTATCCTGATCTTGAATCAGCACGTCATCCTGTAACTCACTGTGATGAAACCCCAGTACCTGTCTTTGGAGAACTTCCTGACATCAGGGACGAAGATTCCTCCAGTGTTCCAGAAGAAGAAGAAGTGGTTCTTAACAATGACGCTCCACATCCTTTTTCCCAAAATAAGCTAAATGATCTAGTCTGCTACCTCAGCTTGTCAAGGTCCTCTGCCGAGCTATTGGTATCCAGATTGAAGGAACAGAACCACCTGTCTGACAGTGCTCACACCTTTTACCACAACAGACATCAACTGTTTCTCTGTTTTTTCTTTGAAGAGAAGGACTTGGTGTACTGTACAGATATTGCTCAGCTTCTGAACTAGCTTGGGGTGCCACAGAATCAACCCAAAGATTAGAGACTGTTCATTGACAGCAGCAAGCGATCGCTGAAAGGTATTCTGCTTCACAACGTCAACCAGTTTGCCTCTGTAACCCTTGCTCACTCGACTACTCAAAGGAGAAGTATGAAGTGGTGAAGTATGTCCATCCAGGAATCTTCTATGCTGCTTATCCTCACTTGCGTCGCGGGTATGCTGGAGCCCACACCAGCTGACTTCGGGCGAGCGGCGGGGTACAATCGCACAACCATTCACTCTCACATTCATACCTATGGACAATTTAGAGTTGCCAATTAACCTAACATGCATGTTTTTGGAATGTGGGAGGACATCTGAGTACCTGGCAAAAACCCACACATGCACGGGGATAACGTGCAAACTCCACACAGAGATGCCCAACGGAGATTAGAACCCAGTTCTTCCCGATCTCCTGACTGTGTGGCAAACATGCTAACGACTAGGCCACCGTGGTGAAGTATGTGTTGGAGAAAATTTGGTATGATCAGCATGACCTGAAGATGGTGATTTTTTTGCTGGCCAACAGTCCGGCTTCACCACGTACCCATGCTTTCTGTGCATGCAGGATAGTAAGGACACTGCTCAGCATTACACAAAGAAGGACTGGCCTGTGCGGGAGGAATTGGTGCCTTGCAGAGCAAGGAACGTCATCAACAATCCTCTGGTAGACAGAGACAAGATACTCTTCCCACTGCCGCACATCAAGCGCGGCTTGATTAAACAGTTCACCAAAGCTCGAGACAAGGATGGTGGCTGCTTCATTTACTTGTGCCATGCTTTTCCAGGATTAGAGAAGAAGTATTGAGAGTAATAGAGAACTGGAAAGCTGGCATCTTTGATGGTCCTCAAATCCATCAGCCCATCAGATATCCTGAGTTTGAAAACTCAGTGAACGAAGTGGAACCGGAAGCGTGGAAGGCTTTTGTTCTGGTCGTGAAGAACTTTCTTGGCAACAACAAGGCCAGGAACTATGCCGAACCTGTCACCAATATGCTGACTGCTTTCAGGAACCTTGAATGCACCGTGAGCATCATAACGCATTATTATTCTCACATGTGGATCGGTTTCCTGAGAATCGAAGATCAATGAGTGATGAGCAGGGGGAGAGATTCCATCAGGACATGAAAGAGATGGAGACCGGATATCAGGCACGCTGCGATGCAGTCACGATGGCTGATTACTCTTGGACTCTGAAGAGAGACAGCCTGCTGCTGAGCATTCCAAGGGTTCGAAGAAACGGAAGTTCATGTCCTGAACTTTGCACAATGACGACGTAACGTTCAATTTACGTGAACTTACCTTGATCAATGTCTATTATTCAATTTACGGAAATTGAAGACTGTAACATTTAGTTAATACATTCTGTTAGAAAACTATTTCTTTTCTCCTGAAACCTTTTCTGGATGAGAAATATTAACGAAAAACAACTGATAATGTCGCAAAAATGTAATCAATTTAGTCAAAAGATCAGGTTTTTCTAAATCCATTTGGCATGAAAACCTGACCTGATTGACAAAAATGGATGCCATTTTTGGATTCAGCGTTGCAGAGTGGTCCTAAATCAGTTGAAAAAACAGAGACAATTTACAAAACTATTTTTTTTGTAACCCAGTGAATTGAAACCGGTGATAAAGATAATCCACATGCTGATGATGGCACAAATGTGAGAGATACAATGCCTAGAATGCATAGCGATATGCTTAGAATGTAACTGGGCCAACCTGCTGGGATTGCAAACATCTGTTCTTGTTAAATTGTTAAGGACTTTTATTGATCGGCTTCTGGGTCTGCATTCCTTCACAATTTACTGCAGTGAGAGGGGGGTGACGGGCTTTTAAAGTGAATTACTAGTTGATGTAGTTAATGCCCGTGTCTTCAAAGTTACTAGGACAAGCATGCAAGCTGAATTCAAATGAAAGTGGCCTCCTCTTGAAGTCCAGTCAGCAGCTCTTGGAAGCTTTGTGGCGATTTAAGGAGGGATTGTGCAAAAGCTAAACCGACCGCAGATGGGTAAGGAAGGGGTGAGTGGTTTGGGGAGGTGGGGTGTGCTGCTCGGTAAGATTATAAGTATGGATCATGTGAAAGCAGAGCGATATGAACTGTGACCAGGGAGCCTTAGCACAGCGGCTTTCATGAGAGATCTGGACGAGCAAAGCTAAAAAAAAAAAAAAAAAAAGAGCTAATGATGTTCTGATGATGTCATCCGGTGTTGGCCCTTGCTCTTCTGCAGTAATGAAATGTTCTCTCCTGATAAAACTGCTGCTATGAAAGCATCCATCCTGTAAGGACGCCATTTTTATGGAAAATAAATAGATAAACAAATTTAAATTACATGAATTTGACTTAAAACAATGCAAAATTTTTCAAGTGGAATTTGACAAGTTTACAACTAATGTGTTGTTCATAATTTGGTGCCAATCTCTATTGCTATTAGTTGGCAACACCATGTTTTCCATTCTTTAATTACCACCACTATATCACAATAACAAAACAAAAATAAATACACTTATTATTTGCCCGCCACAATTAAATTTGGGCCACCACAAAAATATTTTGTCATGTTTTATTACATTTTTTAGGTCTTTTTTTAAAGATTTTAATCATCGACTAGTCATCGATTATTTTTTGGATTAGTCAACAAGATTATTGATTACATAAGAGGTGTCCAAAGTGTGGCCATTCTAAAATTATAGTTTAACAAGAAAACTAAAAAAAACAACAACAAAACAACAACAGTAAAATTGGTCAAATCAGCAGTCATTTTTCAAGAATAAAGTCAAAATATTAACAGAAAAAAGTTTTAATATGACAAGAAAAGTCTTAATTTTATGAGAATAATGTAATATTATGAGGAAAAAGAATGCCATTTTAGTAGCATAAAGTTGAATTATTAAAGAAAGATGTTTTTTTAAAGCTGCAATATTATGAGAAACAAAGACTAAAGTTGTAATTTTTCAAAAATTAGGTTGCAGAAAAAGCTATATAATGTTATGGGAATAAAGTCAAAATATCATAGGAATGAAATTTTCAAGAAGAAAGTTGAAATAGTTAAAAAAAAAAAACAACAACAACAACAGCAGAAGTGAAAAAAAACACTTGAAATTGTACGAGAATAAAGTCAAAATGTTCAGAGAAAAAAGTCATATTCTTACAAGAAAAAAAGTCAAGAATAA
Organism: Dunckerocampus dactyliophorus; assembly: GCF_027744805.1. Lineage (NCBI taxonomy): Eukaryota > Metazoa > Chordata > Actinopteri > Syngnathiformes > Syngnathidae > Dunckerocampus > Dunckerocampus dactyliophorus. The sequence continues at coordinate 8,250,526 of NC_072829.1, read as the reverse complement.
ACTCTTAACATTACGAGTAAGAATAACGTCATTGCAACAGAGTAACAGTTGAAATATTAAATCATTATTTTTTGCAAGTGGTAATATTATGAGAAAAAAAACTTTCCAAAAAAAAAAAGTTTGGGAATAAAGTCATAATATAATATATTTATTAAAGAAGATAGTTGAAATATAAAAAAAAACTACAACAGCAAAAATAAAAATGGGGAAAAAAAGAGCAAAAAGTGAAGATGATACTGTTAATACACTTTTTCACCTCCAGTATACCACAAAGCTTGAAATATATATATATATATGTATATATATATATATATATATATATATATATATATATATATATATATATATGCTGTATGTATATATATATATATATATATATATATATATATATATATATATATATATATATATATATATATGCTGTATGTATATATATATATATATATATATATATATATATATATATATATATTCATCCATCCATCCATCCATCCATCTTCTACGCCGCTAATCACTGACTTCAGGGGAGAGGCGGGGTACACCCTTGACTGGTCGCATTTCCTTTAATGGCTAACAAATAATAACTAACAATAGCTATATACAGTAATACTTTTATTTATTTGTATTTTGTCAGTCTAAATAAAATATATATTTTTCACAAATTTCTTTACTTACCAGTATTTTTTTCCCATTTTCTTTAAACACCAGTTTTTAATAATAATATATTTTTCCGGCATTTCTAGAGCACATTTCTAGGTACGCAAAGACGCTGCCTTATGATGAATAATTAACCATGCATACATCTTGATGACATAATTCAGACATACGCACGAGGGAGGTGTCTAAGGAGGTGTACAATTTGGTGATGATCTCAAATTCAGGAATGTTATGATGCAACCGTCGTATTACAGAATGCTGTTGTTTCTGTCACAGTACATTTATTATATAAAAAAATACACACACAGGCACACACACACGCGCATATATATATCTGTGTGGTTGTACCGGTCTAGATGCGGTCCCCCGTCGCGGTATCGCTCTGTGTTTAACCTCACCGGCGCAATCGAAGATGTCTCACTCAGTCAGAGATCTTGTCAGGCGGCGCAGACAAGGATCAATAAAAGGAACGTTACATCCAATCAAGCGCTGATTACTTTTTCCACATTGATTACAAGCCTGTTGCTGAGGTTTGTTGTGTGTTTCCGTCAATGATCCCCATGAAATGAAGAGACCTTGGAGATTTTTATCCTCCATTTGTCTGAATCGTTAATATCTTCTGCAGCCCTCCAGTTGGGGCAGTTTTTTCTAGTCTGCATTTTATATTTAATACAGAGTAGGGATTAAATAGCTAAATTGTGTTTGTCATTCAATATACTGTATATTAGAGAGAACAGTATAAATGTAACATATAATAATTATTTTGTTATTACAAATTATAATTTTCTGAAAATATGCTCACACTTTGTCCTTTGTCGTCTTTGTAGGCAAAAAAATAACGTTGTCAACTGTCAATTCTACCGTGTTTCTCAAATAACAGTAAATACAGTAAGTCGATTTTGAAACTGTATGATACTAGCGGGCGCAGCTCCATCTGTTGGTCTGGTTGCCAGGTGCTGCAAGCTGACTGTAAGACTATAAAAGTGAAAATAGGTTCTTGTGTCCACACCTTTATCCTCACCTAAATTTACTAGGTTCTTACATGGCAAATGGCAAAATGGCAAGGCACAAAGTTTTGCATACATTGGTACAATCCTTTTTTTGCTGGGGTTACTTTCCAGTACCACCAGCAAATGAAAAAAAATGCAAAAAATCTGCATGTAATTGAGACGCCGATAAAAATGTGCATTTTTTTTTACCTGTCTAGCCATTAGACCAGATAGTATTGTTGATCTAAAAACCCTTACAAACAGATTTCTCTGCCAGGGAAAAGTGCAAGATTCTCTTAAGATACTCTTAATCGGGAGCGGCCGGACCGGAGCAGGAGGGGATAGAAAAGAAGAGAAAAGAAAACAGAGGGGGGAGTGCGGGGACAATACAGAGAGGGACAAGAACAACAGCAACAACAACATTTGCAACGACAATAACAAAAACAAGAGAAACAAACTGGACTACATCAGCACACACACCAGCGGGCCCAGTAGCGCCCCCACCAACCTTTCCTTTCCGGCCACCCTGCACCTCCAGGGAGCGAAGTCCAGCCCGCCCCAGGCCACCCCACGGTCCGCCCAGGGACAGTGGTGGTATCGCCCCCACACGCCATGGAGGCATGGGCTGCAGAGATGGAACACCCAGCACCGGCCCCCACGGAGCCACCCCCATGTACCCCAATTAAAAAAAAAAGAAAGAGAGAGACAGTAATAAAGTAATAAATACAATAAATAATAACTAAATAAAAGAACTCACAAACGCACACCATGGTCGCCCCGTGACACCTGCAAGCCGCATCGCGACACCCCGTGCAGGGCTCCCTGTATTTTTGACACATGGCTCAATCCTCTCTCTGCAGCATCGAGGGCGGTGCCTCTGGATTGGCAGACCAAGGTGGTGGTCCCCCTTTTGATGAAGGCGTCCGTTACAACTATCTTGGGCTCACACTCCTCAGCCTTCCTGGTAAGGTCTATTCAGAGGTTCTCAAGAGGAGGATCCGCCGGATAGCTGAGTCTCGGATTCAGGTTTTCGTCTTGGTCGTGGGACTGTGGACCAACTCTACACTCTTGGCACTCTGCAAACATTCCACATGTGTTTTGTGGACTTGAAGAAGCCATTCGACTGTGTTCCTCCAGGAATCCTGTGAGGAGTAGTCCGGGAATATGGGGTACCAGACCACCTAATTCAGACGGTTCGTTCGTTCCTGCCAAAACTTGGTGTGCATATAAGTTGGACTCCTTTCCAGTGAGGGTTGGACTCTGCAAGGGCTGCAGTTTGTCACCGATTCTGTTCATTACTGGTCTTCCACATTGAGAGGAGCCAGATGAGGCTGGTTAGGATGCCTCTTGGACACCTCCCTGGGGAGGTATTCAGAGCAAAAATGCCAATAATGAAAAGCAGAATCCAACAGACAAACTGTGTGGCACTTAAACACAATGTAGAGCTACAGCATTAAAAAGCAGTCATGTTTCCTTATCAGGTCTCATGTAAGGGGGAAAAGCTATTTACTGTATTCCTTGTGCTGCATTAAGAGCTCACATTTGTGACCTGCACGATTTGACACAGCGCTACAACATCCCGGCTGTGGTTGCAATTTCTGCAAAATAATAACCTGCCACACTGATCTTTGGCGTTATATAAAGTCATATACAAAAACATATTACGGTAGCAGCGGATGTGACGGCTCAGTACACGTTGCTGTTGTCACGGTTCATTACGACATCGGAAGGTTGAACACTGTTTTTCCTCCACTGCAGAGGCGTTAAATTTGACGGTGTGCTCGGAGAGCGGAGCGATGGTAAACAAACTGTTTTAACCTTGAAAAACATCAATAAAGCAAAAAGCGGCGCCTAAAACCAGACTCTTCTCTTTACGCTCATATTTAATGGTGCTCTCTCTCTGTTGGCATTCACAGTAACCTTTTCATCACTTTCTGGTAAATATTTACTTTTTCCATCGAACGATGAAGTGTAGCTGTTGGCAGCGACGGGGAGAGTGCCTTCGATGGAGGAGAATTTAAGGAAGCGAGTGTTTCCTGGCATGCTCAGACCTCCACTTGGCAGCGAGGGGGGCAGTGATTTATTACCGGGTCCTGACAGGCACAAGGGGGCCTCTCAAAATCTCTGATAAGATTTTGGGTGTTTTTAGCCCGTGTGGCTCCACATTGTCTCGGGTGGCAATAAAAAGAAACACGACTTCTCTGACATGCATTCATGTTCCTGTTTCGGGTGTTCTTAGGCGAGTTGGAGCCTATCCCAGCTGACATTTTGGGGCGGGAGGCGTCATCAGTCAATCACGGGGCACATGCAGGAAACCATTCACACTCACAGTCACACCGATGGGCAGTCTAGAGTAAAGCTGCAAGAATTAATCAATGATTAATCAATGATCCAATCGACAACTATTTTGGTATTTGATCAAAAGTTTTATGGAAATGTAATTACCCTCTGATTTCAGCCTCTCAAATGTGAATATTTTTTAATTTCCTTAGTCCTCCATGAAAGCAGACCTATTATCTTTGTGTTTTAGGCAGAGCAAAATTCACACACGTCATCTTTGACTCTGAAAAACATGTTTGCCTCTTTTCGGATATGTTGCAGACCAAACTTTCATATTGATTTGGTTCATCTAGAGAAGGGGTGTCCAAAGTGTAGCCCTGGGGTCATTTTCAGCCCAAGGCTGTTTTTTTATTGACCCTCGGCACTCTCTAAAAATCCAATTAAACAAGAAAACTAAGAAAGAAAACCCAGCAAAATTAGAGGAAAAAACATAATTTTACAAGAATAAAAACAAAATATTAAGAGAGTAAAGGCATAATATTAAGAGAAAAAAATAGCATAAAGTTAAAAAAATTTAAGGAAAAAGTCATAATATGAGAAACCAACAAAGGAAAATGTTGCAATTTTTGGAAAATGTATTTGGAAAAAAGTTAGAATATTGGGATAATAACTTCAAACTAGTATGAAAATAAAGTCATAATACTTTGAGACAAAACGTAAAGAAGAAAGTTGAAATACTTGTAAAAATGAAAAAAATAGCAAAATAGTGTAAGGAGAAAAAGTTCATACTAATAATACACAACACAAAACTGAGATGCAGGCTGTTTTCTTTTTCTTTAAATATATAAAAAAAATCTACTTATCTGCATATCTACATGGGGTGGATTAAAAAATGTAAAACTGGCCCCCGCATCCTTTGATTTTTCAGCATGCAGCGCCATCGGTGGAAAACATTTGGACAACTCTGGTCTAGGGCCTAACCGATTACTTGATTAATCGGAGCAACAAGCTTCAGATTAATCGGCTAAGAAAATAATTGTTAGTTGCGTAAAAACTGTATCCAGCCACGCCTGAATGACCTCACACCCTATCAATGATCTCTGCCACGTGTTATGAATGAACCCCTCTGTCTCAACCCAGCATTTGTAATGATGGTGTACCCCAGGGCTCTAGACTAGAGGCACATGTTTTTTAAGGCAGTGTCATTCTTGTGTGACTCGTAGTTTGATGGATGTCTTATGTTTTATTTGTAAGAAGGATCTTGCAACCAACTCAAAGCCCCAGCTGAAGAAACATTAACCAAAGTACATTACACACTCATATATCCATCGGCCCGACGTGTGCCACAATTTGCACTACTGATGAGCAAATAGATGTGACATATTACAAATATGTGTATGTACAGTACAGCTTCTTCAACTGCATGCTGTGTTTTTTTAATGAGCTACAATGCTCGTGTTTTTTTTTTGTGAAATTGGGTGGGCCTATAAAATTTTACAGACCAGGATAATCGTCAGTCTTTTAACTGATGGCTCATTCTGCAAGAGGATATTATGACTAGACTTGTAATAAAAGCGGCACATAAACTTTAAAGCGTTTCCAAGCTTTGTAATGGTTTGCCATAATAAGTAGATATAAATCATATAACACATGAGGAGCTGGAATATAAATGACTAACTATTAAGTATATCATTCTTAAAGCAATAGCTTATATTTGACTTGTATATTCCAACTCCAGAGCTTATTTTTCTTACTTTTACCATCCCTCAACACTGCTTATTAGCACCAAATGTGAGAAAAATCCGTCATCTTCCTCACCTGTTTGCTGAGAGAACAAACGTTCAAACGCTTGCTCTTGAAGTTGCTTCCTTGTGATAGCGGCTCTGACCCGACCTGCGATAGATGAGCCCGCCCCGTGTATACGCACACCACTTCACAGCTTTGTAAAAAAAAAAAAAAAAGGAAACAATGTAAACATTAGGCTTCGCTACACATCTTAGAATAAAACCCCCAAACTCTGCCATCATTATTTTGTTTTCTTCAGCGTTGGACAAGTGCAGAGTTACCGTGTATATGTAAAACGTGAATAAAGTGCACAATAGTGCTTCTTGGAGACACACACTCTGTTGGACGAACACAGCTCATTAGCATTAAAGCTACACGCACAACATGGCCTGTTCCCAGTAAGTACTTTTACAATTCCAGCATCAACAACACACTTCCAACACATTATTGTGGGACCTCCTTAGACGTGTTTAATGTAGGACATTGGTAATTTGACAAACTATTGTAGTTTTGAAGCCAGACAACACCTCACAGAGTAAACTTGATCAGCGTGTCACGCCACCACACGAGGAACGCAACTTGACATTGGCTCATTTGTCTCCCCGCAGAGAAGACAAGAAAACAGGTTGACGACAAGCTGCTGCGTCTCGCCTGGGAATCGTCCATCTGCTCGGGCGCACCGTCTTGTCTCCATGACCGTCTGTGTGAGGACAAAACTGCTGCTTCTGTTTAGAACATAACACTGGAATAATGACAAGTAAACGTAATCTTTTTGCAGAGTTTGCAAGTAGCATCAAACTACTGCTCGCTTACAAAGTCCAAGCTCAAAAACAAAACCATCTTGTAAACAAAAAGCACAGCTGCCGAGAGCAACTGTTGGTTTTGTTTATGAAAAGAACCATATTCAAATTGACAATGTCAGATTTTGGACGCGATTCTCAAACAAAGTATTGTCACCTACAGGGCTACTTTAAAGGCTAGCTGACCTAGCATAATGGCCAAAGTCAAATAGTCTTTATTGCGGTTAATTGGTTCCAGACCCGGCCGCGATAAATGAATTCCCGTATAGTAGGATGGAATATTAATAAACGGAATATTTGAGCAGTTAGAGCATAGAAAACCTGTTTATGGTCTTCTAAATACAGCTTTTAACATTATTAGAGCCTTGTAGACATGAAATAACACCCCTATAGTCATCTTTACGATCCCGTTACGTGGCGTCAGTGACTCAGGAGGTAGTGCGGGTTGTCTGGAAACCAGAAGGTTAGCGGTCAGTGTTGCTGTGCCCCTGGGCAAGACACTTCACCCCCCAGCGCTATCCACACTGGTGTATAAATGTTTGGTGTTGATTAGGTGGCTTTGGGTACTTTCTGAAAAGGCACTAATCAATTGCTTTTTATTTATTCTTTGTTTACGGCACATTGCACAGGCCACGGGCTCACTGCAGGGACATAAGAGATGGCTGCCGCTAGCATATGATGTCGTTTTAGCGCTGTTTGGCTGACAGTGACCTCTATTGTTTTTGCAAAGAGACTGTTGATCGACCACCTCCATCCTTCCAACGTCAGGGGAGACGTTACAATACAATCTTTATCCTAAATCATGGTCGTGACAGTCGTGCATGTTTTCTTAAATCAGTGCATTTTTCAAGTGACTTCTGAATAGCTTACGACAAACCGTTGTCTACGGCAATTTTAACATTAGTTAACAAAAGTTTAGTCGAATTTCACAACTCATATAAACAACTTCAAACTTCATTCTGGAGAAAAACCATTGGGCATATTGACAAAGAAACAAGCCAGTGAATGCCCTCATGATATGAAATTATGCAGACGTGCATCAAGAGAAGCACATATTCATGAGGGCGCTTAAAAGTCTGGACTTGATCAGTCATAATTAAACTTCCACCACCAACAACAACAACAACAACACATTTACATCTCAAACAACATCTCACAATATATTCACATCACCTCCTCGCCCTCGTCTTTTTATAGTAAACAGGCCAAGCAAACACCGCAATGCATGCCGGCAAGTGAACACGAGGCGTCATCAGCGGAGGAAAGTGGACAGGGAAGCAAAAGAGAATTACCACACTCGTTAAAACACATTTTCTTTTATACGAAACATTTCAGAGATTGCTGAGATTCTGCTGCAAGGTTCGCTCTTTGTGATTATTCAGTGCAATTTGTTGGTCATCTTTTAGTAAATGCCAGAGACTAACAGTCTTTTTATTTAATAGCACTGTCATTTTCAAGTTGTTTCAAAACAGTGGTGTGTATTTAAAAAAAAAAAAAACAACAGCAAAAATGGACAAATCAGCTGAACTTTATGAAAATAAAGTCAAAATATTAAGAAAAAAGTTGTAATCTAACGATAAAGTCGTAATTTTACAAGGATATCGGCGTAATATTATGAGGAAATTTCAGTAGCATAAAGTTGAAATATTTAAAAAAAAGACATTCTTTTAAAGTCATAATATTATAACAAACAAACAAAGCAATAAATAAAAGTTGCAATTTTTAAAAAATTTGGTTGCGGAAAAAGTTAGCATTACGAGAATAAAGTCTAGATATTATGGGAATAAAGTCAGAACATTTACAAAAATGTTAAAATTGTTGGAAAATTTAAAAAGAAAACATCAGGAATGAAAAAAAACAGCTGTAATTTTATGAGAATAAAGTCAAAATATGAACAGAAAAAAGTTGTATTTTAACTAAAAAAAAAAGTTGCAATTTTATGGGAATAAACTCATAATAATATAATGAGGAAGAATAATGTCATTTTAGAAGCATAGAGTTGAAATATTAAAGAAAAAAATAAAAATGTCTAAAAGTCAAAAACAAAATAAAAGAAAGTTGTAATTATTGGAAAATTAGCTTGGGGAAAAAAGTTATAATATTTTGGGAATAAAGTCATAATATTACGAAAGAAAATTTACCAAAATTTAAAAAGAAAGTAAAAAAAAAGTTTAAAAAAAAAACAATAGCAAAAAACTGGTTAGTGATGTGTAGATTGATACTGCACTATTTTTAGTTGTGTATGGTTAAATTATTTGAACTTTTGGTCTGAATCTGGCACCTTTATTAAGAATGGTTGTGAATTTTGTGCAATACACAATATTGTTTCCACTTTTAAAATTGAAATGCCGGAGGATCAGGCATTTGTTTGATCAGGTCCGTGAGGTGGTCCAACGCAATGCTATTTTCCATTCAGTTCCGCGGGCTGGATGAAATTGCAGCAGCCAATTGTCAGCCATTCAGAGGTGGACTTGGTGGTGTGTTTTGGATCGTTGTCCTGCTGCAGAACCCAAGTTGGTTTCAGCTTGAGGTTACGAACAGATGGCCAAACATTCTCCTTTGGGATTTTTTGGTAGACAGCAGAATTCATGGTTCCATTTATCACAGCAAGTTTTCCACGTCCTGAAGCAGCAAAATAGCCATAGACCATCACACTACCACCACCATATTTTACTGTTGGTATGATGTCCTTTTTCACTTCTTTTATGCCAGATGTAATGGGACACACACCTTCCAAAAAGTTCAACTTTTGTCTCGTAAGACCGGAGAGTATTTTCCCAAAGGTCTTGGGGATCATCACGGTGTTTTCTGGCAAAATTGAGGCGAGCCTTAATGTTCTTTTTGTTCAGCAGTGGTTTTTGTCTTGGAACTCTGCCATGCAGGCCGTTTTTGCCCAGTGTCTTTCTTATGGTGAAGTCATGAACACTGACTTTAACTGAGGCAAGTGAGTCCTGCAGTTCTTTGGATGTTGTTGTGGGGTCTTTTGTGACCTCTTGGATGAGTCATTGCTGCACTCTTGGGGGTAATTTTGGTTGGCCGGTCACTCCTGGGAATGTTCACCACTATTCCATGTTTTGGCCATTTGTGGATAATGGCTCTCAGTGTGGTTTGCTGGAGTCCCAAAGCTTTAGAAAAAGCTTTATAACATTTTCCACACCGATACAGTATATCTCAATTACTTTCATTCTGTTATTTAGTATTTAATATCTAAAAGAATATATAAAAATATATAAAAATTCTAAAATAATATTTAAATTGTTTTATTTATTTATTTGTATTTTTTAAAATATTTTTTTAGCCTTATTTTCTCCCCCAGTGTTATACCACCTACACTACCCACAATCCTCCAGTATTTCAAGGAAAACAAAGAGTTTCCTCATGAATCAGCGTCCATCTTCTTCTGCGTTTCTACATGCCAACTATATTATTAATATTCTTGTTGTTATGATTATGACTCAAAACAGCATGATTTCCCTGCTGGCTGCAGGCCACCAGAGGATGTTCTAGAAGTCAACACCTATCCTGCTCAGCTTCCCGTCATCATTATTGTTGATTTTCAAAACTTCTTTCCATCCCTCTTTAGCCAAATGCAACTCAAATGAACTACAAACTTGTGGAACTGCATTTTAAACATCTGTAAGAGTTTGCTTGACTTAAATCTTCCGCCACCACAGCAGGCAAGGCCGCTCCTTTAAATAAGAAGTCACAGCCTCTTGTCAGCAAAAACGGCTGGAGAGCGACTTTTCAAGGCAACTTGTGCTCATTAAAAAGCGTCCATTTACAGCATGAGGCTGCTAATAAGCCTACTCGACACCTACAGCTAAAAAAAACTAGCATTCCATCAAAGGAAAAAGTAAAACTGTGTCTCTCCATGCAAGCGAAATGGTGAAGATGGAGGATAGTGAAGATGCTTCCCAAAAAGAATGCTGTTTATGGTGTCCGTGCAATAGTGGCCTCGTATAGCATGTCCCTAGTATTCATTTATTATTTATTTAGCAATAGTTTGGCATCTCACTTGCCGGCTATCATTAAGTTTACTCCAACATTTTTAAACTGGTGTTTTTATTGGAAAAGACTTATCAGAGGCTGCAGCTGTGAAGGGTAGAGGGCGTTTGTTTTGCTCACGCCGGCATGCCTGTGCTTGTGTGTGTGTTCTGCAGCCGGGTGGGAGTGAACGGCAGGGATCTTACAGTGCCGCTCTTATCAGGGACACATGTTCTCACAACAATACAACTACTCTGTATGCTGCTTTCAGTTCAGTTCAGTTTAAGGGGACCACCTTGAAAAGTAAAAGTTAAATGACGGGGACAAAGTCTTCATTTTTACAGGTGAAAGTCAAGAAACTGTGAGATATACTAGGTTGGATTGTACGTGCATGTCAAATTACAACTTTACTCACAAGAGTATGACTTTCTACTATATTATCAAAATAAACGTATTATATTACAACGTATTTACAAATTACAACTTTATCCTCATAAAACGATAACTTCATTCTTGTAAATGTACTTTTTAAAAATCAAACATTACGTTACTCGAGCACCACTTCCAGCATATGTTCACTCACATGACAATTAATGATGCGAAAATGTTACTAAAATGCTGAATAATGACAAAAAAAAACAGCCACAGCTCTGCTTTGTGTTATCATTGAGTACATTTACATGCAGTCAATATTCGGGTTACTAATGAGGTGCCTTGTTTCCCCCTCGCTCCAAAAGTGTGGGGTTTTGCGTGTCGTCATGTTTACAAGTAGTTCCTGCCAAAGAAACAAGATTCCTTTTGAATAGAACATGCGCAGAACACAAATTAATGTTCCTTTTGACCGGGATATCCCGATAGGCGTATGCATGACCTGATTTTCGGGTTAGAAAAGGAGCAATTCAAGTTTTTAAAAAAAATATGAGCATTTTCCGTTTTTTCAAAAGGGTTATCGGTGTTTACATGGCCGTGCACACCCAGGTTATTGCTAATATTCCAGTTATGATAGAGTTATTTGACTGCATGTTAACGTAGCCATTGATAAAGCATATCATTAGTATTGACTTTTTCTTCTTAAGTTCACTTTTTTGCTTGTTTTCCCTTTTTTGGTAATTATTTTAAAAAAATATTACAACTTTCGTCGAGTACATTTTTTCTTGTAATATTCTGTCTTTATTTTCATAATATTTTGACTTTATTAGTGAAATATTATAACTTTTACCTAAAATGGCAACTTTATTCTTTGTTTTGTTTGTTTCTCATAATATTACAACAAAAAATTATATATTTTAGTTTTTAATATTTAAACTTTATTCTCTTTTTCTCGTAATATTATTATTATTTTTATCACTCTCTTAATATTCAGTCCTTATTCTTATAAATGCATTTTTGCAGTTGTTGGGTTTTTTTTTGTTACGGTAAATAGTATGTTTAGAATCTGCCACTGGCCAATAAAAAAAAACGCAGCAGGCCGTAAATGGCTCTCAGGACGTACCTTGGACACCCCAGCCTTAAAATTCCGCAATTTTTTTTGCTAAAGTGCTGAAAAACTCATTCACACACTCACCCATTCACTCATAAAGTGAATGTAAAGCCGTACTTGAACCATTTGGAGTGGAGGCATTGTTTTGGGCTCCTTTGAAAGATAACATCCAGAATTCTTATCCCCAACATTCGTAAGTGCTACTGACAATGAGGAATATGAGTTTAAATACAATAAAAAAAGAACGATTTTTTTTTAATATGTACCTTCAAAATAACTGACGGTATGAGCTGCAAAAGACAATGGGACAAAAGCAGGAGTCCTTACTTCACACCACTTCAAATTTCACAATAATACTACAACAATTTAGTGTTTTACACAGGTTTTTGTTTTTTTTTCCCAAAGGTGTTCCAAAGTTTTTCCATTCACACACAGAAGTTCAATTGGCTATTGTCACAGTCGCCGAAGTAAACCAGCATCTATTGGGTCGATTGAGGCGCCAATCAAAAGTTAAACAGTTCCATCGATCGGGAATATGTGGTAAATATGTGGATCTGAGCAGTATGTGTCTTTATGGCTGCAAGGCTCGGTGTAGATCAACTATTTACATCCACTACTGCCGACGTAACAGGAGCTTATTTGTCAGACTCTTATCTGCTGTTGCAGTATGAGGCTTTGAATGTGAGTTGCATTCATATTTATGTTTGCGACTGGGCTAACATTTCTACTTACTGAGCCTGCAGTTATAATTGTATCCTGGAATGGTGTGTATCATTCTGATCTGAATGAACTGAGGTTTCTAGTGACTTATAACACGCCTTGGCATGCAAACGGGGGCAGCATAAAACCCCGGCTTCATCGTGAAACCAGCAGCGGAACGGCAAGGGGTTGAAGGTACGATGAACGAGTATTTCTGATTGGTTCTAAGTTTTACTACTAACGGAGGTGACTTGCATAAGTTATTTTTGGACTTACATGAGCAATAACGCTTAGCGGTACCAACATTTTATAATTTCTAGTAACTTCTTTCACACTGAGATTTCAATTAATTATGCTAAAATGCTAGTAAAAAGTGCAAGCATGATAAAAGTTGGAGACATGAATCAAATGTGTTTACTCAAAAGGTTAGGTTAGCTGATGATTTTATTGTTTCAAAGGTTTCCCGCTAATAAAAATATGGCAATATATTGCAATCTACTAATTTAGTTCCATTACATTACACTCTTCTGCACTCAGTGTGTATGCTAGTGGCCCCGCCTCTGCCCCACCGAGACAAATAGGCTCATTCCAGTTGTGCTGTTGCCCATGAAAGTTTTTTTTCGGAACGAGAAACACACGTTTTAATCTGTTGAGACCTTGTGACACCCCTATCAGCTACTGTGACGTGTATAACACCAGCACATCACAGACTATCGACAGCGGATTAGCGTAGCCACGTCCAGCCAAACCACACTTCCAGATGAGCTGAATGAGTTCTATGCCCGCTTTGACTCCCAAACTCCTGATGAGCAGAGAGGGTGGCTGGACTTGGGGAGCACACAGGACTAACCTGTCATGGTGACATCAGCTGATGTGCGCAGGGTTCTAAACAAAACAAACCCACGAAATCAGCAGGCCCAGACAACATCTCAGGACGTGCACTTCGGGTTTGCTCATCAGAGCTAGCTGATGTGCTTGCCGACATATTTAACCTGTCACTTGCACAAGCATCTGTACCGACCTGCTTTAAGTCCACCACCATAGTGCCCGTACCCAAGAAGAGCAACGGGACCTGCTTGAATGACTATCGCCCTATAGCACTCACTCCTATTGTTATGAAGTGCTTTGAAAGATTAGTCATGACCCACATCAAAAAGAGCATCCCGGCGGCAACTGTGGACTCTCTACAGTTTGCATATCGCCAGAACCGGTCCACGGATGATGCAGTCAACACTGCCATCCACACAGCCCTTTCTCACCTACAGGGCCAGGACACATACGTCAGAATGCTATTTATAGACTATAGCTCTGCTTTTAATACAGTCAGCCCCCACAAACTCACAAATAAGCTCCTCACACTTGGCCTGTCACCCTCCCTCTGTAACTGGGTGTTTAACTTTCTCACAGGCAGGCCCCAGTCAGTCAGAGTCCACAACCGCACATCCAGCTCAAGAATTGTGAGCACTGGGACCCCACAGGGGTGTGTGCTGAGTCCGCTCCTCTACACGCTCTTCACCTACGATTGCGTGGCCTCCCAGAACAACACCAGCATCATTAAATTTGCGGATGACACTACAGTCATTGGCCTGATCACTGGTGGTGTTGAAACATCATACAGAAGAGAGGTGGCGGACCTCATAGCTTGGTGTCGTGATAACAATCTCCTTCTCAATACAGATAAGACTAAAGAGATGATCATCGACCCAAGAACAAGGGAAAAGGAGCCACATAGACCCCTGTTTATTGGTGAGACTGAGGTGGAGAGGGTGAAAACCTTCAAGTTCCTTGGCACACACATCAGCGAGGACCTCAGCTGGTCTCACAACACCCAACAAATTCTGAAGAAGTCCCAAAGGAGACTGTACTTCCTGAGAAGACTGAGGAAATTTGGCATGTCCACCACAATCCTGAGTTGCTTCTACAGATGCACTATCGAAAGTGTCCTTACCGCCTCCATCACTGTTTGGTACGGTAACTGTACAACACGTGATAGGAAGGCACTCCAGCGGGTGATCAAGACCTCACAGAACATTGTTGGGGCAGCCCTCCCCTCACTGCAAGACATTTATAAAACTAGAGTCCTACGCAGAACACACAACCTCATCAAGGACAGCACACATCCACAACACTCATTATTCACACTCCTACCGTCAGGCAGACGCTACAGGAGTTTGAAGTCCAGGACCACAAGGCTGGCAAACAGCTTTTACCCACAGGCCATCAGGCTTCTCAACGAAGCACTCACACACGCCACACGCAACACAAGCACACACTCATAGCACTCTATTTATTTATTTATTTGTATTATTTATTGTATTAATGTCTCTTCTGTTTTTGTTGCTTAATTTATTGGTATATATGTTTATGTGTTTATGTTTCTTATGTTCTTATTCTTTCTTGTGTTTTCTTTCTTTTCTTGGGAGAATGAACAGAATAAGATTTTCATTGCATGGTATAACTGCTGTTTTACCATGCACATGACAATAAAACTCTCTTGAATCTTGAATAACGCCTTAGTGCACTTACATCAGGGCGGGTTTTAGGCACGCAATGTCTACTGGGTCACTTGTGTTTCCTCAAAGTCCGCTCTGTCTTGAAACCTGACATGATAGCGCTGCGTCTTGGCTCATTTGCATTCTAAAAGTGATTGGATGTTTACTGAGGGTAGTGAAGGCGATATGTGCTGTGAAGACACATGCAGGACGGCCACGGAGATGAGAGATGAGTGGCGATGTCTTCTGCTTTTTCTGGTGGAGTTTTAACTTCTGAAATTTTGATTCCGGGGGGGCAAGCCATGTAGAGCCGGCCCCAATTTACATAACAATTATGCTATAAAATTGTTAAAAACATTGAAATATTTTTATTTACATTTTCTTATGGGGCTTAAAAAAAGACTAAAATGAACTCCTAATTCCAACAGAAGATCTCTCATTGCATTCCCAGCTGCCATAACTAGTATATTTTCCCATCTAACTATGGCGAGTATGGATTAGTGTACATGCATGACGATGATGTGGGGATTAGCAGCATGAGAAATTGCTTTTTAGTCCCGGGAAGAGAATTAGTGGCGAAGTCAATGTCAAACAGGGATTTGGCCAAAGGGGAACAAGTCAAGGAAGTTTGGAACAGTTTACTAAACATGCAGAAAGGTATTCATGCACACACAAAAATCACTTTATCCTCTTGAGACCTGTAAGCTCTTCTTTGGGGAGTGTTTTTTTTAATTTGGTCCTCTCTATTAGAGATTAGTTAAAATTTTCATCATACATGGGAAAATGCACAGCAGCATTTTCTGTCCCGAAAGAGGATTTTGATTTTGAGATTAAAAAATGTAATATAATGTCAGAGTCCTGTGGGGTTGAAAGTAATGAAAAATTGGTGACTTACAAAAGCGGTATTCATACGTAGATAGGGTATATATCTATACAGGGGTGTGAAAAGGTGTTTGCATGTTTGTCACACTTAAATGTTTCAGATCATCAAACAAATTGAAATATTAGTCAGTGACAACACAACTGAACACAAAATGCAGTTTTTAAATGAAACTTTTTATTGTGAAGGGAGAAAAGAAATCCAAACCTACATGGCCCTGTGTGAAAAGTTGAGTGATTGCACCCCACCCCCATTTCTAAAGCTTTGGGAGTCCAGCGAACCACAGTGAGAGCCGTTATCCACAAATGGAGAAAACATGAAACCATGGTGAACCTTCCCAGGAGTGGTTGGCCAACCAAAATGATTCTAAGAGTGCAGCGACGACTCAACCAAGAGGTCACAAAAGACCCCACAACAACATCCAAAGAACTGCAGGCCTCATATGCCTCAGTTAAGGTCAGTGTTCATGACTCCACCGTAAGAAAGACACTGGGCAAAAACAGCCTGCATGGCAGAGTTCGAGAAAAAAACCCACTGCTGAACAAAAAGAACATTAAGGCCCGTCTCAATTTTGCCAGATAACACCTTGATCCTCAAGACTTTGGGGAAAATAAATACTCTGTGGTCTGATAAGACAAAAGTTGAAATTTTTAGAATGTGTGTGCCATTACCTCTCGCGTAAAAAGTATGTTATATCCATCCATCCATCCATTTTCTATGCCGGTCCTCATTAGGGTCATAGGGGTATGCTGGAGCCTATCCCAGCTAACTTTTGGCGAGAGGCAGGGTACACCTTGGACTGGTTGCCAGCCAATCGCAGAATAACATTATACCAACAGTAAAACATGGTGGTGGTAGTGTGATGGTCTGGGGCTGTTTTGCTGCTTCAGGACCTGGAAGACTTCCTGTGATAAATAGAACCATGAATCCAAAATCCGACCATTTGTTTGTGACCTCATGGTGATGATCCAATAATCATCACATACCAGTAATGATCCAAAACACACCGAAAAGTCCAACTCTGTATGGCTGAAGAAAAAACAAAATGAAGACTTTGGAGTGGCCTAGTCAAAGTCCTGACCTGAATCCTATTGAGATGCTGTGGCATGACCTTAAAAAGGCGCTTCATGTGCAGCAATCCTCCAATGTGGCTGAATGACAACAATTCTGCAAAGATGAGTGGGCCAAAATTCCTCCACAGCGCTGTAAGAGACTCATTGCAAGTTATCACAAACGCTTGATTGCAGTTGTTGCTGCTAAGGGTGGCCCAACCAGTTGTTAGGTTTAGGGGGCAATCACTTTTTCACACAGGGCCATGTAGGTTTGGATTTCTTTTCTCCCTGAAATGTTTCATTTAAAAACTACATTTTGTGTTTAGTTATGTTGTCATTGACTAATATTTACATTTGTTTGATGATCTGAAACATTTAAGTGTGACAAACATTCAAAACAAAAAAACAAATCAGGAAGGGTGCAAACTAATTTTCACACCATTGTATATATTAGTTTTCTTTACGCAAAACAAAACTATCCTCCACTGTGATGAGCTTAGGACACTTCACTTCACGTCTATTATAAGGTTTACGGTAACAAGTGCCACAAATTAGACAGCATGAACAATGAATGCAAAGTTCAGCTGAAACAATTTTTCTTATATGGCAAAATATAATAGTTCCTTAAACAGTCATGATTAAAAACACACACAAAAAAAACGAATAAACCTGTCATAACAGTCCATTAAAAGACCTGCCTCAGTTTAATGCTCCGTGGCGTGATTAATTTATATTTTAAAAAACTTAGCACAAAGAGGAGCAAATCCATTAAAATGATAAATGACTAAACCGTGCTGGAGTCTGAAACAAAAGACAAAGCAGCCTGGGTGTTTCATACATCAAGAGACGCGCCCAGGTACAAAGCGGCCATCTGAAAAAGTGGCGTTCAACGAGGCAGCGTGAGATTAATTAGACTTGTTGTGGATTTGTCATCACAGTGCTTCCATTCAAAACTCATTTCAGTCATTTCCTCCAAGAAACGTCTACTTTGGGGACCTTCATCACACTCTTGTTGTTCTTTCTCTTTCAAAGGTCTTTTTTATTATAGTTTTACAATTTTCTTTGACAACATCCCATGACCAGAAGTGAGCTTTGACGACAAGACAGCATAATAATCTGAATATTTTGACTGGCGTGACTCACCCCTGTCAACATTCTCCTGATATGTTCTTGTCTTATACTCCATAATGACTTGCAGAAGTCATTTGACTTCTCGCAAGTCTCGATGAGCCTTGGATGCAGAAGACAACGAACGTATGCGCATGCGTTCTTTTTGTTTTTCTTTTTTTTGGCTTCGTTTGTGTGTCTGTTCACAGCACCACACGCACTGTAGGTGTGCATTGTGTATTACATCGTTTTCACTCAGCACAGTGTGGATGCACTCAGGAGGGTTCTCGTGTGGACAGGGCCTTGGTGTCCTCCCGGTGGAACTGGAAGAGGTGGCTGGAGATCGGGAAGTTTGGACTCCCCTACTGAGACTTCTGCCTCCGTGGCCCGGACCCAGATAAGTGGAAGAAATGGATTTCTTTATCAAAATGGATTTCTTTTAAAATAATTGCTACTCTTTCAAGTAAATAAAATCAAAACATATGACTACTACGACTACTAACAACAATAATAATAACAATATTACCACTACTACACCTTTCAAGGGACTCAAGCATGCTTGGCAGTATTTAATGTTAATAGTAATAAATACTATGGATGTGCGATAATATCGGCCACCGATAATTATCGGCCCGATATTGGCATAAAAATGTGAAATCGGCCAGCATCGGAATTGTTTTTTTTCCTAGATGAAAGCCGATATAGAACTTTTAGCACCAGCGTCGCAAAATTGCAACATTGCTGCATCATTTAGTTAATACTGTGCTGCTCACTAAAAAAACAATCCTAGATCTGGACTATTTTGATTTTATTTAGTTTTTGTCCCACCCCACTATAAAGTTTTGCACCATCTTTATTTTCTGACTGTTCATTCATAATGTGTCCTAACTGACCACATTATTAGAGACACCTGTGTAATGTAAAAAGGATTACAAATTACACTCCCAATGACTTAAAACAGAAAATAAAGCTCAGTATCACATATTTAATGGTAAGAGGGTCAAAACGTTAGAAGGGTAGGTAGTATGATGCAGTACCACCACAGCGATAAGCATATTATTAAATCAATACCACAAAAGTCCACTATTATTATTATGTTTGTAAAAGCATGAGTTACAGATTGGACAGTGCACGTGTACCTAATGAAGTGGCCATTGAGCGTATTTTATGTACAGCCAGAGCCCTCCTGTTTGATGTGATCATGTGAGGTCACATCACTTCCACCCCATTTGGGATAATAACGTGATGCACCTTCCTGTACTGAGCCCGGACCCCAGGTGTGTGCGTGTGCGCACGTGTCTTCTGCGTTTATGCATGTGTGCACCCGCGTAAATCTCTCTCAACTTAAGCGGCGTAGAGGTCATCTATCAGGAGCGTTTAAAAGTGCGTGCGAAAGTGCAGATGTGGCGTCTCAGGGCGGCTACGTCTTTGCCTGGTTTGGCGGGATATTATTAGTTTGCAGCGGAGGAAACCTTTTCAGATGGATTGTGCGGCCTCTGGCTGAACTTAACCTCCATTTTTAAAGGTCAAACATGATATGAAATGAAAGCAATGAGCTGCTGCGCTCCATCTGCTTCTTCCAGCAGGACGTCAGGCTGGAAGTTAGCGGTTTGACATTAGCATTGTGACGAAGACTGCAATGTAACACATTCCCTTTGGTACATTGGAGGCATGGTCTGCCTATTTAAACCTTATTGGTTTTGAATTCATGATGTAAACAGGGGTTCACAAATGTTTGATACCAAGTAACCACCTTAATTCCTATCACAATAATAACACCACTATGTAAATACAGGTTGCTCATTAAGAGGGTAACCAAAGAAAAAAAGAATAATTCATTTAAAAAAGGTTTTCAAAATATTTTCAGATACTTCTAAGACCCCTTTATTGATTTTTTTATTAACTGAAAAACAACTGCGTCCTTACCTTTTATTTGTGTATGAAGTACATGCGGCCTTTTCTTCTCCAGGAAAAGTTCTGATACTTTGTTGTAAAAGTCTGATCATCTCCTGGTGAGTTTGGGTTTATAATCCTCCACCTTGGCAGCCAAAGTCATTCATTCAGCAGAGCATAAAATATATATATATTGAATACATTTGTTTTTCTGCTAACTTTTGCTAGCAGAAAGAAAAAAACAAAATGCTGGCTTTTCCTCTGTGGAAGCACGACAGTGACATAGTTTAATTCACTGTGTTTACGTGCCACCAGCTTGAGTAATTATCAGTCTTGTGTTAAACACACCCGTAATTTTCAATTCTTTATTAACACAAATGAGGCTTAATTTGTATAAAAATAGGCAATTTAACAAAAACAAAGACAATGTATGTAAAATTGTATGCTCAGCAGCAGCCGTGGGCACCGCCCCATGTAGTCCGAAAGGTACAATCTTGACCACATGACATTTTCATATGTTTCGACTATGCGATTGATAGTTGAATCAGACTTCTCCGAATCGAATCGATGTTCTAAGACACCCCTACGGATGAGTTTGCTGATGTTGTTTTGCTGTGTTTGTGGCCAACATTAGCCTCTATTGTTTTTGCAATAGAGAGACAGTTGAACGACCACCTTCTCGTCAAGTCTTACAACGTCCAGGTATATGTTACAAAGTTAATGCGTTAATAACGGAAGATTCCTTTAACGGCACTGTTTTTTTCACATGTCATAAACGTGCGCACGTCCTGTTTGACCCTTGGCCCACACCGTCCTTTGAGGAAGTAGCGGTGACTGTAGAGCCACCTTTTGGATTTCTTATCTGCTGGCGTTCTTCCAGTCTGTTGCTTGTGCAGTTCGTGTTCATGTTTACTTCTCTCATGACTCAATGCGTCCATCCAACAAGCCTCTCCATCCAACCATCAAATCCCAAATCGCAGGTTTACCTCTGCTGTCCGAGCTTTTCAATCAAGGCATCCATCTGTCTGCTCGCCGCTGCTGCCGACAAAGCGCGTACGTTTGGGTCTCTGATGCTAAATTGACATGCTGGAGTCGAGCTTTGGAGAAATCAGAACAGCAACATCAACAATGCCAGTCAACCAAATTCTATAATTGTTTCTGGCTCTTCTTGCACCATATGGAAAGAATTCCACAAAGGAAACAAACCATGGAATTCAAAAATTGTACTTGGACTTAGACTTTATTGATCCACAAGGGAAATTGCTTGGCTACAGTAGCTCAATTACAGAAGAAAAAGACAATCACTGGTAAATAACTGGTGCGTGGAATGAATGAAGTCCTGTAGCGTTCACTGTGGGAACGAAACAGGAGGAGTATGTTGGAGAATGAGCTCCGCCGCCCTCTCTATTGTCCGATGGAGTGGGTGGGTGGAGTTGTCCATGATGGAGAGCAGTTTGTCCAGTCTTCTCCGGTCTCGCACTACAAACGCATCCAACTGAGTGCCCTGAACAACCCCTAACGTACTCCTAACAATATAATTCGTAAAATTCAGGATTTGAACCAGCATTTCTATTTCAAAACCCTGATTTTAAATGACTTTAAGCCACCTGAAGCAAACCTCCTGAGACTTCATGCAGGGATGAGTGAGATACAGCGCAAATCCAGTCTATATCGATAGCAACGATATGGTTGATTTTGATATCGTGCTTAAAGTAAAAATCAATATTTTAAAAATATCGACATCTCGCCCAGCTCTACCTATGGACAATTTAGAGTCGCCAATTAACTTAACATGCATGTTTTTGGAATGTGGGAGGAAACCGTAGAACCCGGAGAAAACCCACGCACGCACGGGGAGAACACGCAAACCCCACACAGAAATGCCCAAGCGCAGATTCGATCTCCCGATCTCCTGACTTTGTGGCCAACATGCTAACCACTCGGCCACCGTGCGGCCTCCTTTTCACACTTTGCATTATGTCATTGTAAAACATTGCCTGTACACAGTTTGACCCAGTTCTTGGTACATGTATTTCTACTATTTTTTGCCTAAATTAATCATTATAAAGCATAAAAATGACTAAATGCACAAAAATACAAATAGAAGGCATTCAAAAGGCACATTCAAAGACGTTGTGATGATATGTAGTATTCTACACTGGTCACTAGGTGTCAGTCATGTTTGGTGAGATACACAAGCACCGGACTTTTATTACAGGTTTGAATGATCTCACAACAGCCACAATCACCCTGAACATGAGATACTATTGTGGCCATAACCCACTCCAAGCTAAAACGCAACTCTGAACCCCTGACATCATTTCCTGTCTGCACCCCACGCACCAGAACACATGTACAGCAATACTCATCAGCACAACTCTTATTTATGTCTTAAATGGCTTATTTTCTGTAATTATGTCTACAATATTGGGTAATATGAGTGTAAAGGTGACTATAGGGGTGTTATCTCATGTCTAGAGGGCTCTAATAATGTTAAAAGGTTTTCTACTCTCTAACTACGAAAATATTGAATTTATAAATAACGAGGAAATGTACTTATCACAGTCGGGTCTGGAACCAATTAACTGCAATAAACACAACACAAATATTATTAATGTTAATTGCTTTGTCTCCTATCACACAAAGTTGACATGTCTGATAATTTCTGATGTTTTTGGACAAAGAAAAGGGGGCCCTCACGTCCTTCAGTTTTTCCACTGTGGGCCCCTCAGTGGGTAAAAGTTGGGACTCCGTGCTATAGAACAATTGGAAAAACAAACATGAAAATTTATCAGAGGCTACTCCAGTTTTTACTCGGCAGCAGAAACGAGGTCCAGGTGTCCGTCATGTCAAGGTTCAGAGACTGGCTGAAAAAAAACAAACTCCGATCTCCTCATTAGCCGACCTCAGCATTTCACCAAGACAAAGGCCTTACGACCCGCTCATATCTACAAAGACAATGCAGAGGTGGCACTTTCCTCGGTTGCGTCCGTCCTTCTTTTAAAGGGAGATAACATGAAAGACAAATCAGCCAGCGGACAAAGCTCGTTTCAGGTTATAGAGGAAATGTTAAGCTGAAAAGCAAGAAAATGCTTCCCTTGGTAGAAAAAAGCTTTGAGAAGACCCCATTGTGTTCTTTTCCTGGTGTCATCAAGGCTGGCGTTAAGAGTGCAGAAAACAAAGAATCATTGATTCATTGCAGCTCCTAGCACGTAGCACAGACACGTCAAAGGCCATCATAAAAACTCCAAGAGACCACCAACGAAAGCTACTTTTAGTTTCTCTGAGCTGGGTTCCAAGTCCGTTATAAATAGACAAACACTTGTCTTGATGGGCTCCAATACAGATGCTGGATTGATTCTTGGAATGCCTTATCGGAGCTGCCACAGCACAGGCTGATGCTGATTAAAGACACAATGTGAGCGTTCTTTGCTTCGCCTCTGCTCCAGGTTCATCCTACCGTCACAATGCTCTTGACTTAATCGATATGCTTGCGACCTGACGGTGTCTGAAGTGATAGATAAAAACCACCACGATCGAAAAAGATTTGATGTTGTTTGGAAAAATGGAAGTCAATAACGTACATTAACAATACTGGAGGTGTAATGGTGCCTGTATTCGTAAGCAAATTTCTCAGTAAGGTAAACAAATAAAAAGCAGCCCGGACTTTGGCTAGCGGGAGACATGGCTAGTGATATTGCCAAGGCGAAATTAGAGCTTGAAAACCCTCTTAGTGTAATGTTTGGGAACACAGGCCTACATTGTGAAATACATAAATGGACGATGACAAGAGGGTAAGACGAAAGCAGGCTACAAGCTCCAAATATGAATGCTACACGAAGAGCCAATAAGGAACTTTCCATCCATCCATTATTTTTCTATGCCGCTTATCCTCATTAAGATTGCAGGGGTATGATGGAGCCTATCCCAGAGAGGCGGGGTACACCCTGGACTGGTCGCCAGCCAATGGCAAGGCACATATAGACAAACAACCATTCACACTCACATTTATACCTATGGACAATTTAGAGTCACCAATTAACCTAACATGCATGTTTTTGGAATGTGGGAGGAAACTGGAGTACCCAGAGAAAACCTGCACACGCACGGGGAGAACGTGCAAACTCCACACAGAGATGTCCAAAGCAGAGATTCCAACCCAGGATCTCCTGAGTGTGTGGCCAACATGCTAATTCGGCCGCCGTGCAGCCCATAAGGAACTTTCATTTCCTAAAAATAAAATAACAATCAAGACAATTCAAAAGGTTGCTGTTGCACATGTCTGCATTGTTACGCTTTCCTAATAAGAAACGTCAACGGTAATATATTATTGTTTTTGAATTGTTTTTATTTTAGAATATTATTTATTGGATAATTACCTGCTCACCATTTGCAGTTTTTGTTTCATTCCAAAAAGCTGTTTTACACAAAGCTAAGCAGTTCTACATTTCGCATTTTGTTCCCTTACTGTACCAAAATTGAAATTAACCGTGACCTGAAAACCAAGGTACGTACCGAACCATCATAAGGGTGTACCGTTACTCCCCTAAAGGCCTGTATTTAACATATTGGCCATGTAGATAGCACTGCTAATGAAGTAGAAGAGAGCTTGTTTACGTCCATGGGGGTCACTCGCAAAAGCAATGACCAAACACATTCTGGACATTAGCACACCATCTGTGGCGCAGATGATTTGGACTCAAATGTTAGGGTCATGTGGAACAAATACTTTTCCCATGTGAGAGCCACATATGTGGATTCCTGTCCATCTCACAGGACAAAATTTTAGCAAGGGCATTAAGGAAAAGTCTTACTTTTGTGAGGATTTTTCTCAGAGAATGACAAAAACAGCTATGTGTGTGTTAAGCTATGCTTTGCCAAGATGACTAAAGTGCTTACAATAATGAAAGCAGATTTAAGAGGGACTGAAATACTTTACAAGCCACAGAATATAAAATGATGAGAAAGAAGGGCGGTGTTGTCCACAATTTAAAAAGCCTCGTCCACTATACAGCAATCCCTCGTTAATCATGGTTAACTGGTTGCAGACCCAACCGTGATAAGTGAATTCCCCCACAATAGGATTACTTATGTATAAATCAAATATTTGCATAGTTAGAGCATAGAAAACCTATTTATGACCATCTAAATATATATTTTTAACATATTAGAGCCCTCTGTACATGAAATACCACTCCTATAGTCACCTTTACACTTGTCGTGCGTAATGTACTAAGCATAATAATAGAAAATAAGCCATTTAAGACATAAATAGGGACAAATGACATAAATAAGACTCCAGTATGTTGCTGTAAATGTGTTTCCATGCTGGGGGGGAAGTGACATAGAGCAGTGGTCCCCAACCTTTTTTGACCCACGGACCGGCTTGTGTTCCCACAAATCTCCCGCGGACCGGGGGGGATTCGTACATGATCGCGATCTAATTGATCTTATTTATTATGTATTGTGTAAATCTAAGACATGAATAACATCAAATTTAAAGCACAAAATGAATGCCGACCCACCATCCACCAGTTCAAGTTCCAGCCAAGTTTTTCCAGAGAGATTATTACATCGCTGTTTGACGTGTGTGGTAAAAGGCAGTGCGCTAGCATGAATTAACTTGAGACAAATGTGCACATTAGCACTCAATAAGTCATCAAAACTTACCTTTATGCATTCCTACACAGTATCCCGTGTTAAGGATTATTGTGCCTGTTGTAAGATCATTCAAACCTGCAATAAAAGCCTGTTGTTCCGGCAATCATGTCTGGTGCTTGTGTGTCTCACTGAACAAGACAGTAACATTATTGACAACTAGTGACCAGTGTACAATATTACATATATATGGTAAATTTAGGCCAAAAATACATACAATTTGCTTAAATATGCATAAAAAAACACACACACACACACACACACAAAACAGCATGATTTATTAATTAATATAATTATAATTAGAAAAAACGCTATAAGAGTGATGCCGCAAAATTTGACGCGGTGAGTGGATTAGTGCAATTGAATATATTTACAATAACTCAAGAAACACTTTCAAGCGATGGAATTCCTCTTTTCCTAAAGAGAAATACAGTTGGGTATTGTCTGCAGGACAATGTGAGCAAAAAAGTACTAAAAGTTCACACACAAACAAAAAACGCAGCGGACCAAGCACACATCCCTGAGGGACCCCAAAAGGGAACTCTATCGTAAAGGACGCTACCATAGACCTATTTTTTCTGCTCTATTTTTGGAAAAAAGAGATTTGAGGTTTTAGCCATTAAAGTTTTGAATTAGTTGTCTACTTTTATCAATATTTTTAGCAGCAACTTCGGCCTATTTCCACTCATCTAAAATCCATGTTTCATCCCCAATGAACAACCATCCAATCTATTCTGTTTCACATCACACTTGATGCACTTACTTTTGGAGCTGGAGATGTTTATGAAGTGTTCAAACACGACTGAGCTCAGGAAGCAATTGTCTCCTAGGCTGTGAAAATCAATTAGCTCGTTCAGTCGTGACAACTTTCACAGTCCGAAGCCAAAAAAAGCTCCTATCCCCCGCCCCTCCTCCGAACAAAGCGAGCGCATCCTCATTTTAAATGAGTCAATCTGCACTTGGGAGTCGACTTAAGACACACAAAAAAAATCCTCACTCGTTCATAAAGCATTTTGATATTGGACATGACAAGCCAATACTCCACAATGCCTTATTTGTTTTGATGAATTGTATTTTTCTTTACATTATCCACGCTGCTCATGTGTGGATTGCTTTGGAAGAAAGGGGGAACATTTAAAGTGGGCAGTGATAAATTACACCTGAAAAACAACCACTGAGGCTTGTGTGTCGCTTCCCGTTTGTAATCACTTCCAACCTAATGAAGACTCTATTTTTTTTTTTAAATCACTATCCATCTTCATTATTATACTAGACGCCTGATAGCAGCATTATTATTTATATCGTACATAAATTAATCAGGTAACATTCTAAAATATATATGTACTGTATATATATGTATATATGTATATAAAATGAAAAAACAAATCAGCATAGTGGAATAACTTGAATAAAATATACAAATACAGTAGTACCTCGCATAACATAAACCTTTTACATAAATTCCACTGAACATAAAGAATTTATGTAAAGTTTTTGCTTCGTATTACAGAGAAATTCCATATAACATAAAGCGACAAGTCAGTGCAAGTCTTTTTTTTTTTCAATCAACTTTATTAATGCCTCAAGTCGGTGCAAGTTCAGGCTAACACTTGGTGACGCCTTCTGATGCATCACGCTCTCATTGGTTGATTTTCGGGGCACCGCCTCCGCTCTCATCTCATTGGCTGATTATCGGGGCACCGCCTACGCTCTCATCTCATTGGCTGAGTTATACAGCACGTATGTGAGTTTGTGTGAGAGACAAACTCCTTCCTCTTCGTAGTCGCCCTGAAACTAACTTAAACAATTAAGTTAAGTTACAAATTAAAATTTTGCACACAGCATTATCGTGTAGTGCGTGTGCGTTTGTCTGTGAGACCAGCTGACTCTTAGACTCTTTAAGGCGAGTCCTCCTCCTCTTTCCTGCCTCCACTTGCGCTCCTGATCAAGACATCTCGTGAACGGTAGGATTGTTTTTGTTTTTCAGTTTTATTCATTTACAGTAATCTTATTTATTACCTTATTTTATATTGGAATGTTACTCTACTATGTTTATGCTAACGTTTTCTTATATTTTCCGACCATATTTGGTGGACTTTGAATATTTTGAAGTGTTAAAGGGGTGAGTTTGGGAAGATCTTGGAACGGATTAGGCTATTTACATGTATTTTACGCTTCGTATAACATAAAAACCCTATAACGTAAAGGTTCTTGGAACGGATTATTTACGTTGTAGGGGCGTCTACTGTAAATTTTCAAAACACACAAAACATATTAAAAAGTCGTCTATTATGCAAAAGTGAGTTTTTAATGATGTTCTAACAGCAATTTGTGCCCCGAGAGCAGGGGCAGCCGCAGGTGTCCACGTTGTATCATGGGATGTTCAGTACACAGAAAGACTTTTTGAACTTTTGATGAAATAAATGTTTGTTGTAACATGGCTAGTTGAACAGTGGCGAACAGTCAGTGTAACAAGGCTAATTAAACAGTAGCCTACCAGAAGTCATTCATCGGCGTCCTCCACCTCCTCCTCCTGGGAACTAAAACCACTGAAGTCATCTTGAGAAGCATCACAATTAAACAGCCTCGTAATTCCATCACACACTTTGTCAGTCTCTCTCTCTCTCTTTTGTTGTCACTCTTCATTTTTTAGCCATTTAGCTTGAGCTATCCCCTTCATTCAGTCCAGCCTTTGGTGATAGTGGATGATAGTTGGCCTAGAAGCTGTAGTAATTTTTCACTTGATCAAACTTACTCAAGATGTGTCGGAGATCGTTGCGTAAGACTTCAAAGTGTGATTTAGCTTCCACTTCACTCGTCCACATCACCACGTCCGGAAGCTGCACTCTAAGCATCATGGGAAATATAGTTATTAGCCATAAATTAGCTGCATTACTGTACAAGCCGCAGGGTTCAAAGCATATTTCAAGAAAACCTGCTTCTCCGCTTTGTGATAGAGGTGAAAAAGCGTATTATTAGTATGAACTTCTGTCTTTTCTTCCCATTTTTGATGTTTTTTTTCAAAATATTTCAATTTTCTTTTCAAATAATCTTTGTAAATGTTCTTTTCATAATATTGTGACTTTATTCTTGAAATTACAGCTGTTTTTTCCATTCCTGCTGTTGTTTTTTTAATTTTCCTAATATGTTCTTCTGGTAATCATTACTTTATTTCCATAATATTTTGACTTAATTCTCGTAACATTAAAATTTTTTCCGCAACCTAATTTTCCAGAAACTTTATATTCATTTTTTTGTTTGTCATAGTATTACGACTTAAAAAAGATAACATCTTTTTTCTTTAATATTTCAAATTTGTATTACTAAATTATGTTATTTTTCCTCATAATATTACAAAGTTATTCTCATAAAATTATGACTTTTGTCGTTAGATTATAACTTTTTTTCTCTTCATATTTTGACTTTATTCTTGTAAAATTACTGCTGACATGTCCATTTTTGCTGTTGTGTTTCTCTTTCAGTTTTCTTATTATTAATCTTGTTATTATTGTTATTATTATTAAATTATATTTTTAGAATGTGCCACGGGCCTGTAAAAGAACAGGCGTGGTCCTCAAATGGCCCCCGGGCTGCACTTTGTTCACCCCTGTTAGACCATACAAACTCGGACCTACACAGGAATGTCAGCCCGCCTGCCGAACTGTACTGGAAAATCGCATTAAACTTAGTCAACAAACAAAGTCCTTGCATAATAAATAATAAACGAGCTTTCCCCATATCAACTGCTCCTCGGGTGTTACATGTAGTAAAGTGGCCACAGTCTTAGATATAGCACAGATTGCACAACTATTCTTACTACGGTCACTTCAGGCCAAAAGAAACAATCATTTACAGTAACTATATATGACGAAACACGTCAGTACTTTAACTATTACACGTGTCTACACAAAATAACACCTTGTAGAGACATACCAGTCAAAAGTGATTAGTTTAACTGCTGCAAAGCATGCTGGGAAACATGTAATCTGCCCATTCCACAGCGGCAAAATTTTCCGGGTTACACATCTCGTGGAATGTGTTGTTTTTGTGTCGATATAAAATACTGTAGCTTTTGCCCGCACGTTGAGAGGATTAGGAGAAGGGGGTTGATCAAAAATCACTTTATTGAAACAAGCAACGCCAAGACAACCGTAGTCGTACACAGTACTGTATCCTCGGTTGTCAGCCCCTCCCATTTCCTGACTCATCCAACCAGAAGTCAGGATTCATTCACGGCCTCAGAGAAATTTCAAGCAGGAATGAACTGACACGAACAGAATACAAATATCTGAACTGACATATTTTCAAACGTGCACATTTCCCCGATTTAAAAAAGAAAAGTCCATCCACACGATTGAAGTAAAAAAAACAAATCTGTCCACATGAAAAGCCATTCACCAGCTGTCATGTGCATTTTGTCTGAGCCTGAAAACGCACCGCAGCTTGGGGGGCGCATTATATTGTGTATGCCCCCCGATCAAGTCTAGTGGTTGTGTTTCTTGGAACATTACAGTAACATTACTGACACCTAGTGACCAACATAGAATACTACATATCAGCACAGCATCTTTGAATGCGTCTTTTTATATAGTTCCTTATTTACCTTATTAGTTCCTTATTTTGCCTTATTTAGTTCACTTAGCCATTCTTATGTTTGAAAATACTTGATTTAGGCAAAAACTACTTGAAATTTGTTTAAGTATGCATACTTTTTGACTAATAACGGACCGTATTCAACCACGAAACAGCATGATTTATTAATTAATATATTTTTGAAAAGCCATACGAGTGAAGCCACAAAATTTGAAACACAAAGTGGCGTGAAATGTAAGTATTTATGGAAAAAAATCTGTTTACCCAAATCATTTTTGTGTCCATTTGTGCAGCTGGTATCGGGCATAGAACAGTTCCATGAGTTTAATATAAATCATTAATAGTTTAGTTTTTTTTAAAAGTCCACTATTGATGTTGTTGTCTATTTTAAGAATTGAACGTGCATCCGTCTCTCAGCATTTCACTTCCTTAATTACAGCTCCTCGCTACATGAAAGATGTCCCACTTCCTGCACGGACTCAATCACATTATTCCTTTGGGTAACAGGCCGAAAACTACACCAAGTGTCAACAGGAGTGTGTGAACTGTTTTTTTTTTTAATCACTGCCATTGTTTCTTGAT
Organism: Dunckerocampus dactyliophorus; assembly: GCF_027744805.1. Taxonomy (NCBI): domain Eukaryota; kingdom Metazoa; phylum Chordata; class Actinopteri; order Syngnathiformes; family Syngnathidae; genus Dunckerocampus; species Dunckerocampus dactyliophorus. The sequence goes on along the minus strand of NC_072829.1, from coordinate 8,219,595 downwards.
GGGCGTGCATGGAGGAGTACTGTACGAGCTAAAGGTCCGCACTGAGTGGGCGCTTGCCCGCTCGCTGCTGTCGCCTAATTTTCTTTCGCTATGCCCTATTTTGGCTTTGCAGACACTAACGCTGCCTTACAAAAAACTGAACGTGAGTAATACACCTGTGCATGTCTAAAGCAAGCTGTGGCTTAGCAACAATTCTCCCGTAGCGGATAAAGCAGCTTGTGGCATAATGAAGAGGCCTCACTCCCAGTGGGGGTCCTGGATGAGCACACATATGCATCATGTAAATAAAATTAGGGTACCTTTTCCAGTTAAAAAGGAACTATTTTCAAATTCCTAGCTGCATGTTTGCCACCCCTGTTGCCGCGGTAACTGGAAAATGAGACATTTCAATTTTCTATTAATTGCTCACTAATGCAATGCAAGGCCAACTCATCTATTTGTTCTTGGCACCGGTAATGAAGTTGATCAATGAGGCTCCATAACCATAATATCCTACATTGAAAAACATAGTTACATCATCATGTAGTTCTGCTATCTTACATCATATGGACGTCTATTAAGGCCACATTGAAAAGGAAAAAAAAAACTTATGTGAAATCTAAATATCATAACTGAATAGAGTTGTAATTTATGGTAAAAAAAAAGTCATCATTTGACAAGGACTAAAGATTTTTTTTAAAATTTTTTATCCTTTTTATCCTTCATTTTGTGGGAATAAATTCATAATATGACAAAAAAGTGATACTTCTACATGACTAATGTCACAATATTATGAGAGTAATTAAGTTGTAATTTTAAGTGAAATAAGTCAATACAGTTATGCGTGCAAAAGTCACAATTTTACAAGAACAAAGTTGTGTATGACAAATCAAATCACAGTTTTACAAAAATCAAGTTAAATTTCATGGGAATAATATCATAAGTCATTCATTTATTTTGCAAAAATAAAGTCTTCCCTCAGTCACAGAAAACAATGGGCGGTGCAGACAGACGAGAGAGGAAAGAGAAAGACACTCAACTTCCCACAATGCAATTCTTAAAGGGCCAGGCTCGGCCTGTAACAGGGTTCATACGCTGAAAAAAAAAAAAAAGAAGCACTAAAAGAATTCCGCAAAACAGAGAATCCGTGAAAGGTGAACCGTGATAGAGCGAGGGAACACTATCATTTTTATGGGCAGACGTACTGTAGGACACACACTGGAGGGATTATGTCTCACCGCTGGCCTCGGACTGGAAAAGGTGGCTGGAGACCGGGAAGTCTGGACTTCCCTTCTGAGACTGCTGCCCCCACGACCCAAACCCGGATAAGCGGAGGAAAATGGGGAAATATGTACAGTATTACAATTTGAGAAAAAAGCGATGATATAATAAGAATAATAAATAAATGATAAGATGGTACGGCTGCACGGTGGCCGAGAGGTTGGCATGTTGGCCACACAGTCAGGAGATCTGGAAGATCTGGGTTCGAATCTCTGTTGGGCATCTCTGGAAACTCCGGTTTCCTCCCACATTCCAAAAACATGCATGTTATGTTAATCGCCGACTTTAAATTGTCCATAGGTATGAATGTGAGTGTGAATGGTTGTTTGTCTATATGTGCCCTGCGATTGGCTGGCGACCAGTCCAGGGTGTACCCCGCCTGTCGTCCAAAGTCAGCTGGGATAGGCTCCAGCATACCCGCGACCCTAGTGAGGATAAACGGCATAGAAAATGAATGGATGGAATAAAAAGGTAAAATTTTCCAAGAATAAAGTTATTATGTTATGAAGACAAGAGAGAAAAAGTCGTAAATTCAAAAGACTAAAGTTGGAATGTCACTGGAATAACGTCATGAAATTCAGAGAAAGGAAAGTCATCCTTTTACAAGAATAAAGTAATAATAGGATGAGAAAAAAACTCATGACACCGTAATAAAAAGGTATAATTTTTTGTAAATTAAGTCATTTAAAAAAATATATATATATATACTGTATATATATATGGATAAAAAAGATACATTTTTCTAATATACATTTAATCATGTGATACTTGTCAAATTAACTTTTTAATAATATATAATAACTTTATTCAAAGAATGCGTCTGTGTAGGCTCTCAGTCGTACAGGAGTTGTCCATCGAGGAAAAGGCTTCTTGAGACGTCATCTGTACTTCTGTGTAGAAGGTGTCGGACGTTTCGCTCCTCATCCGACGAGCTTCGTCAGCAAACTAATAAGTGCTGGTAGCTTAGGCCTTAAATACAGTAAGAGTGGGCGGAATTGGTGTGCCAACACCCTCCTCCTATTGACAAAAATTAGTGCAAAATTAGTGCAAAATTTAGTGCAAAAATTAGTGCATCCTAAAGACAAGGCTCCAAACCAGAAACAGAGCAATGTGGTCTATTCCATCCACTGTAAAGATGAGGAATGCAAAGAGCACTACATTGGGGAAACTAAGCAAATGCTCCAAAAAAGGCTTTATCAACATCGCAGGGACAATTCTAGTGGTCCTCAATCAGCAGTACATCTACACCTTAAAGATACCAATCACTCTTTTCAGGACAGTGAGGTTAAGATTTTGGCCAAAGAAAACAGATGGTTTGAAAGAGGAGTAAAGGAAGCTATTTTTGTCAAACAACAGAACCCATCATTGAATCGGAATGGTGGTTTGAGGTTTAATTTGGACCCTGTGTTCAGCAGGTTACTGAGACCAAAACCCACAGCTCTTAGTCTTGCAAATGAGGTGAAGGCAGGGCCGAGCCAGAACAATAGATGCTAACAAGCCAGTATCAGAGTCGTTCATACCCAATTCAGGGAGCGACACTTCCCTTTTATCGTAGGTGTAAATAACAGGATAGGATTATACCACTGCTCCGCCCAGGCTTAGTGTAACGAACCAATAGGAGGAGGGTGTTGGCACACCAATTCCGCCCACTCTTACTGTATTTAAGGCCTAAGCTACCAGCACTTATTAGTTTGCTGACGAAGCTCGTCGGATGAGGAGCGAAACGTCCGACACCTTCTTCACAGAAGTACAGATGATGTCTCAAGAAGCCTTTTCCTCGATGGTTTATTCAAAGAAAAAAAATAAATTTATTCTTTATAAATATATATATATATATATATATATATATTTATATCTCGCATGATTAAATGTATATTAGAACAATTTCTTTTTTTTAATCCACATAGTAGATGTTATTTTTTGGTTTTTTGAATAACAAAAAAAAAAAAAACGTATACAAGTTGGAGATACATGCTTTTCATTACACCACAACAAATAAAAATAATCAACAAAACAAATAATGCAAAAAGGGAAGTACACTGAGAAGTATACACGCACACACAACACACACAATTTGCCACAAACGCAGTTTACGTTGCTTTCGCAAAAAGGAGGACAATTCAACTAAAAATCCCGAAGACGACTGTGAAAGAATGACTAGAGATGCACTAACTTTGCGGTTACTTTTTTTTTTTAAGCTGGTATTTCCAGCTTTGTGGCTAACTCATTACAATAAGAACTCAGAAGTGTAACATTTAAAGCAAACAGGCGATGAATAACACTCATTTATTCATCATTCATCCCCTTCATCATCGTGCCTGGGACAAAGGTGAACACCTGAGGGTCGCACATAAAAGGCAGCGGCAACCTCATGTCCAAGCGTCTTTTCAACCTTCCGGAAAAGTGGACGAATCCTCCTTTGGGGGAGGCGTTCAAGGGCAGTCGAGTAACAATGTTTGGCCAGAATAAAAGAGGAAGCAATTTCATATACACTCACTGGACCTTGGCTAAATGACATTTGGAGGAGGGAGGGGGAAAGCCGGCATGTCAATTCCAGAGCACACTTTAGATACTTTCAGCATTCAGGCTGAGATAATTAAAGCCTATTATTATACAGCTCCACAATGGAAGACTGACAGCTGAGGAGCGGGAGATGAAAGCAGAAACATTTTGGCTGCATCAAGGTCTGACTGAAATACTGTAACTACTGCAGCAAGAAAAAATGTCATTTAAAAAACTAAGACTTGAAGAAAAATACATTTTCAAAAAAAAAAACACACACACAAAGAAGTTTTGCAACGGCGAATCTCCAAAGTGGACGAGTGGTTAGCATGTTGGCCACACAGTCAGGAGATCGGGAAGACCTCGGTTCGAATCTTTGCTTGTGTGCATGTTTTCTCCGGGTACTCCGGTTTCCTCATGCATGTTAGGTTAATTGGGGACTCTAAATTGTCCATAGGTATGAATGTGAGTGTGAATGGTTGTTTGTCTATATGTGCCCTGCGATTGGCTGGTGAGTGTGCTGGCCAGTCCAGGGTGTACCCCCCCTCTCGCCCAAAGTCATCTGGGATAGGCTCCAGCATACCGCCGCGACCCTAAGGAGGCGACCCTAAGCAGCACAGAAAATAGATGACTCTTCTGGACCATCTTGCATGTTCCCCTGATGTAAATCCAATGGAGAACATTTGGGGATGGATGACAAGAGAAGTTTACAAAAATGGACATCAGTTCCATCTGCACCACCTGGAGCAACATTCCCATTAGCCGCCTGGAAACACTGGCCAAAACAATTGTTGAGGTGACTAACAAGAAAGAATGGTGCAGCTACTCATTACTGAGTCCTTTTTTGAACATCTATCCATCCATCCATCCATCTTCTGCTTATCCCAGGTTGGTTCGAGGGAAGCCTAAGCAGGGAAGCCGAAGCTTCCCTCTCCCCAGCTACTTCATCCAGCTCCTCCCGGTGAGTCCTGAGGCGTTCCCAGGCCAGTTAAGAGACATAGTCTTTCCAACGTGTCCTGGGTCTTCCCTGAGGCCTCCTACCGGTCGGACGTAGCCTGAACACCTCCTCAAGGACCAGGGCGCCTGGTCAGGACGCCTCCCGGACGCCCGAGCCACCTCATCTGGCTCCACTCAACGCGGAAGAGCAGCGGTTTTACTCTACCGGATGACAGTGCTTCTCTTATCTCTAAGTGACAGCCCAGCCACTCTACGGAGAAAACTCATTTCGGCCAGCGATCTTGTTCTTTCGGTCACTACCCGAAGCTCATGACGTGGCCTTTTGGCTCAGCTCCCTCTGCACCACAACAGACCGTTGCAGAGTCCGCATCACTGCAGACACTGGACCAATCCGCCTGTCAATCTCGCATCCTTTTTTGAACATTTTATTTGTATTTTGGCAGGATTTCGTTTTTTTTTTAGCTATGGTCTTAAACTTTTGATCAGCTGATGAACAGCCTATTTCACTTTAACGGTTCTTTGCAATAAATTGCTTACTCAAAACTGTTTCGGTCAAGCCCATTTCTTCTTCTTTCATTTTGAAGCTCCACTTAGAACCTCCTTAAGATTCAACAATTCTTGCAATTCTTCAACTGGTCTTATTATTTTCATATTTCAGCAATGTATCCAATTTTTAAAATATAAAACAATACAAATAAATGATTGTTAAATACAGCACAGCACTCCTGTCATGTAGAGGATCTCTGACTAATGATTTTGCAGTAGGTCCTTAAAAACAGATCACCCCTGTTATACAGAGGATCTTTGACTAGTGGGGGTCTTTTGCAGTAGCTGCTCAAATAACAAGAGAGCACCCCCGCTGTTTAGCGGATCGTTAACTTCTGATTTTGTTTTGCAGTAGGTGCTTAAAAACAGCAGAGCTTTGCTGTGTTATCGAGGATCTTTGACTAACATGTTTGCAGTAGGTCTTTAAAAACAGCAGCGCACCCCTGTAATAACGGGGTCCTTGGCTTGCGTCTGTGTAGGCTCTCAGTCGTACAGGAGTTGTCCATCGGGGGAAAGGCTTTTTGAGACGTCATCTGTACTTCTGTGAAGAAAGTGTCGGACGTTTCGCTCCTCCTCACTAATAAGTGCTGGTAGCCTAGGCCTTAAATACAGTAAGAGTGGGCGGAATTGGTGAGTCTTATCCCCATTGGTAGGCAACACTGATCATCATATAGAGAACACAAAAGGGTTTGTGGCGAGTATCAAAGACCTCAGATTGGAGCCAGAGGAAACTTTGGTGTCTTATGATGTGACTTCACTTTTCACATCTGTCCCCACCTCAGCAGCAGTCTCGGTGGTGAGGAAGAGACTGCTCGAGGACTCAACTCTGCATCGGAGAACAAAACTTAGTGCTGACCACATCTGCCAATTATTGGAAATTTGCCTTAACACTACATATTTTCAGTTTAGAGGGAAATTTTACAGACAAATCCATGGTTGTGCTATGGGCTCACCAGTCTCACCCATAGTGGCGAATCTGTACATGGAAGAGATGGAGAAACAGGCTCTCACATCCTTCTCAGGGACAAAACCAAGGCACTGGTTTAGATACGTGGATGACACCTTTGTCATAATCAAAAAACAAGAAATTCAGTCTTTCACAGATCACATCAATGCGGTGGACACCAATATCAAATTTACTCGCGAGGACGCTGAACAGAACCAACTAGCCTTCTTAGACTGCAAGGTAATTATAGGAGAGGACAGACAGCTACTTACAGAGGTCTTTAGAAAGGCCACACACACTGACCAATACCTGCTTTTTGAATCTAACCATCCACTACAACATAAACTAGGGGTTATTAGGACCCTCCAACATAGAGCAGAACAAATACCAACTTGTGCTGAGGGAAGGAAAAAGGAGACACAACATGTCCAGAGAGCGCTCTCAACCTGTGGGTACCCACGGTGGGCTTTTAACAAATGTCAAAAGAAGAGCGTAGGGAAAGAAACCCAAAAGCCCACAGAAGCAAAAAGGAGAGGAGTGGTAGTCCCTTATGTAGCGGGGGTCTCCGAAAAACTCCAGAGGATCTTATGGCAACACAAAATTCCTACCTATTTCAAACCAGTAAATACCCTGAGACAAAAATTAGTGCATCCTAAAGACAAGGCTCCAAACCAAAAACAGAGCAATGTGGTCTATTCCATCCACTGTAAAGATGAGGAATGCAAAGAGCACTACATTGGGGAAACTAAGCAAATGCTCCAAAAAAGGCTTTATCAACATCGCAGGGACAATTCTAGTGGTCCTCAATCAGCAGTACATCTACACCTGAAAGCTACCAATCATTCTTTTCAGGACAGCGAGGTAAAGATTTTGGCCAAAGAAAACAGATGGTTTGAAAGAGGAGTAAAGGAAGCTATTTTTGTCAAACAACAGAACCCATCATTGAATCGGAACGGTAGTTTGAGGTTTAATTTGGACCCTGTGTTCAGCAGGTTACTGAGACCAAAAACCACAGCTCTTAGTCTTGCAAATGAGGTGAAGCCAGGGCCGAGCCAGAACAATAGATGCTAACGAGCCAGTATCAGAGTCGTTCATACCCAACTCAGGGAGCGACACTTCCCTTTTATCGGAGGTGTTAATAGCAGGAGAGGATTATACCACTACTCCGCCCAGGCTTAGTGTAAGGAACCAATAGGAGGAGGGTGTTGGCACACCAATTCCACCCACTCCTACTGTATTTAAGGCCTAGGCTACCAGCATTTATTAGTTCGCTGACGAAGCTCTTCGGAAGAGGAGCGAAACGTCCGACACCTTCTTCACAGAAGTACAGATGATGTCTCAAGAAGCCTTTCCCCTCGGGGTCCTTGGCTGTTTTTTTTTCCACAGCAGGTGGTTAAAAAGAACAGAACACTCCTATCACATAGACAACCCTTAATTTGCATTTTGTTTTTGCAGAAAGTCCTTTAAAACAGCAGCGTGCTCCTGTAATAGAGGATCTTTAACTAGCATTTTTTTCTTTCAGCAGTTTTCACTTAAAAACAGCAGCGAACTCCTGTGATGGAGAGGATCTTTAACTAGCATTTTCTTTGCAGTAGGTGCTTTAAAGCAGCAGAGTGCTCCTGTCATATAAAGGATCTTTGACTAGTGTTAATAATTTAGTTGAGTAGTCTTGGTTTAAAAACATGTTGTGCCAACTTAATGATGCATGTAGCACGAAAACAACTAAATGTGTTGTCAAGGGAAACGTCTGACAAAGCTCGTTCTTGCCAAGCTTGGAAATGCCAGAGATAATTGGAGGGCCGACCATTGTGAACCACGTGATCTGTCACACAGCACGTGGCCATGACCTTTGAACCCCAGCTTGTGTTGAAAGAACTCTTTGTTCAAGTCCAAGTTTGGACAATGCACTTCCTGGAAATGCTACCCAACTCAATTACACTGATTTCCTTATTATTTAAAAGACAAGTCCTGAAAAGACATGTTGACAAAAAGTATGCTTTACATTCAAGTCAGGACTTAAGCAAGAGTCTACATCACCTCAGCAGAGCTGTCAAGTGCTTCACTTCTTAATCTTCTCCTCTTTCGCATGCTTGCTTGTTTGTTTTCTCACATCTTCTCAGTGTTTTTTAAGCACAAAAGGAAAGTGACTCTGACCTTGACACAGCATTAAGGATGCAATACATCTATGGAGGCTGCTGCAAGAAACCAAACAAATAGAATATCAGAGGCGAAGTTAACATTCAAAGCGAGTATTAGTGACTTTGCTGTCTACTTTGATGTACGCTTATTTTGTCTTAAAACAACTTTCTATGAACAACAGGCAGCTTTCCTGGCATAATATGTGACACAACCCAAATATTCCAAAGCAAAATGCCATAACACGTAGGTTATTTTTATACTTTGCTATTTTTACCAGCACAGATTTGACAAACAGCTTCTAAAATGTACTTCTAAAGAGCGCCATCCCATTATTTTCCCTTTCTGTATGCTTTGTGCTGTCATTTTAAAACTGGTCCGTGTTTTTGGTCCATATTGTGCGGATTTTTGAGCTCAAGTGAACCGAACCGCATGAACTTGCAAGTGGACCGAGACTCATCTCTCTCCTCTTGTTTGGTGCACAACAGGGCTCAGATGCTCATATTCACACTTGACCAAATGAACTGCGCTAGCAGAGCAAACGCAGCAGAGTTCCTTTGAAACCAACCAAACATGGCAAGTGTGGCCACATCCTTTTTTTTATTACACTTGCATGACAAGTAAGAATGCAACTTAAAACAATGCTGGTCAGGTTAACAGAGGTTTTACTCTTGGAAACTGATGTATGAGCACACAAGGCCATGTTTCATAAGCATCCAGTATCTAGAGAGACAATTAAGCAGACAAAGTGGAAGTATGCAGCTGCTACTGTGGCGAGTCCTTCGCCAATTGGGAATCATTGACCTCCACACTGCAACACGGCGTATCGATTCGTTCTTATTGATATGTTTAAAAACGTACCTTTCTTTGCACAGCCAAAGCAGGCCGGTGAGGCAAGCTTAGGTTATTGGAATGAAGCAACAACACTGAAATCTTTCTTTTCTGTTTTTCTCTTGTGTGTCTGGATGTTTTCCTCATCGTGTTTGTGTGGTATTGTTTGTCCTTACTCCAGCTGTTTTTTCTATCTGGTGTTTTTTGTGTGCTCAGTCTGTCCTTGTGAGCACAGACAGCATTGTTGGTGTTTTTGCGACTAAACATCCGTTGCTTGTCTGCCCTCGTCTGCTACCACCTGTGTGTTTCTTATGGCCGCTTGCCAGTTTTTGGAAGATTTTTCAAGTTTTGCCTCATTTTAGTTTTATCACACATATGTTTTTTAAAAAGATTTTTAAAAAAGCAAATTCTCATTCTTGATATTGTCAAAAAAAATATCTTATGTTAGGCTATTTTAGCCAATCCAAAGCCTGAAGAAATCATTTCCGGAAAAGGCATGATGGCAACAATGGCAAAGGGAAGAAGAAGATGTCCTCTGAATTAAACTAAATATGCTACAATAAACCATGAATAATAACAATAATAATACAAATTGAAAACTATGAATATCGGCCTGATATTGGCATAAAAATTTAATATCTTTAATAATCTTTCAATATCGGTATCGTTTTTTTCCCTACAACGAAAGCCGATATGGCCGTTTAAGCGCCACAAGCAACACTGCTGTCGCCATGACAGTCAACATGCAGAATATACTTGAGCCAATGTTCTACTTTAAACGTGTTTGGGGTGGCAGGACGTGGTCGGTTGTCAAACACCACTAATGGTGAGCGGGGTATCTCATAAACATATATATATAGACGCTACATCGAGTGCTGAGCCATTAACGTCAACCTCGCCGCCACATTGCATGTGGCAAGAGTCGGAGCGGAGAAGATGGCTCATTCATGTGCTGCAAACCAAACATTTCACAGGTAAGCCGGAACAATGACCTTTTATAGTATTTGATATTAATTAATTCATAACTTTAATATCTATCTGCAGATTTCATTTAAATCTGATGGTGCGAAACATGTTTTGTTTTACTCAGAATTACTACATGTCATGCTTGCGTTGTCTTATTTTTAATATGGATGCCTTGATTGTAAATATAACAGCAAATAAAATATGGATAATTTAGATATCATCATAACAAAATCAGGCTAAAAAAACACTGATTTTCTCAAATATGGAGTGGATGGTGGATTTTATACATTCCTGTCATCGATGATAGCTAGCTATGGCATATACAGTACATGAAAAATATGACATTTGATTTTCTTCCCTGGACTTTTTGATTATCAGAAAAATGTAAATGTCTACTCTGTTGACTTTAAAAAGAGAATTTCACAGTTTTTACAGTATATATTTTGTAGTACGGTTGTACTCGCCAAGGTCCGTGGGTCGAACACAAATGTTGTCTTGACTCAATGGTAAACCAATGGGAACCAAAGCCACTATTTCCCGCTATGAAATTTGCTCTGACTTATTTACTGTAATATTTGGGGTAGAGAAGTGAATGAGGTATCAAATTAAAGTTCAAGTCATGCTTTATCAGACAGAATGAACCACAGACTTGATGTTATATATTTCCAAATTTTGTAACATCGCTACATAGACTGCATGATTTGGCCATTACTGTATAACATCGTTTTGAGAGCAGAATTTCCCGACGTAGAAAACACTGCATTCCCGTGCACAATTCAGTCATTCATAGAATGTCTATGGTGTAGCGGGAATGTAAAAAAAAACAACGCGGAAATAGCGGCAGGCAGACGCGGGAATTTGCAAGATGTTGTTTACAGCCACATCGAGACGCTAATTGCTGATGCTGTATCCAGCAGTATCAGCTGGATACAGCTGTATCAGTATCGGTAGATATCGTAATCGGAAATTGAGAGTTAGACAATATCGGCATATCGGATATCGGCAAAAAAGCCAATATTGGACATCCCTAATAATACATATACATAAATAAAATGTTTAGCATAACCATCCTTCCATCCATTTTCTATACCGCTTCTCCTCATTAGGGTCGCGGGGGCACGCTGGAGCCTATCCCAGCTGACTTCCTGCAAGAGGCGGGGTAAACCCTGGACTGGTCGCCAGCCAATCACAGGGCACATATAGACAAACAACCATTCACACTCACATTCATACCTATGGACAATTTAGAGTCTCCAATTAACCTAACGTGCATGTTTTTGGAATGTGGGAGGAAACCGGAGTACCCGGAGAAAACCCACGCACACACGGGGAGAACATGCAAACTCCACACAGAAATGCCCAACGGAGATTCGAACCCAGGTCTTCCCGATCTCCAGACTGTGACTGTGTGGCCAACATGCTAACCACTAGACCACCGTGCGGACACCATGAAACAAAAATAAATAAATAAAATGTAAAAATACAAATACGGTCGTCCCTCGTTTATCGCGCTAATTGGTTCCAGAAGCAACCACAATATGTGAATTTTGGCAAAGTACGATTCAATATTAATAAATGGAACATTTTCGTAGTTACAGCATAGAAAAACTATTTAGGACTTTTTAAATATGGTTTTTAATATTATTAGAGCCCTGTAGGCATGGCACCCCTATAGTCACCCCTCGGCACCTTTACACTCTTATTATTCTTTGTTTACATCACCTTGCACAGGTTTCAGCATCACTGCAGGCACAAAAGAGACAACCGCTGCTAGCACAGCAAGCTACCAAGCTAACTTGTTAACCTCTCCAATTCTCAAGTGTTTCAACCGGAGTGGGGAAGATGGACAAAGTAAAAAGCCCAAAACGTACCACTTCCACACGCAATGGGAGGAGAACCTTTTTTTTTTCACTCTATCATGTCGGACATGCATGCCCTGGCTGACTACATGCAGTGTGAAGGTAATCTCATCTCATGTCATATCTCATCAATGTAACATTACTGACGCCTAGTGACCTGAATACTACATATAACTTGACTTTCAATAGTTTTGGACTAATAATAGGCCAGCCACAAAACAGCACTCATTTATTAATTAATACATTTTTGAAAAAACACAAAAGAGTGAGGGAGCGATGTTCGACCCGAACATGCAGCGATGGACAACTGTAGTTGCCTTTGTTTTACACATGTAGAACATACAATGTAACTGCACCACACCGACTATGTGGGTATTGAAATAAACACATACGCACTAACATACATGCAAAACAACACTATTTTATACTCATTTAAAACGCACAAGGCATGCTAAGTAACTACTCGTTAGGGAAGTGTGCACGTGGGCTTCCCAGCATGCCGTACGGGTAATACATTAGTACAAAATAGTATTGTTTTGCATGAATATTCATGTGTAAACATCTATTTCCATACCTACATTGTCCGTGTGGGATAGTTACATTGTGAATGCTGAACTGCGACTACGTGGGGATCTGCTATACGTGCTTTGAAAACATCCGACCCCAAAATTTTGGGTTGTAGCTGAAATAAACTGTACTGGCAACTCTCCCACCCCAAATCAAAACCCGAATGTAGGATTAGCCATGTGCAGTAAAAAATGATGGATAGATAGTTGGAATAACAGCCATCCTCCACTGAGTGATGTGGGTGAAAAAAAAAAGAAAGTGTGATTTTTGGTATTTGGAAGATAAAGCCAGGAAGTGTAGGAGGACTGAGATGGAAGGAAACACTTCAAGCTGACTGATGCACAAGGACAGAGCTCTTAGCTGCTTCTGAAACAACAAACAGAACAACATTAGAAGTAAGAAACACTCCAGCTGCAACATCACACATGTGGCTGGAGGATAAAAGCTGCACTTTATGCACACACAAACTGCTGGATGTCTCATCAAAAACATTTTTCTTATACTTTCAAGGGCCAAAATAATATAACTTTACAGAAAAAAAGAAAAGGCTACACTATACAGTGGTGTGAAAAACTGTTTGATTTCTTATTCTTTTGCATGTGTGTCACACTGAAATGTTTCAAATATCAAACAAATTAAAAATATTAGTCAATGACAACACAACTGAACACAAAATGCAATTTTTAAATGAAATGTTTTATTATTAAGGGAGAAAAATAATCCAAACCTATATGGCCCTGTGTGAAAAACTGATTCCCCCGAAGAATATCATACCAACACTAAAATATGGTGGTGGTAGTGTGATGGTCTATGGCTGTTTTGCTGCTTCAGGACCTGGAAGACTTGCTGTGATAAATGGAACCATGAATTCTGCTGTCTACCAAAAAATCCTGAAGGAGAATGTCCGGCCATCTGTTCGTGACCTCAAGCTGAAACCAACTTGGGTTCTGCAGCAGGACAATGATCCAAAACACACCAGCAAGTCCACCTCTGAATGGCTGAAGAAAAACAAAATTAAGACTTCGGCGTGGCCTAGTTGAAGTCCTGACCTGAATCCTATTGAGTGGCATGACATTAAAAAGGTGCTTTATGCTGGAAACCCTCCAATGTGGCTGAATTACAACAATCCTGCAAAGATTGGTGGGCCAAAATTCCTCCAAAGCGCTGTGAAATTGCTCTCTCCCTCATTGCTAAGGGTGGCCCAACCAGTTATTAGGTTTAAGGGGCAATCACCTTTTCACACAGGGACATGTAGGTTTGGATTTTTTTTTTTTTTATTATTTTGTATTCAGTTGTTGTCATTGACTAAATATTTAAATTTGTTTGATGCTCTGAAACATTTAAGTGTGACAAACATACGAAAAAATAAGAAATCAGGAAGGGGCAAACACTTTTTCACACAACTGTAGCTCCTTTTACACGCCAATAAAAGCTGTCTGAAAGAGTACAGTGACAGCAATCTCTTGCGACGCTGAGTTCTGCGAGATGTACCGTTATGGTTCTGATGCAGCTAATTTGCAGGATCTCTGCATTAAAGAGGCAAATGTCCTCCACGTACAGTGGACCCTTCTAACCTCTAAACTCTTTCCACCTCGGGCTACATACTGAAGTATCAAAGGATATCCACTGAGGAACACTGCAGAACAGCACACACCTACAGTAGTTAAATAGTGGCAAATAGTGCATGATGTACCTCGATAGATACATAAATAGAAAAAGGAAAGCGTCATAATTGCTTCATCACACACGTCTCTCTCTCTCTCTCTCTTTTGGTGTCCTCCTGTGTCCTCCTGGCACTAATCCCAGCCTTTCAAAACCCGTTGAACATCGTGTTTTTTCTGCTCCACGCTGTAATGATTCGTGCAAGACTTGTGCAAAAGTTGCACAGTTCTTTCTTTGACAAATCCATCGCCTTTAACTTGAAAGCAGCATCATATCCATTTCTTCATATGTTTTCTATGATGGAAGATTGTGACTACCGGCCATACGTGCACAACGCGTCTACATTCCGGTCCAGTAGGTTGCGGTATGCGTGTAAACGTTGGTTGCGACCGCCACAAACAAGAAGAAGAAGAACGCGTCTACATTCGGGCACCGCGTCTACATTCCGGTACGGGAGGTGGAGGCATGCACCTAAATGTTGGTTGCGACCCGTCATAAACAAAAAGAAGACAAAGAATGTGTCTACATTCCGGTACAGTAGGTGGCAGTATGCACTTAGATGGATCAATAGATACTTTATTCATCTCCAAGAGAACAACACGCCATTTTATGTTTTGTTTTATATGCTTAATTATATCTGTATTTCTATTTATTGATGTATAGTTTACGTGAGCGCACATCTACGTCTGTAGCGCTACGTACATTGCATAACGTTGACGTGGGGTGACTTGTGAAATTGCTGGATATTACGATGTACCTTACTGCTGCTGGAGTTATCCTCCCGCATCGGTGTATAAGCCGCAGGGGTCAAAGTATGAGAAAAAAGTAGCGGCTTACACACCGGAATTTACAGTAATTTTCCAGGATAATGTAACCAATTCCAGGACTTTATTTTCCATGTTTTCAGACTGAAAAATTGATCAATCATTTTCCAGTTTTTCCAGGATGCGTGGGAACCCTGTTGAGTGTTTTTGAAAAAAAAATGAAAATCTAAAGTTTTAATTGGTCCAGCTAATAATGGCTGTTTGTGTTCAGTCAAACACATGGGGGCAAGCGGAACTGATGGAGTGCATTTGTTTGGCGTGGTAGCGCATGAAAGAAGATGCAACATAAAGCCATGATGACACCGCCTTAATTAAAACATGGTTTAAAAATGAAGCTGCTACAGACACACACACCAAAAAAACCCTCACCCTGAAACATTCCATCAACAAGAAAGCTACAAAAGCATCTGGTGGGTGTGAAGGCCTCGCCCTTGGTGGGAGGAGGTGATAGCCATATTTATTATTATTCAGCCGTGGCAAACGAGCCAATCCCCTCGAGCGGTTTCACTCTCAAGGTTCAGCGGTGACAAGAAGACTAATTACTCCATAATGGGAACCGTCCCTTCCTTTTCAAACCTGCGACAGGAGGCTAGTATCGCATCAAAAGGGGCTATCAGCCGTACATACAAATTAAGCACTTTCATCAAAACATGCTCTGATTTATTTATTTATATATCTGTTTTTAATCACGCTAAACAACAATGCCCCCTCGGACTGTTTGCTCTACCGACACTTTGTTTTCTTCAAGCTGGCTGAAGCACACATGGTGATTAATATTAATAGAGCAGCCTTTAAAATGATAAGAAGTTCTTTGTTGACATGTTCGTGTATGGTGAAACATCCTGTTCGTTTAGTCATATAAAAACGAGGGATGCTCCAATCAGGGTTTTATGGGGATTCCGAAAATCAAGGACTGAAATTGGGGGATACTGATCACATGGATTAATTATACATTTTTCAGTTTATTTATGATGAGTGCTATTGACCAGAGGTGTTGTACAAAGTCAGGACAATTCCAAGGTCCGTTTGGGGTCCCCAAAAAAATGTCTAATTATTAATAAAAATTAGTAATAAAGGGGGACGTGATTTTTTTCCATGGGGCCCAGAATTTCTGGCTGCTACTGGCTATAAGATATGAAATAAGGAACATAAAATTACCTTAATTTAGACAAAAACATATTTGACTTACTTTTTCAAGAGAACATTTATGACTCGCAAAGCTTATACAGGATGAGACGCCTTCTTTAAGGATATTTGGATGGGAGTACATTGGTGGAGCTCTAGCAGGACTTCCAGGTAAAAGACAACACTCGGCCAACCCAGTGTCTTCCCCCGCTGAGAAAGGCTGGTCATCTCGTCCCATGAATTCAAATACAGTATATTTCAGGTTATTTGCTTAGACTTCTGATTGTCACGCACATACAGTACAGGTGAGTGCTGTGCAACATGACGGATGATCACACCGTGAACCTCGAATACTCACCATCCTCCGTCAAGTGTTTGTTCTTAAAATGCCATATTAAATTAAAGCTTTTTCACGTGCTACCCCCGCAAGATAGATTTCGTGGTATGTGTTGGCAGATAAGTTCCACACGGCAGAAAATATTGTTTCTGTACGCGTGTGCATGGTGAAGGAAAGTGGGAGGACGCTGTCCAAGACGTTAGTTAGGGCAAAACACCAGACTGTTCGCAGGGATCACTGCAGGCTGCAGTAGTACCAGCCACAGGTGATCAGCTTTTGTGATCGCCGTTGAAAGGCATTCATCCGAATATGCCGATCACGTGATTTTTCACAGAAATTGGACAATACTGATCGGTGGCCGATCGACGGCGCATCCCTAATAAAAACATCAGTCTGTCAAGTTATTTTATACTAAGACAACTTCTGAATTCACCATTGAAAGAAAATCCTGGAACCTCACTGGTCAAAATATCTTAAGTTATAATCATAATATCATAAGTTAATGATATTAACTTAATATCATAAGTTTTGCTTACAGGTCAAACAAATACACCTCACATGCGCAGACCAGCTGTCTGGTGATTTAAGCTGAATATTCAATGAGTCACTGTCACAGTCCTGAATGAAGTCCTATTATTACTCCAAAAAGTCAGTCATGACCTGTTTCAATGACTACCGTCCTGTGGCGCTTACACTGATCGCCGTGAAGTGCTTCAAAACATGGGTTTGAAGTCAGATCAATTTCCAGCAGGCCCCTGCTATGGACTCACAGCAGCTTACCCACAGGGCTAACAGATCCATAGAGGATGCGATCACCACAGCTCTACACTCTGCTTTGAAGCACCTATACATCAACAGGGGAGCTGTGCAAGACTTCTCTTTGTGGATTTTAGCTCTGATTTCGATACCATCGTCCCGCAGACTGGCATCTAAAATGACAGAACTGGGTCTGCCTGCCTCAATCTGCAGCTGGATTCTGAACTTCCTGAGAGATCGCTCCTGGAGGGTGAGAGTAGGCCTCCGGCACACCACAAGGCTGTGTGCTGAGCCCGCTACTCTGCACCCTCTCCCATCACTAGGCCAAGGACAACAACCTGCTCCTGAACACGGCCAAGACAAAGGATCATCAATTATAGAGAGATAAAGAGAGACATTCAGCTGCTCCTAATCGATGGGGACTGTGGAGATGATATACAACTTCCTCATCTTTGGGTATTCAGATCACAGAGAATCTTAAATGGAGCATGAAACACTATGGCAACATAGGCGGCTTTGTAGACTCCCTGAGATTCTTCAGGAAGAACAAGTTACCTCAAAAACTGCTGCTGTCCCCACCGTTGAAAAAATTGTCCGCTGCCCTCTCCACTTCATGGACAAACTGTTCAAATCACAGTTCTTCAATAAGGCACAAAGGATTCTCAGACCCATCACACCCAGGACGTGACTTCTTTAAACTTCTTCCTTCAGGCAGACGATATACGAGCAACTGGACATCAAAAGAAACAGACTGAAACTTTGTCAAAAAGTTGATTTTAAACCAGATGTGTAATTTGTGTCTGATGGTTTTGTTGCAATGACCTGCTGCAATTGTTTTGTTAATCATATTTTATCATGTTTTAGGCTACTCTGTTTTATTTTATTATGTTCTTGTGTTTTTATTATTGCATCACCAACAAGGTTTGTACAGAATTTTCATTGTATGAAGTACAATGACAATGACGCAATCCAGAAGAATCAATTCTGATTCTAATTTGCCAAGACAAGACAAGACAAGTCAATACTGCACATGAAAACCAGGTAAACAGTCAAATTATGACTTCAAAAAAGGTTTGACTTTCGGAATGTGCAATAATATCGGTCGTCCAATAGTATTTGCCAATAATTGAATAAAAATGATATATCGGATCAAATCGACATCAATTTCTCTGCAGATATTAATACTAGCACGAGAGTGAGACCTCATCAAACTGCACAATCCTCCACAATCCTCCACAGAGCAACAAGTTCAGCATGTCCGCAGTCTGCAATTATTTCCAAGTGTCGCCTTCGGATTGACAATATGCAATTTGCTATGTCTGTAAAGTGTTACGTTTTGCTCTTTGGATGTAATGCAAGGCTCCACTTAAAAAGTAGCACTCACTACTAATGGGAAATGGGTACTGCTGCAGCTGCACAGTGTGCCAAAGAGGAAACAGAAAACCAAAATAAGAGCAGAAAACAGGAAACGTGAACACTAAGGGAAACAAAAACTAAAGTCCAACCTCTCATGTGGAACATGACACAAAGCGCTGGTTGTGCGAGGGGGAAGTAAGCAGTCTTTCTTCAGTACTTATAATCTAATATCACACCTCAGGAAGAATCCCCAAGTCAAACGCAGCTTTTTAGCACTTGTCCTATAACGTGTACTTCCTACTGCATTTGTCTTATTTTGCACATTATTTTGTGTTTATTTGTGAAATGCATCACAGCAAAAGCATGACAGTAGAAGAACCATAATGTGTTTATTAGTTTGAGGGAAGAGCGGCTGCCGATATGAGTATTGATGGTGGTATTGGTAATGAAGTGCCGGACAATATCGGATATCGGTAAGAAAGCCAATATCAAGCATGTGGACTTGACTACTTGTCGACTTGTGTGCCGCTAACCTTTGTAAAGCTGTGGACCATTTGTGGCTAAAGCTCCATTGCTGTTTACTTGTAGTTCTAAAATGCAAAATGACATAACCAAAAAAAATTCCGGCTCTACTTGTAGCCCATCTAGGCCTCAACTCCTAGCTTTTCTTCTTTTCCTTTTATGGAGTCTGGTAGGCAAGCTTAAAAGGTGCATTACCACCAACTAATGGACTGGAGTCACAAAACATCTACAAAAACACCCCTCTATCGTGTCCATAACATGGTACAGTGATGCCTTGGTTAAGGTCATTAATCCGTTCCAGAAGGTCAGACTCAAACCAAAACGGACTATAACCAAAGCAAATAATGTAAATCCAATTAATCCGTTTCAGACACCCAAAAATGTTAACACAAAATAAATAATACTTAGAAAATGATGCAAAAATAATTACAAATGACAAATGAATAGACAACTGAACATTTACCTACATCACTTTTACAGTACCTAGTTTTGTTGGGAAAAAAAACACAAAATCATCAATTAAGAACATAAAATAAACGCATTATTGTGCTGCAACCACAATTTGCAAAAATGTAAACAAAAATATATCAAACTATAATTAACGTTCTAGAACCAATAAACATGTACCTTGTTTAGTTTTTTTTTTTTTTTTAAACACTGGCGGCAGTGACGTCACGGAAGTGCGCCTGCGAGGATGCCTTACGTCTGGTGACATGTGTTTGTGGATGCCACGTATGTTTTGTTGTTGGAAGCAGAAATTAGTGTTTTGGATGTAAAATGTGACAGGCAGAAACACTGAGTGTCATCCTCAATGCGCCGGCGGGTTGATGGACTGTTACGCGGGACGCTGTGTATGCATGTATGAGTATGTGCGCACGCAGCTGATGACTAACTCGCCGTCACATTTACATACTTCTGAAATGACGACGGTCTTCTCTTTAAGCCGTAAAATTCGGAGGTCTTTCACCCTTGTCTCAGGACAGTCCACAGCCTTTCGCTTTTGTGCGGTCCATGTGTGCGTTACGTGTATCTCTCTACAACTCTGATACAGACGTCGGCCCACAATGCACCGTGCGATCATGTGCAAGTATCGTGAGATTTCGTCTTGTGCGCGTGAGCCAAGATGGCGCCGTAAACAAAGCGGACGGTATTTTGGACACTAAACAAGCGGGCGAACGCAAGCCAAGGCAAAATTTGAGCAAAAACGGTTTGGTTGTTAACCGAAAAACTCGCTAACAGACGTTAACCGAGCTACCACGGTACAATCCAGGTTCAAAGTACATTAAAATAATATAGAAATACATTTTTGTATGTCTTCAGTGGACATCTACGTCGCTTCCTGTTGTACGGAAAGGACGCTCACGGAAAAGCTCCGTCCACTATTACCGGAGTTTTAAACTTTTGCGACCTTGGTGAATACAGTTTGTGATCACAACTTGTGATTACAACTCTGCAAGTGAGTGCTGAGACTTCTGCCTCAACTCGGACCCGCGAGTGGACTAAACTCACCAAAAGAGACAATCAGGTGGAGCCGACAGCCGTTACAAGCAAGCTATCATGCTAGCCGCGGTTTGAAGCCTGATTTCAATAACAGGATAACATTTGGAGTTTTCCTGTGCAGCTTTTTCGGCCCACGAGGACTGGTGGGACCTTGGTGAGATACTGGTGAGAGATAAACTCGCCGTTATAACGAAGATTATTCACCGAAGGCATTGCACCACAAGTTAACGGCTAACTGACGGCGTTACCAAGCAACAGTAACAATGTCAAAGGCTCGAGGGAGAAGAAGCGCAACAAGCAGTGGCTCTAGCAGTTCTGGTCGAAGTACTCCAGATTCAGTCATATATATGGAAGATGTCGATATAGAACAGATTCCTGAGACAACTGGAGGTGCTCACCTATTACCACAACCGCCGCCGAGACCCTACAAGGATGACACAGTTAACCAGTTGACACACCTGAGTGGAAATATAGACAAAGCAACAGCGACAGCCTTGCAGAAGGTTAAACACCGCGCAAACAAGCAAGAAAGAAGTTCAATGGAAAAGAGTGAGTATACCATGGCGAAAACCATGGAGGATTATGGAAAACAGATGCAGCAACTTGTGGAGAATTCCAACTCCCTGCATAAACTAACTTACAGTTTGCTAGAGACTACCAACGCCATACAAAGAGAAATACAAGTTCAGAGAGAAGCATTTCAAAATGAAATGGGGATATTAAGGAACAAAATGCAAGGTCTGAGAGTGGAGAATAAAAAATTACAGGAAAGTTATGATGCACTGGGAGCCACTCTCAAAAATGAATGTGAAGAAAAGGATAAAATCATTGAGAAGCTGAAAAACACCATAGATGATATGGATCAGAACACACGAATGAATGACGTGGTCGTGACGGGACTTCGAATTAAACCAAGGTCCTATGCCAGAGCAGTGGCGAATACTGAAGAACCAGACGAAAGGGATGTCGCCTCAACAGAGCAACAAGTTGTTGATTTTTTGCAATCGAAGGAGGTGGATGTAGACATCCAATCTATTGATACTTGCATCCCACTGTATGGGAGGAACCGTACCACACCCGTCATCATCGTCAAATTCACCAACAGGAAATACAAGGTTGCTCTGCTGAAACAGGGAAAGAAGCTGAAAGGAACAAATGTCTACATGAATGACCACCTGACCAAGCGCAACGCTGAGATTGCGAAGAAAGCACGTGATCTGAGGAAGCAAGGAAAGATTCAAGGAACATGGAGTGCAAACTGCAAAATCTTCATCAAAGCAAATGGAGGACCAGAGGCCAGAGTTCTTGCTGTCAAAGACATCAAGGACCTAGAAAGATATTGAGGTTTTCCCAACATGGAGGAAAACAGTTTTAATATGCTACAAGAAGATCTACAATTGGACACTTTTCACTTTACAGATCACAAACAATTGGATATGGAAAAAGACATTGATCCAGACTCAAATTTTTTCTCTCACATTACAAACGACTGCCGTTATTATACGGAGGAGCAATACAACAACAGTTTTATCAACGACGACAAGTTATCCATCATACATATAAACAGCAGAAGCTTGAACGCAAACTTTACTAATATTAAACAATATTTGAATCAATTCAAAGAACCTTTCAAAGTTATAGCAATCTCAGAAACTTGGATTAATGCTAACAAAGGAATGGACTTCGAGCTGGAAGGATATGAAATGACGTGTGCAAACAGGAACAATGCAAATGGAGGAGGTGTGGCCGTATACGTGGACAAACATTTGAACTACAAAATGGTAAAGAATATGTCATTTGTCATTGATAACATTTTAGAATGTATAACAATTGAAATCTGTAAAGAAAAAAGCAAAAATGTGTTAATAAGTTGTGTGTATAGAACTCCAAAGTCAAAGATTGGAATGTTTGAGGATTGGATTAAGACAACGTTTACAGACATAGGTCAGAAAACTATTTTCATATGTGGAGACTTCAATATTGACCTCTTGAACTCACACAAGTGCAAGGAAATAGATGACTTTATAGATACAATGTATAGTTTGAGTTTATATCCTAAAATCATTAGACCAAGTAGAATAACTGACCACTGTGCCACCCTCATCGATAATATATTCACCAATGACTTTGATAACAACACCATCAGTGGCCTGCTAATTAGTGACATCAGTGATCATCTTCCAGTGTTTACAATCTACAATGAACATTATAAGAAAAAACAGGCGGAGGCAAAAAAGACTTTTCAAAGATTGCGTACAGAGGACAACATCCGTGCCTTCAAGATAGGACTAGAAGAACAAAGTTGGGAGAGTGTCTACAGTGCAACAGATGTGGACGAGGCATATGACAGCTTCCTTGGCACTTATATGGAGCCCAAGAAAAGCCCAAGAAGCAAAAGAAAAACCAGCAGCCATGGATGACAAAAGGACTAAAAAACGCCTGTAAGAAGAAGAACACATTATACAGGACATTTATCATTCAACAGACTAAAGAAGCAGAACAAAAGTATAAGACATACAAAAACAAGTTGACAACTATCTTGAGAGTGTGTAAGAGGGAATATTATAGTCATGTACTAAATAAGAACAAAAATAACATGAGAGCAACTTGGGGCATCTTAAATAGTATTATAAAGAACAACGTTAAGAAAGCAGACTATCCTCCCTATTTCATGGTTGGAAACACTTACAGGAATGACATGAATGCGGTAGCTGAAATGTTTAATGAATATTTTGTAAATATTGGACAAAAACTGGAAGAGGAAATTCCAAAACAAGACACAATTGATGAAGGGATTGATATTATTGATAGGAATCTTAATTCTATGTTTCTCACTGCTGTAACCAAAAAGGAGATCACTGACATTGTTAACCATTTTAAGGCAAAAACATCAACTGATTGTCATGGAATCGAAATGGAAACAATTAAAAGGGTCATCAATGAGATCGCAGACCCGTTAACATATATTAGTAACTTATCATTTCAGACTGGAATATTTCCAAGCAAAATGAGACAAACACCAATTTACAAATTATCGACCAGTTTCCTTGTTACCACAATTCTCGAAAATTGTGGAGAAGCTATTTAATAATAGGTTGGACAAATTTATTAATAAGAATGAATTATTGGCAAGTAGTCAATATGGTTACAGAGCCAACATTTCAACTTCTATGGCACTGATGGAAATCACGGAGGAAATCACTACTGCCATAGACAACAGAAGATGCGCAGCTGCAGTATTCATGGATCTGACAAAAGCTTTCGATACAATTAATCATACTATTTTAATTTCAAAATTAGAAAGGTACGGAATTAGAGGTTTAGTCTTAAATTGGGTTAAAAGCTACCTAGCAAAGAGGAAACAATTTGTAAAGCTAGGAGAATATACATCTGGGAGTCTACACAATACGTGTGGAGTACCACAGGGGTCCATACTGGGACCAAAACTGTTTAACTTGTACATTAACGACATTTGCAAAGTAACTAACAACTTAAAATTGGTCTTATTCGCCGATGATACCACTGCTTTCTGTTCTGGTGAAAGCACACAAGAACTCATTAAAAAGGTCAAGGATGAAATGGTCATATTAAAGTCATGGTTTGACAAGAATAGATTATCTCTGAATTTAAGTAAAACTAAAATAATGTTATTTGGTAATAGTAGAAAGGACACGTACGAACAAATACAAATTAATGGAACGGATATTGAAAAAGTGGAAGAATATAAATTCCTTGGGGTTATAATAGATGAAAAAATGAGTTGGAAATCTCATATTAAATTTATACAGCAAAAGGTGGCGAGAAATATCTCTATTTTGAATAAAGCAAAATATCTTCTTGATCAAAAATCACTCCACACTCTGTACTGTTCCTTAGTATTACCATATTTAACGTATTGTGTGGAGATATGGGGAAATAATTACAAAAGCAATCTTCACTCACTCACTGTACTGCAAAAAAGATCTGTGAGGATAATTCATAATGCCAAGTATAGAGAACATACAAACCCTTTATTTTTAAAATCACAGATATTAAAATTCGCAGATTTAGTACACTTTCAAACCGCTAGAATAATGTATAAAGTTAATAATAACTCGTTACCCAAAAATCTAATCAAGTATTTCTCAATCAGAGAGGAGAAATATGATCTTAGAGGAAAATTAAACCTAAAACATTTATATGCGAGAACAACGCTGAAAACCCACAGCATTTCCGTGTGTGGAATTAAATTATGGAACGGATTGAGTAAAGAACTCAAACAATGTACAGAGATGAGCAAATTCAAAAAACAATACAAGCAGTTGATGTTTGCTAAATACAAGGCAGAAGAGTCCTGATTGTTCTGTCAGGTTTGTTATTTTATTTTATTTTTTTATTTTTTTATTTTTTTTATTTTTTATTTTATTTTATTTAAATTTTTTTTATTTAATTAAATTTTATTTTGTATTTATTTATTTTTATTTTTTTTTATAATTTTCTTTGTTGTGTTTAAAAAAAAAAAAAGAAGGAAAGGAAAAAAAAAGAAAGAAAGAAAAAAAAAGCTTTGTTCTTATTTATTTATTTATTTAGTATTGTCATCATTATTATCATTATTATGAATGTTCTTTCTTTTTTTGGGGGGAGGGCTATCTCACCGTTATCTATTATGTGTTATCCTGACTATCACTGAAAACATGACATGGAATCCAGGAAGTGAACTACATGTACTGTACTAGATGTAGAATGGATGGGGGGTAGGATTAAATAAGCTTTGCTTCTTCCTACTCCTTTTGGACATGTGGAACTGTCAAAGAATGATTCATGAGATGTATTCCATTGTAACCTTCATGTTCAAATAAACTAAAGCAAACCAAACCAAAACCAAACCATTATGTGGGTGAACAAAGTAATGCTGCATTCCAAGAAAAGTTGGGGAATCAGAAATTGTAACGTCCAACTGGGAAAAATGACATTTGGAGGCAAATTGATTTCCCGAGACATCTAATGATACCCTAGAAACTTGTACGTTGGACATTTGCGAACTTCTTGGCAGGAAAACTCCACTTGATCGCTGTTCAAATTCAAGAAATGTAACGTCACAGAACTATGGTGGGGCCCAATGTGAATGTAAAAATTACACTCAAACATTGTATGAAAAATATTTATGGGGTTATACTTGGTCATATAATAGATAACCATTTATTTCATGGAATCTTACTATTGTCCACTAGTTTTCCAGATTTTACGCAAATCTAATGCTTATTGAGGTAGTCAGCCATGTTTGTTTGTCACACCTTATAAGCTCCAAATAGGATATTTCTGATTTCCCAGCAGTCTGGAATGCAGCATTACAAGTGTGTGTCTCTTGTATAGATAATACACGTGTTTTCATTCAATTGTAAAGACACCAATCGTTGTAGACGTGACATTCCTGCTGTATTCAAAAGAAAAATTGGCATAAAGACAATGAATGCTAGTTCTGTTCATTTGATCATAAATTTGTTGTTCCACAACTTTAGCCTAGCTTAGCATAACCAACGACGATCCTCTTGGTGGACTTGATGCAATTAAACGCACTCGCTGAATAGTCTTGAATTCAAACCACTTTTCCCGGCACTGATTTCTC
Organism: Dunckerocampus dactyliophorus; assembly: GCF_027744805.1. Taxonomy (NCBI): domain Eukaryota; kingdom Metazoa; phylum Chordata; class Actinopteri; order Syngnathiformes; family Syngnathidae; genus Dunckerocampus; species Dunckerocampus dactyliophorus. The sequence continues at coordinate 8,193,338 of NC_072829.1, read as the reverse complement.
CCACAAGTGTCCTGTTGTGTTACTCCGTGTCATGTGACATCTGTGAGTAGGTAGATGGAGCTTGTTCCCGCCTTGTCGAGCGAATGTGACGGGCAGTGAGGCGGAGAAGCAGGCCGCCCGGTGATTGATAACTGGTGCCAACATGAGAGGTCGGAGCCATGCCTCAAAAAAAAAAAAAAAAAATGCAACCATCGATTCTGCTTGGCCTTTAAACACTGTGGTGCTCCACCATGTTGCTATAGGTTCTGACTTTCCTGTATGAAACCTTCATCCCACCTCGTGCAGCACCACGGGACATGAGAGAACCCACTACGACAGAGGTCACCAACCTTTTTGAGCCCAAGATCCCAGGTCTTGGCCATGAACCCGCACAAAACCCTGCACAAAACCCCCACAAAAAAAACGGGATATATATGTATGCCTAGAAAAAAATAAACAATATCAATTAAAATTATATATGAAAATATGTATTATTATTATTATTATTATTATTATATTATGCTTATTATTTTGTAGTAAGAAAAGTAAAACGTGATATATATTTAAACTTTGTCTTTAAATCCAAAGCTTTGTGCTATTGGTTGTTGGCGTCAACATTTCAGCCTTTTCTCATCGTGCCTTTTGCTCGATTTTTACAATTTTTGAAATGTTATTTTGTTTCTGCAGTGATGCAATGACCAAAGAGCCACAGGCCGCGGATGGCCCCCAAGCCACACTTTGTGCATCTCTACTTTTGTGGATCTTCGTCAGGGTGTGGCTTGTGGGTTTGCGAGCAAACTACAGCTCGGCTTGCTGGCTCCGTGTCGTGGGCGAGCGATGGTGGTTGGGGAGAGAGAGACTTACAATACTCAGCCCTTACCGAGCCGCAGCTCGAAGATTTTTTGGGAGGTGTACGTCGATGGAGTTATATTTGTGCCTTAATTTTGAGGTAGCAAAGGCAGTTTTTGAGCCATATTAACGCGCAATAACTACTGTTGTGTTGTCAGGCACATCGCTGCGCACTGTCACTCTCTCTCTCTCTTTATCTCACCCGCTGAACGCTTGTTGCTGCGAGGTGAGGAGAGCCGGCGTACATGTGGTTCCTCCGGCCAGCTTTTGGGGACTGCGCTCCTGGCTGGAGCTTGCGGGTCGCGTTCCTGGAGGGCGGAGAGGCGTATGGGCGTGTTCGGTGGTCAAAATGCGTGCCTGTTGGTAACTCTAATGGAGGAGAGGGCACTGATGTAAAAATACATATCTTTTCTAATATTCTCACGATCGACCGGCAAAGTCCCAAAGATCGACTAATGGCTCGCGATCGACTGGTTGGCGACCCCTGCACTACGACAACAACTGCAGTGCATGCATGTGCTGGCTCGAAGCACACAACTATTTTTAGTTTTAATGTCTTTAGTCTGTCTCCATTCGTCGGGTGCCTTTTTCCTGATGGAGCCCAAATACACCCAACCACCTGCAACGTCTCCTGTTTAGAGGTGCTCATTAATAAAGTAGGATCTCGCTCATCTCCCCGCAAAATCTCAGCATAACATCCACCACCCAGCAGGAGGTGGAGAGAAAAAAACAAGTGGAATAATAAAGTCTTTAGGAGGTTTGCGCTGGTCCTAACGAAGCCAAACGAGACATATCATTTATCACGTTCGCGGCTCGATGGGAGGCAACGGTGGTGATTATGTGAGCAAATGAAGAGAGAGTACTGGTGTGTGTGCAGCAGTTGGTGGTCTGTGGTGAAGGTCAGGCTTTGTATCAACATTGCCTCCTAAAGCATTCAGCCTCACACAGTGCTCACTCCATATGGATATGGCCAAATTGGCAGCTGCAAACAGAGCCAGGCGTACAGAAATGCAGCTTGACCAGCCAGAATCTCTCCTGGCAGACACTGTTAGGGCCAGTATTGTTAAAATAATAACAACAATAACATACAGTATTGTGCCATTTACCCTGACTGGGATTCAACCCACAGTTCATTGTGCCGAATAACGACATCGTTACCCACTACGCCAATCAGCCACACAACCGTTTGCATTATACAGTGCCAGGTAGTATATATAAGTTCCTTATAGTCTGAAGTGCAGCATTAATAATTCCACCTTTATTATTTACGCCAGGGCTGTCCAGGGGAGTCCTTTTGATATTTCAAATCTTTTTATTATTTTTTAAATTATTTTTTAAAAAGGCAAACAAATGTTACACATATACAGTGTTCCCTGGCTACATCGCGGTTCACCTTGCGCACACAACACTTTTGCGCATGCACGTTACTTTCTGGATGCTTTGCGTTCACATTCACAAGTCACATTTATTTAATTTAGTATTATTATTATTATTATTATTTTATTTATCATTTATTTTCTGTTACCATTATTCATTTTTACATTTTTCATCATGACAGAGCCTCACCTGCCTTCCCTGACTACACGTCATTGCTACGATAGGTTAAACATTCACTGATAGCTAACGTGAGTACCTAAACCTTGCCAAATCGCTATCATTAGCTGGCAACAAACATAACTAGGGATGTCCCGAGCCACATTTTTTGGCTTCCGATCCGATCTGATTTTTTTTTATAGTCTTGCCGATCGGATCCAATACGATAATTTTTTTTCTAACATGTTTTTTATAACAAACATGAATTTGTGGAACTGAATATGGTTATGAAAATAGCTCTTCAAAGCATTAAAAATAATGTCACCAAAGTATTGCTAAATTAACTTTTTTATTACACAGCATGACCAACAGTATTGTTTGGCTTTTGTGACAAACCCCTGAGAGTCAGGTCTTTAATCCAATAAAAGATCCAATAAAAGTTCATCCTATAAAAGATAATATTGTAAAAAAATAGGCGAGAAATACTTTTAGGGTAGGATTAATCATTTGACATGGTTATAGATCAATTTGTGGTGTGATTTAGAACAAACCCTCTGAGGGCCCTATGAAATTCGTTTATTTTTTAAAATTTTTTTGAATTCTGTTTTTTATGTCTGTGTAGGTTCTCAGTCGTACAGGAGTTGTCCATCAAGGGAAAGGCTTCTTGAGACGTCATCTGTACTTCTGTGAAGAAGGTGTCGGACGTTTCGCTCCTCATCCAAAGAGCTTCGTCAGCGAACTAATAAGTGCTGGTAGCCTAGGCCTTAAATACAGTAAGAGTGGGCGGAACTGGTGTGCCAACACCCTCCTTCTATTGGTTCCTTACACTAAGCCTGGGCGGAGTAGTGGTATAATCCTCTCCTGCTATTAGCACCTCCGATAAAAGGGAAGTGTCGCTCCCTGAGTTGGGTATGAACGACTCTGATACTGAACAATAGATGCTAACGAGCCAGTATCAGAGTCGTTCATACCCAACTCAGGGAGCGACACTTCCCTTTTATCGGAGGTGCTAATAGCAGGAGAGGATTATACCACTACTAGAAGGAGAGTGTTGGCACACCAATTCCACCCATTCTTACTGTATTTTAGGCCTAGGCTACCAGCACTTATTAGTTCGCTGACAAAGCTCTTCGGATGAGGAGCGAAACGTCCGACACCTTCTTCACAGAAGTACAGATGACGTCTCAAGCTTCTGTTTTTCATCTTTTCCACTTTTTTTTTTTTACCAGCATAGTGTGTGTGCTATTACGGTTTGTGAATAAAATGTCTTCCATGTATTACATTGATGCAATACATCACTGGCCCATTTTGTCCAGTAATGAAGAAATGGATGCAGCTTGGATAACTTTTCTAATGGGATGTCAGCCTCAGCACATGTTGCTACAAAATCTCCAACCAACTGTAATGCCCGTGCTTGTGATTAAGGAAGATGGAGTCACAGATGTTATTCCAATCACGTTATTTTTATGGCACCCTTATTTTGTTTACGCTCTTATTTTGAAGGCTGGAAATGTGTGTGTTGAGAATGCAATTGACGGTTCATACGAGCTGGGTAAAAGAACAAACGAGCATCTCGTCTTTTTTCACTCAGAACCTGCATGTAGTCAGTGGGCATTCTAAAATGGTCCTTACATTCTAAAATGGTCCTTACAATCTAAAATGGTCCTTACATTAAAGCGGTAAAACACAACACGGTGAAAATATACTCATCCAGCCTGAGTCGCGCGCACACACACACACACAGCTGCACAGCTAAACTATGCTAACCCTGGTAGCTTCCATTCACGCTCCGCAACAGAGGAGCTACAGAGCCAGATATCCACCATGTAAAGTGAAACTTCACCACGGTACATTGCGGACATGTCTGCACTGTGGTCTTGCGTTTTCTGCTTCTTGCGGGTGGCAGGAGTTGAGTGGCAACCAGCTTTGAAGCGCAGTACTGCTCCTACCATGCTGGAGTGTGGCTCAGAGTTACAAACGTTTTACAGCAACCGGATCGGCACGATCTTGTGGTGGAAGCCGATATTATCCGATCTTCAAAATACAGCAAATCGGCAGCCGATCCCGAAGATCGGATCGGGACATCCTTAAATATAACTAATGGTCAAAGTTAAGGATGACACTCAAAGCAGGAAGAGGATGTTCTAAAAGCAGGAACAAGGCGGGATATAATACTTGAAGCACATTTGAATGTTGACAGCTGGGGAACCCGTTGCAAACAGTCCCTTTAAGCTAATGTATGACTCATTTTGGGCTTAAGTGTGTTTAAACAGTGCCTTGTGACCTGAGAATTCATGCAGCTTCTACTGTATAAGCAGATTTGTGGCTCGTCAAAGGAAAGGCTCTTGATCAATCACATGCTCATTTACATACCGTAACAATAAATCTGTGTCTAGTTGACCTGCAAAGAAATAAATACTGCATATGGATTGAAATGTGTGACAGTCCACTCTCGGCGCTTCACCAAAAAAGGTAAGTGAGCCGTACTTCTCCTGGAAAAATGAAAAAGCGAGGAGCTCTCGGTGGGGTGCCCCCGATAAGAGCGGCGAGCGTTACGGCAGGCGGAAAGGTCACCGGCGGAGGGGCTCATAAATCGTTCTGACACGCGCACACGAAAGCACATGTTTCTAATCAGCTCCGGTTCAAATAATATTATGGTTGAAGGAATCACCGCTGGAGTCATTAGCCATTATCAAAGGCTGTATAACGTTGGTGTGCTGAGACTCTGGTGGGGGATTAGCGCTTAAAAGCCTCTGGGAACTTGAGCCATGGAGACTAATTATGTGCATTCTGGGTGAGTGGTTCATGCAGGTAGAAGACCTTTATATTTGTTGCCTAGATTGGTGCGGGTTAATCCAAAATATAATATACAGTGGAACCTGCTAAATTTCAAACACACAACACATTCCAACCTGTTATAATTTCATAACAGTTATTTGTGAACTGATTTATTTATTATTACCTTTACCTTACTTTTCATAGCAAACGTCAAGTGAAGTTCCCAAGAGCATAATAAAACTACAATAAAGTAAAACTCCTCACCATTTAAAGACACAGACTACAATCACTATGGTTGCATGCACAAAAACAAACCCTGAATTTTTGCATGAATTTGGTTGAAACCAGCTTTTCAAAACGCATATAAACACTTCAATTAAATAGTGTTCAACTGTTTAAGGGTCTGATTAAAACACCTGGACTATGCGATTGGAAATCAGGTCTCTCTTGCATGTATGAACCTTGATCAAGCTTCCTACACACATGCTAGTCTTAACAACATTAAATTCACAAGAGAAGAAGACAAAGCCACAGAGAGGGTGACTGTTTACACAAACGAGGAGGCAAAATAAAGATACAAAAGATGAAATGAAAGTAAATCGATACAATTAAAACCTAGCAGTATAATAAATGGTAGAATCTTCTCGAAGAAGCCAGTTATAACACGTGTCATGACGCTTGAACACATCCCGGTGGCTAGAACCATACCACACAGCCATATTTTAACACCCAAATGTCATTTTTGTATTCACAATTGAATGCTAAGTTTTTCCACTTTTGCGGGGGTTTTGTTTTTTTTATATCTGTAATGAGCCACGTTCCAAAAATGATCCCTCTACCACACTTTGGACACCCATGCGTGTTTCACCAGTAAGGTGAGGTGCCGCCAAGCAACAGAGGATTGCGTCCCAGCTCTGCCTTCTTGGCTCCGTCGCTGGTCAGGGGTTGGACAGCATTGTGGAGGGGTTTATGCAGCTTTCAGAATCGTTGGTGGAGCTCCACTCCCGCTCGCCTGAGCGACAGATACAGTACTTCTCCTTTGTTGAATTTGATTTCATTACCGAATAAATGCATCACGCAAGAAACACTTCCTGTCTTTCACTTTTAATGCACACCCCTACTTGCTAAATATAGTAAACATGTCGCTAAATTGTCAACACGGATTTCTTCTATGTATGAGGTGTGTTATGAAGCGGAGTATTCATTACGGATAATGCATTTTTGCTAAGTACGAGCATGAAACGAGTACACTAAGTCCCCAACCAACGAACACAATTGGTTCCAGATGACCGTTCTTAAGTCGAAAAGTTACTCGGTAAACGTGTTTCATTACGTGAGCAGTACATTTGACAAGATAGAGCTGTAAACGGCTTGTGTTGCGTCGGCCCCTGCCGGTGTGTTTTTTTTTTTCTTTTCTGTCTGCTTTCTTATAATTTGGCTGGTGATATAACGTCAGTTGGAAAACTTTGCTCGTTGTACTGAATGCGGTGCTTTTGAGAAAAACACAGTAAACAAAGCTGACAGATTATTTCCCTGTTTGCCATCACTGGATGTTTGCATGAATCACCAACTTCACACAGATCATTAAAAAAATAAATGATAAAGTCTAACAGATCACTTACACACATACACACTACACATATAGCTGAATAATAAACAATAAAAATAGCAACTTCTGATCAACCCATGTCAAGTTCAGACTTAAAATAATGTACTGATTTAAGCCCCACCCATTTCCGGTTAAGCCATGCCCACTTTTTCTTTATGCCCGCCCACTCCGAGTACAGCTACAGATACAGGTTATTTAGATGGGTGAACAGATACAGCTACAGATAGTGGTGTACTCGCTCATCCCTAGTTGCCACAATACCAAGACACCCACTTAACCCTTTATCTTCCAATACATCGTGACCATACCTGACTTTCATTTCTGCTGTGAACTTGGAGCAATTGTAACCAACTTCCACTGCTGTTGCTTGTGAAGTTGGCACAGTCAAATAGAAAATATAACCGCTCGGTGATTAAGGGTTCAGACAAGTCAGAACATCTACGTTTTTGATCCGACAAATCTTAAGTAACTTTGATCAAATGGAAAATTACTACAGCTTCTGCTTGGGCATTAGAACGGCGGCTGCTGTTCAACTTCGTTGGAAAACACAACTACACTCACTTGTTGACGCTGATGTTGGGAACACCAAGGTAGGTAAGATTGCAAGGTGTCTGTAGCACATGTGCGCTTCCAAAAACGCCTCACGCACTGCCACTTCGTGCCACTTACGTGTATCATTCATAGTAGCAACGCCATAGCTCACAGTCTTATTGGCTTCTGGCTGCCCTGTTCTCGTGACACCTTTTCTCCAAACGAGAAATCTCGTCACGCTTTAATCTTGTGAGATCTTGTGACATCCCGAACAAAAAAAAACTTAACCCACAACACGTAAGAGCTGGAGAAAGCCATTTTATCCGTTAGACCCGACGACTGTAACCTTCTCTTCCTCTACCCACACAGCTACACGAGCTAAAATGACCAAAATTGGCCACCATCGAATTAGAAATAGTGCTTGTACACAGGGACTTCACATTGAAGTGTGAAAAATGGAGAGACCAAACTATTTCAGGAATCCCACTGTTTTAGTGGATGTAAACGTACTGACTACTGTCAGCAGGGTGATACTGTACACCTAGTAGTGTTTTATATAACTGCACACGTAAAACTGGTACCCTTTTGTTGTAGCATCACAAAAAAACATGAAAAAGACAAACAGGTAAGTACACTTGTGGAGTTAATCCTTCAGATGCTCTCTGAGCTGAAATCTTACAATTGCACAGATGATGAACAATTCGATTTGACTTTTGAGTCATATTTTCCAGTACAATGGTTGAATTCCAAATAGTACTAGGTTTTAAGGTTCCACTGTAAGATTAATGCATTATTTACAGATAAATGAAGCAAAATGTTAAAAATTTTGCAATGACCACACAACTTGCCTGGCACTTTTACCTGTTTGTACACTAACATTCTATAAGTTCTTTTTTTGGCCTGTGTATTTGGACGTGTATCACTTCCTGCCTACTGCGCCACAAGCGATTGTTGCAGCCAGCATGTTTCATCACTGGAAGATTGTTTGGAGAGCCACACTGAGCCACTCGGATGAGCTGTGACACTCATTTCCACAATTGGCTTCAATAATTGGGAGCTGGGCTGTAAAAAAAAAAAAAAAATCACCCTGTAGCAGCCCGAGGAGATGCATATTTGGTTTTCCTTTTGTAAACACGGTCACTGTTGACTTGTAATAATCCAGTCATCAGCAGATGGCACTGTTTTTATTAATTTAATAACTAGTCTATGGGACAGTTATGGTGGATCCCTCTGATCCCTAGCAACAAATGGCCAGGCAAATGTATACCTATGATTTCACTGGCAAGGCAAATGTATACCAGTTTTTATTTTTGATTGATACCTACAAATCCTACCTAGCAACACGTGCCTGTTTTTTTCTTGGCCCATGGAGCAGTTTTGATTGAACCCTATGAATCATGCCCAGAAACAAGTGGCAAGGCAAATGTATACGTATTTTTTTCATTGGTCCATAGAACAATTACGATTGCACCATAGGAATTCTGTCTAGCAACATGTTCCAGGGAAAACGTGTGTCTATCTTTTCAAGGTCCAATGGGGCAGTTATGACTGAGTCCCATGAAGTAACAAGTGGTCGGGAATATGTATGCCTCTCTTTAAACTGGCCCGTGAAGCAGCTTTGTTTGAGCCCTGTGAATTCTGCCTGGCAACAAGGGTTCCGGCAAACCATCGCTTGTTTTTATTGGCCAATGGGGCAGTTATGGTTGAGCCCAATGAATGCCAAGCCACAGATGACCAAAAAAAACAACAAATCTGAGCAATTTGGTTTATACTCAACACAAATACAAATATACGCTGTCACCTAGACCACAAATCTGACATGCAGGCTGTATTTGTCTTTAATTATATATAACTTCTTAGCATGCGTTGGTTTTATTTAATAAACTACAATTAAAAACATCAAAACAGCCCCTGAATCCTTTCACTTTTCAGTATTTTTCACTCTGAAAAGTTATTCAAAGGTAAACTTCACCTCCTGTTAGTCACAGGGGAGCTAAATTGCTAAAGCACTGACAGTAATTTCTGCTCTTTATATTGCTACTTGTCCCCCCTCACGTAGGGCATGTGTTGCTAAGTCGATGGCCATTAATCAAGCCAAGAAGTTGGACTATTCATCAACCTCCCCCTTCCTCACCAACATGTCCCACCTGGCTGTAAACGTTTTCATTTTACACACGTGACCACAAATGTAATTTCTGCATTTAATAAAAGCGGTATTTTGGCAGTGCTGAGTGAAGTGGGCTATTATTCTGTCACTCATAAGGAATGTGCGAAGGCCTGATGCCGGAGCGCTCTTTCAAGGGCTGCAGCATTGGTCGCCGAGCTTCGTTGGGCTTGTCATGTGTCTTCAAAGCACATCAATTCAAAGAGGACTCAAACGCAGAGGATGCAAATTCTAATTTAAGTGGTGTGCGGGGCCAATTTGCCCATGAACTCCAATAAAGGAGAAATGTCAAGTGTGAGACATGCACACTGGACCATGTGTAACACAGCCTGCTTTGATGTGTTTCACTGCAAACTGCATTTCAAGTCAGATGTCTCTCTACAAAATAAATAAGTTTCTTACTTCTTTCTCCACTTGCGTTGCTTGGCTCTCAGCAGATTGTTGTATAGCGCGAACGCTGCAGCTGGCTAAAACAATGATTCAAGGTTGCAGTGATGGATGAGCATGTCTGCTCTGATAGCACAAGGTCATGTGCGTCGGCCCCTGGCTTGCCTTCGCTATCTGGCACGCAGCAGGGGTAAAGCTGTTGGCACGCCACAACACTTTTTTTTTCATCTTCCCCTTTGCCGTCCATGTCAATGTTTAATGGATGCTTTAGTTTGCGGTGAGAGACATTCAAGTGCAACATATCCAACAGATGATTACTTATTACTTATTTTCAGGCTCAGAATGAACGTGATTGATTCATGCACACATGAACACAAACATATTTCTCCATGCATCACTGGAAAGTCCGCTTTAAACTACAGTTAGGGGGTAAATTTGTTTTTTTTAACTCAGTTTTCAGCACTTTCAATGTTTCCCAGACATGCATTTATTTGTGGACGGCCTGCCACTAATCAATTTGAGCCCCCCCAAATGATTTTGCCGCGACCTGTTAGGTGGTGCATCGTTACTCCACTCTGTTCTGAATTCCCACGCTGTAAGACAGGAATAGTTTCTTGCATAACGCATGCTTGATAATCATATACAAGCGGTCAGGAATGGCAAAGTATTCGCTGCAGGAGCAGAGATCCAGACCTGCAGGGCACCCTCCACAAACACGAGGGAGAGTGCGTTACCACTGCCGTAAAAGGCAAGGTGTGGAGGCGTGCAGCCCAGCCTTTGACTAGCAAAATTGGAAAAATTGAGCAAAAAGGCATCGTGTAATGAGAATAAGCTGAAATGGTGATTCTCATTAATAATAGCACAAAGCTCTTTCTATAATTTCTAATTATCATTTCTATAATTTATAAAGTAATAGTTAGCTACAGCATAGTTTTATTTATAGTCACCTTTATAAAAGTCAAGGTTCCTGTACTAAAAGTACAATTTAAATTAAACACGAATTAAAAATCTTAATTTAATTTAAAACACTTGGACACTTTTTTTTTATTGTTGCACCCAAAAATGCTTGATTTTGCTGCAGTTTCGTCAGAATAGTCGCAGCTACAGTTGACAATGATGATTTGAGGCTGATTTTTTTTTCACGAACATTGCATCAGCTTGTGATTTGATGAATTTGTCAATGGTTTAAGTGTTCTTTCTAACCTTAGCCGCAAAAACTTTGGATTTCAAAATATCTAACAAAATATGCTTATTTGCACGCAAATGTGTGCATAGTTTGACGTTCCACTTGTTTTATTACCACAGAGTAACGCAACCTAAGTAGACACTAGACGGCACTAAAGCACATTCTATGAAGCCGTTGCCAAGTTATTGTTTCCTATTGTCTGCTGTCTGCTCGGTCATCCACAAGGCGCATACATTCTCCATTAATGCCTCACAGTTAACGAGTGCTTGCTGATTGTATTATGCAAATTATACGATGATGTCATCTAGCCCCCCCAACCCACAAATAGATGGCAGTCTTATGTCAAACACTGTCATGGAATGCAGTCCGCTTTACAATACGCCTGCTTGTATGAATTCCCTTATTGCTCATTTTTGCTGTTTTTGTGAAGTTTCTGATTGGCTAACATCGCATTAGGTTTGAGGGTTATAAGCGCCACCCGTTGCTTCATGTCTGCAAATCCGCTTTCATGTTTTAAGGAGAAAAACAAAATTAAGCATATAGGCTTTGAAACAGTGTTTATGTCTCTTTAAGATGAAAAGATCCCCTTTGCATAGATAGATGTAGAATAGATCATTTACCTATACAATTGTCCCTTGCTACATCGAGGTTCGAACATTGCTCCCTCACTCTATCACAGTTTTTCAAAAATTCATTAATACACGATCACTGTTTTGTGGTTGACGATGGCCTATTATTAGTCAAAATATATTGAAAGACAAGTCATATGTAGTATTCTGCACTACACATTAGGCATCAGTCATTTTACATTGATGAGCCATTAGTTTACATGACTTTACCTTAACTTGCACTGTATGGGGTCAACCATGGATGCAGAGTGAAAAAAAGTTACCCTCCCATTCCGTGTGGAAGTGGTACGGTCTTTGCTTTTTACTTTGTCCTTCTTCCCCACTCAGTTTAAAAAACTTTCTTAACTTTAGGATAAATAAATTGGAGGCTAACTCGTTAGCTCAATAGCTTGCTATGTTTAAAGCAGCGACTGTCTCTCGTGTTCCCGCAGCAATCCCAAAACCTGTGCTAAGCGTTGTGAGTTGTGCAGTGTGGTGTAAACAAAGACATAGGGAGGATGGATGATTGACTGACATCAATCTTTTTTTTTAATGCCACGCAATTAACCCACAATATGTTCAAGATGCTACAACAACAAGGAAGTTTCCCAATGCATGTGAGTTATTATGTTTTATTATCGCTTATCATGTCTACTACATAAGACAATAGGTAAAGGTAAAAACTGTATTTAGCACACGTGTTAAACCCAAGGCCCGCGGAACTGTTTGTTCAACGTATCACGGACCTCATCAAACAGCGTGCTTACAATAACCTACACAACAAAATCATTTTGTCAGTCTCAACTATTCAGTTAGTGTTGCTGAATCTAGGTGGCCACAGTATTGTATATAGCACTAATTGCAGCCGTTGTAGTAAAAGGTGCCAGATTCGGACTGAAAGTAATAATAGTTTAAGTGTACACAACAAAAAAATGACACCACTTTAATATTGCAGCCTGTCTGTACAAAATAACACCTTCAAGAGGCATAAGACAGTCAAAAATGACCATTTTAACTGCACATGTGATCCGCCCATGCCACAGCTGCAAACACTTTCAGGTTAAACATCTTCCTGATTGTGATGTTTTTGTGTTGATGTAAAACACTGTAGCTTTTGCCCAGATGTTGGGAGAATGACAAAAGGTGCTCGATCAACAACCACTTTACTGAAATGGACAACCACGCCAAAACAACCACAGTCGTATATTCGCAGCCGGGTCGGGGCGTTGTCCTGACCTGCAACCTAAAGGCGGCTTTGGGTTTTGGCCTGCTGTGCGATTGAGTTTGACAGCCCTGATTAGGAAGGTCATAAACAGGTTTTCTTTGCGCTAATTACAAAAACATTCAGTTGACTAATATTGAATCCTACTTTGCGGAAATTCACGTATCATGGTCGGGTCTGGAACCAATTAACCACGATAAACGAGAGATGACTGTATATGCAAATAGGATGTGTTCATCACGGAAGAGGCATGTTTCCTCCTATAAACATGGTATTGGAAGATCAATAATTGTGTGCAAAACAGGCTGTTATCTGCGTCTGCTGGAGGTCTTATCAAACAGGGCAAAACTGCATTTGCATCCCCGGAATCCTCCAGGAGATGGAAGACAAAAAGGACCAACTATCCACAATCGCGTGCCATGCAAATAGCTTTCACTTATCTTTTAGCTGCAACAAGGAGGAGGAGGAGGAGAGGGAAAATACGCTGAATAGCTCGTCACACTGATGCATATCCTCAAGCTGCATCTTACACTCGAGGCCTTTAAAATGTGCTGATAAGCGTCGCGCTTCAACCGTTAAAAGAGGATGCTTGTAAAGTTGAGAAACTTTGAAGTTGGTGACAATCGGCTGAAAAGTGCTTGAATGTTCCACTATTTAAAGCAATATCAAGCAGTTAGCATCCCTGCAGCTTGCTTATGGGATGGCCCAGATGTCTACAGCGCAGGACATTTGGCTGTTAAAACTGAATAAAGACAAGACCACCTCATATTAGAGGCATTGATGAATGCTTTTTGGATCTGCAGTTAGTTTGTCAATATGTCCTCATGTGACAACGCAATGACCCAATGACAAGTTTTTATCAGGGCTGTCAAATAATTAAATTTTTAAAATCAGATTAATCACAATTTTCAAATGAATTAATCAGGATTAATCACTATTTGCAACTATGTCTGAAATATGACAATTTTTTTTACTGTAGTTTGTTAAAAGAAAGATAAATGGCAGGACAGGATTATATACATATATTTTTATGCATTAACAGCTACAAATTAATTAATTTTAATCATGTTTTAATCATACATAAAGATGCCACACATGTCTCAAAATCTATTTACCTTTAATTTCTTTAAAAGTAGCAGAACATTTAAATATTCTGAGCAATGAGGGGTTGCGTTCAAAGACACCGCATAAAGTTTAATTCACGTTTTGGGTGTATTTTCTGAGATTTCCCAGCACACTTCGATTGCAATAAGAACATGCACATATTGTTGTTGTTTGTCTTTCTGCTTATTTACGATGCATCCAAGCATAATAAAGATGTTGTGATGTTCGGAGTTCGGAGTGGCTGTGAATGCACCTCAAGAATGAGGTGGATTGTTGTTCCCAGGATGAACTCATAGACGTGTTTGCAACTGAACTAAACTAAAAGTCAATCTGCAGCAAACCCTATCGAGTCACACCTCATATTAAATATCTTGATGAATACTTACCGCATGTATCAATGTCGTGAATGTATCCTCCAAAAAAAAACATGTTTTTTTTCATTAACATCAAAAAACACGTCATAATAAACTCAAAATGTACTAAATAGTTATCTTATAGGTTTTACAGGTCAAAGCATCTATCAAGCTGGCCAATTAAAAAGAAGAAGATGAATATAAAAACAGTATTTTACATATTTTCAGCTGCAGTGTCTGTAATATGCAAAGCATTGTGGGATGTGGAAGCTTTGAAACCGTCTCATCTTAAATTCTCCTCAGCCAGTAAGGCGTATCTGCACCTTATCAGATCACTTGCGTCTGAATCCAATCTATTTATGTGCGAGACACGACACAAGGTGTAGGTGTGTAGGTGCTTACCAGCGCCGCCTTTCTTGAGATAATGCTGGCGTTGCTGTGTGATTATATGAAGTGCTGATGATAATGATGATGACACAATGCATTGTGACAAAAAAAAAAAAACAACTGTCACAGTTTCTCGAAACGCATTTATGAATTTAAAAAATGAATAAATGTCTGTATGTCGACGGGTTGTATCAGCCGCTGTAGCACGCCGATCAAAGAATAAAAAAGCATTATTATGATTAAATCATTGCCCCCCCCCCCCATGAGATTGTATATTGCTTTTAAAATTGTTTGGTTTTGGCATGCTGGTTTTATTGTTGGGTTTATTAGGAGCACAGCTGGAATAAAGGATGTTATCGTACAGTGGAAATAGTTCAGCAACATCAGTAGCAATAAAAGACGTGCTTTAATGGTGCTTCTTGTACTATTGCCAACATTTACTAACTCTGTGTGGTTGCTGTAGTAATAATAACCACTAATAACAGTGATGCTAAATTAACTCGTGAGTGTTTGTAGCATTAGGAGTAAATGTTGTGATGCTGGTTGCAAAAGTAGCAGGGTACACGTCAAGCCTCTTGTGTCACGTGTCACGTTTCGTGTAAAATCAATAGTGTTCTGGCTTTAGCTTAAAAAATGTCAAATAATTATGATGGAGGCTCAAAATGAATTGGATTCTTTGACATATCGGAATAATCCCAAAAAGGTTGTAGAGCACGGGTCTCAACCTCTGATTAATGTTATGTATACCGTGGCAAACTTGAGTTAACTGGGCAAGCCACAGCCAGCACTGAACTACCTGTGAGGAGGAGCGGTCACAAGACAGAACACTGACCACAATCACAGTGCAAAACACAAAAATGGCAGCATAACATGTAACAGGTAAGCAAACTAATACAGGGCAACTACTATAATAAACAACAACTACATTAACATAAAACACCTAACTTTTACCGTGCCGCAAGGCATGCTGGGAACCCAAAAGCACTCACAGTGATGCTGTGCAAGAGGAAGCGCTCCGAGGTCCGTGGCAGCAAGAAGTAGGCAAGAGAAGCCTATGTTCTGAAGAACCATTCATGTTTTGAACTGCTGTTAGTAAAGATTGAGAAGAGATTGGATCAGTTGTACTTATTTTTGGAGTACCTGAAACTAGCAATGCGCCAATCAATCAGTCACCGATCAATATTGGCCGATTTCTGTGAAAAAGCATGTGATCGGCATATGCCGACGACTGCCTTTCAACGCCGATCACAAAAGCCAGTAACCTCTGGCTCGTATTACTGCAGCATGCAGCCTGTAGCGAGGGTCCCCGCCCACTTTCAATCACACTGCACAGGCGTGCCTAACCCAAAACAAACATGTCTGCCGTGTGGAACTTACCTGCCGTTTGCGAGAGTGACCTAAATTTTGCACCCACGTTAAAAAGCTTTAATTTAATACGGCATTTGAAGAACAAACACTTGACGAAGTTTTCGAGGCTCACGACGTGATCATCAGTCAAACGGCACCTAATGTAGCCAACGCTGGACAACACTCGCCCGTATGTGTGTGCCAGAAGTCTAAAACAATTAGCTACAAATATAATTGATTTCATCAGACTAGATGACCAGCCTCTTTCAGCGGGGGAAGACAGCTGGTTTTTCGACTGTTCTCTCACTCGGAGACCCGCGGCATGATACTGGAAGTCCTGCGAGAACGCCATCAAAATATGTACTCTCTTTAAAGAAGGCGTCTCATCCTCTGTAAGTGTCACGAGTGATACACGTTCTCTTGAAAAAGTATGTCAAATATGTTTTTGTCTAGATGAAGGTGATTTCCAGGTTCCCTTTTTCATATCATATAGCCCAGGGGTCACCAACGTGGTGCTCGTGGGCACCAGGTAGCCCCCCACGACCACATGAGGTGCAGCCTCTACCTCCCCTCCAGCGGCCCCCAGGTAAGATGAGTTTGACAGCCCTGCTGTAGAGGATTACTCAAGCTATTTCATCCAATTTCTTTGCAGTGACAATATCTTTTAATATCTTTTAAAATAAAAAGTTTTTTAAAAAGTCAAAGATCTACTGTATACTTTAAAATATTTTTTTAAATATACACGATAATGTATGTATTTCTAAATATCAAATACATTTTATTTTTTTATTTTAGACACAATATTTTTTATTATTTAAAACTACATCGTTTACCACATTTTTGCAACTGTTCTCTTTCTTTTTTTACTGCTAGAACATATACATATTTTTGCTAACTGTCTCTTTAATTGTGGTGGAATCATCAGTAGATGGGACAGGTTGTGTGCTGTCTACAATCTACACGATCAATAAATAAGCTTTAATCATTGCATTATGATCAATGAAACTTCCTACTGTCGTTAATCGCCATACTTTTGGCCCCCTCTGGTGGCCAAACTCCCACATCTCACATGCAGCTCATTCTACTGTTTGTAGCCCACATTGCGTTTATGCTATGTTTAAAAAGCTCAGAAGCATTTTGGAAAGACTTTTAAAAGAGCTTACTTACAAAAGTAATACGTTTCCTTTTTGTTATACCCTCGAATCTGCAGATTCTGCAGATGAGGAAATTTGGCATGTCCACCACAATCCTGAGTTGCTTCTACAGATGCACTATCGAAAGTGTCCTTACCGCCTCCATCACTGTTTGGTACGGTAACTGTACAACACGTGATAGGAAGGCACTCCAGCGGGTGATCAAGACCTCACAGAACATTGTTGGGGCAGCCCTCCCCACACTGCAAGACATTTATAAATCTAGAGTCCTACGAAGAACACACAACCTCATCAAGGACAGCACACATCCACAACACTCACTATTCACACTCCTACCGTCAGGCAGACGCTACAGGAGTTTGAAGTCCAGGACCACAAGGCTGGCAAACAGTTTTTACCCACAGGCCATCAGGCTCCTCAACGAAGCACTCGCACACGCCGCACGCAACACACGCACACACTCATAGCACTTTATTTATTTATTTATTTGTATTATTTACTTGTATTAATGTCTCGTCTGTTGTTGTTGCTTAATTTATTGGTATATATGTTTATGTGTTTATGTTTCTTATGTTCTTATTCTTTCATTTGTTTTCTTTCTTTTCTTGGGAGAATGAACAGAATAAGATTTTCATTGCATGGTATAACTGCTGTTTTACCATGCACATGACAATAAAACTCTCTTGAATCTCTTGAATCTTGAATCTTGAATCTTGAATCAATCGTTTAGAGAGTTTGGGAGGTTATGGTCACCATGAACTGTGCCGTCACCAACACACAAACTTTCTATTTACATGCGCCATGTTTTTGTTAACCTAAAATGTTTCAATGTTCACCCCATTTTGCTGTGCGAACAAAGACCATAATCCAACAGTCTCATCTCTGCCGCCTTTGAAAAATAATATTTGTTCCTTCAAAGAAGTGAGGTCACCGGTGGTGTTTCTCGCCACATTAATTCCTCTTAAGTGAGCCGACGACACAAAGAGCTGTGTGGTCCTCCGCTGTTATGCTTTAGTGAAGACACGCTTCGTAGAAAAGTGATTCAGAGGTGGGTTTTTTTGGGAGTTTTACTGCCAAGAACTGCAGCAATGTTTTCACTCCTTGCTTCATTGCACTCAGTGGGAGAGTTTTAGCACCAAAAAATAGTACATTTTTGTTGAGTAGTAACAACTTTGAACAGCTTTCATTGCTTTTTACCATACGTCTGATGGTGCCACTCTATTTGTATCTTTCTAAATATGAGCAGTAATGGTGATGTAGCGATTTGCTTCACGTAAAGTCGCGTTTTAGATTAACTAGGCCTAGAATAACTTCCAAACAGCATTTGTTGGACTTCTCAAACATAAAGCTGTAATGTCTAAGAAGAGTCACATGAATAGATTTTCATACATTTTATCTTTTTCATAGAATAACATTAGAATAGACGCTTGTTTCCATTAGCTCACATTTTGCTAGTTTCTTGCTGTTGAACAGCCACGTTAGCCCAATCTATGCTAACGCTACACTTTGTATATATTCACACACTGGATTTTTCTTTTCTTTTAAATTCAATGTTTTTTCTCATTTGAATACTGTCAGACACAAAATTCAGCATTCCTACAGATTTAACATTTCAAAATTCTTTTTTTTTTTATTGGCCTGCGGCACATTTAAAAAATATAATTTAACAAGAAAAGTACAAAAACAACAACAACAGCAATAATTGGACAAGTCTACAATAATTATACAAGAATAAATTCCAAATTTTATGGAAAAAAAGTTGCAATCTAATGATAAAAGTCATAATTTTAGAAGAATAACGTAATATGAGAGAAAAAATTGAAATTTGAATTTTATTTTTTTCAAGTTGTGATATTATGAATGATAAACAAAACAACAAACAAAGTTGTAATTTTTGGAAAATTAGGCTGAGAAAAAAACTCTAATATTATGGGATCAATGTAAAAATATTATGGGAATATAAAGTCATAATTACAACAACAAAATTTACAAGAAGAAAGTTGAAATAGTTTTAAAATTTAAAAAGACAGCAGAAATGGAAAAAAAGCTCTAATTTTATTTTTTTTAAAAAGTCACAAATGTCAAAAATTGTCACAACAATCAATAAATCAATTAATCGCACAATAATAATTTTGCCCGCCTGGATAAATTGGCATGTGCATGTTCATGTTTCTTTTCCTCCTCTCCTGAGAGAAGCGAACACTGAAAAACTAGAAGCTACAGCTCACATATTAGCACGTGTTATCACACTGTTGCTGAGGACACGACTCTCAACCCACAGCAGCCCAACAGCTGTGTGTGTGTGTGTGTGTGTGTGTGTGTGTGTGTGCGGTATTCAGTGGGTGGTATTCAGACAAGAGATCAAGTGCGCTGACTCGTGTCCGCCAAGTCGTTACGTTCAAACACTTAAAGAGAACATCTGCTCGCCGCCACTCGCTCTTAATGCTAAATTAACTCCTCTGCACCCCGTTCTCCAGTCTGCATTCGCAGGAATGTGAAAAGAGAGACCCGGTGTGTGAGATTCAAATGAAACGGGTCAGTGACATAACAGAGCGCTAACTGCATTTTCCGGTCGTTTTGTCATTGGTAGCCGCTGCAGCTTGTCTGCAGCTGCTGCACTAAAAACATCTCAACTTGTATGTGAAATTAAATATGTTCTAATGTTGAATTATTCACAATAATTCAACAATTCCAATCACAATTTCACATCTGTTATTTTTTTGCATTTTTTTTCCTTTCTCCTTTACAGACAATAAATAATACAATAAATAAATGAATATATATATTATAATTAATGTTATGGTTGTTAAATTTAATTTTAAGGATAAATTAATACAAATAAAAAAAATTAAATATCTAAAATGATTTTTCTTACTCGGCTGCAGGACACGAACGACGAAACAAACTACATTTTTTTTACACGACGATGGGCTGTAACTTTGTAAAACAATATAAGACTACACTTTAGTAGAACAAGAGAACATTCTAGTTTTTCTTCACACAAGTTTAAGAAAGCGTATTACAGTGTTTCAACGTTGTGTAAGTTGCGTCTCTGTGAGATAAACAACAATAGATGCAACTGTTAATTCACATGGCCACCATTATCTACAACTATTATACAGCGTTTAAAGAGAAATAAAGATATATGCAGATATACACTTCACTTCATACTGACATGCACATGTACAGTACAGGGGCTCATACACTTTCTTATATTGTATGTTTTGAAAGTAGCTACATTGTTACAGCTACATAAAATGTAGTCTGGACGCTTGTATTAAGCCTCGTAACATGATGCATGTTTTGATGATTTTGATGATTTTGATGATGGAGGAAACGCAAGAAGAAGAAACACTTCCCATTAAGAGGTTCGACACAAAGCTTCTTTTGTCTGCCTTTTCGAAATTTGAAGAGGGGTTACTGCTTCTGCAGAGTCAAGACCCTAATGTTGAGAGGGTCTAGAAGGTTTCAACCAGTATCAACGACGCTCTACAGTGCTACCGTATCATCTACATGGAGAAGAAAAGGAAGACCATACAAACTTCCATTAAAAGCTTCTTCAAACGGACATCTGCTACTCCTGCACCGTCGTCACCATGTGACTTGCCACCAATGCCTACACCTTCATCTGCACCTTCGTCGCCAATTCCTTCCACCTCAGTAGTTTCCCCTGAACTACCACTTTTGGAGGAATCTAACGACGACAAAGATTTGTTCTTTCTTCAATAATTCCTCCTCCTGCCCCACCACTTCTACCAACGACGTATGCTCAACCACTCCTCTTCAAAGGTAAATAACATTTATCATTACGTATTATTATATCATTTTTTATTATTGTTTTTTTCATTAATTATCCTTGTTTAATATTACTACTGCATCCAAACTCATATTTACATACATACACATATACTGTATATGTATACACGTACATGTAGTACCTATATCATTGGTAATATTCATTTTGTTTCGACTTAAGAACGACTTTGAACGACTTAAGAACGGTCGTCTGGAACCAATTGTGTTCATTAGTTCGTTAGTTGGGGACTTAGTGTATATATATATATATATATATATATATATACTGTATATATATGTAATATTTATTATTATATTATTATATACAGATTAAGTTGGCAGTTGAACGTAATAAATTGAAAGGAAGATATTTTGGTGGACCACACTAGTACTACAGCACTACCATATCATCCAATCTACAAAATGTAACCCGCCTGGTTCAGCCAGCCCCACATCCCGCCCTGGGCCCAAAACCAAGGTCCACAGAATGAGAGTCGAGAGCGGTGGCCGTCAAGCTAAAAGCCCCAACTGTCAACTCAACATACAGCGCGTCTCTTAAGGTGTCAGGAAGTGAGGTTTCCCAACGTACATCCGCATACCGGTTACAGAAGCAGATGTCTCATCATATCTCAAAGTGTTCCAAATACAAACGCGACCCATCACGGAGTGCCAGTAAATCAAAACATTTTCTCTGCGTTTGGTCGCAAAAACGTCTTGGCAGGCCCACAGCTGCCATAGCAGGCTACTTAAATACTTATTTATGCTCCCCTCGCCTGGCTGCACTTTTCCCCTCCCAACACGGCCCATTAATCTGGGAGGAGCTGACTCATGGGGGCACATTCTACCACACACACTTTATCACTGCTGGGATATGGAGCGGGAGGCAAAGGAGCACTTAAACATGCATGGGCACACTGATGGTAGGCAAAAGCCATGCAAGTACATGTGATCATTACTGTAGTTTATAATAACAGCAAAGTGAGACTCATTTCCAATCAGTGCAATCTTCCACCAAGGAATACTTTGTACGTCTTCCTACTGCTCGTGCCAGAGTTACAAAAGATTCAAGCATTATTTACAGAGCATTTAAGAAAAACACTGAAAATGTTGTAATGTTAACAAGTGTGAACAACAAAAAAAACCCAGGTCGCACCTTTACCCAAACCTGCACCAAAAACAAAAGAAACATGCAATGTAGTGGGTGTGGAATAAAAAAAATCCCATCTAATTCTAATTTATTTATTTTTATTAATATTAAATATATATTTAAATAACATATATATTTAATATTTAATTAATTTAACCTAGCTCATAGTAGGGAATTTTGTACGATGGAATGAGTTGAGTTAAAAACGTCAAAAACTTTAGCTGAGGAAGAAAAGGAATATATCAACAATGTTGGGGTGTCACAGGATCTCATGTCACAAGATGTCGCGATATTAAAACATGACAAGATTTCTTATTCAGAATAAAAAAAAGCCTTGTGGCCCCTAGGCCTAGGATGGTAATTAATTAATTAATTGATCACACAATAAATGAAAATCAACTCTGTCTTAGTATATTGCCATGTGCATGTGTGTCTGTTTCCCTCGTCTCTCAGGGTTTCCCCTAGGATTTTTTTCCACAGAACAGCCGCTTTTTGTCAGTCATGCAGTCTTCTTTTCCTCGGCGGGTGGAGGCGAGGCCGGTGGCATACACACGCAGTGCAGAAGAGTGTACTGTAGTGGTAATTCAATTAGTAGATTGCAATATATGGTCATATATTTTTTCATTGTACTGACGGTTGTGTCGTGACACCCCTATTTTTCATGCATTCATTTATTGAAAAACTACAACTTTTGGCAAATTCAACAAAATTTCAAGAAATCTAGCATGAATCTGCAACTTTATCCAGATTTAACTAGACCCTTCCTGTGCCCTCTCTATGAGGTTCTTACACCTCCACAAAGAAACTAAACTTTTCTGCAAACAAGTAAAACAATAAGTACCGAATATTTAGGAAAAATTCTCAAATTTGGTGATTTTTTTTTTCTTGTAATGATCTTACACCAGACAGTTATGCGTAGTTCTGTTAATTGAGAAAACAACTCCATCCAATTTTCTCATATTTCAAAACTATTTCTACTATAGGAAATAATGGATCTAGAAATAATCCGCTCCGGAGTCAAACTGTTGCCATCATAAAATCTTTAGCAACTGTAATTTGGACCTTTTAGCGTCATACAAATGTAAAAAAAAAAAAAAACGTTAACCGCTGCTGTTGTAAGACATGAAAACAAAACAATCTTAACTTTGACGACAAATGACAAAGCCGTAATGTGGAGTTGATTTGTGTCACGTTGGGCATCTTTACTTGTGGACGTTCTTGAACGCCACACAAGCGTAAAAAGAAGTTATCCACTGTGAAAACACAGCAACTTAACATTGAATCCGTTTTCTGTTTTACTATTCCACTATTGCGCTGAAGCAGCTATGAAAATTTCATTGACATTTTTAAAGACACAACCTGGGAGAGCCATAAATGATGGCGCAGACCCACAATAGTCTGGAAATAAACACTCAAGTCTACCCTCGCAAAATCTGGCCATTTTATCGGTGAGTGTTCACCCACATTTTTCCACTCTTGCTTTATTTATTTGCAGACCATCATGCGTTCACTCCACACTGTCTTTTGTGGCTCTGTGAGCTTTCTGGGAAAACACACCAGTCCTTGCTTAATCATCAATGGGCCATCGCGTAGAGGAGCCATCATTTGTGTGTGGTCCTCAATGCTGCTGGGAAACAACTGTTACTCTTGAAAAGGGGCATCAGTTCCTGCTCTCACCTGGAGGTGGCATACTTATAGTCTTGATGGCTGTCTGGGTAGGAGAGGGTCATCTTTGATGTCAATGACGCCTTCATCGTTAAGCTAATGGTGGATATAAGGCAACATGTCCCATGTTAGACATCCAGGTGTGTTTTCACTACCTTTTAGCCTACAAGTGTAGGAGACACGCTCCACATGCTAAGCACACATTTTTAACTTAGTCAGAGTGGACATTTATCAAGGTAGGTATGTTGGAGACAGCCTTGTTGGACTGAACTGCCTTCGCCTGCACGTACAGCCATGATAAATAGAACAATCTGAGGACGCTTAAATGCGGGTCCCATACCGTCAATGGCACAATGCTGTGAGAAATGTGAGTTTAACTGTACACGTGAGAAGTCTACAAAGACGAGAAGGATCAAGAGTCTCAATGGAATGCTTTAAAATGTATTTACTTTACTTACCTGAGTTCCCTTTGCTCTTTTTGCAATATAGTCCATAACACCTGCACAATCTAATGACAGCCAATGACTTTTCAAAGATAATAATGCTTAGTTTTGAGCGGTATTCATTTAATGTTTATTATTAGGTTTGTACTTTACTGTGCTGTACAAGTGTACTGCACTATACTGCGTTAGGTTTCTAATAATGTTTCTTTCACTAAATGAGATCAACTTCAAATGTAATTAGAGTACTTGTGTGATCAAACCGCCTCTGTAAAAGCTGACTAAGGCCATGTTTGTATGTCAACATTTCTATTCCTCTACACATTTTTCTATTAGCATTTTATCATGCCAACTGTGTTTTAGGGTTTTTTTGCTAGTAAAGGTTTTGCATGTTTTGTTACATCGTATTTCAGTGTCAGTTTGCTTTCCCCCTCTTTCTGCCATCGTTGTGCCTTTTCTGGAAATTACTTTCTTAAGGCTTCTGACTGGCTCATGTCGCCCTCCCCTCTCAGTTTACTTTTGAATAACACTGGATTATGATGCAACACTTTGAATATCATACCACAAGTTTGCATGATAGAGCAATTTGTTGTAGCTCCAAAATATACAATAAATCAATTTACTTTAAATTCTGCAAATATAAATTACTTGAGGATGAGGCGAGGCCAAGTTAGCTTTAATGCTGTAAAGTTATACTGTTAGTGAACATTAACTTCCCTCAGGAATATTATGGTACAAATACGCTGTCGATATTATTTACATTCATAAAGCTTGAATATCTACTTATCAGTGTGAATATTCAAATCTTAGAGTGAATACTTACTCGGAATCTGGAATGAAAACATCTCCACTAACTTTGTCAGGGCTAAAGCTAACTAGCTAACAGCAATACTAGTATGGATGGACAGGACGAGTGGTGTGCTCATTAACAAAATACGCACATAAACTCTTAACACAGAACAGACCATTAAGAAAAAATGCGCAAAAATAAAACATGCTCACCACGGGCAAACAAACGTTTAAACATAGTTTTACTGTTCTTTTGTTTGTAAACTACAGTATGTGATTGTAAGCCCCGCCCTCAGAGCATCCAATTGGCTTAAACAATCGCTTATAAAGATTGACGTTGATTCGTCGATGAGTGATTGACACCTGTGGAGCCAATACATGACAGAAACAAATCTGAGACGTTCAAGGCCTGCCTCAATGTAGAACATTTTACTAAAACCCCTTTAAAAGGCAAAAGGATTTAAAAGGTTACGATAACACCACTTTAGGTACGAAAGGGTCATCAAATTAGTAGGGTGCTACACTAAAATTGTCCTTCTGTTGCTTTGGCATGTGCTTGAAATGAAAATATTTTTCCATTTTAAAAAACATCTTTAGTGTGAATGGACATTTCTGGTATGTGGGCAAATAGCCTTACTGAGGGCCATTATGGGAAATATACTTGACACAAAATATTTAAAAGCCTAATTACTCATGAAAAGTGCACAGTAAGAGACAAGTATACATCAAGGTGCAGCAAAGGTGACAGTGAAGTAGACAGACAGAAGAATGATGGTATGAAAAGGAGAGTAGTAGCCAGGGCAGTTTGTTTGCACAGCTGAGGACAAGCTGAAGCAGCTCAGTCTGACTCTTTCACAGCTCATCACACCGTGTTGCACTCCACATCTAAACAGCCTCAGCCAGCCACGTCATGGAGAAGACGACCAGAAGCAACAATTTACAGCAAAAGGGAGGGACATTCTGGGCATTTTACTTCAACTAAGTGCTGCTTTTCTTTTGAGCAGTGATGATAATCTCTCCTGACATTTGGCACCAAAGTGCAGTCTGACTTGTCAAACTGTGATCACGCACTCATATGGTTTAATGGACTGGTCTGTGCATGCTCACATTGCATCACGCAGCATGACATGGCTCGTATGTGGTGTCACTGAGACGACATGCAATCATGCCGTCGAGAAAAATGGATGCCAGCAATGAGCCAATGTTGTACAAAATGAACAGGGTTCTTTATTTTCATTTCAACATGTCACCGTTTGAAGACTGACGGTTGAAAAATGTGACAAAAATGAAATGATTTGACCTTTAGTCTAAACCAGGGGTGTCCAAAATGCAGCCCGGCGGCCATATGGGGCCTTTTATTTATTTACTGGCACACAGCACATTCTAAAATATAATTAAGCAAGAAAACAAAACAGCAAAAAAATAACAGCAAAAGTTGAAAACAAAGCAAATCTACCCGGACATTGTAAGGATGGCGAGGAGGTGGTCGATTAACGACGTCTTTATTGCAAAATCAAAACAGGCTACTATCGCCTGTCACGTTCACAGCCAGTCGGAAATCACAAAACTCTTTATCATTAGACATAACTGCCAGCTTGCTGCAGTGTCCTCGGGCATGTTGAAGGACCTGCTTGCTTCAATGACAGTGACAGTAACAGCAGTGGAGTGTTTTTTTCTTTTTGTTATAACTGTTTCCTTAACTCTTGTATTTAGTGTTTTTATGACTGTATTATGTGTTTTTATGACTATTATATGTCCTTCATGTGTTCCTACAACAACAAGTCGTTGGAACGGAAATTGTTCAAGACACTCGAGGGCCTCCAGTAATAAGTTTTGTCACCAATTACACAAAGCTGACACGGTGGCTGTTATTTTTTTTTTTAAATATAACTTCTTGTCATATCTAAATGGGTTGGTTTTAGACTGTTTACAAAAATTAAAAATATTATAACGGCCTCCGAATCCTTTGGTTTGTCTGAATGCAGCACCCGGTGAAAACAGTTTGGACACCCCCGCTCTAAACAGTCTTCTATCACCACACACCAAAACACTCTTTAAACACACTGAACTTTGATTGGAGATGTGTAAAGCATGAGTTGATTCGCATCATGCGTGTCGCTTTTTGACATATTTGACTGCCACACAAGTCTAAAGAGAAGTCAACCACTGCAAAATGTAAAAACAATACTGTAGTCTTGCTGGTTTAAATTTGAGCATGCTTCAAGTAACTTCTCCTTTTACATTCTGCTTGGATTAAGCGCTGGTGCAAAAAAGCCAAAGGAAAAGCAAATTTAAGAATTGCACTTCGGACATCGTGTGTCGGATACGACTCGAAATGTGCAAGACTTTTGTTAGTAGCCAAATCATTACGTGGTACATTGCGGTGACGAAACCACAATGTTTTTCTTTTTGTAAATATTTCCTTGTGGGTATGACTCCATCGCTAAAAAATAGGGAGAAAATCAAATAAATAAAGTAAAGACTAAGGAAAGAAAATGAGTGAATGGCAGCAAGCTTACACGTGAACAGGAAGTAAGCCTCTGACATCACTGATGCTAACCATCCACAAGACAGCTCACTCATGTCATGACAGCAAGGCCGCTGACACACACTGGGGGAAAGTCCGTTCTTCCCAGAAGCCGCCTTCCTCTGCTGTGGGACGAGGTTGCGGCTCACCTCACCATTCTCCCGTAAAGTCGAGTCAAAGCACCTGAGAAAATAAGCCGTCCTGTCCAAAGTGGAGTTAAAAATAGACGCCATGGCCCTCCCTTGCTTCAGAGTCCAAGCACATTAAAAAGTCTTTTTTCAAGTAGAGTCAAATGACACCTGAAATAGACCTTTTATAGTCAAGCTTATAAGAGAGATGGATTCTTTCATTAATTAGTTTGGACACTTTAAGAGCTGCTGCCGTGATTGGCTGCCTGACAACTACTGGACAAGAACACTATTGGTTTCTTTGAGGAGGAAGTGGGTAAAATTGGGAGTTCAGCATGAGAAGCTTTAAGAAATCAGATGCCAAGAATGACTGTTTTTTTTTTTTTAACTAAATGAACTACTGACTGACACATACGTTAGCTATGAAAGCTACATTTTTTATGTTTATACGGTTAACAGAATTGTATCATGTCTTTTTCACTTATTTATATAAAATTACACCCATCCATTTTATACGCCGCTTATCGCGGGTAAGCTGGAGCCTATCCCATCTGACTTCGGGCGACAGCCAGGGTACACCCTGGACTGGTTGCCAGCTAATCGAAGGGCACTTAAACACATTTATACCTATGGACAATTTAGAGTCTATGGCTAGTTAAACAGTGCTGAAGAGTGAATGTAACATAGATAGCTATAGCCTACCAGAAAAGTCATTCAGTGCCGTCCTCTTTGGAACTAAAACAACAAAAGTCTTCCTCTTTCATATCAGAACTGAACAGCGTCATAATTCCTTTGTCACACACGTCGTCGGTCTCTCTCACTCTTTTGGCGTCGCTCTCCGTGTCCACCTCTTCATCTGGTAGTACTCCAGCCTTTCAAAACCCATTGATGAAAGTGTTTTTTGTGCTCCACGCTGTAAGGATCCACCGACAGACTTGTGCAAAAGTTGCACAGTTCCTTCTCCAACAGCCAAATCCATTGCCTTTAACATGAAAGCAGCATAATTTCTTTGCGTGTTTTCTATAATGGAAGACTCCTGGGTTGTCAGTGCACATGTGCACAACACGTCTACATTCCGGTACAGTAGGTGGCGTTATGCACCTAAACGTTGGTTGTGACCCGCCATAAACAAAAAGGCCTATTTGTCGGCAGTCAGTGTTAGATGGTTAGATAGCACCCTTATTCATCTCCAAGAGAACTACACGGCATTTTCTATTTTGTTTTATATGGTTTATTGTATCCGTATTTCTATTTATTGATGTATAGTGTACGTGAGCGGATATGACGTGTACACCTGTAGCGCTATGTATATTGCATAAGTTTTACGTAGGGTCACTTGGGGAATTGCTGGATATACCACGCTATTTCTGCTGGCCTTATCACTCTGGACTTCATAAGAACCACGGTACAACGGGACCAGTGATACCGTGGTCCCCCTTTGAGTCATCATAGTGCGTCCCGGTAGATGCAGGTATGTGTCAACAATGCGATCGTTGCACAAATTCCATTACATACCCTCTTTTATATGTTACTTTCCCTTTTTGTTTTCATTCAACATAAGAGGCTTTGCAATCTTGGTGGTATATTTATGGTATTCATTGAATAATCCAAATCCAACAATGTTTTACATTCGATTTTAATATAAATTGTGCTTGATGTTGCTCACAATAAACTGCAGCGTGTGCATGCATACCCAGCTCCACTCAACAAGAGCGATAGGGTTAGCAAATGCAAAGAAAGGTGGCTTCTCTGTGTTTTTTGGTTGTTTCCTGAACGTTTTTAGCCATTATGATGCACTAAGCTTAGTACCGTATTTTCACGACCAAAAGGCACACTTAAAAGTCTTACATTTTCTCCAAAATGGACGGGGCGCCTTATAATGCGGCACGCCTTATGTGTGCACCGAGTTCCAAAATCTGTTAAGGTTGTTGTGTGACTTTGATGAGCGCTCCGCTTGACTGACTGGAAGCATTTCCTGCCAACACGCTGTTTATATAGACGGAAGGCAGACGTGACTGAGGACAGCATGCGGACGTTAAAGGCGGAAGGGTGGGCGTGAAAGAGGACGTTAAAGACAGTAGGTAGTACATAGTGCCAGTATGTGCATTGTGCAAAACAACATCGGTTTGGCTAAGGACCCTCGAAAATGCCACCTACAAAAAGACAGGCTTATGAAGCACAGTTTAAACTACAAGCTATCAGTTACGCGGAGGAACATGGGAATCGAGCAACCGCAAGAGAATTCAAGATCAACGAAACGGCGCCATCTATCCATGCGGGCAAGGACTACCGTGGCGCAGCAACTCTTACTGCAGTAAAAAAAATTGCCGACAAACACATCCAGCCCAACCACATCACCAAAATGGACGACGTGCCGCTCACTTTCGACATCATGGTGAACCACACTGTAAAGAAGAAGGGGGACCAGCACGGTAGCGATACACACAACAGGCACGAGAAGTCGGCTTTTACTGTTGTGCTTGGTTGCCATGGTAATGGACAGAGACTGCCACCTATGGTGGTTTTTAAGAGGAAGACTCTGCCTAAAGAAAAGGTTCATGCCAGAGTCATCATTAAGACCAATCAAAAGGGCTGGATGGGCGAGCAGGAAATGGCTGAGTGGCTGAGTGACGTGTAAGAAAAGAGACCGGATGTTTTTTTTCCACGCGTCACCGTTCCTGTTGATCTGTGACTCCATGCGCGCCCATCTCACAGCCGCTGTGAAAACCGCTGGACATCGGTGAGAACACGGCGTTCAAAGTGAAGTTGCGAGCGGCGTGGGAGCGATGGGTGACAGATGGCGAACACAGCTTTACTAAGACTGAGAGGCAGCGCCGGGAACACCGGGCGTGAATGGATTGTGGATGCATGGGCTTGACGTGTCTGCTTGCACTGTTGTTCGAGCTTTCGCAAAAGCCGCCATCATTTCTGAGGAGCCGCACGGCAACGAGACTGACTCTGACAATGACGAGAGGGAACCTGGCGTGTTTGATGGAGAATTTGCCCAGCTGTTCATTTGGCATACAGAAAATGAGGACTTTGATGGATTTGTGGATGAGGATTGATCAAAAATAACGCGAGCACATTGTTAAATACTTCAATAAAGTCCAATCGAACTCAGTTTTGCTCCTGCTGCCTTTTTAAAAACATACGTTAGCATGCATGCTAGCGTATGTTTTAGCGTGCATGCATGCTAGCGTATTGTAGCGTCGCTGGGAGCACGTCCTGTTCCCCAGCGTACTTTGCGGTGCTGTTTTGGTGCAAATGCTCTTAAAGTTACATGTTTGAGCTACATAGTTGTCAGTTATTGTTCTGCACAAATAGCCTTAGTTTCTTGTCTGTTTTGTGTTTTCTGCTGCATTTCGGTGTGATGTTTTTAGTTGTGCACCATGACTGAGACTGTTGTGTTGAGCGATGACCTTCCGTGATTAACTGAATGAGAGATCTGTTCTTAATCTGCCCAAAGAAATAAAACACTATGGTTTGTGCCCGACGGTAATAGCTTTTTTCCAAAATACATATTTTAACAATTAGTAGTAATTCTTAAGTATACAAGATGTCACAATATTAGACCATGACCACATATTAGCCGCACTGCTGTGTAAGCCGCAGGGTTCAAAGTAGTCGCGGCTTATACACTGGAAATTACGGTAAATAACAGGCTCCTAGCTGCATGGTGACGTATTGAAGAATTGTAACGTTCTTTTCATTCAATTCTGGCAACAATAAAAAAGTTTCTAAATGTCATAATTTCCGAAAACAGACATCCTAAATAATTGTATCAAACACTTTATAGGACACCGCGTCATGAAACGAAATGAAGCAGTCAGTCTTGTCAGTGCGGTCAAACACCTGCTAACTGATTTAAACAATTTTTTTTTCTACCATGTGTCCATTCTGCCACAGCAAAGTGGTTGTGTGGTAATTACAGGGCTCGCTCACTTACCACAGAGCTCATATTGGCCTCAGTGACAGATTGACTGCTTCATAGCCATGCATCACAAAGAAGAAATATAATAACACGCAGAAAAGTTCCATCCTCCGTGCAAGTGCGTCATTTGGAATAATCACATCCAGAAATGGATTAAAGCTCACAATGGAGTAACTTTTTTCTAGTCTTATGGTTTTCATTTGACACACACTCAGAAAAAGTTGGCTGTCACTTTAAATAAGGACACTCTAATAAATAAGTTTATATAGATTAATGATGATATTACTATTTGACAACTATTTGTCTATCATTACTATTATGATTCAACAAACTACGGGTACATGGACACTTTTTATTTATATGTACTATTTTGGTATTTATTTAGTAGCAGATTGAATGTGAGTGTGAATGGTTGTTTGTCTATATGTGCCCTGCCATTGGCTGGCAACCAGTCCAGGGTGTACCCCGCCTGTCGCCCTAAGTCAGCTGGGATAGGCTCCAGCCTGCCCCCGCGACCCTAATGAGGATGAAACGGTATAGAAAATGGATGGATGGATTTAGTAGCAGAAGTGAGAGAAAGTCAGTGTTCTCAAGTCTCAAGTGTTGAATCTCAGGCATCGAGGCGATCCTCATTTAAAAACTTGCAAGTCCAAGTCAAGTCTCAAGTCAAGACAAGACAGGTCGAGCCAAGTCTGAAGTCATTGGCTTGAAATGTTCAAATCTTTAAAAGTCATAAGCACCGTTCAGTGTTTACCAAATAAAATACTGCTTTAACAATGTAACAATCTATTACACTTGAAATATACAATGAATGCATTTGGAATTGTTTAGTTTTTTATATAAGACCAGTGTGACAAGAATAGTCACAGCAAACGAGCGCTGACAAAGCATTCGAGATTTGGTTGGTGCACAGAAATGTAATCCACACCATCGCTGTTTGTTCTTAAACCTGGTCAGACGTTAATAGATGCATTCAGTGAGGCAGATTCTGTGGGAAAATGTGTTGTCTTGCTGGAAATGACCTACTAACAATCACATTTGTTGAATCCTTTGAATGGGCACACATTTTACTCAACACACTCAATCTCAAGTATTTTTAAGTCATCAGACTGAAGTCGCAAGCCTCTGATGTCAAAGTAAAGTTGCAAGTCTTTGATAATATTGTCAAGTTGAGTCGTCGAGATACAGTATTATCAATTCCAAAGTCATCAAAAGTGTGACTTGAGTCTCACTCAAGTCCAAGTTGCAAGAGTTGAAGAGTCCACACTTCTGTTCACTATTAAATAAATTAAACACATTGTAAAGATTTAAGGCGCATACATTGGTTTTCATTTATTTTATATACATATATATATATATATATTTACTCCATCTATTATTTATTAGTTATTTATGTAACATTTTATGGACATGCAACACTAATATTTTAACGTAACATTTTAGAAAACATGAATTTTAAAGCAATTTTCAAAAACATGTATCTTATTGTTTCTGTGAATGTTCTTATTTTAGTTTAAGAAGGGTCATTTAAGTTTAAGAAAGGTAATTTTGGTTGTTTTTCAACTAAAAGAATACTCACAAAATATGTTTGGAATGCTTGGTTATGGAAATATAATTCAGTGCCCTGGTGGTGTATGAAGTGAGGTGATCCAGAAGAGGGCGCTGTGTCTCTGTGTTTTGGAGTCTCTGAGGTTCAACAGAGCTTTCTCTGAGTCAGTGTTGCCTACAAGAGAGCCTCAGTGTGACAAGTTTACACAAACCATCTGCAGACCTCCACACCACCATAAAAACACTAATCACAAGCTCATAAAATGCGACTCAGGCACGTCTTTAAAACGCTGAGGTTGGTAACTGTGAATGTGGTTATTGATCTGTGAGTAATATCATAGAAAGAGGAGTTGCTTCATGACTGTATGAGAAGCCACGAGCTTTATCGGTTACTTCCTCACTCCGCCGCATGGCTCACAATAGCTTGGTCAGTTGCTTCATTGCTCTATGAGAAACCAGCTTGAATTCCTCCTCAGTGGGTTGCCGTCAGCGTTTTCATCATCCTCACGTCTCTCTCCAACATTAGCTCCATCTGTTGCTTCCTCACTCCGTTGAGTAGCATTTGCTCGAGCTGTTGCATCCTCCCTTGCCTCGCGTCAGATCTGTCAGTTGCATTTTCACGCCATTCGGTGGCATTCATTTTTTCGGTTTTCTCCGTGGCGTTCTCACTTCCTTGGCTACGATCTCTGTCAGTTGGTTCAACGTTCTATTAGAAACCATTTGCTTTGCCTGCCGCTTCCTCATTCCATTGACTAGTATTAACTGTGTATGTTGTCTCCTCGCTCCATTGGCGAGCATTAGCTTAGTTTCTCCACTCCTTGCTCTAGTAGCACTAGTTATGTCTGCTGCATCCTCGCTTCCTTGGCTAAGGTTAGCTCTGTCGATTGCGTCCTCACTTTGTTAGATAGCATTAGCTTTGTCGGCTACTTCCTCACTCAATTAGATGACATAAATAGCGCTAAGTCTTGGTTGTTCAGCTTTTCAAGTATTTGATGACAACTGACAAGTTTTGTCAGCTGGATGTTTTTCCTTAAATCATCAAACAGAGAAGGCATTCTAAATTACTCTTAAATATGCATTCTTTATTTAAAAGTCCATAGTTTCCACTTCAGCAGGGGAACTTGATGCCCCATTATCAGTGTTTTTACTCCACGTGCTTATCTTTGGACTTGAATACTGTGCTGAATTTGTGAAAAAAAAGAAAATCTTGGAAATGTGCTAAAGCGTGACCTCAACATCTGCAAGCCGTAGGGGCCAAACTCCTTCCCTCTTCTCCATCTTTCGCAGGAGAGAAGCCACAAGAGAGATGTTGACGGACAACCACCGGTGAGCTCGAAATTCATTCCAACAACAAGCTGACACATTATGGAGAAATCAAACTTGGTGGGATACTATGATGGCTGATATACCACCCACTTTGTTCCCAGGCACAGCAGGAGGGATGAGAGGCCTGAGAGAGACAGAAAGAAGGCCAAAAAAGAATTGAAGACTCTTCTGGTGGAGGATGCTCGGCTCGTAGGCCACGCCCCAAGAAGACGACGAAGAAGGGCCACTTGTCATGGCGGAGTGCGAGGCAGGCTGGGGTTATCCTCAGAGACGCGGCGAGGTGAAGTGGGTGACCGTGTTTGAGGTCCGGCCAGCTGTTATTGCCCCTAATGTCCACCAGATGTGTGGGAGCTCGCCCCGCTAAGTCCTCGCACATGCTGGCGAAGAGGGGGGGAAATCAAAGCACACACGCCGTACGTGCGCACACACTCACACTCACACACACACACACACACACACACACAGCTGGCAAGGCGCTGTGTGCTGAAATCACTGTCATTAGCCATTTAGTCAAATGATAGAGGCAATTAAGATCATTCTTGAATTTTGGAGGGAGGCTGGGCACTTTTATTTAATACCAGGCGCACATGTGCTTCTAAAATGACACCTACAGGCAGGATTTTTTTTTTTTTTACTTTTTCCACGTTTGGTTATTTGACAGTTTATACAACCCCCGTTAAAAAAAAATACAATAAATAATATATTTAATTATTACATTTTGCACTTATATACACTACCTTACAATTAATATGTTTAATTATAACTTTTTTAAACTACTTTAGGGTATGTTGGCTGATATGGAGCTTAGCATGTCATGATATTTTTTGGATGAATCACGGAGTCTTCTATAAAAAGCTACAAGCCTTAACTCATATAATTAAATTCATTTGTCTGAAATTGTAAAGCACATTTATTGATTTATTGGTAACAAACTGCAATACAGCAAGTGCACTTAGTGTCTACCAAGATAGATCAGTGCAAAGTATTCAGAATTCACGGATACTGTTTAGTAGCAACTGCAAATTGCAAAACAGTAATACAGTAATAGAGCTAAATATTGCCCTTTTCGACTGAGTATAAAGGCATCATGTCTTTGGATAAATA
Source organism: Dunckerocampus dactyliophorus (assembly GCF_027744805.1). Lineage (NCBI taxonomy): Eukaryota > Metazoa > Chordata > Actinopteri > Syngnathiformes > Syngnathidae > Dunckerocampus > Dunckerocampus dactyliophorus. Next base: position 8,157,747 of record NC_072829.1, on the reverse strand, counting down.
GTATGACACTGCATCAGTCAGTTCATGCCATTGTTTATTTTTCTTGTCGTAAGGACGGCCATGAGCAAAAGTCTTCTGTATTTTTGACTGGGTGAGTACTCACTAGCTGACTCTGTCTCACACTTCATGACAACCCTATGTGTTTGCGCTTGACATGGTAGAACAAATTTGTCAAGTTCCTACCTTTGCCGTCACCGTTGCTTTGCAAACTTTGCATATTATGGTCTCTTGCTGCACATCTGCTCTATCGAAACCAAACCACTTCCGTATTACAGCGGTACGTCCCCGTCTTCGCTTCTCCTCCGCCTTCAGCCTTGCCTTCAGCCATGCTCAACTACAGTGCACTGCGGAGCACAGTCGCAGGAAATACACGTCACCAACTATAATTTATAGCAGTAAGTCATTTTCTTATCATTGGAAGAATTTATACCGGTATATAAAAAGTAGTGCCCAACCCTAGTATGTATCTAAATATTATACAACATACAAATTCTCCGGCCGGGGGAATGGAAAGACCCAACTGCCCACGCAGATTGCTCGCTACTCAAGCCAGTCTCAGTACCGAATGATTTATGATGAAAGTTAAAATACGGGAAATTTGCCAGAAACTAATTTAACAGGAGGTCGACAGGAAAGAAGGACAAAATACTGGCATTTCCCAAGGAAAATGGGAGGGTTAACAGTACGGTTTTGTGTGCTAGCTGCTTGTGGTGAGCATGTTGGCTACACTCAGGAGATCTGGAAGAATCTCCGCTTGGGCATCTCTGTGTGGAGTTTGCATGCTCTCCCCGTGCGTGGGTTTTTCCGGGTACTCCGGATTCCTCCCACTTTCCAAAAACATGCATGTTAAGTTAATTGGAGACGCTAAATTGTCCATAGATATGAATGTGAGTGCGAATGGTTGTTTGTCTATGTGTGCCCTGCGATTGGCTGGCGACCAGTCCAGGGTGTACCCCGCCTCTCGCCCGAAGTCAGCCGGGATAGGCTCCAGCACACCCCTGCGACCCTAGTGAGGATAAGCGGCAGAGAAAATAAATGAATGTAATAAATACCCAATGAACAACAACAACAAGGGTCCATTTAAGCTGTCATAGATGGCAATAGAGAGCTTGACATCGGACAATGTTTGTTTGTTACCATCTTGCTAACTTGCGAGGTCGCACCTACTAATATGATGCCATAAACCTTGTTATCGTTATATATACTCATGTACAGGTAAACAATGCCACCAATGGCTGAGTTAAACCATTTTTTTTGCAAACATTGAGTGTGTATTTACAACAGTAATAGATATATGAAGTGGATATTTACAAAAAACTTTGAGTACTTTGATTAAACTTTGATTAAGGGCAACAAAAAGTTTTTTATAATCCATTCACCTCAAATGTCTGTTAGTATCTTCCTAGCTAGTTAGCATACCACTTTATGAGTGGCTTTAACAGTAAATACACGTTCCAATGGTGGAACTTTGTTTAACGTCATTAATTCGCGGCATAAGGTCCAACTCTAACTGAAAAGGATGCTAACCAAATAAAGTGTTCCCATAACAAAATATAAAAAATCTAATTAATTTGTTCCAGTATGCCAAAAATGTCAACACAAAACACGTTTTTATAGTTTTAGAATTACAGTTTCACATGCAGTAAACAATTCCTCACGAATAGAAATACATATAAATGATAAATGAAAGGGATAAATGAACATTTAAGGTTACTTTCACCTTCGTTGAAGACATGATTCTCGATGTGAGTGTTCCCAAAAGACAGGATGTGGCAGCAGGACACCACATGGACACCGCCTTCCTGTTTTGCCATGACTTATTTCTTGAATTCAATATTGTTTCTCATCTCAATAACCCACAGGAAGTTTCAAGTGCCAACATTTTGATAAAGAAGTAGAAAAACACTATTGAATTCAAGAAATAACTCATGACAAAACAGGAAGATGGTGTCCGTGTCGTGTCTTTGGGAACGCTCACTTCAAGAATCATGTCTTCAATGAAGGTAAAATGTTCATTTATCCCTTTTATTAATCATTTATATGCATTTAGAAAGGTTTTATGCATGTAAAACTATAAAAGCATGTTTTGTCTTAACATTTTTGAGAGTCGACCGGTAGCTGACTTTGTAAGTTAGTGAGCTAGCTTCTTTCTTAGAAGCTAAATATAAATATACATTGAGAACACAGTTGGACTCACACAATGTATTACGTAATAGACGCACGCTGTATTGTACGCTAACTGGAAAATTTCCGTAAATCGTGGCAAAATTTTGCGGTAAATTTTCAACGTTGATTGAAAAACACGCTAACCAGGGCGGACACTAACCAATTTCGGAAGGTGTAGCACTGTCCTCCTCTGCTTGCATTATTAATAAGCAAAGTACGCTTTGGGCACGAGCGCTTTCGGTAATGTGAGTGAAAACCCTGTTCAGTAAAAAAAAAAAAGACTGTTATTGGATGGCCGGCGTGAAGAAAGCAGAGAGCCGCTTTGGTCCAAGCGCTCACAAGGGGCTTCAACCTTTTTTTCGCGGCGCACCTCTCGCAGCTCGCTTACTTTGGATGGCGCTGCGCGGAAGGCAACATTAGATACAATGAAACATTCACATTCACAGAGGTTGGGCCCGATTTCCAGTCTCTGGTGTTTTACGCGTTGATCCAATGTGTGAATTCAGAACAACACTTGATTACCTCCCTTGGCATTGTTTTTCTTTTAAACACAAGGAAAAGGAGAAGAAACAACTTACAGTGAAAGGACAACATGGTTTAAGCTGCTGAGCTAAACCGTCTATTCAACAAATAACTTCACTCCAAAGCAGATATTGAAGACTTGAGCTTTTATGAGGAAGGTGTTGGCAGACTGACACCAAATGAGACCTCAATTATCGGCCAAGCTAAATAGTTCAAGCGCAAATAGAACGCCAGTCCAAAAATACCAAATAATATCTGGTCTATTTCAAACTCTGATGTGTTGGAAATTCATCTTGGAATCAGAGCTTATTATGACAGTTTGATTTGTGATATGATATAGTTTATTAAGGTTCACTTTTACAGTTGTTTTTTTTAAATATTCATTTAAATTCTGCCATGTAAAATTGGAAAAATTGCATAGATTTATAGCTGAGCACTGAGTAGTCTCAGTGGAACGTCTACTTTTTCCTTCTACATATTACCTACAATATTTAAAGAGGAAACGACTATAAAAGCCACCAGCGACTACACGGGAACCGTTAAGGTCCAATTTGTTTGAGTTAAAAAAAACAAAAAAAAACCTTCCCAATAGGAAATAAGCAGTTGCGGGGTCAAACTATTACTAGACTAAAACTGTTTTTGCATTTTAACATTTAAGTGTAAAAATAAGGACTGCCGAGATGGCGTCTTCTTATAATATGCAGAACTGGCCGTTATTTGTGTGTGGATGGGTGCAACTGAGCTTTTTTGTTTGTGTCATAAGAAATGTGTCAGACTCTCTCATGTTTTTAATCTTTATTTAACAACAGAACATGAAGGTGTTGTTTTCTAGTAGTCATTTGAAGTCATGTATGTCATTAACAGGAACGCAGTGGATGATAACTAAATTATTGAGATGTTGTGTATATGATACGCCGTTTGTGGGAACTACTTTTTCTTCCACTTGAGTAAAGTGCGTAACACGTAACCGCAGTGGCACAGTGCTCCGTCAGTCAGTCTCAGTCTGTTGAAACGATGGCCGATCGTAAACGAAGCAATGTGTGAATTGTGAATAATGTTTTCATAATAATAATAATAATTAGTATTATTATAATAAGTATAATATTCATAAGAATTATTAATCATTCATTTTAATGGTTTTATTATTTTACTTATTTTGTTTTTATTGTTTAAAATACCATTTTCGCATATTTTATGTAATGTTGTCCTCTGTTTTTCTGTTGTTGTACAGTATATTAGCTTGGTTAGCTTGGTAAATCGCCGCACTACCTCAATATACTTCAGAGTTTAAAATAAACAAATAGATTACTCTGATGTCTTATATTCTTTATGCTATGATTTGAAATACACTACTTTTTTTGTAATTTACCAGACAGATACTAGCCCAAATTTTACTCAGTATCGGATCGGAAACTAAATCAGCGGTATCGCACATCACTATTGTTTTTATTTCGTGCAGCGTGTGCGTCTTATAACACGCACGGGCAATTAAAAAAAACATTCATCCTGTTTCCTGATTTTAAAGATAATGTACAGTACATATCATTGTACATGTGAAATCTCACCACATGGATGAACAGATGCATTAAAATGCACGGCCAAGTCAGTTGTTGCATGTGCACATGAGGTGTGTTAAGAAGCAGTTATCATGACATCTACTATGCAGAGTCGGAACAACAAGCTCCACACACAGGTGGGGGTGTACAGCTAGAGCCCAATTTGAATGTATGGGAAATAGTGTACATTTATCCCTCGCTACTTCACGCTTTGAATTTCGCAGCTTCACTCTACCCCAGTATTTCAAAATATATAAATGAATAAATCATGCTATTTTGAATGCGGACGATTATTCGACAAATAATATTATATAATACCCTAAGTCCTTTTTTGACGAAAATTAGTTTTTGGCCTAAATCATCTCTTGATAATGCTGGCCATCTCTGGTAAAATCACCTAAATCCTTAATTGAAAGGATCCCTACAGGACAATGGCCTGTGTCAAGAGGGTGACTTGGGCCATTTTATTTTTTGCTCAAGTCAACATTTTTGATTGACTGACTGACTGACTGGTTGGTTGGTTGGTTGGTTGGTTGATTGATTGATTGATTGATTGATTGATTGATTGATTGATTGAACATGATGAAATCATGAAACTCAATGGGTCTTACTTCTCAAGTATGGAAAAAAAAGCAGAAGACCCAACTGTACATGATTTGTGGGCTCTTCAATTTAGCTCTGATGTTAAGGTCCAGAACTTCTCTGAGAACTCTGAGTCAGTTTTTTGTGTTTTCCCAAAAACTTGAAAATATGACTTAGGTCATTATTTTAATAGGGTGACATGTTGAACTCAAGTTTTATTTATTTTTTCCTAAATGAAGCATTTTCAAGCATAAATGTAGTAGTAATGGTTAAATGAGCTAAAATACAAATACTGTATAAGGCATTCATAAGACACATTCAAAGACACTGAATGATATGTAGTATTCTACACTGGTCACTAGATGTCAGCTTGAAACACACAAGCACCAGACTTGATCACCGAAACAACAGGCTTTTATTGCAGGTTCGAATTATCTCACAACAGGCCGAATAATCCTGAATAAAAATCCCTAATAAAAACAGGGGCTACTGTTGCGGGCGTAACCCACAGCAAGCTAAAACTCACCTCTGAACCCCCTACATCACCTGTTTACACTCCACTCAGCTCTCTTGCCACCGGCAATACATTTACAGCAGCACACATGAGCAAGAGTCTTATTAGGCTTAGACGGCTTATTTTCTCTGTCTACCATATTGGGTAATACGAGTGTAAAAGAGACTATATTATTCCATGCCTGGAGTGCTCCAATAATGTTAAAAAACATATTTAGAAGTTCATAAACAAGTTTTCTGTGCTGCATTTACAAAAATATTCAATTTATAAATAAGAAATATTACTTTGCGGAAATTCACCTCTAATTAATCCACCAAGTAATCGCGATAAAGGAGGGATTACTGTATTGTTAATAATAAAACAACTAAGTGACTCAGTTTTCCACTGTAACGCTTCCTGCACCTGCGGATTAGGAAGGTTGAAGCCTTTTTGAAACAAGGTTATTTTGTGGCCTTTCAATTTGAATAATCCCTACGGCTGACCCCACAGCTCGTGCAAACAGAACCGGGTGACGTGCACCAGCAGGAACGTATCCCCCTAGTTAAGAGTGCCAGGCGCTGGCCAGTGTAAGTGAGTGTGAACGTAAATAAACGCCATTATAACAGGCATCTCCCGGGCTCCTGTCACACACTCGAGGTAAACACAGACCTTCCTGCAAAATACCTCTGGTGCTCCAGCAATTAAGATACGCCGCGCCGGCGCTCAATCATGCAAGCTCTGTGGCAACCCATGCCCAATCACGAGTTAAGAGGATTGTTTTAAAAAACTGCAGCTGTAATATTTGAGTGGAGTCACACCGGGGGCAACCCCGCGTGCGAAGTGGCCGGGGGTAAACAAACAAAAGTTGCTTAAAAAGTGTTTCCACGCGAATAAAAGGCGAGGTGTTGTCGCTGACTTACAGTGCATGCAAGCAGTTGAACATAAGGTCATGTAACACTCTACTGGAAAAAGCACGGAGCTGAGTACATTCAAATAATCTGCCAAAGCTGAACTGTTAACAAAAGTAAATTGTGTTCATTAAAAGGTCCCATATCATACTGTTTTTCACAATGTTAAATACGTCCTACAGGTCCCACAGTAGTGCATTGTAATACTGTAGTGCTTTTAGTAAGCCACGGTGAGAACACGCCTATTTGTGTGTCCGTAGCTTTAATGCTAAAAATGAAGTTCTGTATTTGTGTGTGAGCACTATTGTGTACTGTATCCACTTTTTACATATACACTGTAACTCTGCGCATGTCCAACGTAATTGATGGCATATGTCACAAACAACAATGTTACATTAAGGAATGGGACAGGAAAACACAACCATTAGCAACATTTGTATAGCTGTTAGCTGTGTGAGCTAAAGTGCTCACCTTTTAACAGCAACATTACCCAAGGTTATTCTATTCACTGAAGAAAAGAAAACCATCAAACAGCTCCCATGTCTGTAGCTAACTGAAGGTACTGTAGTTGGTCGAGCCTTATTTTAAGATGTGTAGTGAAGCCTATCTTTTCTTTTTTCCAGGCTTAAGGTTTTGTTTTACAACAAGCTGTCCTCCGTCAAGTGGTGGGCTCATCTACCCAGGGGCAGATGAGAGGCAGTATCATTTCCATGATAACGGAGGTTTCTCCTTCATGACGTCATGAAGAGCTGCAACTTCATAAGCGACGGTTTGAGAGTGGCTCTTCTCTCAAAAGTGGAGCAAACAAGTGAGGGACACGGTACATTTTCCTCACATGTGCTGCTCATAAACAGGCTCTAGTGACACATAGTACTGTTAGAACATCATCTAAAAAGTCACTTTTGCAGAATAGGAGGCCTTTAACATTATTTGCATAGAATAAAATCTATTCAGTAAGACGCTAACCACTTACAGCTCTGCTGATTGAAAATGACATTTTGTATGTGGAGGATTCTAAAATTTGTCAACTAATGCTGACATCTCCCTTACAGGCTGCAATAAATGGGATTTGCGTACATGAAAACAACTTTGTAGGTTGGCGAGGTATGCAAAAGCAACAAGCGGCACTATAACTCCCAACTCTTAGCCAATTTTTTTTTCTCTGTGGAAAAGGCTTCATTAAAAAGAACAGAACTTGAGGGCAGGAGTTCTTCCTCCAAAGTCTTTTCTTACAGCGGCTAAGTTTGACAGCAAAAGAAGACATCTCCAATGCATTCGGCTAATATATTTATCGAATGGAAGGGATAAATGAGCATTTAACGTCACTTTCACCTTAATTGAAGACTCGATTGCTGACACAACGGCACTCTTGTTATTTCTTCAATGCAATAGTGTTTCTCACCTTCTTTACCAGAATGCTGTCACTGGCAACTTTCTTTGGCTTCATTTTGGGTTATTTTACAGCCATGATCACAAAAAAGAGCAAAGACTTGTGGTGTAACTGTGTTAGCAAAGAACTACAGTCCACCGCTGATGACATCATAGCTGGGCATTGGAGCTGGGGGAAAATAATTTCCGGTTGCTGTTTCCATTTTGTTAGCATTCTAATAGGCCGTGAACAAAGACGTTTTGTGATAAAACCACGTTGGACTCATGCAGTGTATTAATAACATAACAAGGCGCTCGTCATGTTGTACGCTAACCGAAAAAGGTGCGCAAACCAAGGCAATAGGGAAATATTTGAGGAATGGCGCATATGCTAACCGACGATCCACTCTACTTAAAAGGTACACTAAGACGTTGAACAATAAGTTTACAAGTGCCTGTATTGTGTCGTAACGTTTTCAAAGTGGGAGGTGCCAGAAGGTGCAGCAGCTTGAGAAAAATAAAGAAAAACATCTTTTTCAAACTGGCTAGGCTAACTTCAGTTATGTTTAAAGGCAAAATGAATAGATTTTTACTTCCTACAGAGTAAACAGCATCTAGAGTGAGCAGAAAACACCACCAAAAATCAGTTTTTCAGGAACTGGGGGAGGCCCCGGCTGTATTATATTCTCTGAGGCCACACTTAGACACCTAGTCTCAGTGACTGGTGGCATAATCTAAGGCGAATGATCCACCATTTGGACTGTGACATAACACAACCCCCAGGAGGTTTTTGACAATGTAAGTGTCCACAGAGAGGACAGTCCTGTGGTAGCAGGACCACCAAGACCGTGTGTTTATTGTTCGAGAGTGTGTCCTGGTGGACTCAAGCCGAGCTCTGCACTTTAAGCAAATCTGGCATCCAGCAGGGACACTGGCGAGGGAAGAGTGTTCAAGAGTGCAGGGAAGAATGACTTTTAGGGCTGCTTGGGGCTAACATTTCAGGCCAAGAGGGCACATGGGAACCGTGGCCTGGGGATGGATCCCAGCCGACCCCCTCCGAGGTGTCAATGTTATGACATGTGTGCTGCTCCGTTGTTTTCACTCACAACAAGAGCACTTCATCTTGCAGGGTGGCCGGCCTCATAAAATAAAAAAAAAAGCTTGATTTACATTCTGGGGATTCTCCTCTTCCTGTTACACTTACGCTTCACTTCCTGTGGGCTTAAATAAGCACAGAATGAAGTGGGGGGGAGCTTCATGTCTATTCCAATATGCACCTCAAAGAGGTGACATCAGGAACATTACGAGGATGGTTAATGTAGGAGATAATCGCCCATTTTGGAGAACAATTGGAATGTTTTGTCAGTTCTGCTGGGTTGGGTTATATGTTCCATGACCGTTCCTCAGACGTACATCTCCACAAGGGTCTTGCAACGAAACTTACTCGCTTGATGTGGAAACTGAGTACAATTTCATGTAAGGTTTCTGCATGCCCTTTTGTCTCCTGGTGTGGAAAACATGATGTCATGCACCATCTGCAGGCTAAAGATGATTGCAGTTGTCGACACTTGTTTCACAATAAACTCTGATGTTCCCTAAAAAGTAGATTGGAAGGTATTTTTTTAGCTTCCATCTTGTCTACAATGATGAGTTATTCATAAACAGTTCTCAGTTCCACAACAATATTGATTCATTGACATATTCACAATACAACACCTACGCCAAAAAAATTATCGAATAACAACGTGTAAATCTCCACTGACATGCTAATGTGATTAGCGGGAACATTAGCAAGACGTGTAAGCAAAAAAAAAAAAAAAGTGATTAGCATTATGTTAATTAAACTTGGAAATTGCTACTGACATGCTACTGTCATTACCGGGAACAATAGCAAGGTGTGTAAGCAAAGAAAAATTGCTATTACTATACTATACTATCTTAACATTGGCATGCTAACACCCCTATTTTGGTATTAATAATTCCATTTAAAAGTAACACACTGGTACATTATTCTTACCGATAGTGATGTCCCGATCAGCCGATCAGCAAAGTAAATACAATAACACATTAAGGGGTGTCTTAGTACAGTAATGGTAATGGTTTAATTTTATTTGAACGTGCATAAAAGTTACAATGGAATACATCACATAGGTCAAGTCGCAGTTCCACATGTCCAAAAGGAGTAGGAAGAAGCCAAGCTTATTTAATCCTTCCTCTCGTCCATTTCGCATCAATTGCAATACATTTATTCACTTCTTGTATTCCGATACCAGTTTACCCGTTGATTTATGGGAAAATGATACAATGGATGAGGTAATGATAAGGTAACGTAACAGTGTAGTAATGAAATTGTCAGGGTTTGTCTTCAATCATAATAAATAATAATAATCACATAATTAGTATAATAGTAAATAAATAATAATCAGTTTAAAGACATAACTGAAGTTAGCTGTAATAATAGGTGAGTACTGACAATGAACTCACAAGAATGCAGAGTAATGAGTGTTGTCGTGATTAGACATAGCATTTTGTACACAGCGGTTCAAAACTTTTCTTCCTCGTATTTTGCAAACATCAACTGTTTGTATTGTTTCTTGAACTCGCTCATGGTGGTGCTTTGTTTGAGTTCCTTACTCAAGCCGTTCCATAATTTGATTCCACATACTGAAATGCTGTGGGTTTTTAGCGTTGTTCTCGCATATAAGTGTTTAAAGTTTAGTTTTTCCCTGAGATCATATTTCTCCTCTCTTGTTGAAAAGTATTGTATGACATTTTTGGGTAGCAGGTTATTGTTTGCTTTATGCATAATTTTAGCTGTTTGAAAATTGACTAGATCAGAAATGTATTTTCATTCACCCTTTCAGTATTCACACCGTTGTATTTGCACGTTCGTGTCCTTTCTGCTATTACCAAATAGCATTATTCTAGTTTTACGTAGGTTCAAGGATAATCAATTTTTACCAAACCATCTTTTTAGAATCGTCATTTCCTCTGTGACTGTTTTCATTAGCTCTTGTGTGCATTCCCCAGAACAGAAAGCAGTATCATCTGCTAATAATACTAGCTTTAGGTCTTTCATCACTTTACATATATCATTACTATATAAGTTGAACAGTTTTATGGCTTCCTGTTTGCTAGGTAGCTTTTGACCCAATTCAAAGCTAACCCTCTGATTCCGTACCTTTCTAATTTTGTAATTACAATGTCGTGATTAATTGTAACGAAAGCCTTTGTCAGATCCATAAATACTGCAGCTGCACACTTTTTGTGGTCTATAGCGTTGGTAATTTCCTCGGTAATTTTGATCAGTGCCATGTAGGTTGAAATGTTAGCTCTGTATCCGTATGGGCTGTCCGCGAGTAATTCATTCTTACTAATACATTTCTCCAACCTGTTGTTAAATAGTTTTTCGATAATTTTGGAATATTGTGGTAATAAGGATTTGTGGTATAGTCGACCATTCGACTATTCAGTTTGGAGGAGTGTTTTTGTTATAAATAGTCTACTTTAAATAATTTGTGCAAATAAAGAAATGAAAATGATGTGTATGTTTAACAGAAGACCTAAATTTACCACGCATGACTAGAATCACCTGCTTCAGTGGCACAATCCAAAGGAGATGAGCTGAGCGCTAGCTTTGAACGCTGGGAAGACTGTCAACATCGAGGGACTTACTGGTTCATAATGGATAGTAAAAAAATCATCTTAAGTGTGGAAGCATTTTGAAAAGGTTAAAGGTGACTCCAGAAAGTGAAGTGCAACTTGTGTCAGCAGCTTTTTGCATATAAAACAACCAACATTGTATCATTTAAAATGGGTAAGGCTGTCACGCCACCTTCATTTATATCCCCAATGTGGATTTTAATGCAAGAAATTAGGCTGCTACCTGAGAGTTTTGCCAAGTTGTTGTTTTTCAAGCCATGCTGCTCCTGTTTTATGTGCACTTTTCTGATGTGTGCCAAAAGCGGACGTGTTCCGATTTTGTTTGTCTGTCTTTGTGTATCACGAAATAAATTAACAGGGATGAGCCGTTACGGATCATGCATTTTTGCCGAACACGAGCATTAAACGAGTACATCTTGTCATTATCTGTAATCGTGATGAAAGAAAATCGTCATTATGTATTCACTGTCCACGCTCTGTGATTGGCCAATCACACACAGCGACCGCCCCTCCCGAGACAAACTGTGCAGGCTGGAGCCACAGAGGAGTTGATCGGTGCCTCATTCACGTACACGCTGCAACTGGGAAGATGAAAACAGCTCGTGTGGCGTTGCCTCAGCTCAGCTCAGTTTTCCTCAGCTCACCTCTATTTCGGTTCGTATCTAAAGTTACTTGGTAAACTTCTTTGGTAAAGAATGTGGTGCATTTGACAACACAGCGCTGTGTTGTATTTATGTATGTACTTATGTCACTTATGCAACTCAACTGGGGTAGCATGACCGCTTTTTTTATGTATTTTTGTCTTGTTCCATGAAGTCATCATAAAACAGGTGTTTTACCTACAATACATGAATTTTGTTCATTTTCAGTTGGCAGTACACAGACGGTGGTAAGAGGTACACCTGCACAGTACAAGAGTTGCATCAAACATTCTGCCCGTATTGTCCCTCCATCCATTTTCTATGCCACTTCTCCTCATTAGGGTCGCAGGGGCATGCTAGAGCCTATCCCAGCTGACTTCGGGCAACAGGCGGGGTACACCCCGGACTGGTCGCCAGCCAATGGCAGGGCACATATAAACAAACAACCATTCACACTCACATTCATACCTGTGGACAATTTTTAGAATCGCCAATTAACCTAACATGCATGTTTTTGGAAGTGGGAGGAAACCGGAGTACCCGGAGAAAACCCACACACGCACGGGGAGAACATGCAAACTCCACACAGAAACGGAGATTCGAACCCAGGTCTTCCCGATCTACTATGACTGTGTGGCCAACATGCTAACCACTAGACCACCGAGCAGCCCAACTTCTGATCAATCCATGTCAATTTCAGACTTAAAATAATGTTCCGATTTAAGCCCCACCCGGTTTATGCCCCGCCCACTCCGAGTACAGTTACGGATACGACGGGTGAACAGATACAGATACAGATACAGATACTGATACAGATACAGATACAGATACAGATACAGATACTGATACTGATACTGATACTGATACAGATAGCGGTGTACTCGCTCATCCCTATAAATCAACGTACTGCTGTTTCACACCCTCCATGCTTATTCGTTTATCTGAGTGTTTCAGCCTTTTTCTTTGACGGGGAAAAAGTCGCAAATGAGATGTTTCAACAAATATTAATCGACTACGGACGAATCAGATTCAACGATGAAAATCCTTCGTCAAAGACAGCACTAAGCACATTGCTATAACGCGTACTCCGTTACATTTAGAATCTGCTAGTGTTGTTGTAAATCACCAAAGTAGCAGCGTTCTCCGTGACCGAGATGGGCTGGTTGTCTGAAGCATTAAATTCGCTTACCTTTTCAGTGATCTGCTTTGCCTTTTTGCTCTCTTTTGTCTGTCTTCTGAAAGTACAGAGTTTGTTGCTTTGGAGAGCAGCCTTTTCGTCGGTGGTCTTGCTGAACGCTTTGTACTCCGTTTTATGTTTGGTCCTCAGATGACATCTTAACTTTGTGGCATTGAATGCAGATCTGCTGGTACCATCCTTTGAAATTGTCATTTTGCAGACATTGCAAATGGCTGGAGGACTACTTTCATTTCCAATGGTGAAGTACTTCCACACGGCTGGCATGGCTTTGTTACTTTCCGGCTACTGTAAAGATCGGGTGGGCTCATCCTCCATTCTCCGATCAATAACCGAGATCGAGATCGGGACATCTCTACTTACATATTACTTAACAGGTCAAGCTGAGAAAATGAACATTTTTCGAGCTCTCTCTGTTAAACCAAAGTGGAAATTCAGTCAAAACAACGCTATTTTAGGGCAACACACATTTAAAAATCTTGGGAGGCAGCACACTGAATACGAGTTTTGAATGAAGGGTATATTTCTTGAATTAATGACCTCTGTCCCAAGGTTTGATCATGTTTTTGTCTTATTTACATTGCTTTGTAGTTGCATTGCTATCGCTGCTGAAGTTGCTGCAACACAACAGAAGGATCAATCTCTGCATATCGTACGTGTTTTCTCACTTACTTCTTCACCGCTGCAGTTCAGATGCATAGCACTGAACTTTAGCACTCAGCCAATGGTCGTGTTTTGTAGCTTTTGTTTAGCTATTTTGCACTACAGTGGATTCCCATACATTCACGACTGAACATTCATGGCCCGCAAAATTAGCGGATTTTTGGTCCGTTTTTTTTTTTCTCCAAAAATAGTGAACTTATTCCATAAAAAAAACACATCTCATTCACCATAAGTTGGAAAAAAATGTATAAAAACAGAATACTGCAGGTATCATGTACAGCATACAGTACATGCACCGCTACAGCCCACATTTTGTACATGGCTATGCCTTCATACTTCACTAACAATGTTTTTCCATCAAGCATTGAGATTTCGAACTTTGTTCAGCGGTCCTTGGACGCACCATCGTTGTGCGCTGTGCCTGTGACACATAAAAGTTTGCCAATGCAGCCTCAAGACGTTCAGTGACGAAGATATTATCGTAAGTCGTTACTGGAATTGCAACAGGCAAGCAGTGTGGATTATGTTACGCCTTCTTAGCCTGCTAGCCTGATGACCAGGCTGTTTCCGATTCCACCTGTCCATCGATCATCTTGCACTGCATCATGCAAAGTCGTCATGCAAATACCGTAAAACCTTCTGATTAGAGTCTGCAAGAACTCGAATTAGCAAGAATGTAAGGTCTGCGTTTAAGCGATGTATGGCAGAAAAATAATCCTCTCAACATGGGGCACGAAGAGCGAAGCCCTTCAGCTCTGGTGTCATCACCAATAAATGCCAACCGTCCTGATGTTGCCACACTAACATTTCCACTTTTCAGGCAACCTCCAAGGCCCACAGAGGATGAATGGAAGAGGAAACCTGTCTTATATCACACTGTGAGGCTAAAAACCATGAGAAACCGAAACACTTTTAACACCCTTTCAATGTTTCTGGAGTGCTTCTTCATCACTTATGAGGAAGGGGGGAAAAATGGAAACAAGTTTTTGGTTAAGCGGAGTTTTTCCGCCCCTAACAAACAAGGAGGCCTCTGGTAGCTGGTTTAATTGAAGTGTTAATTTAAATCACGGCTTCCATTTCACGGATTAAAGCAAACATTGCGCCAAGTGGCTCTTGAAGCAGTGTTTGTTGAATATGTGTAATACATGTACGCTCTGAAGCTGTGTTGTAAATGAGGTTTTCTTTGCTAAGTGTCCTGGCCTGTCACAGCCACATGATGGACGGCGCAGGAATAAACACAGCACAGGGGAAGGGAATATTAAGAAAAATTGGTAGTTAGCTTAAATATGACTCTGGAAATCTTTATCCACAGATGTAGATATTTAGCTTAGCAAGCTACTCAGCTTATCTATTGCTTAGCCACTTATCTTATACGGTGCATCTAGATAATGTGCTTAGTTAGCTAAGCTATGTATCTATCTCTTCATTTAAAATAATATTTAAGACTAAAATTAACACCAAGTGAAAAATATTTAAGAGCAACAATCCGTACCCATCATGCTATTTAGCTTTGCTAGCTATCTCTATCTAGCTAATTGTCTTAGCAAGCTACTTATATTAGCTAGGTAGCTAGAAAATCTAATTTAACACCTGAATGAACACAGAATTGAAAAAGAGTCATAAAGTAAATAATTTTTCACCCATTTTGCTGTGTTAGCTGCAATAGCTGTATCTGTTTAAACATCTCAGCAACCTACTTATCATAGCTGGTGAACCTGTCTAGTTGCCTGTCTAAAATCCAACTAAAACCTCAATAAACACCCAACGAATCAGAAGATAAAAGAAGAATTGTTCACCCATTTCGCAGTTTCCTTGGTTGGCTGGTTAGCTTAGCTAGCTAGCGCTAGCCGTCTAAACATCTTAGCAAGCCTTACCTTAGCTAGGCAGCATATGCAATAACCTGTTTATCTAAAATAAAAATTAACATCTTAATGAACACTAAATTGAAAAAGAGTAGTAAAAGAATTGTTTATACATTTCGCTATGTTAGCTACACGTTTGCCTATGTCTTAGCAACTGAACTTTAACTTAGCTACTTATTTTCACGAGATAACCTGTCTAGGTATTGCTCTATCTAAAATGCAACAAAAAAACTAAATAAACACAGAATTGAAAAAGACTCATAAGATAGACAATTGAAGTATTAGTCTGTTAACCATTTTGCTATGTTTGCTGGTTGTCTTATCTAGTTTGCTCTATCCATCTAAACATCTTAGCAAGGCAACCAGCTAGTTAAAATGAAAAAGAAATGAAAAAGAGCCATGAGAAAGAAGAATTCCGTTTGCTTATTAAATTGTTAGCTTAGCTAGTTAGCACTATCTATCCAAACGCCTTAGCAAACTACTTACCTTAGCGAGTTAGCCTATTTATATCTGTGTCTAAAATTAAATGGCCACCTAAATGAACAACAAATAGAAAAAGAGTCAATTAAAATGTGAGTCAATTGTTCACACATTTCGCTATGTTAGCTGCACATTAGCTTAGTTAGCTGGTTAGCGCAGCTAGTTAGCTATCTTCTAAAGTCTTCACGAGCCGCTTATCTTAGCTAGTTGTCTTATTTTTCTATATGAAATAAAATGTAACAACAAAATGGACATTGTATTGAAAAACAATTCATGAATTAAAGAATTGTTTACACGTGCCGCTATATCAGCAACCTTAATGCTTATTTAGCTGGTTAGCCGAGCAATCTGAAGCTAGCAAAGCTAGTTTGCGTAGCTAGTTTCTTCTCTATGGACGTAATATTTAAGTTGTCATAGCAAACGACCATCTTCGATAGCTAGTTCGTTTTTAGCGAGCTAGTTTGCTTAGCAAGTCTATCTATCTATCTAAAATAACACTTAGCACCTAAATCAACAGCAAATTGCAAATAATTTGACACCAATCACCTCCCATTAGCGCTAATTCGGGTATCGCCCCATCTAATGTGAAATAAAATCTTCCATTAAGTTGGCGGTTTGTTGAAAAACTGGCACATCGCGCGCGTTTATTTATATATCGCATGGGTCGGGTCCAGCTCACAGCTGGGTTTATTTCGCTCTATCAAAAGCTCCCTTTTTTGAGTCCCGCTTCATTTTCACCTCTCTCTGGAGGTGAAGGTAAAACATTTTACTGTAAATGACCGCCTGATTTTTTTTTTTTGTGGGGTGTTTTCATTTGGCCTCAAAGCAGAAACACTCAGCGAAGTTCACGTTTGTCTTATGAAAATATGTGATTAGCCAATATTTCAAGACGCTAACTTCAAATGTCAATATGTACTGTAACACTAACTGTCAAGTGACTACATGTAGCTGCTGGACGAGCGCCCACTTTCACCGACCTCCTTCCGACATTTATTTTGATTTCGGTTCAACATTAAATTCCTTCAGCTTCATGCAGGTTTTGTAGCAGCTAATGCACATGCAAAAAAGCTAAAACAGACGCAGAACAATGAATAGAAGGGATGACCTCATGACATCTGAGCGCAGCGGCTTGGAAAAAAAAAATCACCTCGGCGGCCTCTTGACCCGACAGGAAGTGGGCCATGTAAAGGGTGACAAATTGTTTTTTGTTAGCCGTGCTTTACATAATGAGCAAGTTGAAAGCCTTTTTTTTTTTCCCCTCCGTATGAACGCCTGGAAGGATGCCACCGCATTTCCAGGAAGAGCACAGGTCTCCCTGCTGCAGCATGAATGGAGCTCTATGCGGGGGGAAAAACAGCCCGGCGTGCTCATTTTTAGCAAACTGACCTTTTTTTTTTTATTTTTCTAACGAGGCAATAGACGAGAGAGGGGGTTGTATTAAATGAAACACGCAGCCAAAAGGGCTTGATTATGTGATGGGTCACAAAGTGCCACTTGGGGTCATCCCGAGGAGCCTCTCTCTCGCCACCTATTCAATTCAATTCATGACCACGTCCCCGCCCCCGCCCGCCCCCGCGTTCATCCATTCCCGTTTTGTAATTACAAGGCCAACAACCCCCCCAAAACCAGATACTTAATGTTCTATCATCCATCATGTGAGATGTTTCCCTGCCTTTTTTTTTCCTTACGTTGACACTAACAAGCATGTCTTTATAGGATATTCCGGATTGGGTCGAGGGGGGGGGGGCCGGAGGGGGCTACCTCAAGCCAAGCACATGTCAGTACAGTAGGCTATTGAATGTAAATGGCCGACGAAAAAGCGTGACGCGCGAGCAGCCAGTGCGACACGGAGGGTGCGTACTCTTTGCTACACGAAATCGTGGGGAGAAAAAATCCATTCCAGGGTGAGACTGTGGCCTTGATGAGCGTTTCTTAACATGCGGCAGCTGTCAACATTTGCAGTTGAAAATAAGGGAAATTTGGGGGGAAAACGGGGGGGGAAATTCCGGTCTTTCCACCAGATAGTTTCCTGGCGTGCTTTTATTTTGAAGGCCTCACTGGATGTCTCATGTCGATGCCGTCCAAGTTTCGCTGAGCGGACCAGAAGCTGTGCTGCGGAGAGATTCTTTTTTTTCTTCAACGTTAAAATACGGGAAACGATTCAAATGGGAGGGCATCGGGCTAAAAATGGGAGTTTTCCAGTGAAAACGGGATGGTTGAGAGGTACGATTATTAAATTAAGTCACGTTTAAAAATGTTCACCTGCTGAATAAAACTACCACGGATGCATTAACAGCTGCGGCTGTAGGCAGCCTCCTGTTTTTTTTTTTTTTAATGAACTGAACAGTTCGCTCCTTACCTCTGTTACAACATTGGTTCTGTTGCTGCTGCGTTGCGCAATGTACTTGTAGACTGAAAACAGTGCCTGCGCAATGAATACGATACAAAACAATGGAAGAATGCGGACTGTCGGTTTCAACCACTGATCACCTTGGTGGTCTTTAGCCACGCTCTCCTGAGAGGGAACACCCCCCACGCTGACCCCGCCTCCTGCTGGGAGCTTGACCTCTTCACCAACGATTCATCTGGTGCCACGACGGCTGAAACTCGAGCAGGTTGTCCACTTTGGACGCTCCATTTATTTCCTACTGTGTCATGCTTAATGCTAAATGCATCAGAACAAAGACGTTGCATCTCCACGGGGAAGGATCACACACATCCGTCACTATAATGAGCACGGACTCGCCACAATATTAGGTACACCGACATCTAACCCCTGCCTTAACACGGATAATAACTATAGTGTATATTGGAAGTGTGTTGTCCAAAATCAAGCCTTGATGCTGGAGGGCAGACAGTTTAAGGGTGATGTTAGTAAGCCCTTTAAGCCCTACTGGGAACCGTTTTGTGCGTCTGTAGCTTTAATGCTAATGAGCTGTTTTGCCCAGTGTGAGTCTCCAAGAGTAGCTACTGTGCACTTTATCCACTTTCTACATACGGGAAGTCTGCACTTGTCCAACATAATAGATGCATGACTGTCAGCATTTGCATTTAAAAATAAGGGAAATTTCAAGGAAAATAAGGGAAATCCAATGCACTGCATTATTGCCCTTGCAGATTGCTGTAGCTGGAGCACGGACACGGGCAGATTTACAGGAAACTATGGAAACGGGAGGGTGTTTTCCAGAGGAAAACAGGAGGAAGCTATGAATAGATGCCATATAGCACAGTGATCCCCAACCCCCGGGCCGCGGCACAGAAAGAAAAAATTATTTCCATTATTTTTTTTATGTTTTATTATGAAAAGTGTCCGGATTCTCTCTGTTTCATCCGTCTCACTTGACGCATGTCCATTGTGCGTGTGCTAACTTTATCTCATGCCGCACAGATAGACTACTACTGTATTTTTATCATTTTTCTTTCACCTCATATTTGGTGTCAAATGCTGATACTATGTGAGAATGCATAAAGGTAAGTTTTGATGACTTATTGAGTGCTAATGTGCACATTTGTCTCAAGTTAATTCATGCTAGCACACTGCCTTTTACCACACACGTCAAACAGCGATGTCATAATCTCTCTGGAAAAACTCCAGGCTTGAACTGGTGGACGGTGGGTCGGCATTCACTTTGTGCTTTTCTTTTGATGTTATTCATGTCTTAGTTTTCCACAATACATAATAAATAAGATACATTAAATCGCTAGAATGTACGAAACCCCCCGCTCCCCCCGCCCTCCGGTCCGCGGGAGATTTGTGGGCGCACAAGCCGGTCCGTGGGTCAAAAAAGGTCGGGGACCACTGATAGAGCACATACAGTAGATGTGGACTCGAGTCACACAATTTTGATGACTTTGGACTTGCAACTCGACTTGGACTTTGACATCAATGGATCGAGACTTGCCTCGGACTTTAGTCTTATGACTTGAAAATACACTCAGTCCCCTACTAACGAACACCCAACGTGCGAACACTCGTACATACGAACACAAGCCAACTGGTCTATTTTTTTCATGATTTTTTTCGAAAATTGCCATATTTTTGTCATTTAAATTTTTTCGAAATACAAAGGCGCTATTTTTGTATTGCGCGCCATTCCGCCGCTACGAATGGTGGGTAGCAGCATCCCTCTCGCGTGATCTTTCTCAGTTCGTCTGCACTTGTCACTGATAACATCTCGGAGCGCGCTGTTTGTACCCCGTTCGATACTTTATAGAGTATTTACGTTTGTTATGCGTTATCATGGCTGATAAATCGAGTGCAAGTGCTACTAGTAGTGGCAGGAAACGTCAAGCAATTTCTATGGAAACGAAGGTGGCCATCATCAGGAAGTTGGACGGTGGCGAGAAAATGGCTAATGTAGCGCGTGCCTATGGAGTGAATCGCTCAACCATAGGAACAATTTACAGAGGCTGGGTTCGAATTATGGAACATGTGAAGACTTCTGTACCAATGGCATCCACTATCATTACAAAGAAGAGTCTAACGACGACGAAGATTTGTCCTTTCTTCAATAATTCCTCCTCCTGCTCCACCACTACCACCAACGACGTATGCTCGACCACTGCTCTTCAAAGGTAAGTAACATTTATCATTACGTATTATTATATCATTTTTATTATTGTTTTTTCATTAATTATCCTCGTTTAATATTACTACTGCATCCAAACTCATATTTACATACATACACATATACTGTATATGTATACATGTACATGTAGTACCTATATCATTGGTAATATTACCTTTTCCCCGACTTAAGAACAATTCGACTTAAGAACGGTCGTCTGGAACCAATTGTGTTCGTTAGTTGGGGACTTAGTGTACTTGAGATTTTCAGTGAGTGTCCCCATTCAAAGTATTCGACTAACGTGACGGTCATTTGTCATTTCCGGCAATACACCAAATGTTCCCACAGAATCCGCCTCATTGAATGCATCTATTAACGTCCAATCACGTTTAAGAACAAACAACATTTCTGTGAGCGCCAGACTGCTGAAGAGTGTCAGTGATTAACACCGGGATGTGTCAACATGCTACCGAGCCAAATTGTATTTGCATTTGCAAATTACGAGGTCATGGTATTTTATTTGGTAAACACTTAGCAATGCTTATGGCTTGTAAGGACTCAAATTGACTTTGGACCTCAATCGACCTGTCCTGTCTTGTCTTGACTTGACTTAAGACTTACTTGAAACACTTGCAAAACACTGACCTTCTCCCTCCTCTGCAACAAGGTAACATTAAGGAGTAGGACAGGAGGACACAAAAGTTAGCAACACTAGCATACTGTGGCCTCGTGAGCTAAAGTGCTAACATTACCCACACATTTTACCAGTAATGTCATGCTAAGTTAGCCTATTTGCTGAAGAAAAACCAAATGACCTAACGAATAGCTCCCACGTCTGCAGCTGACTGACGGATAGTCGGCAGAACTCACGGAGTCATTTTAAGATGTGTAGTGAAGCCTGCTTTTTTGTATTTTACGTGGTTGTGATTTTTTTTCACATTCAGTGCTTCTAAAAAGGCTCTTGAGACACATATTACTGTTAGAACATCATTAAAAAGTCACTTTTGTATAATAGGGTGCCTTGACGTCCTGTTTTCATCACCAAAATCTTCCCGAGCGCTGCCATGTTGGAAGATTATGTTTCAGTGTGAGGTGGTCGTGGACGTTAGCTGCTAATATGTGCAAAAAAGTGTCTTGTTTCTTTTATTAAAAGGCTGCACCCTCATATTTCACCATCCTGCACGCTTTAACACTTTGGACTTTAATCCCATTTAGTGTTTATGTTCTTTCTTAGTGGCTGAGCTGTGTGTGTTTGTGTGTGTGTGTGTGTGTGTGTGTGTGTGTGTGTGTGTGTGTGTGTGCGCGCGTGTGTGTGTGGGAGAGCAGCCAGGGGTCTGGCAGGTCACAAAGGCGGCTTTGTAAAGGAAGTTAATGAGTGTTTTGTGAATGTCCCTTGATGCTCTGCAGCTACGCAGCACCTCGCCAGCGCATCGATGTTAAGTGTGTGTATATGCAAGGGCACGTGTGTTTACAGTGTGTGTGTGTGTGTGTGTGTGTGTGTTTGCATCGTCTTTTGAGGCAATGATTTATAATGTTTGTAGCTTGGAGAGGATGGTTGTTATTCTTTTTTTTATTCTATACATTATGCATTATGAGTGGACGAAGGATCAAATAAACAAACTGTGTGACTCCTGTGGTCAAGAAGCTTGCAGTTATTTGTTTGTGGAAATATTAAATATCCCCATAATTATCAACACACTGGACGTGAATACCATCATAACGACAACTCAACGTTTGGGGGAATGAGTGGCAGCCATTGGAGGCGTCAAGTTGGCTGCTTTAAGGTACTGTATATCTTTTTGGATAATGAATATACTTCTGTATATATACTTACTATTATGTCAGCTTTGAGAGGATCCTTCACCACTGAAACTGTGCTCAATATTTCTGGAAAACCCTTAATTAAACCCAGCAGTTGTCAGTTGGTGGGGCACAACCCAATAGTGAGTTTAATGTTGGACTTTTTTATGATGAAGCAACAAATATTTGCATTAGAAATTTGATTGATGATAACAATAGATTTACAATTATTTACATTTTTATGTCATAATAAAATAAAAACAATCTAAAAATATTTATAAATGTAATATATTAAAATGTATATAATATTATTACATTTGTAATTATGTGTGCTTGTGTATAATAATGTAAATATTGGGGATGCGCCGATCGATCGGCCACTGATCAGTATCGGCCGATTTCCGTAAAAAAATCACGTGATTGGCATATGCCCATAAAACGGCGGCAACACCGATCACAAAAGCCGATCATCTGTGACTAGCGCTACGGCAGCTCACAGCGAGCCTTTCGTGCGGTGTAGTGCTTTGACCTAACTCCCGTCTTTGGCAGCGTCGTCCTCCCACTTCCTTCAAAACAAAAACAATCATGTCTGCCGTGTGGAACCCAACTGCTAACACATGCCACGAAAAATACCTGAGGGTCGAGCGCGTTAAAAAGCTTTAATATGGCATTTGAACAACAACACTTGACAGAGTATGGTGAGTTTTGAAGGCTCGGGTCAGACGGCTAAGCTAATAACCGAAAGATTATTGAATTCATCGGACGAGATGATCAGCCTTTATGGGCGGTGGAAGACACCGGGTTCGCCAAAGTCTCCGTAAAGAAGGCGTGTCATCCTCTGGAAGATTCAGAGTGACATATGTTGTCTTCAAAAAGTAAGTAAAATATGTTTTTGTTGAAATTAAGGTGATTTATTTCCTTTTGTCATATCATATAGCCAGTAGTATACCAAATGATCGGTATCGGAATTGGCAGCATAAATCCCTGATCGGCCCATCCCTAGTAAATATAATATTATTACATTTATAATTATGTGTGTTTATGTATTAAAAAAGGTGGCATTTGTTTGCTTTTCAAGTCAATTTTATTTTTTAAAGTAGAGTGAACACAATCTAGTTCTAGGAGGCTGTGCAACTTCCAATACAGCTTCTCCATCAGAAATGATGCTCATATAATCTTATTCTTACATTCATAATTACGTGTGTTTATGTATTAAAAAGGTGGCATTCATGTGTTTTCGAAGTCTATTTTATTTAATTTTGTTTAAATACAGTGAATATAATCTAGTTGTGGGAGGCTGTGCAACGTTCAATACAATTTCTCCATAAGTAATGATAGTAAAACAATAAATCCACCAAAGGATCAAAATTCATCATCATCAATACTTAATATAACATTATAACATAAAAGTTGATAAAATAACACAATATTGCAAATTAGAGACACATTCCAGACTTGTCAAAAATCAGGTTGCTCAACACTTTACTGTCTGCACAGCGTTTGCTTAATTTTATACATTGAAAAATGTCAAAGTGTTAAGTCGCCAACTACAGTTTACCATCATAAGGTCGGCAAAAGTGTGCAATAGCTCTTGCCTATCGTCAAAATTCTAACATCTTTCTAATTTTAGTTGTCGTGGTTGGAGAAAATTTGCTTTTCTTTGTTTGCTAGGAAGTTAAAGCAATACAGAGAACAGTCGTTGTTATGAAAAAAAAATGACAAATTCTAAGTCTTAACTGTTGTTTATTGGAGGTTTTCAAAAAAACTTAAAAGCCCATGACTGCCCCCAAGTGGCCTGGAGTGCAGAGGGTTGGAACATCTAATTTGATGAAATTTCGACTTTATGGTTTAAATAAAAATGGGTGAGATGACTATTATCTTCCTCCCTATGACAATGAGGTGGCCGGCTAGTCTGCGGTGAGAATCCCAAAGGTCACCGAGGCTCAGAGGGGCAAGCAGTGAATGATGGGAAGCACCCACCTACTCCCCCATGCCCGCTCCACACGTCCCACCAAAAACACTGACCTTTCTTGTCCCCCCCATGGGTGCTGGCCCACCACAGGCATTAGCCACTTAAAGGAAAGCCGACACCAAACTTCATTGCACCGTGTGCCAAATGATGTTAGGAGGTGACAGCGGCCTCCACGCGGCGAGCGGCTTACGCCTTCTTTTATCTCCACACGCTGCACCTAAGCGTGTGTGTTATGCATGCTAATCCTCACTAACCCAATTAGACGTTCAAAGGTGGACAAATTAGGAGCAGACAGACACGCTTGTCTTCAATGAAGCACGTGATGTCATCAGGGTCAGTGCAACAAACAAACCAACTTGAACTCAGTTGATACACCTTCTAAAATGTCATTCTTTAAGTAATCCTTTATACAGCAAGGAATCCTATTTGGGAACTTACTGTAAGTGGAAATACAGGTAGATAAGCCTCACTACAAGGCAGTAGTGGAAAATACATTTCATGAAAAATAAATCCTGATTAATGAGAAATGAATAGGGCTGTCAAATGAATAAATTTGTTTGATCAGATTAATCATGGTTTTCAAATTAATTGATCATGATTAATCACCATGTCACAATAGGTTACCTTATATTACCTTATCATATAAAATCAACTAGCAAAAGGTACATTTGGAATACAGGAAGTGAACAAATGCATTGCAATTGATGTGAACTGGATGGGGGTAGGATTAAATATGATTTGCTTCGTCCTACTCCTTTTTGGACATGGAGAACAGTAAATTGTATGTATTCCAATGTATCTTGTATGCATGTTCAAAATAAATTAAACTATTACCATTATCACCGCTTAAATATGCCTGTTTTTACTGTATTTTATTGAAAGAAAGATAAATGACAGGGCAGGATTATATATATTTGTATGTATTAACAGCGCTAAATGAACTTAAAATTCAAATCAAGTTAAGAGATGACACACATGCCTAAAAAACTATTTACCTTCCGCATTAAGCGTTACAAAGTGAGTGATAAGAACATCCACTTATTGATTTACATTTCATTTCTGTTTATTTAGACCACCCATACACTCATAATAAAGACGTTCTTGTGATGTTTGTGGTGTCCATTGACGCATCTCGCGCTCTGTCTTGTGACAATGAGGAAGTATTGTTGGGATGAATGGACTAGAGACGTGTTTGTTTGGAGTAGGCGATACATATATGGTGTTGGAATTGCATTGCTGTTGTGTTCAGGTAAGAATAACGTTATAAAAGAGCGCCAGACACCGTGACGGTGGGGAGCTACACTGTGCCGCCGTCTGTTGTCATAACAGAGAGCCTGGCTTGCCATGATGTGTGTGCGTTAATTATGCTAAAAAATGTCATGTTTACAAAATGTAAAATGTAACCGATCCATGAGTTTGAAAGGCTTAAAGTTGGAAGCACTCATATTACATTGCTGTGGTGTTCAGATAAGAATAATAGAATAATATATATTACATGACCCGATGTGGTCCAACACTATATAAATATAATGTGTATAAGTATAGATCCAGTATGAAGTTTGGCGATGACACTACAGGCAGACTCAACAGAGTGTAGAGTGTCTTGAGTCACTCTTTACAGGACAAAAGCTCACAAACTTGTACCCTTTGGAGAGGACGCGTTGGCTCCCTTTATTCAACTGCACGTGTGCCAACCACACTGTAACCCTCGGTAACCACAACAGTCGCCTTTACATGACGTCATCCGTGCGCCCCACTCAACAGGCATGACTAATCAACGTACGCCAAATCAAACTGTTACAAGAAACGTTTAACATCTTTATCATTAAAAATGCTAAAAAACACACACATCCATATAAAGCATGCTGTGCTTAAATACTTGTATCCATGCAATTGATTCATTACCTTTTAAACAATGTTAGATCGATATATGTCGTCCGGAATGGCAACTTGCTGAACACAGATCGATGTAATTGGGCCATAGGAATATAAATGACTACATCGATGTAGTGGATGAATCGTGACACCCCTAATAATCTCCTCTCCCCCCCCCCCTGCAAAACAAGGTAAAAGTAATGTTAAATGTTCAGTTGTCCATTCATTTGTCATTTGTAATTATTTTTGCATCAGTTTCTGCATGTAAAACCATAATTATTGTCAATAAAATGTGTTTTGTTTTCAAAAATGTTGGGTGTCTGGAACGGATTAATTGGATTTATAATATTTGGGAAAACTTGCCTTGGTTAGAGTTCGCTTTGGTTTGAGTCAGATTAATGACGCTAACCAAGGCACCACTGTATACAGTATGCTAAAAATATTACAACTAATAAAGAAATGTAAGTACAAAGGTCTTGTACTATCATTTACTTAAATAAGTAATCATGAAAAAGTCAATCATGAATAATAATGGGGGGGGGATTCATATATTATTCTGTATAAAAGTGGTCACCAACCTTTTGGAGCGCAAGATCTCTGGTCACGGCCGTGAACCTGCACAAGATCTATATATACTCCTGATCAAAATCTTAAGACCAGTTTTCAATAAATTACTTTCTCAAAATGCTTTTTGTCTCACTCCCCCTTCTTGTTTTTGCATATTGTAGCTCTACTTAAAACCTCGTTAAGATCCAAATGTGCAAAATGCAAATTCTAGCAATTTTTTCAACTGGTCTTTTTGATCAGGAGTGTGTATATATATATATATATATATATAAATGTATATATATACATATATACATATATACATATACATATTATATATATATAATACAAAGTAGACGCCCCTACAACGTAAATAATCCGTTCCGAGAACGTTTATGTTATAGGGTTTTTATGTTATACGAAGTGTAAAATACATGTAAATAGCCTAATCCGTTCCAAGATCTTCCCAAACTCACCCCTTTGGCCCTTCAAAATATTCAAAGTCCACCAAATATGGTGGGGAAATATAAGAAAACGTTAGCATAAACATAGTAGAGTAACATTCCAATATAAAATAAGGTAATAAATAAGATTACTGTAAATTAATAAAACTGAAAGGCGTCACCAAGTGTACAGTACTCTGTTAGTCTGAACTTGCACCGACTTTAAAAAAAAAACTTGCACCGACTTTAAATTTGCCAAAGTGAAACCCCTTTTTTATGTTTTCATGAAAGAACAAATCAATATCCTCTGCTAATAACAAGAAAGCTATCAAGACTATAAATCTGCTATAAAGATCCCACTTCAGTATCCTTAATTCAATTTAATTTTCATTGCTCATGTCCCCTGGTGTAACTTAATTTAATTATTATT
This sequence comes from Dunckerocampus dactyliophorus, assembly GCF_027744805.1. Classification (NCBI taxonomy): domain Eukaryota; kingdom Metazoa; phylum Chordata; class Actinopteri; order Syngnathiformes; family Syngnathidae; genus Dunckerocampus; species Dunckerocampus dactyliophorus. The sequence goes on along the minus strand of NC_072829.1, from coordinate 8,130,014 downwards.
ATTATTGTTATTATTATTTTGATTATCTTTATTTATTTTTTATTTTTTTATTTATCACTTTTCTGTTATGTTTTTATTTCTTTAATCTCGATTTCTGTGTGATTTATTTTACGTGTTTTTGTTATCCAACTGTTATTTTTCAATGCCTGTGGTTTGATGCACTGTTAGTGTAATTTGTAAGGCATTAATAAAGTTGATTGAAAAAAAAAACGCTTTAAGTTATATGGAATTTCTTACGTAGTACGATGCAAAAACTTTACATAAATTCTTTACGTTCAGGGGAATTTACATAAAAGGAGGTTTATGGTATGTGAGGTACTACTGTATACGTCAATTAAGAGACAGATATTTAAAGCTTTGTATTTAAATACAAAGCTTTGTGTTATTGTTGGTTGTTTGTGTCAATATTTCAGCTTTTTCTCAGTGTGCCTTTTGCAATGACCAATTAGCCATGGTCCGCAGATGGCCCTTGGGCCGCACTTTGAGCACCCCTAATTTTGTGGATCTTTGTGGGGGTCAGGCTTGTGGTGTGGGCTCTATGAGCAAACTACAAATTTATTTGGCTTGTTGGCTCAGTGTCATGGGTGAGCGAAGCAATGGTGACTGAGGGGAGAGGGGCTGCGTTAGTCATAGTCATAATGAGCAGCGTTTTTGTGGAGGTGCACATCTAAGGAGTTATATTTGTGCCTTCATTTTGAGGTAGCAAAGGCTGATTTTGAGCGAGCAGGCACATCGCTGCACGCTGACACTCTCTCTCTCCTTTTCGCTCAACACGTGTGTGCGCTAATGGTGCCTCTGGTCAGGTTTTGGGGACTGGGCTCCTGGCTGGAGCTTGCGGGTTGCGTGCCTGGAGAGCGGCAAGGCTTACGGGGTGTTCAGTTTTCAAAATGCTTGCCTGTTCATCACTCTCAGGCAGGGGAGGGCAATGATGCAATGATGAAAGCGACGAATATTTGATGTCCCGCTTCAGGCTTCAGGCTTCCCTCTCTGTTCTTGCAGGTGTGCAGGGTCATCAGAATAGCATCGCAATGAAACGTGGTGTGCCTACTGCGCACGTAGCACCCCCAGATAACGACATGCGCCCCCAGCCACGTCTTGAGCCAGAGCACGGGGCTGCTGTATTAATTAGGCAGCGTCTCATCAAATGTAACTACAGAAAAAATAAATTGTCACACACAATCTATGTATTTTGACTTTATTTTTCCATCATGATTGTGTAAATATTTTGTAGAGTTTCCGAAATGGTTTGGTTTCTGATTGATGGCCCACCTCCCGTTTCCTCCAGATCCCTCCGGTGCAGTCTAATCTTTTTTTTTTACTCTGATTTTAAGTCAAACCACTTCTTTTTAACCTCTGCGGTGGCGCGTTTCTCTGTGGAAACGGCATTTATGTTTCCTGCAATGGTGCTCCATGCCGACTCTTTTTGGATGGCCTGATGACCGGTGGATACACGTGAAAATAAGGTGGTCTTGTGTTCGGTCACTCCTTGTAAAAGCACCTCTATTTCAGTAGAATTGAAGTTTTTCTTCTGTTTGTTGTCCAGCTGCTCCTCAGTCTTGCCCTTGCTCGTTGCCATCTCCGCCTCCAGCTGCCTGCTGCGCACGGCGCATTTTTTACCTTATATAGGAAATAATAGGCGGTGACCTATGCAAAGTAGGGCTCACATGCACGTGCATCGCAGTTGGCATTCATCAACCTAAGAACACCGGTGCGAACGATTATCCCTACTTAAGAACGTGTCGTGAATGTGGCGCAGTTTCCAACCCACGCCTTCTTAAGTACACTTCTTAAGAAGACTTTTAAGAAGATGTTCGTGAATGAGGCCCAATGGTACTAGCTTATGCAGTAGCAGGCAATGCTTGGCAAGGAGAACTAGGAAGTAAGGCATAGCTAAAAGCCAGAAAACAAGTAGCACAAGTAACACCATGAAGCCGGGCTGAGCGGCGAGCAGGTGAACGTGAAGGTACAATCTGGCGTCGAAGGGTAGTCTCAGTCATGCTTAAAAAGCCAGTGGAGATAATTGGCGGCAGGTGTGCACATGGAGCTCCGCCCCTGCCAGACCAGCGCTGCACTGCTACAGATGGCAGACAGGCGGCAGCTAAGCAACACCACAGCATATGACACATTTTACCTTACCAATGTCTAATTGCTATACATTCGGTTTGTTTTTTTTCATACATTGAGGTCCATTTTGTGTTGAGGTGTTTAACAAAAGCAGAATGTTTAAAAACGAAAATTTGCATGAAGCAAACATATTATTCAGTTTCATGATGATAGATGTATTACCAATACTTTAAAATTACCTTCAAAGGTACACTTATTATAGATAAAAAACTTCTGTGATTGTGATTAATTACAAGTTAACTATGGACAAAATGTGATTGTGTGATTAATTGACAGCCCCATATATATATATATATATATATATACACATTCAATTTAAAAAATCCATCCATCCATTCATTTCCTATGTCGCTTATCCTCACTAGTGTCACGAGTATGCTAGAGCTTATCCCAGCTGACTTCTGGCGAGAGCGGGGTACACCCTGGTCGCCAGTCAATCACAGGGCACATATAGACAAACAACCATTCACACTTGCATTCATTACCTATGGACAATTTAGAGTCACCAATTAACCTAACAGACACATTTTTGGAATGTGGGAGGAAGAAAACTCACGCACGCACAGGGAGAACATGCAAAATCCACACAGAGATGCCCAAGCGGAGCCTCAAACCCAGATCCTGACTTACTGTCCTGACTGTGTGGCCAACATGCTAACCAATAGGCCACTGTGCGGAGCAAATAAAATGTGATGTAGCTCGTTATAATCCAATCTGAACTGTTGTTTTTCATCCTAAAGATGCCATTATGGATCAAAAAAGGGCCTTCCTACAAAGTTGGAAGCATATAAAATGGCTTTACAGAGAGGAAGAATGAGATGCAGGAGTCTAGTTGACATTCTGATTGATTGATTCATTGATTAGGAGGTGTGTCGCAACACTTGAGTGTACTTCCTGCTCAATGTGGTCACTTTGTGTCTGTGGCGGTGCATTCAGGAGCAGCACAAAGAGGCTGTGTTTCGTGCTTCTAGCGCCTTGCTTTCTTAGCTGGAGAACATAAGTGTTGACCCCGAGACGGAACCCTCTCTCTCTTTCTCTCTCTCTCTTCCCTACTGTGAGTGACAGGCCGGCATGAAATGTGGACGTGGGACCTCGTTGCCCCCGCTGGGATTTAAGGGGGCACACTCCCTCACATGGCTGCAGTCTGGGTGGGCTCAATCACGGCAGCCCATCTTTCCGCTCGGCGCTACAGTACACGCAAACACCTCACCGTGGGGAAACGGAGGATTACGTTACAATGAACGCACCTTCCCCTCCCTCACCCCCAAAAAAGACTGAAATGTCCTCAAAATCCACTCCGTGACGATTGGATTTCTTGTTTCTTTGCTCTTTAGGTTTGTAAAGCAAGAACATTAAATAAACAGTCTCTTCTAAAACAGGCCAAAATCATTAGTCAAGTAATCCATCCTCGCTGACCCAAAGCAACATGTCTGCCAATACATACAGTATGCACAAGACAGCATGGACCTTATCTGGACATCAGGAATGCACCCAGTTGTTCCAATAAATGGAAAATAAAGTGTCCACATTAGGGGGGAAAAATAAGGACATATCTTAATAAAGTCATTCCTCTGCTGCTTTTCTTTGGCTGAGATGCCAGTCATGGTTCCCGCCAGTATTTTTCCTAAAGACGTTTGGTCACATACATGTATCGTATATACCGTCCTGTCAAAGTCAGCCAGTGTGCCATGCTTTTATAACCCTTCACAAGGCGGCTGCATGCACATACGTCACCTCTATGCTATTGTGCGTCTTGGAGGGGAATGAGGGGCGGGGTTTAGAAACAGAAACGTGCAAGCTTGTAAACAAAAGGTGGTTTCCCCGGTAGATTAGCGCAAAACAATGAAACAATCAATCTTCATTTTAATAACAAATGAGGAAGACGTTATGGGAAGGTTAAAACTCCTTATTTAAGTGTAAAAAAGAAGTTAACCAATCAAATTTGATAGCAATTGATGACGTGTATGGTGAAAACTTGCTTGAAAATAGAGGGTGGCTTCTGGATAGACGAGCATGGACGCTAGCAGACATTTGATCAGAATTGGAAAGAAATTTTAGTTTAAAACAATAAAATCACTAATGATAAATAGTAGGGAGGTGAACACTTCTTATTTAAGTGCAAAAAAAAGTTGACTACTCAAATTTGATAACAAGTGACGACATGTATGATGGAAGTATGGTAGATTAGCACGGATGCTAGCAGCGGATGCTGGCTTTCCTCAGAATTGGGAAGAAACGTTAACATAAAAACAACAAATCAAGTCCCAAATCTTCACTTTCATGACAAATGAGGAAGACATAATACCTTAACACTTCTTATCTAAGTGTAAAAAGAAGGTAACCGCTGTAAAACAAACAGCGTAGCTTATCCTTGATAACATGTGATGCTGGGCTGGGGGATTACTGCTTTGAATGGGAGTCCACTTACATCACATGACTTCCTGTTTATGTTTTACAGTGGTTCACTTATTTATAAGCATGTGTGACAATTAAGAGTGTTGGAAAGCTCAAATGCACACAGCAGTTCTGTCTTTGTAGGGGTGTGACGAAATATTGACATCTCGAACTATAGCTATGTTATTATTATCAATACGCACTCGCCATGTATCGTTTTTTTTTTAAATTATTATTAAAATATAGCCGCTATAAACGTCTTCCACCGTTCTACCTCAGCGAGTCATCCTTTCGCATGTCATCCAGGACGAGCTCCACACGAGAGCGGCAGAAAATCGGGAGGAAATCACAGACGAACAAAAGAAAGTAGAACAAGAAAAAACAAACAAATGCCGCCAGGAAAGATGCGCCAGCATAGTTGAAATCAATAGTGTGGACTCACTTAGTCTTTTATAGCGTGCATGAGACAACACTGGATTTTGCAGGATGTTAGAACGACAGACATGCACAGCCACCCTGTTCGTCACCACGCTCGCGGAGAAAACTGTGCCTTGTAAGAGAAATGTTGATTTTTCTGTTTAAATGCTAAATGTTGTGTTATTCAATCGTGTTTAGTTTACGCTGTTTACTGTCAAAGTGGTCGTGCTGCTCAATCTTAGTTTCTTCCTTATTTTTGTTGTGCTCGTACTTGATAGAGTTGATCTACTTGAGACCTGAGATGTTGTGGTTTCTGAATGAGTTTAAAATAGTCACAATGTTTGTCAGACACCTGAAATCTAATCCTGTTTTTCAGTTATGTTGCACCAAAACAGTGTCATTATTTTTTTTGCCATTCCTGGTTGCATTCTGCTTAAAATATGCTGCAAAATATCCACCCATTTTCTGTAGCGCTGGTCCTCATTAGAGTCACAAGTAAGCTGGAGCCTATCCCAGCGAAAAGGTTGAAAAATAAAGTATATAAATATATATAATAAAGTAATTTTTTTGGTGGGAGAGGGGTTGTTTCACCCTATCACCGTATTGAGATATTACTGTTGTCGTGTATTGCAAAATGTATTATATCATAACTTAATAGTCACAGTGGTTCACTTCTTTTTACGCTTGTATGACAATTTTAAGAACGTTAAAATTCACAAAGTGCATTTTGCAACACGGGTCACCTCTATGTTCCCCTTTCATCATTTAAGTTGAGTGTTTTATTGCTTTTACATCTTAATACCAACAGTGGTTCACTTCTTTTTACACGTGCACGCCAATTAAGAGTATTGGAAAGTAAAATGCATGAAGCAGGTCTGTAACATGACTCACCTTCACATTAGTTGCCTTCAGAAAGAAAGTAACTGAGATCTATCGGTTTGAAAAAAGTTATAAAGCCATTTCTAAAGCTTTGGGACTCCAGCCAACCACAGTGAGAGCCATTAGGAGTGGCCAGGAGTGGCCAGCCAACCAAAATGACCCCAAGAGCGCAGGAACGACTCATCCAACAGGTTACAAAAGACCCCAGTACAACATCCGAAGAACTGCAGGCCTCACTTGCCTCAGTCAAGGTCAGTGTTCATGACTCCACCATGAGAAAGACACGGGGCAAAACAGCCTGAATGGCAGAGTTCCAAGATAAAAATCACTGCTGAACAAAAAGAACATTAAGGCTCATCTCAGTTTTGTCAGAAAACACCTACGTGATCCCAAAGACCTTTGGGAAAATACTGGTGGTCTGATCAGTCAAAAGTTAAACTTTTTGGAAGGTGTGTGTCCCATTACATCTGGCGTAAAAGTAACTCTGCATTTCAGAAAAAGAACATCATACCAACAGTAAAATATGGTGGTGGCAGTGTGATGGTCTGGGGCCGTTTTGCTGCTTCAGGACCTGGAAGACTTGCTGTGTTAAATGGAACCATGAATTCTGATGTCTACCAAAAAATTCTGAAGGAGAATGTCCGGCCATCTGTTTGTGACCTCAAGTTGAAACCAACTTGGGTTCTGCAGCAGGACAATGATCCAAAACACACCAGCAAGTCCACCTCTGAATGGCTGAAGAAAACAAAATGAAGAATTTGGAGTGGCCTAGTCAAAGTCCTGACCTGAATCCTATTGAGATGCTGTGGCATGACCTTAAAAAGGCGCTTCATGTTGGAAAAACCTCCAATGTGGCTGAATTACAACAATTCTGCAAAGACTACAAATTCCTCCACAACGCTGTAAGAGACTCATTGCAAGTTATCGCAAACACTTAATTGCAGTTGTTGCTAGTAAGGGTGGCCCAACCAGTTATTAGTTTTAGGGGGCAATCACTTTTTCACACAGGGCCATGTAGGTTTGGATTTTTATTTCTCCCTTAATAATAAAAAATTAATTTAAAAACTGCATTTTGTGTTCATTTGTGTTGTCATTGACTTTCTGCTGCTTGTTCTCACTAAGGGTCACTGGGGTATGCTGGAGCCTATCCCATGTGACTTTTGGGCGAGAGGCAGGGTACACCCTGTACTGGTCACCAACCAATCACAGGGCACATATAGACAAACAAGCATTCACACTCACATTCATACCTATGGACAATTTAGTCGCCAATTAAGCTGACATGTATATTTTTGGAATGTGGGAGGAAACCGGCGTACCCGGCGAAAACCCACGCACGCACGGGGAGAACATGCAAACTCCAAACGGAGATTCAAACCCAGATCTTCTCAGTCTCCTGACTGTGTGGCGGTTGTCACTGACTAATATTTAAATTAGTTTGATGATCTGAAAGATGTACGTGTGACAAACATGCAAAAAAAAAAAAAAGAAATCAGCCAAACACTTTTCACACGCATGTATTTATGGCAGTGGTGCGACGTGAGTAGGTGTGCTGCCAGGAACTCTGGACCCAATGAGAAAAAACCCCATCAAGTTGGACTACCTATTGTGCTTATTTCGGATATGTCCAACCAGTGCTCCACCGCTGGTCGAGGGGGGATAACGTAATGATGTAATTGTTGAAATTGCATAGTCGGCCATGATGCGCTACCAAAAAGTGAGTAAAAAAAGCATAGAAAGCAAAACAAATATGTTCAGAACTACAAATGACTTCTTTCTGTCGTGTTTTTAATTTCACAAACAAGACGCACCAGCCTTCTAAGATGTGCTTTTAGATGGGCGGGGGGCCCAGAGCAGCAACCCTGCTCGTTAAGAAGAGCGATACGTGCTTTCATGTCATGTCACTAGCTTTGCTGCGTATCGCTTTTTTGAAAATTCTACAGTCTATATCGGAGCTTAAACTGTCTGTAATCAATTCAGTTTTGATAGTTACATTTTATATTATTTCCTTTGGGAAAAAACATCAAATCCAAACAAAACAGAAGCTAACTAGCATCCCGTAACAAATTGTGTTCCATCTTTGAGGTTCCCGTGTAATTGATGGTTTAAATTACCGAGAGGCTTAAGGAAAACAGCTTTAATGACGGGGGGAAAAGGCGGTTTTGGAAGGCACAAGGCAGCATGCAGCATCAACAACATGTTGCTCTTTAAAGTGGGAGGAAAGAGAGAGGGGGGCGGGGGGGTGGTGAAGCTGTGCCCTGCATCTCACTCGCGAGTTGTGTGGTGCATGTGCAAACAAATAAGGCCAAACAAGTCCAAATAAAGCAAAGTACTTTGGCTGCGTTTACACAAGCCAGCCTCTTGCAGTCAGACCTCCTCTGATGGTGCAAGTCACATGTCATCAGACAGGAGGAGACATAACGGCGATAGAGAGCACCTGGTTGGCCATAGACATGAAAACTCACTGCTACATATACAGACTCCCCATGGGATACATTGTGGTTGTCTACATCAGTGCATGCCTACTTCCCTGACTTCCCGTTCCTGTTTCTTAAAAACGAGAACGTAGTTAATGGTTCTCTATATTTTTCTTGTATAAAAACTGAAGCTACTTGACACCCCTAATGTATGTTGCCAAAGCAAGTAACAATAAAAAATGAATTTTGAGGTTCCACAGTAGGATTCTGGGGCACAGATGACGGTGCCCCAACAATTCTTCCTAGCAACAACGGGCCGAGTGAACGTGACACGCCTAAGCAGATCTACATCATTATATCTGCCAGCTAGCTAAATGTTGTTATGGCTTTTGTAATGAACCACTATTGTCTGTGGTTGAGTAAATTGCCTTTTGAGGAAAAATCGGAATTAAAAAAAGCGGTGGTCTTCCAGGTATGTCGCCTACTTAAGACGTTGGCGCCCCACTACATGTTTCTTGTATAAAAATCGAAGACACTTGAGACCAATAAAGTGGGTCACCACAGTGGGTAATGCCAAAACTGAATTTAGAAATTCCACCGTAGAATTCCGGGGCACAAGTGATTATGCTCCCCAAATTCTGCTTAGCAACAACCGGCAAAGCGAACATGTGACATGTCGAAGCAGTTTTACTTTGCTGTATCGGCAAGTTTACAATTTTCCAAAACAATGTATTACTTTTGTAAGGAATCACTATTTCTTGTGTGTGTGGTTTAAGTAAATTGCCTTTGGAAAAAAAAATCCAGTAGTGTTTCTGGTATGTAGCCTACTTAAGTGTTTGGCTCCCCACTATATTTTTCTTGTATAAAAACCAAAGCCACTCGAGACCAATAAAGTAGGTCACCATGGTGGGTAACGCCAAAACTGAATTTAAAAATTCCCCAGCAGGATTCCGGGGCACAAATTATTGTGCACCACGAATTCTGTCTAGCAACAGCTGGCCATGCTAACATGTGACTCGTGGAAGCACTTCTACATTGCTTTATTGGCTAGTTTACAACTTTGAGAAATGCTAGTTACTTTTGTATGGATTCACAATTTCTTGTGTGCGTGTGGTTTAGTAAAGTGCCTTTGGAAGACAAATCAGAAATAAAAAAATCAGTAGTTGTCCTGGTATGTAGCCTACTTAAGTCGCTGGCGCCCCACTATATTTTTTTCGTATAAAAATCGAAGCCACTCGAGACCAATAAAGTAGGTCACCATGGAAGGTAACGCCTCAATTGAATTTAGAAATCCAAATGTACGATTCTGGGGCACAAATGATTGTGCGCCACAAATTCTGCCTACCAACAGCTGGTCGTGCAAACCTGTGACTGCTTTTGCCGATAGAAGAAAAATCGGAAGTCAAAAAAATCTGTCGTTTTCCTGGTCCATAGCCTGCTTAAGTGGTTGGTTCCCCACTATATGATACAACAAAATCTGAAGCCGCACGAGACCCCTGAAGTAGGTAGATCGCCAATTTAGAAATGTAAATATGACATGTCTAAGTAGTTCTACATTGCTGTATCAGCTAGCTAGCAAAAAAAATATATTATTTTTGTCAGGAATCACTATTTTTTGTGTGTGTGGTTTAGTAAATTGCCCTTGGAAGAAAAATCAGAACAAAGAAACTGCAATTTTCCTGGTACGTAGCCTATTTACAGGAAGAAGTTGGTGCCCCACTATATTTTTGGGGATAAAAAAAGCAGTAATTAAAGTAATTAGCCTTGGCCACAACAAAAGTGATTTTCGAGGCTCCTCTTGTAAGGCGGTTTTTGGCACAAATGATCACACTCCATGAATTCTGCCTAGCAACAAGCGGACGCACAAAAGGTTGAAGCAATTCTGTCTTGCTGTGTCCAAAAACTAGCTAGCTGGTGATATTTGCAATGGATGACTAAAAGGGGCGGCATGGCTCAGGTGGAAGAGTGGTTGTTTCCCAACCTGAAAGTTGCGGGTTCGATCCTCCGTCCTCCCGTGATCATGTCGAAGTATTCCTGATGCTGCTTCATCAGTAGGTAAACATGCTAACAGTGTGAAAGCGCTACACAAGTGAGAGACCATTTACCATGACTACAGTGTTTCTTGTGGGTGTGGTTTAGTCAATTGCCATTGGAAGAAAAATGGGAAATGTCATGAAAGTGTCGGAGATGAGCCGAGGGAAAGTGCTCGCTCTTTCTTCTCCGCATGCAATGTTGCTCCTTGGGTTTTAGCGTGTTGGACGGCGTCCTCAGCGCCCTCCTCCGGGCGCGGGCCTGTCAGCCAGTCGGGCCTCTTAAAGAACCATTTCAAAACGTGCGCCCTGCAGCAACGCGCTCCCTCAATGACCTCTTTATTTGTTAAAATAGATTATTTTAAATAAATTACAGAGCACTTTGACTGAATAAACAGAGACTTCGGGGGCTGCGGCCCGCAGTACATACTTAGCGCTGCCGCAGAGATCCGAAATGACTGGCGAGCTGTGTAATCGCCTTTGATTCCGCTGATAGGACGCCGATTCTTTGGCCTGCGAGAGATGGAGTCGTTGAGGCACGTGAAAGCTAACACCGCTAAATGGAGGAGAGTCTATGAACTTGTGATGTTTCTAACCCCGGCGTGTCCACGGAGGAGTCCATTAGAAGAACAGAGGGGGGCTTGAGGGAGTTTTGTCAGCTCCTTCACCCCTCAGAGTGCAACCTCCTTTTCTCCCCGGCGTTCACTTCTCTTGCACAATGTGGATTATTGAGTCATTCCCCCCTCGCCCCCCCACCTCCTCTCCTCTCACTCTGCTCTGCGTCCGTTTGCCGCTAATGTCTGGTGGCAGCGCCGGATTACCCCCTGAAAAAAGAAAGGCTGCAATAATAAAGTGACAGGGGAAATGGCGGCGAAAGAGAAACCATGAAGAAATTAGCTTTGATTAACCCTACGAGTGCTTGTTTCAATTCTCGCCGCTCTATTTATTTTTGAACATGTGGTTGACATTCCTCCAAGCTGCACATTTCCCGGCACGTCCATTACCAATAATCGCTCGGCGGTTCCGAAAAATTAAAAAGGGAGTGCACACACACACACACACAAACACACACACACACGCGCGCGCATATATATATATATATATAAATATACACATACATATATAGATATATAGATATATATATATATATATATACATATATATATTATGTGAGTGTGTGTGTGCATACGTCATGCATGCAATGCAATTTTGAACATCAACATTAGGAAATTAGGAAGGCTAACGCGGCCCCGGCTGTTATTGCTTATGGATTGTGTCAACTCAGCAGGAATCTGCACACTGTATGTCTATTATCCTGAATAATCCTATTTATTTGCTGCCATGTTCGCTCAGATAATCTTTGCACAAAGTGTCACCAGCCTACAAAATTGACCATTATCCTTTTTCTTTCTTTTTTTTTTTTTCCTTTCGCCATCACACGTGACACAGCGTGCGTGGAAAAAGCATGACTCAGCGCATTTACTTGCTGTGACTTTGACGGAAGCAAATAAATGATTAAGCACCGTATTGACCTTAGACCTTCAAATAAAAAAACCTAAAATAAAATGTCAAACCTTACAGCCTAATAAATAAATTAAATCTCATCTAATAATAATAAATCAAGGCACAAGAAACACAAATGTCTTCTTATATCAAATATGTAATACATTAATTATCTACTCAGAGATGGGTGGAGTAGGCAACAAAACAACTGTGCTCATTTTAAGAGTATTGTTACTTCACAGCAATTTTACTCAAGTAAAAGATATGTGATGTTACACATGTCGGTATCGGTTGATATCGGAATCGGAAATTGAGAATTGGACAATATCGACATGTCGTTTTTCTGCAAAAAAGCCAATATCGGGCATCCCTACTTAACATTCATCCTTATTATAAATACTTTTTTCCGCATTTATGGAACAATGAGAAGGTTTTCATATTTATTCAATTGTAGGAACATCTTAGCAGTAGTTTATTTTAGTCATGTGCATAAACTTTATTGATAAAATGGGACCCAATAAGGTACAATTTGGAAGCAGTGTATGGGAACGCATCTGACACCATGTATGCATTGCTGTGTGCATATTTTTGGATGGGTTTTGTTAGTTTTTGTATTTTATGATGCTTTGGGGTACGACAGATTAAAAATTAATTCCATTAAATTAATTCGATTAAAAAAATTAACTCTGCGTGTTTACATTTCTTGCCTTTCCTGCGTGGAAATGTTCATGAACATGCACTTTCCCATCTCGATAAATGCACTGAAATTGAGAAAAATGCAGATAAAATGTGCAAAAAGGGGGGTTTTGGGGTTATTTTTTGTTTTGGTTATGCCCCCCATCTACGGCAGTCCTGGCAGCTTACTACAATACGGATGTTCCGGTTTTGCGCTCAGTTTCAGATATTTGTTGTATTTCAAGTCTTCCACGTCAAGACGACAATGAACGGTTGTTTTGAACGCGATTCTATTTCTTCTTTGTGATTAGCAGCGATGGGGGGCGCGGGGGGGGTGGTTGAAAGCGAATTCATCAGCCATTAAGTGTCATGAATAGAAATTTCTGTGAGTGAATCTGAGAGTCTCTTGAAGGCAGGAGCACAGAGCAGCTCAGTTCTGCTGTGCCGCCTCCTGGCAGCAGTAATTGAGCCTAATAGCGGCCGCACACACATAGGGAGCCTCTTTGACACCTATGGAGAACGTTTTCTAATGAAATCATCAAATAAGCGTCACGCCGCCTGCAGGGCGTATCAAAGCGCATCACCGTGGACGACTCCTTTTCATGGCGAGCGGGCCTCCACGGGCCTGAGATTAGAAAGCTCTGAGACATGAAGAAGTGTGACACCTTCTACTGGACAGAAGAAGAAAATGATTTCTCTCCTTTAGAATGCTTTGTTCAAGTTATCCCGCCCCCACACAAGACATTTAAATATAACTAAACTGATGCATTACTTGTTTAATTGGTGGTAATATCAATATACATATACATACTTTACAGTTAGTCGTCTTAATAAACTTATTATCTTCCAGTGTACAGCTCCACTAAACCAGTCGGACCATATTCTTGTACTCAACTCTATTTTTTTATTTTTATATACGTGTTGACTCACACACAAATACCAAACATTGAAAAAATGTAAATCACATACATACATATTTCTGTAGCTATTTCATTTAAAAGAATATAGGTATGTATTCATAAATATAACCCCAAAAAAGGTTCAAGGTAGCGAAAAATGCATTATTTTTAATATATATGATGTGGCCATGATTTAAAATCACTTAAATGCATTAAATATATTCTATTTTAAATATTATTCATTAAAAAAACAATAAGAAACAACAATTGAGTGGTGACAAATACAAAAATACGACACATTTAAACGGCCATTTATAAAATAAATGTCTCTGGAAAGCTAAGTATAGATAATATAGATAAATGGACCTCAAAATATTGTTTAATATGTTGAATTAATTCAGTAAATGCCGCTAATTAACCCTGACGATGAAGTGGTCCTGTGGTTTCACTTGGAACTTTAACCTTAAATTAAAAAAATATATCTATATTTTTTATATTTATGTTATTTTGGTTAAAAAAATATCTTTTCTTATAATAATACATGATAATAACATGTTTTACGGGCATTAAAATGGAACACGTAAGGGAAAACATCTTACTTAATTAACCCAAGTATGCAATTAAAGCTACGGTAAGGAATATTTGGTTTTGTCCCTGTTCCGCCTGCAGCCGTAATGTGTAATTTACATTAAGGTCATCAGTAATATTTGTGTTAGCACTGACACAAATACGAGGTGTCCTGGCTGGTCCATCTTTCTTCATTTTTTTTTTTGTTTTGTTTTTTTTAAGCAAACGGATCAGATCAGTGATATTGGGTCGCCACGGCAACAGCAAAGGACGCTACCCTGTTCGTGACAAGAAGTGTACCATGCATATGATTTTAAGGTCCCACTCTTACATAATGTTCCTTTATTAAGCTTTCCACAAGCTACTCCAAACCTGACCTCTGACCTCGTACGCCTTAACGCAGCTGATGTGTTGCACTTTTATGCACTGCACGCTTTGGATGAGTGCACAAAAGCAGCATGTGACTTGCTTAGAACATTCAAAGCTAACATTATCAGTGTTAGCTGAAAAAAACAACACTTTTTTTTTTTTTTTTGCACTAGTGTCAGCCGTCCTTCAGGACTAAAGTCAGACCTTTTTTTTTTTTGTAACGGAATCCCCTGTGGAGCTTTGCATGTCGTCAGCGTAGCAGCGCCTGCTTATTTTTCAAGCTTCTTTAGGGAGCCAACACGTGCACGCTGCTGCACTTGTTTGGTTACATTTGACTTTGTGCACGATAAGAACCAGATCGGTGTCTGCTGCAGGCAAGGAGATGCCATTGGCTGACAAGCAGCGACGGGAAAGCGAGGGACTCGGTCATGTGTGTTGCGTCTGGTGGAGCGTTTGTCACTCTTTCAGCCCCCGTGTTGTTCTAAGACGCCGTCATCTGAAGCAGTATAAGCATGCATGGAGAATGTTTGGACTTACATAAACATTTTATTTGTGCTACTTTTTCTTTCTCACACCTACTGTCGCCCGACTGTCGGCCGCTGCCTCTGAAAGGGCCTGAAAGACCCCAGACGACTCCGCCTTATTTTGTGATACATTATGGCTCTCAACTGTTATTTATTTTCTTCTTTTTACAACACATTAAGGTGTGTTTGGGAATGCTTTTTATGTCTGTTAAGATGAAACTGAAGTCACAACGTTTTTTTAGTTGCCACTATTTTTTTTTTTTGTTATTATAATAAAATTTGGCTTCTTTTGCAGTAAAAAGATGAATAAATAGCATGGAAAAATTTTAAAGCAGCAGTAGTAGAAAAAAAAGCAGCATTTTAACACCATCCTGAGTGTGCAAAAAAAAATGGTGATTGGCTTTTTAATAAAATCTTTTTCTAAAAATAAATAGAAATATTTTATATTACTTACATTTATTTGGGTGTGTAAAAATGACAATTTGTTTATACTGAGTCAAAAAAATAATTGCATTAAAAAAACATTTAAAATGTCTAATATTAGCTTTTTTGGTGTGATGATGATAACCATAGAACTGCTCAGTACAATAGGGCTAACAAACTAGATTTTTTAAATATTTATTTGTCCATAAATGGTAAAAAAAAATATATATATATTTATATATATATATATATATTTTACTAAATTATTGTTTCAAATGAAATACACTGTATAGAAAAATATGATGATAACCATTGAACAGAAAATGTAACTTATAGTGATTTGCAATGCTGCACACATGCACTGTCCTGTAGCATAGCAGTAAGCTAACTTGAATTTTGTGTTTATTTGTGCATAATGTTTGTTTTTACATGTATTTTTATTGACATAGAAATGTCTGAAAAAATATAGCTTAAAATTAATAAAATTATAACTACTTTTTTGTTGGATTTTACTTTTTTTATTTGGTAGAAAAGTGTGATGATAACCACAAAACAGGAAATGGAACTTATTTCCATGTACAGACATATGGTTTATTTGGGTATAAATAGCTTTTAAAAGCTCATCTGAAAATATATATTTTTAAAAACAAATGTATTGTCAATTTTGGAGAAAAATTTGATGACAACCCTAGAATACAAAATGAAAGTTATTGTGATGTGCAACAACGCTGCACACACGTCCTGTCCTGGTTTCACAGTACAATATGGCTAACGTGACAGTAGGTGAACTACATTTTTAATTGATTTTTGTGTTTATTTGTGCTCACTCTAAATAGGAAGCCATGATAAGTAGTCATGGCTAAGATGTTTAGGTAGGTAGGTAGGTAGGTAGGTAGGTAGGTAGGTAGCTAAGTAGGTAGGTAGGTAGGTAGGTAGGTAGGTAGCTAAGTAGGTAGGTAGGTAGGTAGGTAGGTAGGTAGCTAAGTAGGTAGGTAGGTAGGTAGGTAGATAATGAAGTGTCCACTGTGTGTTTGTTTTGTGTCTTCACAGCTTTCACTTCCTGGTCACTTCCTGAATGCGTCCTGATTGGCTGAGGGGCCTTAATGAAGAAAGTCAAACTCTTCTGTTTGTCTTTTTAGCGCAACCTCCATCGCTTTCTGCTATGGTTCCGTGTTTTTTTCTTTGTGTGGCGTGCCCTGTGTCTCGTCAGCGTGCGGCCCAGCTGCCATTGAGCCAAAGGGGGGTTGGGGGGTGTGTGGGGGGACTCAGCGTTGACCTCCTTGTCAAGGACGCAGATGGGAATTAGGAAAAGTGGAACAATTATAGAAATTACTTTAATATCTTAAAACAAAAAAGAGGCTGTAGAGAGAAAGGGGGGCATGGCAATATATTTATTTGAGATGCTGACTGTCAGATTGAATTTCCACTGGTGTGTGTGTGTGTGTGCGTGTGTGTGTGTGTGTGTGTGTGTGTGTGATGGACAAAGCTGAGTTTAAAAGCATGATGTGTCCATGCTGTTAGCCAGGTGTGTTTTGTATTGGCTCTCTAATCTGACTGTTTGGTTGTACTTTTTAAGAAGAAAAAAAAAAAAAGTCAAACATAAGCACCTGTCTGAGACTCGGAGAGGGGCGGGTCGTGACCCCCCAACCCTGAAATGCACACGGCTAATAGAGAGCCATCTGTTAAATTGTAATTGAACGCTACGCGGCACTCTCAAGTCTGCCCGTAGGAGCGTGCAGGATTTAGGCAGACGCTACAATGACAACTTAATTTAAAGTGCAGTGTTTTGATGCCGCTATTCCCTCCCCCTAAAATCCACCTCGTATTCATGATAATTGGGGAAAGAAAGGTGACACGTCTGACTCGTGTTTGTCTGCACATTTTTCAGCATTTTATTTCATACTTATATATTTTTTTATAAGTACAAATTAAAATTGGTATCACTCTAGCATAGAAGTCATGTTTCTTTCTGTAAAAAACAATGTATTTATATATTTTTTATTACATTATTCATTCATTAATATTTGTATGTATACAGAATTTAATAACTTCATCAAATTAAATATTAAGATATATATTTTATTTATTTGTATTTATTTATTTAACTTGATGTATTTTATTTATATTTTATTTTAAACTTAAAAAAAAAATGTTGTGACTTTTTCGGTTTGTCAAATTTGTCATTCCTCCTCGGAACGACACGTCCTCATTGTCTCCGAAAATCCCAATGTCTTTATTTTGTGTGTTTGTGTGGTCCAACAGAAAGACAAAAGCAATAAGTGCATATTCTTGTCACTCGCTAACGTAACTCTTACTGCGGAAGAACGGCGTGATGCATTTGGGTGTGCTTGGAAATCCCATAAAATGCAAAATTGTGAAATATGAATTCAACTTGAGTTACGTGGTGTCTTTGAGCGCAGTCCTTCATGGCTCGTAACGACACTTAAAGTGTGATTCACATGTTGCGCCACTATTAAAGAGACTAGTGTTAGGCAAATAGATTTTCAGACGCGTGTGCAATCTTTTAGCTTGAGCTAAATTTTCAGTCCATTTGGAGATGTTAAGACATGCAAATATATATCCTGTCCTGTCCTGTCCTGTCATTTATCCTTTTGTTCAAAAAATAAAGTAAACATTGGCATATTTCACACATAGTTGCAAATTGTGATTAATCGTGATTAATTCATTTGAAAACAGTGATTAATTTGAATGAAAATGTGTAATCATTTGATTTAAAGCTAATTTGAAGCTAATCAAATGTTAATTTATTTTTGTTTTTTGAATTCATTTACCTACTTGTTATTTAGATACTTGAAAAATATCTGAGCCAGTGGGGGGGGGGGGTCTCATTGGGGAATGTTATATATATATGTTATTATAAGTGAATCTTTGGATATCGTTTGCATATTGTACATTTTATTTTGTCTGAACTCTTTATTTAAAAAAGACTATGTCAACTATGTCCCGTAGTTTTTGTTATTTAGATATGCAAAACCTACAATGAGTTCATGTGATACGTTTTAATTTAAAGTCATTTTATCTATTTTTTCCACTTAAATCATTTTATTATTTTTGTGATTTGATTGTTAAATAAAAACCGACTTCATTTGTGTAAAAATGAATTAATAAAGAAAGAAGACAAAGAATGAATCCATAAAGTAATGTGTCGCTAAGGTAGAGGGCAAAATTACAGCAACTTAAAAATGGCTGCTGGTGTTTGCATCCGTACGTTGGCGTAAATAACAGCGAGGGGGAGCTGTGTTTATGGAGGATAATCAGCGCGTGTGTTTCGGCGTGTTTCTTGTTGACCTTCTGTGCTAAGCCAATTCGCCGGTAAAGACAGACAGCCGTCGAGCTGATTTCAAAGTCAAAGTCAAGCACAACGCATTTGGGGGGGGAGGGTTGAGTGAGTCTAACTCTTCAACTAGGACGGACGGCCCCGTAATTGATGGGCGGGACCCCCAGAGGGCACGACTCCTGTCAGATCAACCTGGCAGAAGGAGTGCCAGAGACACATCCTGCAGGGAATATCCACTAATTAGACCCGTTTAAACATTTCCTGGTTTGAAGAACTTAAGGAGCAGGGCCACAATCACACCAACAATAGTGGCTTACTTAGAAGGAACCCAAACGCCCCCCCGGACGTAGTCGCCCATTAAAAGTCAACCAGATGAGCAGCGATACTCCCCCAGCCATGAATTGTAACAAACCACCGTATATAATTGCAGCATTTGCACCACAATATCCACAAAAAGTAGCAGAAAATGAATATATCACTACGGAATGCTAACATCTGAGACACTAATTATTACAAATTTTGATTTTTCTGACCTTTATTTTACTAATGTAACATGACGAATAAATTGGATACATAACATGCGATACTAGTTGGTTCGGCCATCGAGGAATTCAGAATTCGAAACATACATTTTGAGGAAAACACGATCCAGAAGCGGAACAAACATGTACAATATAGAAGATGCAAATGTCTGCTCTACATTTTAGTTTTACTTCCTACAAAACTGGAATTAATGGAATAGATATCAGCAGAGGCGCGGACTCGAATAACAATTTTGATGACTTTGGACTCGACTTGACAATATCATCAAAGACCTGCAAATCGACTTGGACTTTGACATCAATGACTCGGGTTTGACTCGGACTTTAGTCTGATGACCTGAAAATACTTGAGATTTTCAGTGAATGTGTTGAGTAAAATGGGTCTCATTATTACGTCATTTGCCTCATCGAATGCATCTGTTAACGTCCAATCACGTCTCGGAACAAACGAATGTGTGCATTACATAAATCCACAATGCTGTCGGCACCCTTTTTCTGTGACTAAGCCTTGTCACGCTGGTCTTATTCTATTTTTTTAAATAAAAACAATTAAAAAGATCAATTTCAATAGATTGCATTTTATTTGGTCAACACTTAACAGTGCTTATGACTTGTAAGGACTCAAAAAATGTAAGCCTATGACTTCGACCTGTCCTGTTTTGACTTGAGATTTGACTCGGACCTGCAAGTCTTTACTTGAAACTTGAGCCCTGAGACTTGGGATTAAAGACGTGAGACTTACTTGAGTCGGTGTTGACCACAGGACTGCAGGGGCGGGGAAGTTACATAATGATGTACTCCCTCAATTTGCATTGATTAAAAAAACATGAAAAGCAAATGAACTGCAAATGAACGTTCTTCTTTGTACGTATTTTTCAATGTGACAGAGCCACCCGTGAGCCCACAGCAGCGCCCGCTGCTCGTTAAGAAGAGCAATTCCTTCTTTCATGTTAGAGTCGTCAAAATTCTCTTGACTCGATTTGTCGCAATTTTTTTTTTTTTTAAATGGAAAATTACATCTTTTTTTATAGTGACAAAATTGTTATGTTCGCAACACTGATCCCTCCCGCTACATGTTCTTATTCTCTGGCATACCACGTGCGTCATACTGTCTCTATGAGTGAGGGCAAACGGGTAGAGCCAAATCTATTTGTGGCGATCCAAACTTATTTATGGCGGGCTGCAAAATGAACGGGAAACACTGGATATTGTTGTTGTTTCATTCTAAAAATCAAGACACAAACCAGCCTACGTTTTTTCATAAGGTGCCAAAAATTGCGACAAAAAACTCCAATGTAAGTTAATTCAATGTCTCGTAGTTGATTAATCTAGAATGTCAACAAAAATATCTAAAAAAAAAAAAAACAGCCAACAAAAAGCCAGAACTCAAAACAAAAATCTCCTCTCCTCCCAGTTTTTTTTTTGGCTGTTTGCTCAATACGACCTTGAACTCCAACCCAAGCTAACTTAAAATACACAAATATTTTCAGTGACGAATGTTGGCCGTGTTTGTGCATCGCGGCAAAATTCACCAAGTGAAGCGATAGTTCAAAAGTTAGCTCTTGCGTCACTATTTCTGGGATTTCCTACATAATTTCCGTGATATATCATGCAGAGACGTTAAAATCAACAGCAGAGAACTGACGAACAACAAGGTTGTTGTCAACCCCAGTACAATGGAACCTTGGTTAGCGTCCGCCCCCGGTTAGCATGTCGAAAAACTACACACTTGGCAGGGTGTGGTGAGCTTTCACGGCTCGCGATGTGTTCGCCGATCGGGTGGCGGCTGATGAGCCAAAATTCGGGACACGCGCCCGTGCTAGCCTGAACAGTGGTTGGATTCGTCGGACTGGATGGCCGAATGTCGGCGGCGGTGGAGGAAACCGGGTTTGCCGACTGCCTGGGGTCCTTCTGGATGTCCTTTCACAACATATACTGTAGCCCAGCGGCCACCAACGTGGTGCCCACCCGGGAGCCCCCCACGACCACGTGGCGCCTGCAATTGTGCTTTTCATTCAGGTTTTCAGTTAAACAAAATTTTCAGTGAATAATGTGAGAACACTAGAAAGGAAGGCATTCTGGAATACAAAATGGGAGTTGTGGACACCAGCATTTTGTTCATGTTCTGGTAAAACTAACCTTCGCTTTGTTTGGGTTGAAATAAAGGATGAAAATAAATGCTTTATTTTATGTTTTTTATTTAAAAATGTACACTTAATCTCTGTGATCGGTACTGGCTGATTCCACTCGCGGATGATCGGTATCAGTATTGGCAGCATAAAAACCTGATCAGAGCATCCCTCATAAAAACGTGTTTGTGTTAACATTTTTGACTTTCCGGAGCGGATTCATTGGATTTACATTATTTCTTAAGAGGAAAAATTGATTTGGTTATCGTCCCTTTCGGTCGGACCTTCTGGAACAAATGATCGACGCTAACCAAGGTTCCACTCTAATAGTAGGAGTAACAAATTGTGTTACTTTGTCCTACTGTGCTGTGCAACTGCGCTTTTTCCGAAAGCATCCTATGTTAACGGAAAAACATTTTTGTGTGCAGAGAACACATATTTCATACTGAAATTGTGTCTGCTTAGAACGGTACTTTGAGATCTCATCATGGACCAAAAACGGTACCTATTACCTGTTACATTTCAAGGAAGGTGTGACATTTTGTACCATCTGTTTACCATCTATCTATCTCTTTCCCATATTCTAGGAACCTGATGGAACAACCGTTATGCTACATGAGCATATAATGTATCAGAAACAACCGGAGGATGCCTGGTGGGATACGTGGTGGTCGTCTCCAACCATGCATTAGTAGCTGATCATGTCGGTGCTGTAGAGAAAATAGTGCTATTGGAGTTCATATGTGTGTTTAGCTTGATAAAGATGAGAATAAAAGGCTTCACTTCTGTCGTGCAGACAATGTTGGTGCCTCAGGCTGTTGCAACGCGTCACAATAAAGTGTCTGTCAATAAAAGAAACCAACCCAACCGACTGCTTTTTGACTTTAATTGCACTTTATGTAAAGTGTGCATCTTCTCTTTCTATTCATTTCGTCATTTGCTCCTTGCCGTGCCCGAATAATGAACACGTTTTCCTTGACTGAACTTAGTTTTAGCACATTTCCACCACCACACTGTCTTAACACGAAGTGTTGTCACCTCACTCGTGTGTCTTTCAGCGCCATGCCTTCCACACAATACACATTGTGAGCATATATCAGTCAATAACACGCAGCTGGAAGCGGAGATCCCGACTCAAATAGCAAATAAAAGCAAATAATGTCTGGTTTTTACATTGTGTGAACTGAGCTATTCTAATTAAAGTCTAATTAAATTTGACCCCTCGCTGTTTACTCACTCAGACGATCGCATGTCACCGGCCTGGCGGATTAGCGCCACGATGCCATGTTTAACCTTTAAGTGTAATTTCCTTTGTCACCTAAACGCACCGCGCTCAGGGTGGAGCGTGCACGGGACAACCAGAGAGGCCGACACGCTCCATATCGCCATAAGAAAAGCACACAATGTCACACGTGTGCACCCGGTGTCACCGTGCAATTAACTGCTGCTATCTCCAAATGAAATATGCACAGAGAGATAGTTACATTTTTGGGGGGGCGAAGGCATTTTTGGGGATATTATTGGATTTTTTTTTCTAATGCATGTTAGGAATGTATGGTATTTATAATAAGAATTAAAAAACGTTTTTACAATTATTAAAAAATATTTTTGTAATGCATAACTTATGGTTACTTATAACAATAATGTCATTTTTACCATTTTTTAATGATGGTATCTAATGGTTGTAAAAAATAATATATATATGTTTTTTTTCAACTATTTTATATTTTAGAACATTTTTAATGCATGATGGTAACACGGTTATTTAGAACAATCGCCTAATGTAATTGTTTACACTTTTTAAATACATTTTAGGTAGGTAACAACCACTTAGCAACGTTTCAGTTGCTAACAACAATCACGAGACCCAGAAACAGACGTTTGTGGAAAAGTGTGACCTGCACATTCACATCTATGAAATAATAACGTAACAGTTTTTAAAAATGATTTATGCTGTGACCTTCTTGAGCCACTTAATTGCATTTATTAGAATTTTGCTTTGTTTTATTTATTTAGAAATAATTCAGTTCTTTTTTTCTTATTTATTTTAAATACATACACTAACGGTCAAAAGTTTTAGAACACTCCAATTTCTCTGGAGGAAAAACCTGCTGTACATTTTTAAGTGTTAGGATGGTCTGTCTCTCTTCCATTGTTCATTCCCTTTTTTCTTGCCATTTTTGTAGCAACAAATGAGTTTCTCCAGTACAATTCTGTTCAGCTGATGTTCACGAGGGTATCGTACCACAGTGTGTCCCGAACACTGTTTTTATGCAGACAGAGGAGGTAGTAAGTACTCCAGAACGTGGAACACCTGCAGGAATGAGGTGCATCAACTGCCGAGGCTTGGTCAACCTCCATTTCTGCAGAACAGCTTTTAATTGTTGACCCATTTTGTGGTCCCTGAAACAGGCCTTTTTGTATAATTTTGAAATACACATTATTTTGCAGTTTTGGGTAAGCTTAACTCTTTCTTTTAACCTCTGGCACTTCACCACTTAGCTTTGTACCATTTCAAGCTATTCATTGGACTTAAACGACTTGAATTTCAGTAAATAACTGGAAAAACTAAAACTTGTACAACTTTTGACCGGTGGTGTATGTTCCACTTTCATCGCGTTATATTATATGGTTTAAAAATGTCTGTTTTGACATTGACTTTTGTTCCTCTTTGCAGTAAAGATATTTCAAATGAGCACATTGTAGAGCTGCATAATACCGTGAAACCGTCAGAATCTCATACCGGCCCACGCCTAACGTGATGGTAACTTTGGTTATTTATAATGATGATAATCAAACATCATTTTTTCAAAATTTTGGGGATATTTGGATTTGGACATTTTTTGGACATTATTTTGTAACAATAAATTATTATTATTTTTAAATGTTTGGGATATTTTTAAATATTTTTTTGCGGTGTGTGACCCTAACTGATGGTTATTTATGACAATAATTGGATATAATATTCTAATTTTTGTGATATTTCTAGATGCCCTGCGATTGGCTGTCGACCCGTCCAGGGTGTACCCCGCCTCCTGAAGTCAGCTGGGATAGGCTCCAGCATACCCCCGCAACCCTACTGAGGATAAGCGGCATAGAAAATGGATGGATGGATGGACACTGGTCTACAAACATATTAGCCTTGGTCAATTTTGGGCTGCTGAACAAGAATATGACCATCAAAAAATCTTATTAGCCAAAATTGTAAAGATATGCAAGGTTCTTTATTATTACGTACTGTAGTAACGTATAATGTGACATGTCTCCATACACCTCATGAGCATACAGTCACAAGATTATGAACGTTGAATCGGCACTTCTTGTGAAGTGAATATACAGTAGGTTCTGTACTCAACACTGCGTGGCCTACCTTCACTGCCAATTGTGGGCACATGGTACACCACAGGGCTGGTGGATCTTTAAAACGAGAGCTGATGAGCATTTTTTAACATCGTTTTCGTACTCAGTGGCCCAAAATGAGCCAAGAATGACTACTTTCATTCAGTAGCATTTTGGGTGTAGATAACCTAACATAATTTTGAAAATGTTTTTAATATTTTTCCATTTTTTTTTCTTGTAATGTACATCAGTGACTAGTAAGGTATAACATATGAAACAACGGCTGTTAGTCATTGAGGTAGTTAATTAGGTAACCCATTACATTTTGTTGCAGATCTGGATATAGCTTCTTTTTTAAAACGTTTTTTGGCTTGTTAAAATTGCTAAATTATTTTTTGTGGTCCGAGTTTTGTGGGACTTTTTTTTTTTTTTTTTTCCACATTTTCTTTTACCGCACAAAACTAACTGGTAATAAAGTCCAACATGAAATGTTCGTGCTGTTAGTAGTTTAGAGTTAGTTAACCTCGGACTTTTTGGTGCAGTTCTGGACAAAGACGCAAGATGCTTTTACTTTTATTACCAGTTCAAGATATTTGGAATTTTTATTTTTCATTTTAGGGTGTGGGGGGCAAATAGCATTCTCTTTTTGTATTCATGCATATGCATACAATTTGTATTATGTTTAGTTGAGTAGCATTCCAGTGATTCTTCTTTCGTTTCTCACAAACTTGACGTTATCGTGTTAACAGAATGGGAGTTTCATGATCTTAAGTAGTTCATGAGTTATTAGAGTTTTTTACACTTTCAGTGTGTGGCAGCCTGTTTGTATTTTTAAAAAAGCCCCTTTGTGTTCCCCTTTTTGCTCCCACCTGGCTGCAGGTTAGCAACATTTAACAAGCCCTCCACCGTCTTGTCTCTTCCACTTAACACCTGACATACCCCCCTCCCCACCCGCCGACCTTTCACCCCTGACCCGTGACTTGACAACCCGGGAAGACGTCTCTCGGATACTTTCCTTTCTCTGCGCTTTTCTTTTCATGGAGGTGGGGGGCTCTCGCTGAGTGCTGCCGAGTGAGAAAAGCTGAAAGGTATCCAGGAAGGAGGAGTGAGGTTGGGGGTGGGGGGGGTTGCACATGCAGGTGTTCATGCCTGAGCACCCTCTCAAGTTCAAACGGCGGCGAGTCCTTAGCAACCAGGTAGCAGTCAAACAACGTGTCAGTCAGCCTCTCGCCCGGAGGCGACAGCGTCTTCTCTTGTACTTTGAAGAACGCCTCATGTTCTCATCACCCTGCCACATCGTGACAATACACACTCACGGGCCACAACATTAGGTACACCTGCACCACCGACGGTCCAATACAAGAGAAAGGCTGCCTTTTTTCCAAACTACAACCACAACAACACAGTAATCACGATAAAAAAGACACGTCGTTGAACTAGAAATGTAATGTTGCACACAACCACAAAGTATCCCACAAGACACCCAAGTGAAGTTCTACACAACAAACACAACAAGTTCTACACAACAGCAGACTGTGATCCAAAACAACACGCACACAGTGCATCCTGAGACCTCGCACTCTTTCAATCAAACAATTCCACCATTTTTATACATTTTCTTTCAAAGTTGTAAAAGTAGAACTAAAGACGGAACAAAAGCATTACTGGTTTGCTAAGTTTACTGGTTTGCCCCCCCCCCCCCCCATGCAGTGACTTCATTTGTTCCATCAACAAACTGTGTTGCTCATTTTGTACTCATTTTGAAGCCAGAGCCTTGCCAATGTCACATAAGTTCAGTTTCTGCTGCTATGGTCATCATCACACTTTGCAAAAGGTACTGTAGGTACCCTTATGCATACATGTCAACGTTTGCATTAGAAAATAGGGGACATTTTCCGGAAAAGAAGAGAAATTCCTCTCTCTACTACCCAGCATGCCTTGCGGCGCGAATATATGGGTGTGTTTTTGGCATGGGTATTACGTGTAGATATTTGTTTGTATGCCCACATGGTGCAGTAGGTAGGTTATGTTGTGCATGGTGTGTTGACGTGCTGTGTTGTTTGGATGGCTTTTTTTGTGTGGCCAGCTACACTTTCCATGTTAAACGTTCAAAGGGATAGTTCGGGTTTTTTGACATGAAGTTGTTTGACATCCCCATCAGCATTGTAGTCCATTAACATCGACTTACCCCCCCCCGGTCTCCTAAGTCCAGTTCCGGTCAGATTTCCGTGATGAAGAACGTAGTTCCGCTTAGTTGATGGGGACAATTAAGAGTTTGGCTTCTAAAAACAATATGCGTTCAAAAGATGAATACATTTGCATGAAAAAAAATCCTTCTCAAAAAAATCAGACCTCACAAAACGCTTTATACGGCGTTATATCTGTTTCCCGCCGTATTCCTGCGCACTGTCGCCTGTGCGTTGCAGGGATACAGCGGGAGACAGATATGACTCAGGAGACCAAGTGGGGGGTAAGTCGCTGTTATTGGACTACAGTGCTGATGGGGATGTCCTACAACTTCATGTCAAAAAATACAAACTATCCCTTTAAAAGAAGGAATTTGGAAATGCAAGGTTGGCCGGATTAAGACGCTTGGGAGGCCAGATGTGGCCCACGGGACCACCCCTGCCTTATGTGGGGATGTCACAAAAAACATTTTCTGGCCAGCTGCTGTGTTTTTATTGGCCCGCGGCACATTGTAAAACTATAATTTAACAAAAAAACAGCCAAAATGAAAAAATCAACAGTAATCTTACAAGAATAACGTCAAAATATTCAGAGAAAAAAATTGTAATCTGACGAGAAAAAGTCGTAATTTCTCAAGAATAACGTTGTAATATGATGAGAAAAAATAACATCACTTAAATAGCATAAAGTTTACATTTTAAAGAAAAAAAAAAGACAAACAAACACAACAAGTTGTCATTTTGGGAAAATTAGGTTGGGAAAAAAAAGTCATAAGTACGTGAAGAAAATTGAATAGAAGAGAGTTGAAATATTTGGAAAATGCAAAAAAAAAAAAAAAAAGAAAAAAGATGCAGGCTATTTTTTCTTGAAATATCCAGTAACCTCTTAGCATACCGAAAGGAACGTGTACCAAATATCAAAGTGGCCCCTGCTTGGACACCCCTGCTTTAGATGCTAACAGAAGTGTCAGGAAATGTGTTCATTTCACGCATGATGACGGTTTGAACTCCAGGTTTTGTTTGGCTTTTGAGGCACATTTTCCAAAAAATGAACTCTTAACTTGTACCACTTAAAGGGTGTCTGACTTTGAAGGCTCTATCAAAAGAACCTTTTTGACAGTGTCACTCAAAAATGCGCATTCTTATCTTTGAAAGGAGACTTTGTGACAGCACAGCTCCTGTATCACGACTCCTCCATGTGTCCCTCGCTTCTCCTCCCCTTCTCAAGAGTGTCCAATGTTTCTCAGCTGCTGCTGCTGCTGCTGCTGCTGCTGCACAGCTTTACGGCTTCAAAAAATGGGAGCGGGTCCAAGCATTACGAGTAACATCAGTGTCAGTAATTTAATGCGCAGGTGTGAATGGATTCTCAAACAAGACGTGAGGCCTCCGGGCGCGGGACGCTGCAGGACCGCCAGGGCGGACGGCAGGTTTACATAAATATACGCCGCTGAGCAGACGTGTTGGCAGCTGGGGGCCCAACATGGCGGACACGGTTTGTGGTGTGGGGTTTTTGCGAGGACGCCGACGAGAGAACGTAGCGGGATTGGAGCGTTTTTTCCTGGGAGAAGACGAGGAAGGAAAATGAAAGGAAACTAAAGATACAACTTGACCCTTATTACCAGAAAGATATTTTGCCAACGATACCAATACTATAATACACTATTTGTGTGATAATCGTCATCATTTACACAATCAGAATGAAAAAGCAGCATTATTTTCTGTTGCTTGAATTTTATTTCATTCTTTTTGTAGTTGTTCTGGTGTTTTTTTTGTTAACAGTAGTTTGTTTATCTTTTAAACTTTTTCTTGTACTTCTTTTTTGTGCTTATTTACGTTGCAAAATTACTTTTTGTAGTTTTTACGGGCTTTTATATATATATATATATATATATATATATATATATATATTTTTTTTTTTTTTTTTTTTTTTACAGCTTTCTTGCAATGCTCAACACTAATTGCTAATAACCAAAACTTCCTGTGCCTTTACAGTAATTGGTCACTTAGTCTGAATTTGAACTCCATCCATCCATCCAACTTCTACCACAAAGCTCTCAATTTACCGGTCGATCTACATTCCTACCCTCACCTCTGGTCATGAGCTTTGGGTAGTGACCGAAAGACAAGATCGCGGATGAGTTTTGATGAGTTTTCTCCGTAGGGTGGCTGGGCTCTCCCTTACAGATAAGGTGAGAAGCACTGCCATCCGCTGCTCCTCCGCATTGAGAGGAGCCAGATGATGTGGCTCAGGCGTCTGGTCAGGATGCTTCCTGGACGCGTCCCTGGGGAGGTGGCACGTCAGAGCACGTCCGACCGGTAGGGGGCCTCGGGGAAGACCCAGGACAGGTTGGAGAGACTATGTCTCTCAACTAGCCCGGGAACGCCTCAGGATCCGCAGGGAGGAGCTGGACGAAGTGGCCGGGGAGAGGGAAGTCTGGGCTTCCCCGCTTAGGCTGCTGCCCCCGCGACCCAACCTCGAATTTGAACTCTGAAAGTCAGATGATTTTGGCACCATATTCTATTTGTAGTGACACGCACTTGTAGACTTGCGAAACCTCTGAATTAGCGCCCTCCACTGGGTTGCAGTCAAACTGCAATTGAACATTTTACAACTTCCACTTCTGCAGTTGTTTTGGTTAAAGGAAAAGAGTTGCCTTCCAGTTCTGTGATCAGAAAATTGTCTCTGAATGTTTCATTTCCTGTAAAAGCCCTGATTCTTCCCAAGTGAGGTGTCTGTATAAATGGCACAGAGAAACATGGAATGGAGGGGAACAGTCATCAGGCAATTTTCCAGCTTTGGAGGCATCAGAGATAAACGAAAGGCGCGATGTTGCGTGATGAAAAGACCCGACACTCACTTCTACTGCTGGTTGTGTTGTCTGACATCTATTTTATACGCCGATGCCGCAAATGATCAGATGAGGTAATGTTGTGTAAAAGGCCGCACAGTTGCAGTGAGGTTTCACTTCCTTGGGTTCTCGGCTGATCCCCAAGTTCAGATCGGGACATCCTGATTTGTTGGCAAGTTAGTTAGTTTGTTAGCTGGATTTCGCTAAAACGTGAGAGCTGATTTTCACGACAATTTGTTCAAGTAGTAATCTGAAAAAAAGAGGACGAATGGAGGAAATTATTTTAACTTTTTTCACAAATTTAGATCTTCTACTTCACAGCTGGTGGAAGTAAAAAATATTTTCATTCAAAGATTGTACTACAGCAATAAATGGGAAGTAACGCTCAATGCTAATTTTTTTCCTAGTATCACTGTTCTGTAAAATAGCACAGGCACGAAATGAGAAGAACAGAGCATCACAGTCGTAACAGTGTAATGGTATTCCACAAAGCTGGGATCTTTGCAGGGTTCTGTGTAAAAGGCATAGGCAAATACCGTAAAGCACCGTGTATAAACTGCACTTTTTTCCACTGGTAAGAAGCAAAAAATCGGGGTGACAGGATGACAGGTCTGTGACCAGACGCAGAAATTGACGAGAGGCCCATTTTAGAATAACCGTCTGTGGGTCAGACAGTTGCTTTGACTTTAGTGCCCTCTGCTGTACAATGGCTGAAAATGCTTGTGTATGCAACTAACTTATCTGACGGCTGTCTGTATTTTCACACAGTGACACGATCTCTACAGTATATGCACTGAAGCTAACCTAAGCTTCCATTGTAAAATACAATACAACGTTGGAGTTTAGTCTTTTTGCCATTTTCCATTTTTAAAGAAAAATGCTCTGGAGCCGCAAAACTTGACACAGCTTATAAACTTTTGAAACGTTTCATCTTTTTCCAAATTTGACCTGTTACAACTACAGAATTCAACTAACACGAGGGCAGAGTGCATGTGTCGGCGTACTTTGAAATAATTGAAATACTGAACTACGGAGGCTTTTTTGAGTCGTTTGTGTAAAACCTGGAGGGTTGTCGACCACTGTCCTGGTTCTACTCCATTTTATAGAGGGGTGGGGCCTGACCCAAAGATCCTTTTGTGCTTCAGTATGTGAAAAACGTGCAAATGGAGGAATTTAGTTTCACTTTTTGCTATTGCGTTAATGGTACAGTCCACCTTAAAATAATATATGGTTGCGTCCACCAGTTTGCAACGTTTTCCTCTTTAAACCAGGAAGTAGATGACCCCTACTTTTGGTAGTAAAGATTTTATGGACTTAATCGATCTATTTTCGTGTTTGTTTGGCAGTATACCTCAAGTATAATGGCGCAGAAATGCCAGAGAGGTAAACGAAGAGCAAATTTGCAGGCCGGAGTCGATGAGGAGGATGCGGGCCTGAGCCAGATGGGCCCATCCAGGGATGGTGTATGGATTAAGAGTGAAGAAGAAAGAAAAAGGAGGATCAGTTTCAGTGTTTCTTTCCAAGCTGCCAAAATTCCCTCACGGTTGCCCTGTCAGTCAGGAGAGGCAGGAGTGCACCTCTAAGCCCGCCGCTAAATCCCACACATGGCCCCGCGGCCAGAGGCAGACACCTGCAGGATATGCGATACTGTATCGTTCATCTGTGAGACACACTACATCACTGTGCAGCACATCACTACCTCCACCAGGGAAGTCATGCTTTTGCTTGTTTGCGTAAGGGAAGATTACACCCCAAGTAACTATCAACCTAGCTGCTATACCAATTTCCACGGCGGGGCTGACAGGACTCATCCATGTAGCAAAGTCATTTTGCAGGAGCTCATATGATAGTGATGAGAAGGGCATGGCCGCCTTTTGTTATCCCTGCTTTCTTTGTCTTGCGTCTCTCCCGTCTGTAAGAATGGAAGGGCAGGACAGGGTGGGATAACAATGGAGGAGGGCTTAGGTGTTCCCCCGCTATCACACACTCTTGAGAGGGCACAACCTTTGCTTCATCTCTCATCAAATATTAAGCCTGCTGTCAGTCAGTCAGCGACAAACATGGACAGCAGCACTTTATTAAAGCTGCTATTGAAATCAATGTGAACACATATAAGATATCACTACGGCAACTGTAAATACAGCATGAGAGCCAACGGCCACTCGAATAATTTCACTATATTTCACTGGACTTCCTTGACATTTTTTAAACAGCAGAACAAAAATTGAAAGTTAAAAATGTTAATGAAGTTGATAAAGGCAATAATTGGACAAATACTTCCAATACATTAGGAAACGTTTACATTTCCTAATGTAATGTAATTTACGCTGTACATAAGGCTGTTATGTGTGGTTAATTCAGCTTTTACCAATTTTTTTACATTTTAAAATTATTTTTTTTTTACATTTAAAAATTATTACTTAAAAAAATGTTTTTATTTATTTTGTTCATTGATTTATACATTTTTTTTAGTTAAAATAAATGTTTGTGCTAACAACTATAGTATTATATGTGAATTAAATATAGATAGTTTAAACTAATGTACATAATTATTTTAATTAAACAGGCTTATGGTTTTTATTTGAACCCAGACGTAAAATATTGAAAGTTTTTGTTTACTTTTATATTTTTCCAATCCCACAATGAATGAACAATAATGGAATTCTCATACAACGTGGTGGTACGACATCTAAAAAGGCAACTTGTATTGACTAAAACTTAACTGATTGAAATATATTCATCGAAACTAAGCATAGTATGTGTTCCCACATCTGTGGGCTTTTTCTTTTTAACTTTTAGGCGTGTGCATTTGTTTCTGTTGTGACTTTGCGGTGGTGAAAGCAGATAAGGTGATAGACACACAAGCCTCATCCTGCAAGCACTTGAGTTGAGGGATTAGTCACCAAATACTGCAGATATTAATGGCCGCGGTTATAATGAACATTACATGTCATCTAATCCCTGTTGCATGATTTAATGTGCACATGCATCACGGTGGAAAATACAACAGGTGAAGCTGTCGGGGGTGGGGGCGGGAAGCTGTAAGTGCTGTTAACTGCTGTCAAACAAACAAAAAGGGGGGAAAAATTTGATAGGCGATAATGTTTCAGTTGACATTCTCCTGTGATACACCTGAGACGTGACTTTTGCGGTCACGGGGGGGGATTAGCCGTTATGGAGTCTGAAGAGGTTTGCTATTGTGTGAGGTCAGTCATATGAATAAGCAAAGAGCAGGAGGAAGATTAGCTGATGAAAATATATGAATTAGTAACAACAGGCTCGAAAAGGCACTCATCACGTCAGCCCGACGGTGCGATTTATGAATAAGTGATTTGTTTTTCCAAATTTGACTCAATAATTCACAGCTTAATCGGCTCGGCTTAATTGGCGCCGCTGCATGAAAGATTCAAGGTTCCACTTTAAGTGGCACACATCAGGTGCCACTTATAATGGTGACAGATGGCCGTTTGTTTGCTGTGGGTGTCGCGTGCGATGCCTTTTGTCGCATTCACGCTCGCCTCTTGTCCCCGGCACGGATCAGGTTTTTGCTAGCCGGAGCGCTACATCGTTTCTCTTTTTGTCATATGGTGAATTATTGAGCGACGCTAGCGAGTGTCAGCAGCCTCCAAAGTTGAGCTAAATCATACGAATTGAACACACAAATCACTTGTGTTGCATCGTCATAACACACTCAGCTATCTGACTTTAATAGTGATTACAACAGCAAAAGCTACTTTTTTGGACAACAATATTCTGCATTAAAGTTGTGAAATGAAGTAAATTGCTTTTTTTTTTTTTTGCTCCCCCTACTGGTTTGAAGTGTAGTTTGCGTTTAATAGTGCAACTGAAGCGAATACTTGCTATTGTAAACGACAAGAGGTCCCCAGTCTCTACAGAAGCTCCAATCGTACGACGGCGTTGTAAGTGGAGCTTCCTGTAAGAATCGGAACTAATACCTAAATTAACACTGTAGTCGCTCACAACGTACACAGAACACATACAGGACATACAGTAATAAAAAGGTTGAATGCATTATTGCCAAGTATATACTACAACACAGCAGCAACAGAACCAATGCTGTAATGTTGGTAAGAAGCAAACTACTCATTGTAAACAACAATATGGAAAGCGTGACATGGAAGAGTTTCACACAACAGCGTAGTAGCAACATTTTAAATCGCCCGTAGAGGTAGATAAAGCTGCTGATCACTCATGACACTTCAAATGTTGTGGAGTTGATACAAACTATATCAGGAGGTTGTCTTTTGACCCGGCGTTAATAAGAGACCCCGGGGGGTTATTTGCTTTTGTGGCGCGTGCACGCGGCTACTATCGGCGACTCGGTGGTGAACTGAATAGAGGCGTTAATTGGAGCATTTACGGTACACACAAGTCAAACTAAAACAATCACTAATTAAATACCATTCACTAAGGGTGTCCAAATTGGGGCTTGCTGCATCTTCTAAAAATAAAATTCAAGACGAGCCACACCAGAACATTACCAAAGAAGATTAGAGATACAGGAACCATCAAAAAATGTAAGTAAGAGGGGAAAAAAAGACATCATACTAATACTAATGACTATTTTGTCACCAATAACAGTTTTCTTGAAATATATTGAACTGCTAAGCACATTGCAATGTATATTGCAAAGTTTTGGGAGGTTGCTTGAGGAGTCACACACACCGCTGTAACCAAAGTTTTACTTTTGTGAACTAAAATAAATATCTACAACATACCGCTGGGATGAGCCTTAATGACATTTCTGGATGTGCTGCTGACTGAGCATGAGGAAAATGACAATTTGTCACAGAAAAATTGAGAAGAGAAGAAGATCTGGTTTGAGGTTAAATTGTTTCTCGAAGATGGATGGGATCTTCTGCAAATACGCTTTAACAAAGCTCCCTGCGTGACCTCTCAAAGGGTCACACATCTGACTCTATTGTTGTGTAAGCCAGGAAGACACACAAACAACACTGCTAAAGACTTAACTTCCTTGGTGGAGGCGGGGACGATTTGACAATAGGCACAATGAAGAAGAACTCCTGCAACGTCGAAATATTGCAGCTCATATCCTATTTTTAAAAGGTCCCCTATTATGCGCTAACGTGACTTTTTAATGTTGTTCTAACAGTAATACAGGATGTATCACCAAAAGGTGAAAGAAATCCCCCCTCACTTGTTTGCTCCACTTTTGAGAGAAGTGAAGTTCAAATGCTCGCTTTTGAAGTTGCGGCTTTTTTAATGACGCAACGAAGGAAGAAGCTTTCTCACCCCGTATATCAGCCTGCTCCGCGTATGAGCCCCCACCACTACACAGAGGACAGCTTCACTAAACAACAGGCTTCGTTACACATCTTCAAAAGCTCTGCCAACTGTCTGTCAGTCACCTACCGACAAGGGACCTGCAAGTTTGATCTTTTTTTATTTTTCAGCAAATAGTCATAATGTTGTCATAATGTTCTCATAATGTTGTAGTTAAAATGTTGTTCTATATTATAATGTGTCAAACTCAGGCCCGGGGGCCAAATCTAGCCTGCGCTGCAATTTCATCTGGCCCGCAGAGCTGTTTGGAAAATAGCATTGAGTTGGCCGGCCTTGCGGACCTTATTAAACCGAGTGCTCACAGCGATCTGCGTAATTAAGCAATTCCTCTGGTGTAAACTACTCCTATAGACTTTAAATTTTAAAACTAGAAACAATATTGTGTATATATTGCAAAATTCACAACCATGCTTAATAAGGGTGTCAGATTCAGACCAAAAGTCCAAATAATTTATCTGTACACAACTAAAAACGGCTAACTATTACACCCCGTCTGTACAAACGAACACCTTAACGAGGCATAAGGCATTCAAAAGTGATCATTATAACTACCGCAAAGCATGCTGGGAAATGTGTAATCTGCCCATTCCACAGCTGCAAATTCTTCCGGGATACACATCTCGTGGTTTGTGATGTTTTTGTGTCAATGTGAAATGGAAAGGTTAATGCTGGTGGAAGCGTTCCTTTCTATGTTGCTTTGTGAAATCAATGCGCCCAGGAAGGAAGTTCTGGTAATTCTTAAAAGGACCAAAGTACGGCAAAATACTGTATTACATGTTATCATGAATGTACCTGGTACTACATACTACGTGTAGTAATGAGCTGCGTCTTTTTAACTGTTTTCATATCTTTAAAAAAAGAGAAAGACCTGTTTTGCGTGCATGCCGGCCATCCATATGCCATCACACTCCACCGCCATGATCAGGAACACCCTGAAGCTCTGGAAACCCAAGCCTCCAGGCCACAATGGCTGTGTAAAGCATCTCACGCTTGCCTCTTCAGTGTAGTAATTAACCTGCCTCTCACCTCGCTGTCCGGCAGCATCCACAGAACAGCGTGGCAATCAGCAGACACTTCCCCCAACAACCGACACACTGGAACCTGATCCGCGTCTGTATTGTGATTCCATTCTCCGCGCCACTTCTCAGCCATGCCTCGCTTGCATGAAACATCGTCAGTTTCTTTAATGGTTCTTGACATACCCCCATGAAGCACTGCTTACTGTATGTGTGTTATTACAAAAAAAAAGTGCGCTAATCACAGGCTCCATTCTGTCCACCGGTGAGTTTTGTTGTCTTTTAATACTGGTCAAGAAATGGAAATAGACCAAACAGCCAATAAAAGCAGGAGCTTTTGGCGTGGGTTATGACAAAAGCAGCCTTTAAATCAGATGTGAACAACTCTGCCTTGTTCAACCGCTGGAGAAACACCACATCTAGCATCCTTCATTTCCATCAATAATTTCCTCTTCTCTCCAGATGATGACCTCCGAGCCCACAGACCAGCCTGGTTCTGATTAACCAGACTAAAAGTACTAAAAGTGCCACCAGCAGGGTTTGTGACGCGGTGATGGATACCCTGAGAGAAATCACACCCATACTGTACAGGTTTTCCACACTGGCCGCATTGTGTTGATCGGAGAAAGAATTCCTAATGTCACCTCACGTTATATCGAAGCGCAAAAGGAGGTTGACAGGTCGTCCAACATGCCATTTTGTTCTGGCATGACATGATGGTCTGTTTGCACCAGGAAATGACCCAGTCTCGCTACATTAAAGAAAAAATCCTTGATTTAAACATTTCAGTGCCAAACACAAATCGGTACTATATATTGCTGGGGTTGGTGATTGGTGTCACGGTCCTTCAAGCTACAATTCACCCTGACAGCCCAAATCCCCCCTGCTAGGATGCTGTTTAGCGAGATATGGAGCTGCAGGGAGGCAGGGCGAGGTGCTACCGTTGGCATTTCTGCTCCTGGTGATGACTTTTCGACACTGTGTGGCGCAGTCTACCCAATCAGCCTTCAAACACATTGATTCTGTTACATAAACTGTCCTCGCCGGATCCTGTTTCACAGTCTGAGCGGCACCTGAGGCAATAATATAAACCCCCTTCCCCAGTCAATGGGCTGTTGAACGGCAGCTTTGAGATCACACGACATGATATCACAAGCGTCGGATAGTAAAACCGGAGTGCGTCACACAAGAACAATCCGACTGCAGTTTTGCCAAATTTGACGTCGCGCTCCAGTCGGATCACAAAAGTTCAAAAAGAAACAAAATGTTTTCCTCAAACCTGCAGGCTTATAAATAAATTGCAAGAATTTACATTTTGCACTGTTGGATTTTAAGGAAGTTCTAAGCAGAGCTTCAAAATGCAAAAAAAAGCAGTTTATTGCAAACAACCATTAAACTGAAATCGGCTGCTCATCAGCTGATTAAAAGTTTAAGACCATGGCTCAAAAAACCCTGAAACCCCCCTTAAAATAGAAATAAAACGTTCAAAGAAGAACTCAGTAATGAGTAGCCGCGATATTCTTGTTAATCACCTCAAAAATAGTTTTGGGCATGCTTGATGCCAGTGTTTCCAGGAGGCTAGTAGGAACATTGCTCCAGGTGGTGAAGAAGGCATCACGGTGGGCATCCCCAAATGCTCTCAAATGGATTTAGATCAGGGGAACACGCAGGATGGTCCAAAAGAGTGACGTTATTCCTCTGGAATAAGTCCTTTGTCAGGCAGGCGGGCATTGTGAACTGCAGCCTTGTCCTGTTGAAAAAGTCAGTCATTACCACACAGACGAGGGCCTTCAGTCATGAGGGGATGCCTTCGGCAACATCTCCACATAACCAGCTGCCATTTGACGCCCCTGCACAACCTGAAGCTCCATTGTTCCATTGGAGGAAAAAGCAGCCCAGATCATGATGGTGTGGAAAACACAAGTTGGGATCTCCTTGTCATGTCAGTAATGTTGGAAGCCATCAGCACCGTCAAGGTTACATTTTTCTCATCAGAGAATAAATCTGTCCTTTACCTTTCAATGTCACGTTTGGTGCTTTCATGCAAATTCCAAACAGGCGATTTTGTTGCGTTGAGAGAGACGAGACCTTTAAGGTCGTTTTTTGTTCTTAAAGCCCTTCTCTCACAGATGCCGTCTGATGGTTACTGGCATTGATCAGAGTTCAACTGTGTTCTTAATGCATTTTTTTAATCCCAAAATGTCCTTTTTAGCGCACTATTAGCTTACTAACACATGCAAACAGGAACCGGAAGTCAGCTCCATTGCCCGTCTATCACGTCATCAGCAGTTGACACTGTAGTTCACAACACAGTTGCACCACAAGCCTCACAAAATGTTAACAAAAAAACACCTTTTTATATTTTTACAATTATAGTTTTACATGCATAAAACAACTCTAAATGCATATACGTTATGAATGAAAGGGATAAATGAACATTTAAGCTTACTTTTCCCTTCATTCAAGACGAGTGATTCTTGCCAAAGACACGACATGGCAGCAAGATCAAAACGGACACCACCTTTGTGTTTTGAGTAATTTCTTGAATTCAGTAGTGTTTGATGAATAATGTCTGGCACTTGCAACTTTCTTTGGCTATAACTATAACTACGAGAAACACCACTGAATTCAACAAATAACTCATGGCAAAACATGAAGATGATGTCGGTGTTGATCTCACTGACACATTGTGTCTTTTTTTAATGACACGCCTTCAATGATCCCTTTCATTCATCATTTATTTGCATTTATGTACATTCCAAAATGTTTCCTGCATGTAAAACTATAATTGTAAAACTAGAAGTGTGTTTTGTGTTAACACACACACAAAAAATATTCGGTGAGCATATGTTTCACTTAGAGTCGAACTTTCTGGAACAGATTCATGACGTTAACCAAGGTTTCACTGCAATTTTTTGCTCAGGATGACTGTATCGATGGGGCCGCACTAGTGGTTAGCATGTTGGCCACAGAGTCAGGAGATCAGGAAGATCTGGGTTCGAATCTCCGTTGGGAGAGTGTGTGGAGTTTGCATGTTCTCCCCATGCGTGCGTGGGTTTTCTCTGGGTACTCCGGTTTCCTCTCACATTAGGTTAATTGGCGACCCTAAATTGTCCATAGGTATGAATGTGAGTTTAAATGATTGGTTGTCAATATGTGCCCTGCGATTGACTGGCGACCAGTCCAGGGTGTACCCCGCCCCTCACCGGAAGTCAGCTGGGATAGGCTCCAGCATACCTGCGACCCTAGTGAGGATACGTGGCATAGAAAAAGAATGGATGGACTGTATCGATTTAGCTATAAAAACCATCAAGGGCAGTGGTGCTACAGAACGCAGAGTCAAGTACAAAATACAATCGCAATATTTTGTCAACAATCCCAAAAGTGTCACAAAACAACAATCAATATACTGGAAGCAAACTGTCAGCGATACATCACAATATCTATGGAAATGAAGTTTGTTTGTTTTGTTTCTGGAAAGGCTGGAAAGGCAGACTTAATTTATCAACAGATCGGATCGGATTTTTGTTGTTGAACAAGGTGCATTTCAAGCTTGTTATTGCTTCAACAATTGCTTATGTGTTTGCAGTAACATTTGCTGTATTACAACCAGATGTGTCAAATCTTTATCCTGTAAAATCAGTAATGATAGTGCTGAACACACTACCCTATGATCTTTGACTGCAGATACATTTGATTGGTTCATGTACCATAATTTCTTTATAAAGTATATAGGCCTCTCAAAAACTGTTAACCGCTGTAACTAATTTATTTAATTAATTACGTTACATTTTTAAGTGTAATTAACGCTTGCGCAACAGAGCAAGCATGCCTCTCTGTTATGACAGCAGACGGAAGGACAGTGGAGCGTCCCCACAGAGTCACACAGAGTCTGACGCTCTTTTGTAACTTCATTGTGGCCTGAACGCATCAACAGCAGTACAATTCCAACACCATACACTGTATGGATCTCCAACTCACACACGTCTCTGCTCCGTTCCATCCTGGGAACGACACTTCCTCATTCTCATCACAAGAACACGAGATGCTTTTCGGGGACACTCCAAAAATCACAAAAACGACTTCATAATGCATGTGTGTGTGTGTGTGTGTGCGTGTGTTTGTGTGCGTGTGTAAATTAACAGGAATATAAAGAAAACCATGAAGTGGATATTCTTAACATTCACTTTGTAACTCTTAATTTGGATGAACAATTTGCTACATTTAAGTATGCTGGAAAATATACTGAAAACAAGAAAATGTCCTTAAATTACGTGATGTCTTTGAATGCAACCCCTCTTTGCTCATAATAACACGGTTTAACACGGTCAAACGTTCTGCTGCTATTACAGAGACTAGTGTTAGGACAAACAGATTTTTAGACTTGTCCCCGGTCCAAACAGAAGCTGTTGTAATTCCACACTTGATCAAATTTACTTAAGATTTGTCAGATCAAAACACGATCACTGCCTTAGACCTCATAACGTGATGTTAGCGTCCACTTCACTTCTCCAACTCACTACTTCCTGAAGCTGCACTCTAAGCATCATGGGAAGTGTAGTTCTTTTAGCCATAAATTAGCCGCATCAATGCATAAGCCACAGGGTTTAAAGCGTGACAAAAAAAGTAGCAGCTTATACACCGGAAATTATGGAAATGATCTTGGCAAGTTTGAAGTAACACACTTCAGTGCTAATCTGTCAGATAAGTTGACCATTCGAGGTCAGGCAAACTTTAAAATCAATATGGGGCTTGCTTTAAAATCAATAGGGTGCTTGCTTTGACCTAAAATAAACATTTTTTCGCAGAGAAAAACTGTTTATCCTTTGATGTTTTAAAGGTTTTTACTAGATGTTTCGATCAAGCGAATAGCCAAGTAAAACAAAGCAAACCTACTACGAATACTGCATATTTTTTTTTAGGGATTTTGATATCACGCAGGGAGTCAAGGGGTTATTTCTTTGTCCCTGTCCTCCTACTTTTAAAATGTGATCCAGGGGCTGTTGAGTTTAAGTGCTATTCATTCATCAGCCCACTGAAAATAGCACCCAACCATGCCAGAAAGACTTTTCAGTTTTCTGTCCCCAAGTCTCCTTTTTGGGAATCTGCATGTTTTTACTGGCAGGGTCCTCCCACCAGACCAGCGCACTATAAATACGACCCTTCTGAATGCCCACATCCTCACCCCGAAAATAAATCATGAGCTTTTCGGCTGCTCGGCTGTGGCGGCAGACAGGCAGCACCTTCGAGAGAACCGGCGAGCCCAATTGACCGGTCGCACAAGCTCAGGATAGAACACCCTCTGTGGCACCCTTGGGAACTAGAGACTACTGCAGAGTTACTGGCTCACCTAAACCATCTTGACAGGCTCTAGCGTCCAAAATGTAACACACGCTGGCTGCTGACAGAGAATAGAAGACTGGCACAGGTGGAAAATGGAAGAGGGGTGAGAGGGTAATCATAAGGGTGTTGGCCTGGTGCTTACCCACACAAGAAAAATACATAGACCACAACTATGGTCTTCTTACCAAAGTGTTATGTAGGATTTTTGTTTTCAGACTGACATCTCAAAGTCCCAGCAAAGGGAGAACCAATGACTGAAAGGATGAGGATAAGCCGGGCAAGTAAATACATACAGGTGTAAAAGGTTCGAGAGAAGGACAAAAGATGAGGTGTTTTGGTTTCGTATTCCGTGATGAAAATTCGAGCAAATTCAGTGTCAAAACAGAAGCAAACTAAACAGCAAAAAAAAAGCATTAAAATGAAAAGCAGTGTTAAAACATTTTTAGTATTATGGCTTGTAATAGCAATAGCATCTGTGGTTTCACTTGTGGTTTACCACGTTTTACAAAAATTATGCATTTGCATTTTTTGCACCGCCTCCTCTCCGAAGGAAGAGAAACAGGTCCTGATCGATGGTCCCCTCTGCCTTTTTATAATTGTTTTCGTCAGACCATTGGCGCCACTCTCTCCAAAGATAACCTTCTCCCGGATTCTTTGACAAAGTTGTGTGACGCCAGCAGGTGATAGTCGATGACACTTTTGTTGCACAACATCACATGCTTCCCCAGGCTTACTGACTTGTTTATGTTTCCATATCTGGCTGCTGGTCCCGGCTGGCCTTCACTATGTGTGAGCACTCACTATTTGTTTAACCTTTGACACACATAAACAGTTGTTCATCTACTCAGCTAATTGTTTAATAAAGCATTATTTCTATAAACTACTTGTAATCACTCACTCAGTTCATCATAAAACAGTTATATTTATACTGTACTTATATTAAGGCACTCGGTTAATCATTCAATCAATAAACATCAACGCAAACAGTGATGCTAAAATCTACTTGTATATGTTACTTCATAAAATCATTCAGTAAATAAGTTTTTAGCCTACAGGAGGAAATACTAACAATGCACAGAAACATTTGCACACACAGCATGCGGTAACTTTGAATGAATGCTTTCGATACATGTGTGAAGGCGTCCTCTACCCCACCTGAGAGTGTGTTCTCCACAGCTGGAGACACTATAAGTCCAGAAAGAAGCAGATATTCTTATTTTTCTAAAAAAGAATTGTTAAATTTTCATAGCTGATGCTTGCAGAACTGCACAATGCACTGTTCCATTGGACCGAACTTCATTGTATTTGTCACTGGCTGACATAGTTTTATTTTTAAGTGCTCAGCTCATACAGTCGTCCCTCATTTCATCGCGGTTAATTGGTTCCAGACCATTATTAGAGCTCTGTAGACATGAAATAACAACCCTATAGTTAGCTTTCCACTCATATTACCCTTCGTTTACACCACATTGCTAATGCACAGGTGACACAAGAGGTGGCCATGACTTTAAGGAAAGCATGCTAGCAAGCTAACTAGTTAGGCTCCAATTCATTTATTGTAAACTTAAGAAAAAGTTTCAAACAGAGTGGGGAAGAAGGACAAAGTAAGAAGCCAAAAACTTTTTTCACTCTATCATGTCGGGCATTCCATGGCTGACTACAGTCAGTGTGAAGTTCAGGTAATTTCATGTAATGTCTCATCAATGTAAAATGACGCCTAGTGACCAGAATACTACATATAACTTGTCTCTCAATATTGCAATATTTGACTAATAATAGGCCATAGTCAACCACGAAACAGGGATCATTTATGAATTAATTCCTTTTTGAAAACTGCGATAGAGTGAGGGAGCGATGTTCGAACTGCGATGTAGTGAGGAATGACTGTACTAACCCTTTTGCATCATTCATTGTGTAATGTGGCTTTTTTTTACATTATTGTTCCTTGTTTGTGAAAAGTTCTATTTCAAAACATGATGTAGTTACTTCAGTAGTTTTGTAAGGGTATGGGGAGAAAACAGGTATAGGTATTTTGTCTGTTTCCCTATGCTGGTATTCAACTCACAAAAAAACACATGAAGTTGCTGAACAAACAGGAAGACAACTTCAGCTTCAAGCCAGCTGACCTTGACCAGCGTATTAAAGCCTCACCCATCCCCGGCATTATTCCCACCGTGATGTTCTTCTTCTTTACTTCAGTCTGTAGACACACGACAATATACGTAGTTGCGCATCTGAACCTTGGAAATGCGGCTGCGGTTGTTTTCTTTGCAAAAAACACCTGTCCAAACAGCGGCAAAGCCAAGGGCAAGTCTTGCCTGTCAACACTGGTGACAGCCCTCAACAAAAAAGGCAAAAAAAAAAAAATCAGCCGAGACAATTCCTCAGACGTCCACTGGAGCGAAACAATGCACGTGGGCTGATGGAATGACCCCAGCTGGGCTGCCGACTTCTGCACTGTTTGTAGTTTTTATTAGGGGCCTGACACCTGGTTGGAGAGATACTGTCTTTGTCTTGTTCATGTGTGTGCTTTCAGTGCACTTAATCCACCGCTGGTTTCAGTGACACTGACGAGGCCAAAAAAGGCTTGAAGTCAGATCCCTCTTACAACAAAAGGCAACACTCCTAAGTAATGAATTAATACAGCTTACAAGCATTTATAAGGTGTTTGTATCATCTGTCCAGAGTGGATTTAGACGCTATTTCAGTGGAGATTTACAAAACAAAGACCAGGTGGGTCATTAGCTAGCAGCGACTTGGCCAAGTCTGTTTAGGTCAGGTTTCAGTCCTTACGCTTCAATTTCAACACAGGGATCGTTCAACACTTAATCATCACCCATTGTCATTGTCATCTCTAGGGATCTGAAAAGCTACTTTACTACTACTATTGTTACCTAATTGAAACCATATTCACGTACCAATTGTCATATTCAACATGAAACTTTTATTTAAAAACACAAACCAACTAAACGTTCAGTTGAAACTGTACATATGCAAGTCATCACACTTGTATTTACATAAAATGGTAATATAGAGTGTACATTGATGATTTATAGTATGGTG
Source organism: Dunckerocampus dactyliophorus (assembly GCF_027744805.1). NCBI lineage: Eukaryota > Metazoa > Chordata > Actinopteri > Syngnathiformes > Syngnathidae > Dunckerocampus > Dunckerocampus dactyliophorus. The sequence goes on along the minus strand of NC_072829.1, from coordinate 8,085,703 downwards.
TTGGATATTTTGATATGGATGTTTACATTTTACATTTACAAATAGTGTTTAAACTACTAACAACATGTCAGTCCTTTTCGAACTGTACTCACATGTAAAGCTGAAAGGATGCAAACACTGTGTCGCTATTGAAACTTAAATATTTAATTAGAGGCAATACTTGTAATCATGAGGAAAAGACTGAAATTAGTGATCCGGCGTGCAAATGATGCTCATTTGTCAGCTGTACAACATTGAGTGCCAATTCATTTTAGCACCGCACATGCAAAAGTGCCATTGGGTTTGTCTTTTCTCTCATCTAATTGTGGCAGAGAAGGATCCTAAAGTATTGCTGGGTTTCAACCATGTGACCTAAAGGAAGTTTGCGTCACTTCTGGTGAGCAGATGGGGGGCATGTTTGTGCAATATTTTGGAGATTAAAGAATACAGGTATAACGGTGCATGTCGTTACTCCAATTGTGTTCATGGTGTGATGCACGAAGACATAAAATAGTTGAAAACAAGATGATCAAAAAGCAGTTATCTGCATGTATACATTTTTGTATGTGTCCTTCATCGTTTTGCTACACTTTTTGCACTGGTCTGCTCTGGACAACAAGGGTGGAGAACCAGGGTGGACAGGGGCCAGGGACACCTCGGCAGTCCGCTGCCTTGCAAATTCAAATACGTGTTTTGGAGTTTCCCCTTCTTTTATATGTTACTTTTCCATTTTGTTTTCTTGCAACAGAGAATCTTGGCGGTCTATTTATGGTGTTGAAATTGGGCACTTGTGCAGTTGGAGCATTTGGATGAATGTAAGAGGAAATGGCAAATCTACAAATTTCTGTTATGAGGCAATTATTTTTGCATGTCACATTTTCGAACACCAACAATGTTATAAGTTTGATTTTAAGTATAAATTGTGCTTGTTGCTCACTGTAAACTGGAGTGTGTCAATACTCATAACCACTCCACAAGGGCAACAGTGTTAGCAAATGCCAACAAAAGTGGCTTTTCTGCCTTTTTTGGTTGTTGCCTGGACTTTTTTCCCCCCGATTATGATGGACTATCTTACGAATAGCGTTATCGGAAATACATATTTGAACGGTTTACACATGTGAGAACAGCGCATCTATGCGGCATTTTTACTATGGTTTTACATAACTTCTAGTTATGAATGCATGAATGCACTTGTTTGCACCCCCCCCATCGCTTTGAGCTGGGGGCAGACAACAACCTGATGTGATGTCACATGAAACCCAGCAATATTTACTTGCGTCATGATCCATCACAGAAAACAAATGACAGCTGATTGCCGCTAAATTTAACGACATCCGTCTGAGCAACACACACGATTACAGACGACCCAGCCTGCAAGAAGCAGCAATACTGACTGACTGATTGATTGATTGCTTGATTGACTGATTGATTGATTGATTGATTGAGTGATAGACAAGATGGCATCTTGGTGTTCTGTTTTTTTGTGCGTGGACTCACTGCACCGCACACATGGAGCTGCGAGGGTTGTTGACCGTCCGGGCCACTGTGTCCTGACTGTAGTTTACGATGTCCGCTTTGACCACAGGCTGCAGGAACGCACATAGAGAAAGAAACACACCAGTGAGACACGGCATTACAGGATAATACTGTAAGTAGTAAAAAACCTGCTATGATTTTTTTTTCTTTTCTTTTTTTTTTTTTTTTACTACCAGATTTCCTCAAATAGCAACCTCCACTCTAATAGACGCCGTGTCTCAATTTATTGCTGAGTGCACTTAGTTAACTTTATTCCCAACACTGCTGCTAGCCAAAAAAAAAACAAAACAGCAGCAACTACCGAGGACCTTCAAAATGTGTACTCTTATGTTGTGCAGTATTGACGATGATGTTCCCTGACGTGTCTTTCCTGGCATGAGTTGCTCCACAGTGTCGTGAGTGTCCATTTTTAATCTACAGGGAAACTACGAGCTTAGATTTTTAGTTTGTCTTTTCTCCTCTTATTTTTGTTCTGAACTCCAGCATCACATGATAGGCCAGTCCGTTTGGACACCCTTTCTTATGCTACTGAATTAGGTTGGTTTGTATCCAAACCAACCTGATAAAAGGCTGAGTGTAACAGGGTTTGTGTGGTGTCATGCATCACTTGTTCAACATGGAGATGGTTATCATAGAGATGGTACAGAGCAGGGGTGTCCAAACGTTTTCCACCGAAGGCCACATACTGAAAAATGAAAGGATGCAAGGGCCACTCTGATATTTCGTAAACTAGGTATGCTGAGAAGTTTTTTATTTTTTTAAAACTGCATCTCAACTTTGTGACATTGGTAATACTGGAAATGAATCTTCGGTTCATAGAGGAGGACGAGGAGAAGTAAATACGACGACTGGAGCAATATGTTTTAACAAGGATACAAAAACACTACAGCCGTGCGGCAGCAAGACAAAGAGGCACAGTCAGATGAGCGAAATACACACGAGTCACTTAATAATTTCTTGCGTCCAACTTAGTAGGATGGTCATTAAAATTCAAACGAAATGTGAACTTTGAGAGTGTTTAACAAGAAAGAAATGTGAGAAAATTGGAATGCCTGAACACTGTACTCCGGTCTATGCTCTTTTTCTCCATTTTTGTGGTTGTTTTTTTTTTCCAAATATTTCATGTGTTTTTTTTTTTTTTTTTCAAATATTTAAACTTTCTTAAATAAACCTAAATAATCTTCAGTTGTTTCTCATAATATTATAACTTTAAAGAATAACATCTTTTTATTACCGGTATTCATATTTTCAACTTTATGCGACTAAAATGACATTTTTCCTCATAATATTACATGTTGATTTTTAAATTATTTGCTGGGTTTTTTTTGTAGTTTTCTTGTTGAATTATCTTTTTAGAATCTGCTGCAGGCCATTAAAAAAAAACAGCCGTGGGTCGTAAATGGCCCCCAGGCCGTACTATACCGCACACCGGTATAGAGTACAACACAATCCATATTCACAGGGTTCTAAGTGCTGACTAAGTTCTGACGAGATATCATCAGTGTAGACTTAACTATTCTACGGGAAACTGGAAACCTACTTCCATCTATTGAACCAAACATATTTTGCTCTGCTGGTGGTTCTCTTGTCTAATCGGGCCTTCATCCTGAGGGTAGTTGACCAGCTCAGCCTTCACAATCCTCTGAGCAGGTTCGAGCCAGCCAGGAGATGGAGGAAAAAGAAAAAAGAAGAGAAGGAGCAAAAGATGAGAGAAAAATCAACAAAGATGAGAGTGAAATGGAAACTGGAGGCAGAGAGTGTGAGGACACAAGGGATGATAGGTAGGAAAAATGTGAGTAAAAAGAGAAAAATCTAAAAGATGATATCATCGGTAACAGAAACGCAGCGGCCGTGTCTGACCAGTAGGCTCGCTGATGAACGAGCTGCTGAAGCATGGTGTCAATGTCGGTGACGGATCCGAGGACTTGCTATCTGATCTCAAAGACAGAGGAGCAAGATGGAACGGGGGCTGCCTGGCAGATATAACTCTGTCAGGGTCGTGACCCTCGTGTTCAGCTCAGTAAAGCTGACAGCTGATAATGATGCTTGACTGGGCCCACTTGGAACTGAATGCTGCTGAGCCCAGCAGAAATTTTTTACTAATGTCGTTGCTAACCAAAACAGCAGAACCTACCGATTAACATCAATATTAAACATAATCGGGCCTTATGTGGTGTCTTTTCTTGCAATTATAGTCCGCAATCCAACCATTACTAAACTGTATAAAGTCATTCTAATTGTAGAATTAGGTCAAACTTAGACATGTGTTCTAAGATGCTGCTGAGCCCAGCAGAACTTTGTTGATCACGTCATTGCTACCCAAAACGGCAGCACCTACCGATGAACACAGTCAAAGTGTGCAGTCTTGTCAACATTTAAGTATTAACTTTACATGGTCGCTGTCTTCCCTAATTAAGCCACCGCGGTGTGTCTGTCAGTCATTTTTTCCTTCACAAAGCCTCTCTCTCTCAACATAACAAACACGGATTAAAGGACTTTCTTCATTTGACGGCACTATCAAGGCAGGGGAGGAAGAGCAAAGTAGATGGACGGCTCCATTAGGTAATAGTCTGCAGTAAGTGGTGGAGCTTGAGAACCTGGCCAGTCCTTCCCTTACATGCTCTCCCCTATGACCTCTCCGCAGCCCTCGGCTCATCAAGCACTACCCAGCCAGGGTGGCTCCAACGGCTCGTATCAGGGGTAGGATTAATGCTTCTGGGGAGGTGACCTTGTAAATCCTACAGCTGTCACATTCGGGCACCCGGGTTTCGCTGTTCGGCCTGGAGTCCTCTTTCTACGCCAGCACGGAGGGTTGGGGAGATAAACCAAATAAATCAGACAGCCAAAGTAACCTCCTCACCCCTACAACTGCATACCTTTAACCTCTTGACTTCACGCGTTAATGTGGTCAATGTGGGTCATATTTACAGATGGGCAGGTAGAGCATCACTGGAGGCAGACGCAACAAACCAGTGTTTATGCAACGAAAGGTCATTTACAGTGTGTGGCGAACTCTGCTGACCTAATACACTCCCTGTGACCTCCGTTACAACTAGCGTTGCATTACGTCCAATGGCAGGACAAGACATTTGTTCTCGAGTTAATTTATCCACGAAGGCAGTAAAAAAATAACCGTGTTAGGGAGCGACATCTTGGTGAAATCCGAGACTTGAATGACTCACCTGGGACTGTTCTATTTCAGCTTTGTTGAGCTTCACACCGAGAATCTCAGCAGCAACCCTCTGGAAACAGAGGTACACCTGAAGAGAGATGGAAAGTGAAACATTACCCACTAGATCAAAACAGTCACTTTCAATGTTGGTTGACGCTCACCGAGTCTCCGGTCTTAGCGGACACAAACTGACTGATGAGGCCGTTCTCTTGGCAAAAGCGCTGGTGCTTGTCAGCCTTCACCGTCCTCATGTGCTCCAGGTCGACTGGGGACAAAAACACAAGTGATCACGTTTAAAGGGTTAACTGTCACACATGTGAACATAAACAGAAAACATGACTGTTTATACAAGCTAGAGGTGGAGGGCTCTGACAACCAAACATAACTCAATAGTTATGTTGCTGTCAAACCTAGAGACAGCTACCGCTTATTTTATGTTTCCAAAGCCACGTTTCCACAAAGCAGTATGCTGTTTTATTGCATTTCTACTGTCAGAAGTAAAGGGTGTTGCCGCTGGTTCCCATTGCTGATGTTCATGCAGCAATAATGAGTTCAATTTCCCACCAAAGTCCTGCCATTATCTGGCAAGGTGTCGACTTTACAATTGATGGATAGGTGAATGAATGAATCTTTGAAGGCTATGAAATAAAATAAATCCATACCATATCATTTTTGTACACAAAATGGTGGAAACTTGTCAAAATATGCACTCCTGCTGTGTTGCCTGTGCTGTTACTACACCACATGACGCCGCCATTATTGATCCTCAAAGTTCGACATACGGAGGATTGTCTTGAAATGACTCACACAGCACAATGCGTTCTACAAAACACCCACTGTAACTTAAGGATGTTTCGCTGAATCACCATAAAATTTGGTGAACACCTTTAGGGGACAGACAAGCAAGACTGACTGAAAAACTTGGCCGCAATCAAGCACAGCGTCTTTGCATGGGCGGGATTTTAAATCTAACTGTCCGTAAGTCATTGACTGTTTGTTTAAGGATTATAATACTTAGAGGATATCTGTATTACATGTAAGCTAACATGTCTTGAAAAGCATTTTCACCGCAACCCATAAGGGGTGCCACAAATGTTATTTAAAGTCACATGATCATATAAAACACTTGTCAGACAGCAACAAAGCAACAGAAGTGAGTATCAGGTGTTAAATTCAATGCCCAATAATGGCATCACAAGATACTCTAACACAAAAGCAGCATCCCGACTCTGTTATGCTCAAATAGTACCTCAGAAGGTGGAAAATTGTCGGGTCAACTACAGCATGTCCTCCCATTTCCACACCACATCAAAAAAGTCAAAAAATTCCTGCTTTTACAGGCAGTGTCAGGCTGCTGGTATGATGTCACACTGTGGACGAAGACCAGATCAGGGTCTACCGTTGCCAGATAACCTGAACTGTATCCCTTCCCTTGGTTGAAATGTGGCTTATTTCACTTGCAGATGATGGAGTCAGTGCCCTCAAGCGTCCATCCCCAGCTGGTGCTGAAGCACACTGTGGGACACATTCCACCCTGAAGCTAAGAACCTTTATCTGACCTGATGGAAGCAAAGATGGTCAGGAACAATAAGTGGACCAGGGACTAACTCGCTAAAGGCGAGACCGTAAATGCAGAAAGGGCTGTGACTTATGAGAAGGATAAGGTGGGCACACTAGTCCAAGAAATGGGACTGTCACCTGGCTGCTGATTTACTGAGGCTACAATGACAACACCTAGCTTTTTAGCTTTTGTCTTGATGCTGCCTGTGCATTTGACTCCTTTTGCTCTGCTTCTCCCTTTTCCTCCGTGTGGGGTCATGCCGGGGTCTCTGAAGAAGGTCACCCGGGGGTCTCGCTGCTGAAAAGCAATAGCTTCACTCTTTATTTCTGGCTTTTGTGCATTAAGGCGGCCACACCTAGTATCTGGTGCTTGCACGTCTATGATACCTGGAGGAGGTTGGGCTACTGTACGGTGTTGTGTTTCTCTCTATGCCCCCACCAAGAGTTGTAGTCTTTGTGTGAGGCTGTCAAAGATTTACTGTGTTCTCATGCCCTGAGAGCTGCACCGAGAAAGACAGATATATGGTCCCAGAGAACATAAACACTGCTTTTATTGAGTAATATTAATATCTCAGCACGTCACACAACCCCAAAAATGCCCATCAGCCAAGCCACAGAAACCAAACTACTTTTGGGGGGAGAATCATTTCCCACTAGAAGCAAAGATTATCATCATTGTAAGAGATGTATAAACACAAAGCTTTCACGGCAAAGGGACAGACTGTCATGTCTCGGCCCACGCATAAACACAGCTATCTCCAGGGGCGTCAGCGGGTTATTAATTCCCCTCATTAACAAGCAGAGGTACCCTGCATGCTACTAGAGGGTAAACACTGCTAATCTTTTGGATCCTGCACACTTGGGAGAGGTTATCAATCATGTGTCGGCATCAAGACTGGGCAACATTAACCTGGGCAAGACTGTAGAGCAACTGTAACTGATGATAATCGAATGAGATCCGATACAATAGCTCAGTTTTGAAGTGACTGTCAAAGAGCACAATATGTTTATTATTGTGGTTGTACAGCGGAACCTCGGTTAGTGCCATTAATCCATTACAGAAGGTCTCAAATGACGAATGAAAGGGATAAATGAACATTTAGCTCACTTTTACCTCGATTGAAGACTTGATAGTTGACAAAGACGGCTATGAGGCAGCGAGGGCCACACGCATACCACCTTTGTGTTTTGCTAAGAGTTATTTCTTGAATCCAATAGTGTTTCTCACCTTCTTTATCAAAGTGCAGGAAGGCACTTGCAACTTTGTTTGGCTCCATTGTGGGTTATTTTGCAGCATTTCGTAATCAATAAGAAAAGCAGACACTTGTGGCGTAACTGTTTTGCAAAGAACTACAGAGTAAGTCACTGATGATGTCATAAATAATGATGGAGCTGGGGGACAATGAATTCCAGTTTCAGTTTTCATGCTAAGGTGATGCTAACATGGATGTTTTGTGATAAAAATCTGTTAAGAACACAGTTGGACTCATGCAATGTATTAATAACATGACAAGACGTATGCCTAACAGGAAAATGTACACAAACCGAGGCAAATTTGTTGCGTATACGCAAAATACACTAACTGAGGTTGCACTGTTGCACTGTTGTTTCAAAAGTGCATTGCATCGTACTGAGACCGTGGTTTTCATATTTTGGCTACCAAAAGGTCAACGTTTTGCATTCACACTTGTCATGTTTGGTTCAGTTAAACGGAACTCTGGTGCATTTGCTCTGCTAGTACGGTTGACTGTGATCATCCGAAACACACAGGTCGGGATCGCTTGAGAGATTGGTCTCGGTCCACTTGAGTTCTAATGTGAACATGTGAACAACATGGACCACCGTTTAAATAATAACGGCACTCTTTAAAGTTGTATTTTAGGAGCTTTTTGTGAAATCTAAGCTTGTAAATGTGGCAGAATATAACCAGTGTGAACTCATCCCAAAATTATGCAGTGCAGCTCGACACCATGTTAAAATCCACTATTTGAGACTATTCAGTAGCATGTGGCAATTGTCTTTGTCGCCTAAATATTAGACTAATCCCAGCGTTTTGAGGTTTTGCGCTATTTGTCTCCCTAATGTACCCCATCTCTACTTATCAGGTCAAAACAATCTTTCCGCCATGTTCTGGTTTCCCTCCACGTCTGTCAAACTGTACATCAGCTTAACAACCTAGGAGGAAGTGACTGCAAACACGACCTTCAACTGTTTAGGCGTCCAAGCACATAAGAGATAGCAAAAGTGGTGGGGGGGTGGGCGTTGGATCATCACTCGTCAAGAGCAATGGAGCTCCCTCACTCTCGTCACCATCACTGTTTATTTAAAATATCTGCACGCCAATGCGGCATATTTCGAGTCAACAGTTTGGGAGATAACTATCTGATGGATAAATGAGGCTCTTCCTGCAAGGAGCGGTGTAGTTTAGCCACGGTGGAGTGGACCGTTTACGACATCTCAAAACCTGCAAAACATGTTTTCTTTAACATCACTGCAAACTTGGTGGTGAGGTTGGTTGCAAATCTCCCAGGAACACACATCTAAATATATGACCTTTGTTTGAACAGTTGATGTTTGCATGAAATTGCATAGACTGAAATACTCCCTAAAAATGTAGAACTGAACAATACAGATGAAAGAAAACTGCGAACTGCCACACAGCATATGCCATATAATATAACATAATATCAGCAAAACACTGCAACTGATTTAATTTACTGATTCATTTATGAAAACTATTATTATTAGCATTATTAACATGTATCTGTTATATATATATATATCACACACACATATATATTGTTTAATTTTTTCTATTGTTTTATTAATATCATAGAGCAATACCTTGTACTAAAGTAGCAAATTAACTGCTATACTGCTATAGGCTGTCAAAACAATAAAAATATAACACATCATCATAAGTAACATTAATATATAATGTATAATTGGGCCTCATTTACAAACAATTCTTACAGATTGATTTTTCATTAAATTTTTGGTCATTGTGATTCTACAGTTGCACAATAGAAATAATAGATTTAAAAAATATATATATATATTATTTTGAATTTATTTTAAGCTTTTTAGTCTTTCTAACCAGAAAGCAAGCGGTATCTTTAATTCTATTTCTATCATAGTTCTCAATGTACTTTGTGCTATACCAATTCTTATACCATTATTTGATTGTATGTTTGTCTATCTACCGATCAATCACTTATATTTGTGAACATACTGGTGAAAATAAAACCATGTTAAAAGAAAAAAAAAAGAAAATTCTGCAACCCAGCATTTTTTGCAGTGTACCCTCCAGGACAGAACAATAGACTATATAATAGCTCTGTGCTGCATTGTGCAATGAGGTAACAGAGACACCTACTTATTGGCCCTGCGAGTAGGCTGCTGGGGACCAATTGCAACAAGTTTCCCAGAGAATATGTTTAACATAGCACATTTAATTGCTGGCAGCCTGCTTTTAAACTAAACAGCAGCTATAGGCCGCGTCTGAGGGCTGAGGGTGGAATGTGGCAGAAATGGTGGGCCGCTTGTTGTCAGGGGGGGCTCTAAGGGGTCATATCCTATTAAGAGAAAGTTACACGGGCTGAGACTAATCAACCCCAGGGGAGTGACGATCACTTCCAACATTACCTAACAGCAGGAACTTCAAGACCCTCTGGGTTTTCTTCAGTTTCCAGCCCCTCAATGACCAACATGAACCAATGCAGACTGTGGATGGTGAAGTGAAGATTATCACACGGCTAAAAATCAAATCCAACACAAGGTAAACTAGTCATGTGGTGATCCACAAAGCCCTTAACAAGATAAGGCTAAGGTGTTTAGATGATATTGTTAAAATGTGCATTGCTTTGGAATATGCTGTAGCACATACTGTATGTGGGTTTCTTTGTGTGTCTAATGCACAGTCAAAAATTAGGACACCTCTGTGAATATTTCTGGTGCTCCCTATGGGTTGTGGTCAAAATGCTTTGGAATATATGCGTTCATACATGTAATATGATACCCTCATAGTTTCATAATCATTAGACAAATGGTCAGTGATTTATGGACAGTTAGTTGCTAAGTCCCACCTGATCCCCTGTGAAGATGCTTTGCTTGAAAGCAGCCCTTTTTTTCTTTTTTTTTTTTTTTTTACAACCAAATGTGCTAAAATGTTACAGACAGGTGCTTGACAGTCCCTGAAAGTTGTGTACCAAATTGGGTGGTGATTAGGCTCAACACCCTAAAGTTACAGTGAGTGTTTTGCATTGAGCTGAGTGAGTTTTTTCCACTCAGTCCGACTTGTGGGGCCAAACCATGTGGTGTACACGTCAGAGAACTAATAGCACAGGCATCACAGTAGGGGTGCATGATTTGAGAAATGTTCACCCCTTTGTGTGCAGCGGTTCAGGAGTAGAAGGAGTTAGCTTACACAAATACGTACAGACTTGTAAGTAGCTTCTGTCTTGGATGCACAGAAGAAAAATGTCGGCAATAAGAGATTCAATTCAAGGGTGTGTAAAATAATGTATAACAACTTTTAATTCATTTTGTATCACAATAACTCAAAGACAGGAGGAAATGTCAAATTCTTGAGGTTCAAAGTTAAATAAAGTTCCAAGACATTTTGACTAAAGGGTCCGTCAATGCCAGTGCCTTTTTTCCAGTATGGTCAGTGTTGCTTTTTTTTTTTTAGTTTTGTTTTTTCAAGAAAGGGAATCTATAAAGTTAATTGAAGTGACGTTCAATTTACACTTGCAATTTCTCCTACGAGCTGTGCAAATGATCCTTTACAGCCTACAAAAGTCTTTTAAAGTGCGACATAAATCATTCAGCTTTAATCAGACATTTATCCGACCCACAGAGCACAGGCGGCTAGTAAAGTTAAATGACTTGGTAATTTATGTGAAACATTTACTTTCAGAACTTAAAATGAAGTTTGCAAAAGGTGTCTGTGGAAAATATACATAATGCAACAGCAAAAAAGCATCTCCAGTCGCACTGTTGATTCAAAATTTTCATGCAAAAGCAGGAAATTAAGAATGATTTATTAAAAGACACCAAGATGTTATTCAGAGGTAAGGGCACTCTTAACAGCAACAGTATTGTTAGATGTTTATTTTCAGATTGAAACAATTTATATCCATTTAATAGAAAAGTGCCTGACTTCTAAAATGAATCCTTTATATTATTGCGGCCTCAACCGCCTTTTACAATTCAGGAAAAGCCAGTTCTCCCGTAACAACGTCGCAATTCTGTGCTATCAATTAATTCCTTGTACGAGTGGATCTACGTGCATATGACTGGTGACAGAATAATGAGAAGCAATCATCAGCGTATTAAAGCGTCGGTAATAACATAATCACGACGGCTTCGAGTGACTACGGACAGATGAAGTGCTGTTTGCCGGCTGGTGTTGTCGGAGGTGAGCGGGGCCTTTTCGCGAGACTCCTCGGGGGAATCCTGACAGAGACAGAGCACTCTTTGTGCGGCGGTGCCCCCCTGCCCTGGTGGCCTGAAACCGGCCAGGAACGTCAGGGGACTTGCTTTCCACTAGGTCAGAAGTGTTCTGTCGACAGCTCATTGATCACAGCTCATCTTGTCATTTGATCGTTTTTCATGAAAAGTACACGTGCGGCGTCACACACACATTTTCACACCTCAATCACACTCTCTTCTATGGTGGCCTCGCAACAATGTGGTCTTCCCTTCCTCCTAAAAGGCTGGCGGTAGCTGCACTACTTGCACTACTTACGCCAGTAAAAACGTGGGTCCAAGCGTCTCGCAGGCTGGGTTAGCGGACCCTCAAGACTCGTGAAATGTGAACAAAAGGCCCAGTTCTGAGCTGACCGCACAAGACGCTGCCCGGGGTTTCACTGGCCGTGTCCTCCGAGCTCTCCTGCCGCTGTTAAACTAAGTGGACTTTTATGGGCGAGGCGACCAGTAATGCATGCCTCTGTGAGGCCGAAGCACAGCTATGTGCTATATAATATTTCTACAGAGCACAGGGGAGCCTTCATCATTGGACACGATACATCCCTGTGAGTCTATTCATAATTATTTGGTCCACAGGCATCTTCTATGAAATGTACAGCGAGTGAAATATTAGTCACACCGGAGACCTCTAAGATGGAAAGTAAGTTCTGCTTAACGGTATGGCACAACAACTTAGTAGTAGTTTTTGTGCACTCTTACTTCAAATGCACGTCAGGACAGTATATTACTTTGTAAAGAAACGCTACACACAATACTGAGGATAGTATAGTGGCGCAGGTACTTTTTGCTGGAGAACTGTTAAAAGTACAACGGAACCTCAATGAGCGTACGAGTATTTTTCAGTTTACGTAAAAATATAACAAAATTTTGCCTCCGTTCGAATACATTTCCCAGTTAGACCACAATATGGCACACATTTTGTGGTATTATTAATACACTGTTGTAAAAAATAAATAATATGCTTCTGTTTTTTTAATTTATTTTTCCTTATTTCTCTCTATTTTTTTATCTGTGTTATCTATTTTTATCTCACTGTTAGCAGCGTGTTAGCATGGACACCGTAACCCGAAGTCATTGTCTCCCAACTCAGTCACCAGTCTATGACATCATTAGCTGTTGACTCTGTAGTTCTTTGCCAACAGTTACGGCACAAGTCTTTGCTTTTCTTATTGATCACGGCTGCAAAATAACCCACAATGGAACCAAACAAAGTTGCAAGTGCCAGCATTTTAATAAAACAGGTGAGAAAACACTATCAAATTGAAGAAATAGCAAAGTATGAAGGTGTCATCCGTGTGGATCTCTCTGCTCCCTCGCTGCTCGTGATCTCCGTATGTGTCAACAAAAGCTTTTTAATCAAGGTAAAATTGACGTTAAATTTTAAAGTATCCCTTTCAGTTGTCATTTATATGCATTTTTAATTGTTTTTTGCATGTAAAACTATAAATACTAAAATGTTGTTTTTGGGTGCCCGGAAAAAAATTAACTGGATTTGCATTATTTGTTATGGGAAAAATTCATTCAGTTGACGGAGAATGCTTCGGGTTTCGTCTGACTAGGCATGGGCCGGCTCCCGGTTTCAAGGTACACAACAGTATGAAAAAAGGCACGGTTTCAAAACCACTAAAATTGTGCGTCATACCGTTTCTACGATATGACAGAAAGTGGAGGTCCAGCACGGCCACTGTGTGGTAATACTTTCACGTCACATCCTGTGTTATTCCTCGCAGTCGAAACTGGGTTATCATCATATTGTTATTGTTCATATTACATCATCATATTGTTACATGACCTAAAAAAAAAAAATCACATATGGAATACAGGAAGTGAATAAAATGTACTGCACAAGATGTGGAACGAATGGGGGGTAGGATTAAATAAGCTTTGCCTCTCTTACTCCTTTTGGACATGTGGAACTGTGAATTGAATTATGTGATGCATTCCATAGTAACTTGCATGCATGTTGAAATAAAATTAAACCATAACCATCACAATATCATACCGTCAGAATCTCATACGGGCTCATACCTACGTCTGACATTCTGGAACAAATTAATGAATGACGCTAGATGAGGTTCCACAGTACTTAAGAGTTACAACAAACACTATGTTCGGCTATACTGTTTTGACTCGGACTTCCTCGCACATTTCCAGAATACACGCTGAACATTTTCATAGACTACAGTATTTGTTTTTTACATGGAAACAGAATCCCCTTTCACAATTCCTGTAAAAGCTAGCCTTTTCATGCCTTTTTTCCGTCTTTTGAAAAGCGCTGTATAAGTGCCAGGCATTATTATTATTATTATTATTCAGTGTCACTGTTCTGTATAAACAGAATGCCGGGACGTAAGTCTACCCAGCTATTTTTTGCCTTCAGAGCCATTACAAAGGCGGAACGTTGCCAGCTTGTAAGGGTATCCTGCAATGCTGGGAAAAGGGGTGTGAAGATTAACACCCAAGGCTCACTTCTCCCGTCCTGGTGTGTTGAAAACGATTGTCTCTGTCTATTTTATATGACACACGGCGCGCTAGTGTCAACTTTCGGGTTGATATTGGGATTCAGTGTCACTGTGTGAATGTGCAATGAGTTACTGCAATGTCCTACTTTGCTAGATTCTAGGATAATAAATGGCCAATCTACTGTTATTTTTCCGATGTGACTACTTTGCAGCATTTCTATAGAAAAGAGGCTAGCAGCTTCTGCTTTGAGACCTGTTGTTAGGATCCAAAACACTATCATCATTTAAAACAAACTTCTTTGTCTCATGTAAACAGCCCCTGAGGCTACTAGTGCAAATACGAGGGAGCTGATCCAAAAACGGTGTGCGTAGTCAGTGATGTAAAGGGAGATTTGGCAAATTACAGATGACAAGTTGTGTTTCAAAAACATGTAAGCCAGGGGATGCAGATCAGTGGGTAATATACCAAAAATCTTGCACACCCGCACCGCCTCGCTCCCTCCACAAATTCCTCCATATCAATGTTGTGGAGAAGTGAAGAAATAAAGTCGAGCCTGAGAATGATGAGGGTTCCAGGATGCATTCAGGTCAGGTGGCTAAGCCTCGCTGTGCAACTCAAATGGCCCGTGACTGACCACACAAGACGGTATTGGAAGACTGATCATCGGCTGCATGTGCAACAATATTTGCTTTATGGATGGCTAGAATGAATGAGGACTTTCCATGTTTTAACAGGCACAAGAGTCCAAAGAGATGAGAGAGATTGGGGAGGGGTGCACAGCAGAGTCAGCGATTCACAATTAAATCATAGTTCAAGTTGCGTTACGTTGGAAGTGCCCACAAATCAGCTTGAACAAACTCCTAGAACGTATGTGTGCCGGTCGCACAGCTCAGCATTGGCCGCAGGGATCGTTACACCACTTATCTGTCGCAATGTAATACAGCTGGAGTTCTTCACTCATCCCACTTGATTCCAGCTGTAACTCGATTCTACATTTTCCGTCTCTGTCCAGACTTTCTATTTGAAAAAAAAAAAAAAAAAAGACAGCCGGCGGAGTTTACTGGGACAACTCGATACGTCTGCACCGACCCTTTTAGGCCGAATATAAAAGTGAAGAGAAAAAGGAAACGCTGGATTTGCTGCAAAACGGCAGACATTCCAGGTTTTTATCCAGCCGTAAACCATGCCTTAACTAGGTCTATATACTGTATATACAGCGTCAAAGCTGTGGTTGCACAACCTACCGTGCAACACAGACACTGCTGACGTGTTCATCCCTTCAAATCTGGGGAGGGGTTGAGGGTGCAAGAGTACTGGGCTTTTGTCCCACCACATGTCTATTGTGGCTAAACCTTTCCCTCGGGGGCAATTAGGACCTTTTAGTTTGTTGTAAGAGGACCTAAGTACGAGTGGGTTGAGCCAGAAAAAACATTTTTCAGCTATACCAAAAACAGAAGCACATTGAGCTCCTCTGCACCCCTGGACTTGTGAGCATCTCTCTATTGAGAAATGTGCAGGCCTACACTGAATGCACAGGAACTGTGGCAGCTGGACGGGCAGGCACGGAGGTGCCGGGGGTGGTGGCGCTTCACCTGACGCCACATCAAATGTCCAAACACGTCAAGATAGACTATGTTGGTGGCGTGGACACGCTCCACAAGAAGAGCCATGTTTCTGCTTCGGCTCTTGCATGGCCGGGTGGAAAAAACGGAAGAAGTGCGATTGGTAACGACACATGGAGAGATCTGCACACAAGGCAAACAAGAGTATGTTGTTTGACACAACAGCAACACAGAGCCAACAAAAAGACATCACTGTGAGTAAAAGCGACCACACCAAACATCCACACATGAGAGCGATATGGTTAAGTGTGTAACTGAAACAGTGATGGTGCAAGATAGTGACATTGAGGTCCGCTCCACACGGGAACGTTCTTAGGATTTTTTTTTTTTTTTGGTAGGTTGACAAAAGTCACATCAACACTGTTCCAGATAGGTATAGAGTTGCATCCAGACAGGAACGCATGACTGAGTGAAAACGATGTAATACACGAGGCACACCTACGTGTGGCGCTTTGAACAGGCACGCAGACGGAACCACACGACACATGACAGAAGAAAGAGAGCATGCGCATAGGTCGGTCGTCTTACGCTTACGAGAGGTGGAATTACTTCTGCAAGTCATTATGGAGTGCAAGACAAAATATCAGGAGAATATAGACTGAGGTGAGTCATGTCCGTCGAAATATTCAGATATTATGTCGGCTTGTCATCAAAGCTCAGTTCTGGTCACGTGACGGCGATGAGGCGGCGGTGGGACGGTGATGTCATCGTTCTCGTATTGCCTGTATACACGGTAACGACAAGCCGGCGTTTTCAGATTTTCCCACTCTGGAAGTCGTTTTTAAAAAATACTGTTTCAGCTCACCCAGAAAGCCGTTCCCGTTTGGCTGAGAGGCTGAAACGATAAAATACTTTGCTGTTTTGACCTAAAAACGTTTCCATGTGGCTAGCCCCTGAGATTGCAGAAAAAGGCAAAAAAAAAAAAAAAAAAGAAGTCAAGTAGGTAAGACACTAGTGACATGGAGTTTCCCATGGAGTACACTGAGCGGATTGGCCGCCAAGACCCTCTGAGCAAAGACCCCGTGAGTGATGAGGAGGGGTTAAGAGAACTGAACCCATTTAAGTCACCCAAATAGAGGCTGTGCTAGGATTTGATGGATGGTGCTGGAGCTCCTGAGGGAGAGAGAGCACTGGTGATGGGAAGGGCCTTTGCGAACATCGCTCAATAAAAACAACATGGCTTGATAAATGAAGCAGAGTGCTTGTCTACACAAGTACTAACACAAGCAGTACAAGGAAATTTATATCAGGTCCCATTAATGAAAGTACGTTGAAACATCTGTGTTAGTGCTGTCGACTGTCAGTACAGTAGAAGCTACAAATTTGAATGCTGCAAGGGTTGTACTGACACAGATTTTTAAGAAAATTTGGTGTAATCATTTTCAAGCAAGAGTTCCTCATATCTGACCACTTTTACTGAACTCTACAGGCCCACCACTCCACAGCGGACAGAGCTTTGCTTTGCTTTACTACACATCTTAAAACAAAGCTCTGCCATCCAGCCGTCAGCTGGAGATGTGGGAGCTGTAAGTCGAACATTTTGTTTTCTTTAGCATATAGGCAATCCTCACATGATGTTGCTGTTAAAATGTGACTATAATGTTAGTACTTTAGCTCACATAGCGAAGCTAGTGTAGCATTTGTGTCCTCCTGTCCCACTCCTTAATGTTAATGTATGTGATTTATGACATCTATTACACTGGAGAGTGTAATAGATGTGCAGAGATGCAGAGATGTGCAGAGATACCGTGTATGGATAAAGTAAGTGCACAATAGCGCTTCTTAGAGAGACACACACTATGGAGACAGGTATGAAAAAAACAGCTCATTAGCATTAAAGCTACAGACACACAAAACAGCGTGTTCCCAGTAGGGCTGACTGAAAGCACTTTTAAAACGTCTAAATATCTAGATTTGGACAAAACAATTTCAACACACTATTGTGGGACCTCTGAGACCGATTTAATATTGGTGAAAATTCGTATGATATGCGACAATCAGAAGGTTTTATGATGATAACAGTTTGACCCTGAAACAGATAATTCAATTTCTATTATTATTATGGGAAATCAAAGAAGTATTTTTTCAAGCAAGAGCATTCCTCTGGACAGTTCCATATGGTGTCACACTGGACCACACTCTTAAGATCCATTTATAGTATGTTTGGACAGAACTTAGCATTCCTTCAGTCCTCATGTACCCAACAGCAGCACAACAGTGTCGCTTTACCTAAAGGCATGTTTGGATTGTGTGCAGGGAGCGTGCGCGGGAAGCCTCATCCAAATATTTCACTGGCTTCCCCTCTGAATTGTTACAAGTGGTGCCATTCTTCAACGCAAGCATCTGGGCAGCGCGTCAGGGGCGAGAGCATGAAGCGTGCCGGTGGTGCCTCGGCGAGCACAAGGATGGCCACGCTGAGGTGAAGAAGAAAGGGGAGGTTGTTCCCTGCGAGTGGCACGGCCATGCAAGAAGGCGGTCGGGCCAAGGTATGAGGAAGGAAAGGAGGGGACATCATCATGGAGAAAGTGGTCTGACCCGCGTGGTTAATTACCACAAATTGCACCGAGAGGACAGTGTTCCAATTAAAACGGAGGCAAAGCCAACCATTCCCACTGCATCGTACCCTGTATAATGCAACAAATACAATATCTCACATTATATTTTATCTTCTCAAGGGGCAATAGTATAGAAAGTAAACACTTTAGAGTAGGCAGGGTACAGTGTAGAGCAGTCTAGATAAATACTATCCACTAAAAATGAGTCAACACGCAGCCATTACTGTCTAAATAGCTGGCAACACAAGTCAGTACTCCTCACAGTGAACATGTCCAGTTGGTGTCATTGGTGTGAATATTTAGTGTGAGCACCATTGTTTTCTAGCACTGCCCTAATCCTCTTGGGCATGAAAATCACCAGAGCTTTCGCTTCTCCATAATGACATCACTAGTGGCGCTGGTGGATGTGGGACAGACACCTTGCACTCCTCCACCTTCTTTTCGCCTCCACCTTTTTTACCTTCAGCGTCCTCAGCAGGATTCATCTTGGAGGTGTGTAGGGCTGTTATCATGATGGAAAGCTGTTCTGTGCCCCAGTTTCCAAAGGTAAAGGATCAAACTCTGCTTCCCAAAGTCAGTACATGGTAGAATTCATGTTTCCCGCAGCTCCCCAATGCTGGTAGCACTCATGTTGCCTCACACTGTGACTTGACCACCACCATGCTTGACTGTAGGCAAGACACAGTTTTCTTGGTAGTCACAGAAATGGAAAAATTCGCCTTCATTTTACAAAAATAAAGTCAAAATATTAAGAGAAAAATGTTGTAATCTAACGAGGAAGTCAACATTTTAGGAGAATTAGGATGCAATATGGAAAAATAATGTTATTTTAGCAGCACAAAGCTGAAATATTAAAGAAAGATGTTTTTTTTTAAGCTGTAACAGTATGAAAAACAAAGAATAAAGTCATTTTTGGAAAATTAGCTTGAGGAAAAAGTTATAATTTCACCAGAATAAAGTCAAAATATTATGGAAATAAAGCCATCATTACAAGAGGTAAAAGAAAGTTTAAATAGTTTGAAAATTAAAAAACAACAACAGAAATGGAAAAAACAGCCGTGAGTTCATGAGAAAAAAGACAAAATATGAAGACAAAAAAGTTGTATTCTAATGAGAAAAAAGTTGCAATTTCACAAGAATAAACTCATAATATCCAGCCATTTTCCATGCCGCTTAAAATAAAATAAAGCTGTAATATTTGGAAAATTAAATTGGGGAAAAGTTTGGTTTAGTTTGGTTTGGTTTGGTTTGGTTTAGTTTATTTGAACATGAAGGTTACAATGGAATACATCTCGTGTTATAATATTATGGGAATAAACTCAAAATAGGAATGAAGACATAATTACAAGAAGAACATTTACAAGAAGTAAGAAATAGTTGGGAAAAAAACATCTGTAATTTTACAAGTGATATTATGAGAAAAATAATGTATTTCAGTAGCATAGAGTTGAAATATTAAAAAACGTTTTTTTTAAAAGTCACAATATCATGACAAAGAAAGCAAAATACAGTTGTAATTTTTGGAAAATTGGGTCAGGAAAAAGTCAAAATATTATGGCAATAAAGTCAGAATATTTAATATAATTTTTAAAAGCTACATTTAGAAAGTTTTTTTTTTTTTAACAGCAAAATTAGGACAAAAAATAAAACAGTGAAGTTGGTACTGATAATAGGCTTTTTCACCTACAGACCCTTTCCAAAAAATTTGAATGTCATGGAAAAGTTGTTTAATTTCCATAATTCCATTCAAAAAGTTAAACTTTCATAGATTATAGATTCAGGGCCCACAATTTAAATGATTTCAAGTGTTTGTTTATTTTTACGTAATTTGGGCTTCCAGCTCATAAAACCCACGAAAACAGGAATTCAAAAAATTTGAATACTGTGAAGAAATCACCATTTACTTCTCAGTTTTTGCAGGAAAAAAAAAGAAAGAAATTAGGATCACATCAAATCAATCAAAATATGGTACTTTCAAAACGATATGTCAATCTTCAATACTTGGTTGGGAATCCCTTTGCCTTAATCACTGCCTCGATGCCACGTGGCATTGAAGCAATCAGCCTGTGGCATTGCCTGGGAGTTATGGAAGCCCAGATTTCCTTGATGCTTGTTGTCAGCTCTTCTTTGTTGTTGGGTCTGGTGCCCCTCATTTTCCTCTTGAGAATACCCCATAGATTCTCAATGGGGTTTAGGTCCGGTGAGTTGGCTGGCCAGTCAAGCACTGTGATGGCATGGGCATCAAACCAGGTTTTGGTGCTTCTGGCGGTATGGGCAGGGGCCAGGTCCTGCTGGAAGATGAAATCTGCATCTCCATACAGATCCTCAGCAGAAGGAATCATGAAGTCCTCTAAAACATTCTGGTAGACTGTTGCGGTGACCTTGGATTTAAGAAAGCAGAGTTTACCAACACCTGCACCGGACATTGCACCCCAAATCATGACGGACTGTGGATTTTTCACACTGGACCTCAGGCAGCTTGGGTTCTGTTCCTCACCCGTCTTCCTCCAAACCCTTGGACCGTGATTCCCAAATGAAAGGCACACTTTACTTTCATCGGAAAAGAGGACCTTGGACCACTGGCCAACAGTCCAGTCCTTCTTCTCCTTGGCCCAGTGGAGACGCTTCCTACGTTGGCTCAGGTTCAGAAGTGGCTTGACCCGAGGAACCCGACAGTTGTAGCCCATCTCCCGGATGCGTCTGAATGTGGGGGTTTTTGAAGCTGTGACTCCCGCCTCATTCCACTCTTTCTGGATCTCTGCCAGATTCTTGAATCTTCCCTGTTTGATAATCCGCTGAAGTCCACGGTCATCTCTTTTGCTGGTGCATCTTCTCCTGCCACATTTTGCCCTTCCTCGAGACTTTCCATTGATATGCTTGGACACAGCACTCTGTGAACAGCCAGCCTTCTTAGCTGTGAACTTTTGTGGCTTACCCATCCTATGGAGGGTATCAATGATGGTCTTCTGGCCAGTTGTCATGTCTGCAGTCTTCCCCATATTGAACCCAACTGAGACAATTGAACCAAACTGAAGCAATTTAATGACACCTGGGGAAGCCTGTGCAGGTGACTTGAGTTTAGTAGATGATTAGTGTGTGACACTCAGTTTAAAACATTCATGCCCTGCAAAATTTGGGCTGATTTCTTCACAGTATTCTAATTTTTTGAATTCCTGTTTTCGTGGGTTTAATGAGCTGGAAGCCCAAATTATGTAAAAATAAACAAATAAATACTTGAAATCGTTTAAATTGTAGGCCCTGAATCTATAATCTATGAAAGTTTAACTTTTTGAATGGAATTATGGAAATTAAACAACTTTTCCATGACATTCTAATTTTTTGGAAAGGGTCTGTATATGACAAAGCTGAGATGCATTTTTTTTTTCTTGAAATATACAGTATACAACTTCTTAGTGTACAGTATCTCTTAACAAATATCAAAGTGGCCCAGTGTGTGGACCTCGCTGGAAAAAGTTTGGACACCCTTGGTCTCTAAGATATCATCTCTTAAGAAGATAAAAATGCTTGCTGAAATGTGAGGGTTGCACTCACTTTTGTTAGACACTGTATGTAAGTCTCAATTGCTGACTACCCATTAATTTTAACATCAAACAAGACACATGGTTAAGTCCATAAAGGCATGGTTTGAAGAGTTTGGTGTGGAAGAATGCCACCCCAATGTGGGAGTCGGTGACCCCTGATCTCACAGATAGCCTTGTGGATGTCTGTAGCTAAGAAAACCACAGACACACCCCAAAATCTTTCATAAAGTCTTCCCAGAAAAGTGGATACTGTTACAGCTGTCATTGATGGACCACCTATACATATTCTCCCATTTTCACTTCCTGTAGGTGTAAGGCCCATGTTACGAACATAAAATGTATGGGACTATTTTAAGCTTTCCCCTCAAGTTGATCTAAGTGGAAATGTCCCCGAGTGTCAAAACTCCCCCCAAAACAGGTCCTCGCACACACATAAATGTTGTGTTTTTACAAGCTCCTTCTTGTTATGTCTGCACGTCTATTTCGGGTTTGTCGCAAACATGTTGCCCAACTCGTCCGACATCATGGGAACGCTTAGGAAAAAGAAAAAGACATCTCGACTTTGAAAGAATGCTGCGAAATCACATGTTCATTGTTGTTGCTGCAAAACCAAGAATCCCATTTGGAAAAACACACAAATATGGCATGATGGACGTGTGAAATGTAAAAGCAATACAGGCAGACTGGAGGAATTAAAAATGTGTGTGCAAAGATGTGAAGAGCAGACAAACCCTTCAAGTTGACTAAAAAATGAACCTACAGGAGGGCTGAGAGATTCATAAGGTCTCAAAGGGTGATTGATGGCTCCTAGTGGGGAAATCTGTGTGGGATTTTCTTTTTTGGACAAAAAAAAAAAAAACGCACACATGGGAGTCGTCCGAGCAATAGAGCCATACGAAGAGGGAGTGGGGGGTTGTACACCACTTAAAAATTACAGTGCAGGCACGCCAGCCTAAATACAAGTGGCGCCCACTCCCAAGGCTGACGCTTCAGGTGAAAACAAGAGAATGTTTCTGGACAGGACAGACTTAAAGTGTGACCTGTGGCCCCCTGTTGAGTTAACATTAGCGGGATCCCAGTGTATGTGTAGACTCCACTCTAGCTAGCTGTTCATCATCGGCCTTCAAGGTGGACAATCACACACTGACACTTCACCATAACACAGCAGCATCCAAGACAACGCATCTGTCAAAGGGGATGTTTAAAAACAAGTTATCATTATTACTCATTATTTTTCGAGATGGCGGGACGGGTGCAGGCTGATAGCGGCCCTAGCAGTCTGGTTAACATCGACCCTTCCTGGTCTGCTGAGCCCACAACTTGGGAATGGGAAAACTGTTGATGAGAGAGGCGTCTGACCGCGAGACAGGGGGCACACAGATAAGGAGTGTCCTGGTGTCTGATGGTCCGCGGATCCTAAATCATCGCCGGTGACTCCCCCTAGTTCACAAACATCAGTACTCCCATCGCTCCGAACAGGAGTTCCCCTCTTATCGACGGACTTATCACGCACATCGGTTATCTGGCGCTCCAACAAACACC
Source organism: Dunckerocampus dactyliophorus (assembly GCF_027744805.1). Lineage (NCBI taxonomy): Eukaryota > Metazoa > Chordata > Actinopteri > Syngnathiformes > Syngnathidae > Dunckerocampus > Dunckerocampus dactyliophorus. Next base: position 8,062,242 of record NC_072829.1, on the reverse strand, counting down.
ATCAAACACTCACTCCTCCGCACACGAACACAGGCACGTAACATGAAATATGAGAGAGGGTGGAGCAAATGGACCTGTTTTCTCCAGTACCGGTGAAAAGTTTGGATGTGCCCAGACTTTTGGCTTGTGGGTTTTTGCATGTGTGACACTCACTTTTGTTTCCTACCAGCGAGACGACTGGCTGGATGTCAGATTCCTCGTTGGCCTTCTTCACCATGCTGAACCAGTCCTCCAGATTCTCAAAGCTCTGGTAGTTGGTGATGTCGTACACAAGGAGAACCCCCTACATTGAAGAAAAGCAGTGTACTGTACTGTCTGAATTTCATTTATCATATCAATTGGGGACAGCTTCACACATAAGGTTAGTAATGGGTGTGAAATAGAGGTTACGTTATCTCCTCATCAGTCCATGTCTGGGCCAGCAAGGTGAATGTTTCTAATATGACTGCACCGTGCAGCATGACTGAAAGGCGCATTTGTTGCTTTTTGTTCTGCAGACACGCACTGTCGCAACCTGCGTGGTTGGTGCCGACAGCTTCAGCCGCTAGTCATAGCCACCCGTCCCCTCCAAACAGTACATGATTGATTACAGGATGCACGGGGCGGAACAATAGGTGCAAAAGTTCCAGGCAGCACCCGGCATTAAAACCTGCGGAGCAACTTGTGATGAGGCGGTCAGGCACAAACAGTTGCGCTTGAGAGAGCCAGTGCTGCGGTTGAGGTTAAAGGTCCTCCTCGCAGTATTTTTTTTTTTATTTTAAATACACTACAGAGGTCCCACAATAGTGTATTGAAAATGGGTTGTCCAGTTTAAAAGTGCTTTTAGTAAGACAATACACCCCATTTTGTGTGTCTGTAGGTTTAATGCTACTATGAACTACTATATGTTTTTTCGCACCTTTCTCTGAGTGTGTGTATCCAAGAAGCGCTATTGTGCACTTTATCTACTTTTTACATATACACTGTAACTTTAGTGCTTATAAAACATGCTTGAGCGGCACATATTACTTGTTAGAGCATCATTAAAAAGTCAATTTTACAGAATAGCAGACCTTTAATGCACACACTGGCACTCACATGGAGACGAGTCGTCTTATCAGTAGGCCTCTTCCTCAAACAAGAGGCGTTCTGCAGGTGACACAACGCACTTGACTGCTGCCTGAGGACACTGTTGTTCCCCAACAGACCATGGCTGTCGTTTTTCGACTGACATGCAATTATTTAAAAGCTTAATTTATCCACAAGGATCGAAATGTGGTACCAAACAACACAGTTTGGTTCAGTTTGCCCTAGGATGCAAATCTGTGCATTGTCATTGTCAGAAGTTGTGAAAGCTCCACAATTTTTGTCAACCTTCCTTTGAGGTACCAATCGCAGCGGTACTTTTTGCAAACATTTCATTTTCATCTAGAGACACTGACATTGTTATATTTTGTTTACTAGCTTCCTCTTCCTTGTTGAACTAACTGCTGCGTTACACTGTGTCCTTGTGAAGTAACGGGCCAAATAATCAATTAATTGATTAATTTACCTTTAAGATTGCATGGAATTGATTTTATGGCACCTTGGCTTGGCTGCAACAAGCATGATCTATGATCTATGGGAAATTGAGCTACATACAGTATTACATTACAGTCGTCCCTCACTACCTCACAGTTCCAACATCGTTGCCTCACTATCTTTTTTTTTTCCACAAATTAATTAATTAATAAACAACCACTTTTTCTGGTTGATTATGTACTATTATTAGTCAAAAATATTGAAAGACAAGTTATATGTTGTATTCTGGTCACTTGGAGTCAGTAATGTTACATTGATGAGACATGACATTATATTAGATTATATCAGATTAGATTAGATTAGATTAGATTAGATTAGATTAGATTAGATTAGATTAGATTAGATTAGATTCATAAATTCATAAATTTAGAATAAATACATTGGCGGCTGAATAGTTAGATCTGAAGCATCCTATGTTTAAAGCAGCGGCTGTCTCATGTGTGCAGTGATCCCATATGTGGCATTATAGTTGAGCAAAGCTGACATCCATCATGGACAACACCTCTCACCCGCTACATGACACTGTTGTTTCCCTTAGCAGCTCCTTCAGCAGCAGACTGTTACACCCACGGTGTAAGAAGGAGAGGTTCAAATACAATACAATACAATACAATGTGTTGTACACAGAGAATAATAGGAGTGTAAAGGTGACTATAGGGGTGTTACTTCATGTCTACAGGGCTCTAATAATGGTAAAAATCATATTTAGAAAGTCATAAACTGTTTTTCTATGCTCTAATTAAAAAAATATTCAATTTGTTAACCGCAATAAACAATGGACAACTGCTCAATACTGGCTTTGAAACAGAACATTCAAAAATAGTTTTCATAGAAATTACCCCTTTGGTTCTCAAATTTTATGTCGAGACTTACACAGGCACATTTTAGTAATAAGAATAACATGGTGGATGTGGTAAGTTGTTGTTGACAGATGGGTTGGTGACATTAGCAGGCTCCACTGTGATTAATTGTGGATTTTTCCCATTCATTTTAAAACTCATTGAATTAAACATAAATTGGATTGTTACTTTCATCAGTTCAGGCCCAGTAGACAAGATGTGACAATACACAAGACTGACTCCATAAGAACAAGATGAGACGAGATTTGAACATTAATTTTAAGAAAAGTACAATGAAAAAATATGACTGGACAAACAAACTTTTATTTTGCCGTGTCACAAATGGTTGAAATGGTTATTGTCCCACAAATTGGCACTATATGATATCATTCTTTAATTGTTTTTGACACCAAATAAACCACTGTTATGATATGTAATAATAATAATAAATCATAATACTTTCACCCTGTAAAGTGGTGGAATTGGCGTTTGTGACATGTATTTTCTCAAAGGCAATTCATACCGTCTGTTATCATTATCATATTTTATTTCTTAGCCACGTTCCACAGATGGGCCACACTCTGGTCACCCATGTGTGTTTCCAGGAAGGCAGGTACTGCCAGTGTGCCTGCTTCACAATCAGAGGTGGAGATCCTGCACGGCAGATACTTCACCTTTGTGGAAGGCACGTATTTAATTACCGAATAAATGCATGATGCAAGAAACACTTCCTGTCTTTCACTTTTAATGTGCACCACTACTTGCTAAATATAGCGACCATGTCATTAAATTGTCAACACAGATCTCCTCTACGTATGACGTGTGTTATGTTATGGTCGCCACATCACACCATCCAGGCAGCCCCGGTGCCGCTCCAGAGGTCAAGAGAACCAGAGTATAGAGCGGAGAGAGCAACTTGCTGTGGCCGCCATGGTGCATATAGTCGGGCACTTGCTCCGAGCAGACCCGGTGCTGCCATTATTAATGTTGATGTCGATTAATGGTAACGGTGATTAAGGGTGCAGACAAGTCCGAACATTTACATGTTTTGATCTGATAAAACTACTGTAGTAACTTTGATCAAGTGTAGAATTACTATAACGTTTGCTTGGATATTAACACACACGGCAGTTCAACTTCGATGGAAAAAACATCCACGTCACTTCCTGACGCTGAAGCTGGGAACGTCAAGGTAGGTTGGACTGCAGGGTTTAAAGTGTGTAAATCACTTAATGCGCGCTTCCAATAATGTCTTGCAAACTGCCACTTCCATATGACATTTATTACCATTCATAGTAGCAGTGTCACAGTTCACAGTCTGATTGGCTTCTGGCTGCCGTGCTGAGAAACAGCAACGAGAAGTCTCATCACGTTTTGATCTCACGAGATCTCGTGACACCCGTGCCTAGCATCCTCAACTACACTAGTCTTTTTGGTTAAGATATCCTTTTAAAAAATCCATAGTATTATTATTCTTCCATGGAATAATAATCCCTGAAAGACAAGAATATTAGCTGAGACTTGCGACAGAGTAGAACCGCTCGCGGATGTGGCCAAATCCCACACGGCCTCATCATTTTGACACAAATTGTGAGCTTCTACCGACCTGCTACATTCACCATCAGTTCAGATGTCAGTCGATCGCTTGAGTTTATTATCGTACGGCTCCAGCTGGAGGGAGTTGGGGGGAGCTCTGACCAGACTGTAATAATAAGCCCAAGCCGACTCACCGACGTCCCTCTAAACTAATCCTTCCTGTGCTTCCTATTACTGTTCCACCGCGGTGACAAGCGCTTCACCCAAAATGCCAGCGTGACGTTTTAAGCTAAAATAAAGATACGTTGCATGTTTTCTAGGTGAGCGTAGTATATCAAGGTGACTTACGTGAGCTCCGTACACGTATTTATCCAGCATTTTCCCTCCTAACGTTTGTCCTCCAATGTCCCACACCTGGAGGGCCACGTTCAGATTGCCTAAAAGACAAGTTGAGGTGAAAAAAAACATCATTAATGACAAAGTTGGTGAAATTTGAATGGAATTTCTGAGATTCTGAGGTTTTTGTTGGTTTGTAAAGCTAAAAATAGCTGTTGGGGCTAAAAGTCCACACTGTTGACAGAATTCTTAAAAAAAAAAAAAAAAGGAGGGGGGGGATTTGTCATTTATGTTCTTGCCAACACTTCCCAGAATTCTTAGTAAAAAAGGTGTTTGCATTGTGCCATGTGTGTCATAACCTGCTTGCTGCCAAGTCAGGAAAGTGAGGAGAATTATGTGCTGTTAAGGAAAATGGCAATAATTAAACAGAAAATAGGAGGACTCTTGTCCTCATGTCAGTGGAAAGTGGGAGACAGCCTGAATGAGAGAGAGAAAGATGGGCACAAAAAACCCCAAATCCAAATAAATATTTTCTTCCTCTGGAAAATCAAAGGGGTGGTCAAAGTAGGCGGGAGGACCAGACAGCGAAGAGTTTATACTGGTGCTACGCGGCCTCCGTGCTGGGTCCGAGTGTAGCTGCTGTGGACACGGCTGGACGATGTCGCCCTCTCTTATTTTGAGCGCGAGGAAAGGAAACGCTGAGGTTCACAGTCACTACATCTAGACTATACAGTGTCAATGTAAAGCTACATTGAGGAGAGCGATGAATAACTGCTCTTTGGCGGCAGCGAGCACCATCCCACCCATCCAAACCACGCTCGGACACTCGCTTTATTTGTGTTCCAAAGGTTCACACTGACTCAACGCCACTGGCATTTTCTCTGCTTGTGCCTTGGGAGGGGAACCTTCCAGGCCCACAGCTAAACCTTGAAAAAGGTCAAACAAATGCACATCTAGTCAAGTTAACACAGCAACTTTCACATAACAACTTAGTACAACATTATTATTATTATTATTTATTATTTCTTGTACAGATGGGAAAGTTGACAAAATAATACCTGCAAAAAAATATTTATGTCACAAAAACAGTAGTGGAAAAGTGTATTGATAACCACAGAAACAGCGATGGAATTTAACGTGACAAGGAAAGGGTCTGGCTGCATTGTACATTTGACCAAAACAATTAAATTAATTACAAGCGCAAATGAATATCTACAAATGCCAATAAATAACAGTACCATTTTGCAATCACCTCCATCAGGTGTCTTGCAAGTTTGAGTACTTTTTAGGGGTGCACGACAAATATCGGACCGATAATTATCAGATCATCATTGCAAAACAGCTCAGATAACCAATCGTTGTTAAAAAACGCTCCAATGAGGCGAGATTGCCTGCACTGTGCTATAGGTGAGTTAGGCTGAGCAAATCAAGCTCTCCTTTTAAACATGTGTTGTAAACAAACATGATGTCGATCATGTGGGATCACCCCTCTGCCTCAAAACACCTCACGTGCTCGTCGCACCAAACCCTCCGTAAACACTTGAGTACAAGAGAAAAAAAAAACATCAATCCTCAACACACCGAACCCCACCAGCCACTCGAAATGCCAGCATCGCCACAACGCCGCCCCGAAAGCCCACAAATACACCAGCACTGCCAAAGCAGCTGCCATAAAGTTTGCCGCAAAGGGGCCTGCTCCCATCGCCCGTGTGGGAATGAATATTAATAATGAGCAGGGTGAGCCCTTCAACACGAACAATCCAGTGTGCCGAATTTATTCCAAAGTGGTAGCAACATAAAAGGCAACGAAACTAACTTGTCCACCTCAAACATATCCGCCCAACCCAGTTTTCAACACTCACTGAGACGTTTGGTCTGTAAAGTAAATACAAACGGAACAGAGCTAAATGGTGTGCGTTCACAGAAAGTCATCGCAAAAGAAATGCTGCTCTTAACACAGTTGAAAAGCCAGCATTTCAAGATGCTGCAAACATTACACAGTGCAAATTGCCTGTGAGAAAATACATGTCACAAATGCCAATTCCACAACTTTACAGAGTGAAAGAAGCCATATTTAAACGAAACATTGCATTATTATGATATATTAGCATTATTATTATTAGTATAAATTATTATATATATTATGATAACATTAGTGGTTTATTTGGTATAAAAAAATGTTGACAGTGATAAAGTTTAATGTCAATTTGTGGGACAATAAACATTTCAAAATGCACCTGCATTGTTTTGTGACACTGTCAAAATAAAAAAAGTTGTTTGTCCAGTCATATGTTTTCATTGTACTTTATTCTTAAAGGGATAGTTTGGATTTTTTTGACATGAAGTTGGCATCCCCATCAGCAGTGGAGTGCAGAAATTAATCAGGGATTCGTCATTTAGTTGAGTGTTTTGCTCTACAATCACCTGTCTCAGGTGTTGAGTATTTTTACTTTATTTTAGTTCACGCTGTTAAAAACCATAATGAAAAACAATAATGATGTTATCGCTCTGCAACCACTTCTCTCAGTTGTCTTCAAAGGTTGAGTTCTTTTACATTATTTTAGTTAATGCTTTTGAAAGACGTAATGAAAAAAAGTAATCAGGGACTTGCCATTTAGGTGAGAGTACCACTCAGCAACCAACTCTGTCAGGTGTCTTCAAAGAGTGAGTAGTTTTAATTATACAGCGGTTAAACTTATTTTAACACTTGTGTAACAGTTAATGTTACATTACTTAAAACATTGCCGGTCCGAGACAAGATTGTGACGGTTTGAGCCCCGAACAAGTTATAAGCCTGATTTTGCCGGACAACATTATAAGCACAAGCGCTACTATTGTGCTGTGTTGCGCCATTGCTATTTTGTTAACTGATGTATTTCCACATGACCGCAATGGATGTGGAAACAGTGATTTTCTAAAAAAAAAAAAAAAAAAAAGGCAAATAAGAGCATTTAAGGCCCCAAAAATGCAGCTGTCATGTAAACAAACATGCCAAAATGGCAACGAGAACCAATTTTTTAAATTCCAGCTCTAAACTTACACGCTTCTCTTATATGGTGTTGATTGGTATTGTTCTAAAAAGCTCCTAACAGAGGAGGCTGTTGTCTGCCAGTCGGCCTAACCTCACCTCTACTTGCCTTGGAAAATGTACATTAAATTTGACAAGCTGGCCTTCATGGTGAGAGAGGCCGACCACCACCCCCCTACCAAACACACACACTGCTCTAAAATATGGTTACTGCTCCACAGAGACCCGGACATAGCGCTCCGACGAAAGCCTGGGTGAAGAACCTAACGAAGTTCAGGACCACCCAGTTTGCCGAGCCACCCTTCTCTTCATCAGCTCATCAACACCCAATTCCCCAGAAAATGGGCCCTTTAGCAAGTCAAGTGTTGAGCCTGTGTTGTTGCCGCTCCACTGATGCAGATAGATGTGCGCTGCCCTCGGAGGTGCAATAAGAAGCGCACAACAAGGCAATTGCGGGATTAAGTCGGAGTTCATATTAAGTCCAGCTGAACCCAGCTTGTGCTTACGGCTGGTTCTTTTCTTTCTAGCTCCACCGCAACATTTTTGGGGGTTTAGTTCTCCTAAGTCTCATAAGCCCAAACTGACACACAATCAAAACACAACCCTTAGTCCAACTCGCAAATCAGCATAACCTCTACTTTACTACAACTTTAGCTTTGCTTAATGTTGTTTTATTAGGAATGAAAGAATAGAGACACTTTGCAGACTTGTGCTACCCGGACATTGGCAGAGAGTGATGAAGTGCCATTTTAGTCGCTCAGAAAAAGAATCTACTTCACATGGCAGCAATTTTTAAATGTCTAAATATAGCATGAATGAATAAACATTTTATTTTAAAGATCTAATGGGCCAACTGAGTGTGGCTGTATTCCTGCAGGCTTCCACATAAACAAATAGGAACATTCATGTTTTATGTGGCACGGGACAAAGATCTGTTGAACTTTTGAGGGGGATTCACCATAGGAACAGAAAACTTGTTCACGTATTTACTCATGTAGTCGTGCCCACAGGATTATGAGCGAGGCTGGCCCGTGGGCCCGGCGTGAACGTGAGAGCCGTCCGCCGGCCTTGTAGACTGTTTGCTCAGGAGAGAGGAGCTTTCACAGTGAATAAGGCTGAGAAGTGGCAGATGCTCTACAATGAGGCGCCACCAGAAAAGACACATTCAGCTCCGAACGGTTGATGGGAAGAATTAAACCCCAACCTCTGGCAAGAAACGCTGGGACAGAAAAATACACAGGCCGCCAAATAATTAGAAGAAATATAAATATGAAGGACAGTGGAACCTCTAAGGTCAGTCCTTGGCAGAAGTACATTTTGTTCGTATTTAGAAACAATTTTCCCAAAGGAAATGAAAGAGAAATTAATACAATTAACCCGTTCCAGGGTCAGACTGCCACCGTCATAAAACCTTGATTAAATAAAAGTCACATTTTGACAGTCTTAACTGCCACACAAGCGTGGAGATAAGGTAAACGACTGTATCTAAAACATTACATTATCTAAATAAAACAAACAGACAGTAAAACTATTCACCTTTTGAAGACACCCAACAGACATTAGTGGCCCTTAGAAGTGAAACCGAAATCGGTCATAACTTAAATGACAAGGCGCATTTAGATGGTGATTCATGAGATTCATTGCCATACAAGTGTAAAAAGAAGTTAACAACCGTAAAAACAACAAAACAGTCTCTCTTAACTTTGATAGCAAATGACTACTATAAGTTTTAGTACTCGTGAATGGGGCTGTTGCTAACGTCACTTAACTTCCTGAATATATTCTTCCTTGTTGAAGCTCAAGCCAAAGAAAAAACAAAAGACAATCACAGAGTAAATCATTTGATGCGTGCTGAGATCCTGCTTTATCTGTGCAACTGTAGAGGCATATTTTTCCCGCACTGACAAAATATCCCAAATCTTGTCTAAGCACACAAATGAAATACCAAGTGTGAAGTCTCCCGAAGTTTTTTTTGCAGCACGTGTGCCTGCATGGTCCCAGGAGATCAAGAGAAAGGGAGCGAGCACTCCCACATGATTGTTGTTAGGTGTCTCACCTGGAAGGCTTATTCTCTTCAGGAAGAAATCCAGGCCGATGGTTTGTTTGTACTGCTTCCCAAAGGCCTCCTGAGCAAACCTGGTGGCGAGTGACGTCTGGAACAACAGGGGCAAAAGGGGAGAGACACCGCAGGGAGTCAGCAGGGAGCACCGACATGTCACTGGAAGACGTTAAGTTCTTTTTTTGAAAAAAAGAAAAAAGAAAAAAAAAACAATATGTCTGCTGTCTGCATTGCGATAAAAGACAGATTTTTACTCATGCATGCACCCAAGACATACAAACAGCATTCAGTGGAGCACCAATTTGGAACAGCACTAAGTTGTTCATAGACACCCTCTTCCATGATATGCATACATTTTGTCTGTAAATATGCAATATATTCACCAAAACATTGGGAACAATGTTGAAACCTGTTAACAAACAGTGCACCTTTATCCAGGTCCACACTCAAGTTTAATAAGTTGTTCTTGAACCTGTGTCCAAGCACTCTGAAAAGTATCAACGAAACAAAATTAAGTTGTTTATATTTCAGTTCAATAACAAACAGACGGCTATGCCAATACAGAAGTAATCGCATATATAGTCATTACATAATGCACAATAATTCCAGGCTAAAATATAAGGCCTTTGAAGGGAACCCTCAGTGTTTTTGTAAGACACGATCATATTCATAATGTTTTTCTTTTTTTTTTTTGTTTATGTTTGTTTATGACTTTCTAAATACAATTTTTACCATTATCAGAGCCCTGTACACACAAAATAACACTTCGATAGTCACCTTTACACTGATATTACCTAATATAGTAGATATAATCAGACAAAATAAATCATTTAAGGCATAAATAAGACTCGTGCTCTGTGTGTTTCAATAAATGTCGGGGATTCAGAGTTGAGTTTTAGCTGGCGTAAGTACGGCCGCAACAGCAGTCCCGGTGGAACTGGAAGAGGTGGCCGGGAATCCAGAAGTCTGGGCTTCCCAACTGAAACGAATGCCTCCTCAACCCAGACCTGATGAGCGGAAGAAAATTGATGGATGGATATTATTATTATTATTATTATTATTATTATTATTATTATTATTATGATTATTATTATTATTATTATTATGTACTTATTGTGCCTGTTGTGAGATAAATTATTATAAAATAATAAAAGCATGTCATTGGCGATCAAGTTTGGTGCATGTTACTAGTGACACCTAGTGGCCAGTGTACAGTACAGTTCATCAACGTTTTGTATTGCCTTAAACTATTTGAATTTAGTTCATTTAGAATTTTTTTTAAGCTTGAAATTGCTTAATTTAGGCCAAGAATACATCACTTTTGCTTGAATATGCTTTTTCTTTTTTTTTCTTTTTACTAATAATAGGCCATAGTCAACCACAAAACAGCGATTATTTATTCATTCATTTTTTTTTTAAATTGCAGTGTAGCGAGGGATGGCTGTAATGTAATATTTCTATAAAAGGAAAAAAAATCTATAGTGCTATTCATAAAAACCTGATGTCAGTGGCACGCTCCATTTGCCATCCTTTTTAGGATATTTGATTCTCTAATATTTTCCTTAAAAACCACTACGTAGCGTAATTTATCATATCAAGTCATCTTTCGCAGCGTACTACCATGCATCCATAAGAAAGCCACAAGTGTGGCATACACTTTATTATTACAAATTCATTTCACAGACTTAAAAAAAAAAGTCAACGACTGAAGGGGACGGATGGAACTAGACGTCAAAGCGAGAATGACAAAAACAGGTGTGGGTATGCATGCACGTGTCACGTCTCCGGACCAAATAATTGCCACAAATTAGGAAACCTCCATCACTGTCACTGTTCAGAGGAGGAAGAAAATAGCGCGTCCACGAGGAGAGAGAGACGGCTCGGCGTTGACGCGCCAACTTTAATTCATTTTGATGGATGTGCGGCGGTGGGAAAACAGGAAGCATTGAATGTCTATTAGCTGGCCTCAACGTCAGCGCCCAACACCTGAGGACTTGTGTGGCGAGGAGCAAAATACATTTTCAAGGAACTCAGAGAGGTGTTTCTAATATGGACTAAAAAAATAAAACAAAATAAAATAATAAACATATTGTCAATGATGACAGTAACAATGAAACTACAAACTGTGTAGCCAAGATGACGCTAAATACTATTATTTATACAGGTTTTTACATGTGAAAATGTGGTCATTTTCTCTAATTCATCTTACTGGAAGTTCACTGACCTCCAGACATTCTCAATCTCAGCTCGTTGCGGCCTCAAGGGTGACGGCAACGAGGAGAAATCGGCTCATTTAGGTAGCCCAAACAATCAGCGGCAACACGGGAATAACAAGCTTGGACAGCAAAAATGAATCCCACATGCTCACGCTGGCCTGCTCGGACGTTTGACATTTGTCTTGGCGTTCCCGGTAGCTTGGCTCTCCTCTTTTAACGCGGTCGTCCCTTTGTATTTTTTTTTCCCTGGCGTACAATTGCAACAAGGAATGGTGTAATCCTGACACTCCACCAGAGAACAGCACAGGGTCACCAGTGATACCAATGCCGGGAAATAGAAGGGGGAAGTTCCATTGAAACAAGAAACTTTGAGAGGGAAGGGGAAAAAACATAGCGAGACAATCATATGATGCAACTCGTGTAATGTTCTCTTCACAATAAGGAGATAATAGCGGACATTTTATGTAGAGTAGCTTACAAATGTGAGTTATACTGCTCACATTTCAGCAAGCATTTTACTACATTTTATCTTATCATGGGGCAATACTCTAGAATGCAAACTTGGATACGGATCAGTCTCCTGAAGGGGGTACCAGAGAGGGTGCCGTGCCGTCACTTGGAGGGGCATGAGACACAGACGACAGTGATTTGCAGCTATAACCAAATAAAAACATACTGCAAACACATTGAATAAACAAGGGAAACAGTGTTGAATATGATCTCTGTGTTTGTTGCGTATAAAAGACGATCTGATGTCAATTTCAGCCCGTTTGAGCATTGCCATTTTGTGATATGCAAAAGTGTGTTACAAACACAGAAAATAATACAAAATGGTGGAATTTACCTCATTGTACCTCAAACAAAAAATGTACTTTTTCCAACTTCGACAAAACATGCAAAGGAGCTGACCTCTGCTTTGACAACCAATGTGAACTTCAAAGTATTTGCGTGTCATTGCTGTGTTTTTTCATCAAAATTCAGGCAGTAACAAACGTGACACTGCTTTAAAATCAGAAATATGGTGTAATGTCCATGATGCGTGTTACCGTCAGGATTTCTACTGATCTATTTTTTTCTAATCAATACACATCGGGGAACTGTTTTTTCACATCGTGTTTCCGTGGAAGGTTAAGTGTGTTGCTGCAGTGCAAACTAACAATGTTTTAAAGAACGCAGTGTTGAGTCTCACATAGCGTTAGAAGCAGGGTCCATCCACTTGCTCCGTGTTACGAGCAAGACACCTCGCCGTTTTGGAGTTTGTGATCATGTAGGGCACACGTGTCAATGGAGGGCTGAGACACTGCAGGTTTTCTCTCCAACCAGTTTCTCCAGCAGGTGATTGAATTGATGAGCTCCTTCCCTCAAATTGAAGGTGGTGTTACCTTTAGTGACCGGTTGGAAAGAAAACCTGCAGTGTCTCGGCCCTCCATGGCATGACTTTGACACCCCTGATTTAAGGTAAGCTTAAAGCATTTATACATTTTAAACCTTGCTTTGTTGTTTAATGAAGGCTGTTTTAAGTAAAAGCAGAGAATGTAGATTTTACTTGCTTTGCTTGTGTGTACAGCTTGTATAGCAGTATGAATTTACCATGCACTGAAAATGAAACAGGAATTGTTGTCTAGATATCTGGCAACACAAGAGCCGCAAGATAACTGTGTCTTGCCTAGCGTCATGGTCTGGGGCTGTATGAATGCGTCCTGCACGAGGGAACTGCGTTTCATCAAGGCAAAACATGAATTCCAACATGTACTTTCTGACATTTTGAAGTAGGGTTGGGCGATAATTTCTTTATACGGGTATCAATTCTTGAAATGATAAGAAAATAACTTATACTGGTATAAATGATCATTTCAGATGGAAAAAAAGCAGCGTTCATGACGTGTTTTTCCTGCAACTGCGCACCGCGGCGCACTGTACTGACACATGGACGCCTCGCGTGGGCCACAGCATGGTCCAGCGGTGGCGGACAAAGCAGAGCAAACAACAAAACAACAAGAGAGAAAATGAGCATGGCTGAAGGCGGAGGATAAGCGGAGACTACAGACGAAGAAACTGTTGCTAAACGGGGAGGCACCTCTGTAATATGGAAGTGGTTTGGTTTCGATATGGCAGATATCTGTAGTATAGACACGTGGAGTAGCCTCACGGTCCACCACATAACCAGCGACTGGACTTTGAAGTCGTCCTGTCTCCAGACAAGTTTTTTTCCAGAGGAACACAGGTGAAAACAGGATTTCTCCAGGAATGAGACTTAGATGAGAAGAAACAAGTGTGTACTACTGACAGTGAATCTAATGTTGTGGAAAGCAGCTGCCCTCAACAACTGGAATAGACTGGCTTGCTTTGAACACTCTCTACACACTGCCGCAGGTAAGCTTACTTTTAATTGAATTATTTTTAATTATATGGGATAAGGTTTGTAGCTTTTTATACAAGACTCCGCAGAATTTAATTATATCGTCGTGATACATCCCAAAAATATTGTGATACATGCTAAGGTCCATATCACACCCTATTCTGAAGCAGAAACTTGGCCACATTGCAGTTTTTCAACATGATAAAGAGCCCAAAAACACCTCCAAGATGACACGTGCCTTGCTAAGGTGAAGGTGAAGATGATGGAGTGGCCAAGAAGCACCTGTGGAGAATCCTCAAGTGGTAGAAAGGATGGTGCAGGAGTGTAAGCTATCCAACATCCACCAGCTCCACCAGTGGTGTCATAATGGAGGAGTGGAAGAGGATTCCAATAACAACGTGTGCAGCTCCGGTCAATTCTATGCCCAAGAGGATCAAGGCAGTTGTAGATAGATGATGGTGCTCACACTAAATATTCACGCCAAGGGCAGAATTTGGACATGCTCATTTTGAGGTGTACTCACTTGTGTTGCTAACTATTTAGATAAGAATGGCTGTGTGTTGACTCTTTCAGTGGACAGTCAATTTTTTACTGCTATACAAGCTGTACACGGACTACTAGAGTATATCCAAGTTTACCTTCTTTGTATTGTCCCTTAGTACCTGAAATGTGCGTACTCACTTATGTCAGGTACTACATGATGCCCTACTACAATTTAAGCTTGCTTCAGAAAAGCAAATATTGAGGCAAACCAGAGCAATCCAGTGGAAAAATAGACTTGTGTGTAAGATATTTACAAAAACATCTTGCTCAGGTGGACAAGCCATCCCACATCTCTGCTATATTTTCTGAATGAGCCAAGCCAAAATACCATGGGAGAATGGCCTCCAAAATAAACCGATTCCATTGCAATTTTCAGGGGCAAATTGACATTAATAAGGGGACGGTTGGGGGGCGCCGTTCAAGTTGTCAGTCAGCGGTGCTGACTTCAAATCGGGGTGTAGGGAGAGGGGGGGGTTGGTGTTTTCTATGCCCAACACACAAGCAGGTAAGTCAGTGATGAGCTGACACCTGGCAACAATGTGTGTGTGTTATTAATGTAGCGTATCTGCTAGGAGAACTGTGTGCGCGTGTGTGTGTGTGTGTGTGCATGTGTTCTCAATGCCATCGCTACCTTACTCTGCCACTCTACTGAAGAAGAAAAAAAAAAGAAAAATGTAGGTTATTCAGAATGAGAACATTTGTTTTTTCTCTTTGGGTGGCAAGTTTATACAGCTTCATTTGTTTTGGACATGACTCAATAAAGCTGGTGAAAGGGGGTTTTTTTGTTGTTTTTTTATGGCTTTTCCTGATACCACCACAGAAATGTACTGCTGAAGGTGTGATGATAACCACAGAACCAGAAATGGAACCTATTGTGATGTAGCAAAGTGGAATACAGTACTGGTATCCTTGTCCTGGCTGCTCAGTACAGTATGGCTTAAGTCGAAAAATTAGGGGGGTGAAGAACGTGAGTCACACTAACATGCAATCTAATTTCTAAATATCCATGAGCTATGCCCTACATCACAAACAAACACTGACATGTCCTCCTCACTGTCCCCTCGTGTGTTTGCTCGTGTGTGTGAAAACCATCCGAGAATCGCAATCTCAATTCTCTGCAAGACATCAAATTTTTTTGAAGAATCTTGCAACCCTAATAATAATAATACAAGCAGATGGTTTAATATTTTCCTCAGCTCAAAGTCACCCGTGACCATAATGAAGACAAGCAGTTTAGAAAGTAGACAAATTATTTGACTTAATATGTAATATTCACGGACGGACAAAATATTAGCGCTCGGTATGATGCAGTGCGACTACACCACTGCTAAATATTGGTAACGATAATAGTTATCCATCCATCCATCCACTTTCTATGCCACTTATCCTATCTATAGTAGTCATTAGTTACAATATATTATATTTATCTCATTGTTAATGAATCTCTATAAAAACACAATATGCCTCAATTGCTTTACTTATTAGTTCACCAATAAGTAAAGCAACTAAAGCGTGAAGCGTTGAATTGCTGTCAGTAAACGACAGCATTGCCACTTCTCTGGTCGTGTGCTTGTTAGCTAATGGCTAATTTAGCATCGCCTGTCGCCATGGTGACATGAAGATACACTGCAGCTTCAGGAACAGCACCACATGAAGCTTAATGCCAAACTGGAATGTCGTAAAAGAGATAACAATGTCATGCTCGTGCTATGTGGATACTTTTAAGCGTGAGAGTGTGCCATTGTTGTGTTTGGGTGTTCAAAGCTAGCTAGTTTTGTATATGTGTGTGAGCTGTCCTTTACCTTTCCACAAGCGCCGTCGCCGATTACTACAATTTTAAGCTGTCGGTCCTGGCTCTCCTCCTCCGAGTCCGACATGACGCCGCTGACTGTGTTCGGCCAGTGTCTGCCTGAGACCCTTTCACTCCAAGCGAAATACGGAGGATTAAAATGAAGATAGTCGGCTAATAATCACAGACGGATTAGCAGAGCGTCGAGTAAGCAAACGGGCGCCATTTTGACTGTACCAAGTCAGCCACTCTGTTTATTGCTGGCCACCAAACACTAGTACGGACTAAGATGTTTGTCATGTTTTGTCAGTGTCATAAACGACCAAGAATAAAATATTTAAAGACACATTACAGCCTCCATAAAGACAGATGTATCTCGATCTATCGTCACAGTCGCATGGAATCACTCGAACAGTGGATCACAGTTGGCTGAATGGTACCGTCCAGTATGACGCGAACCTCGTTGTCATGTCAACAGAGGTCAACCGGAAACATGAGCAAAATGCAGCAAATCAAGGTGAAAAGGGGTGATATTTTCTTTGGTGCAGCACATTTTGTGACATTTTATGATTGATCACACACGCCAAATAAACATTGTTGAATGTTTTTTTCCCTACTTTATTTTTCAAGTAGATTGTTATGTGTCACTGCAAATACCTCACTATTAGCTACAGCTAGGTAGTTCACACGTTCATTTGGTGATGTAATAGTAAACACATGCACAAACAAAATGTACCTTCTTGCGTGAGGAAAATAAAGTGACATTATGCATAGACATATGCTGTCTGACCCCAATAAAAGGCACACCTGCAAAATTGATCCATCCATTTCGTATAGAGCTTGTCGTCATTAGGGTCACAGGTGAGCTTGAGCCTACCCCATCTGACTTTTGGGGGCAAGAAGTGGGGTAGACCCTGGAATGGTCACCAGTCAGTCACAGGACACATATATACAAACAACCATTCACAACTGTGGACAATTTGGTGTCTCCATACTATCGTCAATAGAACCTATCCTCTTGGTAGTTCAGTCTGATTTAGGGAAGTAATGGTAAACACATGCACAAACAACAAATTCTAGTATCTTGCTTGTTGAAAGCACTGGAAAAATGCATTAAAATGGCTATTAAGTGTTCACATGGGCATGTGTGAGTGTATTTTTATAAAGTATGCCAAGAGCTGTGTCTGATGTCATCTTGGTAAAATATTTGTAAAGAAAGATTCAGTTTACGTTAACATTTTGCACTGTTGGATCTTAAGTAGGTTCTGAGTAGAGCTTCAAATTGCAAAAAGAAGAAATGGGAGTGAGACAAAAAATGTTTTGAGTAAGCAATTTATTGTAAACAACCATTAAACTGGAATAGGCTGTTGATCAGCATAGCTACAAAAAAAACTGAAATCCTCCCAAAATAGAAATAAAATGTACAAAAAAGGACTCAGTTACGAGTAGCTGTGCCATTCTTGTTAATCGCCTCAAAAATTGGTTTGGCTAGTCGGAATGTTGCTCCAGGTGGTGAAGATTTCTTCACTGCCCGGGACTGATGTGCATTTATTTGAACTTCCCTTACCATCCATCCCCAAATGTTCTCAATTGGATTTAGATCAGGAGACGCACAGAGTGGTCTAAAAGAGTGAGGTTATTCCTTTGGAAGTCCTTTGTCAAGCGGGCATTGTGAACTGCAGCGCTGGCCTGTTTAAAAAGTCAGTCATTACCACACAGACGAGGGCCTTCAGTCATGAGGGATGCCCCCTGCAACATCTCCACATAGCCAGCTGCCATTTGACACCCCTGCACAACTTGAAAATGAAATTATTCCATTGAAGGAAAACGCACCCGAGATCATGATGGCGCCCCCTCTACTGTGTCGTGTGGAAAACATCTCAGGTGGGATCTCCTTGTCATGCCAGTAACCTTGGAAGTCATCAGCACCGTCAAAGTTACATATTTTCTCATCAGAGAAAAAAACTTTCTTCCACCTTTCCATGTCCCACGTTTGGTGCTCTCGTGCAAATTCCAAACGGGCAATTTTGTGGTGTTGAAGGAGATGAGGCCTTTGAATATGTTTTTTGTTCTTAAAACCCTTCTCTGTCTGATGGTCATTGGACTGCCCTCAGCACCAGTAAGAACCTTCAATTGGGCCGAGGATGGTCCCGTGTCTTGACGGACAACCAATTGGATACTAGTGATATTTTTTTGGGTTTACTACTTGACTTTTTTGTTCCATAATCCTCAGGATCTTTTACGAAGTTTCAAATGGCTGTCTTACTGCGTCCAACCTCAACAGCAATGGCAAACATGACGCCTTGCTTATGAAGTTCAACAGTTCGACCGCATTCAAAGACAGAAAGCTTTCTGCCTTTGCCATCAAGCGATCATGACAGTGTGGATACCTGACAGAAGATGACACTGAATGCACCTTTTTGCCAGGATTTTGGCTATAAAACACTGCGGTCTTAAACTTTTGATCAGCTGATAAACAACCTACTTCACTTTTAATGGGTGTTTGCAATAAATCGCTTACTCAAAAAACACTCTCACTCCCATTTTCTCTTTTTGCATTTTGAAGCTCTACTTAGAACCTCCTTGAGATCCAACAGTGGAATATGTAAATTCTTGCTATTTTTTAACTGGTCTTAAAATTCAGGAGTGTACAGTATATATAATATATTAAATTAATACACTCGTCTGTGAATATGTTTGGCTACTTAATGTTGACATCGAAAAAAATATTATTCAAATGTTGTCTTCCTATCATTAAATATGTGTCTTTTACAGAATATTGCTTATTAGTGTTATTAATCAGCATTAATGCTCAGCAGCTTGAAAGAATACATCAACTGCAAGCAGGAAACTGTTATCAAATCTTATACAATAAAAAAAGTGATCTGATTTGAAGTTCTTGTGCAGATGGTGCAGGTGTACCTAATGTCTTGCCACTCTTTATCTGCCAATGTGATCATTTCTTATGCCATCATGTTCTAGGCTTGAGGAGGAATCTACACCTGCACCAACCACTTAAGACGCAGGAGGAAGGGAGCGCTGCTATGAGGGTATTAAATGATTGGCAGCTTCCTATACCGACCAAGAACTTTCTTGTTGTTTTTTTATTCTCATGGATTCTAGACACTTTGTGTCCATCGGTTTCAAATGAATACAAGTGTTTCATGTTGAAATGTTGGTGTTAAATAGCACATGAAAACAAGCTAATACAAGGAAGAAAAGGCCACAGACACTCAGCGGACTCTTCATTAGGTACACCTGCACGATCCAATAAGATCCAATGCAAGCAAATGGAGCAAAAACGCTGCCTTTGCTATGTATCTGATAGAAAAGACAGACATTTTAATTTTTTGCTTTTATTTTGTCCAAGTTAAATCCTATTTATTAAAGACAATCACATACAAGGAATACTATACTCTATAGGCATTCTCCATAGGCCCACTCCGTAGGCATACAACACTGTCTGGAGGGGGGTGTATATCCAAATAAAACAAATGAAGTCACCTGGCAAGCTGGTTCTGAGGGCATTCAGTGGATCGCAACTTGTCTTAGAAGACATTTCGCCTCTCATGGACTAGATAGGACAGTGCGTCCCACCTAGTCTTTGAGCATGAACTGATGAAGCGTGCTCGGATGAGTGGAGAAACGTCTTCTAATGTCTTTGTATTACTACACAACAAGCCATCCACTACATTGGAAAGACCCAACAAGGGAAAAACCTGTTAAGGCAACCGAAATTTCAAAATTCCAAGAAGGTATTTTTTCCATGCCGGATTGGTCATTTTATCTTGATTGTGAGATGTATTAAATTCCAAATTTATACTTAAAAGGGAAAGAAGGACCTCTAAAAAGATAATTCAGGGATGATTTGAGCAATTAAGGCTATCAGATCCAATAACAAACATCCACATCATCCCTCACGATTTGAATTAAAGTTTGGTTGCTATAGATTTTAATGCAAATACCGGGGTGTGAAAAAGTGTTTGCCCCCTTCCTGATTTCTTATTTATTTGCATGTTTGTCACATTTAAATGTTTCAGATCATCAAACAAAATGAAATATTAGTCAATGACAACACAACTGAACACAAAATGCAGTTTTTAAATGAAACTTTTTATTATTAAGGGAGAAAAAAAACAAGCCTATATGGCCCTGTGTGAAAAAGTAATAGCCCCACCCCCCGTTGCCCCTCCCCACCTGGTACTCGAATTATTCAAAGGACTGTTGCACCCCTAAGTGAGAGCCATTATCCACAAATGGCAAAAACACGAAACAGTGATGAACTTTCCCAGGAGTGGCCGGCCGGCCAACCAAAATTACCCCAAGAGCGCATCCAAGCTCATCCACAAGGTCACGAAAGACCCCACAACAACATCCAAAGAACTGCAGGCCTCACTGTCAGTGTTCATGACTCCACCACAAGAAAGACACTGGGCAAAAATGGCCTGCATGGTAGAGTTCCAAGACGCAAACCACTGCTGAACAAAAAGATTGGAAAAATACTCTGTGGTCTGACGAGACAAAAGTTGAACTTGAGCTAACATCTGGCGCAAAAGTAACGCCACATTTCAGAAAAAGATCATCATAACAACAGTAAAATATGATGGTGGTAGTGTGATGGTCTGGGGCTGTTTTGCTGCTTCAGGACCTGGAAGCCTTGCTGGGACAAATGGAACCATGAATTCTGCTGTCTACCCAAAAATCCGGAAGGAGAATGTCCAGCCATCTGTTTGTGACCTCAAGCTGAAACAAACTTGGGTTCTGCAGCAGGACAATGATCCAAAACACACCAGCAAGTCCACCTCTGAATGGCTGAAGAAAAACAAAATGAAGACTTTGGAGTGGCCTTGTTAAAGTCCTGACCTGAATCCTATTGAGATGCTGTGGAATGACCTTAAAAAGGTGCTTCATGCTGGAAAACCCTCCAATGTGGCTGAATTACAACAATTCTGCAAAGATGAGTGGGCCAAAATTCCTCCACAGCGCTGTAAGAGACTCATTGCAAGTTATCACAAACACTTGATTGCATTTGTTGCTGCTAAGGGTGGCCCAACCAGTTATTAGGTTTAGCGGGAAATCACTTTTTCATACCAGTATATGTCTAATTTATGGTTTAAGTGCATTATTTTTTTCCTATAGTAGAAGTCAATATTGTCAATTATTTTTTGGTGTTTTGCCCGGTTGCATTTAAAAATACAACTTAAATTGACTTCATTTGACTTCATTATGACTGTGTTGACACGATGACTAAAATTCAAATGAAATAGAAACTATAAAGGTTCAAATTTTATGAGATGCTGAATTGGGGGGTTTTGTTAACTGTAAACTAAAATCATCCAAATGATTGACAAATATAAAGAAATACATTCTTGACATACTTAACTGTGTGTGTGGCGTAATATACAGTAAATTTCGCTTTTTGAATTAAACTATTGAAATAATGAAACTTTTCAAAGGTGTTATTTTGATTGAGATGCACCTTTATATTCTAAAGAGGGAGAATCCACTAAAATGGTGTGTGTAGAGATCATTTAATATGCACTATGAAGAAATAAATAAAAACTTTGGTGTAAAGAAAAGCCAGGCTAATATGGCTATACAGTAAATACCACCTGAATAATAACAATTTATTTTTAACATAATGATGGGTAGGTATTTTAAGTAATTATTTTACTTTTTTAATAATTATTTTAAATTAATTTAATGCATATCCATGCTTGTGAAGCTGTAGTTCTTTTTTTTTCAAACTTCATTTTTAAATTAAATCCTCGAAATCAAACTCCACCCACAGAAATGCCAGATTTTTTTCACTTTTTAGATTTTTCACATTTACTTTTTATGCTGTAAACCTGTCAAATTAAAGCCTGAAAACAAAATAGCACCCCAGTGTAGTAAAGTATAATGCCTGATATGTTTTAATATTCTTTTAACCATCCAAACACACACACAAAAAATGCACACGTTACATTTTTAAAGAGGCATATTCCTTGCTGCCAATAACACCACCAATCGTGTGTTTTGTTTTGTTTTCATGGACTGTAAATGCTCCCAAATAAAAAGTGCTGAAATATCTTACCTTTACACAACACAGCGAGAGAAAGAAACAGAGCTGGAGGGGGTTGGGGGGAGTAAACACACATGAGCCTGCAACAATAAAGACAAAAATCAATCACTGCAGAGGTAGGATGTAATTAGATTGGAGGGGGTCACAATTAAGTGTCCAATGAGAGGCCTCAGGGGTCCTTAATTGACTTCTTAGGTTAAAAAGTCACTTCATGGGTTTGGAGTGTTGGAATGACAATAAAAATAAATACAGTCCACCGTGTCTTCACTGGTTGGCCGCACATGAGAGTGTCCAGGCAGGGAGGCAGTAGGCGTACGGGTAGTAGTAGGAGGGCTGCAGGGAGAGCAGCGGGGGCCGCAGCACCTCCCCCGGGCTGTACTGTCTCTGGTCGTCCCGCACCAGCACCTTCACCGCCACCTTCTTAGCCGCCGGCGTGGACGCCATCAGGTCCGCCGCCATTTGCCGACGCTTGGTCTTGTAGCGCCGGTTCTGGAACCAGATCTTGACCTGAGTCTCTGTCAGCTTCAGGGAGGCGGCCAGGTCGGCCCGCTCGGGCCCGGAGAGGTACCGTTGGTGGTTGAAGCGACGCTCCAGCTCGAAGACCTGGGCGTGGGAGAAGGCCGCCCTGGAGCGCTTCTTCCTTTGCTTGGGCTGGTCAGCACTCTTCTCGTCCTGGGTGCTCGAATCTGCAACGGTTAGACCCTTATTAACATATACATCTATAATAATATATCTCTACATAGACTGATGCACACCACACCCAAACATATGCATACTAGTCAACTTAACACTTTATAGAGCAGGTTTCACCTTTTTTACAGATCGACTTACAAAATAGACTCAAACTAAAACCAAAATACTACAAAAAAAAAAAAAATCTCAAAACATTACAGATACAAATTAATGGTCACACCGTCAACACACTGCCAGTCAAAAGTTTGAAGACATTTTCCCATGATTTTGAATGAGAAAATGTGTCCAAACTTTTGAGTGGTACTCTGCTCATGTATGTTGACGGTAATATGTTTTTTTTATTAGTATTTTTCAAATACATAGATATATAGAGTATATATATATGAACTGTCGGATTTTGGTATCAGTTTGGGTTTATTTTGAATGCTGAGCTGGGAAAAAAAGAGAAACATGCTCTGCTTGCCAGAGTGTAGGTTGAAGTTTAAGGTGTCAAACCTTCATTGGACACTTTGTAGAGCAGATTTCACTTTTTTTCCCCCCAGCTCAGGATCCAAAACCACAGCCAAACTTAAACCAAAATATGTTTTTTTAAAAATTATAACGATATTAAAAAGACAAATGAATGGTCATAACATGAACTTATAGTGCACCAGCAAAAAGTTTGGAGACATGTTCTCATGATTTTGATTGAGAAAGTGTCTCCAAACTTTTGACTGACACTCTAAATGTTAATGTTATGACGTGTATTATGTATTTTATTTGTATTTTACCAAATGTACATATATAATTTGGTATTTTGGTATGTTGAGCTTGGGAAACAAATAAGAAACTTGCTCTACAAAGTGTTTCCAAGAGTGCAAATTGTAGTTTAAGGTGTTTTGTTGTTGTTGTTGTTGTTATTTAACTTTTGCAACTCTTTCAAAATGTGTTATTATCATAATATTTTATGATAACTAAATATTTGAATACACTGAAACATATGAACACTAGTGACTTAACACTTTATAGAGCAGGTTTCACTTTCTTTCCCAGCTTAACCAACAAAATAGACGCAAACTAAAACCAAAATACAAAAAAAAATAAATTGTTGAAAATATTGAAAAATACAAATGAATGGTCAAAATATTAAAATATAGCATCTGGATCCGCTTTCCAATGCTTTTGAATGAAAACGCGTGCCCAAACCTTTGCGTGGTACTCTGTACATTGAAGTGATGACCATAAATATGCATTTTTCAAATGTATTTATGTATATTTTAGCATAAGTTTAGGTTTTATTTGGATGTTTTATTCGGATGTTTGGATGAAAAAAATTGAAACTTGCTCTATAAAGTGTTTTTCAACAGGTGTTACCCTTTATTGGACACTTTATAGAGAAGGTTTAACTTTTTTTCTTGCTCAGCACCCAAAAATACACCCAAAATTAACCCAAAATAAAAACAGTTACAAATTTCAACAATCCAAATGAATGGCCATAACATTAACATATAGCATACCACTCAAAAGTTTAGAGACAGTTTCCCATGCGTTTGAATGACAAAGTGGGTCCAAACTTTTGCCTGGCACTCTAAATGTTGGTCTTATGGCCAGCAATATTTATTGTATTTGTATACCTAACATTTATTTATCTTTTTTTTGTAATTGAGTATAAGTATGTCTATTTTGGATGTTGACCTAGGGAACAATGGGTAAGCGTGTAAGCTGAAGTGTAAGGGATGTGTAATTTTTATTTTTACTTTTGGAACTGCTTCAAAATGAGTTTTCATGATATTTTATCCAAATGAAATATCTAAGAAGATGGATGCACATCACACACTAACTTATGATGACTTCTTAACACTTCATTGGACACATTTGTTGTCCAGCTCAGCATTCTTAATAGATCCAAACGTATACCTACCATACCATACTTAAAAAAAAAAATATGTATACAAATGCAAAAAATACGAAAAAATACAAATGGATGGTCACAATATTAACATATGGCCAGCACGAACAAAAATCACAAGTTGATGGTCAATAAAATATCACACCCCACTAAACAGTGACGACAAAATAGTAAAATTGAATTTGAAAGTGTATAAATTATGCTTTTTTTTAACTTTTGGAACTGTTTGAAAGTGTGTTTTTGTGTATGCTGTGTTTGTGTTATGACCGTATTTTATCCTGACTGTCTAAATAGAAAGATGGTGCAGGCTTTCGCATTTGTTTTTCCAGCTCAGAATCCAGGCTCAATCTTATACCAAAACATATGTTATACATTTGAAAAATACACATTAATGGTCATTACATTAACATACGGTACATATGCACTCATACAACAGCACAACGATAACGATCAACAAAATAGCACACCACACTCAAATTTGAAGACAATGTATTTACATTGACATTTAAGATGTGCGCAACGATGCTTTAATTTCCACTTGTCATCGTGGTAGTTGATCATATCTGCATCTCTTTATAAGATAACAATACCATGTCATGTAGTTTGGGATTTTAGTGTTATTGTATTTTTTTTCGTTTGATGTTTAGGATAATCCACGTATGAATACCTCACATAACACTCATTTTAGCTAATAATAGCTAAAATAGCTGAAGCTTTGTGTGGTATAAAGTTTAAAAATGCAGTATACACCCATGCCAGAATAGTTTGTGTTCTAAAATGATCCCTTTAAAAAAGGAACATCACAAGTGTGATGTACTTAAATATACAAGGCTTGAGGTAGATGGTCTTTTATTGTAGGATATCTGGATGTTTTTTGTTCCTGTCACGTGCATGGAAGAAATGACTTATTCATGCTTCATGCATGTAGTTTAAATGATCGCTTTAGACGCCAAGTCAGGTTCTTGCACAGTCCAAAAGAAGTCACACAAAAAAGCAACAACAACAAAAAAAAAGTTTTTTTTTTTTTTTTATTTTTGTCGATTTTTTTGTTATTGAGAAACATAGTCATATACTGTATAGTCTAAAAAGTGCATGTATTCACCTATATGCTTTATTTTCATTGACAATTATTTTGTATTCTTAAATGAAAAAGTAGAATTAAAAGTATAATTTCATGTATAATTAAATTAAAAAGTAAGATTTATTTCAATATGCAAGGTTTGGGGTAGTTTGTCATTTATTAAGGTATTTATGTAACTTATTAATGCGTCATATACTGTATGTATTTTTAAGCACTCGTTTTAGCCACCAAGTTCGGCTCTCGCAGTCAAAAAAATGTTTGAAAATACACAAAAAATAAGAAAAAATTCTGATGGATTTTTGTACAATTTTTGCTAATTGAAAAATCAGATATACAGTAGTCTTTCTTTTTTTAATACATGCTGTATTTTAATTGAAAATTATTTTTTGGTTCTTAAATTATTTTTTTTAAGTGTGTGACACGAGAGATGGGTTTAAATATGCAGGGTTTGGGGTAGTTTGCAAAAGAATTGCGTATAAAGTTGATTATAATGACGCAAAGTTAGGGTGTGACGGTTAAATGATGCTTAGTAACTTTAGATACGTTGCACGTGCCTTAAAAACATCTAAGAAAATAGATTTTCAAGTGCACTGGATGACCAAAGCTTCGTTTTACTGACTCATAAGTGTGAGGTTCTTTTTCAATAGTTTTAATAAGAGCTTACAATACGTAAGATATAGGGGTTCAAATGTGGTGCTAATTTATAAAAGAAAATGCACAACTATGCAAAAAAGTGTGTTCTTGATCTTACCTGCAGCATTATTAGTGTCACAGTCACTCTTGGTGTGGTCCACAGCTGCAGATTCATGGTCCGTCTCCTCCGGGACGTCCGACACGGTTTCGGCGTCCTTCTCCTGCTGTCCCACCCGGGGAACCTTGGCGTCGTTGTCCTCGCTGAGCCCGGAGTCCGAGTCGTAGCTCTTCCCGGGAGGAGAGTCCGCAGCACCGCCTCCTCTTCGGGAGTCCCCGCCGAATATGTTCCAGCACGTCGTCTTCGAGAAGCAGACGTCCAAATCCTGCAAGGGTCTTCCGCTGTCCTTCTTGTCCAGGATGGCCTGGATGGAGAAGGGCATGAGGGAGTTGCCACGCACGGCCATGTTCAGATGTTTTCAGAAAAAGTTAATCTTGCAGTTAAAAAAAAAGTTTAAAGCTATAAAGCAGCGACGGTCATCAGATCATCCTCATGGCCGAACTTGGAGTTCCAGAGTGCCGCTTTCTCGCTCGCATTCCCGCGGGAAAGAAGCCGTGGGAAGTCGCCTTTACGTCCGCATGAGCGATGCTGTTCCTCCGCATAGCTGTGCCATCAACCACAGCGACGTCTCACTCCGAACTACGCTCCTTTTCACCAAACTTTTTCTCTTTTTTCTGTCCACCATCAGTGCTGCCTCACCTGTGATTGACAGCCTCCCGCCAGCGCCGCCTCCTATTGGTCGAGAGCACAGCCGCAAACCACTTCCGGATTGGAGACCGCTTTCAAGAGAAAACGACAAAACAGAACACGGAAACGTGGGGTTTGCTTCACTTATTGTATTCACATTCACACATATTTTATAGCCATTATAAACTATATTTCATCTTCATTTGCCAACATAACTGTCATGTGAGAGGAGCTTTTAATTCTGTTTAAACGTACTCAACCATGGTTAGCAGCCGTATCTCCCATTTTCAGTCCGGTACTTGAATGCAGCACCGCACTCACGCTCTTAACTTGTGTGTTTTCGGAGGAATTTGGTGCTGAAAATACAACTTTTTACCATCTTTCCTCAAATGCTATATTTGACTCGGGAAATACTTGGAAATGCTTTCTCATGCTCCTGAATGAGAGAAACGTTTGGCTGGTACTGTGCATGTATTAACATTGTATACCTATCATGCTAATTAGCACAACACATGTCAATAAACTAGCATTAACATTTTTTCCCACTAAAAAAAGGGAATGCTTTTAAATTGAAGACTGAAGTGTTCATAATTGTGTGTATTTTTTTTTACATTCAGAACTGTATTGTTTCAAAATGTTGAATAATTTTATCATAACTATTTCAGTAAGAGATTAGAAGCCATGTATTTTATTTTAGGACTTTTATTTTGATTATATTTTGTTTCCTTTGCTGTGGTTAGAAGAAATCCCTTCATATCCCAAAACGTCGTGTGCACGTCGTGGTCCAATCTGTACGATACTTGCTTGTACGAAACCCGCCACTAATTTACAAATATAAATTCGAATTGACCGTTTGAAACTACACGTCAGTGTATGGAACGAAGTGTTTAATTTGAACATTTAAACAAATATGTTCACTTATTGCCACACGTGAAGAAGCCTACGTTGCACGTAGGCCTATATATATATATATGCAGCAAATTGTCATAAACACATAATAATAATAATAATGTGACTTCATTAAAAAAATCAATAGTAATAAGTAGCAAAAGTAATTAAGTTTTTGTCACGGGGATAATAAAAAAAAGTTAAGGTGACATATTGTTGCAATAAAAGAGTGTTTGTGAAGGCTTAAAAAACGTGTTACAATATTATTATTTTAGCCTGGAAAATGACAAGGAAAAACATAATTTTAACATATTAGGTTCATTATTTCAATGATTTCAAAATGCAGTTCATAAGTAAATAGAGCAACGTGCGTAAAATGCAGTTTGGTGTTTGCCATGATGTATTGCAATATTATTATCTGAAATAACAAGAAAAAAAACTGTTTCCTTAAGGTCTGCTTCGTTTATCTTGTCTATCAAAGAGCAGGTCGGTAAATTGTTTTTCACGAAATGGCTAGTTTGCACGTCAGAAAACGTACAAAAAAACCCGACACGTATTGGACGCAAAGCTCGAATCACTTGAATAACGGGAACTTTTTTTCGACGCAATTTATTATTTTAATTCTAACTGTAAAAAAAAAAAAAACAAGAAAAAAACGGCAACAATTGCATTTTATTTGGAAAATAAGTTGCATTTTTTTGGCATTTATTTGAGGATATTATGACGTTGCACGCGCAGTGTAAATTATGTGGAAAAAATGAAATAAAACTCCATAATATCAACAGAAATTAAATATATACACAAGATCACATTAAATCATATGAATAATGACGATAATAAACCATTTAGCTATTAAAATAAAACCACAATTGTGGGGGTTGTATAGCAAACCTCAGTTTACCTTCTTAAACTGCATGATCTTCTCCTGGGTGTAATCATGTGACCTTGGGGATGAAAAGCATTTGTGGCTGCAAAGCAAAAAAAAAAAAAGAGAGAAATAACGTCTGGGTCTTTTCATGTAGCAGCACGCAACGTGTTTTATGCCACTTTGCAAGGAAAACGTCTTCTTTAGGTCTGCAAAAAAAAAGAGAAAGAATGTACCAGCATGCAGTCACTGAAAGTCTGTCGTTATAAAATGATGTCAGCAACTCTAACGACGAATACAAATGATTTTTCTATTTTTTTCTTAATTTTATCAAACCCCAAACGCTCTGGACGTAGATGCTCTATTATACACGCACGATAAACAATATGCATATGTTATTTTAAATGTATTTATCGTGGTATCGTATTTATTGCAATGCTTATTATGCAGACCTTTTTTGCTGCACGAAATGCTGTACATTTAGTTGTGACACAAAGACAGCCCTTAAAAATAGGAGAAAAATATCAAATTATATTCTAAAAACAATAATTACTTGAATTTGAGTGACCTAGTAATGATTTAATAAATAAACTGATATTTATTCGGATTATTTCAGTTGCCTTCGAATGTCTATTATGTGCCGATAACGTTTAATGCAACCACTTTATGAAGTCATTCTAATTGATGAAATGGATCTACACGTTGATTCACTTTTCCTGGTCACCACAAGATTATTATTTTTTGTGTCTTTTGAGCCAGAAGAACTTTTTACATACGGTGTTATTTTTATTATACTGTATGTCTACAGTTTTATTTGCCAGGGAAGCGTTTAAGAAACGCCCTACACATGACTAGGTGCGGCATTATTGTTTTAATATATTATATTTTTCTATTTTTAATGACATTGTTTTTACTATAACATTTTGCACAATTTTGTGACAACTATTTATCGCTCATATACTGTACAGGATCTTCAAGGGCTTGGGCATTAAAGTCGTCCTGCAAAGGGCTCCCCCTGCTGGTGAAAAACAAAAAAATATCTTCAAAAATAAGAAAGAGAGAAGAGGGGGGGAAAAAAAGAAGTCCAGGAAAGATGATACGTTTGCACTTAATGGCTCTGCCGGGAAACAGTTTATAGTGTTCCTTTTTTTCTCTCTTTGCAGTGACATGATGCCTTAATATCCCATTATAATAATCATAATAATAATAATAATAATAATAAGCAGCCTTACAGTAAGGAAACCAACGTTAAAAGGCACCCCCCAACTTCATCTCGTAACTGTTGTTACAAGAAATAAGTGCTGATGCAGCGGTCGCCATGGTAACGCCCCTGTTGAACCCTCCGCCGCTGCCAAATTGTGTTCATATGGACACTGCCAAGACTCATTTGCAATAAATGCCCCCCCAATATAGAAACTCTCACCAAATATCCCTTAAAACCCCCGCTCCCCTTGGATGACAAAGTCAATCAAGCTCACTGCTGGAGAAAAGGGAAGCGGCCTTTTAAGTGCGCCGGAGGAAGACTGAACACTTCAGACAATGCGTTGAGTTGGGAGCCACCCAATTCATAGCACAGCGTCACGGATCTTACACGAACATAACACACGTAACAAGACAAGTCCTGCACTTCCTGGATTGGACTTTTATTTTAAAAGGCTAGCACCTGCCGACTGAATCCGGAACAGACTGGCCCCTGACTTCAGTAGTTCTGTAGCATAAATATGTAATTTATAATATATAATTATATAATATAATCATATATAATCACATATAATTAACATGTAATTGTAGTATTCTGTAGTAGAATCTTAAAATCTGCACAGTACTTGTCATATAGAGCAGTAGTCCCCAACCTTTGACCGGCTTGTGTTCCCACAAATCTCCGGCGGACGGTGGTGGTGGTGGTGGTGGTGGGGTGGGGTTACATTATAGCTCTATCGATTTAGCTTATTATGTATTGTGTAAAACTAAGACAATAATGATATCAAATTAAAAACACAAAATGAATGCCGACCCACCATCCACCAGTTCAAGTTCCAAGTTTTTCCAGAGAGATTATTACATCGCTGTTTGACGTGTGTGGGAAAAGGCAGTGTGCTAGCATGAATTAACTTGAGACAAATGTGCACATTAGCACTCAATAAGTCATCAAAACTTACCTTTATGCATTCCCACATAGTATCAGCATTTGACACCAAATATGAGGTGAAAGAAAAATGATAAAAATACAGTAGTAGTCTGTGTGGCATGAGATAAAGTTAGCACAATGGACATGCGTCAAGTGAGACGGATATAACAGAGAGAATCCGGCCACTTTTCAAAATAAAACATAAAAAATGAAATAATTGAAATTATTTTGTCTTTCTGGGGGTTGGGGACCACTTATGTATATAGAGGATGTTTGACGAGCGTTTTTTGCAGTAAGTTCTTGAAGTAGAAATCGTCTTTCAACATTCATTGATGGGATATAGAGCTTTTGACGCCAATCTCTCTATCTTGCACAATGCTGAATCATGTAGTTGTAATACCTGTAACGCTCAAAAGCCTGTGAGGTAGAAGTTATTATCTATTTAACAAACAGACTATATCCAGAACTCACAATGAAATTAAACGGTCTATTGAAATCACGGGGGGTTACCATTCCACATATCATTCTTACTCACAGTGTCTTCAAATAAATAGCTAAAAAAAAAACCAAAACAACAGACAGGACAGTACCAACGAATAATGCTGAATAATCAACATCTATGTGAGCCCTAAACATGTAACTTAGCAGGCATTTACAACAATAGCACAGCAAAGCACACTGGGAAATAGGAAGTCCTGTTGTCAAAACCATACACTAGACGCCACATCGAGCGCCGAGCCTTACGTCAACGCCGTCGCCGTCGCGTTGACGTATTTTTTTTTAATGCAATGAAACATTTTTTAACAATTGTACTCAAGAAAATAGAAAAAAAAAATATGTGATGTTACACATATGGTGTCTGTATCGGATGCTATTGGAATCGGAAATTGAGAGTTGGACGATATCGGCATATTGGACATCCCTTAATAAAACAACAACAAAAAAAAACACCAAGCAAGCCACAGACAGCCAAAAGAGACAGAGGCCCAAATCTGTGAGGATAAGACAATTAAATGTAAGACAACCAAAGCAAATGCATAAACAAAAAAAACATTAGTTGACAGTAAATTGGCATGAGAGGAAATAATATTGGGGAGCTCAGCTAAATTTAAAATGATAGAGAGACACTAAGAAGGGTCCGCATACAGTTTGGTTTATGCAGGACATGACATCTCTCAGCCATTGAGCGTGGGTAGGCGGGGCAGCATCCTTCTGCCGTAAAAGAATTGCCCGTCTGGCCAAGAGAGACGCGAAGGACAAACTACGTTGCCTTGTGGGGGTCAGACGCAAGACGTCTTATGCCCAGCAGTTTGTTATAAATAGCAGAGATCAACCCCTTACGTCACAGGTGTCAAACTCAAGGCCCGGGGGCCGGATTTGGCCCACCGTATCATTTTATGTGGCCCGTGAAAGCCTTGAAATAATGTATGTCAAAAGGACACTTATTTTAATATTATTTTAAAAAATATTTGTATATATATTGTAATTTTGTTATTAATTTTGTCTTTACTTTTTGAAGCTTTACTTTTCATTATTTTACTTTTATACTATTGTAAAATTATACTTACATTATTGTATTTTTAATTTAATATTTTTTGACTTAATATACATATATTTAAATAAGTAAAAATGTTAAGATATAAAAAATATTTTTACAATAATTTAATTAACATTTACCGTTATGTTTACTATAAATAATAAAATATTATATTCAAGTAAAAAGAAAATTAATATTACTAAAAAAACCCTAAAAAAAAATATTTTTTTCATCAAAGACAATCTTTCAATGTATTTGTTGTCAATATTGACAGAAAACCTTATTTTTTTGTTGTCAAATCCAATGTAAAATAACTTTGTTATTAATGAAAAATTAATGTAATTGTAATGTAATTAACAAATTTTTAAAATAGAATTATAAAAAGTGGCCCTCTGAGGATAACCATAACTGCGATGTGGCCCACGGTGAAAACGAGTTTGACGCCCCTGCCTTACGTGATGGTTGCAAGTCAAGAAGTGCATCAACAATGTTCATACCAGGAGTCTCAGGGAAATTTGATAACTTGACTTTAAACAAAGTGCCTAACCTGAAAGTACCTAAAAAGACGGGATTTGAAAGATTTTACTTTTCCGTTAGTTGCTGAAATGATATGAACGCATTATCAATGAAAAGGTCCCGAAAACGTGCTACGCCTAGTCTCAGCCACTCTCGGAACCCCAGATCCAGCAGGAAGGGTTGAAAGAGATGGTTGTCTGAGATGGGGCTGGAAAGGCAGAGACCAAGGAAACCAAAGCGCCTCCTGAACTGGGCCCACACCCTCAACGTATGCCAGACCACTGGATTATCAATATCAATAATAATAAAGTAGTGGTGGAATAGCCATATCCTTTTCCATCTCCACCCATGTGGGGCGATCAGGACGATGCTGGTAACCCATGAAATTAAACAGCGCCATCTCCCCCTAAAGTGTCGAAAAAAAGACTTTGGAATGAAGACTGGGATGGATTGAAAGAAATACAAAAATTTGGGAAGAATGGTCATTTTGATGGAGTTGATTCGACCGGTGGCCAACACAGTAAGTCTGGAGATCGGGAAGACCTAGGTTCCATTCTCCCTTGGGCATTTCTGCGTGTTCTCCCCGTGCGTGGGTTTTCTCCGGGTACTCCGGTTTCCTCCCACATTCCAAAAACATGCAGGTTAGGTTAATTGGCAACTCCAAAAATGGCCAATGTGAGTGTGAATAATTGTCTATATGTGCCCTGCGATTGGCTGGCAACCAGTCCAGGGTGTACCCTGCCTGTCGCCCGAAGTCAGCTGGGATAGGTTCCAGCATGCCCCTGCGACCCTGAAGAGAAAATGGATGGATGGATGTATGGATGATTGGACTGGCCAAAGTAGTGGAAAGGGGGTCTACTGTGTCAGGCACAGTCTGGTGTGGTTTTACAGGCTCCAAACATTTTCTTCGAACAAACTTTTTTGTAACTGTACCGCCCAAATAAGTACAATTGTTTCCCCCAATCTTAAACGGGAACGCTGTGTACACTGATGCCGGCGACGCCTCGTTAACAGGTAAAATTTCAGATTTATTCAAATGTTAATTATATCCTGAGAACTGGCCGAAATCATTCAGTAGGGAAAGCAGAGCAGGTAGGGGGGTATCTGGATGTGAAATGAAGCTTAGTAAGTCATCTGCATATAAAGCCACCTTGTGCTCCACTCCGTTCCTCCATATGCCAGAGGTACTCTCACAGCTGCGGATTGCTATAGCAAGGGGTTCTGTGGCCAAACCAAACAATCAGGGGCTTAAGGGATACCCTTGTCTACTTCCCCGGTGAAGAGTTGGTGGATCTTTAGACCCACATTTTGAAAAGTAGGTTCCTAAAAACAGCAGAGCAGTCCAGCCATATTGAAGCTCTTTGATTAGTACTTTTGGCAGCAGGTTCTCTAGATCAGCAGCAAGGTCCCGTCATATAGAGGATCTTTGATTAGGATTTTTCCAGTATATCTGGAAAAACAGCAGAAGGCTCTTGTCATATAGTGGATCTTTGACTAGCATTTTTGGCAGTAGGTTCTCAGCCCCTATTATATACAGTAGTGCATCTTTGATTCCCTTTTTGGCCAGTAGGTTCTTAAAAACAGAGCCGTCCATTTTTGGCAGTAGGTTCCCAGAAACAGCAGAGCCCTCCAGCCATATACTGTAAAGGATCTTTTGACTAGTGATTTTGGCAGTACACCCTCAAAAACAGCAGAAAGGTCCTTTAATATAGAATATTGTTGACATGTGTTTTTGCAGTAAGTCCTTAAAAAGAGCAGAGAGCTCCTATCATTGAAGATCTGCAGCAGGTTCTCAAAAACAGCAGCAAAATGCTGTCATATAGTGGCTCTTCGAGTTACATTTTGGGAAATAGGTTCTCCAAGACAGCATAGCTGTCCTGTCAGGATCTTTGACTAGCATTTTTGGCAGCAGGTTCTCTAAATCAGCAGCAAGCTCCTGTCATATAGAGGATCTTTGACAAGGTTTTTTTGTAGTAGCTCTTGAAAAACAGCAGAACGCTCTTGTCATATAGTGGATCTTTAACAGTAGGTCCTCAAAAACGAAGAGCCGCTAGAGTGCATCTTTGATTCCCATTTTGGGCAGTATGTTCTTAAAACCAGCAGTCCTACCAGGATCTTTGACCAACATTTTTGGCACTCCAGCCATATAGAGGATCTCTGACTAGTGATTTTGGCAGTACACTCTCAAAAACAGCAGCAAGGTCATGTCATAGAGAGGATTGTTAACATGTGTTTTTGCAGTAAGTCCTTAAAAAGAACAGAGACCTCCCGAAGATCTCAGGCTGGCATTTTTGGCAGCAGGTTCTCAAAAACAGCAGCAAAGTGCTGTCATGTATTGGCTATTTGACCTATATTTTGGGAAAAGGGCTCTTAAAAACAACAGAGGAATCTTGTCAGGATATTTGACCAGCATTTTTGGCAGCAGGTTCTCTCGTACAGGATCTTTTTTTTTGCAGTACATCTTGAAACACAGCAGAATGCTCTTGTCATATAGTGGATCTTTGACTAGCATTTTGGGCAGTGTCTTCCCAAAAACAGCAGAAAGCTCGTGTTATATAGGAGGATCTTTGACTCGAGCAAACATTATGTACTCAATGCAGACATTCTACTATCCTTAATAATGTTACCTAAATTGTATTTTGTATATGTATTTTGTATATGTAATTATGTGGATTTATGCTTAAAAAATGGTATACAGTCATTTTGGAAAGCTATATATATATAAAAAAAAAAAAACAATAATAATACTGTAATAACATGGCTGACCTTATCTATTAAAGTGGGTAATGACTTAAACGACAATGTGGGTATTTGACCACAAGAGGGAGCCATAGTTAAAATAAAACCACTGCAGTAATTGACTACGTGCGTAACAAAATGAAGAAAAAAATAGGAGACTTGCTCGACAAGACAACTACATTAGAGGAGAGAAATCTGTCATGTTGGACTCTTAAAAAAGTAAAAAGGTTTAAAAAAGTATATAAAACACGTAAAGATTAAAACATATTTCATTGTCATTCACAGAATGAATATGTTAACTACAAAAATGACACTGTGTTTGTCAGCTAATGTCACTACCTGTGAGTTCAGTGCGCCGCAACACAAAAGCAAAAAACCAGAACCAGAGCCAGAAGACACACACAGTGCTGGCAAACACTGATGACTACAGTCCATAGTCAACCGCTTGGGTCCCTGCAAGAACCTGCAACAGTCCGCTTTCTGTCTGTTTGAGACGTCAGCGTTTTCCTCGCTTGGACGGGGTCTCTTCCGTCTTCTGTCCTCCTCGCGTCCGCCCAGCGGGGGGGCTGCCCTCCCGTTTGCGAGGACCCTTGGTGGTGGTCGCCTGGCCTTTGGTCCCACTAGGTGGGACGGAAAACAAGACGTGTGAGTCACTACACTGACTTATTGGATTTCACATAGCATATATGGATGAGGCAATTACAGAAAGAAAGTGGGGTTGTTTATTGCAAGGATTACGGAAATTACGGAAAAAACCCACGTACGCATGGGGAGAACATGCAAACTCCACACAGAGATGCCCAAAGCGGAGATTCGAACCCAGGTCTTCCCGATCTCCTGACTGTGTGGCCAACATGCTAACGAGTCAGCCACCTTGCGGCCCGCATCACAAAACCATTGCCCATAAAAAAGTCACACCTCTCAATCGCTCGGCCTTATTTTCTCTTTGTTCGTATCACTGCACGCCGCCGCTTGTCCAATGTTGTGTATGTGTTCCACAGTGTTTACATGCGCGGATGAAGACCGCTGCGACACGAGAGTTAAGTGA
The DNA here is from genome assembly GCF_027744805.1 of Dunckerocampus dactyliophorus. Classification (NCBI taxonomy): domain Eukaryota; kingdom Metazoa; phylum Chordata; class Actinopteri; order Syngnathiformes; family Syngnathidae; genus Dunckerocampus; species Dunckerocampus dactyliophorus. Next base: position 8,025,152 of record NC_072829.1, on the reverse strand, counting down.
GAGCTAGGCTAGGCCTCACTGTGCCTGGACTGCTTTCTCATGGTGCGGGGAGCTTGCACGTGAAGTGTCGCTCTAATCGCTGGTTGTTTATACTAGAGACAATAAATTACTATTGCGTTGAAGAGTGTTTGTTAATTCTAAATCAAACCATCAACTGATGTATAACCATGTCAAATGATTAGTCCTACCCTGAAAATATTTGGCAGGCTTATTTTTTCCTAAATTATGATTTATTGGATTTTATATGAATTTTACTCTTGAGAAATTAAACTTTATTGCTTTTGATACGATGTACTCGCATTATTATGCCAAATGAAATGGTCTCAAAAAGTGTTGTCAATAATATCGATTATCAACAATAATTTGTAGCACAAATATTTGTAGGTCTAGTAAAATTGTTATTGTGACAGGCCTCCTGCCAATATACACATTCATATTACACTGGCTTGCTGGTAGAAGCAAAAAACATGTTGTTTCCATGTCAACAGGCTCTATGACACCTAAAATATGCCCTTGCACCTGTTTGTGTCTCCTGACAAGCGGGATGCTCGCACCAGAATGCTTTGGGTTTAAATGCTAATAGCTGAGGTAAGAGTAACAAGTCAAACTTACCGTGCTCCTGCCGCAGTCGTCTCGTCCTTCCCACTCTGACAACTGGCACGCGTGGACGGCTTGCTCGGCTTATTTCTGGAAATGAGTAATCAAGATTTTTAAATTTGGGGTATATTATCTTGATAACGTCTGCATCCAGTTGTCAGTATGATGCAGTCTTATAGTTGTACACTGCTGCAAAGTACAACCAGAAGAATAAATGCTGTTACTGTATATGATTAAGTCTACGGTCCGCACCGCCACAGGGCAAGGTTAGATATTTTAAGAAGAGATAGCGTACCCTGGCACCTCAACTCAGGAGCATAAGACAGGCTTCATAGACTAAACTCAAAATGCAACAAAGAGTCGAAATGCCTGCCAGGTACAAAAAATAAATCAATGTTATTATATTCATACAAAGTAGTAGTAAGATCACCTTTCAGCTTCCAGGCGAGAGGCCAAACGCGTTGTCGCTCTGCTTGCTGTCGCTTTCCCGTCCTCACCCTTCTCACCGCCATCCTCCACCTCCTCTTCGTCATCCTCATTCGGCTCCTTTTCGGCTTCTGATGTTTTCTCCTTTTTATCTGCGAGAAGGTCCACAAAAATATTTCATTTGTTTCGATGGAAGCATCATAACAGGGTCATTAAAAAAAACAACAACAACAACAACAACAACAAGGAACCTGGTTCGTCTGCAAGGACTGCTGCCTTGGGGGGTCGTCCCCTGCGACCGAGCTTCTTGGGGGTGGAACCTTGCTGCTCGTCTACTTCGTTTTCTTTGGACAGACTCACTGAGGGAGAAGCTGAGAGAAGATGTTAGTCGACAAGCATCACAAGACAAGACCAGTGTGTCTATGTTTGGTCTGTTTGCTTTCCTCACCGTTCTCTTCGTGTGTCTTCTCGTCACTTTGTACCTGCATTACATCCTCACTTGTCTCATTTACAGCCTCCTCCTCACTGGTCTCCTTTCCAGCCTCCTCCTCGCTTGTCTCTTTCACAGCCTCCTCTTCGCTTGTCTCTTTCACAGCCTCCTCTTCGCTTATGTCCTGTACGCTTGTGTCCTTTACAGCCTCCTCACTTGTGTCATTTATGGCCTCCACACTTGTGTCCTCTACAGCCTCCTTGTTTGTGTCCTTTACACTTGTGTACTTTACAGCCTCCTCGCTTGTGTCCTTTGCAGCCTCCTCGCTTGTGTCCTCAAGAAACTCTTCATTTGTGTCCTTTCCAGCCTCCTTATTGATGTCCACCATGGCCTCCTCCCTTGTGTCCATCATGGGATCCACACTTACGTCCTTCATGGCCTCCTCACTTGTATCCCTCATGGTCTCCTCAATTTTATTCTTTACAAGCTCTTCACTTGTGTACTTTACAGCCTCCTTATTGTTGTCTATCATGGGCTCCTTACTTGTGTCCTCTATGACGTCTTCACTCGCAGCCTTGACAACCTTCTCACTTGTGTCCATCACCTCCTCATATGTGTCCTTAGACGCCTCCTCCTCTATGTCCTCAGTGCTCTCCCCAGTGGTGTCCCTCACAGCTGTCTCGCTGGCATCCTTCACAGCTCCTTCACTTGTATCCTCCATGACCTTTCCATTGGTGTCCTCAACAGCCTCCTCACCGGTGTCTTTGTTCAGCTTCCCTTCCTCTTCCTGTGGATTTTAACGCGAGTCGTTCACCATCACAAAGCGACAACGTGAATTCTAGACAATCACGACGTAGCTCACCTCCACAGATTGTTCCGTCTCCTCTGACCTCCACTTTTTGACTGCTGGCCCATCTAAGGAGGAGGACATATGAGGACATATACGCTGATGTTGCCGCATTGCGGCCATGTTGTACTGAAGAGCCAGGGCAAGTTTCACACATGTACCGCTTTCCTACTATGATCCAACTGTATTTATTATGATATGTAACAGATAATACTCAGCAACATTTTTTATACCCGTTTCAGTGCTTTCCTGGTGGGCAGAACTTCCTGCAGGAGGAGACGACACACTGACCTCACTTTCTTGAAGCCTGTCAGACTTTGCTCCACTTCCCTCTGCCACTTGCTGTGGATCATTAGGATGAATTATGATGGGTACTAGGATAAAACCATATTAAAATACAATATACAGTAATACCTAATTTATGACGATACATTGGTTGCAGACCTGACTGTGATAAGTGAATTTCCGCGAAGTAGGATTCCCTTATAAATTAAATATTTTTGTACTTAGAGCGTACAAACCTGTTTACGACCTAAGTGCATTTAACATTAGAGCCCTCTAGACATGAAATAGCACCCCTATAGTCACCTTTACACTTGTATTACCCAATGTTGTAGCCATAAGAAGAGAAACCATGCCATTTAAGACATAAATGTGCTTGTGTGTTTCTATAAAGGTGTTCCCTCGGCAGAGCAGAGTGAGTGGTGGACAGGAAGTGACGTCAGGGGTTCAGAGTTGAGTTTCAGCTTGCCGTGGGTTATGGCCGTAACAGTAGCCCGTGTTTTTATTAGGGATTATTGTGCCTGATCATGCAAACCTGCAATAAAAGCCTGTCGTTCCGGCTATCAAGTCTGATACTTGTGTGTGTCTCACCGAATATTACAGTAACATTACTGACACCTAGTGTAGAATACTACATCCACATTTTTGAATACGAATGCCTTATATTTGTAATTTAGTTCATTTAGTCATTTTTATGCTTGAAAATACTTAATTTAGGCCAAAAATACGTAGCATTAAACATTATATTTGCATATGTTTCAACCACGAAACATTTATTAAATTACTATATTTTTTTAGCTGTATTCTGCATTTCTCCGTTTTGCCAACCTGCTCCTTCTCTGTGGAGCTTGCTGCCGACGATTTGTGGCCGCTCTCCTCGTCTTTGCTCAGGTTATCTAAAAAGAAAGATCACATTAAAAGGCATTTTTCATGTTGCTGGTATCAGCAATGATGTTCAAGCTGGAATGTTGTTTCCAGAGTATTTTGTCATATGTTGACGTCAAGAGTCTTACCAGCTTTGGCTGCCGAGCGTCTCCCTCTGCGACTGGGAGTTCGCTCTATCTTCTCTAATTCTTTTGGCTCCTCCTCTTCCACAACTTTAGAAGATCGTCCCCTGCATGGCGATTTGACCTCCGCTTCCACCCTGGGCTGCTCCGTTTCCTGATCAAGACAAAATGTCTGTCTTTTTTCCCCCCCAAGTAATGAAGTAAATCTCAGAATAAAAGACCTTTTCTGACCTCAGAAGATGGTTCCTTTACATCCTGGTTTTCATTGCTAACATGCACATCAACATTATTACTGCTTTCAATCGCTGCTGCAATGCTCTGACTGGACCTCTTTCTTTTACGTCCTCCTCGTCCTTCAGGCTTCTCAAAGATCAAAAAGACTGCAAAATCAACACCTGAACCATACATTGCACCAATGAGTTACCTTACCTTATCTGACTCCTTTTCTTGCTCCTGGATGTCTGAGATGGAGATGGCACCTGGATCAATGATTTTTAAAGTTAGCATTTAGGAATTACATTGACAAAAACTTAAATACACAGCAACTCACTGGCTTTTTTGGTCACTTCAGTTCCACACTCCAGTTCTGTCCTTTCTGTAACTTCTGTGGGAGGAGCGCTGAGTTCCCCCTGAAGAACAATGGATGACATCCACAAACAAACAATGTGAAATTCAGGTTAAAAGTGCTGAACAAGCTTTTGACTGTTTCCACAGGAACTTACGGTTTGTTCTTCCTGTGTCTTCATCTCAGTGTCACCTGTTGATAATAAAAAGGAAGGTGAATTCAAACACCGCCAAAGCAGTAACAATTAACAATTGTGTTCTGCATGTTCCTAATATTTCAGTCCATTTGGGATGCCAAATGGCGTTTAATTAGGACATGGCAGCTATTACAGTGGAAGCCACTATTTGAGGAAATGCTGCACCACCTCTCCAACAGTGTCAATCAAAACTAAGCATTATCATATTTTTTATACAAATCCTGTATTGGCTCCCTAACAAAGTGGCCTGTGAGTGTTTTTAGTCCTTTTTTAATAACATTGCATACTCTCACTGAGGTCCATCTGCTCCTCTTCAGCAAACGCCTCTTCTGCCTGTTATCATTCGCAAGAATAGAGTTTTACATTTCAAACCATATTGCTGACAATGCAAAAAAGGAGTGCATAGTGTGGCTTGTTGCTCACTTTGGCGTGTGTGTCTGCAACCTCGCTTTGTACTGAAGAGGACAAGAGACAAAAAAGTCAGTTGGATAGGAGCGTCTTTTTTTGCAAATGACGCGTAGGATGATGCTCACCTTGTGGACTGGGAACATGCTCGACTGCAGGTGTCTCACAAGGTGGGTTTTCCTCCATGCTTTCTGTGATGGCTTCAGCAACTGGAACATCATCAACAATTATAATGCAAACACACTCAAATAATACCTGACCAAAGGGAGGTGGGAGGCGTTACCATCTTCATCGGTGGATGCCGGCTGCGTGTCAGATGCCACCTCTGCAACTTCGGCCACTTTCTCATTCGGATGAATCTGAAGGTCATGTGACTTCGTGTCAACCTCCAGGTAAGCACACATAAACGTCACTTTATGACAAGGAGTAGCAGCTGTTTTCACGTTGCATGTATGTGAATGAGAGCTTTGAAGGCAGCCTTGAGCAAAATATCACTGACAATCGATGGTGTTCTTGCTTGAAAGTGCAATAACAGTCCCTAAATCAGTCATCAGCCATAGCACTGATATGAAAAATGTATAGATGTGGTGGACCAGGACTACTTCCTTTGTAGTGGCATCAACTACAAGAAGTTGAATGGGGTGAAGTGAGGGACCAAAATAAAAGCCCCATGAAGCCAACAGAGACGAAATTTGTTGTTTACCTGAGGAGACGTATGAACACTCGTTGCAGCCATTTCGCTCTCCTCGATTGTATATTTCTCTGTAAAGACAAACACCTGTTAAATTATTCACAATAACTTTTAACTATAAAATTATGATGAAATACCGTCGTCGTTGGATTTATCAGCATTAGTATCCACAGGTGACGACTGAGCAGCTGCGTTTGGATCTTCTTGTGGTTCCGGCTGTTCCGTGCCGCCCTCCTGTGGCAGCCCAACAGGTGGCGCCACCTCCTGACTCATGAAGCCGGGGGAGAGCGCGCTGTCAGGGTCCATGGAAAGCAGCGTGAGGGCTGCCTCTTTCATCTTCATGTCGGCATCCTGAAGTGTTGCTTCTGTGGGGGCGCGCTCTCCAACGCCCGCTGCCGTGTGGAGCCTGGCCGAGGTGCAGACGTCCATGAGTGTCAGCAGGGCGTCGGCCTCTGGAGGCACGGCTGGCATCTCGGCGGTCATGTCGCAGGTATCGTCATTAGTGACGGGGGAGGCAGTGACGGGTTCCGAGTTGTCTTTGAGCAGAGACGTCTTCTGCGCCTCCTCAGCCACAACAACCACAGAGCTCTTCTCCACTTTGTCTTCATGGGATGCTTTCTTCTCAAGAACTTTCTCTTTCTTCTCCGTTTTTTTCTTTGCAGTCTTCATGCCAGGCTCCTCAGAGGATCTTCTCTGTTCCTTCACACTTCCCTCCTTCTTTTTGACCTTGGTTATCTCAACTTTGCTGGAACCTGAGGCTCCTCGGACATCCAAACTGTGAGCTTTCTTGTCCGTTTTTGGCAAAGACTTTGCATCCTCTTTGGATTTTGATTTTTCCGTGGTTTTTCCTCTATCTGCAGGCTTGACTCTTTTTGGGGATTTGTCACTGTCAGGTTTATTTGGTTGCTCTGCCTTGGTCCTGTCTTTATCTTTGCCCTCCGCTTTCAGTTTAGGTTTGTCCCCTTGCCGCTCTTCGCTGTGGCTCTTGGACCTCTTCAGGATGTCCTTGGAGTGTTTCTCTTTCTTCTTGCCGCTGTCTGCGCCTGGTCCCACCTCAGGCCGGTCCTCGGAGGAGACAGAAGTTTCAGGCCTTAGGAGAAGCTGCTTGGAATCGCTTACTGCTGCCTTTTTTTCTCCTTTGACCTTGTCTTTCTCTTTCATTTTGTCTTTATCCTTGTCCTTATCTCTACTTTTGTCCTTCTCTGCTTTGGTAACCTCAACAGACTGAGCCCTCATTCTCTTGGCTGAGACATCTTTAGGAGCTTCGTCTGCCTCCTTTACTGTTTTCTTCTCATTTTTCACTTTGGGCTTCTTCTCATCACAGGACGCCTTCCCAGGAGCACCATCTTTCTGCTGGGACTCATTCAGCAGAGGCTCGGGTTTCTTCTCCTGCTTCTGTCTGAGCTTGGGTGGCTCCTCTGGCACGCTGCGCTCCTTCTCTTTGCGCTCCTTGCGCGATGGGCGGTCAAACTTGCTGACGGAGCGCTGCCTGAGAGCCTCCAGTGAGCCCAGCTCCAGGTCCAAGATGAAAGAGTGCGTGCGGTTTTTATCGGGCAGCTTCTTGGTGTCGCTGGGGTCTTCCGAGACGCTGCCACTCATCCTCCGGTGCCTCTCGTCAGACGACTCGGACAGGTTTCTTACCAGTTTCTGTTGGTGGCTGCGCGATGGTGTGCTTTTCACGTCCTGAAAAAAAACAACCAAATGACTATAATTCAGTATATCAATGAATTAATTCTTAATGTTACCTACTGGCTTTTTAGAGGTTTCTCCTGATTCTGCTTTTTTCTTGCTGGTCACGTCGCTCTCTTTCCTGAAGGAAGACAAACTTGAGGAGATGTTGCTTTAAAAAAACGGGCAAAGAAACAACACTCTCAGGACTCACCTCAAGTCAAGCTTCCTCTTTCTGCTCAGCGCCATTTTTTTCTCCAGAACTTTCTGTTCTTTACGGGCTTCCTTAGCTTGGGGTTTCTGGAGACCGGCAGGTTGGCCACTCTTCTTCTTTTTCTGATCTGTGCAGGGACATCATAACCATTAACTCTAGACTGCAGTGAGCTAAATGGAGGAAGGAGGAGGTTTGTTAGGTCTGACATCACACGGTTCATATAGCTAGATTCAAGCTTTTGCACGTTTTTCCATTATTCTACAGCTGTGGTAAAGTCCAAAGACATCAGTTACAGTAGATACAATCGAGTAGACAGACCTAGCTCTTCAGACTGTGATGCTTTCTGTTTGCGCTTCTCTTCCATTCGTTCTCGGTTTTGCTGCCTTTTGAGCAGACGTTCCTCTTTGTCCTTTGCCTGAAAAGCACAGTGACATGCTCGTGACAAACTACACTCTTTTAAAAGGTTATTACATCTGGCCGGTGTCATCGCCGTTTGTCAAAAAGCTGTAGAAATCCCTTCAATTTTCATACACGTGCAAATTCATGGCAAAAATCAGACACAATATCTCAGAAAATTCAGCAATCATTTTATTACAGTATATCTTGTCAATGGACAATACTATAGAAAGTTAACGTGGATATATTTAGAGCAGGGGTCGCTAACCCATGGTTCGCGATCGACCAGTTGATCTTTGGGACTTTGCCGACTGATGGCATAAATGTTAGGAAAAATAAATGCATTATATACTAACGAGGGAAAGGCTTCTTGAGACGTCATCTGTACTTCTGTGAAGAAGGTGTCGGACGTTTCGCTCCTCATCCGAAGAGCTTCGTCAGCGAACTAACAAGTGCTGGTAGCCTAGGCCTTAAATACAGTATGAGTGGGCGGAATTGGTGTGCCAATGCCCTCCTCCTATTGGTTCCTTACACTAAGACTGGGCGGAGTGGTGGTCTAATCCTCTCCTCCCATTAGCACCTCCGATCAAAGGGAAGTGTAGCTTCCTGTAGTTGGGTATGAACGACTCTGATTTCCTCACAGAAAACATGTCCAAATTGTGTCCTTGGTGTCAATATTTAGTGTGAGCACCATTGTTATCTAAATATCACCACTTATATAAATAATAAACATTTGATATTTTTAGATTTTTGTATTAGAAATTCATTTTACACGTATTTTGGTAATACATAGATTTAAGCTGCCCGCACGGTGGCATAGTGGTTAGCATGTTGGCCACACAGTCACAGTCAGGAGATCAGGAAGATCTGAGCTGGAATCTCCATTGGGCATCTGTGTGGAGTTGCATGTTCTCCCCATGCGTGTATGGGTTTTCTCCAGGTACTCCGGTTTCCTCCCACATTCCAAAAACATGCTAGGTTAATCGGCGACTCTAAATTGTCCATAGGTATGAATGTGAGTGTGAATGGTTGTCTATATGTGCCCTGCGATTGGCTGGCGACCAGTCCAGGGTGTACCCTGCCTCTCGCCCGAAGTCAGCTGGGATAGGCTCCAGCATACCAGTGACCCTAGTGAAGATAAGCGGCATAGAAAATGGAAGAATAGATTTAAGCAACGAAAAAACATTGGCCTCTGACGAACCATTTAGGAGCCGAATTTTTTCAGGGAGCCGAGCCAAAATAAAAAAAAATTCCCTTACAAGACCCGAAATTCCCATTCCCATGTCAGTGTACAGCTTGTATAATGTTGATTCCTTATCCACTGAAAATCAGTCAACACATTGCCATTATTGTCAAAATAGCTGGTAACACAAGTGAGTAGCAAGATAATTGTGGCTTGCCAAGTCAAGTGTGGTGGTAGTAGTAGTCTGGGGGGACTGCACAAGTGCTGCTGGCACTGTGGTTCATGCAGTAGAAACACAGGGGTGGGTCTTCAAGTGGAAGGAAGGTGAAGGAGCACAAGTTGTCTAACATGCACCAGCTCCATCAGTGATGTCATCATGAAGGAGTGGAAGAGGATTCCAGTAACAACCTGGGCAGCTCTGGTGAATTCTATGCCCAAGAGTATTAAGGCAGTGGTAGATAACAATGGTGCTCACACTAAATATTGACACCAAGGACACAATTTGGACATGTTTTCTGTGAGGTGTGCTCATTGTGTTGCCAGCTATTGAGACAACAATGGAGGGCAGCGAGATACTGGAGATACCGCATGTAAGATGAAGGCATCTACGGTCTGAGGTCTCATGAGTGCCACTCTCTATGTGAAGACATTTACTCACTGCAGATCTGCGCCTTTCCTCCACGGTGACCTCGTCGTCTGAGTCGCTATAGTAACGCGAGTACAGGAAGGGCTTGTGGACGTAGGCCTTGCGGCGTGGTTTACTCTCCTTGCCTTCGTCTCCCGTGTCCCCACTCGCCTCTCTCTTGTCTGATTTGACACCTTAATGTGGAGACAGAACAAAGGCTGAAATTCTCTCGGAAATTTCGAGGCGGGATGCGGGGCAACAAAACGAGCGAGACCATCCGTCGCGTGCTCGCCCTCCTCGGAGGAATCAGACAGCGGCGCCTCATCTTCGCTTTCCCCTTCAAACGACGACAGGTCGCTGGTGTGCACGGAGCTTACTGTGATGTCGCTCAGACCGTCCAAGTCAGAATCCTCCAAAGAATACTCTGCAGGGTAAAGACTTTATGGTCAAAAAAACTAATATTTACAATCTCTAAGGCAAACTAACCCATTTATGAGCAACTACATACAATGCTATGTGCATGCCAAAGGAATAGATGGTGCTGCAAATGCAAACCATAAGGCTGTTTTAGCAAATCAGAAGTGATCAGTGGCATAAAGAAAAATTAGAACTGCATGTGTGTAAACCAACAAAAGTGGACTAATTAATGGCTAACAAAATTATATAAAAAGTGATGATAAAATAACGTAAGGAGACAACAACGCACCATATGACATCATCAAAGGAGACAGACCCCCCAAAATGGTAAATGCAAAAAAAGTCATCATCTTGTACTCTAAAAGTACATTTTCAGTGACTTGAATACCAAATATCGCCATATTTTGCCATTTTGGTGGGATTTTTTTATGTAAATCACGAAGGAAAATCATTCTTGTAGAAATACAAAAATAAATGATACATTCTTTTCATTGGACAGCTACTTTCCCTACCAAAAATATTATTAACCACCTCACAAAACCAAGCAAATTAGTCAGCTGACCTTCCTTTATCTTTTCTCTGGCTTTCTCCTTGGCCTGGCTGGAATTCTCCTCTTCAGAAGGTTTCCCGCTTGTTTTACTGGCTGCTTTGTGTTTGTCCTCAGCTTGGTCTTCGCCAAAAGTCCCTTCCTCCTCCATCTTCACCTCCTCCGTGGGGATCTCTTTCTCCACTTCCATCTGATCCGGAGCTGTGTCGTCCGTCCTGGCCTCCAATTGCTGCAACTCAGACGCTGCCTTTGCTTCCTCGGCCCCGTCCTCTGCCGTCTTCCTATCTCCGTCCTCATCCACACTCATGTCCTGCTCGCCCTCCTCTGCGGGCCCATCAAGGGCTTTGCGGACCTTCTCTGTGGTCTTGACATTGGCCTCCTGGCTGAGAGAAGTGATGGCATCCAGGATGGACATGGCGTCGGTGGCCGCGGTGGACGTTGGAGTGGACAATGAGGCTGTGAATGTATAAATTTCAAAGTTAACTTGTATCTACATGAAAAGATGTGTATGCTACAGAAAAGCCCAAATGAAAGGCATCAAAAGTGGTGGCTCACAACGACATAAGCGTACCCTGTTGAGGAACGATAGCGTCCACTTTGTTCTCCGTTGAGGGAATCGGTGGTGGAGGGTGCGGCGGAAGCTCCTCGCTGCTGGTGCCAGGCGAAAGAAACTGATGGACCACCTTCTCCACCTGCGGCCTGAAGATGTGGTTGACTTTGGGGTCCACCACCTGGGCCACAATTCTGTCCACTCCTTGCTCCAGCATCCCAGATCTAAGAAGGACACGTCCTTTGAGCATGGCTGTATCTCCACAGAAGACAGCGTGAAAGGACCAATGTTCTTACTGCAACACTAGCTGCCTGATGTTGTTTCTCAGCTGGTTTTTGTTCAACTGGGGGCTCCATGTGTGGTTGGATAGGTGATTGGAGACAAAGTTGTCTACCCTTTGCTTCAGGTTCAGGTAAGCGGGCTGCAACACACACAAACTTCAACCCACACACCATGGCTGGACCATACACTACACCAGGGCTGTCAAACTCGTGCCATGGAGGGCCGAGACACTGCAGGTTTTCTTGCCAGCCAGACACTAAAGCGGGTGATTTTAATGATCAACACCTTCAGTTTGAGGGAAGGAGCTCATCAATTAAATCACCTGCTGAAGAAACTGGTTGGAGAAAAAACCTGCAGCGTCCCAGCCCTCCAGGGCACGAGTTTGACACATGTGCACTACACCCTAGTTCCTCATTTGGTGGTCGTTTATTTACTCAATAGTGTCAAACATGTATTAGGGTTGGGCCTTAACACTCTGTAAGCAAACCAGGACATCTGCATTATTATCTGAGTAATGCCCTTAACGTTGGACGTGTTGAATGAACAAAGAAAACCGGGAACATTGGGTGTGTGTATGTATAGTAAAGACACATTTGTATAAAACTAACTAACTTTTACTCAAGTGCCATTCTTTTTGCAGTCGCGACCTGCTGCTGTTAGTTAGCTTAGCATAACACACAGCCAATTTAGTACGCATGCAAATGTTTAATTGAGCTTACAGTAAAAGTAACCAAAAACAGACGAAATTTTCAACTTTATATATTACAGGTATTAATTTGATTGATAAAATAATCTCCTACGTTACCTTAGTGTCCACGTCTGCCAGACAATCCCTCCTGAACTGGTCGAAGAGTCCTTGTGTTTTCAGGTGATTCACAATCATTGACACCAGCTGAGGATCACCCGGTGGTAAACCCGCCATTTTTAAACAATGAACCTTTATTTCAATACCTAAAAAAACTATTTTAAAAGCATACCGAAACCAAACGCGGGAGTTTTTGTTTTGGTACAAGACTTATGCGCGGTTTCAACCCGGAAAAGGTTGGCTACAAAACAACAATTGACCCGGAAGTATAATATAAAGCTTCCGTTAACACAATGAGCGTCGCGTTATAATTGATGTATTGGCCATACAGTACTGTACGTAGTTTGTCAGTATAAGCCAACAATTATTTATATATACACGGGACATTATAGAGCATTAGAAGTCAACTGCAAAAAGGTGAGCTTTACACAACGTCACAGAAATAGATGAGCTCAAAGGAAAAAGGTTTACATAGACAGTGACTTACATTTTACAGTTAAATAATAAATATAAGTATATAGTTAAAATGAAAAAATTGCAAAGTTCTACTGTAAGATTTGTTCCATTTGTTCCCATTTCTATTAGCTGTGCCTTCATGCTGAGAGTGCTGTAGTCAAAACGTGTGTCGATTACATATCGGGTACATCATATTGTACTCTTAATTACTATCAATAATGTGGAAAGGAAATTGAAACAGGAGAAAGAAAAGTTAATGGCGGTGGGATTCGAACTTACGCCTTTGTTGAGACTGGAACCTTTAGAGGAAATGTTCACCAACTTTCGCACCCAATCAGCTCCATTTTAGTCCATCTTTCGCCAATATGTTCAATATTTGGCTAATGCGAGAATGCCTATGTGCTTCCGGCTTTATGAGCATATTTCAACATTTAACCAATCACGGATGTTGAAAACACTGCGCATCTGTAACTGTTTTTCCTCTCAGTATTCAGACAAGTCAATAGTGCAACATACATATAAATAAAGTATTTGCTCCAGCTCAACTCGACGTCGAACACAAATCTGATGTCAATTTCAGTCCTTTTGCGCATCATCATTGTGCACAATACGCATTGTGCTGCATCCAAAACATGTACTTTGAGCAAACTCCGGCAAAACATTATATTAAACTCATTAAACATAAACAGTGTATTTCACACAGAGGTGTATATGCAAATGAGTTGACATCTGCATTGACACACAATGTGAACTTCAGAGCATTTCTCAATTCATTTTGTGACTATTCAGACAAGAATTGAAGTGACACTGATTCAAAATCAGAAATATGGCGTAGTGTCCATGATATGCACAATGTTTCAGTTTTCTAATGATCTATTGTTTTCAAATCAATACACTTTGGGGAACTATTGTTTAATTAATTTTATTTAAAAGCTCTTCACATTCCAATTACAATGTTAAATACTGTTGAGAAATTAAAGGTTCGGTGTACTCGGATTATTATGCCATATATAATCATTATATTTATGAAAAAATTGTCTCAAAATAATGTTGACAATAATGTAGTTTTTATCTGCAATAATTTCATCCAGCAAAATTTGGTATCGTGACAGGCCTAGTGTTAATTATGTAAGATGAAAATGTATATCTTATTATACAGCTGAGTTTGTTTAAATCTGTTGAGTTATGTTTTAATTAATTTATAAGGACTACGACACAAAATGAAAAGCAATACAAGATCAAATGTATTCAAAAATGTAACACAGGCAAGTAGTACTGGCTCATAATAAATCAACTATAGGTACTGTAGATATGATTTGAACCTTTTAATAATTACAATTCAAATGTTTTACAGTCTGAGGCCCCCACTGTCAACACAGGCACCTTGACAACTCAACTCACAGCGACAGTAGATACAAATAACTTTGGTCTTGTTGCTAGAGCCATCTGCCAGGGTTTTGAAGCTAAACCTACCATTCAAAATAACCTTTTTCTTTGTCCGATTCTGCTCAATATTTGTTCCTGCTTGTGGCTCCACATCCACGATCACATGATTTTTTAAAGTTAGTTGCTGTTGTGTACTTGTTTTACCATTTAATATGTTTTTTTATTCATTATTTTATATGACTTATTTATTTTCATATTTGGTGTGTACATGTTATTATTATTATTGGCTGCAGTTGGTGTGCAGTTTTTATGCAAGTCATATTTATTGCTTAAATATTTAATTACATTTATTAATTTAAAAGTTGGTATTTGTTGCCTCATTTTTTCTCACACACTAAATATGTTTATATAATTTAGAGTGGCTCATGATCACATTTCCAGTATATGTTTAAGATGATGAATTCTACATACCAAATACATCAAATAAAAGTTGAGAAGCTTGGCAAGTGGCTTGTCTCATTATTGATGAAAAATCTGCAATGACAACCAAAGCATTGATAATAGTTAGATGGCTGTCAAAAATGTAGCTTTATGATAAATTTGAATCTAAACTTAGCAACTAAGGTTCAAACTCATGGCCAAGGCACGTAAAAAAAAAGAGTTTAAATATATTTCTCTCTTTTGAAGCATAAAAAATCCATCACCAAACACTCTTCTCTTTGTTTTGCATTTTTTGGCTTCTGATCCGATTTTTGTAATAGTCTTGCCGATCCGATACCGATGCTTTTTTTAATAAGCTTTTGCTACAAAAATGAATTTGTGGAATTGAATATAGTTATGAAAAAAGACTTTCAAAGCATTAAAAATAATGCGACCAATGTATTGCTGAATTTACTTTATTACACAGCACGACCAACCATATTGTTTGGCTTTTGTAACAAACCTCTGTGAGTCAGGGCCTTCCAATAAATCCAATAAAAGTCCATCCAATAAAAGATAAAATTGGAAAAAAATGGGCGTGCAAAATACTTTTAGGGTAGGACTCATTTATATAATTTTATAATATGGCTTTTTTTTTTTAAAATAAACTCTCTTCATTGAAATAGTAATTTAGGTTAGAGCAGCACTTCCCGTGTGAGCTCCCCGCACAATTACAAAGCAGTCCGGGCACAGTGAGGGGGAACTACCGCTGTAGCTACAAAGCTGAATATCCAACGTGAAACTAACTTTACCGTGGTACACCACGGACATGTCTGCACTGTGGTGTTGCGTTTTCTTCTTCTTGCGGGTGGCAACCATCTTTGAGGTGCATTACCGCACCTACCATGTTGGCTTGTGGCCCAGAGTTCTGAATGTTATACGGCAACCGGATCGGCCCGATTTTGTGGCGTAAGACAATATTATCTGATCTTCAAAATACAGATCGGCAGCCGATCCCGATCCTAAAGATCGGATCGGGACATCCCTTTTGGTAAGCTTTGAATTTACAACCATAGCTGTACAAAGAGGTGTCTGTCCATTGTTTATCTGATGCTACAGTACGTTAACATACATTTTCCTATATTTCACTTTAAAACCACCTCCCTTGTAATAACTAACTCATCCAACAACAAGATTATGATTTTTATTAGAATTTGTAGCTTTATTTAAAAAAACCCACACATCTCAAGGCAGCGTTGAGAAGTACTTTGGTGCCAATACCATCAGAAACATTTTTCAGTGAATAGATGACAATAAAACAATACCTCTTGATGACAAACAGATAAAATACACCACACTGTACAATATATAAAATGATGAATTTCTATGCACCACAAAACCACAGCAGTGGAATGAAAGTGGACAGAATTTAAAACCAAAACAAAACAAAACCAGCCTGGAGAGGCAGCCTTGGAGGGGGGGGTGCTCACGAGGTTTCAGCAGGGTAGATGGGAGGCAAGACCCGGCGGGAGTTGGAACGCACCCACGGGTGATCAATGACGCTCTGTAGTGAGAGGCGATCGTTAGGGCAGTGGCGGAGCAGCTTGGAGATCAGGTCTCGTGCGCCGTCAGTGATAATGCGAGGGAACTTCAGATCCACCTGAAAATAGAAAATACTTTGTTCACTCAAATACACAGTACAGGCCAAAAGTTTGGACACCTTCTCATTCAATGCGTTTTCTTAATTTCCATGACTATTTACATTGTACATTCTCAAAACTATGAATGAACACGTGGAATTATGTACTGAAGAAAAGTGTGAAATAACTCTAAATATGTCTTATATTTTAGATTCTTCAAAGTAGCCACCCTTTGCTTTTTTGATAGCGCTGCAAACCCATGGTGTTCTCTCATTGACCTTCATGAGGTCAGGGTTACTTAGTGGAATTTCTTGCCTTGTTAATGGGGTTGGGGTTGTGTGTGTCAAAATTTTTGTCCTGTATACTTTTTCCCTCAAAAAAAAAAAAAAAAAAAAAAAAAAAAAAAAAAGATAGGTCATCTTATAGTGAAGAGGTTTTCAGGGACATTTACACATGCAAACCAACAGGTGGCACCAAATGGCTCCCCACCCCCATCACAATCAGAGCTTTCTTCCTGTCACTCACATACACCAGTGATCTGGCAATTACTCGTGGTTTTTCACCATTAGCTGACGGTCCCAGAATGTATGCCCTGTGAAAAGCGGGGGTTTAAAACAATTTTTTTTTTTTTAAACAAAACTCACTCAATTTTTATAATCTGTATTTAAAAGGAAAATAATATTAAACATTCTTAAATATATATATTTAATGCTTATTACAAAAATATATATTTTTATGCTTAAGTTGGCCAAAAAGTGTCGTGTGTAAACAAGTATGTTTTGTTAAGGTCAACTAGTGCAGTGGTGTCCAAAGTACGGCCCGGGGACCATTAGCAGCCTTTTCACTTCCTCCAATTCAAATCAGGTCTGGACCAAAAAAAACAACAACAAAAAAAAAAAAAACGGAGTACATCTCAAGACCTCAGTTGAGTGACCAAAAGAAGTAACACGCTTTGTCTTTTTGTGGCCTTTGGGCAACACTTATTCCATAAAGCGACGTTAAGAAGAGTTTACAAATGAAGTTACGGCCATGTGTTG
The DNA here is from genome assembly GCF_027744805.1 of Dunckerocampus dactyliophorus. Lineage (NCBI taxonomy): Eukaryota > Metazoa > Chordata > Actinopteri > Syngnathiformes > Syngnathidae > Dunckerocampus > Dunckerocampus dactyliophorus. Next base: position 8,008,080 of record NC_072829.1, on the reverse strand, counting down.
AAAGACCAGTACTTGTCCAGCTTCAACATGCGTGTGGAAGGTTTTGGCTTTCATATATGTGTCCACGATGTATTGCTACTATCTGTCTATCATTTCTAAGAGAAGTGTCCACCAACCTTCATGATTCTTTTGTACGTTTCGGCATGGTTGGACGTCTCAAAGGGCGGGTTCCCCACCAGGCATTCGTAGCAGAGGACCCCGATGCACCACAGGTCCACCTTCTCGCTGTGGGTGTGGCCCTCGACCATCTCAGGAGGCAGGTAGTCCAGCGTGCCGCACATTGTACGACGTCTGCACAGACAATCGTGCATGACAAACTGTTCCTAATGATACATACTAGGGGTGCACGATAATTAAACAGGCTGATAAAGAATTATGACATACCGATAAAGTGGATAACATGAAATAGTAAAAAAAACAACAAACGACACAGTTAGCAATTTTGCTAGCGACGGCACAAAGTAGATTGATTGACAATGGTCTACAGCCAATCAGGACGCAGAACACAATGGGCGGGTTCACCCTTAGCCAATAAGGACTGTTATGGCTCTATAGGTAGCCAGCTATTGTTTACTGTGGGTTCCTGATAGGCTCGTACAGACATGTAACCCCACAGAGGTGAAGCTGCACACGTCTTCAACATGAGTATACAACACCCTCTACTGGTAGCAGTAGTAAATACAATGACGAACACATACAACAGAGCACAGATAGATCGCTCTAATCAAACACAAGGCCCGGGGGGCCAGATGTGGCCCGCCACATCATTTTATGTGGCCCGCGAAACCTCGGGAATAATGCATATCAATAATGCACTTCACCTTTGTCCTTCTAAATGTATTTGATCCGTCATTCTGAAAAATGTTACTTCATGCAGTTCTTCTAAAAGTCAGTATTATCTAATCATGCAGCAAGATATTCCATGCATTTTTCAAAAATAAATACTTGAATGTCTGCTTGTCACCATGACATTCTCACTTTACTTCTCATTTCAGAGCAAGTTATCCATCAATTTGTTAGTACAAATATAATAATCTAATGCATGGGCAATTGTGTAATAATATCATGAGGTTCTATTCAAATTTATATTCATATATACTGACAGTTACAAGTGGCCCTCTGAGGGCAGCCGTAACTGCGATGTGGCCCTCAATGAAAATGAGTTTGACACCCCTGCTCTAGAAGGACACAGAACACATGTTCATACGCTGTATTAAATAAATAAATAAAAAAAATACTAATAATAAAAAAAGCTAATTGCACTTTAAAAAAAAATCCACAAAACAGCGAATCCTCGAAAGGTGAACCACGATGTAGTGAGGGTACACTATATCCACCTTTTATGTTTTAAGTGACTGTATGATGAATTTAGTGGCGTGTTTAGAACGTGTTCCTATAGGACAGGGGTCACCAACGTGGTGCCCGCGGGCACCAGTTAGCCCCCCACGACAACATGAGGCGCCCTCAAGCCTGCTTTTCAGTTAATAATGTGAAACACTCTAAAGAAATGCATTCTGAAATACAAGATGTGAGTTGTGGATACCAGCATTTTGTTAATGTTCTGGTAAAACAAGCATAATCGCTTTGTTTGGGTTGAAATAAACAATGAAAATAAATGTTCCAAAAATTAGTAGCTCTTGGCCTTTTTTCGTGTTCTAAAAGTAGCTCTCACAAGAAAAAACAAGTGGTGACCCCTGCTATAGGATGACACCATGAGTCAGACTGTTATGTTGTTATACTGGTATACATACAGGTACACTGACCTCCACTGACAACCAGTGGGTTGATAAGCTTGTTGTGAGTGCACTAATAGCTCCTGACAAAGAAAGAGTGATCGTTTTCCTCACTGACTTGCGAGCGGCACGGTATTAAAACAATTAGTAGTAGTTCTGAAATAAAAGAGACGTCACGACATTACAATTTAGCCATAAATTAGCCCACTGCTGTATAAGCCACAGGGTTCAAAGTTTAAGAAAATAGGCGCAGCTTATACACTGGAATTTACGGTACCGTACTGTGCTGTAGGTGGGTTAGCTTGAGCAAATCAAGCACTCCTTTTCTCCTCTGTGTGACGTGCTGTAAACACACGTGTTTTGTTGTGGGACCTCACCGCTGCCTCAGACACCTCGCATGCCCACCAGCTAGGTAGGTAGGTAGCTAGCTAACGGTCTGCACCCTCAACACACCAAACCCCACCATCCACCCAAAAGCCCACGAAGACACCCGCACCGCCAAAGAAGCGGCCTCGCTCCCATCGCGCAAGACACCGGCCCCAGTTGGCCAGCAAACCACTCTGACCCACGCTCCGAACTTTTGGGTCGCCGTTATTTTTTTAAAATGTTTTATTAAATTGTAGCAATGTCATGATATTTAGTAATGGAAGTGACACCACCGAATAAAGTTTTGTTGTATATTCTGTGCAGTCACAATAACATCTATATCTATTTGGTCCAGGACAAACATGCAGGTACACTTTGTCAAATCCAGCATTGTTTGAGTTGTTTGGTATCACCTTGAATGTTTTTTTTTATTTTTTTTTATCGTGCATCACTAATATGTAATTCCCTCCCCCAAAAAACACACGCACACAGTTTACCTGAGAGAAGGTGCGTGCACGGACCAACCGAAGTCGGCTATTTTTAGCTCTCCGCGATAGCCAAGAAGCAGATTCTCTGGCTTGATGTCGCGATGGATCACCTTCCTCTCGTGGCAGTACTGTAGTGCGTCAGATATCTCCTCCATGTACTGGTTCATAGAGGTGATTTCAATTATAAAATCATTGAAAGCAGCAATATTGGCTTCATATGTATTACAGCGGGATGTACTTACAGTGGCGGCGCGCTTCTCATCAAATCGTCCACACCTTTGCAGCTCCTTGTACATTTCGCCACGTGGAGCGTACTCCAGCACCAGAAACACCCTCTTTCGATCGTGGAAGTAGTTGTAAAAGCGCAGGATGTTGGGATGCCTGAAAAGAGGGTAAAATAATTATTATAATTAACAGGAGGTGGGTGTCTAAAGTGCAGCAGGGGGACCATTTTCAGCCTGCTGCTTTTTTTGGCTCTAGATATATTCTAAAAATAAAATGCATTTGTTAATGCTATGTATACTGTATTATTAGACATTACACTAATTTGCTTTGTCATCTATAAGACAAAACTAAAACGTGGACGTTTTGTTCAGAGAGCTTTGCATATATTGAGCCATGTTGGATTTTGTTTTAGCATCTTTAATGAACAAAATATACAAGCGCCGCGTCCATCTTGTTAATGTGTGTTCCCCAGCGGAAGAAGATGAGAGTGTCTTAATCACATACACAAGAATGGAGAGGCGACAGTGCGCAGAGATACGACGGGAGACAAATATAACACCAGCGATTTGTGGTTTGATTTTTTTCGAGGCGGCATTTTTTTGATGCAAATGTATTGCTCTTTTGAACACATAGCCAAACTCTTTACTTAAATGGCCCCAGCAACTAAGCGGAACTACATTCCTCGTCACAGAAATCCGACCAGAACTGGACTCATGGGACCAAGTGGAAGTCACTGTCGATGCACTACATTGCTGATGGGGTTGTCATACAACTTCAAGTTATAAAAGAGCGTCAGACTGTGTGACTCTGTGGGGAGATGCACTGTGCCGCCGTCTGTCGTCATAACAGAGAGCCATAAGTAACAGATGCGTTACTTAGGCTAAAAAATGTAACGCAATTAAATAAATTAGTTACCGCACTATTTTTGACTGCCCTAGTTATTATATTTCCCCATTCACTTTAATTGGTCACGGGTCCGGACCGGATCGGACCGAGGTCCACCGTTTGGTGATGGCTGTGATATACAATGGATGACATACAGAACATCACTTGACCTCACAGTGCAGCACTCAAAAGAACCAACTTTGCCTTTTCTCTGCCTTTTTGGAACACCAAAAGAGGGAGTACCCTTGACTACCCTTGAGGGTTGAGAGAAGAGAAGGATATAAACAGGATGTTATGGACTACAGCCTTGTCCCGTTACTTTTGTCCAGCTTTCCAATGCATGTTGTCACTCATTATCAAGGCGACATTTTACCTTGCTTTGTATAGCTAAGAATGCAAAAATGTGACTCAAAACACTTCCGTACAGTTAATGAAGGTTTTTCGACGGTGACAGTTTGACCCCTGGAACAGATTATTTCTATTTGCCTTGCTTTCCTGCAGTCTTAGCATGGCAAAGAGTGTGCGAGCATTTACTTGAGGCGGGCCTGGATCTCGATCTCTCTCCTCAGCTGGTGCTCCACACCCTCTTTCTCCATCTCGGACTTGAACAGCACCTTCAGAGCCACGATGGCGTGCATCTTCTTCACCCTGGCAAGGTACACGTTGCCAAACTTGCCTTTCCCGAGGGGTCGACCAATGTCAAAGTCATCAATGGTGATCTTCCTGTTCAAAGTGATGATTCAAAAAAGGTAGGAAACACAGGAGGTCAACCAAGACAGACGCTACTATACATACTTTGCGCCTGGAATGGAAGACGAACTGACACATTCTCTCCCTGGTCCTAAAAAAAAAAAAAAAAAGTAATGAGTAATAGGAATATTAAAGTCAGTGTTTACTGCTATGTACCTCTATGCATAGAGGCTCACTTTACCTGTGATGACATTTTTGTCTGTTGTGTCTGGCCGCGGCTTCATCAAAATGCGCTGCGGGCCCACCGCCATACTTGGGGTGGCAAACTAATAACAGTAGAAAATAGCAACAAGTGAATGATTGCTATCAAGACTATAATTAAACCAGCCTGTTATTATGACAATACTCTATTTTACTTGTAGTAATACGTGTTATGCATGATGACTGAATAAACTACTGCGACCACACCATCCATTTTTTATGTCAATCTGCAATGGTAAAGCTCTACTGTAAATACAAAAGCTACCCATAAATAACTGCATGCTTATTGTCATATTATTTAAAAATAATAAATCTTTATCTTACCGGCCGCTGGAAAGTCCTAGGCTCGTAATTCTCTTTATTCTGTGAAGGAAAAAAATGCAAAATAAATTCAAATTCTTTTCTTCAATAATAGGATAACACAAATAAAAATCAACCAATTTGTCCATCATATGTTGTGCCATAAATACAAAACAGGCCAGTCTAGTAGTATACTTTCATGATAACAAATATAGCTCATAAATAAAAAAGGTACCTTTAGTGGTATCAGACATTAAAATGAACAAGAAACTGAAGAACCAATTTTTCCATGTCTGTACATCATACTACAGCGCTTTTTGAATTTTTTGTTGTTGTTCATACAGGCCTTTAAAAACACAGCAGTAAGTAACTGGGACAATACTAAAGACGTTCACAGACACTATCGTTCGGAACAATGGTAAAGAGCGACGACAAGGCCCCAAACGATGTTAAAAGTAGCTATAACTTGTTGGGTTTAAAATTAAGCTCGTTGTTTCACCTACTACGATGTACCATCACATACGTATTTCGCGTATTGTTTTGACATAATATAACCAAATATATAGCGCTAAATTAGGCTCTTAATTCAAAATGGATGCTAAACCACGGTCGGCTAGCTCGCTAAAAACTACCCAAACTACGCACAAAAAAAGTGACTGTCAACTCTCGCTGGCGAATATCGTACTATCATTTCAATAATATAACAACATTTACCTGCATCTTCGTGGGAAATCAATGGGTAATGACTTCAAATGTGTGGCAAAAACTTCTCTGTTCTATTCTGAATAGGTACGCCGCCAACGTTTTCAAACTGTCACGAAAAACGAAGCTGATTGGTCAGCGGGTCTCTGAGAGCTCCCATTGGACAATAGGGCCCGGAAAAAGGATGGGGAAAAAAATTGCAGGATTGGCTGAAAACGAGATTGACCCGCCCCTCTACTGTTTACTATACGCATTAGACTCGAGGTTTAAATCCAAAGATATTTGTCACTCTTTACTTTACAAATACAAGAACGATAGTATAAATAAAAGTAAAAAGTTACATTAGATTACCACAAGGGTAAAGCGCTTGGTATCTTACATTCATAATGTGGTGGTCATGACCGAATCAGTGGTTTGTGGGTCAAAATGTCCAAACCTTTTTGTCTTTTATCCCTTCATTCCTTTTACAAAGTTTTGTTCACAAAATACCACAAAATGCAATACATAGCATTTTATTTAAATGAACAACAGAAATAACACTTGTGCTTTCTGCATCGTGATGTGAAAAGCATATGTGAAGCCTTATGTATTAAAACTGGATTTATGATAGACGGAATCTTATTCATAATGAACATTTCTTGCATTATTTAAAAGAAGAAAGAGAAATGCCTGTGTGATATAAGTAATTTAAAAGAGTCAAACACATTATATAAAAAAATGTCAACTTGTTCCATCAGGCCAAAAAAACATAGCTCAGTTTAAAATTGGCATTCTTGAAAGATCCCTCAACATGTGAATCAGCAGGAAGTCCAGTCAAGAAATGGCACTTGTTCTCATTCGATAATCTAAGTGTTTCTAATAATGTGGTACCTGTGTTTTCCACGTCATCAATACTGGAAGATCAAATTAAACATTTGTTTCGACTGGAGTGTAAACACTTTGGCTCGTGTTTTGAGTGCTATAACAGAGGAATCGTTCGTTAAAAAAGGATGCATTCACTTAGTCCGCATTGCTCTGAACAGAGCAATTGCTGAAAGCGAGTGTGCAGCACGGCAGCAGGATAGCCAGGGAGCGACGCAGATTAGGAATCAGTTCATCTGGTTTGCTCTCACTGTTGACAGTATCTCCACCTGCAGGTTCCTCCTCGCCCTCCTGCTCCTCCTCGCCGCCACCTCGTCCCTCAGGGGGGCACAGCCGCGGCTGGAAAACCACATCCAAAAACTCCAGTCTGTGGAGCCCGGAGAGGCCGCGGAGCATTCTACAACTCCGCACAATCTGCATCTCGCTGAGGGTGCAGGCCTTTAGATAGAGGCGCTTCAGGTCCTTCAGGCGGCTCGCGCAGAGCAACCCGGGTCCTACCTCCTTGCCGCCAAGGCTCAGCTCCTCGAGTCCCAGCCATCCTGCTCCTAACCCCAAGGAAGCCATTTGCAGCTGGTAGCCCTGACGCGTAGTGATGCTTATTTCTAGATACTTAAGCCGAAATAGGCCTTCCACACCACACGCCCCATCCTTGGCAGCACAGGTCCTGAGCCCGCTAGCGGTCACTCGAAATGTGTCACATAACTCCAAACGGCTGAGCCTCTGCCATGACGTCAGACTCTGCAGGTGCTGGTCTTTGAAAGAAGGGACATTATTGAGGATTAAACATTCGATAGAAATCCCTGACGGAGCGCTACGTCCACTACTTCCTTTCTGTTTCGCACTGGAGGTGGCTTCAGCACCCTCTTCAGACGATGTAGGAAGGTCCTGGTTGAAGAAGTCCTGAGGCAGCTCACAGCCTCGCAGCTCCAACACCTTCAGGGATGGAGGCAGGAGTTGGCAACTGGGGAGGCTTCTCAAATCAGCATGCAGAAGGTAGAGCCTACTCAGGCGAGGGCACTTGGTGGACAAAGCTTTGAGCCAAGCCTCGGAGAGGAAGGTGCCTCCTCGGACAGAGAGGAGCAAACCACGCAAGCGTAAACATCGAAGCCCACAACCTAGATACTGGCGGAGCAAGGCCCACAGAATACGGGATGTCATCTTGTGGAGAAAAGAGAGGAGAGAGACACTTTATGTCAACGGGAACATGGTAGGGTAGAGAGACAAGACACTTTGTCACATTTTATGTCATCAGGAACAAGTCTGGGTAAAGAGAGGCACACTTTGTCAACAGGACCAAGTTAGTGTACACAAACCAACCGCACTACTACGAAACCAAAACAAAAAATGCAAGATACAATTTTAGAGGCAAAAATAAGAGCTAGAGGTGAAGATGGTGCCACATAAAAGGTTCACTTCTTCTTACCCCTTTCCACGCAGTCAGGTCGACAAGTCTCCACAGTCTTTGATCCCTCACAAGGCGTCTCCATCTCTTACACACTCTGAAAGGACGCCATTTAATACAATACTTCAATCATGAGTCAGGGAGCGGTTATTGTCATCAAGATCAATGCGGGGAAGCTTTATTATTATCTTACCTTCCAGCTCGGACGAGCTCACGAACGCTCAAATATGACAGCACGTCAAGTAAGATGTTTTCTGGAAGGTAGTTGAGGTTACAAGGTGTAAATTCATCCATTATGTAAACCAAATTGTTGACACTTTCTCTCTGTGTGTGTGTGTGTCGGACGGACAAAAATGCTGAAGCACCACCGGGGTGCGCCTTCATCAACACTCCGCCGGAAACAGCTGCTTGACTGCAGGATCCGGTGTCACTTTGTAAACGAAATGAAAACTGTAAATATAATAATAATAATAATAATGGTAATGTGTTAATGTGTAAAATGTATACATTTTCTTAAAAAAAATCTCTCTCAGTCATATATTAATATATGTTGATTAATTAAAAAAAATGTAAACATAGTCATTCTAGCTGAACGTGAAGTTCAGAAACCCACAGCGCATGCGCGCTCTCTGGACAAGATGGCGACCAGCAACGGCGGCGGAATGGAAGTAGACGGGGCAGGCGAGTATTTATTTGTACATTTATTCAAATACTTCCCATCATAGCAACACAACTTCACACGTATGTCATGTCTAAATACAAGTCTGTCCGTTTGTGGCGAAGAATTTGCCATATTAAATCTCCCAGGCTGCTAGTTGTCTGACACGGGTTTGGCTTGTTGTAAAATATATCAACAAATGAACTAGTTTGAGTCAATATTCCCCTCTTTGTTTATCAAACTCAATCTGTGTCACTGCACCATTATAACAAATGAGACAGATAATATTGTGAAGTTAGTCCCGGCACCCCAATCCCATTAGGATGTCATATTGTTGCTTTTAGCCCAACACTGACAACACAACACAAACTACACTGTACACTGTTGGGTTCTTAATTGTTAAGAAATGAACCTGGATGTTTCTTCTATTGTGTGTCTGCAGCGAGCCCCAGTGTGATGGCCTCAGGGATGACCGGCAGTGTCTCCGTGGCTTTGCATCCTCTTGTCATCCTCAACATATCCGACCACTGGATACGTATCCGCTCACAAGAGGGCCGACCGATGCAAGGTCGGCTTATTTGTCGTATGTGTGTGTGTCTCTCATGCTGGACTGTTGTGTCATCTCTGTGGTTATCTCTCATGTTCCAGTCATCGGCGCTCTCATCGGGAAGCAGGAGGGCCGAAACATCGAGGTGATGAACTCTTTTGAGCTGCTCTCACACACCATCGATGACAAAGTGCACATTGACAAGGAGTACTACTACACCAAGGAGGAGCAATGTGAGCTTTCATGAAAAAAATGGCTTTGGTGTTTGGTAAATAGTGTTACTGTACTTATGTGTGCCTTCACAGTCAAACAGGTGTTCAAAGACATGGAGTTCTTGGGCTGGTACACCACCGGCGGGCCACCGGACCAGTCTGACATCCACATTCACAAACAGGTGGATTAACAGAGCGAAAATCCTCTTAATACTATTCAATTAAATACAACCTTGATTGTTATGTCTTCTCCTGTCAGGTGTGTGAGATCATCGAGAGCCCGCTCTTCCTCAAGCTCAACCCGATGACCAAACACACTGATGTGAGTTTGGAAAGAATGGGAATAGAAATTATCTGTTCCAGTGTCAAAAACGTGTACAAACAACTTAACCACCATTTTCTTCCTCAGCTGCCCGTTAGCGTTTATGAGTCCGTCATTGACATCATCAGCGGCGAGGTAACCTTCCTCCAAAGTCTGACTCATACTTTAGCAACGCCTTCTTTCAACGTCGTCCTCTCCAACGCAGGCCACCATGCTGTTTGCCGAGCTGAACTACACCCTCGCTACGGAGGAGGCCGAGAGGATAGGCGTGGACCACGTGGCCCGCATGACGGCCACCGGCACGGGCGAGAACTCCACAGGTAAAGTAAGTTTGGGACAAAAAAAACTTAAATAAGGCTCTGATATGTTGTGTTGTCGTGGCAGTCGCTGAGCACCTTATAGCCCAGCACAGCGCCATCAAGATGCTGCACAGTCGCGTGAAGATCATCCTGGAGTACGTCAAAGCGGTGGAAGCAGGTGAGACGCTGTTAATGAGCAGGCTGGAAATGATACACTTCCTTGCAGCACGTCGTTAAGTTGAGGCCCCTCACACTTCATTGCAAGTTCTGTTTGATGCCACATGTGCTACTTCGGCTTTTGCAGGATTCCATGTTTCTTAGCCTTCTGTTATAACATCTCTCATCGTCTTTAACTTAATTGGAAGCATTTAGCTGTCACAGGTTTTTAAAATTGTATTCTATTTTCAAGAAACTTCACCTGTGCAACGTAATTTGCATCGTGCCACTAGATGGTGCTCTTTATCTTGTCTTGTGAATATCCGATGAAAAACATGTACAGCATCCACATTTTGTGGCTTAAAAAAATATGAAAAAAAATCGATTTAATTATTACTTTTGGTAAAATAATTAAGTTATGTTAACTAAATTTAGATTAAGAAAAACATTTATGTTAAAATGTTTTCTTTTAGTTTTTTCAACATTTCAACATTTATCAGTGGCAACCAGTCAGATTTTTTCCCTATAACATCACTGACCAATGAAAAGCATGTTTTGTTAATCCAAAACACACAAAAAAATTGATATTTTTGGTTTATTTTATGGTAAAATAATTGTCAGCATTTTTTAAATTGACATTTTTCATATATATATATATATATATATATATGTGTGTGTGTGTGTGTGTATATACACAGACCCTTTCCAAAAAATTAGAATGTCATGGAAAAGTTGTTTAATTTCCATAATTCCACTCAAAAAGTTAAACTTTCATAGATTATAGATTCAGGGCCCACAATTTAAACGATTTCAAGTGTTTGTTTATTTTTACGTAATTTGGGCTTCCAGCTCATAAAACCCATGAAAACAGGAATTCAAAAAATTAGAATACTGTGAAGAAATCACCATTTACTTCTCAGTTTTTGCAGGAAAAAAAGAAAGAAATTAGGATCACATCAAATCAATCAAAATATGGTGCTTTCAAAAGGACATGTCAATCTTCAATACTTGGTTGGGAATCCCTTTGCCTTAATCACTGCCTCGATGCCACGTGGCATTGAAGCAATCAGCCTGTGGCATTGCCTGGGAGTTATGGAAGCCCAGATTTCCTTGATGCTTGCTGTCAGCTCTTCTTTGTTGTTGGGTCTGGTGCCCCTCATTTTCCTCTTGAGAATACCCCATAGATTCTCAATGGGGTTTAGGTCCGGTGAGTTGGCTGGCCAGTCAAGCACTGTGATGGCATGGGCATCAAACCAGGTTTTGGTGCTTCTGGCGGTATGGGCAGGGGCCAGGTCCTGCTGGAAGATGAAATCTGCATCTCCATACAGATCCTCAGCAGAAGGAATCATGAAGTCCTCTAAAACATTCTGGTCGACTGTTGCGGTGACCTTGGATTTAAGAAAGCAGAGTTTACCAACACCTGCACCGGACATTGCACCCCAAATCATGACGGACTGTGGATTTTTCACACTGGACCTCAGGCAGCTTGGGTTCTGTTCCTCACTCGTCTTCCTCCAAACCCTTGGACCGTGATTCCCAAATGAAAGGCACACTTTACTTTCATCGGAAAAGAGGACCTTGGACCACTGGCCAGCAGTCCAGTCCTTCTTCTCCTTGGCCCAGTGGAGACGCTTCCTACGTTGGCTCAGGTTCAGAAGTGGCTTGACCCGAGGAACCCGACAGTTGTAGCCCATCTCCCGGATGCGTCTGAATGTGGTGGTTTTTGAAGCTGTGACTCCCGCCTCATTCCACTCTTTCTGGATCTCTGCCAGATTCTTGAATCTTCCCTGTTTGATAATCCACTGAAGTCCACGGTCATCTCTTTTGCTGGTGCATCTTCTCCTGCTACATTTTGCCCTTCCTCGAGACTTTCCATTGATATGCTTGGACACAGCACTCTGTGAACAGCCAGCCTTCTTAGCTGTGAACTTTTGTGGCTTACCCATCCTATGGAGGGTATCAATGATGGTCTTCTGGCCAGTTGTCATGTCTGCAGTCTTCCCCATATTGAACCGAACTGAGACAATTGAACCAAACTGAAGCAATTTAATGACACCTGGGGAAGCCTGTGCAGGTGATTTGAGTTTAGTAGATGATTAGTGTGTGACACTCAGTTTAAAACATTCATGCCCTGCAAAATTTGGGCTGATTTCTTCACAGTATTCTAATTTTTTGAATTCCTGTTTTCGTGGGTTTAATGAGCTGGAAGCCCAAATTATGTAAAAATAAACAAATAAATACTTGAAATCGTTTAAATTGTGGGCCCTGAATCTATAATCTATGAAAGTTTAATTTTTTTAATAGAATTATGGAAATGAAACAACTTTTCCATGACATTCTAATTTTTTGGAAAGGGTCTGTATATATATATATATATATATATATATAAATATGAAAATTATTTCTTGGTTAAAAAAATAATGTAAAATCTTTAAGTCTTTATGGATGTAATTATTTTATGCCTCTCCCATTGCAAATTACTTATTTGTAAAGTTCATAAACTTGCAGCAGTTTGCAATAAACCAAGAAATTACAGGAATTTAATAGCTCAAAACGAGTAATACGATAAATGGCCACTATTGGAAGTTTATACTGTAAATGAATGTAATTTACATGGAGGGTGTTGAATGATTTTGAGTGCATCTGAACAGTGTTCCCTTGCTACATTGCGGTTCACCTTTTCACGGATTTGCCGTTTTGCGTTTTTTTTAAAGTGCAATTTTGCTTCTTCTTTTTTTTAACAGTGTATGAATGCGCATTGTGTTTCTGCGTCCTTGTGGTGTATTAGAGCGATCTATCAGTGCTCTGTTGGATGTGTCTGTTATTGTATTTTCTACTGCTACCAGTAGAGGCTGTTGTATACTCATGTGAGAGTTGAAGACGTGTGCGGCTCCACCTAGTCTCAGTATGTGTTTACGGGCCTGTAGGAGCATATTACGAACCCACCGTAGACAATATAGACCCCAACAGTCCTTATTGGCGAAGGGTGAACCCGTCCATTGTGTTTTGCGTCCAGATCGGCCGTAGACCATTATCAATCAGTTTCCTTCGTGCTGTTTCCCGTTGTGGTCAATGGTCCCTAGCAAACTTTCTGTGTGAGCTGCTTGCTAACCGCCAATAAACAATAGAAGAAGAAGCTAACCGGCTAAATGAATCTTTGGTTCAAGGAGTAGGATGACGACGACGGCAGCTGCAGTATGTTTTAACAAGGATCCAAAAACGCTACAGAGGAGGAGTGAATACGCGTGCGTCACTTAATAATTTCTTGTGTCCAACCGCGTAGGTTGATCTTTAAAATTCTAACCAAATTTAAACTTTGAAAGTGTTTAAACAAGAGAGGAATGTGAGAAAATGTTAATGCCCGTCTGAGAAAAGTGTATAAAGTGTATGGTGAGGGGTTTTACAGCCTTAAAACATATATAATCATTGTAAAAAAATAAAATAAAAAATAAAGTTGGCTACTTCGCAGATTTCAGCAATTGCAGGCTATTTTGGGAATCTATTCCCCGTGATAAACAAGGGAACACTGTATTTAGTTTGCTGTATGGTGCTTCATGTTTTAATGTAATGTTTTTGGCCTTTTCTTGGTCCGACAGGAGAGGTTCCCTTTAACCACGAGATCCTGCGAGAAGCTAACGCCCTGTGCCACAGACTGCCGGTCCTCAGCACCATCAAGTTTAAAACAGACTTCTATGATGTAAGACCCTCCGCCCCTCAAAAAACACCAGCTGCTGTGTTGTGACGTCGCCCCCTTGTGTCTCCCCCGCAGCAATGCAACGACGTGGGCCTCATGGCCTACTTGGGCACCATCACCAAGTCATGCAACAGCATGAACCAGTTCATCAACAAGTTCAACGTCCTCTATGACCGACAGGGCATCGGCCGCAGGATGCGAGGACTCTTTTTCTGATTCTGAAGGCTTTTTTTTGGTTTATTTTTGTTATCAAGACACCGACAAGTGTAGGCCAAAGCACCTTGCGACACCAGTAAACAAACCAAGGCTCTCACCACTGGAAATGAACATTTTACCCGTTTTTGTTGAATTCTAATTTGATCGTTATGTATGTAATAAAATGTTTACTGTTATTGTTTTTCCATAGGACTTTCCATAGCGTTTCCTTCTCTGCCTCTTAAAGGGGCTCTACACTTTTTTCAACACGTCAGCAGTGTGCTTTTTTTTTTAAAACAAGCTTGTGAAAGCAACGCAGCAACATGGCAGTTTTGTGTTTGTTTGAAGTTGCCTTCCTGCTGTTTTGACGGCTTCTGGAGGTTTAAAAAGGCACGGGGGCGGGCGGGGGGCGTTCCGTTGCGCGAGTCAGCATTAAATGTACAGCAGAACTCCGGTTAATGACCAGCTGTGTTTTTATGTGGCGAGGGAGGAGCCAAACAACCAAAAGTGATACGTTTACATTTTTTCCACCTTTTTATTTCTCTCGTTCAGCATTGTTTCATGCTTAACTTGTGGTGGGGCCACACTCCTTTATGAAAAATATATGATGTGGTGGTTTATTACTGCATGACGGGCCATAAAAAAGGCTCTCAGGTGTCGTATTTGGCCCCATACCGTAGGTTGCTCACCCCTGGGTTATGGTACTGCTGCTTCACGTGAGGGTGCGTTCAAAGGCATCTTTGTGCAACGTGTTCAATCAGAGTCCGACTGATTTGAAACATGGTCCTACTGGGTCTCGTCCGCGGGTTCGTCAGCAGGTGCTTCCGGTTGAGGGTACTGGAAGCGGCTCGGGTCGTACAGGTCATCCCGGGGATCGTAGGGCATAGGGTGGTGGTAGTAGGGGAAGGGGAGGACTTTTTTCAGCATGGGAGGAGGAGGGGGTGCTGGCTCCTCCACAGGTTCCTCCTCCTCTTCCTCCACAGGAGGGGGTGGTGGTGGGGGGGGTCCCACGACCTTCCCCTTCACGGGCCTGGGTGGGTGGTCAATGAGGCAGTCGGGGTCCCAGTAGGGGTCGCAGTCGTACTCCATGCCCTTGAAAGAGCGGATGGGGGCCGGTGGGAGAGACTTCTTGACAAGGATCGGTGGAGGAGGGGCTGACTTCTTTGGCGGAGGGGGTGGCGGCTGGGGTGCTGCGGCCGGGGCAGGAGGGGCCTTCTGGGGAGTGCAGTGGGGGTGGTAGCGGGGGTCGCAGAGGACCGGCACGGCGCCGGCGGGTAGGTAGACTATGTGGGGCTTGCACAGGGGGTCCTTGCTGTTGCACAGGTATAGAACATCCGCCTGGGAGATGGCGGGGGCGCGGGGGAGAGGAGGTGGGAGGGTGGCGGGCGGATCTGTGGCCTTGGGGACACCCTTCATGGGGGGAGGAGGGACGACCACTTTGCACTTCTTGTCGGTGGTCGGGTCGCACATGATCTGCGGGACCCCCAGTTTGCTCTGGAAGTAGGAGGCGTTGGGGCCGTAAGTGTTTTCCAAGTACCTCATCTGCTGGTACAGCATCCTCAGCTTGTCGATCTCATACAGCTGACACACAACACAGCATTAGGCAGCCATCAATGTGACAAAGACAACACGCGTGTGTGTGTGTCATACCCCCTCCGTGTGTCCAATGCTGCTGTAGTAGCGGTAGTAAGCCTGGAAGTCCGGGTTTCCCCGGTACCATCGGGGTTCCACGTTCCTCTTGGGCCTGGAGTGAGTCAGGAAGTGGTTGGCCTTCTCTGAACTGATGCTGACATCACTGACAGGAACCATCCCTGGACAAAGAGGAGGAGGACTATGTGATGATGATAAACAGGAATCAGGCATATTGTTAACGTACCTTCCTGCTTGATGGAACTCAGCAAGGATTTGGCCTCCAGCAGGCCTGCAAGAGCAAACATGATGTTATTGAACTGCACTGGTTGATCATTGTGATGCCTGAATGGAGGGCGGGTTTCACAGCTCACCTGGAAGCCATGTGAGGCAGCTCACCAAACACAACGTGGAAATCATCTGGACCCCTGAACACAACACATTCAAGCAATTCATATATATATACAGTATATATTATAAAAAAATCCCAAATAATCACAAACAGTTGAGCTAGTTTGATATATGGGCTTGTGCGTATTTTAAAACTTGATTATTCGAATGAAATATGCTATTATAGGACAATTTGCTTCATCTATTTTAATTATGATTATTTGTATTTGTTGATTGGCTGGGAGAAATCACACTACCACTCCAGCCACACTAATGATTTTAGTTTTGAATTTAGGCTTTTAAACATCACCTTTCCTTTTTTAAATAAGAAATGTACTGGAAAATACTGAGAGTGCATGAGGGCAAAACACAAAAATGAGCAAAACTACAATTGCAATGCAACAATAGACAATCATAATTCATACTGAAAAGGCCTCTTTTTTTTTTACTTTTGTGAGTTTTTCAATCTTATTTGATTATTTTAGCTATCTTTACTTTGCATTGTAGTGTAAATGTAGCTTTCCACATTGAATATATATTAAATATTTCATTTCATATTAACATTTTTCTTCACTGATTGGCCGTGAGAAATGAAAGCTCTCATACATACCTCAACTACTCATATTCTTCCTTAAAAGACAAACCAAAAAATAACATTTACATTACAAAAAAACAGCTGGAGATGACACAATTTTACAAAAAAAAAAAGTCATTTCTTTACATTTCTTATGTTATCTTTTGTTTATACAGCCTTGACAAGGTCAGTTGATAAAAACATTGATATTATATTATATTGCATTTTATTCAAACGACAATTTATTTAAATAAATTTAAAAAAAAGTATCAGGTCCCAAAATAGTCTCTCTCAAAAGCCAAACACATTTAAATGCCAAAAATAACAGCTTGAGACAAAGACACACACCAAAAGTTCCATTGTAAGACTTAAAAAAGACCTTCACATTTATTATTAGACACAGCTGTGCAGCAACATCATCATCATCATCATCATCATCTCCAAAGTACGACAAAGTAGAAGAAGAAGTTAAAAATTGCTCACCTACTTTCACGAAGACGTCCTCGCAGCTCCCAGCGGACCAGGCGGGTTAAATAGACGTCTCAGCGTGGGTCACTCGAAACCCTCAACCTGTCATCCAATAGGATCCCTCCTTCATTTAGGAATCGAAATCCTGTAGCTCACCTCCCTCCCTTTTTCATAAATGCGCGTTAATACGGGTGCCCTTTGGCGACAATTAAAAGCAAAAAATCTGCCAGCCTTCAGTAAAAAGACGTTGGGATGGAAACAAGGTCGTTAAAGCTGAGAGGCCCTGCTGGGAAAAGTGCAACTGGGAGCCAGAATGATGCCGACTAACAACATCCCAGCCAAGAAATGAAGAGAGGGAGGGGAAAAAAATGTCGTTTACAGATGAGTGTGTCAAAAAAGGTGCTTATTAGTTCTTCTTTGACGTGTGGCAACACCTGCTTGGCTTTTTAAGCTGCTTTGCTTTTTAAAAGTCACACACATCAATGTGACAATTTTACTTTTTATAGGCCACTACCATTTTAAGTCTGTTTTTTTTTAATGCCATATATTTCGCTGAGTAGGTAAACAAAATATGTAATATCTTCCAAAAAGTGCAAAATTTGGGATTATCACAGCTTTGACAATGTCAGTTGATAAAAACACTGATTTTGATGCATTGAATCCAAATGCCAATTTATCTAAAAAAAAAAACAAAACAAGACAAAACTGTATTTTAAAGGAAAACTGCACTTTTGGAATTTTGCTCATTTGCAATCCTTATGTGAGACATGAACACATTGTCCCTTTTCTGTGCGTTCCAAACATATAAAAACAGCTACAAAGACGCAGCTAAGAATGCACGTAATGGGAAACCCTTATTCCGCCTATAAAGCCTTCCGAAAAAAACTCGCCAACAACGCCCCATTTACATGCAGTATAACGTGACCAAGCTACAGCGACATTGCTATTATTATTAACGTTACAGCGTTCAAGCTACGGTACTGGCCTATTGACACCTTGCCACACCACACCGGCTAGCTACTAGCCGGCTAGGGTCTAGCTTCACCACGGTGCCGCACTCTCAATGTTAACGTTAGGTGTAGGCGTTCATTTCTATGTTGCTATGTGAAATCAATGCGCCCAGGAAGGAAGTTCCGGTAACGCTTAAAATGGCCAAAATACGACAAAATTACATGTTATCATGAATGTACCTGTTACTACATGGTTACTACATGTTTATAAAACCATCAAATCTTTTTTTTTTAATCGCGGCCTTTGTAGGTGGCATCGGTGTGTAATGAGCTGTCTCTTTTTATCTCTTTTTATATCTCTAGAATGCACAGAAAAGAGAAAGACGTGTTCATGTCTCACATAGGGACAAAAAAAAAAAAAGTGCAGTTTTCTGTAAGTATATATTTTATCTTTAGGTCCCAAAATGGTGCCTCTCAAGTCTTTTTTTTTTTTTTAAACCACTTCACACTCAATCATAGATATGTAAAGTTATTTTTAAAAGTTTATGCCTTGTGTGTGTTATAAGAAACCCTTATTTTAAATGTTATTTTTTAAAATACACTTTTTACCTTTAGGTCGCAAAATGGTCCCTGTCAAAAGTCGTATGATGTAATATCATGTATTTATTTTTTTGCACTTCACCTAACCATGGTTATCATGTAAAGTAACTTTAAAAAAAAAAAGAAAAGTTGATGCCCTTTTTGTTAGAAGAAACCCCGGATGCCCCCTCTCTCTCCAAATGGGAAAAATAAAAAGTTACAGAACCGAAGTGCAATGTGGGACATCTGGACGACGTTATTACAGCCTTGACATTTTCAACTGATAAAAACATTGATTTTGATGCATTCTTTTTTTGGAAAAATAATTTATGAAGATAAAACTTACCATTTACCCAATTAGCCTTAATTAACCGCTTTTAGATGTAATGAAATGGTCTTCAAAATGTCAGAAGAAATGGGAGTGAGACAAACAAAACTGTTATGCAAGCAATTTATTGCAAAAGAAATAGGCTGTTTATCAGCTGATCAAGTTTTGAAGACCATAGCTTAAAAAACAACAACCAAAAAAACGCCTAAATTGTTCAAAAAAGGACTCAGCAATGAGTAGCTGCGCCATTGTTGTCAATCACCTCAAAAATTGGTTTGGGCATGCGTGATGAGTGTTTCTAGAGGAGGCTAGTGGGAATGTTGCTCCAGGTGGTGAAGATGGCTTCACGGAAGGCATCCACTGTCTGGAACTGATGTCCATTTTGGAATGCTGTCAACTGGATTCAGATCAGGGGAACATGCCGGATGGTCCAATAGAGTGAGGTTATTCCTCTGGCATTGTGAACTGCAGCGTTGTCCTGTTGAAAAAGTCAATCTTTACCACGCAGACGAGGGCCTTCAGTCATGAGGGATGCCCCCCTGCAACATCTCCGCATAACCAGCTGCCATTTGACGCCCCTGCACAACCTGAAGCTCCGTTGTTCCATTGAAGGAAGAAGCACCCCAGACCATGATGGCGCCCCCTCCACTGTGTCGTGTGGAAAACATCTCAGGCGGGATCTCCTTGTCATGCCGGTAACCTTGGAAGCCGTCAGGGTTCCATGTTTTCTCAGCAGAGAATAAAACGTCCACCTTTCAATGTTCCATGTTTGATGCTCTCGTGCAAATTCCAAACAAGCAATTTTGTGGTGTTGAAGGATACGAGGCCTTTGAAGATGTTTTAGTTTTAAAACCCTTCTCTCGCAGATGCCGTCTGATCGTTATTGGACTGCACTCAGGACCAGTAAAATGCTAAAATACAATCTGACAGTGTTTCAAGAGAGAACATCTTTTTGCCTTTGCCATCAAGAGATCATGACAGTGAATATCTTGACAGAAGATGACTTTTGAAGATGATTTTTTTGCCTTTTAAAGAGGATGTGCCGTTGTCAGCTGACATGCAGCCCATTTCACTTCAATGCTCGTTTGCAATAAATTGCTTACCCAAAATATTTTTTCGTCTCACTCTTTTCTTCTTTTTGCATTTTGAAGCTCTACTTAGAACCTCCTTCAGAGCCAACAGTACAAAATGTAAATCTTGCCATTTTTCAACTGGTCTTACATTTTTGATCAGGAGTGTATATATTTATTTTACATATTAAATATACTGAAAACGGCATCAAATAGCTACAATGTCCCCCAAGGGTGAAACATCCCGAGTGAAATGTGGCCCGATGAGCAGGATCATTCAGGTACAGTGATGAAAATGTCAGTTTGGGGAAAAAGCTGTAACCACAAAAGTTATTTTTGAACATCTGTCCTGAAACGTTACTGCAGGACAAAGTGCTCCTGGGCATTTGGAAGCAGACCTATAACTATAACTATGATACGTAATTGGTAGCTACCGCCGTGGCGCTTCCTGAGAGCAGCCATGTTTCCCAAAAGCCATTTTTCAACTCATTCTCAAACAAAAAGTCAATGAGCGAGTGATACATTTATTATACCTATGCATGACAATACAGGAATCAAAGTAACAATGTATCATGACAATATACACAAATGCTCAGTGAAGCTGGTCAATGTTGGAATGTGGATCAAAGTTTTGTGCTGGAACTTATTTACAAGCAAAATGGTTCAACAATGCAACTTTTAACGTTCGGAGAAAAGTGTCAATGCAGTTCAGAGGCGGCGCACACACAAACACACACACCTGTCAGACAAAGGTGATGCGGGTGCGAGCCTGGTTGATCTGCCACACGTTGAGTTCCTCGTACTCCTCCAGGGCCTCCTGGAACTGGGCGGGAGTGAAGCCTCGCTGGACGCACCGCTGCTCCGCCTCCGACATGCGGACCATGCCGCCGGGCCCGCCGCGGCCAGAGACGCCCTCCGTGGACAGCTCGCGCACCAGAGAGAAGATGACGTCGGCCGGACGCTGAACCCTGCGGACCGGGGGGGGGGGGGGGGGGGGGGGGGGAATCACAGATTATGAACACAAACTTTGCAAAAGAAGGTCCAAATTTAAACACTAAAAGATCAATTACAAATGTTTTATGACATGTTATCATCCAATGGTCGACGTATAGGACTGTAAACAATGATATCACTAATTAAAACATTTACTTTGTCAGATTCACCGCCTTGTCGAGATACTACTGTACAGACCCTTTCTGATCACTTGAATTATGTAAAGCACAGGTGGCAGGTTTCTGTAAGTTGATTGATGACATTTGCCTGCCTAAGTAGACAAAATACATTTGAAATATAGCTACATAACTCATATCAATTATAATATATAAAAAGCCCCTTTTTCCCCCAAAAGCAACTGACATTCAAATAAAAACAGCCTACCCAAACCTTAAAGCTCTGCTAGTTTACCATAACGCACATAATAGAAGATAAGGTATAATACTGTAAAACCAGAATTGTGTTTTTATTTTAAATAGAGTTAAGATAATTGGAGGAGGTGGGGGGTTGATTTGAAACGCCTTTCTCCAAGTTGATGGTTGACACCTGCTTACTTGCCTATTGTTTCCCATACATAATAAAAAAGGTATTAAAGGGATAGTTTGGATTTTTTGACATGAAGTTGTAGGACATCCCCATCAGCATCAGCAGATTTCTGTGATGTTGAACGTACTTCCACTTAGTTGCTGGGGACAATAAAGTCAAGAGTTTGGCTTCTAAAAACAATATGCGTTCAAAAGATTAAAACATTTGCATCACAAAAATGCCTTGTCAAAAACTCAAACCTCAAAAAAACGCTCAACGTTATATCTGTCCCCCGCCGTATCCCTGCGCCCTGTGACGAAGACACTTCTTCCGCTGTGGAACACATACGTAAACAAGATGGCCGCGGTGCTCCGTCGTGGAAGTACATGCGAGCGTCTTCATCACATACACATGAAGGCACAGGCGACAGTGCGCAGGAATACGGCGGGAGACGGATATTACGCCAAGCGTTTTGTAAGGTCAGATTTTTTTTGGAGAAAGCATTTGAAAGATGCAAAATGTATTCATCTTTTGAACGCACATTGTTTTGAAAAGCCAAAGTCTTTACTTAATTATCCCCAGCAACTAAGCGGAATCATCACGGAAATCTGACCACAACTGGACTTAGGATACCAGGTGGGAGTGGGGGTGGGGGTGTAAGTCTGATGGGGATGTCATACAACTTCATGTCAAACAAATCCGAACTATCCCTTTAAATAAAAGAGTATGTAAGCAGCGCTGGTTTACCATAAAGCACACAATACAGAGTAAGACATTAACTTAGACATCTTTAGATGTGAACACGCAGCTCCATAAAAACACTCTGAACTTTTTACTGCTTCCTCCAGGACATGCAGCTCCTCTAACAGGGATAGCAGGATCTCGTAAAAGCTTTTTTTTGGAAGGGGGGGGTTCAGAAGACCTCCAGGCACGAGTGGTGGCGTCAATGCTCGTTAAAAGCCAAGTTTGGGAGGCGTCAACGCAGACCTTGTTCCGCTGGACTTGTCGGCTTGCAGCGAATCCTTGGACATCTCCATCAGCCTCATAGCCTCGTTGACGTCCTCCTTCTCCACGCCATCCATCGTGCGGAGGCGGGCCTGCGACAGGGAAGCAGACGTAAGGATTATGGGGGGGGGTATAAAGCCAAAAAAAAGAAAAAAATCAAGGGGGGTGTGGGCGGGAAGTATCTTGACGACATTTGCTGCGCTGTGCCGGCACTGTCAGACCGAGACAAGTGCAATGCCCTCTGGGATGGCCGGCAATTGCCCAAGTCTCCGCCTCTCAACACCAGCTAGTCTCTCACGGGGCCCACCGCAACATGATGGCGTCATTTCCGAGCACGGTCAGTTTTGCATGGGTTTGCACAGCTGCTCAGTTAGCACAGGGGCTGACTGCCCACCCTGCAAAGCTGAACATGCTCAGACTCTCAGCAGCTCTTCAAGCATGCCCCCTGGTGGTCATACGTGTGCAGCACGTGGCCGTCAGTCTGCAGGAAGTGCTGGTTTTGCAGTAGGTGGATGATGCTACCTGCACAAACAGCACTTTTGGCAGCCAGAGGCAAACAGGAAGTGCCTTTTATAACAATCGTGTGTTTTGTCCAGCGTGGGAAAGAAGTGCTCACGGCGCAGTAGATTAGCGTTCCGTCACTACCTGCACTGTAAGCACTTTAGCGCACACTGAACCACCGATGAAGACGAAATGGTAGAAATGCTGGAAAGTTGCAGTTAACTTAATGCATCCCGTTTGAGATGTTAGGGATCAGTGCCATTCTCACCAACGCGGTGGAGAGGCGGAGGATGGAGAGCAGGGTACGCGCCGATGTGAAGGTGGTGTCCTTGCTGACCCGTGCCTCCTTCCTCATCTCCACGTAGGCAGCGGTGATGTAGTCAGCCAACGACTCGGGCACCACGGGCTGCTTCTTCTTACAAAGTGCAATGTATCGCCTGTGAGGGAAATTGAACGGCGGACAATGGATGCATTAGATGGACGCATGTAAAGCTGTCACTCACACACGTGTGCGTCTAAAAATGTTGCCAGGTTTAGCGATTTTATCTCAAAAGTCATTGCTTTTAGCATGAGTAAAAGGAAAAAAAAACAGCTGAAAAAGAGCCAGATAGACCCTTTCCCACCTTTTTAAATAGCAATAACTTAAAAATACATAAACGTCACTTGATAAAAAGAAAGCCTTCAAAATAAATACAATTAGATAAAAGGAAAAATCTGTTTCATAATTAAAAAGGGGTATGTACTTTTCACTTTTAATAAGCCACGCCATTTTTTGAATAGAAAAAGTAATCATTTTTTGAACATTTTTCACAAAATATCAATGTTCTGAAAAAAAGTTAAAAAAAAATCTGCATTTTTAATAATGTACTCCAAAACTGTTGGATTTTTTTTGTACTTCAAAACAAAAAGAAAACAAATTTAAGTTTAGATTTTCAGACAAAAACAAAAAAGCATGCTTTCCGTCCCCCCATCCCTCAATTCAATAATTTTCTACTGCTCTCCTGTTCCTGGATAGCAGTATTTTTTAAATTGCATTTTTTTTTAAATACTGGAAGATACTTTCTTGCCACTTTTTTGTAAAAACTTAAAAAGGGAAAAAAAGAGGTAGGCGGGGTAACAGGACAGTGATGACATACACACGCACCTCATGAGTTTCATGTCAATGGGGGTGAAGTGCGTGGGGGGCTGTCGGCAGTGCTGGTGCACGTAGGTGATGTGCTGGGCCAGACGCAGGTCGGCGTCAGCGTCCGGCTTGTCCTGGATGAGCCAGAGCAGGTCAAAACGCGATAGCAGCGCGGCCGGCAGCTGGATGTTCTGCTCAATGCTCTTCTTGGGGTTGTAGCGGCCGTACGCCGGGTTGGCGGCGGCCAGGATGGAGCAGCGGGCGTTCAGCGAGGTCATGATGCCGGCCTGGTTGATTAGATGTGGCGTTAACAGACTATAAAAACATGCATACATACGCATATTAAAGGTTTGTGTTACCTTGGCGATGGAGATAGTCTGCTGTTCCATCACTTCGTGAATGGCCGTGCGGTCGGCATCGGCCATCTTGTCAAACTCGTCGATGCAGCACACGCCCAGGTCGGCTAGCACGAGGGCGCCACCTTCGAGGGTCATCTCCCCGGTCAGGGGGTCGCGCATCACAGCTGCCGTCAGACCCACGCCTGATGAACCTCGACCTGTCGTGTACTGGCCTGAGCACAACGTGTGGTGGGTTAGCGATATAGACACACACACACACACACACACACACACACACACACACACACACACAAAATGATGTAGTGAGTACTCACTGCGAGGAGCCAGGCGGTCGATGTAGGACAAGAGCTGGGATTTGGCCACTCCAGGGTCTCCCATTAGGCAGATGTTAATGTTACCTGAGTGGATCACGCAGGACATGTGTTAAGACGTTATTTTCAGAACTAAAATATCCCTGCTGTGTGTTTGCTTTAAAAGGCCTCAAAGCAGAGTGAGCGTTCACCTCTGATCTTCATGCCCTTCGGCGCTTGCTCCACACCACCAACCAGCAGCAGGAGCAGAGCCTTCTTCACATCCTCGTGGCCGTAAATCTCAGGCGCGATCGAGCCAGACAGTTTCTCGTAGAATCCTTCCTCTACAAAATATCATTGTTCTGTTGTTTAAAAAACATTTTGAAGTGGAGCATCAGGTAACATGTTTGAGGACAGGAGAGACGTACCGGTGATGCTGCGCAGCTCTTCATCCGTCAGCTCCTCGTTTCCGAGCTCGTCATCCTCGGTCTTGTTCATGAGCGTGATGCAGTGGGCCTCCATGTAAGTCTCAGAGAGAAGACCCTGAAGATACAAAGTTCAGTTTCAAACAGTATTCTTGAGAAATAGGGGGAATAGGAGGTACAGTGGTCCCTCGCTACAACATCGTTCACTTTACGCGGCCTCGCTATTACACAGATTTTTGTGTGTGCAATTTTTTTTACAGTGTAGCATGCTTTTTTTTTTTTTAACAGCGTATGAACTATTGTGTTCTGCCTCCCGATTCACTAAAGGAGAACCGGCATTGTCTTCTGCGTCCCGATTGGCTAAGGGACTGTAGACCATCAATCAATATCCTCCATGCCATGTGCCCTGTAAGTACAGAATGCATTCAGCTTGCCTAACTTACATAATTGTTCGATCCCTAGCAGTGTGGCTCTTTAGTGTTTTATGTTTGCAAGTTTTCTCCCGGACAAAACTCACAATGTCAACTAAACGCTCTGCACCGACAAAGGAACCTGCTGCAGTCCGCCATTATGGAATAAATGAATCTTCGGTTCGTTCCATAAAGGAAGAGGAAAATAACTTAAGGACAACAGCAGCAATACATTTGAACAAGGATGCAAAAAGGGCCTTAACTGTCCGCAGCAAGACCGCAAAGAAGCCGCCTCTGTGGATGCTGTGGCAGAGGCAAACACGAGCAAATTTAAAGCCATCATCGGGCCATAAGCCTGAACAAGTTTTTAATATGGATGAGACCGGTTTTGGAAACACTACACTGCTGACAGAGCCCATGGACCAAGGCATGATCCGCGCTTTTAAGGCCCTCTATGCGCAACATACATATTTTCTCGTGCTTGAGAAAAGTGTATTGTGTGGTGAGGGGTTTTACAGCCTTAAAACATACAACAAACAAAAAAACATATCCTGTAAACAAAAAAAAAAAACATACTGCAAATGAAAAAAAAAACAATGTAAACGGGAAAAAAAATATAATAAAAAAACATATCCTGTAAACAAAAACATTTAAAAAATAAAAATCGACTTCTACAACACAGACTTCACTTAATGGTATTTTTTGGAACCTAACCCCCGCGTGAAACGAGGTAACACTGTAATAGAAAAGGTGTCCACTGTACCTGAGTAGCCTGCCTGAAGCCCGTGCGCAGGAGAGGCAGGAAGACTCCCGTGATGGCCACGTGGTCACCAGGCTGGGCGAGGCGTGTGTTTTCGCCACGAGCATACACAGACATACTTCGAGGTATGTTGCCAACGGGCACCTGGTCGCTCTGTAGTTGGCGAGTAAATGAAGGAGCTTTATAAGACAACACTGATGTCACATTTACATTAAGGGCATAAGAGAGGCTTCTTACATGCTCCTGAATGCGGAGCTCCTGGAATTTCACAAACTTGGAGCCTCTGGTCTGCAGGTAGAGGCGACCGCCAGACTTGTTGGTGACACACTCCTGGCTGGGACACATGACCAGGGGCATGAAGGATGGCGACTGGATCTGCAAGACAAAAAGATGATGAATGTCGCCCCCCTCCCTTGAGGCGTGACGCACATATCGAAAGAGGGCAAGTCTTACCGGTTGGTATGTCTCGGCGCCGCACTGGTCGCAGGTGTATGTGGCCACCGCCATCATGGGCTTGACCTCGGTGGCGCGGGTCACGATGCCCCGGATGGTCACCAGGTGCCCGATGCTGTCGGCCCGAACGTCGCGTACCACTTTGGGCTTAGACATGCTGGGGGGCTTGAAGTAGAGCTCGCTGTGGCGAGACAAAACAGTACAATTGTCCATTTATAAATGGTAAAGTAGCTCTAACGTTCATTTTTCCAAAAAGGGTGCTTGTCCACAAGCGTAATTTGCTTTTACTTTATGGTTTGTTTGTAACCTGCACCCATTGGCAGCAAAAAGTATGTGTGCAATAATAACCATAGAACCAGAAATGTAACTCTTTGGAACTTATGAGTTCCATGCTGAGGACCATGTGACTAATGCAACAATATGTTAACATCAATAATAATGAACAATGTATTTTGCAAATTCAGCTGTCACCGTTGTGCAGGGGCGTCCAAAGTGCGGCCTGCACTTTATTGGCCCTCACCACATTGTAGAAATAAAACTAAACCAAAAACCTCAGCATAAATGAAAAAATTGATCAAAAAGGCAAAATGTGAAGAAAAGAGGCCGAAACATTGATACTAATAAATAAATAATAAAACAAAGCTTTGTCTTTAAATATATACAGAATATTTAAAAACCTTTTTACAAAACTAAAAAAAAAAAAAAAATTAACATTGCCTTCGGCATGCTGTGACTTTCAGTATGTGGCCATTGGTGGAAAAAAGTTTGGACACCCCTGCCTTAATGCGACAAGACTCACCTCCCAGGTACACAGTAATGCATCTCTGCTCGCTACTACATCAAAATACATTATTTATTGTTTCCAAGTACAAAGGTTAACTTATTTACACACTGGAGGTACATTTTTTAGATTTACAGTGTGTTTATTTTTTTACACTTGTATGACAGTTAAGAATGTGAAAATGTTGCTTAAAACATTGCATGTACAGGCCATAAATGTTTTATGACAGAGACCGTTTCATACGGGAACTGCTAATTGCAGTTTCAGCGATTTCCTACAGGAATTCTCTTCCACATTGGATTTGATGGCAAATCGAAGCTTTAGCACAGCAACTTAGCAACTTACAATCTCCTCATGAGTTCTGGTGGGTATTGGTTGCGCGTGTCACGTGTATCCGCGGGGTCACGGGCCCTTTGTTCCATCATCAGCCGGTGCTCGATGTACACATCCAAAGAATCCTTGGCAACGATCTGGACATAACAGCAGATTTATGAGAAAGCAGTTAAGTAAGAGTCCATCAAGTGTCACGAAACAGCAGGAACCTGTGAAAGGCTGCCGCGTCCAATTGCAACCAGCAGACACTTGAATCAAACCCGATTGGCTCAACTCGACCCTACTTACATCTCTCTCTTTGTACTCTGGCAGCAGGTCGTGCACGGCGTCGGCAAAGAGGCCAGTGTAGCGCTTGGCGTTCTCACAGACACTCTCCACCAGCTCGGGGTCCTCCTCAGCCACATCTTCCAAATCCACAAAGAGGGACACCTGCTCCCTGTGAGCCAGCGCCACCTATAATTAATAGGTAATTTATTGCCCAAGGACACAACCGAGCCCTTTGTATGTCATTTTAAGCTTTTCTTGGGAAGATATATACAAGACACATACTGTCATCATTTCATTAAATGATTAAAAATGTTGTTTTAATTAACAGATGGGAACAAAACGATACCATTACAGTAGATCCCCACATAGCCGCGATTCAGCATTCACCACCCCACAGATGTGGAGTTTTGGCAAAAAATTTCCCCCCTCAAAAACAGTCCAGTTTTTCCATAGAAAACATTTCATTCACCTTTAATTGATAACAAATCATAAATATGTGACAACACAGTAACAAATGTATAGCATACATGCATCGCTGTCACACAATTTACATGTTTGTCTTTATACTCCACTTTTTCACCAAGTTTTGAGATGTCGCACTTTCTTCAGCGGTCTTTGAAATCACCATATTTGCAAACTTCTATATAACGTCTACAACATCACTCCGATTCCATCTGTTCATCGATCGCCTTACGTTATTACTTAATGGTGAGTAGCTATAAATTGTATAATTTCCATCCATCCATTTTCTATACCGCTTTTCCTCATTGTATCATTTAAAATGTGTTTAATAAGTGTGTTTAATAAGTGTGTGAAGCATATTGATGAGAGACTAAGAGGGTTCTGGAGCAGAATACCATCTAATAATTACAACAGTCGCAGGAGAACAGCAATGCTAAGGGAGCGGGAAAAAGAGCTGTGGGTCAATAGATGACATTTTTACGGGCGTATCAATTACTTGCAGATTTTCACCATTGGCTCGTACACTCTGAAGGTAATGTCCGCTAAATGCATGGATCTACTGTATTCTAACGTCCTCAGAATCAATAAAGTATCTATTTACAGGTTACCCATGCTTTATTTCTAGGTGCAACAGTATGGTGGCCAATAGAGGCAAACACGCAGCAACGTCCAAACACAGAAATGATCCAAAACCAAAACCCCACTAACGCCATAAAACAGATGCAAAGTGAAAATCCTGCAAATACATACATTTAATTTCTGTTTTTTAAAGGTTTTCTATGTTGCTGTGCTTTTTGCCCCTGTTGGGCTACTGTAATACAGGCATAAATGACACTTGAACACAGTGTCTTCAAAGGAACAAGCATTTGGCCAAATGTTGGACCTCTGCACACATATTTGACTTGGCAATCCCTATTCTTTCCAAGAACCTGAAGAACAAGTTCACAACTACATTTTGCTTCCTCTCACATTTCTTTTTGCTTGAAAATGACAAACATGCCCATCTTTAAATGCAATACCATCAACTGTTCTCATTACATCTACTTACAAGTTGCACTCCGTATTTGAACACCTTCTTCCCATTGTCATCTTCGGTGTAAAACTCCTGCAGGAATCTCTTGCATTTATCTGTAAAAAAAAAAATACTCAATTCACTATAAAAAGGCACACACGCAATGAATGGCTTTTGTCATGTGGTGGAATATTACAAATGCCGCAAAAAGTGTTGATGAGAAACAGCAGTGGGGCCTCCATGCTGGGAGCTAATTTGTTGTTCTGGAACAACCCCCCCCCCTTCCTCTTTGTTGAGTAACATGGCATCCTGTATTCTCGATGAGTCACTATCGCTTTCAGTGTCTCTTAAAACTAATCACCAATGCCAAAAAAGCCATTTCTAACCTGTATACCTTATTGTACGGCTGTTTTCAAGATGAAATAACCACCATTACGTAGCTACTTTGCTTCCGGATGAGGATGACAATACACAAACACACTTCGGGGTCCATTTTTTTTGTTTAGCCAAAAGACATCCCGCACTTCTTCAAAGTACAAACAACCTTTCATTACCACGTCACAAGAGACTTAAAAAAGACAAGCGGGCGAGATCGGAGGTGTCCACACTCACTTTGACGACGCTGAGATGGTTTGTCGTTTTGTGTGCTGGAGGATGTTTTTGTAAACAAAGCAGCACATGGCTTTGGCGAGCTCGTCACCGCCTGTATCGCTCCGCCGTTTTCTCCGCTCGTAAAACTAGTGCGTGATGTCTGCTGCTGTTGTTTTTAAGCCAGCCATCTTTTATTGATGCAGCATCATCTTACTGACATTTACTACAACAGAAACTAACAGCCCAAATAAGCGACTTTTAGGTATACGTTCAACTGTTATATTTTATATATATATAGTGTATCTGTACATGTAGTGGTATAGTATATATTTTCCAATGCTTTTCACACCGTAGTACTTAATTCTTTCTGTACATAATTATGCATTTTTAGTTTTTATTTTGTCGTATAAAGATATTCCGAATTTTTTAAATTATATTTTGTGCTGTTACTGTCTACTTTGCTGCTGTGAAACTTCTATTGCGGAACTAATAAATGTTAATTCGACCCAAGATACCTCGAACACTTTTGGATTTAATGTTAGGTTGTTGCAATGTTGCACACTTTCCGAAAATTGCATATTGTTGACTTGCAGAAGAGTAATGCAATTCATTAAGAAAGTAAAAGCTACAAGTTAATACGGCTAACCAGTCTTAGCATGCGAACGTAGCTCTGCCAGTGTTGTTGGATGAATATTCAAAAAGAGTTTAATAAGTGAACCTACTTTGGTAGGGACAATGAGCGGAAATACACGTTACAAGACCATTAAATACTTGCTGTAGAAGGGGAACCAGTACTACTAGTAGTAGCACTACTACAGCAGTGAGACATGTGCTGGCTCCTTTGTTCCTGTGGCCTCATCCGGGTCACTGAGCAGTCACAAGCCCCCCTTACTTAGCAAAATTTGGACCAACTTCAACCCGCACATTTAAACCCCTAATTCACTTAAACTACTTATACAAACGCGTTTTTACTTGGATTGTAAAGAGATCGAAGTTGCAATCCGATGAATGGAAACGAAAACGCCATTTTGACTAAACGACTCGCTTAAAAGTGTACATTAGAATGTTTTCACCGGCAGCCATCTTGTCAGTAAATAGAAAGACTTACAATTTACTTTCTAGAACTTTGTATATAGGCTAACCTGTTGCTGTTTTTTGAGAAAGCCACTCTTTACCTTTCTCCGCCGCGTAGTCTTTGCGCGCCATGTCTTGCAGAGAATTCCACAATCCCGGAGTGGCTCAAGAGATGTATTTTTTTCAAATAAATTGTCGTTTAAGTCCTTTCCACTCTCCGGTGTGACCGTGTTGTTGACTTGGGTAAACTCGCTGCTTGTCCGCGCTGCAGAAGTGGCGCGAGTCTGACGTCGCCGTCGACCAATCGCGTCGTCCCTTGCAGTGCACAGAGAGGCGGGCCTTTGCCCTGGCGGGAAAGCCGCGGTGGCGGGACTTAGCACAACGCCACGCCCTCCTTGTATGAGTGGCGAATGGCGCGAAAGGCGAACTCGAGACTTCTGCCTTCTTCTTCTTCTTCTTCTTCTTTTAGTTTAATGGCGGGTTGCAACCATGACTTTAAAAGGTGCATACCGCCACCGACCGTACCAGAGTATGTAACATGGGCCATATACAGTATCTTTCTTTATGCTAACTTATATCATGAGGATACTACTTATACTACCAATAATAATAATCCTAATAATAATACTTATAGTAAAATATTCTAATACTTATCTATATTTTATTATATAATCCTGTGTCCTTCAAATATTCTATCACTGCCCTCTGTATATCTCTTACCTCCTCCCCACCTGTTCCTAAAATACCCCCAATGCTCCATTCCCTTCCTATCTTTTTAATTCTTTTCCTTAACGTTACGCGTTCTTCCCTATATCTCTTGCAGTGTAGTAATGTGTGTTCTATGTTCTCTATACTTTTACACTCCATACATACTTTTGATTTACATTTCCCTATCAAAAACATCTTGTCATTTAACCCGGTGTGATTGAGCCTCATCCTAGTTAACACTATTTCCTCTTTTCTGTTTTTTCTCTTCACCCCTTGTGCACTGATAGATCTTTGTACTTTATAATACTTTCTCCCGCTACTACCCTCGTCCCACCTATTTTGCCATTTCTCCATCATTTGTTTTTTGATTATTGCCTTTACTTTGCCTTTACCAGCAGGTATATTTATAATTTCATTCCTTCTAATTCCCATTTTAGCCATTTTATCTGCCACCTCATTCCCCTCCACCCCTACATGTGCAGGCACCCAGCAGAATCTTATTTCTATTTTGAACATGTGTAGTTGGAATAAGCTTTGATGTATTTCTAATAATAAATCCTCTCGACTTGATTCCATATTTGTAATACTATATAATGCTGCCAGAGAGTCCACACAACATACCACTCTATCTGCTTTTATTTCCTCTATCCATTGCAAATCTCTAATAATTGCCATCATTTCTGCTGTATAAACCGAGAGCTGGTCTGGTAATCTTTTAATGATGCTATAATTCATTGTTGGTACATAGATTCCAATCTATCTATTTTATCTTTAATTACCCATCCAAAGCTATTACTTTTAGTTGTATTATACTCCCAACATTCCTCTATCACATTCTTGGCCAGATGTCCATGCCTACATCCTTTAAGTCTACTCCAGTATGTCAACATAAGTTGATCTCTTCTCAGGTCATACACTACTTCTCCTAACTCAACCTGCATTGCTTTCATTGGTGTTGATGTGATTGCACCTGTACATATCCTAAATGCTTTGTGAATATTTCTTTCTATTTTCATTAAATGTGTATATTTAATCTATATATATATATATATATATTAGTGACTGTTTATCTGCTCCCCACTCCTTACCTGGAACAGCTCTCGTTAAGTTTATTATCCTCTTACATTTCTCTTCTACCTTTTCCACATGGGTCTTCCATGTGCCTTTCTGATCGAGCCACATACCAAGGTATTTAAAATGATCTACTTTTATCATGTTTTGTCCATATAGCATCAGGTTCTGATTTTTTATGCCTTTTTTCCCGGTAATCGTCATGTAACATGTTTTATTGGGTGATAGCTTAAATCCCCAGTCATATGACCATTGTTCTATCTTCTTTATTGCTTCCTTCATTTTACTTGTCACATTTATAGAATCTCGTCCCCTTGCCCAAATCACTCCATCATCTGCATATAGGGCCGACCCAGTCCTTCTATCCAGATTCATGAATATATCATTTATCATTATGTTAAACAAAACTGGACTAATTACACTCCCCTGTGGTATACCATTTGCTATACTGTATTCTTCTGACATCTCTGATCCTATTTTAACTTTGAATTTTCTGTCCGATATGAAATCAAGGACCCAGTTATAGAACCTACCTCTAATTCCCATCCTATTCATCTTAATCAATAAACCCTCCCGCCACATGGAATCATAAGCCTTTTCAATATCAAAGAATACAATATTCATCAACTCTTTCATTTGAAAGGTTTTCTCTATTTCATGACTTACTCTAACTACAGCATCCATTGTTGATCGTCCTTTTCTAGACCCACACTAAGTTGTAAGTAACTCTCGACTTTCAAGGAAGTAGTTAAGTCTTCTGACTAGAACTTTCTCCATCCATTTGCATAGATGTGATGTTAGAGCAATAGGTCGATAATTCACAGGGTGTTTTGGATCCTTACCGGGTTTATTAAATGGTAAAATTAATGCACTTTTCCATTGCTTTGGTATTTTCCCTTCTTCCCAAATTTTGTTAAATAAATATAATATTTTTCCCAACATATTTTCTGGTAAGTTCTGGAACATAATATAACTCAACTGGTCTTCTCCTGTTGCAGTATCTTTACTTTTATTTAATACTATTAGCAATTCATTGATATTAATTTCAACATCCATCACACTCTCCTCACTATCCTGTTTTAATAACACATCCCTATTCTTTTTTATCATCCTCTCCTTCTATCGTCTATGCTTTTCATCCAGATGGTCTCCTCTGTGCACCCCCGCAAACTTTTTCCTCTTCGTGTCTCTTTTGGTTTGTTGCAGGTCGTGGCGCACCGGCCTCGTCGTACCGGGCCCATATAGGCCGTCGGCTGAGACCTATGCAGTCCACTTCCCACAACCCACCTCCAGTCCAGATGTCAAATCTCTCAACTGTATATTCAATACTTATTGTATTCCTTATCTCGCACTTTTCACGCTTCAATTTTGGCGCCTCGAGCATTTGACAGTCACTTCCGCTTCCCCTCTGTCCGGCTCGTCCAACCATCCACGAGACTTCTGCCTTCTAGAACATATAAGTTTATAAATGATAATATAGTAAGACAAAGCTAGGAATTTGCAATCGCTGCATATAACTGTTTAACCCTGTATATGGCACTCATAGAATCTCAAAATCTTAACCCCAGAAAATAACAAGAACCATTATGACTGACTGATGTAACTTTAAATGTAGTTGTATCTATTACAGAGATATATCACTGTAATATTGTTTTTAGAAAATATGGCTATGTTGCCATAATTGTGTACGTTTGGTGCAAGCTTTTCTGCTTTTTAATAGTTTGATCATGCAAGTTGTTTAAAATCAAGACGTGGAAAGCAATTATGTTTACTCACGTTACTGTCATTGAGTAGGTTATTTTGTGTGTGTTTATACTTTTTTGTTAGTTGTTTTTAATATCTGCACCTGTATTTTTTATTCAACTATTGCCTCTGGAAACAGTAGTGAATGGGCAGGACAACCAACTGCCGATTTTAGTACTTATTCCACCTCAGCAATGAACAGCGTCTTATGATTATGAACGACACTTTCACATTCATTTCAACAATTAAACACTAATTTATTTTGTTAAATTAACAAGACATAACAGAAATATAGGTTTCGTTAACATGAAACAGAGAGCAGTGTCTTGCACAGGGATCAAGTAAAACAGCTCTTTTGTGCTTGTAATTTATAACAACAATAACATTCAGACCCTGTTTTTGTTCAATTAATTCATCTCTCTAACCCATATTACAAAATCCATAGCTGCAAAACAGAGGTTTACAAACGTGCAAAACACAAATCAGACATGTTGCATCAAAAGTCGACAGGCCTTCAGTCAAACAGTTCATCAATGACACTAGTGCTGTGACGGGTGGAGGGCTGTGGAACAATAACAGCGTCAAGACATATTAAGCTCACATTATACATTTTACACAGTGCACAGACTCGTTTAAGTTGATTTCATAAAGATTTGTTTTACCAGCCTGTATGAAGACTCGCTTTCGTATTCGTCAATTTCTTGTTCTGCGGCATCATCCTCTATCAGCGATAGCCTACATGAACACATGCAAACACACACACCTCATTATTGCAGCCTTACAAACCATTCAGGTTTTGTGAGTGTTTTCACAAAATCCTCTCACAAGGTGAGATGGTTGTTCAGTTCTTGAGGAGTCAAGGTGGAACC
This sequence comes from Dunckerocampus dactyliophorus, assembly GCF_027744805.1. Lineage (NCBI taxonomy): Eukaryota > Metazoa > Chordata > Actinopteri > Syngnathiformes > Syngnathidae > Dunckerocampus > Dunckerocampus dactyliophorus. The sequence goes on along the minus strand of NC_072829.1, from coordinate 7,972,341 downwards.
CTGCTGCCGGAAGGAGGAGTGGTGTCGCTTGGTGGGACGCACCTTTCGCATCTGTGACCTGAAATTTTTGGGTTAGTCGCGACACCACCAGTGTCTGCGATTGCTACTTCAGATAGAATCATGACTTAAGAACAAAAAACAGCATACCGTGTGGAGAACTCATCCTCAGACTTAGTCTCAGATAAACCGCTGCCAACATCCGATTCCAAGATGACATCTTCCCTGGGATCAACAAGCAGTGTGGAGAGCTGCTTCTGGGCCGTGGAGGTGAAGGCCGGAGTGGACAGACCACTGCGGATGCTGCTGCTGTCCAACCAGGATTTTTTCACCGTGCTAGACACAGACCCTGAATTAGGCAGATGGTATCACACAAAATGATTATGCTATAAAAACTATATTATGTAACAGAAATATACGTTTTAAAATGAAAATCACCATAAAAAATAGTATTATTTTCATTGTGTAACCTTGAGCGGAGATCTTCCTGCGCTTAGTAACCGGGGTGGTTTGTGAAGTGACGGCTTCCCTTCTCTCTTCCATCTCCAAAATGGGTCTGGCAGGGGCACGGCCCTCCAAGGAGAGCTGATACACTCTGACTGGTTGCCAGAAGAGGGCAGCAGGGGGACACTGGGATTTTAGAAAAGCAGTCCTGAGAGGGAACAATGAATGAAAAGAACCACAAATGCGCACTTAATGTGTCTGTTTGTGACTGTGACAGTGACTGAGCTCATGCGTGGGCTGTGAAGCTCACAACTGGGTCCGCTCCTGTTGGGGCAGCTTCAAACTGAACTCGCTGAGGATCTCCAGGAAGGCCACGTTGGGGAACTGCTCTTCTCCTTCCTGTTGAGCACGGAAGGCAAAACCTATGCCGTCCCTGAGAGGGGAAGAAAACAACAAAGACCACCACGACCCATCCGGATTCACATCCGTCAACTTTCTGAGCTGATGAGCACTTCAAGATAAACAAAACTTGCTACTCACTTGTGCAGAGCCACCAGAGGTGTGCGAGCACGTTGAAGGTCAGTGCCGAAAGTCAGGGTGAGCCTCTTTGCTAAATCTCGGATCTTGCTAATATCCTGCCTGCTGACGTCCTCCATCAGTATCTCTGAGAAGAGCTGGATTGACATAAAACAATTTGCACTGTATTGTTGTCACACTGACAGCAATGGAGGACTTCTGCTAGTGCATCTTGAGCATGTGTGATATGAGCAACATGTGTCAGCATGGCCAACCTGCTGTAGACAAAGGCAGAGAGTCTTGGCGCTCAGCACAGGACTGATTGCCTTCGTCTTGATTATGGTTTCTTTGATGATGTCGCCAAAGTCCCTAAAATACTGCAAGAAAACAACCAAGACATCAGATGATCGTATTTGCAGAGTGCCATTCAACTACATTTCTGGGTGCCACATTTTAATAAAGCTCGGGACCAGTCAGCTGGATTTCTTTCTTCACTATTTATAGTTTATATTTTTACTTCACCAAATGGCTCGTACGGTAGTGGTAAGGTTTGGTTTATTTCAAACATGCATAACAGCGTTACACTAAAGAACTTCACATTTGCACGCATACTTCAACATGTCAGGAAATAATTAAAAAGGATTCTATTTAATCCTAAAGTCATACATTACAATTGCAGCAATATGTTTATGCTAGTCAAAGATCCTCTATACAGGACAGTAGCACTCTGCTGTTTTGAAAGACCTACTGCAAAAACGCTTATCAAAGATCCTCAATATAACAAGTGTGCTCTAAAGATTTTTAAAGACCTACTGCAAAAACCCTAGTCCAGGGATCGGCAACCTTTACTATCAAAAGAGCCATTTTGCCCCCTCTTGAGTCCTTCCCGTATTCATTTGTGTAAAATTAAAATCAAATGTAGCCCACTTTAATATAATAAAAAAAAACTATTGTTGCAGCTCGGGAGTTTGAAAAACGTAAACATAAATTTAGGTATGTTTCTTGACGGGTCTGAAATAAATGTTTTTTTTAATCGGAAAAATAACTTTCTTTTAAATGCAAGTGTTCTCATCTGTTTAATTTGACTTGTGTTTGTGGCGCTCGATGCTGATCTTTCCTGTGTCGGGGCAGTAAGATACGACTTGCTCTCATTTGTGACCGATATTGATTATTTAAATATATTTTTTTTTTATGTATTCATGGTTAGCGTTGCACGTTCAAGAAGCCGCCTGCAGGTGTAGGCAAGGGTCATAGATGTGCATGTGATGCATATTTAAACTGACAAATTATAAACATTTTTTTTGTATTATATGTTAAAGTTTCACTTTGATCTTGAAAAATAACCCAAAGTAAAATAATATATAGATAATAATTACATTAATATATAACCTTTTTTTTTCTTTTGTCATGACTGAAAGGAGCCACAACAAGGAGGCTGAAGAGCCACATGCTGCTACCCCTACCCAAGGCATAGATCCTCTACATAGGACAGTAGTAGCGCTCTGCTCTTTTTAAAGACCTACTACCAAAATGATCGTCAAAGATCCTCAATATGACAGGAGTGCTCTGTTTTTTTTCAGGATCTGCTGCAAGAATGATAGTCGGGCCAAAGTGAACTGAACTCTATTGATATCCACATAACTCATGTGGGCCGCCGGTTGAAGAGCCCCATATTAGCACAACAAATTAGAGCATAAATACTGTAATACGTATGTTATTTTCACCCTGATAAGTTACAGACAAACAAATAACGCCAAACTATGAAAACAAAAAAAACACTGGTGGGAGGTGACTATGAAAATAATACACTCTGTTCTTGCTATGTCGCCTCTTTTGATTGCTGTTCTCTCTGGAGGAGAATGAGAACACCAGCAAGGCGCGAGGAATGACTCACTCTGATTCACATCCTCCAGTCATAATTGAACTCGGCATTTTGCCGTTTTCATGCCTTCAAGAAGTAGCACAAAAAAGCTGAAACATGAGTTCTACCTTGTGGTAGTGCTTGAAGATGTCAGTGGCGGCTGTGAGGTCCAGCACACCGTAGATGACCAACTTGCAGTAGCCGGCCAGGTGGAGGCGATTCTTCTGAAGAAGGGCAATCTCCTCCTCTTGCTCGTCTGTGGAAGAGGAACAAGCCACAGCTGATGACCAGCTGCCGATGGACTGGTAAAGTGCAACGGAACATGTGTTGAAGATGGAGTTCATACTTGCAAAGTCTTATCAATGAACCGTCACGAACAACCACTGACAGACAACGATCACTTAAAATACCTTCCACTACCACATTGTCAGAGCATGAGAAGACATAGTCCAGAAGAAAAGCTGCCAGCTCAGCACGCATTGCATCGGAGGGCAAGATGTACAAGCTTTGGAGGGCGGGTTCAGAGCGGACAGAATTGGTGCTGTAAAGCAGCAGCAGATCACAGAGCAGCTTAAAGGCCTGCAGTGGAGAGAAGAAAAAAAGACATTTTAATTATTTTGCAAGTGACATCATGATGTTGCTGTTGGTGCTGATTCTCCAACCTCATCCCTGATCTCAGCCTTGTCTAGACACAAACACGTCTGGCAGATGTGGCAGAAGGAAAGGACATCCTTCTTCAGGTGCCTCACCTTCTCCTGGGAGAGACAAGAGTCAGCGACCATGAAGTCCAGTGGAAAAACAAAAATGAATGCGAAGGCTGTCACTCGGGCACCTCGCTGAGTGCAGAGTTGTGCGCGTTCACTTTGGCCCACATCAGGTGGAAAGCGGAGCAGCTCAAAGCTGACAAGATGAGCTGAAATGAAGGCAACAGTAGTCACACTCTCTTCATTACTCTTCCAGCACAAAATCAGCACAGACTTTCTCATCCAGCTCTCTAGACTCCAGCCTGCTTTTAAGAAGGTCCATGAAGGAGTCAAACAACCTCCAAGCTGTTAGGTCTTTGGCACTGTAACACACACACACACACACATATATTAAATGAAAATGCAAATGCCCTCCCTTCGCTTTTTTTGATAACACAACACACACCTGTTCAAGGCCGCAATCCTTTTTAAGGCCATGGCTGCACTGTAAACATCATCATCGGTAGTGCCCTGTGTGTACACACACGCACACACACACACACACACACACACACACACACACACACACAAGTCCTGAAAATGTCAGGTGTGATGATAACCAAAAAAACGGAAATAATGTTGTGCCATATATGACAGAGTCTGGATGCTCAGTGCAAATGAATAATATAAGTATAAAGTATATACACAATTTAATTTTACATAGCAGATGCCATGCTGAACATACAATTGTACATACAGATGAGTCAACCACACCAGCATTCTAGTAATACCCATAAAACACCACTAGATGACAGCAACGCTGTTGATACATCTTCCTGTTCCTCCACTAATACACTTCTGAGAGTAATTGTACTTTACTTAAGTTTTATATACCTGCAGCAAGTCGCTCAAATAGGTGCTGAAGCACTCGGTCAGGCTGTCCACCAGCTGACTAAATGCCAGGCAAGAACGGGAGGAGAAGGTGTAGTGGTCGGAGCAAAGCGTGCTGAACAGGCGACCGCATGCGGCTAATACGGCGGCGTCCGTGTGCTTCACCACAATCCCGCATATCTGAGACAGCAGCTGGTCCAGATGCTGATGACATGGTAATGAGAAAAAGCATAACCCAACTGCATTGGCTATTGTTGTAAAGTCATGAGCTCCAATTGGTCGCTTACCTTCTCCATCCCTTGTACGCTGCTGTACATCTCCAGGTCAAAGTACAGAGGCACTTGCAGAAGGAGCTTTACTTTCCCTGCATCTGCCGAGTACTGCGACGTGGGCATTGGTGCAAACGCACACTTTAATAAATGATAATACTTGACACTAAAAACATTAATCATAACCAAAGCTCTTGAGAACAGAACAGTGATATAGGACAGGGTTTGTTAATCTGTCAGTTTGGATTTCAAGGTAAAAGGAATTATCCAGAACTTTCTACAGTTCAATGGCACTGAAGATGTTGTTACCATTTCCATGCAATTACTTGTGTAAGGCTGGATTTTCAGCACACACAATAAAACCACGCTTTCTCTCTGAAAAACAAACTCCAGGCACATGTCGATGGTGAGTCACTGGTAGCATTTTCATTTGATATTTTGCTTTTCTTTGTTTTATACAGCAGAACATGACAATAGCAATTGATTACTATTAGGTCTGTCAAAGGTTTGACAGAAACAAGCTGGTCCATGTGCTCAAAAAGATTGGGGAGCACCAACAGAACACTCATTCAACTAATAAACATGACAGTTACCTTGGTCAGCATTTGCGGCAGCAGGGGGATGAAATGGGTGGTGACACGCCTCTTGTCTTGTTCCTGGATCTTCTTTTCCTTCATATTCAGGCCCTTCGTGTTAACATACGAACACAGACACATGTTGACAGGTAAGACACTATGCACAAAAGACTAGATTGCTTTGTTGCCAAACTTTCGCTACCTGCAGGTGTAATACGTGTGTCCATATAGTGTACCCTGACTACTGAACAATAAGTCTAGTCATGAAGTGAGGCAGCATAAAAAAAAACATCTCAATGCTCCAGCTACGTAAGTTATCACGGTGGTGTCCTCACCTTCTTGGCCAGCGCTCTCCCAATGGGTGGCGTGGCTTCCACTGCTTGTCGGATCACGCACATCATCAACTCAATGAGCGCGCCCTCCTCCTCGTCCATCAAACCTAGAGGAGTCAAAAGAAGACTTACAATCATCATCTTTGTCGTTTATATGCGGACAGTTGCAGCAAACTCACCAGTTTCTTGTTGTAAAAGTGTGGTCATTCCCTCCCAGTCTTTTAGCTCAGAACTGGCTACATCCCACAGGCTGTCCACCAGGTAGGTCCCATGCTCATGGAACTTGTAATAATAAGAGTTTCTTGTATGCATTACATTAATCATAGGGAGGCTAAAGACACAGACAGAAGGAAAGAAATCTACCTCACACTGAATGTAGAAGGAGATGAGGATTTGGAAAAAGTCCACATTCATGTCCCTCTGATTCTCGCTGTCAATGACACTTTTCAGCCTGTAACACACACACAATCAGAATAATACAAATATCTCTTTTTGCCCTCATAGAAAAGACTGATAGAGCTTACGGGATGTATTAAAGGTCAAGTACAAAGCTTTTCTAAAAGTGAGGATTCTTACTCATGCTGACATACAATACCGTATTCCATATTTTGCTAACTATAAGTCACACTTTTATAGTTTGACTGGCCCTGCAACATAAGTGGTGTTTACACTTGCACGCTTTTTGCCTCCGCATTGTACTGCAATTTGCCATGGCAATGCGTGTCATTTGTGAAGACTAGTTTGCACACTGTTTGCGTTCTGTTTACACATCAATTCCGCGACAAATTTGTGAACAAAAATGGCACGAAATGACCACGCTCTCCCGCAACTTATTTAAACCTTGTCAAGGGGGATAGGGCGAGGCTTCCGGGTGTCGGGCAGTCGACCACTGTGTGTGTGCGCGCGCGCATGTGTGTCCGTGTGTGTGCACGCGTGCGTGTGTGGGTGCGTAGGAGTGGGGGGCGCGTCTCTGGGCCTGCCGGTTTGTGGACCCCGGTACTCGTCTGCCTTTGTGGGGTGTGATCTCTCGCTGGTCTCAGGGGTTGGCTGTCCTCCGGCCCGCCGGCGCCCTGTCCTTGGCTGGGATTACCTCTCTGCGGCCCCTTGCTTGTCTTCCCGGGGGGAGGGCTCTCTGGGCTGGGTCTTGGGGCACTGATCTTTGTGCTGCCTGCCCCTGTGGGCCTGGTGGCCTTCTGGCGGTGGGGGCTCGGCCTGGCAATTTGTGGCGGGGCTCTCTGGGAGGTGGAGGGCGGCCCCTTTCCTTTCATGCATTCTCAGTGACAATTACACGCCCACACATTCTTGCACCTTTATATATATGAAGTCTTCCCCACATACAGAGATACCTGTACATTTGCACACTCACAGTACATACGTACTTCCCCACATTACTCACTGAGTTAACCAGGGTGTTATTATGTTGTTGGTTTTATTACAGCGACGGTGATATCAGCAGTATCATTCTAGTTTTTTTTACAATGATGTGCATTACGGTAATTATCATTCTGTTCACTATCATAGATAATCATTTCATTACTACAATTATGTATGACTGTTTCAATGCAGTATTGTCATTGTGATCACTATCATAGTTCATCATTTCATGACTGCTATTATGTGATTGTCTCAATGCAGCATTGTCATTGTGGTTGTTGATATTGTTTTGTCCTTTGTCCTTATGTCCTTGTTCGTCTGTATAGTTGTCATAGACATTTATTTGCTGATGTAGTTCTGTATGTTTCTGCTGTTCTGTTCTTGTTGCCACAATTGTTGTTGTTGCTGCTGTTGTCCTTGTCTCTTTTTTTTTTTTTGTCCCCATCTTATCCCCGTACCTCCCCCCTGTTTTTTTTTGTCTTCTTCTCTGTCCCCTCCTGCTCCGGTCCGGTCGCTCCAAATTTGCTTAATAACAAGCATCTGAGTCAAATAAATTCTGTATAAGAGGGGAATTGTATATCACACTTCTCCCTGGCAGAGTAAATCTGTTGAGCACTTGACGGCATTTAGATCTACAATTCTATCTGCTTTAAAGGCTGGACAGGACAGGGGTAAAGAAAAAATAAATAAATAAATGAATAAATAAATAAATAAACCAACCTTGTCAAGGTCTGTTTATGTCTACGTCTTACTTCTGTTATGCGCGACGTGCATTGTTCCCACATGGGTATGCACTGTCACCACCACTTCCGGCATCTGTGAAGCAGTCGTGGCATTATTTGGTCCAGCGTGACGCCATGCAACAGCAGACAAATTACTTCCTCTATTTTCAAAGGACTTACAAGATGTTGAACTCCAGAGGAGAAGCCCTTGTTGCAGAAAAAAAGGTACGCTTATATACTCTCACAGCTGCAGAACAAGAATGCGGAAAGAGCAGGAAGGAGGCATAAACTAGAAAAATTAAGGCATCCATCCATTTTCTATACCGCTTCTCCTTTTTAGGGTTGCGGGGTCATGCTGGAGCCTATCCCAGTTGACTTCAGGCGACAGGCGGGGTACACCCTGGACTGGTCGCCAGCCAATCGCAGGGCACATATAGACAAACAACCATTCACACTCACATTCATACCTATGGACAATTTAGAGTCACCAATTAACCTAACATGCATGTTTTTTTTGGATGTGGGAGGAAACTGGAGTACCCAGAGAAAACCCACGCATGCACAGGGAGAACATGCAAACTCCACACAGAAAATGCCCACGGGAGAATCAAACCCAGGTCTTCCCGATCTCCAGGCTGTTAGTGTATTGGCCAACATGCTAACCACTAGACCACCGTGTGGCCCCGGCAAGACAGTGTGAGAGAGGGAATTACTGACTAGAAGACATCACTTTGGGTATTATGATCACTTATTAACAGAAATTCACAAGGAAGAGCCACAAGAGGCTACAAAAATTACTTGAGAATTCCCCCCGACTTGCTCCCAGAGGTGGTGGAAAAGTTAACCCATTCATGTGAATGAGACACGCTTTGATATGCGCTGCCCGCATTGTTTAGGCATAGATTGTGGTGTGTACGCGATGCGTTCATATTGCGTTCAGCACTAGTTCACGGACATTATGCGTGCCACAAACTTCCTTTACGTATGAGGTGTGTTATGGTCGCCACATTATGCTTTCATGTTGGACACACACTCCGGGCAGCCCTGGTGCTGTTCCGGAGGTCAGAAGAACTAGAGTATAGAGCGGCTGGAGCCACTTGCTGTGGCCACCATGGTGTATATAGTAGAACTGTTACAAAACCCATATTTTAGCAATGCAAAAGTCTGACACAGAGCGTGCACTCTCTGTATGGAGAGTCCGTGGGGACATCCGGTTTGTACTCCAAAAAGGATTAGGTTAACTGCCGACTCTAAATTGTGAATGATTGTTTGTCTATATGTGCCCTGCGATTGGCTGTAGACCAGTGTACCCCGCCTGTTGCCCGAAGTCAGCTGGGATAGGCTCCAGCATGCCCCCGCGACCCTAAAGAGGAGAATAGAAAATGGATGGATGGATATCGGGTGTATTTTCATTCATATACATGTTTGTTAGGTAGATTACTTCTTCATCGTCAATTTCCTATCAGATTTATAGAGTGTTGGACCAAATCAAGTCAAAAGAGTCAAGCTAAAGGTATAAAGGATATTAATACACTTTACTGTAATATCTATCTGCAGATAAAATTTCTTTAAAATCATTGAAATGTTTTTTTTTTTAGCTGAAATTACTACATTTTGCGTTTGCATTGTTGATCTATTTTCAATATGGATGCCTTGATTGAATATAAAAGCGAATAAAATATGGATAATTTAGGTATCCATTCATTTTCTATGCCGCTTCATTATAACAAAATAATCATTTTAATCAGTTTCTTCAGCAGGTGATTTAATTGATGAGCTCCTTCCCTCAAACTGAAGGTGTTGATCATTAAAATCACCTGCTTTAGTGACTGGCTGGAAAGAAAACCTGCAGTGTCTCGGCCCTCCATGGCACGAGTTTGACACCCTTGACATAAGTAGTTACCCAATGAGGATTTTCTGTCATCGCGATTACGTAAAATGACGAGCTGTACCCGTTTCATGCTTGTACTCGGCGGTGGTAGTGAAAAGGAACACGTGGAAAGATAGAGATATCACTGGATTTCATCACATTATTCATGAGGACTCACAATGTCTGGTATACACATGCTACGGAGATGGTATCATTAGAAAGAACTGCATGTAGATTGGATGAGTGAGTCTGAGTGTTTACAAATATGGGATCCATTATCTGCGATTGGCTGGCAACCAGTCCAGGGTATACCTGCGAATGACCCTTAAGAGGATAAGCAGCATAGAAAACGGATGAATGGGATCCATTATATTAATTTATTTTAAATATTAAATAGACTTAAAAATGTAAGTCTGTGGGTGGTAGTACTAATGATGAGGATCCTAAGACTATAATTTATTTTTATCTACTTTTTTTTTTGCTTGTTACTGTTGGTTTGATGCTTTGAAAGAAAAAAAAGTTAGTGTTATCATTGTTATTGTAGTTTATTATTTATTATTATTATTATTATTGCTGTTGTGATTGTTATTCTCATCATTATCATTGTCGTTATTATTGTTGTTTTTTTGGTTGTGTGTTTGTGTGTCTTCTCTTTTCGATTGTTTTTTGTTTTTGTTTTTTTTGTCTCTTCAGGTGTTTTGGAGCTGGACTGGGGTGGAGCTGGGGTTGTTGTTTCTTTTTTTCTTTCCTTTGTTAATTAAATAAATAATAATAATAAAAAAAGGCTATACTTCTTATAGAGGAAGAGGCCAGCTGCAGATGCCAGGCTGCGGTTCGAGGCGTAAACCAGGGAATAGATATGACCGCACTCCTTCTCCCCCAGGCCTTCCTCCGTACCCCTACACATGTACAGAAAACAACACAAGTTTGTATGAAGCTGCAGATCATCACAATATTGTTTTTGCGATTAAACTTGTCATTTGATTGTCTTTTGTAATATTAGAAAAGCCTCTCACTGGTGGATTAGCACCAAAAGCTTGACCATTTCCACTGCCACCTCTTGGTCCTTGTCCATTACCATGCTGACCATCCTCTCCTAAAGACGTACACTGTTAAATACACATTTTTCTTCCAGATCCCGTCTTGGTTTTGTGTTTGAGAGGAGTTAATGAACGTGAAGCCAGACAAAGGACGAGGCTTAAAACAAATGAAAAAGGAGAATAAAAACAATATACTGAAACAATAGATAGGATGCTGTGGCAGGAAAATAGGGAGAGGAAAGAGAAAGGACGCGCTCCACTCCGGAGAGACGCCTCACTTTAAATCTGCTGGTGAAAAGCTCCAGGCGGCCAATGAACTCCTCCTCCTGATACAGAGCCTGCAGGCTTCGCACACACTGCAGACGCACCAGACTTTGCTGAGGGAGAGCGGACAGAAGAATAACACAACATACACACTTGACGTGCTGCATGCATACGGATGCAAACAGTACTTGAAGAAGACCATAGCGATTTCATGCAACAGAATAAATCATGACAAGTCTCACTGCTGCACCTTGTCGTTCAACATCCAGCCCAAGTATTTGATATAGCCGTCGGTGAGGAAGTACTCGGGGTGGGTCCTGAGCCATACTCCAAGCTCCTCCATGCACGCTGCCCGGATCTCCATCAGTTGGTCGCGGTAGCGGTGCACAAAAATGCCACGAAAGGTGGTGTTTATCATGGATGACAACTCCTCTTTGTTCTCCTGCAGCTGTGGAGCATTGATAAACAGGACACGCGTGGTTGTGTTCAACCTGAGTGGAGCCTAGGTCAAACAGTTAGTCTTAAAAGGTCACCGTGTTACAGTTTGTGTGCGTGTCACCTGACTGATGGTGGCCTGGAGTTCTTCCAGTCGCTCAGAGTCTTGTTCGTGTACCTCCTTACCCTTCTCCAGGTTGTAGCGCCGCTGGATGGTGTGCAGCTGGAAGGACACCATTACAGCTACTTCCACCAGCCCAGTTATTAGCTTCATGGCTAACAGGGAACAGAAATGCACACTTAATTAGATTATAATGAAATCATTAGAGCTAATTTTATTCACTGAAAATAAATCACATGGTTCTACAACCTTATACCGAGGTGTGTGGTGTATATTTTGACTCAAGTTTAAGTACACAAAAATATGGTTTGTTTCCCTTTGCATAAATCATATTAATTTGTTATGCTTATATAAGATATGACACAAGCCACACAAAGTTTCATCCATATTCACAATCCCTTCCCGATCCAAAATGTAATAATTTGAGATGCCAGTATGCAGTCTGTGTGTGCTAATAACACTTCCTAATAATATACAGTAGTTATTGTTTGCAGGATCCACTGGGGGAGTGTGAATATCTTGCTTACAGGTTTCATACCAGCCTAAAGGCATTATGGGTTGTCTCTGTGGTTTTTGACTTGAGCAAAATAATCACTTTCAAGGAAGGGGAGCAGATGTTACAAAAGAGATGCTATACAGCTAGAAGTGCATTGTGAATAACAAAAGGAGCTCCTCCAGCAGCAAAAACAGATGTGGGCTGAATAGAGCAGGTTGTTCCGCCTCAAGGAGACACAAGAATGGATCCAGTTTTTTTTAATACCAGGCTTTCCGCTCAAGTCAGTCATTAGCATGGAGGAGAACCTTTATGACATCTTAGGTTAACATGGACACTTGCACAATACAATGCAAAAGCAGCATAAAAGCAGTTACAATCCTTTTGTAGCCACAAACGGGGTAGATATCTTTGTAGAATTGTGGATACAGGTCTCACTGATGTACTTAATGTTATGACCAATAAGTGAATGTGGCACTGCTCACCCAGTAGGGTGCTGGTGTGTCTGAAGGCTCTGACTTGGGAGTCTGTGAGCCCGGTGAGTAGAGACAGCACAAAGGGGAAGAGGTACCCGTCGTAAATGAGACTACCCCGACAGGAGCGCACTAGGACCCGGGCAAACTCACACAGGCCTGCTTTGAATCGCTTCAGCGAGGGGCCCGGCTTGGACAGAGGATATGTCACTGAATTCTGGAAGAAGAGCCGTACATATTCCACACCATTTTTTTTTTTTACAGTTTAAGAGCAATCATGCTCGTCTTATTTTTTTCTCACCAGATCAAACTGTTTGGTCAGTGTGGCGATGATATCCGCATTTGGCATGGAGTCGAGCATCTCTCTGGTAATCACTCCTGCAAAAGCATACATGAATACTCGGGCTGTCAAATGATTAAAATTTTCACATTAATTAGTCCTTCCTGATTAATCACCATTTGCAACTATGTCTGAAATATGCCCATTTTTTACTCTATTTTATTTACAGCAAGATAAATGACAGCATAGGATTATACATATTTGTATGTATTAACAGCTCCAAATGAACTGAAAATGTTAATTTAAGTTAAAAGATACCACGTCTGATAACCTATTTGCCTGACACTGGTGTCTTTAATAGCAGCTGAACATTTCAATCACACTTTTAACCATGTTTTTATGAGTTGAGGGGTTGCGCTCAAAGACACCACATAATTTAAGTTGAATTAATAGATTTTGAGTTTATTTATAGCAAATTGTACTTCGACATATGAGTTATGCAGTGCCCATGAACACATCATCGTGTGAACAGCGCCTGGCCAGCGCGGAGAGCACAGTGCAAATTAATTCCTGCTCAGACAAGAAGAATGGAGATAATTATGGAGACGTTCATCATTTGTGTATGTATATATGAACCAACAAGTGAGTTTAATGATTATGTGACAATGAGTGTGTTACATTGTATGTGCTCGTTCTGTTTCCTGCCTTCTCCTTGTTTTCTTTTTCTTCAGATCCCACACTCCCAGCGGGAGGCGGAGCTGCTGGACGCACCTGACTCCGATTAACACCGACCTATTTAGGCCCAGTGCTGCCAGCTGTGAGGCGTCGGATTATTGAACCTGCTACACAAACGCCTGAGCTTTATTCTCGTCTGTTTGCTTTATGCCTCCAGCAGCTACCTGCCTCTGCCAGGGAATCTTGTGTTTTTTCTCATGGTACGTTTTTTCGCCATCGCCTTTTGTTCCAAGTTTTTGTCCATTAAAGACTCTTGCAAACCTGCGCCTCCTCTCGCCTCTGCATCTGGGGTCCAGACAAACACACGCCAAATCGTAACAGAGTGACTTTAGTGGCGCTTACACTGAAATGGTTGAAGACCAGTTTACGCACTTGGAAAGCAATTCGTGACTGAAAATGGTCCGCATTGCCACAAAATTCCACCCTCCCGCACAAGTTATTTACACCGAAGGACTGTTTACGTCTAGTGTACGACATAGTATGCAGGACATGCACTGATCGCGGCTGGGTATGCATTGTCATCACCATCGTGGCATTATTTGGTCCTGCTTTGTCTCACGTGACAGCACGCAACAGCAGGCATCACCCCTAGTTTCATTAAATCCTCTATTTTCTGGGAACCTAAGATGCTGAACTCCAGGAAAGAATCTCTCGTTGCAGAAAAGAAAGGTAAGTCGAGATTTTCTTGCAGCTGCAGAAAGAGAATGTGGAAAGAGCAGGAATAAGGCATAAACTTGAAAATAAGGACACGGACAGTGTGGGAGAGGGAATTGCTGACTAAGACATCGCTTTCGGCATTATGATCAGTCATCAACAGAAAGAGGCTACAGAAATTACTTGAGAATTCTCCCCAACTTGCTCCAAGAGGTGGCAGAAAAGTTAACCCATTCATGTGAATGAGACACGCACCACCCGCGTTGCTTAGGCATACAGTAGATTGCGGCGCATTCATGGTACAGTCACGAAAATTATGCGTGCCACAAATTTTAACATTTAAAATTTTTTTTTTGTGCACTGGCACGCAGCCCCACACAGTTTATACCAGGGGTGCCCATTAAGTTGATCGCGACCTACCAGTCAATCTTATCTATAACAAAAGTTCATTTATAGTGGCTAGTTATGTTGAAAAAAAGTGAATCGTTTGATGGTGTTACTTTGCGTCTTGAACTCCACTATAGAAACGTGTGTTGTCTACACTTCCGCCTGTTAAACTATTATTTCATGATTAATTGGAAAATGCATGCGTGGGTTTTCTCCGGGAACTCTGGTTTCCTCCCACATCCAAAAACATGCATGTTAGGTTAATTGGCGACTCTAAATTGTCCGTAGGTATGAATGTGAGTGTGACTGGTTGTTTGTCTACTGTATATGTGCCCTGCGATTGGCTGGCGACCAGTCCAGGGTGTACCCCGCCTGTCGCCCAAAGTCAGCTGGGATAGGCTCCAGCATGCCCCCGTGACCCTAAAGAGGAGAAGCGGTATAGAAAATGGATGGATAATTGGAAAATGGGCCCATTGCCGAAACATTTTTAATATGTTGCCTTGACTTCGACTGCATTGTCTTTTGCATAATAATTTTAATTTCTTGTACATCTGTAATGTTTGATAGCAAATGCTAACTGGACGTAATACATGAACTTGGGTGTCTAACGAACGCTACCTAGCTATTTTGACTGACATTATTACCGGTACTCAGGTTAGGTACCCAACAAGAGAGGAATTATGTGTAATTAGATTTATTGCTATATTGAATTGAATTGTGAATTACTGAATGATATCAACTACTCTGATTACCTGTCAACTTTGAAACTGTGAATGTGAAGTACTAATCATTAGCATTTAGTATAGCAGTTTGAAAGTTTACCGGTCAGATTTTATATATATGGTATAAGTTTTATAGTAAGCGTTATATCATGTTGGCTTGATGCTGGATGTTGAAAAATTGTGTGCACAATGATATACAACGTACATAAATACTCATATTTATGAATACAGTAAATATATTACACATTTAGATATTTAGGGCTTCACGGTGGCCTAGTGGTTAGCATGTTGGCCACACAGTCAGGAGATCGAGAAGACCTGGGTTTGAATCTCTGTTGGGCATCTCTGTTTGGACTTTGCATGTTCTCCTCGTGCGTGTGTGGGTTTTCTGCAGGTACTCTGGTTTCCAAAAAGATGCATGTTTTGCGACTCTAAATTGTCTATGAATGTGAGTGTGAATGGTTGTTTGTCTATATGTGCCCTGCAATTGGCTGGCGACCAGTCCAGGGTGTACCCCGCCTCTCGCCCAGAAGCCAGCTGGGATAGGCTCCAGCATACCCCCGAAACCTTAACGAGGATACGTGGGATAGAAAATGGATGGATTTAGATATTTATCAATTTATTTTCTGCTTATAGTAGGAGGCAGTTCTTTGGAACTTGGTCATTTTTTTAAAGTAGCCTGCAGGCTGAAAAAGTGTGAGTACCGCTGGTTTACATAAACTTCACACCTGTTTACGACCAATTTACTCATTGGCACGCAAAACTGCGTACCACTGCGAGGACAAAATGGGCACAAGTGTGAACTAGGCTTTTGAATGTTGGTAATAAGACTATCCACTTATTGTTTTTCTTTGTCTTTGTTTATTTAGACCACGTATACATGCATAATAATGTCTGTGAATGCCCCTCACATAAGTGTGGTGGAGAATGAAAAATTGTTGTTCCGAGGATGGACAGAGGGACGTGGTTGCGAGTTAGAGATACATGTATGGCGTTGGAATTGCACTGTTGTTGATGTGTTAAGGTCAGAATATAAGTTATAGAAGAGCATCAGACTGTGACTGTGCGGACCGACACACACTTTGGTGTGGAGACACTACAAATTTTGACATAGTTAATGAAATAATTTAGCAAATGCGTTATTTTTGGCAGCCCCAAATGAAGACACAAAATAAGGTGGGACATTGTGTTTCTTTGTCCTTTCAGAAAACACTTCATATTCAGAGAAGTTTAACAATGTGATCCAGTCATGCCAAGGGATCAATACTCCACCTTCGCCCTGGCTGAAATTCGAAACATAATCTGTTGACCCAAAGTCCTCCCACCTCCCATCCATCTCCTGGGACTTCCCCTTGACCCCTGACCTTTGCATCCACAGGATTGAACAATGAAGTTGATGAGAACCAGCATCCCTGTCTCATGACTTCGCTTGTAGGCGTCCAGCCACTCGTCGACCACCGTCTAGGGATGGACAAAAAGACAGCAGCCAAACAGACAGCTGGATTCTAAATAATATATCACAAGAGTTATGCTGCAGGACGTAGGATTGCTTTCTCTAGCAGCTAAACATAACCTCCAAGAGCCACAACCCATCACAACAACGATCAGGATGGATGCTTGCTGTCAATAATTAACAATGCGACCCAGTGCAAAGCCTTCCTTGCTCCTCTTTGCATATCTGAGGAGACTCCGGAAGCGCTCATCCATCAGCCTCTGACAACACAATAATCCCTCTCATTAGAAACCGCCTCCCTCAGTAGCTATTCATGTCTTCATCTGTATTCCCCTGTTCCCTCCGTGCCCCTCTGTTGACAGTTTGCTCACCACCAGGGCGCTCTTTCCAGAGCTGACAGCTTCAAAGATATCCTTTGCACTGATAGCCCGATGGCCCCTGTTCACTACTCTTGTCCCAGGCTGGGGTGAGGTCTGCATGGGGGTCCCTTGGGGGGACTGTTCCTGCTGAGCAGCGTCTGGTGGAGAGGAGATGGGGCTGCTCGGCGAGTTGGGTGTCGCTCTCAATGCAGCTTTACGTCTCTGCCTCTTGGGTGGCTTGGGCTGAGAGAGAGACAGAAGGGAAGCTCAGCAGGGGTTTTTGAGTGAACTGATGCCATCGACTGAATTAGCGGTGGCTTGACATTCAACAATTACAGCTGCGCCTTGCTACCTAGACCTGATGATAGCAGAGAACCAAGTGTTGTGTAAATTCACTTACAACTGAGTTTGCCGGCGCTTGTTTCTTCCGCTTTGTGGTTTTCGCTGGGACCACATAGTCTTCATCTAGATCTGACAAGTCATCAAAGCTAAATAAAGACAGAAGAATAGAGCGTATGTCACTGCATATACGGTCACACATCTACCAATTATATTAGTACACATATTTATTTGACACTGGTACCTGTCAGAGTCGTCACTTGACATGTTTGATGCAGCATCAGGGATCCCCATGAGACAGGCTATGTTAACACAGCAAAGGCAGTGTGCATGGTTTAGCAAATTCAAGCTTTTAGAAATATTGCTTGACTTTAATCTTGTGAGTAAATATCACAAAGTTGCTTGCTTACACTGTGAGTACTGTTTTTCTTTTTAAACAAGTTAAATTTGTCTTATAAAGAACTAGTAAACCTACAAATTATAGTCTTTATGGTTTTACAGTACAATACAGTTGACTGGGTGGCAATTAATTAAGCACTTTAGCCTCGAAAGTACTACCTCGCTAGCCACAATGCCATCAGAAACGTACTAATAACTACGATTTAAAAGATATTTCCTATTAGAAGATAAGTATATGGATTGTTATTTTCCTTATACACGTGATGCGTTTGCTACTTACCTAAGTTTTTTGACTTCTTGTCCCAGTCACAGGAAAGGCGCGGAAAGACTAAATACACTCTAACAACAAAGATTCTGATTGGCCAGAGCCACAGTAACGAAGTCTGTGATTGGTACTTGAAAGCTACCGCTTGCTTCAGATTGGTCATTCCTGTTACCTAGCGCCAAACTAGCTTTATCTTATCTTTGTAATATAACATGTAGCAAAATTTGTAGCCACATTTTTGGTTACAAAGCAGTCGCTTAATTGGAGCCCATTCGTAACTTCCAAGTATTTAAGCAACTGACATAAAATATTGACAGGATTGATTCAACGCTTCCCCTCCTTGCATGTCCCGACACTCAACGGGTCCTCTATGGCACGCGTCCATTGTTCCGCGTTGGTTTACAACATGAATACCCGTCAATTCCACGAGCGTCAAAAAAGTAACTTCCGGTGTCTACTTTCAAATTAAACTCCCTTCGACCCCCTCAATAACTTCAAATTCAGTTTTTAATTTACATTGGTGTTTTGATTAAAGAGAACAACGCTGCTGCATTTACATTACTGAGAAGATACACTATATTAAGAAATTCATATCGCACAAGGATATACAAATAGACCTGCTTTTATTATCAAACAGGATACACTTCCGCTTATAGCCAGTTAACACATGTACTTTGTAATGACAGTGATGCGACTGAGAGGGTTAGTACCACTAGTGCTGCTTTTCTCCTCATTGATGAAGTTCAGCGAACAGAGTCGATGGAGACAAATGTCTAAAAACACACCGTGGAATTATTCATTGTTTGGGAAAACTATGCCTTTTTTACACGACTGACAATCCAAGGACACGTGTGCATCCTAGACATTTCATTTATTCAAGTGCATCTTCACATCGATCTGCCTCCTGCCTCCTTTCATCAACCTGCCTCCTGCTGCCTTTTGTGGGGAGGATGGATACCCGGCTGACTTTACCCCGGTCCTTGGGCTTGCTTTGCACGGTAGTTGCACTGTCGGGGCTCCGGAGCCCAGTAGTTGCAGCGGGGAGGAGCTGCGCTGATACCCGGCAGGTGTACGCGGAGAAGGGGTACAGCACCGGCATTGCACCGGTGACTCAAATCTCGGGTAAGATGCTCATTAAAGGATGTCATGCTATATAACACAAATGTATTCGTACACTTTTAAGGTATACTGACCAGAACCATAGACAATTGTAATATTGGTGCAGAACACTACTATGAAAAGTGCAAAACTCACTAAAGCACCATGTGATTAAATCATTGTCTTGATAAAAACAATACTGAGGGTGGTTTAAAACAAATTACGCATCCTCCCCCTTCCTGTTTAAACATGATAATTAAGAGAGGATGACAAAATTGCCAACACCAATGCAACAAAGAACCTCACCCCTAATTAGTCTTTGCCTATCCTGGTAAATCCCTGAATGTACCCCTTGGGCTCTGTTCACTGGTGATAATCTTATCTGTCTGCATTTTAAATAAGGGGGCCTAATTAAGGAAAACAGTTTGGAAAAGTTGGAGTATAGCATGACTGTCCACTTCTTGAATGCTTTATTTTACATTCAATTGTGTGATTGAGTCAAACAGACAGCTGCAGTATTGATTGATTATGTGTGTGTGTTGGTGTGTGTTTTTGCCCGAGCTTGCTGTCCCGTGGGCCATGTGGGAGCAGATGGCCTGGAGAGTGGACGATGAAGAGAAATGGAAATGCAGGGATGAGAGAGGCTAATAGTGAGAGAACAAAAGAGACAGGAGTGGTACACCAGCCAGGCTCTAGAAAGTGTGAAAAGGCGTAATATTTGTGTGTCATGTAACACTGGCTGAAACAAAAGACCAGAATCTCGCCCTCGGTTGGCATTTGCATATCATTACCTCTGACATATCAAAGGAACAGACCTGAGCTGAAAAAGAGAGACAGATTGGCGGTGAATGAATGAATAATTCATGGGTGAAAGGACAATTTCATATCACATCTCTTATCTTTGGTAGGAAAAGAGTGACACATGTATTAGGCCGTCTGACTTCACCCACATCCTGTTTAAACATGAATGAATGAGCACAGGAAGACCAGTCAAATTTTAAAGGGCATTTCTACATTGTGAGCACAGGTGAGCACTTGAGGCTCTGTCCTCAGGACTACACCTGCTGCTCCAGCCAGATGGAGGAGACGTTGGCACTTCAAAGCGAGAGGGACTTCTTAAAATCCTTGGAGGACCATAGCCAGTTCCTGCTGACCACCTTCACCCAGAGGCAGCGGCGGTTTAACGGTGAGGGAATGAAATACACTAATCCCTTGTTTCATTCATTCATTTTCTGTGCCACCTAATACTCATTAGGATTGTGGGGGTATGCTGGAGCCTATTCTAGCTGACTTTTGGCGAGAGGCGGGGTACACCCTGGACTGGTTGCCAGCCAATCGCAGGGCACATATAGACAAACAACCATTCACACTCACATTCATACCTATGGACAATTTAGAGTCGTCAATCAACACGTTATGCACGTTTTTGAAATTTGGGAGGAAACCGGAAAACATAATCCCTTGTTTATCTGTGTTAATTGATTCTAGACCAGACCGTGACAAATGGATTTTCGTGACATATGAATCAATGTTAGTAAATGTAATATGATTGTACTGAGAGCATAGAATTAAAACCTTCTAAATACGTTTTTTTAAACATTATTAGAGCCTTGTAGACATGAAATAACACCCCATAATCACCTTTACACTCATATAACTATATATAGTAAACATAATAATGTACTGTATTGCAATAGAAAATCTAGCAGTAATTAGACAGAAATTAGACATAAACAAGACTGTAGAAAAGGCAGCACGTTTAGAAGCCATTGTGGAGTTTACATAAAAGTTCTCAGAAATCACTCACTCACAAGAGCAAAGATACGTTACGTTGTGTAACAACAATGGAGGAAGCACATGTGAGAGACACGACATGTGGGTAGATGCTGCATGAGGGTGAAACCAATCAGTGCCGAGGATACTGAACCTTAACTTCCTCTACTGTATAGTACGTGTACCCATAGGTGCACCCAACAGGCCAGTGGTCACTAACGCTTTTGAGACCAAGATCCTTGGTCTCGGCCGTGAACCTGCACAAGATCTACCCCTATCTATCTGTTGGTTGTTAGTTTCAATATTTCAATATTTTGTACCTTTTGTTGTATTTTTATAATTTTTGCTGTTTTTAAATTTAATTTTGTTTCTGCCGTGATGCAATGACAAATGAGCCACAGATGGCCCCTGAGCCGCTCTTTGGACACCCCTACACCCCTACTTTTGTGGCTCTTGGTCGGGTAAAAGCAAACCACAACTATTTGGCTTGTTGGCTCTGTGTAGTGGCCGAGCGATGCAGACTGAAGAGAGAGGCTCTGGTCAATGCGCTACAACAGTCAGCCCTTAACGAGCGGCGACGTTGCAGCTCAGAGATTATTTTGGAGGTGCGCATCTGTGGAGTTATATTTGTGCCTTAACTTTGAGGTAGCAAAGGCAGACTTTGAGCCCTATTAACGTGCAATAATTACTGTTGTGTGCACAAGCACATTG
The DNA here is from genome assembly GCF_027744805.1 of Dunckerocampus dactyliophorus. Lineage (NCBI taxonomy): Eukaryota > Metazoa > Chordata > Actinopteri > Syngnathiformes > Syngnathidae > Dunckerocampus > Dunckerocampus dactyliophorus. Next base: position 7,950,806 of record NC_072829.1, on the reverse strand, counting down.
TTGCAGCTCACTGTCACTTCCTCACGCCTTCCTCTCTCGGGGGGGCAGTCTGTGTACGAGGCAGCCGGTGTACTAGTGTACCTCCGGCCGGGTTTTGGGGACTGGGCTCCTTGCTGGGGCGCGCGGGTTGCTGCCTGGACAGCGGCGAGGCGTAAGAGCGTGTTCAGTGGACAAAATGCATGCCTGTTGGTCGCTCTCCGGGAGGTGAGGGCACTGATATGACAATACATTTTTTTCAAAATGTTCTCGTGATCGACCGGTCCCAAAGATTGACTAGTCGCTCACGATCGACGGGTTGGCGACCCCTGCAATAAGCCATAGTAAATCACAAAACAGTGATCATTAATTAATTAATGAATTACTGAAAAACTGTGATATAGTAAGGGAGTGATAATCAAACTGTGATATTGCGAGGGTACACTTTACACACTGTACACTTTTTGGGCACGGGTGGCAAATATCGCCCTCCAAACCTTTAGGGGGCAGCATGCTACAAGACCATAGGTACGATTCTACCTTCCATAGGGGAATGTTAACTTTCTCTGTATTAGTGAGAGTTTCTGAAGTTAAAACCTAGTCCAAGGATTGGAATTGAACATTTTACAATGTCAGGAAAGTGGCAATAAATAGATAAGCAAAAGTAAAACGTAATAGTTAAAGGTACAATTTTAACATTGTCTGTGGCATCACCCTCCAAACCATTAGGAGGCATCATGTTACAAGACAGTAGATACTACCTTACGTAGACAATGATAACTTCCTTAGCAATAGCCATCGATTGTCCAAGCAATGCTTTTTTGCATTGTTAGCCAGCATATGTCAAATTAAAAGCTACACAGCATGGGTCGGGAACCTTTTTGGCTAAGAGAGCCATAAAAGCCACATATTTTAAAATGTATTTCCTTGAGAGCCATATAATATTTTTTAATATTGAATACAACTAAATGTGGGCATTTTTAAGCAAGACCTCTTGCCTGATTCGTTTTATTAACATTGTTACACTGAAGCTATCCAATAATAAATAAAATACTTCTTACCATTAATGCGACTTCTGGTGCTGCGTGGTTTTGCACCGTACTCTGTATATTTTTCTTTTCACCATCTTCTTCGTCAAAAGGGTCGGCTCTACAGAATTAGCAAGGTGACTATTTGATTAAAGGAAGGGAAGTTCACTTCTTGACATCTCAATGATGCAAGTAGGCTACCGCATTATCTAGTGATAATCGAATTTTGGTGTCTGACTTGGAAAATATCGGAAGGACAGTTGGCACTGGCTCTGGCCACCCCGCATTCTGGTAGAAAATGTATGGATGGACTAAAATGCATAAGAAAGTTTTATATTTTGAGCATTATTTTTAACACTGGGACTTCTGTAATGTACTTTAAAAGGTCAGCGAACATCCATCCATCCATCCATTTTCTATACCGCTTCATCCTCATTAGGGTCGCGGGGGTATGCTGGAGCCTATCCCAGCTGACTTCGGGCGACAGGCGGGGTACACACTGGACTGGTCGCCAGCCAATGGCAGGGCACATATAGACAAACAACCATTCACACTCACATTCATACCTATGGACAATTTAGAGTCGCCAATTAACCTCACCTGCATGTTTTTGGGAATGTGGGAGGAAGCCGGAGTGCCCGGAGAAAACCCACGCACACACGGGGAGAACATGCAAACTGGTCAGCGAACAAAAAAACTAAAATACATTTTTATCGTGTTAAGACATGTATGAGAGCCAGATGCAGTCATCAAAGAGCCACATCTGGCTCCCGAGCCATAGGTTCCCTACCCCTGCTATACCGTATCCACCCATCCGTTTTCTATGCCGCTTATCCTCACTAGTGTCGTGGGTAAACTGGAGCCTTTCCCAGAGGTGGGTTACACCCTGGACTAGTCGCTAGTCAATCGCAGGGTACATACAGACAAACAAACATTCACATCACATTCATACCTATGGACAATTTAGAGTCACCAATGAACCTAACATGCATGTTTTTGGAATGTGGGAGGAAGCCCGAGTACCTGGAGAAAACCCACGCACGCACGGGCAGAACATGCAAACTCCAGATTCGAACCCAGGTGTTTCCGATCTCTTGACTGTGTGGTCAACATGCTCACCACTAGGCCACGCTGCCGCATCCTCCAAACCAGTAGGGGGCAGCATGTTACCTGAAAGTAGGGACATTCTACATTTCCCCCATTCTACCCATTTTACCAGTCTTGCTCGGACAAATAAAAGGGGCTTTAGCCAATCTGTTCCCACAAAGTTGGAAGCATAGGATTGCCCAAAATGTCTTGATTAGATGAACATCTTGTTCCAAGAGGAAGTGAAAGAGTTTTTGAGAGTCTCTGTCTCAGTCTTTAAGAGAATTGTCAATCTGTCTGACTCCAGACACAGCACAGAGATGATCTGGCATTTTCACCGCCTACTCCTATCACCTTTATTTCCCTCCTCCATCTTTTATATAACCTGAATGATGAATCAGCAGTGGGAGACTGCATATGAGCCATTAAAGGCTATTTATATACTGTAGACCTCACACTTTCTTGCATGTATTCGCTAATGTGCGCCATGTGATGTAACCGTCCCTGTGAGCTGGTGAGGCCTTGGCGGGAGTTTTTGGTGTCAAGAAACCTGCATCTGATGTTTTTGTCCACACAGAGTTCTTCAGGGAGCTAATAGACTTGTCCGAGAAGTCCATGAACCAGATGTTTACCAAGACCTACGGACGGCTCTTCACGCAGAATGCGCATGTCTTCCAGGAGCTGTTTGCAGAGCTTCGCAGATATTATTCAGGTCAGTTTATTGACGCCTCCACGGGCGCGACAACATTTTGGCACCCGTATATTTAGATGCAAGGTGGTACCAGATGGGCATATTCTATCACAATTTATGTACGGAGTGCTGTTGTAGCATGTAGCTCTCAACCATCCATCCACAATTTCCATCTGTCCACCTATCCCTACCTATCTATCGCCGCCTTTACACAGATTATAACAGCGTGCTTTTTTCTATGTTGCTTTTCCTTATAAACGGCACCAACATAGAATCGAGGAGGATGCCGACCCAGCAATTTTTCACCTTCAGAGGCAGGGTCAGAGCCGTAACAGAGGTGGGACAGCACCTCTTTCACACAGAGAACCAGCAAAATAGCCTAATCAGAGCTCTAACAGTAGACCCTGTGTCTGTGCCTTTCATACAAAAATAAAATATTTGTTGGATGGCGACAATTGCTTTTAACACAACAGGCTGTTATACTTCACACCCCTGGGCAAAATTGCAGAATACCCCAACACACAAGCGACATTCCGGCTGTGTTACAATACCAGAAGGCAGGATATTGCCAGGTTGATTTCAGATCCCATTCAGTGTTGGTGCTGTTTATATAGAACAGCGGGATTCTTGTTTTGGCCTTTTTCTGTTGGAGTGTTGGGAACAATCCACCAAATTTTCACCTTTAGAGGTTGTATCAGGGCCATAACAGGTCCGTGTGTAACCTCTTTCACTAAGAGATCGGAACCTTAACAGAACATGCAACATTTGTTTGATCAACACAACAGGGTAGAATAATTGAGTCTTGACTGTTAAACTTCCCTGACCTTTACACACAGGCAATGTCACGATTCTGATAACACTTCCGAAGGTGGAATATTGCCGGGCTGATTTTGTCCCCAATTCCATTTCAGTGCCGTTTATAAAGAACCGTGTCACTGTTTTGTATAAATAGCACCGCGGCAGTATCGGGATATGACAGAGCAATTTTCAGCCTGTAGAGGTTGTATCAGAACCCTGTCAAAGTGGGGATGGCGCCTGTGTAGCCTTCTTCACACACCTCCATTACAGCCTCATCAGAGCTGTACTAGTAGAACCAGTTAATTAGCCTTTCATACAAAAACTAAATAAACAGTGACCTACCTAGCCTTTAAACAGCCATCCATCCAGAGAGCTTTACAATCAAGCTGTACACTCCCCCGCCTCCATGTTGTCTGCAGGGGGCAGCGTGAGCCTGACAGAGGTTCTGTCAGACTTCTGGTCCAGGTTGGTGGAGCGGGTCTTCACCCTCGTCAACCCTCAGTATCAGTTCAGTGATGACTACCTGGAGTGCGTCACCAAACACGCCGAACAGCTGCAGCCCTTCGGAGACGTGCCTCGCAAGCTACGCGTGCAGGTGGACGTCTTTCTCAAACAAATAAGTTATAATTTGGAGAATTATTTTGGAAACTGTTGATTTGTATAATTTTCATTTTAATCTAGGTGTCCAGGGCTTTTATTGCAGCAAGGGCACTATCTCAAGGCTTGGCCACTGGGCGAGATATTGTCAACAAAGCCACAAAGGTGAGTTTTTTTCTATTACAGTTAAACTTTGGTTTTCCTACATCCCAGTTTTTGTATGATTTGATTTTCATCGAAAATGTTGCCTGTGTTTTTGTACACCATGTCAGCTTTCATATAATTTGCATGCAACAAACTAGTCTGTTTGCGCTGTTCTGTATCGAGACCGAGTCCCCAAAGCTCTGTACATGTTGCTGACTCACCGTTTTATTGAGCGCGACAGCTAAATATCCCGCCATGGGGCCAAAGAAAGTTGTGAATGCCAGCAATTTCATAAAGAAGATGAGAAACACTATTGAATTCCATCTGTACGGGCATTCTGCATCAACAATAAGTTCCATCCATTCGTCCATTCAGTTTGGTGAGTTTTCATGGCTCACAATATGAACATCAGTCAAACAGCAGCTAATGCAGCCAAAACGCTGGACAACACTCGCCCATATGTGCATGACAGCCAGAGGTCTGAAGCAAATAACACGAAAAATAATTAAATTTATCAGATTGGATGACCAGCCTCTCTCAGTGGTGGAAGACACCGGGTTTGCTGACTGCTCTTTCATTTGGAGCCCCTATGCATTATACCCGGAAGTCCTGCTTGAGCTCCATCAATGTACTGTCACATCCAAAGTCTCCTTAAAAAAGGAGACTCATCCTCTGTAAGTTTCACGATTGATATACAAAATGTTCTCTTGAAAAAGTGAGTCAAATATATTTTTGTCTAAATCAGGGGTCTCAAACTCACGGCCCGCGGGCCATTTGTGGCCCGCCGGGTCATATTTTGCGGCTAGACATGGAGGAGTAGTGTAAATGCTATAAAAAATATTTCTTTTTGATATGATTCTACTTTATAGCATTGATCTACTTGAGAGACATGAGATGTTATGTTTTCTGAATGAGTTTAAAATAGCTTTACTGTTTTTCAGACACCTAAACTAAAATCCTGTTTACACTTATGTTGCTAAAACATCCTCATTCTTTTTGTACCATTGCTGCTTGTAGTCTGGTTAAAATATGCTGCAAAAATTCCACCCGTTTTGTATCGCTTGTCTTCATTAGGGTCACAAGTAAGCTGGAGCCTATCCCAGCTGAATGCAGCAAAATACAAACTATGAAATGTATTTATTTTTTTGTTTCACCCTATCACTGTATCGAGATATTATCATTATCGGGAGCCGTGTATCGCGTATCATACCATATTGTGGGGTACCCTGAGATTCCCTGCCCTATTCCCAATACTTCAAGCGGCCCAGCCACAACCAGACCCTAACTCAAGCGGCCCCCATGTAAATTGAGTTTGAGACCCCTGGTCTAAATGAAGGTGATTTCTGGTTCCATTTTTCAAATATAGCCAGCAGCAGGAGTGCAACCAGGAATTCTGCCCCCCCCCCCTTTATTTTTTAATAATTACCTATTTTTTGGGCCCCCTGGCAGTCAAGGGACCTTGGAATTGTCCTAACTTTTACATACTGGCACCCCTGGCCAATAGCACTCGAAATAAATTTAAACATTTACACTTAATCTATATGATCGGTATCGGCCGATTTCACTCATGGATGATTGGTATCGGAATCGGCAGCGTAAAAGCATCCCTAGTTTGGACATCTGTTTTTTTTTGTCTTTAGAGGCATATTTTCCCCAAAAAGTTTAGGTTTACACTTCAGTAACATAATAAAATGCTGTTTTACTGAAACACAAACACAGTCATAGTGACTTTACCTGAGGTCCAAAGGTCAAAGTTCTGTATTATTTATGTCTCACAGCTGACTCCAGACTCAGAATGTGTGCATGGCCTAATGCGTCAGTGGTACTGCCCGCTGTGTCGAGGAATGCCCTCCCTGCGTCCATGCCGTGCCTTCTGCCTGAACGTGATGAAAGGATGCTTGGCCAATCAGGCTGATCTGGACACCGAGTGGGATTATTTCATTGGTGGGTGAAAGGAGGCAGTTTAAATTAGTGATCATGTTTAAAATATAGTACTGGCTGTATTAATTGCCCTTCTGTTTCCCTGTTGTTTTTACACAACTAATCATTAGCATTGGCCTTGTAACTTCATTTTTTAAGAGACGCTTGTTGGCTCACCTGCTCTGTCCCCCATCAGATGCCCTTTACCAGGTTGCAGAGAAGTTGGAGGGGCCGTTCAACATGGAGTTGGCGGCAGATTCCATCTCCGTCAAAGTGTCCGAAGCCATCATGCACATGCAAGAAAACAGCGTCAGCATCTCCACCAAGGCAAGGAAGTGGACTTGCTTTAAAAGACATGTGGTCAAAATTATCTGTAAGACATGCTAGCATAGATGTAAAACATATATTCTCAAAGTTTTATAATCATTAGATGAATGGTCAGTGACTCATTGAGTCCCGCCCGTTTTTACATTCTGCTTGATGGCGGCCATGTTTTCCAACCAATTTAGTGCTTGTCAGGCCCCTAAAGGTGTATACCTAATTTCACTGTGATTTGACGAAACACTCTAAAGTTAAAGTGGGTGTTTTATAGAGCTCATTGAGCTGTGTGTGTCAATCCGACTTATGGGTCATACTTTGGATGTTAATAACAGCGCCACCATGTGGTGTATTTGTGAGAAAACTAATAACAGGCAACATAATAGGGGTGCATGTTTTGACAAATTTTCACCCGTTTGTGCAGCTCTTCAGGAGTAGAAGAGTTAGCTTACGCACATACAGTATAGTCAAGTGAAAAATTCACATTAAAGTTGGTGAGCATCAATACCTTGATCTAAAAAGATCTAAAAATCCTAGTCAAACAGCCTCTTCCATATCTTGTCAGATGGGGAAACTGGTAGTGTTTATGTAGGTTTGAATATCAAAAATTAAGTAAAATTTCTCATTAATGTCTGCCACAATGGAGCTTTTTTTTGGTACTTTTGTCAACTCGAGTGTCAACATCAACAACACAGCTTCTGGCAACCAACATATGCATGGTCCTAAAAGATGAGGAAGATTGGTCAAAAATTATGGCCACCATTCACCAAAATTTAGAACGTCCTTTTTCAGACAACATGTAGCGACACTGCAGCATTCCTACACACAGCATGACGCTCGTACTGTGAGACTGAAACCTGGCAAGCCAATCCACCTGACAAGCACCCACGTCCTACTCAATACTTGGCAGTGCTTCAAGGAACAGGGAGTTCTTTCCTTCACAGCTTGTTTTTTCCTGTGAGAAAGAGAAAGAAAGTGGGGTGACATGGCAGTAGAACGACCACCTTGGATTTCATTGATGGCTGCTCCGAACTGTCCACCACAGACTCTCAGTCTGAAGTTGATTTTGTTTCTGTAGGTCTTCCAAGGTTGTGGAAACCCCAGACCTCTTCCAGGACGATCCAAGCGCTCACCAAAAGAGTCGGGGGGCAACAGGAGGCCTTTCCGCACCTACACCCCGGAGGAAAAACCCACCACTGCTGCAGGCACCAACCTGGACCGACTGGTAAGGATAATATTTATCTTAGCTTCCACTGTCCACTTTGCTCTCTACTTCGGAAATACAGTATGTCCAAAGTTTGAGCTCTAGTCCGATCTACAGTAGGTCATTGTAATCTTAGAGCATTGATGGATTGCAACTGGACTGTTCAGGTTGTCTTAGAAGACATTTCGCCTTTCAGCCGAGAAGACTTCATCAGTTTATGTTCAAACTAGACAGGACTAGTGCTCAGGAAACTCAGACTAGAGCTGTTCTAGCTATTGTAATCTCCGGGCATCGAACTGATTGCAAGTGAACTGAGTATTATTGGCTGTCTTTGTTGTGGATCTACTGCAAGGTTGATCTCCTGTTTACCCCGTGGTCGTAGTCCCTATTACACTGCCTGTAAAAGAACCCAGCCGGCATTTTCCCACCTTTTTTCTGTGTCACTATTCTGTATAAATTTTAGGGCAGTGAATCGATCGCAACTGCACTGTTCAGGTTGTCTTAGAAGACAATTCGCCTTTCAGCTGAGTAGACTTCATCAGTTCATTTTGAAAGACTAAACAGGACCAGAGCTCAGAAAAGAGCTGTCCTATGTATCGTAACCTTTGGGCATTGAATTGATGTCAACTGGACCTTTGAGATTGTCTTAGAAGACATTTTGCCTCTCAAGCTGTTTCTCCGAGCTGAAACAGCTCTAGAGCTGTCCTATGCAGTCTTTGAGCATAACCTTATAAAGCTTGCTCAGATGACAGGCAAAATTCTCTTGTCTTCTAAGACAATCTGAACAGTCCAGTTGACATCAATTAAGTCTAAACACACCTTTATTTGGACTGACAAGCACATGGCAGTGGAATTAGAGCAAGATTAGTTGGAAAACATGACCGCCATCAAGCAGAAAGTAAAAACGGGTGGCACTCAATCATAGGACATCCCTAGGACTAAAGCTCAAACAGCTCAGTCTAGAGCTGTTGTATTTGAACATGAACCGGATGATGAAGCCTGCTTAGATGAAAGGCGAAACGTCGTCTAAGACAACCCGCACAGTCATCAGGTCATGTTGAAAGACTGAATAGGACAGCTCTAGTCTGAGTTTTTAAGATGTAGTCCTGTCTAGTGTTAAATCATGAACATGCTCAAAGACTAGATAGGACATCTCCAGACTGAGCTGTTTAAGCTGTAGTCCTATCTAGTCTTTAATCATGAACTGATTGATTAAGCTTGTGAGCGTAACCTTGGTGAGACACCTCTCATGGTCAAGGATATTTTGGACGCTTTGTTGTGTTGGAAGTAGTTGTTTGCTATCTGACTATATACATGATTTTATACACAATATATCACAGCAATATCTCACTTTATTGGGTTCTGTATAAAAGTCACAGGAAGATAAATACTGTATCTTTTGATACACTGATGCAGCACTTTTGCGGGCTCCCTGTGTGAAAGAGGCAAAAGCCATAACATAAGTGGGACACTGCCTGTGTGTCAGGGTATTCCGAAGTACCAGGAGATGGATGTGAATTTTACCACCTTAGACTCCCTTCTCCCACCCTGTTGTGTTGAAAGCAGTTGTCGCTGTCTGACAATCACACCACATAGTGGTGCTAATTAGCTGATGTGAAGCTTCGTGTCGCTGTGTGAAAATGTATGCATTTCGTCAGTATACTGCTTCACTGGGTTCTGTTTGAAAGGCGATCAACTTTGACGGCTCTGTTGTAGCAATTTTGCAGGATCTCTGTGTGAAAGAGGCACATGATCATCCATTTGTAAACAAGACTCGCCCAAAATTCCAAACAAGTATTATCCAGAATCGTAATTTGCAAGACTCGATAGAAAGTTGCTTTCTAACAATATTTGGATTCCCACAAATCCATTCATTTCACGTACAAAACTATGACTCATGTGGAAGTGACGGCAGCACTGTGGCTTCTATACGCTTCCCTCCCACCACAGCAAAGACGCTGTGCACCAGAACATTTCCAGGTTTGAAGTGATGACTCACAAGCTGCCTCCGTACAGGTTACTGAACTGAAGGAGCGCTTGCGGCCCATGGGAAGCTTCTGGGTGTCCCTCCCACACACCATCTGCAACGATGAAAAAATGGCAGCCGACGTCACAAACGAGGATCGTTGTTGGAACGGGCAGGCCCGGGGGAGGTTAGCAAGCAATTGAATTTAGCTTTCAAGCACAAACTGTCTGAGTGAATGATGCTGGATGCTCTTGTTAACCACCACATACAGCAAGTGGTTATTGCTTCTTTGTGTGGACGGATTTAGGTATCTTCCGGAGGTGACGGGTGACGGCCTGGCCAGCCAGATCAACAACCCTGAGGTGGAAGTGGACATTGGACGGCCCGATGTGAGGACCAGACAGCTGATCATGGAGCTGAGGGTGGCCACCAACAAACTGAGACATGCACAGAGTGGACAGGACATGGACTTTATGGACAGTTAGTACCGTCATACAATTCATGGGCTTTATACCGTTTTTCCTCAAATAGTGGCCTCCAGAGATGCCGTTTCTCAAGTAATCGCAGAGTGTCTCACCTTTTGCCTGTAAGGAGAAATGTGACTGCGGTGCTGTCATTACCTGTATAATGACTGATAGTGTCACCTGTCATCATAGACATCTTTACCACTACACACAACAGACTGCACCTGCAAAGCTGAACTAGAGTTTAACAAGAAGCTAAACATTGTGACATTGACCTAAAACGAAATAGAAACTGAAAAAACAAGAAAAGAATATTAGCGAGAAGGTTTTAGTGGAGATTCATACGAGACACAAATTATTCCAGTAGTGTCCACAAAAAGGACAATAAAAAACAATGACAATACACTAGGTCCCCAACCAACGAACACAATTGGTTCCAGACGACCGTTCGCAAGTCGATTTGTTCGTAAGTCCAACAAAAGGTAATTTACCAATTATATAGGTACTACATGTACGTGTATACATACAGTATATACATACTGTATATGCGTATGTACAGTATGTAAATATGAGTTTGGATGCAGTAGTAATATTAAACGAGGATAATTAATGAAAAAAACAATAATAATAAAAATGATATAATAATACGTAATGATAAATGTTATTTACCTTTGAAGAGGAGTGGTCGAGCATACGTCGTTGTGGTGGAGGAGGAGGAGGAGTTATTGAAAAAAGGACAAATCGTCGTCATCGTTAGACTCTTCTAAAAGAGGTAGTGTTCTGTGGGTGGCGTAGAATTAAGCAGGCCTATTAACTCTTCATAAACTTTAATCACACGCTTTGTCCGGGTTGTATCATACAACTACAACTTCCTCTCTCCTTTTCCTCTTCTTCCTCTACCTGTTGGTCCCATTAGCAGTGTCACAGTGCCCTCTACTGGTCAAGCATGTAGCAGTATAACTACTGATGTAGTTACTACAAGGCACAATACATGAAAATATAGACCAGTCAGCTTGCATTCATATCTCCGAATGTTTGCTAGTCAGATGTTCGTAAGTTGGGGACCTAGTGTATCATATAATATTTTAATTTTCTTTATTTAATTTTGCTAAAATTATTACAACGGAAGGCAATAAAATATAAAATAAAATACATATTATATTGTACTATATATGATTATTTTTCATATTTTTGTGTTGGGGAAAAAAGAAATCGTAAATAAATATAATAATTACTCTTTATAATCTTATCAGGTATAAAATATTGCACAGTTTATTATTTTATATAAGATTTAGTGAGGAGATCTGGGAGGAGATCCCCCTGGACACCATCCGTAGTCTCATTAGGAGCATGCCCCGACATTGTCAGGCATGCGTACAAGCACGTGGGGGCCACACAAACTATTGAGAATCATTTTGAGTTGCTACAATGACATTTTAGCAAAATGGACTAGTCTGCTGCATCATTTTTTCACTTTCATTTTTGGGGTGTCTTTGATTTCCCCCCTCTGTAGGGTGATCATTTTCATTTCTATTAAATGATGTGGCATCATTTTGTTACTAATACATCACCCACTTATTATCAGGAAAGATATTCAAGATCATTTTTCCCCCAGTTTAGATCTGATGTGTTTTCGAAGTGTTCCTCTAATTTTTTTGAGCAGTGTATTATATTTTACTACACGTTTCATTGTTTTTCATTTTTTATTATTAATAAAAAAAAAATCAATAATAATATATGGATGCATTTGTGCAAAACAGGCCTCTCTCAATTAACTTACTGTACAACTCCAAATAGACACCTGGTGCCCTCTGCAGTTGAGTAAATAAATACTGTATGTCATGTGCATCATAGTGGTGTAAAATGGACAGTCCTATTAAAATATCACATTCTTGTTTTTTGTTTTCGTTTTGTTTTGCTGCCTGTAGGTGAAGAGGGCAGCGGTTCAGGGGGAGGAGACAGTAGTGAAAGATACAGCGACGACTGGCCGGGTTATGGTCCTTACTCTCCTCCTTACAACAAGCCCCCTCGTAACTCCGCCCCCTCTCCCCCTGCCTCCAACCCAGTGAAGCCTCCTCGGGTTCGGGAGAGAAACAACAAGTGGAACCGCAACAACGGCCGGGTCATTCATTCTGCAGCGAATCCCCTCACCTCCTCCTTGCTTCCTTTGTTACTGCTTTTTTTTATGGTCATGGCAGCCTTGCTGAGATAGCTGCTTGTTGCTGCTTAAGCACATTAGGACAGAAAAATATTCCATTTGGTTACACCAGCACAAAAAACGTAACAGCCCAACATATGTGCTATGATTATTTTTAATCCCGAAACTGCACAAGCCACTAAATATCATTATATCACCATTCTAAAAATTCAAAATCATATTCGTGAAATGTTCAGTCTTGAAAAGCAATATGCTGTGCTGGGTGCTTCAATTACATAAAATGCTTGATTTAATTTACTTTAACAAAATAATTTGGCAACAGCTGTGGTAAGATATCATTGAACTACTTATAAGATTTGATTTAATATTTAAAAAAACAACAAAAAAAAGCACCAAAGGCGATTTGCTTAGAACAGTGGTTCTCAACTGGTTTGGCAGCAGGTCCCACCATCACCCATCAATGACAAGTGGTGACCCAAACTGCGAAACATTTTTAAACTCAAACTTCCTAAATATCTTACATTTAAAGGGACAGTTTACAACACAGCATGAGCTGCAGCGGTGAGACGCTCTTGCCTGCCTTTAGGCATGCTCTTCTCCAGCAGATATCTGCAGCTGTGTGTTGGACGGACGGCCACTCAATATCCAATGTGACATTGGGTAATGACATTATTATAATTTTTTTGCCACTCGCCTTTGGGTTACGATCCACCAGTTGAGAATTCCTGGCTTAGAATGCACAAAAACAATGACATGTAATGTAAAAATACTGATGCTTTTTAACTTATTTATTATTTATTATTATTGTTTATTTAACTCAATTTATTTCTATTTAAGACAATGTTTGATTGTTTTTATCGTCTAAGAGAAGTGTTATAAAAATAAGTCATCACCCTCTAAAAACACATAATTGGAATATTTTGTATTAAAAGTTGTTGACAGTGTGGAAGTATTTATATGATATTTGTGTGCTGCATGTGCTATTTTAGCGAGCAGATGTCTGAATGCTTTTTTTAAACGGTGCGCTTTTCTACTTCCTTTTCCTAAAAGCAACAAAAATGTGTCAGATTGAATGTTTGACGGACGATGACTCCTATGTGTCATACGAGGCTGATTGAAGAAAAAAAATGTGGCGATTGATTGTGAAGTCTTTGTTTTTAATAGAAGCACATTTTGAAATAATGCTGGATTATCATTGTACAATACAAAAAAGAACATTTTTGTTTGTAAATAACAAGATGGTTTCAAAAAAGCAGCGGTGTTGTAGTTTTGTGTCTTTCCGATGATCAGTATTCAAATGAGCTGCAAATGAGCCCCAAAACGGTGAATGGTGAAAAGAGCACAATTCATGTTGTTAACAAACAAGTGATATTTTCTGCCTCATTAAAACAAATGAACAAAGCAATGTTGTCATCTACAGTATATACAGTATGAGTTCTCTATCATACACTGACTACGCACAACCCCCTAAACAACAAAAACACTCAAGACTTTTAATACACTGTAATCTGCTTACCCTGCACTCTGTTCTCTGGCTTTTAGAGGAGGAACACTTTTCACAGCTTCACAGTGCGAGGACTTCTTGTTACACGTCTGACATGTGATGCAACCACTCTGACAAGGAGAGACAAATGCTGAATTATAACAGTTAGCAATTAAATAAACAGTCTTACGCTGCTGCATAAACTTTATATGCAATCATTCAACTTTGCAGTTGCACACAGACTCAGTGTTACCGTCCAGAGGAAGAAGCAGAGGACGGCCAGAAGCAGAAGGCCAGCGACGATTGTCAGTAAGATGATCCACCAGGCGACTTTGGTGAAGTATTCATCTTCTCTTTCCAGGAACACTGTCACTTTTACCTGCACACCACCACGTTAAGCTAGCTGACAAATGTGATAAAAAGTAAACGGGATATATAGTACTGTACTTTAGAGCAGTGGTCCCCGACCTTTTTTGACCCACGGACCGGCTTGTGTTCCCACAAATGTCCCGCGGACCAGGGAAGGGGGTTGGTTGGTTCGTACATTATAGCGATCTAATTTATCTTATTCAGTATGTATTGTGTAAAACTAAGACATGAATAACATTAGATTAAAAGCACAAAATGAATGCCGACCCACCTTCCACCAGTTCAAGTTCCAGCCAACTTTTTCTAGAAAGATTATTACATCGCTGTTTGACGTGTGTGGTAAAAAGGCAGTGCGCTAGCATGAATTCACTTTAGGCAAATACTGTATGCACATTAGCACTCAATAAGTCATCAAAACTTACCTTTATGCATTACTTTATGCATTCCCACACAGCATTTGAGACCATATATGAGGTGACAGGAAAAATGGTAAAAATACAGTAGTAGTCTATCTGTGCGGCATGAGATAAAGTTAGCACACGCACAATGGACAAGCGGCAAGTGAGACGGATGTAACAGAGAGAATCCGGCCACTTTTCAAAATAAAACATAAACAAAAATTAAATAATGGAAATTATTTTTCTTTCTGTGCGCCCCGGTACCAAATGACCCACGGCCCGGTACCGGGCCGCGGCCCGGGGGTTGGGGACCACTGATTTAGAGTAGTCAGTGTAGAGCTGGTATAGGAGTATAGATTTACTATCCACTGAAAATAAGTCAACATACAGCCATTATTGTTGTCTAAATAGCTGGCAACACAAGTGCATCCCCGCATATTCAGGTATTTCTTTTCTCAGCTTGAATTGGTAAATAGCTTGTTTTTTAAGGTAAAAAATAAAATGGTTTGATGGCGGTATCTGCAGGGGAAAATGAGTGCTGCAGCTATGAATTCAGCAGAGAGAGTTGTCTCACAAGTCCATTCAGTCATCATTTTCCATCATGAAGATGCTTTGACAAGACTTAATGTTGTGCAACAGCATGTTTTGTAAGTACAATATTGCATACTGTATGCCTCTAATTGTTTCTTAATGTGTAAAACTGAATCTAAAATATGTTTAATAACTGTGAGAGGCATAATATAGGGTTACAGTATAAAAAAAATTGTAAACCCTACACATAGTGCACATCTACTATAAACTTTGCAGAGAACATGCCCAAATGGTGTCCTTGGTTTGATTATTTAGTGTGAGAACCACTGTTATGTAGCACTGCCTTAAGCCTCTTGGGCATGGACCAGAGTTGCTACCAGAACCCTCTTCCACTCCTCCATGTGGATGTTACACACCTTGCACTCACCATCCTTTCTTTCTTTTATTTGAGGATGCCCCTATAGATGCTCAAAGGAGTTCAGATCTTGAAGAGACATACTTGTCCACTCCATCATACAAGTATTCCCCTTCCTCAGGAAGACACTTATCATCTGGGAGGTGTGTCTGAGCTCCTTATCATGTTGGAAAACTGTTTCCCAAGGGAGGGAATCATGCTTTGCTTCACAATATCACAATCCATCTTTCTCTCAATGAACCGCAGCTCCCTAGTGCTAGCAGCCTTCGTGAAGCCCCAGACAATGTGCTACCACTAACCTTGACTACAGGGAAGACACAATTATCTTGCTACTTGCTTGTTTTGCCAGCTATTGAGACAATAATCGCTGTGTGTTGACACATTTTCAGCGGCTAGTAAATCTATACAGCTTCTGTATCCATGCTGTACACTGACTACTGTAAGGGATATTGTAGTTAAATTTTTATACTATTGTCCCTAAAGTAAGATGCTGAAATATGAAGGGTACATTTGTTACATTTGACTGTGTTTTAGTTTTATGGTACAGTGGTTAACTCTTTCTTTTTGCACTTGTATGACCATTAAGAATGTTAAAATGTTATTTAAAATCTTGCCTGTACAGTTAATAAAGGTTTATAATGAGCCAGGAATGAATTCGGTCACACTTCACAATGAGATACACAAAAATACAGTCGTTACTGAGGAACTAATGAAGAACTAATCAGGAACTAATGACTGAGGCACATAAATTTAGACTAGTTACTGAGGAACTAATGAAGCACTCATGATGAACTAATGAGTAGGTACTGAGGAACTAAGGCAGATCAATTTTAAGTAGCTACTGAGGAACTAATGAAGAACTAATCAGGAACTAATGACTAAGGCACATATATACATTTAGACTAGTTACTGAGGAACTAATGAAGCACTAATGATGAACTAATGAGTAGTTACTGAGGAATTAAGGGACATCAATTTTAAGTAGTTACTGAGGAACTAATGAAGAACTAATCAGGAACTAATGAGTAGTGGTTAGGGTTAGGGTTAGGTAGGTTCGTTCCTTATTAACTACTGTAATTTTGTGTACCTTATTGTAAAGTGTTAGCATGAATTCATCTGCATGTTATTTCCTATGGGACAACTCGTCGGAGCGTGTCTTTTACCTTGGTCTGAGGCTTTTCTTCCTTGAGTCCAATGTTCTCAGGAGAGTTGCTTAGACTGAGAGCGGCATCCACAACAATGTCCAAGTAATTGAAAGAGCTGTAATCCTAGGAAACATAATACAAATGAATGGTTTTGTCCAGTAAAATCATCTGAGACATTTTACAAGATTGTCTGTTATGAGATGCATTTAAACTGAGCACCTGTGTGAGAGTGTCGTTCCATAGGCGGGCATGTAGAACAACTAATGCAGTATTGTCCAATCCCACTAGAGGGCAGCGTAACAGCACGCACTTGAGTCCATCAGAGCATGTCTGAGGAGGTCAAAAGGTTACAAAATAGTACAATCACTGCCATATTCAAGATTCAAGTAGGATTTCTCACCAGGGTTTTATATTTCCTTCTTAGTGGAAGGAATGGGAATCCATCAGTGGAGAGTGCGTCATATTCTGCCTCGCGCCTCTGCCTTGAGGCACCACGCCATCCCTTCAGGCCAAATTGGTCAATCCACGTGACCAAATAATAATAAAAATAAAAGACAGAAATCTGGATCACCTTTACTTGCTTAAGAGGATCGATTTGGTCGGTGGGTGAGCAGGAGCCAAAATACACTCCTGCACTGGTGATGTGAGTCAAGTACAGCAGCCGTTTCCCATCGGAATTCTCTTTTGGCCAATCAATATCCAGGGATGCATTGGCAAATGACTTTAGAGATCGGCCCATATTTGTTATCTGTTAGTACAGTAATAGTAATAACTAATTTAGACTTGAACACAAGCTAAGAAAAAGAATTAAATGCATTTTGATAAACAGCACGTTACCTTAAATTCATATTGAATGGCAGCTCCAACATCATCCACTGTTTTTATGGCTCTTTCACTCATTACCCTTTGACTGACTGACACTTGAGATGGCCTGGCAAGCCTAAGAAACAATTACATATATACAGTAAAGCTGAAAAGGATTTATATGCTGTGTATATTTAGAAGTAAACTGAGTTTGTTCGATGTGCCTCTTATGACACAAGAAAGTGGCAAAAAAAAAACTGTAGAAAATTGTGTTTTTTATTATGATAATTAAAAAAGCAAAACTGTTTAAAGTCTTTTGCCACTTTTTGTGTCATTTCCAGATACAACTAACCTATTCAACAAATAAAAAAAATGCAGCATACTGTGTATCAGAACATTAGGTACACCTGGACATTATATTAGGCTCCAAGTTGTATAAAAAACCCCCACCTTGACAAACACGAATATGCTCAATCAGAGAGGTATTGATTGAGCAGTGTGTTTTTTAAAAATTTTCTCAAGCTGCTGTGCCTCCTTTGAAGTCTTCTGGCGCCACCTGGGGGAGGCCTGCCTGACACTGTTATGAATATGCGTTCTGCAGATGTTCTACATGTGTGACATTCAGTTAAATTCAGTTTATATAGCATTATAGCAGCTCTTGTATTGGATCTCATTCAACTTCGGGTAATGTGGTGTACTGTGTACATACATGCATACTGTAGCTTACCCGTATATTTGCAGCCCCAGTTTGAAAACCACTTTGGCTGTAGCCTCAACCGCTTCTAAGGTCTGCACACTTGTTCTGCAGCACAATAATTGCAGAATGCTAACATTATTTACAGTCGCAAACAACATGCTCATCTGCAACTTTATGCCCAAAACACTTACGTCTGAAGTTGTAGTGTGATATTGACAGATTTTGTGCTCAATGAGATGCCGGTTGTCGTCAGCATGACATAAAATGTAGCCTGAAAGGCAAATAGCCAACGTATACAATACAAATATACATTTATTTTATGAGTAGGAATTCAACTAGTGATTTCTGACTCTATAGCACATAAACATTTTGCACAAATTGTGTACAATTTAAAAGACAAGGATTCATTTTTTTTTTTTTATAATGTATTACCTCAGCACAACAATAATTAATAATGGATGAATAAAGATGGTATCTTTAAACCTGTGAAAAGTTCTGCTCCTATAAAAATGGACGGTGATAACTAAGCAGTGGAGTAGTATCATTATTGAGACTTCCTCCTCCCAAAAAGCCTGTCTCTTCCTCCCTTGCAACGCTCCTTCCAGTGTGAAAATCACATGGATAAAGGTAAGGAATCGTCATTATTACTGTTTCATTTAATTTTTGTATTTAATAAATCTATTTATTACTGTATTTTATATATCCTTCATGTGTTCTGTGTACAGTGAGAGTGTTAATTTAGCTTTAGCTTGGGTATAAGACTTACATTGCTGTCGTAACCGTGGACCTCCTGTATATGCATAACATTAGGATGCCAACAAACAAATTTAAAGACTGACACTTACCTGTGCATCTCTCCGGAGAGGGTTACCCAGCTCACAATCAATCACTGACCCCTTCTCATTGGCAGAGCATGACACCTGTGATTCCTGGAAACACATAACAACAGTCCATACAGATTGTCTAAAATCCATCCATCCATTTTCTATACCGCTTCTTCCTCATTAGGGTCGCGGGGGCATGCTGGAGCTTATCCCAGCTGACTTCGGGCGACAGGCGGGGTACACCCTGGACTGGTCGCCAGCCAATCGCAGGGCACATATAGACAAACAACCATTCACACTCACATTCATACCTATGGGCAATTTAGAGTCTCCAATTAACCTAACATGCATGTTTTTGGAATGTGGGAGGAATCCCGGAGTACCCGGAGAAAACCCACGCGCACACGGGGAGAACATGCAAACTCCACACAGAAATGCCCAGGGGAGAATCAAACCCAGGTCTTCCCGATCTCCAAGCTGTTACTGTGTTGGCCAACGTGCTAACCACTAGACCACCGTGCGGCTCTATTGTCCAAAATAAAACAATTTAAACATTCCACATGCTGTAACAGCATTTTTCACCAATTTGAAAGAAACCTGAGACGTCCCACAAAATAAATTTCAATAAAATCTAGCCCGATGAAAGCTGAAGTGATAATCACCTGATCCAAATTGAAGGAAGAGAGAACGCCACAAAATGTGTTCCATACATCTGCTGACAAACAAACACATTTAAATTCAATACAGTAATCCCTCGTTTATCCTAGTTAACTGGTTCCAGACCCGACTATGGTAAGTGAATTTTCTCGAAGTAGGATTCCTGATTTATAAATCAAATATAGTCGTAGACAGGGTGGAGGACAGGAAGTGACGTCAGGGGTTTGGAGTTGAGTTTTAGCCTGGTGTGGGCTACGGCTGCAACAGTAGCCTGTGTTATTATTATGACTATTATTAAGTTATTATTACTGTATCTGTTGTGAGATAATTCAAACCTACAATAAAAGCCTGTTTGTCTCGTGTGTCTCACCCGCTTGTGTTTCTCACAAAACATTACAATAACATTACTGACACTTAGTGACCTGTGTAAAGTATGACATATCATAATTTGCATCTTCTGAATGTGTTATATTTGTATTTTAATTCATTTAGCCGTTTTTTTGCTTGAAGATGCTTAATTTAGGCAAAAAAATGCTTTGCTTAACTATGCATTTTTTTACTACAGGCTGTATTCAACCACAAAACAGCATGATTTACTAATTAAGATATGTTTGAAAAATAATAATGAAGTTCGAACCACAATGTGGCGAGGGAAGTCTGTAAATGCAAATAAATTGAATGAATTCTTCAGGAGGGCTGCACAGTGGCCTAGTGGTTAGCAGGTTAGCCACACAGACAGGCGATCTGGAAGGTTAGGTGAATTGGTGACTCTACATTGTCCATAGGTATGAATGTGAGTGTGAATGATTGTTTGTCTATATGTGCCCTGCGATTGGCTGGCAACCCATCCAGGGTGTACCCCGCCTCTCACCACCCTAGTGAGGATAAGCGGCGTATAAGATGGATGGAATTCTTCAGGGCAATGGAAGATATTCCAGGAAATGTGGCATTTTCTTTTCTTTTGTATTCTTTTATATTCCATGAATGGATTTTCATGAAGGCGATTTTTCTACCCAAAAGTAAAACAGCTTGTTATTATTATTATTATTATATTATTTTGGGGGGGAGGGGGGGGGGAGGGGTCGTACATTATAGCGATCTAATTGATCTTATTTATTATGTATTGTGTAAAACTAAGACATGAATAACATTAAAAGCACAAAATGAATGCCGACCCACCATCCACCAGTTCAAGTTCCAGCCAAGTTTTTCCAGAGAGATTATTACATCGCTGTTTGACGTGTGTGGTAAAAGGCAGTGTGCTAGCATAAATTCACTTGAGACAAATGTGCAAATTAGCACTCAATAAGTCATCAAAACTTACCTTTATGCATTCCCACATAGTATGAGCATTTGAGACCAAATATGAGGTGAAAGGAAAATGGTAAAAATACAGTAGTAGTCTATCTGTGCGGCATGAGATGAAGTTAACACACGCACAATAGACATGCGTCAAGTGAGACGGATGTAACAGAGAGAATCCAGCCACTTTTCAAAATAAAACATAAAAAAAAGAAATAATGGAAATTATTTTTTCTTTCTGTGCGGCCCGGCACCAAATGACCCACAGCCCGGTGGGCCACGGCCCAGGGTTTGGGGACCACTGGTCTATGTCACTGAAGAGTTCACTTACGGATGTTGAGGTGTAGAAAACAGAGGAGTAGTGAAGAAGGTCAGGTAACTTGATGAGCATGTGACTCTGGTGTGCATCCTCCCCGTCCATGTTGGTCACAGTTATCTCCAAGGCGACGTCCTCACCAGAAGGAGTGATGACTGCAACACCGTCCTCTCTAGAAAGGACTCAAGGGTAAAGGACATTGCTCTCTTGATGCACTTTGAGTTCCTCGCCTCACCTGGCTAGCGATGTGAAAACATCTTGATGATTTAGAGTTTTCTTGGAACAGAACCTGTACTGCAGCTTCAGGTTACTTTGGCAAACGTTGTCACTGCCACAGCCCTTGTTGATGAAGTTTATCTAACAAATCAAAGCAGTAAATTGTCTTTGAGGACATTGAAACTAGCTGGAGCCCCCACATGGATATTCATACCTCTGAGACTGCTCTTTTTTCCTGGTATAGATTGAGTACAGGAGAGTTATTTGGAAAACCTATCCTCACCGCCTGACTGGAGCCCGTCAGAGACCGACTTGCAGAGACAGTGATACTGTGCAGCTTGTCTCTCATGCCCCGCTGCAGATAACAGACAAAACTGTCAGACATTCGTAGGGAATCACTACTAATCACTGAGGTATTGAAATGATCTTTAACCATATCTACCTCATATCAGTCAATCAAATATCATTCGCAATAGGTGAAAGTAGAGTAAAGCACAAAAAACACAAGGGTATCCTGGGCAGTACCACAAGTCGAAGATTGGTGTTGGCACAGACTTTCCTCCCCTGACCAGGCACCTCCAGTGTCCCCTGAGACAGACCCATAAAGTCCACACGAGGTGGAAGTCTGGATTTCCGCTTCTCTACATCAGCTTCAAATGAGTAGCTGATTGCTGCGGAGGAGCAGTTGAACACACACACATGTGCGCACACACACGCACACACAAACACACAAAACTCTACATCAAGTAAAACAGGGTCATATCGCTGAAAGTAATAAATATGCCACACTTTTAATTAGGGGTATAACAGTATGGTACCAGATCCTCTGTCACTCTTTGGCTGTCATCCATTGCTGTCTAGTAATGACCTGAGCTACATATAAAGTTGTGTGGTACAGTTCTCCTCCATACCAGAGTCTGTCCATTCATCGTGTCCCATGTCCATATTGCCATACTATCAGCTAACTTCAGTTATGTTTAAAGGCAAAAAAGAATATTTTTACTTTATACAGTGAAAGAGTGAACAGAATCTGGGGTTCAGCAGAAACTGTACACATTCTATCAAGTATTCATTAAAAATGACAAAACTTACCCAGTTTGGGGTTGAAGGATGCTGGGTGTGCTGTGTAGCTAAAACATGCCTGCGCCGCAAAATAACTGCCATGGAGAGAAAAAGAAATGGTGAAAACTGATATATTCTCTTATGAGTTTTGTTTGTGGGCATCTTACCATGTGCGTCTATCACACTCTTCCACGTCTATCTCATTTGGTGTGACTGTTAGAGTGCTGCTGATGCTGACCACTGGCCTTGCTCTGAAATACACACACAATCCTTTCATATTTGTCGCATTTGAATGGCATTATCTGGCTTGGAAACTGTGTAATTACAAAAAAAAGTAGGAATTGTTGGAATGTCAAAAAATAAAATGTTGTGAATGAGCTGAACATTTTGACCTTGGAATGGTTTGAATTGGGAGAGAAATGTGGAACAAGTAACAATTCTCAATTTAATTGGGAAATTTGTCATGAAAAATGTGTAATTATAGAAAAAAGCAGGATTTTTAGAATGTAAAAGTGAACCGCTAACATGTCCTAAATGAGCTGAACATTCTGATGTTTGAATGGTTTTAATCGATTGAGAAATGTGGAACTAGTCACAATTCTCCATTCATTTCAAATTAAGTCATGGAAAATTTTGAATTATGGACAAAAGTAGGAATTTTAGGGGCGTAAAGGTGAAAGTAGGCCTGTCACAATTATAGACTTTCTATAATCGTCCTACAAATTATTGTTGATATTCGATAATATTGACAACATTTTTTTTAGACAATTTTAAGATATTCTTTTATTCTTCTTTGCAGCCTTTTTAAAACAATTATTATTATTTTTTTTACAAAATGATACAAAAAACCTAAGATAATTAAAAAAAAAAAACAACTATAAGAATTGGACTCTAAATTGTCGATAGGTATGAATGTCAGTGTTAGTGGTTGTTTGTCTATATGTGCCCTGCGATTGGCTGGCGAACAGTCCAGGGTGTACCCTGCCTCCCGCCCAGAGTCAGCTGGGATAGGCTCCAGCATACCCCGTGACCCTCCTGAGCACAGGCATAGAAAATGCATGGATGGCATTGTAAGAGTTGAAAAAACAGCAAAAAGGTATAACGTAATGAGAAAAAAAGTACGTATACATTTTGGTACTAATAAGACTAAAAATACCACCTATAACCCAAAGCTAACACATAGTTTGTTTTTAAATATATATCATGCCTTCTTTAGGCTTTTTTGTATTGTTTTTTAAAAAAAAGCCCCTGAAGAACGAGTAACGTGCATTATAATTTGTATTTACTTATTATTATCGTCAACATAAAATCAACATAAACACTATAGAAATGTGTTTGTATGTATTTGGTTTTACCCAATAAATAACAATAACCTTTTTAACTTTTGAAATATTAAAAGAAATATTAGTTATTTCCTTTTTATGACAGGTGGTCTAATAAATCCCTCTAAGCACTGTACCTTGGATTGTTGTTAATATCTCTAATGTACAAAGTGTGTCAAAATAGCCTCTGCATCTTTCAATTTTCCTGTATGTGGCCCTTGGTGGAAAATGTTTGGACACCCCTGCCGTTACCTGTAAACAAAGACTGTATCCGAGAGTGACCCAACTGCCAAATCGGGGTATTGATTACCATCGATATCCAAGTTACCGGACAGAGAATATCCAAACAAAGTGACTTTTTTAGACCCTGGCGAGAGCACCTGTGAGTAAAGAAACCATTCATACTATAGATCATTGATGGAGAATGATGGAGAATTGTAGAGATATTTTCCACAAACGTGACCCTAAAGCTCACCTGTGCTGCCTTTTTATTGATGCCGCTTGATGATCCACAGTAGAGGTACACTCGACCAGACCCGTCATAAGGTGCACCCACAGCAATGTCTGTCAGAATGAGATTTGTGTAATATTTAATACATATACAGATTAATGAAAATATTACAAATATAAAGCATCAAAAGTGGGTAATAGCACAAATTTGGACTTCAGTGTTCAATTGTGATCATCAGTACAATCCCTCAGTCCCTCGCAATATCGCAGTTCGATTATTGCTCCCGTGGTAGACTGTGGCCTATTAGTAGTCAAAACATGTTGAAATACAAGTGATATGTAATATTCTGGTCACTAATGACACAAAACATTGAGACATTACGTTACATTACATTACCTTAACGCTGCATGAAGTCATAAAGTCAGCCATGACATGCCCAACATGATAGAGTGAAACAAAGTTATCCTCGTATTCTGTGTCGAAATGGTTAGGTTTTAGCTTGTTATATTCAGAAGAAATACCAGAAAAAGGCTAACTAGTTAGCTCGCTAGCTATCGGCCGTCTCGAGTCCCTGCAGCATAAGAGTTGGGCAATGTGGTGTAAAAAATGAATAATAGGAGTGTAAAGGTGACTATGGGGTGTTATTTCATGTCTACAGGGCTCGAATAATGTTAAAACCGTATACTGTATTTAGAAAGTCATAAACAGGTTTTCTGTGCTCTAACTACAAAAATATTCCATTTATAAACATTAAATCCTTTATTCCAGAAATTAATTTATCACGGTCAGGACTGGAACCAATTATACACTATAATCGAGGGACGAATGTTTGTCTATTATTGTGGTTGTAGTATGCGGTCACCTCCATATCCATCTTGATTGACATCTCCAATGTTTTCCACTGCAAGTCCAAACATAGAATCTTTACGCCCGAGGAGTTGAATGGGATTAATCTTCTCCCAGTTTTTCCCTCTGTTGTTGATGAAGACGTAGACCGCTCCTCCGATCAAACCATCTTTAACAAAGAATTCCGGCGCTCCCACGACGAGGTCGTCCCACCTGGTTTGAAAATTAATATTTTGTTACAGTTAACACTAAAACGTAGTGATACAAAGTCAATCTAAAGGAATTCACAGGTTCGGGCAAACATATTAGTGACTTTATAGCACATTTCAAAGGGTTTATTGCAGGGGTGTCAAACTCATTTTCATTGAGGGCCACATCGCAGTTACGGCTGCCCTCAGAGGGCCACTTGCAACTGTCAGTTTTTATGAATCTAAATATGAATATAACCTCATAATGTTATTACACAGTTGCCTGTGCATTAGATTATTATATTTTTACTAACAAACTGATGGATAACTTGCTTCGAAATGAGAAGTGAAGTGAGAATGTCATGGTGAGAAGCAGACATTCAAGTATGTATTTTTGAAAAATGCTTGGAATATCTTGCTGCATGATTAGATAATACTGACGTTTAGAAGAACCTCGTGCAGTACAATTTTTCTGTCAAAATGACAGATCAGATACATTTAGAAGGGCAGAGGTGAAGTGCATTATTGACATGCATTATTCCAAAGGTTTCGCGGGCCGCATAAAATGATGTGGCGGGCCACATCTGGCCCCCGGGCCTTGTGTTTGACACCTGTGGTTTATTGCATTGAAATGAAATGTTTTATATTCCAGGGTAAATAATTGGAAAAACTCAAAGTGACAAACCAACCCGTCACTGTTGAGATCCACCACAGTGACGTCGTATCCAAAGGAGGAGGCCAGCCCAGGACCAGAGAGGACCAACTCTACAGACAAGCTTCTTCTTGCTGAAAGGTCCGCCTTAAGAAAGATCACCTGACCGCTGTATCCTCCTCTGGGTGCTCCTGATACGATAGTAAGCTCACCTCTCCTGAGGAGGGCCATCCCAGAGTCAGTGGAGAATCCTAGAAGGAACATAAAACTGTGAATATTAATGTCTAACAGGAATATAACGTCTTCTTCTTCTCCCACTCACCCAGGTAGCTATCTCTGTGGAGAGGAATGAGTTTGGAGTCAAAGCGGTCGATATCGCCAGTTTCTCGAGTATCCTCACTTGAGATGTCCAGGTTGTCCAGCAGCTCCATTCGCACAATTCCTTTTGAAAGAAAACATTTTTTTTTGTCACTTTTGGCTTTTTCCCTGTCATGGATCGCCACAGCGAGTTAATCACATGAATGGTTTTGGCCACAGACACAAGAAATGAATAATACTGTCGGCATAAGTCGGCATCCACTTCAGTAGTACGCCATGATGGTGAGCAGAATTAATTCTTCTAATCCAAAAGAACAGATTGTTCCTTTTTTTCAAATTCCCCAAAAACAAGGACATGTATGTGTGATAAAAATGGCGTAGATTTGTAACACTGGTTGTTGTAAATAAACAGGACAGTGGCCAAGACTTAAAGTGTCATCCCACACAATATAGCTTTAAGCTACTTTGTTTCGCTGGGTCATTATTTGAATTAATGACAAGTCAGTGATGATGATGATTTACGTTACAGTCTATCAAATACATTAACAATTCCATTACTGAAATAAATGTTGCATTTTGTAAATACATATATACGTTAATATACGTTATTTACCTCTATAAGTATTATTTTGTATGTTGATTGTTAAACGCTGGTAACACTGAAAGGATGGAAAAAAGTAAACTGAAGAAGGAAAAAGTTTCTTTCATACTGTTGCTCAGGTTTTTACTGACATCTACATGGAGGTCATATTTCTGCAGTAGCCCCGCCCATCTCTCTTGATCACCATCATGGTGGACTTTCTGCTCTGTATTACACTCTTTTCCATTCATTTACGGTGAAAGTCCTATTCATTTAGCGTTCTTAGTTTTGGCTTAGTTTTTACGCTGGATTGGTCCCTGGAGTTTGGTTCTGGTCGGAGATCCATGACGAGGACGTAGGTCCGCTTAGTTGCTGGGGCCATTTACTGTAAGTACAGAGTTTGACTTCTCAAAACAAGATGCGTTGAAAAGAGTAGTGCATTTGCATCACAAAAATGCCTCCTAAAAAAAAATTAGACCTCACAAATCGAATACAACGCGAGACAAATATAACGCAGAGTGATTTGTGAGGTCTGATTTTTTGAGGATTTGTTGTTGTGATGCAAATGTATTACTCTTTTGTACGCATATTGTTTGGAGAAGCTAAACTCTTTACTTAAATGGCCCCAGCAACTAAGCGGAACTACGTTCCTTGTCACGGATCTCCGACCAGAACTTGGCTCACGGGACCAAGCGGGGGTAAGTCACCATTGATGTAGTACACTGTTGATGGGGATGTCATAAAACTTCATGTCAAAAAATCCGAACTATCCCTTTAAGGAGCGATTGTTACGAATGTTGGAGGAAACAGTCATCAGTACTGGAACTAGTATCAACATTCAGTGGAACCCCGGTTAGCGTCCACCCTGGTTAGTGTGTTTTTTGGTTAATGTAAAAAATTTACACCACGATTTTGCCTCCGTTTGCGTGGATTCTCCGGTTAGCGTACAATATGGTGTGTGTCTTGTCGTGTTGTTAATACACTGCGTTAGTCCAACTGTGTTCTTAATGTATCTTTTATGACATAACGTCCTTCCTTGTTAACATCCTATTAGCTAGCTAAACAAAACGGCAATGAGAACCGGAAGTTACGTCACCCTTCTATAATGTCATCAGCAATTAACTCTCAAAGATGTTAACACAAAATAAATTTTTATAGTTTTACCATTATAGTTTTTCATGCATAAAAGAATTGTAAATGCATATAACTGATGAATGAAAGGGATAAATGAACTTTTGAGGTTACTTTTACCTTCACTGAAGACGTGACTGTTCAAAGGCATGATGTGACAGCAAGATCAAACTATGATTCCAAAACTGCAAAAAGTTGTTTTGTGTTTACATTTTTGGGTTTCTGGAACACTTAATTGTATTTACAAGATTTCCTATAGGAAATTAAATTCGGTTAACGTCCATTTCGGTTAGAGTCTAACCTTCTGGAATGAATAAATGATGCTAGCCAAGGTTTTTTTTAAAGACTAATAACACTTTCACTGACCTTTCCACTGATAAGCGCCCGGAGCGCCAAAGACCAGGGACCTGTTGTCCTTTGCAAAAGATGCACCGTGACCCTGTTGGCAATATGCAAACCACTCGTGGTCTTTCTGACGTCTTGTCAGGTGTTCGGAATCGCAAACCACCCTCCTCCATGTCCTGTCCTCATTCCCGACCTGCAGGCTGTCTGCCAGAATGTAACACTGGCCTGTCACCAGGTGAGGGATGTAAAGGCCTGGACTTGGGCTCCACTGCTGATACCGATGAGCACAAGTCTGGAAGAGAAAAATATTGGATGTTGTGTTTGGAAGGTGTTTACTTTGATTTCTGTGTAAAAAAGAGGCGAATGGTTAAGATTCCCAGAAGGATCCGGGCGAGAGCTAGGAGGTCTGAGAATGGGAATGTCTTCCTTACCATGACATTTTTACCAGGACCTTGGCTCGTTACTCTCACTCCCATCCACTGGCCATTTATACCACTGCTCTCAAGGAACTCTGCAATATATGCAGTTTTAGAGACACACTATCTGTCATATATAACAGATATAAAATGTCAAACAAACCTTCATGTTTAAAGTCAATGGGCTGACATTGCTGGGAAGATGCACTAAGTTCACACTGATAGACGACGCCTGTAACATTCCCCAGGTATGGATGCTTTGATTGTGGGGCTCCTACCAGCAATCTGAAGGCAAACATGCATTGGAAGACATACAGTATTTGACAAAAGTGTGTACACCCCTCACATCTCAGCAAGCCTTTTATCTTTGTCTTCTCAAGGGACAATACCATAAATACATGATTATTTTTTTAGAGTAGTGTATACTGTAGCTTGTATCACAGTGTAGATTTATTGTTCACGGAAAATGAGTCAGCACCCAGCCATTGTTGTCTGAATAGCTGGCAACACAAGTAGTATACCTCACAGTGATCAAACAAAATTGTGTCCTTGGTGTCAATATTTAGTGTGGGCACCATTGTTATCCAGCACTGACTTAATACTCTTGGCCATGGAATTCACCAGAGCTGCAAAGGTTGTCTCTGGACACTTCTTCTTCCACCCCTGTGTGATGACCTCACTGGTGCATGTTAGATAGCTAAAGGATGCCCCACAGGTGCTCAATTGAGTTCACATTTGGAGGAAACATACGAGGCCATGCCATCATCTTCACCTTCCCTCTTATCATGTTGGAAAACTGCCATATGGCCCAGTTCCCCAAGGGAGATCCCCAGTGCCGGCAACAATCATGCAGCCTCAGAACCTGACACTACCACCAGTAGGCAGGGGCGGACTTACCATTGTGCAAACACAGGCAATTGCCTGGGACCTCGAGATTTTCAGGGGCCCCCAAACGTCTCATAAAAACTGATTATTGATTTTTTTCTTCAATTTAAAGTTTTAGTCTTCAATTTACTGTTTTAGTCTTAATTCAGGTGCTTAAAACTACATCATTCACTATTATGAGCACTTCGACTTCTCCCCCTACCTTCTGATGTAATGGACTATTCCATGTAACTGCGCATGTGCCGATTGCTTCCGGAAGACGGGAGCGAAACAAACTTGTTGGTGCAGTTTGGAGGAAAATTATGCAGTTATCCCCGTGAAGGGGAGAAGTGAGAGTGACACTTTTCATCACAAAGATGTGAATATTAAAGCTCTAAACTATGTTAAATGTGGCTTAATGTTCTTATCAATTACAGTAAAAGCGTTGGGATGATTCACTTGGTAGGTAATAACAATCCCCCAGGAGAATTTTAAGGACTTTATCGAGCTCAGGAAATGGGAGAATTTTCTCATATTCACACTTGTTAGTAAATGATAAACATGATAAACATTAATATTTAAAATCGTTTGTGTAGATGAATAAACTTGCTTCTTAGTGTCGTGGCTCTCGTCCTTTATTTACACCGAACTTCCACATCAGTGAGCATCCTCTGGAACATTCGTATGAGACAGACGTTATTTATTCCTTGACTTCCCTGATTCGATATAGTATGATGTAGCACGTCAAAGACGGGGCGCTCTGTTATTTCTACCTCCTTTGCATGATGTCATTGTGTCGCAAATGTTGCTCTGAGCCAACCTCTCTTTTTAAATTTTTTTTTTTTATGAAGTTAAGCCAAACTTTGCACCCGCTTCTTCTTCTATGGTGCTTGCGGCTATTTCTTCCGGTCCGTGAGACTGGGCATCAAAACTAGTAATCAAACAATCTCGGGAGAATCGGAATGTTAGGCCGGGTGCTCATCAATGCTCAAGGCTCGATGCCCAACCCTATTCACAAGTGAGGCAACAGTGGAACTCGAGATTGACAGGCAGTCAGTTGTGGTGAAAAGGGAGCTGAGCAAAAAAGCAAAGCTCTCAATTTACCAGTCCAGCTACAGTACACTGCTATCCTCACCCGTGGTCATGATCTTTGGGGAGTGACTGAAAGGACAAGATTGCAGGTAGACGTGGCCGAAATAAGTTTTCTCTGTACACTAACTGGGCTCTCCCTTAGAGATAAAGTGAGAAGCACTGTCATCTGAGAGAAAGTCAGAGTAGAACTGCTGCTCCTCCACATTGAGAGGAGCCAGATGAGGTGGCTCAACCATCAACCACCTGCCCTGGGAACGCCTCAAGATCTGCAATCTGGACTTCCCTGCTTAGGCTGCTGTCCCGTGACCCGGATAAGCGGAAGAAGGTGGATAGATGGAAGGCAAATCAATCCTGCCATACAAGCTGTACACTGACTTTTCAAAAGTATACGTTTACTTTCTTTAGTATTGTCCCTTGAGGCAATGCACTTTCAGAAAAATGATTCCTGAAATGTAAGATGAGTACTGACTTCTGAGAGATACTGTATCTTACATTATATATCATCACATTCCCTACAATTACTTACAGGTTCTTTTTGGCAGGGTTCAGCTGCTGGTGGAAGGCAATAGAAAACCCAAAGAGGCTGCCCTGGGCTCCAGTTCTCTCCACGACACTCTGGGTGTCCAGGTTGAAAGCAGCAACGTTAAAACTCCCCAGAAACATGCTGTACAAAAACACTTCCATGAATAAAACGTATGCCGTCATGATGTAGACACACTGTATGAGAGCAAAAGGAGTGTAAACATTCATATAAAAGGGGTTGGCCCATTTGGCGCAGACAAACAAGGAGTGGTTGCTTCCGAGTACCAACGCTCCACTTTATGAGTTGATAACTGGAGTTAATATTAAACTGATTGTGCTGTTTTGATGGAAGCCAAACGTGAGACACACCTTTGGTGGAACTGTTGCTCAGGGTTGGACTTGCAGCGATGTTCAACGTCAGCTAGATAACTTTCATTCTTGCTGACATTTATTGGTCACACGTGAGACAAGACAGCGTCTCAAGTACAACAGTTTGTTACTTATGCCACTAATTACACTGTTTTTCCACCACAATGTGCAATAATTTAGGTTTTGTTTTTTTTTGTTGTATTTTTACAGTGGTTTTTGATATTACTTTATTTTTTTCTATTTTTACTCTGCATGCTGTGCCACTATTATTACTGTCCTGTATACTGCATACAACGTTGCTGCTACTGGAACCCTAATGTCACTGAGGGCACACGCCCAAGGAATCGATACAGTTCTATCTAACCTAATCTAATCAAATTAAAATACAGTGGAACCTTGGTTAGCGTCATTACTTTGTTTCAGAAGGTCTAACTCTAAATGAAATTGATGTTAACCGAATTAATTTTTCCCTTAAGAAATAATGTAAATCCACTTAGTCCATTCCAGAAAGCCAAATATGTTAACACAAAACATGTTTTTATAGTTTTACAATTATAGTTTTACATGCAGAAAACAATTCACAATGCATATAAATACACATGAATGATGAACGAAAGGGATAAATAAACATTTAAGGTTACTATTACCTTCATTGAAGACGTCATTCTCGGCGTAGCTGAAAACAGAAAGGTGCCACTGGTTGATCTTGCTGCCACATCGTGTCTTTGAACAGTCATCTCTTCAGTGAATTTAAAGGTAACCTTAAATGTTAATTTATCCATATCATTTGTTATTAATACGCATTTAGAATTGTTTTTATGCTTAAAACTATAATTGTAAAACTATAAAAACGTTTTACAAAACATTTTTGAGAGTCAATCGCTGATGATATCATCAACGGGTGACGTCACTTCTGGTTCCGGTTGCCATTTTGTTTAGCTCGCTAATAAGAAGCCAACAAGGAAGGACATATTGTGATAAAAAAAAAACACATGAACAACACAGTTGAACTCACGCAGTGTATTAACAACACACCAAGATGTGTGCCATATTGTACGCTAGCCACGCAAACCAAGGCAAAATTGTGGAGTAAATTTTCGACATTAACAAACTGGGATGGATGCTAACCGAGGTTCCACTGTGCACCGATTCACGTGAAGAGCTTTGTTTGTAGTATCTATACCGTTTCAATAACTTTAACTTTACATCCTTTGTGATGCTGTAGTCAGTAGTTAGGGGTTTTTAATTGACTAAAAATTTTTATTGATTGTTATGTAAGCACTCAACAGTTGACAGCAATCTGAACCAAGAAAAGTAAGCCCACATCTGAAAAATGAATAAACTCGCTGAGATTTTTTTTCCACAATCACAATCAAAATCAAAAGATTACAAATAGACAGCAAACTTCTAGATTCCACATTTGTG
Source organism: Dunckerocampus dactyliophorus (assembly GCF_027744805.1). Taxonomy (NCBI): domain Eukaryota; kingdom Metazoa; phylum Chordata; class Actinopteri; order Syngnathiformes; family Syngnathidae; genus Dunckerocampus; species Dunckerocampus dactyliophorus. Next base: position 7,917,716 of record NC_072829.1, on the reverse strand, counting down.
CACAAATTTGATTTACTTATTTAGTGTCAAAGAGTACTCACATATGTCCAAATATGGTATAACTATGTTGTTGTAATAAAGTTGATTTCCACTAAAACATTCTGTCACAATGTTTAAGAATGTTACTTGTCTGCACATTTCTCTACTAAAAACTTTATAATGTTCCGGTTTATTTTATTAGCAACAGGCTTCGCATGGGTGGCGATCAGATGTAGTTTGTCTAATTTCTTGAGCTATTAGGCTGCAACAGCTTATTTATAAAGAGGTTTTCATTGGCGCTCATTGTTCTAGGTGCTATCATGCTAACAGTTAGCGTGTTAGCATTTTTACCATGCTAACAGCATGTTTTTTTTTCAAGAGGATCGGTTAAATGCAGAAACAAAATTCTGCTGCACGTTGTACATGTGACTAAATAGAGATTTTTCATTCTAAGTTGAAATCCAATGAAAATGGAAGCCACTGTTTTTACTTACCCAGTGGCAGAAAATATATGTAAAAATATACCAATTTTCACACCAAGAACATCAATCTAGACCTTTTAATGTAGTGAAAAACCTTATTTATTTGGATTTTAAAAATATTTGTGAGAAATATAGCCCACAGTCTACATACACATAAAACTTTTGAGTTTTGAATGACCTGATTAAAAATACTTTAGCCATCTAAAAAGAGGAGGCCGACCGTCCCGTTCCTTAATGTGTAGAACCTGCCTCTTGTTTGCTCTTCTTCAAAGTGTGAAATGGTTGTGAAACTAAATGTGTTTGTACCAACTGACAAAGCCACAAACACTGATGCAGTTATAACCTGGTCTGTGTTTTTTTTCCATCACAGGAAGTGCTATACGACTTACGTGTGTGTCTGTGTGTGCGTGTATGAGAAAGAGACAGTATTTATGGCCTGAAGTTGTGTGGGTGTTTTTCAGGTTTGTGGGTCCCAAAATGTAAAATGGACCTAAATCTTGTTCAACATATCTTGAAGACTGACTGTAGACTAACAAGTATGAGTGTGTTCATCAAACTGAAACAAACATAATGTGTGTGTGCACGTGCTTTCTATATTGTGTTTGTGGGGATTTGCATTTTTTTTCTGCCAAAAAATTCTGGGTCGAAAATGTGAAATGGACAACAAGTTTTCAAAGGCTGCGAGCCGAGCATGGCAGTTACATACAATACAACACAATTAATTGGCCAAAATATTTTTTTAAGCGATACCAGCCAGAAAAAAATGGAAGTGATTTAAGGCCCTGTCCACACGGTAACGTTCTTGGGAATTTTGTTTTGGCTGGTTGAAAAAAAGTCACGTCCACGCTGTGCTGGATCAGTATATAGATGCATCCAGACAGGAAAGCATCACTGACTGAAAACGATGTAATACACAAGGCACACCTATGTGTGGTGCTGTGAACAGGCACGCAGATGGAACCACGTGACACTCCAAACTATAGAAGAAGAATGAAGGCATGCGCATAAGTCCGTTGTCTTCCACTTACAAGAAGTGGAATTACCTCTGGGAGTCATTATGGAGTACAAGACAGCAGAATATCATGAGAATGTCGACTGAGGTGAGTCATGTCTGTCGAAATATTCGGATATTATGTTGGCTTGTCGTCAGAGCTCACTTCTGGTCATGTGATGGCGATGAGGCAGCAGTGGGTCGGTGACGTCATCGTTCTCGTATTGCCTGTCCACATCACCCGTTCCTGTGTGGATGGGAGGCTGAAATGATAAAATACTTTGCCGTTTTGACCTGGAAACGTTTCCGTGTGGATAGCCCCTAAATGTCAACTCTACAACACAGCGCCTTATAAGGGCATGCATTTAATTACTACTGGACTGTACAGTATTTGGGAGAGCAGTATTTTAAGCACTGTATTTAATCTAGGCCTGGGACAACTAATTAATGACAGAACGATAATGCATTACAAAAAAAGTTACACATTTAAAAAAAATTTCTACACACAATACAACATGGAATGTGCAACAAAAAAAGAAGGACCGAAAGACTTAGCCTACGATCAGCGTTGCTGATGGTTGGAAGTGGTGTCGCCAGCCCACACCTCACCAGATGACTGCAAACTGAGCCAAGATAAGTAAACCCACGTCTGACAAAAGAACAAACTCACAGCAGAAATTTTTTTATAGGCGTTGAAAGTGCTTGAGTTAACAAAGAGTCCTTTATAAAGGTTGAATGATGGATATTGCAACATGAAGTCATATTTGTTGTTACTGCTCTTTTTTAAAATTTGCTCTAATCTGTGTTTGTAAATTGTAGCCTGAAAAAAATGACACAAACAGACTGGAAAGTTTGGGTGGACATATTTCCACTGAGGTTGATTCAACAAAGCAGACGACCAATGAGATGACTGTGAAATAGTTCCCTCCCATTTGGTATGATGTGATTCAAGTCAATAGCATGATGATGCTGTCTAGATGGTCTGCTGTTCACTTGGTCAAACCAGGAGAAAATGTGGATCGTGCTTCATCTGCTGCTCCTGCTCCAACATGGAGGCAAGTCCATGCTCACTTCCAGTGGAGACGGCTTCATACTGTACATGACTCTTGTTAACATCTCTTCTTTTTCTTCTCTTCAGCATGGACAGGTGCTCACACCTTTTCGACTCTGACTGTTAGACCTGGAAAAAATGCCACTCTGACATGTCAAAAATAGGAGCACTGACATTGTATTATTTTGGATCCGGCTTGTTTCTGGAACGTTTCCTGAAGTTTTAGCTGCAACGACATCTTCCAATTTAGGCTTTGTTGAATATGGACCATTGAATACTGGATGTCGCATCGTAGCCATAAAAGAATCAGGAACATTTGATCTGCGAATTAGTCAAGTACAGAAAAGTGATACGGCGGTCTACTACTGTTTAAAAGTGCAAGGACATGACATGATGTTTGTAAAGGGAGCGTTTCTTCAGATCACAGGTAAATACGACAAGTAAATTGATGATCTGCTGATCACATTTACATTTTTACATACAGTTTGCACATAGATAATGATGTTAACTTGACCACTCATCCAATAATGCAGCCATCAAATGTTCAAGTGAAGACCCATTTATTAATAATAACATATTTTTAAAAGCACAACAAGGAATGGAACCTCAGGATTTCCACATCACATTATTTTTACGTAACGTTTTCAACAGGAATGAATGTCGCTCTGTGGAATCCAAAAGTTCAATTTGTCTTTCACCATTTCCAGAACCAGACCCCTCTGTGTCTGTTGTCTCTGAAGTCCAACCAGGACAGCCTGTGAAGTTCCAGTGCTCAGTCCTCTCCCAGTCTGGGAATGAAATCTGTCAGGATGGACACAAACTTCACTGGTTCAGAACTGGACCAGACAGCGTCCATCCCAGCTTCGTTTACACTCATGACAAATGCAAGGGGGTCAAAGATAACTTCACGCAGAAATGCATCCACACTTGCTCAAATAATTTCAGTGCCCTCGATGTTGGAACTTACTTTTGTGCTGTGACCACATGTGGGAAGATTTTCATGGGAAATCCAATAAAAGTCAAGAATGACGGTAAATAGTCATTCATCAGTATGGACAAATTCATCATAAGTGTGTTGTCATAAATATGGACTGTTTTTTATCATACCCCTCCAGATTTCAACAGGTGTGATTCAAACACATGCAGGATTCAAAGAGATGTTATCTTTGTGTTGAGTGCTGCTTTGGCCTTATGTTTCATCATGTCAGCCTTCCTCGTCAACAAGATCAGGACAAAACACTGTTTTTGCCGCAAAGGTAAGAGAAAATGCAGATTACCAATCATCATTACAAGGTTGTTTTATGCTTTGTCTTCAAGTTTCAGCTGGTCCACAAACACTTGATGAAACGCCCTGTCGTGTCCAGCAGGTAAGAAGGAAGTCTCTAGAAAAGTTCTGTGTATCTTTGCTCCATTTTCACCTTCTTCTCATGTCACACATGACTTGTTTTTTCAGAGCGACGAGAACTCTTTGGTTTATTCAATGCCGACCATCGTCACCAGGAAAACCGGAAAACCCAGGCATAAAAATGCGAGGGCAACAGAGGAATTTAACACTTACGCAGACGTCTGTCTTCGTGACTCAATCCTAGAGACGCAAAATTAAAATGTATTCCAATACACATTCTTTTACTATTACAAATTATTTATCACTTATTCCCTGTAAAGAAATAGTGACCTTGTACATTAAACACAGGAAGTGAACAAACTATCAGTAATTACGGCGACACAGAAGGGTTAAGATTAACTCGCTCTGCTTCTTCCAACTCCTTTTTGGACACGTTGAAATGCGCAGGTGTACTTCAGTCTAACTTTAACAAGCATGTTCAAAATAAACTAAACCAGTGGTTTCCAAACTTTTTACAGTCACGTACCCCTTCAGACATTTGAGCTCAAGCCATGTACCCCCTACTCCTGCACACTTAAAAAAACATAAACCTTTTATCTTAATTAACTTAAATATTACACATAATTAATTGGTTAATTTTGTAAGAATTCTGGGTCAAAAATGTGCATTATGCAAGTTTCATATGAGCACTGAAATAGATAAGTAAGATTATTTTTTTTTGCATCTTTTGACAAAAACATTGTCAAACTTTGTCTTTGTAATATGGAGGAACCACAATCAGATGGACCTTTAATTTATTGTGATTTCAAAGTAACCTGGTGCAAGTAACAGCAAATGTAATATGGTGAACGATACTACAGTAGTAGTAAGCCAAAGGATGAAAACTATCAAAAATATTTATTGTACTTTTGTGCTGATTTGTCCACCATGTTTATTTCCAAAATCAATATCCAACATACACTTACTGTATATGCTGATGTTAATGCTATGCTTAGCACTGCAGGAAACAGTAAATAAAAAGCTGCAATGGTGATAATCAACTTAGTGCTCAGTGTGCTTTCACGTAAAAGGGGGTGTTTGATGTCGTATTATTCTGCTTCCGCGCAAAAATGTAACGATCCCGCACGGTGGTCTACTGGCCAACACAGTAACAGCTTGGAGATTGGGAAGACCTGGGTTCGATTCTCCCCTGAGCATTTCTGTGTGGAGTTTGCATGTTCTCCCCGTGTGCGCGTGGGTTTTCTTCGGGTACTCCGGCTTCCTCCCACATTCCAAAAACATGCAGGTGAGGTTAATTGACCAGTCTAAATTGCCCATAGGTATGAATGTGAGTGTGAATGGTTGTTTGTCTATATGTGCCCTGCGATTGGCTGGCGACCAGTCCAGGGTGTACCCCGCCTGTCGCCCGAAGTCAGCTGGGATAGGCTCCAGCATGCCCTCACGACCCTAATGAGGAAGAAGCGGTATAGAAAATGGATGGATAGTTCCTCTGTAACTAAATTTATGTGCCTTAGTTCCTCGGTAAGTACTGTACCCATTAGTTCCTCATTTGTTGTTCATTAGTTCCTCAGTAACTAGTCTAACTTTATGTACCTTAGTCATTCGTTCCTCATTAGTTTGTCATACAGCAACTACTGTATTTTTGTGTACCTTATTGTAAAGTGTGACCTTGTGCGCGGGCTATAATATATAAACAATATATGTTTTCTTTTTTTATTGTGTCGCCCTGAACATGCAAATCTACTGTCTCTGTACAATGACAATAAAGACTTTTTGACAGCTAGTGACTCACAGATCCCTGTATGTAAAACACTGAGCTGTTTATTCATGGCCATATCAAAGTGAAATAATTAATTATACTCATTATCTGTGACAAATAAGTACTAGGTCAACTGATGGGTTGCATCAGTGTGCTCAAGACATGCTGTACCACGTGATGACCACTAGGTGCAGTGTTGACGAGTTTTGTGGCGATTTCCTTTGTGACAACCTTTTCCTTTTTGTTAATATAAAGAAGTGCTTTACTGCAGTTGACTGATGCCTCAGAGTACTTATTCCTCCAGAAAATATTGCAATGTAAAAAAACAATAGTCTGAGAACTAATGTGACATCTACTGCTAATGTCGGCCAAATTAATATTCCTTATTGTATTTGATTCCTGACGCTCTGCTCAAAAAGTGAGCATACTAGCGTATTCATGGATGAGCGTGATCTTAAAAAAGCCGCTGCCGTCATTGTGCTGTGCAAATTATTCTTGTTCCCACGTCCACCGAGTTCTCAATAAATGGTGATGCCATCTCTGAGTTAGTTAAACAGTGAACCAGTGGCGCTTTCATAGCTGATTTTAACCCTAACTCTAACCTTCCATGCAGCATTTGTGTCAGGAGGCCTAAAGTGTTTGTTTGCGACAGACGTTGATTCATTTGTACAAGTAAACTATTAAGTGTATGTGTGTGCATGTGTTTTGTGTGTGTGAGACAAAGTAACCGAGTGAGACATGTGCTATAGGGAGGCAAGTGTATGTGTTCTTGTTGACAGGTGTTGTGTAGTATTTTTTTCAACCAAAATATTCAGTGAGTTGAAACATAAAATAGACATGCATCATGTCAGAAGAAGTATTAAGAAGTATATTGCGCAACACAGCAGCAACAGAGCTAATGTTGTAGTACAGGTAAGGAGAAAACTGCTCAGCCAGCATTAATGCTCCCATTTGGTATGATGTGATTCAAGTCAATAACTTCATGATGCTGTCTAGATGGTCTGCTGTTCACTTGATCAAATCAGGAGCAAATGTGGATCGTGCTTCATCTGCTGCTCCTGCTCCAACGTGGAGGCAAGTCCATGCTCACTTCCAATGGAGACGGCTTCAGACTGTACATGACTCTTGTTAACATCTCTTCTTTTTTTTCTCATCAGCATGTACAGGTGCTCACACCTTTTCCACTCTGACTGTTGGACCTGGACAAGATGTCTCTCTGACATGTCCCCTTGTGAAAAATTGGACTATGGAAAAATTATTTTGGATCAGACTTGTTTCTGGAACTTTTCCCCAAGTTTTAGCTACAATGTCATCTTACGGTCCAAGCTCTATAGGTAATAATAAATTAAATACTAGACATCGCATCATAGCCAAAAAAGAACCAGGAACATTTGATCTACACATTAATCAACTTGAGAAGAGTGATATGGCAGTCTACTACTGTTTCAAAGTGGATTTTGATAAATTTACATTTTTGAATGGAACGTTTCTTCACGTCACAGGTAAATATGACAACAAATACTTAGAAAACAGTTTCATGCAAAAGTGTGTCATAATTTAATTGTAACATACATTTTGTTTATGGATAACAGTGTAGATAGATAAGAACTTGATCACTCATCCAACAATGCTGTGTTATTAAATACCTTTTGTATCTATTTTTGGACTGTATCTCTGCGTTGGGATCTGCCCCCTTTACAAGTGGCTTCTCCCACTTGTGACAAATGCAGCCGTCAAATGTTCAAATGAACACCCTTTTATTGCTGAGAATATATTTTTGCAAGTATATCAAGAAGTTTAACCTCTGCATTTACACATCACTTCATTTTTTAATTTCAAGCTTTCAGCAGTGGTGCCTTACATAAGTCAATGGCACTCTGTAGAATAAAGATTTGTCTTTCAACCTTTCCAGAACCAGAACCCTCTGTCTGTCTCTGAAGTCCAACCAGGACAGCCTGTGAAATTCCAGTGCTCAGTCCTCTCCCAGTTTGGGAATGAAATCTGTCAGGATGGACACAAACTTCACTGGTTCAAGACTGGACTACACAGCGTCCATCCCAGCTTTGTCTACACTCATGACAAATGCGAGAAGATCAAAGACAACTCCATGCAGAAATGCATCCACACTTTCTCAAAGAAAGTCAGCTCCTCCGATGCTGGAAATTACTTTTGTGCTGTGGCCCCATGGGATTTTCATAGGAAATCAAATAAACGTCACCATTGAAGGTAAATATTCATTCATCAGAATTGATAAATTCATCCTAAGTGTTTGTTGCTATAAATATTGACTCTTTTGTTATAACAATGCAGATGTCAGCAGTTGTGATTTAAACACAAACATTATCTTTGTCTTGAGTGCTGCTTTAGCCTTAAGTTTCATCATGTCCACCTTCCTCATCCAGAAGATCAGGACAAAACATTTTTTTTTTGCTGCAAAGGTAAAAGAAATTGCAATTATCAATCATCATTAGATAGTGGTTTATAACTTTTTTCAGCAGGTCCACAAACACTTGCTGAAACGTCCAGTTGTGTCCAGCAAGTAAGAAGGAAGTCTGTAGAACAGTTCTGTGCATCTTTCCTCCGTTTTAACCTTCTTCTTGTGTCACACATGACTTGTTTCCTCAGACAGACGAGGACTCTTTGGTTTATTCCATGCCTACCATCGTCACCAAGAACACTGGCAAAGCCAGGCAGACAAATGCAGGAACAACAGAGGAATTTCGCATGTCTGTCTTCATGACTCAATCCCCACAACGCAAAATGAAAATGTGTTCTAATACACATTCTGTTACTATCATATAATAGCAATGCTATTAAACATATCCTTTACCTTTTAGAAAATGGATGTTAAACACAGGACGTGAACAAACTGCCAGTAACTGCTGAGACACAGAAGGGATTGAATAAGCTCTGCTTCTAGCTACTCCTTTTTAGACATGCTGAATTGTGCAAGTGTACTTCAGCGTAACTTTGATAAGCATGCTCAAAATAAACTAAACCATTACCGTTCCCAAGGTTCCAGAAATGATCTTGTTGTATAAACCTTTATACTGTAGGGCACTTATCGAAACCCAAATTTTCAAATCAAGGTAATTTCTTTCAAGGTCAACTTTTTACAAAAATGTTGTCATTGTCAGGCTTTTTTGGAATATGTAGGAACCACAATCATGTGGACCTTTGGTGCGTTGTGATTTAAAGCAACCTGGCGTAAGTAACAGCAAATGTAATGTGATGCCAAACATTGATGCTAGTAGTAAGCCTATTAATGAAAACGATCAAAAATGTTCATTATACTTTGTGCTGACTTAGAAATAGCCATTATATTTATTTCCAACATCAATATCCAACATACATGTGTATGCTGATGTTAATACAATGCTTATCATTGCACACAGTAAATAAAAAGTAGTGAACATTGTGCAGTAGTCCAGCTGTGTGGAGTCATTGCGACAATCATGTATGAGGTTGAAGCACACTTGGACAGGAAGAAAACATCCTCTTGAGTTCACACTTTTTGTTTTTCAAAGGTCAACAACAACAAGCTTTCCATGCAGCATGTGTGCTTGAGAGAGCAGTTGATTCTTCTGTACAAGTAAATTATTAAGTGTGTGTGTGAGACAGGGAGAGACCGAGCGAGACATGCAGTATACCGAAACAAATGTCTGTCTGTGTTCTTGTTTATAGGTGTTTGTGGGGCTGTATTTTTTTCCAACCAAAATATTCTGTGACTTAAAACATAAAGGGGTTAAAGCGTGCAGCGTGAGATGAGTGGTAGCCGAAAGCGGGTACCTTGGTGGTTCAATCACCTGCTGCAGAAGCAAGCTCTGCCCACGTGGAATGTTACCTCTCTGGTTGGGAAGGAGCCTGAGCTAGTGGGCAAGGTTGAAATGTTCCAGCTAGACATAGGCGGCCTCACCTTGATGCATGTCAAAGGATCTGAAACCAATCTTCTCAAGAGGGGTGGCATTTCCTTCCACTCCTGCATTGCCAGTGATGGCAGGCGGCGGGCAAGAGTGGCAATACTTGTTGCCCACTGGCTCAGTGCCAGTGGGCTAAAAACTCATTGGAGTTTAACCCAGTTGACGTTAAGGTAGACTCCCTCTGCCTTTGGGTGAGGCTTTGACAGGTGGCGACATGAGTTTCATCCATGACCATAAGAAAGACAATGGGCAAAAACGGCCTGCATGGCAGAGTTCCAAAACGAAAACATTAAGGCTTGTCTCAATTTTGTCAGAAAACATCCTGATGATCCCAAAGACCTTTGAGAAAATACTCAGTGGTCTGATGAGTCAAAAGTTTAACTTTTGAAAAAGTGTGTGTCCCGTTACATCTGGTGTAAAAGTAACACCGCATTTCAGAAAAAAAAACATCACACAACAGTAAAATATGGTGGTGGTAGTGTGATGGTCTGGGGCTGTTTTGCTGCTTCAGTAACTGGATGACTTGCTGTGACAAATGGATTGAATTCTGCTGTCTATCAAAAAATCCTGAAGGAAAATGTCCGGCCATCTGTTCGTGACCTCTGAAACAAACATGAGTTCTGCAGCGATCCTATTGAGATGCTGTGGTATGACCTTAAAAAGGCGCTTCATGATGTAAAACCCTCCAATGTGACTTAATTACAACAATTCTGCAAATATGAGTGGGCCAAAATTTCTCCACAGTGATTCTGTTGTGTTGTTAGTGAGTAATCTTTTAATTTGTTTGATGATCTGAAGTGTGAGAAAACGTGCAAAAAAAAAAAAAAGAAATCAGGAAGGAGGCAAACACTTTTTCACATCACTGTATATGTCAGAGTTCAAACCACTGTCTTGTGTGATGTCATTTGTCAAATTATCAAAATCAAAGTCAAATCTTGCAGATCTTTTTCATTTCCATACAAAGGGTCTTGAGTTTGTTTAATTTTTTTTGGTCAAATGTATCTTTTTTCATTCATTAATTTTCTATGCCTCCTCATTTCGGTCGCAGGGGTATGCTGGAGCCTATCCCAGGTGACTTTGGGCGAGAGGTGGGGTACACCCTGGACTGGTCACCAGCCAATCGCAGGGCACATATAGACAAACAACCATTCACACTCACATTCATACCTATGGACAACTTAGAGTCGTCAATTAACCTAACATGCATGTTTTTGGAATGTGGGAGGAAAAAACCCGGAGAAAACCTATGCATGCACGGGAAGAAGTTGCAAACTCCACACAGAGATATCCAACGGAGATTCGAACCCAGATGTTCCATGTTCCATGTATCTACAGTATGTACGCTTATTCCAAATATCGACCGCTGTTCAGTATTGTGTCATGTGACACGGCAGCATACCTTACAATACAGTTATCTCTGCATGTGGCTTGCATTTTATTTTGCAAAACCTATTCCAAAAAAGGACCAAGCTTTACAAAAGGTATTTAGAGAAGAAGGTGATGTCTACTTGTTAAAAAAAAAACAGTAAAAAAAACAGTGTTGCCAATAAAATGAAACAAATTAACTCTTGTTTTAGTAAAATCCAATACAGATGCTATGTGCATTACTGGTTTATTGATGTACACAAATCTGCAGAGACAAATACATACAGATTTTTTTGGACAGAGAAATTCTGCATTGTGAACAAAAGCAGTAAACAAATAAGCCACAATACTGTAAGAAGATGGCGCAAATAGATTGGAAAGTTTTGGTGGACATATTTCCACTGAGGTTGATTCGACAGAGCAGACGACCAATGAGATGGCTGTGAAATAGTTCCCTCCCATTTGGTATGATGTGATTCAAGTCAATAACGTTATGATGCTGTCTAGATGGTCTGCTGTTCACTTGGTCAAACCAGGAGAAAATGTGGATCGTGCTTCATCTGCTGCTCCTGCTCCAACGTGGAGGCAAGTCCATGCTCACTTCCAATGGAGACGGCTTCATACTGTACATGACTCTTGTTAACATCTCTTCTTTTTCTTCTCTTCAGCATGTACAGGTGCTCACACCTTTTCCACTCTGACTGTTAGACCTGGACAAAATGTCACTCTGACATGTCATGTCAACAAAAATCGGACTGTAGAAAAATTCTTTTGGATCCGACTTGTTTCTGGAACTTTTCCTGAAGTTTTAGCCTCAATGACACATCCAGGGTCTCCGGAAAGTGGAACATTAAATACTGGACGTCGCATCACAGCAAAAAAAGAACTGGGATCATTTCATCTGCACATTAGTCAAGTTGAGAAAAGTGATACGGCGGTCTACTACTGTTTCAAAGTACATTTGGATGATTTGATATTTTTAAATGGAACATTTCTTCAGGTCACAGGTAAATATGACAACAAATACTTTTACAAAGACAGTTTAATACAACAATTTGTTCTACTTTATGTCAGATACAGTTCGTTTATAGATAATATATAACTTGACCTTTCATCCAACAATGCTGCCATCAAACGTTCAAATGAACACCCTTTTATTGCTAACAACATATTTTTACAAGCACAGCAACAAATGTAATCCCTGCATTTACACATCACATTATTTTTTACTTTCATACTTTCAACAATAGTGAATGTCACTCTGAATGTCACTCAAATAGTTCAATTTGTCTTTCACCCTTTCCAGAACCAGAACCCTCTGTGTCTGTTGTCTCTGAAGTCCAACCAGGACAGCCTGTGAAGTTCCAGTGCTCAGTCCTCTCCCAGTCTGGGAATGAAATCTGTCAGGATGGACACAAACTTCACTGGTTCAGAACTGGACCAGACAGCGTCCATCCCAGCTTCGTTTACACTCATGATGAGTGTAACGATAGCTTCACGCAGAAATGCATCCACACTTTCTCAAAGAACGTCAGCTCCTCCGATGCTGGAACTTACTTTTGTGCTGTGGCCACATGTGGGAGAATTTTCAAAGGAACTCAAATAAACGTCACCATTGAAGGTAAATATTCATTCATCAGAATTGATAAATTTATCCTAAGTGTTTGTTGCTATAAATATTGACTCTTTTGTTATCATAACCATGTAGATGTTAGCAGGTGTGATTCAAACACAAACGTTATCTTTGTCGTGAGTGCTGCTTTGGCCTTAAGTTTCATCATGTCCGCCTTCCTCATCAACAAGATCAGGACAAAACATTTTTTTTGCTGCAAAGGTAAAAGAAATTGCAATTATCAATCATCATTCGATGGTTCTTTCATACTTTCTCTTAAATTTTCAGCTGGTCCACAAACAGTTGATAAAAGGTCCAGTTGCATCCAGCAGGTAAGAAGGCAGTCTGTAGAAAAGTTCTGTGTATCTTTGCTCCGTCTTCATCTTCTTCTCGTGTCACACATGACTTGTTTCCTCAGACAGACGAGGACTCTTTGGTTTATTCCATGCCGACCATCGTCACCAAGAAAACCGGCAAAGCCAGGCAGACAAATGTGAGGGCAGCAGAAGAATTTAGCACATATGGTCACATCTCGACCCAAAATTAAAATGCGTGTTCACACTGTTATTTTTGTCATGGGACCAAAGGTTGCACAGTAAGGAACATACACATAAAGATGAAATTTCATTGGCCAGCTTTTGTAAAGTATTACGTGACGTAACTCAAATATTCCAAACGAGAATTCTATCTTGAAAATGTTAGTTATTTTTATTGCTATATTTTCCTGTATTATATTTCACCAAAAACTTCTCAAATACACTTTTAAAGTGCACCATTGTCACACACGCAGCGAGAGAGATTAGAGCACAAGGACAGCACTTCCAACACATCTTCTCTTACATATTTGTCATTTCTGCATGCTTTTAGCTGTCATTTTAACGTGTAGCATTCACATTCAAGCACCCTTAACCTCTTTTGGGCACTCAGTGAAATACTTAGAAACCCACATTTTAGATTTTAGATTTTCATTTCCTGCGATTGGCTGGCGACCAGTCCAGGGTGTACCCCGCCTGTCGCCTGAAGTCAGCTGGGATAGGCTCCAGCATGCCCCTGCGACCCTAATGAGGATGAAGCGGTATAGAAAATGGATGGATGGATTTTTATTTCAGCATTTTTACAAGAATCGTAATTGTCATCATCATAGTTCTTTGTAATATGGTCCTGCTACAATCAGGAGGAAACAGGAGATTGATTCGTACCGTAAATTCTGGACTGATTTTGGATTGAGTGCACCAGAATATAAACCGCACCCACTCAATTGAAAGAGAAAAAAGGCTTTTACATACAGTATGTAGGCCGCACCTGTCTATAAACTGCAGGTGTCCACGTTGTATCGTGGGATAGTTAGTACACAGAATGATGTTACACAGAAAGACTTTTAAACTTTTAATTAAATACATTATTTTTTCCAAACAGTGCTGAAAAGTGTGTGTAACATGACTAGTTAAACAGTAGCCTACCAGAAATGTCATTTATTGCTGTTTTTATCTTCCTTAGTATTGAAATTGAGCAGCCTCATAATTTCTTTGTCACACACTTTGTCAGTTTCTCTCTCTCTCGTTGTCACTCTCAGTTGGCACTTTTGTCTTGAGGCAAGTTAGCCCTTGAGCTTGTCCTGTCCTTCACACAGTAGTCCAGCTTCTCAAAACCCGTTGGTGATCATGGATGTTTTGACCCTGCTCCACGCCGTCAGGATCCACTGGCAGACTTCCGCCAAAGTTGCTAGATCGATCGCTTTTAGTAACTTGAAAGCTGCATCATACACATTTCTTCGTATGTTTTCCGTGATGAGGGTGTGGGCATGAAGAGCAAAATGGTTGTTGTGAAGCATAGGAGACTTTGCGGGATTAGAACGAGACCATAAATTAGTGGCATCACTGTATAAAACGCAGAGTTCAAAGCAAAAAAAGTAGTGGATTATACACTTTTACAAATTATGGTAACAGGAAATGTTATGTGGTGAAAGATGATAGTAGTATGCCTGTCAATGAAAACTAGCAAAACTATTGAAAAATATATTTTTTCTGTACTTTTGTACTGATTTCCAAAATAAAATGTAGTAAGAAACAGAAACATTTTGTGTGTGTGTGTGTGTGTGTGTGTATGTTGTTGTTCATAGGTCCCAGCAGCACCAGACCAGAACGTGAGCTATGCATGACAGTGAACACTAAACAGTACTTGAAGTACAGCAGTATTTTAAGTATTTAAGGTCATATACACTGGTGTGAAAACGTGTTTGCCCCCTTCCTGATCTCTTATTTTTTTGCATGTTTTTTACACTTAAATGTTTCAGATCATCAGACAAATTTAAACATTAGTCGATGACAACAAATTAACGTTTTGTTATTAAGGGGGAAAAAATCCAAACCTACATGGCCCTGTATGAATAAGTGATTGCCCCCATGTTAAAAAGATTCAAGATTCAAGATTCAAGAGAGTTTTATTGTCATGTGCATGGTAAAAACAGCAGTTATACCATGCAATGAAAATCTTATTCTGTTCATTCTCCCAAGAAAAGAAAGAAAACACAAGAAAGAATAAGAACATAAGAAACATAAACACATAAACATATATACCAATAAATTAAGCAACAAAAACAGAAGAGACATTAATACAAACAAATAAATAAATAAATAAAGTGCTATGAGTGTGTGCGTGTGTTGCGTGCGGCGTGTGTGAGTGCTTCGTTGAGAAGCCTGATGGCTTGTGGGTAAAAGCTGTTTGCCAGCCTTGTGGTCCTGGACTTCAAACTCCTGTAGCGTCTGCCTGACGGTAGGAGTGTGAATAATGAGTGTTGTGGATGTGTGCTGTCCTTGATGAGGTTGCGTGTTCTGCGTAGGACTCTAGTTTTATAAATGTCTTATAGTGAGGGGAGGGCTGCCCCAACAATGTTCTGTGAGGTCTTGATCACCCGCTGGAGTGCCTTCCTATCACGTGTTGTACAGTTACCGTACCAAACAGTGATGGAGGCGGTAAGGACACTTTCGATAGTGCATCTGTAGAAGCAACTCAGGATTGTGCTGGACATGCCAAATTTCCTCAGTCTTCTCAGGAAGTACAGTCTCCTTTGGGACTTCTTCAGAATTTGTTGGGTGTTGTGAGACCAGGTGAGGTCCTCGCTGATGTGTGTGCCAAGGAACTTGAAGGTTTTCACCCTCTCCACCTCAGTCTCATCAATAAACAGGGGTCTATGCGGCTCCTTTTCCCTTGTTCTTGGGTCAATGATCATCTCTTTAGTCTTATCTGTATTGAGAAGGAGATTGTTAGCACGACACCAAGCTATGAGGTCCGCCACCTCTCTTCTGTATGATGTTTCAACACCACCAGAGATCAGGCCGATGACTGTAGTGTCATCCGCAAATTTAATGATGCTGGTGTTGTTCTGGGAGGCCACGCAATCGTAGGTGAAGAGCGTGTAGAGGAGCGGACTCAGCACACACCCCTGTGGGGTCCCAGTGCTCACAATTCTTGAGCTGGATGTGCGATTGTGGACTCTGACTGACTGGAGTCTGCCTGTGAGAAAGTTAAACACCCAGTTACAGAGGGAGGGTGACAGGCCAAGTGTGAGGAGCTTATTTGTGAATTTGTGGGGGCTGACTGTATTAAAAGCAGAGCTATAGTCTATAAATAGCATTCTGACATATGTGTCCTGGCCCTGTAGGTGTGAAAGGGCTGTGTGGATGGCAGTGTTGACTGCATCATCCGTGGACATGTTCTGGCGATAAAAAATGACTTAACTGAGATTAATTGAGATCTATCAGTGTGGAAAAGGTTATAAAGACATTTCTAAAGCTTTGGGACTCCAGCCAACCACAGTGAGAGCCATTATCCACAAATGGTAAAAACATGGAACAGTAGTGAACCTTCCCAGGAGTGGCCAGCCAATCAAAATTAAGAGCGTAGCGAGGACTCATCGAAAAGGTCACAAAAGACCCCACAACAACAAAAAACTGCAGGCCTCACTTCAGTCAAGGTCAGTGTTCATGACTCCACCATAACATAGACGTAAAAACAGCCTTTATTGTAAACGTCAGCAGCAGGTGCAATCATCATTACACACAATCATCATTACACACACTGGCCTGCCTCGCTGTCACAACACACACACATAATAAAGATGATTAAAGGATTCCCTGGCTGGAATCTGTCTAAAGGAACCACTATCCATACTGTATCTCACAGAGACTGAGTCACCTTGGCCTGAATGCTTTCTTTGGGCACTGTCGGGCTGTACGATAACTGGGGCAGTGTACAAAAACCAAAACATGTTTTTGGCAAAAAATGTTGTCAAAAAAGGGGTGTACAAAAACCAAGGTTCCACTGTATTTCTTTAATGTCCAAGAAATGATGCTTATGTGGGACTATGCAGTGAGTTATAAATAAATTTCACAAGTGAAAAAAAAAAGGTGTGTGCTTGCTTGTGTTGCCTGTGCTACATACACAGCTCCATGAGCCTGACAAAAAGAAAAATAATTTTCACCAGAAAATGTGGTACACACCTTTAGGGGATTGTCAAGCACCGGTGTGTAACATTTGAGCAAGACTGGTTCAAAAACATGGCCGCCATCAAGCAAAGGGTTTTAGGAACAAATTGGTAATAAGTCATAATTCATTTGTCTGATCTTCCAAAGCGCCACATATGTCATGTGGATGTACACACAAAAACAGTATTGCCACAAGTTTGGAAAATGATAGAACTGTTTTTAAGTTAAATGACATCAACAGCACCACTGGAATAAAAAATGTCAGCAGATCATCAAAAATGGGCATTTATTTTTATTTTTGCTCGACAATTATGCATTACCACAGGAAAGAATATGCAAATATTTTAATTTATATTACATTTGAGCCATACTAAACACAGCAGAGACACAATTACATTGAAGTATATCACATGTTATGCAGTTGTACATGTCTGAAAAGGAGCGGGAAGAAGTGGAGTTTATTTAATCCTATACTCCTTCCCAGTGTCTCAGCGTGTTTGGAAAGACAGTTTAACCTTTTGTTTCATGAATTGAATTTTAAAAGGATCTTCCAAGCATCACACCATAACAAATTCATTTACCTGTATACTCTATATAAAAACAATAAAAAGTACTTCTATACATGAATCCCAAAAAGGAATTAACCAACTACAACAGTGACCACAATGGCGGCGGAGGCGAGCAGAGCCCCAAGCAAAATGGCAGCTCGTTTCACATCTTGTCCTGGGAAACGAGAACAGTGCAACTTAGTATTGCAATACAAAATGAAAAGTAGGAAGTTGCAAAGACCACACAAATACAGAGAGAGGAAAGAGAGGCCCTTGTATCGAAGCATGTATCTGTGCTCAGTGTCTGATCTTCTTTGTTCAATTCGTTCAGTACAGGTTAAGGGAACAACATGTCCGAAAAGGAGGAACAAGAAGAACAGTTGATTTAATCCTACCCCTTCTCCGTGTCTCTGCAACTACTGATAGTTTGTTCACTTTCTGTGTTTGACATGTTAGCATTTTCTCAAGGGAAAGAAAATAAAGACTGTAATTGTAGACATCTTATTCAGAAACAAAAACAAAAAGTAAAAGTAAAAAGTGACAGAAACATTGTATAATGGATGTAATAGCAGGATGTATGATACATAACTAAATGAATAATAAATGATAAATATATATTGTAAAAACACCTTGCCACTTTGCGCTTCGAGTTTTGCGGCTTCGCTCTGTCACAGGTTTTTAAAAAATATGATCATTAATAAATGATGCCGTTTTGTGGTTGAATATGGCCTATTGTTAGTAAAAAAAAATGCATATTCTCAGCAAATGTTACATATATTTTGCCTAAATTAAGTATTTTCAAGCATAAAATACAAATATAAAGCATTCAGAAGATGCATTCAAAGACATTGTGAAGATATGTAGCATTCTACGCTGGTCACTAAGTGGTAGTAATGTTAATGTAATGAGACACACAAGCGCCAGACGTGATCGCCGGAACAACAGGCTTTTATTGCAGGTTTGAATTACCTCACAACAGGCACAATAATCCCTAATTAAAATCCCTGATGAAAACACGACCTCCTGTTCTGTCCATAACCCATGCCGAGTTGAAACATGTCCGCCTCCCAATCAATTTCCTTAAAACCGTACCAAATTTACAGCAACACACACAAGCACAAGTCTTATGTTTTAAGTGGCTTATTTACTCTTATTATATCTACTCTGTTGGATAATACGAGTGTAAAGGTGACTTTGAGGGTGTTATTTAATGTCTAAAGGGTTCTAATAATGTTAAAAAACTTATTTAGAAGTGCTCATTTTAATGCTCAATCTGTTCTACTGCACATATTGACCTGCTATACATGTTTTTAGTGCTGTTTGGGTATAGAGAAGTTTTTTCCCCCTGAGTTTGCTTGAAAATGTACTTGAAAAGAACGGTGAATATTTGCAGTTGTAGGACTGGAGGGGTCGTGTGTTCTCTATAACGGGCATTCTGGATTAGTGCCCTTTTTTTGTAGCAATGTTAGTGAATGATGTGTGCCTTTGAAATTATTTCCGGGCCAGGGTGGTTTCGCCACAGTCAAGTTCAAAACTGCTGAAAACACGTAACTTTTTCCACTTTATTCAAATTTACTGAGAAGCACCTGCACTGTTTACGTTGCCTGTTAACCCTCCTGTTTTCACCAGGAAATTACGGCACTTTTTTCTTCTTTCCTGGTGCCCTCCTGTCCATACTGTTAACAACTTTAAAGGAAAACTGCACTTTTTTGGAATTTCCATCAACCACAATCCTTATATAAGACATAAACACACGCCGTTCTCTTTTTTTGTGCGTTCTAGAGATATAAAAACAGCTAAAAGAGGCAGCTCGTTCATGCACGTAATAGAACAAACCTGTTCCGCCTACAAAGCCTGCATATTACAACACTATGGTTTCAAATACATGCTGTTACCATGTAGAAACAGACACATTCATGATAACATTTAATACAAGCAACATAGAAACGAAAGCTATACCTAGCCTTAACTTTTCTAAACTCAAACACAAAAACAGCAGCAGCAGTAGTGGCAGCTCCAGTATGTAGCGTTATCTTTCCATGGTGGCCTGATACATTGTGAGTGTGGCGCTGATGTGCTTCGGGTGAGTGTGTGGCGAGGTGTCACTACGCAAGTAACATAGTTCTTCAGCATAACAGTGTTAATAGTAACAATGTCGCGTTACCTGGGTTAATATGTAAAATGAAGCATATGTTGGTTTTTGGAGTTTTTTTCAGAAGGCTTTATAGGCAGAATAGGTGTTTCACATTACGTGCATTCTGAGCTGCCTCTTTTTTATCTGTTTTTATATCTTTAGAACACACAGGAAGGTGACAGACACATGTGTTTATGTCTCACATAAGGATTGTGAATGATGGGCAAAATTCCCCAAAAACTGCAGTTTTCCTTTCATGCTGTAAATAAAGCTGTGGATGGATGTGTATGTACTGTCTAAACCCATTTATGAGCTTACTAGAGCGTCCAACAATTGATGCAAATCAATAAAATGAGTTATAGGTGAATACATACGGGTCTCCACATGAGTTCCTTGGCCAAACAGGATCTGGCCACATGTGGCCACGGCACAGTAGTATGTTCCGGCGTCAGATGAGTTGTGTATGGTCAAGGACAGTTGGTAGACACATCTCCTTTTGTCTTCTTCATCATCTCTGTCGGAGTAAACGATGTGCGGATGAGACTCTCCCGATCCAGATTTGAACCAGTAGACGCTTTGCTGGTCCGGACACTGGCGGAGATGTTCCTTGCTCTCTGTGAAGATGGAACACTGCACGGTCACAGATTGGCCCTCTTCAACCGACTTGCTTTGCGGAATTTGTTTCACGCGGAAGGACTTGTGCTTGGGATCTGTGTGAATCACAAAAATGTGTGAAATAGAAGCGCTTTCAACGAAGAACAGTCCGCAGATATTTACCTTTCACAACCAGATGCGTGCCACCTATGAACCTCATGTTGTATGAGGTTCCTGCTTGGCAGGTGTACATCGCTTCATCGTCTTTGCGTACATTGGTGATGTTTAAAATGTACATGCCTCCCGTACTCACACTTGCGAATCTTCCGTACTTGAACGGGCTTTGAAGTGATATTTCTCCGAAATACCCCTCGGCAATCGTTTGGATCGTAGAGCCAAACTTCATTTTATACCAGTAAAATATGTCTCTCATATGATCGAAGTGCGGGCATTCCAATGTGACGTTCACGCCAACTTCTACCATTGCAAAAGACATCGGCTGCAGAACATACGCCTCAACCAGAGCTGAAGAAAAAGACAGAAAAAGACTTAAGAAACCGATAAAGTGTAAAATACAAAATAACGGAGGCGCCTGAACTCACCTAATGTGCTGAGAAGCACGAGTGCAGTCGGTCCTGCCATCGTCGCAGTCTTCTTTCCACTCAGTCACGAGGAGGCGAAGGTTTGCAAGTTGGAAACCTTGGTGATGGGCTGAAATGCTGAAAATTTATTTCCGCTGTCTTTTTTTTTTTTTCAAACTACTGACCCATTTTCACTGAGCATACACATCCTAGAAGATCACCAGTGATCATCAGTTATTCGAAAAACAAAAAAACAGTCCTAGGATACAACGAAACAGCAAGTCAATGCATTTAGTGTCTGGCTTTAAAAAAATTATTTTATTTTGAAGTTTTTAAGAATTCAATTTATATATAATTCATGTATTTACTATCTTACATGATTTTTTCTTAAATTATTTTTTCTTGCTTTTATTTTTTGACTCTGCAATGGTTGACCATAGCTTGTCCTGGTGACATTTTGTTCAGTTTTTGTTTTTCAAGCGGTATAAAAAAACGTAATCAATATTGGTGAAATTTACCAGAGGATGTTCATTTTAAAAACATGAACCATCCATAACACAGAAAAACATCAAACTAACATTTTCCTTCAATTAGACAAAAGCGGCAAAGCTTCACAAAAACGGACACCTTTGTTCATCACGCAAAAAAAAGCATGGACGTCAATCTGAAGGTCACAATGGCAGAATGTCAAAGATTCAGACGATGTAGTGTAGGTGGACTCAAAGACACACAATCTGCCACTCACACACACACACACACACACACTACAACACTACAGGCCTACTGACACAAATGCTGCATGGAAATAATTGTGGTTGACCTTTGAAAAAAAAAGTGTCAACTCAGAAGGACATTTTCTTCAACTTCATAGACAATGCAATGACTCCACAAGGGCGTGAATGCTGCAAAACTTTCTGTTTACTGTTTGCAGTATTAATCACTGCATTGGACATGAATAAAGTCATAAAGTGATAAAGTAGATATTATTATTTATTACTACTCACTTTATTATATTGCTGTTGCCAGGTTACTTTAAAACACAATACAGCTCTTAAAATAATACCTGGTAGCAGTATCAAAACAGGAGGATTTAGTTACGAAGACAGACGTCAGCGTACGTGCTAAATTCTTTTGCTGCCCTCACATTTGTCTGCCTGGCGTTGCCTGTTTTCCTGGTGACGATGGTCGGCATGGAATAAACCAAAGAGGCCTCCTCTGTCTGAAGAAACAAGTCATGTGTGACACGAGAAGAAGGTGAAAATGGAGCAAAGATACACAGAACTTTTCTACAGACTTCCTTCTTACCTGCTGGATGTGACTGGACGTTTCATCGGGTGTTTGTGGACCAGCTAAAAATTGAAGACAAAGCATGAAAGAATCATCTAATGATGACTGATAATCTGCGTTTTCTCTTACCTTTGTAGCAAAAAATGTTTTTTTTCCTGATCGTGTTGATGAGGAAGGCTGACATGATGAAACTTAAAGCCAAAGCAGCACTCAAGACAAAGATAACATCTTTTAGAATCGAGCATGTGTTTGAATCACACCCTGGTTATGATAAAAACAGTTAAAACAGTCAATATTTATTGCACTAAAACTTATGACGAATTTGTCAATACTGATGAATATTTACCTTCAGGGTTGACTTTTATTGGATTTCCCATGAAAATTCTCCCACATGTGGCCACAGCACAAAAGTAAGTTCCAGCATTGGAGGAGCTGACGTTCAGCTCCATTGTAGGAGCTGACGAGAAGGTGTCGATGCATTTCTGCATGGAGTTATCTTTACACTCATCATGAGTGTAAACGAAGCTGGGATGGACGCTGTCTGGTCCAGTTCTGAACCAGTGAAGTTTGTGTCCATCCTGACAGATTTCATTCCCAGACTGGGAGAGGACTGAGCACTGGAACTTCACAGGCTGTCCTGGTTGGACTTCAGAGACAACAGACACAGAATGTTCTGGTTCTGGAAAGGGTGAAAGACAAATTGAACTCCTTGATTCCACAGAGCGACATTCACTGCTGTTGAAAGCTTAAAAGTAAGAAAATAATGTTGTTTGTAAAAATATGTTCTTACAATAAAAGGTTGTTCATTTGAACGTTTTATGGCTGCAGTGTTGGATGATGAGAGGTCAGGTCATATATTATCTATAAACAAACACTCTGTAACAAAGTATGGCAAATTGTTGTATTAAACTATCTTTGTAAAAGTATTTACCTGTGACCTGAAGAAATGTTCCATTCAAAAATATGAAATCATCATAATGTACTTTGAAACAGTAGTAGACCGCCATATCACTTTTCTCAACTTGACTAATGTGCAGATGAAATGATCCCAGTTCTTTTTTGGCTGCGATGCGACGTTCAGTATTACATTTTATAGACCCTGAATCGAAAGATGACGTTGCAGCCAAAACTTGAGGAAAGTTTCCAGAAACGAGTCGGATCCAAAAGAAGTAATAATTTCCAGTTTTCTCACGGGGACATGTCAGAGAGACATTTTGTCCAGGTCTAACAGTCAGAGTGGAAAAGGTGTGAGCACCTGTCCATGCTGAAGAGAAGAAAAAGAAGAGATGTTAACAAGAGTCATGTACAGTATGAAGCCGTCTCCATTGGAAGTGAGCATGGACTTGCCTCCACGTTGGAGCAGGAGCAGCAGATGAAGCACGATCCACATTTGCTCCTGATTTGACCAAGTGAACAGCAGACCATCTAGACAGCATCATCACGTTATTGACTTGAATCACATCATACCAAATGGGAGGGAACTATTTCACAGCCATCTCATTGGTCGTCTGCCTCAGTGGAAATATGTCCACCCAAACTTTCCGGTTTGTGCCATTTTGTCATGGTGTTTTATTTTGTTTACTACTTTTGTATACTGTGTAGTATTTCTGTGTAAAAAAAAAAATATATATAGATAGATATGTTTGTCTCTGCAGATTTGTACACATCACTAAACCAATAATGCATGTGGCATCTGTACTGGATTTTGTTAAAATTAGTTAAATTATTTCATTTTCACTGGTACGTAAGAAAATGATTGTACAGTCGTCCCTCACCACATTGCCATTCGAATTTCGCGGATTCACTCTAGCAAGGTTTTTCAAAATATATTAATGAATAAATCATTGCTGCTCCGTGGTTGACAAAAAAAAATGCATATTTAACCAATTTGTACGTATCGTTTGCCTAATTTATACAAATAGAAGCCATTCAAAAGACGCATTCAAGGACGTGATGATATGGAGTATTCTACACTGGTCGCTAGTGGTCGGTAATGTTACTTTGATGAGACTATCACCACTGCAGGCAGTACTGACAGAAATCGGAAGTATAAAATGAACCAAAAGGAACTCTCCTCATGCTAACATGTGTGAGTTCTTTCTGGTCTTATTTCCTCCTACAGTATTACCGTATTCTACTATATTGGGTAATACAAGTGTGAAGGTGACTATAGGGGTGTTATTTCATGTCTAGCGGGCTCTAATAATGTTAAAAACCGTATTTAGAAGATCATAAACAGGTTTTCCATGCTCTAACTTTGAAAATATTAAATATTCGTAAAAATAAGGAATCCTACTTAAATTCATTTATCACAGACAGGTCTGGAATATAACTGCAATGAACGAGGGATGACTGCATCTTGATAACCAGTAAAGCTCCAGATTAACTCTTGTCTTCATAAAGGTAAGCCCTTCTTTTGGAATAGGTTCCCCCCCTAAAAAAAGCCAATGCAAAAGCGAGACACATGCATTGTCTCCAGAGGTATGCTGACATGTCACATGACATGATAAATACGTAGCAGACCAAAGCACAGCAGACCAAAACAGTTAAACTTCCAATGTTATTGAGCAAAAAAAAAAAAAAAAATCCTGCAAGATTAACGCCTCTACTCAGTAAAGTACAGAGTCTCCCATAGTTTCCGGGTGCGTGGTGTATAAATAGCCGCTTGGATCGCTCATTAGCACCGAGTCAAAAAAACATCGACCTGTAGGCAACCTCCTAGTGTTGTTTTTGAATCAACTCCACAAGGCGGCAGTAGCTGCATTTGAAGCATGGTCAGCATCCAGCAGCTTTATCTACCTCTACATGCACTTTAAAATGTAAAATTCAACTGCAGTGTTTTTGCACTTTCCGCACTGTTGTTTACGATGACCTCATCAGCAGCAGTAATGCTGGAAGCATTTTGGTTCTTACCACTACTACAACATTGGTTCTGTTGCTGCTGTGTTGTGTAATATACTTGTTAATAAATGACCATGTGGTTAAAGACGGCTACATTTTCCTTTCCACTTTCTCATGCACTGCAGAACATTATTCAAGTAAAACATACTTGTTATATGTGATGAATTTCACACTTCAGAAATGACAGCCTTTATTTTATACTGTAACAACATACTAAGACGCAGAATAAACTGTCCTATGGATTGTAATTTCATGACTTAAGGCCATGTTTCATTATTTGTAATAGCTTTACTGTCGTAACATATTTTTGGTTCTTTACACAAGAGAGGTCAGACCGCTCCAAGTGTTGTATATTCCATCCATAGTTCACCTTTTTTAAAAATTCAGTCTTTTTTATATTATCATTTCATTGCAATGATGCAGGTCCATTTTTTTAAATTCCCACAAACACCTATAAACAAGAACACACACACGCATTTACTTGTTGGTTTTCAAAGATATGTCAAAGATATGTTGTGGAGTCAGAATTTTTTATTATTTTTAAAACCCTAGGATTCCACAATCACGCAGCATACACACACACACACACTTCTTAATTTACATAAGGCTATCTCTCTCTCTCTCACACACACACTTCAGGCCTACTGACACAAATGCTGCACGGAAAGTTGCGGTCTTGTGGCTGACTTTTGCGCAAAAAGTGTGAACTCAAAAAGACGTTTTCTTCCTGTCCAAGTGTGATTCAACTTTATACATGATTGCTGCAATGACTACACGCAACAGGAACACTACAAAATGTTCACTACCTTTAACTTACTGTTTGCAGCATGAAGCATTGCATTTACATCAGCATACGCATATATGTTGGATATTGATGAAGTAAACATGGTGGTCATTTCTTCTTTTGGAAATCAGTACAAAAGTACAGTAAAACAATATTTCTGATCGTTTTCATCTACAGGCCAATATGCTACCACATTCTCGACATTCTCCTGATATGTTTTAGTCTTTTATTCTAAAATGACTCACAGAAGTAACTCTACGTCGTCGAAAGAGGAAGAAGAAAGGATGTCACGTGCGTGTGCTTTTTCTTTTCCAATAGTTGGTGTGACGTGGTTCTCTCTGTGTTTGTTCACAGCGCCACAGGTAGGTGCGCCTTTTGTGTTATATATTACTTTTTTTCAACCCACAAAAAAAAAAAAAAAATCCCAGGAACGTTCAATGTGGACATGGCCTTAATTACGCAGAGAGACGTCAGCGTATGTGCTAAATTCTTCTGCTGCCCTCGCATTTGTCTGCCTGGCTTTGCCGGTTTTCCTAGTGATGATGGTCGGCATGGAATAAACCAAAGCATCCTTGTCCGTCTGAAGAAACAAGTAATGCGCGACATGAGAAAAGGGTGAAAACGAAGCCAAGATGCACACAACTTTTCTGCAGACGTCCTTTTTACCTGCTGGATGTGACTGGACGTTTCATTAACTGTTTGTGGACCAGCTGAGAATTAAAGCCCAAGCATAAAACAAGCATATAATAATGATTGATAATGTACATTTTCTCTTACCTTTGCAGCAAAAACTGTTTTTTGTCCTGAGCTTGCTGATGAGGAAGGCTGACGTGATGAAAGCTAAGGCCAAAGCAGCACTCAAGAGACCCCAGAGCAGACTTCTCATGGGTTCTGCTTCTGGAACGCAAATTCATATTTAACTCTTTGATTCCACAAAGTGACATTCAGAACTGTTGAAAGCTTGAAAGTAAGAAATAATGTGATGGATGTTATAATAAAAGGATATATTTCTTGTTTTGCATGTAAAAAATGTGTTCTTAGCAATAAAAGGGCTTTCAGTTGAATGTTTGACGGCTGCATTCTTGGATGACTGGTCAAGTTAACATTATTATTAGGGATGAATGCATTTTTGCCAAATACGAGCATAAAACGAGTACATCTCGTCATTATGAAAATCCTCATTATGTATTCACTCTTCACGCTCTGTGACTGGCCAATCACACACAGCGACCGCCCCTCCTGAGACAGACTGTGCAGGCTGGAGCCACAGAGGACTTGATCGGTTCCTCATTCACGTACACGGTGCAATTGGCAAGTTGAAAACGGCTCGTGTGGCGTTGCCCACTGCCTCCACTTTATTAGGTTTTCCTCAGCTCCCCTCTATTTCGGTTTGTGTCTGAAGTTACTTGGTAAACTTGTTTGGTAAAAGTACGCGGGGCATTTGACAAGACAGAGCTGTGCAGGCTTGTGTTGTGAGTCACTTATGCAAGTCAGTTGGGGTAGCATGACCGCTTTTTTCCTTGAAATGTATTTTTGTCTTATTCCATGAAGTCCTTATAAAACAGGCGTGCTACCTGCAATATAAGAATTTTGTTCATTTTCAGTTGGCAGTACACAGACAGTGGTAACAGTAACCTGCATTGACTGGCCAAAACATTAGGTACACCTGCACAGCTGCATCAAACATTCTGCCTGCATGGCTATCATACTACATTTTATACATAAATGTGGTAAAATATGACACAACTCTCAATACGTTGCAGTGTGCACGTTGCAATCTTAAACTTGTTACATAACGTACGCGGCGCATTTCATTCAAGACAGCATATATGGCTCGTGCGTCAGTCACTGCCGGGGTTTTTTTTTTTTTCGTCTGCTTGCTTCTAATTTGGCTGGTGACATAAAGGTGGAAAATTTTGAGAACACTACAGTGAAAAAGGCTGACAGATTATTTCCTACTTACTCATGGATGTTTGCATGAATCATCATTAAAAAAATGATTCAATAATAAAGTCTTACAGATGACTTACACACATGCACAGTACACATATAGCTGAATAATAAACAATAAATATGTCCATTTCAGACTTAAAATAATGTACCAATTTAATCCCCACACTCGGAGAAGAGCCGCTGCTCCTCTGCATCGAGAGGAGCCAGATGATGTGGCTCCCAGACGGGAAAGAGCCAGGATACGTTGGAGAGACCATGTCTCTCAACTGGCCTGGGAATGCCTCAGGATCTGCTGGGACAAGCTGAAGAGAAGTGTGGGCTTCTCTGCTTAGATTGCTGCCCCCGCGACCTGACCTTGGATAAGTGGGAGAAGGTGGATGGATGGGTGAATGGACTTTTTGCAGATTCCCTCCAAATCCTGAAGGTTTTGATATGAGATTAAGCATCCTAACGTACTTCTTTTGATAGCCCTTTTTTGCCCTCGCCGTATACAGTTTGTTTGGTCATTGGCATGCTGGAGGACACATTCTTCATTGTTCAGGCTGAGGTCAAGAAATTCTCATTGAAGAATC
The DNA here is from genome assembly GCF_027744805.1 of Dunckerocampus dactyliophorus. Classification (NCBI taxonomy): domain Eukaryota; kingdom Metazoa; phylum Chordata; class Actinopteri; order Syngnathiformes; family Syngnathidae; genus Dunckerocampus; species Dunckerocampus dactyliophorus. The sequence continues at coordinate 7,889,374 of NC_072829.1, read as the reverse complement.
TTTGGTACATGTTCATCAGCCCGTCAATGCGGTGAAGTCTTCCTGTACCTTCAGCAGAAGAACAGCCCCAAAGCCAAGTGTTTCCATGTTGGACTGTAGTGATAGTGTTCTTGGAATCATATTCAGTATTTCTCTGCCTCCAAACAGTCAAGTCGATGCCAAACTCTGCCTTCAAACAGTCAAATTGATGCCAAAGACCTCAAGTTCGGTCTCATCTGACCACATCAAATTCTCCCAAGCCTTGTCCGACCCATTTCGGTGTTCATTTTGCATATATACATATAATTATGTAGTGGAATACTGTGACTAGTCCGTACACAAATATATCAGTGTACAAGTGCAAAAACGTGTGCACATGTTTGTGTGTAAGAAATATGTCAAAACATGGAACAGCACCGGGAGGTTTTGATACTATAGCACGTAGCACTTTAGCGCTCAAGGACTTTCACACCTAAACACGGTAGCACTTTATGTCTCTCCAAAGTTTTGGTTTTGTCAAGCACACACGGTTTTACTGCTTTACTTTATTTATTCTTTCTTCTCTTCTTTTATGTCAGATGTTATTCTTACTGTACTTAACATCAACCAGCCCCCAGGGACTAAAGATGGAAATTAGCCACTGGCTATAATAATGTAGCTTGCAATCTTCGACATTTACATGAAAATGGTGATTAATATGCACTGCCCCTGCACCTAAATAAACCAAATCTACATTGGCAAACTTTAAACAGGTCTGTACAAGCATCCTATGGAGCACAGGGGCCTTGCGGCTCCTGCAGGATCTCAATCACTACTGGTTTTCTTATTGAATGCGATCCCTTGACAATATTAACAACCTCCTCAAGGGTAATTCTGTTCATCATTTTACCACACTAGTTGAGATCTTGCATGATGCTCTAAAGCGAGGGTCAATTTACTGTTGTCTTGCATTTTTTTCAATTTCTAAATATCGTGCCGACAGAGGTCTCTTTATCACCAGGATTTTTGCTGAAGGACCCTCCTGGTCAAAATTTTAAGACCAGTTGAAAAATTGCAATGATTTACATCTTGCACTGTTGGAGGATCTAAGCAGAGCTTCAAAATGCAAAACGAAGAAATTGGAGTGTGAGAAATAGCTTTTTGGAGTAAGCAATTTATTGCAAACAAGCATTAAAGTGAAACAGGCTGTTCATCAGCTGATCAAAAGTTTAAGACCATAGCATTTAAAAGCCAAAATCTTGGCAAAAATGTGGATTCAATGTCATTTTCTGTCAGGTATTCACAATGTCATGATCTCTTGATGGCAAAAGCAAAAAAGCTTTCTGTCTTTGACTGCTTTTGTTGAGCTGCAGAAGCTAGGCCTCTCGCAGCGCACCATTACTTGCTGAGGTTGGACGCAGTCAGGCTACTTCCACACTGCAGGGTATGACGCCCAATTCCTGCATCTTCCCCTGATCTAAATCCAAATGAAAACATTGATGACAAGGGAGGTTTACAAAAACGGACATCAGTTCCAGACAGTGGATGCCCTCCATGAAGCCATCTTCACCACCTGGAGCAACTTTCCTCCTGGAAACGTCCAAAACAATTTTTGAGGTGAATGGCGCACAATGGCGCATAGTTACTCATTACCGAGGCCTTTTTTCAACATTTTATTTCTATTTTGGGGGGGTTTCGGGGTTTTTATGGTGGTGGTCTTAAACTTTTGATCAGCTGATAATCAAGCTTTAATGCTCGTTGGCAATAAATTAATTACGCAGCAGCTCATTCCCATTTCTTCTTTTTGCATTTTGAAGCTCCAAAAGAGCTCATAGAGAAGCAAGAATGCAAAATGTAAATTCTTACAGTTTTTCATCTGGTCTTAAAATTTGGATCAGGAGTGTATGTGTGCTTCATGGGCACACGACTGGTCTGTGGGAGTCAGAATTCTTTCTAGTTTCTAAAGGATCAAAGAGTTATTTTCCTTTATCAAAAATAATTGAATACATTACCTTTTATGTTTTTAGTGATATTCCATCTTCAGCCTCCCATAAAAGTTGTATCTTTGTAATTATTCCCCCATTGTATGAACGGCAATTCAAACATACTGAATGTAAGCAGATGGTAAACTTACTCGTTCTATTTACCTGTGATCTGAAGAAAAGTTCCCTGTAAAAAGGTCATGTTAGATCTATCCACTTTCAAGCAGTAGTAGACGGCCATCTCACCTTGCTGTACTTCACTAATTTCCAGGACAAATGTTCCTAGTTCTTTTTTGGCCGTGAAGCGCTGATCGGAAATCAATGTCTCATGTTGGACGGAGCCTGCTGTGCCATCTAAAGATGGCTTTGCAGCTAAAACTTCAGGAAAGTTTCCAGAAACAGTTCGGATCCAAAAGAAGTATTGAATATCCTGAGTTTTTTCACGGGGACATGTCAGAGAGACATCTTGTCCAGGTCCAACAGTCAGAGTGGAAAAGGTGTGAGCACCTGTACATGCTGAAGAGAAGAAAAAGAAGAGATGTTAACAAGAGTCATGTACAGTATGAAGCCGTCTCCACTGGAAGTGAGCATGGACTTGCCTCCACGTTGGAGCAGGAGCAGCAGATGAAGCACGAACCACATTTTCTCCTGATTTGACCAAGTGAAGAGCAGACCATCTAGACAGCATCATAAAGTTATTGACTTGAATCACATCATAGCAAATGGGAGGGAACTATTTCACAGCCATCTCATTGGTCGTCTGCCTCAGTGGAAATATGTCCACCCAATCTTTTCATGAGTATATGTATACACACACACAATTTATCCACTGTTTATTATTATATTTATAGTTCTATGAATTTTTCAGTCTGTTTATTAGTTTTTTAATACAGTACCCAACAAACAGCCTATCCCAGCTGACTTTGGGTGAGAGGTGGGCAGGGGCATCTTATATGAGGGCAAAATTAGGACATTTCCAAGGAGCAAAATAGGTAATTACTAAATAAATAAAAAGGGAAGGCCCAATGTTACTTTTTTTTTCACAACGCCCAGTTTTACTCCATGGTGCTATCTTTTCCACCATTGCCTTTTGTTTGCCTTTTGGAACAATTAAAGGCTTTGAAAACCTCGCCTGCCTCTCGCCCCTGTGTCTGGGGTCCATGTCTAGAGGGCTCTAATAATGTTAAAACCCCTATTTAGAAGATCATCAAGAGTTTTTCTATGATCTAACTATGAAAATTTAAATATTTAAAAAAGGTTAGTCGGCGTGACAGGTCCTTTATGTTCACTAGTATACCTCAGTTCCTGTGTCTGCACCCTTATTTTGTATTTACTTCCGGTTTTGTTCCTTTCTGTCTGCATCCGTCTTTACGTTCCTAATTACTCGCATAATGCCGCAAGTTTGAGTTCCCTTTCTATTTAGCTCAGCTGTCGTGTGCATCCTTGGCTTTGTCGGAGCATTGATTGTCATTGGCCAATGTTCATGTGCTGCTCTTTGCTTTATCTCTGCCCCTACACAGCAGCCATTATCATTAAAAGATACATTTTGATCTCCTCTTGGTCCTGCTCTCTGCATCATTGGGGTCGCCACACAACGCCTCAAGGCCAGTGTTCAGTCTCCTGAGCAGAGCCTATGTTTTCTTGTGTAATGGCACCCCCTTGTGGACGTATTAAGCAATGGTCCCTATTGTACATACGGGTCATTTTCCCTTTTTTCTCAACATTACGTTAACGTGACTCGTCAGTTGTCTATTCCTATCGCTGCTCTCATTGACTTTTTCTCAGTGAATACTTACACTCCTGCCCTTCATGTTCGGTTTCCAGTTACACTACCCTGTCTTTCCTTGTTCCTACAGCTAAAGCAACGTCTGTAAGTGCAGTTTGTGTTTTTTCATATTAAGTAGTCTTGTGCAATGGTAGCTGGTGTACCCCTAGTAGGCTAAGCCAGCTTTCCCTTTGGTATTTTTGCCTATGGAGCTTTAACTTTATTCTTGTTGTTAATTCTACATGTGGCCAACCTTTGTGATTCAAGATTCAAGAGAGTTTTATTGTTCTGTTCTTATTTAAGTTCTGTATTGTATTACAGTTTCACAAAATCCTATAAAGGCTAAAGAAGAAAGACCTGCCTCTTTCATCTCCTTTCGGGAACTGTTTAACTGGTTGGCTAGCAAGGCCTGCACAGTGAAAAGACGGCTACTCAGCTAACGGTGAAGAAGACAGCCCTCCAACTACACCGCCAAGAAGAGCTAAGTGGCTAACCCCCTTATACCCACGTCATATTGACCCTTTGACTACCGATTTATTAAGGCAACATGGAAGGAACTAACACATCTAAAAATGAAAATGGGCGATCTACGAGCTCACATGCATCCCGTTCATCAAGCGGCTCAACAAAAGCTAATCTTGCCGTTGCCATAGCAAAAGCAAAAGCCGAAGCGGCACAGGCTAGAGTAGCTCATTCAAAAAAGGAAATTGAACTGAAAGTTGAGCAGGCTCGCATCCAAGCTACTCTTGATGCACTTAAAGAAGAGAAAGAAATGGACGCAGCCCTAGCAGAGGCAAACACATTGCAAGCAGGGTTAATGGACGTGGCATCAGATTTTGAAAAATTAGAAATATGCAGCGAAGCCAACAGTCAAGTTCTTTCAAACAGACAATATCAACGCACTGCCGCCTATGTGTCAGAGCAATCCAGCTTACACTCAGTGCCACTCAGCATGTGTGAGCTACCATTTGTTATTGACAGAAATAAAGCTGTTGAATCAACAAAATGTAACCCGAAGAACGAGCAAGCTGCCACCTCTACCTGCAATGTGCCTCATTACACATCTCAGGCTCCCTCTCCACAGAAGAGTGGCCCATCATCTCCCATTCAGCAGTTAGTAGATGGAATCTCCTACAAACCCAGCTGCCGGAACACTGATCGGCAGCCACTGATCCACATCCAGCAGTCACCGCATGAGATGCTCCATGAAACTAGACAGAGCAAACCTGAAATCACAAACGATCTTGCCAGATATCTTGCCCGCAGTAGGCTGGTGACCTCGGGGCTCACAACATATGACGAGCAGCCACTAAACTACTGGGCCTGGAAAATCTCTTTCCGAAGTGCGATCATCGACTTGGACCTAACTGAGAGGGAAGAACTAAACCTGCTAAGTAAGTACCTTGGAAAGGAGTCAGCCGAGCAGGTGAAAAGAATAGCAGCAGTAAACGTCAGAAATCCACCCCTTGGACTGGTGATGGCATGGGAACGGCTTGATGAAACGTTCGGCTCACCTGAGGCCGTCGAGCACGCTCTCTTCAGTAAACTAGAAAGCTTCCCTAGAATTACCATGAAGGATCCACAGAAGCTACGGGATCTTGCAGATCTGCTGTCAGAGATGGAAGCCGCGAAACGAGACGGACATCTCCCAGGCCTATCTTACCTGGACACCTCAAGAGGAATTAATCCTATCGTGGAGAAACTCCCACACAACATACAAGAGAAGTGGATATCACTCGGTTCAAAGTACAAGCGTGAACATCAAGTCAGCTTCCCACCCTTTTCTGTGTTTGTAGACCTCATCCGTATGGAGGCAAAAACTCGTACAGACCCCAGCTTCAACTTCAGCCATTACTCTACTGGAGGAAAGAATGCATGGGAGAGATCTCCGAAAACATCCGTGCATGTTCACAAGACTCAAGCTTCCCCAGCAGTAGATGGAGAAGACAACGAAAGTGGTGACCCAAACAAATATTGCCCCATTCACAACAAACCTCATCCTTTGGCGAAATGTAGAGGCTTTAGAGAAAGGAGTTTGGAAGAACGTCAACAGCTTCTAAAGGAACACTCCATCTGCTTCCGATACTGCTCCTCCACTCAGCACCTTGCCAGGAACTGCTCAGCCGACATAAGGTGCTCAGAATGTGAGAGCATAAACCATGTTGCAGCCCTCCACCCTGGACTCTCTGCCCGGAGGTCTAAAATGTCAACCCCGACTTCAGAGCACTGGGAGGAGGAAGACAAAGTGGATCACATTTCTAGGCAAGACATCACTTCAGCTTGCACTCAGGTGTGTGGCGAAGGACTCAGCGCGAGAGCATGTGCCAAAATATGCCTTGTCAACGTTTACCCAACTGGACACAGAGAGAAGTCCAGGAAAATGTATGCAGTACTCGACGAACAGAGCAACCGCTCCCTCGTACGCTCTCAGTTTTTTGATCTCTTCAAGGTTTCAGGGTGCTCCTACCCATACACACTAAAAACGTGCGCTGGGCTTAAAGAGACTGCGGGGAGGAGAGCCAAAGGTTACATGGTGGAGTCAATCGATCAAAGTTTGAGCATTCCCCTGCCAACGCTTCTCGAGTGCAACCAACTCCCCAACAACCGCTCCGAGATACCTACTCCAGATGCACCCTACCACCACACCCACCTGAAGCGGATCGCCAACAAAATACCTCCACTTGATCCGAATGCCAACATACTCCTCTTGCTAGGCAGAGATATATTGAGGGTGCACAAAGTACGCGACCAGATCAGCAGTCTAGGCAATGCTCCATTCGCCCAAAGGCTGGACCTAGGCTGGGTCATCATTGGTGATGTATGTCTCCGCGGTGCCCACAGACCATCTCAGGTGAGCAGCTACAAGACATGCATCCTAGAGAATGGTCGCACAAGCCATCTGCAGCCATGCACTAACCATATCAGGGTCAAGGAGAAGTTCAGTCACTCATCTACACCGCAATACCGACCCGCACCCACCTCCACACTGTTCAGCAGAAACAGCTTGGGGCAGAACGTCTTTGCACAAACAGCCAATGACCATCACCTCGCACCATCATTAGAAGACATCAGATTCCTCCAGATCATGGACAGTGAGTTCCATCAAGATAGCTCCAACAGCTGGGTGGGGCCCTTACCTTTCCGTTCTCCAAGACCACGGCTGCCTGACAATAGGAAACAAGCACAAGACCGCCTGCTCTCACTCAGACGCACCCTGGAAAAACGTCCTCAGATGAAGGCTCACTTTCTAGAGTTCATGGAGAACCTGTTCAGGAGAGAACATGCGGAGGCCGCACCGCCCCTACGAGACGGACAAGAGCGCTGGTATCTACCGCTCTTTGGAGTATACCATCCCAAAAAGCCTGACAGGATCCGTGTAGTCTTCGACTCAAGTGCACCATGTGAAGGGGTGTCACTCAACGACGTCCTGCTCAAAGGCCCCGACCTTAACAACAGTCTGCTGGGCGTACTCATGAGGTTCAGGAAAGAGCAGGTAGCCATCACTGCAGACATCGAGCACATGTTCCACTGCTTCATTGTGAGGGAAGACCACAGGGACTTTCTCCGCTTCCTATGGTTCAGGAACAATGACCTTAACTCCGACATTGTGGACTACAGAATGAGGGTCCACCTTTTTGGCAACAGCCCGTCCCCGGCCGTGGCTGTGTACGGCCTACGGAGAGCTGCCAAAAAAGCAGAAGCGGACTATGGCAGTGACGCAAGAGAACTGATCGACCGCGAGTTCTACGTGGATGATGCACTCAAGTCCTTCAACACTGAAGAAGAAGCTGTTAGTGTTCTCCGGCGAGCTCAGGAGATGCTTGCGGCCTCCAACCTCAGACTGCACAAAATTGCATCAAATCGCCCTGCTGTCATAGATGCATTCCCCCCAGAGGACCGCAGCAAGGATGTCGGAGACTTCGACCTCTTTGTTGATGACCTACCCGTCCAACGTAGCCTGGGTTTGTCGTGGAATATGTGCACAGACTCCTTCACCTTCCAGATTGCAGAGAGCCAGAAGCCATTTACTCGCAGAGGGGTGTTGTCCACAGTGAACAGTCTCTATGATCCCCTAGGCTTCCTCGCACCTGTCTCTGTTCGAGGAAGACTGATACTGAGAGCCCTCACCACTCAAGCAGAAGATTGGGACTCGCCACTTCCAAGAGACATGGAGACTGAGTGGACCAGCTGGAGAGAGTCTCTCCACGACCTAACAAAATTACAGATACCACGCTGCTACACACCCTTCTCCACAGCAGGGGCCCAAACAAGAGAACTCTGTGTCTTTGCAGACGCATCAGTGAAAGCAATAGCAGCTGTAGCCTACATTAGGGTGACAAACAAAGATGAACAAACTGCGGTTGGCTTCGTGTTCGGCAAGACAAAGCTGGCTCCACAGCCCGATCTTACTATTCCCAGGCTCGAACTGTGTGCCGCTGTACTCGCAGTAGAGATAGCCGAGATGATAGTCGCAGAGATGGACGAGACATTTGACGACATAACATACTATACTGATAGCAAAGTTGTACTAGGGTACATCCACAACCAATCAAGGAGGTTCTATGTCTATGTCCACAATAGAGTCCAGCGAATCCTCCAGTCACCATGCTCTGGCCAGTGGAAGTATGTTCACACTGACCTCAACCCAGCCGATATTGGATCGAGATCTGTGACTCCAGCTGTCCTGAACAGCACGATATGGTTCACAGGATCCACTTTTCTACAAAATACTCCAGCGCACTCATTTGAACTACAACAGACTTTTGACCTAATCGATCCCGCGTCCGACTCGGAGATACGTCCCCAAGTGACCACAAGTCTCACCTGTGCCACTGGAAATGCGATCAACCCGCTACGCTTTGAACGCTTCTCTGAGTTCAACAACCTTGTCACCGCAGTAGCACACTTGATCCATGTGGCTCGGTCTTTCTCCCACTCCATCCAAGGCAAGTGCCAGGGCTGGCACTTCTGTCGCCCAACGGAGGAAGAGTTGTCTAGGGCGAAGGTGTGCATCTTGAAGAGTGTCCAGAATAACTGCTATGAAGAAGAGCTCGAGTGTGTGTATTCGGGACTTAACATCCCATCGTCCAGCAATCTAAAGAAGCTTCACCCTGTGATAGACTCAAACGGACTTTTGAGGGTCGGAGGCCGTATACGGCAGTCAGGCCTGAGCACTGACGAGACTCAACCCATCATCATCCCTGGGCACAATCACCTGGCAACCCTGCTGGTGCGCCACTATCACAAAGTTGTGAAACATCAAGGAAGACACTTCACCGAAGGAGCTGTCCGAGCTGCTGGATTTTGGCTAGTCGGGGGAAGACGCTGCATCACCAGCATACTTTTCAAGTGTGTCATCTGTAGAAGGTTACGAGGAAACACAGAACTTCAACAAATGGCGAACTTACCAGCTGAACGTCTGCAGGTAGCACCTCCCTTCACCTATGTCGGCGTTGACATCTTCGGACCATGGGACGTCATCTCACGACGCACAAGAGGGGGACTTTCCAACTCCAAAAGATGGGCTGTAATGTTTTCATGTATGTCTTCAAGGGCAGTACATATCGAAGTGATCGAGGCCATGAGTTCCAGCAGCTTCATCAACGCCTTGCGGAGGTTCTTCGCTGTTAGGGGCCCCGTCAAACAAATACGGTCTGACCGTGGGACCAATTTCGTCGGTGCCTCTCGAGAACTGAATATGGACAAACCAATTCAGAGCGCCGATGCAGTAGAGAAATTCCTCAGCACCCAGAGCTGCTCCTGGGTCTTCAATACTCCCCACGCGTCTCACACGGGTGGCGCATGGGAGCGCATGATTGGCATCGCCCGCCGCATTCTAGACTTCATTCTGCTTGAACAGAAGAAATCTCAGCTTACCCATGAAGTCCTCACCACCCTCATGGCGGAGGTCATGGCAGTCATGAATGCAAGACCCCTCATCCCAGTGTCATCAGATCCCGAATATCCCCTCATCCTCACACCAGCAATGCTTTTGACCCAAAAAACAGGCTCCACTCCTCCTCCCCCTTGCAATCTTGAGGAAGCAGATCTTTTCAAAGAAGAGTGGAAGCAAGTGCAGAGCCTGGCCGACACCTTTTGGAACAGGTGGAAGTGCGAATACCTCAAAACGTTGCAGCTTCGCAACAAATGGCAAGACAAAAGGCCTAATATTCATGAAGGTGATGTCATCCTCCTGAAGGACAATCAGGCAAAGAGGAACGAATGGCCTGTGGGCATTGTCACTAAGACTTTTCCAGGAGAAGATGGATTGGTCCGGAAAGTCGAGGTAGCGGTCGTCAAAGATGGAATCAGAAAGACTTTCTTTCGACCTGTCGTCAACCTGGTGCTGCTTCTTTCCACAAAGACTGTTTAGTGTGGGATCTCTAAAGACCCCATGCGGGGAGTGTTCAGTCTCCTGAGCAGAGCCTATGTTTTCTTGTGTAATGGCACCCCCTTGTGGACGTATTAAGCAATGGTCCCTATTGTACATACGGGTCATTTTCTCTTTTTTCTCAACATTACGTTAACGTGACTCGTCAGTTGTCTATTCCTATCGCTGCTCTCATTGACTTTTTCTCAGTGAATACTTACACTCCTGCCCTTCATGTTCGGTTTCCAGTTACACTACCCTGTCTTTCCTTGTTCCTACAGCTAAAGCAACGTCTGTAAGTGCAGTTTGTGTTTTTTCATATTAAGTAGTCTTGTGCAATGGTAGCTGGTGTACCCCTAGTAGGCTAAGCCAGCTTTCCCTTTGGTATTTTTGCCTATGGAGCTTTAACTTTATTCTTGTTGTTAATTCTACATGTGGCCAACCTTTGTGATTCAAGATTCAAGAGAGTTTTATTGTTCTGTTCTTATTTAAGTTCTGTATTGTATTACAGTTTCACAAAATCCTATAAAGGCTAAAGAAGAAAGACCTGCCTCTTTCATCTCCTTTCGGGAACTGTTTAACTGGTTGGCTAGCAAGGCCTGCACAGCCAGAATGTAACAACATAACCATCGGCTTTATCTACTTCTGCATGCTCTTGTAAAACATAAATGTAAAACTCAGCTGTTGGTGTGAAACTCCTGCGTGTTACACTTGCTGTACTGTTGTTTACAATGAACCCATCAGCAGTTTTAATGCTGGATATGCAGTTTGCCCCTTATTGCTATTACAACATTGGTTCTGTTGCTGCTGTGTTGTGTAATATACTTGTTGATAAATGAACATGTGGTTAAAGACAGCTACATTTTCTTTCCACTTTCTCATGTGCCAAACCATTATAAAATAAAAAAAAACATACTGTATATACTTTTATACGACGAGTGTCACATTTCAGAAATAACAGCATGTATTTTATACTGTAACACATGTAACATACAACATGTAAGAACACATGAAAACACAGAATAAAATGTCCTATGGATTTTAATGTCATGACTAAAGCCCATGTTTCATTATTTGTAATAGCTTTACTTCTTTACACAAGAGACTGCTGATGCGACTGGACCTTTCATTGAGTGTTTGTGGGCCAGCTGAAAGACAAAGCATAAAACAAGCATCTAATGATGATTGGTAATGCTCATTTTCTCTTAACTAATGTACATTTTCTCTTAACTTTGCAGCAAAAACACTTTTTTGTCCTCATCTTTTTGTAGAGGAAGGTTGAAATGATGAAAATTAAGGCCAAAGCGACACTCAAGACATCTCGAAAGCACACTCAGAGGCACGTTCTAAAAATATGAGTTAACAAGAGAACTAAAAAAAAAAAGGGAAAAATCTTACAAGCATGAAACATAAAAGTTGGAATTTAACGAGAAAAAAAATCAAAAGTTTTCGAGAATAACATAAAAACAACATTATTTTAGTAGCGGAAAATTGGACTATGAGAGAAAGTCCTAATATTATGAAAAAAGAAAACTGAATTTTTTGGAACTGAATTTGTGGAAAAAAGCAATAATATTACGAGAATAAAGTTAAAATATTCTGGGAATAAAGTCATAATTACGAGAAAAAAATTGGCGAAAGTTTAAATACTTGAAACATTTTTAAAAAGCAGCAGAAATTTAAAAAAATCACAATTTTACAAGAATAATCTCGCAATATGAGGAAAAATAATGTCATTTTAGTCGTATATAATTTAAATATTAAATAATTTCTTTCATAAGTCATAATATTATGAGAAATAAAAAGTGTGTAATTTTTGGAAAATTAGGTTGGAGAAAAAGTTCAAATTTTATGGAAATAAAGTCAAAATAATATTGGAATAAAGTCATAATATTACAAGGAGAACATTTATGAAGATTATTTTAGAAGAAAGACGGAATATTTGGAAAATTAAAAATAAAAAAACGACAACAATGAAAAAAAAGCAAAAAGCTAAGTTGATATTAATAAGCTTTTTCACCTACAGTATATCAAAAAGCTGAGATGAGTTTAAAAAAAAGTTCTGAGCATATCTACATGCGTTGCTTTACAAAATATCCTTTCATTTTCCACTATGTGGACTCGGTGGGACACCCCTGTCGTAAGGAAATCAGCAAGGGACCAAGTACTTCTTTTCCCCACTCAAGTGGCATTTCATGGCACAGCACTGTATTACCGCAGCTTATTCTTGCATGGACAATGCCCCACCTCGTCCAAGTGTGCTTGAAAGAGGACAGTGTACTGTGCTGGAATGTGGATCAGAACACTCACACCGGTCAAAGCAATCAGACATTCGCTACTAACCACTTCTTCAAAACGGGATGCCCAAAATAAAATATAGTAATAAAGTTTTCCACTGCGTCTACATGCATGATCTTGGTAGACTTTGATGGTTAATGTGGATGTGGAAAGGTACGGATTTGTGTTGTCCTTTCTCAGTGTAGCGACATGCGGCTGTCTTATTCCGCCTAGCTCTCTTTTTCTATTTGCACAGTATTAATAATTGATGCAAGCGTGTCGTAAGCACAAAACATCGTAACACACAACGTCATAAAACAAGGACCGCCTATATTGAGAGTACGTAAAAGGTACTAAGGTACTCTTTAAGGGCGCATCGCCTGTACACTTGAAAAACAGGTAGTAGCTCGTGTTCAAGTCTGGCTTTGTAACTGGGTAAAATTGATTAAAAATGTAGTTGAATAGTCCTTGTCCAAAAGTGTCCACACTATTAAAAGTAATCATGACATTTACTCAGACAAACATGAATATCTTCTGTGCTTTACCTCAACTTTAAGCCCCCCCTCACATTTCCTGCCCTTGAACGCTCTTCTGAGTAAACAGGCTGAGTGGTTGGTCAAAGGCCCGCCGCAGCTTCCGTCTGTCATGCTGCTGTTCAACATGCTTTATACCTTCACAACATATACTGTAGTTGTTGTCATTGGTGTGGCACCTTATGACAATGCATGAAGACACGAGGGGCATGCTAAATTCATGACAAAATATGTGCAATTGTTAGACATGGCTAGTATTAAACTGTTGCTGGATCTTTGTACAGACAAGTTGCTTGACAACTTTATCTGCTTGCTGCAGCTTGTGTCACTTAGAAGACACGCCGTCTCATCTGTTTCTCTCTCTGCAATGGAAACAAAGCCTGGTCGTTTCACAATGATGGAAGAAATGTTTGTTATATATTTTGAGAATGTTTTGGGGCGTTTGATGACAGCACCTCGGAGGTTTTATTTGTAGAATTGCAGAAAAGAAGTGATGGCAGCACAGAGGAAATCAACGCTGTTTTTGTCCAATGAAGAAAAAACACTCTAAATGAAAACAAATCTATTTTATGCTAATGAATAAACCCACTAAATTTGGAAATACATTGTTTATAATTAATGGAATGTAGTAAGAAACAATGTTGATGGTGGAGTTTTTCAATCTCAGGATGAAAATAATAACAAACTAGTAATTAAAATAAATAGATAACATTTTTTACAAATGTGATTTTTATTATAATATACAAAATCATATTTTTTCACGTTATTTTATTTATTTTCGAATTCATTGGGATGAGAAATTGTGGTGATGAATCCGGAGGGAGAAAATTGTAAGCAAAGAAAGCAATTTAAATAAATGTGAAGCTAGAACATGATTTTTATTATAATTTTCTGAAGTTTTCAAAATTAGAGTGAAATGAATGTATTTCCATAGATGGTTTAATAAAAAAATGTTTTGTTCACTTACAGTTTTTCTGCAATGGTTTGGCTCACGCATGTATGTACATTCTTAAAACGGTGTAAACCCATCCATCCATCCATCTTCTATGCCGCTTCTCAAGGTCAAGGTCAAGGTCAAGGTCAAATCTATTTATATAGCACATTTCCAACAGTTAACCGCCCAAAGTTAAAAGGAGCTGTGAGCTGGACCTCATAGTTCTAGCAGGAACATAAACGGTCAGTAAGTCAGATAAGTATGAGGGAGCCAGACCATTCAGCGATTTAAAAACCAAAAGAAGAATTTTGAACTGGATCCTGTAAGTCACGGGTAACCAGTGTAACGAGGCCAGGATTGGGGTTATATGTTCCCGTCTCTTGGTGCCAGTTAACAGGCAGGCAGCTTAATTTTGAACCAGCTGGAGACGACGTATGGACTGACCCAAACCACAATACAAGGAATCACAGTAGTCCAAGCGGCAACCGGCAAGTCCACAATCTGTTGAGGGGCCCCTGGAGGTGGATGAAGTTTTTCTTTTGATGCCGTCGGAGTCTGTCTTTGCTGACGACGTGGACCTGGAGTCAAACCATCCTCGACTCCTCACTAAGTGGCCTCACCAGAAGGTAGAAGGGTTGTCTGTCGCGGCGAGCCTGCTTGTTGAAGCCCTCCACATTGCTGTTGGTGCGGATGACGATGACACTCTTCAATTTATATCAATTTGTGTCTTGTAGTCTGACGACTCGATGTTGACGGGAAAATGACTCGATACCAACAGAGAAACGTCTTGCCATATTTGTAGGCGAATGCTTGACGAGGAATCTACTTCTGGTGGCGGGGAAACGTCTTGACGGGGAAATCCTGTCATCCTGTCATTATGACCCATTCAACATTTTGCCTAAAAACTGTACCAGCAAAACTGTAGCTTACTGCATGATACAATTATCTTTATTTTGAAGAATATAACATATGTAATCAAAGCGCTGCAGTCAGTGCCCCCCAAGCACAAGCAGATCTATCTAATACTGTGGTTTTACTGTAACATTTTAATAAGTCTAGTTAAATGATTTTACCCTTCCCTTCCTCTCAAATACCCCCTTGCGTAGGCTGAGACGTTTATGTACCACTGGACTAGTGACCCAGATACTGAACTTGAGAACATACAACTTCGCTATGTCATTTTCGGTTACTCTATGACTCTTCTATATGACTGTTTTTAAAGTCTACTGTGGAGACTAATGGCATTGGCAAACCAGACCCCTCAAAGGCCAAAAACGTGGCCGTGATATTATTGGCCACCTAGCTACGGTGGATGTCCCACGCCAGCATGGGGGCAATATAACTATGTGGGCCTGGTTCACTAATCATCCAAGGAGGTGTTATGGCCGTCTTACTCTCCTTTCCTCAATCCTATTGATGACTTTTTCTCTGCTTGCAGGTAGAGAGTGCATGAGCATCGGGCTCAAAATGAGAGGTCCCTGATCAGTGTAGGGGATGGTTGCGACATGCACAGCGTTTCTTCCCTCGTTGCATCGCAAGGGAGACCAGTGCTTAATACAAACCAGAGAAGGCAAAGCATTCAGCTCCTTGGTCTCGGTCTCTGAGTTATATTTGTGCCTTAAATTTGAGGGAGCAAAGGCAGATTTTGAGCCCTATTAACGTGCCATAATTACTGTTGTGTGTGCAGGCACATTGCTGCATGCGCTCTGTCACTCCCTCCTTCTCTCACTCGACCTTTTTGCTAGCATGGGGGGGAGAGTATGTGTACGAGGCTAGCTGGTGTACTGGCGTACCTCCGGCCGGGTTTTGGGGACCAGGCTACTTGCTGGGGCTTGCGGGTTGCTGCCTGTATAGCGGCGAGGCGTACGGGCGTGTTCAGTGGACAAAATGTGTACCTGTTGGTCGCTCTCCGGTACGTGAGGGCATTGATGTCCCGGCAAAGTCCCAAAGATCCACTAGTAGCTCACGATCGACCGGTTGGCGACCCATGACCAATACTTTCAAACTTTCTTTCTCTACTTACAGATTCTTTTTCTTATATCAAAGGATAATATTCCTGCTGGAACTGGAAGGGCTGACAGAAAATTTTGGACCCCGATAAATGAAAGAAAGTGGACAGACGGATGGAAAAAACATGACTTGCTATATTATTTAGTCATGAGTCTTTTTGTCAAAGTGAACCCTCCTTCTCTCCACTGCATCCCTTGTTCCAGTTTCCATCGTGGTAAAGACCACAGCGGTGTTAAGACAAGCGTCCTCATCTCTCTGGGGATAAAAACATGCTAGAATGAAGAATATAGAACATGAAATTGAAAGGGAAATATACAAATGCAAACATTTAAGGCTGGATAACCAGTTGGGTTCTTGCTTTGCGATGAAACCGAGCCTGAAAGGAATGGAAAAAAAGTCCATTAATGAATGAATGAATGAAGAAAAGTCCGAGAGTTACATTACCTGTCTTATTTTTGATGATGACGTTTATGAGAACGGCGATGATGAACAGACTTAAAGCCAAGATGGCAGACAAAAGGAGGAGACAACCTTCAATGAAGCGCGCCTCCCTTTCTAGAGTAACAAACAGGAAAGGTTGGGTTAGTCCAAAACAAGCTGAAGGAGGCAATGAGTGGACGTGCTTAACGCGAACATATCGTAACATTTTTTTGCTAACATTACATGTTTTGTCTTTTACTTACTTTGTTCCCATAATATTCTGACTTTATGTGGTAATATTTTGACTGTGTTCTCTTTCTAATACTAATACTAATACTAATACTAATACTACTCGCAATGCTGCAAATTTGCGCTCATAAAATTGGAACATTCTGACTTTATTCTTGTGCCATTACAGGTTTTTTTCTCTCATAATAGTACAACTTTATCTAACTTTATTGTCGTAATATTCAAATGTTGTTCTTGTATTATTGTCTGTGCTGGACATCCAACAAACTGTAACATTATGAGTTTTTTTTAACGAATAAAACTCTGTTGTTGTGAATTTGTCTTTATAAACACTTTGTGTTTGCGCCATTACGAGTTTTCTCTCTCATAACACAACTCAGTTCTCATGAATTAGAGTCGTTTCTTATTATGATGTTGTTCTTGTAACATTACGACTTCTTTCTCGAGACTTTACGTCTTTGTTCTCATAACGTTGCGACTTTACCGTCGCAAAGTTACGACTTTGTTGTCCTAAAATTCGGACTTTTGGTTTGTGATATTATGACTTTCTTCTTGTAATATCACAACCGTGTCTTCGCAAAATTTTTTCTCGCAACAATATCACACAGTTGACAGCTCAGCCCCTCTCTTTCGGTCGGCCTCAAAGAGGTTCTGGCAAACCGTCCGGCGCCTCAGAAAGGGGAAGCCGGTCCACACTGTTTACAGTGGGGACGGGGGCCTGCTGACCTCGACTGAGGATATAGTTGGGCGGTGGAAGGAATACTTTGAGGCCCTTCTCAATCCCACTGACATACCTTCCATAGAGGAAGCAGAGGCTGAGGACACGAACGCGGACAGTTCCATCATTGTGGCTGAGGTATCTGGGGTAGTCAAAACGCTCCCCAGTGGCAAAGCTCCGGGGGTGGACGAGTTTCGCCCTGAATTCCTCAAGGCTCTGGATGTTGAGGGACTGTCTTGGCTGACACGTCTCTTCAACATTGCGTGGAAGTCGGGAACAGTACCTCTGGATTGGCAGACTGGGGTGGTGGTCCCCCTTTTCAAGAAGGGTGACCGGAGGGTGTGTTCCAACTACAGGGGGATCACACTCCTCAGTCTCCCTGGGAAAGTCTATTCCAGGGTGCTGGAGAGAAGGGTACGACCGTTAATCGAACCTCGGCTACAGGAGGTGCAATGTGGTGTTTGTCCTGGTCGCGGAACACTGGACCAGCTCTACACCCTTGCAAGGGTACTGGAGGGTACTTGGGAGTTTGCCCAACCGGTCTACATGTGCTTTGTGGACCTGGAAAAGGCATTCGACCGTGTCCCTCGCGGTGTCCTGTGGGAGGTGCTCCGGGAGTATGGGATTGGTGGCACGCTACTACATGCCATTCAGTCCTTGTACAACCGGAGCAGGAGCCTGGTTCGCATTGCCAGCAGTAAGTCAAGCCTGTTTCTGGTGAACGTTGGCCTCCGCCAAGGCTGCCCTTTGTCACCGATTCTGTTCGTCATTTTCATGGACAGAATTTCTAGGCGCAGCCAAGGTGTCGAGGGAGTCCAGTTCGGGGGCATTAGGATCTAATCTCTGCTATTTGCAGACGATGTGGTCCTGATGGCCTCATCCAGCTGTGACCTGCAGCGTTTACTGGAACGGTTTGCATTTGAGAGTGAAGCTTCTGGAATGAGACTGAGCACCTCCAAATCCGAGGCCATGGTTCTCAGTCGGAAAAGGGTGGCTTGCTCCCTCCGGGTTGGGAATGAGGTCCTGCCCCAGGTGAAGGAGTTCAAGTATCTCGGGGTCTTGTTCACGAGTGAGGGAAGGTTGGAGCGTGAGGTCGATAGGCGGATCGGCGCATCCTCTGCGGTTGCTGTACTGGACCGTCGTGGTGAAGAGAGAGCTGAGCCGGAAGGCAAAGCTCTCAATTTACCGTTCGATCTATGTTCCCACCCTCACTTATGGTCATGAGCTTTGGGTCGTGACCGAAAGAACGAGATTGCGGATACAAGCGGCTGAAATTAGTTTTCTTCGTAGGGTAGCGGGACTCACCCTATGAGACAGGGTGAGGAGCTCGGTCATCCGGGAGGAGCTCAGAGTAGAGCCGCTGCTCCTTCACATCGAGAGGAGCCAGTTGAGGTGGCTCGGGCATCTAGTCCGGATGCCTCCCGGACGCCTCCCTAGTGATGTGTTTCGGGCATGCCCAGCTGGGAGAAGGCCCCGGGGAAGACCAAGGACACACTGGAGGGATTATGTCTCACAGCTGGCCTGGGAACGCCTTGGTGTCCTCCCGGTGGAGCTGGAGGAGGTGGTTGGGGACCGGGAAGTCTGGGCTTCCCTACTAAGACTGCTGCCCCCGTGACCCGGACCCGGAAAAGCGGAGGAAAATGGAATGGAATATCACACAGCTCGAAATGAGTTCTTAAACATAACATAAATGTCACGTAACATTACAACTTTGTCTTCGCAATATTATTTATTCTTGTGACATCTTGGCTTTTGTCTCATAACATTATGACTTTTTTCATGTGACATTACGTCTTTTTTCATGCAAGTTTTGCCACATTTCTATCTCAACATTCCGACTTTGTTCTTTTGCATTAACATTACATAGCTTCATTCTCGTAACATTTCGACTTTTTTCTCGTGACATTACATCTTTTTGCCCGCAACAGTGCGAGTTCACTGTTGCAAAAATGCGACATCGTTCTCTTAACACTAACATGACATTACGACTTTATTCTTGTGACATCTTGCCTTTGTTGTCGTAGAAATACAACTTTTTTCATGTGACATTACATCTTATTCTCTCAACTTTTGCAACTTTTCTATCGCAGCATTGGTCTTTAGCGCCGATGTTAGATCACGCAACATTACGACTTTATTCTTGTGACATTTCATTTTTTGCTCACAACTTGTGCTGCTTTTCTATCGCAATATTTCGACTTTGTTACATTAATACATTACATAACGTAACCTCGTGTTCAACAGTACGATTTTATTTTTGTGACATCTTGACTTTGGTCTCGTAACATTATGACTTTTTTCATGCAACATTACATCTTTTTGCCTGCAACATTGCAAAAATGCGACATCGTTCTCATAACATTAACATTACACAACGTAATCTTACGACTTTGTCTTGGCAACATTACGACTTTACGACATCTTGCCTTTGTTGTCGTAACAATACAACTTTTTTTCATGTAACATTACGTCCTTTTCGCTCAACTTTTGCAACGTTTCAATCGCGACATTTCGACTTTGTTGTTTTGCATTAACATTACATAACATAACCTTCAACAGTACGATTTTTTTTTGTGACAACTTGGCTTTGACATTTCGACTCTCTTCTTGTGACATTACATCATTTTTCTCGAACCAATGCGCCTTTTCTTGCTCAGCATTAACATTGCACAGTGTGACTTTATTCTTATGACATTGTACATTTTTTCTCGTAATTTTGACGTTTTTTTTTCAATGCGGCCCTAACGAGTATTGACAGGAAGTTACCTGCAAAACAAACTAAATGAAAAGCATCATGCCCATGATGTCATAAAGTTGTGTTATTCATTTATCAGCAACAAAGAAACATTGTAAGACTCAAATAATTACTTTCAAAGTCCACTTTTGTTCCACTTCCGAACACGATGCTGCCACAGGTGGCCAAAGCACAGTAGTAGGTGGCGTTCTCGGAGGCATCGCTAACAGCGGTGAAGAGCGAATAGACGCATAGTTTGGGATTGGGCATCCTGTCGCATTCTTCGTTTGACGTTCCTTCAGCGTGGGCGATGC
Organism: Dunckerocampus dactyliophorus; assembly: GCF_027744805.1. Classification (NCBI taxonomy): domain Eukaryota; kingdom Metazoa; phylum Chordata; class Actinopteri; order Syngnathiformes; family Syngnathidae; genus Dunckerocampus; species Dunckerocampus dactyliophorus. The sequence goes on along the minus strand of NC_072829.1, from coordinate 7,869,110 downwards.
CTGAATGGGATCCGACTCTGAGCCAGTGGACACGGCGCTCCTCTGGACACATGATGCTTATGTTGTGGTCAAAGAGCAGCGAGCACTGGAGGGTGAAAGAGTCACCTTTACGAAGTGGGCTTAACTCTGCTGGCCACTGCACGAGGGAAGTGTCGTCTGGTGTTTTAGCGTCTGCTGGGAGCAACGAATGCTTGTTAACATGACGCGCCTCACAGTAAATATCAAAATACCAAAGACAAAATGAACAATTCTCAGACACCATGGAAATATGCCTCTAGTAACTGGAAGTAGTACAGGGCATGATATCAGCATCTGACTGGATTTTTAATAAGCTATTTGAAGCGAGCTTTCAATAGTGCAAATTTTTAACCCAAAAAATATTGTTAATATATATTTTTTTAAATTGTTAAAATTCTTAGAATACAAATGGAGATTTGTGGCCATGCTACAAAAGTTAAATATTACAAGAATAAAGTCATACAATTAGAAGAAAAAAATGCATCATTTTACAAGTGTACATTTTAGTCATGACAAACAAACAAACAAAAACAACACTGTGGGAATAAAAGTTGTAATAATAATTAGAAAAAACGTGCCATTAAAAAAAAAATTATAAATATAAGTGGTGCAGTCATGCAATATGCCCCCTAGTGGTTGTGAATACAGGGGACGGTAGTAAAAGCTTTAAAAAAAATTGTGTAAATGTGTGTAAACAACAAACAAATGCAAAAATAAAGTTTAAAACATAAAGTAGATTTTTTTGGACTAAAAGGTACAAAAAAATCTACTACTATGAGAATAAAGTCAATTAATGCGAGAGAAAGGTTAGAAATGTGAGCATTTAGTGGAAAATGGATGGGAAAAAAAGTCATCATTTTAGTAAAATTTCTTAACATGTCCCTTAGTGACCGATATTACCAGTAACACAGTCGGTCCTGAACTAGACAAACATGGCAATAGTGTATGAAATGATGCAATTTTTACGTAACGATGACAAAAACTGCCGATCTACACAACGGGAGATGTCAGTCATCATTGATGAAAAGTTTTTGAGAGATAAAAAGACAACTTACTTCCTCCATAAAGAAGCATCATCCACAAAAGCGTCGCCTTCATCATTTTTGCCTCCTTGACATTCCGCAAGTGAAAAGACGCTCGGCGGCAAGAAGGGGTCGTGAAAAGTACAGCGATGCCTTTGACCCAACATTTCCTGTTACGTCGGCCTTGTGTGCAAGTTGTCAAGGTTTTCAGGTCAGTTAGGGTGGAAAGTTCAAGACCACCTTTGAAGGAACACTTGAATTCACTTCCAGTTGGGTTTCGAGTGTAAAAGTGACTATAGGGGTGTTATTTCATGTTTAGAGGGCTCTCATTAATTTACTTCCACTTGTGTTTCCTCATAATCTACATATTTATTTCTATGACTTGATGATGAAAACAAATACTGTGGATTAACACAAAGTGAGAAATGTTCTATTTAAAAAGATAAAAAGTTATACTGTACTGTAAGATATTTTACAGAACTTGCCGCAAATGCATTCAATTCATTTTTATTAATATACACATGAAATAATATTTCAGTATATTCATATTTTAGCCATAATTTATTTATCTGAGTTAATTTTGTCAATATACTTTGATGTATTTGTATTTGTACTTTATTTATCCCACAGCGGGGAAATTCATGGTTTTATCTAAAATGTGTTCTTGCCCACGACTTCCGCTTGTTTTCGGCGTTGTTATTTTGCTGGACCATAAAATACATTTTCCCGGCAAAACATCAATAAATACCTTATACCTTATTTGTAATGTTTTCCCCCATTTTTGTTAGGCAAAATAATTCTGCAAATACAGTCTAATACAAATTGTAACAAATGAACTCAAAAATAAAAACCACGGTGAAATCAAATTACGGAATGAAAAACAGAAATAAATTCCCCATAAATGATGCGCAAGAACAAAAAAAAGCATCCAGAATCCTGATATCACATGTCAATGAGTCTAAATGGCGGTGGTGCATTCGTGGACATCAGCACCGGAGCGGAGATCGGAAGAAATCGGACAGAGAAGTTCAGCATATTTCAATGGTAGTTTAATTTCAACATTCAACATAAGCATCCACATTTTCAATCACTGGTTTTTTTCATGTTTGATTTTTTTTTTTTTGTCTTGGCTTCACATTGAAAAGTTGATCCTTCAGGCTTTAGACTTAGTTGTGCAAACGTGTGAGGCGTTTGTGTAACACTGAGGATAATACTGCGAGTGAAAAGTGTCCCAATACTTTGTACATGACTGTAAACAGAGTAGAATAAAGAATACAGTAGTGTTAATAATATTACGTGTTAGTCCGCTTACATGCCTTGAGTTCATAACCGCAAGTCAATCAACAACAGGAAGCTGATTTTTGCCGACGCTGCAGTTTGGTGTTGACTTTTGTTGATGTCGTGGAGTTAAGGTAGTTGCAAAAGTTTTGGGACAAGAAGGCGACTCTGATGACGTCTTTGAAAAAGAAGACACCTAACAACCCCTTGCTGTGTCCATCCCACATTTAGCAGCAGCAATGTTTTGAATGAAGGAAATAGGCATTTGGAGCACATTCTAACATGTGACCCATTGAAGGCACACACAGCTCGCTTTGGCATTTTTAAAGTAGCAATATGAAACAACTGACCTTCCAAAAAAAGCATCTGACATTTGGTGCACTGGTTTGTAATCAGGAGAGAACCTGCCTCTATTGTTGCCATGGTGACCGCACATCACCCACAGTTTGCGGTCTGGCGGACCAGCCTGGAAACCGGTGCTAATGATCTTGTCTTCATATAAAACATAAAAAATATTGTTTATTGCTCTCCTGTTTGTGTTTACTTAAAGGTTACGTACAGTTCAGAATTGTAACTGGATTTAAAAAAAAACAACACTTTTTTTTCTCATTCCTCCTTTAAAACAACATATTGTATGTGGAGATGCACAGTGAGTGATGTAGAAAATACTTAAAAAAAGATGTTCTATCAAAAGAATGCCAACTCAACGGGTGGCCCTCAAACCTGTAACTGAATGGCCGTTTAAGCCAATCACACATCAGAAGAAAGTCAACTCTGGAAAATGGTGTGTGAACAACAATGACCTTTAAATTGACACGTAAAAATTACAATTAAAAAAAAAACAAACAGAAATTGACTTCACTAAATATTCCGATCAAAAGAAACCCCAACCCAAACAAACTTTGTTTATGGCTGAGCAACAGGCTACGCTTGAATGGAATGTCTGTTTTAGCTGTCCTAACGACAATGGCCGATAAACTCAAAAAAAATACATACCACCAAAAAAACCTAAAAAACATACAATAGAGGAAATTGGCAAATATTTCACAAAATATTGTGAAATATATATCATCAAATCCCGTCTACACTTGAAAAAAAAAAGTCTTCAGTAAGTTGGAATACCGTCTAGGCCGCTTATACGACTACTTGACTTCTTGGGCATTGTTGATTTTAGCTTCATGGACCAACATTCCTTGCTAGAAAAATACATCTCTGTGGAAAAGTGTCTTTAAGGTGAGGATGGTGTCCAAAGCAGGTTAGCGAGGCACATACGGTTCCCTTTTTAGGCCAAAATATTAGCTTTTTCCCCCCCCTCCTTGCTGAACGTGATCTCCCCCTAGTGGCCATCAACTGAAGTGTCCAAAGGCCACCCCCGCACAAAAAGATCATGCAAATACACTTGGAAAAATACACAATGAATGGGATTAGGGTATAATTTCTATATAGCTTTACACGTACATATATAAATTCTTATACTTTGAAGGAATGTTAATCTATTTTGTTGTTCTTATAAGGTACAAAATAACTTTTCATCCTATGTAACACATTGTATAATCAACATATTTAAACAGTCCTTTATCATCTTTTAGAGAAGAAAATCCATAATAAAAATAAGTTCTATGCTTTTTTTCCTCCCTTGTATCTTACAATATATTTCTCTCTGTCAACACACACACACACACGCGCGCGCGCACACACGCACACAAACACACACATGTCCCCATTGTGGTTTCTCCTGCAGCAATCTGGCGGCCGTCAAACGGGATGTGTAAACAAAAATGGTGTTAATAATAATAATAATGGCGGCAGCGCTCATCAACAGTTGTCAACAGAGCCCCAAAATTCACAAGATGGCGGCCCGCGTGCGAGCGAGGCGCCGTTACAACGGGCACCTGGCGCAGCCGCACTCCAGGGCCGTCTCCATCTCCTCGGAGTACGAGGTGCCGTCAGTGCAGCGGAACACCACCTTCCTCCTTCGAGTCTTGGTCACGCCGCAGCAGACGCCCGGGGGCGCCGCCGTCTGGCACGAGCGGGGGCAATCCATGCGCGGGATCCTGCTGGTGGACGTGCACGTCCGCATGGCCTGGTGCCGCTTCAGCTGCTCACGCACCATCTCACCTTGGCACGTCACCTCTGGACACGGGACAGAGGACGCATACGTGATGAACCATGTCCTCAAAACACACACACACATTCGCCACCAGAGCTCCATTTAGACAACCTACCGGTGTCGCAGGTCGGTCCGGTGTAACCAGGCAGACAGTTGCAGACGGGCTCCCCGCCCTCCGACACCCTGCACTCGCCGTGCCCGCAGCGCTGCCCCCTGCAGGCCGGAGGCTCCTGCTGCAGCTCACAGAACTGGCCCTGGTAGCTCTCGCTACACTGGCAGCTGTAGGACGCCCCCTTGGGCACGCACACACCGTGAACGCATCTGGAGAGGGAGGAGGACGGGACTGGTTAGCGGAGGATCATAAAATATTTTTGGGGAATTAAAATGTTCTTTCCGAAGCACCCCCCTCCCAAACACCCCCTTTATTTACACGCATAAACATGTCAAAAAGTGGTAAGTGGTTGCGTGGCGACAGGGAGGCATAAATTGCTGAATGTGTTCATCAAAAAGGCCAAGAAACAAAAAGAACATTGGAACTAAATGTTCCTGCCCCCCCACAATTACATGCTCAAGTTGTATTTCAATAAAGTGCCAGCAGAAGTGACAGAATATGTCATTCAAGGATAATTTCCTTTAGAACAGGTCCATACTGTCTTCTGTCATTAAAAATGCCATAGCATGCATGGATTTATCTTATTATACGTCATTTCTGTCTCCGTGCTCTAAAATGTTTACTATTCTTCTCTGCTGTGCGTATCGCGCATGTCTTTATCTGACCAAGTGCTCTCCGGGTTTTGACTTTGTGGGTTCTTTTGGTGACTTTCTTTTATGAAAGGTGACGGTTATGATGAAAAACTAGTGAGGGGGGATAGCATGAATTATATGACACGTCTTTATTTGAGCAAGCGTGGCGCCGGGGTTTTGACTTTGTCGATTTTGTTCTTCCTATGCAACTGTTATAAAATATGACGTTATCATGAAAAACTAGCGAGGCACAATAGCATTATTTATATGACAGGTCTTTATTTGAGCAAGCGTTCAGCAGGTTTTAACTTTGCAGATTATTTTCTTTCTATTGATTTTGGCAATCACGTATAGCTGGAGAGGAGCGATATCATTACCGTAAATTCCGGTGTAATTTATGGTGAAATTCTAATCTTGTGACATCAGAATTATTAATTACCGTGAGGAACCGGTAGCTCTTTTTTTGGCAGGCTATCAGTGCACTCACAACAAGCTTTTCAACCCATTGGTTGTCAGTGGAGGTCAGTATACATACCCAATATAAGAACCTAACAGTCTGACTCACCGTGTCATCTTTTACTAACAGCACTACATTCAGCACACGGCAACTTCATACTCAAAAGGTGTATATACAAATATCAAAAGATGTACTGATGTGACTTTAAAATAAAGAAAAAGCCAACTTTTTAAAGTTTTCCCATAATGCATTGCATCTTGGCAGCCCATCCATTGAGCCCCTGCAATGATGTCACCTTCCATCCGTCACCGTTTCCCTGACTTTTGGTCCTCTGGCTTCCTCTGGTGGACAGAAGCAGCACTGCACTCATTTCCTACAAGTATGTGTTATGTGCTCTCCTCCAATGTGCTCTCCTCTCAACCAAAATGCATTACAGGAACACTTTGAAATGTTGTTTTTTTCATATAAAACTCATTTTGAAACATGTTTCTATATTCCTGAGGTATGACGTTTCAGTGTAGTTGCTGTGTGATGAGTTTAATGTTGTTGGTAAGATGAACCCGTGAGTCAGACTGGTATATCGTGTAATGACCTCCTGCAATTTCCAATGGGTTGACAAGCTCGTTGTGAGTTTTTTTCATAGCTCATGATTGGCTCCTGTCAAATAAAGAGCTGCTTGGTCCTCACAGAGTCGTGCGTGCCACAATATGCTACTTTATGACGTGGACATGTGCGGCTTATACAAGAACAAATGTGGCTTTTTGTCTAAATTTAGTGGGTGCGGCTTATACGCTGAAAATTACGGAAATGATATGAGATGTCTTTATTTGAGCGCGTGTGCCGCAGTTTGAAGATTACTTTCTTTCTGTGGATTTCTTTGATCAAATGTGATGGTTATCATGAAAAACTAGAGAGGTGCAATAGCATTATTTATATGACATTTTGATATTATGATATTATTTTCTTTCTATTGATTTCTTTATATCGTCTGTAACTGGTGAGGCGTGATATCATTCGCTGTCTTTATTTGAGCAAGTGTGCCATGGGGTTTGACTTTGTAGATTATTTTGAAGCCTTTTTTGAAATATGATATCATGTACTGTGGAACCGAGGAGGACCAGTTGCAACACTCGGTTATGTGTTTGTGTCCCCAAAAGAGCTGTAAACCTAGGGGAACACTGAAAAGTCAAGTGGACCAACAGCATGCTAATTTCCTGTTTGTGAATACTGTATGTTATACTGGATAGCTTAGATTGATGCATGTACACTGTAATTGATTATGTCCAGATGCTTGACTCTGCCCACCTGCTGTCCTGGCAGGGACTGGGTGCCGTCGTCTGCTCACACAAGGTCCCGCTGCGTCCCGGCGGGCACTGACATGTAACGCCCATCTCGCCGCCCTCTCTGCACGTCCCCTGTGCGCACACGCTGCAAGAGTGGCAGCCCACCAGGACGCCATCACCCTGCCGATACAACAACGGGCTGTGATCCACAGACATGAAGCTGCTACTAGCATCATTGGGATGGAGAAGGTCATTCATGATTGAATTATGAACTATTAACCTCATAACAAAACATGGAACCACAGGTATTTTAAAACTGGGGTATTTTTCTATGGACTTTGGCCATATATCCAAACATTAACTGCATTCAGTGTTTTTTTCTCCTCAATAAAGTACAGTGAAAATTTCAAACATAGTTTCAAAAGGTGATTAATCGTAATTAATTCATTTATGGACTGTGATTAATCTGTATTGTATTCATTTGACAGCCCCAATTAGAATTATATTCAGAAATAACTCCACTGATGGTTCCCTCTCTGTTTTTAAAGTGCCTTTTCCTTAAAGGTCTTTCTTCAGGCTTCTGATTGGCTAAAATGGCCTCACATGAGTTACAGCACTACCTGTTGCTTTGGAGGTCACTTGTTAGTTTTTCTGGTGAGACATAATTTAAAAATAATAAAAAAAAGGTAAAGTAGACAAAAAATCCAACAAATATAGTCAATTCTACATGTTTTTGACATTTTACTTTTTGTGGCCATGCAACCTCTATGGTGATCGTATCCAGACCTTCCTGATGATGATGATAGTACCTTTCCCTCCACGGGTCGGCCTCCTGTTGCCTGGTAACTCAGGTCTTGCGGTTCCCCGTTGATTTGGACATTGTGGATGCAACCATTGAAGAACTGAGGGGAACGTTCCGGGCTGGGCCGTAGACCGGAGGCCACCACCTGGTAGGGCACGCCTGGGAGGACAAGGTGAGACATGAAGTTGCACGAGATGAAATGCAGCAGCTCTCAAGTGCAGGGTTTTCTAGTTTTTTGAAGAAGTGAGACAAAGATCTCTCAACCACATCCTAAAAGTGTGTGTGAGTGTGTGTGTTTGTGGCTATTTGTGTTTTTATTCATGCATGATAAACTTATCTTCACAACCACAAGAAGCCGACATAGTCAAACATAAACACGTGGCTTTTTTTCTCCATTCAAATGCATCTGTACAGTGTGTGCGTGTGTATGTGTGTGTGTGTGTGTGTGTGCACATACCTCCTATGTAGAGCTGTGTGTTGTGGTCGACGGAGGGTTGCCGTGCCAGCATGCCCAGGCTCTTTGGGGTGCCGTCATCCACCACCAGGCTGAGCGAGTGGTTCTGAATCAACAGCTCGACCGTGTGGAAAAGCCCGTCATTGACAGACTCCACGCTGTTAGAAACACACAGAAAGATGGTTCCGATTAAGATGAATTCTAAGACAGACATAAATGGATACGCCAGACGCTGAATGGACGCTAAACATCTTCAAGTGTTTACTCTTTGTTTTGTTTGCAAATCAACCAGTTCCAGAAAAGTTAAATGAAAATGAAACAAAGCAACACTCTCGTAATGTTATTATTTAGCCCCATTTAGTCTTGTTTTGTCGACACACGGCTAAGCAAGAACCTTATTCGTTTTAAATGATACAAGACAGGAGAGGTAGCAGAAGACACAAATCAAAACAAGGCATGTTCCTTGCAGACCATTTATCCATTGTTTATTAAAGTAGATTTATTAAGTATATGGCACAAGAGAACCAATGTTGTAAAAGCATTGCAGTAATTCCTCGTTTATCCCTCGTTTGAGTTCCAGACCCAACCGTGATAAGTGAATTTCTGCAAAGTAGGATTCCTCATTTATAAATTGAATATTTTCATAGTTAAAGCATAGAAACTGACTTTGTAAATACACGTTTTAACATTACAGTATTTGAGCCCTCTAGACATGAAATAACACCCCATAGTCACTTTTACACTCGTATTACCCAATATAGTAGACATGATATGAGACAATAAGACATATAAAGCATAAATAAGACATAACATAGTTGCTTGTTGTTGTTTTTTTTGTAACTTCCAATTTCTATACAGTACTTCCTGCAGTGGCTACTGTCTCATCAATGTAACATTACTGACATCTAGTGACCAGCGTGGAATACTACATAACATCACAACGTCTTTGTATGCGTCTTCTGAATGTCTTTTATTTATATTTTCGTTCATTTAGCCAATTTGATCTGTTATGCTGAAGGTGGCAACGGGTAAAAGGCAGATGTACCCTTGTTATGGCTGAGCTGGGCACATTTTTTTAAACAGATATTCAATACTCCATGTCAGAGAAAGAATCAGACTGATTTTTAATGCAACAACATAGGTAAGTTGTAGGTCAAATCAGTACATCTCAACTTCTAACATCAGTTTTTTGGAGGATCTTTAAATCTATTTTACTCTTCCAAATAGTGTTGATTTAAAGGCTATACAATATATTTGAGGAAGCTAATTAAAATGCAACACTTTGGATTTTTGACGCTCGGCAACACAAGCTGGACATGGTGGCTGAGTTCAAAGGTGAAAATCGCCTGCCAAACTTATATTTTCCAGAATTATATAAGAACCCACTTGATTTTGAATGCTACGTGATCCCATTATGTTTTTGTGTTGGTTGCAATGTTCAGCCAATTGTCCTTTCCTTCTTAGTTTGGAGCAAAATGAAAGTCCAGATGTGCAACAGTGTCATGAATAAAGATGATGACCTTCTGCACCCTGTCCGACCCCGGCAACAACGTCAGTATGAGAGCGAGTGAGGTCCCCTCTCTGAGTGGTTTTAGCTGGAGGGGAGACAGACAGCTAGAGAGACAGTGGTTTGGCACAGACGGAACAAAGACGAGTGGCGGCGGATGGGGGCATGTTGAAAGAAAACCAGGGGGCGACCATGCTAAGTTTACCACAACAAAACCATGTTGGAGGTCCGCTGCAGTCTCCCGCATCGTAAAAATCAACACAATAGCGCTTTTGTTTTGTCAGTTTGGAAGTAGTTCGAGATTTGATTGACAGACGTTTATAAAGCATTCAGATTATGCTGATTAAAAGCGTTCGGAGCGTATCCCGGACTTTGTTTTGCTATTCTTTTTTAAATAGAAATGCTGATGCTGCTCAAGAAGAAATAAGAAAGAGGAAGGAAACAATTACAAACCACACAGGCTAAAACAAACAATGCTAACATGCCTTTAAAACTCCCCTATTATGTAAAAAGTGACCTTTTCATGACGTACTAACAGTAATACGTGACCGCTGCAGTCTCAAACCTGTGGGTACGGGGACATATTTTGTGGCCCCCATTTGACATCAAAGACTAGTGTAAGTGCGGCCTGCAAAGCCTGGGCAAGTTCAGAGGCACTTGCAGGGGCTCATGGTGAAAGGAAAAAGGGGTCACTACACAGAACACAAACTGCAATCACGGTGCCAACACGAAAACGACAGAAACACAGATAGGGAAACCACTACTATGGGGGGGAAAAAACGATGTTAACTCTAAACACGTAAGTTTGGCATCTTTTTACAAAACGAGTACCGCAAAGCATGCTGGTAGCTGGCATCACTCCTAATGCTTTATGCGGCCCCGCTTCATCCAAACTGGATCTCCAGTGGCCCCCAGGTAAATTGAGTTTGCCCGACAGCCTGTTTATGAGTGCCAAACGTGAAAAAAAAGTATCATCTCCCTCACTTGTTTGCTCCACTTTTGAGAGAAGATGCTCGGTTCGGCTTTTCATGACATTATGAAGGACATGTGACCACCTCCGACCCGCCCCAGCCACCACTTCACAAATTATTATTATTATTATTTTATTAAAAAGGCTTCACTGCACATCTTTAAAAAAAGACTGTTTACGAGCACCTCACATGTTTGCTCCAGCCAAGCGACTCTAGTTGGATTAGCAGGAAGTCAAGTGTACGAGTGTGAACGCACCCTTAAAAGTACATACTTGTGTCATTGCTGGAAAAGTCCAACAAACTACAAAGCAGGGCCAAAATAATCCCGACACAAACTATGTTATTCTTTTTTATTTGACACAGCTCTCCACATGTTGCCCCCGCCCCATCTTTGAGCCATGTTAACCGCAACGCAAACACACATTTAAACCCCATTTCCCCCAATTTATCTTGATATTTAAAGCTCCAATAATTGGTTCAAGGTGGATTACTGAGACATTCGTGCATTACATCCACAGTGACAGATGACTTCCTGCTTTTTCTCCACCTCGCTCACTCCCACTACATCAAGCTAGTTTAGCTTTCAGCTGGTTGCCGAGGAGAAAAGCAGGCGTATACATGGTTTCTATTAGGAGCCATGTCATTTAATAACAATACAATCCAGACACAATGATGCTCTGAAAGACCTTGCTCATCTTTTAACCTTTTGTCCTCACTTTTTGTTTTAAAAATATCCCTTATTTATCAATATAACATTTTCCCTTTTTCCTATCAAATTCAAGCCCATAATTCCCTTCTGAGTTCGCTCAAGAGGCTTAAAAATCAAACCAGACATTTAAACAGCTGAGGACGTAATCTAATTGATTTTTGTTTTGCTGTGGTGCGCCACAATGCAATTCAATTATGCTATGACACAAGAACTCCACCAGGGGGCAAGAGATGACAAGTAGATTTTCCAAGGCTTTTCTTGGCTTGGACTCTCAGCATACTGTACACACATTCTGTGTATGCCTGCTTGCAATTTGTGTCTGTGTCAGTCATTTTTCAGCAGCTCAATTTTACTGGGCCCAGCAGGGACAATGACTTCCTGTTAGCATAGAATAAAAAAAAAAACTTAATTTATGTACTTGATTAAATCAGGGGTGCTCAAAGTCCAGCCCACGACTCTTTTTTTAATTGGCTTGTGGCACATTCTAAAAAATAATAATTTCAATAGAAAACTTTAAAAAAAAACTAACTAGAAAAAATTGAAAAATCAGCAGTAATGTAGAAGAATAATGTCAAAATATTAAGAGAAAAAAGTTGTATTATAACAAGAATAACATTGTATTATTTATTTTGAGGAAAAATAACGTAATTTCTGTAGCATAAAAAAGTCATAATATTATGAAAAACAAACAAAACAAAACAAATAAAGTGGTAATTTTTGGAAAGTTGGGTTGCGGAAAAAGTTATGTTACCAGAATAAAGTAAAAATATTATGAGAACAAAGTCATAATTATGAAATAAAACATACAATAAGAAAGTTGAAGTAGTTAGAAAATTAAAAAGAAAACAACCAGAGCAGAAATGACAAAACAGCTGTAATTTTACAAGAATAAAGTCAAAATATTAAGCGAAAAAAGCCGTATTCTAAAAAGAAAATAAGTTAAAATAAGTTAAAATAAGCAATTTTACGAGAAAAAAAGTAGTATTATGAGGAAAAATAATTTTAATAGCATAGAGTTGAAATATGAATCGTAATAGTTCATGTTAAGTTGTAGTATGATGAGAAACAAACACAACAAAGTTGCGATTTTTGGAAAAATAGTTAGAGAAAAAAATTTAAATGTGGGAACAAAGTAAAATTGATGAAGATTATTTAAGAAGAAAGTTGAAATATTTGGAAAATTAAATAAAAACATCAAAAATGGGAAAAAAATAGCAAAGACCGACGTTCAAACTAATAGTAGGCTTTTTCACATAAATCACAAAGCTGAGATGCATTTTGTCTTGAAATACATATAACTTCCTAATATATCTACATGTGTTGCTTTTCAAAATATCAAATTGACCCTTGCATCCTTTCATTTTTCACTATGTGGCTTTCAATGGAAAAAGTTCGGACACCGCTGGATTAAATCCAGCACCTCCTTACAATCATAAACTTTCTTTTAAAAAACAATTAGACGTAAGACTAAGAGTGCGTTCAGGCTTATCGTGTTTGTGGTTCGCTTGACAGGAACTCTGGTACAGGTGGTCTTTGGGTTTCGACAAGTTCCGCTCTTGTCTAAAGTCAAATTTGACTGTAAGTTAAAACTCATATCTAAATTAACACTTCCGGCACTCACACTGTACACAGAACACACGGTGGACATAAAATACACAAAAACACTAAATCCAGAAATGAAACACAAAAAAACCTAATCACTTTCATAGGAGCAGATCAGTCATGTGTAGTGTTACTGAGTTTTGTGATTTCTAACACTCTGAGAAGCCATGAACATGACATGAGTCCTGACTGTGTGCGTGCGTGCGTGCGTGCGTGCGGGAGAAGGACTGCTGGGATAGTTGAGTTTGCTGATGTTGTTTTTGCATGGTTCAGGGCGACTGTAGCCTCACTTGGTTTTGCAATAAACAGATTGCTCGACCACCTCGTCATCCTTCCAAAGTTCGGGTAGACTTTACAATACAATCTTTATCCTTAATGATGGTCGAGTGATTGAATGCAGCCATTATTGAGCATATAATGTCCTGCATTCTTCCGCCGCCACCACGCACTGTAACCAGTTTTCAAACAAGTCTTTTGTTTACGGACCAAAAGTTTGAAATTAATTTATGGGAGTGCGTTTGTAACCACAAAACAAAACAGCGTAAACAGACGACCACCTGTACATTTGCTCTGCTAAGACTGTTCATTCGGGAAAGACAACACACTCACACACAATCAAACTGTCAAGACAACACGATCAATCAAATAAGCAGGGCCAAGGCATCGTTTGAAACCCTGGGTTACATTGGCATGAGACAGACGTCATTTATTGTTTGACTTCCCTGATTCTGACTGTTTAAGAGGAAGCACTGTTGCCAACTCCTCAGTAAGACAGGTAGCTATTGGATGACCTACAAGTTGCTAGATGATGTCATTGGCTAATTTTCATATAATTTGCGTATGACCTTGTGACAGATGCTGTAGGGAAAAAGCATAACTTCGTAGGAAAGACAAAAAACACCATAATTACGTTTCGAATTTAGGTTCCCAAAGTGGGGTACACGTGCCCCAAGGGGTACATCAATTTAAAAATGAAAAACAATTAGCGACTATCTCTTACAATTACGAGTACGCCTGACCGCCTCACGGCACAAGGAGAACCGAGCAGAAAAGACAGAGCACGAAACTGGTCAATGCTCTGTGTACAAAAAATAAGTAAGTCTGATGATTATTTTGTGTGTTATGAGTGTTTAATCTTGATCTTATTTATATTAGTGTTTCAATCCCCGCATCGCGTAGCCGTGAAAACCTGTCACTCTGAGTGGGGATTCCCTGATGAGGCTTATCTTATGTAGGGGATCTTATGTATAAGGCTTTATCTTTATCTTTGGATGTATTTTTGTACTTCGCATACCGCTTTAATCATGGTTGTTAAAGGGGACCTTTTTTAAAATGTTTATTACGAATCGGAGTACCAAACCACAAGTGTGAATGTAGCCTAAAAATATATATATTTATGCATTAGCTCCACTTACACTGTTAAATTTAATTAGGCATTTCCTGGTAGTATTTGAGACTTTTTACATACATCATATTTATTTATGATTCATTATATGTTCCTGCAATGCACGTTTGTGTCACTTGTACATACAAGCCAGTCATTGTGTGTGTGTGTGTGTGTGTGTGTGTGTCTGTGTGTGGCTGTGTAGCAGCCCAATTTGATTAAAGTGACATGTAGCAGGCAAGGCAGCCAGTCCCGTATTACCGTGGTAACCTCAATTAGTCATTGCTGAGACAGCAGCTGCTCCATTGTTTATTTATTTATTTCCCCCCCCCCAAGAATCAAATTTTCAATGAAGCAACTTTCTCCTAAAAAGATGTAGTGCTAGCTGTTTGATGTAACCTTCCAGGAATGAGCATTTCTTGCGGTTTTTTTGGCCTCTAAAGTTTCGGTATATGAATATGTGAATTGCCTTGGAGCATTTTAAACTCTATATTGTTCAAGGAATGTCTGTGTGTTTCCGCCAAGATTTGAGTTCAAGACACATTGGCCGCCAAAAGTCAGACCGCTACCGAAATAGGCTCGTCATGTGTATGACTGGGCCAGAGCTGCCGGACTGGAACACACAATTGTGCGTGAAATTTTAGATAATACTGTAAGTTGTGCTTTAGAATGCACAACAGGGAAACAGTCCTGGCCATTTTTATTATTATTATTATTATCATCATCATTATAGTCTACATTATAGTTATCATCATGATAGTCTACATTGGAATAGGCTACGACGCTCATGCTTACTATCTGACGTGCATGTTTTAATTTTGATTTCTCATCCACGGACAATGTTATAAATCGTACAGACCATAAAAATTCTTCTCAACTTCAGCTACGGAACAGACATAGCCGCGAAAATCAACAAAATTGCTTCGATTCTTATCCTGATTACCTGCCATTGTTGCTAGGTAGAATTCAAAGGGCTCAATCACAACTGCCCCGTAGGCATTAACAGAGAAGTAAACATAAATAATAATAAACATTAATAGAGAGTCAGTCAAATAAGCGAACTGAAAGAACTTGATTAAAAACAACAATACAGTGGAACCTCAGTTAACGTACGAACCGGTTAGCATGTTTTTCGGTTAACTGCAAGAATTTACGCCAAAATTTTGCTTCGGTTTGCATACATTTTCCCATTACTGTACAAATGGCGCGTGATGCCATGTTATTAATATACTACCTGAGTCCAACTGTTTTCTTAATGTATTTTTATCACAAAATGCCCTTGTTAGCAACCTATTAGCTTGCTAATAGATGGAAACAGTCATCAATTAAGGTAAAAGTGACATTAAATGTTCATGTTTATCCCTTTGATTTATAATTTATATACATTTTAAATTGTTTTCTGCATGTAAAACTATAATTGTAAAACTAGAAAAAAACGTGTTTTGTAACTTTTTGGCTTTCTGGAACGGATTAATTTGATTTACATTACTTCTTATGGGAAAAAATAGACTTGGTTAGAGTAAGTTTTGGTTAGAGTCGGACCTTCTGGAACAGATTAATGATGCTAACCAAGGATCCACTGTATAAACTTTATGAGACAAGGTTACTAAGACATTCATTTGTATTTGTATTTGTATTTGTACTTTATTTATCCCACGGCGGGGAAATTTACTTGTTACAGCAGCAAGCAAGATACGCAAGTAAAGAGTACAGTGTAAAGAAATTTTGCAATCACATTGCTCTCTATTAAATTAAAAACGAAAATCAGCACCATATGTAATTACTTTCTTAATATAGTTTGACTGTGTAAAAGGCAAAAGCGGATAAATGCTGCATCTTTTGGCCATAAGAGGTTCTACTCTGCCCTAAACCCCACCCTCCTCCTCCTCCTGTCGCTGGCTGTTGAGTAACTGTAGACGTGTTCTGTCTGACCTGATGGTAGATTAGCATGGCATTTAGTAAAGGGCAGCGCATTAATACACAACATTCTCTCTTTCGCTCTCTCTCTCTCTCTCTCACACACACACACACACACACATGCATAAAAATCATCATCTGTTGCAAAGGCAGTGGAAGGATTTCCTGCATCTTTTCCCCCCTTGTCTTCAATTCAAGAGCATCACATGTATTTGTAAACTAATTCTTCTACTTCTGAAATGCTGCACACAAAAGGGCAAAAATCCTCATAAGTATGACAGACTTTAAATTTCTCACAGACCTTAATGTGCTCTACTACAAAACACACTGTAACTTTAGGGTGTTTAGCTGAATCACCACAAAATTATGTGTCAAATGTGAGAAAGACTGGTTGAAAATCATGGCTGCAGGCCTGTCACGATAATTGTAAGATGATAATTGTCCTACAAATTATTATCGATAATCGATATGATTGGCAAAATGCTTTGAGACCATTTTTTCATTAATTATATAGCATAATGATGCGAGTACATGGTATCAAAAGCAATAAACTTTAATTACTCAAGAGTATTTAACATTGTAATTGGAATGTCAAGAGCTTTTAAATAAAATACACAAACAGCTTATTAAATTAAAACAAACAAAACAAGACAAAAAAACCCCAATGAAAATAAAATGGACTTAGCAAAAATCGCACTTAAATAAATATCACAATCATAACCGGAAAGACTCCGTCTCTGCTACAAAAATAAAACCCACTCCAATATAAAGCACACACAACAATAAATAAAATGGAGTAGTCTCTGGAAACAAAATTGCACTTGAATAAATAATGAACATTGGGTATTATTCCTTAACAGAAAGGCTTAACATATAGCAAACAACACTCTGTGAGCATCCACCATTTTTCGCTGTTTTGTTTATATTTACTTTGCCGACCAAACGTCTCAGATAAGAACTGACTGTCGAGAGAAGGCTCCTCAGGTAGTACTTTTTTTCCCACTTGGGAAAACTGGACAGGATGGTTGTGTTTGAGATGCGCTATCCCCTTCTTCATCGTCACTACTTTCTAGCAAATGCCATGCGCTTACTTTGTTAATTCTGTTTGAAACCAAAATATTCCCACACTGGGGCTATGGCATTTGGCTTAAAAGCCATTGCTTTTGTAACTTCATTCATATATGCGTTTGCTTGGTCACGACGCTAACTTGTGCTAACGCTAACCTGGCCTCTGTGTATCAACTCACTAGCAGCCCCGCTGCCACCTACTGGGACAAAGAGGCTGAATGACTGAGAGGAGGGTTCACTCTCTCTGTTCACTCCGATATGGAATCAACACGCCCAGACAGATGCAGAGTGAACCCTCTCGTCATCCAGCCTGCGTGGTAAAGAGAGAGGAGACAGTGGAAAACAAACACGCATGCTCATGTCAATTTATCAAGGCCGCCAAAATTATCAACTTTTTTATTTATCGTTTGATTAATCGATTTACTGATTATCGTGACAGGCCTACATGGCCACCATCAAGCAATATGTATTTGCACTTAGCAACCACCTACTATAAGTCACTGACCATTTGGCTAATGATTATATCTATATCACATGTATGTGAGCCTACCAGTCCAGGCTGTACCCTGCCCAAAGTCAGCTGGGAAAGGCTCCAGCATACCCCCGCGACCATAGTGAGGACAAGCGTCATAGAAAATTGGATGGATAGATGTATGAGAGCATGTCTTCCGAAAGAGGCGGGGGGGCGTCTTCCAAAAGATTCCACGATCCATAGGGGGCACCTCAAATGTCATGAACGGTCACGTATGATGTTAGCGTACATCTGTGTGCGTGACGGAGGCCCCATTGTAACTATTACAAGCGATTACTCACTGCTATTACGAGTTAGCCTCTCTTGGTTTTGGCAGCCAAACACAGCCCAACGTCACAAACCCCCGTCTCCAAACTTTTCCGCCGCTCCGCACGCCGTTGAGGTTTTGACTCTGCTCACACAGTATTTTTGTTTCAAATTGGGGTAGATAGGATTTAGGCTGATCGCACTCCATGTAATCAAAAAATGGCACATGCGAAGGAGTACATAGCAGATTGTGGTGAAGCAGACTGGAGTTGGACCATCTTGGATCTCCTTCCAGATTACTGAACAGTGAGAGGCAGTGTTTACTTAGAACTTGTACTCAGCCATCATTCAGTGGATCTACTAGCTGCCTTCACTTCAATAAAAAATTGGGTGTCTTCATTTTTGAACGTGACTGGAAATGACATTTGTGGTGCCCCCTATGGGTTGTGGTCAAATGCTGTGAAAGACATGCTGACATACATGTAATACAGATATCCTCAAAGACCATATAACCATTAGATAACTAGGCAATGGTTAATGACTTGTAGCCAATTAGTTGCTAGTCCCGCCCGTGCTTGTACAAAGATGTTTCGCCTGAAGGCGGCCATGTTTTTCAACCAATCTTGCTCAAATTTTACACACGTGCTTGTCAGTCCCATAAAAATGTGTACCAAATTTGGTGGTGTTTCAGCTAAAAGTCCTAAAGTTTTTGTTGTAAAGTGCATTTGGCTGTGTGATAAATTTAAAGTCAATCCGACTTATGGGTGTCATACCTTGAGTTTAATAAGAGCAACACCGTGTGGTGTATTTATCAGAAAAATAATAGCAAAAGCAACCCAGAAAGGGTGCATGTTTTGACAAATTTTCACCCTTTTGGGTGCAGCGGTTCAGGAGTAGAAGAGTTAACCTTCATAACCACACACATACAACCCATTCACCTAACCATATATGGACACATAGTATTGCGGAAACACCTCTTCACTGATCAATTGATAATGAAGTAAGGGATGGGCTGAATCTTAATTCTTCATTCTAGCGAGACATTTTCTCCATAGTTTTACAGTTTGCTGCTCCTTGCGTCTGTCGGTGAATCTGCTGTCCTCTTGTGTGTCCGTTAGCCCTCACAATCCCTGCTTCCGTCAGTGATTCTAGTCCGGCCTAGCAGGCGTGACTCGTGTCAAGCTAACGAGAGTCGACAAGGATAATTCCCTGACTCATTCTGTGGTTGACCCCCCTTGCATTGTATCCCTCAGTCATCTCCACACTCAATCATCTGTTTTCATCACTCTCCTTTAATGGGCCACCTATTCTACGCAGTTGTGTCTTCATTGAGTTGTGTTTTTTTTTTAGTGTTTTTTTTCTTTTCCAGATTCAGTCCATCCATCTTGATGTCTTCTGCTCAAGAAGCATACACGAAATAGCGATCTTTATACAGGATGTTCCGTACTTTCCGGACCATGAGTCACACTTTTTTCATAGTTTATATCCTGTATATCCATCCATCCATTCACTTTCTATGCTGCTTCTCTTCATTAGGGTCACGGGGGTATGCTGGCGCCTATCCCAGCTGATTTGGCGTGACAGGCGGGGGTCACCAGCCAATGGCAGGGCACATATAGACAAACAACCATTCACACTCACATGCATACCTATGGACAATTTAGAGTCTCCAATTAACCTAACATGCATGTTTTTGGAATGTGGGAGGAAACCGGAGTACCCGGAGAAAACCCACACACGCACGGGGAGGACATGCAAACTCCACACAGAAATGCCCAATGGATTCGAACCCAGGTCTTGCTGATCTCCTGACTGTGACTGTGTGGCCAACATGCTAACCACTAGACCACTGTGCAGCCCATACTGTATATCCATCCATATCCATCCGTATGCTGGAGCCCATCCCAGCTGAATTTGGGCGAGAGGCGGGGTACACCCTGGACTGGTCGCCAGCCAGTCACAATGAGATCGGGAGCTTGGTGAACTTTCTTCCTGGTAACTTGTTTGTTGGACTCTTCAGCCTATTCAGGCTCCCATATATGTTGTTTATGCTACTGTGTACTCAGCCTGTTGTTCTGTGTGCTATTGCATAATTGAATAGCTTGCCTTTTCAGATCAAATGTCTGTTCTTGGGCTTGAATTTTGTGAAATAAACTTCTCAATTAATGTGACTTGTAGTCCAGTGCAACTCATATTTTTTTTCCTCCTTCATGACACATTTTTTTGACCGATGCAACTTATACTCTGGAGCGACTTATAAAGTCCTGAACATACGGTATGTCTTTATTTTGGACTTTTTTGGAAAAACATGCCATAAAACTTGACTGAGTGGTTAAAGGAATTAGCAAATAAAAAAACAGCTTTATGTTTTGATTCAATGGGATAGGCACCAGCACCCTCATGTGATGCTGAACAGGATACGCGCTATAGAAAATAGATGGGTGATCTCGGGTTGTGGTGCAAAAATGAGCACAGACCAGTGTCATTGAGCAATAAATCCTTACCCTCGTAATGTTAGGTGACCACATTTTGATGTCTGTAAAAACAAATGTTTCATAAAATTCCACTCCGTGAGTGCACTCATTTATGCTGAGCACTATAACAGCTTGTCATACAAGTGGGACCCCCACCCTTTGGCAAAGTTTATCCTGCACTTTAAATACTATATTGGTTTTGATAGTCCAACACCACATGCAAGCAAGTTTAAGCTGTAAAACAATCGACGAGCGACAATTATGAAGTTTTATGATGCCTTACGGTTAAACTCTGCGCAAAAATGCGTGGTTGGTCAACAAGGTTCGGTTTCCGCCGAGCATTTTTTCGAAGGTGAAGGTACAATCATGGTTTTTGCAACAGGAGCTAATTATTCGGTGGTTTTTACAAAAGATGTCTGATTATATAAAAGTATGAGTCGACATCACATCGCTTGACTTTTACTAGGTTTTCGGTTTCAAATGAAGAGTCTCACGTCGTCCTTAAGGCCGCATGATTAGCAAAAATCAATTGTTGACATACCTCTGGCTAATTTTATAGTCAGTGCCTGCTAATCGCATTGGGAAATGGACAACTCGACCTCGGCATCGGGAGAAGCACCAAAATCTGCTGTTTTTATTGGAGGGACACTCTACAGAAGTGCATATTTTCATCCTTCGTCCATCTCCTCCTTTCTCCTTCAAGTTAGTTTAACTTCTTAGGAATCATTTCAGCCTGTTTTCTACTGTTTTGATTCCAGACGCCCTGGTAAATGCAGTGGTATTATCTTGGATTACCATCTCCCTTTACCACAATTTACCATGGAATATCAATTCCTATGAAAATGTCAATGTATCTTTTTATATAATATCCAAAGGCTTTACGGCAGACTAACACACTTGAATGAGGTCTTTTGTTTGGCCCGTTTGAAGTCTCACCTAGAAAGATTTTTGCTAGGTTTCTCTCGAGGGCCGCAACTGTCTCATCGGGATTACAGCGGAATTTTTCGAGGTTCATGTTTGTTTACAGAGGGAAGTGCAGCGTTATGGATCTGCGAGCGTGTGTCTGTATGTGTGGTGGGAAGAACCGCTCTGTGGATTATAGCGTGCTGGGACAAAATCAGCAGCTACTGAAAAGTCCACAAAACCTAATTGAAATTGGAACTTGGACTGTAAGTGTGAGGGTATGGGTGACTTTTTAAAGTTTGCAGTGTATTTAATCAGCACCTCTGCAACATTATGGCTGTGTAGATGTCGAAAAATGTATTTCCTTCAAGGGTTTCTACTGGATATCAAGTAGAAAGTCCAGTCAGTTCCTAAACCCTCTGTCCCCCCTGTCTATGTCTGTGAAGTGTTAAAACACAATCCAAAAGTCATAGAATGATTATAAAATGTACTAAATGCAGATTTTCAGGCATACTCACACTGGACTGCACTCAAACTGAGCCTTTGTGCTTCGGGCTTCATGTCTATTCTGCTAGCACAGCAATTTCCCTGACTTTGTGGATCATTTCCAGTCTTATTGCAACTCTTTCTGATTATTTCTATTGTCGAAGGTGGACGCTGTCATTAATTAGTTGACATGTCTTCATTATGCACTCAAATGCAGTGGCAGGTGAGAGCACGTGCTGTGGGTTTGTCTTTTTGTTTATTTGCAGTCATTGTATTTTACTTTGTTTACATATTGTCTTGTTTATCATTAAGAATTTGCAAGGAGTGATTGCAATAATTATGTGACACGTCTATTATGCATACGGATGTAGTCGCAAGTGAGCCAGGGCACTGTGGGATTAACTTTTTGATTATTTTGAGTCTTCTTTATTTTTTAAATTCCATTATTTGTTGGTTTTCATTAAGAAGTTGTGAGGAGCGATCACATTAATTACATGAAACGTCTTTATTAGGCATTTGAATGTAGCCACCAGAGCGCAAGCATGCTGAGGGTCTGACTTTTTGATTATTTTGAGTCTTTGTAATTTACTTACAACATAAAATGTGTCAGTTATTATGAAGAGCTTGCGAGAAGCGATCACAATAATTCAATGACACGTTTTATACGAGTCCGGGTTGAGCGGGCATGCTGTGGGTTTGACTTTGTGATTATTTTGAGTCTTTGTATTTTATTTCAATTGGGAATTGTGTTGGTTATTGTTAAGAGCTTGTGAGGAGCAATCGCATTAATGAATTGAAACGTCTCCATTACGCACTTGAATGTAGTCACGAGCGAGCGACCCTGCAGTGGGTTTGACGTCTTGATTATTTTCAGTCTTTGCATTTTATTTCTATTATGAATTGTGTTGCTCACAACAAGAATCGATAACATTAATTAAGTGACACAGCTTTATTATGCTCATGAAGCTGGTCTAGTGTGGGCGAACATGCTGTTGTTTGACTTTTTTATTATTTTGAGTATTTGTTTTTCAAAAAATCTGCCTTTATTTATTCAGGGACACTGTTTTCCAATGACGCCATGATGCAAACAAATCAATAAAACCATATAGATGTAAAATGTAAACATAAAACAATTCAAACTCAATTCTATTGCAGGTTATTTTCTTTCTAGTGATTTATTTTATAAAATGTGATTATCATAGAAAAATAGCGAGGAGCAGTGACACGTCTTAATGTGAGGGACTGTGTCCTGTTTTTGTACTATTTTGAAGCCTTTGTACTGACTTTTTAAAATAAAACTGTGACTGTTATCATGTATATTTAGGGAAAGTGTGCCAATCTTTAGGTATGAAGTGGGTTCAAGTACACCCCTAAACAATATCATAACCACTTCCCTCATGATAACTGACGAGTGTGCATGTGTCCTACCTGTACACTGTAGTGGGAGGATACTTGGCCATGTCATAGATGAGTCGTATGTGTCCTTGGTACAATTCCAAAGCCAGGGGGTCGTGATCTTCCTTATACAGCAGAATGCCGTTGTCTTTGTCGGTGGCCACCTAGAAGGGAGGGTGAAGTGGAGGGGGTTAGGCAGTTATAAATCACTTTTGGCGCCTCATGCATTATTCTGTCAGCACGTCCCCGAATCTGCCACGTGTGACAGGACAAATCGCTCGATAATGTGACAGCGATCCAGCTAATTTGGGTCAATAATGGAATAAAACAGTCCAAATTACGCCCCGTGCCTCACAGATAAAAAGCCAACACAACATCCCGATAACTCACACGGAGATGCGAGTTGTGTGAATGACTGTTAATCTTTCGACATGCTCTCATGAGAATTGTATGAAAAAGATGAATGAAACACGATCACAGACACACCTTATAGTTGATGATACACACTTTTGTAGTGATAAAAGCATTGTCATATACTGCAATACAGTAAATGTCTAGAAATTACATTTTTGTAATGAGTGTACTATACATTTAAACTTGTTTTCCTTTTAGTACAATGAGTGTTGATGGTATGAAATGCCAAAAAGTAACACACATGCTTCAAAAGTAATATTTTGACACAGGCTGTAATTTGCTATAAGATTAAAAAGTTAGGTGTTTGTTCATGGAAGTGAAGCCTATAAAATAATTTTAAATATAAGTATAGATTTCACAATTTACTGTACATTACTTTTAATGCAAATCTAACAAAATGTACATGAAAAAGTACCTACATGTAAATGAATTATTATACAGTAATCCCTCATTTATTGTGATTAATTGGTTCCAGACCTGACCTGAATTTCCACAAAGTAGGATATATTCCATCCATTTTCTATGCTGCTTATCCTCATTAGGGTCGCGGGGTTATGCTGGGTGACAGGCAGGGTACAACCAGGACTAGTCGCCAGAGTGGCAAACAACATATAGACAAACAACCATTCACACTCACACCTATGGACAATTTAGAGTCATCAATTAACTTAAAACATGCATGTTTTTAGAAGGTGGGAGGAAACCGGAGTACCCGTAGAAAACCCACGCACGCAGGGGGAGAACATGCAAACTCCACACATAAAATGCCCAAGGGAGAATCAAACCAGGTCTTCCCGATCTCCAGATTGTGACTGTGTGGCCAACATGCTAACCAATAGACAACCGTGGAACCCTATATTCCTCACTCATAAATGGAATATTTTTGTAGGTGGAACACAGAATACCTGTTTACGACACTCTACGATTTTTTCTGTACATGATTAGAGCCCTCTAGACATGAAACATCACCCCTATAGTCACCTTTGCACTTGTATTACCCAATATAGCAGATATAACAAGAGTAAATAAGCCATTTAAGACATAAATAAGGCTCCTGCTTGTGTGTGTTACTTTAAATGTGTTCCCTAAGGCAGAGATCCCCAACCCCTGGGTCATTTGGTACCAGGCCGCACAGAAGGAAAAAATAATTTCCATTATTTTTTTTATGTTTTATTTTGAAAAGTGGCCGGATTCTCTCTGTTACATCCGTCTCACTTGACGCATGTCCGCTAACTTTATCTCATGCCACACAGATAGACTACTACTGTATTTTTACCATTTTTCTTTCACCTCATATTTGGTGTCAAATGCTGATACTATGTGGGAATGCATAAAGGTAAGTTTTGATGACTTATTTAGTGCTAATGTGCACATTTATCTCAAGTTAATTCATGCTAGCACACTGCCTTTTAGCACACACGTCAAACAGCGATGTAATAATCTCTCAACTTAGGCAAAAAATACGCAACGTTTGTTCAAATATGCATTTGTTTTAACTAATGAGAGGCCATATTCAACCACAAGGCATGATTTATTAATATATTTTTGAAAAACCATGATAAGAATGAAACTGCAAGATTCAAAGCATCAAGTGGCGAGGGAAAAATAAAAATACAATTATGTCAGAACTGACCTGTAATGGGTCATTATAGTTAATTTATTCTTTGAGCAGGATTTTACATTGAAGTCCAAATTCTACAGGAAGCTAGCGCACATTGAAGCAATACTAATGAAATACAATTTCAACGTCAAAGAACTTTATTGTCATTCAAGATGTTGCATGTTGAATGACAATAAAGGAATTTGAACTTGGGCCCCGGATAAAGAAAAAACAAGATAGGATAAATAGGATGAAATAAAAAAATACTAAATATACTCGTAAGTGTATTGTATGCATATATTATTATTAGTTGACAAAATGTGAGACAACTAACAACGTAATGTGGTAAAGCAGCGGAAATAGCTGCAGATTTAACTTCGTCCACATATACAGTTTCTCAAACTGTGGCTCAGGACCAAAACTGGGTCACGAATCCATTTTTAATTGGTCAATTTTATTGATCATCAATCAGACACAACCTTTCGTCAAAGGGCTTTCTGATTCATGATGTAATAGATTTGTTTGTTTATTGTGTTTTATTGTTATTACGGCACACTGTGACACCCCTGCTTGGTACACATTTTGATCTCAAGCTTTGTAAAAAAAATACATTCAGCCTGGATAGCGATGATATTTTTTTGGGCACTAGTGAAGCACCTGGTTGGCACAATGATACTTTATTTCCAACACTGCCAACAGCCATGCAGCTTTTCCCCTTTTAAGCACCCAAGAAAAACAGCACTGAGAGCAAAAGAAAGGCGATGAAGATATTTGAATACAGTAGCAAGGTCACACTCCACACGTCCTGGTGGCTGAGAACTAACAAACTAGCAGGTGGCGATGGGGCCACAGGGGCAAAAACACTTAACACCGCAGCTTCAAATGGAGCTCAGCCAAGAAGAGACCTGCTAACAAGATGCAGGAAAGGAGAGAGTACAGATAGAGATATGGAGAATAACGAGAGAATGTGTTAAAAAGGGAACAAGTACAGAGTGATTTATGAAGCGCTGTCAATGTGCTTTACTTTTTTTCCTTTTCCCTCCTTTTCCTCTCAGAGTGGAGGCCTCTGGGTACACATTTAACAGCTTTGGCATTGAGAAGTGAAAAGCCGCTGGCAGGAAAGACAGAAGCCCGCAGCGCTCACATTCACACAGGTGTTAAACATCAGCGGCCTACTTTTATTGTTTCTGTCTGCTTGACTCACTCTCCCATCTTCACAAAAAAGCTTTAATTGGGATTTTGACTTTCAGATGTCCACAAGAATCCACGATGGACAGCTGCTGTTCCAAGGCTCAGTTTCAGAGTTTGCAGCATTTTTTTTTTATATTTTCTGTATTGCACAACTTACAAAGGTTATGACCACACAAACACAGATCTTTGTAAAAATACTATTTTTCACATTCTGGGTAAGAACACAAATCTATATGGTGTATTTACAGGCTGTCAAGTGCATGTCAAAGCAACAGGTGGCGCTTTAATACCTAATTGTAAGCAAGGCACAATAGTAGGAACAGTATTATGCCCATGGAATATTCATTTGTGTAAACCAACTCTTCAACTTCTGAACCATTGCACAAAAAAGGGTGAAAATTTGTCAAAATAGGCACCTCGTCCATGTTGCCTGTGCTATTATTTTTCAGACAAAGACACCGCACGTTGGTGCTGTTGTTCAAGTCTGATCCACTTAAGTTTGATCCTTATAAGTCGGATTAACTTGAAGTTTCTCACACACGCCCCACCAAACACCCACTGTAACTTCAGGGTGTTTGGCCGAATCACCAGGAAATTTGGTGCACACCTTTAGGGCACTGAGCACGTGTGTCAAATTTGAGCAAGATTGGTTGAAAAATGTCTTTGCACGGGCACAGGCTGGACTTAGCAACTCATTGCTATAAGTCATTGATGACGATAAGCTTTGAGACTATCTGTATTACATGTACACCAGCGTGTCTCACAAAGCATTTTGACCACAACCCTTCGGTTGTGCTACCAATATGTACTGTATATTTATAGTGATCAAAACGACTAAAAACAAATCAAATACAAGTAAATACACCAAAAACTTTGATGGTACCTGGAAGGAAATATGCGCGGTGGGACGGAGCTTGGCACCCGGAAGCTCCACGTATGCCTCGCGCCCCAGGAAGTGGACGGTGGCCATCTTGTCGCACTTGTTGCCATAGAAACCGGGCATGCAGCGGCAGACGGGCTCGCCGGCCACCAGCAGGCACTGGGCGCCGTTTTGGCAAACGGTCTGGTCGCAGGGGCTCGTCTGCAGCAAGATCATGGGCGGCGGGTTCTCGCAGAACAGACCGCTGGCGGACGAGGAGGTGATCATTAATGCTCATTAATGGATGATTTCTTGCATGTCAGCTAATATAACATACATTACTTATATGCACATACATTACAGCTAAAATATATCTTTCCAAGAGTTTGAAATTTAAAAAAATATTTTTGAATCTTTCCATGGGAAGCTTAGCAGGGATTTTTTTGAAGAAGTTGTTTGTCCTCCGCATTCTACTATGAGTGAAACTGTATTAGTGTACTATATAAATAAGATACTGTACATATTATATATTCACTATTATAGCAGTATGGTGTAGCAGCATATAGTTTTCTATATACTGTATAGTTTATGCTATTAGTTATTTGTTTATTTTTTCATTGTTTTATATGGACAATGAGCCTGAATGCAAATAAAATAAAATAAATGATGCCCCACCATTTTGAAGATGTGTCAGATTGCATTAAATCTGATTATTTGGATCGGAATTCTGCTGAATTTAGGTTCCCTTTTATAAATTAACCAGCACTTTTGCACATACCCCCAAATATTCCTGTTGAAAAATCACCAGAATTTCACAGGCCTGTTTTTCCCTCTGCTATAATTAATCACAGTGCGCATCTGTCGCATGCAGGTGGTCAAGCGGCTCCAATGCCATCTGTATCTACTCGCACAGTTTGTGTGTATACATGATTTTCTGTGTGTGTGTGTGTGTGTGTGTGTGTGTGTGTGTTTGTGTGTGTGTGCACATGTGAGAAGCTCAGGTGTGATTTTTCCTTCTCGTGTGACCTCACCTGAAGCCCTCCTTGCAGACACACGTGTAGCCGTTGACGGCGTCCACGCACTCGGCGCCATGTTGACACTTGTTCTCCAGACAGTCATTGTAGTCGTGCTCGCAGTAGTGGCCCACGTATCCTGGCAGGCACTCACACCTGTAGAAATAATGGCCGCATTATTTTGTGCGTTTGATCACGAATAAAAAACAAAACATTTCAAGCTAGATGTGTGTTTTCATCTTAAAATAGCACAAAGAAACAATTGCTCCAGGGGACCCCTACAGTTGTCATTTACTTTTCAGCCAATGTGGTGAACACTAAGGGAGGAAGTAGAATGGAAATACAGTAAAAGGAGCCCATCTGTTGCTATATTACACATTTTAGTATGCAGCGATGAGAAAGAAGAACAAAATATGGGAGTTTGATGGGAAAAAAACGGGAGGGTTGACAGGTATGTTAATGTTTGAAGTGGCGGTAGCAATAATTGTACCTTGGTGTAAAAAGTTTGAGATTTTTCTTGCTTGCAATTTTAATATTTTATCATTTGTGTATTTCAACAGGAAGGCCAAGTATTTCAAAATTGGGTACTTGAACAATTGAGGAGTTTTCAAGCTTTGGCTTCTCTTTGGCATTTTTGCTAGCCATGAAAGGCTGGGCTGATGCAAGATGATGCAAGACCATATCGCAAGGCAGTTACACTTCCCGTCCCTCGCTGACAGTGTACCGTGTAGTACCGTACCGTGTACTGTATGCGCCGTTACTTTTTACTTTTTAGCGCTACAGGACTTGTTTGCAACTTCAACTTTCTTCCACGCTCTCCAAATGTTGACTCTGACTCAAGGATGAACTGCTGTGAATTTCTGGACCATCAAAGGTAACCCTGACCTCTGCAAAGTACTTCTTTTTTTAATGGCCCCTTTACTCTAGGATTCACCCCCTGGGCCTTTTAACGTAGTCACTCACCTGTAACTGTGCCCGACGTGGATGCACTTTGAATCATGCTGGCAGGGGTCGAAGCCATGGAGGCAGGGGTCAAGCACCTCCTCGCACAGGTCGCCTGGTGAGGGCGAGAAGATAGAGATGACATATTACCTCATGGATGACTAATAATTCATAGACAAGCATTTACAATGGTGATGTAAAGGGATTAAAGCCACTCTATAACATCTATAATCAATAAGACAACATAAAAGCAACTCATAAAACACAGAGAAGTCTTAACTTACATGCCTCTCTATCTTGTCAGACGCCATTAAAACACTAGTCTTCATTCTGCGCCTGCTTTAATCTAATCCTTACGCCCTAAACTCCCACCATGCCTGTCTCCCACCAGCCCTTTTCCCAAGACCTTTATAGCCGGCTGGTAAATTACAGATGGAAACAACATCTGACGTCCTCAGCAGCATTATACAAAACAAAGTGCTTTCAGGTCATCTCATTGAGAAGGTTTAATAGTGTGTTATTAATGGCAATACTTTGGCAAATTCAGGGCAGTAACGTACAGTATTGTCAGCAGAAATTATAAATCATGTTTAATGCTTTCCAAACAAACTGCTTCAATGTCCTTTATGTTGCACAGACGGGGGAAAGAGGTGTGAGGTAACATGTTCTTCATCTTGAAGTGTGTTAAACAAAATAGTGACGATCTCCAAGAGATGCAGAGATTGCAAAAAAACAAAAACAAATTCAAAGATCAACTCATATTCTTTTTAAAGTCAACTGTATATAATAGTATTTTTCAGAGGTCCCATAATAGTGTGTTGGAAATCTAGCCTTGATGCTGGAATTTAGACAGTTCCAAAGTGCTTTTAGTTAGCCCTACTGGAAACATGCCGTTTTGTCTGTAGCTTTAATGCTACCGAGCTGTGCTCTTAAACAATGTGAAATCATTCCAAATGTCAAGGTGGATGGAACTTGTCGATGCGGACTTCCCGTACATCTTGGTGAGATGGAATTCAATAGTGATTCTTCTTCGTTATCAAATTGCTGGCACTTGCAACTTTCTTTGGGCCCCATGGCGGGTTATTTAGCAGTTGTACTTTAAAAAAGCACAAGTGAGTCAGCCATGCGTAGGATGCTTTGTTTGGGCACGCAATTTTGCAGAACGAGACAGTACAGGGCAAACAGACTACAGTAATCCCTTTTTTATCATGGTTAATTGCTTCACAGACCTGACAGTGAATTTCCGTGAAGTAGAATTCCTTACTTACTGTATAAAAGGAATATTTTCATAGCTAGAAAATATAGAAAACCGGTTTACAACCTTCTCAATAGTTTTTTTTTAAACATTATTAGAGCCTTTTAGACATGAAATAATATGCCTATAGTCACCTTCACACTCATATTGCACAATAGTGTAGCCATAATAACATAAAATAAGCCATTTAAGACATAAATAAGACTCAGACTTGTGTGTGTGTTGCTATAAATATGTTCCAGTGTTGGACAGAAAGTGACATTGAGGGTTCAGAGTTGAGATTTAGTTTGTCGCAGGTTACGGCCGCAAACGGTAGCCTGTGCTGTTATTAAGAGATGATTATCATTAATATTATTGTTATGTTGTTATTTCTGTGTCTGTTGTTAGATAATTCAAACCTGTACTAAAAGCCTGGTGCTTGTGTGTCTCACCGACACCAACATTACACAGTAACACAACTGACATCTAGTGACCAGTGTAGAATACCATCATCATCATACATGATACATGTTTTACCAATAATATTCAACCATAAAACAGCATGATTTATTAATTCAGATATTTTTGAAAAACCATGATAGAGTGAAGCAGCAAAATTTGAACCGTGAAGTTGGACGACTGTAGTTTGTTACGTGCACTATTGTAAAAAAAAAAGAAAGAAAAATTTTGGTGAAAATGTTCAATGTTTCAAAAATTGAGCGCCTCTTCTTTCAAAAGAGAAGCAAACAAGTGAAGGAGATGATAGATTTTTATCACGTTTGGTGCTTAGTCATCGTCAGGCAGTAGGGAAACATCATTAAAAGCTCACTTTTGCATAATAGGGAACATTTAGTACAATGTGAGAAGAACATAAGAGGGCCAGCAGACTGTCAGGAAGTTCAGTTGGATCTTCACAGTCCCAGTGAGAAAATCCCTGCTGGGTCTGACGCCACCCTCCATGACCTTTCCGTGAAAGCTCCACTTTCAACTAAAGTACCTTGTCAAGCCCACATGCTGATCTTTACGTGTTTGACATATTTGGAGGACCTTAACTCCCCATCACCTTGTGACCTCTCCCAATCCCACACATGAGACGCGGTATGACATCACACTGACATTTCATTTGTTCAACATGTCCAGTTCACATTTTCATTCCAGCAGCTCTCTGAAAGGCCTCCTGACCTGAAATCCTGATTTATTTTTCTGTCTTTAGCGGAAATAGTACAGTTGGACTGCAACACCCCTGATTCTATTCAGAATTTGATAACAAATTTGGGAAAAATCTGCAAGTTTGTACTGTTTGACGTCACACAATACCTCAGTGTACCTCACAAGACCGAGCATTCAAGGATTACCTCTTTGCTAATTGTACTTTGTCTTTGGCACTTATCCCAAAAGGAGTGGCTTCAACAAGGGGCGTTTCTCTTTTCTGTGCGTTAAGAAGAGACAGTTCATCACTGCACATATCTGTTTTACTTATTCCGCCTATAAAGTCGTCTGAAGAAAGTCTCCAAAAAGCGGCAACAATGCTCCATTTACATATAATGTGGTGAGCATATTAACCAAGCTACAGCGACATTTTGAGTTATTATTGTTATTAACATTGTTACGCCGTTTAAACTACGTTACAGGCGTATTGACACTTCACCATAGCACATAGAGTCGCTACTAGCCGGCTAGTGTCGAGTTTCATCGCAGACTCGCCCGCAGCGTGTCAGCGCCGCGCTCACAACGCCTCAGACCACCAGCAAAAAGTAAGACTACATATTGGAGATGCAGCCAGTGATGTTGTGCTTTTATTTTTGAGTTTGTTAAGCTAACACTAGGTGTAGGTGTTCATTTTGGTAATGTGTTTATGTTTCTTATGTTCTTATTCTTTCTTGTGTTTTTCTTTCTTTTCCTTGGGAGAATGAACAGAATAAGATTTTCATTGCATGGTATAACTGCTGTTTTACCATGCACATGACAATAAAACTCTCTTGAATCTTGAATCTTGAATCTTGAACAAATTACACAAAATACAGTAAGTATCACATGTCATCATGAATGTACCTGTTACTACATGGTCACAGCACGTATATAAAACCATAAAATGTTGTTGGGTTTTGGAGGTGTTTTAATAGCAGTCTTTATAGGCGGCATAGGTGGGTTCCATTACATGCAGTCAAAGAGCTCGAGCTGTCTCTTTTGACCTGTTTTTATATCTTTAGAAAGCACAGAAAAGACAAAAACATGTGTCCATGTCTTACATAAGGACTGTGGATGATGGGCCAAATTCCAAAAAACGTGCAGTTTTCCTTTAAGAGAAGAAGAATGTGAGGTGAGAAGAAGGCGAATATCTATAAGTACGTACGTTTTACTTTAACTTCTTTTTACACTTATATAACAATTAAAACGTCCTCAATCATGCAAGAGTGACTTTTTAATTATGAGTAATACCTCTATGTGCTCCAAGGAGTTTATAAGCACCAAACACAAGATCGTTTCGTCACCACTTTTGAGAGTTTCTGTTGAAGTTGAGGCTTTTCATGATGTTATGAAGGAAATCTCTCCTTCCTTCCTACTGCCTCAAACTCAACCCTAGCTAGATGAGCTGTGTATATGCCCTCCTGTTCACAGAGGACAACTTTGTAAACCAAAAAAGAAAAAGAAAGGCTTTGCTACGTGTCTTAAAAAAAAAAAAGCTGTGTCAGTCAGCGACAGTGGTGTTGTTGATCATTTAGGTATAGGCTAACCTAGCATGATGTTGCTGTTAAAATCTGAGTGTAATGTTAGCACTTTAGCTCTCAAAGCTATGCTACCGTTGCAACCATTTGTGTCCTCCTGTCCCACTCCTTCATATTACGTTTTTTTCTATGAGATATATGGCATCTATTCTGTTGGACAAATGTAGAGATTAGGGTTGAGCAAATACATTATTATCTGTATCTGTATCTGTTCACCCATCTACTTGTAAATGACCCGCAGCTGTACTCGAAGTGGGAGGAGCATAAACCGGGAGTGGGCGTGGTTTACCCAGAAATGGGTGGGCACATTTTAAGTCTGAAATTGACATTGGGAGGTCGCTGTGTGTGACTGGCCAATCACAGAGCGTGAAGAGTGAATACATAATGAGGATTTTTTTTCATCACGATTACGGATAATGACGAGATGTTTTCGTTTCATGCTCGTATTCGGCAAAAATGCATTATCCGCAACGGATACTTGTTTATAACGAGCATCCGGCTCATCCCTAGTAGAGATACAGTGTATATGTAAAAAGTGGATATAGTACATAGTTTATGATGGCAGAGGTTTGTAAAAGCTGAGTTAGAAAAGGCTTGAGTGAGTAAGTGTTCTCTTAAAGTGACACCTGATGATTAGACCACTGAACCATAAGTAGCTGTGTGTGTGTGTGCGGGTGTGTGTGTGAGAGAGAGAGGGATAGAGAGAAGCTTGTGCATGCCAAGAGATGTAATGACACTCTGTGTGTGTGCGTGTGTGTGTGTGTGTGTGTGTGTAAGAGAGATAGAGAGAAGCTTGTGCATGCCAAGAGATGTAATGACACTGTGTGTGTGTGTGTGTGTGTGTGTGTGTGTGTGTGTATCTTGAATGAGGTCCAGTATCATAGTGGACTGACAGAGTGTAAATGTGTGTACTTTAGAGGACAATGTCTAGCTAACAAAAAAAACTTAACTCCTTAGTCAGCATCTGGTGTGGGCTGACTCTTCCTCCCACTTCCAGCACCTCTTTCATGCATCTTTCCTCCTCACTTTATCAACCCCTTTCTTGACCTCTCCTCACGCGATGACATTTTTATGTTTTCTCTTCGCACCTAGCTGTTCTCCCACTCTCTCTCTCTTGGTCGCCCAAGCTTCCTTCCTGCAGGAGCAGTGTTGGGGGTCACTGCGGAGTGGCTGTCCATTACTGACTCACCAGCCGGCAAAAGTGGAAATTGTGATTTTGTGCGAGTAAGCAGTTGTGCGGGGACTCTCGGGGGGGGAAAAGGAGCGGAGGCAGCCAAGAGCTCGCCAAAGTGACCGAAAGTCACTCACTCACTTTAGTCACATTTCCACCAAGCGGTACAGTTCAGGGTCCTCATCTATAAAGCTTGTGTACACACAAAATGGGGCCGAAAAGTTGCATACGCTGTTTATTTTGACAAATAAACATGCAGTGGAAGCCAATAAAGATTATCTGTCATTTCATGATAACATTACGCTGGTATTGACTTCAAATATTTGTGTAAAGTGTTGTTATTTTACATAAAACTGATGGATATCATTTGTCATTTATCAAAAACGCCATTACACATGAGCGTATAGTATCCCCACAAAAAGATATAAAAAAACAACGCAGCGCTTAACCCATAAGAACCCAGACCCATTTATCCTTAAAGGAAAATTATCCGGGCTATACCACAGACCAAGTGCACCACATAGAACACATTTCAAAAGTTTTTTTCTGAATAACACTTTTTATTCCCAAAGATCTGTGTTGTTACATATTTGTTACATTGGGCGTTAGTGTTAAACATATTCCTTCTTTGAAAATAAGTAAACCTGATGTTTTTTACGAGTGATGAATGGACAAATGAAGCTTCATAAGCACTTGTGACATTTTTGACTCCTCTATATGGCACTCTTGGTTTAAAGATGCTGTGGAATTTTTTTTAAATATCACAAGTGCTTCATGAAGCTTCATTTTCCCATTACTAGTTTTTACTGCTTGGGGCCACAAAACTGCCTTTTTATTTGTATTTCCATAACATATGTAAAAACTGTGACTTCAATGGCAAGGTTTAACAAACTTCATCAGTTTTGCTTTGCACCACAAAATATGCCAAATGCATCAAAAATAAATAACACTGCTTATTTGGGGACATTTGCAATAAGCTACCATAGCTGCAGACCTACAAACATAAATTGTGCAAAAAAACGTAAACGCTGAAGAAAAATTAAACTGTTGTATCATCAGCACCTTGTCCAAAACATTTTCTCAGTTCTTATGTCTGGTAAGTGTCTTCAGCCATTTAGCCTAAGTCAGATGGTAAGACTTGAAACAGTTTCGTTCCTCAGTGAAGCAAAGACACACATCACATTTCTCACAGAGAGTGGTGGCTGCATTGACTTTGCAGAGTTTGCAGCAGCCATGTTTGTCACATTTCAAAGACCAATGTGCGACTTGGTCAGTGCGAACATCATCTGGATCTCCAACACGAACCCTCTTGGGCAGGTAGAAATGTGGCATTGAGTGATGGGCGGCCTCTTTGTGCCCGCCAAAGAATGAGGCTAGTGGCAACCTCTGCCTGGATCTGTAGCTTGCCTGTTTGATACATCCGTGTTGTCAATGAAATGCAGAGTTTCCTGCAGGTTCTGAAAACAATTACGTGACATGACTTCAGCTACCATGGGACACCTTGTGTCATTTTCCCAGTATGCACGATTTGCCGTCAGTTGGCAAAGACCCATGCACAGGTAGAGGCCAATCAGCATTTCCAGGTCTTTTCCAGTGGTGTTAACATTGTTGTGATGTAGAGATTTTTGTACACTGTACAAATTAGTTTGATCCTTTAGTAACATCGCATTTCTGGTGTTATGAACTTTCTGAAGTACTCCAGAGGACTATGAAGATTGTCTGGAGGTGGTCCTTTGAATGTACACTCAGGGGCTTCAAATGCTTTCTTCCCCCAAGAAAATAGTTTTTTCCCTTGGACAGTTCCTTCTTCAGTTCCTTGTTTTTGGCTATGGACAGTTTCTTGTTTTTTTTTCCTAGAATGGATGTATTTTTCTGCCCTGAATTCATTTGGTTGTGGTACATCATCTGGTGTACTTGATTCACTACTGTCCGAATCACCACACTCACTTGACTCGTCACTATCCCCGTCTTGACTATTGGGATTGTAAAGAGGGTCATCAGGGTCTTCATCTGAGCAATCGTCACATCCCTCAAACTATCATCTCCCAAAATGGCCTCCAGTGCATCATAAGGAGTGCAGCGCATGTTCTTACAAATGAAATCGGAATAATAGAATATTTAAGAACAAGAATAACACATTTAAATTTTTGTAGGATCGGCATAGGATCGTAAAAATGTGTTAACATGATGTACAGATTTGCAAAAACTGTTTTGTAACACAAACCAAATACTTTCACATTATTTTGTGTTTCTAATTGTTCATTACACTTTCAATTGACCAGCAGAACATATTTCATGTTAATATAATTGAAACAGCTAAAATAATTGGGTGGATTATTTGCATTTTTGTTATTGTGACAAATGGGTCACATCAGGTTCTTCATTCTGATTTTAAGGCTAAAACCCCTATGTAACATATATGTTACAGCAATATTTCTGTTACTTTTTTTATATTACTTTCTTCAACAACTATGGTCATTCCAGGTTGAAAGTAATTTAGGACATGTTATCAAAGCATTGAACCTAAGAAATGTGTTTGAAATTACATGTGGTATCAAAAAACAGCTCTTTGAAAATAGCTTCTTCCTTGAAGTTTGCACACAGGCCAGACCTGCATTTTGGAGAGGTCACTTCCTGCTACAGTCACATGACTGTCACATGGTCATCACACCAGGATGTTTAACAAGTTAAAATCAAACATAAAGCTTTATAAGGAAGAGACTGGGACCTTCAAAGTGCTTGTTACACTCGTGTTACCGTGGGTTCTTATGGGTTAAATACTTCATTTTATTTTATAATCATGATAACATTATGTGTTCGATTACAGTAATATAACAAACGGGTTGTCAATTACATAATTGTGCAGGGCAGTGGTTCCCAAACTTTTTACAGTCGCGTACCCCTTCAGACATTTGACCTGAAGCCATGTACCACCCCACTCCTGCACACTTAAAAACATAATCTTAATCTGAATTAACTTGAAATAGTGAACATAGTTGTTTAATTATTTGTAAAGTAATTCCGTGTCAGAAGTGTGTATTTTGCATGGTCACATTTTGATAAAGTTTCACATGAGCACTGATAAATAGATAAGTAATCATCCTACATATCTTTTATTCCAGTCTGATGTTGGCATCCTTCCGTTTGAATGAGTTGAATTTGAGCTTCACTTTCTTTGTCCACTCACGATGGCTATGTTTTAAGTCTGCAAATTCATTTAATACCAAATTGAAGGGGAAAGTGGAACATCACAATAAAACATTTCTGAAGTACAAAAATACTTACAACCAATGATAAAGCCCCACTCACAGTGGCAGGTTTTCACCACTGCACCGTGCGCGGATTGGAACACCAGTATGAATGAAATTGTCAAGATTAAACACTCTTAATGCACAAAATAATCATCAAACTTACATATTTGTTCATATAATGCACACAGAGCAATGAAAAACTTCATGCACTGTCTCCTTTCTGCTGCGTTCCTCTTGCGCCGTGAGGCGTTCAGCCACACTCGGAATTGTGAGTGTCAGGCGCTAATTGTTTTTCATTTTTATTCACGTACCCCCATCACAATTGGCGTCCTTCTGGGGGTATGGGCGTACCCCAGACAGGTAATATGTCTTCAGTGCGCAGAGAAAAAATAAGACAGTTTTTCCATTGCATATGTCAAGTATGTCATGAATAGAAACATTTGTTTACCATGCACGGCCTTTATTTGTGTGGATAGTGGGTCATGTGTGGAAACTTACTCTTTCCTTTTCCATAAATGATGGGCTTTTCTTTAGCTTTGAAATAACACACAACATTAGTTCCTCATAAAATAATTATAATATAGCTAATATTTTGATAATTGCTAATGTCATCATTAAGTATTTTTAAAATATCCCTCTGGAGTTACATCAATTAATTTTTGACATAACATCAACCCCGTTTTCAGTCTTTGCAGCCACCTTTAAATGAAAAAGATTTTGCTAAGCTTATATTAATTTAAATTGTGGTATAAATTAGGAAAAATTTAGAAACATCCTCTCTATAAATGCAAATGGGTGCCTTGATATCCGAGCGTTTTTTGTTTTTTTTTGCCTCGTTTGCCCTGCTCCATTCACGCAGATGGCAGCAGAAGTACTGTCACTCTATCTTTGTTTTTGTCTTCTAAAAATAATACTTTTTCCAGGATCTCCACCTCCATTTTTGTGAAAGTCTATTCCTTCATCCTCGTTGTTGGAGATGAAATTCTCCGCACCCTAATAAGGCCACAAGGACCACTTTAGTAAATTAATTAAGCAAATTTCACCTCCCCTCACGTATTCGTTAATCTCAAAAGAAGGGAACATTCCCTCACACTCCAATTGAAGATTACAAAATGTATTGAAAATAATTCAGACAAAATAATTTCACATTCTTTGGATATGCAGGCTAACTGTCTCTTCACACATCCTTGCAATGATCAAGAACATAGCCCCGAAAGAAAAACACTTATATTACATATAATAAGGAAAAGAAGTATCTACTGCTATCTTTTCTATCCGCCTCTGTCTGAATACAGTATTTACATTAGACCAGTGGTCTCCAACGTTTTTTGTTGTGAGAGCTACTTTTACAAAATGAAAATGGCCAAGAGCTACAAATTTTTGTAATATTTATTTTAACATATTATTTCAACCCAAACAAACCGAATATGTTTGTTTTACCAGAACATTACCAAAATGCTGGTATCCACAACTCACATTATGTATTTCAGAATTCATTTCTAGTGTTCTCACAGTATTAACTGAAAACCTGAATGAAAAGCAGGCTCGCAGGCGCCTCATGTGGTCTTGGGGGGCGACAGCGTGCAGGGATACGGCGGGAGACAGATATAACGCCGAGCGTTTTGTGAGGTTTGAGTTTTTGACAAGGCATTTTTGTGATGCAAATGTTTTAATCTTTTGAACACATTTTGTTTTTAGAAGCCAAACGCTTGACTTAATTGTCCCCAGTAACTACGTGGAACTATGTTCTTCATCACAGAAATCTGA
Source organism: Dunckerocampus dactyliophorus (assembly GCF_027744805.1). Lineage (NCBI taxonomy): Eukaryota > Metazoa > Chordata > Actinopteri > Syngnathiformes > Syngnathidae > Dunckerocampus > Dunckerocampus dactyliophorus. Next base: position 7,829,580 of record NC_072829.1, on the reverse strand, counting down.
CAAGAACCGCACTTTGGACACCAAGTGGGGGGTAAGTCGCTGTTATTGGACTACAATGCTGATGGGGATGTCCTACAACTTCATGTCAAAAAATCCGAACTATCCCTTTAAGCAATAACTCTTTAAAGTTAGGGGAAAATGAGTTGTGAATGATTTTACCTGAATTCTTCAGAAAAAGTTCAGAAAATTTTATTGAAGAAAAAGTCACAAATAAAGTTGACAGCACTGGAATATTGACTCACAAGTCAATACGCCCACACTCTTGAGTATACGGTATGGTTTGTCAGACTAGGTGGAGAGATTTCATTGCCACGTTGACCTACTGGTCACATTTATTTCACAATATTTTCATTTCTTTGACATAATCATTCCCTGAGAGATGGCAGAACATAAAGAGAAATGCAACCTAAAAAAACTAAAATTTATCTTGGGAAAACACACATTCCGAGTATTTTTCTTGAGAAAATGGCATTGGGAGTCATCCTACCGTTGTAGTTGGGCGGGCAGACACAGGTGTAGTTGTTGACGCCGTCGACGCAGGTGGAGTTGTTCTCGCAGTCGTTGTCCTCGCAGTCGTCTGGGTTGAACTCACAACGTTGGCCCTCGAAGCCCGGCGGACACACACAGCTGCACACCAAAACAAAAGTACATGATGAGATCTACTGAATGCATTTCAAATTTAAAGCCAAAAGCCAGATGTACATATGAGTAACCCCTTGTGGGTCCCAGTCTTTCATTCAATAAAGATGGAGCACATGTAGCATACTGTTTACAACATACTGGAGCAGCCTCAATATAAATGTAAGGGATGTTTTTTTGTTTTTTTTTTGTCAAAAGAGCAAAACACTGTACTGCTAAAGCTGATGATATGACAAGCCATGAAAATGCAGTCAAATGAAATGTTTCCTCGTTGAGTGAGTAACATCAACAGTACTTTCATTACCCCTCAGTCTTCACAACAAACTAATCCAAAGATGAGGTAATTGTGCTTCTAATTGGTTGCCACAGATGCTGGGCCCCGCCCACTCAGAGGCACACTCAATTATCTTCCTCCTCCATCTTCACCTTCACTTCACCCCCCTCACTTCTCCCTTTTTGATGGCTGCAACTTGTATTCCACCCCCTTGTATCTCACACACTTTTAAGCCCGCAAGCACACACACGCACACACACAGTAATTCCTCAGCAGCTCTCCCACCCTCCTTGCTCTCCATCCTTGCATTTGTCTCTTACACTTCATCAAGTCGACTTTACTTTTTATTGCATGAAAAGGATTTTACAGCAAGGTCATCCCGAAGCAAACCAGTGCCACTTCTCAACCCACACGCACACACAAACACTGCACGCATGGAGTCGTCTTTCAATGAAAGACACTTCTTACAAATGCTGCTTTCCGCCACCTACTCATTTTTCATCCATTTTCAGTGCCATTTACCACTAAATAAGTGTTTAAGTGTTTAGGAAATGCAAGGCAAGTTTATTTATAGAGCACAAATCTTACACAAGGTAATTCAAAGTGCTTTAGAGAAAAGAAGGGTAAAACCACTTCATAAAATCATTCCATAAAACATAAAATCACTCTAAAATCATTACATAAAATTCCATAAACTCATTCCATGAAATAAAAAAGTTAAAATGAATTGAAAGTGAAGAGTGCAGATAAAATAGTTTCAGTTGTCATATGCACAGTTGAATAGAAGTGTTTTTTAGGCCTGGATTTGAACATTGCCAACATTGAACATCTTCTGGAAGACTGTTACAGATTTTGTCAGCATAAAACTGAAACGCATCCTCACCGTGTTTAGTCCTGACTCTGGGCACCCACAGGAGACCACTCCCTGAGCTTTTCAGAGCCCGAGATGGTTTATGTGGCTCTAACATGTCTGAGATGTTAGAGCCACAAATGAGAGTTAAAACTAAAAAGAGGTGGAAAATGAAGAGGAAATAAAGCCCACATCTGCAGGGTCACATTGAGCGTTGTGCCGCTTTGACATTTAAAACGATTTTGTCTGCCTGCTAAGCACTGAGGGCTAATTGGGCTTATTGAATATCCCCAAACGATTATAAAACATGTCAGAATGTCAAAGAGGTCTGGCTTCTCCAATCCGCTTGTGGTTGTCGTCTGAGGGCACAGGCGTCTACATGAGTTGCTATCAACATTAAGAGAGCACCTGTAAAAGGGTAAAAGGAGTCATGGTATCATTACTGTGCGGGTCGGTAAAGGCCAGATGCATATCCAAACCTTTCAAATGTCAAAGGGCTTCTTAAAAAAGGATTCTTGTACCTCAAAGCTTTTGGAGACAGAATGAGACAGTAGTATTGTTCCATTAATACCTCTTTGACAGGATGAAACGCATGATATGTTTATAAAGACATCATTTTTGTATTGGATCCCATTCACATGTGCAGGTGCACTTAATGAAGTGTTCAGTGAGTGTTTGCTTAAGTGCACTTATGTAGATGAATGACAGTTGGATCATGATACACAGACACGAAAAAAAACACCGAACTGCCCAAATTGTTGCGGCTGTTCCTTCCACCATTGATTTACATACCATTGTTGGAACTATTTACTATGAAACCATCATTTCCATCCTTTAGGTGAAACCCTAGCCCTTCATTGGCCAGTGATGTTGGCCAGGGTGGCTTTGCACTCAACGTCCCTGGCTCACACTACCTACACTTCACCAGATTTCGGCAAATGAGAGAATAAAAGGCAATAATAAAATCAGCAAGCAAGTGATAAATAACCGTTTGGGAAGGCCGTGTTGACAGATTTATGCACAATGCATTTGAAGGAGACAGTGATGACTGACAGAGGGCTAGGGGATTTTCTTGGAGCAGTTGTTGAGGTCAGAGTGGCCTGAAAGGAGCTTTTCTCATCTATTTCCCTATTTCCCTTCCCTCACGCAGACAATAAAACACACCATAAGGTCAACGTTCCATGTTATTTTCAATGATGTACTGCTTATATTCAATGAATCCCTTCTGCTAATTTGATAATAATGATGACATACATTATCTTAGGACACAATCACTGACTTGACTCAATAAATGCATTTTTTTTTATATTTTAGTCTTATTTTGTTATGTACAGGGGTGTTCATGGCAACAAATTCCTTAATAGCTTCAACAAAAAGTGACATTTTAAATGTATATTTAAATGCAAATTTCCTACCAGATGCTATTCATTAAGAAGTGTGGAGAAAAAAAACAAACTAATTTGCACTAAAAACAGTCTTTGGGTGTCATGTGTAACATGGCATAAGAATAATTTGGAACATACTGTACATACGCCAAATCACAACAGCAGTCATCTCATGGCACTTTACACATGAAGGTCACATTCATAAACAAAAAGAGAGAACCAACTGAAACCCGTACGGGATTGGTGGCGTGCCACTACATGCCATTCTGTCCTTGTACAACCGGGGAAGGAGCCTGGTTCACATTGCTAGCAGTAAGTCAAGCCTGTTTCCGGTGAATGTTGGCCTCCGCCAAGGCTGCCCTTTGTCACCGATTCTGGTCATAATTTTCATGGACAGAATTTCTAGGTGCAGCCAAGGCCTCAAGGGAGTCCAGTTCGGTGGATTTAGGACCTCGTCTCTGCTATGTGCACACCATGTGGTCCTGATGGCCTCATCGGGTTGTGACCTTCAGCGTTTACTGGGACGGTTTGCATCTGAGTATGAAGCTTCTGGGATGAGACTGAGCACCTCCAAATCAGAGGCCATGGTTCTCAGTCGGAAAAGGGTGGACTGCTCCCTCTGGGTTGGGAATGAGGTCCTGCCCCAGGTGGAGGAGTTCAAGTACCTTGGGGTCTTGTTCACGAGTGAAGGAAGGTTAGAGCGTGAGGTTGATAGGCGGATCGGCACACTGGACTGTACTGTACTGGACCGTCGTGGTGAAGAGAGAGCTGAGCCGGAAGGCAAAGCTCTCAATTTACCGATCGATCTATGTTCCCACCCTCACCTATGGTCATGAGCTTTGGGTTGTGACCGAAAGAACGAGATCGCAGATACAAGCGGCTGAAATTAGTTTCCTCCGTAGGGTAGCTGGACTCACCCCAAGAGATAAGGTGATGAGCTCAGTCATCCGGGAGGAGCTCAGAGTAGAGCCGCTGCTCCTTCACATCGAGAGGAGCCAGCTGAGGTGGCTTGGGAATCTAGTCCGGATGCCTCCCGGATGCCTCCTTGGTGACGTGTTCCGAGCATGCCCAGCCAGGAGAAGGCCCTGGGGCAGACCTACGACACGCTGGAGGGATTATGTCTCACAGCTGGCCCTGGAACGCCTTGCTGTCCTCCCGGTGGAGCTGGAGGAGGTGGCCGGGGACCGGGAAGTTTGGGCTTCCCTACTGAGACTGCTGCCCCCGCGGCCCGGACCCGGAAAAGCGGAGGAAAATGGATGGATGGATGGATGGGAGCGCAGTGTTCTCCTGGGTTGACAGGGTTCTAGGACCTCTTTAAGATATACTGGCGCCTGACCGTGTAGTGCTTTATATGTCAGAAGGAGAATTTTAAACTCATAATAGAGGTGAGATATGGTCTCTTCTTCTGGTCCCGGTTAAAACACGTGCAGCAGTATTTTGGACTAACTGAAGCGTCTTTAAAGTAATGCATCAATGCATTTGTAGAAAATCTACACATGCATTTTATAACAGCTCAAAAATGCTTACGTGTTAGTCTACATGTAAATTGGATCGATAAATAATTTGCTATGGAAATACTGCAAAAAGGGAGTGATGTCAAGCATCCAATCAGCTCAAAAATCATTGGGGACTGCTATGATATCCTGTGATGTATTGAGAGTGTTTAAGTCCTTTATTCATTTATGAATATAACATTTAATCGATTGTTGGGTTCCATTTGTCGTGCAGTTTACATGATTGTTTTAATTTAGTTTTATATTGTGTCAGAAATGCAGGTTGTCTATGTTTTGACGACAAAAAACCAGTACACTCAGCGAGATGAGACACTCAAATGATACTCAACGATGCCCTATAATTTCAAGACATTTAAAGTATGCCTCCTACAAAATTTTTTTAAAATAAAATAAAGTATGCCTCCTCTGTATGTATAGATAATTGGTATATTACAAAATACCATTGTACAGAAAGACACAAATTCAGATTCTCAGCTTACTCGACATGTTTTATTATGCCTGAAAATATGTGTTTGATGTGTTCTTTGATGTGTTCCGGTGATGCAAAAGTAACTTTAAAATAATACAATTGAAATAATGTGCCTTCTGGGCCGCACGGTGGTCTAGTGAGATTGGGAAGACAATTGACAATGTGGCAACTGTTTGAAATGCACATTACCGCTATCTAAAGGACCACAGCAAACCAGCAATGACAACAACAGCATTTGCACACTGACAAACAAATGCAAGAACTGCCAGTGGATCACGGTTTGTACCTGAAGTGGTCTTCAAGGCCAGGATGAAGGTGACACGTTCCTCCATTCAAGCAGGGGAAACTAACACAGGCATTCATGGGTGTTTCACAGTCCTGACCCTGCGGGACACCAGAGGACACAGAATAATAAAGCCGAGCATTATTCTCTTCAATGATGGCTAACATCACAGCATCATTTCCCTCCATTGCCTTGTCATTATTTCTTGCTCCGTTCTCCTTTCGGGTGGGTTCAGTCCTGTTGCTTCTGACATGTGACCTTGACAAGCGACTTAATTGTCCTCCTCCTAAAGGCCTCAAGGTTGACAAGGATGCATGCACGCATAAACACCCCTAAAAGTGTGTATTATAAACACACACTCTCCATCAATGTTAATTTCCCACTTCAGTGGAATGTTTGCATGCACTTTCCAGTTACAAGATCCCGAGAAGCATCACAGCCTCTTTTGTCTTTGGGTGGGTCAGAACTTCCAGCACCGTCGTCTTTGCTGACGAACGACTCCATACATTATGCATGCACAGTCGAAGCTAAGCTGGATAATGCTGCTAATTCCGCCGGCTTATGCAGCGCGGTTATCCATTGATGATCTGGGCCTTTGAGACACAATTCCGGGAAATCAGATGACGTTTTTACACAATGTCTCTAGTTTTTCAACAGGAGCACAGTTAGATATTCAGGTTTAAATCAAATAGACTCATTGCATCCCACCTTGAATCCAAATGGACAGGTGCATTGGTAAGATCCAGACGCATCAGACACACAGGTCCCGTTATTCTGGCAAGGTTCGGCCAGGCAGGGGGCGCACTTCGACACAAGACTGATATCTACTGGCCCTGATAGGGATAAAAGGATGAAGAGAAGGATGCAGAGATGGTAACACAGATAGGAGAGATGAAGATAACAGAGCCAAAGGACAACGTCACAGGCAAAGACATAAATCATGTTTTAAAAGGTGCTCTACTTTTATTCTTCACGGGGAGAGCTAACGAGAGACATGAAGGTGATTTATTGAGCGACTGCTTTCCTTAACCCTTTAAACACTTTACACATTTTTTTTACCTCTGTAGATGTAAGCAATTCATCCAAAAGGGTGGCAACCTTCTGGTCATCAAATCAACCACTGATTATACAACAAGTGCATGTTGGCTTCTCGTGCATGAGCAATCGTGCCGGGACCACGTTTTTGCCTTTTATCCACACAAAAGTTGATTTGTTTCAGGCATGCTTAGTAGGTTACATTAAATGAACATCACATGGTCACATTCGCACAATTCAACATGTCTGAAAACAAGTAGGAAGAAGCAGATTGTATTTAATCCTACCCCTTCTCCATGTCTATTACTGATAATTTCTTCACACCCTAACTTTAACATGTTAACCCTTGCTTACATTTTGTCATGTACATTTCGCTCTCTTTTTGTGTGTATAAACCAGAGATGGGCAAACTACGGCCCGCGGTATGTATCGTATCTTGTGCTGACCCGGCCCGTCTGTCAAATTTTAAAAGTCAATGTGGCCCCCGGCCCGAAAAGTTTGCCCACCCTTGTTATAAACCTTGTGCAGTGTTAAGAGAAAGTAAAAAAATAAAATAAGATTGAAATTTAATACAGTGATAAAATAGGAATACATTTTGAATAATAATTAGGAATAAATTACATTAAGTGGAGACATTATATTAAAAAATGTAAATAAAAAACATTGAGGACAAATATATGAATACTAGAGTAAAAAATTTGGCAGTTTATAAGTAATTTCTATATAGCATTTGCGCAATAGTATATTGGTAATAATTAATCCATGAAATGTGTTGTGTCTTTTCTTTTCTTGTGATTGAGACAATGTCATCTTCAATAAAGTTGGCTTTTAAACCACTTATATTGTGCTGTTTGGAAAAGATTATTGAAAAGCTAAACTAATTCAATGTTGTGTTGAATATTTTTGATTTTATGAGTCATTCTTTTATGTTATAGGAACAACCTGGTTAAATAAACATTAAATTGAGTTGCCTGATTTATCTTTTTAAGTAGGTAGTGTAGTTTCAAATATATATTATAAAAATGTGAATGAGAAACTCAATTTGCCATTCTTGTCATTAGGCCTTTTCCAGAATTGACTTTTGTCTACTTTATGGTTACGAGTGTCACCTGTTGCTTTGGCGTTCTCTTGACATAGGTGTGTTTCGTTGTCAAGGTGTGTCCTACTACATTACTTACTCAATCAATAAATAGCACTGAATGTCTACACCAGGGGTCACCAACGTTTTTTCTTGTGAGAGCTACTTTTAGAAAATGAAAATGGCCACGAGGTACTCATTTTTGTAGAAATGATTTTCATACCTTATTTCAACCCAAACAAAGCAAATATGCTTGTTTTACCAAAACATTCACAAAATGCTGGTATCCACAACTCACATTTTATGTTTCAGAATACATTTCTTTGTAGTGTTCTCACATTAATAACTGAAAACCTGAATGAAAAGCAGGCCTTCTGGCACCTCATGTGGTCGTGGGGGGCTACCTGGTGTTGGTGACCTCTGGTCTACACTTTCAGATTGATAGGTTTTGCCTGTGTAGACTGCATTTAGAGATGTAAACAACATGGAAAGGGGGCTGCCTATGGGTGAAAAACAACCAATTGTGAACCTGAGAGAAGATCTAAAACCAATCAGAACCATTGCACAATCATTGGTCATAGCCAGTACTACCATTTGGAATGTCTTGAAAATGTAGAAATGTAGACATTCAGTACTATTTATTGATTGAATAAACTATGTAGTAGGACTATGTACGGGCTGATTACCGGTTTCAGGGTATTGCCCGTCGTATCGTTCCTACGGTGTGAGACAAAGTGGAGGTCAACCACGGCCACTATTGGAAATACTTTGTCAAGTCGCGTGTTATTCCTCGCAGTCGGAAATGGGCTTGATGTGTTCAAACCACATGTGAGCGCTGTGTTGCCAAAAGTCGTGCACAGATAGCACCGGAGTTAGCATTGAGCGGCGCCGGTACAGCCACCCTGTTGTCACCACTGGCGGTCAACATATTACTCACATCGAGGGTCACCAAATGTGGAGATGTGATTCAGAGACTGGAGTCAAGGACCCTTGATTGCATGTATTTGCATTTTGCTTTGTTTTTTTTTTTGTACTAAGAAAATATTTATAGTGTTGTGACTTGAGTTGCAGGATTAGCCACAGAAGCCTGCACTGAGTAAACATCCATCCAGCTTCTATGCCGCTTATCCTCACGAGGGTCGCGGGTTTGCTGGAGCCTATCCCAGCTGACTTTGTGTGAGAGGCGGGGTACACCCTGGACTGGTCGCCAGTCAATTGCAGGACACATATCATTGCTAAACATACTGAAAGTAATCAGTTCATATTTGGAATAAAAATTGCAAAATTTTCAAAGAGGCTTTTTTCACCTTTACACTGAAATTTGTTGAGCGGTGTTGTGAGCAGCAGCCTGTCAGCCATGTCGGGGGGTCCGCTGCATCGAGCAATGCCTGCCGAAAGCCACTCGGTTAACGTGTTTCCATATTTAAACATCACTTGAAGGACTTGTTTTTTGTCTTACCGGGCTCTTTAAAGCCAGCCTTCACCCACTGGGAGAGCCAGCGCAGATCGCAGTTACAGTACAAGGGGTTTGCACCAAGAGCACTGGACATGTTCACAAAATTAATAACTTTCCTACCGACTTTCTGTATTATGGACATGTTTAGTGGGGGGACTTACAGGTGAGATAAAGAGGTGAGATGGTTGAACGCTCCATCGGGGATTGTGGAGAGGTCGTTGCCGTGGAGAGTGCTTAAGAAAAAGAGAGAGTGCATAAACGTTAAATAACGATGTAACTATCTTTCTGTTAAAGTCACAAAAACGGATGTGCCACATCAGTAAAGTGAGAAAAAACACGTCGGCTTCCCTGTTCAGCACAAAGAATTATTCAGATGATCTGTGTCTCCTCAGCAGTGCAAGACCACCATTTGCTTTTATAATGGAACATGAATAAAATTGATATAAAACTAAGTAAACACAAATATTATTTTCACAGTAAAAAAGCTGGCTCTGGTGTCAGAATGGAATATATAACTCCTATGGTGGTCTACCAGCCTAGCCTAGCGCATATGCGCGGATGAGAGAAGCTGTTATTTCTGAAATTGGAAAATTCAAGCATTCAGGATTTTTCAAAACAATTCCCACATTTCCTTGAATTTCATATTTTCTGTGACAATTTTCCCATTAATGTGAATTTATGTAATGGAAAATAATTTTCATTTTCCATTACTGTGACATTCTGCTGAGTCTACAAGTGTCTACTGCTTAGTTTACAATTGGTAGACTGGTCGTCTCTCAAACCGATGGTTGCTAGTTCGGTCCTCGGTCCTCATGTAATTGTTCAACATATTTATACAGTTCAACAATCAATATCCATTTTTACATTCAAACATTTTAAATAAAATTTTTTATTGGCTAAATACTCCCACATTCTCAACCGCTTCAAACCATTCCAACATCAAAATGTTCAGCTCATTCAGGACATGTAGGCTATCAATCAGGGCTTTTCTAAAACATTGCCACAATTTCCATAATTCTACATTTTCTGAGACATTATGCTCATTGAAAATGAACAGACAATTTCACTGTCGGCCCGGCCCCTATTGGTGGAAATGAATTTTACATTTAACGTTATACGTAACACTCTGCTTATTGTATGCACTATGGCATGGCTCAGGTTGTAGAGCGGTTGTCTCCCAGCCTGGTGGTTGCTGGTTCGATCCTCAGTCGGTGAATGGATTTCCACACATTTGTAGGATATTTTAACATTTCAATTCAGCAGCAGTATTTCAGCATTCACACAAGATTTATCCATTTATCTATTAAAACAAGCACATATTATACCACTGTATGCGTATATTGAGTGTGTGTCTGCAAAAAACTTCACTTGTGAACATGTTTTTGTGTCAGTTACTAACAGCCCCACGCCCCCACACCGGCCTGCTCCAGAGGGGGTTGCGTATAATAAGGGAAGTGACAGTGATGACTGCCTGGCAACAGGTTGCTATGCGGGGGGACAGTCCCCACAGCAACATCAACTAAAATGAAACGAGGAGGAAGAAGAAGAAGAAAAAAGAAATGGGTGAGAGTTTGAAGCAACAAAAGAGTAACACTGACCATGAATCGGTACAGTTTGGCTCTGTTTTGTATGTTATTATGTGTCTTTCCACTGAAGGGTACCAAAAAAATTAGTTGGGGTGGCAAATGCAGTTGTATATGATAATAACTACAGGGTATAGCTCATACTGGGTTATAGTCAAACTATATAATCAAGACCAAAACAGACAAGTATGACAAATTAACATTTATACACTTAACAAAAACACACTTTTGTTTTTGCTCCCATTTTATATGAGTTGAACTCAAATATCCAAAACTTTTTCTATGTACACAAAAGGCCAATCTCTCTCAAATACTGTTCACAAATCTGTCTAAAACTGTGTTAGTGAACATTCATCATTCATGATTTATAATCTATCCATCTCACATGTTTGGCGCATCAAGGTGCAGCTGAGACAGCATGACTATACAGTAAAGGTGTGATTTAGGTTGGCCACAATAAAAGGCCACTCCAAAATGTGCAGTTTAACTGTATTGGGATGGTCCGGAGTGGTCCGGAAAATAAGTTAGTATTGACTGTGACCACCTCAAATACCGTATATGCCAATCCAGAGCATCTCCGCCAAGAAGGTTAAGTTTTTGCCCGCGTTTATCTGTTTGTTTGTTTGAAATTTTCAGGAATTGTCAGAAATGGGATATGGAAGAACTGATTACATTTTGGGGGTGATCCGGATCAGCGTCTGGCTCCAGGAATTTTTTAAAAGGATTCTTTAACATTGCGAGATAGGACAATTTTCGGCAACTCCAGAAAAAAATGGTCAGAGCACTTGGAAAAAAAAATACAGGACAAATTTCCAACAGGTTCTACATTATATCAAAGACTGATCCAGATAATGGAATAATCCTGGATACTATGATCAAGAATATTAAAAAATTAATTAATGAAGTTCTCAACATGCAACAAACACCATTATATATAGCCAAAACACTGTGGAATCTGGAGTGTGCCAACAGATTTGTTGTATCTTCAAAAGCTATGAAGATCCAGAAGAAAACAACCATTATAGAAAATGCAATTTTTGTGAATAACTACTGAACTAATATTGATATCATTATGAATCCAATTGCTGACTGTATGTTTTCATAGTCAAGGAATCTAAATATGTAGATACAATAAATGTAGGACTAATATTTATGGTAGGGAACGATGGTGGTTGGAGGAGGTCTGCGCTCTTGCTTTTCTAGTATTAAATGTTTTCCACAATTATTTCTCCAAACACCACAAAATCTGGACTCAAAACATCAATGGGAACCAATGTAAAAGCAGTGTGTGGTTGCATTTAAGAATTATGATACATCGAGTCGCCGCCACCAACAAATCACACAATGCAAAGATGAAGCGGTTTTGATCTTAAGGGTCTTGAGAATAAATCCCCCACATCCCTCCCACACAAATGATTGCATGTCCTCAGTTGTTGTCCTCCACTGTTTTTACTGTGTACCATTCCTTTTTCTTGTTGACTTACATTGTGTCGCACTGTTATGATGTCACACTATAGACATAGCTGACACAGCTATCCCACAAGACAGATCAGGACTAACTGAACTAAACCACTTCGTTGGGTTAGGGCAAACAAAGGTGGCCAAGACAAATAAATAATTGGCATGGATTATGTACCACTAAGTGGGATAACAACATTACTGTTCAACACTCAAGCTGAAAATGTGACGTTTAAATCAAAATTAGCCGCCCAAGATGTGGCTGGTGGTTGTCGCTTGTTGTGTGCTCAGTGCACAGTGCATTTGGGCCATGAGACAGAGGGTGTACAAGCTGATGGATGAGACAGAGAAACACAAGCTGAAGGTCCATTCATCAAACACAACACTGGGTGGGCGGCGGGAAAGCAGGACAGAAGGAAGAAAGGAAGAATGGAGGGATGGAGGAAAAGAGGGTGCAGAACATGCAGATGATGAGAGATCGTCATTTTGATCTCTTTTAGTACACTGCTGAGACATACTTCGCGTCCTAGCACTGCGCTTGGCGTGGCACCAAGAGAGCTGATTAAACTTTGATTTAGCTCCCGAGCAGAAAACTACAGCGAAGCAGAAAGTACTGCGACACGTAAGGGCCGAAAGTCGTGACTCACAGCAGGCGGAGCGACTTGAGACCGTCGAAGGCGTGGACCGTGATGCAGCGAATTTGGTTGTAGCTGAGGATGCTGTTTGGAGAGAGAACAAGGACAAGGACAGAGGTGTTTAGTTTGCACAGTTTTATTTGGATCATGTCAACATTTACGGTCATGTTTTTGGTTTGATTAAACAAACTCTGGTACGCTTGCTTGACTGGTACGGGTCGTTTGGTCAAGTGTGAACGCCATCATCCATACCCAGGTGGACCGAGACCGCTTGATAGATGGGTTTCGGTTTACTTGGCCTTAAATATAATATTAAATTATATTATTGAACAGACTAATTGACAGACATATAATGCAATCATTTTGTACATTTTTGTACAAATTAATTACTACCAAAGTGGCTTATTTTTCAGATTGTCTGAAATATGCATATTTCTACTGTATTTTATTTACAAAAAGATAAAATACCATAAATTAAATAAGCTGACCCATTAAATTTAGAAGGAAAAAACAGATTTGTAAATATATAAGCCGCATCAGACTATAAGCCGCACATGTCCACGTCATAAAATGGCATATTGTGGTGTGCATGAGTCCGTGAGGACCAGGCGAAATCTCTATTTGACAGGAGCCAATCATGAGCTATGGAAAAAAACCTCACGACAAGCTTGTCAACCCACTGAAATTGGAAATTATAATATATCAGTCAATATATTAGTCTGACTCATTGTGTCATCTTACAAACAACATTAAACTCATTACACAGTAACTTAACACGCAAAGTGTATACCTAATAACAAACATGCACCAATACGAGTTTAAAATTTAAAAAAAAGTTTTCCCATAATGCATTTCATCTGAGCAAAGCATTTCATTGGAGGCCAAGCGGCATAGAAAATGGATGGATGGATGGTACTGCAATGATGCCTCCGTCCACCAAAAGGAGCCATAGGAACACGGAGCCCAGAGGGAGGCTGAGGTCATTGCAGCGCCCCGGCACGCACCAATGCGTTGCTCCCTATGCATTATGGGAAAACTTTAAAAGTTTTTTTTTTTCCATTTTAAACTCGTATTGGCACATGTTTGTATATTTGTCAGTTATACCTTTCGAGTGTGATGTTGCTGTGTGATGAGTTTAGTGTTGTTTGTAAGATGATGGCGTGAGTTGGACTGTTATATTGTTAAGACTGTTATAAACAATGACCTCCTGCAATTTCCAGTTGGTGGACAAGCTCGCTGTGAGTGAAATAGCTCGTGATTGACTCCTGCCAAAGAAAGAGTTACTGTTTCCCCACTGCCTCATGAGCGGCACAGTATTTAAACAGTTAGTAGTAGTTATGAAGTAAAGGAGATGTCACAAGATTGGAATTTAGCCATAAATTTGCTGCACCGCTGTATAAGCGACAGGGGTATTGGTTTAAGAAAAAAGTAGCGGCTTATACACTAGAATTTACCTATATTTGTATGTATTAACAGCTCCAAATGAAGTAAAAATTGTAATCAAACTAAAAGATACCACATGTCCTAAAAGCTTTTTGCATAACGTTTGTCTCTTTAATAGTAGCAGAACATTTAAATCACCCTTTAACCGTGTTGTTATGACCAATGAGGGGTTGCATTCAAAGACAGCGCATACTTTAATTTAACTTAAATTATAATTTCTACTCTCTCTACTCTCTCTAATAACTTTCTGGGATTTCCAAGCACACTTGAAAATATGAAAATATGCACTTCCTGTTTTGCTTTGTCTTTCTGCTTATTTTGACCACACATACACACATAAAAAAGATGTTGTGGTGATCTATTCTGAGTTTGGCGCATCCGTGAATGCATCTTGAGAATGACAAAGTGTTGTTCCCAGGACAAATGGATATTTGGTGTTGGAATTGCACTGCTGTTGATGTGCTCAGGTCAGAATAAAGTTATAAAATAGCATCAGACTCTGTGGGGAGCCCTACACTGTTCCTCCATCTGCCATCATAAAAGAATGGTGTGGCTTGCCATGATGCACATGCATTAATTACGCACAAAATGTTAACATAATTAAATGAATTAGTTACTATATCATTTTTGACAGCTCTAAAAGTAGTATGTCCGAAACATGAACCTTCCAACAGAAACCACTTGGAAATACAGCACTTTGCGGCAAAATATGTCATTTTTAACAACGCATGTCTGCCATGTTTTCTAAGTGTGCTGTACTTAGTGTGCTGCACCGGGGCATTGACTCTCGCTGGAAGACAGTCCAGTTGCGAATAATACACCGCATAACTTTTCCGTAGAATCTTCTACTCGATTCTTGTGAGAGCGAATGCAAACGAAGTAGTGGGCTATCTCATCTCCCGCGGTGCAGTAAAGACACCCTTGAGCCGCGCACTTAAATCACAGTCTGTTCAGTTTTTCCGGGGGCTAAGCGAAGCGGTTGTTTGCGCTGGACGGCTCCCTGGCGTCCACAAGCGTGACTGCACAAAATAGGAAACATAGTGGGGCGCGCGGGACGTGGATTTGGAAACAGCTAAAATGCATAGTCCACATAACCTGAAGGTAAATTAAAGTTAATATGAGCCGTGTAAAGAGTTAAAAGACAAACTACACAATAACTTTTGCCACCGCATCTCCACTTTATGACATATTTGACTTTTTAGCACAACGTTATTTGAGTTCCCCTGCATTTACTGTTAAAATTAAGCAGCTAAACAATCAATGGTATGTTTTATAATGCCAAGTCTCTCCATTTTCCCTCAAAACAAGTATTTCCTTTTCAGACCACATGTCCCCTATTTAATTTGTTTAAAAGCCAAGTGAAGACTCCTTTCAATACACAGTGTGCCGATTATGAATTGGATTATGAATGTAATGTTTTGGACAGATGATGCATGTATAGACTGATGCATGCATTCAAAATGAATTCAAAATTCAAAATAAATGCAATAATGCCCCAATTTTTTACACATTTGTGGCGACCCCTACGGGTTGTGCAAAAAATGCTTTGGAAGGCATGCTAGCAAACATGTAATACAGATAGACTTAAAGTTTCATAGTCATTAGACAAATGGTCAATGACTAGCTGCAAAGTCCCATCCATGTCCCTGCAAAGATGTTTTACTTGATGGTGGCCATGTTTTTCAACCAATCTTGCTCAAATTTTACACACATGTGCTTGTGTGTCACCGAAAAGGATATACCAAATTTCATGGTGATGCGGCTAAGCACGCTAAGTTACAGTGGGGTGTTTTGTAGAGCACATTGAGCTGTGTGAGAATTTCAAGTCATGGGGTCAAACTTTAGGGTTTAATAAAGCACCACCATATGGTGTATTTGTCTGAAAAAATAATAGTACAGGCAACGCAGCAGGGGTGCAGGTTTTGACAGATTTTCACCCTTTTGTATGCAGCAGGAGTAGAGTCATGTACGTCCGTAGAAACTTACAGTGTGGCCAGTTGTGTCATGTTGCTAAAGGTGTACGGGGCCACTGTGCTGATGCTGTTGTTGCTCAGGTCTCTGTGGACGCAAAAACACAGTCAATACACCCACACACACACACTATCTGGACACACACTTTGTCAACCTGCACAAGGGTTTAGCAGAGGGATGCAAGCAATGAGGTGTACGTACACCAGTGACAGATGCTTCAGGGCCGCCAGCTCCTTGGGCACAGAAGTCAGCATATTTCCCTCCAGGTAACTGCGAGGACAAAAAAAAAAGTAGATGTGATATATTTGTAGAGGAACAGAAGCAAACAGCATATTTTACAAAGAGAGTTCAGGTTTAGCGTGTGTGGAAACCCCCCCCCCCCAAAACTCTAAATCGAATGCGTCTCTGGAGTTTTTACACACACTGCTCCATGATCTCACTCTCTTCCACCTCAGGTCATAAGTAGGCCATGTGGACACTATGATGGAGTGTCTTCTTCAAGCCTGATCGATAGCTAATCACTGTTATTCACCCTGAGGAGCAGGAGCCATTCCATAGCTGGGGGAGCGGCATGCCATTGTTCACCTTTGCTAAGAGGGATATTCTTTCTGCTTTTTCATCTTCTACACTCTTTCTGCTCGCTGGTAACATTATAGCTCTTCTGCATTAAAAATGAGAAAATCCACAACTAAATGTTGCAAATTTCATCAGGAAAAGGCACCAGTGAGCGATAGCATGGACTTTGCAGTATTTTGCCAATCACACATACCGTATTACACAAGTTGGCTCCTTCGCATCTTTCCTTGCATTGTGACATTTGAAAACCATTGTTTAAAGAGCGGACAGTTTCTGGCTTGCCGTCTAGATTTCTGTAGCAATGCTGCGGGGGCTTTCCTGCATGTTTCCCTCCTACGGTTGGCAATACTGTACACACGATATTCAAACATGTAATGGAAAATACTGTTAAAACAAATCAGATGATGACAACAGGTCATCCGTGTCTGCTAATCATCCAATCAATTTTCTATGCCACTTATCCCAGCTGACTTCGGGTGAAAGGCGGGGCATACCCTGGATTGGTCGCCAGTCAATCACAGGGCACATATAGACAAACAACCATTCACACTCACATTCATATCTATGGACATTTTAAGAGTCTACAATTAACCTAACATGCATGTTTTTGGAATATGGAAGGGAGCTGGAGTGCCCGGAGAAAATCCACGCACCGGGAGAACATGCAAATTCCACAAAGAGATGCCCAACGGAGATTTGACTGTGTGGCCAACATGCTAACCACTAGGCCACTGTGCGGCCTGTCTGCTATTTTCTCATATAATATGTCCCATATAACTACAACATCCACCTGTCATTTTGAGCAAGTTGCCAACAGTCCCTTTAATGAAAACACATTAAAGTGCAGTTTAAATGTGAGGTAGTGCCAAATTATATGGTGTGCCAGCACAAAACAAATTTCAGGATCAGTTCAGCAACAATACGTTGTAATTAGAATATGTTTTTATTAAAAATAACGCGCTAACGGTGGTAACGAATGTATTTACTTAATTACAATACATTTTTAGCGTAATTAACGCATATGCATCATGGCAAGCCACGCCTCTCTGTTATGACGACAGATGACGGCACAGTGTAGCTCCCCGCTAAGTCACGCAGAGTATGCTGCTCTTTAATAACTTTATTCCGACCTGAACAGATCAACGGCAGTGCAATTCCAACACCATATATGCATCTCCAATTCACAAACACGTCCATTCAGCTCTGGAACGACACTTCCTAAGCTGCCACTAGACCCCGACGATATGCATTTAGAGATACACCGAACATCACAAGAACGCCTTTATTATGCGTGTGGTCTAAATAAACAGAAAGACAAAGGAAAACAACTTGTGGATATTCTTATCGCTTACTTTGTAACTCTTAATGAATAAGTACAATTTGCTGCATTTAAGTATGTGTTAAAATCCCAGCAATAAACTTAAATGACGTGGTGTTTTTGAACATGACCCTTCTTCGCTCATAATAACACGGTTAAAGTGTGATTCAAATTTTCCGTTACTATTAAAGTAACTAGTAACCATCCATCCATCCATTTTCTATACCGCTTCTCCTCATTAGGGTCGCGGGGGTATGCTGGAGCCTATCTCAGCTAACTTCGGGCGAGAGGCGGGGTACACCCTGGACTGGTCGCCAGCCAATCGCAGGGTACATATAGACAAACAACCATTCACAGTCACATTCATACCTATGGACAATTTAGAGTCACCAATTAACCTAACATGCATGTTTTTGGAATGTGGGAGGAAACCGGACTCCATGCACGCACGGGGAGAACATGCAAACTCCACACAGAAATGCCCCAGGGGAGAATCGAACCAGGTCTTCCCGATCTCCAGACTGTGACTGTGTGGCCAACACTGTGTGGTGTTAGGTAAACAGATTTTAGATGTGTGCTATCTTTTTGCTTGATTCAGTTAATTTGGAACTGTTGATACATACAAATATAATCCAAATAATCCAGTCCTGTATTTTATCTTTCTTTCAAAAAATACAGTAAAAATGGGCAGATTTCAGACATAGTTGCAAATGGTGATTTTCTATTCCGCTTGTTAATCATGATTAATTAATGTGAAAACATTGATTAATCTCATTAACATTTTGAATCATTTGACAGCCTTAGTTTTTATCCACAAATTCAAAAATTATTTGAAATAAAAGTGTGTGTAAAGTTTTTCAGTACATGTTATATCTGGGGAGTTGAATCAGAGCATTTGCACATGGACCTGGATAAGAAATTAAACAAAAGTTAAAAATCGAGCGAATCCAGTTGCTCTGATTCAATACCGAGTATGCAAGTTTCATAATAATAGGAGGACCATTTCTTCTGTAGACCACCCCTATGCCTGGGTCAATAGATCGAATTGGGCATTAAACAGTACTGTCATACAGTACCTGGTAGTCTTCATTGTGTGCGGAATTTCCCCATGCAATGTGAACTTTCGCTTTATGCCGCGCTGTTCTTCAGTAGCTATCTCGCTGTGTGTCAGATGGACGGCTTAAGTCCACACTTGATGTCCTTCCCCTCCTGCTCAACCTCCCCGCGACCCACTGAAAACTGCTGGGTCGCGACCCATCAGTTGAGAATCACTGCCCTAGGCTACTGTGATGATTGAGTCTTTTCATGAATTTCATGAATATGCCTGCCAAGCATAGCAACAACTAAAACAATTTAAAAAATCATTACATTAAATTAAATGATTACATTAAAAAAATTATTCTGGTGATCCACCTTTTTTCCTTGTCTGTGCAATGTATTGTTGTACTGTATCACAGTAGGATATGTGAATTTAAAAAAGCCTAGAAGTGCGTGTGTGCTGGAGGGTGTAGTACACCAGACTCACAGTTCCGTTGTGTCCTTGGGAATGCCCTTGGGCAGCGAGTGCAGCCCTCTGTTGCTGCATCGCACCACGTTGTCTGAGCATGTGCAGACATCTGGGCAGCCAGACGCAGGAAGACAGCCGTTATCCTCGCCACCTGAAAGACGGAGCGGGAGGAAAGGGGGGAGGTTCTGTGAGTTTAAGAGTGAGATTTTTTTCATCATTTTTAAATGAGTTGTACTATTTTCATTCCCCCAGTGGGTGATATTCTGCATACACTAATAGTTCAATTGCAGTTCAACGATATCACACCACTGAGTAATCAGGGGGTTTGGTGCATTTCATGGTGCAGGTCTCCAACATTAAGTGTCAATTTTCTATTATTATTATTATTATTAATATTTCATCCAATGCAGGATTT
Source organism: Dunckerocampus dactyliophorus (assembly GCF_027744805.1). Classification (NCBI taxonomy): domain Eukaryota; kingdom Metazoa; phylum Chordata; class Actinopteri; order Syngnathiformes; family Syngnathidae; genus Dunckerocampus; species Dunckerocampus dactyliophorus. The sequence continues at coordinate 7,809,691 of NC_072829.1, read as the reverse complement.
GAACCTTTGACCCTCCAGTCTCAAGCCAAACTACAATATATTAACATTATTAATTATAATAACATGAGGTTTAATGGTACTTATTCATGAGTTAAATGTAGATAAAGCTTAAGGACATTAAAGAAAAACATTAAAACTGCCCACCTGTATGTTTATGTGGAGTATAATGAGAGGGTGAAAAAGCACAATTAGCTAGCAGTGCAATAAACCTTAACCTTTATCTTTTACAGTGTACACAACACATACGTATATGCCGGACTTCCTCAAATGGTGTCCATGGGCATTTACAGTATTTACTGAACTGCAGACAACACCAGGTGCTTATTTGAAGGATGCAACTTTGGAGAGGTGGCCTTTATTGTATCAACGCTTCTGCAAGGATGCACTTGCATGAACAGAGAGAATGCAAGCATTTTGGCGTAGTCATAACAGTATAGGCGGTCCTCAGTGGTTATGACAGTCCCATAAATTATTAAAACTGTCCAAAAAGAAAAGAAGAACTACTTACATGCATATGGCGGAACAATACATAGTCATGCGTCACTACACTTAGGAAAAACGACACTTTCGTTCTTTTCATTTAACTTTTTGCCCTTCATTATGTCTCCCAAGCATGAGGCAGACTCTCCTGATGGCAGTGTGTCAAAGAAAAGGAAAGTGAAAGTGAAAAGTCAAGTGAAATTAGACAAAGAAGGCTCAGAAAGTGAGGAAAATATTGGCTGCATGCCTGCTCCGAGCTGGAACAATCATCAAGGATAAAAATGGTATCTTTTGAACATGTGAAAGGATTTGCTCCTATGAAATGGACAGTGATAACTACACAGCTTAATTACTGCCGCCTGTACTCTTCCCAAACTAGAAAGCAACACTAAAGGTATTGTTGAGGCATGTTTAAAAGGTGTAAGCATTGGTTATGATGTGAGCTGTGCCATTATACATCTAGTTTGGTTTGTGCTTGCTGCACGGCTACAGTATAAGACCATGCAAGTGCGCATTTTGTTCAGTATATGTTTTCTTAATTAGGTATATAATTTAAGTAGTCTACAGAATGGGAGGATACAAGTGGTGTTGGTCTTTCATCAGCTACACACCCATGATGATAACATTTACAAGATCCAGGTTTAGCATACTGAACCGAAATGTCATGTCTCGTGAAAACAAGAGTATTTTAAAGGTGCCACCAACTGGTACTTTTAATGAGGTGACAAGAGATGAGTCCGTTTGGGGAGAGGTGTTTATTTGGTCAAGTGGATCACACACCGGGTGACTATTGAGGAAATACAGTAGTCCTTTTATTTTCTCTTATTTATATTCTTTATTTGTATATTATTATCTCTCATATTTTATGTGGTCCGTGGATTTTTCAGTCTGACGTAACATGTAAATACCTCTACTATAGTACATATAAAGTCTTACTATCTTATTTCATATGAACAGAAGCTGATAAGATCTGAAAAAAGGAAATCTTCACTGTCCAAAATGTACTCATGACGTGTGCTAACTAGTGCACATGTAACACATGAAAAACCATCCTGCAGCATGCTCACAAACACATGGTGGGAACCAAAAACACATGGTGGACCGTAACCTCAGAGTGAGGAAGGATCAGAGCCCAAAGCGTTGTTCTTGGCCGAGAACAGCTTCCATTTCCTCGTATGACACCCACATACATACACACACACACACGCATAATTGTTCATACTACAAGTACTGCAGTGTGATGCTGCATTATGGGAAACACTTGAACCGTACTTCTTAAAGAGTGAAAACCAACAGAGTTAAAAACCATAATGAAGGATAATGAGGCGCAGTCACTGAGCCAATAATAACGCAATTTCAACAAAGTGAAGAGACACCGTAGGCAAGAACAAGAATACTGTTTGTATTTAAATGCGGTCATGCTGGATTGCTGTATACAACGGATTTGGCGCAATAGCGTGCCTGGAAGCGACAACTTTTGGTTGAATTTTTTTCTTGTCTCTTCATTATCCTCATTGGCCTGAGAAGTTTTGTCAACAGCCCTAGTCAGAAAGCTTCTTAACGTAGTTTGTCTCTTTATGCACACGCTGGCCATCTTGGACCCCACAGTGATGGCAGACTAAAATTAAATGACCGGATATGATTATTAAATAATACCAACAAAATCACACGATTTCCAAAATGGATATATATTTACATTTAATTTGATACATTTATCGCAATATATCGGCTATCTGCAATATCACAGTATGACAATGCTACATCGTATCGTGATGCATACTGTATCATGAAGTCCTTGCCAATAGCCACCCCTCGTAATACTTAGTCACGGTACTTGGGGTGTAACGATTAATTCACTACATCGATGCATTGATTTATATTCCTATGATTCAACTACATCGATCTGGGTACTCAAGTTTGCATTCAGGACGACATACATATCAATCTAACATTGTTTAAAAGGTAATCAATCGATTGAATTGATACTCGGAAATAAAGCATTGGATTTAAGCACGGCAGGCTTTATATGGGTGTGTTTTTTTTTCGCACTTTTAAAGACGTTAAACGTTAATCGATTGATTCTGCCTGTCTGTGACGTCATCGTCTTCTGGATATGTGGAGGTCATGGGAGTTGCAGTGGACCTGTGAAACAGTTGATTCGCTTCTTTTTCTTACGCTGAGCCGGACGTCAACGTCGCCGCCATATGGGATGTGGCAAGAGTCAGAGAGGAGAGGATGCCTCAATCATGCGCTGCATGGAAGTGTACAACTCGTTGTACTGCCCAAACCAAATCCCAGGGAATAAGCTTTCACAGGTAAGACTTAAAAAATACCTTTGATAGTATTTGGCCCATAGACTGCATGATTTGGCCATTATAACATCGTTTTGAGAGCATAATTTGCCAACGTTGTGGAAAACACTGTATTCCCGTGCACAATTCACTCATTGTCATCTCCCACTCTTGTCACTATTTTCATACATACATGAAACATGTCAGTCATGAATGTGTATCCCTGACACACACGCACACGCAGTGCTGGCAGAACAAATGAGGAGTGACGATATTAAGAATGTGGGATAGCTGACTGACTGTGACTGGGTGATTGAGTAAGTGTAAAATAAGTATGAGTTAAAATAAGTTCATTCGGCACATACAGGTGAAAGTTTCAACACCTAATTGAAGATACCAAACCACATTCATTTGCTGAGGAATTTGCATGTCTCTTACCTTTGGGTGCAAAGTGCAGGTTTGGATTGCACTATTTAAAGTAAATAATTAATCATGGCCAGCTATACCACCCTCTGTTCATCCTGATTTTGTATTGCCTTTTTAACTCATTTTTTGAACTCATTGATCATTTATTCTTAAGTATGTCAACATTATTAATCATTTATACTGGATTCACTTACAAAAAACAAGGGGGATCTAGGAAGCTTCACCTGCACTATCCACTATCCAGGTATTTATTTCACAGTCACACTGTTTGAATTTTTGGCTAAAAAGTTGCTGAATCGATTTAAAGTTACTGAATCATTTTGGATCGCTTCGTTCTAAATGAACCAATGTCGTCCTTGAATCGTATTGGAAACCACAAATCGTGATATGAATCGAATCGTTATTAAAATGAATCGTTACACCGCTACATGGTACAGATCATTTTTTTTGTTTTGACCCTTCAGTTGTATTCAAAGTAAAAATGGACACAACAAAACAAGATAAAAACATATATACAGTAATCCGTCGTTTATCACAATTAATTGGTTCAAGACCCAACAGTGATAAGTGATTTTCCGCAAAATTGGGTTCAATATTAATAAATGGAAGACATTTATAGTTAAGTTAACATACTAGCTAATAGTTAAAAACTATATTTTTTTAATTAGTTGTTTAGTTTCGCTTGACCGTCTAAAAAAATTGTTGAAATATTAGTTGTTAGAAAATAGTTCTTAGTGGCAGAACTAATTTATTTACAAAACTTTGAAAATAATAAAATCTTTTTTAAAAAAAGGTGTGCATCTACTGGTTTTTCTGTTTCTGAATGATTTTTGCATCCCAGTTGGACACCAGTGGTTGGGGACTGTTGCTTTACATGGACTAAAAGTGCACTTTTGGTCACAATGCAGATTTGAAAAAGGTTTTTAAAAAAGAAGAGGCAAACAATTCCTTCACTGTTTGACTTTATATATTCAAATCTTAAAACAAGATTTCTTCACAGGCGCCAAACCAGCTAACCACTTCCCAAGAGTTTGCAGTGAGAGACCTGAGAAAAGCATATAGCGTCAAACTTGGCAGCCAAGCTAGCAGCCTTGGTGGTGATGGGAAGGCATTGTCGTGGTAACGGCAGCGTCAAAAGCGGGAACCACAAAGTGATGTCATGCGAGGCTGCTGCTGCAGGCCAGCGGTTAGCGATCTCCCTGTCCTCACAATGCCCTGCTGAAGGATGTGGGCGTGCAATGTGAGGCACGTCTCCAACCAAACTGACAAGGCAGTTTGCGTAAGACGCAGGGCTCAAAAGGCTGACGTGAACATTTGGCTGGTTGAAACGTCGACGTCATTCGGACTGAGCGGATGCCCAGTTTGTTCAAGCTAAGTACTCACCCAGAGACACAACATGACATAATGACAACAATTACCATCATTGAAACAACCTTGATTCATTTGAACATCAATCCATTTTTTAATGCTGCATTTTAGACCGCTAGGATGTTGGAAGTTTAGGAGGTCCGACCTCAAAATGTTCCGATTGAAAGTAAACCAAAAACCAAAAAATATAGCTGACGACTGTGATAAGCTACTATTTGTTTTGTTTGTCAACAGATTATTTGACTGTCCTACTCAGGTTACTGGAATGCAGCAAGAGCCTTTTACCTAATTGTGTTTGTTTTACATGTTATTGGACTGGCTAACTTCAGCAAAAGCCAAGTCTTTTCAAGGTTCCTTTAGGCATTTTAAAATGAATGCCATTGAAAATCAGTACAGACATTTGGTATGACAAATACATAAACAAGAGCTTGCGTTACCATCGCATGTAAAGTCGGGGTTTGCCACATCCTGGATGGGGATCTCCTTCAGGAAGGCCGGCCTCTGACAGCGAGGGTTTCCGCTCACCACTCTGGTCTTCTTCAACCACTGACCCAGCCAGGCCAAGTGACAGTCACACATGTATGGGTTGGACAGCAGGTTACTGCAACAAAGACACACAAGGTTGAGCTCAATGAAAGCGAGCACGAAGCGTTTGCGTTCATCCATTTCAACCATGGACAGTGCGTGATGGTGCTGGAAAGTTTGGCTGAAATTCTGCAAAAAATATTACAGTCGATGCTGTGCAAAATTTGCAACGCCATCAAATCATGCAAAAGAGCGTGCACCACTAACAGGATTAAACACCACCGGATTCACAGAGTGCCCTGTTTTTGACGCGCTATGCCGAACTTCTTGCAACGAGTGAGGTAAGTAAAACAATAAATTACGTCCATCTTATGCCAACATTGACACAGCAAACAAATTATACTTTATACTGTGAATACGGTGGCCAACTCAAATATCCAGCTAACGTAAGGCTGTGTACTGTAGCGACCCTGAAGTTATGCTAACATACATGTTCAGGTTCTGGTCGTCTGACTGTTTTGGGTTGCCGTGAACACACCAGGGGTGGGGGCGTGTCGTTTGCCGTCAGTTGAGGAAGAGCCATTGTTGTGCTGGTGTGCTTCTTACAGCCGACAGTAGCCATTATTTCTTTGCAATAAAGAGCTTGTTGATCAATCAACTCCTTGTGATTTTAATAACGTCTGTGCAGATGTTACACTGCTGTCAGAAGTGAAACACCGGACGGCGTGGCGGCATTGCATGGTGAAGGCGGCGGTTTCCCGAGAATCACGAAGAGGTGGTAAATCAACAAGCTCTTTTATGCAAAGAAATAACGGCTACTGTCGGCTGTAAAAAGCACAACAGTGGCTCCTCTTCAACTGACGCCAAATGGCACGCCCCCACCCTTGGTGAGTTCACGGCAACCCAAAACAGTCAGACGACCAGAACACAAACATGTATATTAGCATAACTTCAGGGTCGCTACAACACTTATTCATTGAAAAACAACCTGACGTTAACACAAGCTTTAGCCAGGAAGTTGACCCCGCATTCAGTGTTACTCGATTCACCGTACTTGTTTGATATTCCGCACGCAGGTCAGTAGGAACTCTGTAACATTGTTAAGTTACACTGTCTATTCTTCATCATAAGACACTCACATACACAACATGATATGTGGAATTCTTTTTCATGAGGTTTTCAAAACCTGTATTCCTTTGTAAAGAGACTTCTAAACATTTATGTTCAAGTTCAATGGTTTGATATTTATAGACCGGTTAAAAATAGCCTTGTGAGAAATTTATAGTAATTAATAAAAAAAGTAATTCATAAAAAGTTTATAGCATTTTCAAAAAATCAAGGAGACATTCAGACATTTTGTCCAAGAACTTTGGTTAACACCCTCATTTAAACCATGTGAACTTTTACCCACCTCTGAAAAGGAATCAGAATCCGGAACCATTAGGAATCGGAATCGAAATGAGGAATCAGATTCAGAACTGGAATCGCTCAAATTCAAACGATGCCCAACCCTAATCAATGTGTTTACATAACCATATCGGATCGGCCTGAACAGAACCAAACAGGTATTAGTGATCGTGCCTGTTATGGCCTGCTTTTAGCAATGGAAAAGGGCACTGATTTGATGACACCATTTTTTAAAGATATCTAAGCATCTTTTTGCTTTAAAAATAAACCCTTGGTGCAAAGATGCCACTGGACAAAGGCAAACAGAAGCAAGCGAGAGTTTTTTTCGTTACTAAGAAGAGCAGAATTGCTCTATTTACTTTACAGCGCAGCAAACAACTCGAGCACCATGGCGCGTTTGGTCATAAACTCAGAGACATTTAGACAGAAGACCGGGGGAGGGGGGAATAAAAGAAGCAGAGAGAGAAAAAGGTTATCATTCATTTTTTATTCATTTGGTGAACTAAATGAGATACAGAGAGGCTGAGATAAGCAGGCCAGGCGAGCCAAACAGTGAAAGAGAAAGAAAAAAGGTTATCTCATTCATCTTATTCTTATTCCATGAATTCTCAGCGTTTTGTTGCCTTTTCTGATGGCTCATGTTATATTTATGATATTTATGGTAAAGGGATATTAAAACTGAGGGTTGGGAGGTGGGGTTCTTGAAAAACAAATAATGGGTCAGCACTGGAAATTGCGTACTTTGTAACAAGAAGGAACATGCAACTCAAACCTACCTTAACTGTAGCATCGGAAGTTGTATTATTATCTTTCCTCAAAACTTATCAAGCCACAGGAGGGCGTCTGTTCCTGACTAAAACACTCTTTCATTACTACCATCCATGTTACAAACAACAAAGCTTTAAAATGTTCTTAATTTTTACAGCTTTTGCTGTTTTCTGAAGTCAGAGTCCGTCTTTAGATCATGTTTTAAAGGCTTTTCAATTTTAACGTTGCAGAAACATTGTGCAGTAATCCCTCGTTTATTGTAGTTAAGTGGTTCCAGACCTGACTGTGATAAATGAATTTCCACGAAGTAGGATACCTATGTATAAATTGAATATTTTTATAGTTAGGACATAGAAAACTTGCTCACGACCTTCTAAATACGTTTTTTTTTTAAACATGATTATAGCCCTCTTGACCTGAACTAATACTGTACCTCTATAGTCACCTTTACACTCGTATTACCCGATATAGTAGACGCAATAAGAGAAAATAAGCCATTTAAGACATAAATAAGACTCATGCTCGTGTGTGCTGCCATAAATGTGTTCCGGTGCTAGGGGAGCTGAATGGTGGGGCGGACCAGAAGTGGCGTCGGGGTTCAGCGTTGAGTTTTAGCTTGCCATGGGTTACTGCCGCAACAGTAGCCTATGTTTATTATTATTATATTATCATCATCATTATTATTATTATTATTATTATTATTATTATTAGTATTATTATTATTATTATTATTATTATTGTGCCTGTTGTGAGATCATTCAAACCTGCAATAAAAGCCAGTTGGTCCGGCGATAAGTCTGGTGCTTGCGTTTCTCACCGAACATTACAGTAACATTACTGACACCTAGTGACCAGAATGGCCACCTGCCTATAGCGGCCACTGAAAAATCCCCCGCAGCAAATTTACATGTTATAGACCCTGTGTATAGCAGTCACCTGTCCGATGCGGCCAGCAGCCACCCATTTTGTCTCCCTTGGTCAATATCTGACCGCATATAGCGGCCAAATTACAGACTCAAATAGAAGCTTCATGAACAAAAAAGTTTCGTTTTTCAATCAATGAAGCCGTCGTGTGTAGACTTTAATTACTGAGTCCTAGCTCAGTCACAATCATTCACAAGATCCACAAAAACTGTCAGTTGTTCCACATAAAAAAGCCATCTTCTTTTGAGCTTGCTATTTCCTGGTCAAACATGTAACTTTAAGAGCATTTGCATTTGCAAAAAAACATTACCGCAAAGTAGGCTGGGAACAGGACGTGCTCCCAGCGACGCTACAATACAATACAATACTGCCTGCACGCTAAAACCATGCTAGCATATGTTTTTAAAAAGCAGCGGGAGCAAAACTGAGTTCAGTTGTACTTAATTGAATTATTTTAGAATGTACTCATGTTATTTTTGATCAATCCTCATCCACAAATCCATCAAAGTCCTCATCTTCTGTATATAAAAAAAGCAGTCTTCTTTGCCGTTCGCTTAACTTGTCAGTGTTATTCAGCTCCGAACTGAGGTAAGGGTGACCTGAGTCCAGCAAAGAAGGAAACTTCTCCTGTTGCTTCTGCCAACTTTATTTATTGAACGCAGCCACCAGAGAGCACACAGAACACACACACCTCCAATCTCGTCTCTCCTTCCTGCTTGCCCACAAGGCAAAGGTTAAACAAGCCCCACTACATAGCTGTCCAGGCAATGCCTGTAACAAGTGACACCGTTTATTTCCTGGTGTGAGACAATGTGCACTGGTCAATACTGTAATGCTGCTTGTTGTGGGGAAGGAGAGACTCACGTCGCCGATGCACTTTAATCGCTTTATTAACAGCGGAGAACACTGCAGGACTTTACATCCACGCCAACATAAACACACTTCCCAACTCTCTCGAAACTCACAGCTAGCACTGAGCAAGTTCTCCTGCTCGGGACGCCCGCGTCACTTCCCGATGAACTAAAGCTGTAATGACACTCTGCCGTATAAAAAGTAAAATATTAAAAACAACCGCAAGACATTACTAGCACAGCTTTGTTCTGTGGGTGATGGATAATAACAAGCCTAGTAGTGCTGTACAACTTTTATCCGCAGTCCCACAGTGCCTTCTACTGGTCAACATTATTTTTTTCGTTTTTTTTTTCTTTTTTTTCCCTCTACTGGTCAACATTCAAACTGGACGTCAACCTGTCTATAGAGGCCACCTGTCTATAGCGGCCACTTTTACAGTCTCCCACTAGTGGTTGCTATAGACAAGTTTGACTGTATTTGTATTTTAGTTCATTTAGCCACTTCTATGCTTGAAAATTTCTAAATAAGGCAAAATATGTATATTTTTGACTGACAATAGTATTTAACCTCGAAACAGCACCATTTATACAATGTTAAAAGTAAAGCTGCTACAGATTGCTTTCCTCAGTTCCTTGTGATGAATTGACCTCCGAGTGAAGCTGTGGCGGCCCCGACTTCAGCCAAGTCCCTTCTTTCCTTTTTTTCCCCTACCCGATGTGTTAATCTTTTAATTAAACTCATACTATACTCTCTTCTGGGAAACAAGAGGTAGGTGTTGAAGGAGTGGGAGGGTGGATGGAAGAGAGGGAGCGCATAAAAAAACAGAAGGCTGATAAGGAAATGAACAAATAAGCTTGTGGTCTGCATGTATGCACAACAATTACCCTTTCTTTTGTGTGCCAATTAAAACAAGAATGCAAAATGACTTATTTGCCCTTCGAAAGCTATATCCACCATCAGTCAACACATACAAGGCAAGCTGTTCCTTGGTCATTTGCCTTTTTGGGTAAGACTTTCTATTTGCCATCAACAAAAGCATTGGATGGCTCTATTACATCATGCAACATTTTTCATACTGACATGGCTGTGTACTTAAGGTGGCACTCCCCATTCAACTGAACAAGATTGTCATATTCATCGTGAGACCTTGACTGTTTCTACCAAGCAGAAGAGTTCAGTATGGTTAGAAAATTCATGTAAACCTTAATATTTGAAAGTAAACTATTTCCGTACATCTCTTTTCAGCAAATACTTTTGCGTCTTTGGTTGTCAAAAGCCGCATTTTGTCAGGGACGCTCTCCAAGGTAGCATCATTGCGAGCCAAACTTGACCAGATGACAATCAGAGCCAAGATAAATAAGGCCAAGCCTGACAAATGAATATAGCCTCATAATAGTGTGTAGTATCCTGATGGAAAATAAATAAATGACAATAAATTGTTTAAATGCACGTATGTGTCTAGTCATTCATTCAGATGTCGACCACATACTAGTTGAATTGAAAAACCTTATTGATTGATTGTGTCATTTGTTGCAAAATGAAATGATGACAATTAATTACACTTAAAAAAAAACAACACCCAGAACTCATTAAAAACTTTAAAACCTAACTTTATCTGAATATCTGCATACGGCGTTCAATTACCAAAGTTTGCTCTGGACCCGTCCTGTTGTGTTGAAAGCAATTGTCGCCAATCGACACACAGTACGTTGATGCATCTAATGTCTAAAGTTCTGGGATGGCGTGTGGTTGCGTTAAAACAATATCCCGCCTTCGCTGGGTTCCTTGTTGATGACAACTTACTGGCAACTCTTCTGTTATGGCTCTGATCTGGCTAATTTGCAGGATCTCTGTGTAAAAGGCGCTGCTGTTGGTCTGTACAGCAACGCATATCCTTCTTGTTGACCAAAAAACAGGACAAGGTAAAATAAAAGACTTGAATCAAAGATGACGGTTATATGAGCTCTTGCTGTTTTGGGGAGACTTTTATGGTGTGGTATGTGGTGCTCACTGTATGAAATAAAGGATAAACGGGCGAGATTTTATCACACAGATATCAGGTTATTTATACCCTTTGCACAAGGGTGGTCGGAATATTGAGGAAAAGCAGCACCGGCATGAAACAAATGCGCTAAAACAGGACATACGCGGTGCTAATTAAGCTCACAAACACGTAGTCAAGACAATACTATTTTTATTTTATTGTTATTGTGTAAATTACCTTAATTAATGAAATGAGGAATAAAAATGTAACTTACATGGTGGAGAGGGAATGCAGAGTGGCGAAGGCTCCCGGGGCGATGCTGGAGATCCGGTTGTCGTACAGCGACAGCAGGCGCACCGAGCTCAAGCCTGTAAAAGTTGTGTTGTCAATGCAGCTGATCTGGTTGCTCCGCAGCATCCTGGAACACAGGTTATTCGTGATACACACAGATTGTCATATAGTGTACGTCTTCACTCATCTCTCAACCATTTCAGCTCTACAAAAACAGATTGCAAATATCCTAAATGCTCTAACTCAGGGGTGTCCAAACTTTTTCTAGCGAAGGCCACATGCTGAAAAATGAAAGGATGCAAGGGCCACTTTGATATTTTGTAAACCAACACAGAGATATGCTAAGAAGCTACAGTATATATAGCTCAAGAAAAAAATGCATTCCATCTTTCATGCATTCCATTCCACCTTGCTACTAAAAATTAAGTTTTGTCCATAATAATACGAATTTATTATTTATTTAAAAATGCAACTTTTGTTCTTCATTCGATTATGAAATTTTTTGTTAATATTTTTGACTTTATTCCCATAACATTACAGTTGTTTTTTTCCATTTCTGCTGTTTTTTTTTTTTAATTTTTCAAGTATTTCATTTCAGCTTTCCTCTTGTAAATTTTCTCTTTATATCTTTTAACAAGAATGTATTTTTTTCTTTATTTCAACATTGTTACTAAAATGATATTGTTCCTCATTTTAGAAGTTTATTCTCATAAAATTGCAATTTTTTTCTCTTAACACTTTGACTTTATACTGGTCAAATCTTTGCTGCGGGCCGACAAAATCACAGCTGCAGGCCGCAAATGGCCCCCGGGCCACACTTTGGACACCACTGCTCTAACTGCAAAGAGGCCTGGCCATTTTCAAAATGTGAAAAACTAATTTATAAACATTAATAATAATTAGGAGTGCATGAGAAAGTGGAAAGAAAATGGACCAGAGAATCTCCGCACATTGGCGATTCAGCATTCACGGCCCTGCAAATTTGTGGATTTTTGGCCAATTTTTTCTCAGAAAATATGCAGGTTTTTCAAACACACATCTCATTCACCCTAGGTGTGTTATAATTTTTACAAACATGGTAATCCAGGCACAGCATACATGTACCATTGTTAAAACCACCCACATTTTTTTTTTTACATGTTTTATGTCTTCATACTTCACTAATATGTTTTTTCGTCAAACATTGAGATTTCACACTCTGTTCGGCGGTCCCTGAAGGTACCCATAGTTGCTGTGATGCGCAGAAGTGAAACTTTTATCCTTAAATATCTACACCGTGACACCGATTCCATCTGTTCATGGATCATCTTACATTATCAGTCAGAAAGTTCCAGAGCTGAAGCTAACACAAGTGGTGTAAACTGCGGCCCGCAGGCCACATCAGGCCCGCCAAGCATTTTAATCCGACCCACCGGATATTTCCAAATTCCAAATTAACATGGAAAGTGTAGCCGGCAACATGACTTGCAGTGCTATTGTGGCACCCTTGCGTCGCCAAAATAGTCAGGTGCAATCTGTAGCTTCTACAAAAAAGCCATCCAAACAACACAACACAACACGCCAACACACCATGCACAACATAACCTACCTACTGCACCATGTGGGCACACAAATACGTAACTACGCACAATACCCATGCCAAAAAAGATCCATATATTCCCGCCGCAAGGCATGCAGGGTAGCTTGTGGTACTCTTTCTCCCAACATTTTGCCATGTTTGTTGCATGTTTGCAAAATATGCTTGATATCCATGTTTTATTGTTCATAGTTCATATTGTTGTTACCGGTGGACTACTCGGCATGCCTTGCGGGCATTTGGAAATAACTGTTTTAAGTTATGTTTAGCACTTCATTATTGTTTATCACCCACACAGTAGTAGTAGTTGATTTATCTGATGCATTAACTTGCTGTAGATGCGTTGTGTTTTTTTTCGTTGCACCGTGAGCGAGTATGTCGTTCTGTTTGATGACCACCTATAAATAGACGGACCCTGTGTCAAATTTTTTAACCCAAGTTAAGTCAAAAAGTTTGCCCACCCCTGATCTTAACCTAATAACTACAACAGTCACCCTTATTGCAAATGTTGATCCAAAATTGGACAACATTAACCTAAGTTCACAGGAGGGTTTGTACAGGGAGGTTGGGTGAGTCACGTGTCAAAAGTAGACGTTTTTATGGACGTGTCAATTACTCACAGGTTTTCGCCATTCGCTGGTGGTCTCGGAACGTAACTCCCGCGACCTACTGGATTTGCTTTTGCGACTTCAGGCGACTCTTCGGGTAATTGACTTGCATTTGCGGTATAATTACAGCATGCAACATTGTTCCTTACACATAAAACATGTCTCACACGTGAGAAAAAAAAAAAAAAACGTAATTTGTTGGAAAAATATTTGCACTGGAGGATTAATATCCTCTCATGCACAATGATGGAGTATTTATAGCAACACAATGTTGTCAACTGGATTATAATGAACCACAATGACGTCACTTTCCTCTGGCTTTAGTTACAAAGCACATACAGCATTGCAGGTGGCAGCTGGTGTTTATATTCTTCAATCATGTCCCCTTTCGATTCCAAATACAAGTTATAAAGTGGCTTTGTTGCAAAAACCCTTGAGCAATATGTGTCTTGGCTACATGTGCAAGAGCATGTACTTTGTGTGGGTGAAAAGAGTGAAATAAAGAATATAAAATTACATTATATGATCTGACCGATCCCTAAAGGACAACCGCAACAGAGTCTGCAAAAAGACAGCAGCCGTGGTCTTTGAGTCACATGGGCTCATAATTGAGTTAGTTAGCAACATTCGGGGAAGGCTAACCTAGTTAGCATGGCTGTTACTGTAGCATGGAGCCGCTTAACATGAGACAGAGACACTCTTGATGCCATTAGAGAGTCATTAGTCGGCATATATATAAATGATAGCATTAGTCCGTCATTACCGCGCGCACACAGACGACATTAGCTTGGCTTGTGAGTTGGCACGCTATCGTGTAACCCCTAATTGGACGTTAGCCAGTTTAGCGTGGGTGGCTAAATGAGGCTGTCATTAGCTTTGATTTCAGGGTGGGTGAATAAACAGTCCCACAGTATCACTTACTAACACAAATCAAAAAGGCATTCAGGCCGTAAACCTTACAATTAATGCACATTTAACAACGCTCAGTGTTGATGCTTGGGATTCCACAACAGTCTTTTTCAAGGTTACAGTAAATCCTCCAGGCCTGCTTTGAATGCGGCAAGTTTATCACATTTATGAGCATTCTTCCACTGTGTCGGCGGTCCGAGTACAAAAGTTAACAACACTTACAGAGTTTTCAGGCCCGTCAGGCCCCGGAACATTCGTCCCTGCAGTCCCGTTAGCTTGTTGCCTGTCAGTAGAAGCTCCAGGACGCCAGACGCTCCGTCAAAAGCCCCCTCGCGGATGTCCCGAAGCTTGTTGTTGCTCAGGTTGCTGCAGGAGTAACACAAATCAAGAAAACAGGTTCGATTGGGAGGAAGCTGTCCCATAAAGATAAACCATATGCACAGTTACGGCCAAAAGTATTCATACACTGCCATCATTTGGAGTTGAAGTTCATTGTTATTTGTTGAACAGTTGTCTTCTGGCTGATCAGCTTAATAAAAACGTGTTGCCGCGAGCTAAAGTTATTAAGTGGTGTCATCAGTCCAGACAGGCCCCGGATGACAGCAATTAGAGCCAAGATAAGTAAGCCCGTGTCTGACAAAAGTAAAGATTAGCTTCAAGGTAAGATTTTTTGGGGACCAAGTTGTCCCATAAAAACAAAATATACATACTGTATATAAAATATCAATACTGTTAAAATCCAACATTTATTTGTCAAATGGTTGTCTTTTAGCTGGAAACGACACAAGAAAGTGGGACTTTAATGTTATGGGAAAGACAGCATTTCTTGAATCCTGATTACAGAAAAATAACATGTTCCCAAAACAAAGCATTTCATCACGTTTTTCTATTTCTGCACTCCAGGCGATGCAGAACTTTGCTCAGCGCCTCACTGTTCCTGACACACCGTTAATGCTGAGGCACAACATCCACTGTGTGATGTCAGCGCACCAGTTAGGCGAACAATAAAGTTTATTTTTGCCCAATGGAATCATGGAGAAAAGTGCGGTTATATGCACATCGTGCAACAAAGACTTTGCTAACCACCCAAGCACTTGGCCTATGACATCACCTGGAAGCAAACAGCCAAGATAAGTAAGCGCATGTCTGACAAATTAACAAACTTGTTTTTCAAAAGCAACACAGACGTCAAGAGAGAAAGGTTTGTTTGGGTGCATTTCACTGACGGTATGACGGCCCCATATAAACAAAACATACATACGTACAGTTAAGGCCAATGCAGTCATACAATGCCATCATTTTGAGTTCAGGTTCATTTGTATTTGTTGTCATCTGGCAGGAAATGACAAGAAAGTGGCAAAAGACCAAGAAGCTGCACTAATTCTGTTGTAAAATGCAATTAACTGTGCTTAATTAATCACTAATCAAGTCCCATTAGTATTTTTCAAAGGCAGAATATGTGTATACAGCTTTCAATTAATACTGCGACTGTACCTAATGTTTTGGGTGCGTACCCTGTTGCATCCGCCCACAGACGTCTGACTAATCTTTCCTACAATAAGAAGAACAAACTTAAAAAATGAAAAGCCTCCGAGACAATAAGGTGAGATGATGCCTATCAAGGCTGCCTGAGCCTCGGGCACGCCTCTTATCGGCATGGTGGGAGAGGAAGAGGAGTGGAGATGAAGAACAGACGGAAGGAATTGAGGAGCGGAATGGAAATGAGCGCCGGCCCCAATCTATATCGTCAGTGACACTGCTAGATGGTTAGCAATTTCCTCTCCAATAAATCATCTGTTGCTCTCCCCCCCCCACCGCCCCTTCTCCTTCTCGATCACACCAAGACACCCCCCCCCCCCCCACACACACACACACGAGCAGGTTGGAGATAAGGCATGCTTGTAAATCTGAATCGAAGGCCAATCCTCTATTTCCGTTTAATATTGGCCCTTCCTGGCCCTCCCCATCCCGCCTTGTTTTCCTTGTCGTCCACTTCACTGTCATGTCCGCCTCACAGCTCTCCTCTCCCCTTAACTTGTTTGCATCCATTTCCTTCCCATCATGTGTTCACTTGAGCACATTTTTCAGTCATTCAATTATTCTACCGCTAACTCAGTAGATAAGGTGAGAGGTGGACTATACATATATAATGTATGGCGGATATACCCTTCCAAACATAATCAGCACTTAAAATGTGGGAGATGTAGTTGCATCCAATATGTCGGTTCGGGATGGAAAAGAGACATTTTCTCGGGTTATATCAGTGGTAGGACAAGCAGCTTGGTGACTGACGTCTCTCTGGGTCAATTTACACGGCGTTGCATGGGTATAAGACGAGGGCAAAAATCCAGTAGGAGTTTAAATGAACTCACTCGCTCGCTGTATGTAATGGGAGAGCCTGTTGTTAGAATTTAGTGGAATTTCACAGAATTTCTTTTCTCTATTAACATTTTAATATTTGTTTTTTTTTTAAATCCCTTGTGAGAGTCTAGGGACATTTTAGACCTTTCAGTTTTCTATTTTGCTGAATGATTATAGGTCAAATTTAACAGTATACACACACATACACAGCACATGTATGTGTGGAGCAGAGCCTATGAAATCCGTTTTATTTATTCCCATATTCTGTTTTATTTTTTTCCAAATTCCGCTTTTTCCGTTTCATATTTTTTTTGTTTGTTTTTGTTTGTTTTTTTACCTTTTGGAATTATTTTACCAGCATAGAGTGTGTGCTTTTTGGGTTAGTAAATAAAATGTCAAGTTAATTAGATGCAAAAAGTCTTGATGCAACACATCTTTGGCCACTTTTGCAAAGCGGATGCACACTTTTGTCAGCCTCTGCACACATTGCTACAAAATCCTCAACAAATTGCAATACCCGTGCTTTTGGTTAAGGAAGATGTAGTCACCAATGTAATTCCACTTGTAATATAAGACACACAGTATTTTATGACACCCTTATTTTGTTTGCACAATTAGACAGGATGTGGCAAAAAGCGCTCTTATTTTGAAAGCCGGAAGTGTATTGTGTGTGTTGTGAGTGTCTTTTAACGGTTAAGACGAGCTGGGTGAAAGAATAAACATGCCTTTCGTCTTTTTTCACTCAAAATTGCACAGTCAGCGGGCATCGTAAAACGCTCACTTACAAATGACAAGCGGTAAAAGACAACACGTGGAAACACACTCACACTGTCTGAGTCGCACACACAGCCGCTAGCATGCTCTGCTACCCTAAGCTAACCCAGCTAGCTTCCATTCATGCTCCGTAAGAGAAGAGTTTCAAAGTTTCAGACCGCCGCACCAACATGTTTAGTTTGAGGGGGTTTAGTGTTTGTGAGGAAATTCCACCACGACTGAATGGTACGCCGGGGAAATACTTCCCACACAAAGGTTCCTTCTTGTCACGATGACAGCTTTTCATACACATGATGTCAATGTTTGCGAGATTTAACAGTAGATTCCTTTTTTATTAGCCAACAGCGATTCCGTTAATGCGGAAATCAAAGGGCCCTGCGTAGAGCCGTCCGCAGGTGTCCAGATTTATTATTTTTTTATTTCTCTGTTGCTTAAATTAGCTTTCACAAAGACCAACATGTGTTCCCACATGACAAATCATCCCTTTGAAAATCACTGAAAGGGGCATTTTTAATCCCATATTTACATTTTCAGAAACTAATGAAATCCTGTAATCCTGAAATGCTGTAACTCCAAATTGTACTACTTTTAAGGCTGCAGCTTGTAGCTTCCATTGTATTACAGAGGAACAGATACAAACATTGACAGTCGACAACAGCCTAATTTACATAATAATGAGCCGCCCCCTGAACTAGACAGATAACATTAGTGTGTGTGTGTGTGTGTGTGTGTGTGTGTGTAGCCGCCTTAACAAACATATGTAATGCACGTTGCAGGGACAAATACAATCATCACACTGTCATTGAATGCATCAAAGGAGAATGCTTGTGTATTGAGTTATGTACAGACAGAACAAAACAATACAAAAGAATGAATCTCCCAGGCTCTCTCACTGGGATGCAATAAGAAATGAGGTTTATCTTAAATGGATGAACCATACGTACATCTTCCTCAAGTTAGGCAGCTTCTTAAATGTCCCCGTGGCCTCCAGTATGCCGATCTCGTTGTCGTTGAGCCGCCTGTGCAGTGACAAGACCAACAGTGGTGGTTAGGCATTCGATTACGTTCCAACTTCAAAGTCAAAACACACATAAAAAGGCAAAAAGTCAAGCGAGGGATGACTGCATCTTGATGGTAAAGAGGCCTTTTGTGACCATTAACCAGACAAGAGGGCAGAGGTTCCTAATTTAAAGAAGGTGGGGAAAGAGACAAGGAATCACTTCTATGGGGTCATCAATAACTACAGTACGATCCCGTAAGCAGTGGTAAAACACTGGACATCCACTTTACTCAGGTCATTCTTAGTAAAGGGCTATTAATAGATGCATTTAGCCAAGTGTTAGTGTGAGTTTATGTCATGCACCCTTTTCTGACTACCTTGGACGCCTTGCAAAACTTCCACAAAATGAAAAGGACCTCTTGACACAAAGTAGTTAAAGGTCTGATGATGCAAAATCATGCTTTTAATGATGCTCTAATGGTAATACGTTACATGTCCCTAGAGCTTGCTTATGAGCACCAAACATGAGGACAAATCTATCATCTCCCTCACTTGTTTGCTTCACTTTTAGAGGAGAGGCACTTTTGGACATGATACTGCCTATGAACCGCCTCTAGCTACATGAGCCCGTCCCGTGTATACACCCACCACTTTGTAAAAAAACAAAAAAGCAGGCTTCGCTACACATCTTAAAGCAAAGTCTGGAGCTCTGCAAACTATGGGAGCTGTAAGTTTGGTCATTTTGTTTTTCTTTAGCAAATAGGCTAACCACGGTTTAGCATTTGTGTCCTCATGGGGCTGGGGCCCCTTATTGTTGGGTTATTGTACGTGATACATGGCATCTATTACGTTGGACAAGCGCAGAGTTACAGTGTATGTGTAAAAAAGTGGATAAAGTTTACAATACCGCTTCTTGGGAGGCACATGCTCGTTCGTGTCACAACTCGATAGCATTAAAGCTACAGACGTACAAAAGGCCATGTTACTAAAAGCACTTTAAACTGTCTAATTCCAGCATTGAGGCTAGATTTTGAACAGTACAGCAGGGGTGTGCAAAGTGTGCAAAGTGCGGCCGGCAGCTTGTTTTTTTATTGGCCCGCAGCACACTGTAGAAATAAAAGAAACAAAAACGAAGCTGAAATGTTGATGCTAACGACTACCAATAACACAAGACTTTGTCTTTAATATATGTACATCATTTATAATATAAACATTTTTTAGCCTTTTTACAAA
The DNA here is from genome assembly GCF_027744805.1 of Dunckerocampus dactyliophorus. NCBI lineage: Eukaryota > Metazoa > Chordata > Actinopteri > Syngnathiformes > Syngnathidae > Dunckerocampus > Dunckerocampus dactyliophorus. The sequence continues at coordinate 7,789,914 of NC_072829.1, read as the reverse complement.
ATGTAAAAATACATAAAAATATCAAAGTGGTTCCCCTCCGCGTCTTTTGATTTTCAGTATGCGGCCCTTGGTGGAAAATATTTGGACACCCCTGTCATACACTTGTAAGACTTCTGAGACTTGTTTAAAAATTATTGAAAAATAAAATAATGTGGGCCCTTTGAGTTAATACAAAGGGATTAAACAACAGTCTGCCTTTCTAAAAGGCCTTCTACATGCAAACATGGACATTGTTAATACACCTTTTTTTTTTTTACCCCATTTCCTTCCCTTCTTGTTCATAATAACAACGGTCTTCATTTATGATTTTGTTGATGTATGCCCTTAGCTCTTGGGAAGTTATTCATAACGACATTCCGGGAAGGTGGTACTTTGTGTTTCATTTTGTGCAACAACAGCGAGACAAACAAATTGTTGACAGAATGAATGCATTTCTAAAGCAGCGGGGGGGCTACTATAAAACTTGTTATATTTCTCTTTGACTTCCTGCATCTTTTCTGTAGATTTGATATGAATATTTGATCAGAGCATCCGCTGCGCTTTTTAGCAACTGTTGTTGTCTTTATGTCCACCTCTCAGGATTTGACTGCCACACACACACTGCATCGATGTCCTTACACTTCATGTTGTTCTTTATGTTTCACGAATGCTGTGAATACTGAGCAGGTTCTTTCGTATTATAATAATCCCCCATCAGCCAACAGAACCTGAACACAGAGCCACTCTTTAAGCCTTGCCTCAATGTAATCAGGATATCCCCGTTGTATATTACTCTCTGCCGTGTGCCACCTCATTTCCATTTGTCACAGCTAAAAAGGATATAAGGGACTGCTCAGTATGCCAGTGTGAGCTCCCGCCACAGATCATGATGGTTCCTGTGGGTCTTGGAAGGAGATGGAAACACCAATGAGAGCCTTGTTTTGAGCTTGGGGAAGTAAAAAAAAAAAAAAAAAAAAAAAGTGATGATAGCGATGCACTAAAATTGGGGGACGGTTGGTTTTGACGTACAGTATTCCTACAGGTTTTGAGAGTGTGTGCTGTGCATATTAAAGCAGGGCAGGTGGTGAGCGGCTTCTTTGCATTCTGGGATGTTTAAATGTTTAAACATGTGTAAAGTACAAATCTATCCTATATCGCTTATAGCATCAGAACAGGTCTTACAGAGGAAGTAGTTGAAAATGTATTGTCATTTTAAGTGTTCCATCTGGGCACACGTGATCGCTACGGGCGATACCCAAAATGCACCAATCCTATACCACAAGAACAACAGTGATCAATATCAACAATACCAGCATTTGGGATGTAACGACTTTAGGAAATAATGAATACACTACCAATTAGGAGGGTCCCGATACAATCATCCCTCGTTTATCACGGTTATTTGCTTCCAGCCCCAACCATGATAGATGCATTTCCATGAGGTAGGATTCAATAATAATAAATGGAAAACCTTCGTAGTTAATACCAAAGAAAACGTGTTTATAACCTTTTAAAAATGGTTTTAACGTTATTAAAGCCCTGTAGACATTAAATAACACCCCTATAGTCACCTTTGTACTCGTATTACCTAATATAGTAGACATGATAAGCACTAATAAATGCGATGTTTTAGTAATTAGACCAGGGGTCACCAACGTTTTTCCTTGTGAGAGCTACTTTTACAAAATGAAAATGGCCAAGAGCTACTCATTTTTGTAACATTTATTTTCAGAGCTTATTTTAAACCCAAACAAAGCGAATATGCTTGTTTTACCAGAACATTAACAAAATGCTCACATTTTGTATTTCAGAATGCATTTCTTTCTACTGTTCTTTTTAATTATTAACTGAAAACCTGAATGAAAAGCAGGCTTGTGGGCACCTCATGTGGTCGTGGGGCCTACCTGGTGCCCACGGGCACCACGTTGGTGACCCCTGAATTAGAGCATAAAAAACCTGTCTGCGGTCTTCTAAAAACGGTTTTAACATGATTAGAGCCCTGTAGATATTAAATAAAACCCCAAAGGCTTGTATTACCTAATATAGTAGACATGATAAGCAATAATAAGACATAGTAACACCCCATTAGCATTGGGAAATGTCCTTATTGTTGTAGTATCTCAAACGTAATGTAGGTCGATCACATGGCATTAAAAAAAGGACATAAGCTTATCATCCATCCTCATTAAGACACCAATCTAACATGAATCTGTCATACATAGACGTACACGCCGACAATATTGCAAGATTTCTTTACACCACATTGCGCGCCGCTTGTGCGGAAATGCTTCTACCGAACTAGCTAGTTAGCCAATTTCTTCATTGAAAAGTTCAGAAGAGGGGGAAGAAGGACAAAGTCAGAAGCCAAAAATGTACCACTTCCACACGGAATGGGAAGAGATGTCATATGCGGTCATTATGTGGTCGTTCACATTACCAAAAAAATGCGACGTGTCAATGTGAATGCAAAGCGTCCGAAAAGTGATGTGCGTGTGCAAAACCAAAACGTCACACGTATTTCTGTGTGTTTGCTGAAGTAAGGATTGCTGCAGTTTGTGCTCTAGTGATGTGCGATACCATTGATTTCATTTCCGATCCGATACGGGCTAGAATTCATATACTGATACTTTGTGCAAATACACTTAATGTGTGTGGTAACTTTTAAAAAGTAGTGTAGAGTACTTCAAATCATACCATAAAGAATACAAGACATAGTCATTTATTGATTTATTTTAAACCCTGTAGTATATTGAGGTCGTGATGTGATTTACAATATAGCCGAGCTAATATACAACAAAAGTATCAATATTGCAATTTGAGAATCAACTTCAGAGCATGAAAAGCTGGTATCGAAAGTAGCAACATTTCAGTATTGAGCCACACATCACGAGTGTTCTCTCCTTAACGCGTTTGTGGCAATGTTAAGGATTTTGGGCAACGGGAGTCAATATTTTCTTAACCAAACGATTTCGCGTATGAATTTTAGAAGAAAGACGGCAAGAATTTTGGCTTTGGCAGTTTGTGGAGGACTTGCTGCAACGTTTGCTGCGAGGAGCATGTGGGTGCCAGGAGTGGTGGGACATAATCATTTTCAGATGACAACAATAAATTTTAGTCTCACATGGTAAACCACGCCTTTCAATGACGTATAGGTCGGATATATGCAACCTTACCGTCCAGCCTGCAGTAGATCAGACACACATTTACATATATATATATACACACACACACACACACACACACACACACACACACACATACGAAGAAGGTCCGAGTCTGTTTGAAAAAATCTGAATTGTATTGTTCACACTGACATGAAAAAAATCAGATACAGGTCACATATGAGCAAAAACATCAGAAATCTGCAGTGTGAAGTATCGATACTTTGGTACCGTGAAGTCACAACAAAGAAACAAGGGTAAATTGCAGTCATGTTACTTTACTATTGCATGACTTACCTCCTGTACATCAAATTCTAAACTCATAGATACGATGCCAAAGGTTATACGACTGTTGGTGGATACACGCAGCAGGTTGCAACACAAGAAGCCTTAACACAGTGGTGTGAAAAAGTGTTTGCCCCCATTCCTGATTTCTTATTTTTCTTCTTATTTTTTGTCACACTTAAATGTTTCAGATCATCAAAAAAAATTAAATATTAGTCTGTGACAACACAACTGATAACACAATGCAGTTTCTAAATGAAACTTTTTATTACTAAGGGAGAAAAAAATCCAAACCTACATGGCCCTGTGTGAAAAAGGGATTGAAAAGTGAGATCTATCAGCCTGGAAAAGGTTACAAAGCCTTTTCTGAAGTTTTGGGTCTCCAGCGTATCACAATGAGAGCCATTATTCACAAATGGTAAAAACATGGAACAGTAGTGAACCTTCCCAGGAGTGGTCGGCCAATCAAAATTAAGAGCGCAGCGAGGACTCATCCAAGAGGTCACAAAAGACCTCACAACAACATCCAAAGAACTGCAGGCCTCACGTGCCTCAGTTAAGGTCAGTGTTCATGACTCCAACATTAGAAAGACACTGGGAAAAAACGGCCTGCATGGCAGAGTTCCAAAACGAAAACCACTGATGAACAAAAAGAACATTAAGGCTCGTCTCAATTTTGCCAGAAAACAAGTTGATGATCCCCAAGTCCTTTCGGAAAATACTCTGTGGTCTAACGAGACAAAAGTTGAACTTTTTGGTCCCATTACATCTGGCGTAAAACCCCCCCCCGCCACATTTCAGAAAAAGAACATCACACCAACAGTAAATTATGGTGGTGGTAGTGCGATGGTCTGGGTATGTTTTGCCGCAAATGCTTGATTGCAGTTGTTGCTGCAAAGGGTGGCCCAACCAGTTATTAGGTTTAGGAGGCAATCCCTTCTTCACACAGGGCCATGTAGGTTTGGATTTGTTTTTCTCACTTTATATTGAAACGTTTTATTTAACAACTGCATTTTGTGTTCAGTTGTGTTGTCATTGACTAATATTTACATTTGTTTGATGATCTGAAACATGTTAGTGTGACAACCTTGCAAAAAAAATAAAAATAAGGAATGGAGAAAATACTTTTTCACACCACAGTATTGCATTACAAGTTTGTGTAGGACTTACAGATCTGTGGTATGTTCCGGGATGTGCGCGGGGATGCGGGTCAGTTTCAGGTTGGAACAGTCGACCACGGTGCCCTCGCAGCGACATTTCTCGGGACAAACCAGGTCCTGGAAACACTCGCCACTCAGACGGCTGCGATAATCCTCTTGACCTGTCGAAACGGGAGCGACACTTGGTGAAAGATGGACGAGGCTAGCATGCTCCTACAGGGAGATTTACGCTAGCAGCAAAACGTCCAATCTGATTGCATTCATATGCTAATCACATCAACTAGGGGGCATATTTGCATGATATTACAGTACTTAATTAATTTCTTTGCAATTTCAACTCACATCGTTTAAGCATTCACATGCCATTTATGAGGGAATTCCCATTCCTTCAACTTTGACTCAAACTTTGTTATCCTTTCTATCCGAGGGGCAAAGTGTGTACCTCTCTCGGGCGGAATCTGTTATTTTTTAATAAAGTCTCTTGGCTGCCACAAACCTTGCTGGGAGAGATTAGTAGCGAAGCAACAGGAAAGAGTCAGAGAAAAACAAAAAGATATTCTTTTTAAGAATACAGAAAGCTCGTTGCTTCGTTTTATTCAGAGCAGAGGAGGCAGGGTGAGGAGGTCTTAAAAGCAGCGTTGAGGTGAGCCATGCCAGCCGCTGAAGCGCCGCTGTACGACCGTTTTAGCAGCTGGAGCAGGTGTGCAGGCAATGTCGAATCTCACTGGTGCAAAGCGGCGCAATAATGAACAATTCTAAAGTGGTTAAGGCAATAACCAAGGCTCAATTTAGACTCTTAGGACTGTCTTTGAACAATTAAGCATCTCTGTGCAGTCATTTAAAGACTAACAAGAAAAAAGGCATACATGGAAGGAAGGAAACCCAGTGACTCTTGACGTTAAATTCTTAACTTTTTGTCTTTTAAACAAAAAAAGGAATCCAAAATTATATTTTAAAATCACTTAAGCATTTCTGAGCATACTTTTCCACTGTAAAGTACCGGCTTGGCTCTACATGCTTCGTTTTGGTTTCCACACCAACATAGGATCACGGGATGCTGCAAAAACCCTGCCTCTTTGAACGCACCATTGATAAGTGGACATGCTAACAAACAACAATGGAGAATGAAAGGACCTTCTTCAGTTATGCTCCTGGCATAGTAAGGAGGAAACTTTGATCCACAAGGGGACTGAGGGCAGCAACAAACAGGCTGCTGCAGCAAAGTGGAGACTGTGAATCAACAGTGTAAGCTAATGTGTGTTTATTTGACATTTCTTGCCTTCCTTGCCATCCTCAAATGTTAAATTAACGAAGTGGCTCGACCAATGAGCGACCAGTCACCGGTGTGGTAGCAACTTGGCCTGGTACTAGAAATAGTGCCTCCTTGTACCTGCTTTGTCAATGGAAACACACAGAAGTAGTGAGTAGAGCCCTGTTGAGTCACCTTGGTCATATATTTGAGACTTCTGTTAAGCCCTCATTTTTCTGCTCCGAGTCACGGGATTGGCCGGCAGACGCAGGCGAGCGTGTGCAAGGCGGTCCCTGGCGCTTGACAGAACCATGTGATGTCACAGCAGGCGGGGCCACATGGTTAGATCAAGCACAAGAGACAGCTGCACGAGCCAATCAGAGCGCAGGTCCACACACAGGAGGCGGGGCGGGGCAGGGCAAAAACGAGAGGTTAAAACAAGAGGATCCGCACGGGAAGAAGGTGGGGCCAGAGAACTGCTGCAATGTCCAGGGAGGAAAAGGAGGAGCAAGGAGAGAGGAAGGCCCAAAGCAAGGAGGGCAGCCAGAACCAGTTTTAGGAGGGACTGCGACTCAGATGTTATTGTGACATTAAATCCAATTTGATGCAAGTGTGTGAACGTGCACTCACCTGTGCATCGGAACTTCTTGCCTTTAACTTGGCTGATGCGCTTGTTGGCTAGCCTTCTGGGGTGGCTGCAGCGCGCCCCGCTGGTCTCGATGGGGTTGTCAAACAGGAAGTCCGCCAGCCACTTCAGGTGGCAGTCACACATGAAGGGATTCTGAGCCAGATGACTGATGAAAAGACAACATTTTGTCATTTGGATAAGACAGATTAGGGTGACCAAACATCGCGTTTTCCCAGGACATGTCCTGTTTTCTCATGATGAAAATGTCATGGCTTTCATTGTTTTTCATTAGGCCATTCAATTAAGCGGGATTAGGACACTCTGCTGCATGGTGATGGTAATGGATTGAACATGCATACAAGTTACATTGGAATACATCACATAAGTCACAGTGCTATATGTCCAAAAAGGAGTAGGAAGAAGCAGTTTATATTATTCTACCCCCCCATCCGTTTGACATCAATTGCAATACATTTGTTCACTTCCTGTATTCCAAATGTACCCTTTGCCAGTTTTAAATACATAGGAAAATGATAAGGTAGTATAACAATGTGGTAAAATAGGAGTCAATGTTGTAGTCACTGTAAATCAATTATATAAGCCATGATAAATAATAAATATATCATAACTGATGAAAGGGTTAGTATATTAGTGAGTATAGACAATGTGCTCACAAAAAATAAGAGTTAGTCGTCAGTGTAGTAGTGGTTAGACATACTGTAGCATTGTACTGTATGTACGCAGTGATTCAAGTCTCTTCTTCCTTGTACTTTGCCTGTACTGTATCATGAGTCGCTCGTTTTAGTTGTTGTTTGAGTTCCTTACTCAATCCATTCCAGAATTTGATTCCACATACTGAAATGCTGAAGGTTTTAAGCGTTGTTCTCGCGTTCTCGATTGTTTTAAGGTTCATTTCCCCCTATGTCTCCTCTCTTGTTGAGAATTGTAGTTGGGTAGCAGGTTATTGTTGGCTTTATGCATAGATTAGCAAATTGTGATTTTAGAAATAAAGGGTTTGTTTTGTATGTTCTCTATAAGCGGCTTTATGGATAACTGATCTTTTCTGTAGTACATTTGTGCACTTTTGTAGTTATTTCCCCATATCGCCACACAATAAGTTAGATATGGTAATATAAGAGAACAACAGAGGGTATGGAGTGATTTTTGGTCCAGAACTAATTTTGCTTTATTTAGTCTTGAGGTATTTCTTGCCACTTTATGTTGTATATTTTTAATGTGTCATATTCTCATGTATTATGACTCCCAGAAAGGCACGGTGGCCGAGTGGTTAACATGTTGGCCACGCAGTCAGGAGATCGGGAAGACCTGGGTCCAAATCTCCGTTGGGCATCTCTGTGTGGAGTTTGCATGTTCTCCCCGTGCGTGTGTGAGTTTTCTCGGGTACTCTGGTTTCCTCCCACAAACATGCATGTTAGGTTAGCTGGAGACTCTATAGGTATGAGTGTGAGTGTGTCTCTCGCCCGAATGAGACCCTAATGAGGATAAGTGGCATAGAAAACAGATGGATGAAATGTATCTTCGTTCACCTTTTCAATGTCCACACCATCAATTTGTATCCTTTCTGCTATTACCAAATAGCATTACTTTTGTTTTACTTAAGTTCAGGGACAGTCTGTTTCTATCAAACCATCTTTTTAGTAGTCATTTCACTTTTTCTATTAACTCTTGAGTGCTTTCTCCAGAACAAAATGCAGTAGTATCATCTGCAAATAATACAATCTTTAGTTCTTTGGTAATTTTACAGAAGCCATTAATGTATAGGTTGAACAGTTTTGGTCCCGGTATTGACCTCTGGGGTACGCCGCATGATTGCATGTGATGTATCATGAGTGATCAGCATCCATCGGCGTTATCTACCTCTGCATGCGCTTTAAAATGTTGCTACTCAGCTGTGGCGCAAAACTCATGTATGTTACACCTGCCGTACTGCTGTTTCCAATGAACTCCTCTGTGGTATGAATGCTAGCTGAGAAGTTTTTACATTTCTTCCAGTTTCCAACAGTTATCACAACTTTTGTTGCTACTGTGTTGTACTTAAATAAATGATCATGTACTCAAAGAGCTACAGGTATGTTTTCCTTTGCACTCTCTCAGTTGTTATTAAAATAAAAATATTTTAAGTTGTTATACAGTATATGACCAGCCTCACTTTCCCCTGCTTCCAATCAACGCCACATGCTTGTTATGGTTTAGGTACATTTACATTTAAAATTTGTAGTATGTTCAATAAGAATAACGTGTTAGTGTACAATCGTGTACTTTTTTGTGTACTTACAGAGTTTTGATGGATCGCAGTGGCGTGAAAAGTCCTTTACTGATGGTTTGTAACTTGTTGTCGTACAGCGACAGCAGGTTGAGGTTGTGCAAGTCTTGGAAGGTGTTGACGCGAAGACAGTTGATCTTGTTGGCGTTCAAGAGTCTGAAAGGCAAAGTGTGACATGTTGTTTCACGGCTGAATCATATTGTTGGGCTTTTAAAGGCTGGTAAAACACAGAATAATAGAGATGGTAATGGGGGATGGAATAACCTTAGTCTATGAATAGGCACCCTAACGTGTAGAAAAATGACTCATCCTCATTGTCTTTGCTTGGCTTCACTTTATGATCGAAAAGTCTGGAACATTAGTACTTTTCTGCTGTTGGACTGCGGAGCTTGCATGGACCATATGCCACATTCAGCGCCAGTGAAGCAGTTACATTTCTATTTATTTCCAACATATGCTGCAGAGTATGTTAAAATCCATGTATTTTCTTTACAAGGGCTGATGAGATACATCAGTACTCAATTATATGTTATATTTGTTTATACTACACCTCTTTACCAACACCAATATACACACCTGTTTTACGACATGGAACCTACTCAGCTTGATACAGCGCTACTTGCTATTGACGTTTCTCCTTTGGCAAAAGCAGGTGCTCTTAGGTATTACTTCTATTGCTTTAGTGGCTCAATTTGTGCTGAATTGCTGGGTTTCAACCACGTGACCTAGAGGCAGTTCTTACGGTGAGCAGACGGGGGGCAAGCATAAACTACGGCCACATACACACTCAGTATGTTGCGGTAAATGTCGTTAAAATGATTTGCTCCAGTTGTGTGAGTGCACACGCTGTGACGCATGAAGACAGAACATAGTTAAAAACAAGACAATCGAAAAGCAGTGAAAGCTTATCGTCAGCGTCAGACATAATGAAAATAATGCTTGTTACATGTCTAATTGCATTCTTACACCACATCAGTCTGCATGAATATATTCTTGTATATGTCCATTGTTCTGCTCTGGAGTTCTGGAGAACCAGGGTGGAGAGGAGCCAGGGGCACCATAGGGCGGAAGGGACAAGAGTAGGCCGAGGTGTGTGGAGCCCCTGGCGGTTGCAGGCATGGCATGTGTCAACGTGATCTCTTCACAAATTCCAATACGTGTTGTAGTCTTTTCCCCTCTTGTATATGTTACGTTTATATTTATGCTGTTGAATAATTGTGTCACGATCTGTCACGGGCGAGTTGAGGTTGTCGAATGCTTGACCCCCAGTATGCAGAGACGAGGCGGTGGCGTGCAAAAATAAGGAATCTTTAATGTAGCTGATGCAGGCATACACAAAAGGACGGTAGCAAAACAGAAAGAGACAAAGGGAAAAAACTCTGTGGACACGTAAACAGGTAAGTGCACTCGGTGACAGCGCCGGTGCGGAGACGAGGAACAACGACAATGAACCTGGCGCTGGCCTTTTAACCGCCACTAATGTTAATTGCCGGCAGCTGCGCGGCCACCAGGAGTGAAGCGGCTGCCTCTTCCTCCCCGCAGGAAGTACAGCCCTTCAGCTTACCCTGTTACTGTGCCTTAGCTTTAAATGCTGCAGTATTATGCGCCACAGTCTCCACTTGGCTGCAATGCTCCGTTTTCTTGCTGCCCTCAATCTCCCTTAAGATAAAAATGTCTTCTTTCCACATGCTGAGAACTAAAGACCCTTGTTTTCGTAATTTGTTGTTTTGTAACATGTTCAATGTAGTTACTATTTCCAAGCAGGTACCATGCAGTGGAAAAGCAGCGACATAGAGAGTACTTACAGTAGCTGCAGGGACACCAGGCCTTCAAACAATCCTTTGGGCAGCTCTGTGATCTTGTTGCCATAAAGCACCCTGCACAAGACAAGCCAACAAGTGTAAAATCATTTCATTAGAAGTCTGCTAGGATGATTTTTGCACCATCACGCCTCAGCTCGCCTTTGCTGAGGCCATGTCTCGTGTGTCACTCCTAACACCCGGCAGAGTTCACCTTGCCCGCCCTTTCTTGTCCGTCTGTCTGTCTCCTTTTCACGCTGTGGATTGATTCAAATTAAACTGTCCTTCATGTTCTTATCACGCTCACCCCGTATAGCAAACAACACACACCGAGGGCGATTACACACACCAATCAGCCGGCGTGTGTGTCTGTGCGTGTCCCTCAGCCTTAATATTTTTATTTACTAAATTACCTTCATGTGTGATACTTACAGGGAGGTGAGCGAGCGGAGGCCACTGAAGGCATCGGCGGCGATGTCGGAAATCTGGTTCTTACTCAAGTCTCTGGAGGAGGCAAGGGAAAAGCGAGGAGAGAGGGGAAGGAAATGCATTAGTGATACACATGTCCTCGAACTGTCGCTGACAGCATACATCAGCGGAGGTCAAGGGTAAAAAAGAAAAAAGGAAAAGAGGAAGTAGGTGTTAAGTAAATGAGGTAGAGGATGATGGACAGCGAGATGGGATGGAATGAGACGGACGTGAGGAGAGGGAAAGAGAGGAAAAAGCCGACGCGGCGGCGTGTTAAGTGCACCGCGTGTCATTCACATCCATGGAGTGGGATTTATTATTGAACACTCTCATGCCGGGATGATGATTGGGTGGCTGAGTGATGACCTCATGGCCTTGCATGTGTCTGTCAGTCATGATTGCATCTGCAGCTACTAGCATGAGGAGGAAGACCATATATGGACAGCAGGGCAGGAACTTACAACTTCCTTTTTTTCTCATGACTGTAAATTTGCAGCGCCCCCTGTGGGTTGTGGTCAAACTGCTTTGTAAGACATTGTAGCATACATGTAATACAGATATCCTCAAAGTTTTATCATCATTAGACTTATTTGCAATTAGTTGCTAAGTGCAACAACATTTTGCTTGATGGTGGACATGTTTTTCAACCAACCTTGCTCATATTTTGCACACATGCGCTAGTCAGTCCCCTAAAGCTGTGTACCAAATTTGGTGGTCTGAACACCCTAATGTTATTAACGGCACCACTATGTGGTGTATGGGTCAGAACGGCACATGCAACACAGTAGGGGTGCATGTTTTGCATGCATCGCTTCAGGAGTAGAAAGGTTAGCTTACACGCACAAACACACACAGCTGTGTGTGTTTTACAGCTTTCATTCTTCTGGAAAGTTTTTTGGCGTTTTTTTTGTCCATTTGTGAGGTCATAGGTCACTGATGTTGCATATGAGAAAGGGCCTGCGGAGTCTGCTACGTGTTCTTCCACACCAATCTCCTCCAGGCATGCCTTTTATGAACCTTGCCTTGGGGCAGAGTTTCCCAACCTTTTTTGTCCTGTGTACCCCCAGACCCTTTTTGTCAAACCATGAGTACCCCCCCACTCATACGTGTTGATAATTCGTCAGTAGAATGTAACACAACTGTTACGACTTTGGAACAGCTGCCACAGGTTATTGTGTCCCTGGGGAAACTAGTTGTAGCGCACACGTTCCATTTAATTGTCTTGCTTAATATGAACTGACTGAGAATATTTGGGAATCACAGCCTTGGGAAGAGGAAAAGGGCCTTCCCAAAAGTGTTCCCTCAAAGTATATAAGGAAGCATGCAATTGTCCGAAGGTCAAACTAAGGGGTCGAGTCCAACCCTATGGATGGATTAATTCATTGATTGAGAAGCGTGTCCAAATACTTTGATTTTTGTCTGAGTAAGAAAATGAATGATTTTGAGTCACAACAGGTTTCCCAGGTAGTTTCAGTCAAAACAATACGATACGTTGGCTTTTTACTTCATGATGTTATGCCAGACGGTTCCAGATGATTTCATTTTGTTTGTTGATTCATAAAAAAAAAAAAAAGTTGGCACAATATCGCCTTAATTTAATTGTTCTTATCCAAACAAAACACAATTGAATGAAGACTGTGGGCATGAAAACATTAAGTGAAGTCAACTCTTAATTTTTTTTTTTTTTTTAAAGATCTCTTACTCGTTCACACAATTCTAACCGACTCTGTCCAACTTGTCAACGGCGTTGACCTGTCAACTTGAGCTCTTATTGTCGTATTTTGACTTAGGTTAAAGGCTCCAGTCACAACGAAATGGAATAGGAATTAAACAAACACATCTCAAGGTGCCAGATGCTTACAATTTAAACACATTAGGTCATGTCGTGCATGAACATGTGCTGTATTGTGTTCCACTCTTACAAATGTTCCTCTTCTATTCAATATCCACACACTTACATCCTCTTGAGCTTCTTGTAGGAGGAAAAGGCTCCTGGCGGGACGCTTTTGATCAAGTTCTGCTCCAATCGACTGCAAAGACACACAAGGAAGAGGAGAACGGCAACGTGATGTGAAAGTTAGATCATCCTTTTGTCTATATCACCACTGTGCAACACTGCTATTAGGCTACGTTCACACTTGTGGTTCACTTCTCTGGTCCCAACCAAAAATGTAAATAGCAGCTACTTGGTGCACACTTGTCTGGTTCGCTTAGTGGTCACACTGGTATTTTTGTCATGGGACCAAAGGCAACCGTGAAGACATTTTATGAGTATTATTAGCCACAGCACCATATAAGAGGACCAACTCTCATTTAACACATGTAAATGAAATGTTCAATATTAAACACTTTTACTGGACAACATAGTCATCAAACTTACTTATTTGTTCATATAACGCAAACACGACGATGAACAAAACTGTGTCCGTCTCCTTTTCGCTGTGTTGGAGCAGTATTACCTGAAGCACTGTGCGCCCCAAGCAGTACATGATGCACTCAAGCGCACTATGTAATTCAAGCCTAACTCGTGTTAGGCGAATAGGCTTTCAGACAGAAACTGAACGCAACAAAAGCTTCTAAAATATACTTTTAAAGAGCAGCTGTACACACACACACACACACACACACACACACACACACACACACACACACACACACGGAGAGAGCAGAGCAGAGAAACAGCACCTCCAACACATTTTCTCTTACAGATTTTGTCAATTCTGCATGCTTTTTGCAGTCATTTTTCCAAGTACAGTCATCCCTCATTTATTGCGGACCAGACCCTGATAAGTGAATTTCGGCCAAGTAGGATTCAATATTAATAAATTAATTATTTTCTTTTTTTCAACCTGTTTATGACCCCTGTAGACATTCAACACCCTATTCACCTTTACACTCCTATTACACAATATAGTTGTCATGGCAAGTGATAATAAGACATAACTCACATGTCAGCATTGGGAAAGTTCCTTGTTAGTGAAGTATCGCGAATATGATGTGGGCTGATCGCATGCAATTAAAAACACGTCAGGCTATCATCCATCCTCACTATGACATTTGTTACTTGATTGATATAAGGGCAGCCAGTCTGGCATGCATTATCACTCTACATGCTAAAGCCTATCCCAGCTGACTCTGGGCGAGAGCTAACTAGTTAGCCTCCAATGTATTTATTCTAAACTTAAGAAAGGGTTCACACAGAGTGGGGAAGAAGTAAGAAGTCAAAAACGTACCACTTCCACATGGAATGGGAGGAGAACTTTTCTTTATCATGTCCGACACTCCATGGATGACTACATGCAGTGTGAAGGTAATGCAATGACATGTCTTGTCAATGTTTTGTGTCATTACTGATGCCTAGTGACCAGAATACTACATATGACTTGTATTTCAATATTTTTTTTACTAATAATGGGTCATAGTCAACCACAAAACAGCAATCATTTATTAGTTAATTATTTTTTGAAAAACCACAGGTAGCGATGTTCGAACCGCGATGTAGCGGGGGACGGCTGTGTAACCAAACCGCACCAGAGTTCACTCGCAAGTGGGCCCAAGACGCATTTCTCAAGCAGACCAGGGAGCACCAGGGTTCGGATGATCATCACACTTGACAAAACAAACCGTACGAGCAGAACAAACACACCAGAGTTCATTTTAAACCCAACTGTACATGCCACTTGTGAACGCATCCTTACAATATTTTAATGTACACCTTAAAAAATAGCAATAACACTCTCTTTTAATAACATGTTTATTGTGGTGTAGAACTGTACTGTACTCCCTCACCAGATTGTGCAGTTGTACCTAATAGAGTGACTAAGAAAAAGAAGATAAAACCTTTGAGGGGAAACAGAAGTTTACAAGAGCTCCGTGTATAAAGTAACACACATCATGTTTTAAATGTGTTTGACAGCAGGCGTTTGTGTGAGAATGACTGCCACTCAATGATGTAAAGGTTGGCACATGGGATAATTAATGTGTAACTGGCAGCGCCACACTGATGATAATCATTTTCCTAACATGATTTATTTTAAAAGAAGCCTTTTGCACGCTACTTTCTCAAGCCGACAGCCAAATGGGAATGTTATGACATCTTCTTTTTGTGTGTGTGTGCGCAAGACTGATTACAATGGCAGCAAGACTCTATCAGTACGTTTGGAAAAACGTACTGCGGCTTAGTCTCACGCCGCACGCAGTGCATTCATCCAGCTCATGTATTCTTAATGCCCTCTTGTTTGGAGGAGGAAATAGAAGGATGAGAGTGCTAGAAAGTGAGGAGAGGGGCTGGAGGGAGGGGGAGGTGATAAAAGGAGGATGAGAGGCAACCTGTGGATGTACAAGGAGAGCATGGACCAAGGCCGGGCCCAGGGTCGGTTGTCAGCATGATGAATGGGATCTAATCCCGCCCTCTTATCCTCCTCCTCTTTAACCCCCACCCTGTCCTGCTCTTGACCTTCATCTCTTTCTTACCCATCCATCCATCCATGAGGACATGTTTGCTAGGATTAGACGCACCTACAAGCTCCTGGCTTTGAATGGAACCCACAAATGCAGCTTTCAAGCACTTACAAGACAAGTTTGGACTATCCTAACACCAAGATGTGCAAAATTAAACATTTACGCAAATATATACAAAATGAAAATGTTTTTTTTCCCATTAATAAAGGTAGTATGCTGATGAAAACAAGAGAAATTGTGTTTCACATGCAAAAAAATGGAAGGAAAACATTAGCCAAAAAAATGTATTTCAAGGTATATTTTTCAATATGCATATTTATATCATGTTTTTAGCACCTTAACACTAAATAAATACATTATATACTGTATAAAATTACGAATTTTATTTTTCCTTCCTTTATAATTAGTGGTGCTATGAAAATTAAAAACTAAAAAGGAACATTCAGTTTCATATAGGACATGAACAGAAAATCCAAAGAAGAAAAAAATACCTACATTTGTTGATTTATTTTAAATACATATTTATTAATTATATATTTTGTAGGGCTGTCAAATAATGAAACATTTTAATCAGATTAATCACAGTTTTTAAATTAATTCATCATGATTAATCACCATTGGCAACTATGTCTGAAATATGCCCATTTTTACTGTATTTAATAATTAACAAAGATAAATCCGCGACCCTAATCAGGATAAGCGGCATAGAAAATGGATGGATGGATGGACAAAGATAAATGACAGGAGAGGATTATATATATTTGTATGTATTAAAAGCTCCATATGAACTAAATATGTCAATTAAGCTAAAAGGTACCACACAAGTCTAAAATTCTATTTGTCTAACACTAGTCTCTTTAATAGTAGCAGAACATTTGAATCACACTTAAACCGTGTTATTATGAGCAATGCGGCGTTGCGTTCAAAGACATCATGTAATTTAAGGTATATTTACTTGTTTTCAATGTATTTTCCAGCATACTTAAATGTAGCAAATTGTACGTCCAAATTAGTGAGTGACAAGAATATCCACTTCATGTTTTTCTTTATCTTCCTGTTTATGTACACACACACAAACACGCGCGCGCGTATTATAACGCCGTTTTTTTTTTTAATGTTCGGAGTGTCCCTGAATGCATCTCGTATTCCTGTAATGACAATGAGGAAGTGTCGTTCCCAGCATGAACGGACCAGAGACGTGTGTGAGTTGCAGATCCGTACGGTATATGTGTTGGAATTGTACGGCTGTTGATGTGTTCAGGTCACAATGAAGTTACTTAATTAATACTTCATATATATATATATATGTATATATATATACACACACATATACATATATATACAGACACACACACACAAAATTTATATATCTATATATTTATTATAATTATTAGTTAACACAAACATATTTAGTTGAGGCTATATTTATTTTGATATACATTTAATTCAAACAATACAATTACATTAAAACTGCCTCAAACTATTAGATAAAGTCAATGTTTAATTTTTTGAGTGCCTGCTTATGTAAATGTTTTGGTTTCCATCTACCAAGAAGATAATTTGTGGGAAAATCTCTAAGAAAATTCATAAATGTAAGCCTTATTTGAAGCATTTTGTCTTAAAATTCAATATTTTTTCCTAATTACTTTTTACTTATTGTCTGCTCTCGAAATAAGTATCTGCATACGATGAGGATAATGTACAAACAAGGCTGCGACGAAGGCACTTTAGACAATTAACACAACACGATGCATTGCCTTTCTGAGGCAGAATGGAAAAGATCTATCAAATGGTGATGGATGATGATGGAAGAACCTGGATGTCTTGACCGTGTAGACGTAGATGCTCTGGGTATGCTGCAGTGCAGCGTCCATCAGAAAATGTGTTTTTATACTGGAATGTGCAGGTGTTTCAGATACATTATGATGTGTTACATGAGTGAACGCACGTTGCTGCTTGCTTAAGTTAGACAGCACCTAGGTCAAATTCACTTTCAACTGAACGTTCACTCACTGTTCAAGCTATTGAAAGTTCTGTTTTCCGTGAGTACAGTTGAAGTAGAGTTCAAAATGTCTCCCAGTAGACAACACACTCACAGAGACACACTCAGTGTAGTCAAAGTAAAAACATGAATATTGGCTGGCAAAAAAAAACGTGCACAAATTGTGAAAAGACCAAACCGAGTACAGCAGTCTTACATCTCCACGATGCCCTCTGGGAGGTTGGCCGGTATTTCAGTCAGACTTTTGCGGCGGCAGTCCACAATGTTGTTGTTGCAGCTGCAGCTGGGCGGGCACACAGCCACTAGGGGCGCACACGTCCTTGGCTCGGTGTGGGCGGGGCCTGGGGACAATCCAACGAATCACAATAAGGAATGAAAGTGATTTGGCGTAAAATTCCGGTGTAAAAGCCGCTACTTTTTTCTTAAAAGCGGTGAAGCAAATTTATGGCTACGGTCTATTGTCAGGACATCTCCTTTACTTCAGAACTACTACTAATTGTTTAAATATCGTGCTGATCGTGAGTCAGTGAGAAAACGATAGCGCTTTCTTTGGCAGGAGTCAATCAGGAGCTATTAGTGCGCTCACAACAAGCGTACAGCCTGCTGGAAGTCAGTGGAGGTCAGCATATATACCAGTATAACAACACAACAGTCTGACTCACGGTGTCATCTTTCAAACATCACTTTACTAACAGCACTAAATTCATCACACTGCAACTTAATACTCAATGTATATGCAAATATACAAACATGTCCCAATATGACATAAAAAAACATGTTAAAGTTTCCCCATAAGGCATTGCGTCTGAGCAACGCCTTCATTGGGGGGCTACAATGACGTCAGCTTCTCTCTTTTTGGTTTGGGCTCTGGGTTTTTTATGCTCCTCCAATTAAATGGTTTTCTCAACCGAAATGCATTATGGGAACACTTTAAAATGTTGTTTTTTTCATATAAAACTCGTGTTGGTACATGTTTCTTTATTTATGAGGTATAATGTTTGAGTGTTAGTTGCTGTGTGATGAGTTTAATGTTGCTTGTAAGATGAAACTGTAAGTCAAACTGTTATATAATGATCTCCTGCAATTTCCTATGGGTTGACAAGCTCGTTGTGAGTTTTTTCATAGCTCATGATTGGCTCCTGTCAAATAAAGAGCTGACTGATCCTCACGGACTTGTGCGGGCCACAATATGCCACTTTATGACGTGGAACCGTGCGGCTTATACACCGGTGCGGCTTGTATAAGAACAAATCAGTTTTTTTCCTCAAAATTTTGTGGCTGTGGCTTATACACCAGAATTTACGATACAAGTAATGCTGATTTGTTTCAAAATTAACTGATTTGATCGTAACTATTTACGACATTCTTGTTTATAACTACATAGTTTAAGTGACTACATTTCAATTATGATTGTATCTGATGCATTTACATACACTTCAGAAATGACGTAAACCTCTAACTTCCTGTTATTCTGGTCTCGTTTTGTTAAACATGGAATGGTCCTAGCGTTAGCTGTCCTGACGTGGGAGCTAACAGGCCAGCAAAATAGGCCACACACTGCTGCTGTCCTTCGTTGTCATTACGTCACCTCTGTTTCATATGATTTTTACAAAAGCTCAGATGTAAGAGAACAAATAATTTGGGTTACCGGGTACACATGCACTAAAAAAAGGGGGGAAAAAACCTTGGTGTGTTGATTTGCCTTCCGTTATCCAATAAAGTACTTTATCACAGTAAAGTAATCCCTCGTTTATCGCAGTTAATTGGCTCCTGAGCCAATTGTGATAAGTGAATTTACGCAAAGTAGGATTCCTTATTTATGAAACAATTATTTTCACAGTTAAGACCATAGAAAACTTGTTTACGACCTCCAACATATGGTTTTTAACATAATTAGAGCCCTATAGACATGAAATAACACCCCTATCGTCAGCTTTGCACGCGTATTACCCAATGTAGTCGGCATTAAAAGAGAAAATATTATCTCTTGAGATACTGTCATTCAAACATGCATAAAAGTCTGCTGTTTCGGTGATGAAGTCAAATGCTTGTGTGTCTCACCCAACATTACATTGACATTACTGACACCTAGTGACCAGTGTACAAAAGTACATATCCCAAAATGTCTGAATGCGTCTTCTGAGAGCCTTATGTTTGTATGTTAGTTTGTTTTTATGTTTGAAAATGTCATGTTCACCGTGACTCTGTTGTCTTTGTTATTTTGCTCTTATTTTGGTATGCACTTCCTGTTTTCTTGCTATGTGCAGCCGCTTGACGCTGGTTTGGCAGTGTGCAACAGGTGGTTGCAATTATCAGTTTGACTCTAAAGCCCAGCAAAGTGTCAGGACTTTGCTGGTTCATTGTCAATGCTACATGCATTGTGTGATGTCACTATTCGCTGCTTCTCGGTGTTAGTTACATATCCTTCTCGTGCCTATATCTTTTATTTTTTCACAGAACCTTTTCGCTCTATCACCTTTTGTTTCCATTTTTGCTACAAAACTGTGAATACCTGCACCTGCTCGTGGCAAATTAAAGACTGTTAACTGCATTTCGACTCTGTATACTCTGTATTGTGCATGTTTAGGCAAAAAATACATACGGTTTCCTTAAATATGCATATTTCTTGACTAATAGGCCATATTCAACCACAAAACAGCATGATTTATTAATTACTATATTTCAAAAAAATCGCGGTAGAGTGACTCCGTGAAATTCGAACCACAATGTGGCAAGGATGACTGTATCTGTTTGCATCAACACTTGAAATTGGATAATGATCGGATTTTAAGTATGCATGTAAACGGGCTCAATGTACAAGTAGAAAATCTAAATATAAGATCAAAGTCTAATATGAATCTGGTATCTGCCTGAAATCACACAACTCTGATAAGGCGTCCTTGTGTTTTCAAATGACAGTATGTATTTGTTTGTATTCATAACTCTGCTGTTGCGCTGTCATTAAACCCCAACGTTTAAACACCAATCAGGCTTGACTGACATTTCTCACACAGCTCGACAAAACCCCACTGTAACTTTAGGGTGTTGAGCCGAATCTTTGTGACATTTGGTACACTCCTTTAAGGGACTGATAAGCACATGTGTGTAAAATTTGAGCAATGTTGGTTGAAAAACATGGTCGCCATCAAGCAAAAGGTCTGTGCAGGGGCATGGGCAGGACTTGGCAAGTAATTGTCCATAAGTTATTGACCGTTTGTTTAATGATTATAACATTTGGAGGATATCTGTATTACATGTATACATTTTTTTAGCACAACGTATAGGAGGCACCTATAAAGCAGGAAAGGAGATTTCAGCAGTCTGTGTGTGAACCCGAGTCAAGGCCCAATGGAGAACGATCCAGCGTGAGGAGTCCTAATCGGGGGCATGTACACCGCAGCGATGAGGCTAAAGGCTAATAAAGAAGAAGCATCCTGACAGTCTATTAGCTGAATCAGACGCCTCCAAAAAGCGATAAGGCCAGCCTTCTTACAGGCTGAAGACATTCTCTCTCGTCTGCTTGGTGTCTTCTGCAGTGTTGGACGCCTCAATGCTGGGCTGTCTCCGGGCGATAACGCTGCTTGCAGTAGTGAGACAAGGTGGACTTTTGCAAGTATTTAACTCCTCTAAGACATTTGTCATACAAACAACAGTAAACTGTACGCTAAACACAAGCCAAACTATTTTAATTAGTGTTCCATTAATTTAGTATCCACTAAATGACTTGTAGTTGTGCCTCCACTGCTGATTGTTACAATATTTAGTTATATTATTGCTGGTGTAGTCATTCATTCGCAACTGATAATATACTGAGCATTTATTTTTACACGTATAGTTTTTTGTTTTATATACAATGCTACTTCTACCTGGTGCTGCACACATATGCATATTTATTTACTAATGTACAGTTGACATTTACACCAGCATATATGGCGCTTATTTTATAGCAGTTATGAAGCATTGTACACTTGTCAGTCACATCTGCATATATAGCACTTGTTTTGTAATAGTTTGCATTTCCATATGCATATTTAGTATTTTAGTCATGTACAACTGCCATCTACATGTGCACACGTAGTACTTTAGTAATGTACAGTCGCTACTGACATATGCACATATAGAATTTATTCAGTCATGTAGAGCCGCAACTGGGATTGGCACATTATGGGAATAAAAAAGGCTGCATCTACTCTTCTATTCGATCAATCAATAAGCCAGTCAAACAAAAGGACACACACTTGGTTTATATAGCACACAAGCGTGTGTGAGAACTCACCGCTGCAGATAAAATCCTTCTTCTGCACATCGGGGACATTCAGGCCCCTCATGTGGGCGGGGGCCATGCATTGCGTGAAGGGCGCCAAGCCCCGCCTCGCCCGCAGCCAATCAGAGAGCCATGACAGGTGACAGTCACAGTGAAGGTTGTTGGAGTGCAGACGACTGAGGGAAGGAACCAAAAAGAAGAGATTCGGGAGGAATGTTTGTGGGTTCGTCAGCTTGCATGGCGTCACTCACACGTTGGAGCGACAACAACGCAATATGCTCATTTGGCAAATATGTGTCATACAATATGTCAAGAGACGGGAAAATCACAATGCCGCCAGCATACACACCGAATGCATAAAAAAGAAGCAATATGAACAGATATGACAAGCGGAAGCAAAGGAAATATGACAAAATGAGAAAAAGACAATAACCTGAATCCCAATATGAACAGTATTATATAAAGTATATCTATGGAGTACATGTATGTATGCATGAGGTATAATCCTGAAGTCGTACATTTTGAGATTTGAGCCACATTTTTAAGAAAAATCCATCCCAGAAGTCGCATTGCTTTGGATTTTGAAACCATTGTCAAGGCTTCAAAGACAATCTGCGTGTGTCTTTTTGCATTTTCTTTGGCTCGTTTCCAGCTCCAACTCCAAAAATAAAAAAAATCAACAAGGGGTGTTGCAAGTAAGTATTGTCACTTGTTGTTAAAAATATACTGTTTTTTTTAAGTTTTGCTGTGGTGATTTTTATTCATGCTTATTCTTGTCATTGCTGCAAGACTAAAGTGGCAACATCCATCCATCCACTCTATATTACACTTATCGTAATTAGGGTCGCGGTATCCCAGCCGACTGGTCGCCAGCCAATGGCAGGGCACATATAGACAAACAACCATTCACACTCACATTCATACCTATGGACAATTTAGAGTCTCCAATTAACCTAACATGCATGTTTTTGGAATGTGGGAGGAAACCGGTGCACCCGGCGAAAACCCACACAGAGATGCCCAGCGGAGATTCGAACCCAAGCCTGTGTGAGTGTGTGCTAACCACTCAGCCACCGTGCGGCCGTAGCAACATACGGCAAAAAAAAAAAAAATAACGTGAACGTTCCACTATAACGCCATGAGAAAGTCATTACAAGAAAAAGAGACATGACAAAATGTGAAAATGCCATGATCATGTGAGAAAGCCATGACGTTATGAGAAAAAAGTAACGTTATGAGAAGAAAAAAGTCACAAGAAAGTCAACGTTGAGAAAATTTTACGATCGTATGAGAAAGTCATGCCGCTACAAAAAAGTAATGTTTTGTCTGTTGACAAAAAAAAAGCACAATTTTGAGAAAATGTCAGGATCCTCTGAGAAAAAGTCATGATTTGAGAAAGTCCTGATGTTATGAGGATAAAAGTAATGTTAGAAGGAAACAGTTCCGATGTTACAATATTAAAAAGTCTAATTTTCCTATGAGGAGTCGATGAGAATCACAAGTGTATGACTTAAGTGGCATTTACACAACTGAAGCCTGTGGAAAATGACCTCCCAGCATGCTAATGTTCAATCTTGGCTGCATTAAGGGATTTTAACACAAAGCTGCGACACCGCATGCGGGTGGACACCTCAAGAGTGTGCGACACATAGAGAGACTGAGGGAGAAGGGCAGGGAAAATGGCAGGATGTCTTGTCAGCGTATTATATGCCAGCCGGGATATCTCGCCTTTCAGAAGACAGGCCTCCCTTTGTAATAAAGCCGAGGACAAATCCTGTTATGGAACAGAGATGGGGCTCATTGATGCTAGCAGCGGGGGCAGGGGCTTTTAATACCGCTCTCCTATTATAAATCCAGTTTATAGTCGAGCTCCCCGCCTGGAGATAGCCACGTCTTGGCCCACCCCCGGCTCAGCCTTAATTACTGACAAGTAGGATTAAAACACAGGGCAGAATAAGGAGCGGGTGGAGGGTGTGCAGAAAGTGCTGTGATGTGTGCTGACTGTATATGTGTATTTGTGAGTCGCTCTGCCTTGTTGTGTGTTTAATGTTTGCTGAGGTCTTGATGCATGTGTGCATTGTTGCTCCCCAGGGCACATTTTTCCTACAATTAAAGACACATTTAGTCAGATTAATTTAGGAAAGCTATAGAATGAGGTGATGTTGCTGTTAATAAATAAAAATACAACAAAAATAGTACAAAAATATATTAAAACAAAGCATTAGGGAAAAAAAAATGTCTAAAGTAACATTTAAAATCATGCCGTCACTCGGTTGTAATGACGCCATGGCAATGCAATAATGCAGATTTTTATATAACAACAAAAATATATTAGATTATAATTATTGGATTATTCAATTATTTTTAAATCACAGTATGGGGATCCCAGTGCCAACTTTACTAATACTTTAAGGTAGGAGTCTTCATGGTCATGTAGTTCTTCATGCTGAAACTGCTAAGCAGACTTACATATAACTTTGTCACAGTTTGCAGCACAACAATATACTGGACTAGCCTGGACACCTTTTGTGTTATGTTCAAATCGCACGATATAATTTAGGAAAAAAAACTGTAGTCCCTGAGACTGGGAGTCCCTGAGTAAAACGACCATTTTTTCCCGCTTATTCTGCTTTGAGAAAATAGCTAAGGCTAAACAATCACCATTATTTGTAGAGGCGTACATTTGGTTTACTAAATCAAAGAAAACGTGAGGTTCTATCTTGCACTTGACAATTTAAAAAAAAAAAACAACAAACCCTTATCCAGATTTGCACCAAAGTATAATGTATTCTTCCTTAGTCCATGCCACGCCCCTCCACAATGCATGATGAAAGTCAGTTAAGTCCTTTTAGCACAATTCTGCTCACCCGCAAAGAAATACATGACAATGAGGACTCCTTGGAAGAAGTAATGATTAGATGAGTAGATGGAGCGGAGGATTAGACTGCAAGGAGGGAGGGGGTAAGGAGGTAAAATGGGAGCTGGGGGGCAGTCAGTCAGCATTGACAGACAACAGAAGCATCGGAGGGCTTCTGATTAAACGATATTGTATATTGGTGATTCTGCACTCTATCCGCCCGCCAACTTGTAGCTGCAACCGCGGCCCGAAATCCAATTTTGCACGGCTGATTTGGAGGCAAACACACACATAAATACGCATACACACATACATGCGAGCGCTGTGATTGGCTGGAGATGGGAGCTGCCGTTCAAATTTGAGCAGAAAAATGGTCCATTCAACATAAGTGGATTTTGTGGCTCTTCACTGTGTTGACGGAGTTCGCAACAATCTATGCCGTAAAAATCACTTCTATATGAATTTGGCCTTTGCAAAATTCAGCTCATGCAACTTTTTGGCACTCAGATAGCCCAAAAGGATTATGGGTAGACCTTATTCTGGTTAGGTTAGGGTATAGAAAATAACTTCTGCCATATCGGGTATTTACAGGAACAAATATGACAGCAAAGTAAGTCGTTTTTTGGTGTAGGAAGCCACCAGCCATAAGAGACCAAGTATGCATTAACTGGTGTGGCTTACACTGCAGTTGGCGCAATGGTGACTTCATTTATTTCATGATGCTTTTCATGTAGCATGAATCTGGTCATTAATAAATACATTAAATCCTTCAAATTAATACAATTTTTAGAATAATCGTAATTTTTAAAAATTAAATTAAGAAAATTTTCTCTGGTCACTCCGGTTTCCTCCCACATTCCACAAACATCGGAGACACTAAATCAGTGGTCACCAACCTTATTGAGATCAAGATCCCTGGTATCGGCCATGAACCTGCACAAGATACCCCCACCCCAAACACCCAAGCAAGCGGTACATACTGTATATATACGCAGAGAAAATATCATATACTGTGTATATATATATATATATATATATATATATATATATATATATGATTAGATGAGTAGATGGAGTGGAGGATTAGACTGCAAGGAGGGAGGGGGTAAGGAGGTAAAATGGGAGCTGGGGGGCAGTCAGTATATATATATATATATATACACATACACACACATACATACAATATATGCTTTGTGTAATAATTACTTGTTGGTTTCAACACTTCAGCTTTTTCTAATTGAGCCTTTTGCTGTATTTTTATCATTTTTGCTGTTTTTTAAATTCTATTTTGTTTCTGCAGTGATGCAATGACAAATGAGCCACGGGCTGCAGATGGCCCCTGAGCCGCACTTTGGCCACCCCATACCCCTACTTTTGTGGCTGTTGGCCGGGTTGGGCCTGTGGCGCCGGCTTCATGAGCAAACCACAACTATTTGGCTTGTTGGCTCAGTGTAGCGGACCAGTGATGCAGATTGAGGAGAGAGGGGCTGGTCAATGCACTACAGCAGTCAGCCCTTAACGAGCGGCGTCGTCGTGGCTCCAAGATTGTTTTGGAGGTGCACGTCTGTGGAGTTATATTTGTGCCTTAACTTTGAAGTAGCAAAGGCAGACTTTTCTATTAACGTGCAATAATCACTGTTGTGTGCGCAAGCACATCGCAAGCACATCGCTGCAACGCCAACATAATATCTGAATATTTCGACGGACATGACGCACCGCAGTCGACATTCTCCTGACACTTGGTTGTCTTATATTCCATAACGACTCGCAGAAGTAATTCCACTTCTCGTAAGCGGAAGATGACCGACTTATGCGCATTCGTTCTTTCTTCTTCTACGGCTTGGAGTGTCACGTGGTTCCATCTGTGTGCCTGTACACAGTAGGTGTGTCTTGTGTGTTACATCATTTTCACTCAGTGATGCGTTCCTGTCTGGTGTGGACACGATCGGTGTGGACACGACCTTTGTTCAACCTTTATTCCTATCCCAGCTGACTTCGGGCGAGAGGCGGGGTACACTCTGGACTGGTCGCCAGCCAATAGCAGGGCACATATAGACAAACAACCATTCACACTCACATTCATACCTATGGACAATTTAGAGTCGCCAATTAACCTAACATGCATGTTTTTGGAATGTGGGAGGAAACCGGAGCAACCGGAGAAAACCCACACATCCACGGGGAGAACATTCAAACTCCACACAGAGACGCCCAATGGAGATTCAAACCCAGATCTTCCCGATCTCCTGACTGTGTGGCCAACATGCTAACCACTAGGCCACCGTGCGGCCCAGCGCAATATACAAGGAATGCTAAATGTCCTGATAGAGTTGTGCATTTGGACTTGGGAATGGGTCTAAATTGGGTGAGAAATGTGGCAGCAGTAACAATTGTTACATATTTAGAGACAAGTGGGAATGTTGCATAAAGCGGAAATTGTTGTCATGAGAAAAACAGGTAGCCTGAATGTCCTGAACATATTCAACAGTTTGATGTTGGAATGGCTAGAATGAATTAAGAAATCTGGACGTTGAAAGAAATCTTAGAAGAGGAAGCAGTGTTACAAAAATATGTGAATTTAGAAAAAAAAAAAAATGAATGTGAGAACTGGTCAATTTTAAAGCCCGGAATGAGTTAAATAGTTTCACGGTGAAATGGTTGGAATCGTTTGAGAAATGTGGGATGTGGGAATGGTGGAAGTTTGAAAAATGGCCCATTCATTTTCAATGGGAAAAATATGGATTTTTTATTTTTATTTTTGGAAAATCTGGAAATGTTTTGAAAAATCTGAATAGATAACAAACTACTCCCGAATGA